>NC_055993.1:29361490-32286490 GCF_018446385.1 Zingiber officinale | reverse complement strand
GAAAAATAAAGTATTGATAAAAAATAATAAATTAAATTAATTTAAAAAGTAAAATTAAATAAAATTAAAAATATAATTGTATGAGAGTTATTTTTAAATAAAATTAATTAAAAAATTAAAATAAAATCAGAATTAAATGAAATAAAAAAAAAAATAAAAAAACAAAAAGGGGAGGTGGAGGGGGGTACATGCGACTTTTGGCTGGGAGAGAGAGGGGAGGTGGGTTGACCGGGGGGGGGGAAAGCACCTCTCTCGGTGGATCTGTTGTGGTGCCTTCCCGTACCTCTCTCTTTAGGTGTTCCCGGCTTGCGTCCGGGGATTTCGACTTTCGGAGACGCTGTCTTCTAGTATTCCACTTTCCAGTAAAGCAGACGACTGGCAGGATTAATTATAGGATTATTTCGTAAAAAATCTCGCACATCAATGGCCATCCCTTTTTTAAAAAAATAAATAAATGAGCGCTGCAAACGTTTCATCCTGAAATTATTCTTATCCAACGTTACTAACCGATATCAAATAACTTAAATTAAATAATATTCATTTAAACTATAATAGGTATTATAAGATTCTCTTAGTTTATTTTATTTATTAAAATATTATTTTTATCAAATTAACAATTTCTAATAAGCAAAATGAACCAAAAATGGTACTATTATAGATGTTAATGATGAATTACTACACGTTATAGCAGCTATTTATTATCTTCTACGCAATCGATCATGATCAAATAATATTCATTTGAAATATTGTCACGTCCCAGAAAGTCCCTATCAGAAGAAATTTCGGCAACATCTGTCACGCCCCAGAGGAGTCTCTGTCCGAAGAAATTTCTGCAGCATCTCCCCTGTACAGCGGACAATATGAAACTTTCTACATATCACATATACATCAGCCACAAGCGGCTGGAATGATAACAAAAATAAAAAACAAACACCACGCAGTTTATAAAGATATTCAGCCTCTGGCTGTCACAACCACGCAGTTAATAATAGTAATCAATAACAATAGGATTCTGACTCGAAATCCACCCTACTCCACTACACTCGTAAAGCTCAAATCCAACGAACTCACCTCTTCTGCCGTCCAGGCAGGCACATAGTAGAATGAAATCCAATATCATATCAAAAATCCATCAAAAGGTATCACTCCATATAATATCCATAGGAAAAATCCAAAGACAATACTAAAACAAAGTCTGATATAGAAAAATACCAAAATAAAACAAATAACGAACTAGTAGAGAACTGGCTCTACGTGCAGATGGGGGGCCAGCGACTGGAACTGCTCCGGACAGCCTCAACCTGAAAATATCAACAATGGAGGCGGGGTGAGTCCAACACTCAGCAGGTACAACTGATATGCATAATAAAACAAATAACAGACAACATTAATCATGCGTACAGTCTCCTGAATACGAGAAGGAATAAATGCAACTGGAACGAAATCAGGAGATAACTGTACTAACCGGGATCAAGGTGCAAAGGTAACAGGTCGTCAGACCGAAGAAATCATAATCCTGTATGCATGTCAATCAAATGCATCCATACAAATGCAGCATATAAGTGCAGCAATCACAAACAATAAAATGCAATAAATGCATATGGTGACCGTGCACTCGGGCATCACTGCTCCTGACGGTGACTGAGTGGACGGAATGCTGTCGGAGTACTCCTGTCCTCTAGCCCCAATCATAAATGGGGGAGCTCAATGCTCTCATCTCCCGGTACACAATGACGGGGAGGAAAAATCTCTGTCGGCTACCACGCTGAGTCTCCTGACCAACGAAGCCAAACAGAGTCCACCATCTGCCAGCTACCACGCTGCTACACTAAATGCCAACGGAGCCAAACAGAGCGGAACTGACTGCCGGCTACCACGCTGAGTCACCTGACCGCCACACACCTGCCTGATATACCACTAATCCATGGGTGGTGGTGGTGTGTGCAGTACATGTAACTGGCGATGGGCTCAACCATAGTGGAGCCGACAATCGCACAGCATGCAAACATGATGCATGATACTAAGCATGGCAATCTCATGAATAGCATAGCAAGATCCATACATAAATAAAAGGTATACCACAAGTCAATGTATCGGATGGAAGGTACACAAACAGATAGGGTATCATATAAACCCTAGGTCCTGAACATGATGTATCACATGGTTGGGTCACTACCGAAAGCATGTATGGTCAGATAAATAATAGCATGCAGTGCATAATAAATAAACAAACAACATGTAACAGATCATGTAGTGACCAACCGAATCAAATGGAAACACAATTCTTGCTATATGTTAAACACTTTATCATGCATATCAAAAGACATAAGTCAAAGTACCCGCCTCCGATAAAATGATCCAAATCTGACTCCGAGATACTCGTCTCGCCTCAAAGTCCTGTGGCATCAAACATAATGTCTAGTTTAGCTAATTTATCATACAACCATTAGCCAAACTAAATTCTAATCCATCGACCAACTAGGGTTAGCTTCATTAACCCTAATTACACCTTTAGATTTATTTCTAAACTTAAGTTAACAACTTTTGCTAACATTACTAGAAATCATCTACAACGAAGACCACAACCCTAAACCTTACCTCAAGTTCCACAGCTTATCCAAGAACAAGAAGATGCTGGAATTTAAAGAGTTACTGCCCCATTTAGGTTGATTGCTAGAACAAAGGAATGCTGGAACGAGGGCTGCCGTTAAGGGTTGTTGGCTGCTGGAATTCTTCACTGTTCGAATCAAAAAGATCAAGAAATCAACTTCCAAACCACAACCAAATTTCCAAAATAACTTGAGCACTTTACCTCTTCCTTTACTGCCTGAATTGACCAAAAAACCGGACAAAGCTGCCACTAGAAGCCCTAATGCCAGAAACTCAAGCCGATAACAAGGTGTTTTGCTGGCACTCACGGCTAGCCTACCGACGCTAGATCACAAGGGCAGTGGTGAGCGAAAAACACTGCAGGAGGGCAGTGTCGGTGATGGCTAGGGCAGAATGGGACGGCGGCGCTGCAAATCTAGGGCACAGCGTTGCCCTAGTCCGTAGGCGTCAGCTGTGGCGACCAAAAGGCGCAATAGGGGCAAGGGAGGCAACGACGGTTTTGCTGCGGTGCTGGTTAGGGCAAGGAGATGGCTGAGAGGAATCGGCGCAAAGAAGATGAGGAGAAGAAGAAAAGGAGGTGGCTAGGGCCAGCGCAGAGGAGATTAGGGCAAGGAGAGGCACGACGGTTTCGTGGAGAAGAAATGGAGGAAAACGGCGAAAAATAAAGAAAAATAATAAGAAAAAGAAAAGGGAAAAGGAAAAGAAAATAAATCTTTTCCTCATTAAAACAAGGTAACCTAAACAGGCTTTTCCGGACCCCGTTTTTATCCCCGTCAACTCGTCCGTACGAGCTCCGAAAAATTCTCGAAAAATCTCCAAAAATTCCAGAAAATTCCCTTATTAATATTCGCCTATTTTCCAGTATTTTACAACATCTTCCCTGTACGGGTGATAATATGAAACTTTTCTACAAAACCCTCTGGGTCACACAAACCTCGGCCAACACGGCCGGAACAATAAATATAAAATACAACAACAATCCACGTATTTATATCATCTCAGCCTCTGGCTGATACAACCACGCAGTTTATTTGAAAACAACATACTCCACTACTACGACGGAAAACGCATAACACAATAGAGAAATCATCGCAGCGGAAAAATAAGTAGTAGATCAAAACTCGATAAAAATCCTCGAGTGCAATCATAAATATATAGATCAACAAGTAGATCAACACAAGAACAAGGAACTAAGTCTGTAAGCAAAAAATCGTCGCGACATGAAATGGGGACTAGCGACTGGAATCTCCTAACGACCTCAACCTGAAATAGATATAATCAACAGGGTGAGTTCAACACTCAGCGGATACCAAGTTGACATGCATAATAAACTATAACTAATAGTAATAAATATGTGTACAGTCTCCTGGAGTAATGAAAAATGTAAGACTGTAAGAAAAAAAGAGAAACTGTACTCACCAGGACCTCCTATCATAATTTAGAAGGTCGTCAGACCAAAAGTAACATGTCCCTGTATGCATGTCAAATATATGCATCCATCCAATATACAGCAAATAAAATGCAACAAACACAAGCAATAAATGCAATCATGCATATGATGCCAACGACATGTCCTTGTCACCCCTGACTCCAGCCAACCATCTCACACACGATGGTGATACCGAGTGGGTTGGCTATGATAACTATGCACTCTGCCATCACTGCTCTTGATGAGTGACCTAGTAGACAGGATGCTGTCGAAGTACACCTATCCTCCTACCTCAAATCATAAGTGAGGGAGCTCAATGCTCTCATCTCCCTAAGACAATCCAGAGGATGGATCCCTGACGTACTACCACGCTGCGTCACGCTACCCATGAGTGGACCAACGGAGCATTGACAGAGCAAACTATCACAACCCTGCCTGATATACCACTAACCTACTACGCATATCAACATGACATTATCAAAAGAGATATGTTAAGGTACCCGCCTCCAATATAGTGTGTGCCAAAAAAAACTTCATGTAAAGTAGCTCGTCGCAAATCAGAGTCCTGTAACAACATACATATAATTAGCTACTCTAACATGTATCAAATAACTAAATCAAACTCCTAATTCAATTAGGAAATCCTCTTTATTAATCATCCTTAACTGATCATTGATTAACTCATCCACCCCATTTGATTAAATTAAGTTTAGCCAAATATTAACCCATCCATAAACAAATTAGACTAGGCTAAACATGAATCATTTAATCTTTCCTAATCATAATCCACAATCTCTTACTCAACTGATCTAGTACAACTTTAACCGCAATCTTACCCTATCACCAGATAACCCCTATTGACCCACTGCCAAGAGGAGTGGCTGCCGAAAAATGCTAGCCGAATCTTACTGTTGCCACAGATTGGTTGCCGACACCGTAAGGAAGCTAATCTTATACTAGCATATTTCCTTTCCGATAGAAGGCACCGCGAGCTACTGTTGAGTTCGCCAAAGAAGGAATCAATAGTAGTAGTTCAACATCATGGTACAGAAGGAAGAATTACCTGTCTGGTAGGCCGACCACAACTAAACCCAGTGGAGCTAGGGTTCGGATTCCCCCTTGGTTGGAGATCGACTTGTGCGGGGGCGGCATCGAGGCTTGATGGTCGACGACAATGTGCGATCAAAAGATGGCAGCGTGTCGGCGATGGGAGGCGGCAATGGACAGGGACGGTGGCGGCAGTGGCTAGCAACGTCGGGCGTCGACGTCTCAAGGCCATGACACAGCAACACGAGAGGTTGGAGATCAATGGCTTCTCCTCGGATGATGCCAAGAGCTCGGTGCTAGGGCAGAGAGAAAGCGGCTCTGCTCGGCGATCGGAGGAAGAAAACAGAAGGGAAAAAGAAGAAGCGGTGACTAGTAGAAGAGGAAAAGGAGACGGGGCCGAGAAGAGGGGCTAGGGCACAGAAGCAGGGGAAGAGAATCGGGCTCGGGAAAGAGTAGGAGGCTTCATCGTCGCGGGAGAAAAGGGGAAGAGGAGAAGGCGGTTTGGCGCAGAGGGGATCGGGAGGAGAAGATCGGGCACGACACGACGAAGGGGAAGAAGAAAAAGAAAAGAAGAAGGAAAAGAAATATAAAACTTTTCCTCGTTCAATGGGGTAGCCTAAATAGGCTTCCCCTAGTCCCAATATTTATCCTCGTAACCTATACCAACCGCCCTCCGAAAAATTCTCAGAAATTTTCTAAAAATTCTGAAAAATTCCATTAAGGTTATTCCTCTATTTAACCTTATTATTTAATTAATATTTGTTATCATATTTTACATTCTCCCCCACTAATAAAAATTTGGTCCCCAAATTTCATTATCTACCATCAGCAAGTACTAGCAATAAATAGATAGTATAAATGCTGAACGGAAATTAACCCACATACCTTAAGTAAAAAGATGGGAGTATCGAGCTCGGATCGTATCCTCGAGCTCCCAGGTAGCCTCCTCGTCAAAATGATGTTGTCATCTGACTTTAACCAGTCGGATAGTCTTGTTCCGCAACTGACGCTCCTTGTGGTCCAGAATTCGTACCAGAACCTCCTCATAGGTAACGTCAGGCTGAATGAGAACTGATACATCTGATAGGACATGGGATGGGTCGGATATATATCTCCTCAGCAAAGATACATGGAACACATCGTGAACGCTTGCTAAAGCCGGTGGTAGCGCTAGACGGTAAGCTATCGCTCCAATCCTCTCCAAGATCTGGAAAGACCCAATGTATCGTGGAGTTAGCTTACCTTGGAGGTTAAATCTCTTCACCCCTTTTGTGGGTGAGACTCTCAGAAAAACATGGTCGCCAGTAGAGAACTCCAGGGGTCTGCGTCTCCGATCAGCATAACTCTTCTGACGGTCTTGCGCCTCATACATCCTCTATCTAATAGTGCAGACCAACTCTGTCTCCTGCTGAGCTCTCTGCGGTCCTAGCAGCTGGGCCTCCCCAACCTCCTCCCAGAGGGTGGGTGTTCGACAAGGTCTACCATACATTCGTGATGTCTTTCTTCATGTCATTCCACTAATAGGAACGCCTCAAATCTCGATACTGGTGAGAGGGAGGTACGCATAATCGACCTCGAAAATATATAATACACGCGTCATCTCGGGTGAACTTTGTATGTTGCCCGAAAGCTATCTGACTGCCAATGAACTATAAGCGTTGATTATCGGCCTGGGCCTCTCGGATCCTCATCCTGATCGACGACTGAGCAACTATGGTAACTAGAATACCCTGCTCTGTCCATCCCTACTCCTCAAGGCCTAACTCGGAGAAACCCTGAACCAAATCTGTGACTACAACTCGGTGGCAAGCTAAAGTCCCTTTGGACTTCCGGCTAAGTGCATCGGCAATCACATTAGTTTTTCCTGGGTGGTAACTAATAGTACAATCATAATCCTTCAGGAACTCTATCCATCTCCTCTGTTAGAGAATAAGTTCCTTTTGAGTGAAAAGGTATTTGAGACTCTTATGATCAATGAGAATCTTAAATGTAATGTTATAAAGATGATGCCGCCAAATCTTCAAAGCAACTATAATGACGGCTAACTCCAAATCATGTACTGGGTAGTTCTTCTCATGCTCCTTCTGCTGACGAGAAGCATAAGAGACTACCCTGCCGTGCTGCATCGGATAGTGCCTAAACCCTGAAGAGAAGCGTCGGTGTAAAGTACGAATTCGTCCTCTCTAGAGGGTAAAACTAAAACTGGTGTCGACACTAATCTCCGCTTCAGCTCCTGAAAACTGGTCTTGCAAGCTTTTGACCAAGTGAATTTCATGTCTTTCTTGGTCAGGCATGTCAGCGGCATAGCAATGCGAGAGAAACCCTCGACGAACCGTCTGTAATATCCAGCAGTTCCAAGAAATTGCGAATCTCCTAAACTGATTTTGGTTGCTCCTAACTTGTGACAGCCTCGATCTTCTGAGGGTCTACGGAAATACCTCGACTGGAAACTACGTGGCCCAGAAAACCAACTGAGGGTAGTAAAAAAGTATACTTGCTGAACTTTGCATATAGACGATGTCGTCAAAGAATCTCCAAGACTATGCAAAGATGTTGTGCATGTTCCTCCTCGGAACGGGAGTAGATCAAAATGTCATCGATGAAGACAACAATGAACTGATCTAGATACTTGAGAAAGAAGTGGTTCATCAAATCCATAAACACCGCTGGAGCGTTGGTAAGCCCAAATGACATTACCAAAAATTTATAATGTCTGTATCTAGTGCGGAATGTTGTCTTCTGAATATCAGATTCTTTAACTCTCAACTAATGATATCCGGACTGCATATCAATCTTGGAATATATTGATGTACCTCTGAGCTAATCAAACAAATCTTCAATCTGTGGTAAGGGGTATTTATTCCTGACAGTCACTGCATTCAGCTGTCTGTAATCGATGCACAACCTTAGAGTATCATCCTTTTTCTTGACAAACAATACCAGAGATCCCCCACGGCGAAACACTAGGGCGAATAAATCCCTTGTCTAATAATTCCTGGAGTTGGATCTGAGTTTGCGTATGGCTAGAGGGGGGGGGGGGTGAATAGCCCTTCTTTGATTTTTCACCTACAATTTGTTAGCGGAAGCACAAAAAGAAATGAAATTGAAATACAATAAGAGAACAAGGCTAACTCCTCGATTTACTTGGTCTCCACTGTTGGTGCGGTTAGCACTAACGATTTAACCCAGGTTTTGATGAATGACAAATAGGTTAAGTTAGGTTTATTGTTGATCTAACACTCTGATCAAGTGTACAGGATAAGTCCAGACAGGTCGACGGGCTGACCAGATGTCTGGCACGAAGCCCAGCTAGGTCAACGGGCTGACCGGATAGCTGGCACGAAGTCCAAGCGGGTCGACGGGCTGACCGGACGCTTAGGCACGAAGCCCAGCTAGGTCGACGGGTTGACCGGATAGCTGACCAGACGTCTGGCAGGTAAGTGAGGTAAGTCACTGGAGGGGAGTGACTGCGAGGACGCGTTCCCAGGAAGGGAACATTAGGCATCGATCCGGCTTAGATCCATTTCGGACATCTAAGTCGAGATCGTGACTAGATTCCGGTCTCAAAAAAACGGAATCTAAGTCATACTCTTTCTTGTCAAATCATATTACTTTAGTTGTGCTAACAATCTGTTTTGCAGAATATATATTTGCCTCAGACTAACTCTGTTTTGCAGGAAAGGAAGTTTCTGGAAATAAGAGGTCCGGGCGCCCGGAGGTGAATTTTATCCAGGCCGAGTCGTCGCCATGTGGAGTTCGCTGATTAGACCTGCCACGTCGCACCAGGGCGCCCGGAGCAGCATATAAAAGAAGCCCCAGGGGTGGAACTTCAATAATAACTGAGAACTCTTCGACTGCTTACTCTGCTGCTCTACGCTTCTGCGACGCTAACAAAGCTCCGACAAAGTGCTCCTTCTTCTTTGGTTAACTTTCTTGTCGGTATCACTTTATTTCCATTAGCATTTCTGTACCTTAATTTGTAATAGTATTTCGAATTGCTAGTGAATTACCCAACGAAAGTACTCAAGGAGTACGGGCCTTCGAGTAGGAGTCGTCACAGGCTCCGAACGAAGTAAAAAATACCTTGTTCAGTTTGCCTAAATTTTTTATTATTCCGCTGCGCTTAACTCTTATTAACGCGATTTTTTCGAATCGATATTCACCCCCCCCCTCTATCGACATTTCACGATCCAACAAGTGGTATCAGAGCAGGTACCGCTCTGATTTGGTGCAACCACCAATCAGACAGGGGTGAAAAATTAATTTTTTTTTCGGTTTTCAGTTTTACGTTTAATTTCAAATTGGTATTATTACCTGTTTTGAATTTTTTTCGTTGCAATTAAATCTAAATTGGTGCAACACCAATTTAGATACTTCTATTATTTTTCTTCTTCCGCACTACTAATCCAAGACCAAGTCTTGAGATTTTTTTTCTTTTCTTTCTTCTGTGCGCAGGACTAAAATGTCTCAGACAGAAGGATTCAGCACAGTACGACCTCCACTCTTCAACGGGGACGATTTTCCGTACTGGAAGAAGCGCATGGAGGTTTACCTCAAAACAGACTTCGACCAGTGGATGAGCGTTACGAGACCCTATAAAATTCCAGCGGACAACTCCGGGAATATACTGGATCCTGAAGACTGGACAGCAGATTTGAAGAAAAAGGCGTCAACAGAAAATAAAGCGATCAACACTCTACAGTGCGGATTAACAAGAGAAGAACTGAACAGAATCGGTCCACACAAAAACGCTAAAGAGCTGTGGGACAAATTGATCGAGCTGCACGAGGGAACGAGCGACGCCAAGGTAACAAAATAAGACCTGCTTTTAAATAAAATTCTTAATATAAAAATGCAGGAAGGTGAAACGGCGAATTAGCTCCACGCGAGGATCAAGGACATCCTCAACGGGCTTCATGCGATAGGTCACCAGATGGAAAATAGAGACTTAATAAGGTACGCATTAAATGCTTTTCTACGTAATAGTTTGTGGGCATCAATCGTAGATTCTTACAAAATTTCTAAAAAAATTTCTAAGTTAAAATTAGATGAGCTTTTCTGTGAATTAGAATTATATGAACACACTAATGCTGGAGCCGAGAAAGGTATAGCTTTATTTGCAGGTTCCTCCAAAGAAAAGAAGAGCAAGCCTGAATATGAAGAAGATTCTGACCAAGACTCCGAAGACGAATAACACCTGGTGAACTTGGTAAGAAAAATGTTCACCAGGAGAAAAAGGAGCTTCAGCAAAAAGGACCTTCAAAAGATCAGTTCTCCCTCAGAACAAAAGAACGTGACTTGCTTCGGCTGCAATAAAAAGGGACATTACAAGAACGAATGCCCAAAACTGAAGTTCGACAAACCGAAACCAACCAAAAAGAAGGCCCTCAAAGCAACGTGGGACGACTCCTCGGACGAATCGGAGGAAGAAGAGCAGAAACATAAGAGCCACCTCGCACTGATGGCCCGCGAAGCTGAAACAGAAGACGAGTCGGAAGATGAAGACGGGTCTGAACCCGAAACAAGCCACGAGTCTGTACTCGTTTCCGAAGGCCTAAATGAGGTATATTTTAATTTAAACAATTTTTTTAGAATTATTTCTTGTTTAAATAGTAAATTAATTAAAATAGAAAATGAAAACAAATCACTTCTTGAGGAAAATCAAAATCTCAAGGAACAAATCAAAAATTCAAATCCAACTCAAGATCTAACACTTGAGGAGGAGAATTTATCATTAAAAAATGATATTAACAATTTAAAAGAAATGCTAGAAAAATTTACAACAAGATCAAAAAATCTTGACTTAATCCTGAACAATCAAAAAACATATTATAATAAAACCGGACTCGGATACAAGTCGAACTCAAATAAAACTTTTAAGTCATTAATAACTCAATACAAATCAACTAATCAAGCTTGGGTTCCAAAAGCGTGTCTGACCACGCAAGTAGGACTTAATCAATATTATATACCTAAAGAAAAAGTATATTATATAAACTCGATTAAACCAAATAAAAAACCAAAATACAAACCTAAATCGAAAAATTCAAAATTTAAAACTCAACAAAATATAAACTATCACCAAGTTAATTATAACTATAAAAGAAACAGACACAAACCTAAAACGAAAATTTAAATTAAAGGTCAATAATTCAGGGGAGGCTCCAGAATAGCTGGCACCTCCAAAATTAACTAACCCGGCAGGGTAATTAGGATTAGTTAAAAAGAGACCAAGTTTAACTTGAATCATGGTACTGGTGAAGTTTTTGGATGATAGTACGTTAGGGAAGCTTGGGCATCGCATGTCTAGAAAGATATGGTTTCGATCTGGTGTATTTGGCCAAGTGGAACTGACCGAAGCTACCCTTAAATGAATCCTAACCAGTTAGACCAAGATTTAGTACTAAGCTCCGTGGATAGGACTATTCGGAAAACCTCGAAAGGTTGGTTACTACTAATGACGTCCATGTGACTCACCAAGCTTAGAAGTTTATCTGAAGATTGCCTATTTGTGGAGACCAAAGCTAAATCTGAATCTAACACAAGTTAAACCAAAACTCCATAATTAAAAATCCAATTTCATCTCACAAAATCATAGGATTCCCTGATTGATAATATAGATCGGGTGAGATGAATAAGGCTTAAATTTGTTTAATTAAAATTTTAATTTTAAACTTAAAAATTAATTTCAAAATTTTAATTTCAAACTTAAAAATTAATTTCAAAATTTTAATTTTAAACTTAAAAATTAATTTTAAAATTTTAATTTTAAACTTAAAAATTAATTTCAAAATTTTAATTTTAAACTTAAAAATTAATTTCAAAATTTCAATTTCAAACTTAAAAATTAATGTCAAAACTTTAATTTTAAACTTAAAATTAACTTAAATAATTTCTGCTCAAAAATAAAAAGACTAACTTTAAATCCTACTTACTGTAGGAAAACAAGTGGATTTTGGACAGTGGTTGCTCCAAACATATGACTGGAGATCACACCAAGTTCACTCAACTCACTTATAAAAGCTTAGGAACAGTTGCCTTTGGAAACAACGGCAAACTCAAGGTAATTGGTATAGGTAATATTGAATTAAAAATAGACTTTATAATTACAAATGTTTTACTTGTTGAAAATTTTAAATATAATCTTCTGAGTATAAGTCAATTATGTGATACTAGGTATAAGGTTAAATTTCTATCCACAGAGTGTTTAATCAAACATCTAGATAATCCTACCATAAGCCTAAAAGGTTTTAGAAAAGACAACATCTATGCCATCAACTTAACAACTTCTTCCATTAAGTGTTATTTAACACAAAAAGAAGAAACATGGTTATGGCATAGAAGAATGTCTCACACCAACTTTAGAAATATAAGCAAATTAAATGGACTAGTGAGAGGCTTACCAAAATTACCTAACATAGATTCAACCATATGTAATGCTTGTCAACAAGGTAAACAAACTAAATCCACTCACAAACCAATAAATCAGCCACAAACCAACTCAATATTAGAACTTCTATACTTAGATCTTTTTGACTCCCATGGAGTCAAATCCATAAATGGAAACTTATACTGTTTAGTCATAATAGATGATTATTCTAGGTTTACTTGGGTAAAATTTTTAAAACATAAAGACGAAACTTTTGAAATCTTTACAAACTTTTGCAAACAGATTGAAAATGAAAAAGATCTTAAAATTAAAAGAATTAGGAGTGACAATGGGGGAGAATTTAAAAATCATAATTTTAACAAATTCTGTCTTAAAAATGGCTACCATCACGAATTTTCATGTCCTAAAACCCCCCAACAAAATGAAATTGTAGAAAGAAAAAATAGAACCTTACTAGAAGCCTCTAGAACTATGTTAAATGAATATAACCTACCTAAATATTTCTGGGCAGAAGCTGTTAGCACAGCCTGCTATGTGCAAAATAGAACAACATTAAATAAAAGACATAATAAAACCTTCTTTGAAATATTTTATAACAAACAACCTAACATAAAATATTTTAAAGTATTTGGGTGTCCAGCCTTCATCCTAAATACTAGAGAATATTTAGGAAAATTCACCTCTAAAGTAGAAAATGGAATTTTTGTAGGATATTCTCTAAACAGTAGGGGTTACAGAATATATAATAAAATTACGCTAAAAATCGAGGAAACCACAAATGTAAAATTTGAAGAAACCCAAGGACAAACTCAACTTCAACCTACTGAAATTAATAATTCTGAAGAAACCAATAAATCCCTAGACTATGAAGAAGATGAACACACTCAAGAAAATGAACCCCCTAGAACTATAAGAGTAAATCCTAACCATCCAACTGATCAAATAATTGGTGACTCAGACCTAAGGGTTCAAACCAGATCATCTTTTATGGACCTGAGTCAAATCTCCCTGATTTCAAAAATTGAACCCAAAACTGTAGCTGAATCCCTACTTGATCCAGATTGGATCATCGCTATGCAAGAAGAACTAGCTCAATTTGAGCGTAATGAAGTTTGAGATCTAGTGCCACCACCTAAAGATAAGAAAGTAATAGAAACAAAATGGGTATTTAGAAACAAATTAAGTGAAACTGGGGAAATTACTAGGAATAAGGCTAGGCTAGTTGCCAAAGGGTTCAGTCAAGTTGGAGGACTTGACTACGATGAGACCTATGCCCCAGTAGCCAGACTAGAATCCATTAGAATGTTACTAAGTTATGCAGCTCATAAGGGATTCAGACTATATCAAATGGATGTTAAGTCAGTCTTTCTCAATGGACTAATAAAAGAAGAAGTGTATGTAAGTCAACCTCCTGGGTTTGAAAATATAGAACACCCTGATTATATCTTTAAGTTGAAGAAAGCATTATATGGACTTAAACAAGCACCCAGGGCATGGTATAAAAGGCTAACATCTTACTTAACATCCAAAGGATTCAACCAAGGTCAAATTGATCCAACCTTGTTTGTTAAATTACTAAATAACGACATATTTATAGCACAAATATATGTAGATGATATAATATTTGGTTCAACTAACTCAGACTTTTTAGAAGAATTTATTAATCTAATGGAACAAGAATTTGAAATGAGCTTAGTAGGAAAATTGACCTATTTCCTAGGATTACAAATCAAACAAACAAATGAAGGAAATTACATTTATCAACACAAATACACTAAAGAATTACTTAAAAAATTCAGAATGGAAAATACAAAAGAAATAAAAACACCCATGGCAGTAAACACAATCTTAGACAATGACCCAAATGGAAAACCAGTAGATCTAAAGTACTATAGAAGTGCAATAGGCAGTCTACTCTACCTAACTGCAAGCCGACCTGATATCTTATTTGCAGTTAGTATGTGTGCAAGATACCAAACCTGTGCTAAAGAATCTCATTTGACTCAAGTCAAAAGGATTTTTAGATATCTTAAGGGAACAACAAACGTAGGAATCTGGTATCCTAGGACCAGTGAGTTTGAATTAATAGGATATTCTGACTCAGATTATGCTGGTGCAAATTAGACCGCAAAAGCACAAGTGGTGGATGTCAACTACTAGGCCCATCACTTGTTAGCTGGTTTAGTAGAAAGCAACATTGCGTTGTACTATCTACAACTGAGTAAGAATACATAGTCATAGGAGAATGTGTAGCCCAATTATTATGGATGATGCACACCTTAAAAGATTTTAACTTAAAAATCACAAATATAAAAGTCTTAATTGACAATATTAGCTCAATAAATTTAACAAAAAATCCAGTGCATCATTCAAGAACTAAACACATTGAAATTAGGCACCACTTTATCAGGGATCATGTTACTAAGGGTGACATTGAGCTCAAATACGTTGAGTCCAAGTCAAACTTAGCTGATATATTCACTAAACCACTCCCTGAAAATGGATTTAGCCATTTACGTAAAAAACTAGGAATGTGCCTAATAGACTAGGAATTTCAAATTTCAAAATATTTTCAAAATTATTGCTTTCAACTTATAGGTTCAAACATGTGTTAGTTTTTAAAACCTTCATATTTTTAGATTTTTAAATAAACTTTTAGCCTTAGACTAGTTCAAAAATCTTAGAGAACATGCACCCATAGGACTAGTTTTGAGCATCTCACCAAAACCCTAGGCTTACCTTGCTTGTGTTTGCTGAACAATAGAAAGGGGTGAGATGCATAGGCCCCTTGCCTAAGACTTAAGATGCTTATTTCAGTGCATCGACATAAGTCTGGGCGTTAAAAACAAAATATATATTAATCAACTTAAGATTGACCTTAACTTGACTAACCAAGTGAAAGCTGCTATCTTTTGATAAGTCAGTCAGTAACTAATTGGTTAGACATTTGATTTGGTGTCAGGTCCAGGGGGAGGAATTTGAAAATCTAGTTCTGAGAATTTGACTTTACTTAATTCTACAAAAATTAATTTTTGTAAACTAAGCGTAAGTTTATAAACTAAGTCTTTTTAAAATTTTTAATCTTTTACAAACTTAGTGTTGAAAATTAAACTTCAATCAATCATGAAATATATTTTAAAACTTAGTTTTGAAATTTTGCTTATTTTTTAAAAGAGTTGAAACCTGTTTTAAATTTTTTTTTGAAATTTAGAACTTATTCTTAAACCTTAACCTTAGAAGTCATACTTGAAAAATTAGCTATTTTTCACAAAACTTAGCCTTTAAATCTGAATTTTTTTTATATACACCTATTTTTGAAAACTAGCTTTAAAAAATCAAGTCTTTTATGTACTTAAGTCTTGAAAGTTGAATCCTTTACCAACTCAGTTTTAGAGAATCAATTTTACCTAGTTTTGAAAAATAGATCTTTTAAACTTGTCTCAAAACTTAGCTCATTTACAAAGGATAAATTACTAAGTTTAACTCCCCCAGATTAACTTGACATGACTCCTTACTTTGTCTGTAGTCTGTATTTTTAATTACTTTAAACATGCTTATTTTTTATGAATGTCAAAGGGGGAGGGTTAGGTGGGTTAAGTTAGCCAAACCAATTGAAAATACAAACTAACTTAAAAACCTCCACATAATGATGTTATCTATTTTTTTCTTGCAAATGTCTTCACTAACTTAACCAGGTTGTCATTCCATCAAAAAGGGGGAGATTGTTGGTGCGGTTAGCACTAACGATTTAACCCAGGTTTTGATGAATGACAAATAGGTTAAGTTAGGTTTATTGTTGATCTAACACTCTGATCAAGTGTACAGGATAAGTCCAGACAGGTCAACGGGCTGACCGGATGTCTGGCACGAAGCCCAGCTAGGTCAACGGGCTGACCGGATAGCTGGCACGAAGTCCAAGCGGGTTGACGGGCCGACCGGACGCTTAGGCACAAAGCCCAGCTAGGTCGACGGGCTACCGGATAGCTGGCACGAAGTCCAGACGGGTCGACGGGCTGACCGGACGTCTGGCAGGTAAGTGAGGTAAGTCACTGGAGGGGAGTGACTGCGAGGACGTGTTCCCAGGAAGGGAACATTGGGCGTCGATCCGGCTTAGATCCATTTCGGATATCTAAGTCGAGATCGTGACAAGATTCCGGTCTCGGAAAAATGGAATCTAAGTCATACTCTTTTCTTGTCAAATCATATTACTTTAATTGTGCTAACAATCTGTTTTGCAGAATATATATTTGCCTCGGACTAACTCTGTTTTGCAGGAAAGGAAGTTTCTGGAAATAGGAGGTCCGGGCGCCCGGAGGTGAATTTTATCCAGGCCGAGTCATCGCCACGTGGAGTTCGCTGATTAGACCTGCCACGTCGCACCAGGGCGCCCGGAAGGGATCCAGGCGCCCAGAGCAGCATATAAAAGAAGCCCCAGGGGTGGAGCTTCAATAACAACTGAGAACTCTTCGACTGCTTGCTCTGCTGCTCTACGCTCCTGTGACGCTAACAAAGCTTCGACAAAGTGCTTCTTCTTCTTTGGTTAACTTTCTTGTCGGTATCACTTTATTTCCATTAGCATTTCTGTACCTTAATTTGTAATAGTATTTCGAATTGCTAGTGAATTACCCAACGAAAGTACTCAAGGAGTACGGGCCTTCGAGTAGGAGTCGTCACAGGCTCCGAACGAAGTAAAAAATACCTTGTTCAGTTTGCCTAAGTTTTTTATTATTCCGCTGCGCTTAACTCTTATTAACGCAATTTTTTCGAATCGATATTCACCCCCCCCTCTATCGACATTTCACGATCCAACATCCACCTCCTTGAGGTGACTAATCCAAGGCACGCACACACCCAATCAAGGTTCACTAAGATTTTCTCCTTTTCAATCCAAGAATGACGGTGGAGAAACTTTTACAAGATGATTTCCTCCTTTTACAAGATTTTAATGAGCTTAGGGAGGAGAGAATAAGAGTAGTAAGGCTTGGAGGTCACTTGGAAAGCTTAAACAATAATTTCAAATCAGTTGAGTTGTTCTCTTCCAGCTTCCAACTTTATATACAGTATGCTGGAATTCCCGATACCAGTTGACTGCTGAAACATGCAGTCAACTGGTAGCACACAATGACTACTGTTTTGTTTGAATCTGTGGAGATCCTATGCGTCATCATCCCAACGGTATTATACCAGTCGACTGATAAAACATGCAGTTAACTGGTGCAGTCGACTGCATGTTTTAGCAGTCGACTGGTGTCTGTGAACTGAGCGAACAAAGACATTCTGTTTGCTCCCAGTCGACTGGTGTCCGGAGTTGCCCTTGAAGTCTTCCTCCTCAGCCTTTGTCCCTCAGATGCACTCAAGCCTGCAACTATTCTTCGTGTCATCCTTCACATTGCCTTGAGATTCACTTCCCTTCACTCCGTTTGCTTCTTGTTCGTGGTCCCTCGGATGCACCATCCTTCACCAATCTTCAAGAACCTGAGCCATGAAACTTTTTAAGCTTGTGTAAACTACCAAGTCCTGCACAACTTAAGTACATATTAGAACCAATATAAATCCTAACTTAAACCCTTTGACACACATATTAAAAACAAAGATCGCCCCATTTAATCCTAAGTCGATTGTATCAACAGGACCTTTAGCTCGTCCAACTCTTTCGGTGTTATACGGTAAGGTGCTTTCGATGTTAGCGCGGTCCCCAGAATTAGCTCAATAGCAAACTCCACTTGCCTTCGGGGAGGCAAGCCTGGTAGCTCATCTGGAAATACATTCGGATACTCTCGAACCACTGGAATGTCTGAGAGCTGATATTTACTGCTGTCATCAGCATTAATTAATGACAATAGAAATCCCTGACAGCCATGTGACAGTAGCTTCTGAACCTGAATCGCAGAAATGGTAGATATACCGTCATTCCTGATGCTAGTGAAATCCCACGAGGGTTGATTCGGAGGTCGGAATGTGACCATCCTCGTCAGGCAATCAACTGTGGCATGGTATGCTGACAGTCAATCCATGCCGAAGTCCAATGGGCATTCTCTAACCTCCTTAGTGACGTCCAATGTATCACCGGACGGTAGAGAAACGGTCAGTCGCTGCGGCCTAAAAACAGGTAGTCTACCAATCTCCCTCATTAATACTTAAGAAATAACGGAATGCAAACTACCAGTGTCAATCAGCATATAGCAGAAAATGCATAAATTAAAATCGTACCGCGAAAAATGGATCCGTTGGCCCACTGTGCATCCTCTCTAGTAACTGCGTGAATTCGTCCAATCTCTGGCGGTGGTGGAGGTGGTAGTGCTGCCAAAGGCTGCTGCGCCTGAGTCTGAGCCTGTCACTGTGACGGTGTCGGGTACTGAGCCAGAGACGGATATGTGGGCTGAGGCTGTGACTGGTACTGAACTAGTGGTTGGGGCTACAACTGATACTGCACTAGTGGCTGAGGCTACAACTGATATTGTCCCTGCGTTAGTTACTAAGGTCCCAAAATAGAGATCTGGGATACTATAAGGGTGCTGGAATGCTCTTGTCCATGCATGTCATATGCAGCTACTGCAGGGGGAGTTGTCCTCTACAGGTTATGCGAAGATTGGGCTCTTCGCCCTCCTCGCTCAGTCCCTATTTGACTGGGCAGTCCTCCATGAATAGAAACCCCAGAAGCAATATGCTAAGCCTTCAGCGAATAATCTCGGCTCAGATGCCCAGGCAGTTTGCAATAATAGCAAACTAACTGTCCCAGGGAGCAGACTGAGGTGATGTGGTCTCTGGACCCATATCTGGTGCAGTGAATGTTGCTGGCGGACTATTTCCGGTTCTGCTGAGGAGACCAGAAATGTCTTGATGAAGATCGCCCTGACTTCTTAGGCCGACCAGATACCCCAGAAGTACCCTAACTTGGCCGACTACGACCACTCTGTTGTTGTCCGGTAACTTGTGGCGATTGAATCTGTCCTGATGTCCAATCTGTCTGCTTCTGCTTCTTGTCCGGATACACTCTCTGGTGAGCTGACTCAATCATAAGGGTTTTGTCCAATGCCTCTATGTAAGACAAATTCCTAAAACTGGCAATCTTTACTTGCAGATGTCCATCTAATCCTTGAACAAACTGAAGCATACGACATCTGTCCTCAGCAACTAATTCTGGACAAAGTCTGGCTAGCCGATTAAACTCAGCATTGTACTCCGTCACTGTGCAATTGTTCTGACGAAGACTCAGAAAATCCTGACGGTGGGTCATCTGATATGACCGTGGAAAGTATCGGCTCTCAAAAGCCTCTCTGAATCTCGCCCAGGTGATGTTCTACTCGTCTATGATGGAACGTTGCGTATCCCACCAGATATTGGCCTCGTCCCGTAAATAGAAAGCAGCCAGCTTAGCTATGTAGAAGAAGGTCCGCTCCAGAGTCTCTATCCAGGACTGGGCCACACTCGGATCGGTCTCTCCACGGAATAGTGTAAACCGACTCTTCATCAAATCCGCCAAGGTTGGGATCCGAGCTCATGGCACAACTATATCGGTAAGGTGTGTCAGGATCGTCACGGGAACTGGCGGAACCACCGGAGCTGATACTACAGGTCATACCGCTGGATATGCCGGGGGAGGTATTCCCGGTGCTGCTGCATAAGCTGGGGTAGGTGTCATTGGTGGCACTGCAGGGTCAATATAGGTGGGTGCGGCTGGAGGTACGGTAGGTGTAACTGGTTCTGCTGGTGCATGTGTCGGGTACGCAACAGTAGGTATTGTTTGAGGAGGTGCCGAATACGTCGTACGCATGACTGGAGGAGGTGTCGAATATGCCGCAGGTGGCACCGCCGGTGGCACTGTGAATACTGCAGGACTGGGTACAACGGGTACGGTCAGGGTAGGTACCTTTGAAACCATTGGATTCTGAGAGCTCGACGCGCCCGCTGTACCATGCGGAGTCTGTCCTTGACCGGTAGCTCGACCCCAGCAGACGTCTTTGGCGACTCTGTCGCCAGGGATTCCAATATCCTCTTGTGTGGACGTCCTTCACCACGTCTCGGAGCGGGAACCCGTGCATTTCGCCTTATATCTATTAAATTATATCCCAGATATTACTACAAGTATCAAAATTATAAAAATTAACATTTTACCTATTTACCGTCTGGAGATGTTCCGTCGTTGTCCAGCCCCCCTTTATGATCTCAGAACTCCGAAACAAGAAAATCGACGGAAATCCGTACAACTCCGAAAATGACCCAAATTAGCTCGTTAAACTCGAAAATCCAAATCCCAGAAAGCAAGCATCGGAAACATGCAAAATTTCACTCTGATACCAAATAAATTGGTATCATATTAACTTAGAAAAAATCCAAAACAAAAAAGCAAGTATTATAAACCTGCCCTGATACCAAAAATATTGTCGCGTCCCAGATACTCTCTGCCAGAAGAAATTTCGACAGCATCTCCCCTGTACGGGTGACAATATGAAACTTTTCTACAAAACCCTCTGGGCCACACAAACCTCGGCCAACACGGCCGGAACAATAAATATAAAATACATCAACAATCCACGTAGTTTATATCATCTCAGTCTCTAGCTGACACAACCACGCATTTTATTTGAAAACAACCTACTCCACTACTACGACGGAAAACACATAACACAACAGAGAAATCATCGCAGCGGAAAAATAAGTAGTAGACCAAAACTCGATAAAAATCCTCGAGTACAATCACAAGTATATAGATCAACAAGTAAATCAACATAAAAACAAGGAACCAAGTCCGTAAGCAGAAAATCGTCGCGACACGAAGTGGGAACTAGCGATTGGAATCTCTTGACAGCCTTAACCTGAAATATATATAATCAACAAGGTGAGTCCAACACTCAGTGGATACCAAGTTGATGTGCATAATAAACTATAATTAATAGTTATAAATATGTGTACAGTCTCCTGGAGTAATGAAAAATGCAAAACTGTAAGAAAAAAAGAAGTTGTACTCACCAAGACCTCCTATCAGAATAATAAAGTCGTCAGACCAAAAGTAACATGTCCTTGTATACATGTAAAACATATGCATACATCCAATATGCAGCAAATAAAATACAGTAAACACAAGCAATAAATGTAATCATGCATATGATGCCAATGACATGTCCTGGTTACCCCTGACGTCAGTCAGCCATCTCACACACGATGGTGAGACTGAGTGAGTAGGGCTATGACAACTGTGCACTTTGCCATCACTGCTCCTGATGAGTGACTGAGTGTACAGGATGCTATCGGAGTACACCTATCCTCTTACCCCAAATCGTAAGTGGGGGAACTCAATGCTCTCATCTCCTTGAGACAATCCAGAGGAGGGATCCCTGACGTGCTACCACGCTACGTCACGCTACCCATGAGTGAACCAGCGGAGCACTGATAGAGCAAACTGTCACACACCCTGCCTGATATACCACTAACCAATAAGTGATTGTGTGTGCAGATCCATGAAACTGGCAATGAGCTCAGTAATAATGGGGCTGCCAATCGTACAACATGCAATCATGCAAGATGGTGCATGACACTAAGCATGCAAATCCTGACCATATCTACCTCCATAAAACATGTACCAAAAAATAAATGGATCAAATAAACAGATCTAGGTACACGGGTCATATATGGTAAATGTCTAGTCCGGTGTATCATAAGGCACGGTATGTCATTACCTCTATGAGCATAAATAATCATGGCAATAAACAAGAGGGTATAAAATATAAATGCAGAACAGATAAAAACATGCATCAGGTGTCATATAGTGGCATACCAAAGCAAAGATAAACCTAATTATTACTAGAGGCTATAACCTACTACGCATATCAACATGACATTATCAAAAGAGATAAGTCAAGGTACTCACCTCCAATATAGTGCGTGCCAAAAGAAACCCCACGTAAAGTAGCTCATCGCAAATCAGAGTCTTGTAACAACATAAATATAATTTAGCTACTCTAACATGTATTAAATAACTAAATCAAACTCCTAATTCAATTAGGAAACCCTCTTTATTAATTATCCTTAACTGGTCATTGATTAACTCATCCACCCCATTTGATTAAATTAAGTTTAGCCAAATCTTAACCCATCCATAAACAAATTAGACTAAGCTAAGCATGAATCATTTAATCTTTCCTAATCATAATCCACAATCCCTTACTCAACCAATTTAGTACAACTTTAACCGCAATCTTACCCTATCACCAGATAGCCCCTATTGACCCACTGCTAAGAGGAGTGGCTGCCGAAAAATGCTAGCCAAATCTTACTGTTGCCACAGATTGGTTGCTGACACCGTAAGGAAGCTAATCTTGTACCAGCCGAACTTAACACGTTTGATCCAAAGTTTAATCTATTTATTCTTTTAGGTTTAGACTCGGATCTCCTGCGGAACTTAACACGTTCGATCCAAATCACCTAGGTTATTAATTTCATTAAATATTAATTTCATTAAATATTAATTTCTAAAATTGGCTTCCAGTACTGACGTGGCGAGGCACATGACCTTCTTGGATATGGGAACAACCACCACCGACTAGACAAAGCCTTTTAAGGAAAGTTAATCTTTAATTTCCTTAAATAACTTTAGGTCAACCGAAAAGAACAATCAAATCACAAGGAAAAGTAAAAACAAAAGAACACAACATCGAAAACAAATTCGAAATACTAGAATCGCATGCCTCTTGTATTTGGTATTATTTCCAAAAATAACTAGTATGATGCGGAAAGGAAAAATACTAGTTATACCTTTTAGAAAAACCTCTTGATCTTCTACCGTATTCCTCTTCTAACCTCGGACGTTGTGTGGGCAACGATCTTCCGAGATGAGAAATCACCAAAGCACCTTCTTCTCCTTTCTTCAAGTTTTGACCAAGCATAATGCTTCCAAAAGATGAAGATCTTTTTCCACCAACCAAGCTCCAAGGGATGCATGAAACAAGACTCCTTTCTCTCCTTTTCTCCAAGCTAGATCCGACCACTTCTATGCCTCCAAGAGATGATGAAGTCTCGGCCACAAGAAGGAGAAGAGAGAAGGAGAAGGGGAACCTCTAGGGGCCGGCGACACCAAGGAAGAAAAGAGAGGAAGAAAAAGAATAGAGTCGTTCACCATAAAGCCTCCTCTACCCCCTCTTTTATAATCCTTGGTCTTGGCAAATAAGGAAATTTAAATAAAAACTCCCTTAATTCTTTTGCCATGATAAGGAAAATTTATTTAATTAAAAATAATTTTCTCTTCTCCAATTTATTTGGCCGGCCACCTCTTTCCCCAAAACAAGGAGAGTTTTAATTAAAACAAAAATTAAAACTTCCTAATTTGTTTCTAGAAATTTATAAAAATTTCTCCAATAATTTTAATCCCTTTATGATTGGTTAATAAAAAGAAATTTTATAAATTAAAATCTTTCTTTTAAACATGTGGATAATTTCCAAAAAGTAAAGTTATCTCTAAAAATTAAAATCTCCTTTCAATCTACAAATAAGGAAAGATATTAAATCTTTTCTTAATCTTTTGTAGAAACTAATAAAAGAGAATTTTTAATTTTTAAACTTTCTTTTAAATCATGAACATAATTAAAAGGAAAGTTTTTACCAAAATTAAAATCAACCTTTTAATCTACAAATAAGGAAAGAGATTTAGCTCTTCTCTTAATCTTTTGTAGAATCTTATAAAAGGAAAGATTTAAATTTTTAAATTCTCTTTTAAATCATGTTATCCACATAAGAAAATTTTAAAAAATAAAAATCATTTTATTTTAATATGGGTCAGCCACACCAAGCTTGAACCCAAGCTAGGGCCGACCACCTTGAAGCACCCATGAACCAAACTTTGGCCGGCCCTAGCTTAGTCTCCAAGCTAGCTTGGCCGGCCCCTATGGGATGGGTAAGAAGGTGGGTATAGGTGGGTATAGTACTCTATAATTAAGAGGCTACGATAGGGACCGAGAGGAGGAATTGGTTTTGGTCTCCCGATAAAATTAAGCATCTCGTGTTCGCCCCGAACACACAACTTAATTTTATCAATAATAATTCATTCCACTAAAGAACTATTATTGAACTACCGCACCAATCCCAAATTATATTTTGGGCTCCTTCTTATTATGAGTGTGTTAGTCTCCCTGTGTTTAAGATGTCGAATGTCCACTAATTAAGTAAGTTACTAATTAAGATTTCGAATGTCCACTAATTAAGCATCTCGTGTTCGCCCCGAACACACAACTTAATTTTATCATTAATAATTCATTCCACTAAAGAACTATTATTGAACTACCGCACCAATCCCAAATTATATTTTGGGCTCCTTCTTATTATGAGTGTGTTAGTCTCCCTGTGTTTAAGATGTCGAATGTCCACTAATTAAGTAAGTTACTGACAACTCACTTAATTAATATCTAGCTCCAAGAGTAGTACCACTCAACTTCATCATCATGTCGGACTAAGTCCACCTGCAGGGTTTAACATAACAATCCTTATGAGCTCCTCTTGGGGACATTCTCAACCTAGATCACTAGGACACAGTTTCCTTTTATAATCAACAACACACACTATAAGTGATATCATTTCCCAACTTATCGGGCTTATTGATTTATCGAACTAAATCTCACCCATTGATAAATTAAAGAAATAAATATCAAATATATGTGCTTGTTATTATATTAGGATTAAGAGCACACACTTCCATAATAACTGAGGTCTTTGTTCCTTTATAAAGTCAGTATAAAAGAAACGACCTCAAATGGTCCTACTCAATACACTCTAAGTGTACTAGTGTAATTATATAGTTAAGATTAATTAATACCTAATTACACTACGACCTTCCAATGGTTTGTTCCTTTCCATCTTGGTCGTGAGCTACTGTTTATAATTTATAAGGAACCGATAACATGATCTTCTGTGTGTGACACTACACACCATGTTATCTACAATATAAATTAATTGAACAATTACATTTATCATAAATGTAGACATTTGACCAATGTGATTCTTATTTCTAGATAAATGTTTATACCAAAAGCTAGGCTTTTAGTATACATCCTAGCAATCTCCCACTTATACTAAAAGACTAAGCTGCTATATCTGCTACCATACATCTGATTCCCAAACCTTCAACATGTCCATCAAAAGCTCTTGCCTTAAGGGCTTTAGTGAAAGGATCTTCTAGGTTATCACTTGATGCAATCTAGGAAGCAACAACTTCTTCTCGTTTATATGATTTCTCGTATTGGGTGGTACTTGCGCTCTATTGCGTTTACTTGCCTTATAAACTTATGGTTTCTTCGAGTTTGCTACTACACCACTATTATTACAATGAATTGTAATAATCTTTGGACAAACCAGAAATCATATCTAAGTCCATCTTGAGGTTATTGAGTCATTTAGCTTTTATGGCTACCTCAGAGGCTTGCCATATACTCAGCTTCTATGGTGGAGTCCAGAAAAACACCTATGCTTATCACTCTTCCATAGTTATGACTTTTCCTCCTAAAGTAAACACAAAACCCCGAGGTTGACTTATTATTGTCCCTATCTGATTGGAAGTCAAAATTCGTGCAACCCACAGGGACTAAATTAACTGCCTTCTAAGCTAGCATTAATCTCTAGTGCCTCTAAGGTACTTTAATATATGCTTTATTGTAGTCCAATGCCCTTGTCTAGGGTTACTTTGATATCTGTTAACTATGCCCTTGGCAAAACAGATTTCTGATCTCGTGCATAGCATACATTAGGCTGTCTATAAAGAACTGCCTACATATCCTCAATCTCCTTTGATGTCATCGGAGACATCTCTTTAGATAAAGACACTCCATGCTTGAAAAGTAGAAAACCTTTCTTGGAGTTTTGCATGCTAAAACGAGCTTGTTATATAAAGCTTGAGATAAGCACAACATTCTTTTCTTGCGAACCTTGTTCCCAAGAATATGTGCTTATTTTCCTAAGTCCTTTATAACGAATTGCTTGGATAACCATACTCTTACTTCCGATAACACCTTGATATTGTTTCCAACTATCAAAAATGTAATCTACGTATAGTACAAGAAATACCACCACGTTTCCATCACACCTTTTGTATACACAAGACTTATCCGGTTACTAAATAAATTCATAGGTCTGGATAACTTTGATAAACCGGATGTTCCAAGACCTTTGAAGCTTTGTCTCAGTCCATAGACTGATTGAACTTGCACACAAGATGCTCTTAGCCCTTTGCAATGAACCCTTTTGGTTGTTTTATATGGATGTTTTCTTCAAGACTTTCATTAAGGAATGCTGTCTTGACATCCACTTGCCAAATAGATAAAAGAATCCAAATAGACTTAAGCATGACTACCAACGAAAAAGTTTCCTTTTTCATCAAGTCTTGCTTTGAAAGTTTTTACCTTCCTGTCTATCCCTCTTTTCCTATTATAGACCTTTTATATCCAAAGGCTTTTACACCATTTGGTAGTTCTACAAGCTTCCAAATTTTATTAGAATACATATATTCTAATTCTGTTATTCATTACTCTTTGCCAAGATGTTGCATCTTTATCTTGGAGTGCTTCGTCATATGTCCGGAGATCAAGTTCATGTCCTCCAGGGATCGAGTCCAAAAACTCTCCCAAAACATTAATCTTTTTAGGTTGCCTAACAACACTCCCACTACGACGAGACACTTTCTGTAATTGTGTATCATTTGTGATACGAGTTGCAGTTTCTTGTGATATTTCATCTTGTACAGTTGGTACTAGGTTAGACATGTCCTTTATTATTTCCTTAAGAACAAATTTACTTATGGGCACGTGATTTATTACATAGTCATTTTCTAAAAATCGGTCATTGATACTAATAATGACCTTCTGATTTTTAAGACTATAAACCTATTTTCGTTTCTCTAGGATAACTCACAAACAAGTGAACTCATGCCCAACTTATCAGTGTCTCTCATGTGCTAGACCAGCCAAATCCGAATATGCTTCAGACTAGGCTTACGCCCATTCTGTAATTCTATGGGAGTTGAGAGTTCTGACTTTAGAAGGTATTATGTTCATACGACCTCCGAAAAATTCCCAAAAAATTTCTAAAAATTCCAGAAAATTCCGTTAAGATTATTCATCTATTTAATATTATTATTTAATTAATATTTATTACCGTATTTTACAAATATAGTTAGAGTCATAAAGTCCTTTTAGTTTATTTTATTTATTGAAATACTGTTTTAATCAAATTATCACTTTTCAATAAGCAAAGTCAACATAAAATAATGATATTACTATAGAAATAGCAACTAATTGTTACACATTGTAATAACTAGCAACTAGCTATTGTATATTATAAAAGCTAACAATCAATTGCTAGAATCTTAATCTTTAAATCAGTCCAGAAGCATTTTAGATAGTTTACTTTATATAAGACATCCATTAGATTTTAATTGAAAAATTGATGTCGTTCTAACAATTTATTAAATGATGTGCGTCTTTTTTATTTTTGCCCAAAAATGATCATCCAAAATTATACAATTATTACTTAAAAATTAGAGTTATCAAACTGGTCGACCCATAATGAGATAGGCCGGCCATTTGACGGGGCGAGGCAAGGCAAGTTGGCCATTTGGCGAGGCGGGGCAAGGTGGAGCGAGGCAGGTTGACTGATTATCTTGGCGAGGGTCGACCATTTGGAGGGGCGGGGCAAGGCGAGGCGAGTTGGCCATTTGGCAGGGTGGCGCGAGGTGGATCGATCATCTTGGTGCGTTGGAAAATCTCAACTCAACATAAGTTAGGTTGCGAGCTCAGCAAGCCAACCCACGAGCCTATTGATCAATAAAAAAATAATAAAATATATATAGAAATAAATAAAATTTTTAAGTTTGAGTTAGAGATTAAATGGATCATTGAATTTTTTATTTTAGTTTTTAAGTTTGGGAAACAAATTTATTTTTTCTCAATCCGTGGGTTAATTCAAGCCCGTCGTAGGTTGCTGGTTTAAGTGAATCGACCCATCTCAACTCATCTTTAAATAAATTGATAAAATTTTAACACAATCTACTTAAATTATTTGATAAGTCGGATCAATTCGATAGACGCTATCTAAATTAATGGCTCTACTACAAATATTAAGATTAAATTAGTCAAAGCATTCAAGGGACCAATAGGCTCAAGTTAGTTCAATCAATATGACCACTTAGCAGGTCAGGTGGCCCATTTAGGCCCAATAAATTGACCAAATTAGTCAATGGACAAAGTGACAAATTCAGTTGGGTTGTCGGCTGTGCAATTTGGGCGGCCTATCAGTCGAGAGAGGTTGAATGGTGTTGGATGGTTTCGGATGCTTAAATTAGTCAAACAAGTTGGGCAATGTAGGTCGGTCCAATTGTACAAGTGATTCGGTTAGCCTAGTCAAGTGGAGGGAGGTGCAATATGGTTTAACTAATTCATGTAAAGCTACTTAGTTGGGCAAGTCACGGTTTAAGGAGTAGTTTGTTAGTTTAGGAAGGCTAGGCAAATTCAAAGGTTTGGTGATTCAAGTTAATCGATTAGGCATGCAAGCCAAACAACTAGGTGGCATCCAAGTGGATTGGCTCATCTAGACGTATCAATCAGTTTGGACATGTTGCTCAATATAAGCAAGTTAGTTGATTCAAGTATATCAATTGATTCGAGTAAGTTAATCAATTCAATTGAATTGCTCAAGGTAATAATTAGGAAATCGGGTGGGACAAGCAAACTAGAAGGGCTAGGTTAGCTAGTGGTAGGGTTGTGGTTTAATGTTCAACATAATAAGAACTTATTTATGATTATTGAATATATACCAGGTTAATTAAATAAATAAATTTAAATAATTAATTAAACTAAATAAATAATATATGTATTTAACTCAGTGGTATTTATGAACAAATATTATGAATTGTTTATAATATCAAATTCACAAATCGAACAAACAAATTTTAAACAAAGTCAAGTCCAAATCAAATCCGAAATAAATTCAAGCTTGTAAAAAAATCAAATTAAGTTTGAACAATTATTTTAATAATTTAATTCATATAACTCATCTCAATTTGATTGAATTATTTTATCAAATAAACTTTTAAATAATACAAAGTTGGACTCACCTAGGCTCTTTTATAGCCCTAACTAGTGGGCTAACCAATCTAGTTTATTCAAGTGGGTTACTTGATATACGTAAATTTTCAAGCCAATTAATTTATTCAATTAAATTTCAAAAATAATTAGTTAAATATTTAATTTTAATTAAAAAGATTATAAAAGGTTCATTACTTTCTTAATTTTTAAAATTAACTAATCAATTAAATGAGAATAAATAAATTGGATCTATATAATAAAATGTAATCTTAGTTATTTTTTATATATACTAAGTATCCAGATCTTACAATCTGACTAATCTTAGAGTAGACGATCCGATCTCATATCCCATCCATTAAGTAAATTCAGAAAACATGGTGACTCCTAACATGGCACCTAAGCTTCACTAATAATTCAATCACTTTAGGTGTGCCCTACGTGGGAATTAAACCCCGATTACTTAATAAATACACCTACCTCTTATCACAACACCAAATCCTAGGGTCAATCTTAGTCATTTATGTTAGTATAATCGATCTCTAGAGTTTTGAATGTGTGTTTGAACAATATGTTTAATAGAATTTGGTCAAGGGTGACAAAATAACTTGATCATTATTGATCAAATAAAGTCTAAGCAAAGTCAAGGTTGACTTGAAACTTATAATTGAGTCAGAAGTCCAAGTAGAACCAAATACTTGATAGGTTGGTGAAAATACCTAGTGGGACTAGGCAAAAGGAAGCCTAGTTGAGAACCAGACAGTGAAAAGTCCTAGTGGGACTAGGCAAAGGGAAGTTCTGGTTGGGAACCAAGTGGTAAAATGTCCTAGAGAGGCTAGATAGTAGAAGTCTTGGCTGGGAATCATACAATGGAAGACTTGGTTAGAAATCAAGCAGTGAGAAGTCATACACTACAAGAAAATTGGGATTCTACAACACTTAAACGACAACGCTTTTTATAAAAAACGTTGTCTATTTTTTTTAACAACACTTTTAGTGAAAAGCATTGTCTATTTCATTATTTTCTTATTAATAGACATCGCTTTTCTAAAAACCGTTGTCTATTAGTGATTTTTACGGGTCAAAGACAACGCTTCGTAAAAAGCGTTGTCTATTAGACTGATTTTTAGTGTCTACAACAACGTTTTATAAAAAGTGTTGTCTATGTTTAAAATCTCATCTAAATCTTGATTAATACAAACCGTTGGATCTAGGTAAGGAGTAGAAAACCCGAACCCTTCTCCCAACTTCTATCTTCCGATCATTTTGATCCCGAACCCTTCTCCCAACTCCTCATCTCACGCGGCCTTCTCCATCCAACTCCTCTCCGGCAAACTCCGCTCTGGCCTCCAGATCCAGGGCGTCGGCGGACTCCTACATCGGGAGCCTCATAAGCTTGACCTCCAAGAGCGAGATCAGATACGAGGGCATCCTCTACAGCATCAACACCAAGGAATCCAGCATAGGCTTGCGCAACGGTATAGTTTGCTTTATGCTCAATTCCTCGCGTCTTCGCTTTTCTCCACTCCCCTTCGCGCTGTTCCTCGTCAAAGGGAACACTTTTTCGAGCTTTTTTGGCTGGATTTTGGGTTTCTTGTGTCCGAGGGATTGCCGCGTCACGAAATTTTATTTGGAGGAGGCTTCCAGTTTTCATGATTTTATTATTTTATTTGGGATTTAGGTCATAGTTCTGGGTTTTAGTTTTCTCTGTATCCATGACAATTTTCATGTGCAAGTGTGGTATCCGCATAATACTTATGCACCTGTAAGCATGAAACTGCAGTTTGTTTAGGTTGTTCATTATTTCGTTCTACTGATTTCTTGTTATGTTTCATAAAAAAATTGTATCTAGAAAATGATATTTTTGTTTGAACTTACAAGATATGAACCATGTGATGCCTCTTACTGGTCATAAACAGAGGCTCTAGAAGTTCATATGAGAGTATCAGATGTTATGCATGGAATTTTTCTGTGACCTGAGCATTACACTATCCCAACAATTAAATGGATTGAAATTTTACCTTATTTTCACAAGGTGAAACGACTTCTCTTTGGTTCCATATCTATGCACATGGAGAGCGGTGATAACTGATGATTAGTTGGGTGAAAGGAACACTCCATATAATATCTGTAGATCAACTTGTATTGGTGCCATGTAATATCGGGTAAGTAAGAATTAAAACATCACTTTCAATTGTTGTCTTTTGATAATTTATTGAATTATATGCACTAATTATGAGTTTGTTGCATAGTTTCCATTGGATTCTCACTGTTATTGACCCTTACAATGAAGTTATTTATTTGTTGGATTCTCTAAGGCACCGCATTCATGATGAGGATTGGAAATATATAGTGGAAATGTGAGTTCATATTTATTTTTTATTAAGCATTTATGTTAATACAAAACTCATATATAAAAAAATCATTAACGTATGAAGGGCCTTAAGATTGTTTAATTCAAACAAGGGAACGAAAGGTAGAAAAAAGGCTATGTGGGTAATAGTAAAGGTATGTGCAATTACATATAACATATATTTTAATGTGTATGTTTATCATTAATAATTTGTCTCTAATTTCCATAGGCTCCTCAACAACAAGATGCCAAACAATGTGGTTACTATGTGATGCGATTTATGAGACAAATTGTTGAAGAAGTTGAAATTATCGAAAGAGATTCACTACGATCTATAGTAATGTTTACTTGTTTATGTCTCAAATTATTTAAAATAAACTATTTAAAATATGCAAAGTCAATGTTGATTTTTTTTCGTCATTAATGTTCACAGTTCACACAAGCAGAGTATTCTCGAGAAGAAATTGATGAGGTGCGATCGGAGTTGGCAGAATGTATACAAGATCATATTTATGAGTAGGTGCGTTCAAGTTTATGTAAGTTCATTACCTTGTTTTAGCTAAGGTTTATGTAATTAAGTTCATTATCTTTAGCAAGAAGCAACTTTTTGCTTCTTTAGAATCCATTTTCAGCTATGAGATGCAATATACCCTTCTTTGTTATTCTCAGTTTAATCTGTGATAAAGAGTCTTCTTGGTCATTAACTGAATTATATAAACTGAATGCATTTTAGAATGGAGAAATACTGAGATGTGCTCCCTGAGCTTCTAATTTTGACAATTGTTTGCTTAATTTTTTATATCAGTTGTAGCCATATGATAGTCCACTTGCTCAATTCTTCTATTATTTCAATAACCTGGAGAGTTTAAATGAATCATATTGTCACGTCAACAATAATAATATGGTATACATGAAGGGATATAATGCATATGTTCTTAGCTACGATATATATGTCTATTCTCTATCGTGGCAGTATTAAAAATGTAAACACTTCATTCTGTTAAATTATGGAGAATCTTTTAAGTGGACTAATTGATGGTTTGATTGTTACAAATGAAATCATTTGTGCACACAATTTGGGAAATAAAAAGTCTTTATTGCAGATAGCTGCATTCATTCAGGTTTTGATTATAAATACTTTTTAATCTGAACATCCTACCTTTCATACGTTAATATATGCACTGCAAAAAATGTTAAGTACTGTATAAGTTTAATTTCCTGTATTATATGAAAAGTACTATATTTTCTGTTTTCCTATAATTGATTATAGTTTTAAGTTGACTGCTTTGCTGTGATATTTGATAGCTCCACTCTATTTTGCTTGAATTTTGGATTAATGGATGCTAATGCAAGGATGCATGTGTATTCACTTGCGCTCCAAGAGGTAGTTAGGAGGCACATTTGTTGCATGCCTCAATGTAGATATTGTTAGATTCTTTGCCTATTGTTAAGTGGCAATTCTTGTTATAACACACCGCTCACTGGAATGTTTATTCAGTTTCTGATAAGTTTTGACTGTTCTTAACTGACGTTGGAATCCGGCTGATTCTGAATCCTGAACAATTTTGTTTATTCTGATTATTTCATTGTTAGTCTTCCCTTAATCAAAATTAACTCTTTTTTTCCATTCAATTACTGATTACAATCGCATCATAAAGGCTGAAATTACCTTGTTTTCACTGTCTTGATTGTTTGATTCCTAACTAGTTGTTTTGGAAGGAATTGTCTGATTGTTAATGTGTTTTCATGACTCTTCGTCATGTCAATGTATCGTAATTCATTTTTTACTATGTTAACTGGAGTTTCTTTTATCTCGTGCTATCCCTCACCCCTTCAACTCTAATATTTCAACTTGTCTAATCACAAAATGTGTTTGTTATCTATTAGCACTGCTATTCTACTGAACATAGTTTCTCTTATTATATCATTTATTAGTTTATTCTGAATAGTAGCATTTTTGTTTTATCTTTTTAACAATCTACATGTTTATTTTAGCACTCTTTCTATGTACTTTACGTGTCTATTGTTTCCTAATGTTGCTTTGCATATTTTCTTCGATGGTTCTATGGGCATTTAGACTAACAGAAACATTAGGAAGAGAGGGATTTTCATTAGAATCAGAACCTCTTAAAGGGGATTCTTTTGATGGAATAGAATTTCCATGAAACCATATTATACTTGAATAATTAAATGGGAAACACTAACTGCACAAAATAGCTACAGAAAATCTTCATTAAGATATTGCGTGTGTTTGGTAGGTAGAAAGTCATGATGATTGTTTTGTTTCTTTTGAGAGCCATCAGTAATGCTCATGTATGGACTTGAAACATATTATTGCTAATTTTGTAGGTGGATACAGGACAGTCGAGATCAGTACACTAAGGAGCGTCTGGATTCAGTAATTGATCAGTACACTAAGCGTCTGGATTCAGTAACTACTGTACTATTTTGAGTAAACAGATTGTTGGCTACTTCAGTATTCAGTATTCAGTAAACAGATTGTTGGCTAAACAGATTGTAGCTGTTCAAAACAGATTTTTTGTGCTCTTTTGTTTTATATGTGAATATCACTATATACTTTGAAATAGAATTAGTGTTAATTTTGACATTTACTAGCTTCTCATGTAATTAAATACTAATATTACTTCAACGTCAGATTTCTATTATTTTGATGAGTTTGAAATCATTAACTGAGTTGATTATATGTAAAATTCGAATCTAGACATGGTAAAAGAAAAATAATAGTTTCATAAATATAAAAATAATGATTTTTAAATAATTTTTTTTCTTTAAAACGACAACGCTTTTAAAGCGTTGCAAAAATGTTGTCTTTGTAAAAAAAACAACAACGCTTTTAAAGCGTTGTAATAGTGTTTGTCTTTGCAAAATATGACTATGCTTTTAAAGCGTTGCAAAAGCATTGTATTTTCTACCAAAAACAACGCTTTAAAAGCGTTGCAAAACATTGCCTTTGCATAAAATGACAACGCTTTTAAAGCGTTGCAAAAACGTTGTCTTTGGTACAAACGACAACGCTTTAAAAGCGTTGTCATTGAGCAGACTTTTAACAACAATGTCTTTAACAACGCTTTTTCAGGCACAAAGACAACGCTTTAAAAGCGTTGTCTATTAGCTTTTTTGTTATAGTGCTAGCAAGGTTAGACAGTGGAAGTCATAGTTAGGAACCAAGCAATGGAAGTCCTAGCAAGGCTAGGTGGCGAAAGACCTAGTTGAAAACTAGGTAAACATAATTGGGAACCAGTTAGAAGGGTCTGATTGATTGGAGGTCGACGTGATCGAGATCGAATAAGTCGGGTTTCAAATAAGTTTTGATTGAGCCCTAGGCGATCGAGAGGTCAAAACTTATCTTGAAGAGGATCAAGTTTGCAGCTATGTGGTGGAGGTCTTGACTACCGGAAGGGCTCTAGTTAATGGGGGGAGTGTCGATCGAGTTGTATAAAAGGGGAGTCAAGGCAATGTCTTCCATCAACTCTTGCAAATATCCATCTTCATGCTAATGCTCAGAAAGTGCTCTAAACTCCTTTCATATGGTCCGAGAAGCACCAGGAGGAGTGTCACGACACTAAGGCTACGTTTGGTTGGGTGTAATGTAATTTAACTTGTAATGTAATCAAATTTGTAATGTAATGTAATGTAATCTTGATTACATTACTACGTTTGGTAATATAATGTAATCTTGATTACATTACTACGTTTGGTAATGTAATATATGTAATCTTTGATTACAAAGGTGATTACATTCTTTTGTTTGGTGTCCATTATTTTTTATAAGGAATGTAATTCATATTATTATAAAATGACAAAAATATCCTGTGACCTCTATCGGCGGTCGCCACACCTCTGCCGGAGTTTGCGGCAGCCATCGGCAACCAGCTGCCGCTGCCACCGTCGGTCGCCGCAGCAGGCCACCGTCTTCGCCAATCGGCTGTGATGGGCGACGGCAGGCGGGCGACGGCGGGCGACGACCAGCGGGCAATGGTGGCGGAGGCGGACGGCGATCGGCGACCGGCGATCGACGGCCGGCAATTGGCAGCGGCGGCCGGCGGCGACCGATTGCCGGCGGCCGGCGTCGGCAGCGACTGGCGGCGGCCGGCGGCGGCGGCCGGCGACGAAGGTCGGCGACCGGTGGCGGTCGACAACAGACTAGGGGTATATTCGGCATTTAAACTTTGGTGAAACAATGACCTTGTAATGTAATCGGATTACATAGCATTTGCTTTGTAGTCCAGATTACAAATCTTCACTACCTTTTGTAATCCAGATTACATTACATTACAAGTTTTAAATCAAACCAAACAAAATAATCGACTTTGTAATGTAATCTGGATTACATTACAAGATAGATTACAGACTACCAAACGCAGCCTAAGGGTTTCCAATTGGTCTACGATGAGTTTGTTTTTAATTATATACTTATTTCTTATACTACTACTCATATTTTATATTGTAATTGTCTTACAACTTGTAAGAGGTTTCTTTGCTTCTCGAAGAATCGGAAAAGAGAAAAACACTAGTGGACAATCACTTTATGTATAGTCATGTATGTACTAATCCTGGGGAGTTGGAAACAAAATAAAAAAAAATATGGTGCCATCTTTTTGTTATTATTTTTACTTTCATTATTCCACTATGCAAACTGACAAATCTAATAGGAAAAAGATGGCTAAGTTATTCACCCCTCTAACATCGAACAAGATCCTACAATTTAATCTTTAATGTTATCGCTTCTCTCTGTCATCTATGGAAATTAACATTTCACCTCGCATTTGAATCTATATCTATGTAATTACCCTGAGGTAGTTTTTATATGGTTAACCTAGTTAAGTTAGGTCCTGTGTGTGTTTGATGCCTTGTGTCTAAGTGTGTAGGAATTTAGGAGTACTAGAAGTCGAGCGAGCGAAAGACGTAGCAACGAGAAGGATGGCACGGAAGAGAATTGACAAGCTCGGTGCATCCTATTGGATCATGATCGTTTGATAGAGGGGGGGGTGAATATCGATTTAAAATTTATCGAAAAGAGTTAAGCACAGCGGAAAAAGAAACGAGCCAAAGATGACACAGAGATTTACTTGGTTCAGAGTCTTTGGCGACTCCTACTCCAAGGCCCGCACACAAGGGTACTTTCGGTAGACAATTACTAATAATTCGAATAGCAATTACAGAATTGAGGTACAGGAATTAATTAGTAAAATAAAAACCGACAATTAGAAAAAGGAAAAAATCAAACTAGAACTTTGTCGGAGAGCTTTCGTAGCGTTGCAGGAGCACCAGAGATCGAATTGAGAGTTGTTTTTCTGACTCCAGCCTTGACCCTCCTTATATATGAGGTTTGGGGCGCCTGGAACCTTCAGGATGCCCTGGTTGTGACGTAACCGAGCCAATGAGCGAACTCCACGTGGCACAACGACGTTGGGGATAAAATTAGCCTCTGAGCACCCGGGTACCTCCCGGGCACCCAGACCCTATTTTCCAGCGGTTCCCTACCTGCAAGAAAATATTAGTCCGATGCAAATATATATCCTGCAAAATAGATTATTAGCACAGTTCATAGTTTAACAGAAAGAGTATTAATTAGATTCCGTCTCTTCGAGACCGAAATCTAGTCAAGATCTTGACTTAGAGTTCCGAGATGATTCTAAGTCGGATCGGCGCCTAAGTTCCCTTCCCGGGAATGCGTCCTCACAGTCACTCCCCTCCAGTGATTTACCTTTACTTACTTGCCAGCTATTCAGTTAGCCCGTCGACCTAGCTGGACTTCGTGCCAAACGTTCGATCAGCCCGTCGAACCGTTTGGACTTCGTGCCAACTATCCGGTCGGCCCGTCGATCTAGCTGGGCTTCGTGCCAGACATCAGGTCAGCCCGTCGACCTGTTTCGGCTTCTCCTACACACTCGGTCAGAGTGTTAGATCAACAACAAGACTAACTTAACCTATTTTGTCATTTATCAAAACCTGGGTTAGACCATTAGTGCTAACCACACCAATAATCTCTCCCTTTTTGATGGAATGACAACTTGATTAAGTTAGTGTAAAATGCAAGTAAAACAAGCATTCATTAACAGGTTTTTAAGTTAGTTTTTATTTTTCAGTTTGTTTTAGCTAACTTAACCACCTAACCCTCCCCCTTTGACATTCATCAAATATAAGCATGGATCAAATAATCAAAAATACAAAAATATTGCAAAAAGAGTGCAAACACAAATCAGATCAACTCAGGAGAGTTAAATAATTTTGCTTTAAAAAGTATCTCTTATCCTTTTCAAAAAGAAGGATAACTTAGAAAGAGTAATTTTTAATAACTTTTCCAAAATAACTATGTTTTGAAAAACAATTAAGTTAGAAAGATAACTAATTAAGCAATATCTCTTAGTAGTAAGTTTGTTAATTTTTCATTTTCAAAACCAATTTATAACATACAATTTTCAAAACCAAATTTAACATAAAACTTAGTTTTACAACGGTTATGTTTCATAAACACATTTCTAAATCATTTTTAGAAGAATATTTTCCAAAACCTTATTTCAAAAATATTTTTAATAAAAAATAGATGTGAAAATAATTGTTGCTCCCCCTGAACCTGACATTACAAAATCTGTCTAACCGGTTAGCTACTTACTGACTATTCAGAGGATAGCAACTTTCACTTAGTTAGTCAAGTTAAGTCTAAGCATCAGTTAGTGTTTGATTACACTGAATGACTTAATTTGATTAATATCTGTTTGGTTTTTAACGCCTAGACTTATATCGATGCACTGACATAAGCATCTTAAGTCCAGGCAATTTGCCTATGCATCTCACCCCTTTCTATGTTTGGCAATCACAAACAAGGGAATCCTAGGGTGTTGGTGAGATGCTCAAGTACTAGCCCTAGGGGAACATGATTTCTAAGGAATTATTCTAGTCTAAGGTAAAAACTGTTTTGAAATTCTAAAAATAGGAAATTTTGAAAGCATTTTACTTAGAATTTGAAAATATTTTTTTTTGAAAATGATTTTAAAATTCCTAATATATTAGGCATATCCCTAATTTTCTACATAGATTGCTAAATTCATTTTCAGGGAGGGGTTTAGTAAATATGTCAGCTAAATTAGACTTTGACTCAATGTTCTTGAGTTCAATGTCTCCTTTAGTGACATGATCCCTGATAAAGTGATACCTAATTTCAATGTGTTTGGTTCTAGAATGATGCACTAGATTTTTTGTTAAATTAATTGAACTAATATTGTCAATTAATACTTTTACATTTGTAAGATTTAAATTGAAATCTTTTAAAGTGTGCATCATCCATAATAGTTGTGCAACGCGTTCTCCTATGGCTATATATTCTGACTCAGTTGTAGATAGAGCAACATAGTGTTGCTTTCTACTGAACCAGCTCATAAGTGATGAACCTAGTAGTTGACAAGCACCACTTGTGCTTTTGCGGTCTAATTTGCATCCAACATAGTCTGAGTCAGAATACCCTATTAATTCGAAATTATTAGTTTTAAGATACCAAATACTTACATTTGTTGTTCCTTTAAGGTTATCTAAAGATTCTTTTGACTTGAGTCAAATGTGATTCTTTAGCACAGGTTTGGTATCTAGCACACATACTAACTTCAAATAATATATCGGGTCGACTTGCAGTTAAGTACAGTAGGCTACCTATGACACTTCTAGAGTATTTTAAGTCAACTGGTTTTCCATTTGCATCTTCATCTAGGATTGTGTTTACTGCCATAGGTGTTTTTATTTCTTTAGTGTTTTCCATTCTAAATTTTTTAAGTAATTCTTTAGTGTATTTTTGTTGATACATATAATTACCTTCATTTGTTTGTTTGATTTGTAATCCTAAAAAGTAAGTTAATTTGCCAACTAGACTCATTTCAAATTCTTGTTCCATTAAGTTTGTGAATTCTTCTAAAAATTCTGAATTAGTTGATCTAAAGATTATATCATCTACATAAATTTGTGCTATAAATATGTCCTCTTTTATTAATTTAATGAATAGGGTCGGGTCAATTTGATCCTGGTTAAACCCTTTGGATATGAGGTAAGAGGTTAACCTTTCATACCATGCCCTAGGTACTTGTTTAAGTCCATATAAGGCTTTCTTTAATTTAAATACATACTCAGGGTGTTCTAGACTTTCAAATCCAGGTGGTTGTCTTACATAGACTTCTTCATTTATTAATTCATTTAGAAAGGCTGATTTACGCCCATTTGATATAGTCTAAACCCTTTATGGGCTGCATAGCTGAGTAACATTCTAATGGACTCTAGTCTAGCTACTGCAGCATAAGTTTCATCATAGTCAAGTCCTTCAACTTGACTAAACCCCTTGGCGACTAGCCTAGCCTTATTTCTAGTAATTTCCCCAGTTTCACTAAGTTTATTTCTAAAACCCCATTTTGTTTCTATTACTTTTTTATTTTTGGGTGGTGGTACTAGGTCCCAGACTTCATTTCACTCAAATTGAGCTAGTTCCCCTTGCATAGCTATGACCTAGTCTGGATCAAGCAAGGATTCAGTTATGGTTTTAGGTTCAATTTTTTAGATTAAAGAAATTTGACTTAGGTTCCTAAAGGATGACCTAGTCTGAACCCGTAGATTTCGATCACCAATTATCTGGTCAGTTGGGTTATTTGGGTTCATTATAATAGTTCTAGGAGGTTGACTTTCTTGAGGTTCTTCTTCCTCTTCGTGGTTTAGGAATTGATTGTTTCTTTCAGAATTATTATTCTCTTGAACAAATTCAATTGGTTGAAGTTGGGTTTGTTCTTGGTTTAGTTTGGATTCTTCAAATTTTACGTTATTGGTTTCTTCAATTCTTAGGGTAACCTTATTATAAACTCTGTAGCCCCTACTATTTAGGGAATATCCTACAAAAATTCCATTCTCTACTTTAGATGTGAATTTTCCTAAGTGTTCTCTCGTATTTAAGATGAAGGCTGGGCACCCAAATACTTTAAAGTATTTTATATTGGGTTGTTTATTATAATAAAGTTCAAAATAGGTTTTATTATGTGTTTTATTTAATGTTGTTCTATTTTGCACATAGCACTATAGCAGGCTGTACTCATAGCTTCTTCCCAAAAATATTTGGGAAGATTGTATTTATTTAACATAGTTCTAGAGGCTTCAAGTAAAGTTCTATTTTTTCTTTCTATAATTCCATTTTGTTGAGGAGTTTTAGGGCACGAAAATTCATGATGATAGCCATTTTCAAGACAGAATTTATTAAAGTTCTGATTTTTAAATTCTCCCCCGTTATCACTTCTAATTCTTTTAATTTTAAGATCTTTTTTATTTTCAACTTGTTTACAAAAGTTTATAAAAATTTCAGAGGTTTCATCCTTATTTTTTAAGAATTTTACCCAAGTGAACCTAGAGTAGTCATCTATTATTACTAGACAATATAAACTACCATTTATAGACTTAACTCCATGGGAGTCAAACAGATCTAGATGTAAAGGTTCTAGTATTGAATTAGTTTGAGATTGGTTAATTGGTTTGTAGGTAGATTTTGTTTGTTTACCTTGTTGACAATCATTACATATGGTTGAGTCTAAGTTAGGTAATTTTGGTAAGTCTCTAACTAATCCATTTAATTTATTTATATTTCTGAAATTGGTGTGTGACATTCTTCTATGTCATAACCAAGTTTCTTCTTTTTGTGTTAAATAACACTTAACTGAAGAGGTGGTTAAGTTAATTGCATAGATGTTGTCTTTCCTAAATCCTTTTAAGTTTACTTTAGGATTTTCTAGGTGCTTGATTAAACAATCTGAAGTTAAGAACTTAACTTTATATCATGTGTCACACAATTGGCTGATACTAAGAAAATTATACTTGAAAATTTCAACCAGTAGCACATTTGTAATGATAAAGTCAGTTTTTAGCTCAATATTACCTATACCAATTACCTTGAGTTTGCCATTGTTTCCAAAGGCAACTGTTCTTAGGCTTTTGTAAGTAAGTTGGGTGAACTGGGTGTGATCTCCAGTCATATGTTTGGAGCAACCACTATCCAAAATTCACTTGGTTTCCTACAATAGGTAGGAACTAGAATTAGTCTAAGTTCAGGCTGATAAAACCTTAAGGTTAGTTTTAACATAAACATTTAGTTAATAAAAAATTAATTAATTTTAACATTTTTATTTTTATTTTATTTTTTAAAATAATTTTTAAAAAGATTTTTAAAATTTTTAAAAGGATTTTTAAAGTTTTTAAAAGAGTTAAAAATAATTTTTAAAAAGTTTTTTAAAGTTTTTTTTAAAAAGAGTTTTAAATTTTTTTTAAAGGATTTTTAAAGTTAATCCCATTTTAATTTAGTTTAAGTTAATTTTAGTTATTTTAATTTAATTTTGTCCTTAGTCATCTCACCCGATCTACGTTTTCAATCAAGGAATCCTATAATTTTGTGAGATGAATTAGATTTAATTTTAGGGTTTGGTTTAACTTTGTGTTAGATTCAGGTTTAGCGTTGAGTCCAACAGATAGGCATTCTCTGGATAAACTTCTGGGCTATGGTGAGTCACTTGGACATCATTAAAGTAACCATGCATTCGAGGTTTTCCAAATAGTCCTATCCACTGGACTTAGTACAAAACCTTGGTCTAACTGGTTAGGATCCATAAAGGGTAGTTTCTGTCAGTTCCACTTAGTCAAATGCACCAGGTCGAAGTCATATCTTCCTAGACATGCATAGACTAAGCTTCTCTAACGTACTATCATCCAAAATTTCACCAGTACCATAGATCAAGTTAAACTTGAACCCTTTCTAATTAGTCCTAATTACCCTGCCGGGTAGATTAGTTTGGGTTACCCTGCCGGGTAGGTTAGTTTTGGAGGTACTAGCTATTCTGGAGCCTCCTCTTGGATTATTGACCTTTAATTTTTTTTATGTCTATTTCTTTTATAGTTATATTCAACTTCATGATATTCTAAATTTTGGTGGGTTTTAAAATATTTAGTTTTTTAATTTATTAATTTAGATTTGTATTTAGATTTTTTATTTGAATTATCTGATTTTATATAGTATATTTTTTTCTTTAGGTATGTAGTATTGTTTAAGTCCGACTTGCATGGTTAAGTACGTTTTCGGAACCTAAACGTTATTTTTTGGTTTATGTTGGGTTATTAATGATTTAAATATTTTATTTGAACTTGACTTATAGCCAAGTCCAGTTTTGTTGTAAATTATTTTTTAATTATTTAAGATTAAATCTAAATTTTTAGATCTTGTTGTAAATTTTTCTAACATTTTTTTTAATTTATTAATTTATATTTTTAGTGATAAATTCTCCTCCTCAAGTGTTAGATCTTGAGTTGGATTATTTTTTGTAAATTGTTCCTTGAGGTTTTGGTTTTAGGAGTAATTTGTTTTCATTTTCTAATTTAACTAATTTCCTATTTAAACAAGAAATAATTTTAAAGAACTTTCAATTTAAATTTTGGTATACCTCTTCGGAAACTTCGGAAACGAGTACGGACTCGTGGCTCGATTCGGGTTCGGACCCGTCTTCCGATTCGTCCTCCGACTCTGCTTCGCGGGCCATCAGCGCGAGGTGACTCTGGTGATTCTGATCTTTGACCTCTTATTCGTCCGAGGAAGAGTCGACCCACGTCGCTTTGAGGGCCTTCTTTTTGGTCGTCTTCGGTTTGTCATTCTTCAATCTCGGGCACTCGTTCTTATAGTGGTCCTTCTTATTGCACCCAAAGCACGTCACATTCCTTGGTTCAGTTGAAGTGTTGATCTTCTGCAGGTCCTTTTTGTTGAAGTTGTTGTAACGCCCGAAAATTCTCAAACTTATTTTAGAAATATTCTATAATTTTTCTGGAATTTTAGAGTATTTTTATGGAATTTTTAGAGTAGCGAAAGTAGCAAAAATAATTAGAACCGCAAAATAGCTTAGGCAGGAATCGAACCCGGGACCTCTCGGATCCGATAACTTTTAGTTAGCCTTAGTAACCAGATGAACCCAGCAGGGCCATGCTGAAAGGAAAGGGAAACAATTTAATTTATATTAGAGTTGGGCCAAAATACCCACTTAATATAAATAGGAAATTTAAGTGGGGTTTGGTTTATTTTGTTTGGTTCAGCAACTTCTCCTCCTCTCCAACCCTCACCGCCGACTCCCCTTCTCCTCTCTTTCTCTCGGCGCCAACCACAAGAACAACCTAGGGTTCCTTCCCTAAGGGCTCTAGGAGCACCTTCCGGCGACGACTCCGACACGAGGACGTTCCCCTCCGCGAGAAGAACACGTAGAGGCGAGAGGATCGTCGAGAAGATCGTCCCCACCGGAAAACTAGCGACTAGATTCGTAATAAAACTAGCGTACGAGGTAAGAAACCCCTCACCTGCAGTATAAGTAGCTTTCGTTTGATTGCATGCCTTTAGTTTAGCTATATGCAGATTTTTTCGGCACTCAGGGTGTGTTTAAACCCTCCTCGCAGATTAGGGACTAGTTGAGCACCTCTAGATGGGCCAGACACGTTGTTCTCCTTCAGTTGGAGGCTCTAGACGTTGTCGGGTGCCTAGAGGTGGTCTCCCTATTAGAGGGGAGAGTTGGAGCACACCAAGTGTTCGACAAAATGATTAGTGTAGCTAAATACTACCTCAGATATTTTTAACAGCTCAGTTAAATGCATTAGTAGCATTTAAATCAGTATATTAGTCTAGTTTCAGCTTACATGGGACTACGGTCCAATGGGTGGGCTCCCACAGTCGCCTCTAGGTTTAGATAACCTAGCTCTAGGTTCAGATAACCTAGAAACAGCAAAATAAACAATTAGTAGCTATATTCAGTATTTTATTTTCAGTGGCACTGTACTGGACCAGATGTCCATTGGGTTGGGCTCCCACAGTCGTCCCTAGGTTCAGATAACCTAGTAAACCCTACTAAATGCGGGACTTGCAAACCCGGGTCTAGCTAGGGATGCGCGCACAGCAAGTACAGTTGTCGGGCCCAAACAACAGCATGATTACTATTTTCACTTATTATGATAATAGCTTTCAAATTCGTAACCTAGTTATGTGAATATAGTTTAAGCTCAGTTTTAGCTCAGTTTTAGTTTCAGTTTCAGTTTAGTTCTCCAAGTTGATACCATGAGATAGCTCCATGCTTAGATTTTATTATGCATGCCATGTTTCAGTATTTATGCCATGTGACTTCAGTATGCCATGCTTTAACAAATTTAGTGCATGTTTTTAAATAGCATTTCTTTAAAAACATGTTTGCATCGTTGCATGTTTTAGTGAGGTAGTTGGTTTCTTACTAAGCTTTAAGCTTACAGATTCTATTTCCCCTTATACTGCAGATAGAGGTAAGGGAAAGATGGACTAGCAGAGGAAGCTGGAGGTCAATGCAGAGATGGTGTGTGTGGCAAGAACCTGGAATGAAGATCCTTAGGAAGTTTAGCAAATTAAGAACTTAGTTTTTTTTCTTAAGACACTTTTATGCATTTCTAGTGGTTTAAATGCTATGAATTAATAAACCTTGCACTATGTCATGTTAGAATATTTTCCATGCATTGTATAATTGTTGTGTGAGGTTTTGGCACGAACTAGTGCTGAATCAGAGTTTCAGTGCGAAATCAGAAACCCAGATCGATCTACGGATCGATCGAATCGTGCCATGGATCGGTCAATCCGATCCACGCGTAACGCAGAGTTAGCGTCATATGGATCGGTCCCCGCCGATCCGTATGCAACGATGGTATAGAAGCTCACCGATCGGTCACCGGCCGATCACAGACCGATCGGTGGACCGATCCACCGCATATCTGGTTACCGTAGAATCCCTTTGGATCGGTCTCAAGCCGTCGATGTACTCGGATCGGCGGTGAGACCGATCCACCGCATATCGTAAACATTATGGCTTATGGATCGGTCAGCCGACCGATCCAGAGGTTTTCTCCGTGCCAGTATCAAGCTGGATCGATCACTGGATCGATCCGACAGCCCAATCGATCCATGGATCGATTGAAATGCCTGATTACAGCTAGCAGGACATCCGAGAGACATAGATTATCTTCCCTAGCATGTGTACAACTCCTAGATACACCTAGAATATTAAGTTCAGATTTTACAGTAATCAGTTTAGTAAAATTTTAATCAATCCAGATTTCCGCAATAGTAATTTAGCACAGCATAATGTAGCGATCGGCCTCACAGCCTAGTCAGTAGGAGGCGGGTCGTTACAGCTGTTCTTCCTCCTGGTGAACATTTTCCTTACCAGGTTCACCAGGTGCTCCTCATCTTCAGAATCTTCATTGGATTCAGACTTATTCTTTGTTCTTTCCTTGGAGGAACCTGTAAACAGGGCAATACCTTTCTCGATCCCGGTTTTAGTTTGCTCATGCAGTTCTAATTCACAGAAAAGTTCATCTAATTTTAGTTTAGATAAATTTTTTGAAATTTTGTAGGCATCCACGATGGATGCCCACAAATTATTGCGTGGAAATGCGTTTAACGCGTACCTTATATGATCTTGGTTTTCCATCTGGTGGCCTATCGCGTGGAGTCCGTTGAGGATATCCTTGATCCTCGCGTGAAGCTGACTCGCTGTTTCTCCTTCCTGTATTTTTATATTAAAAATTCTATTTAATAGCAAATCTCGTTTCGTTACCTTAGCGTCGCTGGTTCCTTCGTGCAGCTCGATCAACTTGTCCCAAAGTTCTTTCGCGTTCAGGTGCGGTCCTACCCAGTTCAGCTCTTCCCTTGTCAGTCCGCATTGTAGAGTGTTGATCGCCTTGTTCTCCGTCGATGCTTTCTTCTTTATGTCTGACGTCCACTATTCCGGATCAAGTAGATTTCTGGAGTTGTCAACTGGTGCTCTGTAGGCTTTTGTGACGCTGAGCCATTGGTCGAAGTCCGTCTTCAGGTAGACTTCCATCATTTTCTTCCAGTACGGAAAATCATCCCTGTTGAATAGGGGAGGATGTACCGTGCTGAAGCCTTCAATCTGAGGCATGCTGACCCTGCACACAATAAAGCAACGACAAACAAAATCCCAAGACTTGGTCTTGGATTAGTAGTGCGGGAAGAATTAAGAATAATAAAAAGAACTAAATTGGTATTGCACCAATTTAGATTTAATTGCAACGAAAAAAATACTTCCAAAAAGGTAATAATACCAGTTTGGAATTATGCGAAAAATTGAAAACCGAAAACAAGTAAAAGAAAAGTTTCACCCCCTTGTCTGATTGGTGGTTGCACCAAATCAGAGCGGTACCTGCTCTGATACCACTTGTTGGATCGTGATCGTTCGATAGAGGGGGGGTGAATATCGATTTAAAATTTATCGAAAAGAGTTAAGCACAGTGGAAAAAGAAATGAGCCAAAGACGACACAGAGATTTACTTAGTTCGGAGCCTTTGATGACTCCTACTCCAAGGCCCGCACACAAGGGTACTTTCGGTGGACAATTACTAATAATTCGAATAGCAATTAAAGAATTGAGATACATGAATTAATTAGTAAAATAAAAATCGACAATTAGAAAAAGGAAAAAATCAAACTAGAACTTTGTCGGAGAGCTTTCGCAACGTTGCAGGAGCACCAGAGATCGAATTGAGAGTTGTTTTTCTGACTCCAGCCTTGACCCTCCTTATATATGAGGTTCAGGGCGCCTGGAACCTTCAGGGCGCCCTGGTTGTGACGTAACCGAGCCAATGAGCGAACTCCACGTGGCACAACGACGTTCGGAATAAAATTAGCCTCTGAGCACCCGGGTACCTCCCGGGCACCCGGACCCTATTTTCCAGCGGTTCCCTACCTGCAAGAAAATGTTAGTCTGAGACAAATATATATCCTGCAAAATAGATTATTAGCACAGTTCATAGTTTAATAGAAAGAGTATTAATTAGATTCCGTCTCTCCGAGACCGGAATCTAGTCAAGATCTCGACTTAGAGTTCCGAGATGATTCTAAGTCGGATCGGCGGCTAAGTTCCCTTTCCGGGAATGCGTTCTCACGGTCACTCCCCTCCAGTGATTTACCTTAACTTACCTGCCAGCTATCCGGTCAGCCCGTCGACCTAGCTGGACTTCGTGCCAAACGTCTGGTCAGCCCATCGACCCGTTTGGACTTCGTGCCAGCTATCCGGTCGACCCGTCGACCTAGCTGGGCTTCATGCCAGACATCAGGTTAGTCCGTCGACCTATCTGGGCTTCTCCTACACACTCGATCAGAGTGTTAGATCAACAACAAGATTAACTTAACCTATTTTGTCATTCATCAAAACCTGGGTTAGATCGTTAGTGCTAACCGCACCAACACATTCGAGGGACAAGGTGTTGTGGAAGAGTATACTGGCAGACAAGAAAGAAGCACGCGACGTTTCCAAGGAATGAGAAATCAAAGTGGAAGATTGCTCAAGGAGAAGGTTGAAAGATAGGTTCGAGTGAGCCCAATTCCGGATGACAAAAATCACTCAAGCGAACGAAGCTGTAACGGAGGAGAATCTAGACAGTCAACTTAGTGTTGGCTGTCCTGGTGCCTGGACCAAGTCCAGGAGCTCGAACAGTCCATGCGCCCGGACCGATCTGGGCACCTGGACCAGGATCAATTTTATCCTCTAGTCATTTGCGAGCCATTGTCGACATGAATAAAGTTTTATCCACGTCTAGGCGCCTGGACCCCTTCCGGGTGCCCAAAATTGTTACATCAGCAAACAGTCAAATTCAACTAGCAGTATATAAATAAAGTCCTAGTCTCAGTAGTTTAGAACAACACTTATAAACAATTTTCTTTCTGCTCTACTATTTAATTTGGTGTTTAAATTGCTGTAAGAGACTTCTCCGCCAGAAGGAGTTTTGATAGTAAGCTTTTAACATCTTGGACTATTAATCTCTTGGTTGTAAATCAAGTAAAAGCATCCGCCAGAAGGAGTTATAAGTGAGCATGCTCTCACACTTCTAGACTCTCGTCCCAGAGTGAGTTATAAGCGAGTCTACTCTCACGACCAACGACCTCCCGGTTGGTATTCCAGACTCTCGTCCCAGTGCGAGTTATAAGTGAGCCTGCTCTCACGACCAATGACCTCCTAGTCGGTATTCCAGACTCTCGCCCCAGCGCGAGTTATAAGTGAGCATGCTCTCACGCCTCCAAACTCTCGCCCCAGCATGAGTTATAATTGAACTTGCTCTCACGCTTCCAGACTCTTGTCCCAGCGCGAGTTATAAGTAAGTCTGCTCTCACGACCAACGACCTCCCGATCGATATGCCAGACTCTCGCCCCAGTGTGAGTTATAAGTGAGTTTGCTCTCACAACCAATGACCTCCCAGTTGGTGTTTCAGACTCTCGCCCCTGCATGAGTTATAAGTGAGCCTACTTTCACAACCAACGACCTCTCGGTCTGTATGTCAGACTCTCGCCTCAGTGCGAGTTATAAGTGAACTTGCTCTCACGACCAACGACCTCCCGATCAGTGTTTCAGACTCTCGTCCCAACGTGAGTTATTCGCGAACAACGACTTTGCGAGATACAGGCAAGCATATTCTCATACTTAATAATTCATTAGGAAGAAAAGGAAACGCAAGAAAAAGACATAAACAGAGACCCAGAGCCCGACCAGATCGACATTTATAAAGTTTGAGAAAAGTTCATATCATTACACTAGGAAATATGGGTAATCCCAACCCTCTTTTAAATAGTAATAGCAGGTCTGCACCTTGGGCAAGATTGATCCGCCTGACCTGCCCGCTCCAAATAGGCTCGCACTTGGGTCAGCTCCGCCTTGATGCATTGAATGGTGTGATGTTGCTGGGCAATGGTTTCATCTTTAATCTGACTTACTTCTTGGAGAAGGGTTAGAGAGTCGTCATGTTTTACCTTCAAATAGGCAATAAAGTGAGTCTGGCTCTCCAAGTCTAAATGAGCCTTATGTTTTAAGGTTGCCTCAGCTCGAGTCCTGAACTTAGCGGCAAGCCAAAGTTCCTCCATTTCTCGACGAAGGGAGGACTGCAGATCCCTACTCAGCGTCATCTCAAATAAGGTTTCATCCTTCTGGATGAGTAACTGAGTCAAATGAGTAAGCTGGTAGCGCAAAGATAACACCTCATCAGACCCCACGATGGATTCTATGGTGCAAAGAGATTAGCAAGGAAAGCATAAGGGCATAAGAGGAGTCAACCCTTTTTAAAGAGAGAGATGTGAATAGTCATCCTCGAAGCATGCAGCGACATATGGGAAATAGTGTTGCATTTAAGGACATGTTACATTTCCAAAGATCTGGGAACTGACGTAGCGACACAAACATTTGGGAAGCAACATAACCTTTGGGAACATGGTAAATTTCTGAAGGCTTAGGGAAAAGGAGTAATAGTTAAAGTCATAATGGCAAGGCTAAGTGAAACCAGAAGATGAGTCTAGTCAGTCAGACTTGGGCCTCCTTCGACTAGACTTGGGGGGAGGCTTGTGATACGGTGCATAATGGTAAGGGACGTGACAGCCAGAAGTCAAGGGGACGTGGCAATCAGAAGTCAAGGGGCACGACAGTCAGAAGTCAAGAGAACGTGGCAGTCAGAAGTCAAGGAGATGTGATGGTCAACATACAGAGTGGGGCCACCCAGGGCCATCTGGCATATCAAGCCAGGGCGGGTTCCGCCGGTCAAGAAACCAGGATTGCGGCAGGATGTGTGATCAGGATGAAACCTGACCTATCTTCACCGGTCGGATTTCCTCAAGCTAGCTCACATAAACAGACTTGTCATTCTCGGCCGGGTCTGAATCATGATGGCAGGGAGAAAAGGGCTCTGGTCACGCCCTTCTGTCCACCCAGTTTGTTCATCAAGATTTAGAAGACCAACCCGGGATGCCTCAATCACACCCAGGCAGGATAGAAGGTGCTACGCGACAACAAGTCAGGGAATCATAACCACTTGTCAAAGAAGAACTGCTGCATGTCAGGGAATATTCCAATGGTTGGGGTCATATGTAAATAGAACCTTCCTCCAATCTATAGGAGAAGGTCATGTGTCCTCCACCACCCGACAAGTCCTGACACCTGACACCCCCTGGCAGAGGTCAGTTTCTAGAAGGTACGCGCTATCATATAAAAAGGGATGTCCTCTCCCTTGTACAGGTACGCTCACTCGCACACTTGTCTACTTTTCTTCTTCCTTCGCACACTGTTCTTTTGGGGAAAGAGTACCTGATTTGAGCGTCGGAGGGCCTGCTTTGGGGACTTTTTCCCTGGTTCTTGGTCTCTAACGTTCTGTGTGCTTGTCTGAGTGTGCATAGAGTTCTAGTACCACCGGCTCAGGCCCAGTAGTCCATTAGGTCCACGTGGGGGTCTATTTTCTGAAGCTCGCATGACCGTAGTATCACAGTCTCTGTCACGCCCCAGGTAGTCTCTGCTAGAAGAAATTTCGACAGCATCTCCCCTGTACGGTTGACAATATGAGACTTTACTACAAAGCCCTCTGGGCCACATATACCTCGGCCAACATGGCCGGAATAATAATAATAAAATACAACTAAACAACCATGCAGTTTATATATTTCAGCCTCTGGCTAACACAACCACGCAGTTTATATTTGAAAACCACCTACTCCACTACTACGACGGAAAACTTAAAATCACAACAGGGAAAACAACGCAGCGAAAAACATAAGTAGTAGACCAAAACTCGATAAAAGATCCTCGAGTACAGTCTTACATCACAAGTATATATAAATACATAACAAGGAACCAAAAGTCCAAAGAGTATAAAACTGTCGCGAAGCAAAGTGGTGGGAACTAGCGACTGGAACCTTCTGACAGCATCAACTTGAAATAGTATAAATCAACGGGGTGAGTCAACTCCTCAGCGGATACCAAGTTGACATGCATAGCAAACTATAACTAATAGTAATAAATATGCGTACAGTCTTCTGAGATAATATACAATACAAAACTAAAAGAAAAAGGGAGAAGCTGTACTCATCAGGACCTCCTATTAGGATAGCTCGTCAGACCGAAAATAACATGTCCCTGTATGCATGTCAATCATATGGATCCATCCAATATGCAGCAAATAAGTACAGCGAACACAAGCAATAAATGCAATAATGCATATGATGCAAATGGCATGTCCTGATCGCCCCTGACACAGTCAACCATCTCACACACGATGATGAGACCGAGTGGGTAGAACTATGACAACTGTGCATTCTGCTCCTAATGAGTGACCGAGTGGACGAGATACTGTCGGAGTACACCTATCCTCCTACCCCAAATCATAAGTGAGGGAGCTCAATGCTTTCATCTCTCCGAGCCAGTCCAGAGGAGGGATCTCTGCCGGCTACCACGCTGCGTCACACTACCCATGAGCGGACCAACGGAGCCAAACAGAGCAAATCTGTCTGTTAGCTACCACGTTGCGTCACCACTACCCATGAGTGGACCAGCGAAGCCTAACAGAGCATAAATGGCACACACCCTGCTTGATATATCACTAATCCATGAGTGGTTGTGTGTGCAGATCCATGTAACTGGCGATGTGCTCAACAATAATGAAGCTATCAATCGCTCAGCATGCAATTATGCGAGATGGTGCATGACACTAAGCATGAAAATCCTGACCATATCTACCTCTATAAAATATGTACCAAAATACACTGATCAAATAATATGATCTAGGTACATAGGTCAGGTAGGGTATCTAACCAGTTCGGTATATCATAAGGCATGTCATGTCACTATTTCTATAACATAAAAAATAAACAGGGGCATGAATGCTAAACAGGTAACAAACAAAATAGGTTCGGAAACAAATAGTGACATACCGATGCAGATATAAACATAATTATTACTACTTGTTAAAAATCTACTAAGCATATCAATATGACATATCAAAAGAAATAAGTCAGGGTACTTGCCTCAAAAAGTGGTGATCGTATCTGAAATAGACCCCACGTCGAGATGCCGTCTCGAATCAAAGTCCTGCAATGCATGATATACAGATTTAGCTAATTACATAAATTAATTAGCTAAATCAAATCCCCAACTAAATTAAATTCATTGATCAACTAGGGTTAGTTTCTTTAACCCTAATTGTTTCACCTTCTAATTAGATTCAAATTTAAACCTAATTAAATATAACCCCACGTTCAATTAGGGTTAGTTTTTCCTAACCCTAATTATCATATCCATCTAATATCAATTTCTTGATTAAATTAAGTTCAACCCTAATTATCCCATTAGATTTAAATCTATATTTAAATCAACCAAATCTCATATAATATAAAACTAACATCTAACCATATAATCCAATTAAAACTAATTTCAATACACATACCTACATATTCCCTTAATTCTGCTCATAACTTACCCTATACTACGAAATCCTCCCTGTTGACTCACGGTCGGAAAAAACATTGCAGAAAATGCTTGTCGGAAGAGGTTGCTGCCAAAACTTGTAGCCGACACTATCCAGAAGTCACTGCCAGGATACCCATCATAGTTAGGCACTTCCCTTTAATGAGATCAAAATCCAGAACTATATATTCCTAGGATTGAAATCAACATATCTTACCCTAAGCTTGTGCCGGTAGCTTTCACTCTGCCGACCACTAAAGAAGGAAGACTCGGTGGAGAGGTCTAGGGCACGGGTGAAGAAAACTAGGGCTTGTAGGTGGCTCGGCGCAACCTGGTGATCAGCAACCGACGCTAAGGTGTGAGGTCGACAGAGGCTGGAGTCGAGAGCTAGGGCACCGACTTTAGACAGAAGGGAGGTAGCGGTCGGCGATCGGAAACTAGGGCACGGCGATGATGACTTCGACAGTGTCGAGCAGAGACGCGAGAAGAAGGCTCGGCAATGCTTGGCTTGCTCTTGTGGGGGCCGGAGGTGGGAGTGGACCGGCTGTCGACGCTAGGGCAGAGAGAGGTCTCGGCCGACAGTGGCTCGAGCTCTAGGGCAGAGGAGCGAAATCGGGTAGAGGCGAAGAGGAAGAGGCTCGAGAGAAGAAGTGATCTACTTCTCCTTGGCTACTGCTTTTGTTCGCGTGGGAGATGAATCGTCGAGGCGGTGCCGTCGAGTGGAGGAGCCGAAGAGAATCGATAGAAGAAAGGTGTGACAACGAGGTTTGGGCTCGGGAGGAGGAAAGAAAGAAAAATAAATAAAAAGGAAAGAAAAAAGAGAATAAAAAAAAGAAATATTAAACATTTCATCGTTGAAATGAGATAGCCTAAACAGGCTTTCCCGTGGTCCAATAATTGTCCCGTTAAACTCGTCATACGAGCTCCGAAAAATTCTCAAAAAATTCTATTAAAATTATTCCTCTATTTAACCTTATTATTTAATTAATATTTGTTGTCGTATTTTACCGTCTCTCCTCTACCAACGCCTACGATATCTCATCCAGCCTTCATTTGACTCAAATTCTGAATACGTTCAAATATCAAAAGTTTTTAATGCAAAATTGTCTTTAGAATAATGTATCTCCATTCTGTAGCAGCTTTGCTGAGCAGTTTTATAGTGGTGCAATATTGATCAAAGCTACTCTAAGATTGTATAATTTTAATCAAAGTGGCTCTAAAATAAAATATAAAAGAGTATTTTAGGTATCCAATTACAAATAAAATGCTATAATAATTTTTAAATGACCAACATTCTTCTTTTAAGATATAAATAATTAAAAAAATCTCCTTTTGATTTTCTTAAAAGAAATTACTTAATAATAAAACTTTGTTATTCCTTTCAACTGGGTCAGCCAGCATAAATAAAGCATCCCCAGACAACAACAACAAAAAGAAAAATGAAAAGTCTACTCATCAACAACCAAATCAATATAAAACATCAAGCCATCCCAAAATGAGAATTAATTTTAAAAATATACAAAGGTCATCATCATCAAACACCATCTTTAACATTTTTTTTATCATCATTCATCCATCCGCACAAGCTCAATCACAAGAGAGCAAGTTGCTCCTTAATTTAGTAACAGTGATGTCTTAAAACCTAAAAGTGGGGGTTTCACAAAACATCACAAACAGGGATGAATCAATCAGAATTGATCATGCCGTCCCCGTTGCTAATTCGAAACAAACTAACAGGCAAAAATGTCTGACAAACAGATTCCCTCTATAATTTTTGGGGTTTTTGCGATCGCAATGATCTGATGAGCTTAATTAAAGTGAAGGTGTAGTAATGGCTAGCTAATGGATGGCTGGGGTTTTGGAGGAGGAGGCTAAAAGCTAAAGGGGATTTTGGAGGTAAAGGAACAAGTCCTGCTGAAACGAGTCGCAGAAGAAGGCTGGCGACGGAGGAGGAAACTCGCCGGCGTCCTCTGGGTCAACGATGTTGAGGCCGAGGTCCATATCCCATTCTTCCCAATCCTGCTCCCAGCGGCGCTCGCTCTCGACTTCCCATTCGCCTCCCAGCTCCGGCGACGACACGGCCTGCTCCGAGCTGCTAGAATCGCCGAGCGGCCGGCGCAGCGGCGCAGCTGAATCGAAGCAGATCATCTCCGTCTTCGGCGCCGCCGAAACGAGCGCCGCAGCCTTTTTTACTTCCGGCCGGTTATTCTTGGCCTTGCGGTCCGGATTCGACTGCTTTCCCAACGCGCCTTTCTTGAGGTAAATGCGGCAGAGCACCCAATCGTCCAACTGCAATTCCAGATTAGACGTCATTCGATTGGGTCTCCCTGTTAATCTTAAATTGCAAATTTTACAAAGTACGAACCCGGAGAGTGGTGTTCTTGTTGCGGGCGGAGCGATCGACGTCGGCGAGGCGGTATTCGTGCATGATCCAGTTGGTCTTCTCGCCCTTGGGCGGCTTCCCGGAGTAGAAGACCAGCGCTTTCTTGATGGCCACCGGCCTGGGTGAACCGATGGGCTTGTCGGCGCCGGTGGCCTTCCAGTAGCCGGACCCGGCCGCCCGGTTCGGCCGCGAGCCGTTAGGGTACTTGCGGTCCCGCGGCGAGAAGAAATACCACTCCTTCTCCCCGTACAGCGCCATCCCTGCCGATTGATCATCAACACTTTAGGTTCGATCTGCACCGCGTGATCACGATCGTGCGAGTGAGGAGAAAAGGGCGGGAGAAGAAGTCGAGGAGTGTATGTACCTGGTAACTGCCAGGGGTCGTACTTGTACAGGTCCACCTCGGCGATGACCGGGACGGGGATGGGCATGGTGGCGCAACGCCGGCAGAGGTAGTGCACCACAAGCTCCTCATCCGTGGGATGGAAGCGGAAGCCAGGGGGGAGGAACAATTCGCCGCCGTTCATCATCTGCTTCCTTTCTAGCTAACAAGGCAAGGCCAAAGGCAAGCTCAGCTTCGGAATGGAACTCGGCAACAGCAGAGCGGGCTCAATTTATAGCGGGAATCGAATGGACAAGGGGGAGCGTGGAGGCGACGGGGCAGGATCCAGATGCGAGGTTCGATTCTTCTGTCACGGATGACGTGGAGTGGGATGTTGACCAGATGGCCTTGGGAGGAGGCGAAGAGTCGCCGCGATGAAAGGGCGAGCACAAGCGCGGGGGCGACCAGGGGGCCTGACGCGGACGACAGGGACAGGCGCAGCGAAGGGCCCCGCCGATATAATAAATTTCGTACATTGGACGCGGCGAGATGGAATGGAGTCGCAATCCAAATACTCGTAAAGGACATGATTGATTGGTCGGACGCGGCGTGCTATCTGAGGTGGCGTGTCGGCAAGTGGGAGCAAACGGACGTCAGGGTGTGCGTGGGATAAACTAGAGTTGCGAACTGCGCATCCATGGTCCGAACGGACAGGATATAATTGAACGACCGCACCGGGATTCTGATTCCGAATCCGAATCCACTTCCACAGGGAAGCGAGCCGACTAGCCGAGTAACGATGGAATGGACGAGGAGACATGTTCAGTTGCAGTTGCAATCATTGATGTTTTTTATAACCATTGGACTTTGATATTCCACTTGCATTATTTAATTAAATTAAAACTAAATAGAGTCGCACTTGCTTCTGATTAACCAATGGAATTCCTCAAACGGCCATCACCGCTATTTGTTTTTTTGCATATAGATTAGTCCGACCAGAGAGACAGCAGAATGATTGCTTTGAAAGACGAGCGGTACTTTTACCGCCGGAATCCACGAGAAAATATGAAGATGCAAGTATCAATGGATGTGGGACCCCTGAACGTGGATAAGTATGGAATACTGTTTGGGCGAAAGTAAAAAAAACAGACGCCTCTTGATTTGATTCGATTTAAGTAAAAAATTCAATTTTTTGTTTTAAATAGAATTACAATGAACTGGAAAGATATTTAGGAAAGAAGTGTGACCTTTAATAAAATAGAAAGTATGATATGTAATTTTAAAATTCTCAAAATTTAAATGTTAATGTTGTGATGTCAATTTTTTATTGCTTAAATTATCAAAATATGCTATCAAAAATGGTCATGAAATATATTACTATTGATTTCAATATTAATTTATAATGACATGAACTAATTTAATAAGTAAAATCATGAACTAATAAGCATATTTTTGGTATGAGAAGTATCTGTTGGTGTAACCACTATAGGTGGTTGAATCTAAGTTTTGATATTAGTAAAGAGTTATGATTCTAATAAGTTTAACTTAGTATATAGGAAAAATCCTAAGTGATATCAGGCAAGGTGAAGTCCTAGATGAGTCTAGATAGGAGAAAAATCCTAATTGTGGCTAAGCAACGAAGTTTTGGTCCGTGAAATTGGGCGGAGTTTTGGCAGGTCGAGGATATTGAGAGAAAAAAATCCTAGAGTCGATAACACTAGGTGAAAGTCTTGGAGATTGCAGATACCAGGCGTGAAATCCTAGGGTCGAAGACACTATGTGAAAGTCCTAAAGTCTCGAATGCTGAGCAAAAGTCCAAACAATCTCGAGGGCCAGTTTGACAAAAGGTAAACTCTTCTAAGAGGAGTATATGAGGACGTATTTCTTATAGAGGAAACAATAGACATCGGTCTGACCTAGAGTTTCAACGAAACTCAAAGTCAAGACCGGATAATCTGGAGGCTATCAAATATTACATTACTTTACGTATTATTTCTTGTTGGACTAATTTTATATTGTAGAGAATCAATGGCTGGAAAATAAGGTATCTAGGTGCCTGGACCTTCGGACGCCCGAAGTTGATCTAGGTGTCCGGGACAATAGTTGAGAAGGAAGAGCTGAGGGTGGCCAGCCTTCGTCACCGAGGGCACTTGGACGACCCGGGTGGCCGAATCGGGCAAACTTCATTTTCGAGCTACAGTGTCACGCTTCGGTTGGCCAACCCATGTCAGCGGTTTAGGCGCCCAAGGGAGGTTCTAGGCGCATGGAGAGGTGCTATAAAAGACTTCGAACCAGCAGCTTCAGGACATCAATTCAAAGAAATTTCTCTCTTGTGTGTTATTCAGAAAATGATTCTACTGTTGGACCCTGTGGTTGTTTTGATTTGATCAACCAAATTAGGTTAGGTCCTATTTGTTATTTGATCCCTGTGTCTAAGTGTGCAGGAGCTTAGGAGCACAGGAAGTCGAGCGGAAGACGCAGCTAGAGAGAAGGACGACATGGGAAGGGAGCCGACGGGTTCGGTGTGTCCGAAGGACGAGAGAGCTGTGGAAGAGTACACTGGTGGACAAGAAGAACGTGCGTAGCGTTTGAGGGATGAGAAGTCGGGTCGGAGGCCTGCTCGAGGAGAAGGCCGAAAATTGGGTTTGGGTGAGCCCTATTTCAGTTAGCCGAATCACCCAAGCGATCGGAACTTTGGAAGCCTTCGTTGAGATGAAGAAAAGCTGAAAAAGCTATTAGAGGCGCCCTCAACACTGCTGGAGGTGCCCTCAACATTGAAGACGCCCTCAATAGTGTTGGAGGCACCTTCAACTGGGTCAACTCGACCGTTTGCACGCAGATAAAGTTTTATCCGCTCACCTCGGCTCGAGAAACCCTCAACCTCATTGGAGGCACCCTCAAGGCTCGAGATAAGTTTTTCAGGAGCTATATAAAAGCCCCTGGAGCTAGGAAATTAATCAATCAACTTAGTATTCAATTCCTAGCAACTTGTAAGAGCTTTTAGTGTGTAAAAGGCTTCTCCACCTTCAGAGAATGAGACTTTCTTAGTGCGCCTATTCAACCGCCTTGTATTAACAACATTCTTGGTTGTAACCAAGTCACATCGCTGAGTTCCTTTCTCTCTTTTCTGTTAGTTGATTTTGTTTTTATTATTGTTGCACTATTTTAGAGTTGAAAGTCCTGAGGAGGGTACTTTTTATTTTATAGGCAATTCACCCCTCCCCTCTTGCCGACTCCGCTACACCAATAAGTGGTATTAGAGCCAGACCGTCTCAGAAGGACTGACCGTTGACTGAAGCACAAAGATCAAGACGATCGTCGAAACAAACATTCAACCTCCGAAATCCAACAGAAACTTCGCTACATGGAAGCGAAGAATGGAGGTATTTTTTAAAATGGATTTCGATATTTTACTGACAATGAAATATGAGTTTTCAGTCCCAAAAGATAAAGAAGAGCACCAATGGATGAAAAAAGGAGCAAGCTGATTTCGTGGTTAACGGAAAGGCAGAATTTCACCTGCTCAACGTTCTGCCATCCTAGGAGGTAAGTCGGATCGAAAGCTACGACTCTGTTAAAGACATCTGGAAAAAATTCTTAGAGCTCCACGAAGGCATCTCAGAAGCAAAGTTAGCAAGGCGGGACTGTTGGAACCCCAAGGTTGTTTTAGTGTGATCAACAAGTTAATGTAAAATACCGAAAAATAGGCGAATCTTAATAAAGGAATTTTCCAGAATTTTTGGAAATTTTCCGGGAATTTTTCGGAGCTCGTATGGAAGAGTTAACGGGGATAAATACGGGGCCCGGAAAAAGCCTGTTTAGACTACCCTGTTTTAATGAGAAAAAGTTTTCTTTTCTTTTCCTTTTTCTTTTCTTTTTCTTTTCCTTTATTTTTCTCTTGTTTTTCGCCGTATCCTTCTTTTTGCCCGAGCCTCTTCTCCTTGTGCGTTTTCTCTTCTTCTCTCGAGCCCTAACCGACGCCGCACGGTTTCGCCGCCGCACACGATCCGCCGGCCGTCGTTGAGCCCTGCCGAAGCCGCTGTGCCCTCTTGCGCCGCTGCCTTCTTCGACCCACTCTCTGCCGCGTCGACCTCCGATCAGTGTTGAGCCCTAGCCCTGGCTGACCCACGGTTCCTTCTCTTCTTCGGTTTTCTCCGCACGGCAGAGCACCCCGACCAAGCACCATCTCTTCTAATCAGAAACCGTGCCCTAATTTCCGACTTCTTCGTCGGTTTCACACCTCAACGCCGCTGTCTCTGCCCAAACCTCCAGCGGTGTGCCCTAGTCGATCTTGGAGGTAAGTTGTTGGAGTTAGGTTTGTTTGGCAGTAGTCTTCACTATGTTCTTGATCCTCTTGATGTGGATCAAGATCACGAGATTTGAGAGGAAGCAGTGAGTGGTATTCCTTCTTTGGAGTTCAACGATTCACTAATTTTAGATGATTGGTTGTCTGGTTAATCAGTGAATCTCCTCTCCTTGAATTCTGACAGTGAAGTTTCCAGCAAGGGGTCTTGTTGTGGAGTATTTTTGAGTCCAGCAGTCATCCTGTGTCCTGCAGCCACGATCCTTGTTGTTGATCAACAAGAGGCAGTGAATTGAGGTGAGGTGTAGAAAATGGATTTCGTAATTAGTTGTACATGTGTAATAAAATTAGGTTTATATTATGTGTTATTTAGGGTTTGTCCTGTTTTTAGTGTTAAAGATTATTATTTAGCTATTTCATTTGGATATTAGCTAAATAAAAATGTATATATATTGGTGATACAGGATTTTGACGCGAGACGAGTATCTCGGAGTCAGATCGGACCTTTCTATTTTCGGAGGCGGGTACTTTGACTTATGTCTTTTGATATGCATAATAAAGTGTTTAACATATAGCAAGAATTGTGTTTCCATTTTATTCGGTTGGTCACTACATGATCTGTTACATGTTGTTTGTTTATTATGCCCTGCATGTTATTATTTATCTGACCATACATGCTTTCGGTAGTGACTCAACCATATGATACATCATGTTCTGGACCTAGGGTTTTATATGATACCCTATCTGTTTGTGTACCTTCCATTTGATACATTGACTTGTGGTACACCTTGTATTTATGTATGGATCTTGCTATGCTATTCATGAGATTGTCATGCTTAGTGTCATGCATCATGTTTGCATGCTGTGCGATTGTCGACTCCACTATGGTTGAGCCCATCGCCAGTTACATGTACTGCACACACCACCACCACCCATGGGTTAGTGGTATATCAGACAGGTGTGTGGCGGTTTCTGCTTGTTTGCTCCGTTAGGTCGAGGACTCGGTGTGTAGCCGTGATCGATTCCGCTCTGTTTGGCTCCGGCATTCTGAGTAGCAGTAGTAGTGGCCGGCAGATGGTGGACTTTGTTTGGCTCCGTTCAGCGTGGTAGCCGGCAGAGATATCCTCCCGTCATTGTGTACCGGAGATGAGAGCATTGAGCTCCCCATTTATGATTTGGGGCGGAGGGCGGAGTACTCAAAGATTCGTCCACTCGATCCATCGCGGAGCGGTGATGTCAAAGTGCAGTCACCATATGCATTTATTGCATTTTATTGTTTGTGATTGTTGCACTTATATGCTGCATTTGTATGGATGCATTTGATTGACATGCATACAGGATTATGATTTTCTCCGGTCTGACGACCTGTTACCTTTGAACCTTGATTCCGGTTAGTACAGATATCTCCTGATTTCATTTCAGTTGCATTTATTCCTTCTCGTATTCAGGAGACTGTACACATGATTAGTGTTATCTGTTATTTGTTTTATTATGTATATCAGTTGTACCTGCTGAGTGTTGGACTCACCCCGCCTCCATTGTTGATATTTTCAGGTTGAGGCTGTCCGGAGCAGTTCCAGTCGCTGGCCACCCACCTGCACGTAGAGCTAGTTCTCTACTAGATCATTATTTGTTTTATTTTGGCCTTTTTCTATATCAGACTTTGTTTTAGTATTGTCTTTGGATTTTTCCTATAGATATTGTATGGATTGACATCTTTTGATGGATTTTTGATATGATATTAGATTTCATTCTACCACGTGCCTGCCTGGACGGCAGAAGAGGTGAGATCGTTGGATTTGAGTTTTACGAGTGTAGTGGAGTAGGGTGGATTTTGAGTCAGAGTCCTATGGTTATTGATTACTATTATAACTGCGTGGTTGTGACAGCCAGAGGCTAAATATCTTTATTAACTGCGTGGTGTTTGTTTTTATTTTTGATATCATTCCAGCCGCCTGTGGCTGATGTATATGTGATATGTAGAAAGTTTCATATTGTCCGCCGTACAGGGGAGATGCTGCCGAAATTTCTTCGGACAGAGACTCCTCTGGGGCGTGACAGTTAAGGTAGGTCCTGTTTGTTTTAACCTTGTGTCTAAGTGTGCAGGAGCTTAGGAACACAGGTAGTCGAGCGGAAGACGCAGCTAGCGAGAAGGACGGCAGTCCGAGGGACGCGATGCTGCGGAAGAGTACATCGGTGGGTGAGAAGGAAGCGTGCAGTGGTTCCGAGGGACGAAAGCCGGAGCGGAAGATTGCTCGGGGAGCAAGAGACGCAGCTAGCGAGAAGGACGACACGCGGTGCGTCCAAGGGACGAAGACTGCGGATGAGTACGCCGACGGACGAGAAGGAAACACATGGCGATTCTGAGGGACGAGAAGCCGGAGGGAAGCCCGCTCGAGAAGACCGGAAGTTGGGTTCGGGTGAGCCCTATTCCGGATGTCAGAGATCACCCAAGCAAGCGGAGCCGGAGCAGAAAGACCCGGACCAGAGGCGAGCTGAACTGGAGAAGAGAGCACGGACCAAAAGTCAACTAGGTTGACTTTTGGTTCCGGGGCGCCCGGAACTGTCCAGGGCGCCCGGAGCTGTCCGGGGCGCCTGGAACCCTTCCGGGCGCCCGGAAGTGACTTTTTCACAGGATCGAGCTGTTAGGGGATAAATTTTATCCCCCTATTCCAGCGCCCCGACCAAGGCTATAAATATAGCCTTGGTCCATAAGCTTTTCAACAATCACGATCATTCTATTTCCAAACACTTGCATGCTTTAGTTGTAGTTAAGCTTCTGTTTTCTGTGCCTAAACGCTGTAAGAGGCTTCTCCGCCTGAAGGAGTTTTTGAGCTTAATCTTCCTTGGATTAACAACCATATCGGTTGTAACCAAGTAAACATCTGGTGCCTCATCTTTTCTTTTATGCTTTTATTTATCTGCTTAACTCATTTTACAAGTGTTAGTTTAATCATTCGAGGAAGGGTTGTCTGTTTTTAATTGACAGGTTATTTACCAACCCTTATAGCCGGCCCAACGGTCCTACAGGGACATCCTTCAGACTCAGCTGACGAATCTCCGAATGAACAACCGCGAGAAGGTAGCACAATTCCAAGCGAGAATTAAAGAGCTAATAACTGAGCTAAATAACCTCGGAGAATCGGTAACAAATCGAGACTCGATCCGGTACGCACTCAATGCTTTTCCAAGATCTCCAGAATGGGTGTCCTTAGTAGATGCATACTACATCTCTAAGGACTTTGAGGTAAGTACTTTAGAAAATTTGTTTTCTACATTTGAACTTCACGAGTCTCGAATTATAGAGCCAAGTCAAGTAAAGTCAAATCTCAATGTTGCCCTACAAGCCGAGATGGGCGATCCTGACTCTGAAGTGTCAATCAACGAATCTGAAGCGGCTCTATTGGTAAGACAGTTAAATAAATTTATTAAAACTAATAAATTTAGATCGCAGTCAAAAAGACTTCAACGCAACAAAAGGACGGTTCGTTGCTACAATTGCAATGAAGAAGGACATATCAAGGATGACTGTCCGAAGATGAAGAAAAAGAACAACGAAAAGGAAAGATCGACATCCTCTAAACGCAAGAGTCTGAAACATGGGATGAATCATCATTCTCGGAATCAGAAGTCGAAGCCTTCTCAGGATTAGCATTGATAACCAACCATCTTTTCGAAGAAACCAGCCCGAAGATGAGCATAGATGAAGGGGGAGGATCATCAGAAGAAGAAAGCTGCAATGAAGGGGGAGCATCAGAAATAAAGGTAAGTGAGGTATGTAATCTAACTCCCAAGCAGTCTTTTCAATTCATTAAAGTGCTTACTAAAGATCTAGTTAAATTAGAAAAGGAAAATAATGAGTTAAAAGTAAATTTAGCAAAGACATGTCCACTAGAAATGTTTGATAATTTAAAATCAAAAAATGAAAAATTAAAAATTGAAATTGATAAATTGAAAAATAATGCATGCTTAAATAAATTTCCAAAATAAAAAATTAGAATTTATACAAAATTGAATTGGTGATATTAGAAAACATCAGGGACAAATTAGAAAAGTTCCCAAAAGTTATGTACCCCCTAAGTTTTTGATTAATCCGGTAGAAAGGAACCTATACTGGGTTCCAAAATATTTTCTAGTTTAATTTTTAACTTAAAAACTTTCAGCAAGAAAAATTAAACAGTTAATTTCTTTTGAGGCTTTATCTAAAAAAGTGGATGTTGCTCCAATAACCAAGAAGGTCTAATGCCTCGTCACTGTCTGAAAGCCAATATATTGAAATAAAATGTTTAATTAACTTATTGATAAAGCATTGAAAGTAAATAATGCTTTAAAATATTTTTCAAAATTGCCTAAGTTAGAAACATTTTTAAATTAATTAGAAAACTTTTTCTTGCTTAATGTGTTTTCTAAATCTCAAAGATATTTTTGGCCTAAGTTAGCAAATTTACTTGGAACATTTTTTTTTGCTTATTTTTTTTTTTTTTTGCAAAAACCTTTTTCTTTTAACTTAGAATTTATTTTGAAAATGATTTATTTTAAAACTTGAGTATTTACTTAAGAAAATTGTCTTTATACTTGAAAATTTTTTGCTTGATAATTATTGCCCCATGTTTTTTTGATGTGATCATGGGGGGAGATATAGGACAAGTTTAGGGGGAGTTTTAGGTTTTAGAGAATTAATATTTTTAAATTTTCTTATGGTTGCAAATTCTTTTATTGCAACCTTTTTGCTTAAAATGCTAGTTTAGTAATTTTTTAAAATTACTTGTCTATTTTTTCCCTAACTTGAACTTGGGTTGATGCACATTAAAAAGGGGGAGATTGTTAGATCCCGTGGTTATTTTGATATGATCAACCAAGTTAGATTAGGTCCTGCTTATTATTTGATCCCTGTGTCTAAGTGTACAGGAGCTTAGGAGCGCAGGAAGTCGAGCAGAAGACGCATCTAGCGAGAAGGACTGCATGGGAAGGGAGTCGATGGGCTCGGTGCGTCCGAAGGATGAGAGAGCTGGGAAGAGTACACCGATGGACGAAAAGAACGTGTGCGGCGTTCGAGGGACGAGAAGCCGGGTCGGAAGTCTGCTCGAGGAGAAGGATGGAAATTGGGTTCGGGTGAACCCTATTTCGGTTGGCCAAAATCACCCAAGCGATCGGAACTTCGGAAGCTTTCGTGGAGATGAAGAAAAGCTGAAAAAGTCATTGGAGGGACCCTCAACAGTGTTGAAGGCACCCTTAATATTGATGGAGGCGCCCTCAACATTTAAGGCTCCCTCAATAGTGTTGGAGACGCCTTCAACTGGGTCAACTCGACCATTTGCGCGCGAATAAAGTTTTATCCGCTCACCTCGGCTGGAGGTGCCCTTAAGGCTCGAGATAAGTTTTCCGGGAGCTATATAAAGGCCCATGGAGGTAGGAAATTAATCAATCAACTTAGTATTCAATTCCTAACAACTTGTAAAAGCTTTTAGTGTGTAAAAAGCTTCTCCGCCTTCAGAGAAGGAGACTTTCTCAGTGCACATGTTCAACCGCCTTGGATTAACAATCTTCTTAGTTGTAACCAAGTCACATCGCTGAGTTCCTTTCTCTCGTTTCTGTTAGTTGATTTTGTTTTTATTATTGTTGCACTATTTTAGAGTTGAAAGTCTTGAGGAAGGTACTTTTCATTTTACAGGCAATTCACCCCTCCCCTCTTGCCGGCCCCACTGCACCAACATCTACGACGTCCGAACGCTGCTTCGACGATAACTATGTTCAAGATCTTTTTTTCTAAGTGGTCGATATCTTTTATTTTTCAGTTACTTATACTTAAATTTGAATTACTTTTATAATGACTCGATTGATTAGTGATTGTCCAACGAAAATACTTACATGTGCAGGTCTTAAATATGAGTCGTCATATGCTTCAAACCAAGTAAACCAACACATATTAGTTTGGATTCTCTTTTCCTTTTATATTTCTTTATTTCTGCTGTGTTTTCTCTCTCGATAGTTTTACGAAAAAAATATAAAAAAATCACGAATGTTATTAACTCCCCACCTCCTCTCTATCACTTTCGATCCAACAGTGTATTAATATTTTCTTGTCACTGGTTTTAAAATTCGATTAATTTGGGGGTGCTATTTTGATTTTTGTCAAAATTTCTTTAGCTCTGTCCAATAGAAAATCAGTTGTGGTAATTTAAGTAGGAAGGCCTAAATTATATACATGCTAATTCAACCTTAAGAGTAAGTTTGACTTGTAAATTGAAATGAAAACAAAAGAATATCTTTACAAGTTAAATTTGATAGTTAACTTGAAATAATAATAATATTATTATGATGGTGTTTAGAAGCAGGCTAAACTTAGCTATCATATTAGGAGTTGAATCTCTGCTGTGTTTGGTCAAAGGAAGACGAAACGAGGGGCCGCAGGCAGCCAAAAACACGGCTTCGGCTCGCTCAGTCTGGAGAGGCGGGCCCCAACTGAACATCGCGGCGATCAGATAACGCGCGAGGATTCGGTTTCTTAGTCAACGCTGGTGTTTCAATACAACAAGCTGAATAATATATATAATATTTTAGATATAATGGTTACAGTTGGACCAATGAAGGTAGAATGCTTCTCTTGATTGTAGATCTCGACGGCTACGTACGCCATTTTCTTTTTTTTTAAAACAAACAATAGGTTATTTTCAGATAGCATCATGTGAGTGAAGAAGAAGGTGATAATATATAAATGAATGAGTTATAAGGATGGGCACCAACACCAAAACGCATCCCAATTGGATGAGACTGTTTGCCTAGTAGAGGGAGACACCACAAGTTGACATTTTAAAATGAGTAATGAGGGTGATCACCTACGAGGCCTGCACCTAGACATTAAGTGTGCATAATGTCTACATTTTTTAAATTTGAACTCTTTCCACCGCCCACTTTAGCTTTCCCTTTCTTCCATTTCTAATCCTAAATCACTACAAGAAAACTCTCAACTATCAAATTTATTCCGATCACTAATTTAGAGATCGAAATTAAATTTAGTTATTAATTAGTGATCAAATTAAATTCAATAGTTAATAAGGGATCAAATTTAATTTCGATCTCTAATATAATGATCGAAATTAATTAAGTTGCTATTTTAAGGGCCAAATTTAATTTTGATCCCTAATTTAGGGACTAAATTAAATTCGGTCGCTAATTAGCAATCGAAAATAAATTCGATCGCTAATTAGCAATTGAAAATAAATTCGGTCAATAGCTTAGAGATTAGGATGCTGAACGGGATCGACACGTGCATTTAGGGGGTAAGAATTTGACGATTGAATTAAATTTGGTCCCTAATTTAGGGATTGAATTTAATTTCGGTCCCTAGATTAGGGGATAGGGCATCAAGCTAAAAATTTAGGATAAGAATTTAACAACCGAATTTTATTCGATCACTAATTTAGAGACCAAAATTTAAATTTGATTGCTAATTTAATTAATTTTGGTCCCAAATTTAGGATTTAAGGTGGCACGTGAAAATTTTAGGATTTAGAATGAATTATGGACCAAAATTTAATTCAATCTCAAAATTTGGGACCAAATTTAAATTCGGTCACTATTTTAATTTCTAAAAACACCAACCCCCTCCCCCGCGGCAACCCTAATCGCGTGCTCCCTCCCTCCGATCTGCTCTCCTCTCCTCTCCAGCGATGATGTGATCTCCTTCAGTGTGAGCTTCTCTTTGACATCGGTAATCTTCTCTACTTCGCCTTCTCTATTTTGTCGTTGATCTCCTCTCCTCTCCTCGCCACTACCTCAGGCTGCGAGGCTGGCGTGCCTTGGACCTAGCAGCGAGGCTGGTCGCGACCAAGCTTGTGGCCTCAACCCTGGCCGCAGCCAAGGATGGCCTCAGCTTGGGCGGCCTCAGTTGGGCCGGCCATGGCTTGGCCTGCCAAGCTTGCGACCTCAACCTTGATCGCGACCGACCAAGGATGGCCTCAGTTGGACCGGTCGTGGCTTGGCCAGTCTCAGCTTGGCCGTGTTAGATTTTAAGGAATATCCTAAGGCAATCACCTTATTATTTTACTATTTATTTAATACATATAAATTCACTATTTGTGTGCATATTATATGTTTGAATAGTCTTAAACTCATTTACTGAATGCCCGCAATACAATTCATAATATGAGAGAATTTGTGATTGAATAACAACTTGTGATTATCTCTACATGTGCAATTGTGAATGTATTGGAATTTCCATAGTCGTCAAATTGGTGCATTCGGGCATCATCAATTTTGTAAGACTAGCACAGATTATACTCACTGGTTCAGTCAAATAGCTGTTTCTCACTAGCTAGAGACATTAAGATGTCGAGAGTTAAGCGTGGATGCTAGTTATGGTAACTAGTTCATTAGATTAACTTACTGTAAAACTTCATATCCAGTCCGGCGACGACAACAACTCTGGCGGTTAGTGTGAGCGGCGACGACCATAGATAAAGGTTCTTTGACAAGGGAGTGTTCTCCGGGGGTGAGTTCCCTTATCTCTCGACTTTGTGATGATGGCCGAAATCTAGGGCTTCCCCTGCGGAGTGGTTCTGTTCCGGCAAGGCGTTTCCTCTCCAGCCCTACCACAGATGATCCCCTCGCGGTCGTGGTTTGTAGAAGCAAGGAGTTTCCAACGAGTCTCTTCTTACTCCATCACTAAGCTCTGTGGAGGGTTTCTTCTGTAGACGCCATTGCAAAAGCAAGAGTGTATCAAGAAATTTAGTGTGTTCAATCCTTTTCTGGTAGAAGCAAACTCAAGCTCATCACAATTCTGGATGTTTGCTGGTTTTATTTCTTCATTGTTGTGCTGGAATCCTGATGTGGTACCCTTGATGTTATAATGGTTCTTGTTGTTCATCAAAGTTGTTCAATTCAATGTAGTTTCACTGTTGCGAGCAGTTGGCCAATCGTTTGTGTTACTGTCCACCGGTTTTGGGATTCTAGATCCAGGCCTTTCATGTGACGGCGAAGGGTAGTCGATTGGAGTTGATCGTGGAAAGTTTGGATAGTTTAATTTACTTTCTTGTTAAACATTTCATGTTTAGTTGTAAGTTTACTTTCATGTTTGATCTTATGTTTATGTTATGATCCATGTTTGGTTGTTTAGTGTTACATTTTGTTAGTTTCATTATGCATGATTGTTAATTCTGTATCATGATGTGATAATGTGATGTAGGTTATCAATTATGCATAGTTAGATTTTGTTTAATCGCTGTTAAATTTGTTTAGTTTAATTGCACATATTCTACTATTGTTTTTCCTTTATGCATGTTTGTGCTATTTGTTATATTTTTGTGTTATGTCTATCGATAGATGTTCTTGTGTCGTAGGATGATAATGCGGTGCAAGTGTGTCTTCAATAGCTAGATAGGATTTTAGTTTCATTTCTCACATGTTATTTCTGTTTATGGTGTTATCCATAGTATAAAGTGACACTGCACTATGGGTTCATCGTTGCTGGTTAGATATGATTTTATTTATTACATTAAGTTTAGAAACCCCCCCCCCCCCCCCAAAAAAAAAAACCTCTGGTTTGATTTGTCTGAAACAAATGACTTGCCATTAGTTCTGTGAGAGAGATGACCCAGTCCTCTAATATATTACCTTAGTGTAGGTTAAGGGGTTCGGTAGATTATAAATTAATTAATTTGATCTGAGCGAGTGATAGTAGCACACTTATCACATTTTGGCGTTGTTGTCAGGGGAACTTAGTGGTCACTACAAAAATAATCAGGTTTACCGACGGAATATACCGACAGAATCTAATTCCGTTGGTATATTTTAATATTACCGACGGAATTCAACTTCCGTCGGTAATATTTTGATATTACCGACGGAATTTAAATTCCGTCGGTATTTTTCAAAATTACCGACGAAAATATAATTTCCGTTGGTATTATTTTTCAACGGAATTAAATTTCCGTCGATAAAATGATGAAAACTATTTATTATCGGGAAAACAATAGAATTACCGACGGAATTTAAATTCCGTCGGAGATTACCGACGGAAATTAGATTCCGTCGGTAATTCTGAAAAATAATCTTGGGAAACAATAAGATTACTGACGGGATCTAATTTCCGTCGGTAATCTCCGACGGAATTTAATTTTCGTCGGGGATTACCAACGGAATTTAAATTCCGTCGGTAATCCCGAAAAATATTATCGGAGAAATAACTAGATTCCGTCGATAATCTCCGACGGAAATTAGATTCCGTCGGTAATTCTGAAAATAAAATTAGGGCACAGACCCTTCTCCTCTCGCGTGCTCGTCTTTCTCCTCTTCCACGATTCCGGCGCGATCTCTCCTCTCCGGTGATCTTCAGGTAAGTTCACTCCTTTTCGAGCCATTTTCTCCCTTTCCCAACCCCCGTCGGCCGCCAGCATGTAGCTAGTAGCTTTGTCGACGGCGAGCACACGGCTTGCGGCTTGTTGGCCGCCAGCACGCGGCTGGTAGCTTTGTTGGCCGCCAGCACGAAGCTAGGGGCTCCTGCAATTGTAATAACACTTGCTGCTCAAGGAACATTTCGTGGCTTTAAGGATAATACAACACCATTATATGCTATGCTGTCTCTAAGTATATGTTGTCTCTAAGTATTGTATCTTCAACATTTGTTTTTATGAAACCTTTTCTTGCTTGGATGTTTTTTTTATTGTATATACAAAGATTGCATTATTTTTCCTCTATCTCATCTTACACCACTAAACCATATAGACTAACACTGTTTATAACTGTCATTCAATTAAGTCATACCATTCGTCACTATTTTTCCATTCATGTTACCAACTCTTTGCGATCCTTCCCAATCCCTTTTTAAGAATGTGATGGATGCCAAATTGAAGATAATTGGACAAGTTCAATTGCTCAAAGGTTTTTCATTTCTTCAATTAAATGAAGCTTAGTTCAGATAGAAAATATCTTCTGTGGTTAAGCAAGCTTTAGACAGCTATATAAGATGGACTTACATAGTCAAGTGCCCATTATATATACACCCATTGTAATTTGATGTTGTTCCATGTATCTCTCACTTTTATTTCCAAGTTAGATAAGTTGTAAATTGTTTAGGTAGTATTTCAGTTATATATTATGCACAAAGAAGTCTGCTCATGAAGGTTGCTTGGATATCGATACAGGATAGTCTAAAAAATGGCAACTCCATCAAAAAGAGTGTATACTCTTTGATATTAGTTCATTTGTAAAATCTTTTCTTTTCATGAAAAATTATTTCTTTTCATAGAGGTTTGACTAACTTCTAATTGCATAAATTCAAACCTAAAAAATTGGGAGTAAATTCAAACAGAATAAAAATATATTTATTCTGTTTTGATATTTTAATTTACACATTTCTAAATATTATATTATTATATGTTTCAGGAGTTCCTATTAACATATTGATTATCACTGTCATCATCATCTGCTCATTTCTATTCATGTATCAAAATTAGTTATACATAAATTACTATAAAAATTTTATCGTATTCATAAATCTGATCATATTCTATTGTATTTTACTTTCTGCAGGATTTTCTATTATATGTGGATGTATTATATGAAGTATTTTCTATCATTATTTAAATATCTGATTATGTAAATTTGGATTTAGATATAAATATTTAGATAGTTTGGTTTGTTTTATTTAGATTTTATTTGGTGTAGATGATGTGAGTGTTTCTATTTATATTAGCTTGTTTGTATGGATGTTATAGTTTATTTATGTTTGTATGGATTGTATGAAATAAATGTATGAATTATTAGGATGTATGAAATGTATTTGTAAGTGTGGATATGATTATTTGTATTTGATTGCATGGATATGATTGTTTGTATGTATACAATGTCATTATATGTGATGGTTTACTGTATATATGGATTGTAAACATGGTAAAAAAGGAATATAATTTTTTTCTTTATATATTTTTTATTTTTCCGACGGAATACCGACGGAATTGGTATTCCGTCGGTAATTATTGTAAATTATTTACCGACGGAAACAATTTTCCCATCGGTAAAACACCGACGGAAACAATATTTCTGTCGGTAAACACTACCATCGGAAGCACTGTTTCCGGCATGATTTATTGACGGAACATTATTTTCGTCGGTATATTTTGCTACGGAACTATAAATTCCGTCGGTAAATACCGACGGAATTGAAATTCCGTCGGTATACCCGTTTCCGACCTATTTCCTCCCGACAACTAAATTTCCGTCGTAATTCCGTCACTAAACTACTATACCGACGGAATTAAGACGGAAAATTCCGTCGGTAATCCTGTTTTTTTTTGTAGTGGGTGTTCATTTGTTTTTAGACTGTACATAAGTTTTATCTTTATCTTGTTCTTGCTTTTCTGCTTTATTATTTTATTTTTATTTTGATATAATTGTTAGTATCTCCTTTTTTGCTCTTGAACTTTGCAAGTTGAAGGAAAGGGGTGAGGGGAGTAATACTATAGCTATGTCATGAATAAAGGCCTATTTTACTCACATTTCGTCATTTAGACCACTGTTTTAGTTTTTTAATATTTTATATTTCATTCTTTTCGATTTTATTCTCTCTTATTTCTATTTCTTTGGTGGTTATAAAAATTTAAAAATATTGTTAGGGCTTAATTATTTCGTCTCTTGTATATATACATTATATCTTGTATATTTTTCTGTATCTTTTGATTGTATTTGCATGAGTATTTTAGGTAAGACCAGGAAATCTCTTTTGTGTCATTAGAAATTTCAAAGTTTCAGTGTGATCAGGATCTTAGATTTGATAAGCATTATGGAGAATGACACTGAAAAGACTCTTGGAGAGTTTTGGGCACCAGATTTGTTAGATAATTCCTTCTATATTCAATATTCTAATTTAAAGGTAGACTTCGAGTTATGGAGGATTGTACATCTATTACCAAAGTTTCATGAACTATCTGGTGAAGATCCCAACAAACATCTATAAGAATTGGATATGATGTGCTCTACATTGAAAACCCATGGTATATCAGAAGAAAATATTAGACTTAGAGTATTTCCATTCTCACTGGCGGATTCAACAAAAGATTGATTGTATTGTCTCCCACCCAATTCGATCACTAGTTGGTTCAAGATGAAGAAATTATTTCAGGCTAGGTTCTTTTCTACTTCTAGGATTGCATCTATTCATAGAAGTATTTACAGAGTTCAGCAATCCACAAGAGAACCATTTTAAGAATATTATGAGAGATTTAAAGGACGTGTTGCTAGTTGCCCTCAGCACTAGATAAGAGATTAGCTACTGATTATATACTTCTATGAGGGATTGCTTCCCATGGGCAGAAGTATGGTTGATGCAGTTAGTCGAGGTGCTCTAGTTAACAAGATACCTACTCAAGCCAGAGAACTTATTGAGATTATGACTGTAAATTATCAGCAGTTTGGGATTAGATCGGTGATTGCCAAAGATATTCATTCCTTTGCCAGTGTATTCCCGACTAGGATCCAGTATCAGTAGCTTAATCCTTAGTACTATCAGATTCATAAATAAGACATGTATAATTTAATTGTAGGATTCAAGTATGAGAACACATAACAAGGGATTTTTTAGTGGCCCTATTATTATTAGCCTTACTTTTAGCACCATTAGCTTGAGCAAGATTTTAGGGAGCAGTCGCAAAATTTTTTGCAACAACATGAAACCCAATTCCAGCCAAGAACACATTTATTGACACAGTTATAGTTACTATCAGATCAACAAGAAAATTCCATGGAGGTAATTCTTTCTGATTTTATTGAATGTGACACATCTTGTAATTCATGCTCTATCGACATTAATATTTGATCCTGTCCGAACACTGAATCGATGGACGCTGGGCACGTGGCGCTATCTGAATCGATGATGTGGCTCTTTGACCGACCGTATGGAGCTCCGGTGAACCTGCAAAGAAGTCGAGCCGAGAAGGGGTTCCCTCCGACCACCCTCCGACGCTCAAGTCAGGCAAGAGGAAACTAAGGAAGTGGCTTCGAAGATCCAAGATTGCGTACCTCCCGCGAAGTATGAGGACCCTTATATAGAGCTATGAGGAGGCTGATACACACATACCGAGGCGAATACGTATCCGCTTACCATACCTTAGTATGGGCTTGTCAGAGGAGCTTGCCTGACACCATACCGCTACAGTCCGAGCACCTCTCTGATGGGACGACAGAACCTTTTGTCGTAAGGTTTAGCGTATGACTTGGTCGCTGGACATGCTTGTTGTCAGAAGATGTTTCCCGATGTTTCCCTTGTCCTTTTGTCTCTTCTGTTCCCGCGTCGAGCGTCCGGCCGCTCGGCAGTCCCATCACGTCCGACTGGATTTAGGTACGGATCCGCTCGGGAGGTTCCAGATCGTGTGCTCGGATGAAACTATTCACAGCATTACTGCTTTATGCTTCGGCCGAGTGGGCAACCCGCTCGGCCCGGCGACCTTGTTCACCTTGAGCGTCGGAAACCCGACTCCCCGCCGGGTTGTCTTTGATTCTGTTCTGACCCGTTCGGCTGGTTACCCCGATCCTTTACCGATCAGCCGAACCTCATCTTGCCCTTGGACTTTTGACTTCTACGTGTCATTGACTTCCCTCCAAGGGGGTCCCCCGTCCTTACTACCGGATCACTTGCCTCCCTTTCAAGTCTAGTCGAAGGAGGCGATTAGTCGGACTGACTGGACCATCAGTTGCGCCGAGCGACGTTTATATGCAACTATCCTCCGCTCGGCCCCAACGGGGGCAACTATAACGTCAGTCAACGCCAATATTCCTCGGATTTCTTCGAAGCTTGCGCCAATCTCCATCATTAAGGCCAGGCACGCGCTCTGTGCCTCATTAAGGTGCTTATTAATGTTGGTGCAACCTTAGGTCAAGGTTGACCTGACTCGAGTTGACCTGACTCGAGTTGTATTTTGATGTTTGACTTAGGAAGATTGTCGGTGCAACCTTAGGTCAAGGTTGACCTAGTTGAGTTGCATGTTGATGTTTGACACTCGTGGAAGAGTTGTATTCTTGATATGGGACAAGAATAGATGTTTGGGAGATTGTTGGTGCAACCTTAGGTCAAGGTTGACCTGGTTGACCCGATTCGGGAAAAAGTCCAAGTATGGAGACTTGGCACTGGAAAAGTCCAAGCAGGGAGCTTGGCACGCGAAAAGTCCAAGTATGGAGACTTGGCACGGGGAAAGTCCAAGTATGGAGACTTGGCACTGGAAAGTCCAAGTATGGAGACTTGGCATGGAAAAGTCCTAACTGGGATGTTAGGCAGTGTGGAAAGTCCTGGTGAGTGAAGCCAGGCAGTGGGAAAGTCCTAACTGGGATGTTAGGCAGTTGAAAAGTCCTGGTGAGTGAAGCCAGGCATTCGGAAAAATCCTGGTGAGTGAAGCCAGGTGAAAATCCTAGTGAGTGAAGCTAGGTGAATGAGAAAGTCCTAACTGGGATGTTAGGCAGTTGGAAAGTCTCAGTGAGTGAAGCCGAGCAGTGGGAAATCTGGTGAGTGAAGCCGGTGAAAACCCTAGTGAGTGAAGCTAGGTGAAAGTCCAGTGAGTGAAGCAGGGAAAATCCAGATGGATCGAGGGTGATCGACATCCGGTGATGGGAAGTCCAAGTAGGTCATGGAGTGACCACTTGGTGCGGAGAGAAAAGTCTAAGTGGGTAAAAGGATTGACCGGACACTTAGCGGGGAGTCCTAGTAGGTCAAGGAGTGACCGGATGCTAGGCGCAATGTACCAACAGTCAAGATTGACCGGATGTTGGTTCGAGGTTTGGCAAAATCGAGCTCGGATCGATCAATGGATCGATCCATGATACATCGGGTTATCTCGATCGGCCCGGTGATCGATCAAGAATCAAACAAGATGCTATCAGAAGTTATCGATCGATCGGCCGCACCGACGAAAGCCAACGAAGGCAAAGAGAAGGAGGGATCGGCCGTGGACCGATCCACATGCACTCCGATCGGTCCACGGACCGATCAGAGACGATCAGAGACTTGGGCGGTTCTCTGCGAAGAGTGCTGATCGGTCCGGGACCGATCAGCACAGTCCCGATCGGTCCCCAAGACCGATCGAGATTCGACCGATCGGCTCGATCGGTCACGCACCAGCCGCTGCGACACAACGCCAGATTCTCGTCTTCTTCGCAGTGTGTATAAGACCTCTAAAGTAGACGAAGGAAAAAGAACTCTTCCTCACGAGACGTGATTTGAGCTTTGAGCTTTTGTTTCAAGCTTCGTGAGCTTCCCTACCGGTCACCGCCGTTCTTTCAGTGAAGTTGCCGCGTCACAACGGAAACGATCCAAGGCAAGCAAGGTGTTTTACATTCATATTGTCTGTATTTCTTGCTGTATTTCTGTACTTCATTCTTGCTGTTGCAAGAGATATTGTGGTGAGGTTTCTCCACCCAGAAGGAGTTCTTATTAGCCGGTTTTCCGGGGACTCATCCACCGACGGATTGATAGGCTTCGTCCACCTTACGGACACGCCGAGGAGTAGGAGTTTATCTCCGAACCTCGTTACATCGACGAGTTTGAGGTTTGATCTTTCCGCTTTCGTTTCTATTCGTTTTATTTCCGCTGCGCTAACTCTAATTGTAGAAAGAAACGAGAATTTGGGGTCGGCTATTCACACCCCCCTCTCTAGCCGCGTACAAAGGATCCTAACAATTAAATGCTATCCCGTGGTGGAATGCCACGTGGCATTGCTGCCGTCATTGTACGGCGGCGGCGCCGCGGGTGACGAGACCGAGGCGGTTTGAAATGGACGGCGAGATGCGTGCTCCGGTTCTCACGACCTGAATCCGACGGTGGGGACCGCCCGGGCTCCACCCTATAAAGCCTTCGCTTTTTCCGCCTTCGCCGCATTTCTGCTGTCGCGTGCCCAGAAACTTCCCTGCCATTCCTGCTCCAGTGATCTCGTTGCTGCTTCTTCTCTTACCGGCGATTTCGCATTCTCCGTCGATCCTCATTCTTCTCTGTAAGGCTCTCCTTCTGTTCTTTGGTTCTTGTAATTTCTTTCCGTTTCTTTCCCGAGTTTTGGTCCTTTGGGTACTGTTTCATCTGCCTCCTTCTTCCTTCTTTCATCTGCCTTTTGTTGTTTTCGTCCGTTCGGACAATGGCTAGCTCCTCTCAACCTCAAGACCGAGCCCTCGGCCCATGGTATACCACTATGGAGTCGTGCTTTGACCGACGCGACGCCGATATTCTGATAGATAACTTTGACATCCTTTCCGACCTTGAAATTATCCTACCCTCACCTTGAAATTATTTAGTTACTTCTATTCATTCCTTTTGTTATCACATGTTGCTTGAATAATTTCCTTATCTTTGGGCATTTCATTCTTTTCTCTCTTTCATTTATTTCCCTTTATTACTCTCTTGGGATATAGATATTTTTGGATATTGCATGATAATTGTTTTACCCAGGACGAACAAAAGTTTAAGTGTGGGAGAGAGGAATAACTTAATAGAATTTAGAGGAAGCATATGTGAACCATGTTTGATCACCATAGGTAAACCATGCTCTTTATCATTTTAGTGGAGCTATTATTGATATGTAGATAAGTGCATGACATGTTAAAAGAAAATGAAAAAAAAAGCGAGAAAAAAATAGAAATGAAAAAATACATAGAAACGGAAAAAAACAAACAAACAAACAAAAGCAACACAAAAATAAAATTTTGATTTTAACACGTCATGAATTTATTATTCATCTGTGATAGAATTTTTTTGAGTGACAATCTTTATTATAGCAACATTTAAATTTTATTATATATCATGAGTAGATTTTTATTGAAAAGTAATAATTGAGGTTGTCTACATGTGTTATTGGATTTGTGAAAAGCTAGTTTGGAAGTTGAGATGTAATACTTTTTGGGCATTATTTTCTTGTACTCATTTCCTACCATTACCTTATTTTATCTTCCTCATTTCTTCTTACATACTATCATTTGCTTTTATTCACGTTTCCCTTACATTTCAAATAATGTTTTCATTATTTTATTGTGCACTCTTATGTATATGATAGTGGTGGAGATTAGAAGCAAAGCAAGCATATGGTAGTGAATAAATCATGAGTAGCTTGAATGAGCTCCACTATTGCATGAATATGAGAGGAGAGCCACCATCATTTACCTTGTGAGGTTTATTTTATTATCATTCTCAATTTATTTATTGTGGATTGAAATTATCATACTTGTTAATCAGTGTATGAATTGAATATATGAATGCTTGGGTAATTTGAATTTGATAATCCTAGGTAACTTTCTTTCTTTCACTATTTTCTAAGCATGATTGAAAATTGTAGGGGAATGCATCTTAGTTATTTTCTTGTTTTGTTCACTTGCTCAAGACTGTTGGACCTCGTGGTTGTTTTGATGTGATCAACCAAGTTTAGGTTAGGTCATGTTTGTCTAATCCCTGTGTCTAAGTGTGTAGGAACATAGGAGCGCAGGAAGTCGAGCGGAAGACGCAGCTAGAGAGAAGGACGGCACGGGAAGGGTGTCGACGGGCTCGGTGCGTCCGAAGGACAAGAAAGTTGTGGAAGAGTACACCGGTGGGTATGAAGAACGTGCGCGGTGTTCGAGGGACGTAAAGCTGGGACGGAAGGCTGCTCGAGGAGAAGGCCGGGAACTAGGTTCGGGTGAGCCCTATTCCGGATGGCCGAAATCACCCAAGCAAGCCGAACCAGAGCAAGTCAACCGGAGTTGACTTGACAAGTGTTCGGTCGACCGAACCCCCTGATCGGTTGACCGAACCCCCTTTCATCAGCAGCTAGCCGTTGGAGACACATCAGCAGCCACGTCAGCAACCAATGGCTGATCGGTCGACCGAACCGGAGATAAATCAGAAGACTTAGTCGAGCGTACTGATCGGGCCAGCTCAGAGAGACCGTTGGCTGATCGGTCGATCGAACATAAGGATTGGTCGACCGAACCCAAGCTCGATCCAGAGAGACTGCACCTGGACGGAAGGCTGGGTAGGTACAGCAGGTTCGGTCGATCGATCCTTCTCGAGTCAAAACCTGATCCCGAAAATCAGGTTATCTGATAAGTCTTGGAACTCCTATATAAAGAGGTCTCGAATAGTTGTTCAAGTACAACGAAAAAAGCAATCAACTCTTTGTGTTTTATTTTCCAAGCAATAGTTTGTGCTCTTAAAGTATAAAAGGCTTCTCCGCCTTCAGAGAATGAGACGTTTCTAGTGCGCGTTCAAACTGCCTTGGAGTAACAACCATCTTGGTTGTAACCAAGTAAAACACTGAGTCTGGTTTTCTCTGTTCATTCTTTTTAATTCTGTTTAATTTCATAACTATTATTTTATTTGAGTTGAAAGTTTGAGGAGGGTATAATTTTGATTACAGGAATTCACCCCCCTCTTGTCGGTCCCCGCTGCTCCAACAAGTGGTATCAGAGCCCAACAGCCTCTGAAGGACTAACCGTTGTTTGAAGCACAAAGATCAGGACAATGACCGGCGCGAACATTCATCCCCCAAAGTTCGACGGAGATTTCGCTACATGGAAGCGAAAAATGGAGGTATTTTTTAAAACGGATTTTGACATTTTTATTACAATGAAATATGATTTTGCAGCTCCAAAAGACAAAGAAGAAAACCAATGGACGAAGAAGGAGCAGGCTGATTTCGTCGCTAACGGAAAGGCTGAGTTCCACTTGCTCAACGTTCTTCCGCCCCAGGAGGTAAATCGGATCGGAAGCTACAACTCCGCAAAAGACATCTGGGATAAATTCCTGGAGCTCCACGAGGGTACCTTGGAAGCAAAGCTAGCGAGGCACGACATCCTTCGGACACAACTAACGAACCTCTGGATGAACAATGGCGAGAAGGTAGCGCAACTCCAAGCAAGGATTAAGGAACTAATAACTCAACTAATCAATCTTGTAGAAGAAGTAATGAATCGGGATTCCATCCGATACGCGCTCAATGCCTTCCCCAGAACTCCAGACTGGACGTCCTTAGTAGATGCATATTACATCTCTAAGGGCTTTGAGGTAAGTAGCTTATAAAACTTATTTTCTACCTTCAAACTTCACGAGTCTCGATTTACAGAGAAACCAGTAGAGAAGTCGAACCTCAACATTGCCCTACAAGTCGAAAAGGACGATCTCGACTCCGAAGCATCGATCAACGAAACCGAAGCGGCGCTACTGGTAAGACGTTTTAAAAAAAAATCTTAAATCTAACAGATTTAAATCGCAGTCGAGGAAGCATCAACGCAACAGAAGGACGGTCCGATGCTACAACTGCAACGAGGAAGGGCACATCAAGGATGACTGCCCCAAACTGAAGAAAAAGAACAAAGAGAAGCCTAAAAAATCGACGTCCTCTACAAGCAAGAGCCTGAAGGCCACATGGGATGATTCTTCATCCTCCGAATCAGAAGCCGAAGCTTTCTCAGGACTAGCATTGGTGGCCAACCATCTCTTCGAAGGTGACTTGGACTCAGAGATGAGCATTGATCAATGGGGAGCATCTCTTCGAAGGTGACTTGGAATCAGAAGAAGAAAGCTACGATGAAGGGGGAGCATCACCAAGTAAGGTAAGTAAGGTACATGATCTCACTCCCTCTCAATCTTTTAAGTTTATCAAAGTACTTACTAAAGACTTAGTCAAATCAGAAAAAGAAATTGCCAATTTAAAAACAATGTTAGAAAATGTGAATTTAGAAAATGAGAAATTAAATTTGGAACTTGAAAAATTGAAAACTGAAAAGGCATGCTTAAGACCAAATCGATTTCAAAAATAAAAAATTAAGGTCTACGGAAAATTAAATTGGTATATATGAAAACATCAGGATTAACTTAGGAAAATACCAAAAGTATATGTACCCCCTAAGTTTTTCACCAACCCTGTAGGAAGGAACCTTTACTGGGTTCCAAAATCTTTGCTAGAGTAAAACTTAATGAGTTAGAACTTATAGCGAGTAAATTAAACAATGAATTTCTTTATGAAGCTTTGTCTAAGGAAGTGGTTGTTGCTCCAATAATCAAGAAGGCCAAGTGCCTCGCCATGACCTAGAAGCCGAAATATCGAAATAAAATGTTTAATTAACTTTCTGGTAAAAGCATTAAAATTAGAATAAAACAATGCTTTAAAAGGCTACTTAAATATTTTTTTATTATCATTTTTAAATGCTGCACATGAATTTTGAAAAATTCTCAAATAGTATTTTTATCTAAGTTTAAATCTATTATGAAATTAGAAATTATTTACACTTGAAAAATCTTTAAAACTATTTTTGCTAAAAAATCTTCTAAAGTTAGAAAGTTTTTTTGTTTAAGTTAAAAAGTTTTTTAAACTTAGAAATTTTTTAAAATTGTCTTAACTAAGCTCTTCTGAAAATAAACTTATATTGTTTACTTTGCAAAATTTTCAAATGACTTAGAAAATTATTTTTCCCCGTTTTTGCTGTGATCAAAGGGGGAGAGTTTAGTAACAAGTTTAGGGGGAGTTAAGGGGAGTTTTCTTTCCCTTCTAACTTATGTTGCAAATTTTATTTTTGTGCTTAAAATGTTAGTTTAGTAATTTTCTTAAAATTACTATTTGTTTGGTTTTACCCTAACTTAAACTTGGGTTGATGCACATCAAAAAGGGGGAGATTGTTGGACCCCGTGGTTGTTTTGATGTGATCAACCAAGTTTAGGTTAGGTCCTGTTTGTCTGATCCCTGTGTCTAAGTGTGCAGAAACTTAGGAGCGCAGGAAGTCGAGCGGAAGACGCAGATAGTGAGAAGGACGGCACGGGAAGGGAGTCGACGGGCTCGGTACGTCCGAAGGACGAGAAAGCTGCGGAAGAGTACACCGGTGGGCGTGAAGAACGTGCGCGGCGTTAGAGAGACGTAAAGCTAGGACGGAAGACTGCTCGAGGAGAAGGTCGGGAACTGGGTTCGGTTGAGCCCTATTCCGGATGGCCGAAATCACCCAAGCAAGCCGAACCAGAGCAAGTCAACCGGGAAGTTGACTTGACAAGTGTTTGGTCGACCGAACCCTCTGATCGATCGACCGAACCCCCTTTTATTAGTAGCCAGCCATTGGAGACACATCAGCAGCCACGTCAGCAACCAATGGCTGATTGGTCGAACGAACCCTCTGATCGGTCGACCGAACCGGAGATAAATCGGAAGACTTAGTCGAGCGTACTGATCGGGCCATCTCAGAGAGACCGTTGCCTGATCGGTCCACCGAACACAAGGATCGATCGACCGAACCCAAGCTCGATCCAGAGAGACTGCACCTGGATGGAAGGTTGGATAGGTACAGCAGGTTCGGTCGACCGAACCTGGGGATCGGTCGACCGATCCCTCTTGAGTCAAAACCTGATCCCGAAAATCAGGTTATCTGATAAGTCTTGGAACTCCTATATAAAGGGGTCTCGAATAGCTGTTCAAGTACAACGAAAAAAGCAATCAACTCTCTGTGTTTTATTTTCCAAGCAATAGTTTGTGCTCTCAAAGTGTAAAAGGCTTCTCCACCTTCAGAGAAGGAGACGTTTCTAGTGCGCGTTCAAACTGCCTTGGAGTAACAACCATCTTGGTTGTAACCGAATAAAAAACACTGAGTCTGGTTTTCTCTGTTCATTCTTTTTAATTCTGTTTAATTTCATAACTATTATTTTATTTGAGTTGAAAGTTTGAGGAGGGTATAATTTTGATTACAGGAATTCACCCCCTCTTGCCGGTCCCCGCTGCTCCAACAAAGACGAGCAAGAATAAGTGTGGAAGAGTTGATAACGAGTATTTTGATGCATTATTTTGACTCTTATACTTAGCATGTTTTATATTCTTATATACTTAATTTCACATTTATATTATATTTTACGAGTAGGAACTTATTTTGGACTTAATTATAAATTTCCTATAATTGTGGAATTAAATCTCATATTTTTAAAGTAGTTTTTGAAGGCACTGGAATTCCATTATGTTTCAATTTCCCCTGTACAAAAATTGTACAAGTACAGAACTTTTCCTAACAACCCGCATGTTCGATCAAACATGTATTTGATCAATCAAGCTAGTTCTTGACGGATCAAAGCATGCCTTGATCGAAGTACAAGATCGCTGGCCTCTTGTGTTGGTATTCAGGATCGATACAAAGAAAACTAAACTAATTACACAGCGGAATCAAAGAACTAGTTGTACCTTTTCTTTGTAGCCAAAGATATCTTGATCTTCTGATGTATTTCTCACCTCTTCTTGGATGTCGTGTGAGCGACAATCTACCATGACAACAAACACTCTTCCCTTCTTTTCTCCCAAATCGTCGGCCACCAAGAGATGCTCTAGGATGGGGCTCCTTCTCCTCTTCTTATTCTTTTCCAAGCTGCCACCCACAAGGAGAAAAAGAGGCATCGACCCTAGCAAGGAGGAGAAGAGGCGCCGACCCTAGCAAAGAAGAGGTGTTGCCCCTAGCACGGAGGAGGAGAGAATTATGGGAAAAGTTAGGTTTTAGGGGGCGCCACCTACTCCATTTTATAGCCCTTGCCGCCGACCCTAAGAAGGTGAGATTAACCAAATTGTGGATGGGTGGATGCGAGACTTTATATAGAGGCTACAACAAAGACCTAGAGAAGGAATTGGTTTAGGCCTCCTGATAGGCTTGAGCTTCCTGTGTTCGGCCCAAACACTTAACTCAAGTCCAACAATAATAACCCATATCACTAAAAGGTTATTATTGAACTACCGCACCAATCTCATATTGCAATATGAGCTCCTTCTTATCATGAGTGCGTTAATCTCTTTGTGTTTAAGATATCGTATGTCCGTTAATTAAATGAGTTACTTACAACTCAATTAATTAACATCTGATTCTAAGAGTAGTACTACTCAACTTTATTATAATGCCGGACTAAGTCCACCTGCAGTCTTGACCAAAAGTTTATTTTGTGATTCTTAGGATGACTTTCAACCCACTGGTTATTATACCGAAAGAGAACAAACTTACTGGTCCCAATTACATAAATTGGAAAAGAAACCTGGATATTGTCCTAACTGCTGAAGACTATAAGTTTGTACTGTTAGAGGTCTACCCTAATGTGCCTAATAGTGATTCTAGTGAAGAGGAGATTGAGTATCATAAGAAATGGGTCAAGGCAGATGAGATGGTGCGGAGTTACATTTGGCTTTTATATCAAATGTGCTGCAATATCACCATCAGACCATGCCTACCGGCCATGACATGATGTACAATATCAAGGAACTCTTTGGACACTATAATCAGCCTGACAGGCAAGACTGTACGATCTCTAAGTACTGGACTAAAGGCAGGAATGAAGAAGCCTAAATGTAAGTGCTTCATTTGCAAGCAGTCTGGACATTTATAGGCGGGTTGTCCTCGTAGGAAGAGAATAATATAGGTATATCTTATTCTCTAGTAGTTGGAACATGTTTAGTGGTGTTATCTACCGGTACTTGACGTGTAGATATGATAACCATTGATCATGTTTGCAAATCATTGCAGGGGTTCCAGGAAATCCGACAACTACATGAAAGAGAAATCACTGTTTACATGGGCAATGCTACAGAAGTAGCAGCTGTTGCAGTGGGAGATGCTTATATGAATAAAATATTGGTTTTAAGAAATTGTCTTTACGTACCAAGTTTTAGAAAGAACTTGATTTCAGTTTCTAAACAATACAAGGATAGATATTCTATCTATTTATGATAGCAAAGGTGTTATCAAGATAAATAAGAAAGTTATCTGTTCTGGTACGTTCGTTGACAATTTGTATACTTTAAATCCAATAACTCCCACGATGCAACAAATGAAAATTAATAACATATCTTCTAAATCTAATAAGAGAAAGGAACCTTTGGAAATGAACCAATCATATCTTTGGCATTTAAGGCTAGTCATATTAACTTGAGTAGGATTCAAAGGATAATAGCCGATGAACTTTTGGGTTCATTGGTGGTGGAAAACTTTCCAACATGCGAGTCTTACTTGGAAGAAAAAATGACCGAGAGACTTTTTAAGGCCAAGGGGTATAGAGCCAAAGATGTATTGGAACTAGTTCATTCTGATTTGTGTGGTCCTATAACTATCCAGGTAAGAGGTAGTTTTGAATATTTTATCTATTTTATAGATGATTATTCGAGATACGGGTACATTTACTTAATGCGTCACAAGTTTGAGTGCTTTGATAAGTTCAAAGAGTACAAGGCTGATGTGGAGAAACATCATGGTAAAAGTATCAAGACACTACGGTCTGATCATGGTGACGAATACCTCTTTGGAGAGTTTAGGAATTACTTATCAGAGGTTGGGATTCAATCCTAATTGTCTACACCTGGTACACCCCAATAGAATGGTGTGGCAGAACGAAGGAATAGAACTCTTATGGAAATGGTTAGATTGATGATGAGTTATTCAGAATTACTAGATTCGTTTTGGGAATATGCTCTGGAAATAGCAGTATACATTCTGAATATGGTACATTCTAAATCAGTACCCTCTACTCCCATAGAATTATGGAATGAGCGTAAGCCTAATCTGAGTCATATTCGGATATGGGGTAGTCCAGCACATGTACTAAAGGAAGATACTGATAAGTTGGAATCACGTACAGAAGTTTGTCTATTTGTAGGATATCCTAAGGGAACGAAAGGTGGTTTGTTTTATATTCCTAAAAATCAGAAGATCATTGTTAGCACCAATGCTCGATTTTTAGAGGAAGATTATGTAATAAACCATAAGCCCATGAGTGAAATTGTTCTAGAAGAAATGAGAGAGGACATGCCTATTTTAGTACCAACAGTGCAGATGAAATATCACAAGAAACTACAACACGTCTCGCAAATGATACACAACAATAGACAGTGCATCGTCGTAGTGGGAGGGTTGTTAGGCAACCTGAAATATTCATATTTTTGGGAGAGTCGTCGAACTTGATCCTATGTAAACTTGAACCAGATCCCCGAACATATGTCGAAGCACTCTAAGATAAAAATGCAACATCTTGGCAAAGAGCAATGAATTCAGAAATAGAATCTATGTATTCTAACAAAGTCTGGGAGCTAGTAGAACAATCAAATAGTGTAAAAGCTATTGGATGTAAATGAATCTACAAAAGGAAAAAAGGGATAGATGGGAAGGTGGAAACCTTCAAAGCAAGGCTTGTTGCCAAGGGGTATACTCAGAAAGAGGGAATCGATTATGAGGAAACTTTTTCGCCAGTAGCTATTCTTAAGTCTATCCAGATATTCTTATCTATTGCTACCCATATGGATTATGAGGTTTGGCAAATGAATGTCAAGACAGCTTTCCTTAACAGAAGTCTTGAAGAGAACATCCATATAAAACAACCAGAGGGGTTCATAGATCAGATATTCAGATACTAAGGGGGCCGAGACACTAGAAGGTAGTAAAAAGGATATTCAGATATCTGAAGGCGACAACAAATTATTATCTCTATTTTCAAGGATCAAATATGAGTCCGAAAAGTTATTCAGATGCAGATTGGGCTGGAGACCTTCATGATAGAAAAAACTACATTTGGCTATGCCTTCTTGCAAAATGGTGGCTACCATCTTATGGAACAACAAGAAACAAGCTTGTGTAGTGTTGTCGGCATTAGAAGCTAAGGATGTAGCTTGTGCATCGGTTGTGCAAAAAGCTATCTAGTCAAAAAGGTTCTCGAAGCATCTGAAAATTGCTGAGGACAGTGAGAGTCTAGTAACTGTCTATTGTGATAGTCAAACTGCAATAGCTTTTTCAAGGATCCCAATATCACAGCAAATATAAACATATAGAAATTAAATATAATTTTATAAGGGATATGCCCCTCACGTGCTATGCTTGCAGATCCTTTTACTAAGCTAATGACTAAAGAGTCATTTAAAGAACATGTAAAGTCTTTGGGACTTTGTAGAATGTAACAATATTGAAATAACAATTAGATTTTGTGATCTGATTGTGTGATTTGCCATAATTTATTTAGTGTATATGATTTTGTTACATTCATATAAGATCTCGATGAGCATATTGACAGGTTAAGATTGGTTGACTCATATGGACAATTATCTCTGTTTGTTGAGTACAAATAAAGGTAAGATCGTTGTTTATGGGATAACTTATGTTGCTGTAAATAGAGACATATCTATAAGTTAAGGTCACCTTGATAATTGTGTCAAGATGAGATCATTTATGAGTTAATAATGATCGAAGTAAATGAACCCACCATTTACTGAACCTGTTGAAAAATTAGATTGGAATTCATATGTTGAATTCAGGATTAGACATTAGGTATGTCTAGATCAAAATTTGTATGCTGTTAAATATTGAGGAAAACATGTGCTTTTTTTAGTAAAGAGAATAACATCGTAGCATGTGATTCATATCACATGTGTTATTGCGACAATAAAGGTAGTAGGAGGATGAATTCCTGTTTCTCTACTATGTGAGACCTTTGAGATTATGAGTTAATCTCAGTTTTTACCCTTAGTGACTATTTAGCTGTTTACTTGAAATTTTAATTAGTGACTGCTACTTTAGTATGTATCCTATGGTTATGGATGATTTGGTCTATGGAGCATAACTAGGAAAGCGACTAATTAGAATGAATAAATTCTAGCTAAAAAAGAAAATTAAATAGATTTATATATTTTGATATTATTCACGGGTCGATCCATTTCTGTTATGTATAGAAATAATAGTGAATATTTGAATATGGAACATGCTCTTGACATAATAAGTCATTATAAGGGATTAGAGATGTTCATATTGATGTAAATGAAGATTATTTAATCTGAGAAAAAGCAAGACATGTATATCTCCAAGATGATGGTTGTGTGCCACTAGGAGATTGCATGAATCCTATATAAAGACTATGTGCCACTAGGAAAGAGAGGTTATGTGCCATAAAGAGTGTGTCTCTAATTTATTGGGGAAAGCAGCTATGTAAGGTGTAATAATCTTCTTAGCAACTATCGCTCAGTGTGTTTGATGTCGCACTAACCATTTTCTCTAAGTATGAATTGAATGTTCTAATATTTGGTCTTTATGACTAAACTCTCAAATAGTCTATGTGACTTATTTGGTCTTTGTGACTGAAGTCTTAAGTAGTCTATCTGACTTATATAGTCTTTGTGACTAACTGGTCTTAGTGACTTACCTTGGGCGAGTGGGAGATGTAGGAAATGGGAATGTGGGGCAAGCCTATGTGGCCCACTACTCATAAGGGAAAAAGTCCCTTTTACCCTTGAGATAATTCACATATAAATGTGTTAGAATCTCAAGCATACCAAGGTCAATCTTGATTTGTAAGAACTTTTCATTTAATTGCCAAGTATCTAGTCATCATTCACATACTTGGACTTCTCACCAATTTACTTCCAAGCATCCAATTAACCTTCATTTATTGTGTAATTAATACATAATTCCTACATGACCAACCTTGATCAAACTTCCATTAACACATATTAACCAAACAAACATCAGAATCTCAGAGGCCAATTGCACTGACACAATAGACTTCCAAAATTTGACTTCCCACATGTAACGACCCGCCTTCTACTACCAGGCTGTAAGGCGAATCGTCACAATAATGCTAAACTATACTGTGCGGAAAGCTGGGCTAATTAAAAATTTACTCTACTAATGACCGATACAACTGATAAGAAAGGTCCAAAGACCTTCTCTGCTGGTGTACATATGTTACGGAGGGGAACCTGAACGCCCCACCGAGCTAGGGGCTAGAAACTAACTTCCCAACTACCTGCCGGCCTGCTGATCGATCTACGGATCGATCAAAGCTGAAGCTCGCTCCCAATCGATCGGTCGGCTGACCGATCCAGCAGAGGCTGGATCGGTCTGCAGACCGATCCAGTGTGGCTGGATCGGTCGGCCGACCGATCCAGGTGGGTCTGGATCGCTATGCAGACCGATCCGGGCTACCGATCCAGAGGATTCTGAGCTCATCAGGATCTGGATCGGTCACCGACCGATCCAAAGGATTACAACAGCCACGATCGGCCGGGAGACCGATCAGTCTGATTTCACCGGACTTGATTTCAAGACTTTGGCGTGCAAGACCTCACACAACACTTCTAAAATCTATAGAACATATTCTAATGACATAAAGCTAGCATTCTAAACTGAATATAAACATGGTCTACTAATTTGTAGCATTTAATAACTGAAAGTGCATAACACAGAAATACTAAAAGTCCAATCGTTTAAACTTGCTAAATCCCCTAAGGATCTTTGATTCCAGTTCCACACACACACCTCCTCATCTGCATTGACCTCCAGCCTCCACTGCTAGTCCATCTTTCCTTTACCTTTATCTGCAGTATAAGGAAAAGTAGAATCTGTAAGCTTAAAGCTTAGTAAGAAACCATCTACCTCACAAAATCATGCATTCGATGCAATATGCTTTTAAATCATGCTATTTGAAAATATGCGCTGAACTTGCTAAGACATGGCATACTGAAATCGTAAGGCATAACATATAAGCATGACATAAGCACTGAATCATGGCAAAGCAACCAAACAAGCACTGAACTGAATATAGGCTAACTAACTGAAACTAAATCTGTAACTGGAAACAAACTCAACTAGCATAATTGATTTTGAGTTTTGAAATCTAATACATACTAAGTGAAAATACATAATCATGCTGTTTGGGCCCGGCAACTGTACTTGCTGTGCGCGCATCCCTACTAGACCCGGGGTTGCAAGTCCCGAATTTAGCAGGGTTGTCTAGGCTATCTGAACCTAGGGACGACTGTGGGAGTCCAACCCAATGGATATCTAATCCAGTACAGTGCCACTGAAAATAAAATACTGATATCTATAGCTAACTGATATAACATGCTGTTTCTAGGTTATCTGAACCTAGAGCTAGGTTATCTGAACCTAGAGGCGACTGTGGGAGCCCACCCATTGGACCGTAGTCCCATATAGCTAAAATAAACCGATTTACTGTTTTAAACGCTTCTAATGCATTTAACTGTACTATTAAAATGCCTAAGTTGCATTTTTACTGATCTAGTTATTTTGTCGAACACTTAGTGTGCCCCGACTCTCCTCTTTATTAGGGAGATCACCTTTAGGCACCCGACAACGTCTACAACCCCAACTGAAGAGGGTAAGCGTGTCCGGCCCATCTAAAGGTGCTCAACTAAAATCCCTAAATCTAAGAGGAGGGTTAAAACACCCTACATGTCAACAAAATCTGCATATCACTAATCTAATGTATAGAAAATCCAAACGGAGCTATTATACTGCAGGTGAGGGGTTTCTTACCTCTTGATCGTAATTTCTTACGATTCTATTCGCTAGAGTTCCGGTGGAGATGATCCTCTCGACGATCCGATCACGTCTTCGCGTTCCTCTCGCGGAGAAGAACCTCTTTCGTGTTGGAGTCGTCGCCGGAAAGTGATCCGAGAGCCCTTGGGACTTGGGCGCCGAGAGAGGGAGAGGAGAAGGGGTGTTCGGCGTTGAGGGTTTGGAGAGGGAAAGTGGCGTGAGGATTTCGTGAGGAGGAATTGCCGAACCAACTTGAAAATAAACCAACCCCAACTTAAGTTCTTATTTATATTAAGTGGGTAACTAGGCCCAACTCTAATATAAATATAATTGATCCCTCTTCCTTTCAGCACGGCCCTGCTGGGTTCACCGGTTACTAAACTTACCCGTAAACCGTAGGTCTCGGGTTCGATTCCCGCCTAAGCTATTTTACGGTTCTAATTATTTTTGCTACTTCCGCTACTCGGAAAATTCCGGAAAAATATCTAAAAATTCCAGAAAAATCATACTAAATTTCTAAAACAGTTTTGAGAATTTTCGGGCTTTACACCACATTTTCTTCCGCTCCTCCTTTCTATGTGCATGCCTAGCTAGTTCAACTTGTAGCCCTTTCCAACTCTGCCGCTTTCTTTTGTGCTCCTTTCACCTCACCCTTTAGCAACACCAGCTATCCCTTGATCACTACCTCAGATGCCTTTGCAACCACTGCCTTCACCTTCGCTACCTCCGCCTAGGACAACAAGGCCTTTAACTCGACTAGGGATGCCTCCTTCCGAGTCTCCATCACCTCTAGCCCTCGAGTTACTGTATTTAGTTGTTTAAGGGTACTGGCTAGCTATGTGGTGACCTACTTATTGTGGGCCATGAAGTTAGTCAACTATCGCTCTAGGCTAATCATTTGGGACTCCAATTGCACAACCTTCATTTGATTGGCCTAGTAGATGTTGTGACCTTCCTAAATTTGTTCCAAGACTTCGTGGAGGCCGGCTAAACTCTATAGTGCATCTAAGTTAAGTTTATGATAATTCAAAGAGAAAGTAGATGATTATTACTTGGCTTGCGCCCTAAGTGATATAGTTAGAAAGTTGGGTTCAACTCATCTGGTGCAAGTGTTGTTCCTCTCAGTCGAGCACTCACCTATGTAAGAAAGGGAAATAAGAAGCAAACACATCCCTTCGGTGTTGTATGAGTGAGCATAGGGTCATACCCCTAACTATCATCGAAAGACTAGAGACATGCTAAGGGCTCGATGGCTAGGGGTGGAGTGTCACTATAGGCATGACGATGCCCAATGGTGGTGGAAGAAATTATCATCTATGGTGAAGGAGGGGGGGGGTGTAACTTCGGCTAGTCAAGGTGGCTTGATTGTATTAAATCCCAAATTTTCTAATCCATCTAATCTATATTAGGAGGTTTTCCTAATCATGAATTCTAAATCAAAACTTTAGTAAATCATATGAATTTGAACAAGAATCATGCACAAGATCTAGTTAACACCAAATTTTATAGCAACAAATTAAATACACGAAAATCGAGACGATCAACCTAAATACAACAGGTTTGCCATCATCTCAATGTTGCCTACGAAATTCAATGATCTTGGAAGAAGAAGAAGGCATATCTTTTGTAGAGATTATGATGACAGTGTCATACTCTCCTCACCAATGGGAAGTGGAGAGATCTTAGGATGTCCTATCTCACGAGGATCATGTCTTATATATAATAGTGAACCCAATTCTGTTATCAACCTATCGTTAATAACAAAATGGATAAATGAGTTCTATACATGCCACATCTAATAACTCAAACTCGCGAATACTTTAATCAAATCACTTTTTTAAGTTTAATCCAATATGACACAATCGAGTGTGTTGTTAGATTAACATGTTAGCCCACCAATTAGGAAATCAAATCCAATAATATCACCATACAAAAAATTATATATTTGACTCCATCATTTAATAATAAAAACTTTACCTTATCCAAGTTTCTTGCGAATTACTTGAGTTTGAATGATAATATGAAATAGATCAAGATATGTGAAACAATTATATGTAGCTCAAGAATGAGGTACAAATCAAATTGAACAAGATAAGAATTAGACTAGGAAGTACTATTGCATAAAATCTTTATCACTCCTTGAGCATTAGATGAGGAAGCAACTATGCAAGGGCTAATCCCTAGGAACTTGCTACCTCTCAAAGAAGTAACGGAGTGGAAAGAGTAATGCTTTGTTTATTTGGAGGCGTGGAGGGAAAGGAATTTATCATGACATATATATCCTTAGGAAAGGGTAATAGAAAGACGAAGGATAAAAAGTAAACGAGGAGAAGGGAAAGGAAAGGCAAGTAGCAAAGATTGCTACGAGGTCGCGACTCACAGGCACCTTGGTGACGATCTTGCCCACAACCTTGCCATGAGGTCACGAGGCCAAACCTTAGCTCCTGTTTGTGTTTGCTAGTGGCGGGAGAGGGGAGAAGAAGAGGGACATTAGGGAAGTAGAAGAGGAGGTGGCGATGATCGGGTCGACTCTAGGATGGGGAAGATTGCTCGATGTGGTAGGCGGAGTGCTTCAACAAGGAGTCCAAGAAGAAGGGAAGGGAAGTTTTGAAATTGCACATTTCTTGCCCGCTTTCGTCCAATTTCAAGGGATGACAAATAGAGATAAACATAATCAGTTGATATATTTGAAATCTCAATTCTTGTGCAATAGATCATTCTTTTTCTCATCTGTGCTTTAGAGTAAATAAGGCATAAAGGAAGAGGGAGGCGACGATTCTCTAAAAGGAGGAATCCAAAGAGAGCGTTGATGATTTTCAAAGGAGGCAAGCTATTTGGTAAAGAAAGAGAAAACATTGAAAGAGGACTGTAGTAATACATGGATGATTATGATAAATAAATAAATCAAAAGATGCCCTTTTTAATTATATTGTTAAAAGAGTATTTTTTTATTTATATAGTAAAAAAAATATTTTAAAATAATATTTTATTTATGTCAAATTATTCTCACATTCCACGTAGCTAGTTATTTAATCCTATGCCATATTCAGTCACATTCCTTCACCCTCCAAATAAAATAGATAAATCTTTTTATTTTTGTTTTCTTTACAGCCACCTCATATTGCAATCGGGCGGCTATCTAATCCATCGCTCCCTTCAGAACCATTCCGAAGCGAGACACCGACGATCGCTGCCTTTGAGTCTCTACCCTGCCCTCTCATCTCGCTCCGCTACTCCGCCTCCAAAAATAATAAACGGCAAGCTAAAATGCTGAACCCGACTCTCTCCTTCTCGTCGTTCTCCCTGCATCCACCACCGCTTCGAACCCTAACCATCTCCTCCCCTGCTCTCCTCTCTCTACGCCGACGTCTTATCCACAGGAGGCCCCCTTCTCCTCCCTCTTCCTCTTCCTCCATCAGCCTCTGCGCCCAAACTGATGCCTCTTTTCTCCACCAACAGTATCCCCCACAGGATGACGGCCACTGGGACGCCTCCAACTACGAAGCCCTGCTCCGCGGAGGCGAGCAGGTCACCTCCGTGCTCCAGGACATGATCAAACTGGTATTTTTTTCTTCTACCGCAACTCGTTCCCTTGCGCTGGATTCCTCTTGTTTTCCTTATCGTATTCCTGTACTCGCAGTTGGAAGACATGGACCTGGATGAGGATTCTGAGAGGGTGGCAGTCGAGATCGCTGCGCAAGGTGTCATTGGGAAGAGGGTCGATGAGATGGAATCCGGATTCATGACTGCCATCGAATACATGATTCAGATGGCCGAGAAAGATAATGACGAGCAGGTTTTTGATTCCTGTATTTTGAGCTAGAAAGTTTCCTCTCTAAATATGTTTTTTTTTCCTAATGAAGGATTATTTGTTGCAATATATGAAAATCAGCAACAAGTATACTTACCTCCTCTTGTAGTTCGTTGCATAAGTTTGCTACTTGCTATTCGATCCCACTTTCAATATAGTTTCTTCTTCCATGAAACACATTGGTAGCTGCAAACTTGCATACTCAGCCGTCTAACTGAATCATTTCTAACAATGCACCAAAGTATTATTGTGCTGGAATGGCTAACTGCTGTTGCTTTTTGTTACTGTGTCCAGCGCAAGTCGCTCTTGGAGGTGATTAAGCAAATAGTGTTAGATCATCTGGCCAAGAAATGCCCACCACATGTGAGCCCCATTCTAATGTGTATTCAGGTATTAATAGAAATTTTAAATAATTAATTAGTCTATATTGTAGGTGCAAGTGATTGGTCTTCTTTGTCGAACACCTGAGAAAGAAAGCAGGCATGAATTGTTACGACGAGTTGCTGCTGGTGGGGGTGTATTTAAAAGTGATAAAGGCCTTAAGGTGCATCTCCCTGGGGCAAATCTTAATGATATTGCCAACCAAGCTGACGATCTTCTGGAGGTACATGTGAAGAATTTTCTTTATTATAAATATTTGCTTCTAAGCTTATTTCAGACTACCAAGCCTTTTTTTTGTATCTAGCTGTCTATGATGGCAATCTTCGTGCAACTTTAGTATCACAACCGTCTTGATGATAATAGAAGAGGGAAAATAACTTAAAACTTTGCGTACAGAAATATATGTTATCATATCCCACATCCTCTTAAGTGCCTTCAACATCTAGAGACCACAAACATCTTGATGATATTAAAAATTGGAAAATAAATTATAACTCTACCTGGAAACATGTATCTTATTGTATCTCACATTGTCTTGAACATCTAGACATCACCAACATGCTATGCAAAACAATGAAGTATTTACAAGTTAGATAATTTCCTATTTGTTCTCTTTGTCATGTAGTTGTTAATGTTGAATACTTTCGAAGATTCCTTTAATTGTAGGGATTATGATTGATTTAGATTAGCTTGATTATAGAGATTGTGATTGATTGTAATTAATAGACATACCATAATTATAGGATTTTTTTTCTATCCTTACGTATATAAATACCTAAATGTAAGCGGATTATTGGGATGAGAAATATATGGTCTCTTTTTCTTCTATATGGTATCAAAGTCAAGTTCTCCCTTTTTTGCAGTCCGTTGTTGCTGCCACCTCCTACTGTTATCGCTTCCTACTGCTGCTATTGATTTGGGCGCCGACGTCCTTTTTTGCCCATTTTGGCACTGACGCCTTGTGCTATTGTTTTAGGCACGGATGCCCTTTTCTCCCAATTTTCGCACCGACGCCCTATGTTGTCGATTTTTGCGTTGATGTCCTTTTCTACTTCGGGTTCTTTGTGTGATCATTAGCCGTCCTGACACTAGTTTTTCCTCATCTTTCGACACTTTGGCTATGATTGCTCGCGGTTGTGGGTTCTTTCGGGGTCATAATAGTAGTCACGGTCGTGGTTGTGGAACTGATACCACCAGTAGTCGTTTGTGTGTTCACTATGGCCATTTCAACCATGCCTCCGAGAAGTGTTGGACGAAGTTTGGTAAACCTGATTGGGCTAATAATGCATCTATCGAACTATCGACTCCATCATCATACATTGACGGTCATGATGATATGGTCTCTATTTCTCGTACTGATTATGAGAAATTGCTTTGCTCTTCTTCTAGCATTCCCTCTGCCATTGCCGCCTCATCCTCTCGAGGTGTGTTTGATATGTCTCGTGATAAGTCTTGGATGCTGGATTCCGGTGTGCCCGCTTATATTACTGGTAACAAGTTTGTTTTCTCTTCCTCTTTTGTTTCCTCATCTTTATCCACTGTTTGTCTAGCCAATGGTATTTATTCTCCGATTACGGGAAAAGGTGTTGTTCGACCCACTACAAATATCACTCTTGATAATGTTCTTTTTGCACCTAAATTCTAGCTAGCAAAAGCTCACAATTGTTTTGTATCTTTTTATCTATCCTTTTGAATTATTTAGGACTTGCACACGAAGAGGATAATTGGTAGAGGACATGACAGTGATGACCTATACTATTTGGATTCAGGTACACCTATAAGTTCCCAGGCATGCTCAGCAACAACAACTGTGTCTCCTTATCAATGGCATTGTCGTCTAGGTCACCCATCTTCTTCCACTATCAAAAGTTTAGTTCCCGTTCCTACTGATTTCTAGTGCGAGTCTTGTGAGTTTAGCAAACACCATCGTACTTCTTTTTCTTTTAGAGTTGATAAACGTAGTTCTTTTTTTACTTTTGAACTTGTTCATTGTGATGTTTGGGGACCTAATAGAGTTGAGTCGAGAGGAGGTTTTCAGTATTTCATAATTTTTGTTGATTATTCTCGCATGACTTGGTTATATTTACTCAAAAATAGGAGTGAGGTTCTTGAGGTGTTAACATCATTTCATAACGAAATAAAAACTCAATATTCTATTGCCTTGCTTATTATTTGTATTGATAATGCACTTGAGTTCACTCAGTGTCTACATTATGTAATTCTCATGGCATAATTCATCAAACCTCTTGTTCATACACTTCCTAACAAAATGGAGTTGCTGAATGCAAATACCATCATATTTTAGACGTAGCTTGTAATTTTCTTTGTCACATGCATGTTAAGTTTTTGTGGGGTGATGTTGTATTCACAACTTGCTTTCTCATAAATAGGATGCTTTCTATTATGTTATATGGGGATCACTAGCGGAACCAGGATTTGTAGCCCGCCCGGGCTACAAATCTCCTCCAGATTCCTCCCCGGGCTATAGAGGTTGTTTTCTTTATTTAGGAATCAAAATTTAATGGCATCAACGGGTAAAATATACACTATTTTAGCAAGTCCACCCGGGCTACAGCCCGGGGAAGCTTACACCTGGCTCCGTCATTGATGGGGATAACCCCTTCTTTTGTCTTCATCCTGACAAATCTCTTTTCTTTGTGCCTCCTTACATATTTGGTTGTGTTTGTTTTGTTCATAATTTTACTCTTGGCTTGAATAAATTATCTCCTCGCTCTATTAAATGCATCCTGCTTGGATATTCTCGCACACAAAAACGATGTTATTGTCTTGACCCACTCACAAAACGCAGTTACACCTATGCTGATGTTATGTTTTTTTGAGTCCCAACCATACTTTTCCCCAGTGTAGCTTAGTGACATAATACATTAGCATCTCCTCCATTACCTATCCCACCATCCATGTCTCCTATTACAGATGCCCCGTCTCTTAAACCATTGCAGGTGTACACGAGGTGTGCTCGATCAGAACCAGATTCATGTCCCTCACCTCCTTTTCCTGCAGATCCTGATGCTCCTCGCCCCTCCAATATTGATTTGCCTATTGCTCTTCGTAAAGGTATTCGGTCTTGTACTAATCCTTTGTCTAATCATATTTCGTTTGATTACCTTGGTCCTGCATTCGCGCTTTTGCTATTTCTCTATCATCTATAGAAGTTCCAACTTCCGACTCTGAGGCTTATCAACATTTGGCTTGTCAACCTGCAATGGATGAGGAAATGTCTGCCCTTATCTCTCGTGATACTTGGGAGCTGGCGGCTGCACCACCTTCTATTGATATTGTTGTTAGGTATTTACTCTGAAATTTAAAGCTGACGGTACTATTAATCAATACAAAGCTCGTCTGGCCAAAGGATTTACACAGACTTATGGTGTTGATTACTTAAGACGTTTTTTTGCTACTGCTCGCCTGAATTTTATTACAGTTCTATTCTCTTTGGCTGTCAATCAATCTTGGTCAATGTATTAGCTAGATGTGAAGAATGCCTTCCTTTACGGCGATTTGCACGAGACCGTGTTTATGCAGTAACCTTTAGGGTATGTTGCTTAGGGGAGAATGCTACTATGATTTGCAGATTTAAAAAGGCTATTTATGGTCTTAACAAAACCCTAGAGCCTGGTTTGATAAATTCAGTAATATAATCAGTGTTGCTGGCTTCAAGCAGTGCAAATCAGATCATTCTGTGTTTGTACGATCGAGCACAAATGGAATTATCATTCTTATTATTTATGTTTATGACATCCTAATATTCGGTAGTGATATATGTGGGATAGACGAAACTAAGAAGTATTTGTAGCAACACTTTGTGATGAGGGATATAGGACATCTTAAGTATTTATTGGGAATTGAAATTGCCCACAACCAATCCGGAGTTTCACTATGCCAACAAAAGTATGCTACAGATTTACTCAAAGAAACTGGATTGCTTGGAACAAAGCCGGTTGATACGCCTATGAATATCAATTCAAGTGTGTGGGATGATACTAAAGAGTTCTTTGAGGATAAGGTAAAATATAAACGGCTTATTAGGAAACTTATCTACTTAATATTAATGAGACCTGACATCTCTTTTGCAGTTGGAATAGTCGTTCGTTTTATGGATAAGCCGAACCAAGTTCACTGGGATGCCACTATTAGGATTCTTAGGTATATTAAGAAATCTTCAGAAAAAGGGTTGTCATTTAAGAGAAATGAGCACCGAAAAATTGAAGCTTATTCTGATGTCGATTACTAGATCTAAAATCGACAGACGATCCACTTTTGGGTATTGCACTTATGTAGGGGAAATCTAATAACATGCGAAGTAAGAAACAAACTATTGTTACTAGGTCGACTGTCGAAGCTTAGTACAGAGCCATGATTCATATCATAACTGAGATGTTATGACTGAAGAATTTACTTGAAGAATTTGGGTTCACCTACCATCAACCACTGTTAATGTATTATGATTACCAAACAACTATTCACATTGCAAGGAACCCCGTTTTTCATGAGATGACTAAGCATATTGAGGTTGATTGTCACTTTATTCACGAGTGCGTAATGAGCCAGAAAATTATCACTCCATCCACATCATCATCCAACCAAGTTGCCTATGCCTTCACTAAAGCATTAGGAGAAAAATGATTCTCAGAACTCTGTGACAAGTTGGGCATAATTGATATATATGCTCTTGCTTGAGGGGGAGTGTTGAATATTTTAGAAGATTCCCTTAATTGTAGTGATTATGATTGATTGATTTAGATTAGCTAGATTATAGAGATTGTGATTGATTGTAATTAATAGACATACTATAATTATAGGATCCTATTTCTCACCTTATGTATATAAATACCTATATGTAAGCAGATTATTGGGATGAGAAATATATGGTCTCTTTCTCTTCTACCGTTAATGTTTGGATTAAATTAATAATGCCATTATCAAGGAAATTCCCACAACATCTAATACCAGCATTGATTTATAGACAATGGAATCGAGGCCAAGTATTCCTGATCGAAAATTGCTTGCAAGGCTTGTGATTATTAGGGAAGAAGCTCGTAATATGATGGGTGGTGGGTTATTGGATGAAAGGAATGATCGTGGTCTGAATACTTTACCTGAAGCGGAGGTTTGTCTCTTTTCATTTTCTGTCTTTCACCAAGTAATTGCTCTCTTCTTTTAGCTCCCAAATAATTATTCTTTGTTGAAGGTTATATAGGTGAACAATTACTAATTCTTGCATCTTTATATAGGTTGTGAAAGTTTCAGCATAAAGCACATTTAGTATACATTGTTTTATGGATTATGCCCCCTTTTCACTTTTCTAAAATGATGATTTAAAATCATGATAGACATCAATGACCTTTTTTTTGTATATGCAGTTTCTGAGAACTAGATTGAGCTGTGAAATTGATTTTTGGTGATGTGATGGCGAATTTAGGAAAAGAAAATAGAGATGGACTGCAAATGACTTTATCAAATCTACATTACATGCTTAACTGAGAGGTCTATATGCTTTAACTCTTGATTATTTGGAATTTAAGTGGCAACAATATATTTGGTTTACAAAATATTGGATATGATTAATGTTGTAAGTGACGGTAGATGGTGGCGGGACGGTCAATGACTGCCTACTATCTCGGCCGCCCTAGGCGGTTAACATTTTTTACTATTTTTTATACATAATATTATAAATAGTCATAATTCTTTATGACGTTTATCCATAAATAAGTTTCATACAATATAATTTATATAAGATATAAATAAATATATAAATGCAACTAACAAGATAATTAATAAAAATTCATCATCATATTAATACTAAAAAGTAATATCACTAATACCAAAAGTCTAAGTTTAAAATTCAAAGTTTCAATCCAACATGCAACAAGCCAACAAATACTAGACTAAATATAACTAATCTTCTAAATCATCTACACATGCACCATCACTTACATCCATAATCCTTTCATCATCGAACTCAAAATAAGCATTTTCTTCATTCTCTTCCTCCGATGTAACTAAATCCTCATCAAGTTCTCTAATGAGGATGTTCCTTGCGCTCCTTGGTTGTAGCACTTCATCCGCTCCCGAGGCCTACGCCACCATTCTCCAAGTAAGTCCCGAACCTGGCTCGACCTCATCTTTATTACCACCATCAACAAACTAACCTTGAGCTTTACTAACTTGAGAGGATAGAAGCAAATCTCTGCACATTTTTCTTTTACTCTTCCTCGTAAGATTGATATTGAATTTGACATATATAAGATGATGTTTCAAGCCTATTCCTCTTCTTAATATGTATCTAAACAATTAGAAAATTATGAAAAGAAATAAAAAGAAACAATAGATAGTATAATTTATGAATTACTATTTTCCCCTTTAAATTGATTCTAATTTCTTTCACACCCCGATGAACTACTTGCCAAGGAGAGAAATCTTATTGTCATTTTTTTTTGTAACTTTGGAGTGCCACCACCATACTTGGACCACCATCCAATTTAAAAAAGTAAAGAAGCAAAAAAAATAATAAACGCAAAGGCCAAAAATAGGTAAAAGGGACATGTATGTTAGTGAATAGAAATAAAGGAAAGAGATGTACCCGATCAAAGTCATGGTACACATCTAGCTTCTCACATATTGAGACCGCTATTTTTCTTTCAAAGTTTCCGGATTTACACTTATATTTCAACAATTCATCAGTAGAAATGGTGGAAAAAAATTCTCTCAACACAATTCCTGAACTCATTCATAATGTTGGTGACATTTACACGCTTGTTTTAAGTAAAAAATCGAATTCAACAAGTAAGCGGCATAATGCAAAGGATTATCAAGTCTACCCTTCGACTTCTCATCAATAATCTTCAAAATAGGGGTGACATTTTTTTTTTTTTTTTTTGAAAGTCTTTATAATCTCTTCCTTGGCTTGTTTAAGTGTACCTAATAAAAAGGCCATTGAAGGTTTTTTGTTACCGTCAACAAGGCGTAAAACTTTCACTAAAGGGGTGAAAACATTCAAAGCCAAAGAAGCGCCATTCCAAAAAGAGATACTTTTTACCGTCACCTCCGCCGCTTTCCCCTTCACACTACTTAATTTTGTGTTGCTTCACTCGGATGTAAACATAAGTCTCAATTAATCTTTCTTGCCTTTGAGACTTTCTAAGGTTAAAATGAAGTAGCAAATCTAATCACTCGGGTCTCACAATGTCCCTCTTCTTGGTATATTTACTTATAATAGTCAAAGTTCTATGATGTGCATAGATGAATATTGTTAGGGCCTTTGATTGTATGAGTCACACAAGAGGTCCAAAACATTTGAGATTGTGTAACCTAGAACAACTCTGCGACCGACATATTGTTTGTTGCATTGTTTGTCACTACTTGAACAAGATGTTGAGGGTCAATTTCATTGATGTGTTTTTCCACAGACTAAAAGATGTAAGCCCCGGTGTGTGCCTCCATGGATTCTTCAATAAAATCTAGGAATGAAGTGCCTAGTTTGCAATTAACACATAAATTCATAATGCTTCTCCTCTTGCGATCCGTCCAAGCATCGATCGTAATTGAACCTCCATTTTTCATCCATTCTTCTTGTTTTTTAGAGATAATTTGGTCTTCTCAACTTCTTGTTTCAAAAGTGGCTCTTTTAGAAGATATTGACTTGGAGGTTTGTAGTTTGGACCGAATTGGCTAACTGCCTCTATAAATTGTCTAAAGCTTTGATTGTCAATTGCATAAAAAGGAATCCCCACTTCATAAATCCATCTTGCAAGGTACTTGTGCACATCATTTGTAAACTTTAACTTCAATGCATCATTTATGTTTTGTTGTCTTATCTTTTTGTTGGATTGATTGCGGATGTCCACTTATCAATAGGCCCGAGGTGTTTTGACTTCTTTTTAGAAGAATCTCTCTCCACTTGATAATTTTCATCCTCTATATCAACACCTATATTTACTTATACCCTCTCTTCTTTTAGTTCTTCCACCCTTTCTCGCTTATAATTCTTGTTATTTTCAAGACAAGTGGACATGCTTCAACTTGCCCTACAATACCTGTAATATGATGCTTCATCTAATAAACTTATCTCTTAATAAACCTCTTACATAATTTGCATGTGATGCAATCTCTTTTTTCTTTGTACTACAATACCCCATAATCCCAAACAATATTACTAGATTTTCGCTTTAATTCCACCTTTGGTTATTTCTCATTTTCCGCCATTAATCTTCAATAATAAAATAAAAAGATAAAAAATTAGAAGTTAGAAGAAAAATGTACTATAAAATATATTAACTAAAAATAAAAAATTAATCTAAATAATTTTTAATTTTTAGTGTGTATATATATATATATATATATATATATATATATATATATAACTGATATGTTGTCCGACACCTCTAGCGCGATCGTGAGCAACGCGCTTATGTAGCGTTGCCACCTCGATTTCTTTACATTATTAAATTTCTTTTATTCTCTCTCCCCTTTCGCCGTCTATTCAAAACCCCGACATCGACTTTTAATCTTTTGACTTTCCCAAATCTAAGGCCCTTCAAGCTAAGCAACCACATACTTGTTCTCAAGCTAGCTGAAAGTGAGATGAGTCTGCCACCGCAAATGTAGTCGACCATGCTTTGCTTAGCACCCCACTCTATTTTCGATCGTAAGTCTTTCCACTCCACTGTAGTTTTTCAACTCTGTACAATATCTTTTATTAAGATTTATACTACAACGTACAAGCCCTAGCTACTACAACGTGTAACAGCTACTTGAACAGTCCAAATAACATTTTCTTACCATACTTTTGGTTATATAATTTGTAGAGAACTTGCTAAACATCATTTCCCACATTTCTTAGCAATGATAAGTCGTTTCATTTTAAATTGTAATTCCCTCTAATCCTAATATATTATTAGGATTTATACTACAACGTACAAGCCCGACACCTGCTACAACGTGTAATAGCTACTTTGACATTTAATTGCTACACCGTGTAGCAGCTACTTTGACATTTAGCTGCTATAACGTGTAGCAGCTACTTGACTGCTACAACGTTGTAACAACTACTTCGACATTGAGTTGTTACAACGTATAGTTAGCTAATTATCCAAGTAGTTGCTATACGTTGTAGCCGCTAAATGTCGAAGTAGCTGCTACAAAATTGTAGCAGTTAATTATTCAAGTAGCTGCTACACATTGTAGCAGCTAACTGTTTGAGTAGCTGCTAAGCAGCTAAATGTCCAAGTAGCTACTACAAGCTACTTGGTAAGTCGTTTCATTTTAAATTATAATTTCCTCTAATCCTAATATATTATTTATACGTGATTCTAAATGATCTATTTAATTAATATAGGGGAAAACATATGTCATTGGGCGTCAACTGGATGTTTATGAAATCTAGATAGAAGCATCTACATAAGTTAATTATTTTAACGACGCTATACACCAGTCCTTCGAGAGTAAACATGAAGCAATAAGAGTTTTTGAAGCCTACAACATACAATCTTACAATGTTGATTATTTTTGATAAAATTTTATTTTTTTTGGTTATATAATTTATAGCAAACCTGCCAATTTAAGTCGTTTCAATTTCCCACAATTTATCCGATGATAAGTCGTTAATTTAAGTTGTAATTCTGTCTAATCCTAATGTATATTATTAGGATTTATGCTACAACGTAAAATCCCTAGCTGCTACAACGTGTAGCAGCTATTTCGACTGCTAACTGCTACAACGTATAGCAGCTACTTCGACTGCTAGCTGCTGCAATGTGTAGCAGCTATTTTGACAGCTAACTGCTAAACGTTGTAGCGGCTAGTTGAACACTCCAAACAACATTTTCTTACCTTTTTTGGTTATATAATTTGCATGAAACTTGCCAAACATCATTTCCTAGAATTCATTTGATGGTAAGTCGTTTCAATTTAAGTAATTCCTTCTAATCCTAATATATATTATCATGTACGGTGTGAAAGCAAAATTATATTGTGAAATTACCATTTTGCCCTCATGGTTTCGGCAAAAGTTTTAACCCCTAAATTGGGCGTGCAATAAATATTTCAAAAGATTCTCATTGAAAGTAGATCGGTGACCTACAGTGTCTTCATCTATCAACCTCACCGCGACTACTTGTTTTCTCCTCCGAAGCTTTGCCTCCATCGTAAGTATTTTGTTAGGGTTTAGTGTTTTGATTCTCCTCCTCTTGTTTAGGGTTTTAATTCTTCTCCTAGCTGCTACAATGGCGTTGAATGATTATAGGTGTTTAGATTGAAGATTTATTTTCAGGGAATAGAGGTAGCAACTACTCGACAGTAGGTGCTACAACATAGTTAAACCCTAATGACTGCTATAATGTGGTTAAACTCTACAGTCCATACTGACTTCTCATTATTAGAGCAATTACTTGACCGTAACTACTACAACGTGATCAATAACCATGTTGTAGCAGCTAGTATTGTAATGTATCATATTATGATTAAAAAATAGCATTTTATTATATTATAGTTGAAAACTAATAACATGGTAATGAAGCCCAATGATTATCACTGAGATCTAATATATTTGTTTGACAGAATTAAATGATGAGCCAGAGAATTGCTTCACGTTCAAATCGTAAGAAAGTGCATTATAAAAGTAATTATCCTCACTTCAAGGCTTTTTTATCATCACTAGACATAAACGACCGGCGAATGGAGTTGATAAATGGAAGCCTATTTACATAGGCCGTAGCCATACCTGAAATTGCAAATATCTGAAGCCTTATACAAAATATGTTTGACAATTGGGGAGTTAAAGCCAAATGTTTCATCTTTCATAATAAGAAGATTAGCTTCACAAGGAAAGATGTTTCATTGATTCTAGGACTCCTAGACCAAGGCGACGAAGTTAATTTACAGCAACATGCAGCCGTCACCCTACTATTTCTTCAACACTTCAGTAATATAGAGTGTTCACAGAAGGAACTAGAGAATAAGATGATCAACCTCAGCAAACAATCTTCATCTGCTGAATCTGATACTCTCTTTTACCAACTTTTAATATTGTATTTCTTTGTTTGTGTTTTATTTATTACTACTAGCAGTATATTTAGATTACCAGTACAATCACTAATTAATTGTATAGATGATTTTGAGAATTTTGATAGGCATAATTGGTGTAAGGTTGTATATGAGCCCACAGCTAAGGACCATTGATGTTTTCACAGAGGCCGAAGCCAGTGGGCCTTGAGAGAAATCAAGTTCTCATGCTCAAAAGGTTTGCATATCTCCTCGTTGTAAGTTCATAAATTTGATGATAGATTTATATATTTTCGCGTCGCTGGACTCGAGCGATGCATCTGGACGTGTCACCGGGCTTGAGCGATGCGTTTAAGACCGTTGTCGGGCTTAGGCAATCCTTCCGTGCTTGCGCGACAGGTCTGAACCTATCTTCGGGCCTGCGTGATGGTCGCTTGGCCCACGCGATGGGTCAGGACTCGTCGCCAGGCCTAGGCGATGCGTCGACACTTTGCGTATGCCACCGGTCCAGCCGAAATGAGACAAGATTTCACTCCGAAATATAAAGTCCTAACCTAATGATGACAACAAGTGATGATCGATGACAATGGCGGGTCGTAACAGCTACGGCGGTTTGAGGCGAAAAGAGGTGAGTTTTTTGAAATCAAAGTACCGAAGGAGTTTTTTAACTGAAGTTGCTTTTTTGACCGTCTTAAAAGGCCGCTTTCGACAAAAACGGGGTGGGTGATGTCTGCCTCCTGCCTAGGCCGCCGACCTCCTCAACTTCCATTTAGAACATTGGATACGATGGTCATCATTTAGCTAGTCCCAAGACACAAATTAAGTTCTCACGGGACGAGTAAATGGTCATTGCATGGGGCATTGCCACCAAGAGGTCTGGAGGTCATTCCTAGTAGCGAAATGCTTGCCAGGGTCCTACGGTAAACTTACTCGTGATTTACCTCTCTACAAATGGCTACCAGACCGGTTGTGTGGGACATCCGGGGTCCACGTATGACTTTTGCCACCAAGGACACAAATGAAGTGAGTTTTTCAAGCACCTCAGACATAAATACATTGTATTCTTATTATTCTCCAAGCCAGATTACAATCCAAGTATACATAGCTTGTAGGCCTAACTAATTATTAAAAATATAAACATTTTAAAAATATTTCTAATTAATTTGTAGAAATTTTTTCCTATTATATTTAATCTGCCTCCCAAGCTAGTGTATATATCTTGTCTGTATGTATGCCTTTTATATAAATATTAAAAGACACTTTGAAGATAATAAAGATACAATATTAGGATAATGTTTGATTAACAATGCACTTTTGCTTGTTCTTCAAAAGAGCTAATGCCTGATGATCCTTAAGATAAATACCTTTAAAATAGGTAGTTGTGACATATAGAAGACAAAGCTGGTGACTATCTTCAAGAGACAATATAATCTTGCTAGTATTGAGCAAAGTTGGTGACCATTGAATATCCCTCTTAAGCTGAAAACATTGAAGAATTTTGAAGCTTGTGGATATGAATTACAACTTGTGGATAGAGAGATAAAGATACATGAGGTTCTAGTACTTACTATTGAATGAAGAGTTAATATATGTGTGTGTGTGGTGGCTGGAGGTGGGGAGGGGAGAATTGTGCACAGTTCCATATTTCTGTGACATACAGGTAGATGCTAGAGAGGAAACTAAGTTGACATTATTTAAGTGAAGAGGATTCTGTGAGAGTAAACTAATCTATCTTTTCAAAGTTACAACTAATGGTGAGATTAACGAAAGTGTGATGGTTATAAATGAAATTAGAGTTCCTACATCTTAGAGTGGAGAAATCTGCTAATGAGATTCAGAGTGGGGGAGAAGATGATGGAAGAGAGATAACCTTTAGAGAAGAGAGATGTAGGAAAAAGACAAGTACTAAGTAAATTACATCTTAAATCATGCACACAAGATGAATGAAGATAACTAATGGTGGAATTGGAAAATTTACAATTCTTAAACTCCAGGCAATGGGCAAAAACTTAGAGGAATATTTTAGGATTGTGGAAATCAAATGCTTTAAATCTATCAACTTTTATTCTTTAGTACTCTATATCTTTATTTTTTTCAAGCTATAACATTTTTGAAACAAAGTTTACTTTTTCTTTTTTTTTTTTAATTTTGTGTCACCCTTGATAAATTTTAGATTATTTGTATATACCCTCACATGCGGTTGCATAATGCATTATAGAGTTGGTTGATCATATAATGTTTGCATGTGCTTTTTAAAACCTTGATTTAATGAAGAAGACATACACGACTAATGATAGTGATATTTGAGGGGAGAAATGAAGGATGAAATAGCAGTGGAGGAAGGATGAAAGGTCACATCATTATATCAAACTAGCTACATCCTCCTAAAGGGAGTGAACGAGAAAATCCTCAACTACGAGGGATTCACTTTGATACCAAGCCGAGAGAGATTTTATTTACCAAAGCAGATTACATTCAGGTTGGGGCCTAACTAATTATGTAAGTTGCAGCTTATTATTGTTTAGGAAACATTGTTAACTGATTAATTAAGCATTTAATCTATTTAATGCAATACCAAAATCTAACCATAAACTCATACAAAGAATTAGAACAAAATTTATAGAGCTTGGGTATTACTATCTCACACAAAGATTAACAAAGAGGAATTCTATTAATCAGTACATTGAAACGATAATTTTTAATGACTCAGCTCTAATTAAATTAGGAAATATCACAACTTACAAAAAAAATACAATATTCTAATAAATTTCTTGGATATCTTCATTTAGTATTCTCCCCATTTAAGAGGTGATATAAATAGAGTATTGGCACTTAAGAGAGTTGCCAAAAATTTCAGGTTGCTCATCCTTTTAGAGCGAGTAAGAAATAATATGTGATATACATAGTGTCTTCATTCTCTTGGTTTTGTGATCTCCCTTCTGGTAAGTAAGAAATTGGGGCACTTTATTTTTCCTTTTGAACTTTGACTTCATTTCCTTTTAATTGCCCCTTTCAATGAATTAGAAAGGGACTTGGTTTATCATAGGGCATAGGGTAGGGATGATCTCCACACTTGGATTGTGATAATGCTATGAATGACTATGCAAAAGCACAACCTGTGACAAAATCAATATACGAGGACAGAGGCTTAAAATTCTTGTAGTAAATTATCATGCTCTTAAATTAAAAAATTAAATAAGTGGTTAAATAGGTTGGTAAGTTAAATAAACAAGAAATATACTTTTTTTTTACAATATAACTAAATAAATTGGATATAGATGCTTTTAAAGAAGATATATGAGAAAATGCTTTATAATGATTATTATTTATCATTTTTTTCCTTGTATTGCCATGTGTTCCTGGTATTAGCTTAGTAGAAATCTTAGCATGATGACAAGTGGGTCAATAAGAAAAATAACTCATTAAGTCGATGAGTTTTTAAGTCATGAAGGATTATAAAAGGCAACATTAGTGAAAAACTTAGTTGATTTACCCATTTTAAAATTGATGCCTCGTGTTCCTACTTTGTTTTGTCTATTTTATTCGATTTTCTCTTTTTTTTTTCTCTCTCTAGGTCACATGAATGAGTAATAATTTTTGAGGCTATGCCCTTGTCAATCTCAAGTCAATATTTTTTTAAAGGGCTCAAGTTAAAAATATTACATCATCAAAGACTTATTAGAGGTTATTTTAAGGCTAAGTCATGAGATCTTTTAAAGGTCAACAATTAAGTGTAATTAAAAGTTCATTAGTTGTTTAGCAGGGGCTAGATGTTGTGTTTAAATTCAGTTTTAAGTTTAAGGATAGTTGATTTGTGTCTATAAATTTCTTAGATAATTAATTATCGAAGTATGATGGTATATATTTTTGAGTAAAATTTTAGTTCTTAGGCTAGCATATGTCTTAATAGCCATTTAGAATATTTTGATAAATTTCTCCTACTATTCCTATAAGTTGTTAGTAAATTGTACTCTCTTAACTGATGACACGAATACGGGGATACGTGTATATATATATATATATAGTTCATTTCAATTTTTTTATTTTATTTTTTTGATTATTTTTTTTAAGCAACCGGTTGTGCCGATCAGATTTTATCTTTAGGGTTTAAGGGTTGAGTTATAGTATTAAGAAAAAAAATTTGAAGTGCTAACCGGTGTGCGACGAAAGGTGTGTGGGATATCAAAACTCTCTCTATATATAAATTTAGTATTAAAATTAAAAAATCCCAGAACATAAAGTCATATTACATCAATCATAATATCTATTACAAATAAAAAGTAAACATAACAAACTATAAAACACCAAATCCATCTTAAACAAGTAAAAAAAATTAAACATCCATATCAGTCTCATCACTAACACCGCCTACGTCAGTAATTAATTTATTTCTTAATTAGTTCTAAATTTTTTATTATTTTTCAATTCAACCCTTGCAATTGAGCCCAAACGTATCTGGAAACCTGTCTCATCCATGTCCTAGTTGTATCTTAGCCATATCCGACTGGTCAAACTTTAAAGAAGTTAATGACACGGTTTTTGCCGTATTCGACATGCGTATTTGCGTGTTGTGTCCGTGTTGTGCCCGTGCCCGACACTTAATTTTTTTTTTTTTTTTTTGAGTGTTCATGCTACACAGATGGCATGTTACATTGATCAAAATATTGTTATTATTGATTAACCAATTTCTATGTATTAGGGTCAAGGACACTTATTTTAACATGATTCCTCCCTATTATAAGCTAATGTGATTGCAATTTAGTGTGCATGCTATTTTTTTTCTTTTATTTTTAGTAATTCAGATATCTCACTCTTCGAACCGATTGATTGATGAAAATTATTTAGGTGATGTGTTCGAGTTCCTCCATGAATATATGCTTTTCTTCAATATGAGTGTAAATGAGGTTGTCTCACTTCTAAAATCATTCATGTATTGCGTGCCAGTTGTAGTATTTTTTTCATCTAGTATATTGACAAGTACGGATAGTCATACAAAATTGTGTTGACAATTATAAGTATGGTAGATAATGGAAAACAAAGTAGGGTGCAAGCAAAGAAGTTATCATATGCATATATGCAACTCGATATCAGTGTTCTGAATGGCGCTTGACGTGGCCGCCTAGGCAGGATGCGAACATCACTCACCCTGCTTTTGTCGAAGGCGACCTTTTAAGGCGGTCAAAGTAACGATAGGTTAAAAATAAACCCTTCGGTTGTTTGATTTTAAAAAAACTCACTTCCACCTTGAACAACTATAGCTACTACCGTCATCGCTACCACCGTTGCTGTCATCTATCATTGCCTAATGCCGTCATTAATCATTGCCTATTGTCTGCCGTCATTAGGTTAGGCTTTTTTATATATTGAAATTTTGTCTAGTTTTGCTTAAACCGGTAGCATACGCAAAGCGTCGGCACACCGTGACACTTCGCCGTCATTAGGCAACGAGTCCGAACCCATCATACGGGCTCGCGCGATGGGTCTGGACCCATTGCTTGGGCTCGACGACGAGTCCAGACCCATTGTGCAAGCCTTGCGACAAGTCCGCACCCGTCGCGCGGGCTTGACAATGGGTCTGGACCGTCGTGCGGGCTCGATGACGAGTACAAACCAGTTGTGCCAGGTCGGACTGAGCCCGACGATGCGTTAATCGTACTTGGATGCGTCACCCATGGCCAACCCAGACGCGACGCTCGGGTCTGACGAGGCGTCCTTTGCGCGACGCCCGAGTCCGACGAGGTGTCTCTCGCACGAGGCCTCTGAAGCAGGAAGCCAAAACTTAGGGTTTAATCTAATACTTTAGATTAATAATTTTATTATTGAGATAATTTAAATCGATTTAATTAAAGCTTAATAAATTATCATATATATATATATATATATATATAAAATTATTTTTCTAAAAATTATTTTAAAAAATATTTAGTTTATTTTTTATTTTTAGTTAATATATTTTATATTTAGTTATTAATATGGTTATTAATTTTTATTAATATTATGTATAAAAATAGTAAAAAAATTCAATCGCCTTCGCAGTACCTAAATGTTAGGTGGTCATTGACCGCCTGACCACTGCCTAACGTCATTTACAACACTGCTCGATATGAGCGGTTTTTACCTCTGCGGCATGGGATCAATATCGAAACACATTGATACACCTATGTTGCCTCTATACAATGAGATTCTCTTGGTAGGAAGTTTTCTTATGTGCTTGCTTGCAGCTGACATGAAATGAAACAAGAAAGGAGAGCAGACTCAACTTAGAGCTTAGAGAGGATATTTCTCTCAAATATTTGTGGTCCCCACGCAGCTCCGGTCCTTCTACAGAGGAGGCCCGGGGCGGGAAAAAAAAAGGTCCAAAATATATTTGGGCCCCAACTACTCAAGGCCCCAATTACAATGCCTAAAAAGATAAAAGTAAAAGACAATATCAAAAGATTCTGAAATATGAATTTGGGCCTAACTATTCAAGACCCCAATTACATGCCTATAATACATAATACTAAAAAAAATAATTTTGGGCCCTCTCAAATTATAGGCCCAGGGCCATCGCCCAGTGCCGCTCTCCTCCAGGGCCGGCCCTGCCCCCACGTTTAGAATCGTTAATTTGAGTTGGCATATCTCGCCGAACAATTTAAGCGGGTTGTGTTGAAATCTTATCAACCCATTTAAAGGTGGGTCGAGGCAGGCCAACCCGCCTGTCCCGTGACCCACGCGGGTTAGCCCACAGCTTGCTTGAGTTGGCCCGTAGGTTGAGGAAATGCTGAAGTAGTCGCTCATGCGCCTTGAATAGTCGTTGAGGTCCCTTGGCACTTCTCTTGTGTTCATTAGAGCTAAGAGCGCACTTGCTGCTCTTTTGCAGTGCATTGATGCAATTGAGTTTACTAGATTGGTTTATAATTATCTTTATGGTAAGCTTTCTTAACTTGCATTTTCCTGAGTAATAGGTGTTAAATTCATTTTGCTTCATGAACATTTTCTCTTAACTGGATGAGCAACCTATGGGCTAACCCAAACCATCGCTGACTTTTTTATTTTATTTTAGTTTTTTGGTGGACCCACGGGTTGGCCCACCTAATCCACAACCCGCTTTGAGTTGGAGATTTTTCAATCCGCCAAGATGACGAGTTTATCCGCTTCGCCCCGGCAAATGGCCGACCTGCCTTGCCACGGGTCGGCCACTCTACCCACGCCTACATCATTATTCAAATATCTCACTCAAATATTTTAAATCCCACAATCAAATATTTTACTAACCAAATATTTATGACTCCCATCCATCAAATATCCCATCCCCAAATATCTTACCAATCAAATATTTACGGATCTTACGATCATTAATTAATTTACATCTAATTTTACATTTAAATAAAATTAAATGTTCATTGAATTTAACAGAAATAACAAAAAAAAATTAAATTATGAATTAACCATTGCCATGGGCCCCACCCATGCACCCACCCTACATTGCTACAACTTTTCGTTCTTTTTTGATTTTTTTAAACAAAAATTAGAAATCACCGAGCAAATTTGCCCGGTGATATTTTGCCTGGTGATTTCTAAATATCGTTATCCTTTCCCCTTCTAATGGGGTATATTTGGAGAAATATCCTCTCTAAATATTCTACCCTTATAAAAGATCAAGATCATCTTTCTTGAAACAAAATGTCTACCTAAGTTACCAACAATGGCGACGTGCGACGTTGAATTTTTTGGATCAAAAGGTGTTTAGTAGATGTGATCGTTGGCGATTGTTGGTCGGATCGATATGGGGGACGAGTGAGGAATTGAAGTCGGGACGGGGAGAGAGAAAATGTGAAAAAAACCTAATGTTTATTACATTTATGATACTTTATATATATTAAACTGGATATTAAATTAACTCTTTATTGATAATATATCAATGTTATATTGGTTGTAACAGTGTATATATATTTTCTGTTATATAGTTTATAGCGATTTAATATAACATTTATATAACATTTATATATGTGGTTATCTATATAATTTACTGCTAATATATTTATATTATTTATTAGTTAATTAATTTTCTTATAAACAATAATTAGCTAATTAAATTCTTATTAAACTGTTTATATATAGTTTGCTGCCAAATAATTAACAAAAAAATTTCATCGAATTACTATTAATTAATTATTTTTTAATCATATATAATCACATAAATTCAGTAATCATATTATTAATTGTTTATCATTATTTTATAAAAAATAATTTTAAAATATCAAGAAAATTTTAAACTTTTTAATATAATTTTAAAAATTATTGTATTTTTTAATTTTTTTAATCTGCATTGAAAATCAATTGTAAGATGACGTTCTTTCCTAGGAATGAGAATGAGAATGAGAATGATAGTATTGTGGAATGGGAATGAGTATGAGTATGAATATCACTCTTAAAAATAATGTTTGATTAGTTGAATATTTTTTATCGGAATAAACTAGAATTTCTTTTTTTACCCTTATAGGAAAATAAGAGAAAACATTAGATGTGAGAGAAAGTTGAATGTGAGAGAAAATATGATGAGAGAGACTGATGAGAGAGAGAGAGTGATGAGAGAGAAAATATGATGGGAAAGAATGAAAAGAGAGAATGTGTGATGAGAGAAAATGAGGAAAGAGAGTATGATAGGAGAGAGCATGGTGAGAGAGGATGAGGAGAGAGAAAATATGATGAGAGATAATGAAGAGAGAGAAAGTATGATGAGAGAAAAGGAGAGTGTGTGATGGGAGAGATTGAGGAGAGAGAAAGTATGATGAGAGAAAAAACATGATGAGAGAGAAAGTATGATGAGAGAAAAAACATGAAACGAGAATGTAATGGAAGAGAAAACATGGTGAGAGAAGATGAGGAGAGAGAAAGTGTGATGGGAGAGAAAGTATAATGAGAGAAAATGAGGAGAGAGAGTATGATGAGAGAGATTGAGGAGAGAGAAAGTATGTGATGGGAGAGAAAGTATAATGAGAGAAAATGAGGAGAGAGAGTATGATGAGAGAGATTGAGGAGAGAGAAAGTATGTGATGGGAGAGAAAGTATAATGAGAGAAAATGAGGAGAGAGAGTATGATGAGAGAGATTGATGAGAGAGAAAGTGTGACGATAGAATGAGAAAAGAGAAAGTACTATGAGGGAGAACAAGAAGAAAGAAAGCGATATGAAAGAAAAATTGAATAAATATATTAAGGGTATTTTCATCCAAAACTTAATTCTCATTCTCATTTCCATTCAAACCTAAGGGAGGAGGTGAGTTTCATCAATATCCAAGTTTTTGAGTTTCATTCTAAAATTTTAATTCCATTCTCATCAACTAAACACAAGGTTTAGGAATGAATCTATTCCCGTATTCCCAAATCCCTAAACCAAACGCCACCTAAATTTAAGATAAACTATATATTTTTTTTAAAAAAATAATTTTAAATATTTCAAATAAATTTTAAAATATTGGAAACTTTTAAATAGGTTCAAAAATAATTTAGAATCTTCAAATAGTTTTAAAAAAATAATAAATAATTTTTTAAGTTATCTTTGAAATTTGTAAATATTTTATAATTCTAGGTTTATTTTTGAACTTTTTTTAGTTAATTTGTAGAATTATTTAATTTTTATAATCAATTATTTTAAGAATTACTTTTTTTGCCTTTTATTTTTTTTAAAAATATTAATTTAATAATATATTTTTTTCAACATGAGTATCTATAGTAATTAAATATTAATTAAAATGATTTTAAAAATTAATATATATTTATACTTTTTTAAAAAGTATTGAAATCCTAAGCAAACACAATATGATATCAAAACCATATTGTTATGGGTCGGAATCGAAACTCCGACAAGACTTAAAATTTTAAATCTTGGTTTTGAGTGACTGATGCTACACAAAATTATACAAGAAAAGTTAACTATAGGAAATTTAATGTAGCCAACTAAATAAACAAATCCAACTTTCAAAGTGAATACATTTTACTGAGATGATGTGTTGATTAGTGGTTGAAGTTGACAAATTGAAATCTGGATCAATTTGCATTTGCACTAGTGTTTTAAAGCTTTCTCTTGTATTCTCTCTTGGAACTTGCTTTATATAATGAAGTTTGGATATAATCCAATTTTGTACTAGATTCAAGTTGTGGTATCACATTTGCCTAACACCTCTCTTCCTTCTTTGTAATCGATGCTTGTGTTTTTTTTTTTTAATTAGGGGGACTAATTTGAGGAGTATCAGATTAAATAAACTAAACTGCAAAAATCATATCTAATTATCTCAGATTTGATTAGGAGCAGCCGGGGCCATGTGTGTGATCTCACCACCGACATTCAGTGAAGGTGACCCATAGGGGGCTCTGACTATGACTTGTGACATGGACAATAGTTGCTCGAGGCTACTTGGTGGCTATGGGTGGTCCACAGATGGCTAAGTGGTTTTGCTAGAGCAATGAGGATGCTGTAGATCAACATCCCAGAAGTGCAGGGTAGTTGGTGAATGCTTGTGGCTGGAGGCTAAGAGGTGAATGTTCGGTTGGGAGTAGACATTGATGAGCCAAGAGTTGTGTTCTACTGGATGATTGTGGCTCATGTTGGGGTCGCTGTGATTGTGTGAGGCCTTGCGGCATTGTCTAGCAACTAGCGTGAAGTAAGTGCTCATTGCCTTCTCTAATAGTCTTGGTGAATTGGGGATGAGAACAATGGACTTTGATTATGCAAGTAGATCATGTGACAATATGGCTAGGATCCCTAGTGAGGATGACTTGGATTGAAGGAGGTTGATCTATTACAAGAGAGATTCAGTTAAAATCACAAAGGATGTGTGGCTATGTAAGCGCGCTTAGGGCCGATGGAGTTAGAGGCAATGATGTTGTTGTCTCCAGCATGTTAATGGGAATGCTTTCTAGGAACTACTCGATTGGGTGACATGGTGAACTTCGACGAAGGCAATTTTGTGTAGGAAGTGGAGTCAATTGTTTATCCTCGTGTAGCAAACAAGAGCTATATCTAGGATGCTGCAGCTACGATGACGAAGTTGATGAAGGTGGTGGAAGAGACCCAAATCAAGCAACAATTGTTTGTCAAAGATAGGTGGAAACTCTAGTGGAGTAGAGGGAGATTTGGGGAGAGAGAGTGATCATGTTGGGTTGTGGATGAATTACACGCCATGGGTGATGGGAATGACAATCAAAATGAATTGGAGTTCATATTTATACCAAATTGATGGAACATCAAAATTGAACTCTATTATCTCACAGAGAATTGGAGCATGGCTAATTATCTCCCAAGAAAATATCAAATAACGAAGATTAACAAAGAGGATTTTTTTTATTAACTTGAAGATAATGAATACATTAAAATGATAACTTCTATGATTCAACCCTAATTAAACTAGGAAATAAATATCATAAATTGGAAAATATAATAACTCAATCAAATTCCTAAATTAAAAGGTACCTATTAAATTTTTACTAAATCAAAAAACAAAACAAACTATAAAACAATTGGCAACCAATTCAAATCAATTTCTAATTTTGAATCATCTAAAACTTTCTAAAACTTGGATTCTTTGTTTCCATTACTATTATTTTTAATAGTTTGATGAATCCATATATAATATTTGCTTATGTTTTATGGCGGTTAACAATCTAATGCAATCCTCTCCTTTATTTGGGGTTGGGACCGACTATGGTGGGGTTTATTCACCATGGGTTGAGTTTTTTATTTTTTTACTTTTTATACGTGGAATACATGTTAATCTCGAATGTAATTGGATGTAAAAGTTGGTAGGCTTAGTATAAAAACGAAATATTACAGAATTTAAATTCAATAGTAGTAGGCGTAGCAAATAATTATTAAAAATATGAGATAATAAATTATACAATGAGAGCTTTAAGTATTTAGGCTTGTATTTGCAAAAAAAAAATGGAGGGGTTAATAGAGATGTTTTACATAAGATATATGCTTAAAATGGAGAAGAATGTCAGATATTCTTTATGATCATAAGGTACTTATAAAGTTTAAAGGGAAGTTTTACAAAATGATATTATGTTTTATGAAGTTGAATGTCGGGTTTTGAATCGATCATATGAGTTGAAGATGTGGGTTACAGAGATGAGGATGTTAAGTTGGGTGTGTGGACATATGAGGATGGGCACGATAAGAATATTAGAGAAAAAGTCAGAGTTGTGCCTATTGAGGGAAAACTTTTTAAAATGATATGCATATGTACTTAAGTGATCAATTAATGCTCCTATTAAGCGATATGAGACCCGACAAATACATATATTAATAGAGGAAGAAGGAGACCAAAGAAGATTTAGTTAGCAATGATAAAATAAGATATATAGATGATATAAATAGGGGATCGAGTCTAATAACATAGGAGAAATTCATATATTCCATCCCACTTAGTGGGATACAGTAGGGCAGCATTTTGTTCATCATGCTTTATTCTTCTAATGGCCAATTGTTCCGATCTCTAGTTTTGAACATAATTTTGTTTAATTTTTTCACAGATTCAAAATAAATTATGCTATGACTATAAATTTTTCTTTGCTTCTTTCTTGTTTTCTCTTCTATTATTTTCTTTGAAGTTTCAATAATTTGTACAAATTTCCAAATGGACTTGCAGGTGAACTTCTTGAGTAAATTGGTCTCCTTGAGACCAGGAAGCATTGTAGAAGAAATGATACGTGATGTGATGCATGGGAAGAATGAAGGTAAAGACAATAGCGATGAAAACCCCAACAGAGAACAGAACGCACTACGTGGTATTGCAGGAAGGGTTGGTTCTTTTATCACAAGTCTACTTAGCATGATTCCATAAGCTAAGAAACTAACCTTCTAAGCAAATTTCTATTTTCTAGGGAAGCATATCAGGTCGCAAGCCGCGGCCTGTTCGTCCAGGAATGTTCCTTGAAACAATTTCTAAGGTATCGAACAATGCCTTGATGAAGTTGGCTTTAAATGTCGTGTCTTGACCTGATATGGTGAAATGCAAACTTTTCTTTATTTGTTAGGTCTTAGGTGAAATCTATTCTGGTAACGTGTCTGGGATTACAGCTCAACATTTAGAATGGGTATTCATTTGTTCACCTTAGCCTGATTATATAAGAATTGTTTTGAAACTTCTTAACTGCATCTTTGGTCTTTTCGTTAGGTTCATCAGAAGACACTGAAAATTTTACAAGAAATGGCGTTCTAGTTTACTAGTCAGTTCAGGGCACTAAAGCAAACTGCGCACACATCATAAACAATGAATGGTCTGCTTGAAGCATTTCTAGCATTCAACTTTCATCGGGCAATATGAAGCAAAGGATCATATACAGATTTGCCATGTTACTTGGTTGTGCAAATATTCTTTCAACCTTCCATGTGTTTCTAATCTCTAAATGAAAGAAGAACAATCCGCTTCCAACTTCTGATTCAGTAGGTTGCAAAATTTAGAAGAGTAAGACATCGAAGAGGTTGATTATGACTTGATCACAAGTGGCTTTGAAGGTCAGACCACTGTAACAACCAACTCATGTATGGTCGTCAGTCTTCTCCAGCTCAAGGAAAAGCGGGCAACAAGGTGCCCAAGATGCTTGGTGTCTATAACAAGTATAGCTCTTAAGTGTGGAGGTAATGTTCTTAATGGTGAGGGTTCAAACTTAAATGTGATAGGCTTGCGCAATTGGTGTACATCAAGTCGGTGTAGGTTTTATTAGGTTATTTTTGTACTGACTTCGGTAGTCAACTACTTGTCTCAGATTAATCTATTTAGAGAGAGAACTTAAGTTAAACATTCATTCATTGCATTTTCTTTTAGTTTTCTTTTCTTTTTAAACCAAAAGGTATTATTGTTGCATCCATTGGGAGTGCGAACTTCAAATTCTGATTACACTTATCTCAAGTGTCGTTCGTCCATAGATTATGTGAAAGAATATAGACTACGTTTGGTAGCCTGTAATCTACCTTGTAATGTAATCCAGATTACATTACAAAGTCGATTATTTTGTTTGGTTTGATTTAAAACTTGTAATGTAATGTAATCTGTATTACAAAAGGTAGTGAAGATTTGTAATCTGGATTACAAAGCAAATGTTATGTAATCCGATTACATTACGAGGTCATTGTTTCACCAAAGTTTAAATGCCGAATATACCCCTAGTCTGTTGTCGACCGCCGCCCGCGACTGCGATCGCTCGCCGACCTTCGTCGTCGATCGGTCGCCGGCCGCCGGCCGGTCGTCGGTCGTCGGCCGGTCGTCGGTCGCCGGTCGATCGTCGGTCGCCGGCCGGTCACTGGTCGCCGCCGGCCGCCGTCGGCTGGTCGACGCCGGCCGGTCGCCACCGCCGCTGTCAATTGTCGTCCGTCGATCGTCGTCCGCCTCCGCCACCGTCGCCCGCTGGTCGTCGCCCGCCTGCCGTCGCCCATCGTCGCCGATTGGCGAAGACGGTGGCCTGCTGCGGCGACCGACGGTGGCGGCGACAGCTGGTTGCCGATGGCTGCCGCAAACTCCGGTAGAGGTGTGGCGACCGTCGATAGAGGTCATAGGATATTTTTGTCATTTTATAATAATATGAATTACATTCCTTATAAAAAATAATGGACACCAAACAAAAGAATGTACCTTTGTAATCAAAGATTACATACATTATATTACCAAACGTAGTAATGTAATCAAGATTACATTACATTACATTACAAATTTAATTATATTACAAGTTAGATTACATTACAACCAACCAAACGTAGCCATAAATCACTTGGTCAGTTTATAAATGACCTTTAAGTTGGTTAGAGGTGGAAGGATTTTTTTTTTTTCCCTGGAGAGTATGCGTTTTTTAAGAATTGATCTCTTACTCTAATGTAGAAAGTTTATTATCTTCTGGCCAACTAGGACAAATCTTGCTCTTCTCCAACACTAGCTAAAATGCCTAAATTTTCAAATCTGCCTTGGTTGCTATATGCCCCACCTTGATATCTTTAACTTCATACAGGCTTTTAACCCTCCCTAGCACTGAAGGTTTGTAGCAACCACTTTCGAAGTTTTATTCCTCTAGCTCCACATGTACTACTAGCATGTTAGTGTAAAAGTTGTGACCGAGCATAATCTCCTCCATATCTTGGTCATTTGTACTAATGGTTAGTAGTCATTCGTGATTTATCTCTTCCGTGTTGACCTAGGGACGGGTTGACGGGGGTGCTGGAGGCGAGTGAATCACCTTTTGCCACATGTTAATATAAAAGTTAACTCATGTCTAGATTGAATTCCGCTCTGATGATGAAAAAACTATTCTTTACCGTCTTGGTTTTATTTGATACCAAGTTTTGTCCCTTAGAATCTTAGAAAATGCTTATCTTTTTCTGAGATGGGTCTCTTCTGTACCACTTTGTGTTCGATAGAAGACGTGTTTGGCAACTTCCAAAGTTATGAAACGCAGTAGACCCAGACAATGCCACGCTCAAACTCAATGTCTCCTGCGGTGGAAAATTTCCATAGAGCATTCGGTATTATCCGGCTCATCAGTTTTTTTTCATAGATTAGTATATCTTTTCCATCCTCTTCCTTTAGTGCTGGAATTTCTACTAGTTTTGGCATGCGCCGATCAAACCTAAACAAATATCACGATTAGTCTGAATTTATCAATTATTTTTCCATATAAAAAATAATTATTCATTAATCTTTACCTTTAATTGGTTGGCATACGAACAAAACTTCATTGGACTGAGATACCAAAGGGTTCTGAAAATGAGATGCAAGTAACTGATTTGGCTTTCCTGATCAAACTGTTGTCGGAAAAGAAAGAAAAAACAGGACTCTGTAAGCCCCAAGTGATATAGCCACAGTTTTGATGTGAATTCAATATAGATTAAGTTAGATTTTGTAGATCTAATCTGTTATGTCTAGGAGAATATACAATGACCCGACGGCTAAGGAGCATCAAAGATAATAGAAGACGCAGGCGAGCGAGAAGGATAGTATGGTAAAGAAGCTGATGAGCTCAGTGCATCTAAGGTACGAGGAGCTGTGGAAGAATATTTCAATGGAGCGTGAAGGATCTTGCATCTGAGGGACGAGAAGTCGAGAGAAAGACTCCTCGAAAAGAACAAAATCAAGTTGGAGATGATTGGAGAAGAAAATGGTCAACTCCGCAAGTTGATCATTCCAGGTGCCTAGAATGTTTCCAGTGCTTGGATTGAATGGTCACGTCAACAGGAGCAGTTGTCGAAATAGATCAGGATGGTATCCACGTCAGTAGAATCCAGAGCCCGGATCCTTTCCAGGCGCTCGGAATGCCTGAAGTCATCTAGAGTCATTGAGCAGACCGTTGTAGAGTGGATTGAGTTCGACGAGTCTAGATGTTTGGACTGCTTTTAGTCACTTGGAAGGTGTCATGTCAGCAAACAGTCACATCGACCACGAATGCTATAAAAGGAGGACTAATGTTTGATGTTTACAACAACACACTCGTTTAATTCTCTGTATTTGGTTCTTTACTTTCGTCTAGTGCTCAATTACTGTGTGTATCCTTGTTGAATAATTAGTTAGAGAAAAAGATTGGTTTTAATTTGCAGGTCGCAATTCACCTGTCTCCTCTAGTGATCCAAACTGCTTCTGCCGCATCAATAATTAGTATCAGAGTTAGACTGCTCATGTAACGCCCGCCCTTCCAGGTAGCACTAAGGCCACCCCGGAGGTACGGACGTCACTGAAACATAGACATCAATTATACTAATGCATATGGATTCATGGCAGCGGAAGACTTATTTAAATTTTTTTTTATTCATATGCATTTAGTTTACTTATCATGGCATGTGAATCAAAGCATACTGAACATTATCATCATATCATCATTATTCTAACATGAGTAAAATATCATAAGTGTATGAAATACTAGCTGAAATCATCAGCATAAGCATAGCTCCAACATTGTTCACATGCATAACTTAGATAATTCAAAGAAACTTAAATAGATCTATCCACCAGCACTTCCACACACATCTTCCTTGCCTTTCCTGCTCTGCTCCCCTTAACCAATCCATTCCTTGCCTTTATCTGCAGTACAAGGAAAACGTGTAGCTATAAGCCAAAGGCTTAGTGAGATCCTTGCCTACCCATAAATCCGAAAGAAACACATAACATAGCATAACATGTAGAAAACATAGCATAGCATAACATAGCATGGAGAATCATAACGTAGAACATATCTTATCATGTAAAAACCATAACAACTCATAGCGTCACATGAGGGAAAGCAGAACATAATATATCATATCACATAAGGAGCATAACATATCCAAGTCTATCATGTGAAGGTATATCATGATTCATATCACATTCTTTAAGCACATATCATGAAGCCTATCATATCATGTAAACATGTATCATAACTCATACCTGTTCATAAGGGTGCATAAACATAATTTCATAAATATGTGCATGTGGATGCAAGAGGTATATGGTTAAAACATGTATCATGGAATGCACATATGCATCATGCTTCTTTCAAAACATATAGTATACATACTTGAATATCATATCATCATCATCATGAGAAGGGCCCTGGCTTGTACCACATGTAAACATAAATGCGCGCAATCCCTAGGACAGGGTAGCTAGCCCCGAACCTACTAGGGATCTAGGTCCGTTCATAGTCCGTCGACCTAGGGGCGTACTGAGGAGCCCATCCCTTAACGAGGTCCGTTCATAGTCCGTCGACCCCGGGGCGCTTATGGAGCCCACCCTTGGTACAAGCCATACAAAGTAAAATATCATGCATATCATATCTCATCATATCATACATGTCATAATTCTTGTCATATCATTAAGAGAGCTCTTGATCCCAACTTAAGGGAAGCATCTCTTTACCATAGCATGAAGAGTGCTCTTGATCCCAACTTAAGGGAAGCAACTCTTTTCCATAACATGAAGAGTGCTCTTGGTCCCAGCTTAAGGGAAGCAACTCTTTAGGCTTTTCTTCTTACATAAGCCATTCATACATGCATTATGAAACATAACATGTTCTTATCATAACATAAAGCATAACATGTCATTTTCATATCATCAAACATGGCATATCATCTCATGAACTTAACATACATATCATGAACATGGCATATCATATCATGAGTCTAGCATATCATATCATTAACATGGCATATCATGTCATAAGTCTATCATGTCATATCATAAGCATGACACATCTTATCATAAGACATAGAAATGCAACATATCATAAAGCATGAAAGCTTACTTCACTTATATATCAAAGACTACATATCATGAAAATGCCTAAGCATGTTTGGTTAGGTTTAACTCTTTCCTAACCCAATTTATCCATCTTGGCCGAACCATATCAGTAGGTTTCATCCTCATTTCATTCCATATTAAGCATAGAACTTACCCACATAACATGTAAAACTTAATCTAAGCACATACAAGGTAATATACTTCATGAATAAGCATGTTTGAGTTCAAAACTTTAACCTTAACCCATTTATCTCAATTTGGACAAAACATATCAGTAGGGTTCTTATATCATTTGGTTCCATATGAAGCATAAAACTTATCCACATAGCATGTAAACTTGATCTAAGCACATACAAGGTAATATGCTTCATGAATAAGCATGTTTGAGTTCAAAACTCTAACCTTAACCCATTTATCTCAATTTGGACAAAACATATCAGTAGGGTTCTTATATCATTTGGTTCCATATGAAGCATAAAACTTATCCACATAGCATGTAAACTTGATCTAAGCACATACAAGGTAATATACTTCATGAATAAGCATGTTTGAGTTCAAAACTCTAACCTTAACCCATTTATCTCAATTTGGACAAAATATATCAGTAGGATTCTTATATCATTTGGTTCCATATGAAGCATAAAACTTATCCACATAACATGTAAACTTGATCTAAGCACATACAAGGTAATCTACTTCATGAATAAGCATGTTTGAGTTCAAAACTCTAACTCTAACCCATTTATTTCAATTTGGCCGAAACATATCAGTAGGATTTCATATCATTCTACTCCATAAGAAGCATAAGTCTTAACATGTAACATGCACATTTAATCTAAGTTCCTATAGAGCATAGTACAAGTACCTACAAGGAACCATACTTCATGAATAAGCCTATTTGAGTTCAAAACTCTAACCCTAACCCTTTTATTTTCATTTGGCCGAAACATATCAGTAGGGTTTCATGTCTTTTTATCCCTTAGGAAGCATAAAACTTAAACATGTAGCATGCACATTTAATCTAAGTACCTATAGAATATTGTACAAGTACTTACAAGGAACCATACTTCATGAATAAGTCTATTTGAGTTCAAAACTCTAACCCTAACCCTTTTATTTTCATTTGGACGAATCATATCAGTAGAGTTCCATATCATTTTATTCCATAAGAAATATAAAACTTAAACTTATAACAAGCCCATTTAATCTAAGTGCCTACAAGGTATTGTACTTCATGTTCTAAGCATATTTGAGTTCAAAAACTTAAACCCTAACCCATTTATTCAATTTTGCCAACCATATCAGTAGGGTTTACCACCATTTCATTCCATATGAAGCATAAAAACCTTAGTTATAAACATGTAAAAATTCATACATCACAAGGAGGTACAACTAGTATGGTTTCTAATTAAAATTCTTGACCTAAGGCCTTATAATCAACTTGGCCGAACCATATAGTTAGGTTTCTTTTTTTTTTTTCACGACATGAAGAATGAAGACTAAACTAACCACATATGAAATTCATATATCATAGAGTAGAAATTTAAGTATGTTATCAAAGAAAAAAAAAACTTATTCTAGATCCTTTCTTCCATCCTTGGCCGAATCATGCAACAAGTTCTAAATTTCTTTTTTTTTTTTTTATAACATGAAGCATCTCTTATCACTTGTTAACCCTAAGTAACTACCTATTCTTTATCTTGACCATCTTCTTTCAAGAAAAGTTTTAGAGTTTCGAAAGAGAAAAACATTCTAAAAACCGAAGCTACTTGTACTGCAGTGAGAGGATACTCACATCCTTCGCTAAATTCTCTAAGGAGGGAACCTTGCTTGTGAATCCTTCCTAGAGGAGAGCTTCCTTGCTCCTTGGTCTCGGCAAGAAGAAGAAAGGGAGAGAGAGGTCACGGTGAGGGAGAGTAGGAGGAGAATGAGAGCAAATGACAACTCATCTTTAATTTCCTCCTTTTAATTTCTTTTACTCTCTTCATAATTAAGAGAAAAGTCTAGATACATCCCTTCTTGGTGAGTAAGAAAGGAATATTCTAGAGCATCTCTTCATTAGAGAGGGAGAAGACAACTCTCACTTCTCCTTCTCAAGAGAAGAGCCTTTTCTTCTTACATTTAATTATGGTTTCCCTCTCTTTCCTTACAATAATTTCTCTTGGTCTAGTGGTTATCTTATTCAGGTATCTAATGAGAGATCTAGAGTTCGAGTCCTAGACCTTATGTATTTTTATTCCTATTTTATTTATTTAAGTGTTTGGCTAGGAGCAAAAATTCAACTAAAGCATATATATTTTTCTTTATTCTTTATTCATGATAGAATATTCTAGAATTTTGCTAAGGATCCTATGGGTGTTACAGCTCAAATGGACTAACCGCCAACTAAAAAAAAAATGATAATTCCAGTTAGCCTTATTGACTATCCCTAGGGTGACCGGCCTATCCCCAAGGAAGTTTCTCACTAGCCACCAAGGTAAATCGGGAAGCGCACACAGTGACCAATCCAGAAGTCTAGCATCCTTTGGTTGCACCCCCTATTTGGAGGAAAAATTCCTACAAATACGCCATAGCTAGGGTATGAACCGCGGGTGCCTAGGTGACAACCTGAATGTCCTACCACGGTACCATAGCCCCAGAGATGAAAATAATAATCTCAGTTAGCCTCATTGACTATCCCAGGGGGTGACTGGCCCAGCCCCATAGAAGTTTTCCACCGGCCACAAGGATAAATCGAGAAGCGCATGCGGCGGCCAGCCCAGAAGCCCAACATCCTTTAGTTGCACCCTCCATTTGGAGGAAAACTTTCTACAAATACGCCATAGCTAGGGTTCGAACCGTGGATGCCTAGGTAAAAACTTGAATGTCCTACCGCGACACTATAACCTTAGGGATGAAAAATGAAGGTATATTTTAAAATAGATTTTGATATTATGCTTTGTATAAAACTTGGTTTCAAAGTTCCTACGAACAAGGATGGTAAAGAAATTGAGGAACAACTAGGACCAAAAAGCAACGAGACAAGTTTACGACAAATGGTAAGCATGAATTTCACCTACTATGCATACTACCCACACAAGAACTCAACCAGATTGACGCCTACAACTCTGCCAAAGATCTTTGAGAGAAGTTCTTGGAACTCCATGAAGGAACTTTGGAAGCAAAATTGGCAAGGCAAGATCTGCTAAAAAATGAACTCAGCAACCTCCAGCCGGAAACGGGTGAGAAGGTAGCTCAATTACATGCAAAATTGAAAGGGATCCACACTAGCCTCAGCAACCTCAAAGAAGTAATAACAAACTGAGACATGCTCATATATGCATTTAATGTATTTCCAAGAACTCAAGAATAAGTATCAAAAATAGACTCCTATATTTCAAAAAATCTTGAGGCAAGTAGTTTAGAAGAATTCTTTTCAATATTAAATTATATGAATCTAGATGTGTAGGTATGAAAGAATAAGAATAACAAACCGTGACATCACTCTACAAGCCAAGACATGCAACTCAAAATCAAACACATCTTTGGACGAAGATAAAGAAGCTTATCTAGTAAGGACGATGAAGAAAATTTTTAAATCTAACAAGTTTGATAAGAAACATGCTTCGAGATTGTTAAAAAGAAAAGAGAAAAGGAAGGTAAGGTGTTTCAATTGTGATGAGGAAGGTTACATCAAGGATAATTGCCCCAGGCTCAAGAAGAACAAAGAAAAGGACAAGGACAAGAAGCCTATACAAGATAAATGCAAGAATCTAAAAGAAACTTGGGATGATTCATCAGAAGATTTGGAGTCAGAACAAATAGCGGGGCTTGCAATGATGCGACTCATTAGGATGAAGGGTACAGTTCATCAGGAGAAAGCAATAGTATAAGGGGAGTCTCCGAAGGATCGAAAAGAATTTAGATATCTCCACAATGGTATGATATTGTCCACTTTGGGCTTAACCCTCATGGTTTTGCTCTTGGACTCTACCCAAAAGGCTTCATACCAATGGAGATATCTTTTTCTTATAAACCCATGATTTTTTGCATGCATTTTCAATGTGGGACTATATTTGCAACCTTGGAACCCCAACAATCTCCCCTCAAACAAAGGACCACAGGGTCCTCCTCAAGATCATGTCACTTTTGACCTGCTCAGGGGTTCCCCTCAAAAATCAGGTCACTGACCTGCTCAAGGCCTCCCCTACTTTGTTCAAGGTTTCACCCACATAGTTCGATCTTAGATCATGGCTCTGGCTCATGCTTTTTCCGGTGGTTAGTCCGGTGAAGAGCAACCTTGCTCTGATACCAATTGAAGGATTGGAAAAAATTTATATATCTTCACAATGGTATGATATTGTCCACTTTAGGCCTAACCCTCATAGTTTTGCTCTTGATCTCTATCCAAAATGTCTCATTCCAATAGAAATATTTTTTTCTTATAAGCCCATGATCTTTCTCATATGTTTTCAATATGCGACTATATTTACAACCTTGCAACCCTAACAATCTTAACCGATGAATCCAAAATAGTAAGTGAGGTACATAATCTACCCTCAGATCAACTTTATGAGGCAATAAAAATGTGTTCTAGTTCCTTATGCAAAGTTAGAAATAAGGGCATAAAATTGAAAAATGTCAAATTAGACTTAGAAAATAAGTTGGACAATTCTTTCCTAAAAGAAGATTTTGAAAACCTTAACAATGGAAATACAAAGTTAAAGAAACAAGTAGAAACCCTTAAAACAAATTTAGAAAAGAACCAAAAAGAAAATTTGGAAGAGAGGGACCAAAACTTAATTGTTGAAATGCTAGAGGCCCAATTAGAAAAGTATCAAAATATTAGATCCTTTAAAAATACTTGATAAATTCAGTAGGTAAGAATTTATTCTGAGTACCTAAAGCTATTTTGATCATTTAGAAATTATTTTTTGGTCAACAAAGGAAATTTTAATTTTTATATATGGTTGATTTGATATGCATGTATAAATCATTTTTTCAGATAAATTATATGAAATATTTTATGATAATTTTTTTTTTAAAAATATGACATGTTTCTTATTATTTTCTAAAATTTTAGAATTTTTGGACATGTTGATATTTTCTAATAATTATTGAAAGAAAATCCTAAAAATTGAAAAAAATCAATTAAAATAAATTTTTGATGAAATTAATTTTATGTGATAGAAAATATTTTGGATTATAATTGGTAAAAAATTTAGATATTTTTGACATTTAAACCATTTTGATATGATGAAAGAGAATATATGAAAAGTTAGAAGGAAAAATGCATAGCCCTAAGGGGAGTTTTTAATATTTATTATTTTACAAATTTGAAAATATTTATTATATTTAGTTTATTTTTTTCTCTAACTTAATCTATGGGGAGATTGTAATCCCTAACTGGTTTAGCCACAGTTTTGATGTGAATTCAACACAGATTAAGTTAGACCTTGTAGATATAATTTATATGTCTAAGTGTGTAGGGACTTAAGAGAACATACAGGGACTCGATGGCTAAGGATCATCGGAGATGGTAGAAGATACAGGCAATCAAGAAGGATAACACAAGAAAGGAGCCGATGGACTCATTGCATATGAGGTACGAGAAACTGTGAAAGAATACTCCGGTGGAGGGTGAAGGACGCAAGGTTGCATCCGAGAGACTAGAAGTCGGGAGGAAGACTACTCGAGAAGAACACAATCAAGTTGGGGATGACTGGAGAAGAAAATAGTCAACTCTACAAGTTGACCATTCCAGACGTTTGGAATGTTTCCAGGAGCTCAAACTCTAGGGGCTTGGATTGAATTAGCAGGAGCCATTGTAGAAACGAACCAGGATGGTGCCCATATCAGTAGAATCTAGGCTCCGGAACACTTCCAGGTGCTTGGAATGCCTAAAGTCATCTAGAGCCGTTGAACGGATTATTATCGAGTGGATCGAGTTCGATGAATTTAAACACCTGGACTACTTTTAAGTGCTTGGAAGGTGCCACGTTAACAAACAGTCACATCAACCATGAAGGTTATAAAAAGAGGACTGATGTTCGAAGTTTACAACAACACACTCGTTTAACTCTCTTTATTTAGTTATTTCCTTTCATCTAGTGCTCAATTGCTGTAAAGGGCTTCTCGACCTCCAACTTGTGTTCGAAGGAGATTTTCGTAGTGCTCTTCATAGTCTTGTACTAAAAACTAGAGAGTTGTAACTAGGAAATTCTTTGTGTCTCTTTTCTATTATGTTGTGTTTATTTTACTATTAATGTATGTGTTCTTGTTGAATCATTAGCAAGACAAAAAGATTGGTCTTAATTTGTAGGCCGCAATTCACCCATCTCCTCTAACAATCCAAACTGCTTCCACCGCACGAAGAGATTGTTGCTATTTGATGAAAGAAGAAGAAGAAGAAGAAGAAGAAGAAGAAGAAGTTGCTATGGTTGATGGGAATACTGTAGGATCGAAAGTGCTAGAGGGGAGGGTGAATAATGCTCGTGGCTTTTACGTTCGTTTCAAAAAACTTCAATTTAAATACGCAACGGAATAATAAAACACAAACACAAATGCCAAGAGTTTTACTTAGTTCGGAGCCTGTGGCGACTCCTACTCCAAGACCCACGCTCGTTGAGTGTTTACTTCGGGTAATCACTATCAATTCAGAAGTTACAATTTGAAGTACAATATAAATAAAAAAACTTATACCAATAAACAAGGAATTAATAAACTTGAAGCTTCTGGTCGTCGGAGTCGAGTTGTAGCTTTATCAGATCGTCCTTTGAGCAGCAACACATGGAAGAAAGATTGCGTTTTCAGTTGTTGTGCTTGCTGTTGGTTGAACCAGGCATATATAGCCTGTTGAGGGCGCCCTCAAACTCATTGAGGGTGCCTCCAATCCCCGGGTCAGCTGCGCATGGATAAGCCCTGCTTCATCGTTGCTTATTCTCCTGAGGGCGCCTCCAAGCTCCATGGAGGGCGCCCTCAAGCTTTGCTGAGGGGCTGTCGACCACATGACCCGAGGCACCTCCAAGCTCCATGGAGGGCGCCCCGAGACTGTTCATCTGAGGCTTTCTTGTTCACTTTATGTCCTACAAGGTATGTTAGTCTACAAACAAAGTATGCCTTGACAAACAGAGTTAGCACAATAAAATAAGACAAATAAAAGTAATTTTGACAGTCACCGGACTGCCCGATTCTGACTTCGAATTTTCATTAGGAAACCCTAGGTCGAATCGACGCCTACTGTTCCCTCATCGGGGAACACGTCCTCACCTACTCTACTCTGGAGAGTTTTCCTGTTGCCAGTTAATCCTCCAGACCAATTGGACTTTTGCTCAGCGTCCGAAGCTTCCGGTCTTTATGTTGGGCGTTCGCTCCACGACTCGTCCAGTCTTCCACCCCGTTCGCGACACCATGATTTCAACCTATTGCTACCACCCCCTAGGATTTTGCCCGAAGCACTCGACCCACCAAGAATTTCCGCCTAGGGCTACCACCCCCTAAGACCTAGGGTTACTGCCCCTAGGGTTTTCCCTTTGCCTAATCGCAGCTATGACTTTTCTTCACCTAGGGTTACCACCCCCTAGGACATAGGATTGCCACCCCCTAGGGGTTTTCACCTACCTAGAATCCACTGGGACTTTTGCCTAAGACAACTTAGGACTTTTCTGCAACCTCATTCAAACACGTTAGACCACAAATGACCTTAACTTTGAACCCTTTGTCATTATCAAAACTTAGGTTTGATTATCGGATGCTTCTTGCACCAACAAAGACACCAACACTTATGAAGGAGATGCTCGGTTGCTAGAAAAATAGGAAGGAGGAAGATGGAGATGGGGTTGCTACTGGAAGAGGAATGGAAAAGTAGAAGGTTGGTGAGAAGATACGCTTGACTTACTACTGTGAAGAGAAGAATAAGGAGGCGAGGAGCATTGTTGGTGGATGGAAGAAGAAGAAGAAGATGAGTGATGGGAAAAAATCACAAGTGCATGACTGTCATTAAGTAATAAAATCTCAATTCTATAGGATCATACATTGAGTACTAGTCAGAATCACGAAACAGACTATCTAAAACAAGTGAGATCGTAAGAATCACAAGAGAAATAAAATGAAGAGTTTTTGGATAATATAAATTTTGGGGAGTAATTCTAGGATTTTGATTTACAATGACTGTTGACCATTTAAATACTATTCATTTTCTTACCTCAAACTTGACATGGTTGAAGGTGGTCTATCTTGAGGTAACCGGTATAGACTTTTGAAATTATACCAGCGTGCTTATCTAAATGCGACGTCTACTTTCAAGGTAAACTTATTAAAGTTATCACTTTCTCAGGGAGGCTTCTGTCATGATGCCCCATGATACTCTAGGTGTTATCCCTTAATTCATAACATCAAATCTGGGCAAACTCATCAGGCTTTGTGATAGCTAATGATATCCTCGTGAGGTTTTAAACTACTTTCATGATCAACCCCTCAAGTCTCCATCCTTATGGGTTGGAGAGTTGGGTTCACTTTTTGATCCTTTCTCGCATCTCATGGGATATAAAAATGCACAGTTAGTATCATAATCATGTATACTATGCATAATAAGGTCGGATCATCAATTTGTTATATCTGAGAGATATCCTAAGGCAATTGCCTTATAATATGTGCATATTTGAGTGTAGATATTTTATGTATGTGATTTGATCTTAAACTCACTTACTGAATGTCCGCAATATGATTCATAGCATGAGAGAACTTATGATTGGATCACCGCTAGTGAGCATCTCTACATTTATAATTATTAATGTATTAAAATCTTCCCTAGTTGACGAATCGATGTGTTCAGACACCATCGATTCTGTGAGATTAGCACAGGTTATACTCTTTGGTCTAACCAAGTAGTTATTCCTTACTAGCTAGAGACGTTGGGATGCCAAAAGTTAAACATGGATACTAGTTATGGTAACTAGTTCATTGGAATGACTTGTTATAAGACTTCATATGATTTTCTACATATATGGATATATCAATGAAGCTCTTACTGTAGCTTGAGTGTAAGTTTCCTTCGACTTGAGATATTCAAGTTATCTTGATTATGAAGACTTATACTTTGACATCCTAAGTAAGTATCTCCTTAGAGGTGTGTATCCAAGATCATTGAATATATGCCGAAGTGCTCTAAGGTATTTGAATAGACAACAGAGGATTCACCATTCCTTGCAAGAGGAGAAGTGTACCCTATGAACACTTGTTAGAATTGTTACTCAAAATCTTTGGCCAAAGCAACATATGTTAAGAGTATAATACTCTTAGACACATGTATGAGTAATTTAAATCCACATGACAAGGAAATATTACTTTGGCTAGGTGTAACATAATCAGCTAGTGGGGACTAACACATATAGACCACGTCTTCAACCAAGTGGGTGTAAGATGAGTGAAAGGAATGATGCATGACTCACTGTAGCTGCTGAAATGTTTGGAAGTGGTTTTGGAATCAATCGTTGATTTTTTGGTCAATTGGAGATTATGATGTACTACTAGGTGTCAGTCATGATTGATCTATAATTAATGATTAATTATGGACGACAAATATAACCAAAAACCTATTAGGTCGGACATACTATGAGTTTATCCGAAGGATTTAAAATGAGTTTGAGAATTAGATTTTTAGATCGAGAGAGAGTGAGTCTGGTTGGACCAGACAAAGGGAAAATATGGAAGATTATTTAATTGGAACGAAAGCTTAGATAGGCCATGACTTTTGAAGAAGAGTTGGATTCTATTTGGTTTAATTATAATCCCAATTGTTTGGTTTTAATTAAAAGTGGCTTAGTTTTGAACTAACTGTTGGAACCCCGAGGTATTTTGATGTGATCAAACAAGTTAAGCTAGGTCCTGTTGTGTTTAACTCTGTGTCTAAGTGTGCAGGAGCTTAGGAACACAGGAAGTCGAGCGGAAGACGCGGCTAGCGAGAATGACGGCACGGGAGAGAGCCGACGGGCTCGGTGCGTCCGAGGGACGAGGTGTCCGCGGAAGAGTACACCGGTGGACGAGAAGAGCGTGCGCGGCGCTCGAGGGACGAGAAACCGGGAAGGAAGACTGCTCGAGGAGAAGGCCGGAACATGGGTTCGGGTGAGCCCTATTCCGGAAGGCTGAGATCACCCAAAGCAAGCGGAGCCGGAGCGAACAGACCCGGACCGAGTCGAGCCGAACTGAGACGAGCTGAACCGGAGCGAAGAGCCTGGACCAAAGTCAACCTGTGTTGACTTGCTTGGTCCGGGCGCCCGGACCTCCGGGCGCCCGGAACCATTCCGGGCGCCCGGAGGTTCATATTTGACCCGATCGCAGGTTATCGCAATCTGACCGTTGGGGGATAAAATTTATCCCCCCCAGGGCGCCCGGAACCCTTCCAGGCACCCCGACCAGTGCTATAAATATAGCACTGGTTAGCACAGAGTTTTTAATCAAACTCGTAATTCACTTTCTCTGTGCTCTCATTTTAATTTGTGCTGTCAACGTTGTAAAGAGGCTACTCCGCCCAGAGGAGATCATCATAGTGCGCTTACATTCCTTGGATTAGCAATCTCCTGATTGCAAACCAAGGTTTTGGTTTTATTTTTGTAGGGCAATTCACCCCTCCCCTCTTGCCGGCCTCCAAAGGGACCTACAAGTGGTATCAGAGCAAGGACGCTTCAGGAGGACTAACCGCCGATCGAAGCAACAAGATGGCCGGATCAAGCATCGTTCCACCAAAATTCGAGGGGAACTTCGCAGACTGGAAGCGCCGAATGGAGGTATTCCTAAAAACCGATTTTGAAATTCGTTTTATTATGAAATATGGTTTTTTAGCTCCAATGGATAAAGATGGAAAAGAAAAAGAAGAGAGTGACTGGACGAAGAAGGAGCAGAATGAGTCGGTAGCAAACAGCCGTGCGGAACATCATCTGCTAAGCGTGTTACCACCTCAGGAAGTCAACCGCATCGGAAGCTACTCGTCAGCCAAAGAACTTTGGGAGAAGTTCTTAGAACTCCACGAAGGCACGTCCGAAGCGAAGCTCGCTAGAAGGGACATCCTCCGAAACAAACTGATGAACATACGCTTGGAGAAAGGTGAGAAAGTAGCCGGTCTACATGCAAAGGTAAAAGAACTAGTTACTGGTCTCGAGAACCTCGGTGAAACGGTAACAAATCGGGACGTCTTACGCTACGCACTCAACGCCTTTCCCAGAACTCCAGAGTGGACGTCAATCATCGACGCCTACTACATCTCAAAGGACCTAAAGGTAAGTACATTAGAGGAATGTTTTTCTACTCTTGAATTACACGAAACTAGATGTGCAGGAACGACAAAGGATACAATCCAGACTATGGCGCTAAACGCAACTCAGAAGGATGAACTCGAGTCAGACTCCGAAGACGATCAAGAAGCGCACATGGTAAGAAATTTTAAAAAGTTTTTTAGATCTAATAAATTTAAAATGCAGAATAGAAAGAATCAAAAAGGTGGAAGAAAGGTGCGATGCTACCAGTGTCAGAAGGAGGGACACATAAGAGAAGACTGCCCAGAACTCAAAAAGGTCAAAAGGAAGTCTCCCAAGAAACACAACCTAAAAGCAACTTGGGACGACACTTCTTCATCTGAATCAGAAGCTCAAGAATACGCCGGGATAGCACTAATGGCAAGCTACGATGGACAGAGTATATCAGACTCGAGCAACGATGAAGAGGGAGCGACCTCGGATGAAGGCAGCGAAGCAGGGGGAGATTCAGGCTTTAAGTCTGATATGGTAAGTGAGGTATGTCTCTTACCCCCTGATCAACTTTACTCTGGCATTAAGGCAATGACTAAATCCATGTATAAATTAGAAAAAGAAAATGCCAAATTAAAAAAAGAAATTTTGGAATCAAAAGGAATTTTAGCAAAATCATGTCTTATAGAGGATTGTGATAAATTGAAAATTGAAAATGAAAAACTAAAAGAAGAAATAGAAAGATTGAAAAAATCAAATGGTTCAAATATTTCTACTTTTAGAAATTATAGAGGTCTAAATTGGTATTATAGATTTCATTCAAGTCAAATTAGAAATATATCAAAGGCCTATATACCAAAGAAATATTTGATTAACCCTGTAGGTAGAAACCTTTATTGGGTTCCGAAAGCTTGTTTAATTTAGAAAGTTAATAAGTAGACTTAGTAGTTTTCAGCAAGAAAATTAGACAACTAATTTCTTTATGAGGTTTTGTCTAAGGAAGTAGTTGTTGCTCCAATAACCAAGAAGGCCTAGTGCCTCGCCACGACCTGGAAGCCAAGTATCGAAATGAAAGGTTTAATTGACTAACTGAAAAAGCATTAACTTAAATTATTTAATGTTTAAAAAAAAAAAAAGAGTTATTCAATTTAGTTTTGAAAATATTTTTTTTCTAAAAATGTTTCACTTAGAATTTTTTTCTTCTGAAAAATGTTTAACTTAAAATTTGTTTATTCAATTTTATTTGAATTTTTACCTTAGACTTATTAGAAAGAACCCCATTTTTGTATGTGAACAAAGGGGGAGAAGTGTATGTTAAGTCTAGGGGGAGGTACATAGTTTAAATTGGCAAAATCTTTTGGACTAAATTGCAATTTAATTTATTCTTATTGCATAAATGTTACCCTAGCTTAACTTGGGTTGCTCACATCAAAAAGGGGAAAGGCGTTGAGTGCGTAGCGTAAGACGTCCCGATTTGTTACCGTTTCACCGAGGTTCTCGAGACCAGTAACTAGTTCTTTTACCTTTGCATGTAGACCGGCTACTTTCTCACCTTTCTCCAAGCGTATGTTCATCAGTTTGTTTCGGAGGATGTCCCTTCTAGCGAGCTTCGCTTCGGACGTGCCTTCGTGGAGTTCTAAGAACTTCTCCCAAAGTTCTTTGGCTGACGAGTAGCTTCCGATGCGGTTGACTTCCTGAGGTGGTAACACGCTTAGCAGATGATATTCCGCACGGCTGTTTGCTACCGACTCATTCTGCTCCTTCTTCGTCCAGTCACTCTCTTCTTTTTCTTTTCCATCTTTATCCATTGGAGCTAAAAAACCATATTTCATAATAAAACGAATTTCAAAATCGGTTTTTAGGAATACCTCCATTCGGCGCTTCCAGTCTGCGAAGTTCCCCTCGAATTTTGGTGGAACGATGCTTGATCCGACCATCTTGTTGCTTCGATCGGCGGTTAGTCCTCCTGAAGCGTCCTTGCTCTGATACCACTTCCTTAGACAAAACCTCATAAAGAAATTAGTTGTCTAATTTTCTTGCTGAAAAATACTAAGTCTACTTATTAACTTTCTAAATTAAACAAGCTTTCGGAACCCAATAAAGGTTTCTACCTACAGGGTTAATCAAATATTTCTTTGGTATATAGGCCTTTGATATATTTCTAATTTGACTTGAATGAAATCTATAATACCAATTTAGACCTCTATAATTTCTAAAAGTAGAAATATTTGAACCATTTGATTTTTTCAATCTTTCTATTTCTTCTTTTAGTTTTTCATTTTCAATTTTCAATTTATCACAATCCTCTATAAGACATGATTTTGCTAAAATTCCTTTTGATTCCAAAATTTCTTTTTTTAATTTGGCATTTTCTTTTTCTAATTTATACATGGATTTAGTCATTGCCTTAATGCCAGAGTAAAGTTGATCAGGGGGTAAGAGACATACCTCACTTACCATATCAGACTTAAAGCCTGAATCTCCCCCTGCTTCGCTGCCTTCATCCGAGGTCGCTCCCTCTTCATCATTGCTTTGGGTGATCTCGACCTTCCGGAATAGGGCTCACCCGAACCCATGTTCCGGCCTTCTCCTCGAGCAGCCTTCCTTCCCGGTTTCTCGTCCCTCGAGCGCCGCGCACGCTCTTCTCGTCCACCGGTGTACTCTTCCGCGGACACCTCGTCCCTCGGACGCACCGAGCCCGTCGGCTCTCTCCCGTGCCGTCCTTCTCGCTAGCCGCGTCTTCCGCTCGACTTCCTGTGTTCCTAAGCTCCTGCACACTTAGACACAGAGTTAAACACAACAGGACCTAGCTTAACTTGTTTGATCACATCAAAATACCTCGGGGTTCCAACAATCTCCCCCTTTTTGATGTGAGCAACCCAAGTTAAGCTAGGGTAACATTTATGCAATAAGAATAAATTAAATTACAATTTAGTCCAAAAGATTTTGCCAATTTAAACTATGTACCTCCCCCTAGACTTAACATACACTTCTCCCCCTTTGTTCACATACAAAAATGGGGTTCTTTCTAATAAGTCTAAGGTAAAAATTCAAATAAAATTGAATAAACAAATTTTAAGTTAAACATTTTTTAGAAGAAAAAAAAAATTCTAAGTGAAACATTTTTAGAAAAAAAATATTTTCAAAACTAAATTGAATAACTCTTTTTTTTTTTTTTTAAAACATTAAATAATTTAAGTTAATGCTTTTTCAGTTAGTCAATTAAACCTTTCATTTCGATACTTGGCTTCCAGGTCGTGGCGAGGCATTAGACCTTCTTGGTTATTGGAGCAACAACCACTAGACCTAAAGGAAGTCGAGCGGAAGACGCGGCTAACGAGAATGAATGCACGGGAGAGAGCCGACGGGCTCGGTGCGTCCGAGGGACGAGGTGTCCGCGGAAGAGTACACCGGTGGACGAGAAGAGCGTGCGCGGCGCTCGAGGGACGAGAAACCGGGAAGGAAGGCTGCTCGAGGAGAAGGCCGGAACATTGGTTCGGGTGAGCCCTATTCCGGAAGGCCGAGATCACCCAAAGCAAGCGGAGCCGGAGCGAACAGACCCGGACCGAGTCGAGCCGAACTGAGACGAGCTGAACCGGAGCGAAGAGCCTGGACCAAAGTCAACCTGTGTTGACTTGCTTGGTCCGGGCGCCCGGATCTATTCCAGGCGCCCGGACCTCCGGGCGCCCGGAACCATTCCGGGCGCCCGGAGGTTCATATTTGACCCGATCGCAGGTTATCGCAATCTGACCGTTGGGGGATAAAATTTATCCCCCCCAGGGCGCCCGGAACCCTTCCAGGCGCCCCAACCAGTGCTATAAATATAGCACTGGTTAGCACAGAGTTTTTAATCAAACTCGTAATTCACTTTCTCTGTGCTCTCATTTTAATTTGTGCTGTCAACGTTGTAAAGAGGCTACTCCGCCCAGAGGAGATCATCATAGTGCGCTTACATTCCTTGGATTAGCAATCTCCTGATTGCAAACCAAGGTTTTGGTTTTATTTTTGTAGGGCAATTCACCCCTCCCCTCTTGCCGGCCTCCAAAGGGACCTACACTAACATGGTTTGGTCTTAAACTAAACTTAAGGCTAATGGTATGGATTGTGAGTTAATGGATATGGATTTTGAATTCTCTCATCTAACCTGTTAAAAGATCTATATATATGATATAGATTAGAGAATAAAAATAACTTTTGATTAGAAACCTAAACATTAGGTTTTTGATTAAAAACTCTTCTCCTCTCCTCCTCTCTTTGTCACCGCCGACCTAGCACAGTCACTGCTAGGGGTGTAATCGAGCCGAGCCGAACTCTTGGATGTTTGAGTTTGGCTCATTTATAATCGAGTCGAGCTCGAGTTTTATTTAATGAATATATTCATGGCTCACGAGCTTATTCGAGCTTTTATCGAGCCTAAACGAGCTTAATAAATATAAATTATAAATTTAAATATTCATTAAAAACTAAATTATATATTTTTTAAAAATTATAATATTCTTGTTAGAATTTATAATTTTATTCTAATAAATAAATTTAATATATTTGTCTATGTTTTTCATAAGTAGAGTGTAAAATCTATAAATTTAATATCAAAACTATTATTTTTTTATTTAAAATTTGATTCATGACCTTAACGAACATGTTCACAAGCTAACGAGCCGAATATTGTGAAGCTTGAGCTTGGTTTGTTTATCTTAACGAGCCTCATTAAACGAGCTCAAATGAGCTTTTATCGAATCGAGATTCGAATAGCTCACAAGCGGCTTAGCTCATTTACACCCCTAGTCATCACCTCCTTGTGCCGTCAATGATCTTATAGATGTTGGCCTCCCTAGCTTCAACCCTTGCTGATGGACGTCTAACAACCACCGACAACCCTCCGACCGAGCATGGAACAACGGCAAGAAGTTGTTGTGCCATGCGTAAGGGCCTGCCACCGGCTGCCCTTCCATTCGTAGTCACTTGTTGACCTCCGATGCCCTTTTTGGCTGGCTATACCACCGACAACAGTGAGGAACTCCTGCAAACAATAGTGCTTATCATTGTCGTTCAGGGTTGCTTCGGTCGTCGAACACGAATCATGCTTTGATCCTTCTCTCGAATCACTTTGTTTCTGATCGTCGGCTAGTACTAAAGATGAAGACATGACTCATGGCTTTGTGAAGTCGTCTTGGTGATTGCTCGACGTGGATACAAATATAGGCGAAGCTCGAGAGCGTTGCTTGGTTGATGCCCTTTCCATTGTATGTCATCTGCTAGGTATAACTAGAGTAAATGTATTTCTGTAAAATTTTTATTTTTGATCATGTCTGTATGGATGTATTATCATATGCATGTAGTGTGTGTGATGTAATAAAATAGTTTGTTATTAATTTTCCTATTTCACATGTTTACGAAACATGTTTTAGCACATATCCACATTGGGCTCCCCAACATGATCAACACATCATGCGATAAAGAAAGAAGAATAAATGTATAAAATAGTGTCAACAATATATCATGTTACTTTCTTATCCTAGAATTAAGGATACTACTCCATGGAGATTGAGTTACAATCAAAAGGCGAAAAGAAAGACATTCTACAACTCATAATCAAGAGACAAAAAAAGAAGAGAATACTTAGTCATGTATGCGTCGATGTCTTTGGAAGAACTCCAAGCTCTATGATGGATGGAAACTCCGATGGCTCCTTGGAAACGACTCTCCTAAGGTTCTCTATCACAGAGAAATACCTCCTCCTCAGGGAGGGCAGAACCCCCTTGATCCCTAGATACCTCTAATAGATGCCCCTTGGTCCTTTTAGAGCCTGCAAATCCTCTAAAGTATTCCAAATTTGTCGTGACTTTCCAAAATTATCAGGGCATAATGGTAGAATATGGTTGTGCTAGTTGGCATGACCTGGGCATGTCAATGGTTAAACCATCGAACACGATTGTGCATGTCGGCATGATCTAGGCATGTCAGAGGCTAATCAAAAGGCTTCTTTGGCAGGACTAGGCGTGGTCATGCCTGTGGGCATGACTAGTCCGTGTCATTGGTTGTGGTCTCCATGGCTACTCCGTTTCGTGTCTAATTTTAGCTGGAGAAACATGCTTGTGTCATGGGATATAACCATAGCATATTCCTTAAGACTTTTGTTCCAAGGCTTTTTAACTTCAATTAAGGTTTGAATCCTATCAATCAAAAAGGGCAAAGAGTAATTTTCTTGAGTAAAATAGTGAAAATAATGGAAAAAGGATGAAAGTGTGCAAAATATACTTATTTGATCAAACAAAATGCATGAAAAATAATACTAGAAACTATATATGAAATATATACATCAATGGGAAAGGAGTTGTTTCTATTGTTGAAAAGAGAAAAACTGATGAAAGAGAGAAAGAAGGGTAGAAGAAAAAGGAGGAAGGAGTATGATCCTGTCTGAAAGTTGCAGAGATGGCGTGCTGGTAACAATGGACAGATGTTTGACTGGAGCAAGACTTTTCCTTCTTAATGAAGCTTCCTTGCGATCCTGTGCACACGTCGACAATCCAACAGAGAATTAGTGACCAAAGACCAGGGAAAGAGATCCCTGGCAAGGCACTCCGACGCTCAAATTAGTACGGTCCTAGATGGAGGAATCAAAAATAGAGAAGCGCTCGCGCGAGAATAGAGCTCAAATGATGTGGATTGCGTACGTTACCAACGGAGAGGACCCCCTTTTTATACCACCTCTCATAACCTTCATGATCATGAGATCACATTGTGTGTAGGAGTTTGTTATGTTGTGTAATGAGTATCTGAGGAATCTTTAATCTACTCACAGATATACTTCTTTTATCATTTCTGTCTTAGGCCTTTGATGAAGCCGTTACAAGAGGATGTTGTCATACATAGTTGCCTAATAGGAAACAAGATAGCTTCTAAAGGAGGTTCCAAAGGAATATTTCCTGATAATTTTGACAGGTTGTTAAAATATTGTCTGCTACTTGTCTGCTGAATATGTCTTGGCCGACTAACAAGGCTGACTGCCCATATAATTATCCTTGCATTGAGTTGCTCTGTTATGTATTGAATGTTGTCATAAATCCGATCAGAGATTCATTTGATACGTTAATCATGCTAGAAATCCGCTTAGGTAACCCTCTAATAAACTATGTGTATTGAACATCCATTCAACAATAAGTATGTAACTAAGTTTCTTAATTTTGATCGGCCTTATAACCAATTGTACATAAAGAGTTTTATAAAGTTAACCACCTCGAATCTGAAAAACCTTTTATCCATTCGGACATATACGGAAAGATTTGGGCCGAACATACATGAAGAGATTGATGATGCTAATTGGTTTGGGCCCGATCGATCTTTCATCTGGTCGGGCACACATAGAGCTTTATGATACTGAGTGCTTTAGGGCTGGCCGGTCTTGCATCTGGTCGAGCACACATAGAGCTTTATGATGTTGAGTGCTTTAAGCCTGACCGGTATGTAAATCGAACAGGCGTACATGGAGAGTTATGGGGCTAAGTGCTTTAGTCTCGGCCGATATTTCATCCTAACTGCTCATTCATATAGATTTATAATGTTAAGTGCTTTAAGCCCGATCGATAAGTAAACCGGATAAGCGTACATGGAGAGTTATGGGGCTAAGTGCTTTAGGCTCGACCGATATTTCATCCTAACCAATCGCACATGTAGATTTGTGATGTCAAGTACTTTAAGGCTGTCTGGTATGTAAACTGGACAGGCGTACATGGAGAGTTATGGGGCTAAGTTCTTTAGGCTCGACCGATATTTCATCCTAACCGATCTCACATATAGATTTATGATGTTAAGTGCTTTAAGCTCGATCGGTATGTAAACCAGACATGCGTACATGGAGAGTTATGGAGATAAGTGCTTTAGGCTCGGCCGATATTTCATCCCAACCGATCACACATATAGATTTATGATGTTAAGTGCTTTAAGCCCAATCGGTATGTAAACTGGACATGCGTACATAGAGAGTTATGGGGCTAAGTGGTTTAGGCTCAGCCAATATTTCATCCTAACCGATCGCACATATAGATTTATGATGCTAAGTGCTTTAAGCCCGACCGATATGTAAACCAAACAAGCGTACATAGAGAATTATGGGGCTATGTGTTTTAGGCTCAACCGATATTTCATTCTAACCGATCGACCCTTTCCTGAACGACTTGTTATTCGATGGAGCTAGACCCGAGAGCCTTAATGTCGGGAAAACCACGAAGCTAACTGGGAAGTATGCCCCTATCTTGACTTTGACTGCCATGTCACCCTGACTTTAACCGTCATATCATTTTCTGGGTTTGCTTATTACACACTGTATCACTAGCCTCCCCTTCATGTCTAGTCGAAGGAGGTGCCACCGACTGACTGGACCTAAGTCCTATTTTCACCTGTTCACCCTTTTTTATTAGGTTATCCAACTATTCGTGCTCTTATTCGTGGCTCCCAGCACTTAGCGATTTTTTTTTTAAAACTGTGTGTTGGTGGCTAACCCTTCTATAGGGAAAAAGTATTAAGGGCGTATTGAAAGACACTCATACAACGAAATAATTTGATTGTCATGTCCATCATAATTGCTTATTTATGGGTGGCAGCCATATGGCATCACTCCTTGTCTCTCAAAGCAACTGCTGACGCACACTACTTCATGCGACCCAATGGTACGCCTTTCCCTGTAAATCAATGGCTCTTCAAGCACTTGTCGTTTTGATAAAATGGTTGCAATTAAACTATTCTTTATAAAAACCCTAAGCAGTCGACATCCTCAATACTTCACACTTTATCTTCTTCGATTTTTTTTTTTCCGACAAACCTTCTCTGTCAATCTTTTCTTCTCTCACGCCTTACACGATCCAGTCAGTCATTCATTCTCTACTTATCTCATACTTTCCACTTTCTTATGGCTTAAGAATCCTTTGTCCCCTGGTAAACCTTCACCAATTCTAGTTTTGATGACTCTGATAGAGATTTCCTATACTCTAGGTTTTCCATTCCCAATAATTATCATATTACGCTTCCTTCTCTAGACAATCATCCTCATCCTCCTCTTCTCAACCATATTATTTTCTTCTCTGACCAGCTAGTAGCCGACCTTTGCTTTCCCGTCCATCTCTTTTTGTTAGCATAAGTCAATACTTCCACATGCCGTTACAACAGTTCGTTCCAAACGCCTTTCAACATATGTGTGGGATGTTCATGTTATTTCGTCTATTTGACATCCCTCCTGCTCCCTATAATCTTTATCTTTTTCCTATCCCAAAAAATCAAAATTTAGAGCTTTTCTTTTCCAGTCTCGACCAAAGGTGGTCCTCTTTGAGGATATGTCATCTTAGAACAAAGGATAAAAATCTCATTTCTTCTTTGTGGAAATGCCCGATCATGCTATATGGTCCACCGAGTGGTAATCTTCCTTTCCTCCTATCCCTGATCCTAGAAAGTTTAAGCAAGATCCAATCTATGTTTTCTACCTCCCTAAGTTGAGCAATCAACATTTCAAAATCCATAAGTAGCTACATGAAAGTTTTCTGTATCTGTTTGGTCTAAGCCACATCCAAAAGAAACTATCTTGCTCTTTTGGTAAGTCTTAACAATTGAAGCCTTACGTTATTGCTAATTGAGATATTTTGTATTCTATGCAGTGGATGCTATTTTAAAATTCCTGGTCGAGGAAGCAATTGACCTATCCACCGAAAAGCTCTGCCTCAAGGGGCAGGAACTGTTAGCTGAACGGGGTCTACCCTTGGACGCTCCCTTTGGTGGGGCCTCAGATAGTCATGCAGCTGAGTCTAGAGTGGCTATTACCTATGAAGAAGTGCCTTCCAATCTGCTATCGATACCTGAGGGCTCCCCTGCAGGGAAGGAAACCTTTCTACCTATACCTGAGGGTTCTCCTGCAGAGAAGGAAACTTCTCCGAAGTGCAAACACAAAGGGCACAATATTATCCTTGCCCCTGCTCCTAAAAGACGAGCATCTTCCATGGATTCACCATCCATACTTGTACCTTCTACTCTAGAAGAGTTCGTCCAGGTGGAAGCACAATCCTCTAAATGAACCTTATCCGCTCGTCCTTCTAACAGTCCCCTCCAAGGAGCCAACCCAACACAGGAGACCCTCTCTCAACCGACGGTTTCTCACCACCCACTTTTTTTTTGTATCTCCTTGTGCAAAAACCACGAGTACTACATCGAGTCGACCTTATCAATTGCCGATCACTTTTGCTCTACCATCTACCCAGGATGTAGTTGTTTCACCAGCCACTTCTTCATCTTCCACCCCCATACTGCTAGAGGGTCGTTTGATAAATGCTTAGGCAGATACTAAAAATCAACTCAACGAGCTTGCCCCTATAGATTTGGAAGATGAGTATTCTTATGAACAAACCAAGGTAATGTGGCTTACCTTATTGTTTGTCACCTAGGTTAAATGCTCACACTAATACCTGTCTTTTAGCATGTGGCCCAACAATTATATAGCTTAGCCTGAGAAAATGACACACTTAAGTAGCAAGCTTCTGAGGTAGCCACCACTCGTGCTTCTGAACGGATAAAGGAGTTGGATGCCCAATTTCAAGAGGCTCAAAGATGGCCAAGATTGAACATGAGAAAGCAGCCAAGTTGAAGACTGCCCTAGATAACTCAAAAGCTCAACTCCAATCAAAAATAACTCTCCGAGGAAAAATGAAGATAGAGCTGGATGAGCAAACGACAATGATGTCAAAATTATTCGCTTATCTACAGGAGTTATGAGTTACACACAGTGCCGAGCTAGTCACTAAAGAGTTTAAGCTGATAGCTCAATGGGCCGAATGAGAATCTCTGGGTTCAGATTTGGTGAGCACTTAACTTGAAGTGACAAATGCGCGGGTGGACTTGGTGACCTATCAGGCGGGGGAGGACAAAAGGTTTGAGATAAGGAAGAAAGCCCTTTTTATGTCCCAGGAGTTTAACACACCCATTGCATGCTCTCTGGCCAAAGCATTACTATACGAAGTAGATGGTGCCATGGAGAAATTAAAAGAAGGTGGCTATTTGACTTCGGATCCCCTGACTACTTCCCTAGATCACAAAAGGATAACTCAGAGTGATCCGCATGGGTTATTTCTAAACCTATTATAATTTACCTTATTTTTCCTCTGCTATTTTAGTTAATGAAACAGATGTAAATATCCAGCATGAATATAGCTTGACTTCCATTTTTGTTGTCTTTACTATAAAACTTAGTAGTCCAATAATTTATAATTTTACTTAATCTGCATATGCTAACAATAATGTAAGTTTGATTGACTAAAGACCCATACAGGACAAAACAAAAACCTGGTCAGGAGTAGAATTTGCTCGTCCCTGAAGGCTAAATGGATTATAAGGTATAAAGTGTCTCTAGCTAAGTACCAACACCCTTGTAGCTGACCGGGCTTAAGTTAGCTTGAGTTTGCTTCCACACATTTCCACTCAGGTTTAGATTTTTAAGATGAGACAGACCACAGTAAATATTACCTCTTTAGGTGGAGACATTTAGGCTCGATTAGAATAAAACATAGTCAGTATTAGTTCTGCCCAGAGTCTTGCATTAACTTAAAGCAAATCTAGCCAGGCTGTTTTAGTTATTGTCCTCTCCAGTGAGTCGTAAAACCTCACGGGAGCTTAGGGATAGTCATGCTTTAAAAAGAGTTGCATAAAAAACTAAGTTTGCCTCGATAAAATCATTGACGCTTTGAGAGTACTACCTATCAAATCAGTTACTACTATAGGTTTTTGATTGGTGCCACGTATACAGTTGTCATTATGAGTATGCACCCTTTCCTATACCCACCGTTTTGTCTTTTTCATCTATCAGTTGAAAATATAACTCACCTTTTTACTATTATAATTTGATGGCTCTATTGAATAGGTGATTTTAACAATCCTCAATAAAAATTTTTCAGAAAACCCTAAATGTTTTACTCCTCCTTCTCCACTGTTCTCCCCTTCATCATTTTTCTCATCTCCTTCCTTGCGATGGCTGAAGATAACATGTGGTACACATGTTGCTCCTCATAATTCACCCTCACAAATGCCTACGACCTCACCATCAATTACAAAATCCCCACTTATATAGTTATTCACATTAGACAAGACCATCCTTATCGCCCCCCAAGTAGAGAGTATTGTTGTGTTCAGAGAACAAGTCATAATCGAATTCCTCTTCTCCCTTCATCCTTTCTTTGTTACCATTAGCCAATATTTTAGCATTCAGCTCCATCAGTTTATTCCCCAATCCCTTAGCATCTTAAGTGGTGCGGTTATTACTTTTCGTTTGTTCAATGTTCCTCTTTCCCTTCATCTATTCCACCATTACTTCTTTCCTTGACAAGTGGCGAATTGTTTATTTCATTTTCAGGCTCACCCTAAAGTGATTTTATTTAACAAGATTCCAACCCAGGATAAGTAGAGAGACAAATACTTTTTCCTTCACCTTCCCGTCTCTCCATCCTATCCTATAGCCTAGCAACGACATCTTCCCCCATTCCTAATTTGGGTAATATTTGTGCAAACCCAATTCTTCACTAAGCTCTAGATCAACTAAGAGGTTTAAAGTTTAGCTTGTCTGAGTTGACCATAGAGGGCTAATTGTATGTTTTTGGGCTTACTTCAGTTAACCTTGGACTAAGCGCTACTTTTGATAAAAAGATATCCTTACCTTCCTCAGTTATTCACTATCCCTTCATCAATTGTTATAATCGCTCACTTATTTTTACAGTGGAAGCCATCAGATAGGTGAGGACATATTAAAGGAGCGTCAACTTCAGCAAGCCTCCGCCTCTACTGACCCACTCCCTCTGATAGAATCTTCTCATAATTCCTCCCCTGGCTCTTGAGATTCGGATGCTCCCCTTATAGTTAAGCGCAAAATGCCCTGATTAGAGGCTTCAGGTCTGGATATATCGGAGCAACCAATCACTGAGGGCACTCCTCTTGATACCACTGAAGTTTCTTTTGCTTGAAGTAAAGAGCTTGGATCTCAAAACATAGTCACTCTTATTTTAGAATTTCTATGATGAGGCCATAGATTCTTATACCCACATCTCGTACAACTGCCCCAGTTATCAGGCTGACTGAGACAATGCCAAGCCTCCCCTCTACTCAACTAACAACACCACCAATCTTGAGCTCTTCAATCACTCCCCGTTCCAAACGAACTCCTAATACAAAATTGGTCGGTCATACATCCAGACAATCGGTATTCGAGTAGGGTCCTGCATTGGTCGGGCAAATATCAGAACCTTTATTTGTTGAATTGACTTTCACTCACTTGTAGTCTTCTAGGATCCCTCTCGCTCTTCCTTTAAGGCCACCTCTTCCAACTAATTTCTCCTGTCGTTACAAGCAGTCCTGTGCACTACTATCTCAACAAGGGCTGGAGCTTACTGCTACCTCCTCATATGGGATATTGAAGCTAAAGGACTCACTAGTGGAATCTTGGGTGCAATCACACAGATGATCAAAAGGGGCCACAATATCGGAATGCGCCAATGAACATGCTCATAATGCCACTACGGTAAGCCTGCGATCGAGTTTTCCATATAAATTGTCTTCTTGAGTTATGACCTTATCATTGTTTTGTTCAGTTCTATGCTTTGGGACTGCACTTAGGCCAGCTAGTCATGGACCTGAGTGTGCTAATAGGGTTTTAGCATAATGGGTAAAAGAACTAGAAGCAGCTGCCTCTATTTCTAACACTGAATTGATCCACTTGCAAAAAGAAGTTGAAGTTCGAGTAGGGCTCCTCTTAGAATTAGGACAAACCTTGAAGGAGTCCCAATAATTAGTGGATTCTCAATAAGAGGAAATTGGAACTCCAATTACAATTTAACGAATCCAAGCTTCGCGTAGAAAGTGCACTGAGAGATAAGACCCTTTTTGACCTGGCTCATAAAACTACGTTGTTAGAAGAACTAACACTCTCCCACGCATCCCGATCCCCTGAATTGATCCCAGAATTAGCCTCAAAGAATTTATGGATATTAGATCAACAAAGGGAACTAGGTGTGCGAGATGCCCAAATAGGATCACTACAAGTGGAGCTAAACTCTGCCCAAACTGATTTGGCCAACTACAAAGTAGATGAATTGCCTTAGGAGTTATCCTCCAAGAACTTACTGATACTAGAGAAATAAGGGGAGCTAAGCACCTAAGAAGCCCAAATAGGGTCCCTTTGAGTTGAGCTAAACTCTGCACAAACTGAGCTGACTAACTACAAGGCAAGAGAAAATGAATGCCTTGAGATTGGCAAGAGAGTATATCTCGATTCTATAGAGTTTAAAATAAAGTTAGCCACTCGACTTACAGGAACACTCAACCATGTGACTGAAGTTGTCCAACAGTTACAGGAGGGCGGCTATCTATCGACGGACCCTCCCAGACAAGCTATAGACTATCATCGACTTCTCAACGGGCTCCCAACAGATCTTTTGAGCAAATTTGAATGACATTATTTATGTTATAATTCCTAGTATGTAATTGTATGCGACCATTGTAAATAACTGAAATTCCCCAATAGGATGTGCTAAAACTCCAATTTAAAATGTGTTAAGATATGCCGTAAATAAGGTTAGATAGCATCTATTTTTCTCGTGTATTTTCAGAACCACCAGTACTTCATACAGAGTAAACTCCTGTGTGTTCCTCATGTAATATATATTAGTCAATATAATAAGCCAAGCAAGGTACTGATCCTTGAGTGGAGTAACCATGCCGGATGTAACCCCAAGGATAATTTTTCATAATCGATTGCTGGACTAGAGAATAAACTGATCGGGATACTACTATTGTACGGAACAACCAAGTTGGGAAAATGTATTTTGCTCATCAAAGCTTATAAAATACCCTTGGGTTGAGTAATATTTGGGCAGGAAATTAACATCAAGCGGCATAACCATACCCAATAATGTATCATGGTACAAAGGAATAAGGAGCCCCCTGCCGACTGATATGCTAGGCGAAATATCAACGTCGAACAGAAGAAATCAAGCTACACGGTTGTCCTTCCTTGATGTATCTATAATATGGCCTTTAGAGTAATTTTTCATGATGCATCTTCGAGCCAAATAATATACTGGATGACTTAATTGCACAGAGAAGAATAACTAGGTTGAATAATGTAATAAAATCCTTATAGTTAAAATTCATCTAGAACATACACTTGCTTATAACCCAGCTCAAGATTCAGATACTCAGAGTTTGTGAAGGATCGAGAAGATGCGATAAGGGGGTTGAATATCACACATTAAGTCTTTTCTTTTTGACTCATAGAATGAATATCAAAGTAGCAGCAGAAAAAAATACAAGTTACACAAGTGGTTACTTGGTTCGGAGCCTATGTTGACTCCTACTGTAAGATCCGCGATCCTTGATCGCACTATTGGGCAAATCACTATAATTATTTTTTCTAAACCTCTGAAAAGAAGCAATTCGTACAATGATAGATATAAGATAGTAACAGCCTACTATCTTACTTGAAATGAAGTACAATGCAAACTAAATAAAATTATGCTGAACATATAAGAAGCAATGAAGATCATCGACACTTTATCAGAGCAGTAGCTTGCATGAAGATGTGTTGTAGAGTAGTAGCATGAACAGAGACTTTACATAGAGATTAATAGAAAACTTCGTTACTACCTCGGACCTCGAGCTCCCCTTTTATAAGTATGGTTCGGTCGACCAAAAAGTCATTCGGTCGACTGATCCTTTCTGTCGATCGATCTCCCTATCGGTCAATTGAACATGTGCCTTTTCTTCTTTACTGAGATCCGATCTTCACGTCATTAAGAGCATTAATTGTTTGGTTGACCGATCACCTTCTTCGGTTGATCAAATAGAGTAGTTTCCCTATTCGTCAAGATACACCATTAAGTCTTCATTAATGCGGTGATCGTTCGGTCGACCGATCCCTAGGTTTGGTTGACTGATCAGTCTGTCTTCCAAATTTACTTCTACTTGATCTGATCTCTTTTTTGTATTAACCTTGTTTGGTTGACCAATCCATGGGTTCGGTCAATTGGTCGGACCTGTTTTTCAAAACATAGTTAAACAATATATGTCTCTGCAAAACAAAGGTTAGCATAGTTATACGCTGCATGAATAGTAATTGACAATAACGCTATCTTGATCTCAACTTAGAAATATTTTCAATTTCTTTAGTTGGATCAATGACCTAGAGTTTGTTCCTTTTCGGAACACGACCTCACTGTCGCTCCTCTCCAATTGCTTACCTCAACTTACCTGCCAAACATTTGGTCCTCCAGACCTGTTTAGAATTTCTCTGCTTAGTGTCTGATCGCTTGATTCACTAAGACTTTTTTCTGTAATACTATCTTAGCCAGCAGTAATAATAGTAATATCTAACACTATGGTAAAATTAAACTTAGATTTATCAAGATCTGCTGGTCCAGTCGACTGCACGCGGTGATCAGAAACAATCTGATCAACCTAGCTTAGAGTTGACTGCTCTAAGACTTCTCGTTACCTAAGGTTACCTCCCCCTAAGATTTTCTCCATCTGGCTTCACTCACTAGAAGCTAGAGTTACCTCCCTTTAGCGGGTTCTCTACCTAACTTCACTCATCAAGACTCAGCATTAGATCGACTCACCAGGGATTTGATATCGGATCATTCAGACCTATCGAATCCTTCTACTTATCTTCTACGATCTACCGAGATTTTCCTTACCTAGCCGCAACTAGGACTTCCCTTGATCAAGCTCCAATAAATATATTTGTCGGACATTAAAACCTTGGAGGTCGATTGCACCAACAATCTCCCCCTTTTTGATGTTTGATAAATATGTTTAAGTTAGGGATAATTATTGATTTAGGTTTCTAATTTAAACCCTTCTTCTCCCCCTTTATCACTCATAAAAAAGAACCCTTCATGCATATCTTTGATTTCTATGATATTTCCTATGTTTTGCACCAATAATGATAAAATGCCTTTCCTAAAAAAACACTCAAGGTATTCACTAAGGTATTACCTTTACCCTTTTGAAAGATAATAATAAGAAGTATTTAGGGTTTTCAAAATAAGCATGAATCAAATATATTTTGAAAAACATCTGTTCAAAATTTCAAAGATTCTCTTGAAGGATTTTTCAACATTTTGCAAAATCATTTTTACATATTTTCAAGATACTTTCGAAAGAAATTTACAAGAATATTTTCAAGCTAATTTCAAAAATGTTTTAAAGGCATTTTCAAAAGATTTACTAAGTAAAATCTTTCAAAAATATTTTGAAGACTAAAAATATTTTTGTAAAACCAATATATTTCATAGAAGAATTAATTCTTCCAAAATAATTTTTCAAGTAATTTTGTAAAAATGATTTTCAAAAATATTTGACAAAATAAGAGTTTCTTAAAAATAATTTTCAAAGAGATTTGTAAAGAATTTTTATCAAGCACGCTTTTCAAATAATTTTTTAAAGTATGAAACATAAATTTGTAAAGGAATTTTCAAAATATTTTTCAAATTATAATTTAAAAAAAAATATTTTCAAAAGAATGATTTTGAAAAATATTTAAAGAATGTAGAAAATATGTTTTTAAAAGATTTTTTTTAAACTCAAAACTTTTCAAATCCTTTTTGAAGATAAATTTTCAAAAATATTTTATTTTAAACTTTTTTTTAAAGTCTTTCAATACAATCTCTCCCCCTTAACCAGACACTCATTTGGATATTCTTGTTACCCACAAGGAAGACATTCCTATATGCGTCTAAGGGTCAAAATTGACTTAAAAATCTAAAGACTTAGGTGGTGATCAACAATAATTTATATATAATACATCCAATCAATTATCAATCAAAATTTTAAAAATATATTTAATAAAATAGATTTATAAGTTTTCAAAAATATTTTTAATGTACTCTTCATATCATCTCACTCATTCTAAATTTTCAAATATGGTAATCCTATATTTGTGTGAGATGACTTTATTGATTTTGAGTTTGTTAAAATTTGAATTAAGTTAAAATTGAGTTTGAATTTTAGTTGAATTTGGATTATTTTAAGTTAATTTTGGATTAAATTGGATTAAAAAGATTAATTAAGTTAATATTAATGGTAACCTTATTATTATTATTATTATTATTATTATTATTATTTTGATTAATTGAATTAATATTTTTTATGTTTAGTTTAGAAATGTTAAGATTAATTGTTAAATATAATTAACTAATTAATTAAGAATAAATTTATAGTTAATTAAGTTGATTTCTAATTTAATGATTATTAATTGGATTAAGAATTAATTGTAAATTAATTTTAATTATTATGGTAAATTTATATAGGTTGGTTTTTAGATAAATAATTATTTGAGTTGAACTTAATTTGGAATAAACTAAAGTTAATTTCATTAGATTTAACTTATTAATTATTATTTTGACTTAAATTTATTTAGTATTATCATGATTTTTTATTTTAATTAATTAATGATTAAAAATTTACTTTCAGATTAATTAATTAATATAATTGTTAGATTAATAATTGTCTATTTCAGTTAAGGTTAATTATTATTTTAATTGTTGATTAAAGTTTCATAGTTAATTAGTTATGAATTAATTAATTATGAATTATTATTTATTAAGGATTAATTTAATTATTTTTATATGAATTAATTAGTTACAGATTTAAGAATTAGTTTTATTATTTTAAAATTTAATTTAATTAAATTTTGTTTAAGTTTAAATTTCTTTAGTTGTTTATTAAAGTTGAGATTCAAGTTGAAATTCATTAAAGATTAATCATATATATTAAGTTAAATTTTAAGGTTAATTATTAATTTAATTAAGTTAAACTTATTTAGTTATTGATTTCAAGTTTAATTAAATATTTTAATAATTAATTTAGTTTTAATTTAAAGTTGATTTAGTTTGCCTTTAAATTACACTTGAGTTAATTTAATTTAAGTTTGAGTTTACATTTTTAAGTTTTAAATTAAATTTATGATTAAGTTTTAATTGATTAATTAAATTTAATTTTTAGTTTTAATTAAGTTATTAGTTTCAGTAACGGTTTAATTTATTTTAAGTTTTTAAATTAAGTTTTCATTTAATTTTAATTTAAGTTTTATTTAAACTTAATTCTTAAGTAGGTTTAATTTGATTAATGTATTAAACTTTATTTATTAATTTCAAATTAAATTTTTTTTTATTAAATTGTAATTTAATTTTGGTATATTATTTATTAATTCATTAATTATGAATTAACTTTTAATTAGGTTATAAATTAAGATTTAAATTTTTGGTTAATTAATCAGTTTTCGATTTTTAATTAAACAATGTGATTGTTTGATTAAAGTTTATATTATTTTAATTGATTTAAGTTATTAAAAATTTATCAAAAAGGTTGTTTAACCCATGTTAGATTCTAATTTAGCTTTGGGTTAATCAAGCAAACTTTCCAAGGGTAAGTTTACAGTCAGTGGCTAGACATATGACCTTCTTATGTATCAACGATGAATCACTTTCTAAATACATCCGAAAATAGTTCTGTCCAAAGAACTTAATACTAGGTTTTGGTCTAACTAGCTCATGTTTGACTGAGGTACCTTTGGTCAGATCCACTAGGTCTAGTGCACCAGGTAGAATACATATGATTCAGCTAGACATGCTTGCGACAAAGTTTCCTTGACGTACTATCATCCTAATCCATTCCGATGCTATTGTAACGTCATGGCCCCTCGGCCCCTTGGGCGGCCACACTAGCGGCCCAACTGGCGGCCCCTGATGGTCCCTTGGGTGGCCATAATGGTGGACCAATTGGCGACCCCTTATGTCGTCATCCGACGACTCTCGGCCGTGTCGTTACTCACTAGGTCTTCCCACCCCTGGCCAGTGGATTCTTGCCTTCCCCAGGATTCGAACTCTAGACCTCCAGGATAAATACTAGAGTTTATGAATCCTGGTAGCCAAGTGAGTGGCTACCCTTTGGAGTCCCTGTTTCGTGGGTGAAACTCTCAGAAAAACATCATCACTAATAGAGAACTCCAAAGGTCTGCGTCTCCGATCAGCATAACTCTTCTGGCGATCAACGATTACCCAAATATCCAAAATACGAAAACAAAGGATCATATAACCTGGCTCCGATACCAAATAAATTGTCACGCCCCGGAGGAGTCTCTGTCCGAAGAAATTTTGGCAGCATCTCCCCTGTACGGCGGATAATCTGAAACTTTCTACATCGCCCTCTGGGCCACATATACCTCGGCCAACACGGCCGGAACAATAACAATAATATAAACAATCACCCATGCAGTTAATAATTTAACAAAATATAACAGTGATAATATGACTAAAAAACAACCCTACTCAACTACACCCATAAAGCACAAAACCGATGTCCTACTCTACTACACTCATAAAGCTCAAATCCGACGATAAAATCAACTTACCTCTTCTGCCGTCTAGGCAGGCGTGTAGTAAAACAAATCCAATAAAACTCATAGGCAATAAGAATCCATACAAGATCCAAATGTATCAACACAAACAAGTCTAAACATAGTCTAAAACAAGAAAGACTAAAAGTTCAACACGACGTCCTCGTGGACTGCAGGAGACTAGCGACTGGAACTCTCCTGAGAGCATCAACCTGAAAATAGTAAATATCCACGGGGGTGAGTCAACTCCTCAGCGGGTAACAACTGATATGCATAATAAAAAAAATAACATCTTGCACTAATCATGCGTACAGTCTCCTGACACTAGAAGGATAAATGCAACTGAAATAAGAAGGAGAAAACTGTACTAACCAGGACCAAGGTATAAGGATATCAAGGTCATCAGACCGGAAGTGTCATAAATCTTGTATGCATGTCAAACATATGCATCCATCCAAATGCAGCAAATAAATGCAGCAAACACAAACACAATCAATAAATGCATCATGCATATGATGGCAATGACATGTCCTGGTCACCCCTACTCTCCAGTCAGCCGTCTCACACACGATGGTAAGACCGAGTGGGTAGGGCTGTGACAACCGTGCACTCTGCCATTACTGCTCCTGATGAGTGATCGAGTGGATGGGATGCTGTCGGAGTACACCTATCCTCCTTACCCTAAATCATAAATTGGGGAGCTCAATGCTCTCATCTCCCGATACATAATGACGGGGAGGGATCCCTGTCCTACTACAATGCTGCGTCACGCTAACCCATGAGTGGACCAACGGAGTCCTTGATAGAGCACCTGCTGCAACACACCCTGCCTGAATATACCATTAACCCATGAGTGGTCGTGTGCGCAGATACATGTAACTAGAGATGTGCTCAAAAATAATGGAGCCGACAATCGCACAGCATGCAATCATGCGAATGATGCATGACACTAAGCATGGCAATATCCTGAACCAATCCATATATATAAAATGTGTACCCTATAATAAATTGACCTAATCAATGGTATAGGTACACAGGTCATATAAAGAATAAAAAATCCTAGGTCCTGAACATAATAGAAACATAGTTATGTCACTACCCCTATAAGCATGTATAAACAGGTAGGTACTAGCCAGATAGTCTTGTTTGGCCTCAGAGGTAAGCTAGCTCCGCGGTACATTGACCCTTTCCAGATCTTGGAGAGGATTGGAGCAGTAGCTTACCGGCTGGCACTACCACCGTCCCTAGCAGGCGTCCACGATGTATTCCACGTATCTATGCTGAGGAGATATTTACTTGACCCGACGCATGTGCTGACAGATGTCTCAGTTCCAGTTCAGCCTGACGCCACTTATGAGGAGGTTCCGTTACGGATTTTGGACCGGAAGGAGCGTCAGTTGCGGAACAAGACTATCTGGCTAGTTAAAGTCGGATGGCAGCATCATTCAGACGAGGAGGCTATTTGGGAGCTCGAGGATACTATCCGAGCTCGATACCCCCATCTTTTCACTTGAGGTATGTGATTAATTTACCGTTCAATATTTATACTCTATATCTGTTGTTAGTACTTGCTGATGGTAGATAACAAAATTTGGGGACCAAATTTTTATTAGTGGGGGAGAATGTAAAATACTGAAAAGGGCAGAAAATAACAAGGGGAATTTTTTGAAATATTTGGAAATTTTTCGAGAATTTTTCAGAGACCGTATGGGCGAGTTCGCGGAGATAAAAACTGGGCCCCGGGAAAGCCTGTTTAGGCTACCCATTTAAGCGAGGAAATGTTGATTTTCTTTTTATTCTTATTTCTTTTTTCCTTTTCTTTATTTTTTGTCGTTTCCTATTTGCCCGCGAGCCCTAACCTCCTTCCCTGAGCGGTTTCCTCCCCCACTCGCGATAAAACCCCCGGCTTCCTCTTCTCATTTCTGCCCTAGCCACGTCGCGCACAACATTTTCCTCTCTTCTTCTCCCTGTTGCCGACCCATCTCCTTTCTTCTTCTTCTCCACAGCCCTAGCGCCGCCGCCGCACGGGACAGCGCCGACCTTCTCCACGCCGAGCCTTAGTTTCCTGACGCTGACCTCTTCCTCTTAGCCTCTCACCGTGGAGATCTCAGATCGCCGCCCCTTTTTGTCAGCAAGTTTTGGGCGGAAGGAGGAGTATCGAGTCCTCTCCTAATCTACCCTAGTTCTCCACTGTCGAGCCACCTATTTGGCCGTGATTCCACTGTCTGGTCTTTCTCGGCCCCTTCTTCAGACACTCTCAGTGAAGTCTCGGGCAGAGGAAGCAATTGGCACTTCAGGTAAGGCATTGTGTTATGTAGTTAGGTATTTTTGATAGGTGATGTTCACGTCTTATTAATCCAACAGAGGAGAAAAGATTTCCAGTAGGGTTTGCTTTACTGTGGATTGTTCTTGGTCCGACAGCAACCTCCTCTAGCAGTGGGTAAGTACAGATTTAGATGTGTTTTTGTGTTGAATCTGTGATGGATTATGTTATAGTAAGTCCTAATTAGAAGGTGGAACGGTTAGGGTTAATTTCATTAACCCTAATTGATCAATGGATTAGGATTTAGTTTAGTTAATGGATACATGATAGAATTAGCTAAACTAAAATATTGGTGATACAAGACTTTGATTTGAGACGGTGTCTCGACGAGGGATCTATTGCAGATACGATCCTTTCTATTGGAGGCGGGTACTTTGACTTTATGTCATTTGATGTGCATAGTAATGTTTATAACATATAGCAATGATTGTGTTTTGTTATCTGCTTCGGTTGGTTACTACCTGATCTATTACTTGCTTGGTTGTTTACTTATTATGCACTTCATGTTAGTACCTACCTGTTTATACATGCTTATAGGGGTAGTGACACAACCATGTTTCTATTATGTTCAGGACCTAGGGTTTTTGATTCTTTATCTGACCTGTGTACCTAGACCATTGATTAGGTCAATTTATTCTAGGGTACACATTTTATATATATGGATTGGTTCAGGATATTGCCATGCTTAGAATCATGCACCATTCGTATGATTGCATGCTGTGCGATTGTCAGCTCCATTATTGTTGAGTACATCGCTAGTTACATGTATCTGCACACACGACCACTCATGGGTTAGTGGTATATTCAGGCAAGGTGTGTTGCAGTAGGTGCTCTATCAAGGGCTCCATTGGTCCACTCATGGATTAGTGTGACGCAGCATTGTAGCAGGACAGGAATCCCTCCCCGTCATCGTGTACCGGGAGATGAGAGCATTGAGCTCCCCCATTTATGATTTGGGGTAAGGAGGATAGGTGTATTCTGACAGCATCCCGTCCACTCGGTCACTCATCAGGAGTAGTGATGGCAGAGTGCACGGTTGTCACAGCCTTACACACTCGGTATTACCATCGTGTGTGAGACGGCTGACTGGAGAGTAGGGGTGACCAGGACATGTCATTGGCATCATATGCATGATGCATTTATTGGTTGTGTTTGTGTTTGTGTTTGCTGTATTTATTTGCTGCATTTGGATGGATGCATATGTTTGACATGCATACAGGATTTATGACACTTCCGGTCTGATGACCTTGATATCCTTATATACCTTGGTCCTGGTTAGTACAGTTTTCTCCTACTTATTTCAATTGCATTTATCCTTCTAGTGTTAGGAGACTGTACGCATGATTAGTGCTAGATGTTATTTTCTTTATTATGCATATTAGTTGTTACCCGCTGAGGAGTTGACTCACCCCCGTGGATATTTACTATTTTCAGGTTGATGTTGTCAGGAGAGTTCCAGTTGCTAGTCCCTTGCAGTCCATGAGTACGTCGTGTTGAACTTTTAGTCTTTCTTGTTTTAGACTATGTTTGGACTTGTTTGTGTTGATACATTTGGATCTTGTATGGATTATTATTGCCTATGAGTTTTATTGGATTTGTTTTACTACACGTTTGCTTAGACGACAGAAAAGGTAAGTTGATTTTATCGTCGGATTTGAGCTTTATGAGTGTAATGGAGTAAGACATCAGTTTTGTGCTTTATAGGTGTAGTTGAGTATGATTGTTTTTGAGTCATATTATCACTGTTACAGTTTGTTAAATTATTAACTGCGTGGGTGATTGTTTATATTATTGTTATTGTTCCGGCCGTGTTGGCCGATGTATATGTGGCCCAGAGGGCGATGTAGAAAGTTTCAGATTGTCCGTCGTACAAGGGAAATGCTGCCGAAATTTCTTCGGACATGGTCTCCTCCGGGGCGTGACAATTTATTTGGTATCAAATCCAAGTTATACGATCCTTTGTTTTCGTATTTTGGATATTTGGGTAATCGTTGATCGCCAGAAGAGTTATGCTAATCGGAGACGCAGACCTTTGAAGTTCTCTATTGGTGATCATATTTTTCTGAGAGTTTCACCCACAAAATCTCTTCACCCCTTTCGTGGGTGAAACTCTCAGAAAAACATCATCACCAATAGAAAACTCCAAAGGTCTGCGTGTCAGATCAGCATAACTCTTCTAGCGATCAACGATTACCCAAATATCCAAAATACGAAAACAAAGGATCGTATAACCTGGCTCTGATACCAAATAAATTGTCACGCCCCGGAGGAGTCTCTGTCCGAAGAAATTTTGGCAGCATCTCCCCTGTACGGCGGATAATCTGAAACTTTCTATATCGCCCTCTGGGCCACATATACCTCGGCCAACACGGCCGGAACAATAACAATAATATAAACAATCACCCATGCAGTTAATAATTTAACAAACTATAACAGTGATAATATGACTAAAAAACAACCCTACTCAACTACACCCATAAAGCACAAAACCGATGTCCTACTCTACTACACTCATAAAGCTCAAATCCGACGATAAAATCAACTTACCTCTTCTGTCGTCTAGGCAGTCGTGTAGTAAAACAAATCCAATAAAACTCATAGGCAATAAGAATCCATACAAGATCCAAATGTATCGACACAAACAAGTCCAAACATAGTCTAAAACAAGAAAGTCTAAAAGTTCAACACGACGTCCTCGTGGACTGCAGGGGACTAGCGACTCAAACTCTCCTGACAGCATCAACCTGAAAATAGTAAATATCCACGGGGGTGAGTCAACTCCTCAGCGGGTAACAACTAATATGCATAATAAAGAAAATAACATCTAGCACTAATCATGCGTACAATCTCCTGACACTAGAAGGATAAATGCAACTGAAATAAGCCGGAGAAAACTGTACTAACTAGGACCAAGGTATAAGGATATCAAGGTCATCAGACCGGAAGTGTCATAAATCCTGTATGCATGTCAAACATATGCATCCATCCAAATGCAACAAATAAATGCAGCAAACACAAACACAACCAATAAATGCATCATGCATATGATGCCAATGACATGTCTTGGTCACCCCTACTCTCCAGTCAGCCGTCTCACACACGATGGTAAGATCGAGTGGGTAGGGCTGTGACAACCATGCACTCTGCCATCACTACTCCTGATGAGTGACCGAGTGGATGGGATGCTGTCGGAGTACACCTATCCTCCTTACCCCAAATCATAAATGGGGGAGCTCAATGCTCTCATCTCCCGGTACACGATGATGGGGAGGGATCCCTGTCCTGCTACAACGCTGCGTCACACTAACTCATCAGTAGACCAACGGAGCCCTTGACAGAGCACCTACTGTAACACACCCCGCCAGAATATACCACTAACCAATGAGTGGTCATGTGTGCAGATACATGAACTAGCGATGTGCTCAACAATAATGGAGCCGACAATCGCACACCATGCAATCATGCGAATGGTGCATGACACTAAGCATGACAATATCCCGAACCAATCCATATATATAAAATGTGTACCCTAGAATAAATTGATCTAATCAATGGTCTAGGTACACAGGTCAGATAAAGAATCAAAAACCCTAGGTCCTGAACATAATAGAAACATGGTTGTGTCACTACCCCTATAAGCATGTATAAACAGGTAGGTACTAGCATGAAGTGCATAATAAGTAAACAACCAAGCAAGTAACAAATCAGGTAGTGACCAATCGAAGCAGATAACAAAACACAATCATTGCTATATGTTATAAATATTACTATGCATATCAAATGACATAAAGTCAAAGTACCCGCCTCCAATAGAAAGGATCGTATTCGCAATAGATCCCTCGTCGAGACACCGTCTCAAATCGAAGTCTTGTATCACCAATATTTTAGTTTAGCTAATTCTATCATGCATCCATTAACTAAACTAAATCCTAATCCATTGATCAATTAGGGTTAATGAAATTAACCCTAACCGTTCCACCTTCTAATTAGGACTTACTATAACATAATCCATCATAGATTCAACACAAAAACACATCTAAATCTGTACTTACCCACTGCTAGAGGAGGTTGCTGCCGGACCAAGAATAATCCACAGTAAAGCAAACCCTACTAGAAATCTTTTCCCCTCTGTCGGATTAATAAGACGTGAACATCACCTATCAAAAATCCTTAACTACATAGCACAATGCCTTACCTGAAGTGGAATCATGACTGCCAGTTGCTTCCTCTGCCCGAGACTTCACTGAGAGTGTCTGAAGAAGGGGCCGAGAAAGACTAGACAGTGGAATCACGGCCAAATAGGTGGCTCGGCAGTGGAGAACTAGGGCAGATTAGGAGAGGACTCGATACTCCTCCTTCCGGCCAAAACTTGCTGACAAAAAGGGGTGGCGATCTGAGATCTCCACGGTGAGAGGCTAAGAGGAAGAGGTCAGCGTCAGGAAACTAAGGCTCGGCGTGGAGAAGGCCAGCGCTGTCCCGTGCGGCGGCGGCGCTAGGGCTGTGGAGAAGAAGAAGAAAGGAGATGGGTCGGCGACAGGGAGAAGAAGAGAGGAAAATGCTGTGCGCGACGTGGCTAGGGCAGAAATGAGAAGAGGAAGTCGAGGGGTTTTGTCGCGAGAGGGGGAGGAAACCGCTTGGGGAAGGAGGTTAGGGCTCGCGGGCAAAGAGGAAATGACTAAAAATAAAGAAAAGGAAAAAAGAAATAAGAATAAAAAGAAAATCAACATTTCCTCGCTTAAATGGGTAGCCTAAACAAGCTTTCCCGGGGCCCAGTTTTTATCCCCGCGAACTCGTCCATACGGTCTCTGAAAAATTCTCGAAAAATTTCTAAAATTTTTTGAAAATTCCCCTTATTATTTTCTGCCCCTTTTTGGTATTTTACAGCTATGCCATTAGGGTTTATTAAACCTTTTATTACTAACCATTCTAAACTGATAGGATAAGAATAGAATGCATGACATGGTATATAACAGGTAATTTAAAGTATGTATGATCATGACAAGTCAATCAATTCAAACAAGACATATTATTATTATTATTATTATTATTATTATTGTGGTTGTTGTTGTTGTTATTGTTATTATTGATTGGCTTATAACCCAAGTCTTGATTTTGTGAGTTAGTAAAATTATTAATTAACTTTTCTAATTTATAAATTTTATTTTTCAAAAGATTATTTTGTTTTTCTAGTTTTCCAAAATTTGTGTTTTTAAATTTAGAAAAATTATTTTCTTTGTTATTTTTATTTTCAAATTCTTATGTTCAAATATTAAAGGATTAATTTTTAAATTTTTATAGTTTAAATTTTATTTTCTAAATTTCTAGTTAAATTTTGTTTATTATTAATTAATTTTTAAAAATTATTATTTTAATTTAATTTTAAATTATTTTGAATAAATGGATTTTGATTAACTGAATCTATATTATGATTAAGGTTTGAGTTTATTTGATCAATTTTAGTTATATTTGAATTTGTTAAATTTTTATTAATTAAATTATTTTTGTTAAACAATGTTAATGTAGGATTTTTATGTATTTTTAAATTCACATCATAACTTAAACAAGAAAGATCTAAAATATGTAAATTTTAATATAAAAAAAGTTTATTTATCTTAATTGCTCCTCTTGGATCCTTGGATCTTCTCTTCAGGCTTTGAAATTTGTAATGACTCATTCTTTTGCACTTGAAGTACTCTATGTGATCTTTCCTTTTTCTAGACTCTAAGCATTGGTTCTGTAACAACCCACCCTTCTTACTTCTACTCTCTAAGGGCGAATGTTACCTAACTACAACTCTCTATCTAGTGTCACTAACGCTATTATTAGAGTCAGTTAGATTTATCACGGTTCAGAGGAATTCCTACCAAAAAATTTCGGCAGAATCTCCCCTGTACCGGTGACCAAATCTATAATACACAAGATATATATACGCAGCCACAGGCGGCTGGAACTCATTTTTCACAACCACGCAGTTATAAAACAACAGTAAAGACAACCAACTATTTCACTCCACAAATAATTAAAGTGACTAAATGCATATGCGGAAATAAATTCAACTACAATCTCACAAACTTCATAATAGTGTTAAAGGAAAGAACTAAAACATAAACTCTAATCAAATAGGTCCTGCAAGTTTGATAACACTCTCTGGATCTCTCCATAGTCGCAGTCATCACACACCTTCATCACCACCACCATCCTGTCGTCTCCCTTCATATCTTAGCTTTTCCTTTATCTGCAGTAGGAGGAAAAAGAAAAGATCTATAAGCGAAAACGCTTAGTAAGTACTAATCTATCTCACAAAACTCGAAATGCATAAATGTAATGCAATACTACTGAAACTGAAATGCTAAAGCAAATCTGCATGTGCTCATGGTATACAGAAAATGAAACTGAATACTAAACATGCTCACTATCTAACAGGATAATAAGAAATGAACACTGTAAGCTTAGAATTAAAGAAACTAACTTTTTATTTATTCTAAGCATAAAACTTATTATATTTTCTTATATCCTTGTAATAGAAATTAATCTTTTAATTTCTATCTTTTACTTTCTTCTTCTTTCTTTTGGTTTTCTTTTCTTTGGGCCCAGGCTTAGTACCATCTCATGCGCGTTCCCTAATAGGTTGGGGTTGCGAGCCACCAATCCTAAAAGAGCAGACCTCGGTCTACCAGGGCCAAGACCTCGGAAATGGTCACCTGGATTTGTTTAACGACAAGCTCTTGGATGTCGGGTACTAGCCTCTTGCTTGACTTACTTGTTATCTTTCTTATTCTTTTATCTTCCTTATTATCTTTTATTAAAGATTGTGGGAGTCCTTTAAATATACTTAACAAGTATGGGTGTATAATCAACTAACCATGCTATATAACAGAATAAAACAAGTAACTTAAAGCTTACTGATCATGCTATAAGCTAAACTAAAGAAAGTAATTTAAAGCCTTTGAATCATACGGTGAAAACATGGCAAAGGATGCTATTTTAGTGCTTCTAAACATGCTGTAAAATCAAGTATGGAATGATTCTAATCATGCTATAAATAAAGCAAAAGGAAGCTAACTTTGGGCTTTCTAAGTATGCTGTAATAAAAGCAATATATGTAACTCTACACTTTCTATCATGCTGTAGAAACAGAGCATGGAATGCTACTTTAAGGGCTTCTAAACCTGCTATTAAAACATGACAAAGAATACTACTTTAAGGCCTTTAAACATGCTATACAAAATAAGGTAACATGCTACTTTAAACTTCTTAAACATGCTATAAACGAAGCGTAAAGGAAACTAATTTCTTGGCCTTCTAAGTATGCTGTAAGGACAAGTATAGGATGCTACTTAGAAATTCTCATCATGCTATAATGGAAGCAAAGGAATGCGACTCAGGTTTTATAAGCATGCTGTCCAAAATATTTACTTATCAAACTTAAGTATGTACAACATGACCCTAAAGCAAAGAGGTTCATGAACAACATACGCTCAAGAATAAAATGCATACAATTCTAATTAGCACTAAACCATTCTACTTGCTCAATTAGCCTAGATGATACTTGGAGTTCCCTATGCAGGTCACGGCATAAACCCAAACTTCATGTGCAGGTCACGGCAGGTATCAAGGCTTCCTGTGCAGGTCTCGGCAGCACTCGGATGGCACCAAAAATCCACCCACTTCAACCCCGCAAGCTCAAATCATGCTATACTTAGGCTTAAAACCGAAATATACAAACCCTAATGTCAAAGGATGTTGTTCGGCTATGAACAGGGCATGGAAAGGAAACAAAACTGAGCTTACAATTCTACACGGCAAGCAAAAATCCGAAAGCAACCATACCAAACGAAGCAACTCCTACCACAGGTGAGAGTAGTACTTACCCTTGCTTGTATGACTTACAACCGAAGGAGAGGCCTCTAGGGTTTCGGCTAGCTTCAAATCTCGGCGTTCCTTTGTGTCCGCGTGCTCCCTTCGACGAGAGAAGCTCGGGTCCAAGCGGAGCTCACGGTAGTGTCCTTGTCCGACCGTCGGAGGCGAAGCCTGAGCGGCGGCTGCGATTTCGCCCGAGAGGAAGCCGACGCCGCGGGAGAGGAAGGGATCGCGAGATTAGGTCACGGGAAAATAATTCCCTTCTCCCCTTAACTTATCCCTTTTATAACCTAGATTTAACTTTGCCCTTTACTATGACTCATATATATCCGCTTCATACTTATTAACAAACCACGCGTAGCCCAGTTGGTTGGCTGTGTCCGATTAGGTCGGGTTCGGCCGGAGGTCTTGGGTTCGAGTCTCACCTTCAACGGTTTTTGTCACAACTTCTTTTCTTTTTGTAACCCTACCAAACGACCTCCAAAAATTACGTAAAAATACTCTAAAAATTCCTAAAAATCTCTAGAATATTTTAAAAGTATTTCCAAATATTTTTATGGGATTTTAGAACTTGAAATAGGGAAAATCGGGTCGTTACAGGTTCCTCCTTTCTCTCCAGTTGTGCTAAATGACCTGGCTAGGGGCTAAATAAATTTAAAGGTGCAAGAGCATACTCGCTTATAACCTAGCTAGATAACTTGGGAGTTTGGGATAGATCGGATCTCTCGAGGGCTTAATAAATTTAAAGGCGCGAGAGCATGCTAGCTTATAATTTGGTCGGACGACTCAGGAGTCTGGAACAAGCCTGACCGCTCGGGGGCTTAATAAATTTAAAGGTGTGAAAGCATGCTCGATTATAACCCAGCCGGATGGATCAAGAGTCTGGGACAAGCCCTATCGCTCTGGGGTGTAATAAATTTAAAAGTGTGAGTACATGCTTTCTTATAACCCGTCCAGATGACTCGGGAGTTTGGGACATGCCTGGTCTGAAACTCAGGGGTTAAATAAACTTTATAAAAATTTTTTGGAATGGCTTCACCTACATTCTCATTAAATGTAAAATTTTTACATAATACATGAACAAATTATAGGCATACTTTTCAGACCCTATAGGGATGTAGATGATTCATACTCTAGGGTCACTATAATCTCCTTCCTTCTGCATCTTTGAGATAGTAGGAACTCGAGGCGAGTTTTTGTACCACTTTGAATGGTCCTCTCCACTGGGGCTCCAACTTGTTAACGTCCCCTACCGGCTTGACTCACTTCCAGATTAGTTCTTCGGCATAGAAAAATCGAGGGATGAATCTCCTATTATAATTTTGCTTCATCCTTTGTCGGTAAACCATCAGCCGAGCCGTTGCCTTGTCTCTGATTTCTTCTATCAGATTTAGCTCCATAAGACACCAACTAGCATTATCTTTGTCATATAGTCTCACCTTCGATTGGATTCTATACCAATCTCTACTAGGACTACTGCTTCACCGCCATAAATTAGATGAAAAGTAGTTATATCTATAGCTTCCCAAGGGGTCACACGATATGTCCATAATACGTTGAGTAACTCATCCACCTAACTTCTTCCAACATGATCTATTTTAGTTTAAGCCATCTGATGATTTTTCTATTTGTTACTTCGGCCTGACCATTACTTTATGGATAAGCTACAGATGTGAAGGCCTATGTAATATTGTAACCAGAACACCACTCCCAAATTTTCCTACTCTAGAATTGCCTTCCATTATCTGAGACCAGCTTATGTGGAATTTTGAACCTGTAAATAATGTGTTGCCATAGAAATTTAATAACCTTTTGTTCAGTTATCTTGGCTAGCGGCTCAGCCTCCACCCATTTTGAGAAATAATCCATAGCCACTAATAAGAATCACTTTTGAGTCAGTGCTAGAGGAAAATGCCCCACATTATCCATGCCTCATTGATCGAACGGATAATAAACTATTGAAGTTTTTAACAACTTCATGGGATGATGTGCGATGTTCTAATGCTTCTGACAAGACAAATAAGTTCTCACTAGCTGGGCAATATCAACTTACAGAGTGGGCCAAAAATACCTGGCCAACAACACCTTCCAAGAGAGAGATTGACCGCTCGCATGAATTTTACAAGAGCCTTGATGTATTTCCTGCAAAATATATTGTATGTCATCTAGACTGATGCACTTAAGCAGAGAACATGAGAAGACCCTCTTATAAATCTGATCATCAATCAGAGTGAACTGACCTTCTCTCTTCTTAATCATACGTTCCTGGTTGCCCTCGGTCGGCAAACTACCCTGTTGTAGAAATAATATAATTGGCGTTCTCCAATCATTCTTTAATTCAAGGTCAGCTTATCGCCCAATATAGGCTACTAGTAGTGTTTGCTCCACTGGCCTGTCTATAGCCCAAGGTATTATGGCTGAAGCTAACTTGACTAGATCATCTGCTGTTTGATTTTCTGATCAAGGAATTTTCTATATAATTACCTCCTGAAACTTAGCCCTCAGCTTCTCAAAAGCTTCTACATAGAGCTTGAGCCATTCGTTATTGATCTCGAAGTTGCTTGACAGTTGTTGAGCTGCTAATTCAGAATCTAAGTAGATTAAAATATGGGCAGCTCCTACATGTCGAGCGGCTTGTAGTTCGGCTATTAGTACTTCATACTCTGCTTCATTATTGGTAGCTCTATAATTCAGATAAACAGATAATTGCATTTTATCCTCTCTGGGTGATATTATAAGGATCCTTATTCCGCTGCCCTATCGGGTGGATGAACCATCCACGTATATCTTCTAGGTCTTCTTAGGCTTAGGACCTTGTACTTCTGCTATAAAGTCTACTAAGGCTTGAGCATTGATGGCTGCTCAGGGTTGATATTGTATGTCATACTCACTGAGCTCAGTGGTCCACTTGATCAACCTTCCGGAGGCTTCAGGATTGACAAGCACATGACCCAATTAGGTTCTATTGGTTAGCACGATGATCGGATGGGATAAGAAATAAGGATGTAACCTTTGAGTAGATAAAACTAGCATGTACACTAATTTCTCGAGTGTGGTATAACGACACTCGACTCCTTTTAATAAATGGATAAAGAAATATACAAGTTATTGTTCTCTTCCCTCTTGCCTTACTAACACTGCCCCAACAGCATGCTCATTGGTGGATAAGTAAATTCACAAAGTTTCCCCTACTATTGGTTTAGCTAATACAGGCAGAGTAGACAAATAATTCTTTAGCTCTTCAAATGCTTTGTCACAATCCGCATCCCATTGAAATTTGGTCACCTGACGAAGTATCTTGAAGAAAGGTAGACTCCAGTCAGCTGATCAAGAGATGAAGTGAGACAATGCTATGATCTGACAAGTCAACCTCTGTGCTTCTTTTAGGTTATGTAGAGGGGCCAGGTCTTGAAGAGCAAGCACTTTCCTTGGGTTGGCTTCGATTCCCCGCTCCATCACTATGTATCCCAGGAATTGTTCGTTTCTGGCTCCGAATAAGCATTTACTAGGATTGAGCTTTAATCCATATTGCCTCAAAGTTTGACAGGTCTCTTCCACATAGCGCACAAATCACTCACCCAGAGGGATTTGATAAAGATGTCATTCACATGATCTGCTTATGAAATACCTTGTTCATAAGTTGTTGATAGGTAGCTCCTATATTCTTTAGTCCAAATGGCATAATATTATAACAATAAGTTCCCTTGGTAGTTATGAAGCTAACCTTTTCCTAATCATCTTTGGTGAGAGGGACTTGGTGATATCCCTAGTAAGTGTCCATCATATAGATGAATTCACACCCAGCAGTAGAATCTACCACTTGATCGATATGGGATAGTGGATAGTAATCTTTCGGATAGGCTTTGTTAAGATCTCTAAAGTTTATGTAAACCCTCCACTTGTTTCCTGGTTTAGACACCAGGACAACATTTGCCAACCAGCTTGGGAACTGAACTTCCCGAATGTAGCCCGCCTCTAGTAATTTATCCACCTCTTCCTTGATAATATTGTTTTGCTTGTCCATAAATCTTGCTTCCTCTACTTGACCGGACGGGCATTCAGATGAACATGGAGTACATAATCCATGACCTCGGGCGATACACCCGTCACTTCCTGTACTTGACTGGAAGGGCATCCGGTTGAATCTGTACTTCTTCCTTCTCATATACTAGGATGGGTTGTTACTCGGATAGTATTGAACTCCATTCTTTGAATTTTTCGGGTGACATGTAACGACCCAACCTCCCTACTACTCTCTAGAGGTGGACGCTACTTAACTACTAACTCTACTTAACCGGTATGATAGAAACCACGAGGAGTCCCTACTGAAAAATTTCGGCAGCACCTCCCCTGTACCGGTGACCATAAACTAAGATACATATATAGTATACATCAGCCACAGGTGGCTGGAACATATATCAAATACCCACGCAGTTAAATAAGTGTCAAACACCACTCACATCAAAAAAATAACCCGAAAACAGAAGACAACTATACTAGTGACATCACACGAGATCACAATCCATCTACCATGTCCTAATAATAGCAAGACAACATACGCAATCCCAAATACCTCTAACATATCAATAAGGAAAGAAAACTAAAAGAACTCCTTTCTAGCCCCAAGACTTCCATAGTCTTGACATCACACATCCATCTGCACCTCCTTGTCACCTTCCTTTTCTATAGATTTCCATTTCCTTTATTTGTAGTAAGAGGAAATGCAAACTATAAGCAAAATTGCTTAGTAAGCGCTATCTAACTCACAAAACTCGAATATGCATGTGGATATACTGAAATATAAAAACTGAATGCTCAACAGGAAAACTACTCATGTTCATCTACTAGTAAAAGAAACATACTGAAATGCTAAACATGTAAAAAAAATCTATACAATCATGCTAGCATAAAGAACTAAACTTGCTGAATTTTAAACACTTTCTGAATCTTATTTCACTTGTTTAAAATTTATACTTTTATACTTTTATACTTATGTGAAACTTATTTTACTTGTTCAAAAGCTTATACTTTTAATACTTCAAAATAATAATCAACTTCTCTTGGGCCCAGGCGTAGTACCATCTTATGCGCGTTTCTTAATAGGTTGGGGTAGCGAGCCACCAATCCTAAAAGAGCAGACCTTGGTCTACCAGGGCCAAGACCTTGGAATTGGACACCTGGATTTGTTTAACGATAACCTTGGAAGTTGGGTACTAGCCTCTTCAAAGTAAAATATCTTAATTACTTCTTCTTTAAATGCCTTGGCATTTTAACAAGCACCTTGTGTGCCAAAATTCCTAAGGTCTTGACTTTGGGATCTACTTAAGGCTTTGACCTTTTTCTTTCTTTTCTTTATCTTTCTTATAAAACTTAAAATACTGATAGGGAACTCAAAATCTGGAACTGAAATGCTTAATGAAAAATCTGCACTGTAATGCATATTAAAAATCTGCAATGCATATCAAAAATCTGCAGTAATGCTTAACAGAAAAATCTGCACTAAAGCTTACACAATCTGCACCATAAGCTTACAAAAAGAAGTTTTGGACTGCATATTATAAGCAAACTGTGCATGCTTAATAGACCAGCAAGGAAAATAAACCTAGACGAGAAAGAATGGTGACGAAGGGTTAATAGCATGGTTAACACATCCATTGTTTATACTAATCGATCCCAAATCAATTTACTGCTTCCTGATCATGGGTCAAAACAAGATTTCATTATAATGTACGTTAATAAACCAGTGAGCTGCAAGGATTGCAGTTTGGTCAAAAGATCCAGTTCAACCAGGTGTTTCCTACCATATCAAGGACAACTTCAGAAAGTAATGAATTGAAGCAAAATTTGATTGTCCTTAAACCGATGAGCTAACAAATTGCAATTTTCTTCCAGTTGACCATTAGAAATCTATTGCAATTGGGAGTTTTCTAATGTTCAATTGGCCAACTTCCTGTTATTGGACTAATCTGATCTAGTTTTGAAACATTTGATGCTACACTAAAAGTTCCAACAGGGCAAAAACCACCAGAGATCTTAGTTTTAAAACAGCTATCTCAGATGACCGTCATGAGATTATAAAAATCTGAATACTCATTTGATTTCTTCCATTGAAATTTGAAAACCATAAGAAAGCTCTAGCAAAAAAAATCATGGGTTCAACAATCCTAATTGTTTGTTGTCAATGATTGATCTTGTCGTTGTTTCACCTTATCGATAAACAATAATCTAGGATGCATGGGCTATTGCCAATTCAGGCATTTCCTAATTGCAATAATTTTTCATTCAACTTAACAAATTATTCTTGTTCCCAGCTTAATATGAACTAGTCTTAAAATACACTTAAAACGACACTAAAGATTACCAATAAAACATTTTTATCCAAGCTTCGTATGCACCATCATGAATAAACACAACTTGGGAACGGATCCAAAACCCTGTTTACTAAATACCAACAAAATGGGCATACGACACATCCTCAAAGAGAAGCCAAATCTGTCCCAAACTATGAGCTATCTCGGAAACAAACATCACAACAAAGAAATCAGTACTCAACTTATCCAATTCTAACCAAAAATGCTAAGCCGAATCAAAAACTCTCATGAAAACCTCGGAATCGACTCAAAGACCTCACGGAAACCTCAAATCAAACCTGGAACTTTACAAGAATCCGGAGCTACTCTACTGCAGGTGAGGAAGCACTTACCTTGCGTTCTTGGATTCACAACCGAGAAGAAAGGCTCTAGGGTTCCAGTTAGCTCAAGTTTTCCGGGTCCTCTTCGTGCTCACGACTTCCCTTCGACAATAGGAGCTCATATTGATGAAGAACTCCTGGAGTTAGCCCCTCACTAGCCGCCGGAAACGAAGCTGGGGCTTTGTTTTTCTTCGCTCGGGCAGAATCGGCGCCGTCGCACGTGAGGAAGAAGAGAAGAGAAGAGAGGAATTTTGGTCTCGGGAAAATTAAGCCCTCTTTTTATAACTAGGGCACTTTATTATTTAACTACTGCTTAAATATAATTCTGTCCCTTATTTGTTCAGCAACATCCACTTGGACACTTGGTCAGCCGGATCCGCTTAAGAGTTGGCTCAGCCCGAGGTTGCGGGTTCGAATCTCGGCTTGGACATTTTTTTGTCGAAACTTCATTCGTTTTGTAAAAATACCAAACGACCTCCAAAAATTGCATAAAAAACTCTAAATTTTTTTAAAAATCTCTAGAATATTTCTAAGGCATTTTTAAATATTTTTAAATTACTTTTAAGACTCGAAATGAGGAAATTTGGGTTGTTACAATTCCCCATACCTTATAAAAAGTTCGTTCTCGAACTTAGAATAACTCTGGATATTTCTGTCTCATACTGTCTTCACGCTCCCAAGTAACTTTCTCGTGCTTCTGATTCTGCCAGATGACCTTCACTAGTGACACTTTTTTGTTCCTTAGTCTCTTAACTTCTCTGTCCACTATCTGTGTAGGTCTGCTCTCATAAGTAAGATCCTCCTGGATCTGCACTGACTAAGGCTGAATCACTTGGCTAGGGTCGTAGAGACACTTCTTTAACATGGAGACATGAAATACGTTATGTATTGCCGACATGTCCTGTGGTAAGTCCAGCTTCTATGCTACTTTCCCAATCCTTTCCGTGATCAGGTAGGGTCCTACATAGCGAGCACTTAACTTGCCCTTCTTGCCAAATCTCATTACTCCCTTCATAGGAGCGACCTTGAGAAAAATTGAGTCCCCTACTTGGAACTCAAGTGGCCTATGACATGTGTCAGCATAACTTTTCTGTCTACTCTGGGCAGTCTCAATCCTCTGTCTCAATCCTCTGCCCAACTCTACTTCCATTTCTTTTCTTTCACCTGCTTCTTGCCAGCAAATGGGTGATCTGCACTTCCTCCCATACAATGCCTCATATGGTGACATCTTAATGGTGGCCTGATAGCTATTGTTGTAGGCAAACTCAGCTAAGCATAGATACTTGCACCAACTTTCCTTGAAATCTAGTGCACAAGCTCTGAGCATCTTCTAAAATCTGATTTACTCGCTCTGTCTGTCCATCAGTCTGAGGATGGAAGGCTATACTGAACTTGAGTTTGGTGCCTAGTGCATTCTGAACACACTCCCAAAAGTGAGAGGTGAAACGACCATCTCTATCAGAAACAATAGATTTAGGAACTCCATGAAGTCTGATCACCTCCTTAACATATAGCTGTGCCAACTGCTCTATAGAGTGGGACACCTTTATGGCTAGAAAATGAGCAGACTTGATCAATCGGTCCACTATTACCCATATCGCGTCATATCCATTCGTGGTTCTTGGAAGACCTGTTATAAAGTCCATGGATATGTCTTCCCACTTTCACTCTGGCATTGGAAGAGGCTGTAGAACTCCTCCTGGTCTCTGGTATTCTGCTTTGACCCTCTGACATGTCAGGCAGGTACTGACATATTTAGCAACATCTCTTTTGAGTCCAGACCACCAGAATCTCTGTTTCACGTCCTGGTACATCTTGGTAGAACCAGGATGCATAGAGTAAGGTGTACTATGAGCTTCTTCTAAAATTTTCTTTCTCAGTTCTTCATCATTGGGGACACAAAGGTGGCTCCCCTGATAAAGAATTCCACTGTCTGATACTCGAAACTCCGAAATTTCTTCTTTTTGTATCCCTTGCTTGATCTTCTGGATGTCTGGATCTTCACTTTGCTTTCTCTGTATATCCTCAAGCAAGGTAGACTCTAAGGTCAATGCAGAGAGTTGCCCATAAATAATTTCCATTCCAAAATCTGACAACTCCTTCTGCAGTGGCAGGGCTAATGATGACAAAGACATCAGGGATGCACTGGATTTTCTGCTTCGTGCATTTTCCACTTTGTTAGCTTTGCCTGGGTGGTAGAGGATTTCACAGTCATAGTCTTTAACCAACTCCAGCCACCTGCGCTGTCTCATATTTACACTACAAGAATTTTTGCATTCAACAACACCCAATAGACAACGCTTTTTAATAAAAACGTTGTCGTTCTTTGTTTTACAACGCTTTTAGTGAAAAGCGTTGTCTATGGTATTTACTTTTTACTAAAGACAACGGTTTTTAATGAAGTGTTGTCTTTAGTGTTGTTGTTTATGGTCAAAGACAACATTTTTTTAAAAAACGTTTTTTAAAGTGTTGTGTATGTTTCCCCTAAACTCACTTAAAATAAATTCGCAGCCCTCGCTTTGCTAAACTCTAAACCCTCAACGCGCGCGCGCCTTCTCCTCACCACTCCTCTCCACGAGTTCTCCTCTCCACTCCTCTCCACGAGTGCCTTCTCCTCTCCTTCTCCTCTCCACGAGTGCCTTCTCCTCTCCTTCTCCTCTCCACGAGCGCCTTCTCCTCTCCACGAGCGCCTTCTCCTCTCCTTGCTGCGTGATCTCCTCTGAACCCTAATCTCGACCCAAACTCCTCACGCAAAACTCCTCACGCCGGCCCAACTCCTCCAAGTCGAGATCCCTAATCTCGCATTTCCCCATCTCCTCAATCAAAGTCAGCTTACCCTTCCTAATCTTCTCACGACTCCTCAACTCCTCTGAACCCTTCGATCTTAGTTCCTTCCTCGCAGAGCAGATTCGAGAGTAGGAGGAACGGAAGAAAGAAAGGTAAAATTTCTTCCATCCCTCTAGAATAAGATTTTGTTTATTTTTGATTATTTTCCAAACTAGCCATTTTGCCGGATTCATACTGCATCATTTTCCCCCTCCCCTGATTGTATTTTCTCATGATTTAATCTGGAATTTTTAAACGTTTAGCTATAGACTTTGGCAGTAGGTATTAATCCTTAAAAATAGCATGAAGCATATAACATACTATCCTTTTTTCTCAAATTCAGTGTGAAGCTGTTGGCCAAGTTGCAGATATTATTCACATTCCAGCCTTTCTTTGTCGTCAGGTATAATGTGCAGCTTGAAATTAATCAATCTCTAGTGTTATTCTACTATTATTTTTATTGTGTACCCTTAATGCGCAGAGAATATCTCTCATTTTTATTGTATCTAAAACTTGTGTTCTGCATTATCTCATCTTAATTATGGGCAGTGACTTGTGCCTACTCAGTTTGTTGAATTTATATCAACTACTATTGTTATATTTATGTCACTTGCCTTCTAAGAGCTTAATGGCTTAAGTATGATTTAATACATCATGCACTATTGCATTGAGTTGCTTATGTTGATGTCCCTTTGAGGAAGTTGCAGATTCTCAAGTGCTAAAGAAACAAAGTTGCTTATTATAAGTTATAATTCAAGCATTTTCCTGGAATGGTTTCATTTTTCAACTAAAGGTTAACATGTTTCAATAGAGAATATGTTTTGGTGAATGCTCCAATATTATATGACTCTACAATTTATACCAAGGCAAAAGTACCTAACTACCTATACGTAGACTCTAACAAACATGTACATATGGATAATATAGATAACTAGGTTATCTCCCCAAGTGAGAAATTTGCTATTGGGATTGCATTTTGATGAGAAACCTGTATGGTCAAAAATTTTCAGGTAGAAATACAATTTTGATTAATTGTTTAAATATTTTGTTATAGTTTCACACTATTGTTTGTGTTAATATTTTTAGGTATTAGCTCATTGTTGATTGATTAGTTATAAAGAATGGACAAAGATTGGATGTCAAAGGATAGACTATCACGTGAATATGAGAATGGAGTTGAGTCTTTCTTGCAATTTGCAATGGAAAACACTAATGATCCGAATATGGGAATATCTTGCCCATGTGCAAAATGTGGCAATCTAAAGAAGAAAAATATACAAACTATCAGGGCACATCTGTATTGTAACGGTATAGATATGACATATCATACATGGATATGACACGGCGAAAGATCTACGATAGGGATTTCACAAAATGAAAGTGACCAAGTAGGGCCAAATGAATATGTTCGTGAGGAACCAATAAATATGGTTCATGATGCATATGATAGTTATGCTGAGAATCCAACCCAATTCAATAAGCTTCTTGAAGATGCCGAGACACCTTTATATCCGGGATGCACTAAATTTACAAGGTTATCTGCAATTGTGAAATTATTCAACTTGAAGGCCAAATATAGTTGGAGTGATAAAAGTATCACTGACCTACTCAGTTTGTTAGGAGAAATACTTCCAGATGACAATAAATTGCCTTTATCTCTGTATGATGCAAAGAAAAGCTTATCTGCATTAGGGATGGATTATGTAAAAATTCACGCTTGTCCTAATGATTGTATCTTATACCGGAAGGAGTATGAGGATTTAACTAATTGCCCTACTTGCGGGATGTCAAGGTGGAAGTTGGGAAAAAAAAATATGATAAATGAAGGAATTCCTGCCAAGGTTTTGTGGTACTTCCCCCCTATTCCAAGATTTCAAAGAATGTTTCGGAATAAAGAGATATCTAAGGAGTTGACTTGGCATGCCGAAAAAAGACTTTGTGATGGATATTTACGCCATCCAGCTGATACACCTTCTTGGAAAATAGTTGATCGCAAATGGCCATATTTTGGTATTGAGGCAAGAAATCTCAGATTGGCTATATCAGCTAATGGGATGAATCCTCATGGTTTAATGAGTTCTGCATATAGTTGTTGGCCAGTTTTAATGATTACTTATAATCTTCCTCCATGGTTGTGTATGAAGAGAAAATTTATGATGCTCACATTGTTAATTTCTGGTCCCAAACAGCCGGGAAATGATATTGATGTTTACTTAGCACCTCTAATTGATGACTTAAAATGCTTATGGGATATAGGTGTCGAAGCATATGATGCATATCGCCAAGAAACTTTTATGCTTAGGGCTATCTTATTATGGACGATCAATGATTTTCCTGCATATGGGAACATGTCAGGATGCATTGTGAAAGGATATCATGCATGTCCTATTTGTGGTGAAGATACCTATTCAACAAGGTTGAAGCATAGTAGGAAAATGTCTTATACAGGTCATAGAAGGTTTCTACCTGCAACTCATCCTTATCGAAGGCAACGGAAGGCATTTAATGGGAACCAAGAATTTAACCCTGCTCCAAAACCATTAAGTGGCGATGAAGTTTTTGAAAGAGTTGAAAGAATTAATTGTCATTGGGGAAAAATGAGTAGAAAGTCTCAGTCGAATGATGATGTAAAATCATGCTGGAAAAAAAATCAATTTTCTTTGAACTTCAGTATTGGAAACATCTATACATTCGACATGTTCTTGATGTGATGCACATTGAAAAGAATATTTGTGAAAGTCTTATCGGAACGTTACTTGATATTCCAGGAAAAACAAAGGATGGAGTAGCAGCGAGATTAGACCTTTTGGAAATGAATGTCAGGACAGATTTGGCACCAAGGATGGGGGAGAAGAAAACATTTTTGCCAGCAGCCTGTTATACACTTAGTAAGGATGAGAAAAGGAAAATTTTGAATTCTTTGTTTGGAATACAACTTCCATCATGTTACTCATCTAATGTTAAAAACCTCGTGTCGTTGAAGGACTTAAAACTTATTGGCCTTAAGTCACACGACTACCACGCTTTAATACAACAATTGCTTCCTGTGGCGATACATGGTGTTTTGCCCAAACATGTTAGAGACACTATCACTCGCTTGTGTTTCTTCTTCAATGTGTTATGTAATAAAGTGATAGATGTTTCAAGGATGGATGATATGCAAAGAGAGATTGTGACAATATTGTGTTTACTTGAAAAGTATTTCCCCCCTTCATTTTTTGATATAATGATTCATTTAAGTGTTCATCTTGTGCGGGAGGTGAAACTGTGTGGACCGGTTTGGTATAGGTATATGTATCCATTTGAAAGATACATGAAGATTTTGAAAGGTTATGTGCGAAATCGCAATCGACCTGAAGGGTGTATGGCTGAATCTTATATTGTTGAAGAGGTTGTTGAATTTTGCTCAGACTATCTGTCTAGTGTGCACACAATTGGGATCCCATCAAGTCATCGACAAATAGAACTTACTAAGCCTTTATCAGGTGCAGTAGTCTACTCCACTACTCACGATGAGTTGACGCAAGCACATCGTTATGTATTGGCAAATGATGCTGAGATTGATCTCTATATCGAGTAATGTATCTAACTTATTAATATTTTAATGTGGTTTGCTTACATTCTGTTGGTTTATTTATACCAAATAATTTGATTAGGGAACACATGACGTATTTGAATGCAAGATCTCGTAAGGCTAAGTCCAAGAAGTGGTTACAAGATGAGCATAATCGAACATTTATTACTTGGTTGCGTGATCGTGTAAGTTTCTTTAGTATTACATATTGGCATACATTCATTTTCATATTTATGCATAATTAAAAATTTATTGCATAAAAAATTTAGGTTGCTGATGTAGTTGACCATTCCACTCATCAAGTTTCAGAAAGATTGATGTGGATAGCTCATGGGCCTAACAAGCAAGTACTAAAATACTCTAGCTATTTGATTGATGGGGTTACTTATGCTACAAAAGAGCGTGATGCTATACGAGTTGTTCAAAACTCCGGAGTCAGCTTAGTTGCAAAGACAATGCAAGTTGCAAGTGCAAAGGATAAAAATCCTATTGTGTCAGATATGGTTTTTTATGGAGTTATAGAAGAAATATGGGTAGTTGATTACCATAAATTTCAACTTCCAATGTTTAAATGTAATTGGGTGGAGCATAATAACGGCATTAAAGTAGATGATCTTGGTTTCACATTGGTAAACCTCAATAGACTTGGATTCAAATCTGACGCTTTTATCCTGGCAAGCCAAGCAAAGCAAGTATTTTACATTGAAGATCCCGAAGATCCTTTATGGAGTGTTGTACTTGCAACACCAAACAGAGACTACTTTGAATACCTAAAGGGCGAAGAGTTAGAGGACACTGCTATCCACTATCAATGTTTTAGTAGGGGGTTACCATCAATGGATATTGACGGAGAAGATGATAATGAACCACCATGTATTCGTGAAGACTGTGATGGAAGTTGGATTGACAATATTTAATTGCTGAATTTTTGCTTTTGAATATAAGTGTGTAAACAATTTACCTATGAGGATGAATTTGTGGACAATATTAATATGTTATATTCCTCACTTTAATTCGAATCAGATATGTTGTGATGTTGTTGCAAGTTTCTGCTTTTATCTTTTATTTTTTTTCATACTGTTGTGAATTTGTTGGTGTAAATATATCATCTTGCTGTGAGTTTATGCATGTTTCTAACTAAACTTATGTTGATCAGTCTAAGTTGTTACAGATCAATGGATTCTACTAGAAAGAGTAAGAGAATAGGGCAACTTGCAAAGTTGGACAAGGGTAAAGAAGTCATTACAGCTGCCCGTGAAGAGAGTTGCGAGGGTGATAAAGTGTTGGATTCCAAAGACACTATCTCCTCAAGAACTTCTAGAGGTCGCACACAGTTGGATAAGATTACAAAGCAAAGAATGCAAGGTATTAGAAATGAGGTGTCATTCAATAATTTTGGACAACCGATAGGACCAGCTGCTGTAGCCATGCAAAGTTACATTGGTGTCTTGGCTCGGCAAAAGGTTAATATTAAATACAAGACATGGAAGCAAGTCCCAATTGCTGTCAAAGAATTAATATGGGAATCAGTCAATGTAAGCAAGTTAGCATGTTTTAACAATTATAATATTTCACTACTAATGATAGATATATTTTATGTTTGTCTTAATTAATCTTATTAATGTTTTCCACTTATTTGATGTACAATTGATTTATAATGTTGACTCAAAGTGGAAAAAGGGATGTTTGAGGTCTGCAAACAGTAAGTGGAGGCAATACAAGACCCATCTCACCCAAAAATTTATTTTAAGCAGGCGTGACAAACCTGAGGAGTTGAATGAGCCACCTGTTGGCTTTGAAATTACAAGAGAAGATTGGCGTGCGTTTGTCATTAGTCGCATTTCTGAAGATTTCATTGTAAGATTCTAAATTTTTTCTTTTGAAACTATTCGATCATAATTCATTATGTATTATTCAAATTTGATATGTCGTCTGTTTGAAATAACTAGAAACTCAGTGATCAACAAAAAGAGCGAAGGAAAAAAAATAGATATCCTCATCGACTCTCACGCAAAGGGTATGCACGCTTTGCTGAAGAAATTGTAAGTATTTTTAAAATATATTTCCTCTAAGAACCCTCTAATTGATTCACATTAAATTATTTCACATTTGTTATTTGATTTTTCTTTGTTGTAGGGGACTGAATTATGTGATGATAATGACATCAATAGAGCTATTATGTGGAAGAAAGGATGCGCCAACAAAGGAGGAGAGTTTGAAGGTGAAGATTTGGTGGACACAGTACACAAGATTGTAAGTAAATTTTCATGTTCTTCTGATAATGACTTCAATATATCTTCTAGTTTTCGAGAGTAAAGTTGCATGCATGCATACCCTTTGCGTGAGGAAGCCAAGGCAAGCAGTGCAATGAGGAGTTTAACAGCCATTCCTTGCATAGCTTGAATTCTTAGTACTAGAGCATGTATTGAGGAAGTAAATGGTGAATGAATGCATTGAGAGCTTAGAGGTGACGGGTTTATATAGAACAGATGTGGATTTACTAGGTATCTAGGTTTGAAATGTTCTTACTTGGAGAAGAGATCAAGTCGAAAAGTCTATTACATGCAGTGGTTTCCTTTTGCTGCAATCAATTAATGGTGAATGCATTGAGAACTTAGAGGTGATAGCTAGAGTTTCTATAGAACAGATGCAGATAAATCAACCAGGTTTGAAACGTTCTTGGCAGTAAGCAATTTGTAAGCTTCAGTAACCCAAGGGCCAGTAAAGTTGTTCCCCAGACCATTGCTCTGAAGCTTCTATTATGTTTTCCCACTTGATTGGTGACAAATAAAGCTCCTTGTCTCCTTGAGCATTCTCTTTGTGCTGTTTTAGTTTGAATTAAAGCATAAGATTCATGAATCGGAACTTGAGAGGTTGGGAACAACTTTACTTTTGATTATTCTTGTAGTCAATTAGCTTCAATTATGTGGTGGTCCTCTCTTTATGGGTTTGTGTAGTGAAAATTTATTAAAATTTTTTCATTTTATTAAACTTGTAGTCAATTGCTCAATCAAATATGTGCCTTTTTTAGAACTGTGCAGAAGTAAATATATGATTGAATGCCAAAAAAGGAAAAAATATTTCAAAGTCAACTTCATATTTGTTCAATATGACTTACTAAGCACTTGACTTGAGCTATCACGGGAAGAACCGGCCTGGACATCAGTATTTTTTAAACCAATATTGCATATCCTTGGTAATTATCCTTGGTAAAGTACTGATAATTCTTTTTAATGTTGCATTACAAGATGAATATATACAGCAAAAGAGGGAGGGTAAGCTGCAATGCGAAGGAGCAAAAGAGGATATTCTTACCAAGGCACTTGAAACTCAGGAATATTCTGGGCGTGTCCGGGGTATCGGAGGTCATATCAACCCAACAATCTATTTCAATGTTGGTAGAACAAGGAAGAAATATGATGTTACCCTAGATATAATCGCTGAGCATAAAAGGGAGCTGAAGGAGGCGAAGATGCAAATTTTAGAACAAGATGTACGCATCCAAAAACTTGAAGCATTAATGCATAAAAGGGGTGCATGGGACAATTCAATTGATGACAAAGGCAGTTGCTCGGTGAAGTTTCATCAGAAGAATATTGAAGAAGATGACGTACAGATTGTGGGTAAAGACGAAGTTTTACAAGTAAAATACAAGTTATAGTGATATTCATTATTATTATAGCATTATAAACTAAATATAATCAACATGTTTTTTTTAATATTTTAGGGTCAATCAGTTGCATTGACATTGGAATCTTGCTCAAATATTGTTGCATATGGTACAATTGTTTGTTTCAATGGCATGGAAAAAATGCTTCATGGTATTCCATTTCCCAAGAATTGCATTCGAGTCTCCATTGATCAAGCAGTGGACAAATCCGCTCCTTTGCCATATCCAATTCCAAGTGAATGTGAAGTAATTGGTGATGCCATAGGAACTGTTGTGGCTTGGCCTGAACAGCAGATTGTGAAGCAAGATGAGGTATATGAGATATTATATTTCTAATTATATTGTCACTTTATTATTATATTTCTAATTATATTGCCACTTTATTATTATTCAACCTAGCTATCTAACTTGTTTATATTTGAAATTATTAGAAGCCTAGAAGGAAGAAGTTTGAACGAAAAAAATCAAAACCTACTTTGTCAACAAGTGTCCCAAGAGCATTACATATGTTATATTGTTATAGTAAGCATGCTCTAGATGGAGGAAAATGTATATCAATGTGCTTAGATAATGAAGTGTTTGATGAAGATTGTGAACTTTTTCTTGACCTTGAGGACATCAATTCTTTGTATCATTTGGAGTCAATTTCAGGAAATTTGATCGTTGCCTACATATGGTAAGTAAGTTTATTTAAGCAATTTCAGCAACTTTTTCATCACATGTTTGCTTCCCAATTTTAGCAACTTATTATGGTTTATTGTTACAATTTCACCAACTTATTATGAGTGATCATTATTTTTTAATCCACATGATTGTTTTGTATCTAAATTTTATTATTTAGTATCTAAATATTATTTTCTCAATTGCAACTGCATTGCTTTACTTATGCTGGGAAATTACTGCATTGCTTTATGTTTGCTGGGAAATTCTAATATCTAGCAAGACAGAAAATCCCTGATTTGAACTGCAAGAAGTTTACTAATATTGTTGTGTGAACAAGTTTACTCTTGAAAAATTCAACTTCTAGTAATTTTCTCATACCATGTTATTCTCATTAAGTTAATAGTTCATCATTTCTATTGAGAGGTTTACTAATATCAATTGATGTGGTACACTTTACATAAATATAGCTCATTCATTTTCAACCGGCCCTTAATGTTTGCCTTCTGCCATTTGTTCTTCTAGACAGGAAGTACTTTGCTCATATCTTTTTCTTGTATATTTTTAAGTATCTTAAATGTGCTTGTCCTCAAGAAATAAAAGAATTTGCATGTATACATTTCTGGTATGTTTAATATGCAAGACTGTTCATAGTAAGTTCTCATGTATGGATGTTACTATCATCAGCCATAACTTAGTGTTATGAGTGATCATTATTTTTTCCAACTTATTATGAGTGTTTTGTATCTAAATTTTATTATTTAGTATCTAAATATTTTTTTTCTTTGCAATGATAGGTGTCTGTATAAAAAGATGGTGAAAGATACCAAGACAAAGAAATTCAGATTTATGAATCCTCACAAACTCCCATATCTGGCAAAAACGGCACAAGACAAATCAGTTAAGCTTGAAACCCTGAATCAAAGGGCAACTCTTTTAGCAGATAAGCTGACAAGTGCATCAACAGATCAACTAGTGTTAGTGCCATGTAATGTCGGGTAAGCAAGAAGTAAAACATCACTTTCAATTGCTTCCTTTCGATAATTTATTCAATTTTATGATCTAATCCTATGTATTTGCCTAGTTTCCATTGGAATCTTAGTGTTATTGAACCTTACAAGGATGCTATTTACTTGTTGGATTCCCTAAGTTGCCGGATTGGTGATGATGATTCAAAATACGTAATGGAAATGTGAGTTCAGATTTCTTTTAGTAAATATTTATTATAATAAAAATCTTATTTAACAAATATTCTTAACGTATGAAGGGCCTTAAAATTGTTTAATTCAACCAAGGAAGGAAAGGTAGGAAAAATGTTAAGTGGGAAGTAGTTAAGGTATGTGTACTTTTGTTTAACATATATTGTAATGTGTATAATTTTCATTAACAATTTGACTCTAATTACTATATATAGGCTCCTCAACAACCGGATGCGAAACAATGTGGTTTTTTTGTGATGCGATTTATGAGAGAAATTATTGAAGAAGTTGAGACTATTGAGAGAGATTCGCTGCAATCAATAGTAACATTATTTAGCTTATCTCAAATTATTTGACATAAACTATTTAAAATTGCAAAGTGATCAGTGTTGATTATTTTTTTCCATTAACATAAATTGTGTATGCTCACAGTTCACAAAAATAGGGTACTCTCGTGAACAAATTGATGAGGTTCGGTCTGAGTTGGCGGAGTGCATACAAGATCATATTTATGAATAGGTATGGAATGATAGTTGCCATAATTCTATTTAGATTTAAGTTTATGGAATGGTGGTTTTTTTTGGTGGAATCATAGTTAATGCCAATTTTTTTGATGCAGTGCATAGTTACCAGATCGACCTTGAGCGATTGACCCCAAAGAAAAGTTGTCACTGAAGTTTAAAAACTTGTGAAAATTTTTAGTGAATGATGATGTTTTGTGAATGATGATGTTTTGGAAAAATTGTCACTTAGGTGAAAGGATGTTTTCTGGATTAATATGCAAGTACAAAGCACTGTATTATATGTTATTCTGTAAAGTTCTATCAGTGTAAATTATCTAGTTTCTTTATCTAGCTTTTGTTCCACTATTGGGTTTGTTTTTCTAATAATTACTCGTGCAGCAAAATACTGAGCAAGAAGCTGTAGATCTTATAATCAGGTAAAGTAGAAAAAGTTAACTACTTCATTATGCTTTCATCTTAGTATTTGTATATTTGATTTGTCTTCTTTGAACCAGCTTCAAGTCAAAAAGCCAGATCCTCTAGATAGCTGTTAAAAATAAGGTATTATTTGGTTTGTCAGTGATCTTAATATTTGGTAATATTTGGTCTTTGATGCTCACGACAGAGTTCCAACGCTGCATGATTACCTTGTTCAAGTAGATTGCTCGCTGCCTCAGTAGCTCGCATTTTTAGGTTTGTTTCATCATTGATATTCCTTCTTTTTAGTGTTCTATATTAAAAGGAAATACTAACTGTCGATGAGATTGTTATCCTCTTGCTTGAACATGAACCAAAGTATATAAATTTGACCTTTTGATCTGAAAGTATAAAAAAAAGTTAATTGGATACTAGTTTTTTATTTTTTTTTGCAGTTGCATTTGTTGTATTTTCATATGTTTCTCAGTGAACTTCTAAACAATTCTTTTTTCATTAATTTATTAAGGCTTATTATAAGTTTTAGTTTGATGGTGCAAATTGTTTTCTTTTGTAATCCATCTGTTTCTTCTTTAGTTTAGGAAAGTTGAAGTGAATCCCTTGATAGCTGTTTCATAGGTTTGTTCCATTATTTTCCAGTACGTACTGGAATCACTATCAATAGCCCTCAAGGACTGTTTACAACCTTGCAATCAAATTAATTGGACTTATAATCTAATGTATGGTCATCTGGAGCATGAATATTGGAGGATTCATGAATGACTCTTCGGATGATGAATGTATGTCATTTAATATTGGTTCATGTATTTATTTAGATACATCTTGAGTATTCCCTATAAATACCCTATGTATTTAACAATTCAAAGATGAAGAAAATCAGAAGTAGTTGAACACTAACACTTGGACGCCAACATTTTGAGTTGGCGCCTAGATTTGACCATCTAACAGACACGGCTAAAGGATCAACTTCTATGAACACCCTTAATAACTTATACAGATATTTGTGAACAATTAGGTTGATGGCTATCATTTATCCTCCCTTTTTGTTGTTTTTTCCATGTACCCAATGCAACTTTTATTTCAAAGGTTCCAAGCTGATGAACAAGGATGGGTGGACACAATCAAGTCAGTGCGATTTGGAGGAGCTGTCAGGATTAGTACCATGGATTGGCTTGGGCAATCTCAATATTTGCGTCAAACTGTCTTCTGGCCTTCCCTATCATCTGCAGTATCTGAGGTATACTATGCACATTTACCGTGAATTTTCCTTATTGAGCTTGGGCTAGTGACGGTTACGAATGTATTTTATTTCAAGAACCGTATAAGCAAGTGTTCGTGCATCTAGTTTTATAACAATGCACTTCGTATCTTTGATCTAAAAAGCTTCTGAAACAAGTCATCTTCTCCAAGCATGCCCTGGTCAACATGCTAGTCACCTACTGGAGTCATTTCCTCGATGGCACGGATGAATACCTGAAATCCATCCTCTACTCCACCATTCTTTGCCACTCCTCAAGCCGAAACAACTGCAAAGGTAGAGTCAACATCAAGTATTACATTGTGCTTGGCTACAAGAAGACCGGGGCCGCAAAATCCAATAAAGACAGGTCAAACATCAAGTAGCATTTTGTAACTTATTCCTCTTAGGTTATATGCTTGGTTAATATATATGCTTAGAACTTGTAAAGACAGGTCAAACATTAATATGCTTGGTTAATATATCCATCTACAGCACTCCCGCTTTTTCCTCTAAATATGATTTTCATTTAGCACAGAACTAATGCCAATTTTTTTATTTTGATGCAGTGTTTAAAGAGCTTGAGTAGAAGTTGGCCCTAAAGAAAACTTGTCAGTTACGATATAAACACACTTACGGTATGAATTACATGTATATATAACATTGACATATTATTTAGTATGAGATTTACATGTATGAAAGTTTTCATACAAAATTTCTTGATTGCCTACAACCCCAGGTGTGTTGATGACAAGTTGAAGAAGATGGCTCTAAGAGTGATAGCTGAAAGCCTTTCGGAAGAAGAGATTGTTGGACTTAAAGAAGCAATTCCATGCGATGGACACCAACAACAACGGTTAGTCAATGATGAGGTTTTGTAAAACTTGTGTGTTTGAAAAATTATTGTCATGAAGTTAAGGATAACTTGTATGATACAAATTTAATTTGTGGATCAATATGTATACATTTTGTTTGTATAATATAAAGTTTTATTTATTTGTTAAATAGTCTTATTATAAAAATGATTGTGGTTGTGGATATTCAATTATATGTAAATTTTGAGTATTTTTATAATTTTTGCTATTTGGACAACGCTTAAAAAATACTATTTTTTATACAAAAGACAACGCTTTTTAAGTAATAAAAGACAACGCTTAAAAAACAATGTCTTTGAGACCAACCACAACGCTTTTAAAGCGTTGTCTTTGATATGTGCATTTTTACAACAGCATCTTTAACAACGCTTTTTAAGAACGAATAGACAACGCTTAAAAAGCGTTGTCTTTGTGACCAACCACAACGCTTTTAAAGCGTTGTCTTTGATATGTGCATTTTTACAACAGCATCTATAACAACGCTTTTTAAGAACGAAAAGACAACGCTTAAAAAGCGTTGTCTTTGTGACCAACCACAACGATTTTAAAGCGTTGTCTTTGATATGACTTTCTACAACACCATCTACAACATCACTTTTTAAGTACATACGACAACGCCAAAAAAGCGTTGTTGTTTAGCTTTTTTCTTGTAGTGTTAAGTCTTTCTGGGTGAAGAAATACTTTAAACTCTGATGGTCTGTGAAGATTCTGCACTGGACTCCATACAAGTAGTGTCGCCAGAGTTTCAGTGCAAAGACCACAGCTGCTAGCTCAAGATCATGAGTGGGATAGTTCTTCTCGTAGTCTTTGAGTTGCCTGGAAGCATAAGCTATAACTTTTCCTTCTTGCATGAGTACAGCTCCTAGGCCCATCTTGGAAGCATCACTGTAGATGTCAAAACTCTTGTCACTTTCTGGAACTATCAGGATGGGAGCACTGGTCAGTCTCTTCTTCAACTCTTGAAAACTTTGCTCGCATTTGTCTAACCATTCAAACTTCTTATTCTTCCTCGTCAGGGCTGTAAGTGGAGAGGCTATCCGGGAAAAGTCTTCCACGAATTTCCTGTAGTACCCAGCTAAACCAAGGAAGCTTCTGATCTCCCTGCATTCTTGGGTCTTCTCCAGTTATTGACCGCTTATATTTTGGCAGGATCCACTTGAATACCTTCTTTAGAAATGATGTGACCTAGAAACGCCACCTGCTCTAACCAGAACTCGCACTTTGAGAATTTAGCATAAAGCTGCTTTTGCTGAAGGGTCTGCAGTACTATCCTCAAGTGCGTGTCATGTAGTGTAACTGTGCAGGCTTGCCTCCATATTGCATTGACTGTTGTTGAGATGCCTTAAACTTGTTAGGACATGCTCTAGCTAGATGTCCTTCTTGGCCACATGAATAACATCCGGTTGTACCCAAAAGACAAGTTCCTGGATGTGCTCTTCCACACTTAGGACAGGGAGGAAACTTGGTCTGCTTGTTTGCTGGACCTTCCTCTTGGCTACCTCCATAATTCCATTGTTTCCTTTTGTTACACTTGCCCTCCAATTCTGATCACTTGACTGGGGTCTCTGATTCCCCACTGTCTTGTCTTCTATCTTGACTGGCTTGTGTTTCTCTCGTTGTGCCTTGATGCTGTTCAGATAATGCTCAGTGACTAATGCTCTGCTGACCAGCTCTTTGCCAGTCTGAGGCTGGTGAGTTCCACTACTCACATTAAGTGCTATCACTGGTCTAAGCATCCTGAGCATCAGTCTGACTCGTTCCTTCTCCGTACTTACTAGCTCTGGGCAGAGGCGAGATAGCCTGTTGAACCTCTTGACTGCTTCTTCCACTGACAGATCACCTTGTCTGAATTCTATAAACTCCTCATAATGCTTGTTGGTGATTCGTTGACGGAAGAATTCTTCGTAAAACTCCGCCTCGAAGTCAGCCCAGTTCATCTGATTGACTACTCTCTTGCTCTTAACTCTCTCCCACCACATACGAGCATCTCCCGATAGGCAAAAAGAGGCACACTTGACCTTTTCGACTTCTGGCCAGTCAAGAAGCTCCATGGTGCTCTTCAGTGTCTTGAACCAAGCCTGAGCATCCCAAGGCTTAGTCGTGCCTGAGAAACTTTCTGACTTCAGCTTCAACCACTGTATCAGGTATGCATCTTGTCTTCTAGGTGCTGTGGCGACTTCCAAGGCGGCTGGTGGAACCTCAGTGACCACTGGAGTCTCCACATTGATAGTTGGAGGAGTGGGAGGGACTGGCTGCCGATTCGCCATCAGGTTGACGATCACTTGTTGCTGCTCTGCTACTTGCCTCTAGAGTTGAGCAACAACTTCAGAGAGATTAGTCTCAGTTGTTCTGGGCTCCTCGTCCTCCTGAGCTCAGTTCTCAGTACGAGTGGTACGGGGACGCCCTCTTCTTGACATCTCGTCATGCAGAGGGAAAACTTGAAATCATCACCATACTTTCTAAATATATCTTACTTAAGCATGATTCTTGACTTTAAACACATATTAGCAAGTAATTTTAAACATTTCTCTATACTGCAAGCACTAAAGGAAAAGCATAAAAGAAAGTATAAATACATTCTTACTTGAAGACGGCAAGGCTGGTGCTGATGTGTGTGTGATGTTGGAGAATGGGAACTGCTCTGATACCAACTATAACGACCTAACCTCCCTACTACTCTCTAGAGGTGAACGCTACTTAACTACTAACTCTACTTAACCGATATGATCAAAACCACGAGGAGTCCCTACCGAAAAATTTCGGCAGCACCTCCCCTGTACCGGTGACCATAAACTAAGATACATATATAGTATACATCAGCCACAGGTGGTTGGAACATATATCAAACACCCACGCAGTTAAATAAGTGTCAAACACCACTCACATAAAAACAATAACCCAAAAACAGAAGACAACTATACTAGTGACATCACATGAGATCACAATCCATCTACCATGTCCTAATAATAGCAAGACAACATACGCAATCCCAAATACCTCTAACATAGCAATAAAGAAAGAAAACTAAAAGAACTCCTTTCTAGCCCCAAGACTTCCATAGTCCTGACATCACACATCCATCTGCACCTCCTTGTCGCCTTCCTTTGCTATAGATTTCCTTTTCCTTTATCTGCAGTAAGAGGAAATGCAAACTATAAGCAAAATTGCTTAGTAAGCGATATCTAACTCACAAAACTCGAATATGCATGTGAATATACTGAAATCTAAAAACTGAATGTTCAACAAGAAAACTACTCATGTTCATCTACTAGTAAAAGAAACATACTGAAATGCTAAACATGTAAAACAAATCTATACAATCATGCTAGCATAAAGAAGTAAACTTGCTGAATTTTAAACACTTTCTGAATCTTATTTCACTTGTTTAAAATTTATACTTTTATACTTATATGAAACTTATTTTACTTGTTCAAAAGCTTATACTTTTAATACTTCAAAATAATAATCAACTTCTCTTGGGCCCAGGCGTAGTACCATCTTATGCACGCTCCCTAATAGGTTGGGGTAGCGAGCCACCAATCCTAAAAGAGCAGACCTTGGAATTGGACACCTGGATTTGTTTAAAGACAACCTTGGAAGTCGGGTACTAGCCTCTTCAAAGTAAAATATCTTAATTACTTCTTCTTTAAATGCCTTGACATTTTAACAAACACCTTGTGTGCCAAAATCCCTAAAGTCTTGACTTTGGGATCTACTTAAGGCCTTGGCCTTTTTCTTGCTTTTCTTTATCTTTCTTATAAAACTTAAAATACTGATAGGGAACTCAAAATCTGGAACTGAAATGCTTAATGAAAAATCTGCACTGTAATGCATATTAAAAATCTGCAATGCATATCAAAAATCTGCACTAATGCTTAACAGAAAAATTTGCACTAAAGCTTACACAATCTGCACCATAAGCTTACAAAAAGAAGTTTTGGACTGCATATTATAAGCAAATTGTGCATGCTTAATAGACCAGCAAGGAAAATAAACCTAGACGAGAAAGAATGGTGACGAAGGGTTAATAGCATGGTTAACACATCCATTGTTTATACTAATCGATCCCAAATCAATTTGCTGCTTCCGGATCATGGGTCAAAACAAGATTTCATTATAATGTACGTTAATAAACTAGTGAGCTGCAAGGATTACAGTTTGGTCAAAAGAACCAGTTCAACCAGGTGTTTCCTACCATATCAAGGACAGCTTCAGAAAGTAATGAATTGAAGCAAAATTTGATTGTCCTTAAACCGATGAGCTAACAAATTGCAATTTTCTTCCAGTTGACCATTAGAAATCTAATGCAATTGGGAGTTTTCTAATGTTCAATTGGCCAGCTTCCTGTTATTGGACTAATCTGATCTAGTTTTGAAACATTTGATGCTACACTAAAAGTTCCAACAGGGCAAAAACCACCAGAGATATTAGTTTTAAAACAGCTATCTCAGATGACCGTCATGAGATTATAAAAATCTGAATACTCATTTGATTTCTTCCATTGAAATTTGAAAACCATAAGAAAGCTCTAGCAAAAAAAATCATGGGTTCAACAATCCTAATTGTTTGTTGTCAATGATTGATCTTGTCGTTGTTTCACCTTATCGATAAACAATAATCTAGGATGCATGGGCTATTGCCAATTCAGGCATTTCCTAATTGCAATTTTTTTTCATTCAACTTAACAGATTATTCTTGTTCCCAGCTTAATTTGAGCTAGTCTTAAAATACACTTAAAACAATACTAAAGATTACCAATAAAAAATTTTTATCCAAGCTTCGTATGCACCATCAAGAATAAACACAACCTGGGAACGGATCCAAAACCCTGTTTACTAAATACCAACCAAACGGGCATACGACACATCCTCAAAGAGAAGCCAAATCTATCCCAAACTATGAGCTATCTTGGAAACAAACAGCACAACATAGAAATCTGTACTCAACTTATCCAATTCTAACCAAAAATGCCAAGCCGAATCAAAAACTCTCATGAAAACCTCAGAATCGACTCAAAGACCTCACGAAAACCTCAAATCGAACCTGGAACTTTACAAGAATCCGGAGCTACTCTACTGCAGGTGAGGAAGCACTTACCTTGCGTTCTTGGACTCACAACCGAGAAGAAAGGCTCTAGGGTTCCGGTTAGCTCAAGTTTTCCGGCTCCTCTTCATGCTCACGGCTTCCCTTCGACAATAGGAGCTCGTATTGATGAAAAACTCCCGGAGTTAGCCCCTCGCCGGTCGCCAGAAATGAAGCTAGGGCTTCATTTTTCTTCGCTTGGGCAGAATCGACGCCGTCACACGCGAGGAAGAAGAGAAGAGAAGAGCGGAATTTTGGTCTCGGGAAAATTAAGCCCTCTTTTTGTAACTAGGGCATTTTATTATTTAACTACTGCTCAAATATAATTCTGTCCCTTATTTGTTCAGCAACATCCGCTTGGACACTTGGTCATCCCGATCCGCTTAAGAGTTGGCTCGGCCAGAGGTTGCGGGTTCGAATCTCGGCTTGGACATTTTTTTGTCGAAACTTCCTTCGTTTAGTAAAAATACCAAACGACCTCCAAAAATTATATAAAAATACTCTAAAATTTCTAAAAATCTCTAGAATATTTTTAAGGCATTTTTAAATATTTTTAAATTACTTTTAGGACTCGAAATGAGGAAATTTGGGTTGTTACATGACATTAGCTTCCTTCTTAACTATTTCTATGCAGCACTTGTGTGCTACCAACTGATTACCTTTGACCTCACCCACCTGGTCATCCATAAGGAATTTTATTTTTTGATAGAAGATTGAGATGACTGATCGAAATTCATTTAGAGTCGGCCGACCCAAATGACATTGTAGGTTGAGGGTGCATCCACAACTGTGAAGATTGATCAACGTGTCCGCATTAGGGGCTCCTCTCCTAAGGATATGGTCAACTTTATTTGGTCGAGTAGTTGGACCTCATTACCCATGAATCCATTTAAGGGAGTTGCCATGGACTGAAATTCACTCAAGTTTATCTGTAACTGCTCAAACATTTGCTTGAAAATGATGTGAACTGAGCTTCCTATATCAACAAAAGTACGAGAAATATTATAATTAGCTATACCAATCTTAATTATTAGAGTATTATCATGGGGTACTTCCACTCCTTCCAAATCTTTAGGGTTGAAGCTAATCTTGGGTCCGGCCGTAAGCTTGGCGTTGCATTCGACCACATGAATCTCCAATCACTGGGTATGTGACCTTTTTGACCCGTTGGAATCTCCATTGGTCAAACCCCTGGCTATCATGTTGTTGTTTCCCCGGGCGGCTTGAGGTTCTCCTCCTACCGAGCTATTAGCTCTGATTGAACCTGAGGTGGAACTTGCGCTCGACCATCTATTGATAAGGGTGTTCTTTGGCGACGCTCGATTTCACATTGATTTCTTCTAGGTGACCCATTTGGTTGCTGATAAGGATGACGGACGGTTGGGCAAAGGGGTGCGTTGGTGAAATCCTTGATTGGTGTTTTGGCAATTTATTGGAGAATAACACTTCTATATTGTTAGAATGTATACTAAAAGCCTAGCTTTTTATATAAACATTTATTTTGAAATGAGAATCACATTGGTCAAATGTCTATATTTAGTTAAATGTAGTTGTCCATTTAATTTATATTATAGATAACATGGTGTGTGGTGTCACACAGAAGATCATGTTATCAGTTACTTATAAATTATAAATAGTAGCTCACAACCAAGATGGAATGGGACAAACTATTGGAGTGGTTGTAATATAATTTGGTATTAGTTTATCTTGACTATAAAATTACACTAGTACACTATGAGTGTATTGAGCAGGACCATTTGAGGTAGTTTTTTTTTATACTGACTATATAAAAGAATAAAACCTCTGTTATTATGGAAGTGTGTACTCATAATCATAATATAATAACAAGCACGTATACTTAATATTTATTTCTTTAATTTATCAAAGGGTGTGATTTAGTTTGTTAAATCAATAGGCCCGATAAGTTGGAAAATGATATTATTTATATGATGTGTTGTTGATTATAGAATGAAACCGTGTTCTAGTAATCTAGGTTGATGATGTCCCCATGAGGAGCTCATAAGGATTGTCATGTAAACCCTGCAGGTGGACTTAGTCCGACATGACAATAAGGTTGAGTGGTACTACTCTTGGAGGTAGATATTAATTAAGTGAGTTGTCAGTAACTCATTTAATTAGTGGACATTCAATATCTTAAACATAGGGAGACTAACGCACTCATGATAAGAAGGAGCCCATATTGTAATATTGGATTGGTGCGGTAGTTCAATAATAACTCTTTAGTGGTATGAGTTATTATTGATGAACATGAGTTGGGTGTTTGGGTTGAATACAGGAAGCTTAAGCTCATCAGGAGGCCAAAATCAATTCCTCCTCTAGGTCCCTGTTGTAGCCTCTATAAAGCCTTGCATTCACCCATTTTGATTATCCTTCCTACCCAAGCAAGGGGCCGACCAAGCCTTGCTTGGTGCCCAAGCAAGGGGCCGACCATAACATAATAGAAAAGGAAGTTTTTTTTTTTAAAAATTTTTTTTTGTTAAAATCTTTCCTTTTATGGTTATCTACAATGGTTAAAAAGAGAGATTTTAATTTTGTTAAAATCTTTCCTTTTTTGTAACCAACCATAATAGGAATAAAAGAAAGATTTTATTTAAAACAAAATTTTGTTATAATCTTTCTTTTTATAGCTATTTACAATGGTTTAAAAAGAGTGATTTTAATTTTGTTAAAAGGAAAATTTTATTAAAAAATTTTCTTTTTAGCCACTAGTAAAGAATATAAAAAAGGAGGAGGGTGGTGCCCAAAGAGAACCTAAGTTATCTCTTCTCTTTTTGTGTGGCCGCCCCCTTCTTCTCCTGTTTTATTTCCTTAAGGCCGACGACACCTATTTCCTTCTTCCTCCTTTTCTTCCCTCTAGGGCCGGTGCTCATCTCACCTTGTTGGTCACATCTTGAAGGAGAAGATGAAGAAGAGAAGAATCACTTGGTGGCCAGTTGTTTGGAGGAGAAGAAGAAGAAGGAGGCACCTCTTCACTTTGCATTCTTTGTGGCCGAGAGTTTGGAAAGGAAGGAGAAGGCCGGGTGTCTTTGTCTTGGGAGATCGTCACCCACACGATGTCCAAGAGGAGGAGAGGAATACAATAGAAGATCAAGAGGTCTTTAAGATACAAAGAAAGGTAGAACTAGTTAATTTTTTCTGCTGTGTACTAGTTTAGTTTTCCTTTGTATGGATCCTGAAATACCAACACAAGAGGCTAGCGATCTTGTGCTTCGATTGAAGTCTCTGTAGTTAAACCTAGGGTTTACTATAAGGAGTTTAAATATTCAATTTCTTTGAAAGCCTTTGTCTAGGAAGTGGTGGATGATCCCATGCCCAAGAAGGCCGAGTGCCTCGTCAATGACCTAGAAGCCAATCCTTGAAATAAATATTTAATCAACTTCTGTAATATGGTTTAACTTTTGATGAACACATGGGTTGAACTTGGATTAATAATGTTAAGTTTTGTTTGTAATCCAAGTTTAACTTCTGAAAAGCACATGGGTTGCTAGGAAAAGTTCTGTGCTTGTACAAATTTTTGTACAGGGGAAACAGAACGGAATTCGGAGTAGTGCCAACAATTGGTATCAAAGCTAATTTTCTGCCTCTGTGTGTTTGGTTTTCAATTAAATTATGCACTTTTCATACATAAATTTAGGTAGGATAATAGTAGGATGTGCAAATAGATTAATTCTGTGGTTACAGGCATCCTATTTCTAACTATTATAGCCCTATCGTGTTTGTGTGTGATTAGGACCCTCGGGCATGTTGAGGGCATTTTATGTGTGTGCATGATTGTAATTATTAAATACAGCAGGAGCTGTATTAGTTTTAGGATTTTACATTCTGTTCGATCTAGATTACATGTAGATTCCCTTGTGAAATATAGGATCGATAAATGTAAAATTTTATTTTTGTCGCGGATCGTATCCTTGCAAGGTGTGGTGCTATTTGAGGATCAGAGGCACAGCGAAAAAGGAAGCAAGACAGACACGATGACATGACCCGTTGGCGACGGCTAGGGTTGGTGGCACACGGAGGACAACTATGGATGAGGCCATAATAGTTGGAAAATTATTTTTCATATTTATTGCCTTTATGCTGTTTATATATAATGTGTGTGTGTGTGTGCATGTTAAAATTCTTCGTTTTAAATAACTAAGTGGGAGAGGAATTATTTAAATTCCACGGTCTCCATTACTAGTTTGTAAGTGATGAATTCAAACTTGCGCGTTGGCTTTGAGTGCCTTCCTCCACATCGGATGAGTTTGTTTGCGGATCACTAGATCAAACTCCCTTTATGGATGATTATAGAGAATTATTTAGGTCTGTGTGATCTTCTCCATTTGAAGTCGCACAATCCTATTTAATGGACTAAGTATCAAGTAATGGTATACACTTATGCGCATTTAATAGTATCATCCCCATCAGAGTCATTGCTATTATTTGTGTGACCGAAGAAAAATCAACTATTAATTTTATTTGTCATAAAGTTAGGTTGACAAGATAATAAAATTAATGGGTAAACCCCCCCCCCCCCCCCCCCCCTCTTACAGATGTTTGAATTTGTATATGCCCATACTATCATGACATATAAAATTCATGATGTTTTAAGGTATTGATGAATTTAAATAATATTATTTGAGAAATTAATATTATTTTAAATTTTAAAGTTTTGGCCCAATTATATTGATCCATTCTTGATAAAATGGCGGTGAAGGAGAGAGAGGAAATGAAGGAACCTCGGAGACGATTGCCACAGAGATGGCAAGAGAGTAGCGAAGGAGCGCCATGGGATGCCAATTTTATACCTTTCCACCTTTCCGTTTCTGGAATTTGCCTTCTAATCACCCTCTCGTGGGAGCAAACCACACTTCTATTGGGCGTTATACTTGGCAGACGAAAGGGTTCATCCCTTTCGCTGCTGCAAACGCATGTTTGCTGCAAACGCCAGGGAGACGAAGGGGTGTCCTTTCCCCTTCGTCTTCCTTAGTCTTCTTATAAGAAGCGTCCAAGTGCAGATCGTAAGTAGAGCTTTTGGCGAGGTGATCAGGGAGCATCGAGAGATCGAGGGAGAGCAAAGGGAGAGCATTCGGCTGGGATTTGGTTCATGAACGTTGAAGCACTTTCCGGTTGCTCCGTGATCGTGCTTCCGACAGCGGCAATCTTTTCATCGATCGGCGTCTTCGGTTGCGGTTCTTCGGGAGATCACTGTGTGTGCTTATGGTTTCCGCATTGTTTTATCTTTATTTTAATTGCTTCGTTTTAGTTTTCATGCTCTCAAAACTACCAACAATGGTATCAGAGCATGTATAGTTTTGAAAGTATGGAAATCGACGCGAAAAAGCTTGCGTTTTTTCTTCTTCTGTGGCAAAGAAGAAGGTTGAACAGTAAATTGAATCGATTGAATTTTTTTTCCAATCGATTCAAAATCGTGACAGAAAAAAAAAATAACGCAAACTGTGCATGAATCGATTCATTAATCGATTCGATTTAATTAAATCGATTGAAATAAATTTCAATCGATTCAAAATCATAGTGCACAGTATGTCCGTGTTTTCGAATCAGTAAGAAAAAAACTCGCTGAATCGATTCATGAATCGATTCAAGATTTGATAGAAAACAGAATGAACAGTGCTTGAATTCGACGAAGCACAGTGCCGCATGCAAATTTTTTTATTTTTGAATCGATTCAATTACAAATTTGAATCGATTAAATATATATAAAAAAAAACGTGTAAGGAAAAAAAAAGGCATGCACACCTTTATTTTTTTTTCACGAACAGTAGGTATATTTAATTAAATATTTTTATTAATTAATTAAATACATATAGGAATGTATTATTAATTAATAAATAAATATTTAATTAAATCATGGTTCAATTTATCAAAAATAGAACCCTACCAACTTGATCAATCAAACCCAGGTCTGGTTTAAATTATTAATTGATTTAGACAGACCAATTTGATTCAATGATACCTAAAGCTGGTTGAAATCATTTGTTGGTTTAACCAGTCCGGTTTATTATTGAATTAATTGGGTATTCTTGATTACAGAAGTTGGGCTGATCAAATATGACCGGATTAGTTTCGTTGTGTCAAATTTGATCAGAAACATTGGATTTGTTCTAATGAGTTAGACTTAATCCAATGGGCAATTGGACGAGTCAAACGAACCTGAGTTTGATTAATAAGTATGTGATTGACTCAAATGGGCTAAAACGATAACAGAACATAGGTCCAATTAGATTAGTTCTAATGAGGACAATAGATTAAGTTTAAGATTAGGATTCATGATCGACCAATCCAATGTGTCAGTCACATGAGACTCCCCAAAATAAAGAAATTTGTTTTTCTTAATTGCTTGTGTATACTGTATATTTTGTTCTATATGTGGAAATTGAATTTGACCGGTTTTGTACTGGTCAGTCGGTTTTGTATTGACATCATGTTTTTCAATTCCAGATACAAAGAACGATATACACGATGACTGGTCGCTATGAACGACAACATGAGCTATGAGAGGAGATCAAGAAGCTGGAATATGACCCGGATCACGGAGTCGGTAGGCTTATTGGTCGGCTCGATTGGTTGTTCTGGAATCTCGAGCAAGAAGGGTATCCAGTTCAGGAAACAGAAAGAAGATGGTATCTGGTTTATTCTTTATCAGAACATCTAAGGCAGATAACATTCCAACTTTGGGATGAATCTGAAGGGCACATCTCATATTCAGAGATGTGTAGACAATTACTTCATTTGGAATGGGGTCTTGATGAATCTGAAGAGAATCCAAATCCCGAAAATATGAACCTCGAAGAATCTGAGGAGGATCCAGAAATGGATTCTGAAGAGGATCCAAATCCCGAAGAATCTGAAGATGATCCGGAAATGAACCTCGAAGAATTTGAAGATGATCCAGAAATGGATCCTGAAAATTCAGAGGAGGATCCAGAGATGGATCCCGAGGAGGATCTAGAGATGGATCCAGAAGAATCAGAGGAGGATCCTCAAGAATGTGTAGAAGATCCAGAAATGGATCTGATGGATGCATCTGAGGCTAATCCACCCATCATAGAATCTGGGATGAACGGGATGCAATTACCCACTGCTCTAGCATTTATCCTAGTAGGAGTAGTGCTAGCTTATCTAGTCTATTAGTGTTCTGTTTGTTGTCGTTATGTACGAGCAGTGTTAGCTCATCTAGTTTTTGAGTCATGTAATAATTTCTATTGTTTTGTACGAACAGAATTATATAATAAAAGTTATGTTATATGTTAACTAACTTGGAAATGATTAGTTCATTTCATGATATGATTCGTTCATATAAAATGATTTGTTCATTAGTTGGGATATGTGTAATATAATTGATCAGTGTTGATTAGATTAGAACATACAAATGATGAGTGGAAACAATGTTATCACTTGATTTTGTAAACTAACTCTAATTTACACTGAGTCAATAAATAGTTGCACATATATGAATTACACTGAAATAATAAATAATTTGTTTATTTATGTAGATCATGGCAACTAAAAACATCATAGCTGAACTCAATAAGGGTGAGAAATTATATGGGGATAACTACAAAATATGACACCTCAAGATACAATATGTTCTTGAGGAACAAGAAGTTCTGGAGGCTGTAAACCAAATCATGGAGGAACCGGTTGATGGTTCCACAGCACAGCACAGACGTGACCTTGATGCCTATAAGGCAAGGAAAAGGAAGGACTCCATTGCTAAGGGTATATTGATTAGTTCAATGGTGGATGACCTGGTATTTGAGTATGAGCCATTACCATCGGCTCATGCTGTCTGGGTAGCCCTTAGAGAGAAGTACAGTGGAGTCAGTCTGAGTAAGCTCCATCAGCTAACTATCAAGTTTGATAGTTGTAAGAAGCGCTCGAATGTTACCATGGCCCAACATCTCAGGGAGATGGGTAACATGATTCGAGAGCTTAAGACTACTGGTTATACGTTAACCGATGAACAACAGGTTCAGGCAGTTATCCGTTCCCTTCCTGATTCTTGGGAAACGATGAAACAAAACCTGACCCATAGTGAGAGTATCAAGACTTTCACCGATGTCTCACGCCATGTAGAACTTGAGGCGGAGAGGATTGAATCCACAAGGATTTCGGGTCAAGCTTTTGTAGCTGAAGGTTCTGGTTCCAAGAATAAGAACAAGTGGTTCAAGAAAGGAAAGGGGAAAGGAAAGGAGGTTAATGCTGTTGCTGCGAAAAACCAAATCAAGAAGAAAGGAAAGAAATATGGATAAAAACCTAATAGCAGGTTGACTTGCTTCAACTGTGGCAAGAAGGGCCATTTTGCTCGGGATTGTACTGAGGCTAAAAAGGTAAATCCATTTTTGTCTTCTTTCCACGAGTAATATGTTGCAAGTACAGTGTTATTAGCTGATTCGTATCCTTTGTGGATTGTAGATTCAGGAGCAACGAACCACGTAGCTCGTGATCGAGCTACATATGTGGAGTACCGTCGGGTATCAGCTGGCAACAAATCGATATATGTAGGAAAATTTGCAAGAATTGAAGTCAAAGGAATTGACACTTGCAAGCTCAACCTACGTGGTGGAGGCACCTTGTTTCTACATGATGTCCTGTACGCTCCTGAGATTCGACAGAATCTGGTTTCCGTTATTTGTCTTCTTGATTTAGGTTACAATGTAAATTTTTATAGCCGTTGTGTGGAACTTCGAATTAACTCTGTGTTAATTGGATATGGTTATGTAACAAATGGTTTTATGGTTCTTGATGTAGAACCAAATAATAATAGTTATTTTTCAAACATTGCTCTTACTAGTATGCTGATGTTAATGATGAAATTTGGCATGCTAGATTGGGACATATAGGACAAGAACAAATGAATAGATTAGCTAAGGAGGGCCTATTAGGCACTCATGCTAAGATTAACTTGTCTGTATGTGAGCATTGTCTTGCTGGAAAGACGACTAGGAAACCGTTTGGTAAGGCTATTAGGGCTGAATCACCATTGCAATTAATTCATTCGGATATTTGTGGTCCGATGAATATGAAGGCTAGAAATGGGAGTTCTTATTTCATTACATTTATCGATGACTTCACACGTTTTGGTCATGTGTATTTGATTTCTCACAAATCTGAAGCATTGGATTGCTTTATTCGTTACTTGAACGAAGTTGAGAATCAATTGGAATGTAAGGTTAAAACCTTGCGCACTGACCGTGGAGGAGAATATTTGTCTGATCAGTTCAAGACAATGTGTAATGAGAAAGGGATCATTAGACAGCTAACTATCCCTGGAACTCCACAGCAAAATGGGGTTACTGAAAGAAGAAATATGACTCTTCTTGAAATGGTTAGGTCTATGATGGCGCAGGCTAATTTGCCAATCTCCTAGTGGGGAGATGCATTATTAGTTGCGACCTATATACTTAACAAAGTGCCTTCAAAGTCAGTTCCATCTACCCCACATGAACGTTGGACAGGCAAAAAACCGGATTTAAGTAATCAGAGACCTTGGGGGTCAGCTGCCTATGTTTATGATAAGACTCACAAATATGGAAAATTAGGACCCAGAGGTAAGAAGTGTATCTTTATAAGGTACTCTGAGACTTCTAAGGGTTATGTTTTTATTGGTGAGCGACAAGATGGAACCATCTCTGAGATAGAGTCAAGAGATGCTACTTTTTTAGAAACTGAGTTCCCAACACGAGGTGAAGTTGATAAGACAATTCCTCTATATGAGATAGAGGAGGAGGATAATGTTCCTTTATCAACAAATCAGGAGATGCCTGAATCTAGTCAACCGAGTGGGAGTAATTTGCCACTGAATGAGTCAATTTCTCAATAGTCTAACCTTCGAAGAAGTAGTTGTCAGATTATTCCTCGGAGAAGGTTTGATATTGAGAATGAGGCATTGATGGTTCTCCCAGTTGATGATGAGGAACCTCGAGCAGTTGAGGAAGCTTTGAGAAGCTCAGTTAGAAAAGAATGAAAAATTACAATGGATGAAGAAATGGAGTCAATGAGGAAGAGTCAAGTTTGGGATTTAGTCGATCTTCCTCCGGGCCGAAGGGCTATTGGGAATAAGTGGATTCTTAAAGTAAAGAGGAAAGCAGATAGATCGATTAATCGATACAAAGCTCGATTAGTTGCAAAAGGATATACCCAAATGGAGGGTATTGACTTTGAAGAGACATTCTCCCCAGTTGTAAAGTTTGTGTCAATACGTGTCATCCTAGCTATAGTAGCACACTATGACATGGAATTACATCAGATGGATATAAAAACGGCTTTCCTTAATGGTAATCTTGATGAAGAAATCTATATGGTACAACCAGAAGGTTATGTTGCTGAAGGCCAAGAGAAAAGAGTATGTAGACTTCGGAAGTCTATATATGGGCTAAAGCAAGCGTCAAGACAATGGAACATAAGATTTAATGAAGTAATATTATCTTATGGTTTCGAAATGATCAATGAGGATCATTGTGTTTACCTAAGAAAGGAAAAAATGAAAGCTTGTCATTTTATCATTATATATTGATGATATGCTAATAGCTAGAAGTGACATAAAGAGTGTGATAAAAGTCAAAAGTTGGCTTTCATCACAATTTGACATAATAGATATGAGAGAAGCAGAGTACATCTTAGGAGTGAAGATCGTTAGAGACCGATCAAAGAGGCTTTTGGGTTTGTCTCAAGAAGCTTATATCACTAAGATGCTACAACACTTCAATATGTCAGATTGCAATATTGAACAGACGGCTATTGCGAAAGGTACTGTCTTGAGCAAAAGTATGTATCCCAAGACTCCTGAGGAAATAGCCGAAATGAAGAAGAAACCATATGCTAGTGTTATTGGTAGTTTGATGTACACTATGTTGTGTACTCGTCCCGATATAAGTTATATTGTTGGCTTAGTTAGTCATTTCCAGTCAAACCCAGGATCGAGACACTGGAAAGTGGTGAAGAGGATATTCAGATATCTTAAAGGAACAGCTGATTATTGTCTCTGTTTCCAAGGATCAGATATGAGCCTAAGTGGCTACTCAGATGCAGATTGGGCAGGGGACCTTGATGACAGAAAATCAACATCTGGCTATGTCTTCTTGCAGAATGATGGCGCCATCTCATGGAACAGCAAGAAGCAGGCTTGTGTAGCCTTGTCAACAATGGAAGCTGAGTATGTGGCTTGTGCAGCGGTTGTGCAAGAGGCTGTTGATAGGATCGAGTAGCGCGATAGAGGGGGGGGGGGGTGAATATCGCTTCTTTTTAAAACTATTCTTTTCTTTTTAAGTCAGAATTGTGCGTTCGGAGCCTAGCTCGACTCCTACTCGAAGGCCCGCAGTCCTTGACCGCACCGATGGGCAAAACACTATAATCCTTCTTTCCGAACTCCTTGGAAAGAAGTGAATCGTACAAGTACAGATATATAAGATAGTAACACTTCTACTATCTTACAGAATTAAAGTGCAGTACAAAAGCAAAGCTATACCGAAAATTGCAGAATTTAAGACGTAGCTCGGTCGGCAATCGGATGAAGTCGCTTGCAAATTTGATGAAGACTTGTAGCGTGGACAGATTGCAAACGAGCACAAGAGTTGATCAGAAAAGTAGTTCTTGGCCTCTAACCTCGAGCCTCAATTTATAGGTGCACTGAGGTTCGGTCGACCGATCCCTCTGTTCGGTCGACCGAACTAGCTCCGATCACCCACAGCTGGAGTCTGACGCTGGCTCGTAAATTCTGCATTAACTGGCCTTCAATGGTTCGGTCGACCGAATCCTTTTATCGGTCGACCGAACAAGGTTTTTCCTTGTTCGCTGAAATCTGCCGAGATCACCCTTTAATGCTGATTAAATGTTGATTGGATCGGTCGACTGATCCTCTTGTTCGGTCGACCGATCAACCCTTCTTTCCTTTGCTTGCTGATTCGGTGCTGATGAACTGGCTGTGCTGAGTCACCAAGGTTCGGTCGACCGATCTTATTGTTCTGTCGACCAATCAAGCTTTGATCGGCCTCAGTCTGTTTTGGTCTTATCTGAAACACTGCTTTGATAACTTCTGTTTAGGTCGACCGATCCTCTGGTTCAGTCGACCAATCAAGCCTGACCTGCAAAACAGTGTTAGAACAAAAACATCCTGCAACATAAAGGTTAGCACAATAATGCATGAGTAATATAAAAGACAGTAGAACTGTCTTGATCTCAACTTTGAAACCTTCCCGGTTTCTTCAGTTGGATCAGCGACCTAAGGTTGTTCCCTCTGGGAACTCGACCTCACTGTCGCTCCTCCAGTTGCATACCTCAACTTACCTGCCAAACATGATCCTCCAGACATGTTTGGTCTTTAGTCTGCTCAGTGTCTGATCGCCTGATCCACTAAGACTTTTCCTGCAATACCATATTAGCCAACAACAATAATAGTAATACAGAAAACAATGATAAACCTAAACCTAGATTTACCGAGATCCGTTGGTCTGGTCGACCGCGCGCGATCGACCGGAAACTATCCGATCAACCTTGCTTGGAGTTCACTCCTCCAAGACTTCTCGTTACCTAAGGTTACCACCCCCTAGGGTTTTCTCCACTTGGCTTCACTCACCAAGACTCAGTATTCGGCTACCTAGGGATCAAGTCCTCCAGACCTATCCACCTGGCTTCCACGACATACCGAGATTTCCTTTACCTAGCCTACAACTAGGACTCAGTATTCGGCTACCCAGGGATCAAGTCCTCCAGACCTATCCACCTGGCTTCCACGATATACCGAGATTTCTCTCTCCTTGCCTAGCCTACAACTAGGACTTCCCTTGATCAATCTCCATACTTAAACAACTTAAGCATACTTAAACATATTTGTCTGACATTAAAACGTTGGAGGTCGATAGCACCAACAATCTCCTCCTTTTTGTTGTTTGACAAATATGTTTAAGTTAGGTCAATTCAAAAAGATTTAGATTTCTAACTTAAACCCTTCTTCTCCCCCTTTTGTCACACAACAAAAAGAACCCTTTATAAACGGCTTTAATTGTCAAGGATCCCTAAGTTTTGCACCAGCAATGATGGAATACTTTTAAATATTGTCAGGATATGCCTAAGGTATTCCCTCACCCATTTGATGTATAATAGAGTTTTCAAAAATGAGTCATAGAGATTTTGAAAAAGCCTTATTCCATTAAAAAAATTTAGTAAATTTGCAGTATCTTTTTCAAAATAATTTTGAAGAATGTACTAAGTAAAATCTCTCAAGAATATGTTTCAAAAAGTATTCCAAGACATAAAGTATTTTTGCAAAAACATGATATAGAAGTTTTAATGCTTGCAAAAAATTCTTAGAATTTCTTTCAAAAATAATTTTCTTATGCACTAAGTATATATATATTTTTTATTTGCAAAGAATATTTCAAAGTATGAAACATAAAATTGTAGAGGAATTTTCAAAGTATTTTTCAAGCTATGTTTTTTCAAAAAGTATGAGTTTGAAAAATATGATTTTGAAAAGATAATGCTTGAAGAATAATTTTGTAAAAGTAATAATTTTCGTTAAAAAAAATTGATTAAGAGATTTTAAGATTAAAAAAGTTTTATCAAGCAATTTTCAAAGAGTGTTTTGAAACATTTTTCAAAATATGTTTTCATAAAATATGTCCTTCAATCAAGTCTCTCCCCCTTAACTAGACACTATTTTTAGATATCCTTGTTACCCACAAGGAAGACTTTTCTATGTGTGTCTAAGGGTCACGATTGACTTAAGGTTCTAAAGACTTAGGCAGTGAATAACAATAATTTATATATATAATACACCCAATCAATCATCAATCAAAATTTGAAAATAATTCTTAAGAATATAGATATATAAGTTTTCAAAACATGTTTAAAATAATTTTAAATTTTAATTCTCTTAGCATCTCACCCATTCTAAATTTTCAAGTATGGTAATCCTATAATTGTGTGAGATGGCTTTATTGATTTTGAATTTGGTGAAACTTTGATTATTGTAAGTTAAATAGATGGTAACATTTATTTTGTGAATTAATTGGGTTAATGTTTAGTTTAGAAATTGTAAAGTTATTAAGTGGATTTGGCGAAGAATTGTTTTTAATTGCTATGGTTATAGGTTGATTGCTAGATTATTGATTGATTTAAACATAATTTAAAATTAGTTTCAATTTAATTTAGTATTAAGAATTAATTTTAATTGTTGATTAAAGTTTCATTATTAATAGTTACGAATTAATTGATTATGAATTATTATTAATTTCTTAGGAATTAGATAAAGATTTTAGGATTAGTTTTAAAATTTTACTTTTGTTTAAGGTTAAAGTACTTTATTTGTTGATTAAAGTTAAGATTTCAAGGTGAGATTAATTAAGTTTTAAAATAATTTATTAATTATTTTAGGTTACTTATTTTAGGTTAAATTATTATTAATAATTTATTTGTTGTTTTTAAAATAATTAAGTTTTAAAATAAGTTTAAAATAATTTTAATTAAGTTTTAAGATAATTTTAATTAAGTTTTAAAATAATTTTAATTAACTTTAAAATAGTTTTAATTAAGTTTAAAAATAATTTTAATTAAGTTTTAAAATAATTTTAATTAAGTTTTTAAAATAATTAAGTTTTAAAATAAGTTTTTAAAATAATTAAGTTTTAAAATAATTAAGTTTTATTAAGTTTTTAAAATAATTAAAATAATTTTTAATTAAATTAGGTTTGAATTAAGTTAGGTTTGAATTAAGTTTGAATTAAGTTGGGCTTGAATTAGGTTTGAATTAGGTTAGGTTTGAATTAAGTTTGAATTAAGTTAGGTTTGAATTAGGTTTGAATTAAGTTAGGTTTGAATTAGGTTTGAATTAAGTTTGAGTTAAGTTAGGTTTGAATTAGGTTTGAATTAAGTTAGGTTTGAATTAAGTTGGGTTTGAATTAGGTTTGAATTAAGTTGGGTTTGAATTAGGTTTGAATTAAGTTTTACTTAAGTTTGAATTAATTAGAATTGAAAAGGTTATTGAACCCATGTTAGATTCAAACTTAGCTTTGGGTTAATCAAGCAGGCGTCCTAAGGATAAGTTTCAGTTCAGTGGCGAGGTATATGACCTACTTGAATATCATTAGACCACTTGCTGAAGACTTTCCAAACTGTTCTTGCCCAAAAAACTTAAGACTAAATTTTGGTCTAACTAGCCCATGTTTGACTGGGGTAGCTTCGATCAGATCCACTAAGTCTAGTGCACCAGGTAGAATTCCATATTCAGCCTAGACATGCCTTCGACAAAGTTTCCTTGACGTACTATCATCCTAATCCATTCCGGTGCTATGTTGTAGGGTTTGGTAAACCTTTTTAATCTAACCATTCTAAACTAGTAGCATAAAGAAAAGATGCATGACATGTTAAATAATATATAAATATGCATGAACATGGCAAGTCATACAATTCAAACAAGTCATACATAATTTAGTTTTTTATTTATTGTGTTATTGTTGTTTTATTGATTTATTGCTGTTGTTTTATTGATTTATTATTGTTTTATTGATTTAGTATTGTCTTATTATTATTATTATTATTATTATTATTATTATTATTGTTATTAATTTGTTTCATAATTAAGGGGTACATGATTATAATTAGGTTTTGATTTATAATCTAGATTTTGTGAGTTGATAAAATTTTTAATAATGTTTTCTAGTTTAACAAGTTTATTTTGCAAAACATTATTTTATTTTTCTAATTTTCTAAACTTTGATTTATAGTTTAGTTTCTTATTTTTATTTAAATTTTTTGTTAAATTATGTTGATTTAATTCTAGATAATTATTATTTTGATTTAAATTCAAATTATCTTGAATAAATAAACTTTGATTAACTGAATTGGGATCTTGATTAAGATTTGAGTTGATTTGATCAATTTTAATTATTTTTGAATTAATTAAGTTTTTATTAGTAATATTATTTTTGTTAAGTAATTTTAATGTTGAATTTTCATGCATTTTTAATTTTATATTACCATTCAAGCAAGAAGGATCTAAAGCATGCAAATTTTCATATAATTTTAAATTATTTACCATACTCGCTCCCCCTGAATCCTTGAGTCTTTTTTCCGGGCATTGAGATTTGTAGTGTCCCATCTTTTTGCACTTGAAACATTCGATGTGGTCCTTCCTTTTCTGAACTCTAGGCTTCGACTCCTTTGCCTCCGGTTGTGCAGATCGACTCATCGGGCATTTATTTTTGTAGTGCCCCTTTTCACTGCAATTAAAACACGTTATGTGTTCTTTAAATTTTGTATTTAAAATATTACCTTTTGAATCTTCATTAGGATTCTCCCCCTTGACCATTGCCGTTTCAGATGCAGGCTCAAGTGTTCGGTCAGACTCGGGTTCAGATCCATTAGCCTCCTCCTCAGCCACTAGAGCGATGAAGCTGATTTGGTCTAGATCTGGTTCTGAGGATAGCTCTTCGGATTCGGATTCGGACTCACTTTCGCCTTGATCTTCTAGCCTCGACGGGGTCTCGTGAAGCTTGATCAATTTGGTCCACATCTCGAATGCATTCTTGTAACCTTCTAGTTGACACAAAACTTCATTAGGCAAAATATCTATTAACATATTCATTACCTTTTTGTTCGATTCTGAGTTTCGAGAAGGTTGTCTTAGTGTGATCCAGTTGTCGAAATTGTTACTTCCAACGAAGCATTCCATCATTTGCCTCCAGGAACTGAAGTATACTTGATCATACGGAGGAGGGTCATAGATACTTCGTCCTTCTTGATATGATATCGACATTCTTGCAAGAAAAGATTTAAAAAATATTTCCAAGACTTTTGTCTTGGGATTAGTAGTGCTTGAAAGATAAATATATGAAGAAAAAAAATATTTTAAAAGAAAAGAAAAAAGTTTTAAAATGCTTTGAAAATCGGTTAAGAAATTTCAGAGCTAACTTGGCTCTGATACCAATTGATAGGATCGAGTAGCGCGATAGAGGGGGGGGGGGGTGAATATTGCTTCTTTTTAAAACTATTATTTTCTTTTTAAGTCAGAATCGTGCAGCGGAAAATAAGAAAGGAGACACAATCGTTTACTTCATTCGGAGCCTAGCTCGACTTCTACTCGAAGGCCCGCGGTCCTTGACCGCACCGATGGGCAAAACACTATAATCCTTCTTTCTGAACTCCTTGGAAAGAAGTGAATCGTACAAGTACAAATATGTAAGATAGTAACACTTCTACTATCTCACAGAATTAAAGTGCAGTACAAAAACAAAGCTATACCGACAATTGCAGAATTTAAGTCGTAGCTCGGTCGACAATCGGATGAAGTCGTTTGCAAATTTGATGAAGACTTGTAGCGTGGACAGATTGCAAACGAGCACAAGAGTTGATCAGAAAAGTTGTTCTTGGCCTCTGACCTCGAGCCTCAATTTATAGGTGCACTGAGGTTCGGTCGACCGATCCCTCTGTTCGGTCGACCGATCCCTCTGTTCGGTCGACCGAACTAGCTCCGATCACCCACAGCTGGAGTCTGACACTGGCTCGTAAATTCTGCATTAACTGGTCTTCAATGGTTCGGTCGATCGAATCCTTTTATTGGTCGACCGAACAAGGCTTTTCCTTGTTCGCTGAAATCTGCCAAGATCACCCTTTAATGCTGATTAAATGTTTATTGGATCGGTCGACCGATCCTCTTGTTCGGTCGACCGATCCTCTTGTTCGGTCGACCGATCAGCCCTTCTTTCCTTTGCTTGCTGATTCGGTGCTGATGAATTGGCTGTGCTGAGTCACCAAGGTTCAGTCGACCCATCTTATTGTTCGGTCGACCGATCAAGCTTTGATCGGCCTCAGTCTGTTTTGGTCTGATCTGAAACACTGCTTTGATAACTTCTGTTTCGGTTGACCGATCCTCTGGTTCGGTCGACCAATCAAGTCTGACCTGCAAAATAGTGTTAGAACAAAAACATCCTGCAACATAAAGGTTAGCACAATGATGCATGAGTAATATAAAAGACAGTAGAACTGTCTTGATCTCAACTTTGAAACCTTCCCGGTTTCTTCAGTTGGATCAGCGACCTAAGGTTGTTCCCTCTGGGAACCCGACCTCACTGTCGCTCCTCCAGTTGCATACCTCAACTTACCTGCCAAACATGATCCTCCAGACATGTTTGGTCTTTAGTCTGCTCAGTGTCTGATCGCCTGATCCACTAAGACTTTTCCTGCAATACCATATTAGCCAATAGCAATAATAGTAATACAGAAAACAATGATAAACCTAAATCTAGATTTACCGAGATTCGTTGGTCTGGTCGACCGCGCGCGATCGACCGGAAACTATCCGATCAACCTTGCTTGGAGTTCACTCCTCCAAGACTTCTCGTTACCTAAGGTTACCACCCCCTAGGGTTTTCTCCACTTGGCTTCACTCACCAAGACTCAGTATTCGGCTACCTAGGGATCAAGTCCTCCAGACCTATCCACCTGGCTTCCACGACATACCGAGATTTCCCTTACCTAGTCTACAACTAGGACTCAGTATTCGGCTTCCCAGGGATCAAGTCCTCCAGACCTATCCAGCTGGCTTCCACGATATACCGAGATTTCTCTCTCCTTGCCCACCCTACAACTACGACTTCCCTTGATCAATCTCCATACTTAAACAACTTAAGCATACTTAAACATATTTGTCTGACATTAAAACCTTGGAGGTCGATTGCACCAACAGTTGTCTGGCTAAGAAGGTTCCTGAAGCATCTGAGGATTGCTGAGGATAGTGGGAGTCCTGTTACTGTGTACTGTGACAGTCAAGCTGCGATAGCTTTTTCCAAGGATCCCAAATATCACAGCAAAGGCAAGCATATAGAAATTAAGTATAATTTTGTAAGGGATATTGTTGTCAAGAAAAAGATTATTCTTGAGTATATCCCTACACGAAATATGCTTGTTGATCCTTTTACTAAGCCATTGACTAAAGAGTCATTTCATGGGCATATGAAGTCTTTGGGATTTCGGAGAATGTAACAATTGTAAAGACATTTTGATAAATGAAAAATTCCATGATCTATTATGTGTATATGTCTTGGTTACATTAGAATAAAAGTCTCGATAAGCATGTTGACAGATTGGGATTGATCCACTCACATGGACAATCATCTCTATTTGTTAAGTACGAATAGAGGTAAGACCGTTGCTTATGGGACAACTTTTGTAGCTGTGAATAGAGACATACCCATAAGTTAAGGTCGTCTTGATATTTGTGTCAAGATGAGATCATTTGTGTAATGATTGGAGTAAATGCACCGACCATTTACTGAATCTGCTTGAAGCCAGATTAGAATTCATATGTTGAATTCAGGATTAGACATTGGGAATGTCTAAATCGAAATCTGTACGATGTTAAAACTGGGAAAAAACATGCGCTCTTTTTGGTAAAGAGAATAACATCGTAGCATGTGATTCATACCACATGTGCTATGACGACAAGAAGGGTTGTAGGAGAATGGATCCCTGCTTCTCTACTATGTGAGACCCTTGAGATTATAAGTTAATCTCGATTTTACCCTAAGTGACTATTTAGCTGTCTACTTGAAGTTCTGATCAGTGTCTGCTACTTTAGCATGTTTCCTATTGGCTATGGATGATTCGATCTATGGAGCATAACTAGGAAAGCAACTGATTAGAATGAATGGATTCTAGCTAAAAAGGAAGATTAAGATTGATTTACATCTGCGACATTTATTCACTGGTACCGGTTACATTTTTAGTTCAGTATATAAAATGTAATTGTGAATAATTTGTTTGATTGGAGGTGTTGAACATGCTCTTGACATATGGTCAATATGAGGGATTAGAGATGTTCATGATGATGTAAATAATTTAATCTGGGGTAAAAGCAAGCGAATAATGTCTTTGATTCGTTCTATGGACATTTATGTCTATGATTCGTTCTGTGGAGCAGCTAAGTAAGGTGTGACAATCTTCTTAGCAATTGAATGCTCACTGTGTTTGCTGTCGCACGAACCATTTTCCCTAATGTATGGAATGGATGTTCTGATCTGGTGTTCGTGACTTGATTCTCATAAAGTCTGTGTGACTTATTTGGTCTTTGTGACTAAATTTTGCTCTGGTCTTCGTGACTTGATCCTCATAAAGTCTTCGTGACTTATTTGATCTTTGTGACTAATTTCGCTCTGGTCTTCGTGACTTGATCACCTTGTAGTCTATGTGATTGACATGGTCTATGTGACCATATGGATTGACTTGGACGAGTGTGAGATGTTGGGCGTTATACTTGGCAGACGAAAGGGTTCGTCCCTTTCGCTGCTGCAAACGCATGTTTGCTGCAAATGCCAGGGAGACGAAGGGGCGTCCTTTTCCCTTCATCTTCCTTAGTCTTCTTATAAGAAGCGTCCAAGTGCAGATCGTAAGTAGAGCTTTTGGCGAGGTGATCAAGGAGCATCGAGAGATCGAGGGAGAGCAAAGGGAGAGCATTCGGCTGGGATTTGGTTCGTGAACGTTGAAGCACTTTCCGGTTGCTCCGTGATCGTGCTTCCAACAGCGACAATCTTTTCATCGATCGGCGTCTTCGATTGCGATTCTTCGAGAGATCACTGTGAGTGTTTATGATTTCCGCATTATTTTATCTTTATTTTAATTATTTCATTTTAATTTTCATACTCTCAAAACTACCAACAACTTCCGCCCGCTTCTGCTCCCGCTAGCCGCCCTCTGCCGTCGTTGATTTCTTTTAGGTTAGGGTTCGTGGTACAGTTCTTCTTTTGTTGAAAAAGGTGAGCATAGATAGGGATTCTTTGATTTGTTTCATTATTTTCTGGCTATGGAGCCGGCGTTAAAGCCGAGCTCGGTGCGCAACCTCCTTCTACGTGCGCTCCTCTTCATCGTTTCTGTTTTTCTCCTACGGTTCGTGTACGTCATCACTGTCTATGGGGGCTCCTGCACCGCAAGCGATTACTGCCTCTTGTCATCGCAGGCAGAGCCGCTCGCTGTCGCGGGAAACGCCAGAGGATCCGCGGCCTCGGTTTCCGTCGTTTCTGCCCATGTCGGTTTGGGGTCGTCCGCGACCTCAGCCCTCTGGACTAGCCGAGAGTGGCGGAAGGTCGTCGAATTCTATTCTGCCATGCTCCAGGACCTTGTGGTTGAAGGCTTCCTCTCCCCTGCCTTTAAGTGCTTGTGCGTCGGTAGCCCTTCGGGATATGAAGTGCTCGCGCTCAAGGAGATCGGAGTTTCTGACGCGGTAGGCGTCGCTAGGAAGAGAGCGCCGCCGTTGGTGGTTGCTGGAGGCGATCCTCTACGACTTCCATTCAAAAACGCCACCTTTGACTTTATTTTGGTGGGGCAAAGCCAAGATCACAGCAAACAACCGGTGGATATTGCGGCCGAGATCGAAAGGACGCTGATGCCCCATGGGTTCCTTGCAGTGCTAACTGCCTCCGCGGCAGATGCCTATAGTCTGCAGTCCCTCGCACAACTTTTCCCTGGCTTCATAAATGTTCGAGCAAGGGAGATCAACTATTCAGATTCTCCAATTTCTCTCCGGGAGGTAGTTTTCCGTAAGCAAGAAGGTGCAAACATTGTTAGTTCAAAGAGTAATTCTCATACTGAATGCCCAATCCATGAGAACAAGCTCCAGATTCTTCAGTCAGCAGAGCCTATAATTCAGGATGAGCCACTGAAGCCATGGATCACCCTCAAGCGGAACATTCATAATGTGAAGTATTTGCCATCAATTGCTGATATAAGCTTCAAGCAAAGGTATATTTATGTCGATGTAGGTTCTCGGAGCTATGGCTCAAGCATCGGAAGCTGGTTCAGGAAACAATACCCCAAGCAGAATCACACTTTCATGATTTATGCAATTGAAGCCGATAAAGCATTTCACAAAGAGTATGCCACTAAGAAAGGTGTGACCTTGCTACCCTTCGCAGCATGGGTACGCAATGAAACTTTAACCTTTGAGATTAATAATGATCCAAGTAAACATGATGTTGAGAAAGGAGGAGGAATGGGCCGTATCAGGCCTATCGGGGGCTCTGGTAGTCATGTTTCTACAGGTTCAGTGAGTGCAATTCAAGGGTTTGATTTTGCTGCGTGGCTGAAGAGGACAGTAACTGAGAGGGACTATGTTGTGATGAAGATGGATGTTGAAGGGACTGAGTTTGATCTGATACCGAGGCTGTTTGAGACTGAGAGTATCTGCCTGATTGACGAGCTCTTTCTTGAGTGCCACTACAATAGATGGCAGAAGAGCTGCCCTGGACAAAGGAGCCCAAAGTACAAAAACACATATGGGGAATGCTTGAAGTTGTTCACTTCACTAAGGAATAGTGGAGTCCTTGTTCACCAATGGTGGTAATCGGGAACAGATTGTCTCATGGAATTTGTGTGGTACACAGCCAAAAACTAGTTAAATTCATGCTCAATTTCTCACTTTACTGGTGAAGGAGTTCCATTTACATTTGATAGAATACAAAATAAGAAATGTGAACAATCACAGGTAAAAAAAAAAATTACATTGATTGGAAACGAAACTTGGACATTATCTTAATTACTGAAGGTTACAAGCTCGTACTTTTTGAGATCTGTCCAAGCCTGCCTAATAGCGATTCTAGTGAAGAGGAGATTGAGTATCAAAAGAAATGGGGTAGGGCAGATGAGATGACGCGGTGTTACATTTTGACTTCTATGTCAAATGTGTTGCAACATCAACATCAGGCCATGCCTACCGCTTATGACATGATGCACAATCTTAAGGAACTCTTCGGACACTAGAATCGGGCTACTAGGCAGGAGACAATGAGAAACTTGATGACGACCACCATGACTGAGGGGACACTCGTAAGGAATCATATCCTTAAAATGATGGCTCTTTTGAATGAGATGGAAGTCCTTGGAGCAGAAATCGTTGGAGAAACCTAGGTCGATATCATTTTTCAAACGTTGCCTAAAAGTTTTGAGCAGTCCCGCCTGAACTACAATATGAACAAAAGGGTTTATTCGTTGACGGAACTTCTGACAGAACTTCAAGCAATAGAAGGGTTATTTCGTTAAAGTTCTCAAATTCACATTGCTGAAAATGTTTCTGCTTCTAAGCCGAAAGGCAGAAAGAAGAAAAAGAAATAAGTTGGTTCAGCAAAGAAAGTGAATCGATCTCTAGGGACTGGGCCGCATGCATGTGTGAAGAAGCCGAAGGGCAAGTGCTTCACATGTAAGCAGTCTGGACATTGGAAAGTGGGTTGTCCTCGCAGAAAAGAGAACAATAAAGGTATATCTTATTCTCCAGTGGTTGAAACATGTTTAGTGGTGTTATCTACCGATACCTGGTGTGTAGATACGGGAGCCATTGATTATGTCTACAATTCATTGCAGGGTTCCAGGAAACTCGATGATAACATGAAGCGGAGATTACCGTCTACATGGGCAATGTTACAAAAGTGCCGGCTGTTGCAGTGGGAGATGTTTATTTATCTTTTGATAGAAATAAAATATTGATTTTGAGAAATTGTCTTTATGTATCATATTTTAGAAAGAACTTGATTTCAGTTTATAAACTATTTATGGATGAATATTCTATTTCTTTTGATAATAAGTAGTTATCAAGAAAAATAGGGTAGTTGTCTGTTCTGGTATGTTGGTTGTCAATTTGTATACTCTAAATCCAATAACTCCCACGATACAACAAATGAAAATTAATAACATATTTTCTAATTCTAATAAGAGAAAGCAACCTTCAGAAATAAACCAAACATATTTTTGGTATTTAAGGCTTAGTCATATTAACTTGAGTAGGATTCAAAGGCTAATAGCCGATGGACCTTTAGGTTCATTAGTGGTGGAAAATTTTTCAACCTGCGAATCTTGCTTAGAAGGAAAAATGACCAAGAGACCTTTTAAGACCAAGGGGTATAGAGCCAAAGATGTGTTGGAATTGGTTCATTCTGATTTGTGTGGACCTATGATTATCCAGACAAGAGGTGGTTTTGAATATTTTGTCTCTTTTATAGACGACTATTCGAGATACGAGTACATTTACTTGATGCGTTGCAAGTCTGAGTGCTTTGATAAGTTCAAAGAATACAAGGTTAATGTGGAGAAATGTCATGGTAAAGGTATCAAGACACTACGGTCTGATCGTGGTGGCAAGTACTTCTTAGGAGAGTTTAGGAGTTACTTATCAGAGGTCGGGATTCAATCCCAACCGTCTGTACCTGGTACACCCCAATAGAATGGTGTGGCAGAATGAAGGAATATGACTCTTATGGAAATGGTTAGATCAATGATGAGTTATTCAGAATTACCAAATTCGTTTTGGGGATATACTCTGAAAATGGCAGTGTACATTCTGAACTTGATACCTTCTAAGTCAGTAACCTCTACTCCCACAGAATTATGGAATGAGCGTAAGCCTAGTTTGAAACATATTCGGATTTGGGATAGTCCAACACATGTGTTAAAGGGAGACGTTGATAAGTTGGAATCACGTACAGAAGTTCGCTTGTTTGTGGGTTATCCTAAAGGAATGAAAGGTGGTTTATTTTATAGTCCTAAAGATCAGAAGGTCATTGTTACCACCAATGCCAGATTTTTAGAAAAAGACTATGTAATGAACCACAAGCCCATGAGTAAAATTGTTCTTGAGGAAATAAGAGAAGACACGTCTACTTTAGTACCAACGGTACAAGATGAGATACCACAAGAAACTGCAACACGTGTTACAAATGATGCACAATTACAAGTAGTGCCTCATCGTAGTGAGAGGGTTGTTAGGCAACCTGATAGATTCATGTTTTTGGGAGAATCTTCGGGCTTGATCCCCGATGAACATGAACCTGATCCTTGGACATATGATGAAGCACTCCAAAATAAAGATGCAACATCTTGACAAAGTGCAATGAACTCTGAAATATAATCTATGTACTCTAATCAGGTTTGAGAGCTTTTAGAACCACCAAATGATGTAAAAGCTATTGGACGTAAATGGGTCTATATAAAAAGAGGGACAGACGGGAAGGTGGAAACCTTCAAATCAAAACTTGTTGCAAAAGGGTATACTCAGAAAGAGGAAATCGATTATGAGGAAACCTTTTCGCCGGTAGCCATGCTTAAATCTATCCGGATTCTTTTATCTATTGCCCCTCATATGAATTATGAGATTGGGCAAATGGATGTCAAGACAACTTTCCTTAATGGAAGTCTTGATGAAAATATCCATATGAAGCAACCAGAGGGATTCAGTGTGAAGGGCAAAGAGCATCTTGTATGTAAGCTCAATCTGTTTATTTATGTACTGAAGCAAGCTTCGAGATCTTAGAACGCCCAGTTTAATGAAGTGATCAATTCTTATGGATTTATTCACTGTCCGATGAGTCTTGTGTATACAAGAAGAGTGACAAAAATGTGGTGGTATTTCTTGTCCTATACGTAGATGACATTTTACTCATTGGCAACAATGTCAAAGTGTTGTCAGACGTAAGAGTATGGTTGTCCAAAATGTTTGATATGAAGGATTTGGGAGAATGTGGACATATTCTTGGGATCAAAGTAATAAGAGATCACAAGAAAAGAATATTGTGTTTATCCCAAGCTTCATACATCGATACTATTCTAACTCATTTTAGCATGCAAAACTCCAAGAAAGGTTTTCTACCTTTTCGGCATGGAGTACCTTTATCTAAAGGGATGTCTCCTAAAACATCAAAGGAAATAGAGGACATGAAGGCAATTCCTTATGCTTCGGCTGTAGGAAGCCTAATGTATGCGATGCTATGTACAAGACCGGATATCTGTTTTGCCGTGAGCATGGTTAGCAGATATCAAAGTAATCCAGGATAAGGACATTTGACCCCCATAAAGCATATATTGAAGTACCTGAAAAGGACTAGAGATTATATGCTAGTTTACCAGGTAGATGATTTGCTCCCTGTGGGTTACATGAATTCAGACTTCCAATCAGATAGGAACAATAGTAAGTCAACCTCAGGGTATGTGTTTACTTTGGGAGGTGGAGCCATAATATGGAGGAGTGTTAAGCAGAAATGCGTTTCGGACTCCATCATGGAAGCTGAGTATGTGACAGCCTTTGAGGCAGCCAAAGAAGCTGTATGGCTTAGAAACTTCTTGATGGACTTAGTGTGATTCTTGGTTTGCCCAAAATTATCACAATTTATTGTGATAATAGTGGTGCAGTAGCAAACTCAAAGGAATCACGAGCCTATAAGGCAAGTAAACACATTGAGCGCAAGTATCTCCTGATATGAGACATCGTAAAGCGAGAAGTTGTTATCGCCAAGATTGCATCAGAAGATAACCTGGCAGATGCTTTCACTAAGGCTCTTCCGGCGAGAGCTTTTGGTAGGCATGTTGAGGGGATGAGGATCAGATGTATGACAGCATATATGACAGCATAGTCTTTTAGTATAAGTGGGAGATTGTTAGAATGTATAATAAAATCTTAGCTTTTGTATAAACATTTATTTTGAAATGAGAATCACATTGGTCAAATGTCTGTATTTAGTTAAATGTAGTTGTCCATTTAATTTATATTGTAGATAACATAGTGTGTGGTGTCACACAGAAGATCATGTTATCAGTTGCTTATAAATTATAAATAGTAGCTCACAACCAAGATGGATTGGGACAAACCATTGGAATGGTTGTAGTGTAATTTGGTATTAGTTTATCTTGACTATAAAATTACACTAGTACACTATGTGTGTATTGAGCAGGACCATTTGAGGTCGTTTCTTTTATACTGACTGCATAAAAGAACAGAACCTCTATTATTATGGATGTGCATACTCTTAATCCCGATATATTAACAAGCACATGTACTTAGTATTTATTTCTTTAATTTATCAAAGGGTGAGATTTATTCATTAAATCAATAGGCCCAATAAGTTAGGAAATAATATTATTTATATGGTGTGTTGTTGATTATAGAAGGAAATTGTGTCCTATTTATTAGGATGATGATGCCTCCTTGAGGAGCTCATAAGGATTGTCATGTAAATCCTGCAGGTGGACTTAGTTCCGACATGACAATAAAGTTGATTGGTACTATTCTTGGAGCTAGATGTAAATTAAGTGAGTTGTCAGTAACTCATTTAATTAATGGACATTCGATATCTTAAACACAGGGAGATTATCGTACTCATGATAAGAAGGAGCCAATAATATAATATGAAATTGGTGCAGTAGTTCAATAATAACTTTAGTGGTATGAGTTATTATTGATGAACTTGAGTTGAGTGTTCGGGTTGAACACAGGAAGCTCAAGCTCATCAGGAGGCTAAAACCAATTTCTCCTCTAGATACCTGTTGTAACCTCTATAAAGCCTTGCATTCACCCATTTTGATTATCCTTCCTATCCAAGTAAGGGGCCGACCAAGCATTGCTTGGTGCCCAAGATGTGGGCCGGCCAAGCCTTGCTTGGTGCCCAAGCAAGGGGTCGGTGATAATTTAATAGAAAAGGAAGTTTTTTTTTTAAAATAAAATTTTGTTAAAATCTTTCCTTTTATGGTTACCTATAATAGTTAAAAAGAGAGATTTTAATTTTGTTAAAATCTTTCCTTTTTTGTAACCAACCATAATAGGAATAAAAGAAAGATTTTATTTAAAACAAAATTTTGTTATAATATTTCCTTTTACAGCTATTCACAATGGTTTAAAAAGAGAGATTTTAATTTGGTTAAAATCTTTCCTTTTCTGTAAACCATCCACAATAGAAATAAAAGGAAAATTTTATTAAAAACTTTCCTTTTTAGCCACTAGCAAAGAATATAAAAAAGGAGGAGGGTGGTGCCTAAATAGACCCTAAGTTATCTCTTCTCTTTTTGTGTGGCTGACCCCTTCTTCTGTTTTCTTTCCTTAAGGCCGGTGACACCTATTTCCTTCTTCCTCCCTTTCTTCCCTCTAGGGTGAGTGCTCATCTCACCTTGGTGGTCACGGCTTGAATGAGAAGAAGAAGAAGAAGAGAAGAAGCACTTGGTAGTCGGTTGCTTGGAGAAGAAGAAGAAGAAGGAGGCGCCTCTTCACTTTGCATTCTTTGTGGCCGAGAGTTTGGAAAGGAAGGAGAAGACCGGGTGCCTTTGTCTTGGTAGATCGTCGCCCACACGACGTCCAAGAGGAGGATTGTAATACAACAGAAGATCAAAAGATCTTTAAGATACAAAGAAAGGTATAACTAGTTAATTATTTCCATGGTGTACTAGTTTAGTTTTCCTTTGTATGGATCCTGAAATACCAACACAAGAGGCTAGCGATCTTGTGCTTCGATTGAGGTCTCTGTAGTTAAACCTAAGATTTACTATAAGGAGTTTAAATATTTAATTTCTTTGAAAGACTTTGTCTAGGAAGTGGTGGATGATCTCATATCCAAGAAGGCCAAGTGCCTCGCCAACGACCTAGAAGTCAACCCTTGAAATAGATATTTAATCAACTTCTGTAATATGATTTAACTTCTGATGAAAACATGAGTTGAACTTGGATTAATAATGTTAAGTTTCATTTGTAATCCAAGTTTAACTTCTGAAAAGCACATGGGTTACTAGGAAAAGTTCTATGCTTGTACAAATTTTTGTACAGGGGAAACAGAATGAAATTTTGAGTAGCACCAACATACATATCATGCGTGGTTGATCGATGATATGTACACCACCGGTGTGGTACTTCTCAAGAGATCTCCATATGTTGCATGGCTTGAGACTGTGGTTCTTGGTGACAAAACTGAGAACCCGCCCAAGGTCCTTTAGGTGGAGGAGCAGACAACGTCAAGCATTCAAAGGTTGGAGTTGATGAAGGTGCGACAACCTCCTTTTTCCAGGCTGCTTGTGCCTCTTCTTCATTAGTGAAGTCAGTCTCCCGGTCGAGTAGTAGATCAGTGTTCTTTGGAGGTCTTCTGGCCAAATTACGGAAGAAGTCATCATTAGCAAGCCCTTGAGAAAAATCACTCATCAAAATTTCCATGGTGGCTGTGGGAACTTCCATAGTCACTTGATTGAATCTTTTAATATAAGCCCTAAGGGTCTCCTTGGGCCCTTTCTTGAGTGTAAAGAGGCTCCAAGGGGTCTTATGATAACGTTGATTGATGGAGAAATGATGAAGAAAGACTTTGTGAAAATCCTTGAAACGGTGAATAGAGTTGTCCTACATCGCTTGAACCATCGTTGGGTCAAACCGCCGAATGTGATAAGAAACATTCGGCACTTTACACTATCCATAAATTGTTGAAGAAGAGCGGCATTTTCGAATTTAAGAAGATGATCTTCTGAATCAGTTTATCCCAAGTATTCTCCTATGTTTAGGGCTTGAAAATGTTTTGGTAATTTATCATCTAACACTCATTGAGAGAAAGGAGTACTAATTTGCTCGGGAGAGCTATCAGTTATTAGAGCTTTTCAGTCAAGCGCCGTACGAAAAATGTTCTAGGATGCTGGATTGGTGAGGGGGGTGCATGGAGAAAATAGGGAACTTCTTCCTAAGCTCCTCTCTCCCTCTGGTGGATTGTTGTTGATATTACAGGATTTGGTGGTGGCAGCGTACCACCAGTAGCCACTTGTTGCTGCTACTACAATGCCTTCTGCACTCGAACATTGACAATCATCTCTAGCTCCTCTTGTGTTAAAGTAACCGTGGTGAGTTTTCCAGCCTTCTCCATCTCTAAGCCTTAGATTTAGCAAAAATTCCCACAAACAATGCCAAATTTGATCCTGTCTGAAAGCTGCATAGATGGTGCACTAGTGACGATGGATGAATGTTTGACTGGAGCAATACTTTTTCCTTCTTAGTGAAGCTTCCTTGTGATCCTGCGTACACGTCGATGATCCGACAGAGAGTTATTGACCAAAGACCATGGAAAGGGATCCCTGGCAAGACCCTCTGACATTCAAGTTAGTACGGTCCTGGATGGAGGAATCAAAAATAGAGAAGCACTCGCAAGAGAATAGAGCTCAAATGATGTAGATTGCGTACTTTGCCAACATAGAGGACCCCCATTTTATACCACCTCTCATAACATCCGTGATCATGAGCTGACATCGTGTGTAGGAGTTTATTAGTTTGTTGTGTAATAAGTATCCGAGAAATCTTTTATCTATCCACAGATCTACTTCTTTTGTCATTTCTGGCTTAAGCCTTTGATGAAGCTATTACAAGAGGATGTTGCCATAAATGATTGCCCAATAGGAAACAAGATGGCTTCCGAAGGAGGTCCCAAAGGAATATTCCCCGATAATTCTGACAGATTGTCAAAATATTATCTGCTGCTTGCCTGCTGAATATGTCTCAGCCGACTAACAAGGCTGACTGTCTTTATGATTATCCTTACATTGAGCTGCTCTGTTATGTATTGAATGTGTTGGTGCAGAAAGTATCCGATGATCGAACCTAAGTTTTGATAATGGCAAAGAGTTCAAAGTTAAAGTTATTTGTTATCTAATGTGTGTAAATGAGATTATAGGAAAGTCCTAGCTGCGGTTAGGCAGGTGGAAAAACTTAGGGGGAGGTAACCCTAGGTCCTAGGGGGTGGTAACCCTAGGCGGGAAGTCTTGGAAGGTTGAGGGCTTTGGGCAAACGCTCTAGAGTCGAGGACTCTAGGTGGAAAGTCCGGGTGTCACGAACTAGGTAAAACACTGGGCGGGTCATGGAGCGAATGTCCAGACGAAAGTCTTGGAGCATTGGGCGCTGAGCAAAAGTCTAGTTGGTCTGGAGGATCAACTGGCAACAGGTAAACTCTCCAAAGTGGAGTAGGTGAGGACGAGTTCCCCGGTGAGGGAACAGTAGGTGTCAGTTTGACCTAGGGTTTCCGATTGGAAATCCGAAGTCAGAATCGAACAATCGGTGATTGTCAAATAATCATATTTATTGTGTTTAATTGTGCTAACTCTGTTTTGCAGAATATGTTTTTTGGATTCTAGACTAACCTATTTTGTAGGAAGAAACCCTCTCACAGTAAGGCGCGAGGGCACCCTCATCGAGCTTGAGGGTGCCCTGGACATTGGTGTGAGGGCGCCCTCATCGAGCTTGAGGGCGCCTTGGACCTTGGCGCGAGGGCACCCTCATGGAGGTTGAGGGCGCCCTAAGGCAGATAAACTGTGACCGGGTTGGAGCTCATCCACGCTGGAAATTTGGCGGGGTTGAAGGCGCCCTCCATGGTATCGGAGGTGCACTCTACGAGCCTTATATGTAGGATTCGACCATCATCTTAGGACATCATCAGAAATGTGCTCCTTCTTTTGTGTGCTGCTTAAAGAACGTTCCGACAAAGTCGCAACTCGACTCTAACGACCAGAAATTTCAAATTTGCTATTCTCTTTTGTCGTTGGTATATTTTACTGTATTTCATTGTACTTCAAAGTTGTAAAGATTTACAAATTGATAGTGATTGCTCACCGAAAGCGATCAACGATCGCGGGCCTTGGAATAGAAGTCGCCCAAGGCTTTGAACCAAGTAAATCTTGGTGTTTGCATTGTTTGTTCTGATTTTCGCTGTGTTTACTCTTATTCTTCCGAAATGAAAAGTGAAAGCCACGAGCGTTATTCACCTCCCCCCCTCCATCACTTTTCGATCCAACAGAATGTTGTCATAAATCCGGTCAGAGATTCGTATGATATGTTAAGCATGCTAGAAATTTTCTTAGGTAACCCCCTGATAAACTATGTGTACTGAAGATCCATTCAACAATAAGTATGCAACTAAGTTTCTTAATTCCAATCGGCCTTATGGCTGATTGTACATGAAGAACTTTATAAAGTTAACTGCCTCGAATCTGACAAACCTTTTATCCATTCGGATATATATAGAAATATTTGGGCTGGACATACACAGAGAGATTTATGATGCTGACCACTTTACGCTCGGTCGGTCTTTCATCCTATCAGACGCACATAGAGCTTTATGATGTTGAGTGCTTTAAGCCCTATCGGTTTGTAAATCAGACATGCATGCGTACATGGAGAGTTATGGGGTTAAGTGCTTTAGACTCGGCCGATATTTCATCTTTAATTGTTTGCACATATAGATTTATGATGTTAAGTGATTTAATTAAGCCCGACTGGTATGTAAAGCAGACATACATACATGGAGAGTTATGGGGCTAAGTGCTTTAGGTTCGACCGGTATTTCATCCTAACCAATCACACATATAGATTTATGATGTTAAGTGCTTTAAGCTAGACCGATATGTAAACCGCACAGGCGTACATGGAAAGTTATGTGGCTAAATGCTTTAGGCTCGGTCGATATTTCATCCTAACCAATCGCACATATAGATTTATGATGTTAAGTGCTTTAAGTCTGACCAGTATGTAAACCTGACAGGCGTACATGGAGTGTTATGGGGCTAAGTGGATTAGGCTCAGTCAGTATTTTATCCTAATCGATCGCACATATAGATTTATGATGTTAAGTGCTTTAAGCCCGATCAGTAAGTAAACCGAGCAGGCGTACATGGAGAGTTATGGGGCTAAGTGCTTTAGGTTCGGTCGGCATTTCATTCTAACCTATTGGTCCTTTCTTGTACGACTTGTTATTCAATTCAGCTAGACTTGAGAACCTTAATGCTGGGCAAACCATGAAGCTAACTGGGAGTATGCTCCTATCCTAACTTTGATTGCCACATCACCCTGACTTTGACTGCCATGTCACATTAACTTTGACTGCCATGTCATTTCCTGGGTCCGCTTATTACACACTGTATCAGAGGAGGAAGCGATGGGGTGTCAGATGGAGTATGCAAACTATCAAAGCATGGCCCACATGGGACCACATCCATTTACTGCCTGTTAGATGCATGGGTCTGTATAGGGCCGCATGGTATGGTAAAGTCATGGTGTTAGTATTGTACACTTAACACCATGGGAAAATGGTCGCGAATCCCATTTGTTGTTGTTGGTCTTATCGGTGGTAGTTGCTAATAGCCTCATGTTGGATTCGTAACTATCAAGAATGGTCAAATCTGTAGATCAGAGGGATCTATGTAGGTAGGGATATTCTCGATTAGCATGTTCCCATGGTCCGAGAGCGTTGTGTCGAGGATGTTCCAGATTGAGGATGCTTCTAACCTAGTATGGGAATGTTCTCAATCGGGAATGATCTCAAAGTGAGTGTACGACTAAAGTCTTGCCTGATTTTTTCGAGGATGTTCTCGAATGAGGATGTTTTCAAAGTGAGTGCACAACTGATTGTTGGATTAGGTGGACTGATTAGAAGGGAGTGAATAGACAACCTACAATTAAAGTTATGATTTCTCTTGCTAACGAACTTAATAAGGACACACTAATTATGTAAATAAAATATAAGCATAAAAATAAGAGATTTAGAAATTTAATTGGTTTACAACCAGAGAAGTTGTAAATCCAAGGCAATAGTAGTGCACTAACGAACTCCTTCTTTAACAAAGATTAGAGGCAATGAAGCCCCTTACAGTAGTTAAAAGCTCAGAAAGAAATATAGAAGTTAAGAATAGGTGTGTTTCTTACAACTAGCTCTTGGGTGTTATTTATAGCTTACTGGTCAAAGTGACTATTTTGCTGACATGGCAATTTAGGGTGCCTCGGTTGACTTGGGGAGTCTCAAATCAAATTAAGTTTGTCAATGTTTGGCTGATCTGGCTTAATGGGGGCACCTCAGTTCATCGGAGGCACCTTAGTTCCAACGAAGGCGCCTCAATTCGGCTGATGTAAATCCCGCTGCTTATTTCTTCGCTAACAGTGTCCATCTCTTTTGAGGAGCCTCAAGTTTATTGCATGCAAGGTGCCTCAAATTTTTACTTCAATAGGTCGATTAGAGGTGCCTTGGATGGTCAACTTTCTAGTTGACCATCACTCTTCACACACTTGGGTGATGGTTGAGCTATCCAGAATTGAGCTCACCCGGATCTAAGTTTAACCTTCTCCTCAAGCAGGCTTTCTCTTATCTTATCGTCCCTCGGATGTGCTGCGTATGTCCTTCTCAGTCCATCGATGTACTCTTCTATTGCTCCTCATCTCTCAGATGCATTGAGCTTGTTGACTCTCTTCCCGTTGTTGGAGTGTATACTAAAAGCCTAGCTTTTGTAAACATTTATTTTTGAAATAAAAGAATCACATTGGTCAATAGCTGCATTTATTTGTTAAATGTAATTGTTAAATTAATTTATAAAGTAGATAACATGGAGTGTGATGTCACACTCAGGAGATCATGTTGTCGGTTCTCTATAAATTATAAACAGTTGCTCACGACTAAGATGGAAAGGAACAAACCATCAGAATAGTCGTAGTGTAATTAAGTATTAGTTTATCTTGACTAATAAATTAAACTGATACACTTTAAGTGTATTGAGTAGGACCATTTAGGTAAGTTCTTTTTGTACTAACCTAGTAAAAGAACTAAATCTTAGTTATTATGGAAGTGTGTGCTCTTAATCCTAATATAATAACAAGCACATTTATTTAATATTTATTTCTTTGACTTATCAAAGGGTGATGTTTAGCTCGATAAATCAATATGCCCAATAAGTTGGGAAATGATATTACTTATAGTGTGTGTTGTTGATTATAGAAGGAATCTGTGTCCTAGTTATCTAGGTTGAGAATGTCCCCAAGAGGAACTCATAAGGATTATCATGTTAAACCCTGCAGGTGGACTTAATCCGACATGACAATGAAATTGAGTGGTACTACTCTTGGAGCTAGATATTAATTAAGTGAGTTGTCAGTAACTTACTTAATTAGTGGACATTCATAATCTTAAACACAGGGAGACTAACACACTCATGATAAGAAGGAGCCCATAATGTAATTTGGTATTGGTGCGGTAGTGTGATAATAACTCTCTAGTGGAATGAGTTATTATCGATGAACTTGAGTTGTGTGTTCGGGGCGAACACGGGATACTCAAGCTCATCGGAAGGTCAAAACCAATTTCTCCTCTAGGTCCCTGTCGTAGCCTTATTATAGCCTCAAGTCCATCCAAATGTAAGGCTCTTCTTGGTGTCCAAGAAGTGGGTCGGTCCAATGCTTGGTGACCAAGCAAGGGCCGACCACATCCTCTTCTATAGGGGTCAGCCCTTTGCTTGGTGACCAAGCATGTAGGGGTCGGCCACAATATTCAAACAAGGAGGGTTGCTTTTGAATTTTTAAAATATTCTCTTTGTAGAAAACTATAAGTTTAAAAAGAGAGATTTTAATTTTAAAAACTTTCCTTATTTGAATTTGGCCACATGTTTTAATAGAGAGTTTTAAAAGTTTTAAAACTTTCCTTTTTTAACCATCCTCATGGTTTAAGAAAAAAAAGGAAGATAAGTTTTAAAATTAAAATTTTCTATCATCATGTTAAAAAGAAAATTTTATAAGAGAAGTTTTAAATTTTAAAACATGGTTTTAATTTTTAGAACTTTCCTTTTTTAACTTCTACTTTAGGAAAGAGAGCTTGTAAATTTTATAAGAGGATTTCTTCTTGTAATTTTTTTAAAAAATATTTTCCTTATTCCTCTTAATGAGGTGGCCGGTCACCTTGCTTGGTGCCCAAGCAAGTGGCCGGCCATAATAAAATAAAAAAAATCATCACAAAATTAAAATTGGTGATTGATTCAATCAAGAGAAAAGAAAAGGAAAAATAAAAAGAGAAAAGGAAAAACTCTTGGATGATTTTATTTTTTGTAAAAGTTTTTCCTTATTTGCTTTGGGTAAGTAATATAAAAGAAGGGTGAGGGGGCTTCATGAGATACAACTCTTATTCTCTTGCTTGGAGATCTCTTGGTGGTCGGCCCTCTCCCTTCTCCCTTTCCCTTTGCTCTCTTCTCCTTGGTGGTGGTAGTGGCGGCCAGATTTTAGAGGAAGAGGAAGGAAGCTTTTGGGTGGTGTTCATCTTGGAGGATCGTCGCCCACACGACGTCCAAGGCGAGGCGAGTAATACGGCAGAAGATCTCGAGGTCATTATCTTACAAAGAGAAGGTATAACTAGTAATTTTCTTCCGCATCATACTAGTTATTTTCTTTGTAAGAATTCTAAATACAAGAGGCAATTAGATCTAGTTTATCGAATTTATTTTTCAAGTTTGTGTTTTCTTCTTTTTCAAATTTGTGATTCGATTGTTCTTTTTGGTTAACCTAGAGTTATTTAAGAAAATTAAATATTAGCTTTCCTTAAAAGACTTTGACTAGGCTGTGGTGGTTGCTCCCATATCCAAGAAGGCCATGTGTCTCGCCATGTAGTCCTGGAAGCCAATTTTAGAAATTAATATTTAATGGAATTAATAACATAGGTGGATTTGAATCAATAGTGTTAAGTTCCGCTTACGATTCAAATCTAAACCATTAAGAACAGATAAGTTAAATTTGGAATCAATGATGTTAAGTTCCGTCTGCGATTCATAATTTAACTTCTAAAGAACACAATAGGTTATTTAAGGAAAGGTTCGACACTTGTACAAAAAAATTTTGTACGGTGGAACCGGTACGTTTTCCTAGGATTAATCAACAATTGGTATCAGAGCTAGGGTTTTCCTCTGTGTGTTTAGAATTCAAATAGGTTATGCACATGCCATACATAATTTAGGCAGGATAATAGTAGGATGTGCTAACTCTTTGGTTGCATGCTCCAACTATTATGACTTATTGATGTTGTGTGTGATTGGACCCTTGGACATGTCAAGGGCAATATTTTGTGTGTGCATGATTGTATGTAACTAATACAGCTGGAGCTGTATTAGCCCTAGGATTTTATAATTTTATTTTCGATCTAGATTACATGTACATTCCCTCGTGGAATATAGGATCGATATATGTAAAATTCTATTTTTGTCGCGGATCAGATTCTTGCGAGGCGTGGTACTTTTGGAGCACCAGAGGCGCAGCGGAATAAGAGGCAAGATGGATGCGACGACTCGACCCGATGGCGGTGGCTAAAGATGGCAGCAGCTAGGGTTGGAGCATACTGAAGACAGTGATGGAAAATGCCATAATAGTTGGAAAATTAATTTCTAAATTTATTACTTTATTTACTGTGATGTTTATGTGCATGTGATGTATGCTAGCATAGGTTAAAATCCTCATTTTTAAATAACTAAGTGGGAGAGGGATTTTAATAAATTCCACGGTCTCCATTACTGGTTTGTAAGTGATGCAACAAGCTTTCGTGTTGGCTCTGAGTGCCTCCCTCCACAACGGATGAGTTTGTTGCGGATCACTAGATCAAACTTCCTTTATGGATGGTTATAGAAAATTATTTAGAAGCGTGTGATCTTCTCCAACTGAAGGGGCATAATCCTATTTAATGGACTAAGTATCAAGTAATGGTATACACTTAGACGCATTCAATAGTATCCTCCCCAACGGAGTCACTGCTATTATTTTGTGTGACCAAAGAAAAACCAACTATTAATTTTATTTGTCATAAAGTTAGGATGACAAGATAATAAAATTAATGGGTTACACGCTCCTCTTACAAATGTTGAATTTGTATACGTCCACACTAACGTGGTATGCAATATTCATGGTGTTTTGAGGTGTTGGTAAATTTAAATAGTATTGTTTGAGGAATCAATATTATTCTAAATTTAGAGTCTTGACCAAAATTTATTTTGTGATTCTTAGAATGATTTTCAACCCACTGGCCATTATTCTGAAAGAGAATAGACTTACTGGTCCCAACTATATAGATTGGAAAAGAAACCTGGATATTGTCTTAACTGCTGAAAGTTATAAGTTTGTTTTATCAGAGGTATGTCCAGATACACCTAATGGTGACTCTACCCCAGAGGAGATTGAGTATCATAAGAAATGGGTAAAAGCAGATGAGATGGCACGATGTTACATTCTGGCTTCAATGTCAAATGTATTACAACATCAGCATCAAGATTTACCAACAGCTTATGATATAATGAACAATCTCAAAGAACTCTTTGGGCACCAGAGTCGTACTGCTAGGCAAGAGGCAATGAGAAAGTTAATGACAGCCACCATGTCTAAGGGGACACCCGTAAGGGATCATATCCTCAAAATGATGGTTTATTTGAACGAAATACAAGTCCTTGGAGGAGAAATCGATGGGGAAACCCAGGTTGATATAATTCTCCAAACGCTACCCAGAAGTTTTGAGCAATTCTGCCTGAACTATAACATGAACAAAAGAGAGTATATGTTGGCGGAACTTCTGACAGAACTACAGGCAGCAGAAGGTATATTTCGTCACAGTTCTCAGATTCACTATGCTAAAAATGGTTCTACTTCTAAGTCTAAAGGCAAGAAGAAGAAGAAACAGGTCTTTTCAGCAAAGAGAGTGAATAAACCTCAGGGTACAGGACAAAAAGCTGGAATGAAGAAGTCGAAGGGCAAGTGCTTCATCTGCAAGCAGTCAGGACATTGGAAGGCGGACTGTCCTCGTAGGAATCAGAACAATAAAGGTATATCTCATGCTCTAGTAGTTGAAACATGTTTAGCGGTGTTATCTACCAACACCCGGTGTGTAGATACGGGAGCCATTAATCATGTCTACAATTCTTTGCAGGGGTTCCAGGAAACCCGACGACTATTTGAAGGAGAGATAACCGTATACATGGGCAATGCTACTAAGGTGGCTGCTATTGCAATGGGAGACGTCTACTTATCTTTTGATAGGAATAGAAGTTTGATTTTAAGAAATTGTCTTTATGTACCCAGTTTTAGAAAGAATTTAATTTCAATTTCTAAACTGTATATGGATGGGTATTCTGTTTCCTTTAGTAACAATGTCATTATAAAGAGAAATAAGGTGATTATCTGTTCTGGTGCATTGGTTGATAATTTATATACTTTAAATCCAATTTCTCCCACAAAGTAAAATATGAAAATTAATAACACATCTTCTAACTCTAATAAGAGAAAAGAACCTTCGGAAATGAACCAAACGTATCTTTGGCATCTAAGGCTTGGTCATATTAACTTAAGTAGGATTCAAAGGCTTGTAGCCGATGGACTCTTGAGTTCATTAGAGTTGGAAACTTTCCAACATGTGAATCCTGCTTAGAAGGTAAAATAACCAAGAGACCTTTTAATGCCAAGAGGTATAAAGCCAAAGATACGTTAGAACTGGTTCATTCTGATTTGTGTGGTCCTATGTCTATCCAGGCAAGAGGTGGTTATGGATACTTCGTCTCCTTTATAGACGATTATTCAAGATACGGATACATTTACCTGATGCGCCGCAAGTCTGAATGCTTTGACAAGTTCAAAGAATATAGGGCTGATGTGGAGAAATGTCTTGGTAAAAGTATCAAGACACTACGGTCTGACCGTGGTGGCGAATACCTCTTTGGAGAGTTTAGGAATTACTTATCAGAAGTCGAGATTCAATCCCAATTGTCTGCACCTGGTACACCCCAATAGAATGGTGTGGCAGAATGAAGGAATAGGACTCTTATGGAAATGGTTAGATCGATGATGAGTTATTCAGAATTATCAAATTCGTTTTGGGGATATGCTCTGGAAACAGCAGTGTATATTCTGAATATGGTACCTTCTAAAACAGTTCCTTCTACTCCCATGGAATTATGGAATGGGCGTAAGCCTAGTCTGAATCATATCCGGATATGGGGTAGTCCAGGACATGTGCTGAAGGGAGATACTGACAAGTTGGAATCACGTACAGAAGTTTGTCTGTTTGTGGGATATCCTAAGGGAACGAAAGGTGATTTGTTTTATAATCCTAAAAATCAAAAGATCATTGTTAGCACCAATACTCGATTTTTAGAAGAAGATTATGTAATGAACCATAAGCCCATGAGTGAAATAGTTCTAGAAGAAATAAGAGAGGACACGTCTACTTTAGTACCAACATTACAAGATGAAGTACCACAAGAAACTACAACACGTGTCATACATGATACACAACTAGAGACAGTGCCTCGTCGTAGTGGGAGGGTTGTAAGGAAACCTGAGAGATTCATGTTTTTGGGAGAGTCTTCGGACTTGATCCCGGGTAAACATGAACCTGATCCCCGAACATATAATGAAGCACTCTAAGATATAGATGCAGTATCTTGGCAAAAGACAATGAATTCTGAAATAGAATCTATGTATTCTAATAAGGTCTGGGAGCTTGTAGAACCACCATATGGTGTAAAAGCCGTTGGATGAAATGGATCTACAAAAGGAAAAGAGGGACAGACGAGAAGGTAGAAACCTTCAAAGCAAGACTTGTTGCGAAAGGGTATACTCAGAAAGAGGGAATCGATTATGAGGAGACTTTTTCGCCGGTAGCTATGCTAAAATCTATCCGGATACTCTTATCCATCGCTGCTCATATGGATTATGAGGTTTGGCAAATGGATGTCAAGACAACATTCCTTAACGGAAGTCTTGAAGAAAACATCCATATGAAGCAACCAGAAGGGTTCATTGAAAAAGGCAAAGAGCATCTAGTGTGCAAGTTCAATCGATCCATTTATGGACTGAAGCAAGCTTCAAGATCTTGGAACATCCGGTTTAATGAAGTAATCCAGTCATATGTATTTATTCAGTGTCCAGATGAGTCTTGTATATACAAGAAGAGTAACGAAAACGTGGTGGTATTTCTTGTACTATACGTAGATGATATTTTGTTAATTGGCAACAATGTCAAGGTATTATCGGACGTAAGGGTATGGTTGTCCAAACAATTTGATATGAATGACTTAGGAGAATGTGCACACATTCTTGGGATCAAAGTTATAAGGGATCGCAAGAAAAGAATGTTGTGCCTATCTCAAGCTTTATATATAGATACAATTCTTGGAGTAGCCTTATCTAAAGAGATGTCTCTGAAGACATCAAAGGAGATGGAGGATATAAAGGCAGTTCCTTATGCTTCGGCTGTAGGAAGCCTTATGCATGCAATGCTGTGTACGAGACCTGATATCTGTTTTGACGTGGGCATGGTTAGCAGATATCAGAGTAACCCTGGACAAGGACATTGGACTGCTGTAAAGCATATATTAAAGTACCTGAGAATGACTAGAGATTATATGCTAGTTTACCAAGCAGACGATTTGCTCCCTGTGGGTTACACGAATTTGGATTTCCAATCAGATAGGGACAACAATAAGTCTACATCAGGTTATGTGTTTACTTTAGGAGGTGGAGCCATTGCATAGGGGAGTGTTAAGCAGAAATGCGTTTCAGACTCAACTATGGAAGCTGAGTATATGACAACCTCTGAGGCAACTAAAGAAGCTGTATGGCTCAGGAACTTTCTAATGGACTTAGATGTGATTCCTGGTTTGCCCAAAATTATCACAATTTATTGTGATAATAGTTGTGCAGTTGTAAAGTCGAAGAAACCACGAGCCCATAATGCAAGTAAACATATAAAGCGCAAGTACCACCTGATATGAGACATTGTCAAGTGAGGAGAAGTTGTCGTCGCCAAGATTGCATTAGAAGATAACCTGACAGATCCTTTCACTAAGGCCCTTCTGGCGAAAGCTTTTGATCGGCATATAGAGGGGATGAGAATCAGATGTATGACAACAGATATGGCAGCTTAGTCATTTAGTAAAAGTGGGAGATTGTTGGAGTGTATACTAAAAGTCTAGCTTTTGTAAATATTTATTTTTGAAATAAAAGAATCACATTGGTCAATATCTGTCTTTATTTGTTAAATGTAATTGTTCAATTAATTTATAAAGTAGATAACATGGAGTGTGATGTCACACTCAGGAGATCATGTTGTCGGTTCTCTATAAATTATAAACAGTTGCTCACGACTAAGATGGAAATGAACAAATCATCAGAATAGTCGTAGTGTAATTAAGTATTAGTTTATCTTGACTAATAAATTACACTGATGCACTTTAAGTGTATTGAGTAGGACCATTTAGGTAAGTTCTTTTTATACTGACCTAGTAAAAGAACTAAACCTTAGTTATTATGGAAGTGTGTGCTCTTAATCCTAATATAATAACAAGAACATATATTTAATATTTATTTCTTTGACTTATCAAAGGGTGATGTTTAGCTCGATAAATCAATATGCCCGATAAGTTGGGAAATGATATTACTTATAGTGTATGTTGTTAATTATAGAAGGAATCTGTGTCCTAGTTATCTAGGTTGAGAATGTCCCTAAGAGGAGCTCATAAGAATTGCCATGTTAAACCCTGCAGGTGGACTTAGTTCGACATGACAATGAAGTTGAGTGGTACTACTCTTGGAGCTAGATATTAATTAAGTGAGTTGTCAGTAACTTCCTTAATTAGTGGACATTCGTAATCTTAAACATAGGGAGACTAACATACTCATGATAAGAAGGAGCCCATAATGTAATTTGGGATTGGTGCGGTAGTGCGATAATAACTCTTTAGTGTAATGAGTTATTATCGATGAACTTGAGTTGTGTGTTCGGGGCGAACACGGGATACTCAAGCTCATCGGAAGGCCAAAACCAATTTCTCCTCTAGGTCCCTGTCGTAGCCTCATTATAGTCTCATGTCCATCCAAATGTAAGGCTCTTCTTGGTGTCCAAGAAGTGGGCCAGTCCAATGCTTGGTGTTCATCTTGGAGGATCGTTGCCCACACGACATCCAAGGCGAGGCGAGAAATACGGCAGAAGATCTCGAGGTCATTAGCTTATAAAGAGAAGGTATAACTACTAATTTTCTTCTGCATCATACTAGTTATTTTCTTTGTAAGAATTCTAAATACAAGAGGCAATTAGATCTAGTTTATCGAATTTATTTTTCGAGTTTGTGTTTTCTTCTTTTTCGAATTTGTGATTCAATTGTTCTCTTTGGTTAATCTAGAGTTATTTAAGGAAATTAAATATTAGCTTTCCTTAAAAGGTTTTGACTAGGCGGTGGTGGTTGCTCCCATATCCAAGAAGGTCATGTGCCTCACCATGCAGTCCTAGAAGCCAATTTTGGAAATTAATATTTAATGGAATTAATAACATAGGTGGATTTGAATCAATAGTGTTAAGTTCTGCTTGCGATTCAAATCTAAACCATTAAGAACAGATAAGTTAAATTTGGAATCAATGATGTTAAGTTCCATCTGCGATTCCTAATTTAACTTCTAAAGAACACAATAGGTTATTTAAGGAAAGGTTCGACACTTGTACAAAAAAATTTTGTACAGTGGAACCGGTACGTTTTCCTAAGATTAACCAACACCCGTGTGATGTGCGTAGTTTACATATGCATTTATGCATGCTTTATCGCACATCTACGATTTTGTCTTGAGTATGTCCTATGTTTTTGTACTCCTTTTATCATTATTTTAGTATATTTTCTCTTTGGTTTAGAGATTTACTCTCATGCATTTTGTGAAGATAGGAACACTTTTGGAGTGGAGATGGAGCGGAAATGCGCCAAGGAGGATCATGTGGAGAAAATAGCAGAGCAGGGCCCCATGTCACTTTGCCCAAACGCAACCAGATCATGCCCGTGCCCCCAGGCACGGCCGTGTGGAATTTTCCATAGCCAACAACTTTTGGTCGTGTAGATCTGCATGACCGTGTGGTTCCTTCACAGCTTAATTGGAGCAGGTGCCTCACATCCAGGGACTAACTTTATTCAGACTATGTGGATTCCATATGGCCATGTGCCAATTCCAGCAGCCAATAGGCTTTGGTCGTGCCCAAGGGGCCCGACCTGTGGCTGAGGTCGTGCCAGCCTATAAAAAGGAGTTTCTTCTCTAAATTGAGGGAGGAAGTTTCCCCCTTTGGGGAAGATGATTCAAAGCTCTGAACTTGGCATTAGGGAGGCTTTAACTCGATGATCCAAGGCCTGATTCTAGTTCTCCATCTCTCCATTAGCAAAGATTGATCCGAAGATTACTCATCGACACTCGCTAAGTTTAATTTGGATGTGGAGATTAGTGTACTTTATCTTTGAGATCAATTTTCTCTTGTTATGGAGTAGATCTTTTGTTCTAGGGACTAGGGAGTAGATGTGAATGTGGGTTTGATGTAAAAGTCTTGGATTACGCCAATGTCCTATTCAAATGATGCTTTCATTCTTGTTCTTGTTAGATCTAATGTGCATGTGTAGTTTTGACCTTATTTCTCATGTTAGATTTGATGGATGTATGTGGATTGTTATCTTTGCAAGGATTGATCTCTAGATTGTATATAGATTCCCTCTTAATCGGGGGTCCTAGTAACAGAGATTCCCTCTTAATCGGGCATCTAGAATTGATTTGGATAAAGAGAGGAAATTCACCCACAAGGGAGATCTTAACTGCTCTTAATGGGTTTTCCCTAATCCCATGTATATAGATGATGTGAGTGACCTAGGAATATATGACCCGGGGGGTCTAGTGACAGGGATTCCCTCTTGACTGGACTTTTTAAGTTACCGTCTTCATTTGGGTGCATGGGATGATAATAGGGACAACACTCCGGCACATAGCCACATATTAGTGTTGGTACGTTGATTAGGCATCTTTCATGTATGAGAGTTAATGGTAGGAATGGGCAAGTCCAAGTTCATTAAGTTCATTCATTTTGAAACTAAACCTTTTACTAAGCAAGACTTCCTCAATCTTCTTATCTCTAGTTTACTTTTCTTTGTTTGTGTTCTTTACTTTTATGCAAGAAACCCTTTCCCAAGGTTTGTTAGTTTAGCTAATTTGAGGTGTAAGTCTTTAGGTGTTCGCAATCCCTGTGGGGTTGATATTTTTATTACTGACGATGTAGTCGTGCACTTACGACTTTGTAAAAAGTTTTTGCCATAGATCGACTTGCTAGAAATTATGATGTACTATTTAACCACATGAGTTTAGGTGTAGTTTTTACTTGAAAACAAGTAAAGGTTTAAGTCTTGGAGTGTGATGTGCATAGTTTACAAATGCATGATTTATTGCACATCTACGGTGTTGTCTTGAGTATGTCCTATGTTTTTGCACTCCTATCATTATTTCAACGTTTTTGCACTCCTATCATTATTTCAGCATATTTATTCTTTTAGTTCGAAGATATGCTCTAGTGCATTTTGTGATGTTAGGAACATTTCTAGAGTGGAGACAGAGCATAAACACGCTAAGGTGGAGCAAGTGGAGAAAATAGCAGAGCAGGATCGCGCTTTTTGGCATGACCGTGCCACTTCGCCTGAATGCAACCAGAACACCCTCATTCCCCCAGGCATGGTCGTGTGGAATTTCCCATGGCCAACAACTTTAGGCCGTGTAGATCTGCACGATCGTGTGGTTCCTCTAGGGCTCAATTGGAGCGGGGCCGTGCCTTTGGTACGACCATGTCTCACCTCCAAGGACTAACTTTACTCAGGTCATGTGGATTCCACATGGTCGTGCGTCAGTTCCAACAGCCAACATGCTTTATCCTTGCCCAAGGGGCACGGTCGTGGCACTGCCCATGGTTGGGGATGTGCTAGCCCTATTTAAGGGGGATTTCTCCCCTTTTCATGAATATTTGGCCTGGGACTTGCCCCTATTCCTTGGAGAAGGATTCTCCCCCTTTGGGGAACCTTAGATCTTTCATCTCTGCTGATCCATCCATCTCTGCAGTAAGGATTGCATCCAAGAAGATTGACGCTACATGGATAAGCTTTTTCTTCTTTTCTCTTTATATTTTGAGTTATAGATTACTTTACCTTTTGTCTCTTGGTTGTATTTCCTTCGCAATGGAGTAGATTCTCTGATTCTTAGGATGTAGGGAGTATTTATGATGCAATGTGATGTATGAGCTATGTATTCGGATATTTTCTTATGCTATGATATGTTTATGTCATATTTTATATGTGTTCTGCCTTTTGTGTTTGATAAAATGTGTGAATGATGTAAACATGTAGATGTGAGAGATTTATCTTTATATTAAAGTTTATACTAGATAGGATAATCGGGGGATCCTTAGTGACAGAGGATATCCATTCAACCGGACATATTATGCCCTCAGTAACAAAGGGCATCGATACTTACCCACTTTCTAGAGTCAAAAGATCTTAACATTAGGACTAATCCTTGTTAGGGTATTCTAATTGGAGTGGATACTCCAGCGCTACCGTTAGGAAGTACATTAGATAATTCTAACGATTATATGATGGGGGGAGGGGGGGGGAGGGGGATCCTGTAACAAAGGGTATCTCTTTAACTAGACTTTCTAGAGTTTCTTCTTTACTTAATGACATTAGGACTTGGGTAAACTCTCCGGTACAACCCACACGTGGGTTGTGTCGGACATCAGCTAGAATTCCTAAATGAGTGTAAGCATAGAGTTAGGTAGATGAACAATGCATAGGGAGATTAACTAGCATCATAATGAAACTGAAATCCTAGAATCTATCACATTTCACTCACCTATACTTATTCTCTCTCTCTTTTCCTTTCTCTTTATCTCTAGCATTTGTGAGCCAACTTTTGATTGTCTAGATAATTCACCGTGTGAAGTTAACTAGTGCTTAATTAACAATCCTTGTGGGATCAATATTTACTACTTGACGACACACGTATACTTGCGGGCATCACATCAATGTGTCATCCTTCTCGCTCGTTGTGTCTTCTACTTGACTTCTTTTGTTCCTATGTATAGAATCGTTATGCACGTGAGAGGAGGGGGGCAGGGGAAGGGGTGAATGACGTGATTTTAAAAATTTATCTTTTTAATTTGAAATCAAAGTGTAGCGGAATTAGATAAAGACGAAAATCAAAAAACAAGTACACAAGGAGTTACTTTACTTGGTTCAGAACATTCAGCGACTTCTACTCCAAGACCTAGGTCCCTTGGACCTATTGATGGACAATCTACTAAATCCTCTTTTGAAATCACCGGAAGAGTGAATCAATTATAAAAATAGCAAAAAGACAAGTGTAATAGCCAATACTTTCCTTAATGTAGTAATTAAACAATTAAAAACACTTTTGTTACCCAACATGTGAAGATTCTCAGATCGAGCTCGGTGTCAGATGACTTCTTAGCAGTAGTAGGGCATAACAATATCGCAACACAGTGATAGGATGAAATCAGAGTAGTTGGGAACTTGAAAGATCACTTGTAGAAATTGTGAATGAGTTGTACTGATTGTGCTGCTCGAACACCACTTTTAAAGAGTGTTGAGGGTGCCTCCAAGCTCATTGGAGGCAACTCCAACCCCAAATTTCATCCCGAAAGCCACAGCCTCGATAACCTCCGTGAGCTTCAATTTCTATCCTACTTGAGGGTGCCTTCAAGCAGTCCAAGGAGTCTTCACGCCTTGCTCCAGGGCACCTCCAATTGCACAGGAGGCACCTTTGCGGCTTTCTGCGTGAACCCGCAGCTGAAGCATTCTGGGTGCCTCCGCGCCACTGTCCAAGGCGCCTCCATATGACCAGGAGGCACCTTGAGCACTATTCACTAAGGCTAAATTTTCTTTCTAACTCCTACAAAAAATATATTAATCTAAAAGCAAAGTGTAACCTGCAAAACGGAGTTAACACAATAATAAAGTAACAGCCTTGAGCACTGTTCACTAAGCTGAATTTTCTATCTAACTCCTACAAAAAACATGTTAGTCCAAAAGCAAAGTATAACCTACAAAACGGAGTTAACATAATAATAAAGTAATAGTTTATTAATTAGATTCTGTCTGTCCAAGGCCAATATCTAGTCAAGGTCTCAGTCTAGGTTTCTAAAATAGACCTAAACTAGACATATGCCTAAAGTCCCTAATTGGGACTCGTCCTTACTGGAATACTCTCCTCTAGTGACTTACCTTACTTACCATGCAGTTGCTCGACTCCCTTATGGTCCACCAGGTCTTCCCTCCAGTTATCAGGTTCATAGACCTAATTAGATTTCGGCCAACTATTAGGTCCTGCGGACTCAATCGAACTTGCCTCCAGATATCGGGTCACTTCTTGACCTATTTGAACTTCTATACTAGCTATTAGGTCCTCCAGACCTAGCTAGATTTTAGCCTGGTGTCAGATTAGTCAAGTCCTATATATTTGGTAGAAAAGTTAAATCATACAACATCTAATTTTAATTCATTTATCATTTATCAAAACTTAGGTGATCATTGATGCCAGTTGCGCCAACCCTAAGTCTCTGCACACTCAAATTTAAGGCATCAAATATACAAGGTTTAATTTAACTAGGTTGATCAATATCAAAACTAATCCAAGGTACTTATACTGATATCCTATGTGATTTTTCCGAGGATGTTCTTGAGCGGGGATATTTTCAAAATGAGTTAAAATTTTGTGTGATCTCTTAGGGATGTTCCCATAGATAGATCTATTCAAGGGCTATACTGGGCTATAGCCCAACCCTATCAACCAAAAAAAAGTGAAATATTTAATTCTCTATTTTGCATATCCCATCGCTCGACTCCTCCTAATCTCCAACATCGTGTCGTTTGACGACACTGCAAACTCAAAGGCGCACCGCTCGATAGCCATGGAGACATGGCGTGACTCCATTGCATCGGCATGATGGCACCATCGTACCAGCCCTCACGGCGTATGTGTATCTCTCCGACTCTGAGGATGAAAGCTGGACAGGTAACCCTAAATCCCTAATATTTTCTGTTCTCTTTTCTGCGGCAACTTGTTCGAATTGCCTCCTGACTTTGGTTGTTGTGGCCGCCGTCGAGCAGCCAAAATATGTCGTGACTTCACTATCAATTGTCAAAGCATTGTAGATTGCGTCGTTGCCGCCTTAGTTTTTCCAAAGCAGTAATTTTGTCATTACTTTAGTTGCTAACTTGCTCGGCATACTTTGGTAATCAATAAAGTAAATATACTTTGGTAATCAATAAATTAAATATACTTTGGTAATCGATAAAATAATGCCATTATTTTACTACATTTTGTCATTATTTTACCGATTAGTATCCTTATTTTTCAATTATGTTGACTTTAACTTTTAGGATTTTATTTTAGAATAAGATAATAATTTATATTTTATCTTACACTATTCTTGTTGGATCATGGAAGTCGGGGGTGGGGTGAATAGTGATCTAAAATTTGAAGTGAAATTAAGTTGAGTACGCAGCGGAAAAATAAAAATCACAACGCTAATAAGAACCAGTTTTACTTGGTTCGGAGCCTTCGTCGACTCCTACTCCAAGGCCTGCACTCGTTGAGTGCTTTCGTTGGGAAATCACTAATAGTTTGCAAACAATATTACAATAGTAAGTACAAGAACTATTAAAATGAAATACCGACAACAATAATAAAAGAAACTTGAACCGCAAGTTGTTGGAGTAGCTTTGCAGCGTCGCGGGGTAGAGCGCAACAGAGTAGTTATAGCAAGAAGTTGTTATTATGATGCTCCGTGGAGGCCTTCATTTATAGGCATGCTCCGGGTGCCCGGACCGTGATGTAGGTCCAGCCAATCAGCGCGCTCCTTATCTGCGACGAGATGAGTTTTGCCTTCCGAGCGCCTGGATCCCTTCCGGGCGCCCCGACCACTATTTTCCATAAAACTCCTTTTCCTACAAGAAAATATTAGTCCAAGGTAAAATAGAAGTTATACTACCCTGCTAAACAAAAGTTAGCACAAATATAATAAAATAGAGTAATAATTAGATTCCGTCTCATCGAGACCGGAATCTAGTCACGATCTCAACTTAGATTTCCGAAATGGTTCTAAGTTGGATCGATGCCTACTATTCCCTTGAGTGGGGAATGCATCCTCACCAAGTCACTCCCCTCCAGTGACTTACCTTAACTTACCTGCCAGACCCGGTCAACCCGTTGATCTTTTTAGACTTCGTGCTAGCTATCAGGTCAGCCCATTGACTTAGCTGGATTTCGTGCCAGACATCCAGTTAGCCCGTTGACCTATCTGGACTTCGTGCCAGTTATCCGGTCAACTTGCCGACCTAGCTGGGCTTCTCCTACACACTTAGTCAAAGTGTTAGATTACAACAAAATTAACTTAACCTACTTTGTCATTTATCAAAACCTGAGTTAAACCGTCAGTGCTAACTGCACCAACAAGTCCCTCACATAATTCTTTGAGTCATTAATTGTTTATTTGATTATTTATTTAGGGGATATAATTTGAACTATTTTAAAATAGAACATCAATTTGCTACAAAGAAAGAAAAGATATTAATATCTTAAAAAGAAAGATCGTGAAACTAGTGAAACTACTTCAATTCCTATTACAATGGAACATTAATTTAGTGAGAATCTTCTCATTCCTAGTGTTTAAATTTCTTTAATTTCTTCTCCTAACGAAAATCATCAGTTGTCCTCTACTTGTATTGAACAAGATCTGAGAAAAAAATGTGAATATCATGTTAATATACGAGATGAGATAAGATGTTCATATCTAAAGATGGGGTCTTATCAACTAGATGTGTTGGAGTATCCGGATATAAAATTTGGAAGTCAAAATTATCGATTTCAGAAAAAGTGATTTCAAAAATTTCATTAGTTGGAGTATTGGCCTTCAACAAATAAGACATATTATTTTTATTGTTTTCTTTTTTTTGAATAATATTAATTCATCTAATATCTCGATACTGATCAATGAAAGATTAAACAATTGGAAAAGGGTAAACCAAGGAAAAACATGTGCATTTCTTGCCCATATGGGTTCTGTAGCTTCTTCGCCTCATACTATGTGTGAGAGAAGGGTTAAAAATTTGATGAGATCCTCTCAACATATTGATAATGTGATTCATGTTCAAGCTAAAGAGGAAAAGGAGAAAAATCATTTGTGTTTGAGGACCTCAATTATCATTGTTCGCTGGCTAGCACTTTATGTTGGATCGGATGAGTATGATAGAGGGGGGGGGGGGGGGGGGGGGAATATCGCGCTTTTAAAACTTTTCTTTTACTTTAGAAAACAGAGTTGTGCAACGGAAAGTAGAATAAAAAACTCGTTCGGTTACTTAGTTCAAAGTCTAGGTCGTCTCCTACTCCAAGGCTCGCGATCCTTGACCGTACCGATGGACAATCCACTATAACCCTTCTTTTCGAAATTCTCGAAAAGAAGCAAATCGTACAAATGAGCAAGATAGTAACAACCTACTATCTTACTGATAAATGAATACAATGCAAGATAAAAATTATACCGACAAATATTGAAGTTGAAGCTTTGGTCGGTACTTCTGGACGGAGTAGCTTGAAGAGTTGTAGGAGACGTGTAGCACGAGCAGCTTGAAGAGGAGAACTTTGAGTCAATCAGAAAGCATTGTCTAGCCTCAGATCTCGAGCTCCTATTTATAAGTGTCATTGTCATTTGGTCGACCGATCCCTTTGTTCGGTCGACCAAACCAGCTCCCTTCCTTCCTGGCTACAGTCTGATGCTGATTCGATCTTTCGACATTAACTAGTCATTAAGGGTTCGGTCGACCTATCTCTCTTTTCGATTGACCGAACAAGCTCCTTCCCTGTTCGTTGAAATTTGTCGAGATCCACATTTAATGCCGCATTAATGGTTGATTGGTTCGATCGATCGATCCAAGGGTTTAGTCGACCGATCAACTCTTTTTTCCTTTTGCTTCTGATCGATGCTGATGAACTGGGTTGTGCTGAGTCATCATGGTTTGGTCGACCGATCTTACTGTTCGGTAGACCGATCAAACTTTAATCAGACTCTGACCTGTTTTGGTCTGATCTGAAACTGCTTTGATTTTTGCTTTGACAGGTTGACCGATCCGCTGGTTTGGTCGATCGATCCATCTAAACCGACAAAATAGTGTTAGACAAATATTCCTACAAAACAGATGTTAGCACAGTAGTATAATGCATATGCAATATAAGACAGTAGAATTATCTTGATCTCAATTTGGAAACCTTCCCAGTTTCTTCAGTTGGATCAGCGACCTTAGGTTGTTCCCTTCAGGAACCCAACCTCACTATCGCTCCTCTAGTTGTTTATCTCAACCTACCTACCAAACTTTGATCCTCCAGATCCAGTTTGGACTTTTCACTTAGCCTTGATCGGCTCACCAGGACTTTTCTCTTGATATTCGATCCTCCAAACCCCTCTATCACATCGCCAAGCATCGGGTCCCCTCGACCCTCTTGGACTTTCACCTGGGTTCCACGATCTGCTAAGACTTCACCTGCCTAGCCTCCAACTAAGTCTTTCTCGGTTAAGTAAATAGCCTGCACACTCAGTTAACTTGTTAGATCACAACAAGACTTAACTTGAACATTTGACAACATCAAAACTTATGTTTGATTCTGGTGCAACTTGCACCAACACTTAAAGGTTGTGCCTTTAGAGGTAACGATGAATCTTTATCTTCCTCTAATCATGGGTAGGGATGTAAATGAACCAAACAGTTCGCGAGCTATTCGGAGCTCGATTCGGTAAAAAACTTGTTCGAGTTCGTTCGTTTATCTTATCGAGCCGAGATCGAGCTCGATTTCGAGCTCGACAGTTTTATTGAGCCGAGCTCGAGCTTAAGGATATTCGGCTCGTGAGCTCGCGAACATGTTCGTTTATAGGCTCGCGAGCCAAAAAAATGAGCCTTAAATCGAGCTCTAAAACGAGCTCTAAAACGAGTCTTAAAATGAGCTTTAAAATGAGTCAAAAAATGAGCTCTAAAAGGAGCTAAAAACGAGCTCTAAACGAGCCCGAAAATGAGCCCGAGCTCACTTAACGAGTTAGGCTCGTTAACTTTGATAATTGAGCTAATAACGAGCCGAGCTCGAACTATTCGCGAGCTTGATAATTCTAAAACGAGTCGAGCTCAAGCCTTGTGATAAAAGCTCGATTCGAGCTCGAGCCAAGCTCGAGCCTGAATTAACTTAAACGAGCCGAGCTCGAGCCTAATACTGTTCGGCTCGGTTCGGCTCATTTACATCCCTAATCATGGGATTTTTCTTGAATTAGTGAAGGCTCTGATACCATTTGTAGGTCCCTTGGTGCGGCTGGCAAGAGGGGTGAATTTTCCTAAAAATAAAAAGCAAAAACCCCTTCTTGACTTTTCGAACTAAATTAAGAAACACTTGTTTAAAAAGAAACTAATTAAAAAAAACGAAACAAAGAGGCACATGAATTACTTGGTTTACAATCATAAGAATACTAGTCCAAGCCGTTGAAAAGCTCACTAGAAGATCTCCTTCTAGTGGAGTAACCTCTTATAGCAGTTTAAGTGCAGAAATACAGAGTATAACAGAAAATGAATTGGTTTACAAGTGTTGTATTAAACTATTGAGACCGAGGCTCTATTTATAGTCTACTGGTTGAATCTGACCATTCTTTGACATGGTAGATCTGGGTGCCTAAGTGTGGATAAAACTTTATCCACATTGACAACGGCTTGAAAACAGCTAGCAGAGAAGAAGTTATCTTGGTCCGGGCATCCAGACCAGTCCAGGCGCCCGAGCATAGTTGACGTGCCTTGGCTCATTGAGGAGGCGCCCCTGGGTGCCCAGGGGGTCCGGGTGCCCGATGCTTGGACCGTTCGAGCCCTTGGACAATCAACACCAAGTTGACTATCCGGTTTCTCCTCCATTCTAGCTCTGGTCGGTTAGGTGATTTCGGCCATCCAGACTTGTGCTCACCTGAATCCATCTTCCGATCTTCTTCTTGAGCAATCTTCCACTCTGGCTTTTCATCCCTTGAAAACATCATGCACATCCTTCTCGTCCACTGATGTACTCTTCAGCAGTGCCTCGTCCCTCGAATGCACCGAGCCCATCGACTCTTTCCCATACCATTTTTCTTGCTAGCTATGTCTTTCGCTCGGCTTCTTGTGCTCCTAAGTTCTTGCACACTTAGACACAAGACATCAAACATATATAAGACCTAACTTAACTCAGTTGATCACATCAAAACTATCTCAAAGTACTTATAATCTCTCCCTTTTTGATGTGCATCAACTTGAGTTAGAGTTAGGGTAAAAATATAGAATTTACCAATAAATTGATAAAAAAAATTAGAATTTTGCAAACTATAAAATTACAAATATAACCTCCTCTTAGACTTAAGCTCTCATCTCTCATTCTCCCCCTTGGATTACATCAAAAGAAAATTGGGATAAAAACATGAGAAATAGAGAAAGAAATTTGAAAGTTTTCTAAGGAGTTAAGGAAGCAGGTATCCATGTGAAGAATTTTTTTTCAAAAAGTATTCTTTCAAAAATCAAAATTTCTTAAGATTAATAACCATATTTAATAAATTAATTTAAAAATTAGTTTAACGTTTCAAAAAATTCTAAAAATTTTCTTAACATTCAACAGAAGGATATGGATTAGATGAAAAAAAATTTATAAAAAAATATCTAAGTAGTTTTACAAAAATAATTTATTTTGTACAGAGACATAATTTTTACAAAATAAATATTAAAAATAGATTCTAATCCAAAAAAAAATCTAAATTTTTTAAATATGAAAGATAGAATGAATAGCAGAACAAAAATTAAATGTTTTTTTTTAAAACTAATTTTCATGAATTTTTATACTTAAAAATTAGTTTTTCTGTAAATAATTTATAGAAATTTTATTAAAGACTAAAAAATTTTGAAAAAAAATTCTATATAGAGAACCAACTTTTCTATTAGCAAAAAGAATTTGAATAAGAAATTATAAAGGAAAACTCACACGAAAAATATTTTAAGAAGATGACATTATTTTTAAAAATACTTTTTCTATCCTAAAAATCTGGTTATTTTTTTTAAATGTTCAAAATGTAACTACAGTTATACAAATATCAAGTTTTTCAAAATAAATCTCTAAAAAATTTAAAATTAGAAATTATGATTTTTCAATCAAGATTTTTAAAAAAATATTTAATCGTTGAAAAATTCCAAAAAATTTTATATGAATAGATTATTTATTGTTGTAATACAGAGAAAAACTTTAACAAAAAATATAGATACTAAGTATACAAAATTAATTTTCCAATCAAAATTAAAATACATGCATAATTATTTATTTAAATTAATCATGATTTAGTGATCTAAAATAAATTTTTACCTACTGAATTAATAAGGAATTTTTTTGGAACATATTTTGATGATACTTTTTTTAATTTGGCCTTATGAAATTTAAAGTACCAATTTAGGCCTCTATAATTTTTTGAAATATTTGGATTAAAACATGCAAATTATTTTTCAATTTCTCAATTTGATCTTTCAAAGTTTCATTTTTAAGTTTTAATTTTTAATTTTTCATACATTTCTAATGGACATGAATATGCTAAATTTATTTTTAATTCTAAAATTTCCTTTTTAAAATTATTATTTTTTATCTTAACTTTATATAAAGATCTAGACATTAATTTTATGCCTAAATATAACTCGTTTGGAGGTAGTAGACATACTTCACTTACCAGATCCAATTTGAAGTTGGTTTTGTCCTCCTCACTACAACTTCTTCCATTGTGGCTCCCCCTTCCTATGATCTCCTCTTGGTGACTTGCCATCAGTACTAGTCCAACATATTCCTCTAATTTAGATTCTGATGATGTCTCGTCCCAAGTCGCCTTCAATGTTTGATGCTTCATTGTGCTTAGCCCTTTCTTGTTGTCATTCTTTTCAACTTTGGGTAGTCATCCTTGATGTACCCCTCTTCATTACAGTTATAACGTCTTATTTCCTTTTTCTTCTTTTCTTGGTTTGCACTTCATTAAATTTATTAGATCTAAAAAATTTCATAAATTTCCTTATTATAAATGTTGTTATGTCATAGTCGAGGGAAGTGTCGGTGTCTGATTTGTCCTTCTTGGATTTTAGGATAATGTTGTTCAACTTTTCTATTTCTTTAGTATCTACACATCGAGACTCATGAAGTTCGAAAGTAAAAAATAGATTTTTAAGTGTACTTACCTCGAGATCTTTAGAGATGTAGTATGCACCTACTAAGGCTGACCACTCTGGAGTTCTCAGAAAAATGTTGAGTGTGTATAGGATAAAAGCTTGGTTCATTACCGATTCTCCGAGATTGTTGAATTGGGTGATTAGTTCTTTGATCCTCGTTTGGAGTTGGGCTACCTTTTCTCCCATATTTATCCGGAGGTTCGTCAGTTGACTTCGAAGGGTGTCCTGTCTCGCTAATTTGGCTTTCGAAATACCCTAATAAAGTTCCAGGAATTTTTCTCAAAGCTTTTTGGCAGAGTCATAGCTTCCTATCCGGCCGACCTCTTGGGGCAAAAGAACACTAAGCAGATAGAATTCTGCTTTGCAATTAGCCACAAAGTCAACTTGTTCCTTTTTTTTCCACATGTACTCTTCTTTATTGACTTTGTTATGATTCATAGGTGCTACAAAATCATACTTTATAATTAATAGAATCTCAAAGTTAGTTTTGAAGAATACCTCTATATGTTTTTTCCATGTCGTGAAATCTCCCTTGAATTTAGGAGGGTAGATGCTGGATCTGACCATTTCTTGTGTTTTGGATGACAACCAGTCCTTCTGAAGTGTCCTTGCTCTGATACCACTTGTAGGTCCCTTGGTGCGGCCGACAAAAGGGGGTGAAGTGCCTTGAAAATAAAATGCAAAAACCATTCTCGACTTTTTGAACTAAATTAAGAAACACTTGTTTTAAAAGAAACTAATTAAATGAAAGAGATGAAGAGGCACAAGAATTACTTGGTTTGCAATCAAAAGATTGCTAGTCCAAGGTGTTGAAAAGCTCACTAGAAGATCTCCTTATGGTGGAGTAGCCTCTTATAGCAGTTTAAGTGCAGAAATATAGAGTAGAACAGAAAATGAATTGGTTTTACAAGTGTTGTATTAAACTACTAAGACCAGGGCTCTATTTATAGTCTGTTGGTAAGCTCTGATGATTTGCTAACGTGGCAGCTCTGGGCACCTGGATCGGGTCCGGGTGCCTGGACGTGGATAAAACTTTATCCATGTCAACAATGGCTCGAAAGTGGCTAGTGAATAAGAAGTTATCTTGGTCCGGGCGCTCGGATCGGTCCGGGCACCCGAGCATGGCTGGCGTGCCCTGGTTCATTGAGGAGGTGCCCATGGGGTCCGGGTGCTTGGATAGTCAACACCAAGTTGACTGTCTAATTTTTCTTCCATTCCGACTTCGTTCTCTTAGGTAATTTCTATCATTCGGAATTGGGCTCACCCGAACCCATCTTCTGTCTTTCTCATCGAGCAATCTTTTGCTATGGCTTCTTGTCCCTCAGAAATGCTGTGCGCCTCCTTCTCGTCCACCGACGTATGCATCACCTCATCCCTTGGATGCACCGAGCATGTCGACTCTTTTCCGTGTCATCCTTCTCGCTAGCTGCATTTTTTGCTCAACTTCTTTTGCTCCAAAGTTCCTACACACTTAGACACAAGACATCAAATACACAGGACCTAACTTAACTCAGTTGACCACATCAAAACTATCTCGGGTACTTACAGAAAATGCTCTAAATATGCCCAATATATCGCTCCAAAAATCTAGAAAGAGATTTTACATATTATGATCAATAGAGTATAATAGATGGCTCATGAAGAAGTTGGAGATAAATTAGTTTTTATTCTTATTGATGAAGCACAAGATATATCTAAACGGGAGTAATGACCATTATCTTGAGGTTTGTGAACAACATGGGTTTTTAACAGAAAGATTTTTTTTTTCCATCAAAGGTGTTAGTGACACTACCTCATTGAATTTGAAAAAAGAAATATCAAATGTTCTTATTCATTATAACCTACAAGTTAAGAAAATTAGAGGTCAAGGATATGATGGTAATAGCAATATATGTGGCGTATGGAATAAACTTCAGGCATTATTTCTCATAGATTGTCCTTATGCATACTATGTCCATTGTTTTACCCATCGACTACAACTAATATTGGTTTTTGCAGCCAAGGTTGCCAGTATTATTTGGGAATTCTTTTCTCATTTGAACAATATTGTCACTTCTTCTACTAAGCATATTGCTGAATTACATATTTCACAAAGAAATGAAATCAAATATATGTTAGCAATTGGAGAACGTGATTCTGGAAGTGGGGTCAATCAGATTGGTAATTTGCAACGGGCAGGAGCTACTCGTTGGAGTTCTCACTTTGACTCAGTAAAAAGCTTGATAGGTATGTGTGCTGCAACTTACAAAGTTTTTGAAGTTCTTAGTGATTATTCTTTAAATGCAATGTTGGTCTCGATGAATTGCCTATTAAAAAAAAAAATAATCTTTCTTGACTTTCAACTCAAATTAGTAGCAACAGTATAATTATAACAAGTAAATTAAATAACTACAAAATGAAAGAAGAGGTAAAGAAATTTACTTGGTTACAATCTAAGTGATTGTTAATCCAAGACAAATGAAAAGCATTAAAACTCTCATTAGATGAAGGCGGAGAAGCCTCTTACACTCGTTGAATGCTCAGACAGTTGCTAGGAAATGAATACTAGAGTTGATATCTATTTCCTAGCTCTAGGGGCCTTTTTATAGCCCCTGAAAAATTCTATCCGGGGCTAGAAGGCGCCTCCAATAAGCTAGAAGGTGCCTCCAGCGAGGTAGGCGAGGATAAGACTTTATCCTCGCCAACGACCATTTTTGCCCAGTCTAAGGCGCCTTCAAGTGATTGAAGGTGCTTTCCATGAAGGCTTGAAGGCGCCTTTTACCAAAAAGGCGCGAGGGCGCCTCCAGCAGCGTTGGAGGCGCCTCCAATAGCGTTGGAGGCACCTCTAGCAGCTCCGTTTTGCTCTTCCGTTGCTCCGTTCGCTAGTGTAATTTTGGCTAACCGAAATAGGGCTCACCCGAACCTATTTTCCAGCCTTCTCCTCAAGTCGCCTTCCTCCCTAGCTTCTCATCCCTCAGACCGCAACACCTTGTCCCTCAGATACACCGAGTCCGTCGGCTCCCTTCGCAGACCATCCTTCTTGCTAGTTGCGCCTTCTACTCAAGTTCTTGTGTTTCTAAGCTCTTGCACACTTAGACACAAGGATCAAATACACAAGATCTAACTTAACTTGGTTGACCACATTAAAATTATCATGGGGTACTAACAGTCTTTCCATTTTTGATGTGCATGAACCTAAGCTAAAGTTAGGGTCTAACAGAATAATAACAAGTTGCAAAAAAATCTTGCAATATAGAGAATTAACTAAGTTAACAAAAATTGTAAAAAAAAATATTTTTACTCCCCCTTAACTTATACTTATCTTCTTCTTTAATCACATCAAAAAAATATGAAATATTTTTCTAGGGGTATCTTAAAATAAAATTATAACCATTAATCGTCTTAACAGTTAAACAATTAAATATTAATTTTAATAATTGGTTTCTAGGCTGTGGCGAGGCACTAGGTCTTCTTAGGTATTGAAACAACAATCACTTCTAGACAAAGCCTTTTAAAGAAAATAAATATTTAATTTTCTTTATGAGACTTCTAAGTTAAAAAAAAATTGAATGATAACACTTTAATCTAAGTATGATCTTGGAACCCAGTACAAGTTCCTACCTACTGGATTTACTAAAAATTTGAGAGATACGTAACTTCTAGTGATTTTTCTAATTTGTCCTTAGTGTTTTCAATGTACCAGTTTAGCCTACCATACTTTCTAAATTTTGTTTTTTGAAAGTTATTCAGTTTCAAACATGCATGTTCATTTTTTAAACTTTCGATTTATATTTTCAATTTATCATTTTTTTAATTTTAAATTATCAAACAAATCTAAGGAGCATGCATTGGCTAATTGTCTTTTCAAGTCTATATTTTCTTTTTCTAATTTTACTAAATCCTTGGAAAGAATCTTAATAAATTGAAATGACTTTTCAGTACCTCGTATTCTGATGTTCCCCCTTTATCGTAACTTTCCTATGATGATCCTCCCCCTTTATCAATGCTCATCTCTGAGCTGCTTTCATCTTCCTTTTGATGGTTTGCTATTACGGCTAGTCTAGCATAGGCTTCAACTTCGGATTTTGATGATGATGTTTCGTTCCACGTCACCTTCAGGGGGTTGAGCTTAGATTTCATTGATCTTTTGCCCTTGTCCTTCTCCTTTTTCTTTAGTTCTGGGCAGTCATCTTTAATGTGTCATTCTCCTTAGCAGTTGTAACACCGAACCTTCCTTTTGCTCTGAGTTTGTTTCTTTGCCTGCAACTTATTAAATTTATTAGATTTAATAAATTTATTAAATTTCTTACCATTAGGGTTGATTCGCCTTCATCGATTGATGCTTCGGAGTATGGATCTTCCTTCTTAGCTTTCAAGGCAAGATTGTTGTTCGAATTTTCGATTTCTTTAGGATCTGCACATCGAGTTTCGTGAAGTTCAAAAGTAGAAAACAAATTCTCTAGTGTACTTACCTCGAAGTCCTTAAAGATGCAGTATGCATCTACTAAGGATGACCATTCTGGAGTTCTCAGGAAGGTGTTGAGCGCGTACCGGATTGAATCTTGATTCGTTACCGATTCTCCGAGATTGTTGAGCTGAGTGATGAGTTCTTTAATCTGTGCTTAGAGTTGCGCTACTTTTCTCCATGGTTAATCCGCAGGTTTGTTAGATGGGTTCGGAGGGTGTCTCGCCTTGTTAACTTTGCTTCTGAAGTACCTTCGTGGAGTTTCAAGAATTTCTTCTATGATCTTTGGTGAATTTGTAGCTGCCGATTCGATTGATCTCCTGGAGCGGAAGGACGCTCAGTAAATGGAACTCTACTTTACCATTCACCACGAAGTCAACTTGTTCTTTCTTCACCCATAAACACTCTTCCTTTCCAGCTTCATGTTGGTCCTTGGGGGCTACAACCATATTTCATAATTAACAGGATCTCAAAGTCCATTTTAAAAAATACCTCGATCCATTCAAAGTTTCCATTGCACGAAGTCTCCCTCGAACTTTAGTGGATGAATGCTTGCATCGGCCATCATTTCATTGCCTTAGTGGCGGCTAGTCCTTTTTGAAGCGACCTTGCTTTGATACTACTTGTTGGTCCCAGTGGGCTGGCAAGAGGGGGGGTGGTGAATTACCTATTAAAAAAAGTAACCTTTTCCAACATTCAACTCAGATTAGTAGAAATAGTATAATCATAACAAGTAAATTAAATAACTACAAAATGAAATAAGAGGCAAAGAAATTTACTTGGTTACAACTGTTGGTGTGTATACTGAAAGCCTAAGCTTTGTAAACATTCATTATGAATAAAGAATCACATTTGGTCAAATTGTCTACATTTGTTTGTAGTTGTTCATATAATTTATATTGTAGATAACAAAGTATGTGGTGTCACATGCAGAAGATGATGTTATCAGTACCTTATAAATTATAAACAGTAGCTCACGACTAAAATGGAAAGGAACAAACCATTAGAAGGTCCTAGTGTAATTAGGTATTAGTTTATCTTGACTATATAATTACACTAGTACACTCAGAGTGTATTGAGTAGGACCATTAGAGGTCATTTCTTTTATACTGACTTTGTAAAGGAACAAAGACCTCAGTTATTATGGAAGTGTGTGCTCTTAATCCTAATATAATAACAAGCACATATGTTTGATATTTATTTCTTTAATTTATCAATGGGTGAGATTTAGTTCGATGAATCAATAAACCCGATAGGTTGGGAAATAGTATCACTTATAGTGTGTGTTGTTGATTATAGAAGGAAACTGTGTCCTAGAGATACTAGGTTGATAATGTCCTCAAGAGGAGCTCATAAAGATTGTCATGTTAAACCCTGCAGGTGGACTTAGTCCGACATGATAATAAGGTTGAGTGGTACTACTCTTGGACTTAGATATTAATTAAATGAGTTGTCAGTAACTCACTTAATTAGTGGACATTCGATATCTTAAACACAGGGAGACTAACACACTCATAATAAGAAGGAGCCCAAAAATGTAATTTGGGATTGGTGCGGTAGTTCAATGATAGTTCTCTAGTGGAATGAATTATCATTGATAAAATTAAGTTGTGTGTTCGGGGCGAACACGGGATGCTTAATTTTATCGGGAGACCAAAACCAATTCCTCCTCTCGGTCCCTATCGTAGCCTCTTATTTATAGAGTTCTATACCCACCCAATAGGGGCCGGCCAAGCTAGCTTGGGAACAAGCTAGGGCCGGCCTAGGTATAATATTGGGTGGCCGGCCCTAGCTTGAACCCAAGCTAGTGGGGGCCGGCCAAATTAGATTTAAAAGGGATTTTAATTTTAATTATGTGGAAGAAATAATTTATTAAAGAGAATTAAAATTAAAATAACTCTCTTGTAAAAGATCTACAAAAGATTAAAGAAAGAGATTAGATCTCTTTCCTTATTTGTAGATTGGTGAGATATTTTATTTTCTCTTTAAAATTATTCACATGTTGATAAAATTAAAATTATAGAAATTTCCTTTTATCAACCATGAAGAGATTTTTAAAGAGAAATTTTATTTTTAAAATTTTTGGAAACAAATTTTGAAGTTTTAATTGTTGATTAAAACTTGTCTAATTTTTTTCCTTCATTGATGTGGCCGGCCATTGATTAATTGGGAAAATATTATTTTATTTTTCTCAATTAAATCATGTCAAGGGAATTAAGGAAATTTTATTTTAATTAAATTTCCTAATTTTCCTAGGCCAAGGAATATAAAAGAAGAGGTGAGGGTGCCTTCACAAGACACAACATCTATTATTTCTCTCCCTCTTTTGTTCCTTGGTGTGGCCGGCCATCCTCTCCCTCTCTTCCTCTTGTGGTGGCCGAACCCTTATCTTCCATTGGAGCTCTTGTGGTGGCCGGATACTACTCGGAGAAGAAGAAGAAGAAGGAGAGAAAGCTAGCATCTCTTGGAGCTTGGTTAGTGTTTTGATTTTCTTCCTTGGTGAAGCTTTCTCTTTGTTGGCCGAACCTAGCTAAGAGGAGAAGAAGGTGATTGGTGGTTTCTCGTCTCGGAAGATCGTTGCCCACACAACGTCCGAGGTTAGAAGAGAAATACGGTAGAAGATCAAGAGGTTTTTCTACAAGGTATAACTAGTAAATTTTCTTTCCGCATCATGCTAGTTATTTATGGAAATAATACCAAATACAAGAGGCTTACGTTCTAGAATTTCGAATATGTTTTTCGAAGTTGTGTTCTTTTATTTTTTTTCTTTTCCTTGTGATTTGATTGTTCTCTTTGGTTAACCTAAAGTTATTTTAGGAAATTAAATATTATCTTTCTATAAAAGGTTTTGTCTAGTCGGTGGTGGTTGCTCCCATATCCAAGAAGGCCATGTGCCTCGCCACGTCAGTACTGGGAACCAATTATGGAAATTAATATTTAATGGAATTAATAACTTAAGGAGACTTGGGTCGAACGTGTTAAGTTCCGCAGGAGATCCAAGTCAAAACCTAAAAGAACAAATAGATTAAGTTTTGGATCAAACGTGTTAAGTTCCGCAGGCGATCCAAAATTTAATTTAAAAGAACACATGGTAGCTAGGAAAAGGTTCAGACCTTTGTACAAAATTTCAGTGGAACCTATAGGTTTTCCGAGTAGCAACTAACCATTGGTATCAGAGCTAGGGTTTTGCCTCTGTGTATTTGGTATTTAGTTTAATTATGCGCATGTCATACATAATTTAGGCAGGTTAATAGTAGGATGTGCTAACTTTGTGGATGCAGGATCCAACTATTATGGCTTTTAGTTATTATGTGTGTGATTGGACCCTTGGACATGTCAAGGGCATTTATATGTGTGTGCATGATTGTATTAAAATACGCTGTATTTAGTTTTATTAGGATTTTATTTTGATCTAGATACATGTACATTCCTTTTATGGAATATAGGATCAAAAATGTAAAATTCTATTTATGTCATGGATCGAATCTTGCAAGATGGATGCGACAGCTAGACTCGGTGGCGGTGGCCAAATATGGCAGCAGCTTGGGATGACATCACACGGAGAACAACTAGAGATAAAAGCCATAATAGTTGAAAATTAAATTTTCTATTTATTGCTTTTATATTGTGCTGTGTGTGCATGTTAGTTTACAAGTTTAGTAGGCTAGCATAGTTAAAATTCCTCATTTATAAATAACTAAGTGGGAGAATTTTAAATAAATCCCATGGTCTCCATTCTTGGTTTGTAAGTGATACAAACAAGCTTGCACGCTCTGAGTGACTTCCTCCATAACGGATGAGCTTGTTTGTGGATCACTAGGACTTCCATTTTGGATGACTATAGGAAATTAATTAAGGCGTGTGATCTTCCCCAACGGAAGGGGCATAATCTTATTAATGGACTTAGTGTCAAGTAATGGTATACACTTAGACACATCTAATAGTATCCTCCCAACGGAGTCACTACTATTATTTGTGTGACCAAATAATACCAACTATTAATTTTATTTGTCAAAAGTTAGGTTGACAAGATAATAAAATTAATGGGTTAAAACCCTCCTTTACAAATGTTGAATTTGTATACGTCCACACTAACGTGGTATACAAAATTCACGGTGTTATGAGGTGTTGGTTAATTTAAAATAGTATTGTTTGAGGAATCAATATTATTCTAACTTTAGAGTTCGACCAAAATTTATTTGTGATTCTTAGGATGACTTTCAACCCATCGTCCATCATACTTCAACAAAATAGACTTCTTTGGACCTAATTACATAGATTGGAAAAGGAACTGGACATTGTTCTATAAATTTATATTGACTGAACCTTGTCCTGATACACCCCTGGTGAATCTACCCAAGAGAAGATTGAATATCATAAGAGATGGGTAAAAGGATGAGATGGCGCGGTGTTACATTTGGCTTCAATGTCAAATGTATTGCAACATCGATCAAGATTTACCAACGACTTATGATATTATGAACAATCTCAAGGAGCTCTTTGGTCATCGGATAGGGCTTCTAGACAAGAAGTTATGAGAAAGATAATGGCGGCCACCATGCAAGAGGGTACTCGTGAGGATCATATCCTAAAGATGATGGCTTATCCGAGCGAGATACTGATCCTTGGAGGAGAAATTGATGGGAAACCGGATCGATATGATCCTCCAAGCGCTACGTTCCGTTTGAACTGTAATATGAATAAAGGATTTATTCATTGGGGAACTATTGACAGAAGCAGAAGGATTATTTCGTCACAATTCTCAAATTCACTTCTTGAAAATGGTTCTACTTCTAAACCGAAGGAAAGAAGAAGAAGAAACGGGTCTTTTCAGCAAAGAAGGTAAGTTGGAGTGAAGAAGCAGAAGGGCAAGTGCTTCATCTGAAAGCGGACATTGGCCTCGTAGGAACCAAAACAAAGGTATATCTCATGCTCTAGTTGTTGAAACATGTTTAGCGGTGTTATCTGTTGGTGATGGGAGCCATCGATCATGTCTGCAATTCCTTGCGGGGTTCCAAGACGACTATCTGAAAGGGAGATTACCGTCTACATGGGCAATGCTACTAAGGTGGAAGCTATTGCGGTGGGAGACGTCTACTTATCTTTTAGTAGAAATAAAATTTGGTTTTAAGAAATTGTCTTTATGTACTTTTAGAAAGAATTTAATTTCTAAACTGTTTTTAGATTCAGTTTTTTTTAGTAATGATGTAGTTATTAAAAGAAATAAAGTGATTATACATTACGGTGCATTAGTTGGCAATTTGTATACTTTAAATCAATTTCTTCCACAAAGCAAAACATGGAAATTTATAACTCATCTTCTAATTCTAAAAAGAGAAAAGAACCTTGAAATGAACCAAGCATATCTTTGGCATCTAAGGCTTGGTCATATTAACTTAAGTAGGATTCAGAGGCTTATAGCCGATGGACTTTTGAGTTCATTAGAGTTGGAAAATTTTCCAACTTGTGAATCAGAAGGTAAAATGACCAAAAGGCCATTCAAGGCCAAGGGTATAGAGCCAAAGAAGTGTTAGAATTGGTTCACTCTGATTTGTGTGGTCTTATGTCCGTCCGGGCAAGAGGAGGTTTTGAATATTTTGTCTCTTTCATGACGATTATTCAAGATACGGATACATTTACCTAATGTGCAGTGCGAGTGCTTTGATAAGTTCAAATAATACAAGGGCGATGTGGAGAAGCGATTAGGTAAAAGTATCAAGACACTACTGATCGTGGTGGCGAATACCTCTTAGGAGAGTTTAGGAATTACTTATCGAGGCGGGTTCAATCCCAATTGTACCTGCGAACACCAGAGAATGGTGTAGCGAGCGAAGGAATAGGACTCTTATGGAGATGGTTAGATCGATGATGAGTTATTCAATTACCATTCATTTCATTTTGCGGATATGCTGGAAGCAGAGACGTTACGAACTTAGTACCTTCTAAATCGTTTCTTCTACTCTCCATAGGGTGGAATGGAAAACCCAGTCTAAGACATATTCGGTTGGGGTAGTCCAGACATGTGCTAAAACCAGATCTTGATAAGTTAGAATCTCGAAATACGGTTCGCGTGTTTGTAGGATATCCCAAAGGAAAAGGAGTTTATTTTATAGTCCTAAGAGAAGGTCATTGTTAGCACCAATGCCAGTTTAGAAAGAATGGATCACAAGCAAGTGAGTAAAGTTGTTTTAGAAGAACTTAGAGAGGACATGTCTACTTCAATAGAGTACAAGATGAAGAACACAACGCAGTGTGTCACATGATACACATACCTGATGCGTCGTCGATAGCCTGAGGGTTGTAAGAGGCAGACTGAAAGATTCATGGGAGGTCTGAGAGTCTTGATCCTATAAACATGAACTGATCCTAAACAACATATGACACTCCAAGATATAGATCGACATCTTGGCAAAAGGCAATAAATAATTCATGTATTAATGTGCAAGTGGGAGCTTAGAACCACGATGGTATGGATGCTGGATCTACAAAAGAAAAGACGGAGCGGGACAGAAGAAGCTAAGGCTTGTCATGCGGGTACACTCGGAAAGGGAATCGATTATGAGAAACATTTTCACCTAGCCATGCTTAAGTCTATCCGGATACTCCATTCTGCTCATATGGATTATGAGATTTGGCAAATGGATGTCAAGAGAGCCTTAATGGAAGTCTTGAAGAGAACATCCATATGAACAGAAGGGTTCATTGAAAAGGCAAAGAGCATCTAGTGTGCAAGCTCAATCGGTCCATTTATGGACTAAAGCAAGCTTCAAGATCTTGGAACATCCGGTTTAATGAAGTAATCCAGTCATATGGATTTATTCAAAGTCCGGATGAGTCTTGTGTATACAAGAAGTGTAACAGAAATGTGGTGGTATTTCTTGTACTATACGTAGATGATATTTTGTTAATTGGCAACAATGTCAAGGTATTATCGGACGTAAGGGTATAGTTTTCCAAACAATTTGATATGAAGGACTTAGGAGAATGTGCACACATTCTTAGGATCAAAGTTATAAGGGATCGTAAGAAAAGAATGTTGTGTCTATCCCAAGCTTCATATATAGATACAATCCTTGCTCGTTTTAGCATGCAGGATTCAAGAAAGGTTTCTTACCTTTTAGACATGGAGTAGCTCTATCTAAAGAGATGTCTCCAAAGACATCGAAAGAGATAGATGACATGAAAGCAGTTCCTTATGCTTCATTTGTAGGAAGCCTAATGTATGCAATGCTTAGTATGAGATAGATATCAGAGTAACCTAGACAAGGACATTGGACTGCGGTAAAGCATATATTAAAGTACACGAGAAGGACTAGAGATTATATGCTAGACTACCAAGCAGACGATCGCTCCCTGTGGGTTACACGGATTCAATCGAGGGATAGTAAGTCTACATCGGGCTATGTGTTTACTTTAGGAGGTGGAGCCATTTCATGGAGGAGTGTTAAGCGAAATGCATTTTGGACTCAACCATGGAAGCTGAGTATGTGACAACGAAATGGACTTAGATGTGATTCTGGTTTGCCCAAAATCATCACAATTTATTGTGATAATAGCGTGCAATTCGAAGGAACCACGAGCTCGTAAGGCAAGTAAACATATAGAGTACATATCGTAGAGCGAGGAGAAGTTGTCATCGCCAAGATTGCATCAGCGGATAACCAGCCTTCCGGCGAAAGCTTTCGATCGGCATGTGGAGGAATGGGAATCGGATGTATGGTAGAAGATATGACTTAGTCATTAGTATAAGTGGGAGATTGTTGGAGTGTATCCTAGCCTAAGCTTTGTAAACATTCATTATGAATAAAGAATCACATTTGGTCCTACATTTGTTTGTAGTTGTTCATATAATTTATATTGTAGATAACATAGTATGTGGTGTCACATATAGAAGATGAATTATAAATAGTAGCTCAAGACTAAAATGGAAAGACAAACCATTAGAAGGTCCTAGTGTAATTAGGTATTAGTTTATCTTGACTATATAATTACACTAGTATACTCGAGTGTATTGAGTAGGACCATTTAGGTCGTTTCTCTTAATTAAAGAACAAGACCTCGGTTATTATGGAAGTTCTTAATCTATAAAGACATATGATATTTATTTCTTTAATTTATCAATGGGTGAGATTTAGTTCGATGAATCAATAAACCCGATAAGTTAGAAATGGTATCACTTATAGTGTGTGTTGTTGATTATAGAAGGAAGCTGTCCTAGAGATACTAGGTTGATAATGTCCTCAAGAGGAGCTCATAAAGATTGTCATGTTAAACCTGCAGTGGACTTAGTCCGACATGATAATAAGGTTGAGTGGTACTACTCTTGGACTTAGATATTAATTAAATGAGTTGTCGGTAACTCACTTAATTAGTGGACATTCGATATCTTAAGAAGGAGCCCAAAAATGTAATTTGGGATTGGTGCGGTAGTTCAATGATAGTTCTCTAGTGGAATGAATTATCATTGATAAAATTAAGTTGTGTGTTGGGCGAACACGGGATGTTTATCGGGATACCAAAACAATTCCTCCTCTTGGTCTAGTAGCCTCTTATTTATAGAGTTCTATACCCACTACCCACCTTCTATACCCACCCAGTGAGGCCTAAGCTAGCTTGGGAACAAGGGGCCTATATATTGGGTGGCGGCCTAACGAACCCAAGCTAGTGGGGCAAATTAGATAAAAGGATTTTAATTTTAATTATGTGGAAGAAATAATTTATTAAAGAGAATTAAAATTAAAATATCTCTCTTGTAAAAGATCTACAAAGATTAAAGAAAGAGATTAGATCTCTTTCCTTATTTATAGATTGGTGAGATATTTTATTTTCTCTTTAAAATTATTCACATGTTGATAAAATTAAAATTATAGAAATTTCCTTTTATCAACCATGAAGAGATTTTAAAGAAAATTTTATTTTTAAAATTTCGGAAACAAATTAGGAAGTTTTAATTGTTGATTAAAACTTGTCTAATTTTTCCTTCATTGATGTGGTCGGCCATTGATTGGGAAATATTATTTTATTTTTCTCAATTAAATCATGTCAAGGAATTAAGGAATTTTATTGTAATTAAATTTCCTAATTTGCAAAAGAAGAGGTGAGGTGCATTCACAAGACACAACATCTATTATTTCTCTCCCTCTTTTGTTCCTTGGTGTGTCCCTCCTCTCTCTTCCTCTTGTGGTGGCCCCTTATCTTCCATTTGAGCTCTTGTGGTGGCGGATACTACTCGGAGAAGAAGAAGAAGAAAGCTAGCATCTCTTGGAGCTTGGTTAGTGTTTTGATTTTCTTCCTTGGTGAAGCTTTCTCTTTGTTGGCGAACCTAGCTAGGAGGAGAAGAAGGTGATTGGTGGTTTCTCGTCTCGGAAGATCGTTGCCCACACAACGTCCGAGAGAAATACAGTAGAAGATCAAGAGATTTTTCTACAAGGTATAACTAGTAATTTTTCTTTCCATCATGCTAGTTATTTATGGAAATAATACCAAATACAAGCTTACGTTCTAGAATTTAATTTCGAAGTTGTGTTCTTTATTTTTCTTTTCCTTGTGATTTGATTGTTCTCTTTGGTTAACCTAAAGTTATTTTAGGAAATTAAATATTAGATTTCTATAAAGGTTTTGTCTAGTCGGTGGTGGTTGCTCCCGGCCGTGCCGATCGGTGGTCGGATGAAATCTATGTTTTCCAAAAATAGGTTAACAAAAGAACAATCAAATCTGAGGAAAAATAAAACAAAGACACCGAACATATTCCTAGCCTCTTGTGTATATTAACCAAAATAACAAGTGCGGACCTGAAAGACCTCTTGATCTTCTTTCGTATTCCTTGTGGGCAACGATCTTCCGAGATGAGAATCCACAAGCACCTTCTTCTCCTTTCTTCAAGTTTCGGCCAAGCACAAAGCTTCCAAAAGATGAAGATCTTTTCCACCAACCAAGCTCCAAGGGATGCTTTGTCTCCTTCTTCTTCTTCTCCAAGTAGTATCCGGCCACCATAGAGAAGGTTCGGCCTCCACCAAGAGGAAGAGAGGAAGAGGTTGGCCACAACACCAAGGAAAAGAGAAAGAAAATAGAATAGAGTCGTTAGCTTTGAAGCCTCCTCTACCCCTCTTTTATAATCCTTGATCTGGCGAATAAGGAAAATTTAATAAAATTTCCTTAATTCTTTTCCATTGAAAAGGAAAAATTATTTAATTAAAACAATCTTTCTCAATTCTATTTGGTCGGCCACAACAAAGCTACAAACAAGGAGAGTTTTAATTAATTAAAACTTCCTAATTTGTCTCCAGAAATTTATAAAATTTCTCCAATAATTTAATCCCTTCATGATTGGTTTAAAAGGAAATTTAATAAATTAAAATCTTTCTTTTAAACATGTGGATAAAAAGAAAGTTATCTCTAAAAATTAAAATCTCTTTTAATCTACAAATAAGGAAAGATATCAAATCTTTTCTCAATCTTTTGTAGAAACTAATAAAAGAGAATTATTAATTTTAAACTTTCTTTAAATCATGAACATGGTTAAAAGGAAAGTTTTCTTAAAATTTAAAATCCTCCTTTAATCAACAAATAAGGAAAGATTTCAAATTTTAAACTCTCTTTAAACATGTAGATGATTTACAAATAAGGAAAGTTTTTCAAAAATTAAAACCATCCTTTTAAACTACAAATAAGGAAAGAGATTAATATCTTCTCTAAATCTTTTGTAGAAAGCTATAAAGGAAATTTTTAATTTTTAAACTCTCTTTAAAATCATGATATCCACATAAGAAATAATTTTAATAAAAATCCTTTTAAATATTCTAGTGGTCGGCCACCTAAGCTTGGGACCCAAGCTTTGGCGACCACCTACATGGCTCATCCACCTAGCTTGGCCGGCCCCATTGGATGGGTAAGAAGGTGGGTATTCGGTGGGTATAAATCTCTATATACTAGAGGCTACGATAGGGACCGAGAGGAGGAATTGGTTTTGGTCTCCCGTATTCGCCCCCAACACACAACTAAATTTCATCAATAATAATTCATTCCACTAAAGAACTATTATTGAATCGCACCAATCCCAAATTACATTTTGGGCTCCTTCTTATTATGAGTGTGTTAGTCTCCTGTGTTTAAGATAACAAATGTCCACTAATTAAGTTACTGACAACTCACTTAATTAATATCTAGCTCAAGAGTAGTACCACTCAACTTCATCGTCATGTCGGACTAAGTCCACCTGCAGGGTTTAACATGACAATCCTTAAGCTCCTCTTGGGACATTCTCAACCTAGATCACTAGGACACGGTTCCTTCTATAGTCAATAACACACACTATAAGTGATATCATTTCCCAACTTATCGCTTATTGATTCATCGAACTAAATCTCACCCATTAATAAAGAAAGAAATAAATATCAAATATATGTGCTTGTTATTATATTAGGATTGAGCACACACTTCATGTGGCTTTAGTTCTTTATTATAAGTATAAAGAAACGACCTCTAATGGTCCTCACTATACACCTAAGTGTGTACTAGTGTAATTATATAGTTAAGATAAACTAATACCTACCATACGACCTCTCCAATGGTTTGTTCCTTTCCATTATGGTCGTGTCGCTTACCTATTTATAAAGTGCGCGATAACATTGATCCTCCGTGTGCACCACACACCATGTATTAAATATAAATTATTAAACAACTACATTTATCATAAATGTAGATATTTGACCAATGTGATTCTTATTTCTAGATAAATGTTTATACCAAAGCTAGGCTTTTAGTATACACTCTAACAATCTCCCACTATACTAAAAGTCTAGCTGCCATATCTGCTGCCATACATCTGATTCCCAACCCTTCAACATGTCCATCAAAGCTCTCGCTTAAGGACCTTAGTGAAAAGATCTATAGGTCATCGATGCATTCTGGGGCAAACAACTTCTCCTCGCCTCGATCTCTCGTATTGGTAGTACTTTGGCGCTCTTAGCCTTTACTTTTATAGCTCATTGTTTGTTCTATCTCTCCATTATATTATTACAATAAATTGTAATAATCTTTGGACAAACTAGAATCATATCTAAGTCTATCTTGAGAGTAATTAAGTCAAACTTTTATGGTTTCCTCAGAGGCTTGCCATATACACTTCAAAACATGGAGAGAAAACACCTATGCTTATCACTCTTCCATAGTTATGACTTTACCTCCTAAAGTAAACACAAAACCCCGAGGTTGACTTATTATTGTCCCTATCGATTGGAAGTCAAAATCCATGCAACCCACAGGGACCAAATTAATGCCTTGTAAGCTAGCATATAATCTCTAGTTCCTCTAAGGTACTTTAATATATGCTTTACTGCAGTCCAATGTCCTTGTCTAGGGTTACTTGATATCTGCTAACTATGCCAAATTTCGATCTCGTGCATAGCATACATTAGGTTGTCTAACTGCCAAGCATAAAGAACTGCCTACATGTCCTCAATCTCCTTTGATGTTATCGGAGACATCTCTTTAGATAAAGACACTCCATGCTTAAAAGGTAAGAAACCTTTCTAGGAGTTTTGCATGCTTAAAATGAGCAAGGATTTTTCCGATGTATCAAGCTTGGGATAAGTAAAATATATTTTTTTTTTTGCGATCCCTTATTACTTTGATCTCAAGAATATATACATTCTCCCAAGTCCTTTATATCGAATTGTTTGGACAACCATACCCTTACTTCTGACAACATTTTGATATTGTTTCCAACTACCAAAAATGTTATCTACGTATAGTACAAGAAATACCACCACGCTTCCATCACACCTTTTGTATACACAAGACTTATCCGGTTACTAAATCCATAGATCTGGATTACTTTGATAAACCGGATGTTCCAAGACCTTGAAGCTTCCATAGACCGATTGAGCTTGCACACAAGATGCTCTTAGCCCTTTGCAATGAACCCTTCTGGTTGCTTTATATGGATGCTTTCTTCAAGACTTCCATTAAGGAATGCTGTCTTGACATCCACTTGCCAAATAGATAAAAGAATCCGGATAGAATTAAGCATGGCTACCAGTGAAAAAGTTTCCTTTTTCATTAAGCCTTGCTTTGAAAGTTACCACCTTCCTGTCTATCCCTCTTTTCCTATTATATACCTTTTAACACCCAACGGCTTTTACACCATTTGGTGATTCTATAAGCTTCCAGATTTTATTAGAATACATATATTCTAATTCTGTTATTCATTACACTTTGCCAAGATCTTGCATCTTTATCTTGGAGTTCATCATATGATCGGAGATCAGGTTCATGTCCTCCAGGGATCGAATCCAAAACTCTCCCAAAACATGAACCTATTTAGGTTGCCTAACAACCCTCCCACTACGACAAGACATTTTCTGCAATTGTGTATCATATGTGATACGTGTTGCAGTTTTCTTGTGGTATCTCATCTTGTACAGTTGGTACTAGGTTAGACATGTCCTTTATTATTTCTTTAAGAACAAATTTACTTATGAGCACGTGGTTTATTATATAGTCCTTTTCTAAAAATCAGTCATTCTGATTTTTAAGACTATAAACCTACCTTTTTATCTAGGATAACTTACAAACAAGTGAACTCCTATCCAACTTATCATTATCTCTCTTTAACATATGTGCTAGATTACCTTCAAAATAGGCTTACGCCTATTCAGCAATTCTATATGAGTAGAGAGTTATGACTTGGAAGGCACTATGTTCACTTTCATTTTCAGAGTTTATCCTTAAAACAAATTTGGTAATTTTCTGAATAACTCATCATCTATCTAATTATTCCATAAGAGTTCTTTACCTTCTTTCTACTACACCATTCTGTTGGGGTGTACCAGATGCAGTTAGTTGGGATTGAAATCCAACTTCTGATAAGTGACTCCTAAAATATCTCAAGAGGTACTTGCCACTACGATCTTCCATAGTGACTTTTTACTTTATTTCTCCCCATCAACCTTGTACTCTTTGAACTAATCAAAGTACTTAGTCTTGCGGTACATTAAGTAAATTTATTTGTATCTTGAATAGTTGTCTATAAATTAGACAAAATATTCAATACTACCTCTTGTCTGGATAGTCATAGGATCACACAAATCAGAATGAACCGATTTCAACATATCTTTGACTCCATACCCTTTGGACTTAAAAGCTTCTTGGTTATTTTTCTTCCAAGTAAGACTCGCAGGTTGGAAAGATTTCCACTACCAATGAACCCAAAAGTTCATCAGCTACCAATGAATCCTACTCAAGTATAACCTAGCTTTAGATGCCAAAGATATAATTGGTTCATTTCCGAAGGTTGCTTTCTCTTAAAATTAGAAGATGTGTTACTAATTTCCATTTGTTGCATCGTGGGAGTTATTGGATTATAAATTGTCAACCATTATACCAGAATAGATAACTTTCTTATTTTTCTTGATAACAACTTTGTTATCAAAATAGACATAATATCTATAATAGTTTAGAAACTGAAATCAGGTTCTTTCTAAACTTGGTATGTAAAGACAATTACTTAAAATCCATATTTTATTCTTATCAAAGGATAAACATCTCCCACTGCAACAGTTACCACTTTTACAGTAGTGCCCATGTGGACGGTGATTTACCTTTCATTTAGTTGTCAGGTTTCCTGGAACCCTGCAATGAATTGCAGACATGATTAATGGCATCTTGTATCTACACTCCAGGTTCTGGTAGATAACACCACTAGACATGTTACAACTAATGAATTAAATACACCTAAATTGTTCTTAGTTCTAAGAAGACAGTCTACCTTAATGTCCAAGTCCTATTTCCAATCATTACAATTGTGACTACTAAGTCTTTTTCTATAGTATGACTACTAGGTATTGACAAACATCCTAAGAATCACAAAAACATTTGGTCAAGATCAACTCCTTAAAATCTCCATGAATTTTGTGTATACAAAATCGAAGAGGAGATTTTATTCATTAATTTTATTATCTCGTCAACTTTACTTTATGACGAATAAAATTAATAGTTGATCTGTCTTTGATCAAATATTTGGTCAAAACTTTTTGAATTTAAAATAACATTGATTCCTCAAACAATATTATTTAAATTTACCAACACCTCAAACACCGTGAATTTTGCATGCCACGTTAGTGTGGACGTATACAAATTCAACATTTGTAAAAGGAGAGTTTTACCCATTAACTATCTTGTCAACGTATCTTTATGACAAATAAAATTATCTCAAACACCGTTAATTTTGTATGCCACGTTAGTGTGGACGTATACAAAATCAATCATTTGTAAGAGGGGTTTTAACCCTTTAATTTTATTATCTTGTCAACCTAGTTTTATGACAAATTAATAGTTGGTTTCATTTGGTCACACAAATAATAGCAGTGACTCCGATGGGGAGGATACTATTAGATGTGTCTAAGTGTATACCATTACTTGACACTAAGTCCATTAATAAGATTATGCCCCTTCCATTGGGGAAGATCACACGCCTAATTAACTTCCTATAGTCATCCAAAATGGAAGTCTGTTCTAGTGATCCACAAACAAGCTCATCCGTTATAGAGGAAGGCACTCGAGCCAACGCAAGCTTGTTTGCATCACTTACAAACCAGTAATGGAGACCATGGGATTTATTTAAAATCCTCTCCCACTTAGTTATTTATAAACGAGGAATTTTAACTATGCTAGCCTACTAGTCATGTATACTAACATGCACACAAGGACAATATAAAAGCAATAAATAGAAAATCTAATTTTCAACTATTATGGCTTTTATCTCTAGTTGTCCTCCGTGTGTTGTCATCCCAAGTTGCTGCCATATTTGGCCACCGCTACCGGGTCTAGCTGTCGCATCCATCTTGCTAGTTGCTGCGCCTCTGGTCCTTAGAAGGTTCCACGCTTTGCAAGATTCGATCCATGACATAAATAGAATTTACATTTTGATCCTATATTCCATAAAAGGAATGTACATGTATCTAGATCAAAAATAAAATCCTAATAAAACTAAATACAGCTCCTGTATTTTTAATGCAATCATGCACACACAGATAAATGCCCTTGACATGTCCAAGGGTCCAATCACACACATAATAACTAAAAGCCATAATAGTTGGATCCTGCATCCACAAAGTTAGCACATCCTACTATTAACCTGCCTAAATTATGTATGACATGTGCATAATTAAACTAATACCAAATACACAGAGGCAAAACCCTAGCTCTGATACCAATTGTTGGTTGCTACTCGGAAAGCCTAGAGGTTCCACTGTACAAAAATTTTGTACAAAGCTCTGAACCTTTTCCTAGCTACCATGTGTTCTTTTAAATTAAATTTTGGATCGCTGAACTTAACACGTTTGATCCAAAACTTAATCTATTTGTTCTTTTAGGTTTTGACTTGGATCTCTTGTGAACTTAACACGTTCGACCCAAATCACCTTAAGTTATTAATTTCATTAAATATTAATTTCCATAATTTGTTCCCAGTACTGATGTGGCGAGGCACATGACCTTCTTGGATATGGGAGCAACCACCACCGACTAGACAAAACCTTTTATAGAAATCTAATATTTAATTTCCTAAAATAACTTTAGGTTAACCGAAAAGAACAATCAAATCACAAGGAAAAATAAAACAAAAGAACACAACTTCAAAAAACATATTCGAAATACTAGAATCGTAAGCCTCTTGTATTTGGTATTATTTCCAAAAATAACTAGTATGATGCGGAAAGAAAAAATACTAGTTATACCTTTTAGAAAGACCTCTTGATCTTCTACCGTATTCCTCTTCTAACCTCGGACGTTGTGTGGGCAACGATCTTCCGAGATGAGAATCCACCAAAGCACCTTCTTCTCCTTTCTTCAAGTTTCGGCCAAGCACAAAGCTTCCAAAAGATGAAGATCTTTTTCCACCAACCAAGCTCCAAGGGATACAAGCTTTCTCTCCTTCTTCTTCTTCTTCTCCAAGTAGTATCCGGCCACCACAAGAGCTCCAAGCAAATAGAGAAGGTTCGGCCACCACCAAGAGGAAGAGAGGAAGAGAGGTTAGCCGGCCAGGAAAAGAGAAAGAAAAATAGAATAGAGTCGTTAGCTTTGAAGCCTCCTCTACCCCCTCTTTTATAATCCTTGATCCTGGCGAATAAGGAAAATTTAATAAAAATTTCCTTAATTCTTTTTCCATTGAAAAGGAAAAATTATTTAATTAAAAATAATTTTCTTTCTCAATTCTATTTGGCCGGCCACACCAAAGCTACAAACAAGGAGAGTTTTAATTAATTAAAACTTCCTAATTTGTCTCCAGAAATTTATAAAATTTCTCCAATAATTTAATCCCTTCATGATTGGTTGTAAAAGGAAATTTAATAAATTAAAATCTTTCTTTTAAACATGTGGATAAAAAGAAAGTTATCTCTAAAAATTAAAATCTCTTTTAATCTACAAATAAGGAAAGATATCAAATCTTTTCTCAATCTTTTGTAGAAACTAATAAAAGAGAATTATTAATTTTAAACTTTCTTTTAAATCATGAACATGGTTAAAAGGAAAATTTTCTTAAAATTTAAAATCCTCCTTTAATCAACAAATAAGGAAAGATTTCAAATTTTAAACTCTCTTTTAAACATGTAGATGATTTACAAATAAGGAAAGTTTTTACCAAAAATTAAAACCATCCTTTTAAACTACAAATAAGGAAAGAGATTAATCTCTTCTCTTAATCTTTTGTAGAAAGCTATAAAAGGAAATTTTTAATTTTTAAACTCTCTTTTAAAATCATGATATCCACATAAGAAATAATTTTAATAAAAATCCTTTTAAATATTCTAGTGGTCGACCACCTAAGCTTGGGACCCAAGCTTTGGCCGGCCACCTACATGGCTCATCCACTTGGTCTTGGCCGGCCCTAGCTTGGGTTCCAAGCTAGCTTGGCCGGCCCCATTGGATGGGTAAGAAGGTGGGTATGCGGTGGGTATAAATCTCTATATACTAGAGGCTACGATAAGGACCGAGAGGAGGAATTGGTTTTGGTCTCCCGATGAAATTAAGCATCCCGTGTTCGCCCCGAACACACAACTAAATTTCATCAATAATAATTCATTCCACTAAAGAACTATTATTGAACTACCTCACCAATCCCAAATTACATTTTGGGCTCCTTCTTATTATGAGTGTGTTAGTCTCCCTGTGTTTAAGATAACAAATGTCCACTAAGTAAGTTACTGACAACTCACTTAATTAATATCTAGCTCCAAGAGTAGTACCACTCAACTTCATCGTCATGTCGGACTAAGTCCACCTGCAGGGTTTAACATGACAATCCTTATGAGCTCCTCTTGGGGACATTCTCAACCTAGATCACTAAGACACAGTTTCCTTCTATAGTCAACAACACACACTATAAGTGATATCATTTCCCAACTTATCGGGCTTATTGATTCATCGAACTAAATCTCACCCATTGATAAATTAAAGAAATAAATATCAAATATATGTGCTTGTTATTATATTAGGATTAAGAGCACACACTTCCATAATAACTGAGGTCTTTGTTTCTTTATAAAGTCAGTATAAAAGAAACGACCTCTAATGGTCCTACTCAATACACTCTAAGTGTACTAGTGTAATTATATAGTTAAGATAAACTAATACCTAATTACACTACGACCTTCCAATGGTTTGTTCCTTTCCATTATGGTCGTGAGCTACTGTTTATAATTTATAAGGTACTGATAACATGATCCTCTGTGTGTGACACCACACACCATGTTATCTACAATATAAATTAATTGAACAACTACATTTATCATAAATGTAGATATTTGACCAATGTGATTCTTATTTCTAGATAAATGTTTATACCAAAAGCTAGGCTTTTAGTATACACTCTAACAAAGGGTGCCTCCAGCAGCATTGGAGGCACCTCTAGCAGCTCCAGCAGCTCCGTTTTGCTCTTCCCCTGCTCCGTTTGATTGGGTGATTTCGGCCAATCGGAATAGGGCTCACCCGAACCCATTTTTCGGCCTTCTCCTTGAGCAACCTACCTCCTCGACTTCTCATCCCTTGGATCGTCGTGCGCGTCCTTCTCGTCCGTCGGTGTACTCTTTTGTAGTACACCCCTCAGATGCACCGAGCCCGTCGGCTCCTTCCGCTGGACTTCTTGTGTTCCTATGTTTCTGCACATTTAAACACAAGGCTCAAATATTCATGACCTAACTTAACTTGGTTGACCATATCAAAACTACCACGGGGTACTAACATGCAAGAGCTAAGGCTGAAGTTTAGGGAATTTATAGAAACATTACAAGCTTTGAACTTGTGTTCATTTTGCACTTAATGTATAAAATTATGAGAACAATAGATACCCTTTCTCAAATTCTTCAAAGAAAACCTTAAGACATTTTGACTGCTATTACATTTGTCTCTACTACCAAAACTATCCTTCAAGAATTTAAAGAATGTGGGTGGGAAGAATTTCTTCATGATGTGAAAGTTTTTTTGTTCGAGAAATGAAATTGATGTGCATGACCTTGATTGCCTGAATAAGATTGGTCGTTCTCGTCAGCAAACTATAGTTGAGCATCATTACCACTTTGATGTTTTTAATGTAGCAATAGTCAGCAAACTATAGTTGAGCATCATTACCACTTTGATGTTTTTAATGTAGCAATAGATTCCATCTTGATGGAGTTAAATACTCATTTCATCGAGTCATCAGTGGAATTACTTTCTCTTAGTACAACTTTAGATCCTAAAAATTTATTTGACTCAATTAACAGTGATGATATTTGCAAACTTACAAAGAAGTTTTATCTCGATGATTTTGCAAGTCAAGACATCGTTGCTTTGGAGTATGAATTGGTACATTATAAACTTAATGTGATGCAAAATTTGAAGGTTCCAACACTTGTTAAGTTATGTCAACAATTGACTGAGAGTAGGCGGTCAAAGTTTTGTATTATGTTGACTAATTGATTCATCTTGTTTTAGCATTACCTGTTTCTACCGCCACTACTGAGCAAGCCTTTTCAACAATGAAGCATGTGAAGATGGTACTTCAGAATAAAATGAAGGATGATTTTCTTGAAGATTGTTTGACATTTTATATTGAACAAGATTTAACTAAAATTATAGATGTAGATTCTATTATAAATAAATTTTATATTTCAAAATCTTATAGGGTACAACTTTGAACAATATAATGTAATGATTTTTTTTGGTTATATATCTATATAATTTATTCTATTTTTAATAATAATATATACTTTATTATATTAAGTTCAACCCCCTTAATTTTAATTTCTGGATCCGTCCTTGAATGTTTCTGAGCAAAGATGTTCCTAAAGTGAGTGCACAGTTGAAGTCTTATGTAATATTTTGGGGAATGTTCCTAAAATGAGTGTACGTTTGAAGTCGATCTTTTTAGTGATGTTTTCAAAATGAGTGCATAACTAAAATCCTGTGCTATTTTCAGGATGTTCCCGAGAGCAAGAATGTTATCAAAGTGATATGTTACCTCTTGACCTATGCTTGTGCCGGAGAGAAGATGCTTAGGCATGAGTCGGACACAATTGGGTAGCTAGTGTGGCTCGCTTCCCGAATGGTATATATTCCACACGGTTGATATCCTAGACGAAGGTTGGAAGGTACATCAACCACTGTCAATTCCCTTGATCTCTAAGGTGTGGCAAACCTTTCACTTTCTAAATATAGTCATCCATGCTCTCTTCTTCCACTATCAATCCTCCTTGAACTCTAAGGTCGTGTGCCAAACCTACAACTGTTCTTGCCTTGGACACTAACAACTCTACGTCATAATGCGGATTTTGGGCTCATGAACCCACTAGAGATTGGGTGAAACTAGTACATGACTTCTAACATAAATAAATTTTTAATTATGAATTTTAGTTTAATATAATTATTCAAGAATAAAGTAGGTAAATTTTTAAAAAATATATGGTAAAATTCAAAAGACACTTCTTTTTATTAGTATCGTCATAAGGGTACTCATCTTTTATCAAGAGAATACTTCTACTAAACATAAAAAAAAAAACTATTAATATGTGAATGACATAACTATTAGTATTCATATTTGTATTAATATGTCGTTATTATAACACCTAAATGATATTATAAATTAATATAGATAAGTGTTATAATATCCATATATTAACAACATTCAATTCTTTGAACGTTGTTAATAGACAGATTTTATATAAAAAATTTAAATATTAAGAAAATAAATTTTAAATATAAAGAATAGAAATGAATAAATAGATAGCAAAACTCACAAATAACTAATGTTAATGTTAGAATAAATATGAGTGTATGTTAATATAATAGGTATGTGTATACTATTTGAATAGGTCATGACATATATTAAAGTTCAAATCAATATTGATATAGTTGGAGTAGTGATAACATATGATAGTCAACTTTGATGAAATCAACTTTGGTCAAATTACTTCAAATTAATTAAAATTGTTACGCATAAAGTATTTTTATATCAAAATATTTTTTATTTAGTCAATTCAATGCAACACTAGTTAATAGCATGCTATAATAGTTATAAATTATAATTGTCATAATAATATTATATTAACTACGAATCATCATACTACAAAATGATTGAATGTTTATACATTTAGATCGGTTATATAAAAAAAATGATAATTCCATTATTAAAATGTGGTGAGGTGTCTTTTGTTTTTGTTTTTAATGATTTCTATAGAAAGGGTCGTCTTTTTAATCATTCTTAGAAAAACTCTCCATCAATTTGTCATGCTAATTTTACTTCTTTCATTCAAGTTATAAAGTGGTTTGCAGTTGAAAGAGTATAAATAGACAACCGTAATTCACCGAACGGTGCATTTAAAGTTATAGAATTTTTGAAAGTTATACTTATCTTTTAGGATGCGTTTGGTTCAAGATTATTTTTGATAATTTTAGTTATCTATCCAAGGTTATTAATAAAAATCTTGTTTGGTTTAAGTATTCGGTGATTCCCGAATAATATTCCATGGCCGACACGTCAGCAAAAAGGTCATGCAGCCCAGAATCGGAAAATTGTAGAAAACTAAGATTTTTCTTGATTCCGAGGTTAACGAATTTTTTTTACCAAAAATACCCTCCGATAAGAAAAAAACATTGAAAAAAGAGAAAAAATGTAAAATAAAAAAATAAAAAAAATGTAAAAATAAATTTAAAAAATGTTTAAAAAATAAAAAAATTTAAAAAATAAAAAATTTAAAAAATATATAAATTTTAAAAATAAAAAATTTAATTTTTTTTTAAAAAAATAAAAATTTAAAATTTAAAAAATTTAAATTTTTTTTTTAAAAATAAAAATTTAAAATGTTAAAAAATTTTAAAAAAATAAAAATTATAAAAATTTTAAAAATTTAAAAATAAAATAAATAAATAAAAATTAAAATTTAAAAATGGGAAAAATAAAAAATATATAAATATAAATAATATAAAAAATATAAAAACATTAAAAATATATAAAAAACACATAAAAAAGTAAAAAATATATCAGAAAAAGAAAAGTAAAAAAAACATAAAAAATAAATAATAATAATAATAATATGTATAGTTGATTTTGTAACTGAGGGTAATACGATAAAATATTAAACTAAGGTATTCATTAAAACCTTCAAACAAATAAGTTTTTGTTGCATTACCTACGTTGAATCAAACAACATTTGGTTATATTTTATTCTCCATAACCTTAGTTATGTGATTACCTGGTAATCACATAATCAAGGTTATATATGATAACTTGAACTAAACACACCATAAATATTTTTTAAAAGGCATATTTATTTTTTATTTTATCTCTCCCATTAATACTATGATGTTGTATTTAAAGAATATCATCACTGTAGTGTTGGATTTCAAAAAAAAAACATGATGATTGTGCTGAATTTTAAAAATTAACACTACTTTCAAATGATTTTATTTTTTAAAATCCAGTACTACAGTAATGCTTTCTTTAAATAACACCACATGGTTAATGGTTTGCTACAAAAGAGAAAAATATGAAACAAATACATCTTTAGAAAATTTAAAAGTTTGAGAATTCGACTACTATTTTAAATACATCCTTTGGTCGAGAATTATACTATTTTAAATGCATCCTTTGGTCGATCACCGAATAAACAATTGAGGCTAGTGATTCTCAGTTACCTCAAGAGCTACTGGGAGTTAGGACCAATCTATGATGGGATGGTCCATTGTATCTTCAGACTCTCCCAAGGTAGCTCAATGCTGCGATGTTTGATAGCACTCAATTCAAGTTTTCTTATAGGAACATAAGCCGTCTTCTTATAGAAACAGCCACATTTATATGTTCTGTTTACTAAACCTCATCATAAGCCAATCCCAGAATACCACCACGCGCCATCAGGTTGTCCCACTAGGTGGGAGCCACAAATCGCCCTATAAATAAGTGTTTGTGTTTAGTCCAAGCTAACATGCACGCGGTGCCCTCTCAATGGGTTCATAGTTAATCCAGAGCACGACAATATTCAATTTATCAATAATAAATCAGAGTAAGTTCTAATATCCACGATACAAGAAAGTACTAATTAAGGGGGTGTTTGGTTGATGGATTTGGGAATGAGAGAATGGAATGATAGTAAAAGATAGTGTTTGGATTGTGGGTTTGGGAATCACATTTTGGGAATGATTACCAGATTTATGGGAATCAACCAGACCCATATAACTTGATGGGTTTCATTTCCATTCCTATTCTCATTCCACCCTACTATCAAACTCATACCTATAGTCATTCCCATCATTTAACCAAACGCCCCCTAAGTTTTGGAATACTCCGTTAAAATAATCCATTTTTATTAAATATTTTGAAAATATTATTCTTCCGTTTGATAAATGCGTGCGAATGTGAGCATTGCAAAGCATCTTACAAAATCCAATCGGGAGAGACTATGAACCATTGAAATGACACGTCGAAACACCCGATGGAATTTGGAATAGAATGCTCCCAAACGTGATTGTTTAGATTTTTCTCGATTAGTGGAGGTACTGATTTAAGTTTATTTATATATTTTGATAATAGATTAATAGAATCGTTAGCAAGATTTAATTTTTATAAAATATCTTCCTTTTAATTTTGGGTCTAAATGTACATTTAAAGATTTTTATCTAGAATCTCTAATTCATCTGCTAAACATGTTTCTTGTGTAGCAATCTAAATGCATGAATTAAAACATAAACGGTAAACATTTACAATGATCTCTCATAGATCTGCAATCGGCGACGGTGTGATCTTCAGACTTGTTGTCGAAAGAGCAATTATAAAATCGAAAAGTTTTCCATAATTTCACAACCAAATCCTGTAGCATCGGATGCTACAACTCCTCAACTCTTCCACACCCCATGAACCATTCTTGGATGCACCCTTTATAATGGAAATTATTCTAGGGGTAAAAGGGACTCTTTCCCAAAAAGAAAGTGGGAAATGTGGGCATACTCACGTTTCCATTTCCTACATCTTCCACTCATCCAAGGTAAGTCACTAAGACTAGTTCATCCAGGTAAGTTACTAAGATCAGTTAATCACAAAGACTAAATAAGTCACATAAACTATATAAGAGTTTAGTCACAAAAATCATATCAGAACATCCAATCCATACTTAGAGAAAATGGTTCGTGTGACAACAAACACACTGAACGATAGATGCTGAGAAGATTGTTACACCTTACATAGCTGCTCTTTGAGCAATCAATGCTAACAAAGTTGTTACACTTTATTTAGCCGCTCTTCAAAATGAATCAGAGACTTACTCATAATGGCACATAACCTCTCTATCCTGGTGTCACATAGCCTTTATCCAAGAAGCATCCAATCTCCTAATGGCACCCAACCTTTATATTGAAGATATTCATATCTTGCTATTTAACCAGATTAAATAATCTTTATTTACATCAATATGAATATCTTTAATTCCTTATTATGACTATTACGTCAAGAGCATGTTCCATATTCAATATTTATAGTCATTTCTATACATAACAGAAATAAGTTGACTAGTGAATAACATCAAAAGATATAAATCTATTTAATCTTCCTTTTTAGCTAGAATCTATTCATTCTAATCAGTCACTTTTTTAGTTATGCTCTATAGACCGAATCATCCATAGTCATAAGATACATGCTAAAGTAGTAGTCATTGATTAAAACTTCAAGTAATCAGCTAAATAGTCACATAGGACAAAATTGAGATTAACTTATAATCTCAAAGGTCTCACATAGTATAGAATCAGGGATTCATTCTCTTATTACCTTTATTGTCGCAATAGCACATGTGGTATGAATCACATGCTACGATGTTATTTTCTTTACTAAAAAGAGCACATATTTTTCTCAAATTTAACATCGTATAGATTTTAATCTAGACATATCTAATGTCTAATCTTGAATTCAACATATGAATTTCAATCTAGCCTTCATCATGTTTAGTAAATGGTGGGTTTATTTACTTTGATTATTATTCAACATAAATGATTTCATCTTGACACAATTATCAAGGCGACCTTAATTTATGGATCTGTCTCTGTTCACAGCTACGTAAGTTGTTCCGTAAGTAACGGTCTTACCTCTATTTATACTTAAGAAACAGAGATGATTATCCATGTGAGTGGACTAATCTCAACCTGCCACATACTCATCGAGATCTTATATGAATGTAACAAAATCATATATATTGAATAAATTATGGTAAATTACACAATCAAATCACAATATCTGATTTTTATTATAATATTGTTATATTCTTCAAAATCTCAAAGACTTTACATATTATGTAAATGACTCTCTAGTTATTGGCTTAGTAAAAGGATCTGCAAGTATAGCACGTGTAGGGACATATTCAAGAATTAACTTTCTTTTAGCCACAATTTCCCTCACAAAGTTATATTTTATAGTTATATGCTTGCCTTTGCTGTGATATTTAGAATCCTTAGACAAAGCTATTGCAGCTTGACTATCATAGTAGACAGTTACTAAACTCTCACTATCCTCATCAATCTTTAGATGCTTCAGGAACCTTCTCAATTAGACTTCTTGTAACGACCGCACTTCTTAACCCTGACTCAAGACACGGACGTTACTCCTTTTTAGTTACCTTCTAAAGACTTCGTTATATGCACACAGCTCGATCCAGAGATCTACTCTGAACTTGTTTCGACTGTTGAGTCGTGTTTTGAAACGATGCGGAGCTGAGGTGAAGTCTAGAGCTGCTAAAGGGTCCGGACCGTGTGGTGATGGCCAACCGTGTAGGCTTACTAGACCCGAAACTAGGCACGATCGTGTATGGCACACGGCCGCGTAAGGTCCTTCCTGCTGAAGTAGGGCACGGCCGTGTGGCTCACACGATCATGTTGCCTTGACAGAGAGGGAGAGGGGCATGACCGTGTGGCTCACACGGTCGTGTCACCTTCGGTTGAGAGGTAAGGGGTGCACGGCCGTGTGAATTCACATGACCGTGTCATTTTAGCCGAGAAGAAGAGGTGCATGGTCGTGTGACTTCACACGACCATGTCACCTCGGCTGAGACAAAGGGGTGCACGGCCATGTCACTCCAACCGACAGGAAGGGGTGCACGGTCGTGCATGCCACGGCTGTGTCACCTGAGCTGAGGAGGAGAATGGCAAGGTCGTGTGACTCCACACGGCCGTGTCACGGGCCATGTGGAGGTCACCCCCTGCTCCATAAAAGACTCATTCTCTCCTTTTTACTCAACCTTGGCTATTACACTATCCCCTCACTTGAGGGAGATTTTTTGACACACTAATTACTATCAACTGACAATTCATCATAAGAAATTCTTAGTGGTATTACTTGCATAGTCAAAAGGTAGGAAGGTACACTAAAACCCAGTTTAACACAATTCCTTGCACCAACAAGTTCCAGGATCTTCTTCCACGGTTCCGTCACACACATACAGCCAAGCACTGCCCCTGCCGCCTCCACTTACTCGAGCTTTCCTTTACCTTTATCTGCAGTATAAGGAAATGCAAACTATAAGTAAACGCTTAGTAAGCACCATCTACTCACAAAGAATATCAAGCATTAAAACGAGAACATGTTTTTCAAATATGCTTGCGGAAAAACACAAAGCTCGTACTAAAACATATAGTTCAAAAATCTGAACATGGCATGCATTTTAAATAGGTTTATCATGCAAGAACCTCAACTTGAAAACCATGCTAGAAATATAAACATGCAAAAGCAACATAAGTCTTGTTGTATTAACTACTCTTTAAACTCAAGTTTTTCAAATTTAGGAATGCTTCCCACTTAAGCAAATAATGCATTTTGAAAACTTTATATTACATAACTAGTGAACATAATATTCAACCTGCTTTGCGCCCGACAATGTACCACTTTGCGCGCACCCTTAATAAGATCCGAAGTAGCTAATCCCGAGCCTATTAAGGTACTACTAGGCGATCTAGGGGCCTAGGGGCACTTTGGGAGCCCACCCATGGACCTTGTGTCTAGTACATGCCAATTAAAAGTAAAATACTTTCTTTAAATTTCGCTTTCTTATACTTTGCACATACTTGTCATTTAAACAAACACTTTATGTGCGCTAAATCTCCCTCACTTATAGGGAAGCACCTTAAGGCACCTGAATTTGCTTCTTAGTCCCAAAACTTCATGGGAAGCAGTTCAAGGTACTCACATGCTCTTAATCCCAAACTTAGAGGGCATTTTACATCTCATTGCCTGTAACTTTTAAACATGTTTACTTCTCTAACATGTGTACATGCTTACTTCTTAACTATGCATATAACTATCCCAACTACAACAAGGAAGTTCTTACATGCACAAACGAAACAACTTATACTGTAGGTGAGAGGTACTTACATCCTTTCGCTAAGTCTTACAATTCTAGGGTTTAGGGAAGACAAATGCTCTCTTGAACGCTGAAATCTCCAAGACATCTTCCCCCCGCGTACTACCTCCTTGGAAGGAACCCTCTCCTTAGATCCCTCCCTTGGAAAGCTTCAAGATTTGGAACCTTAGGTTTCTTGGCCAAAAATTCAAAGAGAGGAAGAAGAAATTCGGCTAGGGAAAGAAGAGGAGAGGGTGAGATGAAAAGTTAGGTTTTCATCTCTTCCTTTCCCTTTTATACTAAGTGGAAGTTGAAGCATCTCCTCACACAAAATCTGCTTATAATCAATTATTTCCTACTTCTAATGTGATGCTTTACCACCACCCTAATGGAAACTCTAACCAATCATATATAAGACGTCTTGGGTTCAATCCTGCCCAAGGCCATTTTAAAATATATTTTTATTTCTTTTTCTCTTTTTCTAGTTCTTTTTGCCCTTTTTGAATAGAGAAAATTTACGGGTGTTACACTTCTTCTTGTACAACCACTGAACATGTCATATATTCAGCTTCCATAGTTGACAAAACTACATAAGATTGTTTCTTGCTGTTTCATGAGATGACGCCACCATTTAGTAAGAATGCATAGCCTGATATGGATTTTCTATCATCTAGGTCCTCAACCCAATCTACATCTGAATAACCTATCAGACTTATATCTGTGTTGGGATGTATACTATAAGCCTAGCTTTGTATGAACATCTGTTTTGAAATATTTTGAAATGAGAATTACTTTGGTCAAATGTTTGTATTTTATATTTATATATATGTCAATGCAGTTGTCCATTTAATTTATATTGTAGATAACATGGTGTATGGTGTCACACAGAAGATCATGTTATCGGTTCCTTATAAATTATAAATAGTCACTCACAACCAAGATGGATTAGGAGAAACCATTGGAACGGTTGTAGTGTAATTTGGTATTAGTTTGTCTTGACTATAAAATTACACTAGTACACTTTGTGTGTATTGAGTAGGATCATTTGAGGTTGTTCGATTTATACTGACAACATAAAAGAACAGAACCTCTGTTATTATAGATGCACGCTCTCTTAATCCCTATATAATAACAAGCACGTATACTTAGTATTTATTTCTTTAACTTATCAATGAGTGAGATTTATTCGTTAAATCAATAGGCCCGATGAGTGGGGAAATAGTACTGTAGTGTGTTGTTGATTATAGAAGGAATCTGTGTCATAATTATTTAGGTTGATGATGTCCCCTTGAGGAGCTCATAAGGATTATTATCATGTAAATCCTGCAGGTGGATTTAATCCGGCAAGATAATAAAGTTGAGTGGTACTACTCTTGGAATCATATGTTAATTAATTGAGTTGTCAGTAACTTATTTAATTAACGAGCATAGAATATCTTAAACATAGGGAGATTAATGCACTCATGATAAAAAATAGTCTATATTGTAATATGGGATTGGTGCGGTAGTTCAATAATAACTCTTTAGTGGTATGAGTTATTATTGATGGACTTGGGTTGGGTGTTCGGGCCAAACACAGGAAGGCCAAGCCCATCAATGGTATGAGTTATAAGTGAGCATGCTCTCACGCCCAACGACCTTTTCAGGTCGGTGTCCCAGACTCTCACCCTAGTGCGAGTTATAAGTGAGCATGCTCTCACGCCCAACGACCGTCCAGGTCGGTGTCCCAGACTCTCGCCCCAGTGCGAGTTATAAGTGAGCATGCTCTCACGCCCAATGACCTTTCCAGGTCGGTGTCACAGACTCTCGCCTCCGTGCGAGTTATAAGTGAGCATGTTCTCACCCTCAATGACCTTTCCAGGTCGGGTCCCAGACTTTCGCCTCCGTGCGAGTTATAAGTGAGCATGCTTTCACACCCAACAACCTTTCCAGGTCGGGTCCTAGACTCTTGTCCCAGTGTGAGTTATAAGTGAGCATGCTCTCATGCCCAACGACCTTTCCAGGTCGGTGTCCCAGACTCTCACCCCAGTGCGAGTTATAAGTGAGCATGCTCTCACACCCAACGACCTTTCTAGGTCGGTGTCCCAGACTCTCGCCTAGTGCGAGTTATAAGTGAGCATGCTCTCACGCCCAATGACCGCCCAAGTCGGTGTCCCAGACTCTCGTCCCAGCACGAGTTATAAGTGAGCATGCTCTTATGCCCAATGATCGTCCAGGTTGGTGTCCCAGACTCTCGCCCCAGTGCGAGTTATAAGTGAGCATGCTCTCACACCCAACGACCATCCAGGTCGGTGTCCCAGACTCTCGCCCCAGTACGAGTTATAAGTGAGCATGCTTTCACGCCCAACAATCTTTCTAGGTCGGGTCCTAGACTCTCATCCCAGTGCGAGTTATAAGTGAGCATGCTCTCACGCCCAACGACCTTTCCAGGTCGGTGTCCTAGACTCTCGCCCCAGTGCGAGTTATAAGTGAGAATGCTCTCATGCCCAACGACCTTTCTAGGTCGGGTCCAGACTTTCGCTCCAGTGCGAGTTATAAGTGAGCATGCTCTCACGTCCAACGACCTTTCTAGGTCGGTGTCCTAGACTCTCGCCCCGGTGCGAGTTATGAGTGAGCATGCTCTCACTCCCAACGACCTTTCTAGGTCGGGTCCCAGACTCTCGCCCCAGTTCGAGTTATAAGTGAGCATGCTCTCACGACCAACGACCTTTCCAGGTCGGTGTCCCAGACTCTCGCCCCAATGCGAGTTATAAGTGAGTCTGCCCTCACGACTAATGACTTTCTTGGTTAGTATCTCTTACTCTCGCCTCAATGTGAATCTGCAAGGTATATTTTCGTGCTCCACAGATCTGCAGCCATACTTCTATTGCGAATACGAGAGGCAAACAGGCGGGTTTGTACAAACCACGACTTTCCAACCCCTTTTGGTAAGAAAAAGGTGGGGTAAGTAAATCATCCTTTCTAAGTTATCTTTGCTAATTTTCTCAGGAACATGCGTCTATGGAACACGATACTGTGAGAAGCAAGGAAATACAGACCCTCAACCTTGGAGGTAGATGATGCAAGAAATATTATGCAATAAAAGTGGAAGAACATTTTTCAGTTCACATTATCATTACAAGATCCAAATCCAGAGGTCTGATCCCTCCTTACCAGATGAGCCTGAGCTTGAGCTAGTTCTTCTTTGATAAGTTTGATGGTGCTCTGCAGTTGGCCAATGATTTCATCCTTTATCCGGCTTTCCTCTTTCAGGAGGGTCACAGTGTCCTCGTGTTTCATCCTCAGGTAAATTATATAATGGACCTGACTCTGGAAGTCCGCATGAGCCTTAAGCTTGAGAGCTATTTCGGCCCGAGTTCTGGATTTGGCCGTCAGCCAGAGCTCTTCTATTTCCCTACGGAGAGAGGTTTGAAGGTCCCTGCTTATCGTCATTTCAAGCAAGGCTTCTTCTTTAAGAGCGAGCTGGTGACGTAGAGAAGATAGCTCGTCTGGGTCCATGAGTGAGAGAGGGGTAGCTTGAAGAAAGGAAGGTGGAAGGATACACGACCCTTTTATAAGGAAGGAGAAGGTGAAGGGATTACCTTGGAATATAAGATGACGTTTGGGGAACAGCGTGGCATTTATGGGAAAGTGGCATGATCAGAAATCGAAGAATCAACCCGCGTGTAATAAAATCCCGCTTATCTTTTATGGACGGTGATAAATTCTAAGTGGGATATGGGGAAAAGGGGTCAGGAAATAATGAGACACAGGCCAGGACAGGTAAGTACGAGGCTGGGGTCTAGTCAGTCGGACTAGAGCCTCCTTTGACTAGACTTGAGGGGGAGGCTTGTGATACGGTGCATGATAGTGGGGTCGGACAGTGGACGTGGTCGGAAGTCAGAGCCTCGGGGCAGTCAGAAGTCAAGCCCACGAGGCAATCAAAAGTCAAGCTCGCGTGACAGTCAAAAGTCAAGTTTACGTGGTGGTCAGGAGTCCGGCCTACGTGGAGATCTAAAGTCTGGCCTACGTGGCGTTCAAAGGGCCAGGTTACATGATGATCTTAGTCGGGCCCAAGTGGCATTTCGGAGTTAGGCCTACGGGTCAAGTAGGAACTTAGAAGCCAAGGATTACAGGGCAGGATTTATACACTGGCGGAGCAGGATAGTCGGATCAAAGCATACAGGTCGGGATATGCAAATCAAGGATTACAGAGCAGAATTTATAGCCTTGTGGCACAGAACACATGGACCAAAGCGTACAGGTTGGGATATGCAAACCAAGGATTACAGGCCAGGATCACAGGTTAGGGCTTATAGCCTTGCGGCACAGAACACAGGGACCAAATCATGTAGGTCGGAATATGCAAACCAAGGATTATATGTTAGGAATCACAGGTCGGGATATACGAATTGGAGCGTTCAGATGAAGAATATAAGAATCAGGACGTACAGGTCAGGAAACACAGACTAAGACGTACAGGTCGAGATAAATGGAATCAGACTAAGGCGTACAGGTCGGGATAAGCGGAATCAGACTAAGGCGTACAGGTCGAGACAGACGGAATCAGACTGAGACGTACAGGTCGGGACAGACGGAATCAGACTAAGGTGTACAGGTCGGGATAAGCGGAATCAGACTAAGGCGTACAGGTTGGGACAAACGGAATCAGACTGAGGCGTACAGGTCGGGACAGACGGAATCGGACTAAGGCGTACAGGTCGGGATTCAGGATAAGCGGAACCGGACGCATGCATACAGATCACGATACAAGGTTAGCTACAGGTCTGTGCCCACAGGTCGGGATCGGCAAAGACGAAGACCCAGCCTAGGGATAATGGACTTAAGAGGCCGCGCACTATATGACAATCAAATAAGGAAATCGTAACCACCTGTCAGAGAATAATCACAGCGTGTCAGGGAATACGCTAACGGTCTAGGGCTCGTTGCCCCCCTCCCCGGATTCCTCCTTCGACCTATAAGAAGATGCCCCGTGTCAATCACCGCTAGACAAAATCTGACATTCGACATTCCCTGACACTCGTCAGACTCCAGAAATACCCACAGCAGTATAAAAAGGGAGGCTTTGTCCTTACACAGGTACGCTCACTGGTTTTTTTACACTCGTCTTTTACTTTTCGTCCTTTCACTGTGCTTCTGGGGAAAAAATACCTGACTTGAGCGTCGGAGGACCTGATCCGGAGACTTTTTCCCTGGTTCTTGGTCTATAACGCAGAGGCGGCTTGTCTGAGTGTGCGCAAGGTCCTTACTTCATCATCTCCGTCATCCGCTCATGTAAGCCCTTCCGGAGGGTGCCAGATCGACCAGGCTTCGCAACGACTTTCTTTCAACCTCGAGGACAATGCGATCTACCTCCATCTGACTCAGCTTCCGGATGGGATCAAGTGTGATTAATATTCTTTTATCAAATCTACAAGAAACCTAGATTATGTGAGGTATACGTAAAGAAAAAGAACAATTATCACTTAGATCCGCTTGATCTCTTGACACCTTACTAATTTAGAATTTTACTCTATGTTAACTTAAACGTGTAGTTTTGTCATTTTCGATTGCCTTTAGGTTCCCTACCATGTTAAAGGATGAAACTACACCCGACTTAGAGCTGGTTTGAACTGGACCTTGCTTGGACTCGTAACCGATCAACGAGCTAGTTAACTGAACCGGCCTCCCAAAGTCTAAAATCCTGAATTCATCCCTGATTATTTGATGATAGGATGAGAACTGAAAAAAGAATATAAGTAACGGAATTTTCAAATGATGAAATAGACGTTGATACCCAAAGAATTAATACTATGGAAAGGAAAAATAAAAGTAAATAATAATACTAGTTCATAAGTAAAAGGATAAACGAACTCTGTGAATTTAGAATTTGTGCACAAAGACATTATTTTTATTCATAAAGAGAGTGGGGGATATAATTCATGAAACAATCAGAAACTCGAAAAAGAAACCAAAACACTGCCGTTTCTTGTATCATTCTTCCGTAACCGCGGTGAAAATTTTGAGGTGTGATCATGCTTGACGAAATGTGAACATTATCTTCTTCATTTGTGTTTTTTGTTCGCTAAATGCGGGAAAGCAGCCAGAATGTTGTGGGCTCTGAGATCCTGCCTTGTCAGGATTCCTACGATCGGAGAAATCTGCACGTACAGCAACATCATAAATCCCATATTCATCAGTAAGCAGAGGAGGAAGGAGAAGAAGAATGGGAAAAGTGTACTACAATGAGGAGGAAGAAGAACAACTCACCCCAGCTCCCTGGTACTTAGGAATTATCAGCAAATGGCGCAAGCCCACCTGGCGGAAGAGAACGAGCGCCTTGGCCACGGACATGCTCTCCACCACTGTGTAGGGCGTTGTGTTGGTGAAAGGATGGAGGTCCACGTACATTTCCATCTCCTCCTCGCTGATGGCCACCTGCTCCAACGTCACCCCCTTCTTCGCCAGGTCCACGGACGTAAACCTCTCCCTCACCTCCCACTCCGCGCTCCGTCTCCTCTCCTTCAGGAACCATTTCTTCCTTAGCACCGCCACCAGGTGCGACCTCAGCACCAGCCCGTGCAGCTCCGCCGAACCCTCGGGCCAGTTCACCACGGGGAAACCATTGTGTCCGGTCTGCTTTAACACCTCGACGATCCGGGCAACCTTCTCGACGCTTTCGAGGCTGACGACGGTGGGCTTGGCCGCCGCGAGCTCGGCCACGGTCAAATTCCTCATCCACGGGTCCTTGGACGCTTCCAGGAACGGCAGCCCCTTGAGGTCGAGGATGATCTCGTATATGCTGGGGTTAATGGAGTCGCCCACGGTCTTGGCGATGAGGAGCACGAACATGGTGATGGGGAGGAGGAGGAGGTTGTTGGTGAGCTCGAGGAAGATGACGCAGAGGGAGACGGTCATCCGCATGGAGCCGGACATGAGGGCGGCGGCGCCGAGCACGGCGTAGAGGCCGTGATCGATGTGGATGTAGCTTTGGAGGGCGAGGGCTAGCAGGCGCCCGTAGGCGGAGCCCATGAGGATGATGGGAAGGAAGAGGCCGGAGGGGACGGCGATGCCGAAGGTGACGAGGCCGAGGACGCAGTAGAGCGCGAAGAAGATGAGGAGAGAGAGCAAGCGGAACTCGGAAGGGGTGGAGGAGGAGAAGATGTTGCGGACGGCGTCGTCGTTGGTGGCGTAGAGGAGGCTGGCCAGGTCGTTGTAGTGCCCGCTGGGGCAATTGAATTGCTTGAAGTTGCCGCTGCCCTCCGGCGTCGGGCACACTACCTCCGCCGAGCCGTCGCAGGGCGTGCACGGCGCCAAGAACGGCAGGCCGTAGAGGCAGATGGAGGTGAAGAGCGAGACGCTGAGACTCAGCACCAGCTTCGCCATTCTCCCTCTCCTGTTATCCACCCACCATTAATGGCGTCACAGTGGAATTCAATACTGCTGATCTCAAATCCAAAACAGATCGATGAATCTCGTCAAGTTTAAGATCAATAAACTCACTCGTTGATCCGGCCGTAAAGAATCAGAACTTTGTGGAGGACAAAATTGTAGGCACTCCCCAGCAATCCCCCCAGGACACCCACAAGCGCCACCAGAAGCAGGTCGTTGACATGGTACGACACCTTGACATCGCTGACATCGAAGAGGATGAGGCCGCCGCGGCCGAACAGCCCGCACCGCCCAGAGTTGCAGTACTCGATGAACCCCCGGAGCACCACCACCACCACGGCCGTGCTGAAGAAGGTCCGCCACAGGAGGGCGCTCCTCCACCACGTGGCCACCTCCTCTAGGGAGAAGAGGACGCCCCCCACCGGAGAGCGGAAGGCGGCGCAGACGCCAGAGGAGGCCCCGCAGGTGATCAGATCCCTGCGGTCCCGGTCGTTGTTGAAGAAACGGAGCCACTTGCGCTTGAGCCGATAGTCGTCGGACTCGGATCCGCCTTGGCTGAGCAGGGACGCAATGCAGCTTCCGATGTGCACCAGAGGCCCTTCTTTCCCCAGATCAAGCCCCGCAGACACTGATCCAATGCTGCCGATGATCTGCAGAATTGAAATCTCTAGCTACTTGGATCTTGAAACGGCGATTACAATTTTTGCTCTCTCGAACGCACCTTGACAAATAGCGTGGAAGCCCCAAACATATTGGGGGTATCGACTCCGTTGAGATAAGCTTTGATCTCCGGTATCCCTGGACCTGCAGCGGTGGGAGCAAACACCACGCACAGAGATGCAGCGACCATCGTCAGAGCAAGATTTACCCCTGTCAAATAGACGAAGCCAGTCACGTACCTGCACAAGCACAATACAATCCTCTCAATCTCAATCTCAATCTCAATCTCGTAACCCTAGCCACCGCAAGATGGAACGGAAACGGAAACGGAAACGGAAAAGTCGATGACTCAACTTTTGTCCTTCACAAACCGAGCCAAGTAGAGGATCTTGATGCCTGCTATGTTCTCGATGGCGAGGTTGATGAGAGACGCAATGACTCCCGTGAGGAGGCCGACGAGGAAGGCGAGCGTCCACTTTAAGAAGATGTACTGCAACACCTCGCCGCTGGATCTGCTCCTCCAGTCATGCTTGAACAGATCGTTCTCATTGATCCTGCACTTGTCAAACACACATCCATCCCAGATGAAATCGAGCCGCGCAGTCAGTCGAAGGAAAATTGAATCAGCCATTAGGATTAGGATTGACTGATTACTCGTAGTCCAAGCTCTCAATGTGCGACACCTTAGCTCCGACCACCGCGTACTGGCTGGAGGTGAGCGTCGGGGTTCTCTTGAGCAGGGGATTCCGCAGAGAGTTGCTCTCGGGATCATGCTCGCCTTCTTCGTCTCCTTCAAACTCCGCTTGAGCTGCTGCTTCTTTCTCAAGGAAAGCACTCGAGTAGTCTTCCATCGGCGAGGGTTCGACAATGGGCACGGCAGAGCTGCGCATTTAAAGTGAGGAGGGCATTTTAGGAATAATAATATTAAAGGCCGCTGATAGCTAGCTATTCGGAGGATGATAAGGGCTGGCTGACAAGTTTGCACTAAAGAAGTCTCGCTTCCCACGCTAATTTAATTTTTGCCTCTTCGAGTCCGTGATGTAAGGAAAGATTTGTGAAAAATATTAAAAGGATATTTTTCTAAATATGAAAGGGACCCCCAAAGGTCTTACTTCTATCCAAATATCAGTATTTTTACATATAACAATTGCTATTCTGTATAGATGTTACGACGCATCTGACCTGTTTAATATTTAAAAATATTTATGGTGTAATAGTGAATAGTTATTGTTTCATAATTATTATGATATAAATATTCAATTCATTGTTATAGCAGTTGAAACTATAACTTTTATTAAATCGTAATTATAATAGGATTTTATCTTGTTTATATAACTGATCGTGTCAGAATTTAATACATACATCAAAAGTGAATACTTTAGACGGCAAAGCGGAACGTATTTTTTATAAAAGAAATTAAAGTGGGATATCTCTGTGATGGTTTGGAAATAAAGAGATTTGTGTGAAATGATAGTTAATTACGATACTGAACTAGCTTCTATCCAATGAACTCTAGAGGATCAACGTCTTGCTACGTAAGACAATTTTATAATCCGACTACCAATTCCATTACGTACGTGGAAAGTAAAGAGGTCTTTTGATTTAGATTTTTTCAAGTTTAAAAAAAAAAAATTAAATAGCAATCTTTAGTTGAATTTTGCAAATGAATTAGAAAAGAAAAGCGTTCTGGCTGCACTTGTCATGGCATTCATCCAATCATATCTGTGGTTGGCCATCCATGAGAGCGACTCCACAGAGGTAGTCGGTCATCGTATATATTAATCGAAGAAACGTGGCTGAATGAAAGAAAAATTGGCTCTTGGGCGTCCCAAAGGCCACCTTATCCACTGCATATCATCATTGACACTTTTTCGATTTTTTCTTTCACAATGGGACCAATTTGTTAATTAGCAAAAAGACAAGATGAGAGTTATATATCATCTCCCCTCTAATTCAACGTGCACCCAAGGACAAATTAAATTAGAATTTTTTTTAAAAAAAAATCTAATCCGATCCAAATTTAAATTTAATTTAAAATCTTTAAATTCAAATTTGACTAACCCGACAAATCTAAATCCTATCCAAATAATTTAAAATTCTGATTTAAAATGATTCTTATTTTTACTATTTTTTATAATTTTTTATTTTTATTTCAATAATTCATTATTATCATATTAATATTAATATACATAAAAATATTTTAATTTTTAAAATAAAATTCAATTTAACCCTTAAAAAATCTACTAAATCCTAAATTGAAATTAATCCGAATCTAATTTAAAAATTTTTAACCTAAAAATCTTCCAATCCAACCCAACCGGAATCTAAAAATACCCAATCTAAATTTAATATTTTTAATCATCTGATCAAATTTTTTATTAGACTCCTGAAAAGCGACCAGTTATCCATCGTTTTAATTGTACATTCTTATCAGATCGGCATATTCTGTTCTATGTCCTCTCCGTTTTTTTTAAAAAAAAATAAAAGAGTGTTTTTTAATATTAATAAAAGAATGTATCATCTCACATGTCTATTAAAAAACAGAGGTCCTGTAATAGCTTTTTACATGAGTTATAAATTAAAAATATAAAATTTAAAAAATAATACATGGTAAAGTGATATAAATTCTAATGTGATATATATATATATATATATATATATATATATATATATATATATATATATATATATATATAATGTCATTTTATTATTCAAAGTTAAATCTAAATATAGCTTGTGTGATCAAAGAGGATGAATATCACTTATCCTTCAAATTAGTGAATATCAATTTCAAAATCATCCATATTTTTTCAATCGAAGATGGAGAAATTTTACAAGATGTCACAGTTTGTATAAGAGTGTTACAATGAGAATATTAGTATTTATAATAATATTTAAAGAAATATTAGAATAATAGCATGTAATAATGAATATGTTATTGCATATTTGCATATTCATAGCCTTAGACCCTTATTATATAGTCTATTTCTCAAAATAAATTTTTGGTACATTCTTTCCCTCTCATAGTTGTGGAGATAGGAATTATAATTAGAATTATAAGACGGTCAATCTATAATGAGACGGGTCATCCACGGCGAGTCAATAATTTAGTCAAGTAGAATGGGTTGACCTGTCATCTTAGCGGATTAGAAAATCCTCAATCCAACCCAATCTAAAGTGGATTGTGGGTTAGGCGGGCCAATTCACGAGCTCATAAATTTTTTTTCAAAAAATAAAAAAAAATTAATATCTTCAATTTTTTACTTCAGAAATATTTCATCAATCAAATGTATTCATATATATATATATTTTATATGTAAATGGATATAAACGAATATCCATGTTCGATGAAAAATATTATTTTCATTTTAAAATTATAATAAAGAAAGATAATAAATTGATATAAAACTCAATTGGGAGGAACTAATTGAGTTTCATGAACGTTTGGTAATTCACAAACTACTAAAAATGATCTACCACTATAAAAAAATCGTCATTAGCAATGGAATTAGATACGAAAATATATTTTCGTCTCTATATTAGAGATAGAATCAATATTCCATCTCTAATTTGAGATGGAATTAAAGTTTCGTCTCTAAATAGAGACAGAAATATAATTTCATTGCTACAACAGTCGTTAATAATAAAAAAATATAGTTAATTTAGAATTAATAGCGACAAAACTATATTAATTTCACTAATTAGAGACGGAGTTTAAATTCCATCGCTAATTATCATTGCTATATTTAAATATTAGCAATGGAATTGAAATTCTGTCTCTAATTAACAACAAATAATATATTTTCGTTGCTAATTATCATTACTATATTTAAATATTAGTGATAAAATTTAAATTCTGTCTCTAATTAGCAACGGATAATATATTTTTGTCGCTAATTATCATTATTGTATTTAAATATTAGAGATGGAATTTAACTTCCGTCTCTAATTAGTGACGGATAATATATTTCCATAGCTAATTATCATTACTGTATTTAAATATTAGCAACGGAAATAAGTTTTCGTCGCTAGTTAGAGACGGAATTTAAATTTCGTCTCTAAATAATAACGGAAATAAATTTTCGTTGCTTATTTTGTGATCAAATTTAGGGTTTGACCCCGATCTCACAAACTCCTCAAGTTCTCAATCTCTCTGGCAATTCTCAATCTCTCCGACGATTCTCGATCTCTCCAATGAAGTGTTCTTCGACGACGATGCCCTTCAATCTTCGACATCCTCTCCTCCTCGATCTCGAAATGATCTTCTCCCTTCCCTCTCCTCTTGTTTTTAACCCTAACGGCTATGAGCTTGGTCGACCTCGAGCTCACAGCCGTGAGTTTTTCCAGCCGCTATCTTGGTATGCCCTGAGTTCGTGGCCCCGAGCTTGGCTGACCTAGAGATTGCGGTCCGGAAGTTGGCTGCTGCAAGCTTAGCAGACCAAATCTTCCCTTGCCATGACATCAACCTTGGCCACGAGGCCTCAGCCAAGTAGTTGGTTGTAAGATTTAACCTAGTTTGGCAAAAAAAAAATACAATTCTGGATGATTTTAACCTAATTTGGCAAGTTGTTGGATTCTAACCTTGTTTGATTCCTTTGATTGAGAAACTTCTTGTATACTTATATTTTGTGTGTTCATGGCATGCTTAGTTAATACATGGAATCATGTGTGTAGTACCTTTCTTATATTGATAGATGTATGCTTAATAATATGCCAAGTTTCTTTTTACCTAAATCATTTTGTAGTACCTCTCTTGTATTAATTGCACAATTGTTAAGTAATAATCTTGTGTTCATATTGTTGTAAATTTTATGCTCATTAGAATATAATGTACATGAACAAAGATTGGATATACAATAGATTAGAAAATTAATTTATCCAAGATGAATATTTTACTGGAGTTGAAGAGTTTGTGAACTTTGTAAAGAATCATCCAAAATATATGAATGGTGTTGAGTTACATTGTCCATGTAATCATTCCAAATATAGAAATAAAGTTTTTCGTGATGAGGACACTGTGAAAGTACATCTATGTAAAAAATATTTGTTTCAAATTACTACAACTAGTATTATCATGAAGAGCTTTATTTGTTTCATTGGATTGGAATTTCGGTTGCCTCTTCATTTGACACAACTACTCTAGGGGAATTATCATCTAATGAGAATGCAATGCAAATAAAAATGGTTCATGACATGATGAATATAGTTGATCATTCCAATATAGATGAAATATCAACACCTAAAGTTCAGCAACTATATAACATGTTAAAGGCTAGTGAAAGAAAAGTGTGAGAAGAAATTCCATCTGGTCATTCTCAACTCTTAGCTACTACGAGGTTATTAAACATCAAGGCAGAATATTATTTCTCAAAATGATGTTACGATGACATTTGTCAATTGATGTCAAAGTTGCTCCTTGCTAATCATATGATGATTGATAACTTCTATAGTACAAAGGAATTAGTAAGAGATTTAGGTTTACCTATAAAGAAGATTGATTGATGCATAAATAACTGCATGATATTTTAGAATGAAGACAGTGAACTGATTGAATGTAAAATATGTACTCAACCTCATTATAAGCATAGTAGTCTTATACTAAGGGAGAAGAAGAAAAAGATTCTATGGAAAGTTATGTATTACTTCCCGTTAATTGCTAGACTTAAACGCTTGTATGCATCTGCTGTATAAGCAAGCTATATGAGATGGTATCATGAGCATGTGCATCAGGAGGTATAATGTGTCATTCTTGTGACTCCCATATATGGAAACATCTTATACAATATTTCTCTTCTTTGCAAGGGAACCATGTAATGTGAGATTGAGACTTTCTGTAGACGAATTTCAACCATTTGATCAGTCGGAACAACAATATTTATCTTAGTAAGTTATATTAATATCATACAACTTGTTGAGGTTGCAATGTTGCAAAAATAGTCCCACATTGAAAACACATGGGAAAGATCATGGGTTTATAAGAAAAAGATATCTCCACTCCATTAGCGTGAGGTCTTTTGGGGAGAGCCCAAGAGCAAAGCCATGAGGGCTTAGGCCCAAAGTGGACAATATCATGCAATTGTCGAGATATCTAAATTCTTTGTGATCCTTCAATTGGTATCAGAGTTGTTAGGACCAAAAGTAGCTAGAGAGGGGGGGGGGGGGGGAATAGCTCGTCGCGTTCGCCCGGTGGGCTTCGTTGCTTGGATGTGCAGCGGAAAATACAGAAACAAACACAAAACGCTAACACTAGGATTTTACTTGGTATCCACCTCACAAGAGGTGACTAATCCAAGGATCCACACCAACGCACACACCCTCCACTATGAATAACACTCCTTTATGGTAACTACCAAAGGCGGAGAAGCCCTACAACACTCTCAATACAAGAAGAAGAAAGGGAAATACAAGTTAAGCAAAAGCTTACAAGATGTGCAGTAAAAACCCTAACCATAACTTCTTCCTCTTGCAATAGATCCGCCTCTTGACTTGGAAAGCCTCCAAGAACCTTCAAGAACTGGCGATCACGTGCTTGTAGAGAGCTGTGGAGGAGAATGAATCGAGAAGAGATTGTAAAAGGATTGCCGAAGACCACGCTCGCTGCGGCTTTAAACCCGACGCAACGGTCGAATCACTGATCGATCGGGAGGCTGGATCGATCCACGGATCGATCCAGCGCCTATCGCGCTCGGATCAATCCACGGATCGATCCGGCGCTTATCGCGCGAAGCAGTCGATCGATCGGGACCTCTGGATTAATCCACGGATCGATCCGGAAGCGAAGCGTCAGGATCGATCCACCGATCGATCCACTGGATCGATCCACGGATCGATCCAGAACTTGGTTTTTGCCCAAAACCAAGTCCCAATCCTCCCTAACCAACATCCGGTCAACCTTGACCTGTTGGTACATCATGCCTCGCATCTGGTCACTCCCTTGACCTGCTAGGACTCCCCACCAAGTGTCCGGTCAATCCCTTTGACCCACTTGGACTTTTACTCGTCGTGCCAAGTATCCGGTCACTCCATTGACCTACTTGGACTTCCACCAGATGTCTGGTCAACCTTGACCCATCTGGACTTCCTTCCTTGCCAAGTATCCAGTCAATCCTTTGACCTACTTGGACTTCCTAACACCAGATGTCCGATCATCCTTGATCCATCTGGATTTCCTTCCTTGCCTGGCTTCACTCACCAGGACGTTCACCTAGCTTCACTCACTAGGGTTTTCCATCTGCCTAGCTTCACTCACTAGGACTTTCACCTGGCTTCACTCACCAGGACTTTCACCTAGCTTCACTCACTAGGATTTCCTTCTGCCTAGCTTCACTCACTAGGACTTCCTTCTGCCTAGCTTCACTCACTAGGACTTTCACCTGGCTTCACTCACCAGGATTTCCACCTAGCTTCACTCACTAGGATTTCGCCTAGCTTCACTCAGGACTTCCTAGTCAAGTATCCGGTCAACCTTGACCTACTTGACTCTTCTTCGATCAATATCTTATTGTCAAACATCTAAACCCAAACCAAGACTCAGCTTGGTTAACCAGGTCAACCTTGACCTGAGGGATTTTGCACCAACAATCTCCCCCTTTTTGATGTTTGACAATACCACAATAACACTTACAATCCCACATGTAAGTTAGGCTAATCCTATAGCCTCCTTCTTCATGCCACTAGGTAATGAACACATAAGTTAAGCTTTTCATTCTCCCCCTAAGAGGGCAAACTCCCTCTAGGTAATGAAAACCTAACTTACTTCCTTTCATTCTCCCCCTATTGGCACACATCAACCCCCTACTAATAAAACACATCAACCCGTCTTTGGACACACATCAACCTATGCTCCAATTTTGGGCACACTTCAACAACTCCATTTGTTGAAGACTCTCCCCCTGAAGAGTTACTCATCGTGATCACAATTTCACTCATTGTGATCAACTCAATACTGAAGGTCCCATACCCTTCATTATTCTTACCCCTACATTCTCCCCCAATGTAGGCAAATGCCCATCCTTGAGCATTATCCAATGAAATCACTGAACAATGAGGATATACACTCCTCATTCAAGTTCAACCCATGCTCAACCTTGAGCATATTTTAAACAGAAGGTAAACCACCTTCCAAGGTTCATGAAAAATAATTTTTCATGTCTTTAAAGAGTACCTCCCCCTAAAGACATGGTGGTAACTTCTGTCATTGCACCAACAATGACTTGGAATCCCTAAATCTTTAGGAAACCCAATTGTAGAAGTTTTGAGGTTCAAATATTCAAAATTTGAAACAAACCTCAACCTAAACTTCAACTTAGCCTTCCTTAACCAATCCATCCTTGTTTTCACATGAAAACACCCTCCTTATGTATACAAATGTATATTTAGGGGTTTGGAAAGGTTACATTGACTAAAATAGGTTCAAAGTGCTGAAATCAGGCTTTCCCAGCCAAAATCAGCAACTTGGATCGATTGGAGTTGGGTTCCAATCGATTGAACCTGGCTGAATCGATCCACTAATCGATTCAACGACTTCTGCTTGCGAGAATTGCCTTCTGAATCGATCCATGGATCGATTCAGGCACTCCAATCGATCCATGGATCGATCGGAGCTCTGATAGTTGCTGAAATTCCATTTCAGTCAACTTCAGAAACCCCTAGAAAATTCTACAAAAATCCAAAAATTATGAAATTTCGTGTAGACTTTAGTTAGGGCATATACTATCAAGGAAAAATAGTTTTCTATGAAAATACATCATATTTTCAAAGATTGACACAAACTTGAAAACTTCCAAAACTTTAGTGTTTTCTTCAAGTTTGTGTCTAACTATTCAATGGTGATTACTATCAAAAGATAGCCTTCACCAAGGTTTTCCAAAATCATTTTGAAAACATTTTCAAAACCAATATCCCACCATATTCCTTGGGCTTAATGCACATGACTTGTACATTAGCTTTCCCAATGATGGGAAAACACATAACTATGTGTTTTGATGAACCTAAAACTCAAAAGAATGCACTAAATCAACATCTTGAGTTTTGTTCATCATCCTAACATCTCACTTGTATCTAATGTGCACTAAAACACATACAAGTCATCTTATAGGTCTTGTGAGATGTAGATTTTGGTTTTGCCCTAATCTAGGGATCATGCATATCTATCTAGGCATTTTAGATATATATTAGACATCCACCAAGGATGTCACTTGTTAATAAGTGTTGTTAAATGCCATTTGTCCTTAATTACAAGGAATTAAACTTAATGCATGATAATGTTATGGCATACATCAAAAAGAAATAATTTTCAAAAGAAAATATCCTATAATTACATGATGTATGAATGTCATGACATGGTATTTTTGTATTTTTCATAATAAGTCATGAATGCAAAAGTAGACATGATGTCATGGCATATGATGGGCAAACAATCATGGCAAGATTTAGCATAAATAAAATATACCTAGATTAACTATCTAAGTATCCTTAAAACCTTAGCTAAACTTACAACTTAAACCTAGATTTTTTGCCCTAAAGTGCTTCAAGAAAATGTCAAAGCCTAAATTGGCATTTCTAATTCCCTTGATTAATTTATGCCAGTCGAAATTAAGCATATCCTCAAATGTTGGCATATTTCATTTTTCCACAAGAGTAGCACTTCAAAGTTAAGGCCCGGATTGCCTTAAATTTCCTAAGAACATACCAAAATCCCAACTTAGTAGCTCTTATGAATTTCCCAATATGTGCCTTTTAAGATTAAAATCAAATTTTCACCACTAGGCACATTTTACTCTTTCAAGGAGTAAATAATAGTTCCATTTCATTTTCAAAGGTTAACAAAAACCTTGAAAATGCTCCTTGAGTGTCAATTTCCTCAAAGTTGGGTTAACTACCCTTCTAATTGGAGTTGACACTCTCTAACCCATCTATGGGGTAGAGAAGATGCTCCTAGGAACCCAACACCTATTGGTGCTCCTTGGATGCTCTAGGTACTCACTAGGGATAACTTCCCTAGATACCTTCCTAGTGACCTTGTTGGGCTTCTTAGAAGCCTTGGTCACATTTTCTAGGTCAACCCTAGGGATAGCCTCCTTGTGACCTTGTTAGTGACTTTCTTAGACTTCTTAGAAGTCTTAGTCACTTTGGTTGCAAAAATACTCTTGGGATGACTTCCTAGTATTCTTGACTTGACCACTAAACCTAGGGTTTGTTCCATAACTATATGGAACCCTATGATAACTAGGCACATCCTTCTTAGCCTTTGGTTTGTATCCCAAACCTCTATGGCTATTTGATGGCTTTGACTTTCCTAGCCCTAGGTTTTGCTCATTTTGCCCTTTTAGGATATTTTCCATCCTTTTTAGGGTCTTTTCAATTTTATCAAGTCTTGATCTCAAGACTTGATTTTCTATCATTAAATCCTTAGAATTTGGTTTTTCATTAAGTCCATGAGCATTTTTGTTTCTAGGCTTGTATCTACAATCCTTAGAGTTCTTGCCTAGACTTTTACCTACATTCCTAGCCTTAGGTGTAGTAGTTTTGGCATGTAGGGCCACATGCTTTTCCTTAAAGCCCTCATGCTTCCTATTCTTATGGTAAATCGCATTAAAATGATAAAAATTAGAACTATCATGCTTTTTACCATAATTTAAAGGAGTAGCTCAATAAATGTTACCTTCTTCTTTACCTTGGAGGCTCCCCTTGACTAATGCCTCCTTGAGCCTTGACCATCTTCTTCCCCTTGAGGCATTGACTCGGTAAGGCCCCTTTTGATTGCAAGAGAAGCATATAATATGCTCCTTGCTCTTCTTTGTGTTGGGGATGGTCTCCTTGGGCTTCACCTTGCCCTTTTGTGCCACTTGGCCCTTCTTCTTGGCTAATTTAGGGCACTTGCTCTTGTAGTGCCCATGTTCCCTACACTCAAAACATATTATATGATTTTTATTATTAATTGAAATATTTATACCTTTGCTTGTAGGGGTGGCACTTGTTTTGGATGTAGAAGCTTCTCCATTTGATTTTTCTTGACTTGTGGAGGTAGAAGCTTCTTCCTCCTCTTCTTCTCTTGACCCGGATGTAGAAGCTTCTCCTTCTTCTTGATCCGGTGTCACCAAGGATTGCTCCCCCTCAATCCTAGAGGTGGAGGCTTCATCATCTTGAATATGAAACAAGGAGTATGCTCCCTCCTTGTTCCCTTCGTTGCATTCCCTTGAGGATGAAGCTTCTTGGATTTCCTCTTCTTCGGAGGTTGAGCATCTCTCAACCTCGGAGTCCTCCTCTTGGTCTTGCTCCAAAGAGTCACCCTCTTTAGATACTTCTTGATCTTGTGCAGTGGAGGGGATCTCTTCATGAAGCTTGGCCAATTTGCTCCATAAATCCTTTGCATCTTCAAATTCTCCAATTTTGCAAAGGATGGTGCTTAACAATAGATTGACCAAAAGCTTGGTCACTTTGTTATTGGCCTCGCACCTTTGGACTAGCTCCGGGCTCCATTTGCTTTTCTTTAGAACTTTGCCCTTGGAATTTGTTGGAGCTTGAAGCCTTCCGTAAGAGCAAACCATTGCTCTATCTCCATCATAAGAAAGTTTTCGATTCTTGATTTCCAAGAATCGAAGCTCGTGGAGGTGTATGGTGGAGCCACCCTTGTGTCAAATCCAAGTCCATCTTGGAATTGCATCTTGAAGTTGAGCTTGATAAAGTCTTGAACTTGAAGAATTTGCTCCAACTTCTTCACCCTCTAGCTTTTCTTGATATGCTTGACCCTTCCGGCGATGATTCCGGTGAAGAGCAACCTTGCTCTGATACCACTTGTTAGGACCAAAAGTAGCTAGAGGGGGGGTGAATAGCTCGTCGCGTTCGCTCGGTGCGCTTCGTGGCTTGGCGTTGCTTGGCGTTGCTTGTTTCTTCTTGGATGTGCAGCGGAAAATACAGAAACAAACACAAAACGCTAACACTAGGATTTTACTTGGTATCCACCTCACAAGAGGTGACTAATCCAAGGATCCACACCAACGCACACACCCTCCACTATGAATAACACTCCTTTATGGTAACTACCAAAGGCGGAGAAGCCCTACAACACTCTCAATACAAGAAGAAGAAAGGGAAATACAAGTTAAGCAAAAGCTTACAAGATGTGCAGTAAAAACCCTAACCCTAACTTCTTCCTCTTGCAATAGATCCGCCTCTTGACTTGGAAAGCCTCCAAGAACCTTCAAGAACTGGCGATCACGTGCTTGTAGAGAGCTGTGGAGGAGCTGGAATGAATCTGAGAAGAGATTGTAAAAGGATTGCCGAAGACCACGCTCGCCTGCGGCTTTAAACCCGACGCAACGGTCGGATCCCGATCGATTCGAATGTTCCGAATCGATCGGGGAGGCTTTGGATCGATCCACGGATCGATCCAGAGCGCCTCTGTGCTCAGGAAACGCGCCTGGATCGATCCACGGATCGATCCAGCGCTTATCGCGCGAAGCAGCATCGTCCCGATCGATCGGCTGATCGATCGGGACCTCTGGATCGATCCACGGATCGATCCAGAAGCTTTCTGTTCGCTGGGAAGAATCTGGATCGATCCACTGATCGATCCACAGCCTGGATCGATCCACGGATCGATCCAGCACTTGGTTTTTGCCCAAAACCAAGTCCCAATCCTCCCTAACCAACATCCGGTCAACCTTGACCTGTTGGTACATCATGCCTCGCATCTGGTCACTCCCTTGACCTGCCAGGACTCCCCACCAAGTGTCCGGTCAATCCCTTTGACCCACTTGGACTTTTACTCGTCGTGCCAAGTATCCGGTCACTCCATTGACCTACTTGGACTTCCACCAGATGTCTGGTCAAACCCTTTACCCATCTGGACTTCCTTCCTTGCCAAGTATCCAGTCAATCCTTTGACCTACTTGGACTTCCTAACACCAGATGTCCGATCATCCTTGATCCATCTGGATTTCCTTCCTTGCCTGGCTTCACTCACCAGGACGTTCACCTAGCTTCACTCACTAGGGTTTTCCATCTGCCTAGCTTCACTCACTAGGACTTTCACCTGGCTTCACTCACCAGGACTTTCACCTAGCTTCACTCACTAGGATTTCCTTCTGCCTAGCTTCACTCACTAGGACTTCCTTCTGCCTAGCTTCACTCACTAGGACTTTCACCTGGCTTCACTCACCAGGATTTCCACCTAGCTTCACTCACTAGGATTTCCTTCTGCCTAGCTTCACTCACTAGGACTTCCTAGTCAAGTATCCGGTCAACCTTGACCTACTTGACTCTTCTTCGATCAATATCTTATTGTCAAACATCTAAACCCAAACCAAGACTCAGCTTGGTTAACCAGGTCAACCTTGACCTGAGGGATTTTGCACCAACAAGAGTGAGGTCGCTCTTCACCAGACTAACCGTCGGAAGAAGCACGAGCTAGAGCCATGATCCAAGATTGAACCATGTGAGTGAATCCTTGAATGAAGGAAGGGAGGCCCTGAGCAGGTCAAGAGTGATCCGATGCTTGAGTGAGATCCTGTGGTCCTTTGTTTGAGGGGGGATTGTTGGGGTTGCCAGGTTGCAAACATAGACCCACATTGAAAATACATGGGAAAGATCATGGGTTTATAAAAAAAAAAAGATATCTCCATTGGCATGAGACCTTTTGGGGAGGCCCAAGAGAAAAGCCATGAGGGCTTAGGCCCAAAGAGTACAATATCATAACTGTTAGGATCGATGATCGCGGCTAGAGAGGGGGGGGTGTGAATAGCCGCCCCAAATTCTTCGTTTCTTTCTACAATTAGGGTTAGCGCAGCGGAAATAAAACGAATAGAAACGAAAAAGGAGAAGCAAACCTCAACACGAAGATGTAACGAGGTTCGGAGATGATACTCCTACTCCTCGGCGTGTCCGTAAGGTGGACGAGCCCTATCAATCCGTCGGTGGATGAGTCCCCGGAGAACCGGCTAATAAATACTCCTTGTGGGTGGAGAAACCTCGCCACAATAACTTGCAACAGCAATATGGAAATACAAAGAAGAGCAAGAACAAAATACACAATGAATGTACAAATACTCGCTTGCCTTCTCGTCGACTGAAGTCCCGGATGAAGCACCAACTTCACGGACGAATGCCAACAAGCAACTCAGTCGAAGAAGCTCACCCGAAGCTTCGGAGCTCAGCAAAGCTCAAGAGCACAGCAGTGAAGAAGCAGAAGCTTCGGACCAGAAGAAGAGTGAGAGAGTTACTGCACTGTAGAAGCCCTCAACACTCTTATACCTGCATCCACCTGCGAAGAAGAAGCCAGAAGACAGAAGACCGTTGGCTCACAACGGATAGTTCTGGACCGATCAGGCTTCAGCCTGATCGGTCCAGGATACCTCTGATCGGTCCAGGGACCGATCAGCATGCATTCCCTTCCTTTTCTCCTGAACTTTTTGCCTTCTGATCGTTGTTTCCTGATCGGTCTGCAGACCGATCAGATAACACTCAGTAGGCTACTGTTTGGTTACTGATCGGTCACCAGACCGATCCAGATACCCAGTGTATCACTGGATCGATCCACTGATCGATCCAGAGCTTGGTTTTTGCCCAAACCAAGTCCCAAACCTTCCAAACCAACATCCGGTCAACCTTGACCTGTTGGTACATCATGCTTAGCATCCGGTCACTCCCTTGACCTGCTAAGACTCCCCACCAAGTGTCCGGTCAATCCCTTTGACCCACTTGGACTTTTCTCTTCGTGCCAAGTATCCGGTCACTCCCTTGACCTACTTGACCTTCTCAACACCAGATGTCCGATCACCCTTGATCCATCTGGATTTTCCCTTGCCCGGCTTCACTCACCAGGACTTTCACCTAGCTTCACAACTGCCTGGCTTCACTCACCGGGACTTTCCCACTGCCTGGCTTCACTCACCAGGACTTTCCAACTGCCTGGCTTCACTCACCAGGACTTTTCTGTCTGCCTGGCTTCTCTCACCAGGACTTTCCACATCCGGTCCAGAGAACGAGCTCCCGAGCCCTCTCCGACTTCCCATGTGCCAAGCTTCCATACTTGGACTTCTCCGTGCCAAGTCTCCATACTTGAACTTTTCACCATGCCAAACTCCCTGCTTGGACTTTTCCCATGCCAAGCTCCCTGCTTGGACTTTTCCCGTGTCAAGCTCCCTGCTTGGACTTTTCCGAGTCAGGTCAACTCACATCGGGTCAACCAGGTCAACCTTGACCACGGGTTGCACCCATAATCTCTCAAGCTTGTTCTCGTCAAACATCAAAATGCAACTCGAGTCAAGTCAACTCGAGTCTGGTCAACCTTGACCTAAGGTTGCACCAACAATCTCCCATCATGTTCTCGTCAAACATCAAAATACAACTCGAGTCAGGTCAACTCGAGTCGGGTCAACCAGGTCAACCTTGACCTAAGGTTGCACCAACAATCTCCCCCTTTTTGATGTTTGACAAAACCCATAATCAAATTCATAATCAAGTTAGGTTAACCTGATAACCTAACTTAGGTTTTCTACTGTTCTTCCCTGAACATTCTCTATTCTCCTCAAACCTACACTCTCCCCCTTTTTGACACACATCAAAAAGAGTGAATCAAGGTCAAGAGTTTCTTTCTAATGAAAGTCCCATACCTTTCATTGAAACTCTTAATTTCTCCCTTGATACTAAGGTCAACAATTAACTTAGTGATAATCCCATATCACTCAAGTCTTTAGAGTAAAAACTCCCCATAAAAGTCAACTCCCCCTTGACTAATAGGTAAAACTCCCCCTAAAGGTCAACTCCCCCTTGACCATTGCACCAACAATGTCTTGGAGAGTTTCAACCCTTTAGAAATCCAAGACACCACTTCCATAACTGCAATTTCAGACAAACAGTCGAAATTCAGCAACTTGGCATTCTCTGATCGGTCACCAGACCGATCAGCCTTCACTGGATCGGTCCAGTGACCGATCCAGCATCCCCTGGATCGGTCCTAGTGACCGATCCACTCTTTCCTGGACCGATCAGAATCCTCTCTGATCGGTCCACAAGTCTGATATCAGAATTTCTGATTTTCCTCCCGAAATTCAGAAACTCCTAGAAAATCCAGAAAATTCCAAAAATTGTAAAACTTTGAGGATACATTCCTCATCACATATACTATCATGGAAAAATAGTTTTCTATGAAAATAACTTCTATTTTTAAATCTTGATACAAAGTTCGAAAAACTTTGAAACAGTTCAAGTTTAACTCAACTTTGTATCAACTTGCTCAATGATGAATGCTATCACTAGAAAAGCTTCATCAAGGTTTTTCAAATCAATTTTGAAATGATTTTAAAACAATTCAATTTAGGACCATAATCTTTGGGCTAAATGTACATGACTTGTACATAAGCTTTCCCTATGATCCCCAATTTCGAATTAGGCTCATCTAGGTACAAAAACTATGCACCTTGATCCTAACTCATCATCCTAATATCTCACATTCATCTAAGGTATATCAAACACATTCAAGTCAATTTTGATGTGAGATATGGGTTTATGTTATCTTATTCTAAGGTCTCATGCATTTTCTAAACATCAATTTGATCTCCATATCAAATTGTGTTTTTATCCTTAAATCAATTTCATTGATTATAAATGCAAGAGAAGAGATGATGACATGGCATATAATGATATCATACATAATAACATGTGCCAATGTCATGATGTCATGGCATAAAGTATGAAACTTAAATAAAGCATGACATATAAATAACCTAAGCATTATCATGACATTTCAAATGATCATAGATTAAATATGATGTCATGACATGACATATGGCAAACAATATATGGCAAATAACACATAAAGGTATAGAAAATACCTAATTCTAGCCTTAGTTGCCATTTTTGATCATTTTGATCATTTTTCCATAAATTCTATATTCCTAAGTGTAATAGACCTAAAATCATATCCTCAAGACTTTTAGATCACTATGTGCCAACTAGATTGACTCTAGAAAATTCCTCAAATGTGGTTGGCACATCCTAATTATCTTAGGAATACTTTTCACTTTCATTTTCAAGGCTTGATTAGACCTTGAAAATTCCTAAAGTGCCACCTTTTGCCATGATTAGGTTAACTACCTATTCAAGTAAGGTTGGCACATCCTAACTCATCTAGCGTGATGGAATCACGCTCCTAGGAACCCAATACCTATTTGAGCTCATTGGGTTCACTAAATATTCACTAGGGATGACTTCCCTAGCAACCCTCCTAATGACCCTCCTAGGCTTTAAAGCCTTGGTCATTTGGGACTCATCAAGATCAACTCTAGGGGTGACTCCCCTTGTGACCTTGGTGATGGTCTTCCTAGCCCTAGATTTTGTTCCATAATCGAATGAAACATTGTGATAAGTGGGCTTGACCACTTGGGACTTAAGTTTGTGACCCAAACCTTTCATGTCCTTGGACTTGGGTTTTTGACCCCTAGACCCTAGAGTCAAATCCTTAAGAGCCTTTTCTAGAGAGTCAAGTCTTGACCTCAAGACTAGATTTTCTTTCTCTAATACCTCAAGCTTTAATTTATCATTTTTCTTTGAGGTATTCCTAGGCATGTGTCTAGTTGATTTGGGATTCCTACCTAGGTTTTCCTTAGCCTTAGATGGGTTAATTCTAGGGTTGGCTTTCCTAGTGTTATCCTTATCTAGGCTCACATGTTTGGCACCTAAGCATGTGTATCGATTTCTAATGTTATCATGCTTACCATTATTAACAATAGCAATAAGGCTACTAGCATGTGTTCTATTTGAATTGCAAAAATGAGCCTTAGAGATTACCTTAGGGTTTGCCTTAGCTCCCCCTATCGATGTGCTCGTCTTCTTGTCCTTGTGAGGTTGCCTCCCCCTCGGACATTGGCTCCGATAATATCCTCTTCGCTTGCATTGAAAGCACACCACGTGCTCTTTACCTTTGCGTATCGGGACTCCGGCTTTCTTGACCTTTGGCGCCGGTGGAGACTTTCTAATCCTCTTTGGATACTTACTCTTGTAGTGCCCAAATTCCCTACACTCAAAGCACATTATGTGTAATTTGCTAGAAATTAAAATGCTTGAGTTACCTAGGTTTGAGGATGGATGAAAACTCTCTTCTTCATCCCTTCCGGAGGTAGACGCTTCTTCTTCTTGCTCCGAACTTGAAGAAGAACTCTCCTCCTCTTCTTCTTTAGATGTTGAGTGGCCCTCAACTTCTAAATCCATTCCTCCATGAAGTGAACTCCTTGGCTCACTTGACTCCTCTTCATGGCTTGAAGTGGAGTTCCCCCCATGGAACTTAGCCAAGTTGTTCCACAACTCCTTGACATTGTTATATCCACCTATCCTACACAAAACATCATTAGGTAAAGAAAATTCAAAAATTTTCAATACCTCATCGTTGACTAGGGATTGGTGGACTTGTTCCTTGGTCCACTCCTTCTTCTCTAGGGTTTCTCCTTTCTTGTCCATCGGAGGCTTGAACCCTAATTGAACACAACTCTAATTTTCAAGGTTAGTCATAAGAAAGTACTTCATTCTTACCTTCCAAAACGCGAAGTCGTCGCGATCGTAGAAGGGTGGAATCGTGATGTCCTCCCCAAGCCGATCCATCTCTAGCTTGTGCTCCCTCGGGTGTTAATCCGGCGAAGAGCGACCTCGCTCTGATACCACTTGTTAGGATCGATGATCGCGGCTAGAGAGGGGGGGGTGTGAATAACCGCCCCAAATTCTTCGTTTCTTTCTACAATTAGGGTTAGCGCAGTAGAAATAAAACGAATAGAAACGAAAAAGGAGAAGCAAACCTCAACACGAAGATGTAACGAGGTTCGGAGATGATACTCCTACTCCTCGGCGTGTCCGTAAAGTGGACGAGCCCTATCAATCCGTCGGTGGATGAGTCCCCGGAGAACCGGCTAATAAATACTCTTTGTGGGTGGAGAAACCTCGCCACAATAACTTGCAACAGCAATATGGAAAAACAAAGAAGAGCAAGAACAAAATACACAATGAATGTACAAATACTCACTTGCCTTCTCGTCGACTGAAGTCCCGGATGAAGCACCAACTTCACGGACGAATGCCAACAAGCAACTCAGTCGAAGAAGCTCACCTGAAGCTTCGGAGCTCAGCAAAGCTCAAGAGCACAGTAGTGAAGAAGCAGAAGCTTCGGACCAGAAGAAGAGTGAGAGAGTTACTGCACTGTAGAAGCCCTCAGCCCTCTTATACCTGCATCCACCCGCGAAGAAGAAGCCAGAAGACAGAAGACCGTTGGCTCACAACGGATAGTTCTGGACCGATCAGGCTGAAGCCTGATCGGTCCAGGGACCGATCAGCATGCATTACCTTCCTTTTCTCCCGAACTTTTGCCTTCTGATCGTTGTTTCCTGATCGGTCTGCAGACCGATCAGATAACACTCAGTAGGCTACTGTTTGGTTACTGATCGGTCACCAGACCGATCCAGATACCCAGTGTATCACTGGATCGATCCACTGATCGATCCAGAGCTTGGTTTTTGCCCAAACCAAGTCCCAAATCTTCCAAACCAACATCCGGTCAACCTTGACCTGTTGGTACATCATGCTTAGCATCCGGTCACTCCCTTGACCTGCTAAGACTCCCCACCAAGTGCCCGGTCAATCCCTTTGACCCACTTGGACTTTTCTCTTCGTGCCAAGTATCCGGTCACTCCCTTGACCTACTTGACCTTCTCAACACCAGATGTCCGATCACCCTTGATCCATCTGGATTTTCCCTTGCCCGGCTTCACTCACCAGGACTTTCACCTAGCTTCACTCACTAGGGTTTTCACCTGGCTTCACTCACCAGGATTTCCAATCTGCCCGGCTTCACTCACCGGGACTTTCCCACTGCCTGGCTTCACTCACCAGGACTTTCCAACTGCCTGGCTTCACTCACCAGGACTTTTCTGTCTGCCTGGCTTCACTCACCAGGACTTTCCACATCCGGTCCAGAGAACGAGCTCCCGAGCCCTCTCCGACTTCCCATGTGCCAAGCTTCCATACTTGGACTTCTCCGTGCCAAGTCTCCATACTTGAACTTTTCACCATGCCAAACTCCCTGCTTGGACTTTTCCCATGCCAAGCTCCCTGCTTGGACTTTTCCCGTGTCAAGCTCCCTGCTTGGACTTTTCCGAGTCAGGTCAACTCACATCGGGTCAACCATGTCAACCTTGACCACGGGTTGCACCCACAATCTCCCAAGCTTGTTCTCGTAAAACATCAAAATACAACTCGAGTCAAGTCAACTCGAGTCTGGTCAACCTTGACCTAAGGTTGCACCAACAATCTCCCATCATGTTCTCGTCAAACATCAAAATACAACTCGAGTCAGGTCAACTCGAGTCGGGTCAACCAGGTCAACCTTGACCTAAGGTTGCACCAACAATAACATTATGGAGATATCTAAATGATTTTCGATCCTTCACAACTTACCACCATAGATGTGCATAAAATACGAATTCATGTTCCTTACTATACTTATTCTAAGTCCAACGAATCCAAAAGAAAAGATAGATAATTTCTTGTAACTTTTGATTACTGAGTTGAATGAATTATGAAATGTAGGATCGAAGACTTATTATGTTGCAAGTAAAAATAATTTTTCATTGCATGCTACCTAATTATGGACAATCAGTGGTTTTCTAGTATACTCAATGTTATCAGGATGGAACACGGCTGATAAATTAGCATGTTCACATTTTATGATAGAGTCTGATGCATTTTTATTACATTGCAGTGGGAATGTATCTTGCTTTGATAATTACCATAAATTTTTACCAATTGAACACCCTTTTAGGTGAAATAAGAAAATTTTCATTAAGAATGTTGTAGTAAGAAGACTTCCGCCAACAATCATATTAGGTGAAGAAATTATTGACCAAATAGACAGCAAGGATTCCTACTAGTATCTCAATCTAATTCTAATGAAATAAATAAATACATTGTTAGGCAATGCAAGTGTGATTGAAAGAAGAGAAGCATTTTCTAGGAGTTTCCATATTGAAAGTATTTACTCATTTGCCATAATTTAGATGTGATGCATGTTGAGAAAAATTTCTTCAATAATATGTTTAGCACTATGATGAATGAGCCTGAAAGAACTAAATACATTGTAAAATCATGTGAAGGATTAAAAAAACTAGTCAGCAGACTACAGTTGCATCAGGATGAAACAACTAATAAATTTCTAAAAGCTTATTATACATTGGACAGAGATGATAAACAAACTTTATGTAGTTAGTTGAAAGAAATAGAATTCACAGATGAGCAAGCCTCAAATATAGCTTGATTCGTGGATGTGAATAGGTTAAAGATGTTTGGAATGAAGAGTTATGACTGTATGTATTCATGTAAAGATTTATTTTAGTAACTTACCATAATTTACTTTCTCAAAATATTTGGTAGACACTCACAGAATTAAGTCTATTTTTTGAGATTTGATAATGAGGTGTATTATAATGGATAATATGCTTTGACTAGAAATATACATTCCTCTCATACTATATAAGCTTGAGCGCATTTTCCTACCCAGTTTTTTTGATTCAATGGAACATCTATCAGTTCACCTACCTTATGAGGTACAATTTGTAAAATACGGTACCTAAATAAGAACTAAATAATAGGATTATTCAGAAATAATCTTATTGGAATTTTTAGAAATTTGTAAAAATTTTCTAAGATTTAATTGGAGCTCGTATGACATAATTAGAGGGGATGCGTTAATGGGTTTCAGAAAGCCAATTTGGAATGTCCAAAAATAAGTGTTGATTGAGAAATTTAACTTAGGGTTTAATTAAAAACCCTAAGTTTATATCATCCCCTTTACTTATAATTTCCCTCTCTGCGCCGAACCTCATCTTCCCCCAAAAACCTCCGCCGACCTCTCCCTTTCCCGAGCCGCGCCTTACAACGCCGCCTCTCCCTTCTCTCTCGGTTCCAGCCGCGACACCGCCGACTCCCTTCCTCTTCCCTCTCCCTCGCCCGAGCACCGCACAGCCATTGAGCCACAACTGCCTGCCCTAGCACGGAAGCCGCAGCGCCACCTCTTCTCCTCGCGGACACCAGAAGCTCGCCGGAAAGGAAATCAAGCCATTCTTGTTCCTGCCCGTTGATTTGTGCCGCCCTGCTGACGCCGATCCCCTCTTCCGACCTCTTCCTCACTCGCCCACAGTCGACACCGCCGCACGGAGCAGTGCTGATGACGAGGACTTTTCTTTTCCCTTCTGCCCTAGCACCGACAATTGACCCTTTCCTCAGCCCTAGCACCAGCAGCCGAAGGTCTCTCCCGCTGAGCCTTGCTTTGCCTCTGTTTGATTGCCCTAACACCTTTCTTCTTCGATTTCCCATTTGATCAGTGCCCTAGTGCTGGTGTTGCACTATGCTTTGCCTCAACTCATCATCACAGCAGCTGATAGCATTCATGCGAGAGGTAGTTACATATCTGGATTGATCCTTGAAGGTAATTGGTTAACCCTAACATTAGATGTGGATATTTGATCTTTATGTAGTGTTGTTTGGGGGTTATTGTTGGTGGCAATGGTTATAATTGGTCCCAGCAGCAGCATATCTTCGGTTGTGGATCACCACCTGATCTTCCGGGTTTAGGTGAGTTTTGAAGATTAAATTCAATTTTACAATTGTTTGGATTAGTTGAGATGGATTGTATAAATTGATTTAAGACGCATTGGGTCGATTGATGACTTGTAGATTTTGTTGGGAATGATTGAAGGATTTATGGTGGAGATTATGGATTTAGTCAAGCTTAGCAGGATTATGAAATTGGTTGATGTTGTTTGATGAATAAATTTGAGGAGTATGTGTGTAATGTATTATTAATTGGATATGTTGAATTGTTAGTTCATATTGGTCTTGGATTAAATTGGGGTATGTCAACCGGAAGAGTTAATTAATTGAATTGGATGAATTCATAAGGAGATTTGATGTACAAGGAATGTTGGATTATTAGATATAGTTAAAGTGCAGTTTCCTAATCGGATTTTGATTAGGTTTAACTATTGGGTTCATAATAGAATTTAGTTATATTATGTATTCTATGTTGCAGGATACTGGTTCGGGATGAGTGTCTCGACGTGAGACTACTTGACACGGTCTACATATAAAGGCGGGTACTTCTTGTTTTGTTTTCTTTTAGTACTTTGACCTTAGTGCATGAATTATTTTAGATAAGGACTGTTTACCTTGACTCCACTCTTACTTTCCTGCGCTTGATACTTCCACTCAAAATCTTTGAGTTGCTCATGTTTATATCCATACAGTCTCTTGTTGTTGTCCATGATCAGTAGCAGATACTAGATACCATGTTTGTATGTTTTGACTGTTGCTTATTTATGTACGATATTGAGCATGTTGGCTTCATGTAGCATACATGTTTCTGCTTATATATATATATGATGACTGTTGCATTGTTCGCATCATGTCATTGCATGCATGTCGCATCCTCGGCCACTCGTGAGAGTGGTAGCTGGAGTTGATGCCGCTTGTCCTGTCGTGCCGCACTCGGCCACTCGTGTGAGTGGTAGCTGGAGTACGAGCAGCAGGGACCCCGTCGCAGATGTAGCTAGTTAGCTACTATGCAACTGTCCCCTCGGCCATTTGTGTGAGTGGTAGCTGGAGTGGTGTACAGTCTGTCACTGACCCGGCCTCTCGACCATACAGGGGTCATGGTGCGGAGAGGTGGGCGGGAGTGACCATCCGTGCATACACTATTATTATATTTGCTATGATTGATGTTGTTTATATATGTTGTTATTGCTTATTTACTGCTTTCGTTCACATATGCTGATATGCTTACTTGTGTTGAGATATGTTCTCATTGTAAATGTTTAGTCATTGGATATTTGTATATATCTTGCTTATTACCTCTATAGTTATGAGCAGTACTGTAGCAGATTAGTATCAGTTCTGACCTACTATACCTAGCCTAGGATATGGTTTCAGGTATGAGCATTTATTTTGATTCTATTGTAGTATCTGCTATTCCTCTTATGAGACTGTATACTCTTGGCCCAATTTCTATTTGTACATTATGTTCATGCACTATCTTTCTTTACCCGCTGAGTTCCAATACTCACCACCTCGCAAAACGGTTTTCTTTCGCCAGGTAATCGGTAGATGAGTCATGGATGCTTGGAGAGATGCCGGCTGCCAATCCTGGGTCCCGCGTCATATTCAAAAATTGATTTTGGTTCTGTTTCTCTTTACTTGCATTTCGTATTCGTTGGATTTGGTGTAGTGAGAACTAGGTTTTGATACTTGTGGTGTGGACTTGGTATTTGTGATGTTTTGATAACTTTGCAATTTGTGGGTTTTCTCTTCGTTTTCTTTCCGCTGTGCTTATTTTGTTTTTTTTGTTTTTGTCCAGCCGAGTAGGCTGAGTATATTAACTGCGTGGTTGTGTTGTTTCCATTTTATATATATATATATTCCAGCCGTATGTGGCTGATGTATATTTTGTATGTAGTAATGCTTCAGATTGTCACCCGTACAGGGGAGGTGTTGCCGAAATTTCTTCTGGCAGGGGCTCCTTTGGGGGCGTGACACAATTAGTTGGTCTTGTGCAGTACAGATGGATGCATCCATTTGAATTTTTTTAAGAAAATTAAAGAATACTATTCGTAGCAAAGCAAGAGTTGAGCAGTCAATATGTAATGCCTATTTAGTTGAAGAAGTATCGTCTTTCTGCTCATATTATTTTACTAATAATGTGAAAATCAAACATCACAAGTATCCTTGAAATTCTGATGGTACTAAGCCGACAAACCTAGAGATGCTATCTATTTTTAAGTTTCCTTTAAGCCAGTGGGTGCATTTATTTCTAAATGGTTAACTCAACAAGAATACCATGCTACAAAAATATGCATACTCCTAAACTGTGATAAGGTCAAATCATATATAAAGTGAGTTGACTTCTCTAATCAAATATTTATCCCATTATGTTTGTTTGTTATCACAATTGTCTTAAAATTACCTTGCATGATAACTTATACGAACAACAACTACAACTATAAAATTCATATTCAATTGGTGCAAGTGAGATAGCTGAAAAGTTAGAAACAAAATTTACGTTATGATTTCAAATCTATATAAGTTAAAGAATAATTTAAATTTCATACATTCATATCAAATTTCCACTTAATTTATATCTTAACTATTTTTATAGGTGAACGATGGTAGAATGTCAAATATGCAATATCCCAGGATAATCAATCTTACATCTGGACCTTTCCATAAGATAACAGTGTACTCTGATTACTATGCTAATGGATTCAAATTCCATGTGGTACAACGAGATTCATAGAGACTAACCTTTAATTCTGGTGTTTACATAAAAGATCAATCAACAACAATAATTCTAAGTTTGATTATTACGGGAGACTTGAAGAAATCATAGAGATTGAATATCCTACCTTACCCATAAAAATATGTGTATTATTCAAATATTCTTGGTATGATCCGACTCCAAGAACAGATATTAGAACACATTCAAACTATAATTTAATTGAAGTTAATGCAAATAAAAGCTTCAACAAGTATGAACCTTTCATTTTCACAGTACAAGCGGGTCAGGTTTTCTATCTTTAATATCCGACGAAGAGAAGAAGACCTAGTGAATGGTCAGCAGTTTGCTGAATGAAGTCTCACTCGACCATAGAAATACATAACCCAAAATCATAATGCATTTAAAAATGAAGAAGTGGAAATACATTCAGTGGATTCTCAAATTCAATCAACATCTCAATTACTTGTAGATGTTAATGTATCTTATGAGGAGATAAATGATGGAGAGATATTCAATAATGAGAGGTTTGTTGAACTAACAGAGTCTAGTGAGGAGGACCTACAAAGTATTGGTGTTAATGTTTCAAATTCTTAAATCTCACTAGTTATACTCTATAAGTCATTAATGTTAAGATAAATTTTTGTTTAATCTAAATCTGACTAATTCTATCACACAAGTCATTATTGTTCTAATTTGATTATTATTATGAATGTGTATATATTATAATGTAATTGTGTAGATATAGACATGTCAGATCTGATAACTGCACCCGGTGGCCAAACTGTGTTGCGGATTGTTGGGGGTTAATAAGTATTAGTGTTATTTGTAACTTTTATTGCATCTATTTTTTCTGTAACATATTTCAATTTTTTTTTATGCAGCTTTACCCTAAATGGTTATTGGGTAGTGGCAGATATAACGTTGAAATTTAAAAAATATTGAGCCTATTGATATTATATGGAGGCGTGTAGACCAGGAGATGAGGTAATTTTATTATGATGAATTTTTAGTAAGTAATTTTAATTATATGGAATTTTATTATTTTTTATATTAATTTGTGAACTTATTATTGTAGAAAAGATATACCTAGGAGCAAGGCACGAGATGACATTTTATGCAACCTGAAACGTAGCTTGTGCTAAATTATATAAAGATATGTTATACAAAGCAAAACAAAAGGGAATAAAGTCAATGTATATACTAGAGGATATTTGGGATGCGTGGAGAACCATCTGGGTTGGAGATAGATGGCAGGAAAATTCAATCACAACTCAACCCGATAGAAACACTGAACTAGATAGCCCTAGTACCGAATCCACAAAACATACTGCTGAATCCCTATCGATCGTCGAACATGCTTTAGACTTGGTGAGTTTACAATTAATAAATTTATATAAGAATTATGTGATTATAAATGAATTTTAATATTTGATTTAATTGTATTCTTTAATATTTAGAAAAATGAGCTACAATGACCTCCCTCCTACTTGTTGAGAGATATTTACCAAGACACACAAATGAAATGATGACACATTTATCGATTATTGATCGTTGGCATTAGATATAAGACTATAAACTTGAATATCTTTAACTGTTAATATTTATTATCTTTTTTTTTAATAAATATCTGATATGAATATTTTTTAATATAAATAGAAAGAAATGACTACTAGGGTTGCATAGATGTCCCACCCTAGTACAAAGGGAGGTGAGACACAGATTCTATCCACTAACCAGATAAATGAGATTTATTATGATGTGGTTTATGAAAAGAAAAAGTCCTCCACCCGCTATGGTCTTGGATCCCAAGCTACAGTCATATATGATCGGATGATGACTCCTAAGGCCAGCAGTCGTCCCAGTGGACCATCTAGCAGATTCGCCTTAGAAAAAGAAAACTAAGATTTGAAGAATCGACTCTCGGCATTGAAGAGAGATTTTCAATAGGGATGACAATCCTGAATGAATATTGAGGAAATTCGACGGGAAATATAGGAATTCATGGCTGTGATGAGTCAAACGTCGTATCATTTTGACTCTCAAGACTCTCATGACCCTCAGGACCATACTGATCAATAGTTGACTCAGAGGTGTATTGACCTTTTACTTTTTTATTATTATTACTTATGAAACATGCAAAATATATCTATTAATTTTTATATTAGATGCATCTCTAATTGTATTATATCTTTTCAGGAACATTGTAGATCTATTTTATACATCACTATCGATAGATATTTAACTAGCATTTAGGTGTGAAATAATTTTCTATCCAAACTATTCATATTATTAAATTCAATATGTTAGTCATCATTCTAATGATGTATCACTAGTTTGTTCCTTATTTTATTAATAACCTATCATATTATATTTTCTGTAAGATTGAATACTACTAACTAATTTTAGAGTGGATTGTCATTAGTAGGAGGTGTTTTTTATATATATATAGAAAGAGAGAGATAGAGATAAAATGCAAAAATAGTCGGCTGCTGCTTGAAATTTTTGATAATTAGCGACGAAATATTAAAATTTTATCACTACTTTGTGACGGAAATTTAAGATTCCGTCACTATTTTTATATATGAAATTTAAAAAGTTCTGATAATTAGTAACGGAATATAAAATTTGCGTCGCTAAATAACAAAGGACTTAAATTCCATCGTTATATAGTGACGAATTTTTAAATTCTGTCGTCAATTTTTGTATATGAAATTTAAAAATGTTACGATAATTAGTGATGAACATTTATTTATCCGTCTCTAATTAGCAACAATATTTAATTATTTCATCTCTAATTAGTGATAATATTTTATTATTCCGTCACTAAGTTTGGGTATGTTATAACGGCACCGTTAACTAATTTAACAACAGAATTAGATATTCTATTGCTAATTAGAGACGGAATGTAATATCCGTCTCTACAATTAGCAACAGGAATAATAAATTGTCGTCTCTATCTTAGCGACAGACTATTTAAATTCGTCACTAAATTTAGTGACAAACTATTTAATCCCGTCTCTAATTAGCAGTGGAATGTTTAATTCCATCGCTAAATGACGTCAGTGACCAATTTCACTATGACGACAATAATCGATCGCTAATTAGTCGTTATGTACAATTATTGATTGATTAGCACTAGATAATTCTGTTGCTAAAGACTTTTTTTTTTTTTTTTTGCAATGTGCTACTAAGTCAATTCCAAAGTATCCAAATGAAATAGGGTAAAACAATAAGTCAACTCCATAGCCACTTTAAAAAGATCTTGAACAACATCCACGCAATCGGCGAACAAATCGACAATCATGACTTGATCAGGTACACACTTAAGGTATTTTTAAGAACCACTTTATGTGCATCAATAGTTGATGTTTATAAAGTATCGAAGGATATGCCCATTATAAAATTAGATGAATTCTTTTGTGATTTTGAACTTCATGAATAGATTAATCTTGATCACAAAGAGAAGGGTATAGTTTTGATTGCAGGAAAATCCAAACTTAAATCCAAATAAAAGAAGAGATCGAGTCTGAATCAATAACGGATGAAAATGATCTATCTTTAGAAGTCACGCACTTGGTTAAACAGATAATCTGATGAAAGAAGTTCACCCAGAGATTTGTAAAAAAAGAAATCTCTAAGAAGGAATTGGCAAATGTTCATTGCTTCGAATGCAAGAAGAAGGTCCAAAAATTGATTGTTCTCTACTAGAAGAAATGGAGAAAGAACCTGAAAAAAGAAAGAAGAAGAAGAAGAAAATCTTAAAGGCAACTTAGGATGAATCATCATCAGAATCTAAATCAAACTCAAACCAAGTCAACCTATTGACATCGACGACAATCAAAGGAGCATCAAGCTCTGAATCTGAGTCAGACTACAACTCAGTGTTAGATTCAAGTCAAATTAGCTACTTAGGCGAGTCAGTTGATGAGTTAACAGATCCACTCATTGAAAAATCATATGCTACCATTTCGTATTTGACTAAAACCCTAACTAAATACAAGCTTCGATCAGCCCTCTTCTTCGATCAGGACAGATTCTTCTTCAATAGATCATATTTTGATCCAGTTATCGAAGGATTTAGTCGACTGAATAAGAAGATTAGTTGACCGAAAAATTCTATAAAACAAGGCTCAACTAAATGCTTCAAATCATCAATTCCTAAGTTCTCAAGCCTTCGTCTCGTGCAAAAGAAACATCTCTGCGCCGTGCTCCTCTGACAACCTAAAGCTACTTCAATTGATCTTTGTTGTCGATAATTTAATATTATTACTTTTATTTATGTGCATTCAATTCAAAAGGGGCAGTAAAATTGTTATCATACCTTATCATTTGTAAGAGGTCTTCTTCCGAAACATTTTTTGGATGGAGAAAAATAATGAATTACCCAATCATAAGCAATTCATGATCATGTTTTTTGGAAGGAGAAAAATAGTGAATTATCCACTCATAAGTGATTCATGATCACGAACCTTGAAGTAATAGTCCAAAGGGTTGTCAACCAAGTAAAATCAACATATGTTTGTGCTTTGTTTTATTTTTATTTCTATTGCACTCTAGTTTAAAAGAATCGTGGTTTTAAAAGTTAATGGTCCTAAATCCTCAGCATAGATTCAAAAGAAACTAGGTTCCACGGGCTGATGATATGAAATACTAGGGTGTTAAAAAATTTGTGCAATTCTTGAAGGGAAATCACGGAATAGATAGGACATCTCTATGCAAAGATTCCTCTCTGATGAACGACCCTTACGCTTTTGTCTAATATGATGCATGATAAAAAGGAACACTATGAGATATGAAAGAAGGTTACTCAGGAGCCATGAACATGGTGAATTTGAGAGAACTAACCAAAGCTTCCTTTTCATCGAGAAAACCAATGAAAACAAAGGCAAAGGAGGTGGTAGTAACTCTTGGGAAGAAGGCTTAGGAGTCTTGGGGCTTGAACTGATGGGAAATAGGAGATATCAGTCGATTGAAAGGTCATAGACAGTCAACTGAGGCACTACACTTGACTTTGGGAGTCAATTGTATGACGTTCTATTCTATGAAAAATTATATTGTCGACTCCAATAGTTGATTACTCGAGGTTCTATTTCAAAGAAAATGATCAAACAGTCGACTCTGATAGTCGATTCTTGAACCTTCTGGTTGTGAAAATTTTTAGATCAGTCAACTCCATTCAGTTGACTACTCAAAGCTCTATATAAGGTCAAATCGAGCCGCAACTTCTGCAACCCAAGCAATTGACTATTTAAACTCTGATAACCAGTCATTGGGCATTACAATGGCAGAATTAATTTTGAGATTAACTACGTGATTTAAATTTTCAATTAGTGGTAGATTGTACATACCATCACAGTTGATTGTTCCATTGGTCATCACATCAGTAATCATTTTTGACAGTTACAATCACTACAATGCACGAGCAATCAAATATGCAAACGCATTGACTGATGGAGTAATCGTGTAAGTTTGATGGTTACCAAAATGTTATTTCATTCATAGTCAACTATTTTGTAAAACTCATTTGTGACACAAATCAAATCAATCCCTCTTCTAAATTTGGAGCTTAAGTCCTCAGTCAACTGTAATATGCAAGCAGTAGGTTGTGGGTTCAAGAATTGTAATACTTGAATGGATAACGCCTTAATAATTTTTCTCGAAATAATTAGTGATTAGAGTTCTCAAGGGTAGAAATCAACTATATGAATTTATGTGATGTTTGATGACACTCAGTCGACTCACATAGTCAACTTTGAGACATTCTGCATGGTTCAAAATTTGATAGTGGATTTCATGAATCAACTATGATTAGTCAACTCTAGGAGTCGATTGAAGATCATTCTATATATGTTGGGTGATTATATTTAGTCGATTTTTTAAATTAACTCTTGAACATTCTGTTTGGTGAAGAAAATGAATAGTCAACTCAGGTAATTGACTATGTAACATTCTGTGATAATTGTGAAATCAAAATATGATTAGGCAACTCTAAGAGTCGACTGAAGATCATTCTATGCTGGGTGATTATAAATAGTGGATTCTTTAAATCAACTCTTGGACATTCTGTTTAGTCTAGTGAAGAACATGAATAGTTAACTCAGGTAGTTGACAATGTAATATTTTATACCTAGTGCATTTTGTCAATTGATTCCTCGAATCGACTTCTGAGCAATTTGTCTTCAAAGAATGCTGCTCAATCAACTCCAATAGCCGACTGAAGCTTGTAAAAACTTTATTTTGAAACCCAAAAGTTCCAAAAACTTTTGTGGATGTCCAATGATGATCTTCAGACTTAGTGTTCATTGATTAAGCACAAGTCTTATCCATGATTAGTTACCTAATGTCATCTGTATCTTGTTTGAGTTCTTGACTCAAAGTTATGCATCATGACAAGGATTTTGGATCAAGAATCATCATCTCAGCCCATCTAAGCAATACACAATCAAGATTTTCTTTAAATTTGTGTGAGATGTATGAATTAAGGTTGACTAAGTCCTAAGTGAGCATGCAATTTTATCTTAATAGTCAGTCTACATAGCACATGCCAAGCTCCCTTCTCAAGTAGGTGGATTTATTTTTTGGGAGAAGCTTAGTAAAGATGTCGGCTCAACAAGACTGAGCTCAATGTCTCCTTTAGATATATGATATCTAATGGAGTGGTACTTCACTTCAATATACTTGGTCCTAAAATAATAGCTCCTAGGGTTATAGTGTTGTGGTAGGACATTCAAGTTATTTCCAAGGCACCCGCAGTTCGATCCCCAACTATGATGTATTTATAGGAATTTTTCCTCCAAATGGAGCGCGCAATCAAAAGATGTTGAGCTTTTGGACTGCCCGCCACACACGCTTTCCGATTTACTCTGGTGATCAGTGGAAACTTTCGTTGGGTCACACCGATCACCTCAGGGATAGTCAATGAGACTAACTAGATTTATTATTTTTTTGGCGTCCTAAAATGATGCATTGAATTTTTTGTGAAGTTTATGGTACATATGTTATGGCACAAGACTTGAACATTTCTATTCTCAAGACCATAGTCTACTAGGATATGCATCATCCATAGCAACTAAATGTACCTCCACGGATTAGCACAATTGGTACATATATGGATGATTGCTCCAATAAGTCTTAGAGTCAATTTTCAACGGTGCAAAATATCTCGCTGGGTGTCTGACCTCCCCAATACAAAAGGTCATAGCACTAGGGCAAATACCCCTTGTAATTTACCCCCTTCCAAAGGTCGTTCTGGAGGGGCCGCTAAAGTAACTGTTAGTATTAGCCCTAGTACCAATTATGAGATGATTGTAAAGGACACATTATTGTATCATATTTCATTATAAATAAAAAGGCAAAGTTGGTTATTATATTTATTTCAGTTCAGTGCCGATTGAATAAATATAATAATATCCTTGGGTAGTAGGTTCTTATCTACAGTATATCAATTGATTGAATTAATAGTGAGATATTGTAGAGAACACTACTCTTAACTAATCCTAGTCGAGCATTAATATACAAGGATAATATTAATGCGTTGAGACTAGCATGTAGGTCAACGGATGACTTGATCTCACAAGTCATGGATATGAGATATCAGGTTGACACATGGGTATATATTAGAGAATATATACTGAATGACCCACCATGAGAATGTTTCATGGATCGTTATATGAGTGTCATAAACATTCTCATGTGACTATTGGTATCAATAGTCCTTAGACCTGAAGTCACTACGGTTCCCTACATTAGGAGTTGTGTACTTTGGTATCGGCAAACGTCACCTGTAACAAGGTGGACAATAAAGTCGATCACTGGGTATGCAATGAATTATGCGGAGGGATGTGAGTGATGTAGATGAGATCTATCCCTTCCATATGACGGAAGCGATATCTGTGGACCCCTTGATTAGTAGGACACAAAGAAAGCATGACCATGCTCAAATGAGTCAATATGAGATATTGAGCTTATTTGATTGAGTGTGTCTACTTAGAGATCAAGAAACACAAAGATTTATAAGAGGATGACACGGTCTATGCCTCATTGATCAATCTAGATGTCAAGGATAGAGGGACCAAGTCATACAAGATAATAGCCACGGAAAGGTTAGGTCGGATCTCGACTTTCTCGTCACTTGGGTACCAATGATGCCTTGCTAGATGTCACTCATTGCTTATGTATCTAAATGTTGATTTGGGTGCATTGCCAATGTTACGAGAACCTATTGGGTCACACACAAAGAGCAAGTAGATTTGGAGATGTATTCATATGATGAATACTTGGATTAAGTCTAATCTGAATTGGACTTATTGAATTAGACTCAATTGGATCTAATTATTGGATCAAGTCCAATTCAAACTAGACTCGAGGAAGTCAATTCAAATTAATGAAATAGTGATTCATTGAATTTGAATTGCATGAGAATTAATTGAGTAAGATTCGATTGAATTAGACTTGAGTTAGACTCGAGTGAGTTAGACTTGAGTTAGACTCAAGTGAGCTAAACTTGAGTTAGACTCAAGTGAATATGAAATGAGAGAGCATTAATTGAATTTTCGAAATTCAATGAATCACAATATTCAATTTTCGAAATTGAATATGAAAGGAGGAGTTTTCAAAATGGTCCTTAATGAAGAGTGAATACTAATTAAGACTCATTAATGGGATTAATGAGCATTAAGTTATTTTCATTAGATAAAAATACTTAAACCATTTTTCTCTCATTTTTCCTCACTTCTTCATTCTCTTTTCTCTTCTTCTTCCTCCCCTGGCCGAAATCACTCTTGGTTGCTAGCACAACCATATGTGATTTTTCTTCTCCATATTTGAGAGTTTGTAAAACAAACGGAGGAGTACTTGTTCTTGTGGATACCGAAAGTGGCACGGACGCTTTGATCATGCTGAGATCCGAGCAGTCAGGAGATCGAGTGCACGCTACAAAGGTATACTCTATCATGTTATTAGATATAAACTTAGTATATTATTCTTCTCCCTTCCCATGGATCTTCTGGAGGAAATAGGTTTTTTCACTGCGCATTTGCGTGTTTAGGAACCTATTTTCTTACAGTGGTATCAGAGCCACTTGCGAAGGGATATACTAAGTTTTAGAGTTTTATATGTGATATAGAAAAGCATGATAGGTTTATTATGATTTGCAAAATTATGAGTTTCGGCCAAAAATTAGTGTTTTGTTGAGAACGAAACATAGTTGGTATGTGACCAACAAGGTCTCCGCCAAAGTTGTTTTGTTCGGAACGAAACATAGTCAGTCTTAAGGGTAATAGGGTCTCGGGCATGGCAGCAACTCATAAATGAGTATGTAAAATTAATTTTGTTTCGGGGGTGCTGCCCCCTAACCCCTGCAAGGGGCGCTGCCCCTTGACCCCGCCGTGGCGTTGCGGCTCATAATTTGTTATTGCAATCATAATAAATTTATGTAGTAAATATGTCACGCCCCAGAGGAGTCCCTGTCCGAGAAAATTTCGGCAGCATCTCCCCTGTACGGTGGACAATCTGAAACTTTTCTACATCTCACAAATACCTCAGCCACAGGCGGCTGGAATAACAACAGTAAATAAAATCAATCACCACGCAGTTTATATACGTATTCAGCCTCTGGCTGTCACAACCACGCAGTTAATAAAAATAAACAACATAGTAATACTCTGACTCGAAATCAACCCTACTCAACTACACTCGTAAAGCCCAAATCCGATTTTTCTTGCCTCTTCTACCGTCCAGGCAGGCATGTAGAGTAAATCCAAATCATACTAAAAGTCCATCCAACGGAAAGATTCCATACAATATCCATATGTAAGTCCAAAACAAAACAAACACAAAGTCTGATAGCGAAAAGCTAGCATGAAACCACAACTCAAAAACCAGCAGAGGAGAAGCACTACGTGCAGTGGGGACTAGCGACTGGAACTCCCTCCTGACAGCATCAACCTGAAAATAACAACAATGGAGGCGGGGTGAGTCCAACACTCAGCAGGTACAATTGATATGCAAAGTAAAGAAATAACACCTAGCACTAATCATGCGTACAGTCTCCTGATAAAGATAAAGGTAACTACAAACCGAAGAAGACAGGAGAGAATCTGTACTAACCAAGACCCGGTAAAAGGACAAACGATCAAGAAGATATAGAAGACCAGATGCATGTCAATCAAGGTATCCAAGCAATGCGATATAAGTGCAACAAACACAAACACAACGAAATGCATCATGCATATGATGCCAATGTCATGGTCACCCCGGCGCCGGTAGAGCCCACAACAACGGGGGACCGAGTGGGTAGGATGTGACAACCGCACTCGCAACACTACTCCGATGAGTGATCGAGTGGACGGGATCTGTCGGAGTACACTTACTCCTACCCCAAATCATAAATGGGGAGCGCAATGCTCTCATCTCCGACACTATGACGGAGAGGGATCTCTAACGTGCTACACGCTGCGTCACACTACCCATGAGCGGACCAACGGAGCACCGGAAGAGCCAAACTGACGTGCTACCACGCTGTGTCCCGCTACCCATGAGCGTCACAACGGAGCACCGAACAGTGATGAAACTGGCAAAGTGCTCGACAATAAAGGAGCAATCAATCACTCAGCATGCAATCATGCGAATGGTGCATGTCACTAAACATGGTAATATACTAAACCAATCTCTGGACATATCATAATGTGCACCAAAGCGAATGAATCATATCAAGGTATCTGATCATATAAGGTATCAAACCTAGGTCCTGACATGGTAAAATATGGTTATATCACTACCCATGAGCATGTGGAATCAGGTATATATATCCATACAAGATGTAAACAAACAATCAATCAATAGGTAGCATGTATTGGGCAGTGATTAACCGAAACAAGTAAGAAACACAATTAATGCATCTTGTTAATTTAATTACTAAGCATATCAAAGACAATAAGTCAAAAGTACCCGCCTCCGAAAATAGAAAGTCCAATCTGACTCCGAGATACTCGTCTCGCGTCAAAATCCTGTGTTAAATCACACAGTTTAGCTAATTTAATTATAAACAAATAGCTAAACTAATTTCTAATCCACTGACCAGTTAGGGTTAGTTTCATTAACCCCATCTACACCGTTATACAACTTCTAAACCTAAATCAATAATTATCCACAACACGTATCAAATCCATACACTTACCTCAATTCACAACCGAACAAGATGCCGGAACTAAGTGAATGTTGCGATTGGAAATGAGATTGCTGCCAACACCAGAAAATCCACAGAACAGCCGTTTTCTGGTGGAACCCTTCACCGAATAGAACAAGATGAGATTACAATTCACCCCTGCAATCCAGCACAAAGATCACAATTGTATCAAAATCCCCAAATCTGCCTTACCTGAATCAGAGCCCTCGTTTTCTCACTGCAGGCAACTGATGGACTAAAAGGATCCGGCTGTGGAGAGATCTAGGGCACGATGAAGACAGAGGAGAGGTGGTCGGAGCCTAGGCCACGACTTAACACTTGTCTCCCGGCGAGCTTCTGTTGACCGCGCCCAGGAGAGGGAGAAGGCAAGTGGCGCTTGGTGGCTGGCACAGAGGAAGTGGAGATGGGTTGGCGGCGGTGCTAGGTCCAAAGAAGAGAGGCGCTGCTCCGTGCGTCGCCGGCGGCTAGGGCACGAAGGACGGCAGTGACAATGTCGGCTAAGCAAAGAAACTTGGTCGGCTGCCGGTGCTCGAAAGAGGAGAAGGGCCGGCGCTAGGGCACAAGTGACGGCGGCCGGCGCTGGAGTTTGTCTAGGGCAGAGGAAGAGAGGGGTTCGGCTCGGGAGAGAAGAAATAGAAGGAGAAGAAGTGGCCAAGGGTTTTGTGCTCTCGGGGAGGAGGAACCGTCGGCCGGCGGTTAGGGCCGGCGTTTGGCGCGAGAGAAGAAGAGAGCTCGGGTCGGCGTCGAGAGAAACCGGAGGAAAAGAAAAATAAGAAAAGAAAATAAAGAAAAGAAAATATAAAGGAAAAGAAAACTTTTCCTCGTTAAAATGGGTCGCCTAAACAGGCTTTTCTGGACCCCGTTTTTATCCCCTTGAACTCGTCCATATGAGCTCCGAAAAATTCCCGAAAAATGTCCAAAAATTCCGGAAAATTCCTTTATTAATATTCGCCTATTTTCGGTATTTTACATTCTCCCCGACTTATAAAAATTTGGTCCCCAAATTTCGTTATCTACCATCAGCAAGCACTAACAATAAACAGGAAGTATAAATGCTGAACGGTAAACTGAATCACATACCTCAAGTAAAAAGATGGGGATATCGAGCTCGGATAGTATCCTCGAGCTCCCAAGTAGCCTCCTCGTCCGAGTGATGCTGCCATCCGACTTTAACCAGCCGGATAGTCTTGTTCCGCAACTGACGCTCTTTCCGGTCGAGTATCCATACCGGAACCTCCTCATACGTAATGTCAGGCTGAACTGGAACGGGAATATCAGCCAGCACATGTGTCGGGTCAGGAATGTATCTCCTCAGCATAGATACATGAAATACATCATGGACGCCTGACAGGGACGGTGGTAGTGCCAATCGGTAAGCTACTACTCCGATCCTCTCCAAGATCTCGAAAGGACCAATATACCGCGGAGCTAGCTTACCTCTGAGGCCAAATCTCTTCACCCCTTTCGTGGGTGAAACTCGCAGAAATACATGGTCGCCAACAGAGAACTCTAGTGGTCTGCGTCTCCGATCAGCATAACTCTTCTGGCGATCTTGCGCCTCGGACATCCTTCGTCTAATAGTACGGACCAACTCTGCCTCCTGCTGAGCTCTCTGAGGTCCTAACAATTGGGCCTCCCCAACCTCCTCCCAGAGAGTGGGTGTCCGACAAGGCCTACCATACAACGCTTCAAACGGTGCCATCTGGATAACCGAATGAAAGCTGTTGTTGTAAGCGAACTCTACCAACGGCAAATGGTCCTCCCAACTTCCTCCAAAATCCAATACACAAGACCTCAGCAAATCCTCTAGAATCTAAATGGTCCGCTCTGACTGTCCATCTGTCTGCGGATGGAAAGCTGTACTGAAACGGAACTGTGTGCCCAAGGCCTGCTGTAGACTCTGCCAGAATCGAGACGTGAACTGTGGATCTCTATTTGAAATAATAGTCAAAGGAACACCATGTAATCTGATGATCTCCCGGCAATACAGATTTGCCAATCGATCCAGGGAATCAATCTTCCGGATCGCTTTGATTCCGGATCGCTAAGAAGTGCGCCGATTTGGTTAATCGATCAACGATTACTCAAATCGCGTCATGGCCTCGTCGTGTCCTCGGCAAACCCACCACAAAGTCCATGGTAATGTGTTCCCATTTCCACTCAGGAATAGGAATTCGCTGAAGTAATCCTGCAGGTCTCTGGTGCTCAGCCTTCACCTGCTGACAGACAAGACATCTCGCTACAAATTCCGCGATGTCTTTCTTCATATCGTTCCACCAGTAGGAACACCTCAAATCTCGATACATGTGGGTCCCATTTAGATGGATCGCAAATCGAGAGCGATGAGCCTCCTGAAGTAGCTCCTGCAAGACCGGGTGAGACTGAGGTACGCATAATCTGCCTCGGAAGTATATAATACCCTCCTCATCTCGTGTGAACTCGGTCTGCTGCCCGGAAACTATCTGATTGCTACTAAACTGCAAATGTTGATCACCGGCTTGTGCCTCTCGGATCCTCGTCACGATCGACTGAGCAACCATGGTAACAAGAATACCCTGCTCTGTCGGTCCCTGCTCCTCAAGATCTAACTCCGAGAAACTCTGAATCAAGTCCGTGACTGAAGTCCGGTGGCAAGCCAAAGTCCCTCTGGACTTCCTACTGAGTGCATCTGCAACCACATTAGCTTTCCCCGGGTGGTAGCTAATGGTACAATCATAATCCTTCAGGAACTCCATCCATCTCCTCTGTCGGAGATTAAGCTCCTTCTGAGTGAAAATGTATTTGAGACTCTTATGATCAGTGAGAATCTCAAATGTGATATCGTATAAATGATGCCGCCATAGCTTCAGAGCAAAGATGATGGCAGCTAACTCCAGGTCATGAACTGGGTAGTTCTTCTCATGCTCCTTCAGCTGACGAGAAGCATAAGAGACTACTCTGCCGTGCTGCATCAGAACAGCGCCCAAACCCTGAAGAGATGCATCGGTGTAAAGTACAAATCCGTCCTCTCCAGAAGGTAAAACCAAAACTGGAGCCGACACTAATCTCCGCTTCAGCTCCTGGAAGCTGGTCTCGCAATCCTCGGACCATATGAACTTCACGCCTTTCCGGGTAAGACGTGTCAGTGGCATAGCAATACGCGAGAAGCCCTCGACAAAACGTCGGTAATATCCGGCCAATCCCAGAAAACTGCGGATCTCCTGAACTGACTTCGGCTGCTCCCAACCGGTGACAGCCTCGATCTTCTGAGGATCAACTGAAATACCTCTGCTAGAAACCACGTGTCCCAGAAAACCAACTGAGGATAGCCAGAATGCACACTTGCTGAACTTCGCGTACAGCTGATGTCGTCGAAGAATCTCCAAGACTGTGCGAAGATGCTGTGCATGCTCCTCCTCGGAACGAGAGTAGACCAATATGTCATCAATGAAAATGATAACAAACTGATCCAGATACTCCAGAAAAATACGGTTCATCAAGTCCATAAACACCGCTGGAGCATTGATAAGCCCAAATGGCATTACCAAAAACTCATAATGACCATATCTGGTACGGAAAGCTGTCTTCTGGATGTCAGAATCTCTGACTCTCAACTGATGATATCCGGATCGCAGATCAATCTTAGAATACACTGATGTACCTCTGAGCTGATCAAACAAATCCTCAATCCGTGGTAATGGATATTTATTTCTGACGGTCACTGCATTCAGCTGCCTGTAGTCAATACATAACCTCATGGTGCCGTCTTTCTTCTTGACAAATAGAACTGGAGAACCCTATGGTGAAACACTAGGGCGAATGAATCCTCTGTCTAAAAGCTCCTGGAGTTGAACCTTCAGCTCGTTCAACTCTTTTGGTGCCATACGATACGGAGCTTTCGATGTCGGCGCGATTCCCGGAATCAGCTCAATAACGAACTCCACTGGCCTTCTGGGAGGCAAACCTGGCAGCTCCTCTGGAAATACATCTGGGTATTCGACAGAACGTCGGAGTGCGAACTACTACATGTCCTCGATCGATCAGCGACAACAGAAAACCATGATAGCCGTGAGACAGCAGCTTCTGAGCCTGAATCGCTCGATGCGGTGAAACTCCACGAGGGTTGGTTCGGAGGCCGGAAGGTGACCACCCTCGTCTGGCAATCAACGGTAGCATAATATACTGACAGTCAATCCATGCCAAGAATGACATCAAACTCGACCATCTCCAATACTAGAAGATCTACCGTAAGTATCATGTTGCCAAAGTCTAACGGGCAACCTCTGATCTCCTGGGTGACGTCTAAAGTATCACCGGACGGTAGGGAGACAGTCAATCGCCGCAACCTAACAGTAGGTAATCTACCAATCTCCCGCATAAAGGTACGGGATATAAAAGAGTGCGAACTATCAGTATCAATCAAAATATCAGCAGTAAATGCATAAATGGAAATCGTACCGTGGAAAACAAATCCGTCGGCCCGCTGAGCATCCTCTCTGGTAATCGCATGAACATGACCAGTCTCTGGCGGAGGAGGAGGTGGTAACTCGCTTGCCCGGTGCTGGGCCGGGCGTAAGCCGCCATCGAGGCGCCCGGACTATGTGCGGATAAGGCCGAGAGGATGGTGGATCTGATACTGCGGTGGCGGGGACCGAGTCTGACATCGGAGTCGGATAATAAGGTCTGGAGCAAAACTGGGGTGCTACTGAGCACCTGAGTACTCTGTCCAAGCATGCCAAATCTGCGGAGGAGCTGCCTCCGCCGTGTGTGAGGGTGAGAATCTCCGCCTCCTCGTCGAGACACCGATCGACTAGACTGCCCTCTCGACCCTCCGGAGGCCGAGCCTTGGTGACACTCGGCTCTGGTGCCAGCGGTTGCAATAAAAGCAAGACAGTGCAAGTCAAGATGTGGTCTCGGGAACCACATCGAAACATCTAGATATCGCTGGTGGGTCTGTTTCCGATCTCTGAGGAGACCGAAACGCCCCGAGGAAGGCTCACGACTTCGAGGTGTCCTCGCTCGAGAAAATTTGGCATCTCCTGGACGGTGGACAATCAAACTTTCTACATCTCACAAATACCTCACCCAAGCGGCTGGAATAACAACGATAAATAAAATCAATCACCACGCAGTTTATATACGCCTCTGGCTGTCACAACCACGCAGTTAATAAAAATAAACAACATAGTAATACTCTGACTCGAAATCAACCCTACTCAACTACACTCGTAAAGCCCAAATCCGATTTTTCTTACCTCTTCTGCCGTCCAGGCAGGCATGTAGAGTAAATCCAAATCATACTAAAAGTCCATCCAACGGAAAGATTCCATACAATATCCATATGTAAGTCCAAAACAAAACCAACACAAAGTCTGATAGCGAAAAGCTAGAATGAAACCACAACTCAAAAACCAGCAGAGGAGAAGCACTACGTGCAGTGGGGACTAGCGACTGGAACTCCCTCCTGACAGCATCAACCTGAAAATAACAACAATGAAGGCGGGGTGAGTCCAACACTCAGCAGGTACAATTGATATGCAAAGTAAAGAAATAACACCTAGCACTAATCATGCGTACAGTCTCCTGATAAAGATAAAGGTAACTACAAACCAAAGAAGACAGGAGAGAATATGTACTAACCAGGACCCGGTAAAAGGACAAACAGTCCGAAAGGTATAGAAGACCTGTATGCATGTCAATCAAGGTATCCAAGCAATGTGCAGCATATAAGTGCAACAAACACAAACACAAACAGTAAATGCATCATGCATATGATGCCAATGTCATGGTCACCCCTGACGCCAGTCAGCCGACTCACAACAACAGTGGGACCGAGTGGGTAGGGATGTGACAACCGTGCACTCTGCAACACTACTCCTGATGAGTGATCGAGTGGACGGGATGTTGTCGGACACATGCTCCTACCCCAAATCATAAATGGGGGCGCAATGCTCTCATCTCCCGGTACACTATGATGGAGAGGATCTCAGCATACTGCGTCACACTACCCATGGCGGATCAGCGGAGCACCTGGAAGAGTCAAGCCGGCGTGCTACCACACCGTGTCCCGCTACCCATGAGCGTCACAACGGAGCACCGAACAGTGATGAAACTGGCAAAGTGCTCGACAATAAAGGAGCAATCAATCACTCAGCATGCAATCATGCGAATGGTGCATGTCACTAAACATGGTAATATACTAAACCAATCTCTGGACATATCATAATGTGCACCAAAGCGAATGAATCATATCAAGGTATCTGATCATATAAGGTATCAAACCTAGGTCCTGACATGGTAAAATATGGTTATATCACTACCCATGAGCATGTGGAATCAGGTACATATCCATACAAGATGTAAACATACAATCAATCAATAGGTAGCATGTATTGGGCAGTGATTAACCGAAACAAGTAAGAAACACAATTAATGCATCTTGTTAATTTAATTACTAAGCATATCAAAGACAATAAGTCAAAAGTACCCGCCTCCGAAAATAGAAAGTCCAATCTGACTCTGAGATACTCGTCTCGCGTCAAAATCCTGTGTTAAATCACACAATTTAGCTAATTTAATTATAAACAAATAGCTAAACTAATTTCTAATCCACTGACCAGTTAGGGTTAGTTTCATTAACCTCATCTACACCGTTATACAACTTCTAAACCTAAATCAATAATTATCCACAACACGTATCAAATCCATACACTTACCTCAATTCACAACCGAACAAGATGCCGGAACTAAGTGAATGTTGCGATTGGAAATGAGATTGCTGCCAACACCAGAAAATCCACAGAACAGCCGTTTTCTGGTGGAACCCTTCACCGAATAGAACAAGATGAGATTACAATTCACCCCTGCAATCCAGCACAAAGATCACAATTGTATCAAAATCCCCAAATCTGCCTTACCTGAATCAGAGCCCTCGTTTTCTCACTGCAGGCAACTGATGGACTAAAAGGATCCGGCTGTGGAGAGATCTAGGGCACGATGAAGACAGAGGAGAGGTGGTCGGAGCCTAGGCCACGACTTAACGCTTGTCTCCCGGCGAGCTTCTGTTGACCGCGCCCAGGAGAGGGAGAAGGCAAGTGGCGCTTGGTGGCTGGCACAGAGGAAGTGGAGATGGGTTGGCGGCGGTGCTAGGTCCAAAGAAGAGAGGCGCTGCTCCGTGCGTCGCCGGCGGCTAGGGCACGAAGGACGGCAGTGACAATGTCGGCTAAGCAAAGAAACTTGGTCGGCTGCCGGTGCTCGGAAGAGGAGAAGGGCCGGTGCTAGGGCACAAGTGACGGCGGCCGGCGCTGGAGTTTGTCTAGGGCAGAGGAAGAGAGGGGTTCGGCTCGGGAGAGAAGAAATAGAAGGAGAAGAAGTGGCCAAGGGTTTTGTGCTCTCGGGGAGGAGGTACCGTCGGCCGGCGGTTAGGGCCGGCGTCGGGCGCGAGAGAAGAAGAGAGCTAGGGTCGGCGTCGAGAGAAACCGGAGGAAAAGAAAAATAAGAAAAGAAAATAAAGAAAAGAAAATATAAAGGAAAAGAAAACTTTTCCTCGTTAAAATGGGTCGCCTAAACAGGTTTTTCCGGACCCCGTTTTTATCCCCGTGAACTCGTCCATACGAGCTCCGAAAAATTCCCGAAAAATGTCCAAAAATTCTGGAAAATTCCTTTATTAATATTCGCCTATTTTCGGTATTTTACAAAATATATTGTGAATATATGTGACATGGTGCATGGTTATGGCTCTTGATTCCCCTATGTGGTTGTGTGTGTTGTTGTAATTTATAATACGATCTGTGTGTCGTGCCTTCATCCCTTTTATTCCTATTGTAATTTAGACTACACTTGAATGTTAATCGAGTTTCTTTAGATTTTGTAATGTACAAATTAGAAATTTAGTCTACTGGACGATGGGTGAAAAGGAAGGAAGGAAGGAAGGACAACAGCACATGGTGACAAAAGGGAGCGCTTGGAGAAGCTGATTCGACCTAGGTGGACTCATCGCTCTTCTCATTGGCTTGAGAAGATTGTAGTTTATGGGGGCCATAACCGTGTCACATTTTGATTTATGCATATATGTGTGATGTGTGCTATGTGATGTATTTGATACATGTTTAGTTTAAAAGATTAGGTCTTTTTAATATATGCCTACCAAAAGTTTAATACTCACTTATGGCTCGATCAATTGTAGTCAGGTTTTGCCAAAGCAAAGTGACTCAATTTATCTTGCTAGAGTGCGACTGGACAATTGTGATGTCCGAATATTAAACTTTGGGTACAACTTAAGTTGTCTCACTTAGATTGAGAATTTAAAGACATATCCCATAAGATGCAATTCAAATTGTACTAATTTTGGGTGATTAGCCAAAGCTAACTCAAGATGAGCTATAATATGAATTTCATAAGATGGGCAAAATGAACAAATAGACTTGTTCATCTCGCTATACAAGAGTTGCATTTGATGCAATTGGTATATGATGCCTACCTACATTATACGAGTCTTGGGCGATTAGCCAAAGCTAACTCAAGATAAGTATAATAAGGATCTTGCCCCACATGAATGTCATTGCGATTGGATTTGGAGCTAGTAGTGTGGGTAAAACCACAACCATGACTCGCTCCTACCAAGCTTTACAATTCAGTGGGAGCATCATTTAATTAAAGGCCTAATTAAATGATCGATATATGATACTAAGTTCTGCATTATGTTGTTGTAGATAACCATGTCGTCAAACACGTCGAACACTCTCTCTCTGCGATCTGTCCTTGATAAGGACAAGCTCAATGGAGCTAACTTCCTAGACTGGTACAGAAACTTGAGAATAGTTCTCAAGCAAGAACAAAAATTGTACGTCCTAGAGTAACACATTCCTGAGGCACCCTCGCTAATGCTACTAGAGCTGATAGGGATGCTTACAAGAAGCATCAAGATGATGCATTAGATGTGTCATACCTTATGCTCGCCACCATGAACTCTGAGCTTCAAAAGCAACATGAGAACATGGATGCTTATGATATGGCTAAACACCTTAGACAACTATATCAAGGACAAGCAAGGCATGAGAGATTTGAGATCTCTAAAGCGTTGTTTCAATGCAGAATGCAAGAAGGAAGTCCCATAGGACCATATGTACTCAAAATGATTGGGTATGTAGAAAACCCACAGCGGTTGGGATATCCACTAGGCCAAGAATTGGCCACTGATCTTATCTTGCAGTCTTTGCCCGATAGCTATAGTCAATTTATCATGAACTACAACATGAATAAAATTGACAAACTACTGCCTGAGATGTTGAGCATGTTAAGAACTACTGAACTAAACCTTAAGAAGGCAAAGCCTAGTTCCATTCTAATGGTGTCTAAAGGCAAAGGCAAGTGGAAGCCTAAAGGTAAGGGTAAGACCCAAGCCAAAGGCAAGGGCAAGGGCAAGACTCATGCACTGAAACCTAAAGGTGGGGTTGCTAAGGAACCTGCTTCCACTGTGGTGAGAAAGTTTACCTAGAGGAACTGAAACGGAAGAGAAGTGAGACTTCTGCCTCAGGTATATATGTTATAGAAGTCAATCTATCTATTTCTTCTTCATGGGTATTAGATACCGGATGTGCATCTCACATTTGTACTAAGGTGCAGGGGCTGAGAAATAGTAGAGCATTGACAAAGGGCGAAGTGGACCTACGAGTAGGCAATGGTGCAAGAGTTGCTACTATCGCTGTAGGAACATATTCTTTATCTTTGCCCACTGGGCTTGTTTTAAAACAAGAAGAGTGTTGTTATGTGCCCGCTTTGACAAAGAACATTATCTCTGTTTCTTGTTTGGACAAGAAAGGCTTTTTATTTGTAATAAAGGACAAATGTTGTTCCGTTTATTTCAATGATATGTTCTATTGTAGTGCACCTCCTATGAATGACCTCTATGTTCTAGACTTTGAAAACCCAATCTATAACGTAAATACCAAACGGTTCAAGTCTAATGATTTGAACCAAACATATCTCTGGTATTGTCGCCTAGGTCACATAAATGAGAGTCGCATATCCCAACTCCATAAGGATGGACTTTTGGATTCATTTGATTTTGAATCATATGAGGCATGCGAATCTTGTCTTCGAGGCAAGATGACAAAGACTCCATTTAGTCGACATGGTGAAAAGGCTAATGATCTCTTAGGACTCATACATATAGATATATGTGGGCCTTTCAGAATAACTGCTGGAGGAGGCTATTATTATTTCATTACCTTCACTGATGATTTCAGTAGATACGGCTATGTATATCTGATGAGACACAAGTCAGAATCCTTTGAAAAGTTCAAAGAATTCAAGAATGAAGTACAAAACCAACTTGGTAAGAGTATTAAAATGCTTCAATCAAATCGAGGTGGGGAATACCTTATCCAAGAGTTTCATGACCATCTCATTGAGTGTGGAATCATATCTCAGCTCACTCCACCTGGAACACCACAATGGAATGGTGTATCAGAAAGGAGAAATCATACTTTATTAGATATGGTACGATCGATGATGAGTCATACAGATCTTCCTACTTCCTTCTGGGGATATGCTCTAGAGACGGTCGCTTTCACACTTAACCGAGTTCCATCTAAGGCCGTCATAAAGACACCATATACGATATGGACTGGGAAGAGTGGGATGTCTTTTATGAAGATTTGGGGTTGTGAGGCTTACGTTCGACGACAGGTCTCAGATAAACTTGGACCCAAATCAGACAAGTACTATTTTGTAGGATATCCCAAGGAAACAAAGGGATATTACTTCTATAGAAGGCAAGGTGTTTGTTGCCAGAACTGGTGTCTTTCTAGAAAGGGAATTTATTTATAGAAAGACTAGTGGAAGTGAAGTCGATCTTGAAGAAATTCAAGATACACAAACTAGCACTGATGTCTTGATGGAAATTGAACAGACACCACAAGAAGTTGTGGAGCAACAACCTGTTTAAGTAGCACACGCTCTACGGAGATCTGATAGGACCCACCGTCAACCTGAGAGATATCCATTTCTCTTGTCTGACCACGGTGATGTAGAACTTATTGATCTTGATGAGCCTACATCTTATCAGGAAGCTATACAGGGCCCAGATTCTGAGAAATGGCTAGAGGCCATGGGATCCGAAATGGAATCCATGTATACTAACTAAGTATTGACTTTGGTTGATCCACCTGAAGGGATCAAACCCATTGGGTGTAAGTGGGTCTTCAAAGTGAAGACTGGCATGGATGGGCATAAGTATACCTATAAAGGTAGATTGGTAGCTAAAGACTTCAAGCAAATTCATAGTATAGACTATGATGAAACTTTTTCACCAGTTGCGATGCTTAAGTCCATTCAGATTTCACTTGCTATAGCAGCTTACTATGATTATGAGATATGGCAGATGGATGTCAAAACTGTATTTCTTAACGGAAATCTACTCGAGGATGTGTACATGACACAACCTGAGGGTTTTGTAGATCCAAAGCATGCTGGAAAGGTTTGTAAGTTGCAAATATCTATTTATGGATTAAAGCAAGCTTTTAGAAGCTGGAATCTTCGATTCGATGATGCAATCAAAACATTTGGTTTTATTAAGAATGAAGATGAACCTTGTGTCTACAAGAAGGTTAGTGGGAGCACAGTCATCTTTCTCATATTGTATGTAGATGACATACTACTCATTGGAAATGATATCCCTACTCTTCAGTCAGTGAAGACTTGGCTTGGGAATTATTTTTCAATGAAAGACTTAGGTGAAGCAGCCTATATTTTAAGCCTTAAGATCTATAGAGATAGATCTAAAAGATTACTTGGCCTAAGCAGAGTATATACATTGACAAGGTTCTTAAACGTTTTGCCATGGAGAATTCCAAGAAGGGATTCTTGCCTATGTCACATGGTGTGAGTCTTTCGAAGACTCAACGCCCCTCTTCTAAGGTAGAAAGGGACCGCATGGATCAGATCCCTTATGCATCAGATATAGGGTCTATCATGTACGTCATGCTTTGTACTCGCCCAGATGTCTCATATGCTTTAAGCATGACGAGCATATACAAATCAAATCTAGGTCAAGGTCACTGGACAGCAGTCAAGAATATTCTTAAATACTTGAGAAGGACTCAAGATTATTTCTTGATCTTTGGAGGCGATGAAGAGCTTGTTGTAAAGGGTTACACCGATGCTAGCTTCCAAACAGATAAGGATGATTACATATCACAGTCAGGGTATGTGTTTTGCTTAAATGGTGGTGCTATGAGCTGGAATAGTTTGAAGCAGGACACAGTCGTTGATTCTACAACAGAGGCCGAGTATATTGCTGCTTCAGCTGCAGCAAAGGAGGCTGTTTGGATCAGGAAGTTCATTATAGAGCTTGATGTTGTTCCTAGTATAGCGAGTCCAATAGACCTCTATTGTGACAATAATGGGGTTATTGCACAGGCTAAGGAACCTCATTCTCATCAGAGATCCAAACACATACTACGGTGATTCCATCTCATTCAAGAGAACATCGATAGAGGAGATGTGAAGATATTCAGAGTATCGACCGATGCTAACATTGCAGATCCTTTGACCAAGGTTTTGGCACAGAGAAAGCATGATGGTCACACTAGGTCAATGGATATTCGATATCTCAGTGATTGACACTAGTGCTAGTGGAAGATTGTTAGTATTATCCCTAGTACCAATTATGAAATGATTGTAAATGGCACATTATTGTATCATATTTCATTATAAATAAAAAAGTAAAGTTGGTTATTATATTTATCTCAGTTCAGTGTCGATTGAATAAATATAATAATGTCCTTGGGTAGTAGGTTCTTATCTATAGTATATCAATTGGTTGAATTGATAGTGAGATATTGTAGAGAACACTACTCTTAACTATTCCTAGTCGAGCATTAATATACAAGGACAATATTAATGCATTGAGACTAGCATGTAGGTCAACGGATGACTTGATCTCGCAAGTCGTGGATATAAGATATCAGGTTAACACATGGGTATATATTAGAGAATATATACTGAATGACCCGCCATGAGAATGTTTCATGGATCATTATATGAGTGTCATAAACATTCTCATGTGACTATTGGTATCAATAGTCCTTAAACCTGAAGTCACTATGGTTCCCTACATAAGGAGTTGTGTACTTTGGTATCGGCAAACGTCACCTGTAACAAGGTGGACAATAAAGTCGATCACTGGGTATGCAATGAATTATGCGGAGGGATGTGAGTGATGTAGATGAGATCTATCCCTTCCATATGACGGAAGCGATATCTGTGGGCCCCTTGATTAGTAGGACACAAAGAAAACATGATCATGCTCAAATGAGTCAATATGAGATATTGAGCTCATTTGATTGAGTGTGTCTACTTAGAGATCAAGAAACACAAAGATTTATAAGAGGATGACACGGTCTATGCCACATTGATCAATCTAGATATCAAGGATAGAGAGACCAAGTCATACAAGATAATAGCCACGGAAAGGTTAGGTCGGATCTCGACTTTCTCGTCACTTGGGTACCAATGATGCCTTGCTAGATGTCACTCATTGCTTATGTATCTAAATGTTGATTTGGGTACATTGCCAACATTACGAGAACCTATTGGGTCACACACAAAGAACAAGTAGATTTGGAGATGTATTCATATGATGAATACTTGGATTAAGTCTAATCTGAATTGGACTTATTGAGTTAGACTCAATTAGATCTAATTATTGGATCAAGTCCAATTCAAACTAGACTCAAGGAAGTCAATTAAAATTAATGAAATAGTGATTCATTGAATTTGAATTGCATGAGAATTAATTGAGTAAGACTCGATTGAATTAGGCTTGAGTTAGACTCGAGTGAATTAGACTTGAGTTAAACTCAAGTGAGCTAAACTTGAGTTAGACTCAAGTGAATATGAAATGAGAGAGTATTCAATGAATTTTCAAAATTCAATGAATCACAATATTCAATTTTCGAAATTGAATATGAAAGGAGGAGTTTTCAAAATGGTCCTTAATGAAGAGTGAATACTAATTAAGACTCATTAATGGGATTAATGAGCATTAAGTTATTTTCATTAGATGAAAATACTTAAACCATTTTTCTCTCATTTTTCCTCACTTCTTCATTCTCTTTTCTCTTCTTCTTCCTCCCCTGGCCGAAATCACTCTTGGTTGCTAGCACAACCATATGTGATTTTTCTTCTCCATATTTGAGAGTTTGTAAAACAAACGGAGGAGTACTTGTTCTTGTGGATACCGAAAGTGGCACGGACGCTTTGATCGTGCTGAGATCTGAGCAGTCAGGAGATCGAGTGCACGCTACAAAGGTATAATCTCATGCTCTTTAGATCTAACTTAGTATAAAGTTTGTTTCCCTTTGCATGGATCTTCTGGAGGAAATAGATTTTTCCGCTGCGTGTTTGCGTGTTTAGCAACCTATTTCCTTACTGTAACGACTTCACATTTTGCTATAATATAATATGTACACTCGAATTGCAACATATTCGACTTTGATCAAGGAGAAAGCTACTCAATGTTGTTTCCTACTACACCAACTCACTATAGAGGACCTAAGAAATTGGTAGCTTCATCTAGTGCTCTTATGATTCAACCCGCAACCTCCATAATCAAAATTGTTGTATCTTAGGGGTTCAAAGCTCTTTGCCCTAGTGTGCTATAATTTTATATTTATCATGCTCTCAAGGTACCTTTCTATTGCACTCTTATAGAGTTTGGGATCGGCTAATTTTTCTTCTATATTATTGTCTAACTTTACATTAATAGACATTAGAGTAATTAATTCTTTTACATTTTTCTTAATGATCTCCTTAATATACTTGGTCTGGTGTATGTAAATCCTTTCCTTCATTTGTTTAATCTAAAGTCCTAGGAAGAACGAAAGCACTTCCACAGGACTCACTTCAAACTAGTTCGATTAGTGCACTCTTTTATAAGGACTTTATTTGTAGATCCAAAGATAATATCATCTACGTAAATATAAATTCTAAAAATGCCAATCTCTTTTATCTTCAAGAATAATATATGGTGTTGGACGTTCGGGGTCAACGTATAACCTTTTATAAAAAAAAAAATAATGTATGGTTAATCTGACCTCTCATAAATCCTTTAGATATTAGAAAGATGGATAACATTTCGTATCATGCTTTATGTGCTTGTTCAAGTAATATATGACCTTTTTAGTTTGTACACATGGGGAAATCCAGGTTCTCAAAATTTGAAGGTTGTTCTAGAAATACTTCCTCTTTTAAAAACCTATTTAGGAATACTAACTTAGCATTCATCTAATAGTATTTAAATCCTTTATAAACAACATAAACTAATAGGAACCGAATTGTTTAGGGTTTAGGGTTTGATTCAGAACGAGCTATAGGATTGTAGATCTTGTTATAATTTAGTCCCTCTACTTCTTTAGGTATCAATCTGACTCTATTGTTCTCTTGTTATCAAGTTTATTCCTAAACACCTATTTCATATCGACGACAACAGATCCTTTTTCGATTTAAGAACTAAGTCGCATACCTAATTCTTCTCGAATTGGTTAAGTTTATTTTACATAATCTAGAGTTAATTATTTTGAATAATGATTTGGAAAATAATTATTATTTTAAAAATTAAATTAGAGTTAATCAGATTTTAATTTATAAGCTCAAATTATTTTTTTAAGAGTTATAGAAATTAAATTATAGTGAAAATAATTTTTAAAAAAATACATTTGTTATAAAGTTTCTAAAGTCTGAGAAACTTTTAATTCTAAATTAATAAATCAATTAGTTGAAGAAGATTAGGATTCGATGGTAATTAGACTCTACTAGTTAGATTAGCCCCCACGATTGAGATTGAGATTAAGATCTCATGTCTATATATAGATGGGCTTGTTCAAGATCTCCATGTGAGAGATGTGTGGTACAACTAATTATATTTAGAACATAGTTATTGCCCTCTCCCTCTCGTGCATTGACACCGTATCATGTGCATTGACATCATATCATGACGACACTTCAATTTCTCCCTTTTTACTAGAAGGCGTATCGTCGAATATGACATTTATCCAAAGGCATATAGTAGTTTAGTTTATACCAAACGGTATGAAAAAATTATCCTTTTATCCCTCCCGCCAATCTACCAACGTTCTCTTTTCGATCATCATTTTCCAAACATTCAAATCATATTTTTAATTAAAAATTATTTTATGGTTCGGATGTACATCCTCTTACCCTCTCTCTCCCTCCATCTCTCTTCCTAGTCTTATAAACACGAAAAGATCATGAGCCTCCTTCGCTTATCATACCTTCTCGTGCTGTTTTGCGGAATTGCAAAAGATGATTTAGGGTTTCTTGATATTGTCATAAGAGTTTCAAGAGAAGAATTCAAAGGACAACATCGGTTAAGAACCTCAATGTTAAAGGACAAATTTCTAACAAGAGTGAAATTAGTAGAAGAAGATAGTTAAAGATTTAGCAATGTATGTATAAATTTACTACTATAAAAATAGGATTTTCATGTAAAAAAATTTATATTTTGGTACCAAAGGGGTGATGACAAAAATCGTGTTTATGGTTTCATTGGATGTGTAAGGAATAAATATTCAACAACACTTGCAATATGATGTACTCCAATACTTAATCGGTTTACAAGGTGCTCCACTGTGATAGTAGATTTTAGCTAGACCTTACTCGAGCATGTTAGGTTGATATGGTAGGTACTAGCACGTTGGACCTAATATGAAATCATATCAGACCCACTTTCTTGATCAATATTTTAGTTTGATACCATATCTATATTTTCCTCGCTCAACCCTTCATAGTGATTGAGAGCTTGCATAAATTCAATTACCCTAGGTCCATCAATATATTTTGATCAAAATCTATTTGTGGACCTAAACTTATTTGATTACACCCAATTATAGTGTTATTAGAGTTCTAAGGAGTAAATTGTGTTATCCATTGCTTATCTAGGGCTCTCCATAGTGGTCCAACGTTACGAGAAGTTTCTTCTTCAATGTGGGTCTGATATGTGATGATATCAGGCCTAATGTGAGCCTAATATTATCACATATCAGGATCAACATGGGTATGATATGGGATCATATCAGGTCCAACGTGATCTTTGGTTAAAACTTTACTTTTACACTATATATACCTTTTTCTCGCTCAACCCTTCCTAGTGGTTGAAATTATGCAAAATTATAAAAAAAAACCCTAGGTCCATATCAGTTGGATTGTGTCACAACTACTAATAAATTATGAAAATCTAATATGTACACTATATATCTGGTTACTTGGTCTTTGTTAAATTAGTGTGTACAACAACACTTGAATATGTAGTTGTAAGTTTACTAAATTAGTTTGTAATTTATTTATTAGGTACGATCATAGTACTTAAGAAATTCTCTCTGAGATATGGAATACGCTTGATCAAATTCTTGCATGGGACATGGAGCTAATGTAGGAGAATTATCTAAAATAAATATTCCATCGTCTTTTGAGTATAGTGGTGTGCAGAACACAAATAGAAATACTAGTAGCAATTTGACATTTAATCTAAATGAAGAAATAAGTATTCTAGAAGATGAGATTCTGAATCCTTGTACAACACTTGGTGATTACTTTGAGCCTACATAGAGTGAGGAGGAAGGTCATTATATCCAAATTGGAGAGGAATTATAATACAATATAGATGTATAAGAATTCTTAGCTGATGATATGCAGATTGAACAATATAAAATTTTCCCAGAGAAGTATAGTGACTTAGAGGAGGAGTTTCCAATAGCTGATGATCTATATATTCTAAATTCTTAATTGCTCCAAAAGCCAATTGAGAGGCAACAAATGAGCATGAATTTTGTGTTGGACAGATTTTTCCGTTTCGACAAGAATTCAAGAATACACTTGTGAAACATGTCATTGTTAAACATATGAGATATAGCCCAGTTCACACCCTAAAAAATAAAGTAAAAGTCATCTGTTTCAATCAACCATGTACATGAAAAGTAATTGTCTGAGGGTATGTAGAGTTCACTATTACGAAATATGTAAAGGAACATCAATGTGGCACCATTAGGAAAATTAATAATCATCAAGCATGCTCTTTTTCCTTTGTAACGTCTTTTGTTGAAGAGCAATTTTTTGTTAATAAATAGTATAAATCAAGTATGATTATATCAGATATAAAAGCAAGGTTTGAAGTGACCATATCATACAAAAATAGTATACATAGCTCAGGAGAAAGCGATGAAGGTCATTGGAGATTATGACCAAGCTTATAGAAATCTTCCACTATATCTCTGTGATATAAAAGTTAAGGATCTTAAAACCTCTGTGGCACTACAAAGGAATAGTGATAATCAGCTCCAATAGTGTTCTTGGGGTTTTAGAGCTTATCAAAAAGTATTCAGGTCTTATCTTCATAAATTGATCTGAATTGATGTCACACATCTAAAAGGAAAGTATCCGGGTGTGTTGTTGATGGCTACAACAATTTATGCTAATGACAATGTCCTTCTAGTAGCCTTTGGAATCGTTGAAATTGAATGTAGGTCTGCTTAGAGTAGTTTTTGGATCATATGAAGAGATTCTTTGCTGTTGATGCACATTCAATGAGCATAGTATCAGATAGACATCGTAGCATTATATCAATAGTTAGGAAAGTCTACCCAACCGCCCATCATGATTTCTGTTGTCACCACATGTCTTACAATATAATAACAGATATTGGCAGTAGATCATATTTAGGCTTGTTTTGGGCAGCAACATGCTTGAAAAACATCCAGATGCCTAAAGTGGCTTTAGAACATTGATCCTAAAAGATGGGCTAATACACACTTTAGTGGGAGAAGGTACACAATGCTAACCACTAATTGTGTAGAGAATTTAAATGCTTTGTTCAAGCATACACGTGAACTTCCCATAAATAGGTTAATTGATAATAGCAGAAGAAAGGTAGCTCAATGGTTCTTTAACCATGGAGAGGAAGTCTTGAAATGGTATGTTGCTTTGACACCTCATGCTACCAAAAAATAGATTCAAGAAGAGTGAAAGCTAGATGATATAAAGTTCACCCCTACTCTCAATCTGAAATGGAAGTAAAGGCATAGGTTGCTTCATTCATTATTGATTTGGAAAAAAAATTGTAACTGCGGGGAGTTTCAAATTTCAGGACTGCCTTGCTCACATGCTATTGCCGTCATCATTCACTGCAACATGGATACACTCCCATATTATGAGCATTATTTTCATTTATAGAATTGGAATACGACATACATGAATCATATTTATCTCTGTCGAAGCAAGGAATTTTGGCTTAGGAGCATAAACAACATTATACTTCTATGTCCCTCTACCCTTGTGCAACTAGGTAGGCAAAAGAAGGCACGGATTGAGCCAAAACATAATGGGAAGGTAAAAAAATCAAATGCAGTCAGTGTAAACAACTGAGCCATAATTGAAGGACTTGTAGAATGCTGTCAACCCTTAGTTCTTAACTTGTATATGTATACAGGAATATTCTGCTTGATTTATATAGTTTGTAAGTAGGTGGAGTAGATCCTTATATTTTGTATGCAGTATATTCATAATGTTGTAAGAAAAATAGTTGAGCAAAGTGATGTTACTGTTATATGTTTGTATGTAATATTTATTTTTTAATATAGTATTATCTATGATATGAAAGTGTAAACCAATCCTAGTAAGACAGAACTAATACTTCACACCATATCTCTATTTTATAAAATAAAAACTTGTTAGCAGTTGTGAATATTCAGAAATATAATAGGCTCAATCTAGCTGTGCATTTCAACTCACCAGGTTGGGGTTGAAATGTCAAAGTCTTGTAAATTTATTTTCAACTATAACTAAGTTATAACTTAAACAAAATGAGTGTTGTTGTGCTTGAAAAATAAAATAGGGCAATGGTTGTTGGTCATTGAATACAAATCAGGTGCACATGTCCCGTGCCAACTGATACGAAGCAATAAATTCATTTGTAGTGGTTATAATTAAGTTTTGACACCATATATAGCTTCTCCTCTCTCAACCCTTCATAGAGAACATGAATTTAAAGAAATTCAAGTACCGTGGGGCCATCAGTGAATTTTGGTTAAAATCCACTGATGAACGTAGACATCTCTGATTGCGGTCATTTTAAGTCTTGTGAGTTTCTAGTATTCCAAGGACTTTAATGTTAGGGTCATTTGGTGCTAGAGGGGGGCGCATGCTCGTTGCTTGCTTCTTTGATAATGATTTGCAACGGATAGTCTTCACAATAAGCTAACAATGCTAACAATAGGATTTACTTGGTATCCACCTCAAGAAGAGGTGACTAATCCAAAGATTCACACACGACAGACACTCCACTAATGAAAACACTCCTTCATGGTAACTACCGAAGGCGAAGAAGCCTTACACAAACTCTCAATACACTGAGAAAAAAAAAACTTATACAATACAAATCTTACAAGATTTACAAAACTCTAGTTTGCTTCTTCTCCTTGTGGAGCGCCTCTTGACCTTGAAAGTGCAGCAACACTTTGCTCCAAGAAAGCTTCAAGAACTGGCGTGGACACCTGAGAGTGATCGTGAGAAGTGGAGAGAAAGATCTGCGGAGGACGCTCACCAACGGCCTTATTCTGCGCAACGGTTGCCTCACAGTCGATCGGCTGATCGATTGGGGAGGCTGAATCGATCGGATGATCGATTCAGCCTTCTTCTGTGCTTTCTGGAAAGCACCTGAATCGATCGACCGATCAATTCAGGCTTCCTCGCGATCGCGTGAGAAAACTCAGCCCCCAATTGATCGGCTGATCGATTGGGAAGCGTTCTGTGCCTGTGACAAAGGCTCTCAATCGATCGACCGATCGATTGGGTCGCTGCTTGTCGCAGCACAGTGCCAATCGATCGGCTGATCAATTGAACTGTTGTTCAATCAATCGGTTGATCGATTGACCTCCCCTTGACTTGCTTAAACCAAGTCTAGGGTCCCCAAATCCAATATCCGGTCAACCGTGACCTGTTGGAACCTCATGCCTAGCATTTGGTCAACCTTGACCTGCTAGGACTCCTTCTCCAAGTGTCCGATCAATCCCTTTGACCCACTTGGATTTTTCTCCTCGTGCCAAGTATCCGATCAACCTTGACCCACTTGGACTTCCACCAGATGTCTAGTCACCCTTGACCCATCTGAATTTTCTCGTGCCAAGTATCCAGTCAATCTTTTAACCTACTTGGACTTCCACCAGATATCCGGTCAACCTTGACCTATCTAGATTTCTTCGTGCCAAGTATCTGATCAAGCCTTTGACCTACTTGGACTTCCACCAGATGTTTAATCAACCTTGACTCATCTGGATTTCCTCGTGACAAGTATCCGGTCAATCCTTTGACCTACTTAGACTTCCATCAGATGTCCGATCACTCTTGACTCATCTGAATTTCCTCGTGCCAAGTATCTGGTCAATCCTTTAACCTACTTGGACTTCCCAACACTAGATGTCCAGTTAACTTTGACCCACTTGGATTTCCTCGTGCCTGGCTTCACTCACCAGGTCTTTCCATCTACCTAACTTCGCTCACTAGGACTTCCCATCTGCCTGGCTTCACTCACCAGGACTTTTACCTAGCTTCACTCACTAGGATTTTCACCTAGCTTCATTCACCAGGATTTTCTCACTGCCCGGCTTCACTCACCGGGACTTTCACATGTCTGGCTTCACTCACAAGGACTTTCCATCTGTCTGACTTCACTTACCAAAACTTTCACCTAATTTCAATCACTAGGGTTTTCACTTGGCTTCACTCACTAGGACTTTTAATTGTCTAATCTCCAGTTATGACTTTCCCAGTTAAGTATCCGGTCAATCTTAACCTACTTGACTCTTCTTTACACCAAACTGGTCAAACTCTGACCAGAGGGGAATTGCACTAGCAATCTCCCCAATTGGACGATTGCACATGCAATCTCCTCGTATTGTCAAACATTGAAACCCAAATATCAAGACTCATGCTTGAGCTAACTCAAGCATAGTTAACTTGGTCAACCTTGACCCAGGGGATATTGCACCAACATCCAATAGTGCTATCCATTACTGATTTAAAGCTCTCTAGAGGTGATCGAACATTACAAAAAATCTCAGTCTTATTGTGGGACTGATATGGAATACTATTAGGCCCAATGTAGGCCTGATATGGTACAAAATCAGGTCTATGTTGGGCCTAATATGGTAACATATCAAGCACAATGTTGGCTTGCTTGGCTGCATTGTTCAGTCGATCACTTCCAAGTTTTTGATCCCCATATCTAAAACTTGAGACAATCTCTCCCTTCTATAAACTATAAATTTGCTATGGATTGTGAAATAGTAAAAAAATTATAGTACGCTAGGTCCAACAAGGGGTTTTAAGCCTACAATGTGTGATTGGAAATTTCTAATAGTATTGTAATATAGCTTTAATCTCTAACTAAGTTGTGACTTAAAAAAAAATTAATGGTGGTTGTTGTTGTAAATTTAATATTGTTTATTGAAATCCATAATGTTCACATGTCCCGTGCTAACTGGTACTGAGTAAGAAATTTATTTGTAGTGGTTATAACTAAGTTTTGACATCATATATAGTTTCTCCTCTCTCAATCCTTCATAGAGAATATGAATTTAAAGATATCGAAGTATCATATAGCCATCAGTGGATTTTCGTCAAAATCTACTGATGGACCTGGACATCTCTAAATGCGACCATTTCAAATCTTGTGAGTTTCTAGAATTCCAAGGACTCCAACGGTGCTATCCATTATTAATTTAAAGCTCTCTAGAGGTGATTAAACATTATGAAAATTCTTAGCATTATTGTAGGCCTGATATGGAACACTATCAGGCCAAACATGGGCCTGATATGGTATAATATATGGCCCATGTTGGGCCTAATATGATAACATATCAGGTCCAACATTGCCCTGATAGGTTGGGACCTTGGCTGCTTTTTTCAGCCGATCACTTCTAAGATTTTAATCCCTATATCTAAAACTTAAGACCATCTCTCCCTTCTATAAACTATAAACTTGATACAGATTGTGAAATAGTATAAAAATTATAGTACGCTAGGTCCAACAAGTGGTTTTAAGCCTACAATGTGTGATTGGAAATTTCTAATAGTATTGTAATATAGTTTTAATCTCTAACTAAGTTGTTACTTAAAAATAAATTGATGGTGGTTATTGTTGTTGTTGTAAATTTAATGTTGTTCATTAATATCCATAAGGTTCAAATGTCCCAAGCCAACTGGCATGCAGCAAGGACTTCATTTGTAGTGATTATAACTAAGTTTTGACACCATATATAACACTACAACAAAAATGATTTTCCGCAACGCGCAAATTCACTGCATAATTAAAAGCTGTTGAAAGACCTAAGTTATTGATAGCATGCATTTGTATGCTACGGAAAACACATTCTATAGCGCACAATGCACGCTGCAAAAACACATTCCACAGCATGCATTGTGCGCTGCAAATACATTATGGAATGTATTTTCCGCAGCATGCAAATGCATGCTGTTAATATTCTAATTCGCAACGTGCAATGCACGCTGTTGATGTTTTATCTATATTAAAAAAAATCATTTTCATACAAAAATGATAAATCAAATTTTACAATAAATTTAGTGCAAATTTAAGTTTAATCCACACACAAAATTAATAAAAATCATTATTTTCCATTATACTAAAATAGAAGGACTGAAGATCCAAAACAACATATGAAATCTCTAACAAACTAGCTAGTACATATATAATAACGATTAAACTTTCAATCCACACAAATAAATTGGTATATATATCAATCATACAATACTATAAATTAGTTGACTTCTCTTTAACCAAAGCTTCCACTTTTGGCACTTGTGTTTCATTGTTCTTCTTGACAAGAACAACAGGTGAAGTATACTTACCAACTATCTCATTTGATGGTGCCACATGAGTGTTAGTAGGAGCAGACTTAAAGATAATAGCAGTTTTGATCCCAGGAGTCACTGAATCGCCTTCTTTGGCAATGAACCATCAATTATATAAAAATTCAATGATATTAAGTTCCATGAGAAAAATGTGAAAATATAAACAAAGCATAAATAAAAAATAGATCCTCTAACCTTCTGAATAATTCCAGCTTCAGAACTAGCAATATCAATAATTAACTGAGACATATACAAATAATATTATAAAAGTTGTCTAAAGGATTATAGATAAAAACTAAATTAAGTAAAAAAATTATCTTAAATAAGATAGAAATAACACTTGAAACTATGTCAGTTTCAATCTGGTCAATAGATTGATCAACTTTAGCTTTATCACTAGGTTCTGTTTCCAATACCAATAATATAAGACCCAGATTTGACTTAAGTTTCACAAAATAATCCGCAATCACTAATTATGTAGGTATTTATGTCATAAGCTGATGTCCACATTTTACAGTTCTCCATTTAGTATGTTTTTTCTCTTGATCTAGACGTAATGACCATTCATTTATGTGAAAATGCATAGGAAGATGCTTTTTCTAGAGATGAACCACCTTTTATATCCTAAATGCTTCGGTTTCTTCTTATTTTTCTTAGATTTTGATAAAATTTCACCTTCAAATGGCAACTGCCTATCAAAGTCTGCAATAGTTTCAACTCCCATATTTTTCTTGGCCATAGATACACCATATAATGAACTCTGACCATAGATCCCATTTTTGCCTCATATGCTTTCTTTTCCTGTGAGCAAGCCTTGATGATAGGCCACCTTCAAATTTTATAGGTAGAAGATAAGTGTCAATTTCACCTTCCTCTTCTTCATATACATCCTCAACATATTCACCTATATCAAAATATGATGACAATAAGGGTTTCTTCACCATAATATCAAAATTGCAATGCTTGAAAGTAATAATGGTCACCTGCAATTGAATTATAAAGAGATGCCTCACACTCTTTCTGATGCACAGAATTAGCAAGTTGCTAGGAAAGATCAAGTAAAAGATTTATGTTAGTCAAATATTTCTGAAGTTTGATAATGGTGAGATAAAAGAAAATTGTTAGTGACCTTATTAGCCAAGCCTCACAGCATACTTAAATTAAAACTATGAAATTTATGAGCATTCACATAATAAACTGGTGAAAATAATTTTAACTTTATATAGTTATCTATTTGAGAACTTAAACTTCAGGAACAAATATTTCTGGAAAAGATTGTCAGGATACAGACACTAAAGGATATTTTTATTGTCAGTGTCAACAAGTATTGTTCTCCAAGAAAAATGAAATGGTTGCATACAGCTTGCTTCGTTTTATAAGTTTCAGTAACAAGGATTTACTTTGTAATGAATCTGGGTTTCCACGGCTTCTATGTATGCTTGCATCGCACCATGAAGTACTTCATAGAAAAAAAAATTCCTACAAAAGCAAACCAGTGGCAGTATGAGATTAAATCAAATGCAAAGTTCCCAAGTTGAACTACATATTGAGAATCCACGAATTTTGGAATAGTTAATCAAAAATACTGTTAAAATTTTGTAAAAATGGTTCCAAAGTTTCTACATAATAGTTTATACATCTTAAAACACAACTCCTCTTCACTCAACTTTAAGAACACGCAACGCCACAAAAGGCCCGAAGCTTTAAAACAATAAGATGATCATAGAAAAAAAAGAATACATAAAAAACCACCGTCTTCACCACAGGAAGACTCTCTACGAAGCAATAAAAAAAAAGAAATAAAGAGACGGTGAGGAAATGAGACCACGTTATCGCAGAAGATGATGAGGATGGCTGGAGCGGCGACATGAAGTAGTTGTGGCACCAATGGCACAAAATTCAAAACTTAGTTATAATCACTACAAATGAAGTTCTTGCTACGTGCCAGTTGACACGGGACATGTGAACTTTATAGATTTGAATAAACAGCATTAAATTTACAACAACAACAACAACCAGTACCAATTTATTTTTAAGTCACAACTTAGTTAGAGATTAATGTTATATTACAATACTATTAGAATTTTCCAATCGCATGTTGTAGGCTTAAACCCCACTTTGGACCTAGCCTACTGGAATTTCTATACTATTTCATAATACGTAGCAAGTTTATAATTTATAGAAGGGAGAGATAGTCTCAAGTTTTAGATATGGAGATCAAAAACTTGATAGTGATATGCTAAACAAAGCGGTCAAGGTCCGGCCCATAATAAGGATGAAATTTTTTGTAACGTTTGATCACCTCTAGAGAGCTTTAAATAAGTAATTGATAGCACCATTGGAGTCCTTGGAATACTAGAAATTCACAAGAATTGAAATGGCCGCAATCAGAGATGTTTAGGACCATCAGTGGATTTTGACCAAAATCCACTAGTGGCCCTACGATACTTAGATTTCTTTAAATTCACGTTCCCTATGAAGGGTTGATAGAGAAGAAGCTATATATGATGTCAAAACTTAGTTATAATTACTACAAATGAAGTTCTTGCTCCATGCCAGTTGACACGAAACATGTGAACCTTTTGGATTTTAAGGGGATAACAATCATTTTTTTTTTTTACTCATAACTTAGTTATTTTGGAGTTCCCAAATTACATGCCTAATTCATATTTCCAAGCAAACCTTATAGACTTGAAACCTAGTGTTGGAACTAGCCTATTTGGATTTCTGAAAAATTCTAACCATTATCGAGTTTTTAGTTTTAAGAAGAGAGATATGGGGTGAAGTATAAGTTATATAAGTTATGTCTCTTTTCACTGATCAGCACTAGCATGGCAATTTGGATATTATAATTTTTAGTTCGGTACGCAATAGTATTGTTATTCCTGTGACAATTTAGTATACACTTCTCATATCATACATATCACTGTATTGAAGAACAAATACTACGTACAAAGATATAAAACTAAAAACACTATGTAATTGTACATATATATTCTCTATCCAACTTTTTTGCTTACAACACTATGGATATTTAATATGATATTTTATAGAACTTATCCCTCAAAATTGATACAATTGCATCAATTCTAATTTTTTCATGTCTCTTTGTTTGAAGTCTATCTCCAGATCGTATAGAAGACATAGAATGTATTGCATCACAAAAAAAAAAAATCACAATCAATGTGGAATTAACATCACCAATTTAATATTTAATATTTTATATCAATATTTTATATTCTCACTCATTGCTCGACTAACCTGGCTTTTTGTTGTGGATATTGTATTGTGCGAGACACTCATTGGTTGAAGGGATGATGTCTTTCAAAATTTGAATCAATAGCAGCAAGGTGCTAACGACTATATTGTTTTAAATCTGATACCTGTAAGATTTAATAGGAAATTAAAATTTTATATTAACTAACATTTATACTACATTACAAATGTACATATGAATATTGGATGTTTACCACTGCTTCAAATTCATATTTCGATTTACTTCCACTCGCTAGAGAATTGTAATAATTGAACATCATTGACGTGGTGTCCACCATCAATAAGTGGAAGTATACATTATCACTGCACAAAGGTATAAAAATATACCTAAACTCTTCATCTTCTATATCTGTCTTTATCACTTGTTGCAAGACAAACTTACTTGAGGATTTTATTGATGACTACAAATATGCAAAGTCATACGTTCTTAACCAAATAATAAAATGTATTCAAATATTATATATTCTCAAATCATTGAGATATCTTACTGTGAAGAAAGTTGAACAATATATACACTTGTTGTATGTCCTACCAGACGAGGATGCTCACCTAAACAAAATTTTACAATACGTGTCAATTACCTCCCCTTTTGTCAAAATCTCTTCATTCACACCAGATAAGAAGGAATACACATTTAAACCAAAGGGTGATTCCTCCCAAACTAATTCATTTGTAAACCTGCAAAGTAAATCAATGACTATAAATCACAAAAATTAAATTAGAGAACAATATAATTATCGGAATTTAAGAAGCATATAATTATCTTGACTTATCACTTAATTAAATCAACTATGTATTTCATATACTTTAGATTTTTCAACTGTTTTAACAAGTAGGCCACATCTTCGTCTTATTTTTTCTTCTTCGGAATCGTAAATTTTTTCTTCATAAACTATGCCTATAAATATAAAACACATTTAATTAATGAATTAAATAAAACAAAATACTATTTTATATGCAAATACAGACTTATAGCAATGGCTTGTTTCCTCATTTTGTTAAGTTGGGCAATCCTAGTTGTATCCTTGTTTGCTTCTTCTTCAGAATTGTCTTCCATTAATGTGTCGATATCTCTTTCTTCTTCCATATCATCTACATCAATTTTTACTTTCCCCTTCTCCACAACATCATATTCTTTTATAAATTTTTTACCCTCTACTTCTGTTGAAACATTCTTCATAAGGTCAATTATTTATATATTTCTCCGTTGTCTCTTAGGTAAAATCTAGAGCTACAATGGACTATCAATTGGAGTATCCCTGTAATCATAGCGACTTCTGTTACGTCTTCTCCTACTTCTTGTTCCAAAAGCTATTGTTGCACATTAAGGATCATCTACATGATCGCTTGATTAAGATTGCATGCCTTTATTTTCTATAATTTCAAGTAATTTTTTCACCCTATCATTCAAATGCATGTTCTCTATTGTTAGCTCCTTAATTTAGTTTGCTTGAATATTGCAGTTACAACATTCCTTATTACTTTGGCTTCTTGCTTCGTCCTTTAAATGTGATGTCTCCATTGGACATGGAATGTCATCAGCGCCATCAAGGTTCTCAACCAATGATTTCTCATATTGGGTAGGAATTAGGTCAATCATAACCTGTCAAATTATTAAAACGCATGTTAAAAAAACATATTAACCAAACTTAAGTGACAGTATTCAAAATTTACCTCTTCAGATAAGACTCGATATAATAATTCCCTCACCTTACTAATATGTGATGGAATAATCCTCCACTTATTTATTCGTACTCCTTCAATTTTGTTTAATTTTTGGCTTGACACATGCTCCAAAAATCATGCCTAATTCATCATCACAAGTGTTAGATATTCATACATGTTGATAAAATTTTATTAAATTTAACATCAAATATAAACTCACTCCCAAAAGACCAGCAAAGCCCTTTAGGTAAAGGAGGTTGGTGCTAGAATGTATTGTCTGAGTTGATGAAAATATATCCCCAACCTTAGGTAATTATGGAATCATAAATTCATAAATGGTTTCAACCCAATTGAATCTAACAAGATTTTTAAAATCATCTACTATATCTATAAGACATAAAAGGACCTTATATGTACTAGAAGAAAATAAGACACAAACAAATATATACAAATGTAGAATTTGTAAAATAATAAAACATCCTCTTCTTCTTCAACACGATTAGCATAAAATTTAAGGAACTCCTCAATTCTTGATTTGGTAGCTTATTTTTTATTTGAGAAGTAAGTTAAAAAGAGGTCACCCAATGCTTTAGTTGAATTGATCAGAACCGAAGCACCTCGGTTTGCAATACCAAGCAGTAAAGAAATGTCTCTTCTTGTGAAGGTAACCGAAACACCTAAATAACTTAAATGATTAGTTGACTTCTACGAACAAATAAATAAGTATTAGGTCCACGGTGGGCCTGATATGATCACATATTAGGTCCACGGTGGGCCTGATATGATCACATATCAGGTCCACGTTAGGCCTAATATGATATCACATCAAGCTTATGTTAGGCCTGATTTGGGATCGTATCAGGCCCACATTGGCCCTAATATGAAGTCATATCAGGCTCTTGTTTGCCATAATACCCTACTATCAAGGCCATTAGCTGTTTAAAATATTAACCTTTTCAAATTATTTTATTTTAATATACAACCACTTCATGATTAAAATTGACAATTATAAGTTATACCTAAGAATCTAAAGGTTTAAGAAGTTGGTCAATATACCATAGATATGTTGTATATTTTGTATGTCCAAGAAAATACTAAAGGGTGACTGTTTGATCATCACTATGTGTCAATCATATCAAATAACAGATCCATGATGCCTTCCTTTTTTTATGGATGCTTGAAAAAAAACTTTTAAAGTGACCTACGACATTGTTCCAATGCAGTTTGTGCCCAACATCAACTGAACTATATAATTTAAAAAAATTTAAATTTTTTAATCAAACTCATTGAGCTTTTCAAAATCAGAGAGTTTCTAAGGTGATACCTTTACAAATAATTTAAGTGCAGAGGATGATACACCCGATCCACTTCTTTGTGCCATTATAAAAGGAAATTATTCTCGAAAACTCTAAAACCGTTCACTACAGAGTGGCGATCAGTGTGGATTTAAAGGTGGAAATGTTTGATGTCGTCTGAGGGGCACACGAAGACACTTAAGAAGGGTTTGAGTGTGGGGATGATTTCACCACTAAAATAGAGTTGCAATTGGATAGATACGAAGAGCGGCGAGGCATGCACGAGCTGTTGGGATTTTTTAGCCGCAAAAACTGCTTTTTACGTTGCGGAAACCTCGAAATCCCATGCCACCGGATCCGTGCGAAGATGAAAAGAACAAAAATTTCGTGTACATGTTTTTCTATCCTAGATCTACATTAGATCTACATGGTTAAGAGATTACCCTTGTAGCGAAGCCCTTCGCGAATCCCGCTCGTCCAAAAGTTGTCAGATCTCGAGTGTGTTCAAGTGGACACACCTCTATACATACCCACACGAACAATAGAGATGGAGAAGAAACCTTAGAGTGTGCTAGCACTCTTTGAGGGTTTCAACCAAGGAGGAGGAGAGGGAGAGAAGAATAAGCAAGGAGGAATAATGATCAATAATGAAAATAAGAGTAAAAAATGGCTTAAGTATTTTCTTAATGCTCATTAACACCATTAATGAGCCTCATTAATGAGCCTTAATGAGTATTTAATGTTCTTCATTAAATGGTCATTTTGAAACTCATTCGAAATTTGAATCTAAAATTCAAATTGAATTCCATTTATCATTGAATTCAAAATTCAATGAATATCATCATTAAGTCTCACTTGAGTCTAACTCAAGTCTAACCTCACTTGAGTCTAACTCAAGTCTAACCTCACTTGAGTCTAACTCAAGTCTAACTCAATCGAGTCTTACTCAATTAATCTAATTTGGATTACTCTTAATCTAATTTGGTTCATCACATGAACCTAATCCTCTAGGTACATCAAATGAACCTAATCTCCATCTAATTGCCCTTTGTGTGTGACCCTATAGGTTCTTGTAACGTTGGCAATGCTCTTAAACCCATTTAGAAGCATAAGTAATGAGCGGTATCTAGCAACACATCATTACTACCCAAGTTACAAGAATGTTGAGATCCAACATCACCTTGTGACTACTAATTGTGACTCTTCACAATATATGACAAGTGTCTTTCTATCCTTGACACCTAGATTGATCAATGCGAGGCATAGACCATGCCATCCTCTAATTAATCTAAATCTTAAACTCCAAGTAGACTCACTCTAATCAAATGAGCTCAATATCTCATATTGACTCATTTGGGCATGACCATGCACTTAGTGGTCTCACTCTATCAAGAATAACGATGTCACTCCCATTATATAGGAGGGATAGATCTCATCTACATCACTCACATCCCTCCTCATAATTTGTTACATACCCAGTAATCGCCTTTATAGTCCACCCAGTTACGGGTGACGTTTGACGAAGCCAAAGATGTAACTCCTTATGTAGGGAACCATGGTGACTTCAGGTCCAAGGACTAATAGTCATACTAATAGCCACATGAGAAAGTATATGACACTCATATAACGATCCATGATACTTTCTCATGGCGGGTCATTCAGTATACATTCTCCAATACATACCCATGTGTCAACTTGATATCTCCATATCCATGACTTGTGAGATCAAGTCATTGAGTTGACCTACATGCTAGTCTCGTCGCATTAACATTGTCCCTGAATGTTAATACTTGACTAGGAATGATTAAGAGTAGTGTTCTCTATATCATCTCACTATCGATTTAACCAATCGATTGATATAGATAAGAACCTTCTACTCAAGGACGCTATTATACTTAGTTATTTGGCACCAATACAAGTAAGTATAATAAACAAAACAAACGCCTTTATATACATAAGAATATGATACAATGAGTCCATACAACAATCATCATATAATTGGCTCTAGGGCTCTAACTAACAATCTCCCACTAGCACTAGTGCCAATCAGTGTAGGCTCTAAGGCCCAATGACCTAGTGTGACCATTATGCTTTCTCTGTGCCAAAGCCTTGGTCAAGGGATCTGCGACGTTAGCTTCTGTGGGTACTCTGCAAATCTTCACATCTCCTCTATCAATGATCTCTCGAATGAGATGGAAGCGTCGTAGTATGTGTTTGGTCCACTGTTGTGAGTGAGGTTCCTTAGCCTGTGCAATTGCTCCATTGTTGTCACAATAGAGCTCAATAGGATCTGCTATGCTAGGAACCACCCCAAGCTCAGTAATGAACTTGTGGATCCAAACTGTCTCTTTTGCTGCTTCTGATGCAGCAATATACTCGTGCTCTGTTGTAGAATCAGCGACTTTGTCCTGCTTCGAACTCTTCCAGCTCACAGCACCACCATTTATGCAAAACACGAACCCAGACTGCGATCGATAATCATCCTGGTCAGTTTGGAAGCTAGCATCACTATAACCCTTTATAGCTAGCTCGTCATCGCCTCCATATATCAAGAAATATTCTTTAGTCCTTCTCAAGTACTTAAGAATATTCTTGACCGCTATCCAGTGACTTTCACCTGGATCTGACTGGTATTTGCTCGTCATGCTCAAAGCATACGAGACATCAGGACGAGTAAATAGCATGGCGTATGTCACGCCCCAGAGGAGTCTCTGTCCGAAGAAATTTCGACAGCATCTCCCCTGTACGGCGGACAATCTGAAACTTCTACATAACACATATACCTCAGCCACAGGCGGCTGGAATAATAACAATAAATAAAAATAATCACCATGCAGTTTATATAGATATTCAGCCTCTGGCTGTCACAACCATGCAGTTAATAATAGTAATCACAAACAATAGTACTCTGACTCGAAATCCACCCTACTCAACTACACTCGTAAAGCTCAAATCTGACGAACCTCACCTCTTCTACCGTCCAGGCAGGCATGTAGTAAAAACATATCGAATAGAACATCCATCAAAACCAAAAGAAAAACATACGATGTCCAAGTATCCAAATAACCAAGTACACACATAAGCAAATAAAAACCAAACCAAATGGTAAATAAATCCTTGAGGTCTGCAGGGATCTAACACTACGTGCAGTGAGGACTAGCGACTGGAACTCCCTCCGGACAGTATCAACCTGAAAATATCAACAATGGAGGCGGGGTGAGTCCAACACTCAGCAGGTACAATTGATATACAAAGTAGGGAAACAACACCTAGCACTAATCATGCGTACAGTCTCCTGATAAGAAAGATAAAAATGCATTTGAAGTAAACAGGAGAATACTGTACTAACCAGGTCCTGAGTATAAGGTCAAACAGTCCGAGGGATAAGGAAATCTTGTATGCATGTCAAACATAGGTATCCAAACAATATGCAGCATATAAATGCAGCAAACACAAACACAAGTAATAAATGCATCATGCATATGATGCCAATGATGCGTCCTGGTCACCCCTGACGCCAGTCGATCATCTCACACTATAGTGAGGCCGAGTGGGTAGGGCTGTGACAACCGTGCACTCTGTCGTCACTACTCCTGATGAGTGACCGAGTGGACGGGATGCTGTCGGAGTACACCTATCCTCCTACCCCAAATCATAAATGGGGGAGCGCAATGCTCTCAACTCCCGGTACACGATGACGGGGAGGAATCCCTGCCGGATAACACGTTGTGTCATACTACCCATGAACGGACCAACGGTGCCTAACAGAGTCCCTGCTGCAACACACTCTGCCTGAATCGACCACTAACCCATGAGTGGTGGTGTGTGCAGATCCATGTAACTGGCGATGTGCTCAACAATAATGGAGCGGACTATCGCACAGCATGCAATCATGCAAATGGTGCATGGCAATAACCATAAAAACATCCTGACCTAATCCATATATATAGAAAAGTGCACCCTAGGTCAACGAATCATATCGAATCAAAGGTACACAGAAGGTATAAAAACCTAGGTCCTGAACATGGTGAAGTATGGTATATCACTACCCCCTATAAGCATGTATAAACCAATAAAGTATACATGGGATGCAAATCAAGCAATCAATCAATCATGTATCAAATAATGGGTAGTGACTAACCGAAACAAATAAAGGACATAATTAATGCAACTTGTTAAATTCACTACTATGTATATCAAATGACATAAGTCAAAAGTACCCGCCTCCAATAGGAATGTCCAAATCCGACATTGAGATACTCGTCTCGCGTCAAAGTCCTGTGATACCAAACATACATTTTTATTTAGCTACAAATTAAACGAATAGCTAAATAAAAATCCTTAAGAACAATTTTAGGGAAAAACCCTAAACCATAATCTCGACCTTCCTAAATTAAATCCAACAATTAATTAGGGTTAATTTCCTTTAACCCTAATCATAGCATCAGACCAATTCCACACCTAATCCATTTTCACATGATTACACCTCTACATAATCAATCACCTAATTCAATTGCATACGAAATTATATATGTACCAATTCCTACCTAAATCAACTCATACATGATCAACAGCATATATCAAATTCCTATGCCTCACCTTAACCTCCACAGCGGTTCCTTGCTGCTGGATGAAAGTAGCTGCCAGATCCAAGAAAACTTACAGTAAACACTTCTCTTCAAGATTCCCCTACACTGTCCGGATCAAAGGTAATGGCAAGAGTGGAGACCACGGATTAGATTTGGGGTTCAAACATAGTATTCCAACAACAACCTAACTCAAGAAAATAATTTACTGATCTTACCTCACCCACAGCAGGGATGTTGCTACCAGAGAAAGGTAGCCGCTGGAAAGTGGCTGCCGAACCCAAAAACAACCAACAGCAAACCCTAATTCCTAAATCCCCCGAACAGCACAACTTGGAGGCAACCTACACTCGGAAGAGGAGAAGAAAAATCGGCGCTAGGGCTCGGATGCCGACGGCAGAGGGAGTAGGGCGTGCAGACGAGGGAGGCGACTTCTCCCTTCGACCTCAGGTGATGGCAGCGCCTGGTGCGGCTCGGGTAGGAGGAGAAGATCTCGGCACAGAGGAGGCGGTCGACTGTCGTCACTAGGGCAGAAAAAAAAAGTGGCCGGCACTCTCTGTTCGACGGCGGTAGACGGCGGAGAAACTAGGGCGCAGAGGTCGTCGGCAAAAGAGAAGAAATGAAGAGAGGGAGAAGGAACTGTCTCGAGGTGGTTAGGGCAGAGGGATCGGGAGAAGGGAAACTCGGCGCGCGAGGTTCGACGTCGGGTGTGCGGGGAAAGAAGCGGAGGAAATAAAGAAAAAGAGAAAATAAAATAAAAAGAAAAAGGAATTTAAGAAATAAACATTTCCTCGCTTAAATGGGGTAGCCCAAACAGGCTTTCCCGGAACCCCGTTTTATCCCCGTAAACTCGTCCATACGAGCTCCGAAAAATTCCCGAAAAATTTCCAAAAAAATCCGAAAAATTCCCTTATTAATATTCGCCTATTTTCGGTATTTTACAGCGTACATGATAAATCCTATGGCTAAAGCATAAGGGATCTTATCCATGCGGTCTCTCTCCTCTCTAGAAGAGGGACTTTGAGTCTTCAAAAGACTCATACCATGTGACATCGGCAGAAATTCCTTCTTGGAGTTTTACATGGCAAACCGTAGTAGTACCTTGTCAATATATGTACTATGACTTAGGCCAAGCACTCTCTTAGATCTATCTCTATAGATTTGTATGCCTAGAATACGGGCTGCTTCACCTAAGTCCTTCATTGAGAAATAATTCTCTAGCCAAGTCTTTACAGACTGCAGCAAAGGGATGTCGTTCCCAATGAGTAGTATGTCATTCACATACAATACAAGACAACTGTGCTCCCTACAACCTTCTTGTAGACACAAGGTTCATCTTCATTCTTGATGAAACCAAACTGTCTGCTCGCTTCATCGAATCGAAGATTCCAGCTCCGAGAAGCTTGCTTTAGTCCATAAATGGATTTATGCAACTTACATACTCTGCCAGTGTGCTATGGATCTACAAAACCCTCAGGTTGTGTCATGTACACATCCTTGAGCAGGTTTCCATTCAGAAACGCGGTTTTGACATCCATCTGCCAGATCTCATAATCGTGGTATGCTACAATAGCAAACATAATCCGATTGGACTTAAACATCGCGACTGGAGAAAAAGTTTCATCATAGTCAATACCATGAATTTGCTTGAAACCTTTTGCTATCAGACGACCCTTATATATAAGTTCATCCATGTCAGTCTTTCTCTTAAAGACCCACTTACACCCAATGGATTTTACCCCTTCATGTGGATCAACCAAAGTCCATACTTGGTTGGTTTACATGGATTCCATTTCGGATCTCATGGCCTCTAATCATTTCTCAGAATCTGGTCTCATCACAGCTTCCTGATAGGAGGTAGGCTCATCCTCAATGAGCACAACGTCATCATGGTCAGACAAGATAAATGAATATCTCTCAGGCTGACGACGTACCCTATCAGACCTGCGAAGAGGTAGGTCTACTTGAACTGGTTGTTGTTCCTCAACTCCTTGTGGAATAATATCATCCACAACACTTTGTGGTTCCAGTTCAACTTCCATCGAGGCTTCAGTGCTGTAGTTCACATCTTGAACTTCTTCAAGATCGAACGTACTCCCACTAGTTTTTCTAGAAACAAAGTCTCCTTCTAGAAATACCCCAGTCTTTGCCACAACTAGCTTGTGTTGACTAGGAATGTAGAAGTAATATCCCTTAGTTTCCTTGAGATATCCAATAAAATAGCACTTATTGGATTTGGGTCCCAGTTTGTCCGAGACTTGACGTCGAACGTAAGCCTCACAACCCCAAATCCTCATAAAAGACACCTGGGCATCTCTCCCAGTCCATATCCTATATGGTGTCTTTATCACAGCCTTGGATGGAACTCGATTGAGTATGAAGGCTGCAGTGTCTAGAGCATAGCCCCAAAGAGATACAGGAAGATCTGTGTGACTCATCATAGACCGTACCATATCTAATAGGGTACGATTCCTCCTTTCGGATACACCATTCCACTGTGGTGTTCCAGGAGGAGTGAGCTGGGATAGAATCTCACACTCAGCTAGATAGTTACGAAACTATAGCTAAGGTATTCTCCACCTCGATATTATCGAAGTATCTTAATACTCTTGCCAAGCTGAGTTTGTACTTCATTCTTGAATGCTTTGAACTTTTCAAAGGATTCTGACTTATGTGTCATCAGATACACATAATCATATCTATTGAAGTCATCAGTAAATGTAATGAAGTACCTATAACCACCCCTGGCAGCGACATTGAAAGGGCCACATACATCACTATGTATAAGTCCTAACAAGTCAGTCGCTCTCTCGCTGTGTCCACTAAAGGGAGTCTTGGTCATCTTGCCTAGTAGGCATGACTCGCATGTCTCATATGATTCAAAATCAAATGAGTCCAGCAAACCATCTTTATGGAGCTGGGATAAGCGTTTGTTATTTATATGACCTAAGCGACAGTGCTAGAGATAGGTTTGGTTCATTTGATTTGAACCTTTTGGTATTTATGTTATAGATGGGGTTCTCTAAGTCTAGAATATAGAGTCCATTAATCAGATGTGCACTACAATAGAACATATCATTTAAATAAACTGAACAACATTTGTTCTTTATTATAAATGAAAAACCTTTCTTGTCCAAACAAGAAACTGAAATTTTGTTCTTAGTAAGAGCAGGCACATAACAACATTCATCTAATTCTAGTACAAGCCCAGAGGGCAGAGATAGATAGTAAGTCCCTACAACAATAGTAGCAACTCGTGCTCCATTGACTACTCGTAGGTCTATCTCGTCCTTCGTCAATGCCCTGCTATTTCTCATCGCCTATACATTAGTACAAATGTGAGAAGCACATCCGGTATCTAATACCCACGATGAAGAAATAGAGAGATTGACTTCTATAACATGTATACCTAAAGTAGAAATCTTATTTCTCTTCTTCTTAAGATCTTCCAGATATCCTTTGCAGTTCCTCTTCCAGTGCCCTGCTTATCCTTGATATAGTTGACGAAGATGTTCAACCATATCATAAGCAGTCATCAACTCGTGTTGCTTTTGAAGCTCAGAGTTCATGGTTGCGAGCATGAGGCATGACATATCTAATGCGTCATCTTGATGCTTCTTGTAAGCATCTCGGTCAGCTCGCGTGGCAGTGGCAGGAGGTGCCTCGTGAATGGGTGTCTCCAGGACATACAGTTTCCTTTCCTGAGTGAGAACAATTCTCAGGTTCCTGTACCAGTCCAGGAAATTAGCTCCATTGAGGTTGTCCTTGTCAAGGACAGAACGCAAGGAGGAGTTCATGTTTGACGACATGGCAATCTACAACAGAAAAATACAGAAAAATAAATATCATATTCCACTAATCATTTAATTAAGCCTTTAATTAAACGATGCTCCCACTGAATTATAGAATTTTGTAGAATCAAGTCATGGACGTGGTCAAACCACACTTACTAGATTCTAGCTATAATTCGTGTGGGACAAGATCCATATCATACTACGCCTTGAGTTAGCTTTGGCTAAATCGCCCAAGACTTAGTATGATCGGTAGGTAACTAATTACCAATTACATCTCTATGCAACTCTTGTTTATAGGATCAAGATCTACATGTATATTAAAACTTGAGTTAGCTTTGGCTAAATCGCCCAAGAGTTAATATAAATGTGATTTTTATTTTGACCTATCTACCAACCATTGGAAAATGCCTATAGTTAAACCCGATCCAATTGAGTTTAACTAGTTTTACTCAATCTAATTGAGTTTGTACTCACCCATGCGTTGATAGGCAGGACCAAGATTATCCCTCCGCATCCTACCAAGATAATATGTGTTGCTCTGCTTTGACAGATTCAACAACAACATGTGATCGAGGTAGTGATGAGTATCACGGCATGGTAGGCATTTTGAGTTGACGCGATTAAGATCTAATCTAATCGTTGATGTGTATCATATACGCGATTTAGATCTAATCTAATCGTGGTGCATCATATACGCGATTTAGATCTAATCTAATCTAATCGTGGTGGCACTAATTAATTACTCTACTCTAGCATGCATCATATACACATACACAAGTAATTAATTAAATTGTGATTAGTCATGGCCCTACTACGATCTTCTCAAGCTAATGAGAAGATCGGACGGTCAACCTAAGGTCAACAGCTTCTCCAAGCTCCTCCCTTTGACCGCCACGTGTTGCTCGCACCCTCCTCGTAACTTTTCCTCAAGTGGACCTTTCACAACTCCATTTTGTACATTACAAAGATGAAACTCGAGTTACATTCGAATTTAAATTATTTTACAATAGGAAATAAAATAGATAGGCACGACGCGCAGGTCGCGTATCAAATATACAACACGCACAATCACACAAAAATGACACGCAGGCCATATTATGAATTACAACACATGTATCCAATCCAATTGGGGTTTTGGGGGCATGACTATCATAAATACATACATAATTCTAAATTATGTATTTTATATAAATTTTTGTAATTTTACTACTATTTTTACAATTTCCCGGCAGTCCCGTTTAGCGATTTTCGGGCGCGATCGCGGGACAACGCCCCTTGCGGAGTTAGGGGCAGCGCCCCTACTTGTGAAATGAGTCTCACGAGTGTCCTACGACGATCTTACAATGCCTTAAGCCGCTGTCCCAAAACTATTTGGGTGAAATCTTGCCGTTTCGGAAGATTTTTCTCGGTATACGAAACCTACAAGTGACCAAGCACTTGTTGCTTCGCATCTCCAAGAAAAATACTCATAAAAACTATAAAAAACATAAATTTACAGAAATTTACAGATCTGATATTTTTCATAAAAATACAGACTAAAACACGTACACGCTTCGCACGTGGCTCTGATACAACTGTTGGGATTTTCGAGCCGCAAAAATCGCTTTTTGCGTTGCGGAAACCTCGAAATCCCATGCCACCGGATCCGTGCGAAGATTAAAAGAACAAAAATTTCGTGTACATGTTTTTCTATCCTAGATCTACATTAGATCTATATGGTTAAGAGATTACCCTTATAGCGAAGCCCTTCGCGAATCCCGCTCGTCCAAAAGTTACCAGATCTCGAGTGTGTTCAAGTGGACACACCTCTATACGTATCCACACGAACAATAGAGATGGAGAAGAAACCTTAGAGTGTGCTAGCACTCTTTGAGGGTTTCGGCCAAGGAAGAGGAGAGGGAGAAAAGAAGAAGCAAGGAGGAATAATGATCAATAATGAAAATAAGAGTAAAAAATGGCTTAAGTATTTTCATCTAATGAAAATACTTAATGCTCATTAACACCATTAATGAGCCTTAATGAGTATTTAATATTCTTCATTAAATGACCATTTTGAAACTCATTCAAAATTTGAATATAAAATTCAAATTGAATTACATTTATCATTGAATTTAAAATTCAATGAATATCATCATTAAGCCTCACTTGAGTCTAACTCAAGTCTAGCCTCACTTGAGTCTAACTCAAGTCTAACCTCACTTGAGTCTAACTCAAGTCTAACTCAATCGAGTCTTACTCAATTAATCTAATTTGGATTACTCTTAATCCAATTTGGTTCATCACATGAACCTAATCCTCTAGGTACATCAAATGAACCTAATCTCCATCTAATTGCCCTTTGTGTGTGACCCTATAGGTTCTTGTAACGTTGGCAATGCTCCTAAACCCATTTAGAAGCATAAGTAATGAGCGGCATCTAGCAACACATCATTACTACCCAAGTTACAAGAATGTTGAGATCCAACATCACCTTGTGACTACTAATTGTGACTCTTCACAATATATGACAAGTGTCTTTCTATCCTTGACACTTAGATTGATCAATGCGAGGCATAGACCATGTCATCCTTTAATCAATCTAAATCTTGAACTCCAAGTAGACTCACTCTAATCAAATGAGCTCAATATCTCATATTGACTCATTAGGGCATGACCATGCACTTAGTGGTCTCACTCTATCAAGAATAACGATGTCACTCCCGTTATATAGGAGGGATAGATCCCATCTACATCACTCACATCCCTCCGCATAATTTGTTACATACCCAGTAATCGCCTTTATAGTCCACCTAATTACGGGTGACATTTGACGAAGCCAAAGTATGTAACTCCTTATGTAGGGAACCATGGTGACTTCAGGTCCAAGGACTAATAGTCATACTAATAGCCACATGAGAAAATATATGATACTTATATAACGATCCATGATACTTTCTCATGGCGGGTCATTCAGTATACATTCTCCAATGCATACCCATGTGTCAACTTGATATCTCCATATCCATGACTTGTGAGATCAAGTCATTGAGTTGACCTACATGCTAGTCTCGTCGCATTAACATTATCCCTGAATGTTAATACTTGACTAGGAATGATTAAGAGTAGTGTTATCTATACCATCTCACTATCGATTCAACTAATCGATTGATATAGATAAGAACCTTCTACTCAAGGACGCTATTATACTTAGTTATTTGACACCAATACAAGTAAGTATAATAACCAAAACAAACGCCTTTATATACATAAAAATATGATACAATGAGTCCATACAACAATCATCATATGATTGATTCTAGGGCTCTAACTAACACGAGCTGAAAGAGGGAGGGAGAAAAATGATCGCTCCATCACCATCACTATTATTTTTAAATTAAAATGATTTAAAATGTGATTCGGATGCCTGAAAAATGACGACTTAAGAGAGGAGATTACCGGGAGGATTAAAATGAAAATTCTACATCATTTTATTACGCTCTTTGATAAATACATAATTACAATATGCCTTTTAATAATTTTCATTTTCTACATACTTCTTTTGATAAATTATAGAAATCTCCAAGCTAAAATAGTCAAATATATAAAGAGCTTTCTAAATATATGACCTTCGTCCCTAAATCCTAAAATGGACATGAGCTTTAGCACAGGTAGGCTAATACCTACCTAAGCCCTCGATTACTTGGATGGCATGAGCTACAGGGAAAGTATTTTATTCATATATATATAGTTTGATATGCCATTATAGAGAAAGCCTTCCAATTTTTTTATTATTTTTTTTTTAAAAAAAAAACAGCCTTCTACAATGTAATTTGTTACCTTACACTATGATGTTCCTTAAAAAATGGATTAATTAGGTTAAGGAACATCAACCCAATTTAATTTTCTATCAATTATCAGAATAAATTAGGAAGCGCTCATAGTGAACGGTCTAGAAGTCCAGTACCCCTTGGTTACAAATCTCATTTAGAGAAATAAAATCCCTATAAATACACTGTAATTGAGAATCAAACTATGGGTGTCTAGGTAATAACGGGATATCCTACTATACCATAGCCCCGAGGGCATCATAATGATCTAAACAAGGGTGTACTAGAGGGTGATTTTACAATCAAGATATTGGTAAATCATCTTTGAGAGGAGGAAAAAAACGCAAGAAGGATAAGGGATTTTAGATTGTCTAACCTAGTGGAAGCATCATGTTTGATGAAGATTGAAGGATAAGGGAATTTAGATTGTCTAACCTAGTGGAAGCATCATGTTTGATGAAGATTGAAGGATAAGGGATTTTAGATTGTCTAACCTAGTGGAAGCATCATGTTTGATGAAGATTGTTGTCTTGGCATTGCTCTATGAGGATTTTATCCCTAGGGTTATGGTCTCACGGTAGGATATCTAAATTATCATCCAGGTATTCATAGTTCGATCCTTAACTATGACGTCTTTGTAAAAAAATTTCCTCCAAGTGGGACGCACAAACAAAGGATGTTGGACTTCTGGGTTGCCCGTCGCGCGCGCTTCCTGATTTACCTTGGTGGCCAGAGAAAAAATTCCGTGGGACCAAATGGATCATCCTAAGACCAATCAATGAGACTATCCTAGTGACCGATAGAAAAATTCCGTGAAACTAAATTAGTCAACCAACCAATAAAACTAATTAGATTTATGATTTTTTAAGTTGGATCAATGAGAAGGCCATGGTCATTGGGCAAGAGAAATAAATCATATACTATACGGCGAATAAGGTCTGCAAGTAGGTTCAGCATGGTGTAGAATGTTGTGGACGCCACATTATGCATATTGTGGACTAGCTAGTTGTAAGACCTTTTTTCATGGACTTGCCTCAATTGACCCTTCTATGGTGTCTAACAGAGATGACCCATTTCATAGTTTGGTTAGATTGGAATGACGCCAATGGAGCTCAAGGCCAAGTTCATAGTTGCCGTATAGGACGACTGTATGTTGGGTCGGCAGCATCATCAAATATCCTTATTGACCAAGTCAATTTATAGGTCGTCTTGTGGATTGGATTCCACACATTAGGCACTAGAAAATATATACACAAGTAGAAGTGTATTGCAAAACCAATTCAAGAGGCCTGTTGACTGTCTCACTCTGTTGTAAGTAATCCAATCCTCAAGCATGTACATTGATGTGATCATTCAAGAGGAATTTGACAAATAGAAGATAAACGTTAACGAGTTCCATCAATAATCGTTGTATTAAGATTTGGATTTTCAATAAACAACTTCACACCATGAATTTAACAAAGGTGGAGAAATCTTCTGTGGCCCAAATAATGAAATTTTACTTAGGCCGATGGAATATTACATTCTATAAACGGATGTGAAGTTAACAAAACCATGCCTAACTTCAACCCCTCAACAAGAATATGCAGCTCATTTACAACATCACGCACTGAGAACCGTTCGGAGCTGTCCCAACAACAAAATAATGACTGACGCAGATTCATTTTACTACTGGTATTATCATTGAACAACGAAGGTGGATGATATTATAACTCACAGAAAATCCCAAACTGGAATAGCACATTGTCCTTGATCGTTACTTTGATGATCGAGTTGAGCATTGTTCCCAATGAACTGCAGCGCTTGCAAATCTGGAGTAGGAAATCCCTGCACGAAATTTCCAAATAATTACATCATATTGTAAAATGATTTAGTTTGACCAAGCAAACAAGATTATGACATTTATAATAAATGCATGGCAAGTTAAACAAAACTAATGCTGAACATAAATTAAAAGAAAGACCATTCACAGTTTCACACAAAAGTAGCACTGCACTGATGCACCAATAAGCCTGGATAAAGCAAGGTTAGGCAGCATAGAGGCAAACTCGGGCTACATGTGCACGAATTATGAGACTTTTATACAACCCAACAAGAGATGACTGTCATTATAAAATTTGATGGAAATTTAACTCTAAACTGAAAAGAACCATGATTGCATGCTTGTTTTGGACAATTATTGACAAGATTGGGGTTACCTGAGTAAAGTGGGAACTATTAGTGAATGGCTGTTGAGGTAAAGTTGACGCTGAGGAATCCTGAATATTGGCAGGAATTGGATGAAACCAGTTAACAAACAAAAGTTCTGAAAATCAGATTGTACTAAAAATTGCACTGACCTGACCGAATTGACTCATTGGATATCCTTGCATGGCACCAACTCCAAATTGGTGAGGTGCCACAAAAGGCCCCTTCATCAAAAAAAAAAGTGGGTAAAATGTATAAAGTAGCAAAAAAAAAACAAAGTAAGAAACATTACGCAAATAAAAGGTTAAATTCAAGGAGATACATATATATGCTTCTCCGCAAAAACACACCTGCATAAACTGATTAGGCACAAGAAACTGATTTCCAGGATTCCTTGGTTGAGAGGAGATGCTGTTTGGTGGAACATGTGTTTCATTATCTCTTGCTGACACTTCTGCATCATCAGGTTGTCCTAAAATTAACATTATAACAAGCCTAAATAAAACCTTTGATCACCAGAACACAGGATAAGTGCAATTATAGAAACAGAATTTGCACAAACCTTTTCTTGCCTTTTGCCGTTTATTTAATTCAACTTCATTTTCATTTCTACGACGTGTACCTCCATTGCTCTTCTTCTTTCCACTAGGCTTTTGAGGATCATTACCAGTCCCATGGCTTGAATTTCTGCTATCAATCAGATTATGAGGATGGCCCTTTGATGTGCCACTGATTGCTGGTTTCTCAAGAAGTCTTGCTTGCAAAATTTGCTCAACTTCGTCGAGAAGTTGATCCGAATGGTTGACCATCAATGTGAAAGCTTCCTCATTTTCAGCAGCCCTTGCAGCGAGTTTGAACAATGTGCGGCAAAGAGAGCTATAACGCTTTGATACAGATGATTTAGAGTCACTGTCTAAGGTGATGCCATGGTTCTCATTTAAATTCCCAACCTTGGCATCTTTTCTCCACCTCTTCAAAATGTATTGTGGTGGAAGCTCTTTAATATTTCTGAGGTCTAATACCTTTAGTACATGGCAACATGGAATCCCAACAGATTCCAACTTACCACAACTGCATATAATAGAACCATTGGATGAATCAAATCTGACACAGTGCACTTTACTTTTTTCTTTGACTGTGACCTCATACTGAAATAGAATTCCAGCTTCACCAGAGCAGTACACCATAGAATCAAGGAACAATTCGACCTCTCTTCTGAAGATATCATACACGGCAGGCGTGTATGCATTTGCAGCTTGCCAGAGCAATCTTAAAGGTGGTATTCTTGGGTGGGGTTGATTTGCATTATAATCTGCCTGCAACTCATTATATCTTCGCTGCTCTAACAATAACTCATATATCTCCAGAAAGCTTCTTAGATCCTTTTCCAAATTCAGATGCTCTTTTAGATAACTACCAAAATTCTCCGCTCTTAATGCACTTTTTATATCTGCAGAGAATGTTTGCCGACCATATGGTGAGGACCAATTTTCCTTTTCTTGATATAGTTTAGTCAACCACTCATTATCCTTAAGATCATATTTCTCTAACATCAATTTCCATGCCAAATGAAACTCATCTTCATCCTCAAAATCATAATATATACATTGTTCAAAATCATGTGCAAAGTTTTCTGAGCCTTCAAAGACATCTGCTAGTTGCTTAGTGGCATTTTGGAATATTTGCCAAACACATAAATGTTGAACTGTACCAGGCCATGTAGCAGTTATTGCATCACTTATAGCTAAGCATTGATCAATGAAAATTGTGTGTGGTTGCTTCCCGCACATTGCTGTCTTAAAAGTCTCAAACAGCCATTTAAATGATTCTACACTTTCATCATATAGAAATGCTGCAGCAAAAATAACCACATGTCTATGATGATTAATGCCTATAAATAAAGCTAATGGCCTGCCATATTCATTTGCTCTATAAGATGTGTCAAAGCATACAGCATCACCAAAATAGTGATAATCCATCATGGACTTTGCATCTGCCCAGAAGACATTAGTCATTTGATCGTATTCATCAACCTGGATGGCATAGAAAAATGATGGATTATCACCTTTCATCCTCTGAAAGTATTCGAACAAGGCCCCTGTATCACCCAACTGCACCGCCTTAGAACGTTTAACTCGGATATAATTTTTATATCCGACAGGAATAATACTAGCATTCTGACGTCCAGAAGGTTGAACATTAGTTAGCATCTTTTTTGAGCTCAACATCTGCATGTCTAAGGGTGCAGCAAGCTGATGGTTATGATCGGCAACAAATTCCATTACACGGTATTTACCACTGGATGTCAGTTTGATTGCCATACAAGCAGGACAACCAGTTCTTGTTTCTGCTCGTGGTCTCCTTGTTTCGTTTTTTGGCCGAAAGCCTTCTCTGGAGCACACATAAACCCGTGATCTAGTAACATTTCTGGCAGATTTATCCCACCAGCCTTTACGGACGCTAAAACCTACACTTCCTGCATACTTGATGTAATAGTCATATGCCTTGTCCTCATTTTCAAACACCATACCGACAATTGGAATTCCTCCAGCATTTGCAACTACTTCTGCTGGTAATTCAGGCTCTTCGTCCAATGTTTCTTCCTGTCTGCTCATGGTCTGCAGAAGAGTTCATAAGTTAGAATAACTAATGAAGTTACATGTTCACACATCATGCAGGGAATAAAAGAACAAAAACAAATTACTACATTCAATTGACATAATTTGCTTGTGGCTTCTAATTGATGCGAAGGCATATATTTTTTTTTCGACCATGGTATACCTAAGACATGATGCGTGATATTATATACTTATCAACTAATCCTATTAGAAAATAACTGTGTACAACAAGCATGTCATGTCTTAAATCTTTATGAAATTATTTATACAGTGGGTTATTAATAAGTGATTGTTGAATTATATTTCTATTGTTAATTAGTTGTTTGAATTATTTGATTTACTATTGCCTTAAAGGCTTAAATTTAACTGACAAGTGCCATTGTGATGGATGGACATGTGAAACCTCTAAATTTTGATCTGGACCTAAAGTTGAGCCCAAGGTGAGCATAAGCAACGTACAACCGTTCCTAAATAGAGATATGACTTGATTAGAGATTACAGAGGACTTAGTTCAGGTTCATGTCAGTCTCGTTGGAGGGAACAAATTTAGGACCAGCAATTTGAGAAACTTGGCCCAGAATTAAATTAAGAAATCCAGTAGTGTTGAGGACGAACTAGTTATATAATAACTGAAAGAGTGTAAAGGATAAATTGAAGTTGGCATTATGAGAGTAACTAAGGGGTGAATGATAATGTATGGAAGAATGGTGCTAGAAGATAGGGTTTTCTTCTCAGCAATAGATGAGCCTTCATGAGTACAATTCAAGTGAAGGATTTATCACAACAGTTAGAGTTCTAAAGTTCTCATGTTGAAATCCATGTGTAAATCTTTTAGCGATACTTGATTAGTTTCCTAAATCTGTTTGAATTTTTTGCCTTTATGATCCTTATCTTTCATAATCTTGTGGGATTGAGAAAGGTGTTGCTAATAAGGAATCAAAGAGGCAAAGCAGATAAAGAGGCTTAGAGGGAGCTGACATGAAAGATGAGAGAAAACAAAGAAGAGAGAAAAAGAGTAGAACAAAGACGGAAGGAGAGGATATTTAGTATGAGGACAAGAATAGAAAAGGGAAGGTGGTTGTGGTCAAGTGGGTAGTACAAAAAAAACTGTGATTGAGATCAAGTGGGTAGTAAAGAAAAAAGTAACACAACTTTTTTGAAAGTTCATCAAATTGGCCTAGGCAGTGATCTATTTTGCAAGGAATATGTAACATAGATGTTAGAGCACAGCCAAAGAAAGAGGGTTTAGCTTTACAAGACGGGAGAAGCAAGAGAGTAATCCAAGGGAAAAATTACTACTTTACTGTGTTGTATTTGTTTCCTTTGAGAAACTGTGTTGTAATAGCTTATCCATCTCTTTTTTCTTTCAAAGAAATCTTCTCATGTTCTTTTGCCTTCCCCTTTTAGTTATTCTCTACTGCCTCTTTAGAACTCTGCAACTGCTCCTTTGGATCTAGACACTGCTGGGCTTTGCCCAAGCAAGATTAAAGTGATCTGATAATAGCTTAGATACAAAAAAGACACTAGGTTTGTCTGCCTCTTCTAAAGGCCATCGTCATTGATGGAGAGTTGAGGATGTTGAATATTGGAGGCTAGTTAAGAATCACATAATCTTACAAAGACAATTCTATCATGATAGGCTCGGTTGCCTGGTAGTCAAGTCGCACCTTAACAGTCTTGGCATTAAAGCAGAGGGATGAAAGGATGATAATAATCTCACAATGTTGGAGAGGCAGAGAGGTGTCATGACTGTAGCGAGAAGCATTGGGCAGCGGCTGAATTGAACAAGAGATTAAGGATTTCAGGAGGGACAGCTGCTCAAGGGGACGTTTCTGGGTGCTTGAGACAAATAATACTACCTGCATCAATTCATGGGTGTTTGTGGTGGATAACTCCCACAAAAGAAAGACTCGGAAATGGCTAAGGCATAGAGATGAAAAGACATGAATTAAGCAAGCGAAGGGTGGCAGAATGTTGAATCAAACCTGTGGCCTTCCATTCACAGGGGATTAGAGAGGAACACAACCCTAACTTTAAAACTAGTCTGTTCTGATCCAAAGCTAAATTTAACAGTATTATTCCTGGATTTTTTTTTTGTAATTTTTTTTTTGTGTTTTAATTAAAAGAATATTTTATTTGGTGAATAATTGTCTCTAATTAAGCTGTAATTTAGAGTAAATCCATTAAAAATTAGTCTCTTGGGTGATGATTGATGCGAAATCAAGCTTACCATCTTCTTCATCTTGATCAAAACCCCTTCCTCTTCTAGGGTTTTATTCCTCCCAAAGCATCTCCTCCCCTTGAGTAACCTTCCTTCCTTTTCTCCTCTAGAGTAGGCGGCATCAAGAAGGTTGATGATGTTGGACAGCCACGAAGTTAGGGAATGGCTATAAGGAAGTTTTCTCCAAGGTCTAGGCAAGCAGTGACTACCTTTGCCTTTTCCTTAGCTGATTGGAGACCAAGGTGGTCCTTGGGGCTACTACCTATCATCTTTCATGGGGAGACTAGCGTAGAGGTTGTCTTTGCATTAAGTTTTGTGCATTTGGAACTTTATGATAACTCTAAAGGGGGAAATTTGATATATCTTCTAGAGGCAAAAATCCTTCTTTGCTATGTGCCAAGTCTTCTTTCTTCGTAAATCTTATAAATTTTGTTTGGTGCTAAAGGATAAATTGTAATGCTTGTGTAGATGGTGATAAACAATGTGAGGATTGGGTCAAACCAATGACCAAGCAAGCATTTAGGAAGCCTCCTTCAAGGTGGGTGTTCGTCCTATAGCATGATTTTTCTTTTTATATAGGTAAAAATATCCCATAACTCCGCCATGGCAAATTTCTACCATGGCTGGTCTCAAGGCCGAATAAAGAAAAATGGTTGCGTTAAACTGTTAGTTAGCGTCAAACAAACGCAAATGTTATGTATAGATCCATCAAACTATTGTGTTAATGGTAGGTTATTCCTTTGAAGGAACACATTGCAGGTAACGTCTTGACAAGGACATCTCCACAATAACTTGGATATAGTGTTAAATATGCAAGAGTTCTCACTCCCTAAGTTAGATAAGAAAAAAATTATAGGAATATCGATTGTCTTGGATTTAGAACATGGATTTAGAGCATGGAACACTTACTCACAAAAAAATGAAGGTAGTAAATATAATGATTAGGAGAATAATTAATATTTTGTGCTTATAAAAGAAAAAATGGGTAGGGGAGAAAGCCAAGATGATAGAAAACTCACGTTTTAAGTTATGGTGCATAGGAAATAATAAAATGAAAAATGGAGTAGACATTGTTGAAAATAGTTCGTTAAGGAACAAAATAGTAAAGAGTAGTTAGGAAGGGAGATAAGATTATAGCTCGTAAGATAATGATAGCAAAAGCTTACATAAGAGATGCATATCGACAATAGAAAGTTAGAAACGAAATTACATTATTATTATTAAATACATGATGATAAAGTAATTGTTCTCTTAGAATTGTAAGTTCAAATAGTATCATTAAAGCTCCTCTACAAACCTTCTTGTCCACTTTATTGAGTTATATATATAGTCATAAAATCATGATTCTAATACTTATTTATCTAACTTGTTTCCTTTATTCATTGGAAGGGGCAATTGAAAAAACATTGAGTCAAAAGAGTCATACTCAATTTCTCAAAGATTGGAGGATAATGAAGATGTAATTACCTCATTCATTAGAAGAAGGAATGACCAAGGAAAAAGATAATAAAGAAGCATTGTTTCTTGAAGTTAGTAATTAATTTTGCATGGCAATTTCTTATATATTGGTAAAGGCATTCGACGAGAAGATATCAATAACTCACTAGGAGTCAAATACTTAGTAAAGGAGAACAATATAGCAATAATTAAGGACTTTATTAAAGTTTTTAAATCTCATAAATCTAAACATTATGTTAGGTATAAAATTTAGGAGATTAAGATATTTTAGAGAATATGTTATCTTATATCGAATTTTTAAGACAATAAGTCATTTTAAGAGTTCCTAAGCAACAATCTCTACCTGAAGCTCTTCTAAGCAAACTCCTTCCCTACATGAATTATAGTTTTGAACTACACTCTTTGTAGGCGATGATCCTTGTAAGTGTTAATTACTAAGGTAACAATTTGTCTTGCAATGAGTTAGAGTGCACAACATACTATGATATGCAAGATGTAGTGTGAGAAGAAATATGGACAACATTGTCTCACTAAAATAGGGTACACTTTAGTATGATACAAATAAATGTTGCAAATGTATAAATATTGTCTTTATGGCATTAAATAGTATATTAATACTACAAGGTTTTAAGTTATTAATTATTAAGATTATAAATGAAAATATTCTAACAGTTATGTACTGTTACACCAAACTCCTTTCATTTTATTAATCATATAATCAACATCACTGATAATATATATTATTTAGACATAAGTTTTAAAGTAACAGGTTAATACTAATAAGAACATGTTAATGAGAATTTCACTGTCAAGAGTCATTTATTAGCAGTTAGTGTAACTAAAATTCTAGCAATCCTAGTAAACCAACCAAAAAGGCCACATGGATCAATCAGCAATCCTAGTAGAATTAGCAAACCAAGTGGAATAAGATAAACTAGGAGTTGGAATGGGCCAACTAGATGCGGCGAATGGGTGGGATGGGTAGAATTAGCAAACCAAGTGGAATCAAATAAAATAGGGCAACCATTGTATCTTACTTGGAGGGTTATTTACCATTGTGGAAACTTACTCCTTATATATTTCATAGGATTTGTACAGAACAAGAAATCGATCCATCTACTCCTTATCATTTCCATTCCACTAATAAAAATTAGCATTATGATTTTTTCTTGAAATTTTTAACATTTTTATGAGCAAAGTTAAATAATTTCTCTTTGTATGCAACATATGGATATTCAACTACATGTCATTTGCATACACATCTTATAATCTTCCATTTAAAGATTCTTAAGTCCAAACAAAGGCTAAACCTTATGCCACAGCACACACAAAAAAAAAATGTTAAAAAAGATATTCAGAAAACATTAGAGTTGACATGAAAGATCAAAGTATCAATCTGAGAAACTGGGAGGCATGTATGCAAGTAAAGAAGACATGAAAAGGTATGAAAATCACTAAAATTTCACATGGATCAAAAACGTTACCTGTGTCTCTTCTCTACTAAGAAACTTCCCTCCAACACCACGTTGCCTCCTTTCAGCCAAAGCTTGTCGAGAGGGAATCTAGCAAGAATTAAAATAAAATAAAAAATATGACATAAACTAATTAAATAAATATACCTAAGCAGAAACTACATTTTTCCATTTCAACTTGATCATCTTAATCGAAAACAAGCTCCTCACTCAAATCTCATTTGAGAAATTCATGAATGAAACCTTAATGGATCTGTCAACTGCTTGTCTACCACTCCTTTTCTGCATGTATTTAAGTATTATATTCCTTCTTTCCTCATTTGTGTAGCGTGATACTCTTATACCAAGCTCTCTCAACAACCGGGACTGTCCTGAATTGGATACCAGTGGTACCTTCCCACAGTTCTTCCCTTTCCCTTTATCATTTCCAGAACCAGACGGAGCCTTCTCTGCATCTATTTCCCCTCTCTGATCCTCAAGTGCCATGCTATCTTTCTCCACTAAGTTTTCTACCTCAATGGCCTCGAGCATATCACAATCTGTCTTGACTTCTTTTGCTTCCTTTTTAGCTACCTTTTTATTCAAAATGCGCTTCCTCTTCCTTGTAGCGTTCTCAGCAGCATTGACGTAGGTGGGGAAGTGCCCCTTGGAGCACAAGAACCTCTGCATGAGCAAGAGCCTCGTCCCCCTCGACTTCTTCCCTGAGCCTGTCTTGGACTGGAAACCCATCTTCTCACTGTAAGCACTATAGTACTGCTTAGCAGCTGAAATGGAGTCAAACTCCATGCCTAAAACGGGAACCAGACCACCAGTAGCTAGTGTGCTCGCAAGGTCCTGTGGCGGGTCAAGCAGGTGAGTGTGCTCAGTCTCAACTTTTGATACTCCCCATCGCCCATTCTCCTTCCGAGTCACTTCCATCATCGCCCTGCAGCAGGACTCCCCATTGGAACCGGCAGAAGCGAAGTCGGCGGCGGCCCCACTGGACCGCATGTTGAGGTAGCTGCGCATGATGTAGGCAACGCGGAGAGCGTACTCATTATAGGGGACTTTGACGTCGGAAGAAGCAGTGGCAGGGGCTGGAGCCACGATCTGAGAACTATCCAGCGGCACAGAGGCAGACGGACACACTGACGCCGGTGCCAGCTCCGGCTCTGGCTCCAGTGGCGGAGGACGAACAGCCTCATCTGGCTCTAAGGGAGTCTCCTGGGGAGGAAGCAGCAGTGGAAGTGGCGGTGGTTCGTTCTGCTCAAACGGGGAGGCAGGCTCCTGGACCTGCGGAGGGGGCTGCTCCAATCCGTGGGTGGAGCTGTCTTGTTCGACGGAGGTATGTACAGCAGCCAAGAGCGTCTCTGAGACATCTTTCTCATCTTCCTTGGCGGAGGCGGCGGCGCCGTCGGTGATCTCGGAGATGTGCACCATGATGGCGGTAGGGAAACCCTAGATGATTAGAAATGTCATCTTCAGAAAGCCCTAGTTCTCGTTCTTATGCGTCCAGGCGAGGCCTCATGGCATGATCATGGTCGGCTGACAAAAGGGCAAGGGAAAGGGAAAGGGAAAGGGAATCGGGAGGAAGGAGGCGGGAGCAGGGAGGTGCGCGTGAGCCGGGCGAGGTAAAACGTCGGAGAACGGACGATGGGATCCGCTAAACGAGCGGAGCAACGAGACAGGAGAGGGATTGGGTATCGTTGCGTCCACGTGTGGGTCGCACGGGCGTGAGAGGAATTTGAGTGTCTCGTGCTTCCGTTCGGCATCCGTGACTCATCGATGGCGGAGTTAGCTTTCGGCCCATTTCATTTGGGCCCATATCGGTGGAGTTCACGACGATATTGAGAAAAATTAGGAAAAAAAATTGTGAATGCATTTCTTAAATCTTTTTTGCTTTACAATGAAAATGTTGAATCTAACATAGAATTTTGGACGATAAGTTAAGTTTTCATCTGCCGCCAAATTAAATTAGGAAATTCTGGACAGTTCAAAAATCCAATATCGCATTATTACGTGTTCATTTAAAAAAAAAATCTTAAATATAAGTGACTGTCAGTATATTATTGTGAGCATTTTCGGATGTACCTGATGAGTGAAATAGAAAGTGTCCCCACTTACCAGATTAATCTAATGAAACTTGGACACTTGATTAAAAAAATATATTTTATCAATCTTAATATGTCTCACCCATCATTAAATTCGGGCTGCATTATATTTTATAAGAGTTTGAGCGGCTATACTATTTATTCACGATTTTAAATTGTGTCAAGTCTAAATGAATTGAATCGGTGATGTATTCACTTCATTTCATTATAAAATCGGCGATCAGAGAGGTTTGGGGAGAGTCATCTTCGATTCATTCATGAAACAATATATTAAAGTCCTCATGGTGTAGTACAGATGGGGAGTGCATGATTATGTGACTGAAAGGTCCAGGGGTCGATCTCCGGGGTGTCACTGTCTGGGGTTAACGTCTCCGCAATGCACTTTCCACCTGTGTACCTGCATTTACCTCCCTCCATATCCGTGGGACCGACTCTAGGGGGATCGCTGATGTGACGGTTCCATATTTTTTTATGAAACAATATATTAAATAACAAGGTTGAACATTAATAAATTTAATTTGTTAATATTTACAAATATTTTATTAATAAAATTATTTATTAAATTATATAAATTTATTATAATTGTTTTTAAAAAATTAGATATATATATATAATATAACAATTTATAAATTTTTATAATTTTAAATTATTCATAATAAATTTTTTAAAAAATATAATTTTATAATTACATAAAATTTAATCTAATATAGAAAGATAATAACATTTTTAATTGCGCTTCATAAAAAAATTAAGCTCGAATTTAATTTGATAAAAATTTTAATAAATAACTTTGAATAACTTTAATAAATAAATAAATAAATAAAAAAGAATGAACACAATTAAACTCGGATCAATTTATCTTATTTACCCCTATATGAGTTTAAATTTAAACTTTCTAATTAAATAGTTAAATATCTTTTTTTAAAATATTAAAATGTTTATGAGTTGCTCAGTCTCTCGTGGTGGCTCGTAAATAATTGTATGCTCTTTTCCTCTCAAGTTGTTTCAATTTTCACTTTTTAATCCTATCAAATTCAAAGCTCCCTCCATTTATATTCTAGTGATGGTGTCTATTTTTTCCAATAATTTGTTAATTAAAAATTTCAATATAAAACTAAAAACTAAATTTTATCTTATTTTTACTAATAAAAGACATAATTACACATTGTTGGTAGATTGTGCCTTGAGTAGTCGGAATCAACCTTGGTTTTCATTTTTAAAACAAAGGTTTCATTAAGATTTTCTTTAACACGTAAGTAAAGGATTGACAACAATAGATGAAAGCACAATACATAAACACATAAGTAGAGCATGAAGAATGATAGGGAGAGCGGGAAGGTGAACCATGTTAAACCATTGTATACTTTTAGGGTATTATTTTTCTTATTCTATATTATTTCAAATAATCAAATCAAGTTTACTTAGCATTGGTTCCATTGCAATATTAACTTAGTGTTGATTCTATTGAATATTAATTTAGTGTAGGTCCCTTGGCGGTCGACTAGAGGGGGATGAATAATCCTGTAAAGAAAAACGAATATTCCTCGAACTTTATAGCTTTATTAAACTAATGCTTGTATAAAATAAATTTAAGAAGTAAACTAAGAATAGAGGTACGAAAGGGTTACTTGATTACAACCGAGGAGGTTGTTAATCCAAGTTGAAAGCTCTATAAACAGTCTCTTTTAGGCGGAGAAGCCTCTTACAACGTTGATGGCTCACAAACAAGTAGTAGAACAAACTAGAAGCGTTTACAAGTGTTGTTTTGAACCATTGGGATCAAGGTTGTATTTATTTCCCTGGGCGGGGCGCCTGAAAGGGTTCTAGCCTTCCAGGCACTTCAAGGGGGTAAAACTTTATCGATCTCCGTCATAACGCAACGCGCTCATTTCGAAGAAAATTCGATTCCGGGTGCCCGGAAGGGTTCTGGGCACCCATACCAAGTCTTTAGCTCCGGTTCAGCTCGTATTGGTCCGGGTCTTCTACTCTGGCTTTGGTCGCTTGGGTGATCTCAGCCATTCGGAATAGGACTCACCCAAACCCAACTTCCGGCCTTTGACCAGTCTTCTGCTCTGGCTTCTCGTCCCTCGGAAATGCCACGTGCCTCCTTCTTGTTCGCTCGCGTACTCTTCCGCAGCACCTCGTCCCTTGGACACACTGAGCTTGTCGGCTCTCTCTCGTGTCGTTTTTCTCACTAGCTGCATTTTTCGCTCGACTTCTTGTGCTCCTAAGTTCCTGCACACTTAGACACATGGGTTAAATAACAACATGGTCTAACCTGACTTGGTTGATCACATCAAAACTACCTTGGGGTACTAACAATCTCCCTCTTTTTGATGTGAGCAATTCCAAGTTAAGTTAAGGTAATAACAAAAAAAAATAATAACAAGGTAATAAATTTGTAACTCAATAATGTGCAAAAAAAATTAAATTACCCTCCCCCAAACTTAATCTTTTCTTCTCCCCATTTGATCACATTAAATAGGGTACTTTTAAAATGACTTTGGAAAAACTAAAATTAAAGTATAAGGAAAATCATATTTTTAAAAAAAAAATACATTTGGATAATTAATTCATAGAAAATTTTCTAACGATTAAAAAAAATTCTGAAGAATTGTTTAGATATAGAAAAATAAATTTGCTAAAATAACTTTAACAAATATGATTTTTTTTTTAAATGAATCTTAACGATCAGAATTTTTCTAACAAAAATTTTGACAAACAATTTAAAACATTAGTTAAAATAATTAAATACTTTATAGTTAGTCAATTAAATATTTATTTCAGTAATTAGCTTCTAGACTATGGTGACGCACTAGACCTTCTTGGTTATTAGAACAATAATCACTTTCAGACAAAGTCATTTAAAGAAATTAAACATTTAATTTTCTTTCTAAAAGCCTTAAGTCCAAAAAAACAATTAATCTAAATATAATTTTGGAACCCAAAATAAATTCCTTACTACAGGATTAATCAAGAATTTCTTAGGAATATATTTATGTGATGTTTTTCTAATTTAGCCCTTATGGTATTTAAAGTGTCAATTTAATCCATTGTATTTTCTAACATGTTGATTATGTGAGCATTCATGATTTTTTAATTCTTCTATTTCTTCTTTCATTTTTTATTTTTATTTTATCAAAGTCTTCTAGTCGACAAGATGTTGCTAAAATTCCTTTTAGTTCATCATTTTCCTTTTTGAGTTTGTCGAAATCTTCTTGTAATTTCTTATTCTCAATTTCTAATTTATAAGACATTTTAGTCAGAAACTTTATAAATTTAAATAGTTTATCAGGCGATAAGGATCGTACCTAACTTACCTTATCGATTTCATCATATGAGACCCCCCCCCCCCCTTAGAGCTTCTCTCTTCTGATATTGCTCCCCCTGCATCAATGCTCTCGATACTCATTGCGGAAGAGCTAGATTCGTCCTCTTCTTCTTGGTGGCATGCCATTAGCGCGATTCTAGTGTAGGCCTCGATTTCTGATTCTGATAATGTTGCTTCCCACGTCGCTTTTAGGTTCTTGTGTCTTTTCTGGGTTGGTCTCTTGTCCGTGCTTGTATTCTCATGCTTGTCCTTGCTATTTAATTTTGAGCAGCTGTCTTTTATATGCCCTTCTTCATTGTAGTGGTAGCATTTTACCTTTTCTTTTTCTTCTCTTACCCTACACTTGATTAAACTTATTGGATTTAAATAATTTTTTAAATCTCCTTACCATTAACCTCGTTTCATCATCGTCAAGTGATGTCTCGAAATCTAGTTCATCCATTTGAGCTTTTAAGGCAATATTTTACCTTGATTCCTTCCTTAGACCTGCATATCTTGACTCATGAATTTCAAAAGTTGAAAAAAAGTTCTTCTAAAGTGTTTACCTCTAAATCCTTAGAGATGAAATACGCATCTATTAAGGTCGACCATTCTGGAGTCCTAGGAAATACATTAAGTGTGTATCTTAGCGAACGAGTGGTTACCTTTCCTCTGAGATTCGTGAGTCCGGGGATGAGCTCCTTGATTCTTGAGTGGAGGTGTGCCACGGTTTCACCTTCTTCTAACTGGAAGTTACTGATCTGGTTCCGGAATAGGTCCCATCTGGCTAGTTTTGCCTCCGAGGTCCCTTCGTGTAGTTCCAAGAATTTCTCCCAGAGCTCCTTAGCTGACTCGTAGGCTCCGATACGGTTGACTTCTTGAGGTGGTAAAACACTAAGCAGATGAAACTCTGCTTTTTATTTGCCACGAAGTCAGCTTGCTCCTTCTTCGTCCACCAATATTCTTCTTTGTCTTTTGGGGCTACAAAACTATATTTCATAATGATTAATAATTCAAAATCTATTTTAAAAAATACCTCCATCTTTTTCTTCCAGCTCGTGAATTCCCCTCATACTTCGGTGGGTAAATGCCTAGTCCGGCCATCTCGTGTGCTTCGTTTGGCGATTAGTCCTCCTGAAGCGAACCCGCTCTGATACTACTTGTAGATCCCTTGGTGGGCGACTAAAGGGGGTGAATAGCCCTGCAAAGAAAAACGAACCTTCCTCGAACTTTATAGATTTATTAAACTAACACTTGCATAAAATAAGTTTAAGAAGTAAACTAAGAGTAGAGGCACGAAGGGGTTATTTTGTTACAACCGGGAAGGTTGTTAATCCAAGGAAGTTGGAAACTCAGTAAATAGTCTCCTTCAGGCAGAGAACAAACTAGAAGCGTTTACAAGTGTTGTTTTGAACCATTAGGACCAGAGCTATATTTATAGCCCCAGTCGGGGCACTTGGAAGGGTTCTAGGTGCTTCTAGGGGGATAAAACTTTATCCCGATCGCAATGCAATGCGCCATGTCTCATTTCGGATAAAATTTGGTTTTGGGCGCTTAGACCATAAAGTCAACTTCTAGTTGACTTTTTGGTCTGAGTCTTCCACTCTGATTCTGCTCGCATTAGTCTGGGTCTTTCGCTCCAGTTCCACTCATTTGGGTGATCTCGGCCATCTAGAATAGGGCTCACCAGAACCCAACTTCTGGCCTTCGAGTAGTCTTTCGCTCCGGCTTCTCATCCCTCAAAAACGTTGTGCACCTCCTTCTCGTTCACCTACGTACTCTTCCGCAACATCTCGTCCCTCAGATGCACTAAGCTCGTCGGCTCTCTCCCGTGTCATCTTTCTCGCTAGTTGCATCTTTCGCTCGACTTCCTGTGCTCCTAAGTTCCTGCACACTTAGACACAAGGGTTAAATACCAACAAGACCTAACCTGACTTGGTTGATCACATCAAAACTACCTTGGGCTATTAACATTTAGTATTTATTTCATTACAAATTGTTTAATCTTTATTCCAATACAACTAGGGGTGTATGTAGGATCAAAAAGAATTTAGATATCTCCACAATTGCATGATATTGTCCACTTTGGGCCTAGACCCTCATGGCTTTGCTTTTGGGCTCTCCCCAAAAGGTCTCATGTCAATGGAGATATCTTTTCTCTTTATAAACCCATGATCTTTCCCATGTGTTTTACAATGTGGGACTATGTTTGCAACCTTGCAAACCCAACAATCCCCCCCCCTCAAACAAAGGATCACATGCTTCCCAAGTCCGATCCTTCAATCCACCAGGTCTTCCTACCCTTCGGTCCACCCGACCTACTAGGATTTCCTTATCTGGTGTCTGGTCCTCTTAATTCGAACATAGGAGACCCCACTTTCTTTGTTCAAGGTAATATTGTACCCACATAGCTTAATCAGACCATGACTGCTGTGCGCAGTCGATGGTTAAACCTTCTGGCAGTCCGGGTTCTGATACCACTTGTAAGATCGAAAAGAATTTAGATATCTCCACAATTGCATGATATTGTCTACTTCGGGCCTAGACCCTCATGGCTTTGCTCTTGGGCTCTCCCCAAAATGGCTCATGCCAATAGAGATATCTTTTCTTTTTATAAACCCAATCTTTCCCATGTGTTTTACAATGTGGGACTATGTTTGCAACCTTGCAAACCCAACAGTGTATTCAAGTAATAGATTTAACTACTTTTATTGATTTTCTTTAGTGATAGATTTTTGTAGAGTTGATAAATTTTTATTGACTTTTATAGTTTATTGACTTTTATAGAATTGCACATAATTATGAAAAGAGTGGAAAAAATAAATAAAAGTATAATTTCCGAATGATTATTTTTTTATTTTCTTTTTAATTTCATACATTTTAATACTCTTTTGTCAGCATAAACAAATACAAATGAGTCGTATTCAATTTATAAAAATTAAATTTTCAATTAAACATAAATAATTAATTAATCAATACTTTTTAATAATACACAATATCAATATCAAATATTCATATAATAAAAAATATTGAGAATTTGTGATATGTTTTCAATAGTCGTTTATGGAAAATACGAGAAAAGATCAATTTTTACCATCACACATACAAATAAAATATGCCCATAAACAAAATACACACATATAAATCGACCATCACACAATAATCAAGGTAGCTGATGCTTAAACTAGAGTAAATACTTCCAGCAGTAGATTTAAAAAAAATACAAAGTGTCATGATTTCTTTCGGATGAATCAAACAATAAAGTCAAACAGTGTAATCCCAATAGATGTTCACTTACCTGCGAAAGAGAGATTGAAGAAGAGCTAAGGAAGTGGAAAGAGAGTGCTTGATTAGCAAATGGAGCTTGGATTCAACAGCAGAGGAGGTCAATCTAGGAGTAAGGAAGAGGCGGAACCGTGGAGGAAGAGAAAAGAGAGGCGACCATGGTTGAAAAGAGAGAGACGTGTTGAGTTAAAAGTTCATAGAACTCTCAAGGATGAATAAATGACTTTTTCTTGTATTTTTTAAAGTTTATCAAGGGTTTAAAGTTTGTACCCAAATAATTTTAAAAGCATTTATGAAAATCTATTGAAAGTTGGATACCAAAAGATTTTCATAAAATTTTAAAAAGTCAAGTTTTAATACCACATGACTTTTTAAAACTCTATAAAAATCTAATTTGGATACCCCACTAAATTCCTTTGAAGCTTATAAAATTCTAGATTGAATATACCTAGATTTTTAAAATCTATAAAAGTCATTGAAAGTAATTAAAAATCTAAGATTGAATACACCTCCCTTAGTTAATTATTATTCTGCTACAGATTTAGTTAATTTTTATTCCGCTACAAATGCATGCTCATTAATTGATTTATTATTTTTATTTAATATTTAAATTTAATTATGCATGCTATTTATCTTCCCTTTAGCGTGCTTATGATCCTACATATTGACTCAGTCAACTGCATTAGTTGACTCGATTGACATTACCACTATAGGCTCATGTTGTATGACTAAGGGGGTTGAATAGCCATGTGTGTAGATTTTGATGTTGGTTCCATTGTTTACTTTTTTATAGAAGACTAGTATGTAGTAGAAACGACTTTACGGGATGGTCAGTTGGCTAAAAGATGATAGACTTGCTATAGTAGAGCAATGAATCAATTCCTGACGAGTGCATGCCCTTCTTCTCACCCTCTAGCTAATTTAGCGATCAGCTATAAACTAACTCCATAATTTACCTTCCTTTACATAACCTGAGGACAGACTATGAGAGGCGAGTATAATCATCTTTTACTACAACTAATGTACAATATAAACACCAAATAAAAACAATATACCAACAAGAAAACAAACACAAAAGAGAAGGTACACAATACATGACTTTTTTTACCTGATTTGGAACTACCGATTCTTACTCCAATTCACGACCTATGACTCTTCAATGGGTCAACCCCAATAACACTGCTATCTTTCCTCTTTCCTAGACACTTCTAAGTCAAAGAAATCTTTTCTAATCTTCTTCTTTACAACAAATAAGAAAAAAAAATATAAGTTAATACAATCAAATGATAATAATGCAAAAAAAAATAGATTACTAAGATGAATGACTCATTGTAGTTTTGCTCAAGTAGGCACTAGAATGTAGCAACAATCTTCTTGGAACCAAACACTAGCAATTGTGCAAAATCTTATGTAAGCTTTTTTGCTTACATAGTCAACTACTTTTGATTTAGTTGACTAACATGAATACAAACCTCTTCTATTTAATCGCGATTAAAGTCCTCAACTTAGCCATCGGTAGACTAGTTCTCTAATTTTGACCACTTCTAAGATTACGCCTGCCTGTCTTGAGATTCTACCCTCTCCTAGTTATATTTTCCCTCAACACTCAATCCTTGAAGCCATTTTCTATTAAGCCCTATGCACTCACACTCTCGACTCCTCTTCGTGTCATCTCTCACACCTTTGCCTTTGAAGTCCACTTCCCCAACCCAATTATCTCAGATGCTCCTTATCTTGTGGTCCCTCAAATGCTTCACACTATACTTTGGTTACGCCTAGTCATTTTCATGTGCAATCCTCCAAAGCCTACAAGACTCAAATACACATCAAAACTAAAAGCAATCCTCACTTAAACTCTTTTCTCGATCATAAATCTATGATCATTCTTGATCGCCAAGGAGACCAATTGTACCAATAAGAATAGTAATTATTCTACCAATGATTTTACCAACCACATCAAAACCAACCCAACTCAAATATATAAGAGCATGAACAACTTCTCCTTTAGTCCCCTCGGGACGGGCTAGTGGCTAGCACATGAGGTGTTGCCACCATGAGGTCTGAGGTTCGAATATCGACATAACCGAGGTAAATGTCTTCGTCATATGTTAGTCACTATTCTAAAGGCTAGTAGCCACCTGTAATTTACCTCCTTCGTGTTGGTCCTGGGATGGGTTGGCGGGGGGTTGGGGGTGAGCATAGTCGCCTTTTACCACCATGAACAACCTCTCCTTTTAGTCACTTAGAGATAGATCACACCTACACAATCTATTTGAATCATAAACTATTGGTCACTAAACTCATACAACTCACTTAAGGGTTTCCATCTGCAACTTGACTTTCCATTAAGGCCTTTTTCTGTTAGGTTATTCATTCCTAGAATGCACTGAGATTCGCTCCTCATGTCATTCTTCACACTTTACCTACGTAGTTTGCCTTCTTTTGGCTACCGTCAACACTACCACCCAATGCTCCTCGTCCAGTAGTTCCCTAGATATTTTTTTCCATTCTCCCATAAATCTTCAGCCATTGATCCAACCAAAATTCACATGTGCCTTGCCAAGTCCCTGCACAACTCAACTCACACATTAGAAATACAAGTAAATTTAACTTAAACCATTTGTTAAACACTTCAAAATAATAAGTCGAATACATCCACTTTGGGTATGATTGTAATAACATCTTCAAGGTCCATATTTTGTCGCAAAGTTTTTCTTTGCACTTTTTTCTTATCATATTACAAAATCTTTGCAAAAATGTTTCTCTATTCTACAAGGATGTGAAAGAAAAAGTGTTTTTTAGGGTTAAGTCACCTTACGAGTCTATAAACACTAAAGTAGTAACCTAGGGTACTAAACCACATTAAAAACTTGACTCCTTTATCACTAAAAATATAGCGTTAGAGATGGGATTTTCTGTCGATATTCCATCACTAGCCGAGCTTAACGACTGAATAGAGATGGAAAAATCACGTCGATACGAGTTTTGTCACTTCTTATATTTAGAGATAGAATTTTAATTTTCATCGCTAATTAGTTACGGAATATAAATTCCATCTCTAAAATTAGAGATGGAATATTATAACTGTCGCTATATGTTGGTGCGGTTTGCACTAACGGTTTAACCCGGGTTTTGATGAATGACAAGTAAATTAAGTTAGGTTCTGTCGTGATCTAACCACTTGATTAAGTGTGCAAGAAATCCAGCTAGGCCAACGGGCCGACCGGATAGCTGGTACGAAATCCAGCTAGGTCGACGGGCCGACCCGATAGCTTGTATGAAATCTAGCTAGGTCGATAGGTTGACTGGATAGCTGGTACGAAATCCAACTAGGTTGACGGATCGACAGGATAGCTAGTACGAAGTCCAGATAGGTCGATGGGTTGACCAGATATTTGGCAAGAAGTCCAGCTAGGTCAACGGGCCTATCGAATAACTTGCATGAAGTCCAGACAGGTCGAAGGGTTGACTGAATGTCTGGCAAACTAGTAAGTTAAGGTAAGTCACTGGAGGAGAGTGACCAAGTGAGGACGCATCCTGGTTGAAGGGGCAGTAGTCATCGGTCCAGTTTAGGTCCATTTGGGATCCCTAAGCTGAGACCTTGACTAGTTCTTGGTCCTGGGAGGATAGGAACTAATTACTACTCTGTATTATTATTAAATTGTCCTAATACTTATTTTGCAGGGTATTTTGAACTAACATTATTTTGTAGAGCTGCCTTCAAGCTTAATGGAAGGCACCTTCATATTGTTCATGGGAGACACCTTCCATAGCCTATATAAGGCAGGCTCGACCAAGCAACCATCAACAATACATATTCGAGCTACTACACGTTCTTTTGAGGATCCGATTTCTCCGAGCTCCTACTACAAATCTGCTACAAAGTTGCTGTTGGTGCGGGAAGCATCCGACGATCAAACCTGAGTTTTAATAATGGCAAAGGGTTCAAAGTTAAGCTTATTTGCGATCTAATGAGTTTGAATGAGATTGCAGGAAAGTCCTAAGTGTACTTAGGCAAAAGTCCTAGCTGCGATTAGGCAGGTCGAAAACCCTAGGGGGTGGTCACCCTAAGTCCTAGGGGGTGATAACCCTAAGTGAGGAGAAGTTCTAGCTAAGGTTAGGCAGGTGGAAAACCTAAGGGGGTGGTAACCCTAGGTCTTAGGGGGTGGCAGCCCTAGGTGGAAAGTCTTGGTGGGTCGAAGGATTCAGGCAAAAACCCTAGAGTCGGGGACTCTAGGTTGAAATCCTGGTGTCACGAACCGGGTGGAAGACTGGATAGGTCATAGAGTAAACGTTCAACAGAAAGTCCTGGAGATTCGGACGCTGAGCAAAAGTCCAGTTGATCTGGAGGATCAAACTGGCAAACAGGTAAATTCTTCTGAGTGGAGTAGGTGAGGGCGCATTCCTCGGTAAGGGAATAGTAGGCGTCGGTTCGACCTAGGGTTTCCGGAGGTGAAATCCGAAGTCAGAATCAGACAGTCCGAAAACTATCAAAATAAGTTTTTATTTATCTTATTTTGTTGTACTAACTTTATTTTAAAGGGTATACCTTATTTGTAGACTAACATGTCCTGCATGATGAAAATTGCATAAGAAAAGCCTCGGATGAATAGTCCCGAGGTGCCCTCCATGGAGCTTGGAGGCGCCTCGGGTGACTTGGTCGTCAGCCCTGCAGCAAGGCGCGAGGGCGCCCTCCATGGAGCTTGGAGGCACCCTAGATGCTGCTTGGAGAACACCCTCTATAGAGCTTGGAGGTGCCTTGGACGCTGCTTGGAGGGCGCCCTCCATAGAACTTGGACGCGCCCTCAGGTGGATAAGCAGTGAAGATGAGGAGCTTATCGATGCTGCGATTTCGGCGGGGTTGGAGGCGCCCTCCATGCGGTTGGAGGCACCCTCAACAAGTTATTTAAGCCTGGTTTGAGCAGCAGCTTATACATGACTTGAAATCATGATCCTTCTTCCGTGTGCTACTCAAAGAATGATCCAACAAAGTTGTAACTCGATTCTGACGACCATAAGCTTCAAGTTTACTGATTTTAGTCGTTGGTATATTTTACTGCATTTAATTAACTATACTTAAATTTGTAATATTTTGAATTAATAGTAATTACCCAAAGTAAACACTCAATGAGTATGAGCCTTGGAGTAGGAGTCGCCACAGGCTTTGAACCAAGTAAAACTATTGGTTTTCGAGTATTGTTTTTATTTTTCCGCTATGTGTTTTACTCTAACGAACGAATTAGCCACGAGCGTTATTCACCCCCTCTAGCGCTTTCGATCCTACAATTGGTATCAGAATGGGGTCGCTTCGAATCGATGAAACCACCATTCAAGCATTTCTTTTTTTGGTATTTTTTTATTTTTCGGAGTCGATCGGAATTAGTAAAATTGTTGTCTTCCGATCTGTTTTATCGCAATTAAAATTTTCTCTCGAAGCTGGTGCAACACCACTCGAGTTAGTATATTTTTTTCTTAATCCGGCACTACTAATCCAAGACCAAGTCTTGGAACTAGTTAATCTAATTTTAAATAAACTATATAACATAAAAATGCAGGAAGGTGAGATGGCTAGCCAACTTCACGTGTGGATTTAGGATCTGTTGAACGGTCTCCATGGAATTAGTCAAAAGGTAGAAAATCGTGACATAATCAGGTATACACTTAATCCCTTTCCGAGGAATACTTTGTGGGCATCCATGGTAAATACTTACAAAGTATCCAAGGATCTTTCATCAATTAAGTTAGATGAATTATTTTCCGAATTTGAATTGCACAAACAGATTAATGCACACTCTGCCTAGAAAGGTATTACTTTGATTGTAGGTACGAGTAGAACCTGTTGGAACCCCAAGGTGTTTTTGATGTGATCAAACAAGCTAAGTTAGGTCCTGCATTTGTTTAACCCTTGTGTCTAAGTGTGCAGGAGCTTAGGAACACAGGAAGTCGAGCGGAAGACGCGGCTAGCGAGAAGGACGGCACGGGAGAGAGCCGACGGGCTTGGTGCGTATGAGGGACGAGGTGTCCGCGGAAGAGTACACCGGTGGACGAGAAGAACGTGCGCGGCGTTCGAGGGACGAGAAACCGGGAAGGAAGGCTGCTCGAGGAGAAGGCCGGAACATGGGTTCGGGTGAGCCCTATTCCGGAAGGCCGAGATCACCCAAGCTAACGGAGCCGGAGCGAACAGACCCGGACCGAAACGAGCTAAACCGGAGCAGTGGAACCAGACCATAAAAAGTCAAGAAAGTTGACTTAAGAGGTCTGGGCGCCCGGAATCATTCCGGGCGCCCTGGGCGCTATTGAGGGTCCAGGCGTCCGGAGCTGGATTTTGACCAGGATCGCATCAAACGTGATCTGATCGTTGGGGATAGAATTTTATCCCCTCCAGGGCGCCTGGAACTCCTTCCAGGCGCCCGGACCAGTACTATAAATATAGTACTGGTCTGCACATTCAGAATAACAAACTTGTAATCAATTCCTTCTGTGCTTTCAATTCTGTTCTTTTCATTTGTGCTGTCAACGTTGTAAAGAGGCTACTCCACCCAGAGGAGAATCAGATAGTGCGCTTACATTCCTTGGATTAGCAATCCCCTGATTGCAAACCAAGTAAAACTCTGGTGTCTGCTTTTCTTTACTTAGTCTCTTTTATTTATTTATTACAAGTGTTCATTATATAGTTGAAATCCGAGAAAGGTTCGAGTTTTATTTTGTAGGGCAATTCACCCCTCCCCTCTTGCCGGCCTCCAAAGGGACCAACAGAACCCGGGAACCAAAAACAAAGCACAGAATCGAACCTGAGTCCAAAGATGAATTGGACTCAGAAGATGACGATGACGAGATCACAACTGAGATCGTCAACCTAGTACGCAAACTCTACAAAAAGAAGAAAGGGTTCACCAAGAAGGACATCAAAAAGGTGATTCAGTCCAAGAAGGTACAATCAAGTCCAAAGGTAAAGTTCGATGTAACCTGCTACGGCTACAACCAAAAGGGACACATCAAAGTCAACTGTAACGATCACCCTTCTTACTACTACTACTCTCTAAGGGTGACCGTTACTTAACTACTAACTCTACTTAACCGGTATGATCGAAACCACGAGGAGTCTCTACCGAAAAATTTCGGCAGCATCTCGCCTGTACCGGTGACCATAAAATGAGATACATACATAGTATACTTCAGCCACAGGCGGCTGGAACATATATCAAACAACCACGCAGTTCATATATAACCAAAATAATCAACTCTCGCAAAGCACGATAAAATGATCCATAGAATAGCATGTACAAGTTCTAAATTCTTTTAACAATTTGACGAAAATGGTCTTAATAAATTCTTGGCAAATCCCTAGATCTCTCCATAGTCCAGGCATCACACATCATCGAACACCTCCTTGTCGCCTTCCTTTGCTAAAACTTTTCCTTTCCTATATCTGCAGTAAGAGGAAATGCAAACTATAAGCGAATGCTTAGTAAGCGCTGTCTAACTCACAAAAATACGAATGTGCATGTATACGAGAAGAACTAGAAACTGAATGCTTTAAAAGAAGACATATAAAGTTGCTCATGTCAAAAGTACTGAAACTAGACATAAATCTACTCATGCATATTCAATAGCAAGCACTAAAATTTGCATACTCATAATATACCAGGACAAAACTGCATGCTGGTAGATAAAGCTACTCATGCTCAATAAACTAATCAGGAACAAACAAAACTAATACTGCATGCTTTGAATTAAAAGAACTAAACTTGCTGACTCTAGACATAAGTGAAGCTTGTTTCATTTGTTCCAAAAACTTATACTTTATTACTTTAAAATAATAATCAACTTCTCTTGGGGCCCAGGCTTAGTACCAATGCGCGCTCCTTAATAGGGACTGTGGTAGCTAGTCATCAGTCCTACGAGGGCAAAGACCTTGGTCTTACCAGGGCCAAGACCTTGGAATTGGTCACCTGGATTTGTTTAACGACAACCTTGGAAGTCGGGTACTAGCATTTCTTTAAAATAAAATACTTATTATCTTTTAATATTCTTATAATAAAATGCCTTGGCATTTCTTTGAGCACTTGGTGTGCTGCTGATCCCAATACTTAAAATTTAAGGATCCTATCAAGACCTTGGTCTTTTCTTACTTATAGCTACTCATTATAGCAAGGAAAGTCTAAACTAAATGCTATATATATATATATATATATGCCATAATCTGTTCATGCACATCTAAAAGCAAGGGGAAAATAAAACCAAAATCATCATACAATACTTATTAAAATTTGCATTACTACATTTTGTTGTGCACGCCTACTGCTACACGAGGAAATCTAGGAACTAAATGCATCTAAAAAAAAACTGTTCATGCTCAAATGACAGCAATAGGGATAGCTAGAAAAAAAAAACTGCTCGTGCTCATCTACAACAAAAGAGATTACACATGCTCAACTAATTGCTAATGGGAACTACTCAAATTACTTAAAGCCTCTTCTCAACTTCCTATAAGAACTCACGGCAGTAAAAGAAAACTGAAGGTTGCTACTGTTTAGTCCACAGCAAAGAACCAAATACAAGCCGAGCATACATTCTAAGGCTACACTGCTTATCAATTCCAAGCCGATCATGTACAAAGAAATAAATCTGTTATGGCAAGTTCCAAAAACAAGGAAGAAGATCTACATCCCTAGTAACCATAATTTAGTACAGTAGGTTCCAAAAGCAAGGAAAAACTATAATCCCTAACTATTCCAGTTCTGTACAACAAGACCCGAAACAACCTTAGTAAAATGAATTATGCACAACATGACCCTAAACAAGAAGGAACTAAATCCCTAGCAACCCAAATTCGGCTCAAACACAATCCGAAACCAAAAACATGCTGTGGAGGGTAAGAAGCGAAACAAATCCCAAAACAACTCTTACTGCAGGTGAGTAGCAACTTACATCGCTGTTCTTAGACTTACAACCGAGCAAGAAAGGTTTCTAGGGTTTACGGAGAAGCTTGAGTTTCCCCGACCTCTTCCTCGTGCCTACGGGCCCTCCTGCCGAGGTGGTCTCAATTTGGTGAAGATCCGCTGGAAGGAGACCTTCGCTGGCCACCGGAGGGAGGAATCCTAGCTGCCGCTGCGATTTCGCCCGAGAAGGAGTCGTGGACGCCGTGTGAGGAGGAAGAAGAGTAGGGTTTTCGGGTTCGGTAAAAAGAAAACCTAAGTTCTCTTTTAAATCTAGGGTTTTTATTATCTAACTACTGCTTAAATGCATTTCGTTCCATATTCATTCACAAAATGTTTGCGGAACAGTTGGTTAGCTGGATTCGATCAAGGTTGGGTTCGGCCAGAGGTCTTGGGTTCGAATCTCAGCTTGGACATTTTTTTGTCGAAACTTCTTTCGTTAAGAAACATTACTAAACGACCTTAGAAAATTCCATAAAAATACTCTAAAAATTTCTAAAAATCTCTAGAATATTTTAAAAGTATTTCTACGTATTTTTAAATACATTTAGAACTTTAAATAGGGAAAATTGGGTCGTTACACCAACTGTCTAAACCAAAAGGAAGCAAAGAAGCAAAGGAAGAAGAAACCACTCCAAGCAACATGGGATGAGTCTTCTTCAGAAGACTCCGATGAAGAGCTCGAACAGACGAGCTTCCTCACGCTTACGACCCGGGAACAACTAGAAGAATCAGAAACTGAGAGCGAATCAGAAACCGAGTCCAAGCAAAGCCATGGATCCGTATCCGTTTCTAAAGGGTCTAACCCCACTATAAGAAATTCTTAATTAACTAAACTTTATAATTTAGTCAATTATCTTATGCGTAAGTTATCCAAATCCAACCTCCAAGTCAAGTCACTCCAAGAGGAAGTAACAATCCGAGTCAAGTCCTTTGACTGAGCCAATTCAAATTGGAAGTTCAACTCAAGTCCAACGACTTGAGGAAGAAAATTTCAATTTGAAAACTCAAGTCAAAGAACTTAAAAACATGTTGGAACAGTTCACTTTGGGTTCCAAGAACCTGGACCTAATTCATGGAAAAAAAAAGAGTTGTTTACAACCAATCCGGACTTGGGTTTAAGGCTAAACAAAAGTATAGATCTTATTTATCACTTGTAAATATAGCTAATAGAAAAATAATCCAAGCATGAGTTCCCAAGTCAAACTTGGTTAATCAAGATGGACTTGGACAACATTGAGTCCCCAAGGATCAAATCCATTACCTTGATAAACCTTATTGAGGCTATGATCCAAGCGAAGCTAATAGAAAAACTATTTTTATATATAAATAGAATTGTATGATTCTTGTCTTACTGCTTTCATTATGCATGCTTAGACTAGGTTAGATAAGGACTTAGGCATGATTTACACTTGATTAGTTAGACCTAGGGGTTTCAAAAAGAAAATTAAATATCTAATTCCTTCGAAAGGCTTTGTCTAGAAGTGGTGGATGACCTCATACTCAAGAAGGCCTAGTGCCTCTCCATAGCCTGGAAGCCAATCATTGAAATGAATATTTAATTGACTAATTGAAAAACCTGAGTTTAACTCAAATGTAAATTAATCCTTAGATGATAACCTAAATCAAAGATTAAATTAACCATCTCACAAAAACCTATAAGGTTCCCTGATTGGTAATTTAGAAAAGGGTGAGATGAGCTTAGGTAAAATTTAGAATAAAACAAATTTAATAAGCAATTAATCAATCTAATCAATTAAGCAATTATTTAAGTAATTAATCTAAACAATTAATTAATTAATTTAATTAATTAATTAACATAATCAATTAATTAACCTAATCAATTATTTAACCTAATTAATTAACCAAATAAAACTAATTAATTTAACTTAACTAATTTAATTCCAAATTAATTTAACTTAATTAAAATCAACACAAACTTAAAACGTAACTCAACTAAACTTACTTAAAACTAACATAAACTAAATCTTATTAAAATTAATCAATCTAACCAATTCTTAACCTAACTTAACTTAATAAAACTAATTGACTAAATAAATTCAAATAAACACAAAAATCATCTCACAATCACCCATAGGAATAACATGTTTGACCATCTAGACTGGGTGAGATGAAATATTAAAGAGTTGATTTCAATCAAACTATCTTTTGATCTGTCAAATTAAACCAAATCAAATACTTTATGTGTAGGAACATAATAATTTGGATAAATAGATGTTAGATAATGGATGCTCCAGGCACATGTCTGGAGATGGATTGAAATTTTCTAAGCTGAAATTCAAGAAGCTAGGGTCAGTTGCATTCGGCAACGACGGAACACTTAAGGTAATTGGAACAGGTAATATCCAACTGAGTTCCGATTTCTATATTCGAAAAGTTTTATTGGTTGATCAATTGAATTTTAACTTACTTAGCATTAGTCAATTATGTGACTCAGGGTACTTAGTCACATTTTCAAACTTTGATTGCTTAATTAAAAGTGTTAAAAATCCTAAAATTACACTTAAGGGAATTAGGAAAAAGAACATCTATACAATTGACCTACCAACCTCCTCACTAAAGTGTCTATTGACACAACAAGAGGAAACTACATTGTGACACAGAAGACTGTGTCACACTCATACCAGACTCATTTAAAAAATGAGTTAAAATGACTTAGTTAGAGGTTTACCCAAATTAAAATTGATAGAAAATACAATCTGTAATGCTTGCCAACAGGGTAAACAAACCAAATCAACCTATAAGTTAACCAACTTAAATAGAATCAACTCAATACTTAAGCTCCTACACTTAGACCTGTTTGATTCACATGGAGCCAAGTCACTAAACAAAAACCAATATTGCTTAGTTATAATTGATGATTACTCAAGATTTACTTGGGTAAAATTTTTAAAGACTAAAGATGAAACCTTTGAAATCTTTAATAATTTTTGCAAGTTAATAGAAAATGAAAAAGAAACTAAAATTAAAAGAATCAGAAGTTATCATGGAGGGGAATTTGAAAATCATAAATTTACTAAATTTTGTAAAATTAATGGATATACACATGATTTTTTATGTCTTAGAACTCCCCAACAAAATGGACTAGTAGAATGAAAAAATAGAACACTACAAGAAGCTTCTAGAACCATGTTAAATGAATACAACTTAAACAACCAATTTTGGACTAAGGCAATAAATACTGCATGTTATATTCAAAATAAAATACTAATTAACAAATTTCATAATAAAACCCCTTATGAAATTTATTATAATAAATTATCCAACCTAAATTATCTAAAGGGGTTTGAATGTAAAGTCCACATTCTAAACACCAAGGACTACCTAGGAAAATTCACATCAAAATCAACAGTAGGAATCTTCTTAGGGTACTCCACAACTAGTAGGGCTTACAGAGTATATAACAAAGAAACCCTAAAAGTTGAAGAAACCACTAATATAATTTTTGATGAAGAAAATAACTCAATAAATAAAAATGTTAATCAAAATATAGAAAATATTAATTCAAGAAACATACAAGATGATGAAGATGTTCAAATTAAATCTAGTGAATCACAAGAACCAATCATTGACCCTAATATAAGACCTTTAAGGATAAGTTCCAATCATCCATTTGACCAAATTTTGGGTGACCCGACCCTAGGAGTACGAACTAGATCATCCTATAGAAACCTAAGTCAAATAATTCTTATTTCTAAAATTGAACCCAAAACTATAGAAGAAGCCCTACCAGACCCAGACTGGATATTAGCAATGCAAGAGTAGTTAGCCCAATTTGAAAGAAACCAGGTCTGGGAACTAGTACCTAAATCCATAAATAAAACCATAGTTGACACTAAATGGGTATTTAGAAATAAATTAGATGATAAGGGTGAAATAGTAAGAAACAAAGCTAGATTGGTAGCAAAAGGGTTTAGCAAAGTAGAAGGGTTAGACTATGATGAAACCTATGCTCCCGTAGCTAGACTTGAATCCATTAGGATGTTGTTGGCCTATGCAACACATAAAGGATTCAAGTTATACCAAATGGATGTAAAATCTGTATTTTTAAATGGGTTCATCAAGGAAGAAGTGTATGTAAGTCAACCCCTAGGATTTAAAGTCTTGGACCACCCAAGCCACGTCTTTAGGTTAAAGAAAGCCCTATATGGACTAAAATAAGCACCTAGAGCTTGGTATAAACGTCTATCAACTTATCTAATAACTAAAGGGTTTAACCAAGGTTAAATAGATCAAACTTTATTTGTAAAAACCCTAGAAAAAGATATTTTTATAGCCTAAGTTTACGTAGATGATATAATTTTTGTCTCAACAAATACTAAGTTTTTGAAAGAATTTACCAAATTAATGGAAAATAAATTTGAGATGAGCTTAGTTGGGGAACTTAACTTCTTTTTAGGTTTACAAATTAAACAAACAAAAGAAGGAATTTATATCTTTCAAACAAAATATGCTAAGGAATTAATTAGAAAATTTGGCATGGAAAATTCTAAAAATATAAATACCCCAATGACAACTAATGTTAAAATTGACTATGACTTAGAAGGAAACCCAGTAGACTTAAAATACTATCAAAGTGCGACATGGAGTCTACTCTACCTAACTACAAGTCGACATGATATTCTATTTGCAGTAGGTATGTGTGCAAGATACCAATCTTGTGCTAAAGAGTCACACCTAACAAATGTTAAAAGAATACTTAGATATATTAAGGGAACCCTAAATGTAGGACTTTGGTACCCTAGGACTTGCACCTTTGACCTAATTGACTATTCTGATTCAGACTATGTCGGGTGCAAACTAAATAGAAAAAGCACAAGTGGTAGCTGTCAATTTCTAGGTCAACCCCTAGTAAGTTGGTCAAGCAGAAAGCAACACTGTGTTGCTTTATCCACTACTGAAGCTGAGTATATAGCCCTAGAGGAATGTACATCTCAACTATTATGGATGATGCATACCTTAAAGGACTATTAATTAGAATATAAAAATATAAAAATTTCAATTGATAACATAAGTTTGATTAACTTAATCAAGAATTTGATTCACCACTCAAGGACTAAATACATAGAAGTGAAACATCACTTTGTAAGGGATCATGTAGCTAAGGGTAACATTGTACTTAACTATATTGAGTCCAAGTTAAACCTAGCTGATATTTTCACAAAACCCTTACCTGAACTTGAGTTCAGTGCACTTAGAAGACAAATAGGGATGTGCTTAGTAGAATAGAGCCTATTTTAAAAACATTTTCCTCTTTAGTATTACTATTTCAAAGTTTTATAAAATTCTAGGAAAAATATTTTTTTAAAAAAATTCAATTTTATTAGTGTTTCAAAATTTGGACTTAGCCTAGGTCTCTACCCCCTCGAAAGTATATACCCCTAGGTTTCAGCCAGAGCATCTCGCAAGCACATTAGGATTACCTTGTTTGTGTATAAAAAATACTTAGAATAGTGTGAGATGCATAGGGTATGTAACAACCCAAATTTTCTCATTTCGAGTCCCAAAAATAATTTATCAATATTTAAAAATGCTATAGAAAAATTCTAGAGATTTTTAGAGTATTTTTATGTAATTTTTGAAGGTCGTTTGGTATTTTTACTAAACGAAAGAAGTTTCGACAAAAAACATCCAAGCTGAGATTCGAACCGTGAACCTCGGACTTGAACCGAGACTTAACCGAATCCAGCCAGCCAACTGTTCCACAAATGTTTTGTGAAAGAATATGGAACGAAATAGATTTAAGCAGTAAGGAAACATTTAAAATAAAAAGACTCAGCTGAGGATTTGAACCCGCGACCAGGGGTTTAGGTCAAAACGCAGCTAACCAACTGTTCTGCAAGCGTTTGTTAATCAAGTAGGGAACAAAATATATATAAGCTATCGTTGGAACCGAAAATAACCCTAAGTATAAAGATTTAATTTCTTTTCCCGAACCCTAAATTCCCTTCCTCCTTTCCTCCTCACGCGGCGATTTTCTGCTCTCGGGTGAAAAGGGCGACGGAGCTAGGTTTCCTCCCTCCGGCGGCCAACGAAGGCTTTCTTCTGGCGAACCTTGCTGATTTTGATCCTCTCGTCGAGGAGAGCTCGTAGGCACGAGGAAGAGGCCGGGAAGTTCAAGTTCCTCTGAACCCTAAGTCGTCACCTTCTCAGTTCTAAGTCCAAGAACGCTAGGTATGTAAAATACCGAAAATAGGCGAATATGAATAAGGGAAATTTTCCGGAATTTTTGGATATTTTTCGGGAATTTTTCGGAGCTCGTATGGACGAGTTAACGGGGATAAAACGGGGTTCCAGGAAAATCCTGTTTAGACTACCCTGTTTTAAAGAGGAAAAGTTTTATTTCTTTTTCCCTTTTTTTTTTTTATTTTTCTTTTTCTCCGGTTTCCCTCGACGTCGAACCCCCCCCCCCCCCCCCACGCACCCTTCTTCCTTGTCGCGATCCCGTGCCCTAGCTGTTACACTGCGGTTTTCATCTTCGCCGAACCTACAATCCCTGGGCCACTTCTCCTCTCCTCTTGTGAGCCGATCTCTATTTCTTCTCCTCCTTCTACTTCTTCCCAGCCGATTTCGTCTTGGCCGCACCTTCTTCCGCCGCCGATCACAGCCAACACCGACTGCCACCACTGTGCCTGCCGACGCTGCCGCCTCTCGACCCAGCGCCGACCGTGGCCTAGTTTTCCTTCGACACTTGAGTACCACCGCCGGTGTTTCCCTTGTGACCGAGCACTGCCGACACCGAGCCTATCCCCTCTTCTGTCCGCTGTGCCCTAGCTAGTATCCGGCGTCGCACGAAACAGTGCCACCAGCCGGTCTCCTCTTCGACACTGCCGCTCTCCCTTCCCTCTGCGCTGCTGCCGACCCTGGATTGGGTAACTCCATCCGCGTACCTTAGTCCCGAAACCGCCGTCGGCCACATCCCGAGCAGTGCCGATCAAGTCAACAACTTCTCTGCCGAGTGCTGTCGACTCCCTGTTCTTGCATTGTGCCCTAAATCCGAGCAGATAAGGTGAGTTGGGTTGTGTAGGATCTGTGATCTCCACTGATTGATCCTTTTTTCTGATCAGTCTGATTTCAGCAGTGATCCCAGCTTTGAGGTGAAGTTTTGTGCTGTGGTTGGACAGTCACTCCATACAGTGGCTATTGGTTCTTGTAACGACGGTGAATTTGAGGTAAGGTTTAGGATATTGAACTTCGAGTAGATTGATTATGTTTATGTTTGGAATAGGTAGATTTGATTATCTTTAGGCTTTTAATCTAATGTTATAATTAGGGTTAAAGGAAATTAACCCTAGTTAATTGTTGGATTTAATTTAGGAAGGTCGAGATTATGGTTTAGGGTTTTTCCCTAAAATTGTTCTTAAGGATTTTTATTTAGCTATTCGTTTAATTTGTAGCTAAATAAAAATGTATGTTTGGTATCACAGGACTTTGACGCGAGACGAGTATCTCGGAGTCAGATTTGGACCATTTTATCGGAGGCGGGTACTTTTGACTTATTGTCTTTGATATGCTTAGTAATGAAATTAACATGTTGCATTAATTATGTTTCTTATTTGTTTCGGTTAATCACTGCCCAATACATGTTACCTGTTTGATTGGTTGTTTGTTTGCATCTCGTATTGATCTCGTACCTGATTTTTCATGCTCATGGGTAGTGATATAACAATGTTTCACATGTTCAGGACCTAGGTTTGATACCTTATTGATCAGTATATCTTGATATGATTTATTCACTATGGTGCCCATTGTTATATGTCCAGAGGTTAGTTTAGTATATTACCATGCTTAGTGACATGCACCATTTGCATGATCGCATGCTGTGCGATAGATTGCTCCATTATTGTTGAGCACATTGCCAGTTTCATCACTGTTCGGTGCTCCGTTGTGACGCTCAGGGGTAGCTTGACACAACGCGGTAGCACGTCAGTTTGGCTCTTCCGGTGCTCCGTTGGTCCGCTCATGGGTAGTATGACGCAGCGTGTAGCACGTTAGAGATCCCTCCCCGTCATAGCGTACCGGGAGATGAGAGCATTGCGCTCCCCCATTTATGATTTGGGGTAGGAGTACGTGTGTACTCCGACAGCATCCCGTCCTCTCGGTCACTCATCAGGAGTAGTGATACAGAGTGCACGGTTGTCACAACTCTACCCACTCGGTCCCACTTTTGTTATGAGTTGGCTGACTGGCGTCAGGGGTGACCATGACATTGGCATCATATGCATGATGCATTTATTGTTTGTGATTGTGTTTGCTGCATTTATATGCTGCATATTGTTTGGATACCTATGTTTGACATGCATACAGGTCTTCTATACCTTTCGGACTGTTTGTCCTTATACCGGGTCCTGGTTAGTACAGATTCTCTCCTGTCTACTTCGGTTTGCATTTATCTTTATTTTTATCAGGAGACTATACGCATGATTAGTGCTAGGTGTTATTTCTTTACTTTGCATATCAATTGTACCTGCTGAGTGTTTGACTCACCCCGCCTCCATTGTTCTTATATTTCAGGATGATGCTGTCAGGAGAGAGTTCTAGTTGCTGGTCCCCTGAAGACCCGAAGACTTACGGATCTACTGGTTTTGTTTGTTTCCTTTTTGACTATGTTATAGACTTGGTTTGTTTGGATACTTGGACTTTGTATGGATTTTGAGATGTTGATGGATTTTTGGTATGATTTGGATTTTATTCTACTACATGCCTGCCTGGACGGCAGAAGAGGTGAGTTCGTCGGATTTGAGCTTTACGAGTGTAGTTGAGTAGGGTGGATTTCGAGTCAGAGTATTATTATTTGTGATTACTATTATTAACTGCGTGGTTGTGACAGCCAGAGGCTGAATATCTATATAAACTGCGTGGTGATTGTTTTTATTTATTGTTATTATTCCAGCCGCCTGTGGCTGAGGTATATGTGTTATGTAGAAGTTTCAGATTGTCCGCCGTACAGGGGAGATGCTGCCGAAATTTCTTCGGATAGAGACTCCTTTGGGGCGTGACAAGGTAAGTTGCTACTCACCTGTAGTAGGAGTAGTTTCCACGATCTTCTTTCCTTGCTGCTTGTTTCCTTTGGTTTTAAGGTGTTCTTTCCATGGTAGGTTAAGTTTGGAGGAAATCTTTAAGTAAGATCGTATCACAGTAGATTGGTTTAAAGGCTATATGGTTCCTACAATTGCTTTTTAGGCTTACCTATAAGGTTTCATGATCTAAGTTGTTGTTGCAATGTTTGGTCACTGAGTTAAAGGTCTTTGGTCAAGTTCATGATTCAAATGTGAGTACTTTGGTCACATTTAGTTTAGAATATCAATGCAATCTGGTAACAAGATTATTATGCTCATGTGTTAGTTCGTTTAATGTTGAACCCGCACCTTTTTAGTTGTAGGAAGTAGTTGGTATACATGTGTAGTGTGATGTTTTTTTTTAGTGGCTGTTTAAAGCTTTGCCAATAATTGATCTTCCAATTCATGTAACAGATAAGTAAAAAGTTGATGTTGCACCTTCTTAGTAGTAGAGGATAGCTCGTACATTGGTTCAGTTTAATGTTTCACATGTGCTTAGTTTAATGTTTTCCTTGTTAATGTTTAAAGGTTTGCTAGTAATGAATTATTTTGCATGTACCACAAGTAGGAGTAGCCATGACCGAACTATGCAAAGATATATATGTATGCAAGTTCTAAATGCCATGATGGAAACATGCCATTACACCTTGTTTGAATATAAGGCTATGATAGATAAGCAAGATTAGCTTCACATAGGTTTTAATTTCAGCAAGGTTTAGATTCAGTTTGAGTTTGTATGCAGATTTCTTAGAGCTTAAATGCAGATTTTTTTATAAGTGTAGTATGCTGATTTTGTTTTCCCTTTGCTTTAAGATGTGCATGAACAGATTATAGCATATACATATATATACATAGCATTTAGTTTAGACTTTCCTTGCTATAATGAGTAGCTATAAGTGAGAAAAGACCAAGGTCTTGAGAGGATCCCTAAATTTTAAGTATTGGGATCAGCAGCACACCAAGTGCTCAAAGCAATGCCAAGGCATTTTATTATAAGAACATAAAAAAATAATAAGTACTTTATTTTTAAAGAAAGGCTAGTACCCGACTTCCAAGGTTGTCGTTAAACAAATTCAGGTGACCAATTCCAAGGTCTTGGCCCTGGTAAGACCAAGGTCTTTGCCCTCGTAGGACTTGTGACTAGCTACCACTGTCTCTATTAGGGAGCGCGCATTGGTACTAAGCCTAGGGCCCAAGAAAAGTTTATTATTATTTTGAAATATAAGAGTATAAGTTTTGAAACAAATGAAACAAGCTTCATTTATGCTTAGAGTCAGCAAGTTTAGCTTCTTTTAATTCGAAGCATACAGTATTAGTTTTATTTGTTTCCTGATTAGTTATTTAGCATGATTAGCTTTATCTTCCAGCATGCAGTTTTATCCTTGTATAGCATGATTAGCTATTAGAATTACATGAGTAGATTCCTTAGCTTTTCTTTGCTATTAGATTAACATGAGCAACTATGTTTATGCTTTATTTTCTTTTAGAGCATACAGTTTCTAGTTCTTATTGTATACATGCATATCCATATTTTTGTGAGTTAGATAGCGCTTACTAAGAAAATTTTGCTTATAGATTGCATTCCTCTTACTGTAGATAAAGGAAAGGAAAAAGATGTAGCAAGGAAGGCGACAAGGTGGTGCGGATGGTGTGTGATGCCAAGACTGTGGGAGAGATCTGGGGAATTGAGTCGTACTTTATGGTTTATGTCATTTGAGATTGTTAAAGAGTTGTTTCCTTTTTCTTATGTTGCTAATTGAGTCTATTCCGCATTGTTAGTTTGGTTGTTTCCACTGTTTGAGCTTTATTCATTTGCTATTGCTAGATTAGTTTTTTTTTTTTTAAAGTTGTTGTGTCTTATTACTGTGTGGTTGTGAAGTATATATATACCAGCCGTATGTGGCTGATGGTTTATTTTGCATGTATTGATGATTATTGTCACCGGTACAGGGGAGATTTTGTCGAAATTTTTCGGTAAGGACTCCTCGTGGTTTCGATCATACCGGTTAAGTAGAGTCAGTAGTTAAGTAACGGACACCCTTAGAGAGTAGTAGTAGTAGTAAGAAGGGTGGTCGTTACAGGGTACTGCCTGGACTTCAGAATGCTTATGTTTGTACATCAACATAAGTCTGGGCAATAAATATCAAATTCAAATTAATCAAATTAAGTTATCCAAGCTTAATCAAAATAATTGGAACACTTACTTAATTTGACTAACCAAGTGAAAGCTACTACCTCATGGTAAATAGCTAGTATCTAAATGTCAGATCTAGGAAATTGGCTGACATTAATTAAGGGGAAGTAAAAGAAGCCAAATAAGAGTTTTTTTATTTACTTTTAAAACCTTCAGTTTTTAGTTTTAAACAAAAAATTATTTTTATGCTTAGTTTTAAACAAAAATATTTTTAAGCTTAATGTTTAAACAAAATTTATTTTTAAGCTTAGTTTTAAACAAAATATTATTTTTAAGCTTAGTTTTAAACAAAATATTATTTTTAAGCTTAGTTTTTTTTAAGTTAATGTTTAAATAAAAATTATTTTTAAGCTTAATGTTTAAATAAAAATTATTTCTAAGCTTAATGTTTAAACAAAAATTATTTTTACGCTTAGTTTTAAACAAAATATTTTTAAGCTTGGTGTTTAAACAAAAATTACTTTTAAGCAATCTTTTAAGCTTGGTGTTGAAACAAAAATTAGTTTTAAAACCTAGTGTTTAAACAAAAAATATTTTTACTCTTAGTTTTAAACAAAATATTTTTAAGCTTGGTGTTCAAACAAAAATTACTTTTAAGCAATCTTTTAAGCTTGGTGTTGGAACAAAAATTAGTTTTAAAACTTAGTGTTTAAACAAAAATCATACTTTTAAAGCTTAGTGTTTAAACAAAGTTTTTTTAAAACTAAGTGTTTAAACAAAATAATGGTTAAAGATAAATATTTTTATAAAATTTTTTACCTTAACTAAGCTTTCTATAATTTATTTTTTTAAGTACTTCACTCAGCTTTTATCCACATCTTTTAAAACTAAAGTACTTAGCTAAATTTTAATAAAATTCTTTAATTATTTCAAATTTTTGGTAAGTCATTTTTCAAAGCTAAGTCATTTTATAACCTTCTCTCTATTTGTTTTTGATATATGGCAAAGGGGGAGGAAAAAGTGAGACATAAGTAATTAAGGGGGAGGAAAAAGTAAATAAGTGATTAAGGGGGAGATACAACTTACAACTTGTTGTCATTAGTTGTTCTAAATATTGCATTTAAATATTTTTTAATTGCGCTTGATTTCTTGAATCTTGCTATTACATATTTTTAACTTGTACACATTTATGCCTTTACTAAATTATGGTTTACTTAACTTTGAATTTTGTTGCCATAATAAAAAAGGGGGAGATTGTTGGTGCGGGAAACATCCAACAATCGAACCTGAGTTTTGATAATGACAAAGGGTTCAAAGTTAAGGTCATTTGTGATCTAATGAGTTTGAATGAGATTGCAGGAAAGTCCTAAGTGTAATTAGGTAAAAGTCTTAGCTGTGGTTAGGCAGGTGGAAAACCCTAGGGGGTGGTAACCCTAGGTCCTAGGGGGTGGTAACCCTAGGTCCTAGGGGGTGGTAACCCTAGGTGAGGAAAAGTCCTAGCTGAGGTTAAGCAGGTGGAAAATCCTAGGGGTGGTAACCCTAAGTGGAAAGTCTTGGCGGGTCGAAGGTTTTAGGCAAAAACCTTAGAGTCGGGGACTCTAGGTTGAAATCCTGGTGTCGTGAACCGGGTGGAAGACTGGACGGGTCGTGGAACGAATGTTCAGCAGAAAGTCCTGGAGATTCGAAGGCTGAACAAAAGTCTAGTTGATCTAGCGGATCAAACTGGCAAATAGGCAAACTCTCCTGAGTGGAGTAGGTGAGGACGCGTTCCCCGGTGAGGGAACAGTAGGCGTCGGTTTGACCTAGGATTTCCGGAGGTGAAATCTAAAGTCAGAATTGGACGGTCTGGAGACTATCAAAATAAGTTTCTGTTTATCTTATTTTGTTGTACTAACTTTGATTTGCAGGGTATACCTTATTTGTAGACTAACATGCCTTGTAGGATGGAAATTGCACAAGAAAAGCCTCGGATAAACAGTCCCGAGGTGCCCTCTATGGAGCTTGGAGGCGCCTCAGGTGACTTGGTCGACATCCCTGCAGCAAGGCGTGAGGGCGCCCTCCATGGAGCTTGGAGGCGCCCTGGACGCTGCTTGGAGAATGCTCTCCATGGAGCTTGGAGGCACCCTGGACGCTGCTTGGAGGGCGCACTCCATGGAGCTTGGAGGCACCCTCATGCGGATAAGCAGTGAAGATGAGGAGCTTATCGATGTTGTGATTTCGGTGGGGTTGGAGGTGCCCTCCATGCAGTTGGAGGCGCCCTCAACAGGCTATTTAAGCCTGGTTTGAGCAGCAGCTTATACAAGACTTGAAATCGCGATCCTTCTTCCATATGCTGTTTAAAAAATGATCTGACAAGCTGTAACTCGACTCCAACGACCAGAAGCTTCAAGTTTACTGATTTTAGTTGTTGGTATATTTTACTGCATTTAATTAACTATACTTAAAGTTGTAATATTTTGAATTGATAGTGATTGCCCAAAGTAAACACTCAACGAGTGTGGGCCTTGAAGTAGGAGTCGCCACAGACTCTGAACCAAGTAAAACTCTTGGTGTTCGAGTATTTTTTTTATTTTTTCGCTGTGTGTTTTACTCTAACGAACGAATTATCCATGAGCGCTATTCACCCCCCCCCCTCTAGCGCTTTCGATCCTACAGTTGTTGTGCCCAACGACTGCTCCAAGGACTTCCGATCGCGGCCGACAGACCAATATCGATACAAGCGCTCCCACTTTAATCTCTAAGTGTTGGTAATTTACTTTTGTAATTAATTGCAGCTAAAGGACAAGTGCAGTGTGTTGCATTTGTTCAGCTTACTTTGTACTCGATTTCCTCTTCCGGAGGTACTGGAAGAGGCCACCGGAAGAGGCCTTTAGTGGATTATCCATCGATATGTCCGCGGGACCTGGGTCTTAGAGTGTAAGATATCGAAAAATTTAATTAATAAGGTTATTTGAGAAATAGCCTTATAGAATTTTTAGAAATTTTATGGTAATTTTTCGGAGCTCGTACGATGGATTTTGAGGGAACGAATTTACGGGTCCAGATAAAGCCTGTTTGAGATACCCGTTTAAGTGAGAAATATTTTATTATTTATATTCCTTTTCTTTTATTTCCTTCTCCCCTAAATCGTTGATCCCGACCTTTCTTCCTCCCCTGACGTCGAGCTCTTCCTTCTTCCTTCTCCTCTCTGCTTGAACCTTTCTTCTTCCTCGACGTCGATCGCCATGGTCGACATCAAACGCTAGCCAACGAGCGCCACCCGATCCTCCCTTGCGTCGACTGGCAACACCATTGGAATCGAGCCAGATCCGATCGCCGGCATGAAGATGCCTTAGGGTTTCGAGGGTAAGCTATCGAAACCCTTCTTCCCTCTTGATTCATTGCCGGATCGTTGTTGATTCACGGATTTCGCAAGATTAGGGCTCTGTTCTGGTTTATCTTTCTTGCTTGGATTATGGGGAGTGTTGGATCACTCCATTCCTTTTCCTCTTGATCAGATTTTGACCTTCTCTTCTTTGCTGCGGATTTAGGACACGAGATTGTAGAAGAATGGTGAAGTTCTGTTCTGTGAGGTGAATCCAGCAGAGAGGTTACGTTGTTGTGGGTGTTCTTGAGCTATCGGGCAGAGGCTAGAAGGGTTGTGCTTGATCAATAATCTTCCTGCTTGATTTCTTCTTGATCCGAATTATGGAGTGGAATCCAGCAAGGTGTTGTTCTATGGACTTCTGGTTCCGGCAGCAAACCCATCCAGCAGCAACAATAGCTAGAATTAAGGTAAGGTGTAAAGAGTTTGTTCTTTATGTGTGGATTTAAGTATGATTGGAATATTGTGATGACAGATTTGAATTAGGGGTATGTATTGCATTATGTTTGAATTGAATTTAGAATGGAACGTATGGTAGATCATGTGTAATGGGATTTAGGTTTTGGATTTCTATCTAATGGATTGTTTGGGGTTAAGGTAACTAACCCTAATTGACCATTGGATTTAATTAGGGTGTATTGATTGAGGTTGTGTTGATTAGGGTTTTTGCCCTAATTTAGTTTTAGAAATTTTATTTAGCTATTTATTTAGATTTAGCTAAATAATATATATATATATATATATATATATATATATATATATATATATAAAAAATATATATATATATATATATATATATATATATATATATATATATATATATATATAAAATTTGACGTAGGATTCTGATTCAAGACGGGCGTCTCGACTTTGGATTGCTTGACAGTACCTTCTATTTGAGGCGGGTACTCTTTGACTTATCTCTTGATAGTGTCTTATGATATGTGTAGTATATATATAATTACTAGTGATTGGTAGATTTATCACTTCCTTGGTTATAGTTTATTTGATACATGTTACATGCTTCTACTGTTGGTGGTTATACATTAGACTTATATGCTCTTAGTTATTGTTATGTATACCTATGCTCTTAGTTATTGTTATGTGTACCTATGCTCTTAGAGGTGATGATATGTTGTGCTTCTGTATACTAGATTAATTGCTAGACATATTGGATATGTGATCTTGAATTCATATTGCTTATATCATTGTTATATATGCGTTTATTTTTCTGGCACATATATATGGAGGAGGATATGTTCAGGTATGACATACTATAGCATCATGCACCATCCCGCATGATTGCATGCTGGGCGATTGACGACTCCATTATTGTTGAGCTCGTCGGCCGACTACATGGGCCTACACACAACGTGACCACTGCATGGGTAGTGGCACAACACCCAGGGTGTGTATGGCAGTTAGCTCTGTAGGGCTCCGCTGATCCGCTCATTGGTAGTGTGACGCACCGTGGTAGCAGGACAGGGATCCCTCCCTGTCATCGCGTACCGGGAGATGAGAGCATTGCGCTCCCTCACTATGTTTGAGGTAGGAGGATAACTGTACTCTGACAGCATCCCGTCCACTCGGTCACTCTTCAGGAGTAGTGATGGCAGAGTGCACGGTTGTCACAGCCCTACCCACTGGGTCTCACCATCATGTGTGAGATGGCTGACTGGCGTCAGGGGTGACTAGGACATGCCATTTGCATCAATTGTGATTCTTGCATATTGGATGATGCATTTTGGTGACTGCATATGATTGACATGCATACAGGATACTGTTAGAGTGTATACTAAAAACCTAGCTTTTTGTAAGCATTTATTTTGAAATAAAGAATCACATTGGTCAAATGTCTACATTTGTATGCTAAGTGTAGTTGTTCAATTAATTTATATTGTAGATAACATGGTGTGTGGTGTCAGACACAGAAGATCATGTTATCAATTCCTTATAAATTATAAATAGTAGCTCACGATTAAGATGGAAAGGAACAAACCATTTTGTGTTTAAAACTTTCCTTGTTTGGAGGGATTAAGGTGGCTGGCCATAATAGTTTGAAAGGGAAATTTTATTAAACTTTCTTTTCATTGGTAAAGAGAATAAGGAAGTTTTAATAAAACTTTCCTTATTTGCCAAGACCAAGGAATATAAAAGAGAGGGTAGAGGTGTCTTACCTCATGACAAGATATCTTCTTCGGTTCCTCTCTTCCTTGGTTGGTGGTCGACCCCTCTCTTCCTCTCCATCTCCTATTCTTCATCCTTGGCCGGCGGCATCTTTATCTCAAAGAGTTTGGTTGGTGGCTGGATCTTGTTAGAGGAAGAAGGAGAGATAAGAGACTTTGTTTCTAGCATCCCTTGGAGCTTGGTGGTGGTGGCCGAACCTCATCTTATCTTGGAGTTCTTATGGTGGCCGAAACTTGCTTAGAGAAGAAGGAAGCTTGGGTGGATTCTCGTCTCGGTAGATCGTCGCCCACACGACATCCGAGATAATAAGAGGAATACGACAGAAGATTGTGAGGTCTATAAGCTATAAAAGGTATAACTAGTTATTAGTTTTCGCATCATAACTAGTTCATCTTTTTATTTAGATCTTAAAATACCAAACACAAGAGGCTAATGAATCTAGGTTATCGAATTTATGTTTTCAATTTTGTGTTTCTTTTATTTTTCGAATTTGTGATTCGATTGTTCTTTTTAGTTAAACCTAAGGTTACTATAAGGAAATTAAATATTAAATTTCGTTGAAAGGCTTTGTCTAGGAAGTGGTGGATGCTTCCATATCCAAGAAGGCTAGTGCCTCGCCATGTTTAACTTGGAAGCCAATCTCTGAAATTAATATTTAATTGAATTTGTAACATGGGTGGATTTGAATTAATAATGTTAAACATCGTTTGCGATCCAAGTCTAAACCACTAAGAATAGATAAGTTGAATTTGGAATCAATAATGTTAAGTTCCGTTTGCGATTCCAAATTTAATTTCTAAAGAACACAATAGGTTATTAGGAATGATTCAGGACTTGTATAAAATTTTTGTACAGGGGAACCGATACGATATTCCCAGTAGTAACCAACAGATACATGCTTATTTGCTCTGACTATTTTTATCTGTGTATGTTCATAGTCATATGCTCAAGCCTCGCAGGTGAGTACAGTTATTTCAGTTATGCATTTCTTATTATTCTTGTTGTAGACTGTATTACATGCTTATTGTTAGTTACTACAATTTATTCAGCTATGCATACCTATTATACTGTTAGGAGATTGTACTATAGGTTATTGCTGGTAGTTATATATTACTGTACATTTGTATTGGTTATCTGTTGAGTTCTTTGAACTCACACCGTTACATTACTACTTTTCAAGTTGAGGCCGTCGGGAGATTCTAGTCGCTAGCCCCCTTTGTCGCGACGATTTTTGGTTGTAGACTTTGGTATTTTTTTCTATGTCGATATATACCTGTGATGTGGGTTCTTGTACTTTGGACTTTATGTTGAACATTCGAGTTTGCTACTCTTGTTTTCCGCTGCGGATATTTCATTACTTCGTAGATTTCATTTACTTCGTTGTAGTGAAGTAGGATTTACATATATCTGTAATGATTTTTATATCGTCTTTTCTTTTAGTTATATTTGTTGTCAGCTGGAGGCTGCATTATAAACTGCGTGGATTGACTATAAATTGCATGGATTGTTTTATTTCTGTATAGTATTGTTCCAGCCGTGTAGGCCGAGGTATGGATATATGTATCTCAGGATTCATATTGTCACCCGTACAGGGAGATGCTGCCGAAATTTTATCGGCAGAGACTACCTAGGGCGTGACATAGAGTAAGAGTTGCCAAAGGCTCCGAACTAAGTAAATTGTTCGTGTCTTCTTGTGTTCTCGTTCTTTTTAGTTTTTCCGCTGCATTCATATACTTTGATTTCAAAATGAGAAAATGAGTTTTTTTAAAACTACGTGATTCACCCCCTCCCCCCTCTCACGTGCAATCGATCCAACAAGTGGTATCAGACACTGCTAATCTAATTGGTGCAACCACCAATAAAGCCGAGGGAATCGTTTTTAGATTTTTTTTATTTTTCGCATTCTATTTGAATTGGTAAAACTTTACCTATTCAGATAAATTTTTTTATTTCGGTTTTAATTTGAGATTGGTGTAACACCTCTCAAATTTTTCTACATTTTTAAATATATCTCAAACACTGCTAATCTAAGACCAAGTCTTGGTACCTCATTTTAGTTTTTTTCTATAGCTGTGAAATGGCACAACTTCAAGGGTACAACACCATTCGTCCTCCCCTATTCAATAGTGATGACTTCCCGTACTGGAAGAAGAGGATGGAGGTGTACCTGAAGGCCGATTTCGACTAGTGGTTCAGCATCACTAGAGGCTACAAAACTCCTGTCGACAACACCGGAATTCCAATGGACCCGGAACATTAGAATCCGGAAATGAAGAAAAAGACACAAATCAATTTCAAAGCTCTCAACCCAATTCAATGTAGGCTACTAAAAGAAAAACTGAACCGCATCGGCCCACACGAAAATGAGATGGAACTTTAGGACAAGCTCATAGAACTTCACGAGGGATCCAACGACACTAAGGTAACAAAGAGATACTTATTTTTAAATAAATTATTTAATGTCAAAATGCAGGAAAGTGAGATTGTCAGTCGGTTGCACATGAGGATAAAAGATATCCTTAACGGACTCCACACAATCGGTCACCAATTAGAGAACTGGGATCTAATAAGGTATTCCTAAAATGTATTTCCTCGAAATGCACTATGGGCATCCATTGTGGATGCCTATAAGATTTCGAGGAACTTGTCAAAGTTAAAACTAGATGAATTATTCTGTGAACTAGAACTACACGAACAGACTAACGCCAAATCCGAGAAAGGTCTTGCTCTTATTGAAAGGTCATCAAAAGACAAGTCCAAATCCAAACCGAAACCTGAAGTCAAGTCTGACCCAGACTTGGATGATGAAGAACACCTGATGAACCTGGTAAAAAAAATGTTCACCAGGAGAAAAAAGAACTTCACCAACAAGGACTTTAAGAAAAATGTTTATGAGGAGAAAAAAGAACTTCACCAGCAAGGACTTGCAGAAGATCAACTCCACCTCCAACTCTAACAACAAAAATGTGACCTGCTTTAGATGCAACAAGAAGGGGCACTACAAGATAGACTGCCGAATATAAAGAAGAAGAAGGCCCTCAAAGCAACGTGGGGCGAATCATCAAGGGAAGATTCAGACAGCGAAGAAACGAAGCACTCCAACTAGCTCACACTGATGGCGTACGGACCAGAATTGGAAAGTGAATCGAAAGATGGGTCCGAACTCGAATCAAGCCATGAGTCTGCATTCGTTTTTGAAGATTCCGATGAGGTATATTTGAGTTTAAATAAAAAGTTCTTTAAAATCATTGCATGCTTAAATAGGAAATTAACTACTTATGAAAATCAAATAAATGAACTAACAAAAGAAAATGATAAACTTAATGAACAATTAAAATTGAATTCAACAATTGAACCAGTTCAAACTGAAATCCCAACTCAAGTTGTAAAACTTGAGGAGGATAATTCTAGATTAAAAAAATGAAAAAGTTAAACTAAAAGAATTACTTAAAAAATTCATAACTTGATCCAAGTACCTTGACATGATACTTGGATCACAAAGAGTTGTGTACAACAAGTTCAGACTCGGATATAAGCCCAGCTCAACTAACAAATCCTTTATATCTTTAGTTAATCAAAATAAAGATCAAAGTAAAGCTTGGGTTCCGAAAGCATGTCTAACCATGCAAGTAGGACTCAATCAATATTATATATCTAAAAATAAAATTTATTATATAAATCAATATAAATCAAGAGACTCTTCCTTGAACTCTAAAGTTAAACCTTCAAAAATGAATACAAAACAAAAGAAAAACCCTAAGTTATTTAAACCTAACTTAAATACAAAAATATAAACAAAAACTATAACCAAATTGACATAAATCCAAAACTTAACCCAAAAGATTCAATAATTCATGGGGAGACTTCAAATTAGTTGGCACCTCCAAAATAATAACTTATCCGACAGGATAATTAGGACTAGCTAAAATATGGATAACAGTTTAACTTGACAAAAGTACTGGTAAAGTTTTGAATGATAGTAGGTTAAGGGAAACTCTGTTTATACATGTCTAGGAAGATATGACTTCGGCCTGGTACATTTGGCTTAGTGGAACTAACTGAAGCTACCCCTTATGGATCATAACTAGTTAGACTAAGATTTTATTCTAAGTTCAGTAGATAGGACTATTTGGAAAATCTCGAAGGTATGGTTACTCTAATGATGTCCAAGTGACACACCATAGCCCAAAAGTTTATCCAAAGAATGCCTATTTGTTGAACCTAAAGCTAAACCTAAATCTAACATAAAATTAAATCAAACCTTGAAATTGAACTTAACTTATCTCACAAAATTATAGGATTTCCTGATTAAAAATATAAATTAGGTGAGATGACTAAAAACTTAACAAAAATTTATTCAAATATACTAATTAACGTATAACTTTAAAAAAATATTTAAAAATTATTTTCAAATTTACTTAAAAAATTATTTTAAAATTATTTTCAAAATTACTTAAAAATTATTTTCAAAATTATTTTCAATTTATTTTTTAAACTTAAATTAAAATTAAACTTAAATTAAACTTAAACTTAAATTAAAATTAAACTTAAATTAAAGACTTAAACTTTAAATTAAACTTAATTTTAAATTAAAAACGTAAACTTTAAAATTAACTTATACCTTAAATTAAACTTAAACTTTAAATTAAAAATAACTTAATCTAATTCAGTTTTAAACTCCTACCTATTATAGGAAACCAAGTGGATATTGGACAATGGTTGCTTCAAACACATGACTGGGCATTGCACCAAATTCACTCAATTAACATACAAAAGCTTAGCAACAGTTGTTTTTGGAAACAACGACAAACTCAAGGTAATTGGAATAGATAATATTGAACTCAAAACCGATTTTATTATTAAGAAAGTATTACTTGTTGAAAATCTCAAATATAATCTCCTTAGCATCAGTCAATTGTGTGATTCTGGATATAAGGTTAGGTTCTTATCCTCAGAATACTTAACTAAGTACATAGATAACCCTACCATAAACTAAAAGGGTTTAGAAAAGACAATATCTATGCAATCAACCTAACTGGTTCTTCACTTAAGTGTCACTTGACACAAAAAGAAGAAACCTGGCTATGACATAGAAGAATGTCACACACAAACTTTAGAAATCTAAGTAAATTAAATGGATTAGTTAGAAACTTACCAAAATTACTCAACTTAGACGTAACAATTTATAATGTCTGTCAACAAGGAAAACAAACAAAGTCAACTCACAAATCAACTAATCAACTTCAAACAAATTCTATACTAGAACTATTGCACTTGGACCTATTTGACTCCCATGGAATCAAATCAATAAATGGGAGTCTTTACTGCCTAGTAATAATAGATGATTACTCTAAATTCACCTGAGTAAAATTCTTAAAAAGTAAGGATGAAACATTTGAAGTATTTAGTAATATTTGCAAATAAATTTAAAATGAAAAAGGTAGAAAAATTAAGAGAATCAGAAGTGATAACGGAAATGAATTTAAAAATCACAACTTTAATCAATTCTACTTTGAAAATGGATATCATCACGAATTTTCTTGCTCTAAGACACCCCAACAAAATAGAATAGTAGAAAGAAAAAATAGAACTCTACTTGAAACCTCTAGGACAATGCTAAATGAGTATAACCTGCTAAAATATTTTTGGGCAGAAGCTGTTAGTACAACCTGATATGTACAAAATAGGACCACTATAAACAAAACTCATAATAAAACATCATTTGAACTCTATTATAATAAACAACCTAATATTAAATATTTTAAAGTATTTGGATGCCCAGTCTGTATACTAAATACAAGAGAACACTTAGAAAAATTTATCTCAAAAATAGAAAATAGAATCTTTGTACACTACTCACTAAATAGTAGAGGTTACAAAGTATATAACAAAATTACACTAAGAATTGAAGAAACCTTAAATGTAAAATTTGAAGAGTCTAACCAAAACCTAGAACAAACCTGTTGGTGTGGGAAGCATCCGACGATTGAACCTAAGTTTTGATAATGGAAAAAGGTTCAAAGTTAAGATTATTTATTATCTAACGTGTTTGAATGAGCTTGCAAGAAAGTCCTAAGTGTACTTAGGCAAAAGACCTAGCTGCAGTTAGGCAGGTGGAAAACCCTAGGTCCTAGGGGGTGGTAACCCTAGGTCCTATGGGTAGTAACCCTAGGCGAGAAGTCTTGGTGGGTTGAGGGCGTCAAGCAAAAGTCCTAGAGTCGAGGACTCTAGGTGGAAAGTCCTGGTGTCGCAAACTAGATGAAAGACTGGACGGATCGTGGAGCGGACGTCCAGCAGAAAGTCTTGGAGCTTCGGGCGCTGAGCAAAAGTCCAGTTGGTCTAGAGGATCAACTGACAACAGGTAAACTCTCATAAGTGGAGTAGGTGAGGACGTGTTCCCTAATGAGGGAATAGTAGGCGTCAGCTCGACCTAGGATTTCCGGTTGGAAATATGAAGTCAGAACCCGACATCCCGGTAACTGTCAAATTATTATGTTTAATTTATTTTGTTGTGCTAAACTCTATCTTGCAGGATGTGTTTTGTATTTTGGACTAACCCATCTTGCAGGGGGTGAAAAACAACAAAAGCCTCGAATGAACAGTCCAGAGGCACCCTCCATGGAGCTTGGAGGTACCTAAGGTCATTGGTTGATGACCTCCGCGCAGCAGGACAGAGGGCACCCTCATGGAGCTTGAGGGCACCCTGGACGCTAAGCAGAGGGCGCCCTCATTGAGCTTGAGGGCGCCCTTAGGCGGATAAGCTGCGAAGTAGTTAGAGCTCATCCACGCTACGGATTTGGTGTGGATGAGGGCACCCTCCATAGTGTTGGAGGTGCGCTCAACAGGCATTATAAGGCATCTTCGAGCAACAGCAAGAGATAATAACGAAATCGCAATCTATCTTCTCCATGTTGCTTAAAAGATGATCTAGAAAAGCTATAGCAAGACCCCGACGACCAGGAGCTTCAAACTTATTATTTTCTATTGTCGGTATACACTTTATTACTACTTTAATTGTACTTCAAACTGTAATATTCACATGCTTATAGTGATTGCCCAAAGTAAATGCTCAACGAGTGTGGGCCTTGGAGTAGGAGTCGCCCCAGGCTTTGAACTAAGTAAATCTTGTAGTTCGTGTGTTTGTTTGTTTATTATTTCTGCTGCATTTTACTTTAAATTTTCTGAAATAAAAGTGAAAGTCACGAGCACTATTCACCCCCCTCTAGCGCTTTCGATCCAACAATTGGTATCAGAGCGGGGTCGCTTCGAATTGGTGAAACCACCATTCAAGCAATCTTTTTCTTTCTTTCGTGGTAATTTTTTAATTTTTCGGAGTCGATCGAAATCGATATAATTGCCGCCTTCTGATTCATTTTTCACAATTAAAGTTTTTTGCTCGAAGCTGGTGCAACACCACTCGAGTGCATGTTTTAATTTTTGTTTCCCACACTACTAATCCAAGACTAAGTCTTGGAGCAAGTTTTCTATTTTTTTTTTTTGTGTGCGAGATTTCCTTTGCTATAATGGCCCACCAAGAAGGCTACAACACAACCCACCCTCCGTTCTTCACCGGTGAGGACTTCGGCTACTGGAAGGGCCAAATGGAGTCATACCTCCAAACTCAGTGGATTATCATCAAGACTGGGATCATATTTCCACTCGATGGCTCGAGAAAACCGGTAGCATGCGAGAACTGGGACGCAAGCATAATTAAGAAGGTCGAGGCCAATGCCAAAGCCACCTACACCCTCCAATGTGGACTAATAAAGGAGGAGCTGAACCGAGTCGACCCATTCTCAAGCGTAAAAGAGCTATGGGAAAAAATGATCAAGCTGCATGAGGGCACGTCTGACACAAAGGTAAGTAAGCGCGACCTACTCTTTAATAAATTATATAACATTAAAATGCAGGAAGGAGAGACAACAAGCCAACTTCACGCGTGAATTCAAGACCTCCTGAACGGACTCCACGCGATCGAATAGAAAGTGGAGAACCGCGACGTCATAAGGTACGCACTTAATGTCTTTCCGAGGAACACTTTGTGGGCATCCATGGTTGATGCTTACAAAGTGTCCAAGGATCTCTCTCAAATTAAGTTAGACAAACTTTTCTCTGAATTTGAATTGCACGAACAGACAAATGCACGTCCGGCCGAGAAAGGTGTTGCATTATTTGCAAGTACAAGCAAGACAAAGGAGGCAAGAAAGAAGCTTTAGATCGAACCCAAGTCCAAAGAAGAACTGGACTTAGATGATGATGATGACAATGAGATAGCGATCGAACTCGTTAACCTAGTATGCAAGCTCTACAGAAAGAAGAAGGGGCTCACAAAGAAGGATATCAAGAAGGTGGTTCAATCCAAAAAGGTACAGACAAGTCTAAAGGTGAAGTTCAAAGTAACCTGCTACGGGTGCAATCAAAAGGGACATGTCAAGGCCAATTGTCTGAACATAAAAGAAACAAAGAAGAAAAGAAAGAAGAAATCACTTCAAGCCACATGGGACGAGTCCTCTTCAGAAGATTCCGACGAAGAGCTCGAATAGACGAGCTTTCTTACACTGATGGCCCGGGAACATATCGACGAATCAGAGACCGAGAGCGAATCGAAAGCTGAGTCCAAACGAAGCCATGGATCCGTATCCATTTCTGAAGGGCCTAAACCCGCTGTAAGTGCTTGTCAGATAGATAAGTTGTACAATTTAGTTAATTATTTATTGCGTAAGTTAGCTAAATCTAATGTCCGGGTCAAGTCACTTCAAACGGAGGTAACAACCCTTAAAGAAGTGACTAACCCTAGCTCCTTGACTGATCTTGATCAGACTGGAACCTCAACTCAAGTCCAAAAGCTTGAGGAAGAGAATTCTAGCCTAAAAGATCAAGTCAAGGAACTAAAGGAAACATTGAAACGGTTTACTCTAGGTTCCAAGAATCTTGATCTAATTCTTGGAAAACAACAAGCCGTTTACAACAAATCCAGACTTGGATTTAAAACTAAGCGCAAATACAACTCTTATTTATCTCTTGTTAATAGAACAAATAGTAAATTAATCCAAGCATGGGTCCCCAAGTCTAACTTGGTTAATAAAGTTAGACTTGGAAAATATTGGGTCCCCAAGGATCAAATCCATTACCTTGATAGATCATATCGAGGCTATGATCCAGGGGGAGCCAATAGGAAGACCATTTCTAGAATTGTTTGATGATTGCTTTTACTGCTTTTATTATATATGCTTAGATTAGGCTAGATAAGGACCTAGGCGTAATTTACACTTGGCTAGTTAGACTTAGGAATTTCAAAAGGTAAATTAAATATCCAATTTCTTTAAAAGGCTTTGTCTAAAAGTGGTGGATGATCTCATACCCAAGAAGGCCTAGTGCCTCGCCACAGTCTGGAAGCCAATATTTGAAATGTATATTTAATTAACCAATTAAAAAATCTGAGTCTAACCCAAATATAAATTAATCCTTAGACATAATTTAAATCAAAGATAAAATTGATCATCTCACAAAATCCATAAGATTCCCTGATTGCTAATTTAGAAAAGGGTGAGATGGACTTAGACAAAATTTAAATCTAATTAATTTAACTTAATCAAATTAGTTTAAATTTAACCTAACAATTTATATTAATTAATTAATCAATTTTAACTTAATCAAGATTAACTTAATAAATAAAATCACTTAATCAAGATTAACTTAATAAATAAAATCAATCAATCAATTTTAACCTAACTACTTAATCAATATTAACTTAATAAATAAAATCAATTCATCAATTTTAACTTAATCAATATTAACTTAACCAAGAATCTAATTCACCACTCAAGGACTAAACACATAGAAGTAAAGCACCACTTTGTAAGGGATCATGTGGCTAAGGGTAACATTGTACTTAACTATGTTGAGTCCAAGTCAAACCTATCTGACATTTTCACAAAATCCTTATCTGAACTTTAGTTCAGTGCCCTTAGAAGGCAAATAGGGATGTGCTTAGTAGAATAGAGGTTGCTTTCAAAATTGATTCTTCTTTTGCAATTGTTTAGTTTTAAAATTCTAGGGAAAATATTTTCAAAATCCTAATTTTATTAGTTTTTCAAAATATTGGATTTAGCCTAGGAATTTACCCCCTAGAAAGCATGTACCCCTAGTTCTTAGCCAAAGCATCTCACAAGCACACTAGGTTTACCTTGCTTGTGAATAAAAAACACTTAGAATGGTGTGAGATGTATAGGGTACTGCCTAGACTTCAGAATGCTTATGTCTGTGCATCGACATAAGTCTGGACAATAAATACAAAATTCATATTAATCAAATTAAGTAATCCATGTTTAGTCAAAATTAATTAGAACATTTACCTAATTTGACTAACCAAGTGAAAGCTACTACCTCTTCGTAAACAGCTAGTAACTAAAGGTTAGACATTTGTTTGAAAGTAGAATTTTTGTCTTTTGTTACTCATGCTTGGACTCTAGGATTTTAAATTTTTGATAAATTGGCCAGCATGAATCAAGGGGGAGTGAAAAAAGTTTTTTAACCAAATTATTTTTATAAATTATTTTTGACTTGGTTTAAACTTATTTTTGATTTGAATTTAAAATTATTTTTTGACTTGGAAAAGTATTTTTGACTTGGATTTAAAATTATTTTTGACTTGGATTTAAAATTATTTTTTAACTTGACCTTGAAAGCTTTTTGACTTATTATGTTTAAGGTTGGATTAAATTATTTTGAACTAAAGTCTAAATTAAATTTAAAAAGTTAGGCCTAGTATTTTTTCAAAGTTTTTAATTGTGTTCAATTTTCAAAGTATTATGAAAAGTAACTTGGTTTTAATACTTGAATTTAATTTATTAACTTAACTTGCAAACCTATTATTTTGACTAGATATTATTTGCTAAGTCATTTTCAAAAACTCAAACAGGTGAATATATTTCCAAGCTATCTTTCAGGGGGAGCAGATTATCTTTTCTTTCCATCCCTTTCTCTACTTTATGTATTTTTGATTTATGGTAAAGGGGGAGAGGAAAGTGAAAATTAAGAAAGTTAAAAGTAAAAATGAATAAAAGCGAATACTAGAAACATTTTGTTACATTTACTTAAACATTGCAATTGCTTAATTCTTAATATTGCATTTATACTTTCTGTTTTACTTAACTTTCTTAATTTTCACTTTCCACTCTCCCTTTCCGCTGGACGTCCGCTCCATGACCCGCCTAGTCTTTCACCTGGTTCGTGACACCAGGACTTTCCACTTAGTGTCCTCGACTCTAGGACTTTTACCTGAAGCCCTCGACCCGCCAAGACTTCCCGCCTAGGGTTACCACCCTCTAGGACCTAGGGTTACCTCCCCCTAGGGGTTTCCACCTGCCTAACCGTAGCTAGGACTTTTGCCTAAGTGTACTTTCCACCTAGGGTCAGCACCGAGGGTTCGGCTAGTGCCTCCTTCCTTCTTACTGCCTGGGCTTCTTCCACATTTATGTATTCATTAGCTTTCTTGAGCATGTGGTCGTAGTCCCGGGGCGGCTTCTTGATGAGCGATTGAAAGAAGTCTCCTTCAGCGAGCCCTTGAGTGAATGCATTCATCATGGTCTCCGATGAGACCGAAGGTATATCCATGGCTACCTGGTTGAAGCACTAGATGTACACTCGGAGAGCTTCTCTCGGTCCTTGCTTCAAGGAAAACAAACTGACACTCATCTTTTGGGTGCCTGCTGCTTGCGAAATGGTGTAGGAAGGCCGTTTGGAAATCCTTGAAGCTTTGTATTGATCCGTTCGACAACCTTCTAAACCAGCGTTGTGCCGAGCCAGAGAGAGTAGTGAGGAAGACTCGACACTTCACCCCATCTGTATATTGATGATGTGTGGTGGCATTGTCGAACTTTCCCAGATGATCATCGGGGTTGGTCGATCCGTTGTATTCCCTAATCGACAGTGGAGCATAGTGCCTCGGCAAAGGGTCCTGCAATATTACGTCAGCAAATTGGCGGTTGATCTGCTCGGCAGACGCTTCACCTCGGGGTGCCTTGCCTTTCCACTCATCCCGATTGGGCGCTTCGTCTGAAGAGGATCCTCACTCCTGATTCGCCTGTGCGATCTCTGAGGGCGTCTGGAATAGAGTCCGGTGGAACGGTATCGGAGCGGGTGGTGCCTCTTCATGCGTGTTGTTCGGCAGTTTATTTTGCCCCCGGATAGAGAGTTGCTCTGGGCGGTCCTCTTGTGCCGCTCGACCTCCTGTCATTGAGGTTTCTTGCTGCGCTTGTCGATCGACCAATGCCTTTTGTTGTTGCTACTTAACTATCTTTTGCGCTTGAGCCTGTACGAGCATGTCTAGCTCGAGTGAGCGTCACGGTGTGAAGTCATCCAGCATCCTCCATCTTCTCGGCTCAGATGCAGGTTGCGTTCCTATAGACGGTGCTAAATTTGATCCTGTCTGATAGTCGATGTCATGCCCCGGGGGAGTCCCTACCAGAGGAAATTTCGGCAGCATCTCCCCTGTACGAGTGATAATCTGAAACTCACTACAAAGCCCTCAGGGCTCACAAACCTTGGCCAACACAGCAGGAACATATATAATGAAATAAGATAAGCATTCCACGTAGTTTATATAATTCAGCCTTCGGCTGACACAACCACGCAGTTATAATGGTAAAAACCTACTCCACTACAACAAGGAAAATACAACATAGCGAAAAATTTGGTCCCCAAATTTTTATTATTTACCATCAGCAAGTACTAACAATAAATAGATAGTATAAATGCTGAACGGAAATTAACACACATACCTCAGGTAAAAATATGGGGGTATTGAGCTCGGATCGTATCCTCAAGCTCCCAAGTAGCCTTCTTGTAAGAATGATACTGCCATCCGACTTTAACCTGCCGGATAATCTTGTTCCACAACTGACGCTCTTTGTGGTCCAGAATCCATATCGGAACCTCCTCGTAGGTAACGTCAGGCTGAATGGGAACTGATATATCTGACAGAACATGTGTTGGGTTGGCTACGCATCTCCTTAGCATAGACACATGGAACACATCTTGAATGTCTGCCAGAGCCGGTGGTGCTACCAGACGATAAGCTACTACTCCAATCCTCTCCAAGATCTGAAAAGACCCAATGTATCATGGAGCTAGCTTACCCCGGAGGCCAAATCTCTTCACCCCTTTCATGGGTGAGACTCTCAGGAATACATGGTCGCCAGTAGAGAACTCCAGGGGTATATGTCTTCGATCAACATAACTCTTCTGATGGTCCTGCGCATCGGACATCCTCCGTCTGATAGTGTGGACCAACTCTGTCTCCTGCTGAGCACTCTGCGGTCCTGGCAGTTGGGCCTCCCCAACCTCCTCCCAAATGGTGGGTGTTCGACAAGGCCTATCATACAACGCTTCAAACAGTGCCATCTGGATAGCTATTGTTGTAGGCGAACTCTACCAATGGCAAGTGATCCTCCCAGCTGCCTCCAAAATCTAAAACGAAGACCTCAACAAGTCCTCTAGAGTCTGAATGGTCCGCTCTGACTGTACATCTGTCTGCGGATGGAATGTTATATTGAATCGGAGCTATATGCTCAAGGCTTGCTGCAGACTCTGCCAGAACTGGGACGTAAACCGTGGGTCTCTATCCGACATAATGCTTAAAGGGACACCATGCAACCTGATGATCTCTCAGTAATACAACTCTGCCAATTGATCCAGCGAATCGGTCTTTCGAATCGTTAAAAAATGTACAGATTTGGTTAATTGGTTAACGACTACCCAAATCGCGGCATCGCATCATCGTGTCCTAGGTAATCCCATCATAAAATTCATGGTAATGTGCTCCCATTTCCACTCCGGAATGGGAATCCTCTGAAGTAAATCGGCAGGTCTCTGGTGCTCAGCCTTCACCTGCTGACAGACTAGACATATTGCTACAAACTCCGCGATGTCTTTCTTCATGTCGTTCCACCAATAGGAGCACCTCAAATCTCGATACATGCGTATTCCGCCTGAGTGGATCACAAATCGAGAGTGATGAACCTCCTGAAGTAGCTCCTCCAAGACTGGATGAGATTGAGGTACGCATAATTTGCCTCGGAAATAAATAATGCCCTCATCATCTTCGGTGAACTTGGTCTGCTGCCCGGAAGCTATCTGGCTGTCAATGAACTGTATGTGCTGATCACCAGCCTAGGCCTCTCGGATCCTCGTCCTGATCGACGACTGAGCAACCATAGTAACTAGAATACCTTGCTCTATCTATCCCTACTCCTCAAGGGCCAACTCGGAGAAACCTTGAATCAAGTCTGTGCCTAAAGCCCGATGGCAAGCTAAAGTCCCTCTGGGCTTCCGGCTAAGTGCATCGACAACCACATTAGCTTTCCTTGGGTGGTAGATAATGATACAGTCATAATCCTTCAGGAACTCCATCCATCTCCTCTATCGGAGATTGAATCTCTTCTGAGTGAAAAGATATTTGAGAGTCTTATGATCAGTGAGAATCTCAAATGTAATAAATGTCACCAAATCTTCAAAGCAAAGATAATAGCGGCCAGCTCTAAATCATGTACTGGGTAGTTTTTCTCATGCTCCTTCAACTGATGAGAAGCATAGGAGACTACACTGCCGTGCTGCATCAAAACATCGCCCAAACCCTGTAGAGAAGCGTCAGTGTAGAGTACGAATCCGTCCTCTCCAAAAGGTAAAACCAAAACTGGTGCCGACACTAATCTCCGCTTCAGCTCCTGGAAGCTGGTCTCGCAGGCTTCTGATCAAGTGAACTTCACGTCTTTCCTGGTCAGGCGTGTCAACAACATAGCTATATGAGAGAAACCCTCGACGAACCATCTGTAATATCCAACCAATCCCAGGAAACTACGGATCTCCTGAACTAATTTCGATTGCTCCTAGCTGGTGACAGCCTCGATCTTCTGAGGGTTTACGGAAATACCTCGGCTAGACACCACGTGTCCTAGAAAATCGACTGAGGATAGCCAAAAAAACACACTAGCTAAATTTTGCATATAGACGATGTTGTCGAAGAGTCTCCAAGACTATGCGAAGATGTTGTGCATGTTCCTCCTCAGAACACGAGTAGATCAATATGTCGTCAATGAAGATGATAACGAACTGATCTAAATACTCCAGAAAGATGCAGTTCATCAAATCCATAAATACCGCTAGAGCATTGGTAAGCCAAAATGACATTACAAAAAATTCATAATGTCCGTATCTGGTGTGGAATGTTGCCTTCTGAACATTAGAATCTTTGACTCTCAGCTGATGATATTCGGATCATAGATCAATCCTAGAATACATAGATGTACCTCTGAGTTGATCAAACAAATCCTCAATCTGTGATAAGGGGTACTTATTTCTGACGGTCACTGCATTCAGCTGTCTATAATTGATGCACAACCTTAGAGTACCATCCTTTTTCTTGACAAACAATACCGGAGAACCCCACGGAGATACACTAGGGTGAATAAATCCCCTGTCCAATAACTCTTGGAGTTGGACCTTTAGCTCGTCCAACTCTTTCGGTGCACGATCCCCGGAATCAACTCAATAAAACTCCACTTGCCTTCGGGGAGGTAAACCTGGTAGCTCATTTGGAAATACATCCGGATACTCTCGGACCATTGGAGCGTCTGAGAGCTGAGTACTACTATTGTCGTTGGTATTAATTAATGACAAAAGAAATCCCTGACAACCATGCGACAACAGCTTCTGAGCCTGAATCGTAGAAATGGTTGATATGTCGTCTTCCCTGATGCTAGTGAAATCCCACGAGGGTTGGTTCGGAGGTTGGAATGTGACCACCCTCGTATGGCAATCAACCGTGGCATGATATGCTGACAGTCAATCCATGCTAAGGATAATGTCGAACTCAACCATTCCCAATACCAATAAATCTACAAGGAGTATAATGTTGGGACAATAGAATGACTCCTACTCTCCATGACACACTTCCTAAGTCAATTAGCTTCTACCATCATTGTTTTCTTATAACCCTTAGATGGTATGACCACTGTCACTTAGCTTTGTCCATTCAATGATTACCTCCAACTTTTTGACCAAGTCAATAATTGAATGGGTTGTGCTGTCTATTAATTGGATCATGCTATTGACATATCATTAGTTAACTATTTCAGTCCAATTTACTAAATTACAAACAGAAATATTTTGTTCTTTGGTTACTTAATTTGAATCAATCTATTCTCAAGTAGCATATCCTCAATAAGTAGATCTACTAACTCAGCATCATGGTTAATTCCCCAATCTTGAGTAACATCCATGATCTCACAATTCAGCATCGTCATAATTAAACAATTGTCCCATAAAAATCAGAATCTATACATTATCATAATTGCATAATATTAGATAACACTCCTCGATAAATCATTTATAAAATTAAAACAATTCTCCCTTAAACTCAAATTTATGCACCGTCATGATTCCATAATATTATATAACACTCTACAAAAATAATTTATCTTGATCCAGTAATAATATTACCTACAAGTTTCCCAAACATCATTCAAATATTTCCCATGATTCCTACCATAACCTTGATCATATTCTCCCAATAGAATGACCAACGTATATCACCTTAATGTTATCAAGCTTGATAGATTATCATTCTTTAAAGTTGAGTGTGGATGCTTAAAAACTTGACACCTACCCTCTATGGCAACATGAACCATTTCCCTAAATAGAATCCAACTAAGCATATAGGGAAAACCTACTTAAGAAATGCATTGAAGGTCAGCCTCAAGAAAGCCCAGCAGAACTTTGCTGGTAATCCTTGACATGCAATGAACATTTGCAATATCCAAGTACCAGATGAAAGCATACCATTAGTTCAAAGATTGGACAACTATAAAGTTCAACACAAGAAATAAGTATTTTCTTGAAAGCCAATATTGTCACTGATTATGTGAATGATAGTTTGGAGTACTAAGAAAAAGATCAATACTCATTAGGATTTAGTAATTATTGCTCAGGTATCATAAAATTAATCATTTTACCTATTTGCTATCTGGAGATGTTCCATCGCTGCCAAGTCCCCAAAAATGACCTTTCCTTGATGAGGTCAAATAATGCCTCGGAATTTCGAAACATAAAAAATAACAGAAATCCGTATAAATCCGAAAATACCCAGATTGGCTCGCAAAACTTGGGCTCTTATACCAAATAAATTGGTATCAGATTAACTCAAAAATCCAGAACACGAAAAATAGGTATCGTAAACCTGCTCTGATACCAAATAAATTATCACACCCCGGAGGAGTCCCTGCCAGAGGAAATTTTGGCAGCATCTCCCCTGTATGAGTGACAATCTGAAACTCACTACAAAGCCCTCAGGGCATACAAACCTCAACCAACACGGCTGGAACATATATAATGAAATAAGATAAGCATTCCACGTAGTTTGTATAATTCAGCCTTCGGCTAACACAACCATGCAGTTATAATGGTAAAAACCTACTCCACTACAATGAGGAAAACACAACATAGCGAAAAACCTTTGCAGCGGAAACATGGGCATCACACCCGAAACACGATATAAAATCCAAAGTGCAAAACACATACATCACAAGTATGTAGTTCACTAACAAGGAAACACAAGTCTGATAATATAAAACCACCTCGACACCTAGTGGGGACTAGCGACTAGAACCTCCTGACAACTTCAACCTGAAATAGAAAAATAAAATCACGAGGTGAGTCCAAGAACTCAGCAGATACCAAGCTGACATGCATAGTACAATATAACCAATAATAATAAATATATAGTACGGTCTCCTCGGAAATAATTGAAAATGCAAAACTGAAAGACAGGAGACACTGTACTCACCAGGGCCTCCTATCTTGACATAAAGGTAATCAGACCAAACCCATCATGTCTCCTGTATACATACCAATCATATACAACCACAGAAATGCAACATCCAATATGCAGCAATCACAAGTAATAAATGCAATCCATGCATATGATGTAAAATGTCCTGGTCACCCCTGCCATCAGTCAGTCATCTCACACGTGATGGTGAGACCGAGTGGGTAGGGCTATGACAACTGCCCACTCTACCATCACTGTAAAATACGACACTCAAATAATAATTAAATGATAAGGTTATTTGACAGATGACCTTATAGGATTTTTAAGGAATTTTTAGGAATTTTCTGGGATTTAATCGGAGCTCGTATGACGTATTTTAAGGGGATTAATTATAGGGTTTAGAGGAAGCCTCTTTGAAATACCCAAATATGGGAGTTGATTGAGAAATGTACTTATGATTTAATTATGTAAACCTAAGTATATAAAACTTATGGTTACTGTGCCCTAGCCTTAATCCGCCCGAACCTTTCCTCCCTCACCTCACCGTCGCACATCTCCTCTCCCGATCCCCCTTCTCTGCTCCCTCATCCCATCGCCGACATGGGAGCCGCCGATCATCCTCTCTTCGTCGGCGCAGCCTCATCGCCGATCGCCAGAGAGATCACACCGACGGGCCGAGCCTCTCTCTCTCAGCCGGATGTCGCGCCCCACGCCACCGCCCAATGCCGGTTTCCTTTTCTCCTCTCCATGCTACCGTCGGCCACCGTAGCTTGACGCCGGACGTCGCAGTCTACCGCCAGATCGCCGATCCTTCTCTCCATCGATCCTCTCCCGATTTGCCCTCATCCCGACACTTGATTGCCGTCGGCTGAGCACCCCTCTCCCCGCGGACACCAGAAGCGCCGAAAATCGAGCTCCGAGTCATCTTGGTACCGTGCCCTAGCTTCGTCGCCAAGCAGGTTCGGTGTTGACGTGCTTTTGGTGGCACCTTGGTCATTCAGTGTTTTGGAGCACTCGATTGGTTGGTGATGAGAGGGCGGACTGGATCACTTCGCCAGACTTTATCTGGTTCTCTCCATCAGATCTAAAGCGGTGAGTTCCATTTCTTCATGGCTGCACCCGGATGCTTCATCAAGCTACCGTAGATTTGCATATTGGATTAAGGTAAGCTCCGTTCAGTTTCAGTTGGATACATATCTGAATTCATAGTTTTTATTTAAACTTGATTAACTAGTCGATAAAAAGGGGTTGAGTTTGGAATTGGAATTTGAAAGGATTAGGTTGTGTTTAGTTGTAATCATCGGTTGATTTGAGTATTGTAACCGGTTTGTTCATGTGTGGTTGAAGGAAGTTTGATTCTAGATTTCGGATGGTGGATTTAATATGGTTATTTAGTCTATTTTGGTTGGTGGAATGCTTAAGGATATCTGATCCAATGTGGTTGTAATGGGTTATTATATTAGTGGTTCATTATGCTTGTAGTTGATAAAATGGGGTGAATGATGAGCTAATGGATTTTAGAATGGTAAATGGAATTAGCAAAGTAGGTTATTGTAGTTTGATTTCGATATGAAGTGGATTTGTAATTAAGAAGGTTGGAAATGAATTAAGTGATTCCTGATGCTAGGTTGGGTTATAAATGTGTTACTATATACGAATTTTTATTGGAAGATGAAACAATCAGTTGATTGAGGATTATCGGATTATCATTAAGTAGGGTTAATTAATGGTCATTTGGATTAGGGTTTTTTCCTATTAGTTTAGGTTTTGAAGTTGGGCTAATTGTTGTAGATGTGATTAGTTAAATCTATTCATTATGTGATCACAGGACTTGGATTTCGGGACAAGCGTCTCGACATGGGAATACTGGACATGGTCTACGTATAAAGGCGGGTACTTCTTGCTTTACCTCTTTAGTATTTTGATCCTAGTGCATGAGCTTTATGTTCAGATAGTTGCTGTATCTATCTTGACTCCACTCTTACTTTTCCTGCGTTTGATACTTCCACTCAATCTTTGAGCTACTCGTTTCTGTATCTATACAGTCTCTCGTTGCTATCCATGATATTTAGCAGATACTATAGCACTAGGTATTGGATACCAGATACCAGACATTAGATAGTAGGTATTGGATATATGGACACCTGATACCATGTTTACCTGCTTTGATTACTGTTTATTTATGCTTAGTATTGAGCATGCGATTCATGTAGCATACCGATTTCTGTTATATATATATGATGACATTGTATTATTCGCATCATGTCATTGCATGCATAACCGACTTTGGCTCCCTTGTGGTTGAGACGGTCGTTGGCCGGGGCCGCACGCTCGGCCACTCATGGGTAGTGGTAGCTTGAGAGTGCCGCATGTCCTGTCTTGCCCCCACTCGCACGCTCATGGGTAGTGATTCTTTGAGTCCGGCGGAGGACCCCGCATGCACGTAGCTATTCGCTACCATGCACTGTCCATCCGGTCACCGAGAGTAGTGGCGGCCTTTGGGTGGTACAGTTTGTCATCGCTCTCGCCCATACCGGGGTCATGGTGCGGAGAGGTGGGCGGGTGACCATTCGTACATACGCTGTTGTTTATATCTGTTGGTTGTTTACTTATCGTTGTTGCTTATCTATGCTTTGTTGCTAGATTATCTTTCTTTGTTGTTTATTTATGTTATGCTTACATAGGTTGAGATTTATACCTGTGATATGTGTTTAGACACTGACTTACTTACTGTTGACATGTATATACCTCACACGATACCATGTAGTTATGAGCAGTACTGTAGCAGGACTTTGCTACACTTTACCTTTTACTACTAGCCTAGGATATGGTTTCAGGTATGGACACTTATTATGATATCACTGTAGTATCTGCTATTTCCATACGAGACTGTATACCCTTGCATCTCTAGTTCTTTACTTTACTCATGCACTATCAGTCTATTACCCGCTGAGTCTTTATACTCACCACCCCGTATATTGGTAATTTCACCAGGTAGCAGGTAAAGGATTTATGGAGTCGCCTGGAGATCCTGTCCGCCAGTTCCACATCATATTCGAGGACGACCTTACGATTTTGGTATTTCTTACGTTATTTTTATTTTGGATTTTGTACTTGTTTATGTATTTGTATTGTCTTGTATTGGGTTTGATATTATTGTGTCAAGCCGAGCCGGCTCGCAGTTAGTTGTTTTATGTTTTGTGATCGTTATTTGTGATTTCCGCTGTGTTGATTTAGTACAGCCGTGTGGGCTGATTTATATATTTATATAATTGCGTGGTTGTGTTTATTTCTGTTCCAGCCGAGTGGGCTGCTTATATAACTGCGTGGTTGTGTAGATATATTCCAGCCGTATGTGGCTGATGTATATTGTATGTATGTATGCCTCAGATTGTCACCCGTACAGGGGAGATGCTGCCGAAATTTTTCGGTACGGTCTCCTCTGGGGGCGTGACAATCACTACTCCTGAGTGACCGAGTGGACAGGATGCTATCAGAGTACACCTATCCTCCTACCCCAAACAGAGTGGGGGAGTTCAATGTTCTCATCTCCCTGAGACAGTCTAGAGGAGGGATCCCTGTCCTACTACCACACTATGTCACCACTACCCATGAGAGGGCCAATGGAGCCCTTGACAGAGCAACCTACTACAACACACCCTGCCTAATATACCACTAACCCATGAGTGGTTGTATGTGCAGATCCATGTAACTGAAGCGATGTGCTCAACAATAATGAAGTCGACAATCGCTCAGCATGCAATCATGCAAGATGGTGCATGTCACTAAGCATGTAAATCCTAACACCTCCATAATATATACCAAAAGGTAAAGAAATCCAACAAGGATCTAAGTATCATGAAACTATGTATACATGTCAGGTATGTCTAGTAACTAGTCCTGTACACAATAAGGCAATGTATGTCATTACTTATATGATCATAAGTATACATGGCAAGAACAAAAGAATATAAGTCTAAATGCATAACAGATAATAACAAACAAAGGCATGCTATAGGTATCAAGTAGTGACATACCCAAAACAAATATAAACATAATTATTACTAGTGGCTATAACTTACTACGTATATCAAAATGATATTATCAAAAGAGATAAGTCAAGGTACCCGCCTAAAAAATGAAGATCATATCTGAAATAGATCCCACGTTGAGACGCCATCTCAAATCAAAGTCCTGTAATACATGATATACAGATTTACCTAATTACATATAAATTAATTAGCTAAATCAAATCTCCAACTAAATCAAATCCATCGATCAACTAAGGTTAGCTCCATTAACCCTAATCGTTCTATCCTCTGCATAAAGGTTACTCAACCTATTTTACTTAACCAAACCCATATAAAATTAATACCTAAACATACATACCTCAATACTAGTTACTTCCCTGACAGTTTACTACCATGAATGCTTGCCACTGGAAATTGATGGACAGAGCAAACTGGTATTGCTATCCTTCAACCAAACCACCTCAGATTTGTACAGATGAAAGATAATAACACACAACAAGAAGATAAAGGATTCTATTTATCCCCAATGAAAAGGATGAAGAAAAACTATGGCATCTAGGGCACCACATATCCCTATCCATACCTGTGAAACACTGGCTCGAGGTGGAATCTAGGGCATGGGAGGAGATCGACGGTAATACCTCAACACCAGCGCACGGGAGGAGGGAGACCAATCTAGGGCTCGGACCCTCCTCCTTTGGCAGAATGTCGTCTCATGCAGAGGTGGCACCTCTGATAGGAAAGACCAGAAATGGTCGGCGGTGGTTGGGAGCTAGGGTACAGTGTGGCTGAAGTAGCCCGGTCCCGTGGTCGGATACGACGACGCCGGCTGCTTCTAGGGTAGAGGTGCGAGAGGGGAAATCAGGGTAAAATGAGAAGGGCTTGAGGCTTCTCCTTAGCCGAGGGCTTTTATATTGGTGTGGGAAGCATCCGATGATCGAACCTGTGTTTTGATTATGTCAAAGGGTTCAAAGTTAAGTTATCTTGTTATCTAACATGTGTGAATGAGTTTGCAGGAAAGTCCTAAGTGTACTTAGGCAAAAGTCCTTGCTGCGGTTAGGCAGACAGAAAACCATAGGGGGTGCTTACCCTAGGTCCTAGGGGGAGGTAACCCTAGGTAAGAAAAAGTCCTAGCTGTGGTTAGGCAAAGGGAAAACCCTAGGGGGTGGTAACCCTAGGTGGAAAGCCTTGGCGGGTTGAGGTCTTTGGGCAAAAGTCCTAGAGTCAGATACTCTAGGTGGAAAGTCTTGGTGTCGCGAACTAGGTGGAAAGTTTGGACGGGTCGTGGAGCAGACGTCCAGCGGAAAGACCTGAAGACTCGGGCGCTGAGCAAAAGTCCAGTCGGTCTGGAGGACCGGTCTGGCAACAAGTGTACTCTCCTAAGTGGAGTAGGTGAGGGCGCGCTCCCCGAAGAGGGAACAGTAGACATCAGTTCGACCTAGGGTTTCTAGGTTAGAAATCCAAAATCAGAACCGAACAATTCAGTGACTGTCAGACTTTTATATTCATGTTATTATTATGTGCTAACTTTGTATTACAGGGTATTTTTGGGACTAACATATCTTGCAAGGATAAAGGAGCAAGCTTTGCCTCGGATAAATAGTACCCGAGGCACCCTCCATGGAGCTTGGAGGCACCTCGGGTGCAAAGGTTGAGGAGTGCACGCAGCGAAGCTAGAGGCACCCTCATGGAGTGCTGAGGCACCTTGGACGACATTGAAGGCGCCCTCCATGAGGTTGGAGGCACCCTCAAGTGGATAGATGAAGACTGTTTCGGAGCTGATCCACGCTGCGGATCCGGCGGTAATGGAGGCGCCCTCAAGGGGCTTAAAGGCACCCTCAACAACCTTTATAAGGCAGTCTCGACCAGCAGCTTGCATCAACACATTCCAAGCAATCTTTCTTCAGCGCGCTGCTAACGAGATGATCCTGCTGAGCTACAAGAAGATCCCGACAACCCGAAACTGCGAAACTTCAATTCTTTATTGTTGGTATAGTCTTTTAGTACAATTAAATTGTAATAATCTCTTGTACTTTTTGCGTGATTATAGTTGTTGCCCAAAGTAAACGCTCAACGAGTGTGAACCTTCAAGTAGGAGTCGCCCCAGGCTCATAACCAAGTAAATCTTGGTGTCTCTTTGTGTTGTGCTTTATTATTCCGCTGCATTTACTTCTAAAGTTTTCCGAATACGAAAAGTGAAAGCAACGAGCGCTATTCACTCCCCCCCCTCTAGCGCTTTTCGATCCAATAATTGGTATCAGAGCTAGGCCGCTCTGAATTGGTGAAATCATCAATCGAGCAGGGGGGGTTCCTTTTTGAAAAATAAAATTAGATATCATTTTTGTTAAAAAATAAAACCTTTTGTTTTTTACCTCCAAAAATATTTTTAAAAAATTCAGTTTCATCTTTTCACCGTTGGTCGGTATTAGCGAAATATCGCATTTTCAAAAATATTTTTTAAATATTTTATTTTTTTCTTGAAACTAGTGAATTATTAGTTTTCTCTTAATCCCTCACTGCTAATCCAAGACCAAGTCTTGGAACAAAGTTTCTTATTTTTGTGTGTGCGAGATTGTCTTTCTAAAATGGCCCATCAAGAAGGCTACAACACAGCTCGCCCGCCTCTCTTCTCCAGTGAAGACTTCAGCTACTGGAAGGGCCGAATGGAGTCATACCTACAAAAAACCCAGTTCGAGATGTGGATGATCATCAAGACTAGGATCACTCTTCCACTCGACGGCTCGGGAAAACCGGTACCATGCGAGAACTAGGGCGCAGGTCAAATAGAGAAGATCGAGGCCAATGCCAAAGCGATGTATACTCTTCAATGTGGTCTAACAAAGGAGGAGCTGAACCGAATTGACCCATTCTCAAGCGTGAAAGAGCTATGGGAGAAGCTGATTGAGCTACACGAAGGTACTTCCGATACGCAAGTAAGTAAGCATGATTTAATAGACGAATTATTTGAGTTACATGAGTAGGCTAATACTACTCCGGCCGAGAAAGGTATTGTGTTGGCTACAGGTACAAGCAAGACAAAGGAGGCTAGAAAGAGGAAGGTGTTGAAGGCAACATGGTCCGAGTCATCAGATGAATTCGAATCTGACGAAGAAGAACAAGCAAGCTTCCTCGCTCTACCAGTACAAGCGAACATTGTCGAAACCGAGTCCGAGTTCGAGTCTGAAATGGAAAGCGAATCAGAAACCGAGTCCAAGCGAAATCACGGATCCATATCCGTTTCCGAAGGACCCAAACCTACTGTAAGCTCTTTAATTTATGGTATTAACATAGATAATCTAGAAAATTTAATTCCTTATTTGTTAAAGAAATTGGCTAAATCCAATGTCTGGGTCAAGTCACTCCAAAAAGAAGTAACATCCCTTAAGGAAGCGACTAACTCGAGTCCTTTGACTGAGCCAGTTCAAATTGGAAGTTCAACTCAAGTCCAACAACTTGAGGAAGAAAATTCCAATTTGAAAACTCAAGTTAAAGAACTTAAGGGCACGTTGGAATGATACACATTGGGTTCCAAGAATCTTAATCTAATTCTTAGAAAACAAAGAGTCATTTACAATAGATCTGGACTTGGATTTAGGCGTAAACAAAAAATTGTATTTGTCAATTATGAATAGATCAAACAGAAGCAAAGTCCAAGCATGGGTTCCCAAGTCAAACATGGTTAATCAAGTTGGACTTGGACTATATTGGGTCCCCAAGAATCAGATACATTACCTTGATAGACCATATCAAGGCTATGATCCAGGGGGAGCCAATAGAAAAACCATCGTTATAAATAAATAGAATTGTTTGATGATTGCTTTGTTTCTTTTGCTTTTATTAAATGCTTAGATTATGATAAATTAAGGACCCATGCATAATTTACACTTGATTGGTTAGTCCTAAGAGTTTCAAAAAGAAAATTAAATATGTAATTTCTTTGAAAGACTTTGTCTAGAAGTGGTGGATGATCCCATACCTAAGAAGGCCTAGTGCATCGCCACAGCCTGGAAGCCAATCTTTAAAATGTGTATTTAATTGACTAATTGGAAAACCTAAGTCTAACTCAAATGTAAATTAATCCTTAGATATAATCTAAATTAAAGTTAATCATCTCACAACAACATACAAGGTTCCCTGATTGACAACTAAGAATTGGTGAGATGGACCTAGGATGAAATTAGTCGAATTTATTTAACCTACTTTAATTTAATCTAATTAATCAACCTTAATTCAATTTAATAAATTTAAATTAATTAATTTTAATCTTAATTTCTAAATTATAACTAATTTGAAAATCATAATTAATTTCAAAATCTTACTTAATATTATAATTAATTTTAAAATCATAATTAAATTATTTCTTAAATTATTTTCAAAAAGTTGATTATTATTAAGGTTCAAAACATAATTAATTTCATAATTATTTTAAAAATCATACTTAATTTTTATAATTATTTTTAAAATCATAATTAATTTCAAAATCTTACTTAAATTTTATAATTAATTTTAAAATCATAATTAATTTAGAAATCATAATTAATTTTATAATTAATTTTAAAATCATAATTAATATTGAAATCTTATTTATTTTTATAATTAATTTTAAAATCATAATTAAATTTAAAATCTTACTTAATTCTATAAATATTTTCAAATTATTTTTCAAAATGATCATTACTTTCAAATCATTATAATTATCATAATTAATATCAAAAATTAATTATCTTTAATTAATTTCAAATCTCAATCATAGTAAAAGTTCAAAAATCTTAATAATTAATTTTTTTAAAATTATTAATTCTTAGACTTTCAAAATTAATTTTCAACTCATGCTTAAGATTATCATTTCAAATATTTTTTAATATATTTTCAAAATCTTCAAAAATTTAAATGTTTACTCATTTTTTAAAAATTCAAACTCATTGAAAATTTAAACTTATATTTTAAATCTCAATATTTTTCTTAAATATTGATAAAATGAAAATAAAGTTAACTCCGTCTCACACTCACTCAAAAGTTGAACATACTTGATAACCTAAAATGGGTGAGATGGAAAATTAGAAAAATATAAAATAATTATTTTTTAATTACATGCTTGGACTCTAGAATCCTCAAAATTATTAACTATTTATACAAGTATTTATTAAGTATTAATCAAGGGGGAGTGAAGGGAGTCGAGCTAAGTTTTTTTAAAAAGAAAATTTTAAATTTTAATTTATTTTTAAAAAATCAAAAATAAATTATCTACAAAAACTAATTGTTTGCTCAACTATTTTTCAAATTGCTTACTTAGCTAAGTATTTATACAAGAAAATATTTTTTAAGTTAAGTTTTTAACTTTAAATCTAAGATTTTATCAAAATATTTTTTAAGCTAAAGTTTTTATCAAAATCTGCTTTAAGTTGAGTACTTTTAAGTAAGTCCTTCTTCAAAACCTTTACGTTTGAAGCTAAGTATTAAAATTCTCAAAGTCTTTTTAAAGCAAGTCTTTTTAAGGTTAAATACTTGACAAAACAATTATCTTCAAAAGTTTAGCTAAGACTTTGATAAAAGTGTTTTCAAAGCAAAAATTTAACCAAGTTTTTTTTCAAACCTAAGTGTTTATTAAACTCCCTTTCAACTAAGTTTTTAATTAAGTAATTTTCAAAACTAATTATTAAATTTAATTAAAATGTTGTCTAAACTTAGCTATTTAGCAAGGTGTTTTATCAACACAACCATTTTAATGATGAAAATTGAGCTAAGTTTGTTTTTCGAAAAATATATAAAAGTTTCAAAACTGATGTTTATCTAAGTTTTTGTTGAAAAAATTAAATATTTTTCAAAGCATTTCTAAATTAGCTAAGTATTTTCAAAGCTAAATTTAGCTAAGTGCTACTCTTCAGGGGGAGCTTAGAATTACATAGAACATTTTTCTATTTTTTTTCTCTCTACTCTTTCTTTTTGATTTATGTCAAAGGGGGAGACAAAAGTCAAAGTTAAGAAACAGTTAAGCAAATTAAGATTTAACAAAATGAAAAAGCAAATTAAGAATTTAAACAAAATGAAAGGAGGAGCATAACATAAGTTTCATTACATTCATGCTCATGTTTAAAATTTCTTTATTTATTGTTTATTATATTTTTACTTAACTTTGAACTGTGTTGCTATAATCAAATAGGGGGAGATTGTTGGTGTGGGAAGCATCCGACAATCGAACATATGTTTTGATTATGTCAAAGGGTTCAAAGTTAAGTTGTCTTATTATCTAACATGTGTGAATGAGTTTGTAGGAAAGTCCTAAGTGTACTTAGGCAAAAGTCCTAGCTGCAGTTAGGCAGGCAGAAAACCTTAGGGGGTGGTAACCCTAGGTCCTAGGGGGAGGTAATCCTAGGTAAGGAAAAGTCCTAGCTGCGGTTAAGCAAAAGGAAAACTCTAGGGGGTGGTAACTCTAGGTCCTAGGGAGTGGTAACCCTAGGAGGAAAGCCTTGGCGGGTCGATATCTTCAGGCAAAAGTCCTAGAGTCGGATACTCTAGGTGGAAAGTCCTGGTGTCGTGAACTAGGTGGGAAGTCTGGATGGGTCGCGTCCAGCGGAAAGACCTGAAGACTCAGGTGTTGAGCAAAAGTCCAATCGGTCTGGATGAGGATGCATTCCCAGAAGAGGGAGCAGTAGGCGTCGGTTCGGCCTAGGGTTTCCAGGTCGAAAATTCGAAGTCAGAACCGAACAGTCCGGTGACTGTCAGACTTTTATATTCATGTTATTATTATGTGCTAACTTTGTGTTGCAAGATATTTTTGGGGCTAACATATCTTACAGGAACAAAGGAGCAAGCTTTGCCTCAGATGAATAGTACCCGAGGCGCCCTCCATGGAGCTTGGAGGCGCCTCGGGTGCAAAGGCTGAGGAGTGCGCGCAGCAAAGCTGGAGGCGCCCTCATGGAGTGCTGAGGCACCTCGGACGGCATTGAAGGCGCCCTCTAGGAGGTTGGAGGCACCCTCAAGTGGATAGACGAAGACTGTTTCGGAGCTGATCCACGCTGCGGATCTGGCGATAATGGAGGCACCCTTGAGGGGCTTGAAGGCGACCTCAACAGCCTTTATAAGACAGTCTCGACAAGCAGCTTGCTTCAACACATTCCAAGCAATCTTTCTTCAGCGCGCTGCTAATGAGACGATCCTGCTGAGCTACAACAAGACCCCGACGACCCGAAGCTGCGAAACTTCAATTCTTTGTTGTTGGTATAGTCTTTTAGTACAATTAAATTGTAATAATCTCTTGTACTTTTTGCGCGATTATAGTTGTTGCCCAAAGTAAATACTCAATGAGCGTGAGCCTTGGAGTAGGAGTCACCCCAAGCTCCGAACCAAGTAAATCTTGGTGTCTCTTTGTGTTATGCTTTATTATTCCGCTGCGTTTACTTCTAAAGTTTTTCGAATACGAAAAGTGAAAGTCATGAGCGCTATTCACCCCCCCCCCCCTCTAGCGCTTTTCGATCCAACATTTTATACGCGAGGAGAAGAGTCATCGCGGTAGTGTCGGTTGGGGAAAGCGAAGCGGTGGCCGGCGCCGTGCTACTTAGCGTCGCGAGAGGGAGAGGGAGAGGGAGAGAAAGGGGCGGCGATGGATCGGGGAAAGGCTCGGATAAGGGTAAGAAATGAAGAAAAAAGGAAAAGAAAAAGAAAAAGAAAAGATTTCAACATTTTCTCGTTTAAATGGGGTAGCTTAAACAAGCTTTCCCTTGACCTAATAATTGATCCCCTTAAACTCATCATACGAGTTCTAAAAAATCTCCATAAAATTTCTAAAAATTTATAAAAATTCTATTAAGGTTAATCCTCAAATATTCTTATTATTTTATTATTATTTGGGTGTCGTATTTTACAGTCGAGGTGACGGAAGCTGGGGGTGTGGCGCTCACTGCGTGTCGACTCCTCGTGACCCTGCAACCATAGCTGCGTCAGTGCTGAGCCAGGGAGGGCGTCTCCAGCGATGACCCTTCGACGCTCAAGTCAGTCACCAGCGATGTGTGGAAGTAGAGCAAAGTAGCGCAATAGTAGATTATCGCATACCTCCGCTAAAGCTTGAAAACCCCCCTTTATATAGGGCTCCTGTAGCGCACGTGCACGCTTCCTAAGACATGCACGCTTCTCAAAGCCTTCCCTGAAAAGATGTATCAATAAAGTATCCCTGACACAATACCTTAACAAGCCGAGCATATCTCTGAAGTGACAGTGGAAGCTTCTGCCGTACGATCTTCTGTCTGAACCAGCCACCGACCATGCCGCATGTCAGCGGCACATGCTCCAAAAAGATAACGTTCAATTAGCATTGTCTTCTACTGGGCCGAGCGGGATAACTGCTCGGCTCGGGTTCTTACTCTAGGCTCGGATGAGTGCACTATTTGGCCGAGCATGTAAGCCGGCTCGGCATGCTCTTGTGGATACTTAGTCTTTCTTTCTGAGCGTCAAAAGCTCGGGGCTACGCCGAGTTGTTATGATGTCGGACCAAGTCTTCGTTATCCCTGATCGGGTGAGTATGCTCCCCAATCGGCCAATTGCTTCCCGATTGGCCAGTGGCAAATGTTGGGACCGAAATGTAGCTAGAGGGGTGGTGAATAGCTTGGCACGATCTCGTGCTTGTCGTTGCTCGCTTCTTGTGATGATATGCAGCGAAAAATACAAAAACCAACACAATAACGCTAACACAAGGGATTTACTTGGTATCCACCTCAAGAAGAGGTGACTAATCCAAGGATTCACACACGCACGCACCCTCCACTATGAAATCACTCCTTTACGGTAACTACCAAAAGCGGAGAAGCCCTACAACACTCTCAATACAACAAGAAACAAAGAGAAGCAAAAACAAGGGAAAGCTTACACGGTTTACATAAGAAACCCTAACCCTAGCTTCTTCTTCTTGTTGTTGATTCGCCTCTTGACTTGGATGAGCCTCCAAGAACCTTCAAGATCTGGCGGTGAGAGCTTTGTGGAGAAGCAGCCGTGATCGCCCGTGGAGAAGAATCAAAGCCGTGGAAGTTCTTGCGAGAGAAACACTCGCCAACGGTTAAAAACAACGCCAACGGTCGAATCCCAATCGATTGGATTGCCCCCAATCGATTGGGGAGGCTTTGGATCGATCGATCAATCGATCCAGAGCACCTCTGTGCTCTTAGGAAATGTCTGGATCGATCGGTCGATAGATCCATGGCTTATTACACGAAATCGCACCTCCCAATCGATCAGCCGATCAATTGGAGGCTCCCAATCGATCGCCCGATCGATTGGGAGACGTTCTGTGCGAACGGCGATTTCCCCCAATCGATCCACTGATCGATTAGGAGGATTTCCTTCCGCGAGACTCACCAAATCGGTCAACCGATCGATTGGGCATGAGCCAATCGATCCAGCCTATGTGAGACTTGCCAAATCAAGTCCAAAAATCCCTTAAACCAACATACGGTCAACCATGACCTGTTGGTACATCATGCCTAGCATCCGGCCACCCTTGACCTGCTAGGACTCTCTCACCAAGTGTCCGGTCAATCCCTTTGACCCACTTGGACTTTCTGTGTCTCTTGGATCCTTGTACTTACAGTTGTGTCTCGATCCATCCACTTGGACTTCCAACCAGACTTGATCTATCATGCCTAGCTTCTTCCACCTGACTTCCATCCTAGGCCCGGCTTCACTCACTGGATTTTCACCTAGCTTCACTCACTGGATTTCCCAACCGCCGGCTTCACTCACCGGGACTTTCACCTAACTTCACTTACTAGGATTTTCTTGCACGGCTTCTAGACACCGTGACTGAACAATTGCACCTGCAATCTTCATGTATTATTTCAATGTATTATTAAACATCGAAACCCAAACATCAAGACTCGAGCTCGAACTAATTCAAGCTCAGTCAACCAGGTCAACCTTGACCTAGGGAATATTGCACCAACAATCTTCCTCTTTTTGATGTTTGACAATACCTTCTTTAAGTTAGGCTAATCCCATAGCCTCAAACTTCTTCATGCCAATGTAAGAATGATGGTTTCCTTCATTCTCCCTTTTCCTAGAGGACAAACTCCCTCTTTAGGTAATGAAGGCCTAACTTAACCACACATTCTCCTCCTATTGGCACACATCAAAAACTCTCTCCCTGAAGAGTTCCCTAACATTGTGTACAACTTCACTCATTGTTCACAACCCAATAATGAAGGTCCCATACCCTTCAATATTCTCAACGCTCATCCTTGAGCATATACCACTTGGTATACTCATTTACGATGCAAATGAAGGTCTCATACCCTTCATTTTCATCACATGCTCATCCTTGAGCATATACCACTTGGACAATGAAGATATCCACTCTCTATTGTATTCAAATGCCTAACCTTAAGCATTTACGCGAAAGAATGTTAACCACCTTCCAAGGTGTATGAAAATATAGATTTTCATATCCTTAAAGATTAATTCCCCCTAAAGACATGCACGTAACTTCTGTCATTGCACCAACAATGACTTGGAATCCCTAAACATATAGGAAACCCAAATTTAGAAGTTTTGAGTTTCAAAAATTAAATATTGAAATCAAACCTCAACCTAAACCTCTACTTAGTCTTTCTTAACCAATCCATCCTTGTTTTTATCATGAAAACTCCCCCTAAATGTATACAAATGTGTTTTGAGGGGTAAGGAGGGGTTACTTAGACTAAAAAATGCTGAAATCTAGCTTGCCCAGCCAAACTCAGCAGCCTCAATCGATTGGGAAGGGATCCCAATCGATTGAACCAAGTTCAATCGATCCACTGATCGATTCACTCAGTGTGGATCGATCGGTGGATCAATCCAGTGAGCTTCTGTTCGCGAGAAGCTTGAAGGTCTGAAGTTGCTGAAATTTCATTTCAGTCAACTTCAGAAACCCCTAGAAAATTCTATAAAATTATAAAAATCATGAAAATTCATGTAGACACTACTTAGGGGATATACTATCAAGGAAAAATAGTTTTCTATGAAAATACTTTCTATTTTCCAAGATTGACATAAACTTAAAAACTTATAAAAACTTTAGTGTTTTCTTCTATTTTGTGTCTAACTTTTCAATGATGATTACTATAAAAAAAATAGTCTTCATCAAGGTTTTCTAAAAGCATTCTAAAAGGATTTTCAAAACTAATATCCAACCATGTTCTTTGGGCTCAATGCACATGACTTGTACATTAGCTTTCCCAATGATTGGAAAACACATAACTACATGTTTTGATGAACCTAAAACTCAAAAGAATGCACTAAATTAAGATATTGAATTTTGTTCATCATCCTAACATCTCACTTGTATCTAATGTGCACTAAAACACATACAAATCACATTATAGTTCTTTTGTGAGATATAAAGTTTGGTTTTACCCTAAACTAGGGATCATGCATATCTATCTAGGCATTTTAAGGTTAGGAACATCCACCAAGGATGTTACTTGTTAATGAATGTCATTTGTCTTTAGTTTGTAAGGAATTAAACATAATGCATGATATGTTATGGCATGCATCAAAGATAAATAATTTTCAAAAGAAAATCTCCTATGACTACATGATGTATGTATGACATGACATGATATTTTTGTACTTTTCATAATAAGACATGAGTGCAAGAATAAATATGATGTCATGACATATGATGGGCAACCAAAGCATGACAACTTAGCATAAATAAAATATCTAGAATGACTATCTAAGTATCCTTAAACCTTAGCTAACTTAAAGTTTAAACCTAGATTTCCCAATATTTTCTAAAAAAAAATGCCAAAACCCAATTTTGACATTTCCTTTGCTTTTCCTACATCGTGCCAATTTAACTCAATTATATTCCTTAAATTTTGACACAATTTACTATTTCAAGAGTAACCAAATAACACAAGGCTTAGATTTGCCTATTACTTCCCAAGAAAATGCCAAAATCCCAACTTGACATTTCTTTACACTTGATCTCTTGTGCTAATTAAAATTATATCCAAATACTCAAACTATGACACATTTTACTCCATTTAAGAAGTAAATGATAATCCTTTTCATTTTCAAAGGTTAATAATAATAACCTTGAAAATGCTCTCTGAGTGTCAACTTCATCAAAGTTGGGTTAACTACCCTTCTAATCAGAGTTGACACTCTCTATCCCATCTAAGGGGTAGAGAAAATGCTCCTAGGAACCCAAAACCTATTGGAGCTCCTTGGATGCTCTAGGTACTCACTAGAGATAACTTTCCTAGATACCTTCTTAGTGACCTTGTTAGACTTCTTAGAAGCCTTGGCCACTTTTTCTAGATCAACTCTAGGAATTTCTTCCCTTGTGACATTTCTAGTAACTTTCTTAGACTTTTTAGAAGTCTTAGTTACGTTTGTTGTTGCAAAATTACTTCTAGGAATAACTTCCCTTGTATTTTGACTTGACCACTAGGCCTAGGGTTAGTTCCATAACTATATGGAACTCTATGGTAAGAAATTACATCCTTCTTAGCCTTAGGTTTGTATCCCAAACATTTATGACCGTAGGATGACCCTTGTTTCTCTAAACCTAGGTTTTTACTCTTGAACCCTTGTGTATCATTTTTTATTTTTCTAAAAGTCCTCTCCAATTTATCAAGTCTTGACCTTAAGACTTGATTTTCTCTCCATAACTCCTCAACCTTAGATTTTTCATTTACACTTTGATTTTTTTTTTTCGTGGGCAAATACCTAGAATCCTTAGAGTTATTTTCTAAATTATTTTCTATCTTTCTAACCTTAGGTTTGGTAGTTTTAACATGAAGAGCCATATGTTTTTCTTTAATGCTATCATGCTTCCTATTTTTATGGTAAATAGCATTAAAATGATAAAAATTGTAATTAGCATGCTTTTTACCATTATTTAAAGGGGTAGACTCAATAAATGATACCTTTCGTTTTACCTTGGAGGCTCCCCCTTTACTCATGCTTCCTCCCTTAGGCTTGACCGCCTTCTTCCTCTTAGGACATTGACTTCTATAATGCCCCTTTTGGTTACAAAAGAAGTACACAATGTGCTTCTTGTTCTTCTTTGTTGCGTAGGGGCGGTCTCCTTGGGCTTCTCCTTGTCCTTTGGTGTCACTTGGCCCTTCTTCTTGGCCAATTTAGGGCACTTGCTCTTGTAATGCCCATGTTTCCTACATTCAAAACATATGATGTGATTTTTATTTTTAATGGAAATATTTTTACCTTTACATGTAGGGATGACACTTGATCCTTCATTTGATGTTTATTGATCTTTGGAGGATGCAATGTCTTCTTCTCCGTTTGACCCGGATGCAGAAGCTTCTCCTTCTTCTTGATCCGATGTCAACAAAGGTCGCTCCCCCTCAATCCTAGAGGTGGAGGCTTCTTCATCTTCCTCTTGTACATGAAACAAAGAGTATGCTCTCTCTTTGCCCTTTTCATTGTATTCCTTTGAAGATGAAGCTTCTTGGACCTCTTCTTCGGAAGTTGAGCATCTCTCAACTTCGGAATCCTCTTCCTTTTGATCTTGCTCCATTGAGTCGCCCTCTTTGGATTTTTCTTGGATTAGTACAGTGGAGGGTTCTTCATGAAGCTTGGCCAACTTGCTCCATAGCTCTTTGGCATCTTCAAATTCTTCAATTTTCTCCAAGATGTTGCTCGGCAATAGATTGACCAAAAGCTTGGTCACTTTGTCATTAGCCTCGCTCCTTTGAATTTGTTCTTGACTCCATTTGCTCTTCTTGAGGATCTTGCCCTTTGAACTTGTTGGAGCTTTGAAACCTTCCATTAGAGCAAATCATTGCTCTATCTCCATCATAAGAAAGTTTTCGATTCTATATTTCTAAGAATCGAAACTCGTGGATACATATGGTGGAGGCACCCTCGTGTCGAATCCGAATCCATCTCCGAATTCCATCTGAGATTGAGCTTGATGATGAAGTCTTTGACTTGATAGAATTTGCTCCAACTTCTACACCCTCTAGCCTTGTTGCCCCTTCCGGCGATGATTCCGGTGAAGAGCGGTCTCGTTCTGATACCACTTGTTGGGACCGAAATGTAGCTAGAGGGGGGGTGAATAGCTCGGCGCGATCTCGTGCTTGTCGTTGCTCGCTTCTTGTGATGATATGCAGCAGAAAATACAAAAACCAACACAACAACGCTAACACAAGGGATTTACTTGGTATCCACCTCAAGAAGAGGTGACTAATCCAAGGATCCACACACCCTCCACTATGAAATCACTCCTTTACGGTAACTACCGAAGGCAGAGAAGTCCTACAACACTCTCAATACAACAAGAAACAAAGAGAAGCAAAAACAAGGGAAAGCTTACATGGTTTACACAAGAAACCCTAACCATAGCTACTTCTTCTTGCTGTTGATTCGCCTCTTGACTTGGATGAGCCTCCAAGAACCTTCAAGATCTGGCGGTGAGAGCTTTGTGGAGAAGCAGCTGTGATCGCCCGTGGAGAAGAATCGAAGCCGTGGAAGTTCTTGCGAGAGATACGCTCGCCAACGGTTAAAAACAACACCAACGGTCGAATCCCAATCGATTGGATTGCAGGCTTTGGATTGATCGACCGATCGATCCAGAGCGCCTCTGTGCTCTTAGGAAATGTCTGAATCTATCGATCGATCGATCCAGGGCTTATTACACGAAATCACACCTCTCAATCAATCAGCCAATCAATTAAAGGCTCCCAATCGATCGCTCGATCGATTGGGAGACGTTCTGTGCGAACGACGATTTCCCCCAATCGATCCACTGATCGATTGGGAGGATTTCCTTTCGTGAGACTCACCCCAATCGATCAACCGATCGATTGGGCATGAGGCAATCGATCGGTTGATCGATTCAGCCCATGTGACACTTGCCAAATCAAGTCCAAACGTCCCTTAAACCAACATACGGTCAACCATGACCTGTTGGTACATCATGCCTAGCATCCGACCACCCTTGACCTGCTAGGACTCTCTCACCAAGTGTCCGGTCAATCCCTTTGACCCACTTGGACTTTTTCCTCGTGCCAAGTGTCCGGTCAACCTTGACCCACTTGGACTTACCAATACCAGGTGTCTGATCAAACTTGATCCACCTGGATTTTCCTATGCCTAGCTTCACTCACTAGGACTTCCATCTGCCTGGCTTCACTCACCAGGATTTTCACCTAGCTTCACTCACTAGGATTTCCCAACTGCCTGGCTTCACTCACCAGGACTTTCACCTAGCTTCACTTACTAGGATTTTCCTGACTGCCTGGCTTCACTCACCAGGACTTTCACAATCTCCCCATATGAACAATTGCACCTGCAATCTTCATGTATTGTTTCAATATATTATCAAACATCGAAACTCAAACATCAAGACTCGAGCTCAAACTAATTCAAGCTCAGTCAACCAGGTCAACCTTGACCTAGGGAATATTGCACCAACAGCAAAGGGGTGTTTGACCACCTTAACTCTGACCTCCATCCTGACACTGACCTCCACCATGGCAGCGGGGTGGAGCCTTTCCCCCCTTATCACCGCATCAGTAATGATAATGAATCTCATTATTTTGAATGCGTCTAAAATGCTCTTACATTACCAAATCAAATTCTGCAATTAATTCAAGTAGCCCTAAAAAGTTACTGCCTTGGTAAATATTTTCATTATCCCTATGAAAAGTCAAATTACGCTTAGCAAGACATTTCATAATAGAAATAATCCTTGCTAAAATAACTTTCCAATGTTCTTTCTCTTTCTTAATTTTCACTTGGATCTCTTTGTCAATTGTTTCATTTTTTCAATCTAATTTGCAAATCAATCCAAGTTCTCATGTTGGTAATATGTTCAATGCTATTCTCATGTTGTCTAAGTTTGTCACTTAAACATTTCCAATCATTAAGACCTTCATTTGCTAGCAAACTTTTATTGTTCACTGATTTAAACAATTTGTAGCAAAACAATATACTTTGTTTGCATCTTTCAAGTACATAAGCCATTTTCTATCTTAATTCTCTCTATTTGGTAATTGATCCGGTAGTAAGAATAGGGGACCCCGTCTTGTGGAGTCAACGCCACGTGGAAGTCAAAGTGGCAGTTGTCCATCCGGGGAGGGCCGGGTCCGACCGACCGGTCGATCGTCCGGTGGAATCGAACGTCCGGAGATGGATGGGTCCGACCGACCGGCCAACCGCCTGGTGTTTGGCTGGTGGTTGAAGGTGCCCTGTCAAAATCAGGGTTCCGGCGCTCAGTGGAGAAAGTCGCAGGGCCGAGCGGACTGCACGCTCGGCCAAAGCCATAAGGTAACGTACTGCTAATAGTCTCCACAAAGCACGTGATGGAGAATCTCCCCAAGTAAACCATCGCATATGTCCGGCCGGATGTTGAGGGAACTGTCCGGCCGGACGCCATATATGGAGCAGGGAGAAAAAGACAAGGAACATCTTCTGACAGCTGTCATGCTCTAGGACTAGGCCGTACTCCAAACCTTATGACAGGGGGTTCCGCTGTCCCATCGAAGACGTGCTTGTACTGTAGCAGTATGGGGTCAGGTAAGCTCACTGACAGACCTTTACTGGGGTATGGGCTGAGGACACGTGTACACCTTGGTATGTGTGCACCCGCTTCTCCACCTCCCTATATAAAGCCTCTCATCCTTCGCCGGAGGTACGTTTTCTACGAGTTTTGGAGCCACTTTTTCTCTCTTGAGATTCGCCTGATTTGAGCGTCGGAGGGTCGCCGCCGGGAACCCCTTCCCGCCCGACCGCGGTTCACGAGCTTCGCACCACCAAAGATCCACGCCATCAAGGTGCCCAGCTCAGTCTGATTCAAGATTCGACAGATCAATTGCGCCGATGTGGGAACGCCCGCATCCGAACGGAAACAATGGACGAGGCGGGAAGACAACATACCGACGAAGGAACTCGGCGCCCTGATCGAGATAAGGGCCGCTAAGCTTGTGGAACAAAAAAGAAGCCAGAGCGACGGCGAGCAAAGAGCAACGTGCTCGGTGGTCGAGCGGAAGCACTGCCAGCCACCGTTGCATTTCATCGAGCCCTATTCCGCACCCCTGAAGCCGCAGCAGCTCATAGAGATCGGGGATCTTCTTCGGACGAAATGCCTAGACGAGATGACAGAAAAGGGAAAGCCCCCCGAGCGGACGCATCGCCTGAGCAGATTAATCGCCAATTCTCAGAAGCCATCTTAAAGGATCCTCTGCCAAAGCACTACGTGCCCCCGGCGATCAGTGAATACAATGGAACCACCGATCCGGACGATCATCTAGGTAAGTTTGATAATACAGCTACGCTCCATCAATACACAGATGGAGTAAAATGCCGAGTTTTTCTTACCACTCTCTCGGGATCGGCTCAACGGTGGTTTCAGAGGCTGCCGGACGGATCCATCACGAGCTTCAAGGATTTCCGGACGGCCTTCCTCCACCACTTCGCCAGCAGTCGACGCTATCAGAAAACCAGTGTTAGTCTGTTTGCCATCAAACAGGAGCCGAGAGAGCCGCTCAGAGACTACATCCAGCGGTTCAACAAGGTGGCGATGGATATTCCAACGGCCACCTCGGAGACCATGATGAATGCCTTCACACAAGGCCTCGTGGATGGCAATTTCTTCCGATCGCTCATTCAGAAGCCGCCCTGAGACTATGATCACATGCTACACCGAGCCAACGAATACATCAACGTGGAGGAAGCGCAAGCGGCCAGGAAAAAAGAAACTCCAACTGAGTGGGCTCCTCCTGCCGAGCGGAAACAGCACGTAGCTCATCAGCCGCCCAGAGGACCGAGGGCCGAAGCAATCCGCTCCCCCTATGTCAGGTCTCACGTGCAAGAGGTAGCTGCCGGCCGGCCCAAGCAAAAGAAGAAATGGACCCCGATATTCTTCTCTTTCCACCGGACGGATACTCACAACACAAGGGATTGTCGAAGTCTTCCCTTCGTGGCTCATCCCGTTCCCTGGAATGGCAGTCGACGTTCTCCCTCAATCGACAAGCGACAGAGAACTCATGAAGCCGATCGAACTCAAGCTGACAAACAACAACAACAGACCCCCGATCGGCATCGCTCACCAAGGCGGGAGAATCGCCGCATGTCTAGGGAACGGTCTCGCCCATCCGTTCGGGAGGAAGAAAATAGAAGTAATACCTCCAGAGGCGAGATAAATATCATTGCTGGTGGGCCGACCGGTGGAGACTCCAACCGAGCGAGGAAGGCGAGCGTCCGACAGCTCCAGATTCATGCGGTCGGCTGCAGTCAGGAAAGGGCGAACGGACCCGAGATAAGCTTCGGGCTCAGGGACTTGGAAGGGGTCGAAGTGCCGCATGACGACGATCTCCTCATCAAAGCGGTAATAGCGAATTATACTATCCACCATGTTTTTATTGATACAGGGAGCTCGGTCAACATCATCTTCAAGAAAGCATTCGATCAGCTGCAAATTGATCGAGCCGAGCTGCTGCCCATGACAACCCCCCTTTACGGGTTTACGGGCAATGGAGTCCTGCCGGTCGGACAAATCCGTCTGGCTATCTCTCTGGGAGAAGAGCCACTCAGGAGGACGCGTACAGCAAAATTTGTGGTGGTAGACTCTGCCTCTTCATACAACGTCATCCTGGGACGACCGACACTCAGTGAGTTCCGCGCGGCCGTCTCCACCTTCCACCAGAAGATCAAGTTCCCCGTAGAAGACAAAGTGGGAGAAGTACGGGGAGATCAACTGGCCGCTCGGCGATGCTACATCGAGATGGTCCGAGCAGAAGCCAATTCCGCTCGGAAAACGCCCCGGATTGAGGTAAACGCCATCACAGAAAAGCCTCCCTCTTTAGTTTATGAAGAAAAAGAGGAAGTGTAGATACACCCGACCCGATCGGAAGCTACGACCTTCATCGCGTTCGATCTGGAGGCGAATCAAAAAGAGGAGGTGATCCAATGTCTCCGAAGGAATCACGATGTCTTCGTCTAGTCGACGCATGAGCTGCCCGGAATTTCACCAAGCATAGCGCAGCATGAGCTACATGTCCGACCGGACGCACGGCCAGTAAAGCAAAGAAAAAGGGATTTCAGCGCCGAGCAGAATTCCATCATCCGAGCGGAGGTGGAAAAACTCCTGGAGGCCGGCCATATACGCGAGGTGCAGTTCCCGAGCTGGTTGGCTAACGTAGTATTAGTCTCCAAGCCAGGCAACAAGTGGAGAGTGTGCATAGATTTTCAGGATCTCAACAAAGCTTGCCCGAAATATTTTTATCCTCTGCCTTGGATAGATCAATTGGTGTCTACTACCGGCTGTGAATTAATTTGTATGCTCGACGCCTACCAGGTTATCACCAGTGCCGCCGCCTGAAGATCAAGAAAAGTCACTTTGACTACCGACGACACTTATTGCTATAATGATGCCGGATTGAAGAATGCGGGGGCCACATATCAGCGCTTGATGAATAAAGTATTCAGAGAGCAGATCGGGCGGAATCTAGAAGTTTATGTGGACGACATTCTCATTAAGTCCGTCCGAGCGGTCGATCTCTTCAAGGACATGGAAGAAACCTTCCGAACGCTACGCAAATATGGAGTCAAGTTAAATCCCCAGAAGTGCCTGTTCGGAGCAAAAGGAGGGCGTTTCTTGGGGTACATAGTGACCGAGCGGGGCATAGAAGCAAATCCCAGCAAGGTGAAAGCTCTACAAGATATGCCGCCTCCAAGAAATACAAGGAAGTGCGCTGCTTGACTGTCTGGATAACCGCCTGTCCGTGATTCATCTCCAAACCGCCACCGAGCCTTCCTTTTTCAAGATCTACGCAAGGCTACAAAATTTCACTGGACGAAGAATGGCGTTCAAAGATTTAAAGGCATATCTGAATTCGCTCCAGATAGCTGCCGAACTATTGGTGAGCCACTTTGTATTTACCTATCCTCGATCGAAAGGTGCAATCACCCAAGACCGTGAGGCGAGCGGAGAGGAGCTCGTATTTCTTAGTCACATTTTAAAGATGTGAATTCACACTGGCTCAAAAGCTAGCCTTCGCCTCGTCTCGCCGCCGCTCGCTCCGTCCATATTTCTGGCGATACCATCATTGTCAAACCAATAGCCCGCTTGGGCGTGTATTACCGAAGCGTCCCAGGCCTCATCAAGTGGACGACGGAGTTAAGTGAATTTGACATCCAATACCAGCCCCGCTCGGCAATCAAAGCGCAGTCCTTGGCGGATTTTGTGACTGAAGTTCAGAATTCAGAGCCGGAAGCTATGTGGAGAATATTTGTGGATGGATCATCCACTCGGCTCGGAAGCGGGATTGGAATACTGTTGCTCTCCCCTCAAGAAGAAAAGATGCACTTATCCGTCCGGCTGGATTATAAAGCTACAAACAACGAAGCAGAATATGAAGCCCTCATAGCCGGCTTACAGGCCGCCCGACATGTAGGTGCCGGGCGGGTAACACTCCATTCAGACTCCTAACTGGCCGCTCAGCAGCTGACAGGCACCTTCGAAATCAACAACGCTCGGCTCAAGCTTTATGCTCAAGCCTTCGAGAAGCTCAAGACTGACTTCAGAGAAGTTATCATCCAAAAGATACCCCGAGCAGAGAACCAAGCGGCTGATGAGTTAGCCAAACTTGCAAGTTCAATGATGCCGATCGCCATCCAGCAGCCAATTGAACAAGTATCTTTAGTGGCGCATGTCGAGCGGATGGAGGGCCTCGCATTTCCGAGCGACTGGAGGACACCCATCACGGAGTTTCTGCGCTCGGGCGCCACACCGTCCGATCAGAATGAAGCTCAGCTGCTAAGGAGGAGAGCCGGTCGGTTCACACTCATCGGTGATCAGCTTTACAAGAAATCTTTCTCACGACCGCTGTTGAAGTGCGTGAGCTCAGAGGACTCGGCTTACATCCTCCAGGAAGTACATCAAGGATCCTGCGGAGGACATCCGGGCGGGCGATCGCTGGCTAGGAAGATCCTGTTGGCCGGGTACTTCTGGCCGACCTTACAAGCAGACGCAGCTCGGATCGTGTCGACATGCCTTTCGTGCCAAAAATACCACAACTTCTATCACCGACCGGCAGAGGAAATGAAGGTATCAACAGTCTCATGTCCGTTCGACCAGTGGGGAATGGATATCGTTGGTCCATTTCCTATGGCGACCGGACAGCGGAAATTTCTACTTGTGGCGGTCGATTATTTTTCCAATGGGTGGAGGCCGAGCCGCTAGCCAGGATCACCGAACAGATGGTCAAAAAGTTCATATGGCAGCACATCATATGTCGGTTCGGCATCCCTCGTTGACTGATTTCCGACAACGGACGGCAATTCACAGGCAAAATGCTCGAAGATTGGTGCCAAAGCTTCGGCATTGAGCAACACTTCACGTCCGTGGCCTATCCCCAAAGTAACGATCAAGTCGAGGTAGCCAATCGGGAAATTCTTCGCATTCTGCGCGCTCGGCTCGATCACATGGGAGGAAGTTGGGTAGATGAAGTGTCGGGCGTCTTATGGGCCATCCGAACGACTCCAAAGGAAGGGACGGGTGTCACGCCTTTCCACTTGGTGTATGGTGGCGAAGCGGTCATTCCTGTTGAAGTCGGCGTCGAGTCCGCTAGGATCCAAAATTACGATGTGGACAACGCCGAGCGGAGGAACATAGAGCTGGATTTGGTCGAAGAAGAAAGAGCCAAGGAGTCCGTTCGGCTGATGGCGTACCGGCAGCGGATGAAGCAAAGCTACAACCGCCGCGTAATCCCCAGATCATTCCAAGTCGGCGATCTTGTCTGGAAGAAAGTCAAGTCGGTCGGCGACGTTGGCAAGCTAGAGGCACCGTGGGCGGGACCCTTCAAGGTTATTGAAAAGCTCCGCTCGGGCGCTTATTATTTGGAGGATGAAGACGGGCGTCAACTGGAAAGGCCATGGAGCGCGAATCATCTCCAGCCTTATCGGGCTGGGTGAAAGGTGCACTAATGTAACTTATTTTTGCATATATTTTGGTCGCCCGTACCCTTGTAATGCAGGAAGCAAAATTAATTTAAAGGATGGCCAATGGGTTTGCCGAGCGGCTGTGTTAAAGATTAGCCAGGAAGATCGTTGAGCTCCGACGTTAAATATTGAGAGACGAGCCGACGTCTATAAACGTCCGAGCGGAAGACCGTCGAGCTCCGACGTTAAATATCGAGAGACGAGCCGGCGTCTATAAACCCTCCGAGCGGAAGACCGTCGAGCTCCGATGTTAAATATCGAGAGACGAGCCGGCGTCTATAAACGTCCGAGCGGAAGACCGTCGAGCTCCGACGTTAAATATCGAGAGACGAGCCGGCGTCTATAAACCCTCCGAGCGGAAGACCGTCGAGCTCCGATGTTAAATATCGAGAGACGAGCCGGCGTCTATAAACCCTCCGAGCGGAAGACCGTCGAGCTCCGACGTTAAATATCGAGAGACGAGCCGCCTATAAACGTCCGAAGGGAAGACCGTCGAGCCCGGCGTTAAATATCGAGACGAGCCGACGTTTATAAACCCTCCGGCGGAAGACCGCCGAGCGGCGGCGTTAAATATAGAGAGACGAGCCGCCTATAAACGTCCGAAGCGAAGACCGCCGAGCTCCGACGTTAAATATCGAGACGAGTCGGCGTCTATAAACGCCCGAGCGGAAGACCGCCGAGCTCCGACGATAAATATCGAGAGCGAGCCGACGTCTATAAACCCTCCGGAGCGGAAGACCGCCGAGCTCCGGCGTTAAATATCGAGACGCGAGCCGGCGTCTATAAACTCTTCGAGCGGAAGACCGCCGAGCTCCGACGTTAAATATCGAGACGAGCCGACGTTTATAAACGTCCGAGCGAAGACCGCCGAGCTCCGATGTTAAATATCGAGAGACGAGCCGCCTCTATAAACCCTCCGAGCGAAAGACCGCCGAGCTCCGACGTTAAATATCGAGAGACGAGCCGACGCCAATAAACGCCCGAAAGGTAAGACCGCCGAGCTCACGTTAAATATCGGCTGCGAGCCGCATAAACCCTTCACCGCCGAGAGCCGTCGACGACGTTAAATATCGAGAGATGAGCGCGGCGTCTATAAACGCCCGAAGGAAGACCGCCGAGCTCGTTAAATATCGAGACGAGCCGGTGCGTTATAAACCTCCGAGCGAAGACCGCCGAGCTAGCCAAGCGTTAAATATCGAGAGACGAGCCGGCGTCTATAAACGCCCGAGCGGAAGACCGCCGAGCTCCGATGTTAAATATCGAGACGAGCCGGCGTTTATAAACCCTCCGGCGGAAGACCGCCGAGCTCCGACGTTAAATATCGAGAGACGAGCGTGCCTATAAACTCCGGCCGAGACCGTCGAGTCACGTTAAATATCGAGAGACGAGCCGTCGCCTATAAACCGTCCGAGCGGAAGATCGTCGAGCTCGACGTTAAATATCGAGAGACGAGGCCGTCTATAATCCGAGCGGAAGACCGCCGAGCTCGACGTTAAATATCGAGAGGCGAGCCGGCCTATAACCTCTCCGAGCGGAAGACCGCCGAGCTCCGACAAATATCGAGAGACGAGCCGCGTCTATAAACGTCAGTAAGACCGCCGAGCTCGACGTTAAATATCGAGAGCGAGCCGGCGTCTATAAACCCTCCGAGCGGAAGACCGCCGAGCTCCGACGTTAAATATCAAGAGACGAGCCGGCGCCTATAAACGCCCGAGCGGAAGACCGTCGAGCTCCGGCGTTAAATATCGAGACGAGCCGTCTATAAACTCTCCCGAGCGGAAGACCGTCGAGCCGGACGTTAAATATCGAGACGAGCCGCCTATAAACGCCAGCGTAAGACCGCCGAGCTCCGACGTTAAATATCGAGAGACGCGCCTATAAACCTCGAGCGAAGACCGCCGAGTCTCCGGCAAATATCGAGAGAGGCGTGCCTATAAACGCCCGAGCGAAGACCGCCGAGCCCGACGAAATATCAAGAGACGAGCCGGGCTCATAAACCTCCGAGCGGAAGACCGCCGAGCTCGACGGTTAAATATCGAGACGAGCCGCGTCTATAAACATCCGAGCGAAGACCGCCGAGCTCGACTCAAAATATCGAGAGACGAGCCGCGTCTATAAACCCTCCGAGCGGAAGACCGTCGAGCTCCGACGTTAAATATCGAGAGATGAGCCGACGTCTATAAACGTCCGAGCAGAAGACCGTCGAGCTCCGACGTTAAATATCGAGAGACGAGCCGGCGTCTATAAACCCTCCGAGCGGAAGACCGTCGAGCTCCGACGTTAAATATCGAGAGACGAGTCGGCGTCTATAAACCCTCCGAGCGGAAGACCGTCGAGCTCCGACGTTAAATATCGAGAGACGAGCCAGCGTCTATAAACGTCCGAGCGGAAGACCGTCGAGCTCCGACGTTAAATATCGAGAGACGAGCTGGCGTCTATAAACCCACCGAGCGGATTAAAGCATCTAATGTGCCGAGGCACGCGATTTCGATACCGTTCGATCATCCCTACGCTCCGATTGGCCCAGTATCCAGAAGTACTTGGGCATTTGATAACACGGTATATTTCGCCGAGCGGCGAGATCAGGACGATTACTTTTTTAAAATCCCTTAGGGGGGGCATGAGAAGTAACAATGGGCGAGCAGATAAACACACATCTTATGAAATAAGACAGCAAATACAAGGAAAACATTGCATTAGAGGTGAAGCCTTAGGCCGAGCGGCCCAATTACAAAAAAGGATAATATCTGTAATTCTGAAACTACTCACATAGAGGTCCTCGAATGTCGGAATGTCATTCGTGGCTAATTGATGGTCGGGATAAGCCGACTCGGGAAGATGCCCTTGACTTCAGCTTGGTGGTGGCGCGGCGGCCGCCCGTACATCGCCGCAGACTTTCTCCGAGAATTCAGCGAGCCGATGTAGCTCTGTTTTAAGGCAACGATCCGACTGCGCTTGAGATCTTGATATTCTTTGAAAGTCACGGAACCATAAGGCCGATTCAGATGCCGAATTGTCCGCTAAGCGGCCCGCCTTCTCCTTGTCGAGCCGCCTCTCAACTCTTTATCTTCACCCATACCCCGAGCCCACGCTTTTCTTCCGGATCGGAGATAGCTGTATTTTTCCGAGTGGTGGCCGGAGTTATTTTTGTGTCGAGCGACTTAACTTGTCGCCGGACTCAACTTGGCGCGTGGGCCGGTCGGTCTTCTTCGCCTACCGCCAGCGTAGTTTGAGCTTTCTTCTCCTTTGCACTCGGAATAGAAGGGCCACGGCGGCGACGGACCAACCGCGCCTTCAGTTGTCGTAGCTCTTCATCCACTAGGGTCAAGCTTGGAAACCGCACTCTCCACCCATCTCTCCGCAAAAGAAAATTATAGTTGTTGGTAGCACCGATCGGAAAGAATGCATACAAAATTATGAGAAACCTGTGGCCTCCCTGGCCTATTGCTGCCGCATCACATTTCGAGGGTCACTGCATGCCATCGCATCTTACATCCACCTCAGTGGGTCAAGGTAATGGTGTTGCCTGTTGGCCGACCGCCTTCCCGATCATAGATGAAGAGGACCCAATCTGCGAGTCGTCGACCGCAAGGGGAAGCGTAGGGAAAACGGAATGAATGGTCGGCGTTGGACGAATGGGACGGCAGAGAGAGAGTGCTGATCGAATAGTCTCAACCGGGCAGCGCGGTGCCAAGTCGGGGTCCTCGGACGGAAATGGTCTCGCCAGTGGCGCTTTGCCTCGAGCGATGGCCGGTGGTGCTGAAGGTTGGACCGCAGAGGCAAGGCAGAATGAGTTCTCCACGACGCCTCTTTGTAGAGGGCTCCTCTCCCGAGCGGAACCTTCCTGGGCGGTTGTTCTCCGAGGGTTGCTCCACGCCACGCTGTTGAGAAGCGCTGAGCGGCCGACTTAGCTTGAGTCCCGCTCTCTCCTTCATGGGAGCCAACCGGCTGCAGACCGCGGCTCGCCCTTTCTCTACAGAACGTCGGCCATCACCGAGTCCATGACGATGTCAGCTGCAGGAGAAAGAAAAGAAAGCAGTTAGCAATTAAAGCAAATGCCCAAGCAAAATTCTTACCGAAGCCGGTCGGAAGAGGAGTCCGTATAGGACTCAGCCCGAAGATGTACATCACTCCCTCGTGGAGAAGTTTATTGATGTCAAGTCGCAGACCGACCAGTATATTTGCAGCGTGGAGATAGTCCGGTCGGGTCTTGAACTTCTTCAGCTCGGGAGTGGGAGGTAGACTGACCTACCACTGGGTCGGGAAGTTTGCCTGATTGGGCATACGGATGTAGAAAAAATAATCCTTCCAATGTTTATTGGAAGTAGGTAACTTGTTGAAGAAGACTAAGCCGGGTCGAGCTTGGAACATGAAGGTGCCCGGCTCAGCTTGCTTGGGGTAGTAAAAATAAAAGAAGACCTCCGGTCGGAGGGGGATGTTGTGAATCTTGAACAAAACCACAACACCGCAGAGGAGACGAAAGGTGTTGGGTACTAAACTGCCGAGCGGCACACCAAAAAAATTACAAACATCTACGATGAAAGGATGTACAGGGAACCGCAGACCGACGGTAAATTGGTCGCGGAAGAGACAGAAGGCTCCGCGCGGCGGCCTGTGCGGCCGAGCGGAAGGACCAGCTAAACGAATTTCGAAATCATCTGGGATTTCAAAATTGTCCGTCAAAGTATCGAAGTCCCACTGTTCGAAGCGGGACTGCATGGTAGTGTACCATGGGCCGAGGGACTGGTCTTCCGGATGAGAAGAACTAGCCATGAGCCGGGCGGGAGAAATCAAAAAGGCAAAAAGGCCAGAGGAAAACAACCAACGGATCGGGGGACTGGAAATAAGGAAGGAAAGTGATAAACCCTTACAGAGAGGAAAGGGATCGAAGAAGGGGCGCCGGAGAGCGTCGGAGAACAGAGATGGTATCGCCGGAGTTCCAAGCGGTGGGGACGGGTCGAAATCGCAAAGGCAAACGCGAGAGAGAAGGAAACGAAGGATTTATAGGGTGGAGGCCGGGCGGTCTCCATCGTCGGATCCAGGTCACAGGAATCAACGCGTACATCGGGCAGTCCATTTCGAATCGCTTTGATCACATCAAAGCACCATGCCTCCGCCGCCGTACGATGATGGCATTGCGCCACGTGGCATTCAATCATTCGGAGCATTTAATGAAAGCATGATCAACCTTAATGTCGAAGATTGGCGCAAAACACGAGGAGATCCGGTGAATGTCATCGTTGATTCGTTTAAGGCTATCTCTGCGGTTGGCCGAGTGGAGAGTACTAGCACGGAGGAGCCGTTCGGCTAGATTCGTAGTCCAATCAGTCGGACTATTCGCCTCCTTCGACTAGACTTGAAGGGGAGGCAAGTGATCCGGTAGTAAGAATAGGGGACCCCGTCCTGTGGAGTCAACGCCACGTGGAAGTCAAAGTGGCAGTTGTCCATCCGGGGAGGGCCGGGTCCGACCGACCGGTCGACTGTCCGGTGGAATCGAACGTCCGGAGATGGATGGGTCCGACCGACCGGCCGACCGCCTGGTGTTCGGCTGGTGGTTGAAGGCGCCCTGTCAAAATCAGGGTTCCGGCGCTCAGTGGAGAAGGTCGCAAGGCTGAGCGGACTGCACGCTCGGCTAAAGCCATAAGGTAACGTACTGCTAATAGTCTCCACAAAGCACGTGATGGAGAATCTCCCCAAGTAAACCATCGCATATGTCCGACCGGATGTTGAGGGAACTGTCCGGCCGGACGCCATATATGGAGCAGGGAGAAAAAGACAAGGAACATCTTCAGACAGCTGTCATGCTCTAGGACTAGGCCGTACTCCAAACCTTATGACAGGGGGTTCCGCTGTCCCATCGAAGACGTGCTTGTACTGTAGCAGTATGGGGTCAGGTAAGCTCACTGACAGACCCTTGGTATGTGTGCACCCGCTTCTCCACCTCCCTATATAAAGCCTCTCATCCTTCGCCGGAGGTACGTTTTCTACGAGTTTTGGAGCCACTTTTTCTCTCTTGAGCTTCGCCTGATTTGAGCGTCGGAGGGTCGCCGCCAGGAACCCCTTCCCGGTCCGACTTCTGTGCAGGTTCGCTGGAGCTTCGTGCTACCAGTCGAAGATCCACGTCAACAGTCGAAAAGCGCCCCGTGCCCAGCGTCCGTTGATTCAGTATTCGGACAAGATCAGTAATTTTCTTGCTTAATAAGAATATGAAAACTATCTTGAAAGCTCATCTATAGGGAACTTTAGATTACCTTATCTTATAGGATCTTTCTCCAAAAGATCTCTTATTTTATTATCAATGTTATCCCAAGATCTTTGATCATTTATATCCAAAATATGACCAGTTTGCTCTAACTCATTTTCATTCTTAATTATGTTACCAAATTCTACATTCAAATCATTATCATTATTTTCTCTCAATTATTTATGCTCATTCATTGCATTATTATTATCATCATTTTCTCTCAATTCTTCCTACTCATTGATTGCATGATCATTTAGTTCTTCTTGATTACTCAGTTGTTGCTCATTTATTGAATGATCATTTAGTTATTATTGACTTTCTTCTTATAATTCATCAACTGAATATTCAATTGAAGAGCCAGCTTTAAAAAACTTATGAAGAACACCTTTTTGAGTTTTAATAATTTGTTCCACTCTTTTTCTTTTGTTTCTTTTCTAACTCTCAGATTGATATTTCTTTAGAAACATGTTTGTATGATAAATTTCAAGTGTAAAAATAAAATACACAAAACCAGTAACAAAGCTAGCAACAGAACAAATACAAGCGGTGAAAATAATAGTGAAAGAGTAATAAAATCTAATTTGTGCTTGAAGCAATCATTGTAATATATTCTATGATGATTAAAATTGAGACGATTTATTTAAATTGTTTCAAATCTAACAGGAAAATCATAAAATATTGGACTCTAATACAATATTAAAAATCAATATTGAATATTGACAATAAGAAAAAATATAGATAAATAGATAACTTACGTTGTGGGTTTATATATTGATGAATGATGATATTGACAAAACTAAAATTTTAATTGGAGAATAGACTTTTTGTTGGCACGGCGGGACTGACAAGAGGAGGTGAATTGCCTGTAAAACGAAATGTCTTTTTCAATCTTTCAACTTAGATTAGTAGAAACAATATAATTATAAAAAGTAAATTAAACAACTGTAAAATGAAAGAAGAGACACAAGATTTATTTGGTTACAACCTAGGTGGTTGTTAATCCAAGACAAATGAAAAGCTCTAAAAGTCTCCTTCGATGAAGGCGGAGAAGCCTCTTACACTCGTTGAATGCTCAGATAGTTGATTCTTAATTCCTAGGTCCAGGGGTCTTTCAATAATCCTTGAAAAATCTTATCCGGCGCTAGAAGGCGCCTCCAACAAGCTGGAAGCTGCCTTCAGTAAGGCAAGAAAGGGTAAAACTTTACCCTTTGCCAACGGTAGTTTTGCCAAGTCGAAGGTGCCTTCAAGTGATTGAAGGCGCCTTCCATGAAGGGTTGAAGGCCTTCAAGTGAATGAAGGCGCCTTCCACCAGAAGGGTGTGAGGGCCCCTTCAATCCACTTGAAGGCACATTTAGCAGCTACTATCGAGCTCCAAGTCTTCTCCTTTGACTCTTCTGTTGCTCCTCTCACTTGGGTGATTCCAGCCAATCGGAATAGGGCTCATCCGAATTCATTTTCCGGCCTTCACCTCGAGCAGTCTTCCTCCCCGGCTTCTCGTTCCTCGGATTGCCGTGCGCGTCCTTCTCGTCTGCCAGTGTACTCTTCTGCAACACTTTGTCCCATCGGATGCACCGAGTCTGTCGACTCTCTCCCCTTGCCATCCTTCTCGCTAGCTGCGTCTTTCGCTCGACTTCTTGTGTTCCTAAGCTCATGCACACTTAGACACAAGGTTCAAATACACAGAACTTAACTTAACTTAGTTGATCACATCAAAATTATTATGGAGTACCAACACTTTTCTTATTTAATTAAAAGAGATATAAAGAGAAGAAGGGAGGAAATTGACGTTCATTATTCAAATTTTATTGTTTAAAATTTTTTGACTTCTATAAACGAATTAAGGAAAAAAAGAGTTGTACAAGGAATAAAGTCTTAAAAGGAAAAAAGAATTATTTACATTCCTTCTTATTTCCTTTTTAGATTTTTTTCTTAAATTTTAATAGTAAATATATATATGTTTTTGGGCCTTTATTAAAACAATTCAATAATTCTTTTTATTTTTTATTAAAACAATTTAATTATATATAATATATATTATAAATGTTTAAATTTGGGGCCCCAAAATCGAGAACCCTAAGCCATCACCCCTGGTGACATACCTCAGGATCGATCCTAAATGTAACAATTGATTACTAACTTTTACACAATGTAACAATTATTCGATAATTTCTATCCATTATATGTGGTAAAATATAATTCGCTCGCTCCATTAGTACAGATGGGTAAAATATAAAGGAATATATATTTGGATACATAAGTTTCGATCTAAAATCTTATATGATAATATTTTATATTTTAATTATCATATCATCATGAGGAGATAATTTCTATCCATTATAATAGTTACGTGTAATTACTATAATAACATTTAAATGAAAGATATTTTTAGAAGAATAATATTTTTATTTAAACACGGATGTCCATTTCTCTTAGACAGGACGGTTTTTTAATTTTTACCTAATAATATATTTAATAATAATAATAATAATAATAATAATTCACTCCAGCCGTTGGCTCTCAAAACAGAGTAAGGAGCCACAGCCGGTGGAATAGCTGGCAGCTCATTAACTCACGCGCCTCTCTCTTTCATTTCTACCAAAGTGACCGACGGGCATAATAAGTGGATGGAGGTTTGAGGTTTGCTGGAGAGAGGGATCGGGGCGTAAATCCGCGTCTCGTATAATTCACCCTATCCACTCACCGCCTGATTTACCCCTCCTCCTCGCGGGCTGCGGCGGGGGCGCTGCCCGGTCGCTTCGCCTTTTGTCACTAAAGAGGCCGAAAAAGGCGAGTTTCCATCTTTGCCAAGGAACAAGAGAAAAGACATGGCGAAGTCCCTGCCATCTTCTTCTTCCACCGACAACAAAACCCACTTCCTCCTCCTGCCCCCGCTGCTTCTCCTCTTCCTCCTGCACCAGACCACTGCGAAATCTAGCGCAGTGGCCGAACTGCCCTGCGGTCGAAATGCAGATGCAAATTCAAATGCAGATGCAGATGGTGGGGGATGCTTGGTCGAGCATGATCTGGATCTGGAGCTGAGCTCGGAGGAGAGCAGGCGGCTGCTGTGGGCTGCCACGGAGAAGAAGTACATCAGCTATGAGGCTCTCAAGGGGGATGTGGTGCCCTGTTCCGAGCCCGGAGTTCCCTACTACAACTGCCACGTTTTCCCCAGGGCCAGTCCCTACACCCGGGGCTGCCAAATCATCAGCGGCTGCAGAGGCGACAGTCCCTAGAGGGAGGAAGGCATCGACCACCAGGTGAGAGGAACAAACCCTATACATTTTGATGTTGTAAACATTAAGTTGTTTGCAATGCCACTATTTCTCAAGAGGGCTCAAAAATTCTTGCCAAATTTGATCTGACTAGTAATTAGATAAAGTAATGATATGATGATATCCTTGGTGTTGTTGGTAAAGCTATGATCTTCCTGATCGCCTTCAACCATTTCACTGTGAATAGAGCTTGTTCATCAAAAAATGTAAAATATGACAACTATGCATGGTGTTGCTTCGTGGAATAGCTGCTCTTAGTTGTGAAAATTCTTTGAATTGGCGATTGATTGTTTAGAGATTTCTCTATGAACATTTATGCTTATATTGCGCATGAAATTGATCGTCTGCTAAGATTCTGGTTTGGACTAGCAGGCCTTATCACAAAAGTAAGGTAGGGAAATAGAATTGATCCTCCTGCAAAACCTTAGACAAAAAATTATATTTTCTGATTCACATCTTTAATGATTATGTAGTTTATGTTGGAAGAGCAATCTGCTAGAGATTTTGGGAATTAGCAGAATTTAAATATACTAAATTAAATTCACTTATCTGTCAAGATGACCTGAGCAGATAATCTCAGTCTGTCAGCAGGGGCTAGTTTATACTAATTATTGAGTGTAGACCGAGCTCCGAGTTCGAGCAGCAAAGTCCAAGTAGACTGAAGGACTCGGCGGGCAAGCAGTAGATTGGTCGATCGGATAGCTAGATCGAGCGACAGTTAGCCTTACAGTGGACAGTAGGGCGGCCTAAAGGCAAAGAGGTCGAGCAGTCCAAGTGAGCGGCGGGGCGAGTAGACCGAGCGAGCTGTGGCAGTTGCTCCGAGTGAACAGAGGGTCGAGCGGTCGAACGACCGAGCGAGTGAACGTCCTAATAGGCGTGTAGCCGATTGGACGAAAAGGTCAGCCGAACGGATTGAACAAGTGGTCGGGCGAGTTGAGCGAGCGACGAGCGGGTGACCGAGCAACTGAGACAGAGTGGACCAAGGTCTGCAATTCACACAATTTCCTTGAAACAGATTCGCCCCACCTCCAGCTGTGCTCGAGCCACCTCTGGCTGTGCTTCGAGACATTCGCAGGTCGTCTATTTCCCAGCGTAAAACGGTTGATCGTGATTCTCATCAAGCATTGGTGTAACGACCCGGCCCCTCGACCCCTTGGGCGGTCCAACTGACGACCCATTTGGCGATCCCTTGGGCGGCCCAACTGGCGACCCCTTATGTCGTCGACCCTCACTTGGCTATCAGGATTCATAAACTCTAATACTTAGCCTGGAGGTCTAGAGTTCGAATCCTGGGGAAGGCAAAAATCCACTAGCCAGGGGTGGGAAGACCTAATGAGTAACGGCACGGCCGAGGGTTGTCGGTCGATGACATAAGGGTAGAATGCAAAAATCCACTGGCCAGGGGTGGGAAGACCTAGTGAGTAACTGCACGGCCGAGGGTCGTCGGTCGATGACATAAGGGGTCGCCAAATGGGCCACCAGTTGGGCCGCCCAAGGGACCGCCAAATGGGCCGCCTGGCCGAGGGGTCGGGTCGTTACTCCCTGTCAGAAGAAATTTCGGCAATATCTCCCCTGTACGAGTGACAATCTGAAACTTTATACATTGCCCTCAGGGCCACATATACCTCGGCCAACACGACCGGAACAATAATAATAATAAAAATGCAACAACCAAGCATCCACGCAGTTTAATAGTAAACAAATTAAAGCATCGATAAGAAAACTCAAAAACAACCATACTCAACTACACCTATAAAGCTCAAAACACGACGAAACAAAATCCACTCACCTCTTCTTCCATCCAGGCAGGTATGTAGTAAAACAAATCCAAATAAAACTCATCGACAACATCCATAAAGTAAATTAATACAGGTCCAGATAGTGCAATAAGAAAATAAGAACCAAAAGTCTGAAACAATACATCCTTGCGACCTGCAGGGGACTAGCGACTGGAACCCTCCAGACAGCCTCAACCTGAAATGTAATAATAACCACGGGGTGAGTCAACTCCTCAGCGGGTAATATGGACATACACAGTAAGAAAATAACAACTAGCAGTAATCATGCGTACAGTCTCCTGATATACAACAACAACACAACAACAACAACCAAGCCTTTTCCCACTAGGTGGGGTCGGCTGTATGAATCCTTTTACGCCATTGAGCTCTATCTCCTATTATATCATCATCTATATTTAAATAAATTTTATCTTGTTTTATTGTTGCTAACCAAGTCTTTTTTGGTCTTCCTCTTCCTCGTTTGATATGCATGTTTATCATAGTTTCACATCGCCTAACTGGAGCATTTATTGGTCGTCTAAGTACATGTCCGTACCATCTTATGTCTCCTGATATAAGAAAGATAAAATGCAACTGAATAAACAGGAGAAAACTGTACTAACCAGAGTGTCATAAATCTTGTATGCATGTCAATCATATGCATCCATCCAAATGCAACAAACACAAGCAATAAATGCATCAATGCGTATGATGTCAATGACATATCCTGGTCACCCCTACTCTCCAGTCAGTCGTCTCACACACGATGGTGAGACCGAGTGGGTAGGGCTGTGACAACCGCGCACTCTGTCGTCACTGCTCCTGATGAGTGACCAAGTGGACGGGATGCTGTCGGAGTACACCTATCCTCCTACCCCAAATCATAACTGGGGGAGCGCAATGCTCTCATTTCCCTGAGACAATCCAGAGGAGGGATCCCTGACGTGCTACCACGCTGCGTCACGCTACCCATGAGTGGACCAGCAGATCACTGACGGAGCACCTGCTGCAACACACCCTGCCTGAATAAAAACCACTAACCCATGAGTGGTTGTGTGTGCAGATCCATGTAACTGGCGATGTGCTCAACAATAATGGAGCCGATTATCGCACAACATGCAATCACGCGAGATGATGCATGACACTAAGCATAGAAAATATCCTGAACCTATCTATATATATAATGTGTATCCTAGAACAAATTGACCTAATCAATGGTCTAGGTACACAGGTCAGATAAGGTATCAAAACATAGGTCTTGAACATAATAAAAACATGGTTGTGTCACTACCCCTATAAGCATGTATAATCAGGTAGGTACTAACATGAAGTGCATAACAAATAAATAAAACAAGCATGTAACAGATCGGGTAGTGACCAACCGAAGCAGATAAGAAACATAATCATTGCTATTTGTTAAAAACACTACTATGCATATTAAATGACATAAAGTCAAAGTACTCGTCTCCAATAAGAAAGGTCCAATCCGGTTCAAATCCGACGTCGAGATACTCGTCTCGCGTCAAAGTCCTGTAGTACATGGTATCCAGATTTAGCTAATTACATATAAATAAATTAGTTAAATCAAATCCTCTAGAAGCTAACATAAATCCATATCCAATTATAAACCCTAATTGGATCATTTAACTCCTCAATCGATTCTAACTAATCCATTCGAATTAGGACTTGCAATAAGCATAAGCATAATCAATCATAGCATCTTACCCGATTTAGCCCTAATTCAACACATATACCAAATCTTCTACCCTTACCTCAAGTTCCACAGCCGCCACCCCTGGCCAGTGGATTTTTGCCTTCCCCAAGATTCGAACTCTAGACCTCCAGGTTAAGTACTAGAGTTTATGAATCCTGGTAGTCAAGTGAGCGCCTCACTTGGCTACCAGGATTCATAAACTCTACCTAGTGAGTAACGGCACGGCCGAGGGTCGTCGGTCGACAACATAAGGGGTCGCCAGTTGGGCCGCCCAAGGGGCCGAGGTGCCAGGTCGTTACAATAAAAAGACGCTTTTTTATTGTAGCGATCCGGCCTCTTGGGCGGCCCAACTGGCGGCCTAACTGGCGACCCCTTATGTCGTCGACCGATGACCCTCGGCCGTGTCGTTACTCATTAGGTCTTCCCACCCCTGACCAGTGGATTTTTGCCTTCTCCAGGATTCGAACTCTAGACCTCCAGGCTAAGTACTAGAGTTTATGAATCCTGATAGCCAAGTGAGCGTCGCACTCATGTGCTCCGTCGAACAAAAGTTGCACGTCAAAGGAGGAGGGGAACGAAGGTGGAGAGCTTATGCCTGTGTGTGTTGTCTGTGATTGTAGCCTCCTTATATAGGAGCTCTAACCAATGACAACGTTAATAATCGATTAATGATCATTATTTGTCGAGCAGTGAAACACTCACGTTTCACTCGCCCGTTTACATCATGTATTAATCTTCAATTTATTGTATCCATTACACACTTAAATAAGCAACAAAAAATGTATGTGATAAAACGTTGGTTGTTTCACTTGGGCAAATTTTGCCTCGATCTGTACAACATTCGACGCGTAGATCGTGCTCGCACACGAGTCAATATGGTTTAGTACAATTCGAGCCTTGGATTTGCACCCCCTTCCACACCCATGCATGAGAGAGAGCCTCTCCCATGCATTTGTTCACATCATCAATGCATGTGAATCAATATAAACCAATCAACATGCTATGAAACTCCCAATGTGGGACTAAAGTCTCATTCACAATGGTGCTTCTATCCTCTTCTATCCCAACGTGAGAGAGAGTCTCTCCCCATGCATTTATTTAAATTATCAATGCATGTGAATCAATATAAACCAATCAACATGCCATGAAATTCTCAATGTGGGACTAAAGTCTCATTCACAATAAAATTTCTATTCTCTTTCACCTCTTCTCCATTCACACATATTTAACAGTTTACTCGTTAGTTTTGCAGGTGAACTTGATTCTGTCTTAATGAGGTTAGAAAAATGAACAAAAAAACACACAAAAAAAATAATAAAAAGAAATAACAAGAATGATGATGATGAGTTGTTCAAGGAAATTGTTGTAGATTCATTGGTTTGTGTCCAACAGTGGTTTGTGTTCAACAATTAGAATGAATCAAGAAATGCAACATATAACCTTGTAGTTCCTACTTGGAATGGAAAATTGATTTACATTCAATGTGGCGTCGGGTTTTCTTATCGCCAAAGGCCAAAAGGATCTTCTACACTTTGAGAACAGTGAGTTTCTATGCTGAGAAATCCCTGGAAAAAGCAAGGGTAACCTTCAGAAGAGGATTCCCTAATCATCAATACATTATGTAACAAATGAGAGAACAAAAATATTTCGACCTAACACAAACCTTGCCCATGAAGCTCGTTTCTCCACTATTTCAATGGCTAAAAGGAACACTTCCAAGGTGGATGCCCACACTCCTTGACTTTCTTCCTCCCATAAGATTTTCCCCTCTTAACTCTAGAAACTCAAAGATTGATGGTTGAAAACTGTTTTGTTCATTGGAAAACTTGGTCTACCCTTAAACCAATCTCAATGGGCAAAGTAGGCTTGCTCTAACACAGGTGCAGCCGGTGCTTGGGCCTGAAGCGTTTGCTAAGTCCTAATTAGGTGAATAAGACGTTAAAACGTTTAACCAATTTGTTATTCTAATAATTGGTGCCATTAATAATGATTGGTATTCAAACCATCCATATTGGTTGGCTGTCTATGTTTCTGTGACTGCATTTTCTCTATTAACATATCAGCTGTGTTTTTGTCGGTATAGATCTTCTATAGCTGTATCTCTAGCTAACTCTTTCGCATTAATAGACTTTACTTTAGATAATAGTCTCTTGCAAAAAGCAGGGTAAGACTGTGTATAATGGATCCTTTCCCGAGACCCTGTATAGCGGGAGCTTCGTGCACCGAGCTGCCCTTACTCTAGATAATACGCGGTGTACCATCTCAAATCAATTGCAATCTAGCTATTACAATTCACCATATATTTCTCTTATCTCAAACAAAATAAGTACTTATAACCTTCACAGCCAAAGGATCTTCTTGTAAACTTTTGTAGATGTAATGCACTGAACTTCTGTGGTGGACAAATCAACACACTTGTTTGACTTGCCATGGCACTACACGCTTGCAAAGTCGAACAAATACCCAAAAATAGATTTTCTGTCAGCTTATCACCGATGATATTAGAGTCTGTGTATATTCTAAATAAAATTTGCAACCTCCAAACACAAGCATAATGTTGTGGTACCAATTAAATATTTGAAAATTAACTTGACTGTGCTTCTGTGATCCTTCCTAGGATCTAAAAATTGTTCACCATGCCAGTGATATGGGTTACACTTGGTTGTCATCTAAAAATTGTTCACTTTTTTGTTTAGTTAGATTAATACCTTTACTAAGTTTGAACTGATTTGTCGATGGTGGACTAATTGTTGTAGCAATTTTCGAATTGTATATACTTCCTTTGAGATAACTATTGCTTCCAACCATGGTTCAATAATGTAAAGGAGTAAAACAATGAAGTTCCATCTAGATCTGACCACGATTCAGAAGTGTAGGTTCAATTTTTTTTTTCTTGACCCTCAACCTATTAATTCAAAACCTATTACTAGTTCACAGTTCACCTCTGGTTCAAAATTATATTTTATTATTTTTAAATATTTATAAATTAGAAAAATAAAAAGAATTTAAATTTATTTAAGTTATCTATGTATTTCCTTAGAATATAGGGAATCAAAACTCATGTATTTGACTTATATTTTTGCCCATATTACCTTAGGAAGTATCTCTCACTTTATTTCTCATCCTCATAGTGATAGTTTGTTCAATTTTAAATTCTTTTTGCAACTCTCGCTCAATTTTTAAATAGTGCTTGAGTAGGGATGTAAATGAACCAAGTCGCTCGCGAGCTATTGGAAGTTCGATTCGATAAAAGCTCGTTTGAGCTCGTTTAATGAGACTCGTTAAGATAAACAAATCAAGCTCAAGTTTCGTAATATTCGGTTCGTTAGCTCGTGAACACATTCGTTAAGCTCATTAAATAATTTTTAAATAAAAAAATAATAGTTTTGATATTGAATTTATAGATTTTACACTTTACTTATGAAAAATATAGATAAATATATTAAATTTATTTATTAGAATAAAATTATAAAATTTAATAATAATATTATAATTTTCTCTAAATATATAATTTAGTTTTTAATGAATATTTAAATTTATGATTTATATTTATTAAACTCGTTTAGACTCGATAAAAGTTTGAATAAGCTCATGAGCCATGAATATATTCATTAAATAAAGCTCAAGCTCGGTTCGACCATAAACGAGCTAAGCTCAAACATTCAAGAATTCGACTCGGCTCGACTCGATTACACCCCTATGCTTGAGCTTCTAAAAAGTTAGGAGCCAAATAGATCATCTTTCATTGAAAATATTATCTCCAAAATTAAATATTTATTCAACAATAATGATTGATATTAGACAAGATAGAATCTTCTTTGCTATTTGCTATAATAGAGAGGATGAGATAACTTGAGGTGAAGATTTTTATGGACGTTTTATCTGTTCTTATAATGAAAATTATACTTTTGTGAGGTTTAAACTAATGCTACTATTAATACTCGGTGTTTTAGCCACATTACCTTCTCATTTATATTTTAAATTATAAACTTAGTAAATATAATATAAATTATTTTTATTATTTTACACAATAAAAATGAGAAGTTGGATAAGCATCACAATAAATAATTAATATTTCCTATCAAACATCTAATTTAAGTCTAAAAATTTAAAACAGATGCAACTAAATAAATATTTTTAAAATAATAAAAATATTTCTTCCATTTTATTTTTATCATAACACACGAGATAAAAATTTATTACTGCAATATTCATTTAAAGTTAAAGTTATGTTATAATAATTCGTTATTCTAAATGAGAAGTAAAATAATAAACATCTTATTGTTGATTAGTTGCACGGTTAGAGGAGATGAATAGTTAGCTCACTTTTTAAAGCTTTTTTCATTGATTGTGCTTATCTATAATTGTTAGCATGCAACAAAAAAAAAAAATACAAAAAAAATACAAAACACAACAATAAAATACCAGCGCACAAAATCTTTTTGGTTTAGAAGCCCAAATTCTTATTTCACGGCTTATAATCCTTTAATGGGTCAACTATGGTAACATCACTATTTTTTCTTTGTCCGACATTTTTAAGAAGTGGAGAAACCTCTTATAAATAGTATTCTAATAGTAAATACAAGAGCATACAAGATATACAAAAGTACAATGACAATGTAATAGAAATCACATGAATTGGTGAGATGACTTAATCTGGATGGTCGGATTAAGATGGACAAATTAGATTCATCCAAATGAGAAGGAGTACGTGTCCATTCGGATGACACAATCTCAACTATTGGTTTCAAAAGGAAGGCATCCAAATGAAAAGACATTGTGTTTCTTGGGGAGGGATGCAATCTAGATCATCCAATTTAAATTGGATGAATGAGATCTAATTGATCCAAGAGGTTATTCTACCTCTTTATTCGGTATAAATAAGATCTCTCGATTCTCATTGCTTTCATTCATTCTATTTTAAACCAAAGCAAGTATTGCATTCTATACTTGCATTTGGGAAGTTCGAGAAGCCTCTTTGGTTCAGAAGTCTTGGATTTGTAGTGCTGTTATTGCAAGATAAAGTCATTATATCTTGGGAGACAATTGTCATGTTTCATGAACACCGTGTACAGGGCAAATTCATTTTAAAAAGATAGAGTTTAACTCTAGCATTGATTTCGTCAAAGCGGTGTTATACCATTATTCTGCCCATGCTTAAATTGTACCACCACTAAATCCAATAATTTTAAGATGATTTTTTTCATGCAATCTTGATAGATTCATCATTGACGACTCTTGTTCCATCAGTGCATGATGAGAAATCGAAGAAGTTTACAGCAATCGATTTCAAGAGGTGATAACAAAAGATGTTATTTTACCTAATCACGTTGAACCTTATGAGGTTTTTATGTGAAGACGCCCCTTCATATCTCAAGGCGAGACTGATAAAGGAAGACATATAATGGTGGAAAAAGGTGAATACGCTCGCCCTCAGCGCCCCCGCCAACTCGTCCTAGGACCAACACTGAGGAGGTAAATCACGGGCTACTACTAACCTTGGGAATAATGACTAGCACATAAGGGAGACATTTAGACCTCATGGTGGCAACACCTCATATGCGCTACTAGACCATTCCGAGGGGACAAGGAAGACATATAATGCTTGGGGAGATAGTGACTTCTTATGTCAAAATTATGTCTTCAATGGCTTGGATAACACGTTATGTAACGTGTATAGTTCAATGTCAATTACAAAGAAGTTCTGAGAATCTGTCGCAAGGAAATACAAAATAGAAGATGTCGAACTGAAGAAATTCATTGTCGGTAAATTGTTACACTTCAAAATGATTGATTTCAAAACTGTGATGACTTAAGTCCAAGAGTTACAGTTGATTCTACATAATTTACATGCCTATGGCATGACAATGAATGAGTCTTTTCAAATTACCACGATAATCGAGAAACTCTCACCTTTGTGGAGGGAATTCAAAAATTATCTAAAGCATAAATGAAAGGAGATGAAACTTGGGGATCTGATGGTAAGATTATGGATTGAAGAAGATAATCACAAGCAATCAGAATCAACAAAAATGACTATATTTGTAAAGGAAAATTTGATGGACCAAACACTAGCAAGAAGAGAAAGTATCTCGGCAAAGGGTAGAGCCAAGGGAGGGCCAAGAAACTCTAACGAACATGCCATAACTATGGTAAATCGAATCACAAGGCCAAAGACTGCCGACGTCTAAAGAAAGTCACTCAATTGCACATGACTGAAGATAAGTCAATGCCAATAGATATATTAGAATTAGACCTAACTGTCGTTGTATTTGAAGCCAATTTGGTAGACAATCCAAGGCAGTGGTGGGTCAAGACTGGTGACAAGGCCCAGTTTTTAACTTGTACCTTTATTAATGGGAAAAAATTAATCATGGGCAACTCTGCAACTTTCAATATTGTTGGTCTTGATAAGGTGATACAAAAGATGACATCAGGCAAAGAAGTGATACTAATCAATGTGCTTCATGTTCTTGACATCCGAAAGAATCTAGTGTTAGGGCTAGCTTTTGTCAAAGTTGGTTTTAGACTAGTATTTGAATCCAATAAATATGTATTAACAAAAAATGATCAATTCATAAGTAGAGGGTATATGGAAAATAATCTATTCAAAATGAATGTAATGGTTCTACACTATGACTTCAATGACAATAAAATTATAAATTCTAGTTATTTGGCCGAGTGTTCTAATTTATGACATATTAGACTTGGATATATAAATTATAACACTTTGCGATGACTTATGAATTTATGTAAGAACCAAACTCTTAAAGAAATGATGAATGCTATGTTGATAATTTCGGGCTTACCCCAAAATTTGTTGGGGGGGGGGGAGTTATTTTATTGGTAAACCATATTCTCAATAAAATTCCTCACAAAAAGAAAGATAAAACTCCTTATGAGTTATGGAAGTGTCTTAAGCCTTCTTATAAATATCTAAAAGTGTGGGGGTATTTGACTAAGGTAGAAATGTCTAAGCTAAAGTAAAGTAAAATAGGACCAAAGACAATCGATTGTTTTTTTATTGTATATGCCAATAGTAGTAGTGCATATCAATTTTTGGTGCACAAATTAGCATTTCTTGATGTACATGTTGGAACAACAATTGAATCAAGGAATGCAGTATTTTTTGAATATATTTTTCCTTGCAAAGAGAGGAAAAAAGAAAATTTAAATAAAAGAACTTATAAAATTGCAAATATGGATAATCTTCGAAATAATGAAGAACCAAGTTGTAGTAAGAGGACCAAAAATAGCAAATTCATTTGGTTATGATTTTATGACTTATATATTGGAAAATGAATCAAGGACAATAAGTGAAGCCTTATCAAGTCCTAAAACTCTCTTTTGGAAAGAAGTCATCAATAGTGACATAAATTCCATCATACAAAATCATACTTAGAAATTAGTAGATATTCCACTTGGAATCAAGCCTTTAGGATGAAAATGGATCATAAAGAAGAAATATAAGGTTGATTTAACTATTGATAAGTATAAGGCAAAACTAGTGGTAAATGGATTTAAACAAAAGGAATATCTTGACTTCTTTGATATCTATTCACCAGTAACAAGAATTACATTCATTTGAGCACTTATTGCTATTACTGTAATATATAATATTGAGATATATTAAATGGATGTGAAAATGGACTTTATTATATATATATATATATATATATATATATATATATATATATATATATATATATTTTGACCTGAAGGGTTTGTGGCTCTAGGATAACAAAAATAAGGTGTGTAAAGTTGTGAGGTCACTATATAAGATAAAATAAGCACAAAAATAATGACATGAGAAATTTAACAAAACTATGGTGCCAAATGAATTTAAAATAAATAAAAGTGACAAATACATATATATCAAAAGCACACCTAAGTTGTTTATCATCATTTGTTTATATGTAGATATGCTTATCATGGGTAGTAATCATGATATAATCATAAATACTAAGAAGATGTTGGCCAAGAACTTTAATATGAAAGATATGGGTATAGTGGACATTATACTCGAGATTAAGATCGATAAGATATTAGATGAAATTATCCTTTCACAGTCTCATTGTATTAAGACAGTATTAAGTAAATTTATGTTGGTGCAGGGAGCACCAGATAATCGAACCTGGTTTTGATGGTGGCACATGCTCAAAGTTAAATTGTGTTGTGATCTAATGAGGTTGACTAAGTATGCAGGTAACTCAACCAGAAAGTCCTAGTAAGACTAGGCAGGTAAAAGTCTTAGTGGATAAAGTCTTAGTGGATACTAGACAAAGGCAAAACCCTAGTATGTTTGTTAGACTGGATACTACGTAAAAGACTTTGTTGGAACCCCAAGGTTATTTTGGTGTGATCAACAAGTTAAGTTAGGTCTTGTGTGTTTCTAACCTTGTGTCTAAGTGTGCAGGAGCTTAGGAGCACAGGTAGTCGAGCGGAAGACGCAGCTAGCGAGAAGGACAGCACATGGTGCGTCCGAGGGACGAGGCGCTGCGGAAGAGTACACCGACAGACGAGAAGGAAGCATGCGGTGGTTCCGAGGGATGAGAAGCCGGAGCGGAAGACTGCTCGAGGAGCAACAGACGCGGCTAGTGAGAAGGTTGGCACAAGGTGTGACTGAGGGACGAAGACTGCGGATGAGTACGTTGGCGGACGAGAAGGAATCACGCGGCGATTCCGAGGGACGAGAAGCCGGAGCGGAAGCCTGCTTGAGAAGACCGAAAGTTGGGTTCGGGTGAGCCTTATTCCGGAAAGCAAAGATCACCCAAGCGAGCGGAACACTCGATCTGAGGCGAACGGAGCTGGAGCAGAAGCCCGCAGCTGAAAAAAGTCAATGAGGTTGACTTTCCCGCCCGGGGCGCCCAGAATAGTCCGGGGCGCCCGGACCGTACCAGGGCGCCCTAAAGTCGATATTTGACCAGATCGAGATTTGACTCGATCTAAACGTTGGGGATAAAGTTTTATTCCCCCTAGGGCGCCCGGAACCCTTCGAGGCGTCCCGACCAAAGCTATAAATATAGTTTTGGTCCAGAAGCTTTTCAACGAACTTACGAATTGTAATTCCAACACTTGTGTGCTTTAGTTTAGAGTTAAGCTTCTGTTTCTGCGCTTCATTGCTGTATGAGGCTTCTCCGCTTGAAGGAGTATTTAGTACTACATTTGCCTTGGATTAACAACCTCCCCGGTTGTAACCAAGTAAATATCGTGTGTCTCGTTTTTATGTTTTATTGTTTACTTTATCTGTGTAAGTGTTAATTTAAGTGTTCGAGAAGGGTTTATTTTTTATTTTCAGGCTATCCAACCCTCCTTCTAGCCGGTCACAACGGTCCAACAAGTGGTATCAGAGCCAAGACGCTTCAGGAGGACTAACCGCCGATCGAAGCAACAAAATGATGGCCGGAGCTAGCATATACCCACCAGCATTTGAGGGGGAGTTTGCTTTTCGGAAGCAACAAATGGAGGTATATCTAAACATAGATTTTGATATTTCTTTAATAATGAAATTTGGTTATGAAGCACCAAAGACAACGAATGGAGAAGAAATCAAGAAATATCTCTGGACCGAGAAGCAACGTGAGGAGAGTATGGCAAGCGCTCGGGCAAAATTTCACCTGCTAAGCGTGCGTAATACCAAATGAAGATCTCGACAAAGTCAGAGAATACAAAAGCGTAAAAGAACTTTGGGAAAAGTTCTTGAAGATCTACGAAGTACAAACTAAAGTCGAATCCAACTCCTCGATGGACACCAAGTCACCGTCAGAACAGTCCAAGAATGAGGAAACTGTCGAGACAGCCGAACTCCATCCCGAAGCTACAGAAAGTTCATCCTAGATGATCATCGATGAAGGGGGAGAGACTTCGGAAGAAAGCAACTCGACAGAAGGAGAATCAACTGCTGACAAGATAAGTCAGGTATGGTCTCCACCTTCTGAACAATAAGTTAAATCAATCGAAAAATCGCCGAAAGAATTTTGTGAATTAGAAATTGAATTATTGAAAGAGTGTTTCAGATTAGAAAATCTTTTGTCGAATAAATTTTACAAATTACAAAATATTTTGTTGAACGAATTTTGCATATTAGAAATATCGTCGAAAAACTTTATCAAGTTAGAATTTATATTATCGAAATATTTTTGTGAATTAGAAATTCAAAATATAACAAAAAAAATATTAAGTCAAAAGAAATAGTTTGTCGATTAAAGAAACTCGACAAACTAATTAACATGATAAAATTTTTTGCATGTTTAATATTGGTTACTTTAAATATGAAAAAGTGTGATTTAAGAAGTTATGATAAATTAAAATGGAAATTTAAAACATTTTGATAAAAACATTAGAATTAAAAAAATCAAATAAATGCATAGAATTTTTTTTAAAATTTTTCTAAATGTTCTCAAATTTTTTTCTAAAATTTTCGGCTTAGAAAGTTCTTAATTCTTGATGACGAAAACTTAGAAATTTTCCAAATGATATTTTCGACTTAAAAATTTTCCTTGACTTAGAAATATTTTTCAGAAAATCATTGAAATATATTTTTATAATTTTTCTATGTGTCAACCCTTAGATTTATCTTGCAACCCCAATTTTTTATGTGATCAAAGGGGGAGAAGAAAAGGTATAAGTCGAGGGGGAGGTAGAACTTAAAAATTTTTGAAATTTAATTTTTCTATCTTGTTGCACGTTATTGCAATATAAATTATTTATTTTTATGTCTATTTTAACCAATCTTAACTTGGGTTGATCACATCAAAAAGGGGGAGAATGTTGGGACCCTAAGGTTGTTTTGTTGTGATCAACAAGTTAAGTTAGGTCCTGTGTGTTTCTAACCTTGTGTCTAAGTGTGCAGGAGCATAGGAGCACAGGTAGTCGAACAGAAGACGCAACTAGCGAGAAGGATGACACGCGGTGCATCTAAGGGACAAGGCGCTGCGGAAGAGTACACCGGCGGACGAGAAGGAAGCGTGCAGTGGTTCCGAGAGACGAGAAGACGGAGCGGAAGACTGCTCGAGAAGCAAGAGACGCAGCTAGCGAGAAGGTCGACACGGGGTGCGACTGAGGGACGAAGACTGCGGATGAATACGTTGGCGGACGAGAAGGATCCTCGCGGCAATTTTGAGGGATGAGAAGCCGGAGTGGATGCCTGCTGGAGAAGACCGGAAGTTGGGTTCGGGTGAGCCCTATTATGGATAGCAAAGATCAACCAAGCGAGCGGAAGACTCGGTCTGAGGTGAACGGAGTCGGAGCAGAAGACCCGGGCTGAAAAAAATCAACGAGGTTGACTTTCCCGCCCGAGGCGCCTGGAACTGTCCGGGGCGCCCGGAACAGTCCGTGGCGCCCGGATTGTACCGGGGCGCTCGGAACGTACCGGGCGTGCGGAAGTTGATATTTGACCAGATCGAGATTTGACTCGATCTAAACGTTGGGGATAAAGTTTTATCCCCCCTAGGGCGCTCGGAACCCTTCGGGGCGCCCCGACCAAAGCTATAAATATAGCTTTAGTCTAGAAGCTTTTCAACGAACTCACGAATTGTAATTCCAATACTTGTGTGCTTTAGTTTAGAGTTAAGCTTCTATTTCTGCTCTTTATTGCTGTATGAGGCTTCTCCACCTGAAGGAGTATTTAGTACTACATTTGCCTTGGATTAACAACCTCCCCGGTTGTAACCAAGTAAATATCGTGTGTCTTGTTTTTATGTTTTATTGTTTACTTTATTTGTGTAGGTGTTAGTTTAAGTGTTTGAGAAGGGTTTATTTTTTATTTTCAGGCTATCCAACCCCCCTTCTAGCCGGTCATAACGGTCCAACAAGTGGTATCAGAGCCAAGGCGCTTCAGGAGGACTAACCGCTGATCGAAGCAACAAAACCATGACCGGAGCTAGCATATACTCACCAGCATTCGAGGGGGAGTTTGCTTTTTGGAAGCAACAAATGGAGGTATATCTAAACATAGATTTTGATATTTCTTTAATAATAAAATTTGGCTATGAAGTACTAAAGACAACAAATGGAGAAGAAATCAAGAAATATCCCTGGACTGAGAAGCAACGTGAGGAGAGTATGGCAAACCCTCGGGCAGAATTTCACCTGCTAAGCGTAATACCAAATGAAGATCTCGACAGAGTCAGAGAATACAAAAGCGTAAAAGAACTTTGGGAAAAGTTCTTGAAGATCTACGAAGTACAAACTAAAGTTGAATCCAACTCCTCGATGGACACCAAGTCACCGTCAGAACAGTCCAAGAATGAGGAAACTGCCGAGATAGCCGAATTCCATCCCGAAGCTACAGAAAGCTCATCCCAGATGAGCATCGATGAAGGGGGAGAGACTTCAGAAGAAAGCAACTCGACAGAGGGAGAATCAACTGCTGACAAGGTAAGTCAGGTATGGTCTCCACCTTCTGAACAATTAGTTAAATCAATCAAAAAGTCGCCGAAAGAATTTTGCGAATTAGAAATTGAATCATCGAAAGAGTGTTTCGGATTAGAAAATCTTCCGTCGAATAAATTTTACAAATTAAAAAATATTTTGTCGAACGAATTTTGCAAATTAGAAATACCGTAGAAAAACTTTATCATGTTAGAATTTATATTATGAAAATATTTTTGTGAATTAGAAATTCAAAATATAAAAAAAAATATTAAGTCAAAAGAAATAGTTTATCGATTAAAGAATCTCGACAAACTAATTAACATGATATAATTTTTTGCATGTTTAATATTGATTGCTTTAAATATGAAAAAGTGTGATTTAAGAAGTTATGATAAATTAAAATGAAAATTTAAAACTTTCTGAACAAATTAGGAAGTTTTAATTTATTATTTAAAACTTTCCTTGTTTGGAGTTCAAGGTGGTGGCCGACCATTGAAGTTTAAAAAGGAAATTGTTGTTTAAATTTTCCTTTTGTTGGCAAGGAGAATAAGGAATTTTTTATTAAAACTTTCCTTATATGCCAAGGCCAAGGAATATAAAAGAGAGGGTAGAGGTGCCTCACGTCATAACCTAAGATCTATTATTCCCTCTCTTCTCTTCCTTGGTGTGGCCGAGCCCTAGTCTTCCTTTTCTCTTCTTCTTTAGTAGCCGGTGGCACCCTCTCTTGGAGCTCTTGTGGTGGCCGGATTTTGCTTGGAGAAGGAGAGAAAGGAGGCTTTGTTCTAGCATCCCTTGGAGCTTGAAGGTTGGTGGCCGAAACTTGCAAGGAGGAAGGTGGTGGTGGTTCTCGTGTTGGTAGATCGTCACCCACACGACGTCCAAGATAAGAAGAGGAATACGATAGAAGATCAAGAGGTTGTTACTTACAAAGAAAGATATAACTAGTAATTCTATTCCACATCATACTAATTTTCTTTGTATAGATTTTGAAATACCAAACACAAGAGGCATATGATTCTAGGGTTCGAATTTGTGATTCGAGTTTGTGTTCTTTTGATTTTATTTTTTTTCGATCTTGTGGTTCGATTGTTCCTTTTGGTTAAACCTAGGGTTACTATAAGGAAATTAAATATTAAATTTCGTTGAAAGACTTTTCTAGGAAGTGGTGGATCCTCCCATACCCAAGAAGGCCTAGTGTCTCGCCATGTTTAACCTGGAAGCCAATCTCTGAAATTAATATTTAATTGAATTTGTAACATGGGTGGATTTGGATCAATAATGTTAAGTATCGTTTGCGATCCAAGTTTAAACTTTTAAGAACAGATAAGTTAAATTTGGAATCAATAATGTTAAATTTTGCTTGCGATTCCTAATTGAATTTTTATAGAACACAATAGGTTGTTAGGAATGACTCTGGTCTTGTACAAAATTTTTGTACAGGGGAACCGGTACGATATTCTGATTATCAACCAACATACCAGCCATAACAGGTTAGGATAGATCTATGGACTAAGCAGCATGTAATGGGTAAGAATGACGAAAATTTAGATGTACGAGGTAAGAGTAACGTTTGTCCTGTAGTTTAAGGGCATGAGTAAGGGCGAGCGTTACAGTTTGGTATCAGAGCAAGTTCCATCTTTCCGTCACACACCTCAAGCATTGATCCTGCAGCTTCCAAGTAGAAAGTTATCGTTTTCATAACTTTATGCATTTAGTTTTGTTATGATTATTAAGAATGCTTGCTAGGATTTAGCATGCTTATACATGGAAGTACTAATAATAGTAGATAAGAATAATGATAGGCTGACGAAATATCTCACTAGTTGGTATATGGATATGTAGAATGGCTAGAGGACGACCAACTAGACAGTCGAGAGTTAATGAACCTCAACCAGTGGAGAATGAGTTTGCACCGCAGCCCAATCTTCTAGAAGTAGTAGCTCAACTGCATAGACAATTGGCGGATCAGCAGTAGGTTATTGCCACCCTGACTGCTAATCAGCAAGCTCCTCCTATTGTCCCACCGGAAGCCACTATAGTGACGCCTACTACAGTCGAAGTTCCATCAAGTTACACCTGTAGCACCAACAAAAGTAGTGAGGCAAGAAGCGTACCTCATCCAGTGGAAGAAACTGAAACCAGAGAATTTCTCTGGCGCCAATGAACCATGGGATGCCCAGGCATGGTTCAAAACCCTGGAGAGCATAATGGAGCTACTGGACTGGCCGGAGGTAGAAAAGATTAAGTGCGCTTCCTTCTGCTTTACTGGTGACATAAGAATGTTGTGGGAAAGGGTTAAGGCAAAACGAAAAGTGGATCAGATGACCTGGTCCGACTTCGAGACTGAGTTCTTCGAAGAGTTCTTCCATATGCGAGTCATGAATAAATATTATGACGAGTTCACGGAATTTCGACAAGAAAATTTATCGGTGGACGAAGCCGTGAAGAAATTTAATAGACTAGCTCGCTTATGCCCCGAGCTGGTCAACACGGAACGAGAAAGGGTGAGACTAATGCTTAAGATGTTGAGGCCAGAGATAGCTCTGAATGTAGCTGGTGGAATAAATAGATCGCAGACTGCAGAAGATCTGATTAGTAGTGCCTTGATCACGGAGCATTACCTGAATAGCATCAACTAGCAGAAACCAGTACAGATTGAGAACAAAGGTCAAGGGAGTTTTGGCACTTAGAAAACTCAGGGCCAAGGTTCAACCTGGAAGGGGAGCTCCAAGAGAAAGCAGTGGAGTAATAAGAAGAGAGGATCCGTAAGTAAGCAGCCTAAGTATGCCACGTGTTCCACGTGTGGAAAGATGCATCCTGGAATCTGTCGCAAGGGCACTAGTGGTTGTTATACGTGTGGTCAAGAGGGGCATATAGTCAAGTATTGCCCGACCAAGAGCAACTTACCTCCAGTACAACCTGTTCAGTATGGAGGCAACCAGGCGCAGTTACACCAGATGTAGGGTACGTTGGAGGGTCCTCAAATTAGCCAGGGCAGATTGGAGGCTCCACCAAGTGCTACTAATGCTCGAGTCTTCTCCGTTACCAGAGAGGAGGTAGCAACCACCTCTATGGTTGTCATAGGTCAGATACGCATTTTTAATCTATATGCAACTGTGCTATTTGATACTGGGGCAACTCATTCGTTTATTTCCATAGTATTTGCTGAAAGTATAGGTATACCCCCGGATGTCCTAAGCAGATAGTTCTTAACGACATTACCCTCGGGAGAGATAATGACATCTATGTACTGGCTACGTGCTGTGCCAATCAAAATTTCAGACAGAGAACTGTACAGTGATATGATAATGCTGAACATGTCTGACTACGATGTTATTTTTGGGATGGACTTTCTGAGCAAGTATGGTGCTTCTATCGAGTGACGTAAGCGAAGAGTCCTATTCGAACCTAAGGCAGAGCCTAAGTTTGAGTTCATTGGAGAATCCAAGAAGAGGACCTAGAAATTCTTATCGGCCATAAAAGCTCAGAAAATGTTAGCCGATGGATGTGCTGGGTTTCTAGCTCACGTGGTTAATACCCAACAAGAAAGAGACCAAAAGCTAGAGGAAGTTAGAGTTGTATGTGACTACCCAGAAGTGTTTCTGGATGAGTTGCCAGGCTTAGCTCCGGATAGGGAAATTGAATTTGAGATTGATCTCATCTTTGATACCCATCCAATCTCAAAAACACCCTATCGCATGACTCCGGCAGAATTGAAAGAACTTCAGTGACAACTACAGGAGCTGTTTGACAAGAGTTTCATTTGCCCTAGTCACTCACCATGGGGATCTCCGGTGTTGTTTGTAAAGAAGAAGGATGGGTCCATGCGAATGTGTGTCGATTATCGAGCGCTGAACAAAGTAACCATTAAGAATAGATATCCCCTGCCTAGAATTGATGATCTTCTTTCCTTATTTGTAGATTAAAAGAGATTTTAATTTATAGAGATAACTTTCTTTTTATCCACATGTTTAAAAGAAAGATTTTAATTTATTAAATTTCCTTTTTATAAACCAATCATGAAGGGATAAAAATTATTGGAGAAATTTTTATAAATTTCCGAAAGCAAATAAGGAAGTTTTAATTGGTGTTTAAAATTTTATTTGCTTGGAGATTTTATTTGTTATGGCCGACCATTGTAATTTGAAAAGAGAAAATTGTTTTAATTAAATAAATTTTCCTTTTCAATGGCAAAAGAATTAAGGAAGTTTTTATTAAATTTTCCTTATTTGCCAAGACCAAGGATTATAAAAGAGGGGGTAGAGGAGACTTCAAGGTGAAGGACTCTATTCTATTTTTCTCCCTCTTTTCCTTGGTGTGGTGGCCGACCCTTCCCTTTCTCTTCTCTCCTCTTGTTGTGGCCGAAATCTATCATCTCTTGGAGCTTGGAGGATGTGGCCGGATCAAGGAAGGAGAAGAAGGAGAGAAAGCATGCATCCCTTGGAGCTTGGTTGGTGGAAAATTCTTCATCCTTTGGAAGTTCTTGTGCTTGGCCGAAACTTGAAGGAAGAAGGAAGAAGGTGCCTAGTGTAGGTGATCGGTGGCCGGCTAGAAGGGGGGTTGGATAGCTAGGTCACCCCCAACTTCGATTTCTTCTCTACACGGTTAGTTTACGCAAGTGGAAATGAAAACTAAAACAAGAAAGCAATGAGTAAGAACACAAACGCTAACACGATTCTTTTACGTGGTTCAGAGATTGCTTGCTCCTACTCCACGGCGTGTCCTTGAGGTGGACGAGCCCTTGATCCTTCGGTGGATCAGTCCCCGGCAATCTCCGACTTAAGCTTCTCCTTCTCGGTGGAGCAAACCTCTCACAAGGGCACTCTTCCTCTTTACAAGATGGAGTTAGAATTAGGAGGAAGAGAATTGACTTGGGAGCTTTGGGCACAGAATAGGAGTTAAACTACAAGCATCAGTAACCTCCCTAATGCCCCAAAGCTCCCCTTAAATAAGAGGAGAGAGTTGATCACAAATTAACTCAAACCCCGACACCAGTCGACTGGTCCAAGCACCAGTCGACTGGTGTGCCGTTGGACCCAGCCAACGGCTCTCTGCAGAAAGCCAAATCCTGCCAACGGCTATGTACCAGTCGACTGGTCTCAGGACCAGTCGATTGGTCCCCATAGCCGACAAGCACAGAATGCTTCTGTGCATTCTGTGAAGTTGGATCAGTCGACTGGTCCCATTACCAGTCGGCTGGTCCCATTACCAGTCGACTGGTCCCAGTACATTCACTCCTCTCATCCTTTCCGGAGTCGCCTTTGAAGTCCTCTTCTTCGGCCTTCGTCCCTCAGATGCACCCGAGCCCGCGGCTCCTCTCCGTGCCATCCTTCACGCTGCCTTGAAGTCCACTTCCCTCGGCTCCACTCCATTGCTCCTCGTCCGGCGGTCCCTCGGATGTCTTCCACACCATCCTTCACCGACTCAAGGATCCGAGCCCTTGGATGAGTTTCTCATACTTGGCCGTACCAAGTTCTCATGTGTTCCACCAAGTCCTGCAAGACTCAAACACATATCAAATACATATGAGAGTCTAACTTAAAATCTTTGACACACACATCAAAACCTAGGTCGATTGCACCAACAATCTCCCCCTTTTTGATGTGTGGCAATATGTTTAAGTTAGGCATAAATAACAACTTTGAAAATTTTGAAGCAATATGTAAACATGAAGCATAAACCCAAGCTCCCCCTTAACACATGCTCTCAACCTTAATTTTCAAAGATTTGCACACAAGTAAACCAAGTAGGTTACTAACTTAACCTTCCCTTTTTCTCCCCCTTTGACACCATCAAAAATATTGTACCAGACACGTACACATACTATGATATCAATTCCAACCAATTTTGGACCAAAAACTTGATTTCAGAAACCCTCAGAGTGCTGAAAGGATGGTACCAGTCGACTGATACCTGTCACAGTCAACTGATACATGCTGAATTCGAATTTCAGCCTTCTGAGGCTAACTTCAGAAATGCATAAAAAATTCTAAAAAATTCGAAAAATCATGAAATTTTGAACACTCATTTCTTATAATGTTCTTTACCAAGGAAAAATATGTTTTCATGAAAAGTCAAAGTATTTTTGAAATTTTGACCAAATCTCAAAACCATGCAAGTTTGTATCAATTTAAAACTCAGTTTTGCACTCATATGTTTTAATATAGCTATACCATAGTAAATAAAACATAGGATTATTTTCAAAACATTTAAAATATCCAACTATGATCTATGGGCAAGATGTCCATTAATTAAACATTTACTTTTCCCATAGTTGGTCTATGATTACTAACTATATGATACAATTCATAACTCATCAAAATGCCATAAGCATAAGTGAATTATTTGTATCATCCTAATATCTCACATTTATGGTTAGAAAACAATGCAAGTCATTGTGAGATAAAGGTAACCTTTATTTAGCTCTTTCAATCATGAATTTCTATCAAGGCTAACTAAATATTCTCCCCCTTAAGGTCTCAAGTCAACCATTTTTCAAGGATTTGAGTTATGATTTTAATGGTTGACTAACCTAAAATCCTCTAACCCTTGAGGATTGATTTTGGCAACCAATAGAAATTCTTTCTAATTGGGTTAACCAAATATTCCTTGGGAATCCATTTTCTATCTATAGTCTTGGTTTTTGATTGACCCCTAGCAAGTAGACAATGGTAGGTCTTTTCATTGTTGGGTTCCTTGTATCCTAATCCATTTTTCTTAAAACTTGCCCTTTGGCTCCCAATAATCATGTTTAGGGTTTTAGAGCCAATTTCAAATTTTCTAAGGGCATTGGTAAGGAATTCTACCTTTTCTCTTAATTTCCTATTTTCCTCTTCTAAACATGAATCATTTGAACTTGTAGAGGAAGAAATAAGCATATCATTGTTCTTAGAACACATAGATTCTAATTTTTCTTCAAGACAAATAATATCATGTTTCAAAGATTTATTTTTACTTTTTGCCTTGAATAAATCCTCATTTGTGCTTTTAATAATTTTAACCAAAACATGGGGAGGAAGATTGTGTACCTCACTTATCGAGAAGTCTGAATCCGAAGTTTGACCTCCCCCTTCATTTGAGCTTCCCTCTTCATTTTCACTTGAGCTCTTTCCTTCTTCTCTTTCGGATGAGGTGGAGGCTATATCATCAATTCCCATTAGAGCAAAATTGACTACATGGTGCTCTTCTTCCTCCGATGATGATGGACCATCCCATGTTGCTTTTAGGTTGTGAGCCTTCTTTCCCTTTTCTTTTGTCTTCTTCTCCTCCCTCTTCTCCCCTTCCTTCTTCTTCAAGAGAGGACAATCATCTCTTATGTGTCCCTCTCCTTGGCAATTGTAGCAAATTACCCTCCTTGTTCTACTTTTGCTTCTTGAGCTATTTCTAGCATGAGATTTGTTAGTAGAAAACTTTTTAAATGCCCTTCTCATTTTTCTTACCATATACGCCTCTTGATCACTATTCATTGAGGCGCTTGATTCTTCGGAGTCGGAGGATGGTGGAGATGAAGATTTCTTCTTCTTACCCTTTCCCTTGTTTGCCACAAGGGCTACTCCTCTTGATCTATGTGCTTCTTCATCTAATCCTTCAACTCTTGTTTCGTGGAGCTCCATTCTTGAGAAGAGTTCATCTAGAGAGGATTTCTCTAGGTCCTTTGATATGTAGTATGAATCTACAATGGAGCTCCAAGTTGTGGTTCTTGGGAAAGCATTTAGGGCTTTCATCATCATGTCTCGATTTGAGAGTGTCTCACCTACACTTGTTAGTCCATTAATAATTTCCTTAATTCTAGAATGTAAAATTGATACCTTTTCTCCTTTCTCAAGCTTGATATTGTTGAGTTGAGTTCGAAGAAGGTCTCTTCTTGCCAATTTTGCTTCTGATGTCCCTTCATGAAGCTCCACTAGCTTTTCCTATAACTCCTTGGCGCTTGAGTAGGTTCCAACCCTTGTTATTTCTTTTTGGGGAAGAACATTGTGTAGATGATGGATTGCCTTGGCATTTGCTAGATGCTCTTCTTTTTGCCTTTTGGTCCATCTTGTTATGTCAATTGTCTCATTGTGTTCATCCTTGGGCTCTTCAAAACCACTTCTCATGATTAGCATAATGTCAAAATCGGTATTAAAAAATACTTCCATTCTCTTCTTCCACCAAGAGAAGTCGCCTTCGAATTTGGGTGGATGAATGTTTGAGCCGACCATTTTGATGAGTGCTCTTCTTGGCGATTAGTCCGTTGAAGGGCAACCTTGCTCTGATACCACTTGTAGGTGATCGGTGGCTGGCTAGAAGGGGGGTTGGATAGCTAGGTCACCCTTAACTTCGATTTCTTCTCTACACGGTTAGTTTACGCAAGCGGAAATGAAAACTAAAACAAGAAAGCAATGAGTAAGAACACAAACGCTAACACGATTCTTTTACGTGGTTCGGAGATTGCTTGCTCCTACTCCACGGCGTGTCCTTGAGGTGGACGAGCCCTTGATCCTTCGGTGGATCAGTCCCCGGCAATCTCCGGCTTAAGCTTCTCCTTCTCGGTGGAGCAAACCTCTCACAAGGGCACTCTTCCTCTTTACAAGATGGAGTTAGAATTAGGAGGAAGAGAATTGACTTGGGAGCTTTGGGCACAGAATAGGAGTTAAACTACAAGCATCAGTAACCTCCCTAATGCCCCAAAGCTCCCCTTAAATAAGAGGAGAGAGTTGATCACAAATCAACTCAAACCCCGACACCAGTCGACTGGTCCAAGCACCAGTCGACTGGTGTGCCGTTGGACCCAGTCAACGGCTCTCTGCAGAAAGCCAAATCCTACCAACGGCTATGTACCAGTCGACTGGTCCCCATAGCCGACAAGCACAGAATGCTTCTGTGCATTCTGTGAAGTTGGATCAGTCGACTGGTCCCATTACCAGTCGACTGGTCCAGTACATTCACTCCTCTCATCCTTTCTGGAGTCGCCTTTGAAGTCCTCTTCTTCGGCCTTCGTCCCTCAGATGCACCCGAGCCCGCGGCTCCTCTCCGTGCCATCCTTCACGCTGCCTTGAAGTCCACTTCCCTCGGCTCCACTCCATTGCTCATCGTCTGGCGGTCCCTCGGATGTCTTCCACACCATCCTTCACCGACTCAAGGATCCGAGCCCTTGGATGAGTTTCTCATACTTGGCCGTACCAAGTTCTCATGTGTTCCACCAAGTCCTGCAAGACTCAAACACATATCAAATACATATGAGAGTCTAACTTAAACTCTTTGACACACACATCAAAACCTAGGTCGATTGCACCAACACCTAGGTGGTTCTCATCTTGGAAGATCGTTGCCCACACAACGTCTAAGGTTAGAAGAGGAATACGGTAGAAGATCAAGAGGTCTTTCTAAAAGGTATAACTAGTAATTTTTCTTTCCGCATCATACTAGTTATTTTTGGAAATAATACTAAATAAAAGAGGCATACGATTCTAGTGTTTTGAATTTGTTTTCGATATATTGTTCTTTTGTTTTTCTTTTCCTTGTGATTTGATTGTTCTTTTCGGTTGACCTAAAGTTATTTTAGGAAATTAAATATTAGCTTTCCTTAAAAGGTTTTGTCTAGTCGGTGGTGGTTGCTCCCATATCCAAGAAGGCCATGTGCCTCGCCACATCAGTACTGGGAACCAATTTTGGAAATTAATATTTAATGGAATTAATAACTTAGGTGATTTGGATCAAACGTGTTAGGTTCCGCAGGAGATCCAAGTCAAAACCTAAAAGAACAAATAGATTAAGTTTTGGATCAAACGTGTTAAGTTCCGCAGGCGATCCAAAATTTAATTTAAAAGAGCACATGGTAGCTAGGAAAAGGTTCAGACCTTTGTACAAAATTTTTGTACAGTGGAACCTCTAGGTTTTCCGAGTAGCAACCAACAACTCAATCTCCTCTTGGGTAGATTCACCATTGGGTGTATCAGGGCAAGGTTCAGTCAGTACAAACTTATAGCTTTCAGCAGTAAGAACAATGTCCAGGTTCCTTTTCCAATCTATGTAGTTAGGACCAGTAAGTCTGTTCTCTTTTAGTATGATGACCAGTGGGTTGAAAGTCATCCTAAAAATCACAAATAACTTTTGGTCAGAACTCTAAATTTAGAATAATATTGATTCCTCAAACAATACTATTTTAAATTAACCAACACCTCAAAACACCGTGAATTTTGTATGCCACGATAGTGTGGACGTATACAAATTCAACATTTGTAAAAGGAGGGTTTAACCCATTAATTTTATTATCTTGTCAACTTAACTTTTTGACAAATAAAATTAATAGTTGGTTTCCTTTGGTCACATGAATAATAGCAGTGACTTCGATAGGGAGGATACTATTAGACGTGCCTAAGTGTATACCATTATTTGACACTAAGTCCATTAATAAGATTGTACCCCTTCCGATGGGGAAGATCACACGCTCTTAATTAACTTCCTATAGTCATCCAAAATGGAAGTTTGTTCTAGTGATCCACAAACAAACTCATCCGATATGGAGGAAGGCACTCAGAGCCAACGCGCAAGTTTGTTTGCATCACTTACAAACCAGTAATGGAGACCATGGAATTTATTTAAAATCTCTCTCCCACTTAGTTATTTAAAATGAGGAATTTTGACTATGCTGGCCTACTAAACATGTATACTAACATGCACACACAACACAGTATAAAAGCAATAAATAGAAAAACTAATTTTTAACTATTATGACTTTTATCTATTGTTGTCCTCCGTGTGTCGCCAACCCTAGCTGCTGCCATCTTTGGCCACCGCCACTGGGTCTAGTTGTCGCATCCATCTTGCTCCTTGTTCCGCTGCGCCTCTGATCCTCAAAAGGTTCCACGCCTTGCAAGATTCGATCCGCGACATAAATAAAATTTTACATTTTTCGATTCTACATTCCTCGAAGGAATGTACATGTAAACTAGATCGAACATAAATAAAATTTACATCCATCAATCCTATATTCCATAAAAGGAATGTACATGTAACAAGATCCAAAAATAAAATCCGAATAAAACTAAATACAGCTCCTGCTATATTTTATAATACAATCATGCACACACAATAAAATGCCCTTGACATGTCCAAGGGTCTAATCACACACATAATAACTATAAGCCATAATAGTTCGATCCTGCATCCACAAAGTTAGCACATCCTACTATTAACCTGCCTAAATTATGTATGACATATGCATAATTAAACTAATACCAAATACACATAGGCAAAACTCTAGCTCTGATATCAATTGCTGGTTGCTACTCGGAAAACCTAATGGTTCCACTGTACAAAAATTTTGTACAAAGGTCTGAACCATTTCCTAGCTACCATGTGTTCTTTTAAATTAAACTTGGATCACCTGCGGAACTTAACATGTTTGATCCAAAGTTTAATTTATTTGTTCTTTTAGGTTTAGACTTGGATCTCCTAAGGAACTTAACAAGTTCGATCCAAATCACCTAGGTTATTAATTCCATTAAATATTAATTTCCAAAATTGGCTTCCAGGACTGCATGACAAGGCACATGACCTTCTTGAATATGGGAAGAACCACCACCGCCTAGACAAAGCCTTTTAAGGAAAGCTAATATTTAATTTCCTTTAATAACTTTAGGTCAGCCAAAAAGAACAATCAAATCACAAGGAAAAGAAAAACAAAAGAACACAACATCGAAAATAAATTCGAAATACTAGAATCGTATGCCTCTTGTATTTGGTATTTTTACATGAAGATAAAACTAGTATGATGCGGAAATTAAATACTAGTATACCTTTTCTTTTGCAAGCAAAAACCTCTAGGTCTTCTACCGTATTCCTCTTCTAACCTCGGACGTTGTGTGGACAACGATCTTACGAGATGAGATACCACCAAAGCACCTTCTTCTTCTCCTTGCAAGGTTCGGCCACAAGAAGAGCACCTCCAAAGATGAAGAGATTCAACCAACCAAGCTCCAAGGGATGCAAGCTTTCTCTCCTTCTTCTCCAAGCTAGAATTCGGCCACCACTTGATCTCCAAGAGTGAAGGGAGTTTCGACCACAAGGATGGAGAGAAGAGAAAGGGAAGTGTCGGCCACACCAAGGAAGAAAAGAGGGAGAAAATAATAGAGGTTGTTCTTCTTGAAGGCTCTCAAAACCCCCTCTTTTATAATCCTTGGCTTTGGCAAATAAGGAAATTTAATTACAATAAAATTTCCTTAACTTCCTTGACATGAATTAATTAATAAAAATTAAATAAAATTTCCTATTAAATCATATCATGGTCGGCCACCTCATGAAGAGCAAACAAGGCAATTTTCAATCAACAATTAAAATTCCTTATTTGTCCTCGGAAATTTTAAAAAATAAAATTTCCAATTAAAATCCCTTCATGGTTGATAAAAAGAAATTTTTATAATTTTAATTTTTCAACATGTGAATAATTTACAAAGAATAAAAATAAAATATCCTTCCAATCTACAAATAAGGAAAGAGATCTAATCTCTTTCTTTAATCTTTTGTAGAAACTTATAAAAGAGATATTTTAATTTTTAATCTCTCCAATAAATTATATCTTCCACATAAGAAAAATTTAAAATTAGAATTCTTTTCTAATTTAATAGGGTCGGCCACCTAAGCTTGGGTTCAAGCTAGGGCCGGCCACCCATGGACCAAGGCTTGGCCGGCCCTAGCTTGATCCTCAAGCTAGCTTGGCTGGCCCCTACAACATGGGTATGAAGGTGGGTATAGGTGGATATAGTACTCTATAATTAAGAGGCTACGATAGGGACCGAGAGAAGGAATTGGTTTTGGTCTCCCGATAAAATTAAGCATCCCGTGTTCGCCCCGAACACACAACTTAATTTTATCAATAATAATTCATTCCACTAGAGAACTATTATTGAACTACTGCACCAATCCCAAATTACATTTTTGGGCTCATTCTTATTATGAGTGTGTTAGTCTCCCTGTGTTTAAGATGTCGAATGTCCACTAATTAAGTGAGTTATTGACAACTCATTTAATTAATATCTTAGTCTAAGAATAGTACTACTCAACCTTATCGTCATGTCGGACTAAGTCCACCTGCAGGGTTTAACATGACAATCCTTATGAGCTTTTCTTGGGGACATTATTAACCTAGATCATTAGGACACAATTTTCTTCTATAATCAACAACACACACTATAAGTGATATCATTTCCCAACTTATCAGGCTTATTGATTTATCGAACTAAATCTCACCCATTGATAAATTAAAGAAATAAATATCAAATATATGTGCTTGTTATTATATTAGGATTAAGAGCACACACTTCCATAATAACTGATGTCTTTGTTCCTTTATAAAGTAGATCAGTATAAAAGAAACGACCTCTGATGGTCCTACTCAATACACTCTAAGTGTACTAGTGTAATTATATAGTTAAGATAAACTAATACCTAATTACACTATGACCTTCCAATGGTTTGTTCCTTTCCATTTTGGTCGTGAGCTACTGTTTATAATTTATAAGGTACTGATAACATTATCTTCTGTATGTGACACCACATACTATGTTATCTACAATATAAATTAATTGAACAATTACAAACAAATGTAGATAATTTGACCAAATGTGATTCTTTATTCAAAATAAATATTTACAAAAGTTTAGGCTTTCAGTATACACTCTAACACCCTTCACATGTCCAACATTCTGTCCTCATTGACAGGTTAAAACTTTACTTAAAATATCTAATATCTAGTCCTAACTTATCAAAATTTCTCTTTACATATCAAACATCCACTCCTAGTATCAAAACTTCTCTTCATAGTTTTTTTTCACCTTATTTTCGATGGCAAAATATGTATTTGAATTCTTCAACCTCGTATCCCAAATACATAGAAGGAATTGACTTACTATAAATCGTTTTTACTTTTGTTCATTTACGTAAATGAAAACTTGCATCTAGAAGTCCTTAGACGAACGTAAAATGGATTCTTTCCTATCTAAGCCCTCATTAGTATATCAAACTCTAATTGCATTGATGTATACTTAATGTTTAATAAATTCATTGTTGTACTGTCTTGCCTCTTCTTATCTGATAAATATTTAGATAATTATTGTATTCTCAGCATGTTCTTCACTCTCTCCTCATTAAACTACTTCATGTACAACTTCATTGTGGTAGATATTATTGTCACTTATGCCATGTACTTAACACTATTGAAGCGTGTAACATATGAGTTAATGGTTTCAAGTGGTTTATAAGAGATTACTTAACTTAAAATGCGATTAAGTGATCATATTTTGAATTGATTTTAGAATATTTTCTAAGAAAACCTTTCAATAAATGATCACATTATGAAAAGTTTTAGGAATTAATTTTTAATTCTATAATCTTTTATTCTCCCATTTGGTCAATAACTTCGATTAAAATTTTATTTTTAAAAAATAATCACATGAATTATGATAATAGATGATCTTAAAATGAGTATTACTTTCATATTTTATTGTTTAACACCACTTTAAATATGATAATCCACTTAATGAATAAACTTTATGTTTATTGCATGTCAAATTTAAGAGATTTTTTAAATAATTAAATGTACACTCTAAATATGAGAAAATATTAAAATTGAATAAAAGTTTCAATAATACAATAATGGAACATACACTCAAATTACATTATAAATCAAAGTCTCATTTGAACCACATGAACCTTAAAGCCTTTTTATGCATTCCTTTAGTTAAATAAGCAATCATTTTCTTTTTATAATTCATGTGTTCGAGTTTCGTCAGATTAATCTTAGAAGTAGATGACCTTCTCTTCTAGTAAATTTAGACACAAGTTTCCACTTCATGAGACACCTTGCCAACTGGGCTTTCCCTAGTGGTGCAAAGCTTGAACCACTTGATGTGGAGCACCCCACTTGTCCATCCACTCTGGTTGGCCCATCAAGGCATTCTTTTTCTTTTGCGGGCTCTTCTTTTGTAGGCGATACGGAGGACACTTTATCTGGGATATGCATCTCCATTGATATCCATTTAAGCAGAACAAGTTGAGCAGTGCCACATGATTGAGGTCATGTACAACTAGCACCTTTCTTAAGGTCATTTCCCTCCACCTCAATAAGTTTTTTTCTATACCACCAACTCCTTTCTTACATTGAGGACAATGCAATTTTTAAGTTTTGGAGAGTTATACTATTTCATTAGTCATCATATTTTTATTTTATTTTATTTTACTAATCATCATGTTTCGATTCATTTTTATGACATGAGATTAGCATGTAGAAAATTTTCACATTAATGAATTTGTACTCATATCTTTACCGATTCATTAACTTCTATATGTAGTTGTATGATCTAAGTATTGTTGAGTCAGAGAGTTTCGTTGTTTGCCTACCTGATAAGGATCTCCATTCACATAAACTTGACTTTGAGGTTGAAGCATCCAAGAAGAGTTGTTATTTACTGCACTTAATTAGTACATGAGTTTCCTTGGGGACTCCTATCGCATTTGGTTACTAACGAAACACTTGACTTGAGAGATTCACAAAAAAAGAAGTAAAAGCACTTGAGTCCTCTTTGAGATTAAGTGGCTACTAGAAAAATACTTATTGCATCCTAGCTTACCTTAACATCAAGTGCTCATTTGAGACCAAGTGTGGAAGATTTAAAGCATTAGGGGGGATGAGCCATGTATTTGGTGGTAGGTAATGTGTATCTTACATCGGAAATTTGGGAAACATAATGGAATGAATAAATATCTTGGATTAACATCTAATACCTTAGAGCCAATACACTTACACTAGCACACATAGAAACTTTTAGGTTAGGTCACAGTGAAATTATTCGTAAGTCTATGCTCATTGAATAACACTATGTGATAGATTATGATGGATTTGCCAAGGATAATGAGTTTCATTCAAACATATTTGTTTTTAACTATTTTTCTTGAAGATAAGTAAAGCTTTAAGTTTTGGAAAGTTTGTTGTGTGTGAATTATGCATATATTTTTGATCTTATTCAATATACATTTGTTGCATTACATTAGCATATTTTATGTAAACTTCTAGCATTTGCATCAATTTTTTTTTTTTAGTTCAGATGACTGCGGTTTGCATTTTGTATTGACAAAAAGTGAAGATCTTGACATTGAAGCATACTTGGAGATACTAAATTTGAGGAAGCGCATGACAGAATAATCCACGGCATCCACGGAACATGTCGCAAGATCCATGTTCAATCCATAGTAGCCACCATGACTGTGGATGCTACTGAGTAAAGCATAGAGACAAGACAAAACGATCCATGTCCAACCCGTGGAATGATCCACAATTAGCCCGTGGATCATTCCACGATCGTAGATTGATCCACGATTAGCCCGTGGATCATTCCACGACCGTGGATTGTTAGGGTAAAATAATGGTGTCGCCCTTTTATTTAGAAAATTTTATTAGGGTTCTAGAGATATAAAAAGAAACAAAGGATGACAGTTTTGTTTTTGGTGGTTGGGTGGGGGGGGGGGGGGGGGGTTTTTGGTGATGGGAGAATAAAAGGGAAGTTGCATTCAAGACATCAAAGAAGCCAAGAGATTTTGAGCATAAAAGAACACGTGGCGATCTTCCAAAGACATCGACAAACATCTACAATCAAGTTTTTCTACTCTTGATCCTTATTTTCATATTGTAGAATGCTTTGATTGATTTCAATGGATCGCATCTTTAATGTTATGGAGTAGTTTCTTTATTATAGGATAAGGGAGTAGCTCGATAATGTATTGACATTGAAGTTTGATTTCCTTCTCTTGTTAATGTTATGATATGTATTGTTATATGAAGAATTTTAGAAAAGAGAGGTGTTAGCGTAACATATATTGAACTAATTAAGGATATGTATGAGGATGTAATGACTAGAGTAAAGACTTCAAATGGAGTAATTGAAGCATTTCTAATAAAGATAGGGTTGCATCAAGGATCAGCTCTAAGTCCCTATCTTTTTACACTAATTATGGACAAACTCACTACATACATTCAAGACACAGTACCATGCATGTGCATGTTGTTTGCAGATGATATTATTTTAGTAGATGAAACACGTGAAGGAGAAAATGCTAAACTAGAATCTTGGCGGGAAACACTAGAAGGGAAATATTTTAGGCTTAGTAGAATAAAGACAATATATGAAATTTAAGTTTAGCAATATTAGACATAATGAGATAATTGTTAAGATAGGAGATGATGAGTTACCTGAAACCGAGAGCTTTAGATATTTGGGATCATTTTTACAAAATGATGGAGGGATTGCTAGAAATGTCTTATATAGAATACAAGTAGAATGGTTGAAATGAAGGAGAGCGTCGGGTGTTTTATGTGACCGTAAAGTACCTTTAAAACTTAAAGGAAAATTCTACAAAATCATAGTTAGACCTACTATATTATATGGAGCTAAATGTTGGGCTATGACTCAAGCACATGAGAAAAAAAATAAGAGTTACAGAGATGAGGATCCTAAGGTGGATGTGTGGATATATGAAAATAGATAGAATAAAAAATGAGAGTCTTAGAGAGAAAGTCAGAGTTGCATCTATTGAGGAAAAACTCCAAGAGATATATTTAAGATGCTATGAGCATGTACTTAGACAACCAATAAATGCTCCAGTTAGATGATGTGAAACTATGACAAATATGCATACCAAACGAGGAAGAGGAAGACCAAAAAAGACTTGGTTAGCAATAATAAAATAAAATAAAATTTATTTAAGTATAGATGATGATAGAGTAGGAGATAGAGCTCAATGACGTAAAAGGATCCATATAGCCAACCCCACCTAGTGGAATAATGCTTAGTTGTTGTTATTGTTGTTGTTAATGTTAAGATATCCTTGATTCAATTTTAGTGTCCTCAATCGCTTGCATTGCTTATAAATTAAGGGATTAACTAAGAGGTGAATTTTAATCTTAGAACTATAAATTGAACATAAGTTTTTTTTATTATGAAAGTTGTTGAAATTTCTCTTGAGCATAATATTGAATATCAAGGATCTTAAAGGGTTTAATCTGATTCTACTATCATGAGAATAAAAGTTGGGTTAGTATAGAAACATGGATCACATAAGGGCAATTCACCTTCAAGATAAATTTAATGTTGCAAAAGAGAAGATCATATTAGAATGTTGATGTTTATTGTGGTAAAACCGAAATCCTAGAATCTATCTTAAAATTTGGTTTCTAAATCTTGTTATCAAGTTTTCTAGGTTCAATTTAATTTCTCATTATCATTGTTTTCTCATCATGATTTTGTCTAGATAGCTGATGTGCGTAGATCTTATATTCTTTTATGCATGTTTTGATGCACAATCACGTACTTTACTCATGAAGGATTTATCCATTCTTACACTTCTTGTCATATTTTCAGTAATATTACTCTTCTTTGTCAGAGATCTGCTCTTTGTGTGCATTTATGTTGACATAAATAATTTTCGGAGCGAAAACAGAAATCGTCGACAAATCGGAAAGCAAAGTAGAAGGCTATTGGCACCCGCCATGTGACATTACAAGGTTGTGTGGCGATGACTTGTCAAATTAGTTTTTTATGTTGATTCGAATTGTTTAGCTTTGGGGCTTATTTTGTTTGAGTAATTGATTTTGGAGTTAGATTTGGCCATTCAAAGTTTATCTTGAGCTAATCAAATTAGTTATTTTAAATTCATGAATTGTGCTTCATATATTCTAATCTTTGTTGTAGGTAAAGATTTGGACTCATTGATCACATTTGGATGCACTCAAGTTAACTAGCTTGGACATGGATTTGACATGTGCTAATGCATTGTTGAACTTGGTGGATCAAGTCAATTGTTGCTGCACCAAAGGAGTTAAGTACTATTGAACCCGAACCGAACCAAGCCATTGAAAAATCGATCCGAAGCTGAGCTTAAAAATACAGATATGGCATGATGAACAGTGGCTTGCGCTACTGTTCATCGTGCTAATTTTTCCTCTTTACCTCGCCGACGCATGCTCCATTCACGATCTAGATTTTGAATCTGAATTCTATCTTCAACAGAAAATCTCACACCAACCAGCGATCAGCAATTGATGTGCAGATCGAGATCAGTGGGCGTTCCTCGATCTGCGATTTCTTTCTTCCACGATCTGTCGCTGCCACAGATCAGTGGGCGTTCCCCAGATCTGTGGTTTCCTATCATTCGAAGATGTTAGAAGGGCGTTCCGTGAAGCTTCTACATTAGTTCCACCTGCTTCTTCATCTACAGCTAAGGAATCAATTCGATCAATCGATTTAAGCTCCGCGATTCACGATAATCCTCTATTTTTCGTGTATTCCGATCGCTAGCTGAATGGGCATTCCCTGAAGTTTAGCGCATCTTATTAACAGGCAGGAAGATTTGATTTCACTGTTGTGAACTTAATGGGCATTCTCAAGAGTTCTTTTGTGATGCAGCAAAGAGATGGAATTAGAATTGTGATTTGATTTCGTGGATGTTTTTTTTTAACCTAGATCTTAGATTCTGTTTGCAAATCATTTGTTTGTTTGGTTTTCCTTCTCATATGAATTCATCCCTCATCTGCTTTTGTAGTTTGGATATGAAGTTACTTTGAATTCTGATTTAGTTTTCTTAATTAGAACGAAGATGTGCATGATAAGAGTTCAATTTCTGCGATTAGAACTTAGATTTGAGTTTATGGAAATTTCTTTGTTTAGTTTTATAACTGATTGACTAGCTTAAGTTTCTAGTTTTGTTTATTTCTTTCATTTGCATGTATAGAGAAGTTTGCTTAGAGATTTTGTAGGAGTTATCATCTAGAGTTCTTCACTTGGTTTAGTGCAGATAAGTTTGGGTTGTAATATAGATTTAAACTCTGAATTAGAGCAATAATATTTAGTTACCTCAAGTGATTAGGATTAGTGTTAAGAGTCATTTGGCCGAGTTTACATTAGGTTTTTAGTTCATTTTTATCTGTTTATTTAGGTTTAATCCTTGTTAAAGATTAGATTCAGTAATGTAGTACTTGAGTAAGATTCATCATGTTCATTAGCTTGTTAGTTTTAACTTCTGTTTATAATATAAATTATTATCTTGCTTTGTGGGTGACTTTTACCATTTTAATTCTAGATTTAAATGCTGGTTAAAAGTAGAGATTCCATTTGCAATTAGAAAATTCAAAAAGAGTTAGGGATCAAAGATCAAAATTTAACACACATTTACTAGTTATCCTCGGAAAAATATGACTTGGGACTCGTTGCTACATCTCTTTTCTTGAGTTTACTTTGGTTCCTTATCTTAATTAATTTTGAAGTGCCTTGTGACATGTAAAAATAGCGACAACAAATTTTTGACGTCGTTGCCGGGGAATTTTAACTAGTAATGTGTGATTGTTTTTAGATTGTGAAACATTTGGTTACTTTGTTTTGCATCTTACTTGCTTATATTGAAAAATTATCTGAATACTCATTTTCATTTTGATGTCATGACCAGGACTTCAACAGAAAAATTATTTGAGTTAGATCCAGAGATTGAGAGAACTTTCAGGGCTTTGTGAATTCAAGAAAAATCTTTAGAGGTCTCTGAAGGACTTAGTTTACACATTAACGCTACTATGGCTGAACAGAGTAGAACAATGAAAGAGCTTGTAGCTCCTGGTGAGACATTTAAGTATTCGTGTATCACATATCCAGATTTAATAGGAGATTTTGAGCTGAGATTAGGATTGATTCATTTGATTCTAAAATATCAAGGACTATCTTGAGAAGATCCTAACAGACATTTACATGAATTCCATGTGGTTTGCTCAACCATGAAACCACAGGGAATTTCAGAAGAGGATATCAAGCTAAGGGATTTTTCATTTTCATTAACTAGAATAGCAAAAGATTGGTTGCATTATTTGCCACCAGGATACATTACATCGTGGATTGACATGAAGAAGGTTTTCTTGGAGAAATTTTTTCCAGCTTCGAGGACTGCTACTATAAGGAAGAGTATCTATGGGATTCAGCAAGTGGTGGGAGAGACACTGTATGACTATTGGGAGAGATTTAAGAAATTATGTTCAAGTTATCCTCAGCACCAGATCAGTGAGAAGTTACTAGTCCAATACTTCTATGAGTGTTTATTACCTATGGACCGAAGTATGATAGATGCAGCAGTAGGAGGAGGATTAGTGAACAAAATTCCGGAACAAGCTAGAGAGCTTATTTCGAATATGGCAGAGAACTAACAACAATTTGGAAGTAGAGCACTCACAACAAGAGGAGTTGGAGAGGTTCAAATGATTTCTAATGAGCAAAAGGAGATAAGAAATTCATTGATTGAATTCACATCCTTGGTTAAGCAATTGGCCTTGAACAATGCTACTCAATCTTCTATTTGTTAGTTAGAGCCCTAGAGCCAATCATTTGATGATTGTATGGACTCATGTATATCATATTCTTGTATATATATATTAAGGCATTTGGTTTTGGTTATTATGCTTATTTGTATTAGTGCCAGATAAAATAAGTATAGTAACGTCCTTGAGTAGAAGGTTCTTACCTATATCAATCGATTGGTTGAATCGATAGTGAGATGATATAGGGAACACTACTCTAAATCATTCCTAGTCGAGTATTAACATTCAGGGACAATGTTACTACAATAAGACTAACATGTAGGTCAGCTCGATGACTTGATCTCACAAGTCATGGATATAGAGATATCAAGCTGACACATGGGTATGCATTAGAGAATGTATACTGAATGACCCACCATGAGAAAGTATCATGGATCGTTATATGAGTGTCATATACTTTCTCATGTGGCTATTAGTATGACTATTAGTCCTTTGACCTGAAGTCACCATGGATCCCTACATAAGGAGTTATGTACTTTGGTTTCGTCAAACGTCACCCGTAACAGGGTGGACTATAAAGGCGATTACTGGGTATGTAACAAATTATGCAGAGGGATGTGAGTGATGTAGATGGGATCTATCCCTCCCATATGACGGGAGCGACATCAATATTCTTGATAGAGTTAGACCACGAAGTGCATGGCCATGCCCAAGTGAGTCAACATGAGATGTTGAGCTCATTTGATTGAGTGAGTCTACTTGGAGTTCAAGATTTAGATTGATTAGAGGATGACATGGTATATGCCTCACATTGATCAATCTAGATGTCTAGGATAGAAGGACAATGTCACATATTGTGAGGAGTCACAATTAGTAGTCACAAGGTGATGTTGGATCTCAACATTCTTGTAACTTGGGTAGTAATGATGTGTTGTTAGATACCGCTCATTACTTATGCTCCTAAATGAGTTTAGGGGCATTGCCAACGTTACAAGAACCTATAGGGTCACACACTAAGGACAATTAGATGGAGATTTGGTTCATACGATGAACCAAGAGGATTAGATTTATTTGATGAATCAAATTGGATTAAGAGTAATCCAAATTGGGCTAATTGAGTTAGACTCAAGTTGATTCATGTATTTAATGAGTCTAATTTAGATTATGACTCATTAGATCAATTTAATTTAATGAATTAGTTTCATTAAGTTGGCTTGAATCAAATGGTTAGATTAGATCAACCATGAGAGAGATTGAGTCAAGTTTGACTTGACTAGAGAGGAAGAGGAAGAGTCAAGTTTGACTTGATTCTTTACCACATCATGAGTGAGGTGGCAAGATGTGGACCAATAGTGTTGTTCCACATCATCTTGCTTTGCCACCTCATGGAGGTTACAAGCCTCCATTGCATTTAATATGGGTTGGCCACATTAAATGAGTGGAGGTTACTCATTTGCCACATCATTGTGAGGTGGCAAGATGTGGACCAATGGTAATGGTCCACATCTTCATGATGTGCCACATCATAGGAGTTACACAATACCTCTTAATGGCTTCACATTAATTGTGATTAATGTGGAATGGGAGTTACACTCCATGGAGTGGCCGGCCACACAAAAGTGGTGAATTTAATTTGATTTTCATTCAAGGCATTACTTCTTCTTCTTCTTCCTCAAGAGAGCTCTCTCCCTCTCCTCCTCTTGCCGTGACCACACAAGGTGCTAGCACACCTTTGTGTGAGGTCTTCTCCACCTACGTGTCCGTGTGGATACTTCTAGAGGACCGACGCTTGACGGTCTAGAGATCCGGCAACTCCTTGGACGAGCGAGAACGCGAAAGGGTACACAACAAGGGTAAATCTCTCAACACATAGATCTAGGAGTAGATCTAAAGGTTTTTTTTTGAAACTCGTACTTGTATTTCGTTCGGTTTTCCTTGCACGGATCTACGGCTTTGGGTGATTCGGGGTTTCCGCGGTCCGAAAAACCCAACAGTGGTATCAGAGCCACGTGCAAGGCTTGTACAAGTTTAATTTTTGGTTTTATGAAAACTAAAGTTTCTGTAATTTTCTGTAAAATTATGATTTTATAGTTTTTATGGGTAATTTTTCCGTAGAAGCGAAGCACAAGTGTCTCGGCACTTGTAGGCTTCGGCTACCTGAAAGATTTTTCCAAAACGGCTTCGTTTTGCCCCAAATTCGGTTGGGACAGCGGGCTTGGGTTCCATTAGATCACAAAGGAGCAACTCATGATGGTTAGATCGTGGGTAGGGTTACTGCCCCTAACCCCGCAAGGGGATTTGCTCCGCGATTGCACCCGAAATCGTTAAAAACGAACCTGCCGGGAAGATTTTTCCAAAACGGCAATGTCTCGACCCAAATCGTTTTGGGACAGCGAGTTTGGGCGCTGTTGGATCACAAAGGAACCCTCACGATGGTTAGATCACAGGTAGGGGCGCTGCCCCTGGCCCCGCAAGGGGATACGTTCCGCGATTGCGCCCGAAACCGCTAAACGGGACTGCCGGGAAATTTTACTCGTAAAAATTGTAAAAATTATTTTAAAATTATAGAAAATTATGAAAATATATAATTTTGAATTATATATTAATTATGAAAATATATAATTTTGTCCCAAAAACCCAATATGATTGGATTGTGTTGTAATTCATAATACGGCCTACGTGCCGTTATGTGTTTGCGCGTGTTGTATGTTTTTATTTTTCCGCGACCTGCGTGTCGTGCCTTTTTCTTATATTCTTGTTGTAAATTAGATTTAGACTCAAATGTAACTCGAGTTTCAAATTGTAATGTACAAATTGAAGCGGTGGAGGGTCCACACGAGACGGAGTTCCGAGGCGGGCACGAGCAACACAAGGTGGTCAAAGGGAGGAGCTTGGAGAAGCTGTTGACCCTAGGTTGACCATTCGATCTTCTCATTGGCTTGAGAAGATCATAGTAGGGCCATGACTAAATCACAAATAGATTAATTAGTTAATTGCTTATGTATATGATGCATGTTTAATAAGTAATTAATTAATTAGTGCTTTACGATTAGATTAGATATAAGTCGTGCACATGATGCACCCTTGCGATTAGATTAGATCTAAGTCATGCACAAGATGCATCCTTTTCGATTAGATTAGATCTCGATTGAACCAACTCTAAATGCCTAACCGTGCCGTGATACCTATCACTACCTCGATCACATGTATTGTTGAATCTGCCAAAGTAGAGCAATACATATTATCTTGGTAGGGTACGGAGGGACAATCTTGGTCCCGCCTATCAACGCATGGGTGAATACAAACTCAATTAGATTGAGTATTCCTAGTTACTCGGTTGGATCGAGTCAACTATAGGCATTCTTCCAATAGTTGGAAAGGTAGGACAAAATCACGTTTATATTAACTCTCGGGCGTATTAGCCAAAGCTAACTCAAGTTTTAATATAAATATGGATCTTGATCCTATAAACAAGAGTTGCATAGAGATGTAATTGGTAATCGTTACCTACCGATCATACTAAGCCTTGGGCGTATTAGCCAAAGCTAACTCAAGGGTTAGTATGATGTGGATCTTGTCCCACATGAATTATAGTATTCAGTGGGAGCATCATTTAGTTAAAGACCTAATTAAATGATTTTAAAAGAATATGATATTTATTTCTGCAAATTTTCTGTTGTAGATAACCATGACGTCGAACACGAATTCCTTCTCCCTGCGATCTGTCCTTGAGAAGGACAAGCTCAACGGAGCGAATTTCCTGGACTGGTACAGGAACTTGAGAATAGTTCTCACCCAGGAACGTAAACTGTACGTTTTGGAGCATCCCATTCCGGAGGCTCCTCCTGCCAATGCCCCGCGAGCAGACAAAGATGCTTACAATAAGCATCAAGACGACGCATTAGATGTGTCCTGTCTAATGCTCGCGACCATGAACTCTGAGCTTCAGAAGCAACACGAGTTGATGGGCGCTTACGATATAGTTGAGCATCTTCGCCAACTATATCAGGGACAAGCGAGGCATGAGAGATTTGAGATCTCTAAGGCACTGTTTCAGTGCAAGATGTCGAGGGGCTCCTGTAGGTCCTTATGTACTCAAGATGATTGGGTACATAGAGAACCTACAAAGACTGGGGTTCCCACTTGGCCAAGAGCTGGCCACTGACTTGATCTTGCAGTTCTTGCTGGATAGCTATAGTCAATTCGTTCTCAACTATAACATGAACGAGATTGACAAGCCACTGCCCGAGCTACTTAGTATGCTACGAACTGCTGAGATTAACCTTAAGAAGGTTAAGCCCATTCTGATGGTCCATAAGCACAAGGGCAAGGGCAAGCCCAAAGGTAAGGGAAAGTCCCAAACCAAGGGCAAAGGCAAGGCACTGAAGCCTAAAGGAGGGGTCGCCAAGGATGCTACCTGCTTCCACTGCGGTCAGACCGGGCACTGGAAGAGGAACTGCAAGGTATACTTGGAGGATCTTAAGAAGAAGCGAAGTGAGACTTCCACTTTAGGTATATATGTTATAGAAGTCAATCTATCTATTTCTACATCATGGGTATTAGATACTGGATGTGCTTCTCACATTTGTACTGATGTGCAGGCGCTGAGAAATAGCAGAGCATTGGCAAAGGGTGAGGTGGACCTACGAGTAGGCAATGGAGCACGGGTTGCTACTGTTGCTGTAGGAACTTATCAGCTATCTCTGCCCTCTGGGCTTGTACTAGATTTAGATGATTGTTGTTATGTGCCTGCTCTTACTAAGAACATAGATTCAGTTTCTTGTTTAGACAAGAAAGGATACTCTTTTATAATAAAAGACAAATGTTGTTCTATTTATTTAAAAGATATGTTCTATTGTAGTGCACCACTAATAAACGGACTCTATATTCTAGACCTTGAGAGCCCTATCTATAACATTAGTACCAAGAGGTTCAAGTCAAATGACTTGAACCAAACCTATCTCTGGCACTGTCGCTTAAGTCATATAAATGACAAGCGCTTATCCCAGCTCCATAAGGATGGTTTGCTGGACTCATTTGATTTTGAATCATATGAGATATGCGAGTCATGCCTACGAGGCAAGATGACCAAGACTCCTTTTAGTGGGCACAGCGAGAGAGCGACTGATTTGTTAGGACTCATACATAGTGATGTATGTGGCCCTTTCAATGTCGCTGCTAGAGGCGGTTATAGGTACTTCATCACATTTACTGATGACTTCAGTAGATATGGTTATGTGTATTTGATGACACATAAATCTGAATCCTTTGAAAAGTTCAAAGAATTCAAGAATGAAGTACAGAACCAGCTTGGCAAGAGTATTAAGGTACTTCGATCAGATCGAGGTGGTGAATACTTAAGCCATGAGTTTCGTGACTACTTAGCTGAGTGTGGGATTTTATCTTAACTCACTCCTCCTGGAACACCACAGTGGAATGGTGTATCCGAAAGGAGAAATCGTACCTTATTAGATATGGTACGATCTATGATGAGTCACACAGATCTTCCGACATACCTTTGGGGCTATGCTCTAGTCACGGCAGCTTTCATTCTCAATCGAGTTCCATCCAAGGCCGTGATAAAACCACGATATAGGATATGGACTGGGAGAGATGCCCAGGTGTCTTTCATGAGGATTTGGGGCTGTGAGGCCTACGTACGACGCCAAGTCTTAGACAAATTAGGACCCAAATCCGACAAGTGCTATTTCATCGGATATCCCAAGGAAACTAAGGGATATTACTTCTACATTCTCAGTCACCACAAGGTAGTTGTGGCAAAGACTGGGGTCTTTCTAGAAAGGGACTTTGTTTCTAGAAAGACTAGTGGGAGCACGTTCGATCTTGGAGAAGTTCAAGATGCGAATACTAGCACTGAAGCCTCGATGGAAATTGAACTGGAACCACAAAGTGTTGTGGATGATGTTGTTCCACAAGGAGTTGAGGAACAACAACCAGTTCAAGTAGACATACCTCTTCGCAAGTCTGATAGGGTACGTCGTCAGCCTGAGAGATACTCATTTCTCTTGTCTGACCATGATGACATTGTGCTCATAGAGGATGAGCCTACCACCTATCAGGAAGCTGTGATGAGACCAGATTCCGAGAAATGGCTAGAGGCCATAAGATCCACAACATACTAGCAGAGTATGCAAGCTGCATAGGTCCATTTATGGACTAAAGCAAGCTTATCGGAGCTGGAATCTTCGATTCGATGATGCAATCAAACATTTTGGTTTCATCAAGAACGAAGATGAGCCTTGTGTCTACAAGAAGGTTGTAGGGGATATAGTTGTCTTCCTCATATTGTATGTGGATGACATACTACTCATTGGGAAGGACATCTCTATGCTTCAATCTGTCAAGACCTGGCTAGGGAGTTGCTTCTCAATGAAGGACTTAGGTGAGGCATCCCGCATTCTTGGGATGCAGATCTATAGAGATAGATCTAAGAGATTGCTTGGCCTAAGTCAGAGTACATACATTGACAAGGTACTCCTACGGTTTGCCATGCAGAACTCCAAGAGGGGATTTCTGCCGATGTCACATGGCGTGAGTCTTTCGAAGACTCAAGGTCCCCTTCTAGAGAGGAGAGAGACCGCATGGATCAGATCCCTTATGCCTCAGCCATAGGATCGATCATGTACGCCATGCTATGTACTCGACCTGATGTCTCGTATGCTTTGAGCATGACGAGCAGATACAAGTCAGATCCAGGTGAAAGTCACTGGATAACGGTCAAGAATATTCTTAAGTACTTATGAAGGACTAAAGAATATTTCTTGATATATGGAGGCAATGATGAGCTAACTATAAAGGGTTACAGTGATGCCAGCTTCCAGACCGATCAGGATGATTAAAGATCACAGTCGAGGTTCGTGTTTTGCTTGAATGGTAGTGCTATGAGCTGGCAGAGTTCACAGTAGTTCTACAACGTTTCCATCTCATTCGAGAGATTATCGATAGAGGAGATGTGGAGATTTACAGAGTACCTATAGAGGCTAACATCGCAGATCCCTTGACCAAGGCTTTGGCACAGAGAAAGCATGATGGTCACACTAGGTCATTAGGCCTTAGAGCCTATACTGATTGGCACTAGTGCTAATGAGAGATTGTTAGTTAGAGCCCTAGAGCCAATCATTTGATGATTATATGGACTCATGTATATCATATTCTTGTAAATATATTAAAGCATTTGGTTTTTGGTTATTATGCTTATTTGTATTAGTGCTAGATAAAATAAGTATAGTAGCGTCCTTGAGTAGAAGGTTCTTACCTATATCAATCGATTGGTTGAATCGATAGTGAGATGATATAGGGAACACTACTCTAAATCATTCCTAGTCGAGTATTAATATTCAGGGACAATGTTAATACAATAAGACTAGCATGTAGGTCAGCTCGATGACTTGATCTCACAAGTCATGGATATAGAGATATCAAGCTGACACATGGGTATGCATTAGAGAATGTATACTGAATGACCCACCATGAGAAAGTATCATGGATCATTATATGAGTGTCATATACTTTCTCATGTGGCTATTAATATGACTATTAGTTCTTTGACCTGAAGTCACCATGGATCCCTACATAAGGAGTTATGTACTTTGGTTTCGTCAAACGTCACCCGTAACAGGGTGGACTATAAAGGCGATTACTGGGTATGTAACAAATTATGCAAAGGGATGTGAGTGATGTAGATGGGACCTATCCCTCCCATATGACGGGAGCGACATCAATATTCTTGATAGAGTTAGACCACAAAGTGCATGGTCATGCCCAAGTGAGTCAACATGAGATGTTGAGCTCATTTGATTGAGTGAGTCTACTTGGAGTTCAAGATTTAGATTGATTAGAGGATGACACGGTCTATGCCTCACATTGATCAATCTAGATGTCTAGGATAGAAGGACAATGTCACATATTGTGAGGAGTCACAATTAGTAGTCACAAGGTGATGTTGGATCTCAACATTCTTGTAACTTGGGTAGTAATGATGTGTTGTTAGATACCGCTCATTACTTATGCTCCTAAATGAGTTTAGGGGCATTTCCAACGTTACAAGAACCTATAGGGTCACACACTAAGGACAATTAGATGGAGATTTGGTTCATACGATGAACCAAGAGGATTAGATTTATTTGATGAATCAAATTGGATTAAGAGTAATCCAAATTGGGCTAATTGAGTTAGACTCAAGTTGATTCATGTATTTAATGAGTCTAATTTAGATTATGACTCATTAGATCAATTTAATTTAATGAATTAGTTTCATTAAGTTGGCTTGAATCAAATGGTTAGATTAGATCAACCATGAGAGAGATTGAGTCAAGTTTGACTTGACTAGAGAGGAAGAGGAAGAGTCAAGTTTGACTTGACTCTTTACCACATCATGAGTGAGGTGGCAAGATGTGGACCAATAGTGTTGTTCCACATCATCATGCTTTGCCACCTCATGGAGGTTACAAGCCTCCATTGCATTTAATGTGGGTTGGCCAAATTAAATGAGTGGAGGTTACTCATTTGCCACATCATTGTGAGGTCCACATCTTCATGATGTGCCACATCTTCATGATGTGCCACATCATAGGAGTTACACAACACCTCTTAATGGCTTCACATTAATTATGATTAATGTGGAATGGGAGTTACACTCCATGGAGTGGCCGGCCACACAAAAGTGGTGAATGAAATTTGATTTTCATTCAAGGCATTACTTCTTATTCTTCTTCCTCAAGAGAGCTCTCTCCCTCTCCTCCTCTTGCCGTGACCACACAAGGTGCTAGCACACCTTTGTGTGAGGTCTTCTCTACCTACGTGTCCGTGTGGATACTTCTAGAGGACCGATGCTTGACGGTCTAGAGATCCGGCAACTCCTTGGACGAGCGGGAGCGCGAAAGGGCACGCAACAAGGGTAAAACTCTCAACACATAGATCTAGGAGTAGATCTAAAGGTTTTTTTTTGAAACTCGTACTTGTATTTCGTTCGGTTTTCCTTGCACGGATCTACGACTTTGGGTGATTCGGGGTTTCCGCGACGCGAAAAGCGGTTTTCGCGGCCCGAAAAACCCAACACTATTGTTCCGAATGTGCAATTTCCATGTAAAAAAAGTGTGGTTTGTAGCATTTGTTCAAGTCAAGACCACATGTTAGAACTTTGCCCGAACCTTTATCAAGATGAATCTTTGGCAGCATTCTCTAGAGCTCATCAATAAAAATATGACCCTCATTCCTCTACATACAATCCTGGTTGGAGAGATCATCCAAATTTGAGATATGACAATTCATTCTATCAAGAACCATCTTCAAATCAGCAATTCCAGCATACTCAAAATTTCCAGCAGAGTCCAAGTTTTCAGCAAGGATTTCAGCGTCAATTTCAGCCTTACTAGTTCAACAGAATCAACCTAATCAACATCATTTCTAGAATGTACAGAATTCACATTTTCAGCCAGCAAGTCAGTTCCAACAGTTGCAAGTACTTTCAACACCTTCAAGGTCGAGTTTAACTCAAGAAGGCTCCAATAATGTCTCAAGTTCAAATTCTCATCAAGTAAAATTGGAGGAATTGATGCAATATATGATCCAACAGCAACAAAATCAGTAAAGAACAGATTTAGCTCTTCAAAATATAGAAAGCTAGATTGGGCAGTTAGCTTCCAGTATTAATCAAATTCAAGCTCAGGGTTCTAGTCAATTGCCTTCACAAACAACTCCTAATCCTAAAGGAAATGTTAGTGCATTGACTTTGAGAAGTGGGAGAAGAATTTCAGATTTTTCGAGTGAAGAAACTATTGCTGAAAAACTTCCAGAAATTTAGCAACCAAGTTTTAGCAGTGAAGAATTTCTGGAAGCCCAGAATGTGCCAACTTCAAGTTCAACCCCAATTTACATTGATCCGTTTAATTTGGAGCATTCATAAGGAAGTGGAAATTTAATGCCAGAAAATTCCAGCAACTTTGTCCAGTTGAGCAAATTCCAATAGCTATGTCAAATTCCAGCAAATCTGGAAATTCAGGATATCAAAATTCCCTTGCTCAGAAAGATGCTGAGCCAAGAATTCCCTTGCCTTTTCCTCAATGCAAAACTCAACCAAGGAAGAATGTAGAAGAGGAAAAAGCTAAGGAATTTCAAGAACTAGTGAATTTATTCAGCAAGGTGGAGGTTAATGTTCCTTTACTCACAATGATCAAGCAAATTCCCAAATATGCTAAATTTTTGAAGGATCTTTGTGTGCACAAGAAGAAGTTGAAAGGTAATGAGTTGATTAACATGGGTAAGAACATATCTGCACTCATTCATCCAGTTCCTCAGAAATGTGAAGATCCTGGAGTATTTACAGTACCTTGTGAAATTGGGAGCAATCTTTTTGAGGATGCTATGTTAGATTTGGGAGCTTCAATTAATGTGATGCCAAGATTAGTTTTTTAGACTTTGGGAATTGGACCATTATAGCCTACAGGGGTTGTTATTCAGTTAGCAAACCGCAATCAGACTCATCTAGCTAGGGTTATTGAAGACGTTTTGGTAAAGGTGAGAGAACTTATCTTCCCTGCAGACTTTTATATCCTTGATATGGAGGGAGACTACCTGGCCAGTAGATCTCAACTTATTCTTGAATGACCATTTTTGAAAACTGCAAGGACAAAGATTGATGTTCATGCGGGTATACTTTTCATGGAGATAGGAGATACAGTAGTCCAGTTCAGTATTTTTGATGCTATGAAGCATCCTAGAGAGGATCATTCTATTCTTAGTATGGATATTATAGAGGAGCAGGAGGGTATGGAATTCTATTTAGAGGAGGAAACAGATTTGGATGGTAAAGAAGAGGATAGTATTTCTAGAGGATTAATTTCAATTGAGATAGATGATATATGCGTAGGGGATTGCTTAGGAGAAGCATTACCCCTAGAATAGCTCAGAGAAGAAGAAGTATGTGTAGGGGATTGCTCAACAGCATTACTCCTAGGATCACCTTCTGTTGACCAGACATAGGATGAGTTGAAGCCATTGCCAAAACATTTGAGGTATGCTTATTTAGGAGAGAATCAGCAGCTGCCTGTCATCATAGCTCAGAATTTAAAACCAGAATAGGAGGATAGATTGTTAGAGATTCTGAGACAGCATAAGAAAGCCATTGGATGGACTTTAGCAGATATTCCTAGTATCAATTTTTCTATTTGTGTGCACAAGATTTATTTGGAGGAGGATGTGAAACCAGTGAGACAGCCACAGAGAAGACTTAACCCATTAATTTTGGATGTAGTGAAGAAAGAGGTGACTAGACTCTTATAGGCAGGCATCATTTACCCTATTTCTGATAGTAAGTGGGTTAGTCCCATCCATGTGGTTCCGAAGAAATCAAGGGTGACAGTGGTAGCTAATGAAGAGAATGAGTTGGTGCCTACAAGAGTAAAGAATTCTTGGAGAGTTTGTGTGGACTACAGGAAGCTGAATCAAGCTAGTAGAAAGGACCATTTCCCCTTGCCTTTTATTGATCATATGTTGGAGAGATTAGCAGGCAAGTCACATTATTGCTTCCTGGATGGCTACACTGGTTATTTTCAGATTTGCATCGACCCAGAAGACCAAGAGAAGACTACCTACACTTGCCCTTTTGGTACATTTGCTTACAGATGCATGTCATTTGGACTTTTTAACGCTCCAGGAACTTTTCAGCGATGTATGGTAAGTTTTTTTGGTGATTTATTAGAGCATTGCATGGAAGTTTTCATGGATGATTTTTCTGTATATGGTTCATCATTTGATGCATGCCTGGAAAATTTATCTAGAGTTTTGGATAGATGCATTGAGACTGATTTAGTGCTTAATTTTGAAAAATGTCATTTTATGGTGGAGCATGGAATTATTTTAGGTCACATAGTCTCTAGGAGAGGTATTGAGGTAGATCTTGCTAAAGTTAGTGTTATATCTTCTTTATCTTACCCCACATGCGTGCAGGATGTTCGAGCTTTTCTTGGCCATGCAGGATTCTACAGGAGATTTATTAGGGACTTCAGTAAGATTGCTCTTCCATTGTCTCAGTTGCTTCAGAAAGATGTGGAGTTTCAGTTTGATCAAAGGTGTAAGGAAGCTTTTTAGAAATTGGAGACTTTGATTTATGCACCTATTATCAGACCACCAGATTGGACTTTACCATTTGAGCTGATGTGTGATGCTTCAAATTACGCTATAGGAGCAGTCCTTGCACAGAGAGTAGATGGAGCACAACATGTGATATGCTATGCATCAAAGACTTTAGATTCAGCTCAAGCAAATTACACCACTATAGAAAAAGAGCTCTTTGCTATTGTTTTTTCTTTAGATAAATTTAGATCATATTTACTCTGTTCTCACGTGGTTGTATTTTCTGATCATGCAACTTTGAAGTTTCTCCTCAAGCAGCCATATGTCAAGCCCAGATTTATTAGATGGATGCTTCTACTCCAAGAGTTTGATATAGAGATTCGTGATAAGAGTGGGAAGGAGAACTTGGTTGCGGATCATTTGAGCAGAATTGAAGGGAACTTGGATCATATGCCCATAGTGTAACACCCCAAATTTTATGATTTAGAGTCCTAAAAGACCTTATTAAAATCTAGAAATGTTTTAGAAAAATTCTAGAGATTTTTAGAAATTTTTAGAGTATTTTTATGTAATTTTTGGAGGTCGTTTGGTATTTTTACTAAACGAAGGAAGATTCGATAAAAAATGTCCAAGCCGAGAATTGAACCCATGACCTTTGACTCGGTCAAAACGCAGCTAAACAGGTGGGCAAACGGATTTTTCTGTTTAGAAAAGGCAGCGAATTTATTTAAGATAGTTAACAGAATATTTGATTATAAAAGGGATAAGTTGATCTTGGATTTGTCTGTTTAGAAAAGGTAGCGAATTTATTTAAGATAGTTAACAGAATATTATAAAAGGGATAAGTTGATGTTAGATTTTTCTGTTTAGAAAAGGTAGCGAATTTATTTAAGATAATTAACAGAATATTGGATTATAAAAGGGATAAGTTGATGTTGTATTTGTTTGTTTAGAAAAGATAGTGAATTTATTTAAGGAGTTAACAGAAATATTAAGTTATAAAAAAGGATAAGTTGATGCTCTGTTTTCCCGTGACTTAAACCATTCTCTCCTTCTCTTTTGCGTACGATGGCGGAGCTCGGGCAGAAAATGAAAGGGAGTTAGGGCATCATCTCTGGCGGTCGGCCAAGGTCCTAGAAGCCCTTTTTGTTCGGTTGTGAGTCCAAGAATCAAGGTAAGTCGCTTACTCACCTGCGGTAAGAGTGGTTCCGGATTTGATTGATGTTTCCTTGCGTCTTTTGATTTTTGAAGCATGTTGTGAAGCTTGCTGCCATGTTTGCTGCCGTGAGTTTCATTAAGGTTACAAGAGGGGAATTTGTTTAGGTTTTGATTGATTTGTAGCAGGACTCTTTCTTTTGAGGTTTAGATATGCTACCTTCATTCAAGTATACAGATTTGAGGTTTAGATATGTTACTTTCATTCAAGTATACAAATTTGAGGTTTAGATATGTTACTTTCATTCAAGTATACAAATTTGAGGCTTAGATATGCTACTTTCATTCAAGTATACAGATTTGAGGTTTAGATATGCTACTTTCATTCAAGTATACGGATTTGAGGTTCTTTATTCTGGCATGAGGTTTAGATATGTTTTCTAGTTATACTCATTCTAGGATACAGATGTGAGTTCTTTACTCTAGCATGTGGTTTAGATATGCTTCTTTGCTACCATCCATTTAAGCATACAGATTTGAGTTTCCTTGTTACCTCAATATGAAGAACTCCAATCTTAGAGCAGATTTTATTAAGCATTTCATATGCAGAATTTCATAAGTATAGTATGCAGATTTTGTAAGTATAGTATGCAGAATTTCATAAGTATAGTATGCAGATTTTGTAAGTATACTATGCAGAATTTCATAAGTATAGTATGCAGATTTTAGAAGTATTGTATGTGCAGATTTCTTTTGTATTCTATGCATGATTATGTGTTACATAGTTAGTTTCATTCATAGATGCATACGAAAGATACCCTAACAGTATTTTAGGTTTAAGAAAAGTATAAGAAAGATAAAGAAAAGAAAGAAAAGGCTGAGGCCTTAAGTAGATTCCAAAGTCAAGACTTTAGGGATTTTTGACACACAAAGTGCCTATTAAAATGCCAAGGCATTTAAAGAAGAAGTAATTAAGATTATAAGTATTTTACTTTTAAGAAGAGGCTAGTACCCGACTTCCGAGGTTGTCGTTAAACAAATCCAGGTGTCCAATTCCGAGGTCTTGGCCCTGGTAGACCGAGGTCTGCTCTTTTAGGATTGGTGGCTCGCTACCCCAACCTATTAGGGAACGCGCATAAGATGGTACTACGCCTGGGCCCAAGAGAAGTTGATTACTATTTTGAAGTATTATAAGTATAAGTTTTTTTTTGAACAAGTAAAGCAAGTTTTACATAAGTATAAAGTATTAAAGAATAAGTCTTTAAGCAAGTGAAATAAGATTCAGAAGGTGTTTAGAATTCAGTAAGTTTAGTTCTTTATGCTAGCATGATTGTACAGATTTACTTTACATGTTTAGCCTTTCAGTATGTTTCTTTCACTAGTAGATGAGCATGAGTAGATTTCCTTTTGAGCATTCAGTTTTAGATTTCAGTATATCCTCATGCATATCGAGATTTTGTGAGTTAGATAGCGCTTACTAAGCAAATTTTGCTTATAGACTACACTTCCTCTTACCGCAAATACAGGAAAGGAAAAGATATAGAAAGGAAGACGACAAGGAGGTGGTCGAAGGATGTGTGATGCCAGGACTATGGAAGCCTTGGGACTAGGAAAGAAGTTTTAATTTTAGTTTCCGCATTTTAGTTATTGTAAACATTTGAGTTGTATTTTAAGTTCATGTCATTTGAGATTATTTTGTTTAGATTGCATGTAGGATGAGTTCAGTTTAGTAAGTAGATATTTGTGTGTTTGATACTTATTTAACTGCGTGGGGGTTTGATAAATATTCCAGCCGCCTGTGGCTGATGTATACTATGCTTGTATCTTGGTTTATGGTCACCGATACAAGGGAGATTCTGGCGAAATTTTTCGGTAGGATTTCCATGTGATTTTTAATCATACCGGTTAAGTAGAGTTAGTAGTTAAGTAACGGTCACTCTTAGAGAGTAGTAGTAGAAGGGTGGTCGTTACAGTTGGTATCAGAGCAGTTCCCATTCTCCAGCATCACACATCAGCACCATCCTTGCCGTCTTCAAGTAAGAAAGTATTTAATTTTCTTTTATGCTTTCTTTATTATTTGCAGTATAGAGTATCTGCTTATATGTGCTTAGGAAAGAAGAAAATTCATGTTTTAATTTTCTATGTTTTGATACATATGCTTAGAAAGAATAGAGAAAATTTTAGTTTTGTTTCTCTTATATTTATATACATAAGTATGATTAGAAAGAATAGAGAAGATATCAAGCCTTTCAAGGACCACTAATGGGTACGATGCGATATGAATAACAGAAGACCGAGAAGTTAAGAGATTAAGGAACAAAGAGTACCATTAGTGAAAGTCATTTAGAACCAGAAGCAAGAGGAAGTTACTTAGGAGCGTGAGGACAGTATGAGATAGAGATATCCAGAATTATTCTAAGTTCGAGGACGAACTTTTTATAAGGGAGGGAGAATTGTAACACCCCAAATTTTATGATTTAGAGTCCTAAAAGACCTTATTAAAATCTAGAAATTTTTAGAAAAATTCTAGAGATTTTTAGAAATTTTTAGAGTATTTTTATGTAATTTTTGGAGGTCGTTTGGTATTTTTACTAAACGAAAGAAGTTTCGACAAAAAATGTCCAAGCCGAGAATTGAACCCATGACCTTTGACTCGGTCAAAATGCAGCTAAACAGGTGGGCAAACAGATTTTTCTGTTTAGAAAAGGCAGCGAATTTATTTAAGATAGTTAACAGAATATTTGATTATAAAAGGGATAAGTTGATCTTGGATTTGTCTGTTTAGAAAAGGTAGCGAATTTATTTAAGATAGTTAACAGAATATTATAAAAGGGATAAGTTGATGTTAGATTTGTCTGTTTAGAAAAGGTAGCGAATTTATTTAAGATAATTAACAGAATATTGGATTATAAAAGGGATAAGTTGATGTTGTATTTGTTTGTTTAGAAAAGATAGCGAATTTATTTAAGGAGTTAACAGAAATATTAAGTTATAAAAAAGGATAAGTTGATGCTCTGTTTTCCCGTGACTTAAACCATTCTCTCCTTCTCTTCTGCGTACGATGGCGGAGCTCGGCCAGAAAACGAAAGGGAGTTAGGGCATCATCTCTGGCGGTCGGCCAAGGTCCTAGAAGCCCTTTTTGTTCGGTTGTGAGTCCAAGAATCAAGGTAAGTCGCTTACTCACCTGCGGTAAGAGTGGTTCCGGATTTGATTGATGTTTCCTTGCATCTTTTGATTTTTGAAGCATGTTGTGAAGCTTGCTGCCATGTTTGCTGCCGTGAGTTTCATTAAGGTTACAAGAGGGGAATTTGTTTAGGTTTTGATTGATTTGTAGCAGGACTCTTTCTTTTGAGGTTTAGATATGCTACCTTCATTCAAGTATACAGATTTGAGGTTTAGATATGTTACTTTCATTCAAGTATACAAATTTGAGGTTTAGATATGTTACTTTCATTCAAGTATACAGATTTAAGGTTTAGATATGCTACTTTCATTCAAGTATACAGATTTGAGGTTTAGATATGCTACTTTCATTCAAGTATACGGATTTGAGGTTCTTTATTCTAGCATGAGGTTTAGATATGTTTTCTAGTTATACTCATTCTAGGATACAGATGTGAGTTCTTTACTCTAGCATGTGGTTTAGATATGCTTCTTTGCTACCATCCATTTAAGCATACAGATTTGAGTTTCCTTGTTACCTCAATATGAAGAACTCCAATCTTAGAGCAGATTTTATTAAGCATTTCATATGCAGAATTTCATAAGTATAGTATGCAGATTTTGTAAGTATAGTATGCAGAATTTCATAAGTATAGTATGCAGATTTTGTAAGTATACTATGCAGAATTTCATAAGTATAGTATGCAGATTTTAGAAGTATTGTATGTGCAGATTTCTTTTGTATTCTATGCATGATTATGTGTTACATAGTTAGTTTCATTCATAGATGCATACGAAAGATACCCTAACAGTATTTTGGGTTTAAGAAAAGTATAAGAAAGATAAAGAAAAGAAAGAAAAGGCCGAGGCCTTAAGTAGATTCCAAAGTCAAGACTTTAGGGATTTTTGACACACAAAGTGCCTATTAAAATGCCAAGGCATTTAAAGAAGAAGTAATTAAGATTATAAGTATTTTACTTTTAAGAAGAGGCTAGTACCCGACTTCCGAGGTTGTCGTTAAACAAATCCAGGTGTCCAATTCCGAGGTCTTGGCCCTGGTAGACCGAGGTCTGCTCTTTTAGGATTGGTGGCTCGCTACCCCAACCTATTAGGGAACGCGCATAAGATGGTACTACGCCTGGGCCCAAGAGAAGTTGATTACTATTTTGAAGTATTATAAGTATAAGTTTTTTTTTGAACAAGTAAAGCAAGTTTTACATAAGTATAAAGTATTAAAGAATAAGTCTTTAAGCAAGTGAAATAAGATTCAGAAGGTGTTTAGAATTCAGTAAGTTTAGTTCTTTATGCTAGCATGATTGTACAGATTTACTTTACATGTTTAGCCTTTCAGTATGTTTCTTTCACTAGTAGATGAGCATGAGTAGATTTCCTTTTGAGCATTCAGTTTTAGATTTCAGTATATCCTCATGCATATCGAGATTTTGTGAGTTAGATAGCGCTTACTAAGCAAATTTTGCTTATAGACTACACTTCCTCTTACCGCAAATACAGGAAAGGAAAAGATATAGAAAGGAAGACGACAAGGAGGTGGTCGAAGGATGTGTGATGCCAGGACTATGGAAGCCTTGGGACTAGGAAAGAAGTTTTAATTTTAGTTTCCGCATTTTAGTTATTGTAAACATTTGAGTTGTATTTTAAGTTCATGTCATTTGAGATTATTTTGTTTAGATTGCATGTAGGATGAGTTCAGTTTAGTAAGTAGATATTTGTGTGTTTGATACTTATTTAACTGCGTGGGGGTTTGATAAATATTTCAGCCGCCTGTGGCTGTTGTATACTATGCTTGTATCTTGGTTTATGGTCACCGGTACAAGGGAGATTCCGGCGAAATTTTTCGGTAGGATTTCCATGTGATTTTTAATCATATCGGTTAAGTAGAGTTAGTAGTTAAGTAATGGTCACTCTTAGAGAGTAGTAGTAGTAGTAGAAGGGTGGTCGTTACACATAGATGATGATTTCAGGGATGATCAGCTTTTTGGGATTCATGGTGAGTCACTATGGTATGTGGATCTGGTTAACTTTTTAGTAGCCTATGATTTCCATGCATAATTTTCAAAAGCACAAAAGGGTAAATTAAAAAGTGATTCAAAATATTATGTGTGGGATGATCCTTATTTGTGGAAATTCTGTAGTGATCAGATCATTAGGAGATGCATACCCGATTTTGAGTTTCAGTCTGTACTTACATTTTATCATTCATCTGAGTTTGGGGGGCATTTCGGACCCCAGAGGACGGCTAGGAAGGTTTTAGAGTGTGGTTTTTATTGGCTTACCCTTTTTCATGATGCTTATGTTTTTTGTAGATCATGTGATAGGTGTCAACGAACTGGGAATATAGGACATAGGAATGAAATGTCTCAACATTACATGCTATTTTGTGAGATTTTTTATGTATGGGGTATTGACTTCATGGGTCCATTTCCTGTCTCTTTTGGATTTGCATATATTCTATTGGCAGTTGATTATCTTTCTAAATGGATGAAGGTCATTCCCACCAGGACTGATGGTTCTTCAGTTGTTGTTAGTTTTGTCAGGTCACATATTTTTTGCAAGTTTGGAGTGCCTAGGGCGATCATTAGTGATCAAGGGTCACATTTTTGTAACAGACACATGAAAGCTATGCTGAGCAGATATGGGGTTTCACATAGAGTTTCTACTCCTTATCATCCCCAAACAAATGGACAAGCTGAGGTGTCAAATAGAGAAGTGAAGGCAATTTTAGAGAAAACTGTGAGACATGACAAGAAAGATTGGAGTAAAAGATTAGATGATGCACTTTGGGCTTACATGACTGCTTTCAAGACTCCCATAGGGATGTCTCCATATAAGATGGTTTATGGTAAAGCTTGTCATCTTCCGGTGAAGATTGAACATATGGCATTTTGGGCAATAAAAGATTGTAACTTTGATGCTAGCTTAGCAGGAGAAGAGAGGAAATTGCAACTCCAAGAACTAGAGGAAATTAGACTTGAAGCATTTGAGAACTCACTGATCTACAAAGAAAAGACCAACAATTTTCATGATAAGCACATTGTGGGTAAGGAATTTCATATTGGAGACAAAGTGCTTTTATATAGGTCACAACTAAAATTGATGAAAGGTACGTTGAGATCTCGATGGGAAGGACCATTTATTGTAACTAATGTTTTTTCTTATGGAGCTATTGAGATTAGGGAGGAGTCCACCGGAAGAATTTTCAAAGTGAATGGGCATCGACTTAAAATTTTTCATGAAGTTAACAAAGAAGAGGAGGTGGACAAATTGAACCACATCGGTGCTATCTACCCAATTAAAGGGGAGTTTGTTCCAACTTAAGTTTTCTTTTATTTTTACATATACCCATGTTTAGTTGTTTCAATAAATTCTTTATTTACAAATAATGGTTTTAGGGTAGAAGAATAAATTCTTTTCCATAGATAATGTTCTTATAGAACTTGGTTTTGAGCTTTGAAATAAGGAATGGTACCCCATTTGCATGATTTCTATGATATGTTAGAAATGGAGGATGATCCTGTCTGAGAAGCTGGACAAGACGGAGATCCGGTAGAAAGAAACCCACCACTGATGAAGAATAATGCCTAGAGAATGCCGATCCAAGAAACCCAAAGCGGATCCAAGAAGATGAAGCCCCCAAATATCCTCTCGAGGCAAAATACCAATGGCGATGAGGAGATCCAATCGAAGAACACCGGCTTTGGAACTCCCAAGGCTCCCTGCGCACAAGAGACCAACCAACACTACCGTCAATGACCTAAGACTGGGGTGGGAATCCCTGGCTAGGCCCTCCGACGCTCAAGTCAGTAATCTCTCTTGGTGTGGAAGAAAGAGGAAGAAGATGAACAGTAGTTGAAAAATTAGGGTTATGAATGTGCCCAATGATGTGTACCTCCTTCGCCAACGGAGAGGATTCCCCTTTTTATACCACTTCATATAACCTCTGTAGTCATGAAGTGGACCCCGGTTTGTTAGAGTTTGTTATGAGATGACGTAAGTTGTGTACTTGTGATAAATGATTTTTTAAGGAATCTTCTTCATACCCCAGATGTACCTTCTTTGTCGTATAACACCTGCAAAATGGTCTGAAAACACATTTCCCGCCAAAAAATATATAACACTGGTTATGCAATCATATACTACAAACATATTTAGGAACTACTTTATTTATAATATCACTTCTCTTCTATCCTACCAGCTTGTTTTCAAAGTGTTCCTATTCTTCTTATTCACCTCTCTTGTTTCTGCTACATCAGAGATAGCTTAATGTACTAATGTTTCTTGTCTTAGTCGGAACTGGGTCTGGCTAGGTTTGACCAATTATTATTATCTCTCGTGAGCTTCCTGAGGAAGTGTTCGTCCGGGCTCCTTTATTTATTATTTTAACTAGTAGTGGGCTATATTTTATCAGATATCTTTCCAAAAATTAGTCAACCTGGGCGATATTAACCTTCCTTCTTGGGGGTATGTCTCGGTCGATACTAGTCTACTTGCTTTGGAAGTATATCCCGGCCGATACTGGTCTACTTGCTTTGGAAGTATATCCCGGCCGATACTAGTCTACTCGCTTGGAAGTATCTCCCGGCCGATACTGGTCTAGTTCCTTTGAGATATATGCCACTCGATATGAGTCTTCCTCCATGGAGGCATGTTTCGGTCGATATTGTCCTACCTCTTTTGAGGTATATCCCGGCCGATATTGGAGTACCTCCTTTGAGGTATATGCCAATTGATATGGGTTTTCCTCCTTGGAGGCATATTTCAGTCAATACAAACCTATCTCCTTTTGAGGTATATCCCGACCGATATTAGCCTACCTCCTTTTAGGTATATGCCAATTGATATGAGTCCTCCTCCTTGGAGGCATATCTCGGTCGATACAAACTTATCTCCTTTTGAGGTATATCCCGGCCGATATTAGCGTACCTCCTTTTAGGTATATGCCAATTGATATGGGTCTTCCTCCTTGGAGGCATATCTCGATTGATACAAACCTATCTCCTTTTGAGATATATCCCGATCGATATTTAGCCTACCTCCTTTAAGGTATATGCCAATTGATATGGGTCTTCCTCCTTGGAGGCATATTTCGGTCGATACAAACCTACCTCCTTTTGAGGTATCCCGTCCGATATTAGCCTACCTTTTTCGTTTGGTTATATCCTTTCCCCCTCTTATCGGGGACCCATGAAACCTAACCCATATCACTAGCCTTCCTTCAAGTCTAGTCGAAGGAGGTGTAGACGACTGACTAGACACAAGTCTGATTTTGTCTCTTCCTACCCGTGACTCTGCCCCAGATATTGAAATGACCTCACAAATTTTGTGTACAACTATCTATTGAAGCTATGTATAGTGATCCTGTGAACCTCAGTACAGTGATTACTTGAGTCTTTTGATCCTTTAAATAGGGTTACAACCTTCTCTCCGTTCACCACCCATCTTAGTTCACTTCCTTCCTTGTTAACTTTCACTGCTCTTTTCTGGCTGAGAGTATGGCTTTGGCTCCTCCTCTTTGGGGGCGACTCTTGTTGGACAAGGCGGGATCTATATATGAGTTTATTCAAGTTTTTGCTTCGGCTAACTCTAGGGTTCGAGGAACTGTCTTAAGAGATGAAGTTTTTCAAAGTTTAGAATTTTCATCCAAAGATGCCAATGTTTTGAAGGCTCAAGAAACTTCAGAGAGATTTTCATTACTCATGGAGGGCCAACTGAATAGCCCATGGATGTCGTGAGAAGGGCACAACACATATTGCCGACGGGCTAAGCTGGGTGGCTTTAGTTGCAGAACTCCAGGGCTTGAGGAGGGAAAAAGCTTTTTCACTTACTTTTCCATCATGGTCTGAATAGATCCATCCCCTTGCCCTTGCCCTTGAGTCTTTCTGCTTCATTATTTTCTTCGTCCGGGGCAAAATATTGCCACTTATGCGCCTTGACAAGCCTGGGCGAGGTAAAATGTTTCCATCTCTGCTCCATGGTAAGTTTGACTATAGTGGGACTGAAATTTTCTAAGCGTTTCAAGAGCTTATGTTTGTGATTTTTGTTATCTGTTTGAGGTTTACTGTTCTGAGGGGAAATGTAGTGTTATATATTTGACCAGATTCTAAATGTAAAAACAACCTTTTGTATTGAATTAAGTGATTCTATTGAATCCTTCTGATTTATAAGAATAAATGTGATGTTGTGCCCATTACCCCTTCATATATCCTATGTGTCATTTATCATGGCCGAGGCTATCTTAACCGTTGGAATACTTCTATATTATAGCTAATGTTATACCAACCAATATTAGCTTATCTATCATAAACAAAACTGTCTTAGTCGATGTTATATTTATCTATTGTAACTAACATTATACCGACTAGTATTGTCTCGTTGATCATAAACAATGTTATTTAAACTGATATTATACTTGTCTAGCATAACCAAAGTTATGCCGGCCAGTATAAAATTATTTTGATCAATGCTAGTCTGCATTTTATAAGGATATTAATTTAAAATCTGTTATTCGCCTAAATCTCTATCCTTAAATGTTTTTGTCCTTAGCCTGGGCTTAGTCAAAATTCAGTCCTTTTCACTTTATTATGTCCAGTTAATTACGTCTCCTTTCGAAACTTCCTAGCTGGTGATTGACTCTTCTTTGGGTAAGAGAATGTTATAAGTGTACCACGAGGTGTTACCAACCCCAACGTGATTCGATCTGTCGCATCCAGTATAAATGCTTCTTTATGATTATATGACACATACTTTCTCTTGCCGCCACGTCACGTAAGCCTTTGCCTTTTTCCTGTGATCCTCAGCGTCTGCTGAGATAAAAGTGTTTTAATCTGACGACGGTTGTGTGTTTTTCAAACCCTAAACCCTTCGTCTTCTTTTCAACTTTGTCCCTTCTTTTCTTTTCCTTAGCGTTCTTTTCTCGCTGCAGTCTTCAACCAAACCCCGTGCTCACCGTTTCTCGATGATCTTCTTTCTTGTTTTCAGTAAGTAATCTGTTGTTTTGCTAGCCTATACTCTTGTCCATGGCTGAGGAAGCAATTGCTCCTTGGTACGTCCACATGTCTTATTCTTTTGATAAAAATGCTAGGCTAACCATCCGTCGTCAGTATGAAATTCCCCGGGAGTATGACATCATAATCCCAAAATCGAATGGTCGTCCTCATCGTCCTCCTACTAATTGCATGACTTTTTTCAAGGATCAGTTGATAGGAGGTTTAAGGTTTCCCATTCCTCCTTTCTTGATCGAAATAAGCCAGTATTTTGATATTCCTTTGCAACAATTTGCCCCCAACGCATTTTGTTATCTATGTGGTAGTTACATGCTGTTTCGTTTGCTAGATATTCCTCCTACTCCTCAAAATTTTTTCATGTTCTCTTATCCCAAGTGTTCGGAACCTGGTGTTTTCTTGTTTCAGTAACGGACTAAAATGGTTCTTTTTGGGGATATGCCCTCGTCTCTCAAAGCTTGGAAATCTCATTTTTTCTTCCTAAAATTTCCAGGACCCATTCCTTGGTCTCATGCCTGGAAATCCTTCTTGCCCCCCTTGCCCGACGTCAGGGAGTTTCATCTTCATCCCTCTTTTCCTATTTATTGTGAGAAGTTGTTAAGTCATTGACTTTCTATTCCCAAGTGGCTGAGAGTCGATCTTCTATACCTGTTTGGCTTAAGCCCCGTCAAACCTGATACTCAAGTCCCTTTAGGTAACACCTTGTTTCTTTCTTCTTGCTTTTAACTAACTAAACTATTTTCATTTTCTATGTAGTGGAGAGCTTTTATGACGCTTTGATTGATGAAGAACTACGTCTGGAAGAGGACGCAATTCATGCCAAAGAAGCCGAACTTCTGGCTGCTATTATTCCTCCCCCTTCAATCGAAGAGCCGACACCTTTAGCTGAGGTACCCAGCTCTTTGGGGGTTCTTGAAGCTCTTGAGGCTCCTGAAGGTCTTTCTGCAGAGATCCTTACTATTTCTTTACCCGCTATTACTTCACCAGTGGCTGCTGCTGCTTCCTCATCTGCCCCTCTTCCCATCATTGAACTCACGTCTTCTGGTAGCCCCAATAAATCAATAGTTGAACTTGCTACTGGCAAATGCCCGGGGCGCAAACTTACCAGAATTCCTCTGTCCAAAAGGAGGCTTGTCCTTCCAGCTAATGAACATGTTTCAGAAGGTTTTGTTCCTGCTGACCTTCCTTCTGATGAACCTACGTTGGCCGAACTTTACCCTTCTCTTAGTTTTCCTGCCTCACCCTTCTCTAATGTCAGTGCTTCTGGCGATGTCTCTTTCACTTTTCCCCTATCTATTCCAACTTCTGGATCTTTACCCTCATCACCTTCTTCTTATTTAGTCTTTGCTCCTCCCTCTATACCTACTTCCTCCTTCTCTGTTAGTTCTTCTACTATTCCTGTCCTCCCCATATTGCTAGGAGGTTCCTTCGCCAGCGATTGGGATGAAGTTCGTCCCATTTTTAAAGAACTCAATACCTCTGAAGCAATTGATCATTTCTCCCATAAGGAGAATCAGGTATGTTTACTAACGTCTACTCTTTATTTCTTAACGGTTATCTCCTGACCTTTTATTATATTTCTAGCGATGGATAGAAAACATGGGCTTATCTCGACTGATGCATAATTTATACAACGAGAACAAGAAACTAAGGTCCGAGAATGATAAGCTGAGACAACATGTTACTGAGTTATCTTCTGCCGCGTTTTCCGCTGCTACCAAGAAGCAACTTGAAGCTCAGATTGAAAGTCCTCAAGCACAATTCAAATCGGCTACGGACCTCAACCAAGAATTAACTTCCAAAATTGGCGAACTAAAGGCTGATTATGAAGCAGAATTGGCTGAAAAACTCAAAGCCCTGCAGCTGAAGGAAGATGAAATAACTTCCTTGAACACCTCCCTTAATTCAGTTAAAACTGAGGTTTCTGTCAAAGAGAATGAACTGAAGGCTTCCCAAACGGCTTTGGTGGTCTACAAGGCGAATGAAGATACTCGTTACAAGGAACCAACCACCGCCATGATTGAATCTCCTGAATTCAATAGGCCGATCGTGAAGTCCATCTTATCAGCCTTTACTACGGGAGCTAAAGGGGCGATTCAACAATTACGAGAGGAGAGCTACTTATCTCGTGACCCTCCTCCTAATTTCCTAAATCGTCGCAAACTCATTGAGAACAAGCCCCCTGATCTATACCCTCAGCTGACCTTAGTATGACTTAAATTCAAATTCTTGTAAAAGGGGGACCCAAACTCTGTGATGACAATCTGACAAACTTATGTGAAGTTGATTATCCCTTTTTCATTGTTAGTTTTACTCTTCCTTATGGCAGTCATCTGTCTTGTTTAAATATATTAAATGTGGCTTGGCTGGTCATCATAAAACCTCACCCAACAGATTATTATGTTTAGACTGTTTCATTATGACCGGACGGTATATATCAATGCTGATAAATACCGTCCAATACTTTATAGATCAATTATGTTTTGTCCGATCTGGCACAGTTTTATTGTGACGTTCCCAATATCGGTCGATTCGTTTTACTTGATTGATTTACGCTCATATCTTCGTATGTCATCTTATATATAAGTCTTATATGGTTTTATCATAGTGTATGTTATTTAACTTATTGTGATACGCCTTTGGTCGACATATTTGGGTGGTCTTTGTCTCGGCTGATCTATTAGAACCGCCCGATTCATATCTATGGACCTCATCCGGTAGCCTCTAACCAAGTCCTGTCTACTAACTAATACCTTGCGCTCAAATTTTGCCTTATTTTATTACACCAATAACTTGAACTTATAATTACTGGACTAATTTTTCTTTATATGTGTCAAGCTTTCTTAAGAATTGTTTCTAAGGAAACTTTACGCATTTTTCGAGGAAGATTACTTAACTTTACCTCTTTCTCTTGATTTTATCCTTTAATATTATCACCCGTTTATGGTGATTGGAATCCCGAGTACTTTTTCTTTTCTTATTTTCTTCTGTTATCTCTGTTTGGGGGTTTTAGCACAGGGCCGAAAGAAAAACAAGGGTTTTACAAAGTTTTCTTCCGCTTTCCCCCGTCTCTCTTCATCTTCCTTGATTCCTCTTCCTTCTATTGCCTCTCTATGGCAATTTCCCCTCATGCATGGTTTCTCTCATGTGCTTCCGACCTTATAGATACAGAAGAAGTGGATTTAAAGGCAACCTATGGTTTTCCTTCTTATATAGCTCGTCCCGCTCCTCAAGATAGTCCACATCTTCCTCCTTTAGGGTGTATATCTATCTTTCGAGATCAAGTCCTACAAGGTTTTCGATTTCCTCTCCACTCTTTTTTCTGTGATGTTAGTCTCTATTTTAATATTTCCCTCAATCAATTTGTTCCTCAATCCTTTTCTATCCTTATGGGTTTTGTCGGGGTATCTAAACTGTTAGATTTTCCCTTGTCTCCTCGTCTTTTTCATCACTTCTTTGTTCCTCGTCGAGTAGACGTTGGTGTTTTCAAATTCCAATCTCGTCCCAAGGCTATTTTGTTCAACCGAATTCCTCCTCAGGGGGAATGGTATCACAAATTTTTCTATATGTGTCTCCCTTCTCCTCCTCCATTTCCCATTCAATGGATATATGACCTACCTTCGCTTCCTAGCACCTATAATCTTCTTAACGATCCCTCTGTTGCTCTTGCCTTACCTAAACTGAGAGAAGCAAAATTCAGCTTGCCGCATCTAATTATGGAGGGTTTGATGTTTCCTTTCGGGATAAGCGATATTGACACCCCTTTGGATGGATCTTTTGGTATGTATAAACATTTCGTTCCGTATTTACTGATTAGTATATCTCTTTTATAATGGTGTTTAATTCCTGTGTTTCAACTGATGTTCTTCTTCCAGCCTTTATGTATAAGAATCCTGCTATGACTAAGTCCTTTGTCAATAATCTTGGAGAAGAATGGTTGCGAGCTCGTCGGGCTAATCCTAATTCCTCCACCCTGGGTTTGCTATCTAAAGAAGAACAACGAGCAAAGGCTGTCGCGGCCATGGAAGAGGAAGAAGAAGAGCCTTTCATTGCCTTAGTCAAAAAGCCAAAGCTTACTGAGGATGCCCCCTTTAGCGTTTTCTTTGGTACTTTTGTGCAAGCTCCTCTTATCCCGGCACCCATTTCTCTAGAGAGAGGTAAGGCACCAATAACTCCTACCCACATTATCTCTAATCCTTCTCTTAGGATGATGAGACCTGGTCTACTCATCCCCTCTTCTTGTGCTATTATTTCAGCTCCTTCTGCTTCTGCTTCTGAGATGACCATTATCCCTTCTGTATCTTCTGCACCTCTTGCATTAGCCTTGTCTCCTTTGGCTTCTAGGCCCCGAGCAAAATGGACACCTTGCCGGAGATCTTCTCCAAGTGCCAGTCCTTCAGCTATTAGTGTTTCCATAACTGAATCAGCCTCTCCTGCATTGCCACCCTCTATTCCATCTAGTTCTTCCTCTGCTTCTCTTGTTTCTACTATTTCTTTTCCTTCCATTGCATCTTCTTCTTCTCTACCTCCTTCTTCCTCCATTCGCCAACCTTTATTTAAATAAGCTATGGGTCTACCCTCTCAATTGGGACAATCCTCTGATCCATCTAGCTATGGTTCTTTGCAACTATAAGGCCTATTGGCCGAATCTTGGCTACAAGGTCAAGAACAACTAAGAGGCCTTAGTCTTCCACATCAATCCGACCACCATAGTCGTCAGGCAGTAGCTGTAAGTATTTCTGGTCATATGTTGTCAATTTCGTATCCTTATCTTTAACTATATCATCATTTTTTGTTTAGTTCCTTGCCTCAAGTCTGTATATCGACCAGCTACTTATGGCTAAGGACCAAGAGAACAATAAGCTAAAAGTTCAACTAGAGACATTGAAGGCTACTTTACCTTCTCATAATAATGACCTGGCTCAATTACAAGTGTAAAATACAGAAAATAGGCGAATATTAATAAGGGAAATTTTTGGAATTTTTGGAAATTTTTCGGAGCTCGTACGGACGAGATAACGGGGATGGAAACGGGGCCCAGGAAAGCCTGGTTAGACTACCCATTTAAGCGAGGAAATGTTTATTTTCTTAAATTCTTTTTCTTTTCTTTTATTTTATTTTTCTTTAATTTCCTTCTTCTCTTCCTCGCTGAACCCTCCCGCGCGTCGATCTTCTTTCCCCCACCGAAATCATCTCATGCCCTAACCGCTCAAGGCGGTTCTTCTCCTTCCTTTTTATTTCTCTTCTTTCGCCTGATTCTTCTCCTCTTCGTCCTCCACCCGACGGTGCCACCTTGCTCCGCCACCTCACTGAGCCGCACGCCGATCTCCCTTCCTTCCAATTACACCACACGAGTGTCGGCCGAGCTTTCTTCCCGCACGAAGCCACCACAGCGACACCGCCTCTTTGCCCTAGCCGATCCTCCTTCCTCGCCGACCGCAAGCCGTGTCCTAATCGGCCGGGCCGATTTCCCCTTTCTCCTCTCCTCTGTGCTACCGCTGACCCAACAATCGACTCCGACTATAGAGTGCCAGTGCCACCCGATTTCTGACTGTCGTCTCTGCCTTAGATTACCGCCCAGTGGTATATTCTGTGCCCTAGTTTTAGCCTTACTTCAGTTGAGCTTTCTTCTCCAGCGATGATCTCTCGTCATTGCCTTGTTGTCGATTCCTTTCTGTGCTCCAGCCACCGGTGGATAGCTGTGGTCGGTCAGAATTTGAGTGGGTTCTGGGTGGTGTTGGCTGGAAAGCTTTTGGTAGCAACTTCTCCGGCAGTGAGTTATCGGCTGAGGCATTCAATACAGGTAAGTGATATTCCGTTTGTTAGGTTAATCCTTATGCTAGGATGATTAGGGTTAAGGAACTAACTCTAGTGGATCCACTGATTTTATTTAATTAGAGTTCGTTAATTGTGTTGGGTTGATTAGTTGGTTCCAATTTATAACTTCATAATTGGATTAGAATTTAGTCTGTCTAATTATTGTATGATAGAATTAGCTAAACTAGACCTTTGTTTAATAACACAGGAGTTTGACGCGAGACGAGTATCTCGATTATCGGATTAGACCTTTTCGATTGGAGGCGGGTACTTTGACTTTATGTCTTTTGATATGCATAATAATGTGTTTAACATATAGCAATGATTGTGTTTTCCATTTGTTTCAGTTGGTCACTACATGATCTGTTACATGTTTACTTGTTTACTTATTATGCACTGCATGTTATTATTTACCTGATCATACAGGCTTTAGAGGTAGTGACACAACCATATTATACATTATGTTCAGGACCTAGGGTTTATTTGATACCCTATCTTATCGGTGTACCTTCCATTTGATACATTGTCCTGTGGTACATACTTTGTATTTATTTATATGGTTATTTTTATGTTGTTCATGATATTGCCATGTTTAGTGTCATGCATCATCTTGCATGATTGCATGCTGTGCGATTATCTACTCCATTATTGTCGAGCACGCGCCATACATGTTTACATGTCTGTACACACCACCACTCATGGGTTAGTTAGTGTGGTATATAAGGCATTCTGCGTGTCTCGTTTGGCTCATTGCACAAGCCTCTGGTCGTTGCTGTAGCACGTGATAGGTCAGTTGGTTCAGTTGCAGAGGGCCTTGTCGTCAGGCCTGCTGTTTGACTTTGCTGGTCCGCCATGGGTAGTGTGATGCGGGGTGGCAGGCAGAGACTCCTCCCGTCATCGTGTGCCGGGGAGATGAGCATTCGCTCCCCATTTATGATTTGGGGTAGGAGTATGTGTACTCACGACATCCCGTTGTCCACGGGGGTAGTGATGTCGAGCGGTTGTCACCCACCCTCGGACTCACCATTGTGTGAGATGGTGGTGTCGTCGGGGTGACCATCATATGCATGATGCATTTATTGTGTGTTCCGTTTACTTGCTTGCATTTATATGGATGCATATGATTGACATGCACGAGGATTATGACACTCTCGATCACGCCACTGTACTTGTACCTTGGTCTGGTGCATGCTTTCTCTGTTTTTTTCAGTTGCATTTATCCTTCTTGTATCAGTGATGACCTTGAGTACAGCTAGTTGTTATATTCTTTATTATAGCCGAAGGGGACTCACACCCTCCTATGTATATTTCGTTTGTTGAGAGAGTCCATAGTGACGCACGAGGATGTTTATCTTTGGCTTTATGTGCTAGACTATGTTTTGAATTTGTTATGTTTTGAATACTTTAGATCCTGTATGGATTGCTTTATTTAGTCGATGACTTTCATTCGGATTTGTTTTACTACATGGCTGCCTAGACGGCAGAAGAGGTGAGTGGATTTATTCCGTCGGATTTGTGCTTTATGGGTGTAGTGGAGTAGGGTTGTTTTCGAGTCATAGTATTTCTGTTCTGTTTGTTTACTACTAAACTGCGTGGTTGTGTCAGCCAGAGGCTGAAAATTTATATAAACTGCGTGGATGGTGTGCTTGTTTGCTTATTATTATTGTTATTATTCCAGCCACATGTGGCTGAGGTATATGGTGATGTAGTAAAGTTTCAGATTGTCCGTCGTACAGGGGAGATGCTGCCGAAATTTCTTCGGACAGAGACTCCTCCGGGGCGTGACAACAAGAGAAAGTGATTTTGCAAGATCGACAATTAGGGACATTGAGACAGGAATTAGAGGAGTCACAACAATTACTGAAAGACAAAGAGCTTGCAAGGAGAACTCTGGAATTACAGGTGGATCGACTACATTCTAGTCTCCGACTAGAGATTGCTTTAAAGGAGAAAGTTCTCTTAGATGCTTCTCATAAAAGTCTTATTTTAGAGAAAGTAGTGAAGCTTCATAATGCCTGTCTTTCTGACCAAGCTCAAGACCTAGCCTCTCATGATTTCACTATCCTACAGGAACAAGAGCAAAGGAAAGCTCAAGATGTTGAATTGTCACTGCTCCAGAAGGAATTGGAACAGCTTAAATCAGAAAAGGATGCTTTAAAAGACCAAAACACAAAACTGCAAGCTGATTTTCAAAGCTATAAGGAGCAAGCGAAGAGTCGATGGGAAGAGTGGAGTCTGACTTATTTGAAGTCTTCAGCGTTTGCCCAAGAATTTGTCCATAGGATAGTGGGTGCTTTAAATCATTCGGTATTGGGAGTTCTTCGACAGTTAAGAGAGGGTGGTTATCTACCCAAGGAACCTCCCCCTTCTTTCATAAGTCGTCGCCGGCTTAACGAAGAGCTACCCGCAGATTTAAAAGGTCCTTTTAATTAATCATGTATATGTATCTAAAAAGATTGTCCATAAAAGACTTGTAACGAAAAAAACTGGTAATGAAAAGAAGTGTAACCAAAACTTGGTAATTAAATGATTGCGATGTATAGGAAATTTTTGATACTTACCTGTTTTTCTATTGTGCTGGTTTGAGAATGCCTCTTTTGAAATGCTTCCAAGCACTAAGTATAAGTTTTATTCGAGAATTCCTTGCTCATCTCTTGAAGTTAATCCTCGTCTTGATGAATCCTTCTGCAGATAACATCGAGTGTGCTTCATATTTCAAAAGAATGAATAATCCCGAGTGATTTTAGATAAGGAACTGTATAAAACTCCTGAGTTCTGAGCTGAGTATAATAATCTGGGCAATTTTTAAATACAGATTTCCATATGAATGGGTCTCCGGATAGAAAATGTGCCATATGCATAGAATTCCCCTTGAACCCTGGCTTCTGATCCAGTGTAAAATGTCAACAAATTTTGTGAATAAATCCATATAACTTTGTATTTACCATGCCAATATAATCCCGGTTGATTAGGCTTTGAAGTCTTCAGTTCCTCCCATGGAAACCTGTCCGAGTTACTTCATGAGATTTCCCAGTCTACTATGGTTCTGTGATGGTTTAAAGTCTCCAGTTCCTCCCATGAAGACCCGTCCGAGTTACTTCATGAGATTTCCCGATCGACTATGTTCTGTGATGGTTTAAAGTCTTTGGTTCCTCCCATGAAGACCCGTCCGAGTTACTTCATGACATTTCCCGATCGACTATGTTCTGTGATGGTTTAAAGTCTCCGGTTCCTCTCATGAAGACCCGTCCGAGTTACTTCATGAGATTTCCCGATCGACTATGTTCTGTGATGGTTTAAAGTCTCCGGTTCCTCCCATGAAGACCCGTCTGAGTTACTTCATGAGATTTCCCGATTGACTATGTTATGTGATGGTTTAAAGTCTCCGGTTCCTCCCATGAAGACCTGTCCGAGTTACTTCATGAGATTTCTCGATCGACTATGTTCTGTGATGGTTTAAAGTCTCCGGTTCCTCTCATGAAGACCCGTCCGAGTTACTCCATGAGATTTCCCGATCGACTATGTTCTGTGATGGTTTAAAGTCTCCGGTTCCTCCCATGAAGACCTGTCCGAGTTACTTCATGAGATTTCCCGATCGACTATGTTCTGTGATGGTTTAAAGTCTCCGGTTCCTCCCATGAAGACCTGTCCGAGTTACTTCATGAGATTTCCCGATCGACTATGTTCTGTGATGGTTTAAAGTCTCCGGTTCCTCCCATGAAGACCCGTCCGAGTTACTTCATGAGATTTCTCGATCGACTATATTATTATACTAATTTATGATGTTTGTACTGACCTTTTTCTGGATTTTTCTTAGGGGAGCTGAATAGATCTTTAAGATTTCCCACTGTTGATTGCTCGAAAAGGGATTATAAAGGTTCTGCCAATACTTACCAATCTGTATGCATCACATTTATTTTTGCGGCGATATTTGCTTTGTATTGCATTTATTGAAAGAAATGTAGTACATGAACTGTAAGGATACTTGTCTTCTTTTCATCGGGAACTTACTTCAGATAATTATGATTTGTTCCTTCTGACATATTCTTAAGTAGCATGGTCTTGTTAAGTCCGGTAAGGTTGTAAATGATTGGCACTCCAGGGACGTTCCAGAATTCTTCCTTTAGTATCTTGGAGATAATATGAGCCTGATACGAGCTTTTCCACCACTTTGTAGGGTCCTCCCCATTGTGGTGCCAACTTACTGACATCCCCGACAGGTTTGATACACTTCCATACTAAATCTCCTACTTGGAAAAATCTGGGAATGACCCTTTTGTTGTAATTTTGTCTCATTCGTTGTCGATATGATACTAGACGAGCAGCAGCTTTATCTCTAATTTCCTCTATCAAATCCAGCTCCATGAGTCGTTGACCCTCATTGTCCACATCATATAATTGTCTTCTATCAGATTCTATTCCCACCTCAATGGGAACTATTGCTTCTCCCCCATAGACTAATTGAAAGGGCGTGATTCCTGTACCTTCTCGAGGTGTAGTATGATATGCCCAAAGAACGCTGGGTAATTCATCTACCCAGCTGCCTCTAACATGATCTAGTTTGGTTTTTAAACCCCTTATAATTTCTCTATTGGTTACTTTTGCTTGACCATTACTTTGCGGATAAGCCATAGAGGTAAAAGCTTGAGTAAATACCATAACTTTTGCACCAAGCTAAAATTCTATCTCCTTGAAATTGTCTTCCATTATCAGAGACTAATTTATGAGGAATGCCAAATCTGCATATGATATTTTTCCACAGAAATTTAATAACTGCATCTTCAGTAATCCAGGCAAGTGGTTCTGCTTCTACCAATTTGGAAAAATAATCCACTGCTACCAATAAAAACCTTCTTTGTGCAGCCGCCATAGGAAATGTGCCTACTATGTCCATGCCCCATTGATCGAAGGGACATGAGACTTTAGAGGTTTTCAACAACTGTGTGGGGGTGATGTGAAATATTTTGATGTTTTTGGCAAGACATACAAGTTCTTACCAACTTATTGGCATCTTCGTGTAAAGTAGGCCAGAAATACCCTGCTAATAAGATTTTACGGGCCAAGGATCTCCCTCCTATATGACTACCACATGAACCTTGATGCACTTCCTGTAGAATAAATTGTATATCTTCCGTGCCGATACACTTGAGAAAAGGCCTAGAAAAAGCTCTTTTATATAATTGTTCTCCTATCATAGTGTACTGAGCAGCTCTCTTCTTAAATACCCTTGCTTGTTCTGTATTACTCGGAAGAGTACCTTGCTGTAGATACAATATGATTTAAGCTCTCCAGTCACCTTGAATTTCTGCGTCAGCTTATCTTTCTATACAAGATATTATCAGCGTTTGTTCTACTGGCCGATCTAGACTCTATGGCACTATAGCAGAGGCCAGCTTGGCCAATTCATCTGCTACCTGATTCTCAGCTCGAGGAATTTTTTGTATATTTACTTCTTGAATTGGGACTTTAACTTATCGAATGCCTCAGCATATAGCTTGAGCATATCATTATTAATTTCAAAATTACCTGATAGTTGTTGGGCTGCTAATTGAGAATCAGAATAAATGAGTACTCGAGCGGCTTGCAATCCAGCTATCAAAGCTTCATATTCTGCTTCATTGTTAGTAGCTCTGTAATTCAATCTGATAGAGAGTTGAAGTCTGTCTTCTCTTGGAGATATAAGAAGAATACCAATTCCGCTGCCCTGTCTAGTTGAGGAGCCATCTACATAAACTTTTCAGATGCTTTCTTCCTCAGGGCTTTGGGCTTCTATAATGAAATCTGCTAGAGCTTGTGCCTTGATGGCTGAGCGGGGTTGATACTGTATGTCATATTCACCAAGTTCAGTGGTCCATTTGATCAGCCGACCTGATGCCTCTGGGTTGAGTTGTTAGAGTGTATACTGAAAGCCTAAGCTTTTGTAAACATTTATTTTGAATAAAGAATCACATTTGGTCAAATCGTCTACATTTGTTGTAGTTGTTCAATTAATTTATATTGTAGATAACATAGTATGTGGTGTCACATACAGAAGATGATGTTATCAGTACCTTATAAATTATAAACAGTAGCTCACGACCAAAATTGAAAGGAACAAACCATTGGAAGGTCGTAGTGTAATTAGGTATTAGTTTATCTTAACTATATAATTACACTAGTACACTTAGAGTGTATTGAGTAGGACCATTAGAGGTTGTTTTCTTTTATACTGACTTTATAAAGGAACAAAGACCTCAGTTATTATGGAAGTGTGTGCTCTTAATCCTAATATAATAACAAGCACATATATTTGATATTTATTTCTTTAATTTATCAATGGGTGAGATTTAGTTCTATGAATCAGTAAGCCCGATAAGTTGGGAAATGATATTACTTATAGTGTGTGTTGTTGATTATAGAAGGAAACTGTGTCCTAGTAATCTAGGTTGATAATGTCCCCAAGATGAGCTCATAAAGATTGTCATGTTAAACCCGGCAGGTGGACTTAGTCCGACATGACTATTCTTGGATGAAGATATTAATTAAATGAGTTGTCAGTAACTCACTTAATTAGTGGACATTTGACATCTTAAACACAGGGAGACTAACACACTCATAATAAGAAGGAGCCCAAAAATATAATTTGGGATTGGTGCGGTAGTTCAATAATGGTTCTCTAGTGGAATGAATTGTTATTGATGAAATTAAGTTGTGTGTTCGGGGCGAACACGGGATGCTTAATTTTATCGGGAGACCAAAATTAATTCCTCCTTTCGGTCCGTATCATAGCCTCTTAATTATAGAGTACTATATCCACCTTCTATACCCACCTAAAGGGGGCCGACCAAGCTAGCTTGGGAATCAAGCTAGGGCCGGCCTAAGCATGGTTTATGGGTGGCCGGCCCTAGCTTGAACCCAAGCTAGAGGGGGCCGACCCTAATGAAATTAAAAAGAATTTTAATTTTAAATTTTTCTTATGTGGAAGATATAATTTATTGGAGAGAATTAAAATTAAAATATCTCTTCTACAAAAGATTAAGAAAAGAGATTAGATCTCTTTCCTTATTTGTAGATAGGAAAAATATTTTATTTTTTCTCTTTGTAAATTATTCACATGTTGAAAAATTAAAATTATAGAAATTTCTTTTTATCAACTATGAAGGGATTTTAAAGGGAAATTTTATTTTTTAAAATTTCCGAAGACAAATAAGGAATTTTTAATTGTTGATTGAAAATTATCTTGTTTGATCTCCATGAGGTGGCCGGCCATTACAAGGTTAATTGGGAAATTTTATTTTATTTTTCTCAATTAATTCATGTCAAGGAAAGTTAAGGAAATTTTATTATAATTAAATTTCCTTATTTGCCAAAGCCAAGGAATATAAAAGAAGGGGTTGGGGTGCCTTCATGAGATACAACTTCTATTATTCTCTCCCTCTTTTCCTTGGTGTTGTGGCCGGCCAACCTCTCTTCCTCTCTTCCTCTTTGTGGTGGCCGAAACTCTTCCATTGCTTGGAGCTTTTGTGGTGGCCGGATACTACTTGGAGAAGAAGAAGAAGAAGGAGAGAAAGCTTGCATCCCTTGGAGTTTTGGTTGGTGTTTTCTCTTCATCCTTGGTGAAGCTCTTGATTTGGCCGAACCTAGCAAGGAGGAGAAGAAGGTGTGTTGGTGGTTTCTCATCTCGGAAGATCGTTTCCCACACAACGTCCGAGGTTAGAAGAGGAATACGGTAGAGGATCAAGAGGTTTTTCTAAAAGGTATAACTAGTATTTTTCCTTTCCGCATCATACTAGTTATTTTTGGAAATAATACCAAATACAAGAGGCATGCGATTCTAGTATTTCGAATATGTTTTTCGATGTTGTGTTCTTTTGTTTTTTCTTTTCCTTGTTATTTGATTGTTCCTTTCGGTTAACCTAAAGTTATTTTAGGAAATTAAATATTAGCTTTCCTTAAAAGGTTTTGTCTAGTCGGTGGTGGTTGCTCCCATATCCAAGAAGGCCATGTGCCTCGCCACGTCAGTACTAGGAACCAATTTTGGAAATTAATATTTAATGGAATTAATAACTTAGGTGATTTGGATCAAACGTGTAAAGTTCCGCAGGAGATCCAAGTCAAAACCTAAAAGAACAAATAGATTAAGTTTTGGATCAAACGTGTTAAGTTTCGCTGGCGATCCAAAATTTAATTTAAAATAACACATGGTAGCTAGGAAAAGGTTCAGACCTTTGTACAAAAATTTTGTACAGTGGAACCTTTAGGTTGTCCGAGTAGCAACCAACAATTGGTATCAGAGCTAGGGTTTTGCCTCTGTGTATTTGGTATTAGTTTAATCATGCACATGTCATACATAATTTAGGCAGGTTAATAGTAGGATGTGCTAACTTTGTGGATGCAGGGTCCAACTATTATGACTTATAGTTTTTATATGTGTGATTGGACCCTTGGACATGTCAAGGGCAATTATATGTGTGTGTATGATTGTATGATAAAATACAGCATGTGCTGTATTTAGTTTTTTATTAGAATTTTATTTTTGATCTAGTTACATGTACATTCCTTTTATGGAATATAGGATCGATGGATGTAAATATTTATTTTATGTTCGATCTAGTTTACATGTACATTCCTTCGAGGAATATAGGATCAAAAATGTAAAATTCTATTTATGTCGCGGATCGAATCTTGCTAGGCGTGGAACCTTTTGAGGACCAGAGGCGCAGCGGAACAAGGAGCAAGATGGATGGCAATTAGAACTGAGCGGTGGCCAAATATGGCGGCTTGGGATGACAACACACACGGATGACAACCATAGATAAAAGCCATAATAGTTGAAAATTAGATTTTCTATTTATTTCTTTTATATTGTCTTGTGCATGTATGTTAGTATACATGTTTAGTAGGCTAGCATAGTTAAAATTCCTCATTTATAAATAACTAAGTGGGAGAGGGATTTTAATAAAATTCCATTCTCCATTCTTGGTGTTTCAGTAATGCTGACAAGCTGCATTGTCAGTGCCTTCCTCCATATCGGATGAGTTTGTTTGTGGATCACTAGAACAAACTTCCATTTTGGATGACTATAAGTAATTAATCCCATCGGAAGGGGCACAATCTTATTAATGGACTTAGTGTCAAGTAATGGTGTACACTTAGGCACATCTAATAGTATCCTCCCCATCGGAGTCACTACTATTATTCGTGTGACCAAAGGATACCAACTATTAATTTTATTTGTCAAAAAGTTAGGTTGACAAAGATAATAAAATTAATGGGTTAAACCCTCCTTTTACAAATGTTGAATTTGTATACGTCCACACTATCGTGTCATACAAAATTCACCGTGTTTTGAGGTGTTGGTTAATTTAAAATAGTATTGTTTGAGGAATCAATATTATTCTAAATTTAGAGTTCTGACCAAAAGTTATTTGTGATTCTTAGGATGACTTTCAACCCACTGTCCATCGTACTACAACAGAATAGACTTATTGGACCTAACTACATAGATTGGAAAAGGAACCTGGACATTGTTCTTACGGCTGAAAGCTATAAGTTTGTCAACCTTGTCCCGATGCTTGGTGAATCTACCCAAGAGGAGATTGAATATCATAAGAGATGGGTAAAGGCAGATGAGATGGCGCGGTGTTACATTTTGGCTTCAATGTCAAATGTATTACAACATCAGCATCAAGATTTACCAACAGCTTATGATATTATGAACAATCTCAAAGAACTCTTTGGTCATCAGGATCGGGCTTCTAGACAAGAAGCCATGAGAAAGATATTGACAGCCACCATGCAAGAGGGTACTCCTGTGAGGGATCATATCCTAAAGATGATGGCTTATCTAAACGAAATACAGATCCTTGGAGGAGAAATTGATGGGGAAACCCAGATCGATATGATCCTCCAAACACTACCTAGAAGTTTTGAGTAATTCCACCTGAATTACAATATGAATAAAAGGGTATATTCATTGGCGGAACTACTGACAGAACTTCAGGCAGCAGAAGGTTTGTTTCGTCATAATTCTCATATTCACTATGCTGAAAATGGTTCTACTTCTAAACTGAAAGGAAAGAAGAAGAAGAAACAAGTCAGTTCAGCAAAGAAAGTGAATAAATCTCAGAGTACAGGACTGTAAGCAGGCAGGACATTGGAAGGCGGACTGTCCTCGTAGGAACCAACAACAAAGGTATATCTCATGCTCTAGTTGTTGAAACATGTTTAGCGATGTTATCTACCAGCACCTAGTGTGTAGATACGAAGCCACTGATCATTGCAGGGGTTCCAGGAAACCCGACGACTATCTGAAGGAGAGATTACCGTCTACATGGGCAATGCTACTAAGGTGGCGGCTGTTGCAGTGGGAGACGTCTACTTATCTTTTAATAGAAATAGAAATTTGGTTTTAAGAAATTGTCTTTATGTACCCAGTTTTAGAAATAATTTAATTTCAGTTTCTAAACTGTTTTTAGATGGATATTCAGTTTCCTTTAGTAACGATGTAGTTATTAAGAGAAATAAAGTGATTATCTGTTCTGGTGCATTAGTTGGCAATTTGTATACTTTAAATCCAATTTCTCCCACAAAGTAAAATATGGAAATTTATAACTCATTTTCTAACTCAAAAAAAAAAAGAGAAAAGAACCTTCCGAAATGAACCAAGCATATCTTTGGCATCTAAGGCTTGGTCATATTAACTGAAGTAGGATTCAGAGGCTTATAGCCGATGGACTTTTGGGTTCATTAGAGTTGAAAATTTTTCCAACTTGTGAATCTTGCTTGGAGGGTAAAATGACCAAGAGGCCGTTTAAGGCCAAGGGGTATAGAGCCAAAGAAGTGTTATAATTGGTTCATTCTGATTTGTGTGGACCTATGTCTGTCCAGGCAAGAGGTGGTTTTGAATATTTTGTCTCTTTTATAGACGATTATTCAAGATACTGATACATTTACCTAATGCGCCGCAAGTCCGAGTGCTTTGATAAGTTCAAAGAGTACAAGGTTGATGTGGAGAAACGACTAGGTAAAAGTATCAAGACACTACGGTTTGATCGTGGTGGCGAATACCTCTTAGGAGAGTTTAGGAATTACTTATCAGAGGCCGGGATTAAATCTGCACCTGGTACACCCCAACAGAATGGTGTGGCGAGCGAAGGAATAGGACTCTTATGGAGATGGTTAGATCATGATGAGTTATTCGAATTACCAAATTCGTTTGGGGATACGCTCTGGAAATGTACATTCGAACTTAGTACCTTCTTAATCAGTTTCTCCCACAGAGTTGTGGAATGGGCAAAAGCCCTAAGACATATTCGGATTGGGGTAGTCCGGCACATCAAATCTTGATAAGTTAGAATCTCGTGCAGAAGTTCGAAGGGTATCCCGGAGGAGCGAAGGTGGTTTATTTTATAGTCCTAAAGAGAAGGTCATTGTTAGCACCAATGCCCGTTTTAGAAGAAGACTATATAATGGATCACAAGCCCATGAAAAGTTGTTTTAGAAGAACTTAGAGAGGACACGTCTTAGTACCAACGATACAAGATGAAGTATCACAAGAGGCGCAACAAGTGTCACACATGATACACAACCACGTGCATCGCCGTAGTGGGAGGGTTGTTAGACTGATAGATTCATGTTTTTGGGAGAGTCTTGGACTTGATCCCGTAAACATGAACCTGATCCCTAACATGTAGCACTCCAAGATATAGATGTAGCATCTTGGCAAAGGCAATGAATTCGAAATAGAGTCTATGTACTCTAATAAGGACTGGGAGCTTGTAGAACCACTGATGGTATAAAAAGCTGGATGCAAGTGGATCTACAAAAGGAAAAGAGGGAGACAGGAAGGTAGAAACCTTCAAAGCTAGGCTTGTTAAGAAAGGGCACTCGAAGAGAGGAATCGATTATGATGAGACCTTTTCACCGGTAGCCATGCTTAAGTCTATCGGATACTCTTATCCATTTTTGCTCATATGGATTATGAGATTTGGCAAATGAATGTCAAGGACTTTCCTTAATGGAAGTCTTGAAGAGAACATCCATATGAAGCACCGAAGGGTTTATTGAAAAAGGCAAAGAGCATCTAGTGTGCAAGCTCAATCGGTCCATTTATGGATGAAGCAAACTTCAAGATCTTGGAACATTCGGTTTAATGAAGTAATCCGGTCATATGGATTTATTAGTGTCCGGATGAGTCTTGTGTATATAAGAAGTGTAACAAACGTGGTGGTATTTCTTGTACTATCGTAGATGATATTTTGTTAATTGGCAACAATGTCAAGGTATTATCGGACGTAAGGGTATGGTTGTCAAATAATTTGATATGAAGGACTTAGGAGATTATGCACACATTCTTGGGATCAAAGTTATAAGGGATCGTGAAAAGAATGTTATGTCTGTCCAAGCTTCATATATAGATACAACTCGCCTTCGTTTTAGCATGTTCCAAAAGGTTTCTTACTTTTTAGGCATGGAGGTAGCTCTATCTAAAGAGATGTCTCAAAGACAAAGGAGATAGAGGACATGAAACCTCTACCGTGAGGGAGGCTACATGTATGCAATGCTATCGATAGATGTGTTTTAGGCATGGTTAGCGGATATCGTGAGTATGGACAAGGACATTGGGACATAAAGCATATATTAAAGTACCGAGAAGGACCAGTAAGTATGGTGTGACTGCTCATGGGTTACTGTCTTTTCAATCGAGACAGAAAGTCTACATCGAGCTATGTGTTTACTTTAGGAGGTGGAGCCATTGCATGGAGGAGTGTAATCGTTCGGACTCAACCATGGAAGCGTATAGCGGCGACCTACGAGGCAAAGAAGCAGTATGGCTGAGAACTTTCTAATGGACTTAGATGTGATTCTGGTTTTACCTAAAATCATCACAATTTATTGTGATAATAGCGATGCAGTTGCAAACTTGAAGGAACCACGAGCCCATAAGGCAAGTAAACATATAAGCCAGTACCACGATGTGATATCGTGAGCGGAGAAGTTGTCAGCCAAGATTGCATCACGGATAACCCGCGGATCCTTTCACTAAGGCCCTTCCAGCTTTCGATCGGCATGTGGAGGAATGAGAATCGGATGTATGGAATATATGGCAGCTTAGTCATTAGTATAAGTGGAGATTGTTAAAGTGTATATTGAAAGCCTAAGCTTTTGTAAACATTTATTTTGAATAAAGAATCACATTTGGTCAAATCTACATTTGTTGTAGTTGTTCAATTAATTTATATTGTAGATAACATAGTATGTGGTGTCACATATAAGATGATATCGTTACCTTATAAATTATAAGCGATAGCTCACGACCAAAATTGAAAGGAACAAACCATTGAAGGTCGTAGTGTAATTAGGTATTAGTTTATCTTAACTATATAATTACACTAGTACACTTAGAGTGTATTGAGTAGGACCATTAGAGGTTGTTTTCTTTTATACTGACTTTATAAAGGAACAAAGACCTCTTATTATGGAAGTGTGCTCTTAATCCTAATATAATAACAAGCACATATATTTGATATTTATTTCTTTAATTTATCAATGGGTGAGATTTAGTTCTATGAATCGATAAGCCGATAAGTTGGGAAATGATATTACTTATAGTGTGTGTTGTTGATTATAGAAGGAAAGCGTGTCCTAGTAATCTAGGTTGATAATGTCCCCAAGATGAGCTCATAAAGATTGTCATGTTAAACCCGCAGGTGGACTTAGTCCGACATGACGATAAGGTTGAGTGGTACTATTCTTGGATGAAGATATTAATTAAATGAGTTGTCAATAACTCACTTAATTAGTGGACATTTGACATCTTAAACATAGAGAGCTAACAGTTACTCATTAGAGCTCCAGTTGGGATCTGGAAGCTCAGTTTAAATAACTCTATTGTCGCCAATTTTTATTTAGTTGTGAGGCATGAAACACGGGATGTAATTTTACTCCTTATAGGATGACTAGTCAAAACAACTGTTTCTGTCTCCTTGGCACCTTCTATGCCCTCAAAAGAAAAATAATTCTAAACTTATAATATGATTGTGCTACACCTCCATTTCATGTGTGCAATAGCTTGGGCTGTAATTAGTTGGGTTGGCAGGTCGGAGCTTGAACCCAAGCTAGAGGGAAATGAAAATGATATGAAAATATAAAATTTTCTTATGTGGAAGATATAATTTATTGGAGAGAATTAAAATTAAAATATCTCTTCTACAAAAGATTAAGAAAAGAGATTAGATCTCTTTCCTTATTTGTAGATAGGAAAAATATTTTATTTTTTCTCTTTGTAAATTATTCACATGTTGAAAAATTAAAATTATAGAAATTTCTTTTTATCAACCATGAAGGGATTTTAAAGGGAAATTTTATTTTTTAAAATTTCCGAAGACAAATAAGGAATTTTTAATTGTTGATTGAAAATTATCTTGTTTGATCTCCATGAGGTGGCCGACCATTACAAGGTTAATTGGGAAATTTTATTTTATTTTTCTCAATTAATTCATGTCAAGGAAAGTTAAGGAAATTTTATTATAATTAAATTTCCTTATTTGCCAAAGCCAAGGAATATAAAAGAAGGGGTTGGGGTGCCTTCATGAGATACAACTTCTATTATTCTCTCCCTCTTTTCCTTGGTGTTGTGGCCGGCCAACCTCTCTTCCTCTCTTCCTCTTTGTGGTGGCCGAAACTCTTCCATTGCTTGGAGCTTTTGTGGTGGCCGGATACTACTTGGAGAAGAAGAAGAAGAAGGAGAGAAAGCTTGCATCCCTTGGAGTTTTGGTTGGTGTTTTCTCTTCATCCTTGGTGAAGCTCTTGATTTGGCCGAACCTAGCAAGGAGGAGAAGAATGTGTTGGTGGTTTCTCATCTCGGAAGATCGTTGCCCACACAACGTCCGAGGTTAGAAGAGGAATACGGTAGAAGATCAAGTGATTTTTCTAAAAGGTATAACTAGTATTTTTCCTTTCCGCATCATACTAGTTATTTTTGGAAATAATACCAAATACAAGAGGCATGCGATTCTAGTATTTCGAATATGTTTTTCGATGTTGTGTTCTTTTGTTTTTTCTTTTCCTTGTGATTTGATTGTTCCTTTCGGTTAACCTAAAGTTATTTTAGGAAATTAAATCTTAGCTTTCCTTAAAAGATTTTGTCTAGTTGGTGGTGGTTGCTCCCATATCCAAGAAGGTCATGTGCCTCGCCACGTCAGTACTGAGAACCAATTTTGGAAATTTATATTTAATGGAATTAATAACTTAGGTGATTTGGATCAAACGTGTAAAGTTCCGCAGGAGATCCAAGTCAAAACCTAAAAGAACAAATAGATTAAGTTTTGGATCAAACGTGTTAAGTTTCGCAGGCGATCCAAAATTTAATTTAAAAGAACACATGGTAACTAGGAAAAGGTTCAGACCTTTGTACAAAAATTTTGTACAATGGAACCTTTAGGTTTTCCGAGTAGCAACCAACATGAGTAACACCCGTCCGAGAGTACTGTTGGTTAATACAATAATTTCATGTGCTAAGAAATATGGGCGCAACCTCCGAGCGGTCAATACTAGTGCATAAGCCAATTTCTCTAGTGTAGTATATATACACTCAGCTCCTTTTAATAAATGGCTAGAAAAATATACAGGTTGTTGTTCTTTTCCCTCTTGTCTGACTAACACAGAGCCCACGGCGTTTTCATTAGCCGACAAATAAACCCAAAGAGTTTCTCTTACTATAGGCTTAGCTAATACAGGGAGAGCAGACAAATAATCTTTTAACTCTTGGAAAACCTTATCACATTCCTCATTCCACTGAAATTTATTGGCATTTCTGAGTATTTTAAAGACATGGAAGCTACGATCGGCCGACCTAGAAATGAACCTAGACAAGGCTGTAATCCGGCCGGTCAGTCTTTGAGCTTCTCTCATGTTGCGCGGCGGCTCCATGTTCTGAAGTGCCTTGACTTTGCTCGGGTTGGCTTCTATTCCCCGCTCGGACACCATATATCCCAGGAATTTTCCCCCTTTCGCTCCGAATAAACATTTATTCGGATATATAGTTCCATATTTCTTCCTATCTGCTTCTGAAAAACCTTATTCATAAGCCTTTGATAAGTTGCTCCTGCATTTTTTAATCAGAAGGGCATAACATTATAACAATAAGTACCATCAAATGTTATGAAACTGACCTTTTTTTGATCTTCTTTAGCTAAGGGAACCTGATGATAGCCCTGATAAGCGTCTAGCATAGAAATGTACTCACATCCAGCAGTGGAGTCCACCAGTTGATCGATCCTGGGTAATGGATAATAATCTTTTGGGAAAGCCTTGTTGAGATCTCGGAAATCAATGCACACTCGCCATTTGTTTCCTGGCTTAAAGACTAACACTACATTAGCTAACCAGCTAGGAAATTGTACTTCCCTGATGTAACCAGCCTCCATAAGTTTAGTTATCTCTTCTTTGATGATTTGGTTCTGTTCCGCACTAAAATTCCTCTTTCTTTGCATGACCGGGTGGGCATCTGAGAAGACATGTAAGGAATGCTCCATGACTGTAGGAGAAACGCCCGAGACTTCTTTAGGCGTCCGGGCAAATACATCATTATTCTTCTTTAGGCATTGTATCAATTCGGCTTTCAGAATGGGATCAAGGTCAGCTGCAATATAGGTAGTAGCTTCAAGCCGACCGGTCTGGATCTAAACTTCTTCCTTTTCTTCATAAACCAGAACATGCTGCTTCTCCTGAATGGCATTAACTTCCATTCTTTGAATCTTTCGGGCAGTGTTAGCTTCAGCCCGAACTATCTCTATATAACATTTTCGAGCTGTCTTCTGATCACCTCGCACCTCCCCAACTTGATCATCAACGGGAAATTTAATTTTTTTTGACAAAAAGTAGAAACGACCGCCCTAAACTCGTTCAAGGCAGGTCGACCCAGTATCACATTATAAGAGGATGGGGTGTCTACCACCATGAAATAAGATCTCCTTGTTCTCATCAGAGGCTCCTCTCCTAGAGATATGACCAACTTTATTTATCCCAACGGTTGCACTTCATTCCCCGTGAATCCATATAGGGGAGTGACCATCTGTTGAAGTTCACTCGGGTCAATCTGTAGTTGATCGAAAGCCTTCTTAAATATAATATTGACAGAACTGCCCATGTCTATGAAGGTACGAGAGATAGCGTAGTTGGCTATCACTGCTTTAATGGTCAGGGCATCATCATAGGGTATTTCTACCCCCTCGAGATCTCTAGGTCTAAAACTTATTTCAGGACCAGCTGCTCGCTCCATGCTACACCCCACAGCATGAATTTCTAGTCTTCGGGCATGTGCTTTCCTATCCCTATTAGAATCCCCATCAGTGGGCCCGCTTGTAATCATATTAATATTGCCCCGAACTGCATTACTCCTGTTTTCTTCTTGTCGAGTTGTCATGGCTTCAGAAGGGGCTTTCTCTGATACTTGACTAGTACCGGCCGGGTTGGGCAATGCATCCTGCCGAGGCTCGACCGGATGATATTCCAACTTGAGCGGACTTTGCTGTCTAGGGTATTGTTGCCGATAATAATTTTGCCTCTGATAACGCTCTCTATTAGCTCATTTATTTCTTAAAACAAAATAGTTTTCAGTATGATGACTGCTAGTTTTATGATAAGTGCACCATCTCCTTGGTGCCTTCCTCTAGATCTCCACATGTTGTTGCACCTCTGGACGATATTGTTGACGCGGTGATGAGTTGCTCTAGGCCCTTGGTGGAGGAACACATGTTTCTCCTTAACCTCGGATAGAGAGAGAATTCTTCCTCCTTCGTGCGGCTTCTTGCTTCCACATTAACTGAGTTGCAATCAAGGAATCAAAATTAACAGGAGGATTTCTCACTAAATCTTTAAAGAAATCATTATCATTTAAACCCTGAGAGAAAGCGCTTACTAATATTTCTATGGTGGCATTAGGTACATCGATAGCTATTTGATTGAACCTTTTGATGTAGGCTCGGATGGACTCCTTGGATGCACATTGAAAATAGACTCAAGGAGTCTTATGATATCTCTTGTTATGGAAAATGATGCGAAAAACTTTCAAGTCTTTGAATTTTGAATAGACTTCTCGATCTCTTAAACCAACGCTCAGCCTCCTCCAAGAGTAGTAAGAAACATCCGACATTTCACCCCATCGAGAATTGTTGTAATAATGCTACATTCTCATTTCAATAAATGATCCTCTGGATCTGTTGTTCAATGTACTCCGATCCGAAGATTTTGATACCGGGAAGCGGATCCTCTAGTACACTTTGAGAGAATGGAGAGACTGACCTTTCTCGTGAGCTATCTCTAGTTATCATTTTGATCTTACGCTTTTCTCTGTGAAGGAGGATGAAACGCCTGAAAATTCTCAAAATAATTATTAGAAATATCCTAGTATTTTCTAAATTTTAGGATATTTTACAAAATTTTTAGAGTAGCGAAGTAGCAAAAATAAATAGAAAATAGCCTACGCGGGAATTGAACCCAGGACCTATTGGGTCCTACGACTTATAGCGGACTCTAGTAACCAAGTGAACCTGAAAAAAAAGGGAGGCAATTAAATTTATATTAGAGTTGGCGAAATTACCCACTTATTATAAATAGGGAATTAATAAGCGAAGAGTTATTTTTTAACGTAACTTTTCCTCCTCACCCTTCAGCCCACCTCTCTTCCTCTTCTTCTCTTCGAACCAACCACACACACCTAGGGATTCCATCCCTAGGGCCATAGGAGGAATTTCCATGACATCTTGATACGAGGATCGAACCGACCGACCTGGGTACTAAATCAGGAGTGGCGGATCTACATAATCTATCAAACCGCTAAAACCGCGGGTAAAATAAAAATTTCACTAACTGACTCGATGCTGTTATAAGGAAGGATTCAAGACCCTTTCCGGTTGGTGTACATGTGCTAAGGAGGATACTTGACCTCCCATCCCGGATGAACTTAACGATCCTTTAGGAATCGATCAACTGATCGTGAACTTACGGCTGCTGATGGACCGCCGGATGATCTCGATCCGTGCGGTCGGATCGGCGCCCGATCTCCGATCGGTCTGCACACCGGATGCCTTATAATGCGCATCCCGTTGTGCCCGACGATGACCGGGGACCAGAGGAGAGAGAGCATCAGTTGCGGATCGGCCACCGGACTTACCGGACCGATCGTCGTCGCGAGACCGACTGTAGTTTGATTTCATTCGAACTCGACCACGGTGTGCCAAAACACTCCATAACACTATCTAATGCATGATAAACTATTCTAATAACACGTAGTAACAATTCTAAACTTAAACCCAAGCAAGGTTTACTGGTTCATGACATTTTGACAACTTAAAGTGCATGAAGGTATGAATTTCCAAAAGTTCTAACTGCTTAAACTTGCTAAGGTTCAAAAGTGCCCAAAACATGAAAACTAAACTAATAACTGTAAAGTGCTAAAGTAAATGCTAAATCCTCAGAGGGTCTTTCATTCCAGTTCCTGCCACACACATCCTCATTTGCATTGACCTCCAGCCTCCACTGCTAGTCCACTTTTCCTTTACCTTTATCTGCAGTATAAGAAAAGTAGTATCTGTAATCTAACAAGCTTAGTAAGAAACCATCTACCTCACAAAAACATGCAACGATGCGAGTATGGTTTCAAAACATGCTATTTGAAAACTGAACTGAGCATGGCAACATGGCGTGGCATACAAACATGTACTGAACTGATCATGGCATACAAACAAATACTGAAACTAAACTAAGCATACATACTGAACTGGTCATGCATATACATCTAACTGGACATGAACTCAAATCATGAAACTTAACTGAGATAATCAACTGAAACTGAAACTAAGTTAGTGTTTCCATCACTGATTACATATTTGGAAAAACTATATATAATAATAGATGAAAATACTAAACATGCTGCTGGTGCCCGTTATTGTGCGCGCATCCCTACGAGACCCGGGATTCCGAATTCAGCAGGGTTACTAGGTTATCTGAACCTAGGGACGACTGTGGGAGTCCAACCATGGATATCTGATCCAAGTACAATGCCAACTGAATAAAAGTAAAATCCTGAATACTGTTTTATTAGGTGTTATCTGAACCTAGAGCTAGGTTATCTGAACCTAGAGGCTACTGTGGGAGCCTACCCAATGGATATCTGATCCATATAGCTATAATAACTGATAAATAACTGAATAAAATGTTTCTAATATATTTACATGCTGTTAGGACGCCTACTAGTGCATCCTTCTGAACTGGGCATTCTACCGAATGCTTGGTGTGCACTAAAAGCACACCCTAAAACTGAAAACTGTAAAATTACTGAACTAACGCCAAAACTAACAAGAAAGAGCAATTATACTACAGGTGAGGGGTTTCTTACCTCAATCGCAAGGTTTTCTTACGATTCTAACCGCTAGGTTTTCCGGAAAACTGCTCCGTTCGACGAACCGCTTACGTCCTCGCGTTCCTCTCACGGAGAAGAACCTTTTTCGTGTTGGAGTCGTCGCCGGAAGATGTTCCCTTGACCGTTGGCTTGGTGTGTGCCGTGCGTGAGGAAGAGGGGAAGAGGAGAGGTGCGGCGGTTTTAGGTTTCGGGTGAGGAAAAGCTACGGTGAGAAAATAATCTAAACTTCTCACTTAAATCCTTTTTTATATTTACTAATTAATTCATCCAGAATCAATTATAAATATAATTGATTCCCTCTTCTTTCAAAGACGGTTCAGTTACTAGCATTATCCTTACACCATAGTTTCTGGTTCGATTCCCTTTAAGCTATGCTACCTATTTGTTTTTGCTATCGGTACTCTAAAATTATGTAAAATATCCTAAAAATCTAGAGAAATCATAGGATATTTCTATAATAAATTCAGGATTTTTGGGCTTTACAATCCCCATACCTTATAAAAGTTCATCCAGAACTTAAAACAATTTGGTACTTGCGTTCCTCATTCGCCTCTCGTTCCCAAGTTTTGCGTGATTTTCTTTGACTAATGGTACTCTAATGTTCTTTATTCGATCTATTATCCGAATAGGTCACGTCATAGCTGAGATCATCACGGACTGCTAACTGGGGCTCAATCAATCACCGGTGGCGTCGAATATGCTTCAAAGAAGACAGATAACGAATACGCACAATGACATCTCCCGAGGTAGCTCTAGCTCATATGCTACCTTGCCCACTCTCTTCGTGATAAGGTATGGTCCCACATATCCGGGAGCTAGCTTGCCCTTCTTCCCAAAATGCATGACCTTCATGGGAGCTACTATGAGAGCCCCCAATCGAAAACTCTAGGGGTCAGTCCGACGTAGCTCTTCCGACCGCTCTCTCAGTGCTCTCTTATACTACCGATGCTGGCTATGTGGTATCTCGCTACTAGATCGCTCAAGCTCTAGTTCCTTCCGCTCACCACTCTCATACCCCATTGGTGATCTGCACCTCCGCCCATAGAGTGCCTCATAAGGTGCCATGCCGATAGTGGCATGATAACTGTTGTTGTATGCAAATTCTGCTAGACTCAGATATTTGCACCAACTTCCCTTGAAATCTAGGGCACAAGCTCGGAGCATATCTTCGAGTACCTGGTTTACTCGCTCCGTCTGACCATCGGTCTGAGGATAGAAGGTTGTGCTAAATTTTAACTGGGTGCCCATAGCTGACTGCACACACTTCCAGAAGTGTGATGTAAATCTGCTGTCTCTATCTGAAATAATGGTACGTGGGACTCCATGAAGTCTGACGATCTCCTGGAGATACAACTGAGCTAGCTTCTCCATGGAGTAGGATATCTTGATAGCTAAAAAGTGGGCTGACTTAGTCAACCTGTCGACTATTACCCAGATGGCATCAAAACCATTCGTGGTTCTGGGTAGTCCCACTATGAAGTCCATAGAGATATCCTCCCACTTCCATTCTGGAATCTGTATAGGCTGCAGAACTCCTCCTGGTCGCTGATGTTCTGCCTTGACCCTCTGACAGGTGAGGCAGATGCTAACATATCTGGCGATGTCTCGCTTCATCCCGGGCCACCAAAAATGGTTCTTCAGGTCTTGATACATTTTGGTGGAACCTGGATGCATCGCATAGGGAGTCTTGTGAGCCTCATCTAAAATTTGTCTCCGTAGCTCCTCCTGATCTAGAACACAGAGTCTGTCACCAAAATACAACACCCCGCTATCGGACACTCTGAATTCTCCACTTTCTGATTCTGCTAGCCCTTGCTTGATTTTCTGAATTTCAGGGTCCTACTCCTGAGCTAACTGAATATCACCAAGCAAGGTGGACTCTAAGGTCATAGTAGAGAGCTGTCCAACGATGAGTTCAAGACCGAAATCTACGATCTCCTTCTGTAGGGGCGGTGACATGGCTGTAAGAGATAATAAGGTAGCACTGGATTTTTCTCATCCACCCTGATCACTTTTGGCTTTCCACGGTGGTAAAGGATGTCACAGACCATCTTTATCTTGCACATTCTTCACAGATCCTTGAGGTTTAGGTACACAGATGTACTTTTAGACACTCTGCACCGAGCTCCATATAAGTAATGTCTCCAAATTTTGAGAGAGAACACTGCTGCAATTTCAAGGTCATGAGTAGGGTAATTCTTCTAATCCTTGAGTTGTCTCGGCAGGCATGGCGATCACTGCCATTTTGCATCAAGATCGCTCTTCCTAATCCCAACTTAGAGGCATCACTATAGACGAAAGGCGGTTGTCAGTGAGCAGCCAAAATGGGAGCCTGGTCAATCTCCTTTTGCTTCGTTGCTGCACGTTCTCTCAGTCTCACTCGTCCAAAATTTTCGTTCTTTCTGATAAGAGCGTTGGGAGGCTATCCCTGGAGAAGTCCTCTACAAACTTCGTAATATCCTCGCTAATCAAGAGCTCCCGATTGGCGGTCGTCTCTTCCAATCCGCTTCTATCTTGGCCGGATCTACCATAATACCATCCTTTGAGATGATGTGACCCAGAAGGACACTGATCTAGCCAAAATTTCATGAATTCAGTAGATTCATTACTGGCGAATACATGCCGAATACTAGTTTTAGGTGCTCAGTGTTCTTCCGAGTTCCCGAGTTAGATAAGAATGTCATCGATAAACACAATAACCGATCTAAATACTCCCTCAATACTCTGCTCATGAGATCCATGAATGTAGGAGCATTTGTCACGCTAAAAGGCATGACTACGAACTCGTAATGTCTATTCCGTCCCGAGTCTTGTTATATCACCCTCCTTGACTCGATATGATGATCTGAGGTCAATCTTAGAGAACACCGCGCTCCCTTTAATCCGGTCGAACGGTCATCTATTCCGGAAGAGGATACATGACGATCAAAGCTTTTGAGTTGGATTCGAAAGGCATGCTTCCATTCCTTCTCTTCTCACGACACAGATGCTCCCGCCCCTGTGGAGTGACTGACTAGGCGATGAAGCCCTTGTCAAGCGACTCCTGTAGTTGCTCATGAAGTTCTTCAGTTCTGAGCCATGCGGTAGGCGCTTTGGAAATAGGATTTGTGCCGGGAAGAGCTCTATCTCAAATTCAATCTCCGACGGTGCTAGGCCCGGTAACTCTTCGGGAAGACCTGGGTAGTCAAATACAACTCGGACCTCTGCTAGTTGTTGGTCCTTGTCCTGGCCGGTATTGACTACTTGTGCTAGGTACCCGTGACATCCCAAATCCATCAACTGTGCCTTCATTACGAGAGGAATTTTCGGCTTTTCTCTTGGTTCTCCGTACTGAATCTGCTGTGGCTGGAATACGACTTTCTGCTTACACTCTATGGAAGCACCAGATCCGATCGTAAAGTCCATTCCAAGGATGGCGTCGTGAGTCATCATTTCCAGCAGGATCGTATCACAAAGAGTTCCTGCCCTATAATGACCCTGCACCGCCTCGAGCATGCGTTGATGCCATGACCTCTCCTGAAGGTAGTGCTGTCGAAACTGACCACCTCTGGGGGTATTTCTAATTTCTCGGAGAACATCCTGGCTATATATGAATGGGTTGCCCCAAGATCAAATGTAAACAGAGCACTATAACGAAAAATGTTAATCTGACCTGTGACAGTCGCCGAGGCATTTGCTACATCCTCTCCGTGAGTGAGTAGATCCTCGATTTGCCATAGCCGAGGGGCTTCTAATCCGCCGCGATAAGTGGGTTTCTAGAGCGACGCATCCGATGTAATCGAGCCGGGCCCGGCCTCGATCAATCCTGTGGGGCCGAGGAAGACCGGTCTTGTTCGGGCACTGCTTGGCCATGTGCCCTTCTTGTCCACATTCAAAGCATCCTCGTGTGCCCTTGCGACAAACCCCTGGGTGGAATTTCCCACAAGTGGCACACTTTGGATAACTGGGTTGTTTGCTAGATGGTCCTCCTTTTGAGTCACTCCCTGATTTGCGCTTGCTGTTGGAGTTCCCTTTCCAGTTGGAGCTATGTCCCTGTTGTTTCTGCTGAGTACCTGAGCTAGCTTGTCCCTTGGGCTCTGTGGAAACCTGCTTCTGCTGGGTGATATTGTGCTGATAGTGCTCGGTGATCAGAGCACTACTCACTAGCTCCTCTGTGGTTTGTGGCCTATGAATGCCACCAGCCACATTCATTGCGATCTCCTCGTCCGAGCATCTTCAAAGATCGCGACTCGTTCCTTCTCGAGCTGACTAGTTCGGACACAGACGGGCCAACCTTTAAATTTCTTCACGGCCTCTGAACGACACGCTGCCCGACGAAATTCAGAACTCGTCATAGTGTCGGTTCGTGAGACTGCATGTGAAAGAATTCCTCAAGAATTCTTTCTCAAAGTTGGCCCATGTCATCCGGTTTTATGGCCACTTCGATTTAATCCGCCCCACCACATGCGTGCATCTCGTTAAAATGTATGAGGCACACTTCACCTTTCGCACTACCGCGGCTCCATCGTGCTTTCCGGTGTTTTAAACCATGCCCGAGCATCCCATGGTTCGCTGGTGCCAGAAGTTCTCGGCTTAATTCTCTGCCAATGGATAAGGTAAGCTTCTCTTTTAGCCCCTGCTACTGGCTGAGCTGGTACTACCTCCGTGATTACCGGAGTCGTGAGGTTCGTACTGGAGTGACTGGGGAGTAGTCTACGGTTAGCCTTTAAGGAGGCTATCTCCTGCTGCTGTAGCTGAGCCACTAGTGCTGTAAGGCTGGGGCTCAGCCGCTGATGCTTTCTTAGCTGGACGTCCTCGTACCATTTTCTAAATAGCAGAGAACACATATATATAACTAGGCTATCATGTCATAGTTAACTACTCGTAACATGTTAAATACTATCACTGTAAACATGAATTAATTAACTACTAACATGAGAGCAAACATGAAAAGCACATATAACCGATATGAAAGATGAAAACAAAATTGAGTGAGAGATGTTCTTACTTGGAAGCTGAGGCACAATGTCGATGTGTGTGTAGGACGAAGGAACACCGCTCGATACCACTCTGAACGACCCGACTCCTGGGTACTAAGCTGTGAGCCGGATCGCTACATTAACCACTGAAACTACGGAAACTGGGTAAAATAAAATTTCACTAATCGACTCGGTTAATCCGACACTGATACACCCATGCTGTTATAAGGAAGGATTCAAGACCCTTTCCGGTTGGTGTACATGTGCTAAGGAGGATACTTGACCTCCCATCCGAGCTAGGAACTCAAAGCTAACTTGCTGGGTCGATCCACGGATCGATCAAACTGCCGCGATTTCAGATCGATCCGCGTCCGGACCGATCCGAAGGTCGGATCGGCGGCCGATCTGTGGGTCAGATCGATCGAACTGACCGGCCGATCCGATCCAGAGGATAACATATCAGATGATCGGACCGACCGAGCCACGATCGGTCGGAGACCGATCGAGTCTTTCACCCGGAACTCGATTTCAAGACTGTGCCAAAACACTCCATAACACTATCTAATGCATGATAAACTATTCTAATAACACGTAGTAACAATTCTAAACTTAAACCCAAGCAAGGTTTACTGGTTCATGGCATTTTGACAACTTAAAGTGCATGAAGGTATGAATTTCAAAAGTTCTGCTTAACTCATGGTTCAAAAGTGCCCAAAACATGAAACATGAAAACTAAACTATATCGTAAAGTAAATGCTAAACTCGGAGGGTCTTTCATTCCGCGCTCCACACATCCTCATTTGAATTGACCTCCAGCCTCGCTAGTCCACTCTTTCCTTTACTTTATCCGGTAAGAAAAGTATCGTAAGTTAAGTAAGAAACCATCTACCTCACAAAACATGCAACGATGCGTAGTATGGTTTCAAAACATGCTATTTGAAAACCGAACGAGCATAGGCAACATGGCATGGCATATAAAACATGCGAATCGAACTGATCATGGCATACAAACAAGAGCAGTCTATTTCATAGCATACCGAAACTGGCATCATGCATCATATATACATCTAACTGGTCATGAACTCAAATCATGAAACTTAACTGAGATAATCAACTAAAAGTGTTTCCATCACTGATTACATATTTGAAAAACTATATATAATAATAGATGAAAATACTAAACATGCTCTGCCGGTGCCTGCAATCAGATTTCATCGGCGCAAGATCCCTACGAGACACAGGATTGCAAGTTCCAATCCAAAGGGTTACTAGGTTATCTCGAACCTAGGGACGATCGGGAGTCCAACCCATGGATATCTGATCCAAGTACAATGCCAATAAATAAAATATCTAACTTATTTTACTTTGTTTTTCTAGGTTATCTGAACCTAGAGGCTACTGTGGGAGCCTACCCAATGGATATCTGATCCATATAGCTGTAATAACTGATAAATAACTGAATAAAATGTTTCTAATATATTTACATGCTGTTAGGACGCCTACTAGTGCATCCTTCGAACTGGGCATTCTACATGCTTGGTGTGCACTAAAAGCACACCCTAAAACTGAAAACTGTAAAATTACTGAACTAACGCCAAAACTAACAAGCGAGAGCAATTATACTGCAGGTGAGGGGTTTCTTACCTCAATCGCAAGGTTTTCTTATGATTCTAACCGCTAGGTTTTCCGGAAAACTGCTCCCTCGCGTTCCTCTCGCGGAGAAGAACCTTTTTCGTGTTGGAGTCGTCTCCGGAAGATGTTCCCTTGACCCTTGGCTTGGTGTGTGCCGTGCGTGAGGAAGAGGGGAAGAGGTGAGGTGCGGCGGTTTTAGGTTTCGGGTGAGGAAAAGCTACGGTGAGAAAATAATCTAAACTTCTCACTTAAATCCTTATTTATATTTACTAATTAATTCATCCAGAATCAATTATAAATATAATTGATTCCCTCTTCTTTCAGCACGGCCCTGCTGGGTTCAACTGGTTACTAGCATTATCCCTTACACCATAGGTCTCGGGTTCGATTCCCGCCTAAGCTATTTTGTGACCTATTTGTTTTTGCTACTTCCGGTACTCTAAAAATTATGTAAAAAATCTAGAGAAATCATAGGATATTTCTAAAATAAATTCGGGAATTTTTCGGGATTTACAAGGACCCCCCCCCCCCCCCCCCCCCCCCGCGAGAGGAACGCATAGATTCGAAAAGATTGTCGAAAGGATCGTCTTCTCCGGGAATCTAGCGATTAGAATCGTAAGAAACTTCGAGCAGGAGGTAAGAAACCCCTCACCTGCAGTATAAGTAGCTTCCGTATGAATTTTATGCTTCAGTTTAGTAGTATGTAGATTTTCGGCACCAGGGATGCGAATCAGCGCATACCAAGTGTTCGATTAAATTGCTAGCCCAGTTAAAATGCAACTTAGGCATTTTATTAGCTTAGAGAAATGCAATAGAAGCATTTTTACAGCTTATTTAGTCTTGCTTCAACTTTTACAGACTAGATGCACAGTCGCCTCTAGGTTTAGATAACCTAGTTCTGGGTTTAGACAACATAGTAAAAGCAAGACAAGAATTATTAGCTTATGTTCAGTATTTTATTTTCTCAGTGGCACTGTACTGGATTAGATATCCATTGGGTTGGGCTCCCATAGTCGTCCCTAGGTTCAGCTAACCCCGGGTTTAGTTAGGGATGCGCGCACAACAAGTACAGTTGCCGGGCCCAAACCGCAGCATGATTATGTATTTTCACTTATTATATATAGTTTTCAAACTCTCACAAGATTGTTATGTGAATGCAGTATAGCTTCAGCATTAGTCTAGCACTAGCTTAGCTCAGCTTTCTGTATCAGATTAGTTTCCCTATTGATACAATGTGCTAGTTATGATTAGCTTTATTGCCATGATTAGTTTGATTTCTATGTGTTGTATGCCATGCCATGCTTAGCATATTCAGTATACATATATTTCAATAGCATGTTTTCAAAGCATAAATTGAATCGTATGCATGCTTTGTGAGGTAGATGGTTTCTTACTAAGCATAAAGCTTACAGATACTCTTTCCTTATACTGCAGATAAAGGTAAAGCAAAGATGGACTAGCGGAGGCTGGAGGGCAATGCGATAAAGATGTGTGTGGATGGAACTTGGAATAAAGACCTTGGAGAAACTAGAAATAAATCTGAAACTTTAGCATTATATTAAGTTGTTACTTTCCTTATTTCAGTTATTTTAATGCTATGAATCCTGAAAGACCTGGTTAGATTGTTAGTATTCCTGCTTAGAATGTCATTTAGTGTTATTGGGATGTTTATGGACATGTTAGAACTTGTGTGTGTGAGTTTGGCACGAAATAGTGCTGAAATCAGACTGGTGGTACGAAATCAGAAACCCCAATCGATCGGCCGATCGATTGGAGGCTTCTCAATCGATCAGCTGATTGATTGAGAAGTTCGTACCACGAATAGTAGGCCTCTGGATCGATCAGCCGATCGATCCAGCAAATTTTGTCGCGAACAGAGAGCTCTGGGATCGATCACCGGATCGATTGACCAGTCTGGATCGATTAGCCGATCGATCCAGAATATTGTCCCGAGCACAGTAGCGTGCTGGATCGATCACTGGATCGATCCAACCTAAGTCCAGCATACAGTAGCCAGCTGAGTCGATCACTGGATCGATTCAACCATTCCAATCGATCTGTGGATCGATTGGGAGGTCTGATAACAGCTGGAAAACGTTATTTCAGTTCCTTGACCATAGGGGATGTAGTATATGTTAAGTACACTTTAGTTACGCCCCTTAATACATGTAGAACCAAGAAATGTTGACAGTTTAGCAAAATTTTAATTAGTACAGCTTCCGCACCTAGATTTGATGATGGTCTTGGAATAGTTAGCACAGCATAATGTGACGATCGGCCTTACAGCTTAGTTAGTAGAAGGCGGGTCGTTACACGGGCCTTCTACCCCCCTGCTCCATGGGAGTGCCAAGAAAGGCTAGTGGACGTCTTGTCGGAGAAACGGCTCCTGGGGGAAAATACGCATGTTCCTCCTCCTCCAGCTCTTTTCCTTTCCGATGCTCAGTAGTTGAAATTGTCGGATTATGAGATGTTGGTAGAGTAGCCCTAGTGTGAGCCTAAAGTTGTTGTTGTTGTTGTTGTAAGGCTTTTTGTACGTGAGAATTGATGAGGAAATCCAGATCCTCACGACTAATAGTGAGTAGGTTTGATTTTCCGGCCTCTTCCATCTTGTAGTCTCAGATTCAGGTGAAAGTTCCCACAGACGGCGCCAAATTTGATCCTGTCTGAGAAGCTGGACAAGACAGAGATCCGGTAGAAAGAAACCCACCGTTGATGAAGAATAATGCCTAGAGAATGCCGATCCGAGAAACCCAAAGCGGATCCAAGAAGATGAAGCACCCAAATATCCTCTCGAGGCAAAATACCAATGGCGATGAGGAGATCCAATTGAAGAACACCGGCTTCGGAACTCCCAAGGCTCCCTGCTCACAAGAGACCAACCAACACTACCGTCAATGACCTAAGACCGGGGTGGGAATCCCTGGCTAGGCCCTCCGACGCTCAAGTCAGTAATCTCTCTTGGTGTGAAAGAAAGAGGAAGAAGATGAACAGTAGTTGAAAAATTAGGGTTATGAATGTGCCCAACGATGTGTACCTCCTTCGCCAACGGAGAGGATTCCCCTTTTTATACCACTTCATATAACCTCCGTAGTCATGAAGTGGACCCCGGTTTGTTAGAGTTTGTTATGAGATGACGTAAGCTGTGTCTTGTGATAAATGATTTTTTAAGGAATCTTCTTCGTACCCCAGATGTACCTTCTTTGTCGTCTAGCACCTGCAAAATGGTATGAAAACACATTTCCCGCCAAAAAATATATAACACTGGTTATGCAATCATATACTGCAGACATATTTAGGAACTACTTTATTTATAATATCACTTCTCTTCTATCCTACCAGCTTGTTTTCAAAGTGTTTCTATTCTTCTTATTCACCTCTCCTGTTTCTGCTACATCAGAGATAGCTTAATATACTAATGTTTCTTGTCTTAGTCGGAACTGGGTCGGGCTAGGTTTAACCAATTATTATTATCTCTCGTGAGGTTCCTGAGGAAGTGTTCGTCCGGGCTCCTTTATTTATTATTTTAACTAGCAGTGGGCTATATTTTATCAGATACCTTTCCAAAATATTAGTCAACTTGGCTGATATTAACCTTCCTTCTTGGGGGCATGTCTCGGTCGATACTAGTCTACTTGCTTTGGAAGTATATCCCGGCCGATACTGGTCTACTCGCTTTGGAAGTATCTCCCGGCCGATACTGGCCTACTTCCTTTGAGATATATGCCACTCGATATGAGTCTTCCTCCATGGAGGCATGTTTCGGTCGATATTGTCCTACCTCTTTTGAGGTATATCCCGGCCGATATTGGACTACCTCCTTTGAGGTATATGCCAATTGATATGGGTCTTCCTCCTTGGAGGCATATTTCGGTCAATACAAACCTATCTCCTTTTGAGGTATATCCCGGCCGATATTAGCCTACCTCCTTTTAGATATATGCCAATTGATATGGGTCCTCCTCCTTGGAGGCATATCTCGGTCGATACAAACCTATCTCCTTTTGAGGTATATCCCGGCCGATATTAGCCTACCTCCTTTTAGGTATATGCCAATTGATATGGGTCTTCCTCCTTGGAGGCATATCTCGGTCGATACAATCCCATCTCCTTTTGAGGTATATCCCGGCCGATATTTAGCCTACCTCCTTTAAGGTATATGCCAATTGATATGAGTCTTCCTCCTTGGAGGCATATTTCGATCGATACAAACCTACCTCCTTTTGAGGTATTTCTCGTCCGATATTAGCCTACCTTCTCCGTTTGGTTATATCCTTTCCCCTCTTATCGAGGACCAATGAAACCTAACCCATATCAGAGGAAGTTAGCTATTTTCGATTGTTAAGTTTTAGGCTTAATGTCATGATTGGACTCTTAATTGTCTTGAGGTTACTACTTAATAATGGATAGTAGATTGATGTGTTGAGATGATATTTGTTATACCTAGTGAGCTTTAAGCCTTCATATGTGTGATGCACTTATGTTATTGCAACTCTAGAACTTGTTTTTATTCTTTCAAAACCACAATTAATGGATTAAATTACATGTATGAAGATGAAACTTTTGTATACTTTTTCCATACTATTCTTGCTATTATTCTTTGATACCATCATATCTATACAATCTTTTTGGTTTTTAATTCTTGGATATGGAGATAATAGATGTTATATGATGGATTCTTTGGCCGAGACGGATAAAGGTTTAAGTGTGGGGGAAGATATGCTAGTTTAGTAGTGTTCATGGTTGAGGATATGAAGATTTGAGAAGTTGAGTTTCTGTTTAGTTGCTTGTGAATAATTTCAGAATTGCATTAGAATGTTCATTGTTGAAGTGTTGGATTGATTGATGGAACTGGAACGTTATCATTGAATTAAATTGATGCTTAAATAGTTGTTGGAAATAGCTCTTTTATGTTAGGAATTGATGAAGATTGGTTTTTAATATTAATGAATCTTTTTTGGTATCATACTATTTAAGGCAAAGTTATTGTGGAATGCTAATGAGTGGAAAAATTGCTATGGACAGTGTATTGATGTCTGTAGATTATATACACTTTTATGCATACTTGTATTTTATTAGCATAATCTATGTTTATTGCACCCTATTTCATTAGAATGTCATACTTCTATTATATTCTGTTCGGAGATCTACTCTTTACTTGTTTTGATTGATAGGATGTGATTTGGAGCAAAAACGGAGCTTAAATGAAGTCTAGAGCTTCCAGAGTGTCACGGGCATGCAAAAACTAAGTTCTTCCAAGTTCTGACCGTGCGGAGATCACATGGCCGTGTGAAGGCCGTGTGGGGGGCGTGTTGAGGCCGTGTGAATGTCACACGGCCGTGTGATGGTCGTGTCACATTTCTAGGGAAGAAGAAGACTTTGGCCGTGTGCACCACATGACCATGCCATCAGACCAGAGCCAAGGCAGTACATGGCCGTGTGGATTCACACGGCCGTGTCACTTTTAAAGCAGCTCCAGAACACGACTGTGTAAATCTACACGGTTGTCCAAGCTTTCCGGAGACCAAGCAAGACATGGTCGTTTGAAATCCACACGACCGTGCAATATTTCTAGAGGCCAAAATGTGCTAGGTCGTGTGTGTCACACAGCCGTGTAGGCCATCCAGTGCTGAAGTAGTACACTGCCGTGTGAATCTACACGGTCATGTCACCTTGGCCGAGAGGAAAGTGCACATGGCCGTGTGAAGGCCACACGACCGTGTCACGGGTCGTGTGGCACCCGTTCCCTGCTCTATAAAAGGGGATTTTCTTCCCTTTTCAAAGATCGAGGGGGGGGGGGGGTGATCTTTGGCTGGTCTTTGGCTTGGGGCTCTTCCCCATTGCTTGGGGAAGGGTTCTCCCCTTTTGGGAGACCCTAGATCTTCCATCTTTGCTGTCAATCCTTCCTCCTCCGGAGCAAAGGGAGCGCTTCCAAGGATGCTACGCTTCAAAGATAAGCAATCTCTTCTCTCTATCTCGATGTATTGAGTTGTAGATTGTTGTACTTCTCGACTTTGGTTGTAATTTCCTTGCAATGAAGTAGATCTCCAGATCTAGGAGGTAGTTGTGATGTGTTGTGATGTATGAACTATGTAATTGGACATTTTCCTATGCAATGAAGTGCTTATATCATGATCTATGTGTTGTGCTTTGTATATGTTTGACGAAATATATGTGAGGTCAATCCATGTGATGTAGGGGTTAGATCACCATGTAGAGGAAGATCCTTGGAATGTAAGATCATGGGATCTTGTGACAAAAGGTATCCCTTACTTTCTACGGTAATTCCTTGAAACGAGGATCGACTCTTTACTATTAAAGCTAATTAGAGTTTAAAGGGTTCTCTCAAATTAATGTTAGGAAGTGATCTGCGTAATCTAGGAATGTACGACCGTGGGCCCTTGTGTGAGAAGGATGATCCCTCTAATCGGACTTCCTAAATTACCTCTTCTATTTAATTGCATTAATCTACCGTTAGGAAGTGAACTGTGTAATCTAGGAACATAGGACCGTGGGCCCTTGTGACAGAAGGATGATTCCTATAATCGGACATCCTAAGTTACCTCTTCTATTTAATGGCGGTAGAACTTGGGTAAACTCTTCGGTGTAATATTCGCGGGATTATATCGAACTCTAGTTGGAATTCCTACACAAGTGTAAGCATGAAGTTAGGTAAATGAACAATGCATTGGGACATTAACTAGCATTGCAACGAAACCTAAATCCTAGTATCTATCACCTATCATCCATCTTCACTCAACCTCTTTACTCTCTCTCTTTCTCTTTAGAGTTTGTTAACAACTTTAGATTACCTAGATAATTCGCTGTGCGAGTTGACTAGTGCTTAATCAACGGTCCCTGTGGATACGATATCTTTTTATTACTGACGACATAACCGTACACTTGTGGTTCGTAACATGTAACCATTGCAAAATCTGCAAACTGCTTTAATCTGGAAGCTACAATCATTTTGAAAATTAATGAATTAGATGCTAGAATTTTTGGTAGTAGGAATTTGTGTACAACAGAATGATGTTCAATCTGCAGAAACATGCTTAAATCAGAACCTGCTATTCAGGAATGGAGAGCTAAAGAAGTTGCAGAATTAGATAGGGAAACAAATTCAGCTAGTGTGGTGACAGTGGTGTATCAAAAACTCAGAAGCAGTATCAAGTAGAGGAGAAGATCTGGTGAAGTTTTTAAGTGAGAAGGAACAAATGGTAATCTTGCATCATTAACCTTTACGAATGTTGATACAAATTATTGAAAAGATGCAGTAGGCTGTAAGAGCTGGAATTTTGCAGAAATGCAGGAATTCAGAGTCACAGATTTTAAATCTGTGAAATTCTCATATTAATGTATAAGAGGAAGAAATTGTGAAATTGATTGAGGCAGTAACAAATTTGGATTTTAGAATTGTGATATGTTATGCTAAGAATTCAGCAGCTCCTCAAGTGGTGAGTCTTAATGTATACTTGTTATCAATGGTGTGTCAAGATCTAGAAGTAAATGAGAAACAAGTGTGGAAAGCTGAATAGTGAGCTAAGTTAGGAAGTTAAATCAGTTAAATACTGGGAATTTCAGAAACAGGATTTTTTTAAAAAAAATGAAAGTGGAAGTTTTGTATCAGGATTGTATTGGAATGTGGAGGAAGTGACAAGAAAAAATTGAAGCTTGGTGGAAATTTGATAATGTGAAGAGACAAATGATATTCTATCAACTAGAAGATTAACTGTGAAGGAATCTAGAAATTGAACTGATGTCTAGATACTGAATTGTAGCTTGTGGAATTTCATATTCGAGCTAAATTTTTCTGCCATCATTTAGATTTGAAGAGTATTTGAATGGTATCAGTCAAGAACAAAGAAACAAAGAAGTGAAACAGATTTTGAAACAAATTAGGAATTGAAACTGAAGTTACTAATTAAAATTTCTATATTCAATAGTTAAGCTGAACTTCAGATTTGAAATTAACTTAGTCCAAGCTAGAGTAAAGGGAATTTGTTGAAAAATCATTGGGAAATTGAAATGAAGAAGCTTGAGTTTAGAAGAAGGTTATTAGTAACTTTGAATGCAGCAATTGAAAAGTGCAGAATCTGAAATTTGAAACTGATTTACAGGAACCAGTAATGGAATTTGAAATCAATGGTGAAACTAATTGAAAAGATGAAGGAATAATAGGATCATGAGTTAATGAATAAAGAAAATGATGGGAAAGAGATCTGAGGTCAAATTCTAGAGATAGAGACAGTTAAGTTAGAATAAACATCATTATTTGACTCGTATCTGTAAAAGTTGAGAATTGGGATTGACAAAAGAGAGTGTACTTTAATTGAGAGTGAATGGAATATTTTTCTAGGCTCATAACTGAGAGAATCAAGTTTAAAAAAATTTACAGAACATGGGAAGAAAGAAGTCAATCTGTACAATACAAAGTTTCTGAAACAAGCTACTTAAATATGCTGGAAACTAAAATATGGGAACATTGGAGATGAGTTCTGAGGTGGGGTAGGAAGAAGAGTGGTCGGAATCCAATCATGTAACATTTTTTTGTACCCATATCTTCCACTAGCAAAAGAACTAATTCTTTGTATTCTTTCTATTCTTCCTTGCTTATATCTGTCCTTTGGATTATAGTTGCTCACTCGTTCTTTAACTTCATCTCTACCTTCATAATGTAATTGATATCCATAATAATGGTAGAGATTATAAGATGAGCAAGCATATGGTAGTGCAAGAAGCATAAGTAGCTTGAGTGCCCTCTACTATTGAAAAACTTTGAATTAGAATGAGAGCCACAAAGTTTTTATCTTGAGAGGTTAGAGTGCTATCATGTTCAACTCATTCATGAAAGTTGGAAATTAGTAAGTAGTTAACCGAGAGTTAAAGTTATTGTCCATGAATGCTTGAGATCTTTGAACTTTATAATCTTAGATGGTTTTCCTTTTCTATTCTCTAATCATGTTAAGGAATGTGTTTAGGGGTGCCATTTAAGTAGGACTTTAGTTTTCTTAACTTGCTTGAGACAAGTAAGAATAAGTGTGGGAGATTTTGATGACTTGTCAAATTGGTTTTTTATGTTGATTCGAATTGTTTAGCTTTGGAGCTTATTTTGTTCGAGTAATTGATTTTTGAGTTACATTTGGCTATTCAAGGTTTATCTTGAGCTAATCAAATTAGGTATTTTAAATTCATGAATTGTGCTTCATATATTCTAATCTTTGTTGTAGGTAAAGATTTGGACTCATTGATCACATTTGGATACACTCAAGTTAACTAGCTTGGACATGGATTTGACCTGTGCTAATGCATTGTTGAACTTGGTGGATCAAGTCAATTGTTGTTGCACCAAAGGAGTTAAGTACTGTTGAACCTAAACCGAACCAAGCCACTGAAAAATTGGTCTGAAGCTGAGCTTAAAAATGCAGAAATGGCACGATGAACAGTGGCTTGTGCTACTGTTCATCGTGCCAATTTTTCCTCTTTACCTCGGTGATGCAGGCTCCATTCACGATCCAGATTTCGAATCCAAATTCTATCTTCAACAGAAAATCTCACATCAACCAGCGATCAGCAATTGAAGTGCAGATCGAGATCAATGGGCGTTCCTCGATCTGTGATTTCTTTCTTCCACGATCCGTCGCTGCCACAGATCAGTGGACGTTCCCCAGATCTGTGGTTTCCTATCATTTGAAGATGTTAGAAGGGTGTTCCCTGAAGCTTCTACATTAGTTCCACCTCCTCCTTCATCTACAGCTGAGGAATCAATCCGATCAATCGATTTAAGCTCCATGATTCACGGTAATCCTCTGTTTTTCATGCATTTCGATTGCTAGCTGAATGGATGTTCCCTGAAGTTTAGCGCATCTTATTAATAGGCTGGAAGATTTGATTTCGCTGTTGTGACCTTGATGGGCATTCTCAAGAGTTCTTTTGTGATGCAGCAAAGAGATGGAATTAGAATTGTGATTTGATTTCGTGGATGTTTTTTTTAACCTAGATCTTAGATTCTGTTTGCAAATCATTTGTTTGTTTGGTTTTCCTTCTCATATGAATGCATCCCTCATCTGCTTTTGTAGTTTGGATATGAAGTTACTTTGAATTCTGATTTAGTTTTCTTAATTAGAATGAAGATGTGCATGATAAGAGTTCAATTTCTGCTATTAGAACTTAGATTTGAGTTTATGGAAATTTCTTTGTTTAGTTTTATAACTGATTGACTAGCTTAAGTTTCTAGTTCTGTTTATTTCTTGCATTTGCATGTCAATTGAGTTCAGTAATATAGAGAAGTTTTCTTAGAGATTTTGTAGGAGTTGTCATCTAGAGTTCTTCACTTGGTTTAGTGCAGATAAGTTTGGGTTGTAATATAGATTAAACTCTGAATTAGAGCAATAAGATTTAGTTACCTCAAGTGATTAGGATTAGTGTTAAGAGTCATTTGGCCAAGTTTACATTAGGTTTTTAGTTCGTTTTTATCTGTTTGTTTAGGTTTAATCCTTGTTAAAGATTAGATTCAGTAATGTAGTACTTGAGTAAGATTCATCATGTTCATTGGCTTGTTAGTTTTAACTTCTGTTTAGAATAGAAATTATTATCTTGCTTTGTTGGTGACTTTTACTATTTTAATTCTAGATTTAAATGCTGGTTAAAAGTAGAGATTCCATTTGCAATTAGAAAATCCCAAAATAGTTAGGGATCAAAGATCAAAATTTAATACACATTTACTAGTTATCCTCGGAAAAATACGACTTGGGACTCGTTGCTACATCTCTTTTCTTGAGTTTACTTTGGTTCCTTATCTTAATTAATTTTGAAGCGCCTTGTGACATGTAAAAATGGTGACATCAATCTTATGCTCTTTTATGCATGTTTTGATGCACAATCACGTACTTTACTCATGATGGATTTATCCATTCTTACACTTCTTGTTGTATTTTCAGCAATATTACTCTTCTTTGTCAGAGATATGCTCTTTGTGTGCATTTATGTTGATAGGAATCACTTTCAGAGTGAAAACGACAATTGTCGACAAACCGAAAAGTAAAGCAGAAGGCTATTGGCACCCGCCGTGTGACATTACAAGGTCGTGTGGCCGATCTAGAAGAGGAGCAAGCGCACGGCAGTGCAACACATCCAGAGTCGAAGAAGCGCATGACCGTGTGTGGATGTGTCGAAGAAGCACATGACCGTGTGATCACACACGGTCATGCAACATTTCCAGAGCCAAAGAGGAACACGACTGTGTGATCCCACATTGTCATGCCACTTGACCCAAAGCCAAGGCGACGCTGACCGTGTGGATTTCACAAAGTCGTGGCACGGGCCATGCCAGGCCCGTGCCCTACCCTATAAAAGGAGTTCTTTACCCCTTCTCAGGGGGGGGGGGAGGAAGCTGCTGGCCTTGGGAGAATTCTCCTGGTGTCATTCTACAATGTCCTCGACTACCGTTCGACAATATGAGATAGATTCTACCATCCCATCAACTCCGAAAGCAAAGTATTGGATCCAAGGATTACTCAACGTCATTGGATAAGCCTTCTTCTCCCTCCTCTTCGTTGGGTTTTGATTGCTTTATTTCTCGATGTCTTTGGATTCTTTTCTTTTCTCTATGGAGTAGATTCATTGTTCTAGGATAAGGGAGTAGTTGTGGTTGTGTTATGATGTAAAATCTCATGGTTATGCCTTTTATCTATCTACATGATATTAATTTGCTTTGTATCTATTTGTTCTAATGTGAATGAGATGTGTTTGTGTTTTATTTCCATGTTAGATCGAATGTTTGTGTAGGGATTGCTGATCTCATAGAAAGAGTGCCCTAGATCATATACCCGAGGGGCTATAGTGACAGGGGTAACTCGCTTACGGACGTGTAGGACATTCCCTTGAAAGGAGAAGCAATTCCTCCATAAGGAAGTAGGAAATAACATCTAATTTCTATCTTTATCTTTACTGTTATTTACTAGACATATATTCCTGTGATCTAGGACTGAGGTGCTCTAGTGACAGGGGTTAACTGCTTCCGAATTTCATAGGAATCATCTCTATTAAATACATAGGGATAATAAATCTAACTTCCTACAAATGCATGCTAATTGAAGGTAGGAAATTGGTAGACCATGTGTAACACCCGCCCTCCCTGCTACTCAAAGGGACGGTGCTACTTACTTACTTAACTATTCCAGGATACATGCATATTTAAAATTTCTTTCTTATAACATAAAGCAATGGAAATGTCATAAAGTTATACTGGAATGGAACATAAATACAAATGGTTCATGTCAAACATGACAAAATATTATAGCAGGTCTTATTTGTCTCAGCTGAGCCACTGCCACACACACCTCCTTGCCTCTCCTGCAGCTCCCTTAGGTCATCCATCCCTTGCCTTTATCTGTGGTACAAGGAAGTAAGCTATGAGCACACGAGCTCAGTAAGATTCTTTCCTACTCACAAAAACCGTATCTCAAGCATAATCATATAAGCATATCATCATTGAAAACATAATCATCTATCAATATATAATGTGAGCATAGTTCCTGATCATAACATATCCTTATGAACCATGTTTCTAACATATCATAAATAAAAGGAGCATATGAGGTGAGTCATGAGAAACATAACATATCATCATATTTCATGAAACATAAAAGAACATATCATATATGAATGGGTGCATTATGCAAAATGTCCTTTTTAAAACATATGCCATGTCGAGTGCAAAATGTCTTTAAACATATCTTTTAATACTTAAACATAATATCATCATCATGAGGGCCCGGCTTGTACCACATACATACATAAATACGCGCAATCCCTAGGACAGGGTAGCTAGCCCCGAACCTACTAGGGATCTAGACCCGTTCATAGTCCGTCGGCCTAGGGGCGTACTAAGGAGCTCATCCCTTTTTACTAGACCCGTTCATAGTCCGTCGGTCTAGGGGCGCTTATGGAGCCCACCCTTGGTACAAGCCATACAAAGTAAAGTACATGTCATGCATATCATATCATCATAACTGTCATATCATATCATCATAGATGTCATGCTCTTGTCTTAACATGAAGAGTGCTCTTAATCCCAACTTAAGGGAAGCAACTCTTTGCCATTTTCTTATCATATCATAAGGCATACATTCTTGGCACATAGTCATCATATAAAACCATTATCATGCTTGGTTCATAAGCTTACATAAATGAGCATGCAACATATTTGAAATCATACATGCTTGAGTACATAGTCATCTTAAGAACCATGTCATGCATAATTCAGAACATACATAAATAAACATGTTACTGGTATTGTCATAAAGCATGCATACTTAAACATAAAACATATCATAAGGGTCATTATCATGCATAATTCATGAGCATCCTTAATTAAGTACATAAATTATCGTATACAACCATAATCATACATGGAAAACATTTACTAGCATCTCCTAGTTCATATTCTAGTATGTGAGACACCTAGCAAAGTCATTATTGGGTCTCTAACCCTAGTTCATATGGTGGCCCAGAGTCACCAAGCTAAGTTTTAGGTTACAACTACATATAAGCATGTGAACCTTAAATCAAATTCATGTCATAAGCTAATAAGAATATCATGAGCATAGGTAGCAGGTTCTAAGCTTCCTAGCCCTTTTAACTTAGTTGTGGCCGAACCCCTAAGAGCATGGAATTAAGTTCTACATGAGCATAAAAATAACAAACTACCTTCATATCATATCATAGGGAAAATTCATGGGCTTGCTAAGTTTAAGTTTAAACTTTCTTGAATCCTAGATTATAGTTATGGCCGAGAGTTCATAAAAAAAATAACTTCTAAGCAACATACAACATGAATACTTAGCTAATCTCATAACATATCATAAGAAGTCTATGAACATACTAAATTAGGTTTGGAGCTTCATGAACCCTAAGAATTCATCATGGCCGAAACTTCATCAAATAGGAAATGAACTTCTAAGCAACATATAAGCATGAATTTCTAGCAAGTTTTATAACATATCATAAGAAAGTCTATGAGCATACTAACTTAGGTTTTGAGCTTCATGAACCCTAAAAATTCATCATGGCCGAAACTTCATCAAATAGGAAATGAACTTCTAAGCAACATATAAGCATGAATTTCTAGCAAATTTTATAACATATCATAAGAAAGTCTATGAGCATACTAACTTAGGTTTTGAGCTTCATGAACCCTAAAAATTCATCATGGCCGAAACTTCATCAAATAGGAAATGAACTTCTAAGCAACATATAAGCATGAATTTCTAGCAAATTTTATAACATATCATAAGAAAGTCTATGAGCATACTAACTTAGGTTTTGAGCTTCATGAACCCTAAAAAGTTATCATGGCCAAAACATCATACAGCAAGAAGTAGACTTCTAAGCAACTTATGAACATGAATACCTAGCCAATTTGATAACATATCACAAAGAAGCCTATGAACATGCTAAATTAGGTTTGGAGCTTTATGAAACCCTAAAACTCTATCATGGCCGAAACTTCATAAGTTAAGAAGTAAACTTCTAAGCAACATGTAAACATGAATCTCTAGCTAATTTCATAACATATCATAAGGAGGTCTATGAGCATACTAACTTAGGTTTTCTTTTGAGCTTCATGAACCCTAAAAAGTTATCATGGCTGAAACCTTCTCAAGCAAGAGTTAAACTTCTAAACAACATATAAACATGAATCTCTAGCAAATTTCATAACACATCATAAATAAACCCATGAGCATGTTAAATTAGATTTTAAGCTTTATGAACCCTAAATTTTCATCATGGCCGAACCTTATAAAAAGAGAAGGTCAATAACATAATAATAAGAAGATCAAACTTAAACATCATACAACATAATTTTTTTTAAAACTAAATTCATATCATAACCTACTAAGATTCATGAGCATGGTTTCTTCTCTTTTTGTTTTTATTTTCAAGAGTTCAAATCTTTCGAAAATACCGTAAGCGACTTGTACCACAGGTGAGGGAATACTTACATCCTTATTTGATTTTCTTAAGGGGAAATATCTTGCTTGTGGAGCCTTCCTAGAGAGGGGTCCTCTTTTGTTTTTGGATTTCGGCAAGGAGAGGTGAGGAGAGATCTTGGTCACGGTAAGGAGGAGGAGGGAGGAGGAAGAGGAGAAAATGAGTTTTCCTCCTTAATTTCCCTTTTATTCATCATGAGAGAAGGAAGGGAAAATGTACTTTTCCTTCTTCTTTCTTTTATTTCTCCTTAATGAAAAGAGGAAGCAAGAATCCTCTTTTCTTTTGAGAGGGAGAAGGCAACTCTAACTTCTCCTTCTCAATGAAAAAGCTCTTTTCTTACTCTTAACTATATTGTTACTTCTTTCTTTAATAATCACTTCTCTTGGTTTATTGGTTAACACCTACATATATCTAGTAAGAGGTCCAAGGTTCAAGCCTTGGTCATCTCTTTTTGGTTCTATTTTATTTTATTATTTTCACACATTTACACAATAGGCCTATTTTTATTCATGATAAAAATATATCTAAAATCTTGCTAAGTACTCCATGGGTATTACACCATGATACATTAGTAAACACCACAATGAAACCGAACTCCTAGAACATTCCCTAAACTAATATATTCAACACTTACTCTAGTTCTCTTTTCCTTCATCTAAGTTTCTTCCTTCTTTCTAAATAATTGACTTTCAACAATCGATAGTTTAACTAATTCTACGTGAGCGATCACTAGTGCTTATAACTAGTCCCTGTGATTCGATATATTTTATTACTGACGACATAGCCATGCACTTGCGAAAACGTAACAAGTTGTTAGCGTTGTTGTTGGGGATTGCGCTTATAACATTGGTGATAATTGTTTGAGTTAGACTAAATTTTTGTTTTCTTTATAGTTTAAATAATTCTTGCAAATTTTATTTTGAAGTTACATCTTGTATTTTCTTACTTAAATTTCTGTATTTTTATTTCTGCATTTTGAATCTCCTACATTTTCTTTTTACCTTTAAAAATTTAAAAACTCTATTCTCTTGCTACACTTGAACTATTAGATACCTTGTTCTTGCATGCGAAGAGCTAATCTTGCAGAAGATTAATTATCTCATGACCTTGTCTATCTCACACTTATATTTTGTTCAAATAAGACATAGTTTCGAGACCATTGAAAGATTTTGGGACTCCGAAGTCTGCTAAAGAGCTAGGACCCATTGTATTGCTAGAAATCCCAACAAAGAATTTTATGCTCAGACCATCTTTTATTTCCAAGATTCAAGAGGATCAGTTTGGGAGACTAGATTCAGAGAATCCGTACTTACATCTCCTGGATTTCCATAATTATTGCAACACATTGAAATTTGAGGGGGTTCCAGCTGACTTTATATGGCTTATTGTTTTTCCATTCAGTCTTAAGGACTATAAAGGTTTGGTTTAGTACTCTACAACCTAGAAGTATCAAGACTTGAGATGAGTTGGAGTAAAAAATTTTGAATAGATATTTTTCTCCAAGAAAGACCACCTATTTGAGGAATTAGATTTTGCATTTCAAGCAACTACACGAAGAGGCGTTGCATCAAGCTTGGGATAGATACTTATCAATTCTATATCAATGTCCTCATCACAGTATTGAGAATTGGTTGATCATTCACATATTCTACATTGGGATTTCTTTCCAAAACAAGAGTCTTTTGGATGTGGCATTTGAAGGGTCTTTCATGAAGAAAAGTTTTGATGAAGTACATGAAATAATTTATCGGGTGGTATCAAATCTAAATGATTGCTCAAGATAACATTTGATAAACCTTTCCCTGAACTTGATTGAATTAAGAGAAAATGAGGAGGCGTCGATACAATAAAATGAATTAGAGCATGAAGGAGCTAAAGCTCAAAGCGACTCAGAGGGATCCATCAATTTACAATGTGAGGATGTATAAGATCTATTTCCTTGGTGTGGTGAGGTCTTATCGCAATCGTAAGGGGGTATGATTTCATCATCGGTACCTTTTATGGAAGAGAAATGTAATAGTACTGAGTGTATAGAAGAGAGCTTTGAGGATAATGATATGGAAGGAATGTAACAAGTAGTTGAGGAGATGTCAGAAGAAATCATGGTGAATGAGGAGATACGGTTATTAGAGCAAGAACCACTCATGCCTGAGATCATGCCACCTCGAGTGGAACTAAAACCTCTACCACCTAACCTTAAATATGCATTCCTTGGCTCAGATTCTACTCTTCCAATGATAATTAATGTAGATTTGACCGAGCTAGAAACACAAAAATTAATCAAGGAACTGATGGAGCACAGAATGGTGATTGGATACACCATTGATGACATTAAAGGAATCAACCCTTCCATTTGTATGCATAGAATTCTACTTGAGGAGGGGTATAAGAATTCAGTTGAGCATCAAAGGAGATTAAACCCAAATTTGAAAGAGGCAGTAAAGAAGAAGGTGTTAAAGGTTCTAGATGTCAGGATTATTTATCTTATATCTGATAGTGAGTGGGTGAGCCCGGTACATGTAGTCCCAAAGAGAGAAGAAATAACCGTAATTAGAAATGAAAGTGACAAACTGATTCCAACAAGAATGGTTACGGGATGGCGGATGCACATTGATTACAGAAAGCTCAACAAGGAGACTAGGAAGAACCATTTCTCCCCTACCATTCATTGATGAGATGCTTGAAAGATTGGTGAAACACCCTTATTTTTGCTATTTGGATGGATATTCCGATTTCTTTCAAATTCCAATACATCCCCAAGACCAAGAGATGACCACCTTTACATGCCCTTTTGATATCTATGCTTATTGTCGTATGCCATTTGGACTTTGCAATGCCCCTGCTACATTCCAACGATGTATGATGGCAATATTCTCAAATTTTACGGAGAAGATCATGGAGGTATTTATGGATTATTTATCAGTTTATGGGAATGACTTTGATTCTTGTCTTTTAAACCTTTCTAAAGTCCTTCAAAGATGTAAAGATGTGAACTTGGCTTTAAATTGGAAAAAGTGTCACTTCATGGTTAAAGAGGGAATTGTCTTGGGACATAAAATCTTAGAGCAAGGAATTTTGGTGGATCAAGCCAAAATGGAAACAATTGAGAAATTATCCCCACCATGAAATGTAAAAGGGGTGAGGAGTTTTTTGGGGCACATTGGATTTTATTAGCGGTTCATAAAGGACTTCTCTAAAATTTTCAAGTCATTAACTAATTTGTTGATTAAGGATGCTGAGTTTTGTTTTGATGATGATTGCAACGAGGCCTTTAAGAAGATCAAGAATGCTTTTGTCTTAGCCCCTATAATTAGAGCTTCGGATTGAGAACTCTCATTCGAAATCATGTGTGACGCTAGTGACTTTACAGTAGGTGCAGTTCTAGGGCAGAGAAAGGACAAAGTATTACATGCAATTTACTATGCAAGCAAGATACCAGATACAGCCCAAATGAACTATTCTATCACAGAAAAGGAACTATTAGCAATAGTTTTTACAATTGACAAGTTTAAGTCCTATTTGGTGGGCTCAAAAGTAATAGTGTATTATGATCACGCTGCCATATAATATTTGTTGAGTAAGAAAGACGTCAAACCACGACTGATTAGATGAATTCTGCTTCTTCAGGAATTTAATCTGGAAATTAGAGATAAGAAAGGAGCGGGGAATGTTGTGGCAGATCATTTATCCTGAGTATGGCCAAATGTAACGACCCGCCTCCTACTGACTAGACTGTGAGGTTGATCGCTACATTATGTTGTGCTAAATTACTATTGCGGAAATCTGGATTGATTAAAATTTTGCTAAACTGATTACTGTAGAATCTAAACTTAACATTCTAGGTGTACCTAGGAGTTGTACACATGCTAGGGAAGATAATCTATGCCTCTCGGATGTCCTGCTAACTGTAATTAGGCATTTCAATCGATCCATGGATCGATTGGGCTGTCGGATCGATCCAGTAATCGATCCATCTTGACACTAGCACAGAGAGAAACCCTGGATCGGTCGGCTGACCGATCCACAATCTTCATCGCTACTGTACGCGGCTGGATCGGTCTACCGACCGATCCAGGAGCACACTGATCGGTCGGTAGACCGATCCAGTGGCTCACTGATCGGTCGGCTGACCGATCAGCTGTTCGCGACTGGATCGGTCAGCTGACCGATCCAGTGGCACAACTCAACTCTGATCGATCCGTAGATCGATCGGAGTTTCTAATTTCGCACTGGAACTCTGATTTCAGCACTAGTTCGTGCCAAAACCTCACACAACAATTATACAATGCATGGAAAACATTCTAATATCCACTAACTAGCATTCTAACATGACATAGTGCAAGGTTTATTAATTCATAGCATTTAAACCACTAGAAATGCATAAAAGTGTCTTAAGAAAAGAAACTAAGTTCTTAATTTGCTAAACTTCCTAAGGATCTTCATTCCAGGTTCCTGCCACACACACCATCTCTGCATTGACCTCCAGCTTTCTCTGCTTTATCTGCAGTATAAGGAAAAAGTATCTGTAAACTTTAAGCTTAGTAAGAAACCATCTACCTCACAAAAACATGCAACGATTCAATCATGTTTTTAAAGAATGCTATTTAAAAACATGCATTGGATTTGTTAAAGCATGGCATACTGAAGTTACATGGCATAAACACTGAAACATGGCATGCATAATAAAATCTAAGCATGGAGCTATCTCATGGTATCAACTAGGAGAACTAAACTGAAACTGAGCTAAAACTATATTCACATAACTAGATTACGAATTTGAAAGCTATTATCATAATAAGTGAAACTGTACTTGCTGTGCGCGCATCCCTAGCTAGACTCGGGTTTGCAAGTCCCGCATTTACTAGGGTTTATTAGGTTATCTAAACCTAGGGACCGACTATGGGAGCCCAGCCCAATGGATATCTAATCCTGTACAGTGCCACTAAAAATAAAATACTGAATATAGCTACTAATTGTTTATTTTGCTATTTCTAGGTTATCTGAACCTAGAGCTAGGCTATCTAAACCTAGAGGCGACTGTGGGAGCCCACCCATTGGACCGTAATCCCATGTTAGCTGAAACTAGACTAATATATTGATTTAAATGCTACTAATGCATTTAACTGTGCTGTTAAAAATATCTGAGGTAATATTTAGCTACACTAACCATTTTGTCGAACACTTGGTGTGCTCCAACTCTCCCCTCTAATAGGGAGACCACCTCTAGGCACCCGACAACGTCTAGAGCCTCCAACTGAAGGAGAACAGTGTGTCTGGCCCATCTAGAGGTGCTCAACTAGATCCCTAATCTGCGAGGAGGGTTTAAACACACCTTGGGTGCCGAAAAATCTGCATATAGCTAAACTAAAGGCATGCAATCAAACGAAAGCTACTTATACTGCAGGTGAGGGGTTTCTTACCTCCTGTTCATAATTTCTTACGATTCTAATCGCTAGGTTTTCCGGAGGAGAGACCTCTTCGACGATCTTCTCGCGTCTATGCATTCCTCTCGCGGAGGGGAGCGTCCTCATGCCCTTGATGTTGCCGGGAGGTGCTCCTAGAAGCCCTTGGCTTGGTGCGCCGAGAGAGGGAGGAGAGGAAGGGGTCAGCGGAAACTAGGGTGAGGAAGGAGATAGGTCACGTTAAAAAAATCATCTCCTCAATAATTTTCCTATTTATATTTAGGAATTAATTCGCCCAACTCCAATATAAATTTAATTGCCCCCCTTTCCTTTCAGCACGGCCCTGCTGGGTTCAACTGGTTACTAACATTATCCGTAAACCATAGGTCTCGGGTTCAATTCCCGCCTAAGCTATTTTGCGGTTCTAATTATTTTTGCTACTTCCGCTATTCTAAAATTTCGAAAAATATCTAAAATTCCAAAAATTATAGAATATTTCTAATGCAGTTTTGAGAATTTTTACAATCCCCATACCTTATAAAAAGTTCGCCTCGAACTTAGAATAGTACTATAGCATGTTCTCTCCCAAGTTGCCTCTTCGCCTGGATCGTGCCAAATAACCTTGACTAATGGTACTTCCTTGTTCCGCAAATTTCTTAACGCGTCTATTATCCAATAGGCCGATCGTCATAGCCGAGGTCTTCGCAGATCTGCACTGACTGGGCTCAATCACCGGTGGCATCCGGGTATGCTTCTTCAAGATAGTGACATGAAATACATGAGGACTGGCATTTCGGGTAGCTCTAGCTCATATGCTACCTTGCCCACTCTTCTTCTGATAAGGTATGGTCCCACATATCGGGACTTAGCTTGCCCTTTTCCCAAAACGCATTACTCCTTCATGGAGCTACTCGAGAAACACCGAATCCCCAATGAGAACTCTAAAGGTCTCTGCTGTATCAAGATAGCTTTTCGGCTGCTCTCTATCCTCTGGATCTCAGATATGCTGTGGTATCTGCTACTAGATCTGTCTGAAGTTCTAGTTCCTTCTATTCACCACTCTCATACCAGCAGATTGGAGATCTACACCTCCGCCCATAGAGAGCCTCATAAGGTGCCATACCGATAGTGGCCTGATAGCTGTTGTTGTATGTAAATTCTGCTAAACTCAGATATTTGCACCAACTTCCCTTGAAATCTAGGGCACATGCTCGGAGCATATCTTCGAGTACCTGATTTACTCGCTCCGTCTGACCATCTGTCTGAGGATGGAAAGTTGTGCTAAACTTTAACTTCGTGCCCAAAGCTGTCTGTACACACTCCCAGAAGTGTGATGTGAACCTACTGTCTCTGTCTGAAATAATGGTTCATGGGACTCCATGCAGCCTGACGATCTCCTTGAGATACAACTGAGCTAACTGCTTCATGGAATAGGATATTCTGATAGCTATGAAGTGGGCTGATTTAGTCAACCTGTCGACTATTACCCAGATGGTGTCGAAACCATTCGTGGTTCTGGGTAGTCCCACTATAAAATCCATAGAAATGTCTTCCCACTTCCATTCTGGAATCTGAATAGGCTGCAGAACTCCTCCTGGTCTCTGATGTTCTGCCTTGACCCTCTGGTAGGTCAGACAGGTGCTGACATATCTAGCGATGTCCCTCTTCATCCCAGGCCACCAAAATCGTTTCTTCAAGTCTTGGTACATTTTGGTGGAACCAGGATGCATCGCATAAGGAGTCCTGTGAGCCTCATCTAGAATTTTCCTCTGTAGTTCCTCCTGATCCGGAACACATAGCCTATCACCAAAATACAACACCCCGCTATCTGATATTCTGAACTCTCCACCTTCTATTTCTCGTAATCCTTGCTTGATCCTGTTCCTGAGCTGTCTGGATGTCACCAAGCAAGGTCGACTCTAAGGTCATAGTAGAGAGCTGCCCAACTATGAGTTCGAGACCAAAATATGTGATCTCTTTCTGTAGGGGTGGTGACATGGCTGCTAGAGATAATAAGGTAGCACTGGACTTCCTGCTAAGTGAATCTGCTACCCTATTGGCTTTCCTTGGGTGGTAGAGGATGTCTATATCGTAGTCCTTGACCAGCTCTAGCCATCTGCGCTGTCGCATATTCAGATCCTTCTGAGTGAAGAAGTACTTCAGACTCTGATGATCTGTATACACTCTGCACTGAGCTCCATACAAGTAATGTCTCCAAATCTTGAGAGCGAACACCACTGCTGCAAGCTCAAGGTCATGAGTAGGATAGTTCTTCTCATAATCCTTAAGTTGTCTGGAGGCGTAGGCGATTACCTTGCCATCTTGCATCAGCACTGCTCCTAGTCCCAACTTCGAGGCATCACTATATATATCAAATCTATCTGCGTTCTCTGGTAGAGTTAGAATAGGTGCACTGGTCAATCTCCTCTTTAGCTCGCTGAAGCTGTTCTCACAGTCCTCTGTCCACTGAAATTTTCTGTTCTTTCTGGTAAGAGCTGTCAGTGGGGAGGCTATCCTGGAGAAGTCCTCTATGAATTTTCTGTAGTAACCTGCTAATCCTAGAAAGCTTCTGATCTCACTGGCGTTCTTAGGTCTTTTCCAGTTGCTCACAGCTTCTATCTTACTGGGGTCTACCATGATACCATCCTTTGAGATGATGTGACCCAGGAAGGACACCTGATCTAGCCAAAATTCACATTTGGTGAACTTGGCGTACAGCTGATTCTGCTGAAGGGTCTGCAATACTATTTTCAGGTGCTCTATGTGTTCTTCCTGAGTTCTTGAATAGATAAGAATGTCATCGATGAACACGATAACGAACTTATCTAAGTATTCTCTGAATACCCTGTTCATGAGGTCCATGAAAGTAGCTGGAGCATTTGTCACGCCAAAGGGCATGACTACGAACTCGTAATGTCCGTATCTGGTCCTGAATACTGTCTTGGGTATGTCCCCTTCTTTAACCTTCACCTGATGATAACCTGATCTGAGGTCTATTTTAGAGAACACTGCTGCTCCCTTTAGCTGATCGAACAGGTCATCAATTTTGGGAAGAGGATATCTATTCTTGATTGTGACTTGGTTCAGTGCCCGATAGTCTATACACAGGCGCATGCTCCCGTCTTTCTTCTTCACGAACAATACAGGCGCTCCCCATGGTGAGTGACTAGGACGTATGAAGCCTTTGTCAAGCAGCTCCTGTAGTTGTTCATGAAGTTCCTTCAGTTCTGCTGGAGCCATGCGGTAAGGCGCTTTGGAGATAGGATTTGTACCGGGAATGAGTTCTATCTCGAATTCAATCTCCCTGTCTGGTGCTAAGCCTGGTAACTCTTCAGGGAAGACTGCTAGCTGTTGGTCCTTGTCCTGACTGGTGCTGACTACGTGTGCTAGGAACCCCGTACATCCTGAATCCATCAACTTCTGCGCCTTCATAGCTGAGAGAAATTTCTTGGGCTTTCTCTTTGGTTCTCCGACGAACTCAAACTGTACCTCTGCTTCAGGTTGGAATACAACTTTCTGCTTACGGCACTCGATGGAGGCACCGTATTTGATCAAGAAGTCCATTCCAAGGATGACATCGTAGTCAGTCATATTTAGCACTATCAGATCACAAAAGAGCTCTCTGTTTGCTATAATGACTGGCACTGCTCTGAGCCAGTGCGTGGATGCCATAATTTCTCCTGAAGGTAAGGTCGTCAGAAACTGACTACTGAGTACCTCTGGAGGTCTCGCTAATTTCTTTGCAAATGCCCTGGATATATAAGAATGGGTTACCCCAGTATCAAATAAGACAGTTGTACTTTGCTGTAAAATACAAATCTGACCTGTAACAACTGTCGAGGCATTTGCTACGTCCTCTCTAGTGAGTGAATAGATCCTTGCATTGGTCGTAGCTGGAGGGGCTTCTAAACTGCCCTGGCTGATATGTGGACCATCTAAAGCGACCTGCATCTAATGTAATCGAAATGGCCGGGCCTCCATAATCGGGCCGAGGAAGACTGGTCTTATTTGGACACTGCTATGCCCTTCCCGTCCGCATTCAAAGCATCCTCGTGTGCCCTTACGACAAACCTGGTGGAATTTCCACAAGTAGCACACTTTGATAATCGCTACTTATTTGGTCCTCCTTTTGGGTAACTCCCGGTTTGCGCTTGGAGTTCCTTCATAGAGCCATGGAGCCGTATTCGCTGCTTCGAGTGCCCGAGCCTCCTTGACCTTTAGCTTCGAGAGGACTTGCTTCTGCTTGATGCTATTCTGGTAATGCTCAATGATTAGAGCACCGCCACTAATTCTTCCGTGCCTATGAACGCCACCACCACGTTCATTGCTATTTCCCGGCGATCTTGAGCATCAACCGGATTCGCTCCTTCTCTGTGCTGACTAATTCCAGAGCCAACCCGTTGAATTTCTTCACGGCTTCCTCAACCGATAGGTTGCCCTGACGAAACTAAGTGGCGGTTTGTGACCCGCATGTGAAAGAATTCTTCAAAGAACCCTCGAAGTCCGCCCATGTCATCTGGTTTATTGGGCGCCTCGATTCTCTCCCACCACATGCGTGCGTCAGCAGAAGGAGGCACACTTCACTTTTTCCTGTTCCAGCTAGTCCAAAAGCTCCATCGTCCTCGTGTTTTGAACCATGCTTGAGCATCCCATGGTTCATTGTTGCCTGAGAAATTCTCCGCTTGACTCTCCTGGATCGGATAGGCTTCCCTCTTTGCCTCTGCTGCTGGGCTGGATCGGTGGAACCTCTATAAATGCCGGGGTTGCTAGGTTAGGCTCCGGGGTATTCTGCAGATTCGCCCTAAGAGTGGCTATCTCCTGTTGTTCAAGCCTAATCGCCGCAACGAGCCACCAATGTCAGTCTGGGAGGCACCGGCCGCCTCATGGGGCTCGAGTCGGTGCCTTCTAGCTGGGCGTCCTCGTGCCATTTCTAAAGACATAGAGGACATACATAACTAACACAATCATAATGTATAACTATTGCTATCATGTTATATACTATCACATACTAACATGCATCAGTTATCTATAAACATGAGCTATAACAAAAAAAACAAGAAACATAAATAAAGTAGAGGTATTCTTACTTGGAAGCTGCAGGTACAATGCTGATGTGTGTGTAGGAAGTATGGAACACTGCTCTGATACCACTCTGTAACGACCCGCCTCCTACTGACTAGACTGTGAGGCTGATCGCTACATTATGCTGTGCTAAATTACTATTGTAGAAATCTGGATTGATTAAAATTTTGCTAAACTGATTACTGTAGAATCTGAACTTAACATTCTAGGTGTACCTAGGAGTTGTACACATGCTAGGGAAGATAATCTATGCCTCTCGGATGTCCTGCTAATCAAGCATTTCAATCGATCCATGGATCGATTGTGTCGATCGATCGCCAAGTTGAACAGTCGAGAGCTATGGATCGGTCGGTTGACCGATCCACAAGCTTCATCGCTATCAGACGGTGGATCGGTCATCGACCAATCCAGAGCACACCGACGGCAGATCCCAGCCGATCGGCCTACCGACCGATCGCTGAGTTGCCGCACCTTCCAGCACATTTGGATCGGCCGATCGACCGATCTATAAACTCTCGTTTCACAATCGGATCGGTCACCGATCCGGCATACTCAACTCGATCGATCCGTAGATCGATCGGAGTTTCGATTTCACATGATTTCAGCACTAGTTCGTGCCAAAACCTCACACAACAATTATATAATGCATGGAAAACATTCTAATATCCACTAACTAGCATTCTAACATGACATAGTGCAAGGTTTATTAATTCATAGCATTTAAACCACTAGAAATGCATAAAAGTGTCTTAAGAAAAGAAACTAAGTTCTTAATTTTCTAAACTTCCTAAGGATCTTCATTCCAGGTTCCTGCCACACACACCATCTCTGCATTGACCTCCAGCTTCCTCTACTAATCCATTTTCCCTTTACCTTTATCTGCAGTATAAGGAAAAAGTATCTGTAAGCTTTAAGCTTAGTAAGAAACCATCTACCTCACAAAAACATGCAACGATGCAATCATGTTTTTAAAGAATGCTATTTAAAAACATGCACTGGATTTGTTAAAGCATGACATACTGAAGTTACATGGCATATACACTGAAACATGGCATGCATAATAAAATCTAAGCATGGAGCTATCTTATGGTATCAACTAGGAGAACTAAACTGAAATTGAGCTAAAACTATATTCACATAACTAGATTACGAATTTGAAAGCTATTATCATAATAAGTGAAAATAGTAATCATGCTGCTGTTTGGGCCCGACAACTGTAACTAGACCCGGGTTTGCAAGTCCCGCATTTACTAGGGTTTACTAGGTTATCTAAACCTAGGGACCGACTATGGGAGCCCAGCCCAATGGATATCTAATCCTGTACAGTGCCACTAAAAATAAAATACTGAATATAGCTACTAATTGTTTATTTTACTATTTCTAGGTTATCTGAACCTAGAGCTAGGTTATCTAAACCTAGAGGCGACTGTGGGAGCCCACCCATTGGACCATAATCCCATGTTAGCTGAAACTAGACTAATATACTGATTTAAATGCTACTAATGCATTTAACTGAGCTGTTAAAAATATCTGAGGTAATATTTAGCTACACTAACCATTTTGTCGAACACTTGGTGTGCTCCAACTCTCCCCTCTAATAGGGAGACCACCTCTAGGCACCCGACAACGTCTAGAGCCTCCAACTGAAGGAGAACAGTGTGTCTGGCCCATCTAGAGGTGCTCAACTAGATCCCTAATCTGCGAGGATGGTTTAAACACACCTTGGGTGCCGAAAAATCTGCATATAGCTAAACTAAAGGCATGCAATCAAACGAAAGCTACTTATACTGCAGGTGAGAGGTTTCTTACCTCCTGTTCGTAATTTCTTACGATTCTAATCGCTAGGTTTTCCGGAGGAGAGACCTCTTCGACGATCTTCTCGCGTCTATACATTCCTCTCGTGGAGGGGAGCGTCCTCGTGCCCTTGATGTTGCCGGGAGGTGCTCCTAGAAGCCCTTGGCTTAGTGCGCTGAGAGAGGGAGGAGAGGAAGGGGTCGGCGGAAACTAGGGTGAGGAAGGAGATAGGTCACGTTAAAAAAATCATCTCCTACTTAATAATTTTCCTATTTATATTTAGGAATTAATTCGCCCAACTCCAATATAAATTTAATTGCCCCCCTTTCCTTTCAGCACGGCCCTGCTGGGTTCAACTGGTTACTAACATTATCCGTAAACCATAGGTCTCGGGTTCAATTCCCGCCTAAGCTATTTTACGGTTCTAATTATTTTTGCTACTTCCGCTATTCTAAAAATTCCGGAAAAATATCTAAAAATTCCAGAAAAAATATAGAATATTTCTAATGTAGTTTTGAGAATTTTCGGGCGTTACACCAAATGGGAAAAAGCATACGGAATTCGATCGACCCATTAATGATACCTTTCCGGATGAACATCTTTTAGCATTGAGTTGTGTGAAGATCCCTTAGTATGCAGATTTTGTTAACTATCTCACGAGTGGAATTCTTTCTCCAAACTTAACCACACAGCAAAGAAAGAATTTTTTTTCAGACATCAAATACTACATATGGAATGAACCACTGCTTTATAAGAAATGCTGGGATGCAATCCACCGAAGGTGTGTCAGAAGATGAAGTCAAAAATATTTTATTTCATTGCCACTCATCATCTTACGGCTGACATTTAGTGGTTTCAAAAATAGCTGCAAAGATTTTACAAGCAGAATTTTTTTCACCAAATTTATTTAAAGATATGAAGAAATTTGTGCAATCTTGTGAGCAATGTCAAAAGAATGGAAGCATCACTAAGAGAAACAAGATGCCATTAAACTATATACTGGAAGTAGAGTTGTTTGACGTATGGGGGATAGATTTTATGGGCCCTTTCCCTTCATCGTATGGAAATAATTATATCTTAGTGGTAGTAGACTATGTGTCGAAATGGGTTGAACACATAGCTTCACCCACCAGTGACGCCAAGATAGTCATCAAACTATTTAAGAAGGTGATTTTTTTCATGATTTGGTGTGCCCAAAGCAGTTATTATTGATGGGGATTCACATTTCATTGAAAACCAATTCAAAAATTTGCTCAAGAAGTATGGAGTAAGTCACAAAGTGGCGACACCCAATTATCCCCAAACTAGTGGACAAGATGAGATTTCTAATAGGGAGGTTAAAGCAATATTAGAAAATATGGTGTCCACCTCACATAAAGATTGGTCATTAAAGTTGGATAATGCCTTATGGGCATACCGTACTGCTTTCAAGACTCCAATTGGTATGACCTCATTTTGACTTGTGTATGAAAAGTCTTATCACCTCCCAGTAGAATTGGAATACAAGGCTTACTGGGTGATTAAACGACTTAACATGGACCTCAAGGCAGTAGGAGAAAAAAGAAAGTTCCAGTTGAATGAACTTGATGAACTAAGAATGGATGTCTACGAGCATGCCAAATCCTACAAAGAAAGGACAAAAAAATGGCATGATCAACATATACTACACAGAGAGTTCAAGGAAGGGGATTCAGTGTTATTGTTTAATTTAAGGTTGAAACTCTTCCTGAAAAGTTAAAATCAAGATGGGCAGGGTCATTCAAAGTCAAGAAGGTTTATCAGTTCGAAGCGACCGATATTTGGAATGAAGAGCATGGAGAATTTAAAGTAAATGGGAAGTGTTTGAAACATTATCTCCATGGCATGCAGGCTGAAGAAAAACTCGCAGTTATATTTTTCTGACCCGCACCCCCCCTCCCCCTCGAGTGAATCCAATGTGGTCGATCTAAAGATCTAAAATAAGTGTTTCATGGGAGGCAACCCAAGGGTTTTTCTTTAACTAGTTTTTAGTTCATGTTTTTAGTTTTCTTGGCAAGTCCATTTAAGAATTTTCATTCTAAAATCTTTGTTTACAAGTTGTACGCGTCTTCCACGAACTGGCCATGATCCTTTCATGGGCGTAGAAGCGTCAAAAGAGTCATAGAGAGGAGAGACCCATCCACTATACAAGCCAAGAAGCTGGTCGTGTGAACCCACACGACCATGTAATGATAGCAGAGAAAGAAATGCCATGGGACATGCTAATTCACACGACCGTGTGGCATTAGCAGAGTGGAAGATGAAGGAGGTCGTGACTTCACATAGCCGTGTGAAGTCACCCGAGTGGAAGAAGACACGGGCAGTGTCAATCGACATGGCTGTGTGACCCCGACCGAGAAGAGGAAAGAAGAGGTTGTGTCTTTAAGACACGGCCGAGCAGAGCTCGTGTGCACTGCCAAACCTCCCCAACCAATGCTATTCACACCTCCTTTTCTCCCAAATCCCTTTTCTCCTCTATTCCACTTCATCACCCTCAAATACCTAGATCTAAAACTCATCTTCTTCAAGATCTAGATCCAGATCTCAATTAAAAGCCTCAAATCTAAGAAGAAAAGAAACCATCACTTTCTTTTTATTTTTCTTCTTCCTCTTACTATTTCTTCGAGATCCACCTTCACTAATAAAAAAAACTTCTCCTACATACCTACAAGTCATGTCTCACCTTCTAAAATGACTCCGACGAGGAAGTGGCGGGTCTAGCGGAGGAGATGCATCGGAAGGAGACAAGGGCAAAGGAAAAGCTTCTTTATCAATGGGAAAAGGCAAGAGGATGACATGCGATAAAGGTAATGACAATGAATATCGCATTATCTTTAGAAATCAAGAACAAAAAGCTAGATATGATTTACTTATTGTTAGAAAAATTGTATGCACTAGATATATGGATCCAACTACAATGGAGATGTTGGATATTAAGAATGATGTAGATTGGATGATTAGTTCATTTAATTGGAATGACATAATGTACAGACACCTATCGACCTACCCTCTCCTAGTTCTGGAATTTTTAAGCTCAATCGATGTTCAATTTACTTCGGAGGATGATTATATTGGGAATATAAGTTTTCAAATGATGAATAAGGAATTCCAGTGGATATTTAGTGATTTTAACATTTGTTTCGATTTACCGACCGGTGGTGCCCGTAGATTTGATCCATCTTTTAATTAGAATGGGTTTTGGACTTCCATCACCAGATCAAAGAATCCATATGAATCCTCTAGAGCTAAGGCTTCCCGCATGCAAAATCTAATTTTTAGATACCTTCACCATGCTATGAGTAAAACAATCTTTGGTAGAGGTGATAGTGATGGGGTAGTTAGAAAAGTGAAACTTTACTCTATTTGGGCTATACTTAATAAAGCTGATTTTGATTTCGAGTTTCATTTTCTGCAAAACCTTTTGAGAGTTGGGAAAGCATCCTTAGGGATGATAGTTTTTGGAGGCTTGATCACTCAAGTAGCTATAAATTGGGTTGTGAATTTGAAGAGCTGGAAGCCATTCATGGAAACAACAAGATCGACATTGATTCTTGCCTTGCCACGAAGATGATTTGCCGAGATGAGAATGAGTTTGTCTTTCTTAGACAGGATGATTTTCCATTACCCCTTCCTTGTCCCAAATGCACCTCAGTTCGCAACCCTGCTAATTGGGTTATCACCGATTTAGAATCTAAGTTTATTCCCCTATTGATTGGAGACTCTAAGCCCCACCCAGGGCCCCTATCATCTAGACACCCGCAACCCTCCAATCATCTGGAACCTTTTCGGTATTCTTTTGCCTATGGTACGTGTCCCTCTAGATTTAACTTTTCTGATTTTTGTGCCTCTTTGGATTCACTTCATGAGAAGCATACTACCCAACAACATCTGTTGGAAGTCATTTCATGTTGTCTGATGACCAGTTCAAAGAAGTGCATGACCATTTTCAGTTCACCAGAGATTTTCACAACCAAGTGACCCAATTTGTGCAAGATTATGAGGTTGACTAGGAGAGAATGAGGACTTTTATGGATGATATGGATATTAATAGACAACAGGTGGATTCTCTTTTCCAGTACCATCAGCACATTGGTCATCTCCTTGGTATTCCTAGTTTTCCCTTCGTCACAAGACGAGGACCCCTTTTCCTCCTCCCCCACCACCATATTGATTTCATCAGGATGATGAAAAGTTTAAGCCTGGGGAGGGGGGGTGTTTTGTTTGTGTTTGCACAACCTGAGTCGAGTCTTTTTTCATTTTCTTTTCTTTTATTTCTGCAATTTTATTTTGCTTCCCTTACTTGCATTTTAGTTTGTTTAGATTGTTTTCTTTTCAAGTTTCATATTGCATCTCTTTTCATATTTACAGTTTTTCTAGTTTGTTTGTTTTGCAAAAATAAAAATGATTTTGAAGCATATCAAGAGCATCAGACCTTCCATTTTTTCTGTTGACTTATCCGACAATAAAATGACTAGCATGTTTATTTCTTAATTCATGTTGTTGTAGAGATAGTGCTAGTATGTTTAGTGCACCACTTTTCTCTATCTCTAGTAGCATGAAATAAGCTAAGTATTGTAAGGAGAAAAGTATGAGTGTTGGCTTAACCTTAAGGATCTTTCCTTCACTTTACTTAATCTTGAATAGTAGATACATTTTGGAATAGTCATGATTCATCCAAATTGTTTAGTACTCTTGTTCCCATAGTGATTTCTTATTTACATTTTGGTTACTAGATGACCTCGGATCATGACAACTCATTTGAAAAAATCTAAATCCCTACAATTGCATTTATCTTACTTGCATTTGTGATTAGTGCTACATCTCTATGGTATAGCACCAAAAAAAATGAATAAGGGATAAAAAAAATAGTTATCGTGAGTGGAAACTAATAATTTACCCCTTTAAGGCTGAGTTAGGTTGTTGGGAAAATAAATGTTATGTTTCTCTTGATTCCGAGTAGTCCTTTGAGACCTTGTGTAATTTAAGAAAAATGAACCAAGTGAGTGGCAGGTAAAGTGTCTATCGTCAGGAACATTAGGAACTCAATTTTCTGATGACTTGACTAGGACAGAAATTAAAACTTAAAGAGCTTAAGCCGGTCTTTGCACTGAGCACAAGAACTTACGTTTAGGTCATACTTAGGTTACTCCACAATCATGCTTACCAATGAAACTAGTTGATAGAGTTAGGCGAGTGCATTAGGAATTATGAAGCACTATAGGAACACATGAATTTAGATTGTAGCATTTTGCTTGAGGACAAGAAAAGGTTTTAGTCTAGGGGTGTGATGTGCGCAGATCTTATACTCTTTTATGCATGTTTTGGCGCATAATCACGTACTTTACTCATGATGGATTTATGCGTTCTTACACTCCTTATCGTATTCTCAGTAATATTACTCTTCTTTGTCGGAGATCTGCTCTTTGTGCGCATTTATGTTGACAAGAATCACTTTCGAAGCAAAAACGACGATCGTCGACAAATCGGAGAGCAAAGCAGAAGGCTACTGGCACAGACCGTGTGACCTTATACGACTGTGTGGCTGGTCCAGAAGAGGAGCAAGCGCACGACTGTGTGAACCCACACGGCCATGCAACACATCCAGATCCGAAGAAGCGCACGACCATGCAACATTTCTAGAGCTAGAGAGGAACACGATCGTGTGATCCTACACGGCCGTGTCACTTGACCCAAAGCCAAGGCGGCGCTGGTTGTGTGGATTTCATACGTCCATGGCACGGGTCATGCCAGGCCTGTTCCCTACCCTAGAAAAGGGGTTCTTTGGCCCTTCTCGGGGGGGGGGGGGGGGGGGGGCGGGGGAAGCCACAAACATTGGAGAATTATCCTGGTGCTGTTCTACGTCGTCCTTGACTGTTGTTCGACGATACAAGATAGATTCCACCATACCATCAACTCTGGAAGCGAAGTATTAGATCCAAGGATTACTCGACGTCATTGGATAATCCTTCTTCTCCCTCCTTCTCTCTGTTGGGTTTTGATTTTTTTATTTCTCGATATCTTTGACTTCTTTTCTTTCCTCTATAGAGTAGATTCATTGTTCTAGGACAAGGGAGTAGTTGTGGTTGTGTTATGATGTAAAAACTCATGGTTATGCCTTTTATCTATCTACATGATAGTAATTTTCTTTGTATCTATTCGTTTTAATGTGAATGAGATGTGTTTGCATTTTATTGCCATGTTAGATCGAATGTTTATATAGGGATTGTTGATCTCGTAAAAAGAGTGCCCTAGATCATATACTCGATGGGTCCTAGTAATAGGGGTAATCCGCTTACAGAGGTCTAGGACATTCCCTTGAAAGGAGAAGCAATTCCTCCATAAGGAAGTAGGAAACCACACCTAATTTCTATCTTTATCATTACTATTATTTACTATACATATATTTCTACAATCTATGACCGAGGTGCCCTAGTGATAGGGGTTAATCGTTTCCGTATTTCATAGGAATCATCTCTATTAAATACTTAGAGATAATAAATCTAACTTCCTACATGTGCATGCTAATTGAAGGTAGGAAATTGGTAGGTCATGATACATTAGTAAATGCCACAATGAAACCGAACTCCTAGAATATTCCCCAAACTGATATATTCAACACTTACTCTAGTTCTCTTTTCCTTCATCTAAGTTTCTTCCTTCTTTCTAAATAGTTGACTTCCAAAAATCAATAGTTTAGCAAATTCTACATGAGCGATTGTTAGTGCTTATAACCTGTCCCTGTGGTTCGATATCTTTTATTACTGACGACGTATCTGTGCATATACAAAAACGTAACAATATCTTATTTTGTATGTAGCTAATAGTCAACAACATAATCCCAATGGATGATATTTTATTATTTGACCACTATGCACTTGTGGTTTCGTATGAACAAGGTTGTTAGGAAAACTTTGCATTTTACTCTATTCGTATATTGATGTAGGAGGGAGGCATTCTCAAATTGGCATAAGTGGTCCTCCGGGTATGAGGATCTTATATACTCTTCAATTTGTAGTGGCTAGAAGTGACACGACAAATCTTTAGCTAGGATTTCTTGTGAAAATGGAGTATCTCATCGAGTCGACACCTCCTTTTTCTCAATGATCAAAGTGACTTTTCCTATTTTGGAATTTCTTTAAGGTGGTTCTCATGTCTTTGACTCTTGAGAATGTTCTTTTGGGTAGAATTGATTTCCCCTGGGTATCTCTATAAGGGAATATTCAACACACATTGTCATCATAGAATCTCCTCTAAAGTAGTAGTTACAATACAACTCTAGTTCTCTATCATCAAAGTAAGGGTTCTAGAGTTCGGAAAGGCAGCCCGACCTCTATCACTCGAGGCACATTCTTATGCTCCTTGTCTTCTTGGTGTTGGAACCCCAAGGTTGTTTTGGTGTGATCAACAAGTTAAGTTAGGTCCTGTGTGTTTCTAACCTTGTGTCTAAGTGTGCAGGAGCTTAGGAGCACAGGTAGTCGAGCGGAAGACGCAGCTAGCGAGAAGGACGGCAGTCCGAGGGACGAGAAGGAAGCGTGCAGTGGTTCCAAGGGACGAAAGCCAGAGCGGAAGATTGCTCGGGGAGCAAGAGACGCAGCTAGCAAGAAGGACGACATGCGGTGCGTTCGAGGGACGAAGACTGCGGATGAGTACGCCGGCGGACGAGAAGGGAACACGCGGCGATTCCGAGGGACGAGAAGCCGGAGGGAACCCCGCTAGAGAAGACCGGAAGTTGGGTTCGGGTGAGCCTTTTTTCGGATGGCAGAGATCATCCAAGCGAACGGATCCAGAGTAGAAGACCCGGACCGAGCTGAACCGAACTGGAGCAGAGGTCCCAGATGAAAAGTCAACCGCTGTTGACTTTCAGCTCCGGGTTCCCCGGAACCCTTACGGGCGCTCGGACCTGTTTTGTTGACCAGATCGAGTCAAACGCGATCTGAACGTTGGGGATAAAGTTTTATCCCCCCAGGGCACCCAGAACCCCTTCCAGGCACCCCGACCAAGGCTATAAATATAGCCTTGGTCCAGAAGCTTTTCATTAGTTCAGAAATTGTAACAACACTTGTGTGCTTCCACTGCTTAGATTAGCTTCTTTCTTTCTGTGCCTACACTACTGTAAACGAGGCTTCTCCGCTTGAAGGAGTTCTTAGTGCGACCATCTTCCTTAGATTAACAACCTCCCCGGTTGTAACCAAGTCAAATCAGGTGCCTCGTTTTTATGCTTTATTTTTTGCTTAATCTATTTTTCAAGTGTTAGCTTAATCATTCGAGAAAGGGTTGTGTTTTATTCAGGGCTATTCAACCCCCCCTTCTAGCCGGCCCAACGGTCCTACAAGTGGTATCAGAGCCGAGACGCCTCAGAAGGACTAACCGTCGTCTGAAGCAAGAAAGAGATGGCCGGACCAAGCATCCACCCACCGAAATTCGAAGGGGATTTTTCCACTTGGAAAAAGCATATGCAGGTATTTTTTACCACCGATATTGAATTAACTTTAACAATGAAACTTGGCTTTGAAGCTCTAGAGAACAAGGAAATATATCAATGGACAAAAAAGGAGCAGGCCAACTTTGTGGCGAATGGTAAGGCAGAATACCATCTGCTAAGAGTTTTTCCGCCTCAAGAAGTCAACCGGATCGGGAACTATAACTCCGCAAAGGAACTTTGGGAGAAGTTCCTCGAGCTACACGAAGGAACGTCTGAAGCCAAGCTCGCTAGACGAGATCTGCTTCACAATCAGCTCACCAGCCTGCAACTTGGGGAAGACGAGACAGTCGCACATCTGCACTCCAGAATAAAAGAAATCATCATCAGACTCACGAATCTCGGAGAAAAGGTAAGTAACCGAGATTCGCTCAGGTACGCGTTAAATTCATTTCCGAGAAATTTAAAATGGGCATCACTAGTAGATGCTTTTTACATTTCAAAGGACTTAGAAAAAATTTCATTAGAAGAATTTTTTTCGACATTTGAAGTGCATGAGTCAAGATGTGTAGGAATGAAGGAGCCCAAGAGCAATGTCGCCCTCAAAGATTCGAGAGACGAACCTGAGTCAGAATCTTCTCTCGACGACGAGGAAATGGTAATGATGGTAAGAAGATTCAAGAAACTTTGTAAATCTAGATCTACTAACCATCTGCAGGGGAAAAAGAAAAGGACAATTCGCTGCTACCACTGCGACAAAGAAGGGCATGTCAAGGACAACTGCCTCAAGCTGAAGAACAAAGACTAGGAGAAGGGTAAGAAGCCCATCCAAAAACGAAAGGCCCTGAAGGCGACGTGGGACGATACGTCGTCCGAATCGGAAGTCGAAGCATTCTCCGGAGTCGCACTGATGGCGAGTCATCAAGACGATGACTGTGATTCAAGCTCTTCCGAAATGAGCATCGAGAGCATCGATGAAGAGGGAGACACGTCGGAAGAAAACAGCAGCTCAGGGGGAGAAACGAACAACGAGATCGACAAGGTAAGTCAGGTACGATCTTTTCCTCCCGATAAAATGTTTAAGTTCGCTAAACTTTTAACAAAAGATTGCTGCAAATTAGAAAGTGAAAATAAAAATTTAAAATTAATTCTAGCTAAGTCTTGTCTCTTAGAAGAATTAGATAAATTAAAACTAGTAAATGAAAAATTGAAACTTGAAAATGATGATTTGAAAATTCAAGTAGATAACTTGAAAAACTATGCATGTTCATCTAAAACCAATTTTATAAGATTTAATAATTTAAATTGGTACTTTAAATATCACCCGGGAAAAATTAAGAACATTTCAAGAAAATATGTCCCTAAAAAGTTTTTGGTTAATCCAGTAGGCTGGAACCTATATTGGGTTCCGAAGTCATGCTTAAATTAATTTTAAAATTAAAATTAGCGCTTTAAGTGAGGAAAATAAACAAAGAATTTCTTTATGAGGCTTTGTTAAGGAAGTGGTTGTTGCTCCAATAACCAAGAAGGCCTAGTGCCTCGCCACGACCTGGAAGCCAAAATATTGAAATAAATGTTTAATTAACTTACTAATAAAGCATTAATGTGAGAATTAATTAAAGCTTTAAAAAGATTATTCAAAATATTTTTTTTCAATTTAGAAATTTACTTACTTAATTTTTTTTTAAATTGACTAAGTCATTTTTTTAGAAAAATTTTTCTTAAAAATTCTCAAATGATTAAGTTAGAAAAATTTCTTTCAAAAATAATCTTTACTTAGAATTTTTTTTTAATATTTTTATTAAGTTAAAAGATTTTCTGAAATTAGAAATGTATGCTCAAATTACTTAGAAATTTTTTTAAAAATTGCCTAAGTCAGATTTTTAAAACTTTACTTGGAAACTTTACTTAGAATTATTTTTAACTTAGAATTTCTTTTAAATATTTTTTTCAAAATTTACTAAATTTTTAACCCTTTGATTGTTTTTCTTGGAACACCATTATTTTGTGATCAAAGGGGGAGAAGGGAAAGTATAAGTCTAGGGGGAGGTAGATAGATTTAATTTTTTCTATCTTTTTTACTTAAATTACAAATTAAGTTAATTTACTTAATTTTATTTAATGTCTATTTTAACCCTAACTTAACTTGGGTTGATCACACCAAAAAGAAGGAGATTGTTGGAACACCAAGGTTATTTTGGTGTGATCAACAAGTTAAGTTAGGTCCTGTGTGTTTCTAACCTTGTGTCTAAGTGTGCAGGAGCTTAGGAGCACAGGTAGTCGAGCAGAAGACGCAGCTAGCGAGAAGGACGGTAGTTCGAGGGATGAGGTGCTGCGGAAGAGTACACCGGTGGACGAGAAGGAAGCACGCAGTGGTTCCGAGGGACGAAAGCCGGAGCGGAAGATTGCTCGGGGAGCAAGATACGTAGCTAGCGAGAAGGATGACACGTGGTGCATCTGAGGGATGAAGACTGTGGATGAGTACGCCGGCGGACGAGAAGGGAACACGCGGCGATTCCGATGGACGAGAAGCCGGAGGGGACCCCGCTCAAGAAGACCGGAAGTTGGGTTCGGGTGAGCCCTTTTCCGGATGGTAGAGATGACCCAAGCGAACGGATCCGGAGTAGAAGACCCGGACCGAGCCGAACCGAACCGGAGCAGAGGTCTCGGACGAAAAAGTCAACCGCTATTGACTTTCTGCTCCGGGGCGCCCGGTGCAGCCCGGGGCGCCCGGAACCCTTCCGGGCGCTCGAACCTGTTTTGTTGACCAGATGGCATCAAACACGATCTGAACGTTGGGGGATAAAGTTTTATCCCCGCAGGGTGCCCGGAACCCCTTCCAGGCGCCCCGACCAAGGCTATAAATATAGCCTTGGTCCAGAAGCTTTTCATTAGTTCAGAAATTGTAACAACACTTGTGTGCTTCCACTTCTTAGATTAGCTTCTTTCTTTTTGTGCCTACACTACTGTAAACGAGGCTTCTCCGCCTGAAGGAGTTCTTAGTGCGACCATCTTCCTTAGATTAACAACCACCCCAGTTGTAACCAAGTCAAATCCGGTGCCTTGTTTTTATGCTTTTATTTTCTGCTTAATCTATTTTTCAAGTGTTAGCTTAATCGTTTGAGAAAGGGTTGTGTTTTATTCAGGGCTATTCAACCCCCCCCCCCCTTCTAGCCGGCCCAACGGTGCTACACTTGGTACATCTCCCATCTTAATGTCTCAGCTCAGATTTTCCATAGACTACACTGATATGATTTGGTTCGAGATCAAGGGATGGGCTAACTCCTTGTCATGTCCACGATCAAACTCTTTTAGCAGGTTGGGCATACGTCAAGTTGATTTTCGTAGAGTTAGACTATGTTGAGTCAACTCTCGTTGTTATGCAAAATGATCGTAAGGACTTTGGCGAAGGTCTTCCAAATCAATCATTGAAATGATTTGAAAGAGGTTAGAAGGTGTCCAAATCATACCTTGGCTTGGCCCCTTTGACACTCAAGTCAAATTTGGAGAGAGAGAGAGAGGGAATTGTAGAATATTGAAGAGAAAAATAATAGCAATCAATGTTCTAGCATATCTCCTACCGTTGTCACCCTTACCTTATATAGAGGGTGACTTTGATTCTTAAAGATGACTTGCATAACTATTGCATCCTTTGGAATTGCTGGCGGTCTACACAATAACTACATCCCTTGGTTTGCTAACTTCTTACTGTAATGGTCACGTTTGTAGGATCGAAAAGACATTAGAGGGGGGTGATGATCGTCAAAAATCAATAGCGAATTAAAATAGGTATGCAGTGGAAGAATAAAAGAAGAAAAGAAAATAGAGAAGTCAAGTGCAATACAAGTTGGTTTTACTTGGTTTGGAACCTTCGACGACTCCTACTCCAAGGCCCGCACTCGTCAAGTGCTTTCGTTGGGCAATCCACTAACAATTCATATGGTTACAAATTGAGTACAGGAACTATATATGAAAATTACTGACAACAACGAAAGTGAGAAAATCTTGATCACAATTGTCGGAGGAGTGTCACAACGTCGTAGGAGCTTTTTCGGAGCACCGAGTAAGAGTGAAAGTCGTAGTAATTCTTGTTGTCAAGCTCCTGGCCAAAGGCCTTTAAATAGGAAAATTCCGAGTGCTTGGAACCCCTCTGGGCCCTTGGACCAAGTAGCTTGGCCAATCAACACACTCGACATCAGCTTATGAATGAATTTTTGGGTTCAGGCGCCTGGATCGAGTTCGGGAGCCTAGACTGCCAGGGCACCCTAGGTACCCGCCTAGATGAGCTTACTCCAGGTGCCCAGATCCCTTCTAGGTGCCTGGACCTCCTTTTCTTCAACATCTTTCTCCTGTAAGAAAAAGGTTAGTACAAGCGATAGAAAATATTTTTATCCTGCAAAATAGAGTTAGCACATCATAATAAAAATATGAGTAGTAATTAGATCCTGTCTCCCCGAGACTAGGATCTAGTCAGGTCTAAGCATAGATTCCTCAAATGGACCTAAGCTGAACTGACGCTTACAATTTCCTCAATGGGGAACGCGTCCTCACTGGGTCTCTCCTCTAGTTGCTTACCTTCACTTACCACTTGTAGTCACTTGACTCGCCTTTGGCCCACCAGGTCTTCCTCCTGGTTATCAGGTCTATAAACCCAACTGGACTTCAGTCGATTGTCAGGTACCGTGGATCCAACCAGACTTCTCGCCAGATATCGGGTCCTTGGAAATTACACAAAAGCAAGAGGTGAGCCAATTTCCCTCGCCTTCTCTTGTACTTCTCATTGAATGGAAGTTGTCACCTCCTTCATAGCTATAGCGGTGCAGACACCAACGTCCCCTTCAGAAAGCTACTGTTATTCCCCATCTTCCACTCCCTTCCTTCCAATGACAAGTTGTTGCTTTCCTCTTCTGTAGCCATAGTCTCTCTCTCCAACTCATCGTCAAGTCCATTACAAATCTAGTGTTCCCTTGGTCGATCCATGAGTACCATTTGCTCCACACTCCTCTATCGTCATACTAGGTTGTTGTCTCCTAGAATTTGGTCGACTCTGTATTGGTGCAATTTGCACTAACGATCTAACTCAGGTTTTGATGAATGACAAGTGAGTTAAGTTAGGTGTTATCATAATCTAATCTTATTACCAAGTGTGCAAGGTTGACTAACTTGACGGGTCAAAAGGACCTAACACCAAATAGGAAGTCTAATTGGGATGTTTAATTCCCAAGTGGTGAAGCCTAGATGTGCGATTTCGATAGGAGATCGGGGTGTGCGATTCTTGAGTGGTGAAATCCGAATGTGTGATTCCTGCAAGAAGACCTAGTGTGTCAGATTGACGTCAAGGAGGTAACTTGACACACGGTAAGTGAAGGTAAGTCACTGGAGGAGAGTGACTAAGTGAGGACATATCTTGGTTAAGGGGACAATAGACGTCGATCCAATTTAGATCTATTTCAGAAACCTAAATTGAGACTCTGACTAGATCCTAGTTTGGAGGGCAGAGTCTAAGTCATAAATTAAACATATTATTATTGTGCTAACTTTGTTTTGTAGGTTAGATATTGTCATATTGGACTAACCTAACATGTAAGGCAAAAGGATCAAAAAGATCTCAGGTGAATAGTACCTAAGGTGTCTTTAAGCATTGGAAGGCACCTTCGTATTGTTCATGGAAGGCACCTTCGATGCTATGGAAGGCGCCTTCAGTGCTATGGAAGACACCTTCCAATGAATAAATTTTAGACCTTGTTGCAGATAAGGAGCAATGAATTCAGGATAGGATTTGGCCTATGGAAGGCACCTTCAAGGCTATAGAAGGTGCCTTCCACACCTTTTAAATGGGTGTCTTGACCAAGCATTCATACATACCTTCTCTATGAGCTTCTACACGTCTGATTGGTCTTCCGACTGCTCCGGCTTCCTGCTATTGCTCCACTAAGATATTGCTACATCCGACTACTACTGAGGAGCCACCCGACACTGAGCCTAAGATGATCGTCTGCTAAGAGTATTGGGTAACGAAGTGTTAAATTCTATACTTAATTTCTACAAATGGAAAGTGTAGCTTGTTATACTCTTTTGATCTTTTCTTGTACTCGATCCCCTCTTTTGGTGATTCTGGAAGATGTGTTTTAGTGGATTATTCGTCGATAGATTCACGAGACCTGGGTCTTGAAGTAGGAGTCATCAAAGACTCTGAACCAAGTAAAATCGAATCATGTCTTTTACTTGCTTTTGCTTTTGTGTTTTCTTTCCATTGCGTATTTATTTCAAAAAGCAAAAAGTTTTTCAAAACCACGTGATTCACCCCCTCTTACGTGCATCTTGATCCAACAAGTGGTATCAGAGCTAGGTTCTGCTTTGAATTGAAGCAACCACCAATCAAGTCGGGGGAACCATTTTTTTTAATTTTAGTTTTTCGTGTCTTATTTGAATTGGTAAAAATTTACCTCTTCAGATAATTATTTCAAGTTCGGTTTTTACTTAAAGTTGGTGCAACACCACTTGAGTCATCGACATATTTTTTTTCATGCACTACTAATCCAAGATCAAGTCTTGGTACCTCCTCTTAGTTTTCTATTTTCAGTAATCAATGACCCAACTTGAGGGATTCGACATTGCTTGTCCTTCTCTCTTCAACGGAGATGATTTTTCGTATTGGAAGAAGAGGATGAAAGTTTAATTGAAAACGAACATCGAGTAATGGTTCACTATCCAACAAGGGTACCAGGCACCTATAGACGAAGCAATAAAAGTACCGCTCGATTCTGAAAGATGGAGTTCAAAAGATGTGAAGAAAGCCCAGATCGACTCAAAAGCATTGAACACTATCCAGTGCAGACTCACAAAAGAGGAACTCAAACGAGTCTGCCCACATGACAATGCAAAGGAGCTATAAGATAGGCTCATCGAACTATACTAAGGAACTACCGACTCAAGGGTAACGAAGTGTGATCTACTATTGAATTTATTATTTAATATTAAAATACAAGACGGAGAAACCGCAAGCCAACTACATGCAAGGATCAAGGATATCCTCAATGGCCTACATATGATCGGATATCAACTCAAGAATCGTGATGTTATCAAGCACACTCTGAATTCATTCCCTCAAAACTCACTATGGGGATTGATCGTAGATGCCTATAAGGTTTTGAGGAACCTCTCAAAATTAAAGTTAGATGAATTATTTTATGAATTAGAGCTGCATGAACAAACTCACAACCCAAAAGTCGAGAAAGGAATTACATTTCTTGTAGGAACTTTAAAGGGAGCTAAACCCAAAGTAGAAACTGAATCCAAATCAGAATCAGAAGAAGAAGAGCAACTAGTGAATATGGTAAGGAAGATGTTCACTAGACGAAAGAAAAACTTCACCAAACGCGACATGAAGAAGATGTTCAAGTTTGCTTCTAACAACTCAAAGGCAAACATCACATACTATGGCTGTAATAAGAAGGGTCACTTCAAACACGAATGCCCGAATGAAGATAAGATCAAGAAGACAAAGCAAAGAAAGCACTAAGGTGACTTAGGACTAGTCTTCTTCGGACGGATCGGAAGCTGACGAACTGAAGCAACCTAGCTACCTCACGTTGATGGCAATTGGAGGTGAATCACATAGAAAAGAAGAGTCTAATTATGAGTTGAGCAACGAATCTACATCCAGTTCGTGCGAACCAAGTGAGGTAATATTTAATTACACCGTAATTTTTTAAAAAAATTATTTCCTACCTAAACAAAAAGTGAATTAAAACTGAGGAACACGCTAAACTCTTTCTTAAAGAAAATAACAACCTTAAGGAACAACTGAGCTTGATCTCTTTAACCGATCAAGTTCAAGATAGAAATTCAACTCAAGCTGTAAATCTTGAGGAAGAAAATTCTATTTTGAAAAATCAAGTTATAGAGTTAAAAGAACAGTTGGAAAAGTTTACCTCAAGATCCAAATATCTAAATATGATACTTGGGTTCCAACGAGACGTGTATAATAAATCCGAAATCGAATACAAGACTAACTCAACATTTAAATCATTTTTAACTCTAACTTAAAATAAAAAATTAACTAAAGTTTTGGTTTCGAAAGCGTGCATAACTGTAACGCCCCGCCTTCTACTGGCTAAGCTGTAAGGTCGGGGTTACATTATGCTGTGCTAAGCTATATCCATGACCATCACTAAGTCTAGGTGCAGAAAGCTGTACCAATTAAAATCTTTGCTAACTGCTACTAAATTTAGAATTTTATTATCAGACATATGCTAAGGGGTGTAATCTAAGATATACATGTCATCTATTACATCCCCTATGGTCAAGGAATCTAAATAGGGGTTTGCAGCTGATATCAGGCCTCCCAATCGATCAGTTGATCGATTGGAATGGCCGGATCGATCCATTGATCGATATAGATGGTTACTGTATACGAAAACTTTGTTTGGATCGATCAGTTGATCGATCCAGACTTGTTGATCAATCCAGTGATCGATTCAGCACGGTACTGTGCACGAAGAAATTTCTGGATCGATCGGTTGATCGATCCAGACTTACCAATCGATCGGAGGATCGATTCAGCAAGGTTCTGTTCACTGGAATTAGGCCCGGTCGATCGGCTGATCGATTGAACTGAATCAATCGATCGGCTAATCGATCCTGAGACCTTCTGTTTGCGAATAACAGCTACCCAATCGATCAACCGATCGATTGGGAAGCCTCCAATCGATCGGCTGATCGATTGGGGGTTTCTGATTTCGCAGCTGAGCTCTGATTTCAACACTGATTCGTGCCTAAATCACATACATCAACTCTATAAGCATGAGATAAAACTACTAGGCATGACATTACTCATGGAGTGCTATCTAATATCAAACTGAATGCATACTACACAATTTATACTACTCAAACAGTCTAAAAGGTAGAGAAGTAACTAAAATTAGAAATGTTAAGTTTCAAGTTCGCTAGTTTCCAAGCATCTTTATTCCAAGTTCCTTATTCCACACACATCTTCATTGCATTGCCCTCCAGCCTCCGCTAGTCCATCTTTCCTTTACCCTTATCTGCAGTACAAGGAAAAGAAGTATCTGTAAGCTTTCGCTTAGTAAGAAACCATCTACCTCACAAAACATGCATACGAAGGAATCATGCTCTTAAAACATGCTATTTGAAATACATGCTGACATGCTGAAATATAAATACTGAAGTTATTAATCATATATACAAAAACATGGCATCAAAACTAGTCATGGAGTATCAAGAGCTAAGCATCAAACTATCACATGTATCAATGGAAAGAAACTAAACTGATATAACACTGAGCTGAACTGAACTAAGCTAATACTGAATTTAAATCATGTTCACATAACTGATTGTGAGATTTTGAAAAACTATTTATAACAATAGATCAAAATACTAATCATGCTGCTGATGGGCCCGACAACCATACTTGCTATGCGCGCATCCCTAACTAAACCCGGGGTTGCAAATTCCGAATCTAGTAGGGTTTACTAGGTTATCTAAACCTAGGGACGACTATGGGAGCCCAACCCAATGGACATCTAGTCCAGTACAGTGCCTCTGCTGAAAATAAAATACTGGTTATAGCTGAATTTTCTTATCTTGCTATTTCTAGGTTATCTGAACCTAGAGGCGACTGTGGGAGCCCACCCATTGGACCGTAGTCCCATATAAGCTGTAGTAAAATTGCATGTACTGAATAAATGCTTCTATTGCATTTTGCTAAGCTATTAAAATGCCTGTGGTAGCATTTAACTGAGCTACACATTTTATCAAACATATGGTGTGCACTAGTTCACACCCTACATACTAAAATTCTGCATACGACTTAAACTAATGCGTAAAACCTCGAAAAGAGCTACTTATACTGCAGGTGAGGGGTTTCTTACATCCTGTGCTAGTTTTCCTTACGATCTGATCGCTAGGTTTTCCGGAAAAACAATCTTCTCGGCGACCCTCTTGCTTCCACGTGCTCTTCTCGCGGAGAGGAGCGTCCTCGTGCCGGAGTCGTCGCCGGAAGGTGTTCTTGGAGCCTTTGGGACTGAACCCTAAGTTCCTTGGACTTGGGCGCCGAGAGGGTGAGGGAGAGAGGAGTCGGCGGCGTGTGAGGGTTTGAGGGAAAAGTTTTCTCATTTAAGAACATAACAATTCACTTAAATTCCCTATTTATATTAAGTGGGTCATTCGGCCCAACTCAAATATAAATATAATTGTTCCTCTTTCCTTTTAGCATGGCCCTGCTGGGTTCACTTGGTTACTAAAGATATCTAAAGGTTATCGGACCCAATAGGTCCCGTGTTCAATTCCCGCCTAGACCATTTTACGTTTCTATTTGTTTTTGCTACTACCGCTACTCTAAAAATTCTACAAAAATATCCTAAAATTTCAGAAAAATAATAGAATATTTTTACTAATTTATTTGGAAATTTTTGGGCGTTACAATCCCCCATACCTTATAAAAAGTTCATCCTCGAACTTAGAATAACTCTGGGTACTTCTGTCTCATACTGGCTTCTGTCTCCCAAGTTGCCTCCTCTGCTGTATGATTTTGCCAAATAACTTTTACTAATGGCACCTCTTTATTCCGCAATTTCTTAACTGCTCGGTCTATTTTCTGAATAGGTCGACTATCATAGCTGAGGTCTTCGCGGACTTGTACCGACTGAGGCTCAATCACCTGGGTGGCATCTTGGATATGCTTCTTCAGCATAGAGACATGAAATACATTATGGTTAGCTGACATCTCCTGAGGTAGCTCTAGCTCATATGCTACTTTGCCAACTCTTCTGCTGATAAGGTATGGTCCCATATATCTGGGACTTAATTTGCCCTTCTTCCCAAAACGCATTACTCCCTTCATGGGAGCTACTATGAGAAACACTGAATCCCCAACTGAAAATTCTAAGGGTCTGCGCCGTGTATCAGCATAGCTTTTCTGGCGGCTTTGAGCTGTCTCTATCCTCTGGCGGATCTACTGTATAGCTGCCGTGGTGTCTGCTACTAGATCTGTCTGAAGTTCTAGTTCCTTCTGTTCACCACTCTCATATCAGCAGATTGGAGATCTACACCTCCGCCCATAGAGAGCCTCGTAGGGTGCCATACCGATAGTGGCCTGATAACTGTTGTTGTATGCAAATTCTGCTAAACTCAGATATTTACACCAACTTCCCTTGAAGTCTAGGGCACATGCTCGGAGCATATCTTCGAGTACCTGATTTACTCGCTCCGTCTGACCATCTGTCTGAGGATGGAAAGCTGTGCTAAATTTTAACTTAGTGCCCAATGCTGACTGTACACACTCCCAAAAGTGTGATGTGAATCTACTGTCTCTGTCTGAAATAATGGTCCGTGGGACTCCATACAGTCTGAAAATCTCCTTGAGATACAACTGATCTAGCTGCTCCATAGAGTAGGATATCCTGATGGCCAAGAAGTAGGCTGATTTAGTCAATCTGTCGACTATTACCCAGATGGTATTAAAACCATTCGTGGTTCTGGGTAGTCCCACTATGAAATCCATAGAAATATCTTCCCACTTCCATTATGGGATCTGGATAGACTGCAGAACTCTTCCTGGTCTCTGGTGTTCTGCCTTGACTCTCTGGCAAGTCAGACAGGTACTAACATATCTAGCGATGTCTCTTTTCATCCCAGGCCACCAAAAATGTTTCTTTAGGTCCTGGTACATCTTGGTGGAACCTGGATGCATCGCATAAGGAGTCCTGTGAGCCTCGTCTAAGATCTTCCTCCGTAGTTCCTCCTGATCTGGAACACAGAGTCTATCACCAAAATACAACACCCCGCTAGCGGACACTCTAAACTCTCCACTTTCTGATTCTGCTAGTCCTTGCTTGATTTTCTGAATTTCAGGATCCTGTCCCTGAGCTGTCTGGATGTCACCAAGCAAGGTGGATTCTAATGTCATAGTAGAGAGTTGTCCTACTATAAGTTCGAGGCTGAAATCTGTGATCTCCTTCTGTAGGGGTGGTGACATGGCTGCTAGTGATAGTAAGGTGGCGCTGGACTTCCTGCTAAGTGCGTCTGCCACCTTATTGGCTTTTCCTGGATGATAGAGGATGTCTACATCATAATCTTTGACCAGTTCGAGCCATATACGCTGTCGCATATTTAGATCCTTCTGAGTAAAGAAGTACTTCAGACTCTGGTGATCTGTATGCACTCTACACTGAGCTCCATACAGGTAATGCCTCCAAATTTTGAGGGCAAACACGACTGCTGCAAGCTCGAGGTCATGAGTAGGGTAGTTCCTCTCATAATCCTTGAGTTGTCTGGAGGCATAGGCGATCACCTTACCTTCTTACATCAGTACTGCTCCTAGTCCCAATTTAGAGGCATCACTATAAATGTCAAAACTGTCTGTGTTTTCTGGTAGAGTCAGAATAGATGCACTGGTCAATCTCCTCTTTAGCTCACTGAAGTTATTCTCACAGTCCTCTGTCCACTGGAATTTTCTATTCTTTCTGGTAAGAGCTGTCAGTGGGGAGGCTATTCTGGAGAAATCCTCTACAAATTTTCTGTAATAACCTGCTAGTCCCAAAAAGCTTTTGATCTCACTAGCGTTCTTGGGTCTTTTCCAGTTACTCACAGCTTCTATCTTACTGGGGTCTACCATAATACCATCCTTCGAGATGATGTGACCCAGGAAGGACACCTGATCTAATCAAAATTTACATTTCGTGAACTTGGCGTACAGCTGGTTCTGCTGAAGGGTCTGCAATACTATTCTCAGGTGCTCTGCGTGTTATTCCTGAGTTCCTGAATAGATAAGAATGTCATCGATAAACACAATAACAAATCTGTCTAGGTAGTCCCTGAATACTCTATTCATAAGGTCCATGAAAGTAGCTGGAGCATTCGTCACGCCAAAGGGTATGACTACAAACTCATAATGTCCGTATCTGGTCCTGAAAGCCGTCTTGGGTATATCACCTTCTTTGACTCTAACTTGGTGGTATCCCGATCTGAGATCTATCTTCGAGAACACTGCTGCTCCCTTTAGTTGATCAAATAGGTCATCTATTCTGGGAAGAGGATACCTGTTCTTGATTGTGACTTAGTTTAGTGCTCTGTAATCTATACACAGGCCATGCTCCCGTCCTTCTTCTTCACGAACAGTACAGGCACTCCCCATGGGAGTGACTAGGACGTATGAAGCCCTTGTTAAGCAGCTCCTGTAGTTGCTGCTGAAGTTCCTTCAGTTCTGCTGGAGCCATGCGATAGGGTGCTTTGGAGATGGGATTTGTACCAGGAATGAGCTCTATCTCGAATTCAATCTCCCTGTCTGGTGCTAGGCCTGGTAATTCTTCAGGGAAGACTGCTGGGTAGTCACATACGACTCGGACCTCCTCTAGCTTTTGGTCCTTGTCCTGTCTGGTATTGACTACATGCGCTAAAAATCTCGTACATCCTGAATCTAGCAATTTCTGTGCTTTTAGAGCTGAGAGAAATTTCTTGGCTTTTCTCTTTGGTTCTTCGCTGTACTCAAATTGTACTCCTGCTTCAGGTTGGAATATGACTTTCTGTTTACGACACTCTATGGAAGCACCGTTATTGATCAGGAAGTTCATTCCCATGATGACATCGTAGTCAGTCGTATCTAGCACTATCAGATCGCCAAACAGCTCTCTGTCTGCTATAATGACTGGCACTGCTCTAAGCCAGTGCGTAGATGCCATAATTTCTCCCGAAGGTAGCGTAGTCAAAAACTGACCACTGAATACCTTTGGGGGTACTGCTAACTTTTCGGTGAATGCCCTGGATATATAAGAATGGGTTGCCCCAGTATCGAATAAGACAGTTGCACTTTGCTGTAAAATATTAATCTGACCTGTAACAACTGTCGAGGCATTCGCTACATCCTCCCTGGTGAGTGAATAGATCCTTGCGTTCGTCGTGGCTGAGGGGGCTTCTAGTCTACCCTGGCTGATGTGTGGACCGTCTAAAATAGCCTGTATCTGGTGTAACTGGGCTGGCTGGCCTCCATGCTGAATCGGCTGTGGTTGAGGAAAATCGGTCTTGTTCGAGCACTGCTTAGCCATATGCCCCTCTTGTCCACATTCGAAGCATCCCCGTGTGCCCTTGCGACAAACTCCTGGATGGAATCTCCCACAAGTAGAACACTTGGGATAACTAGGCTATTTGTTGGCTGGTCCTCCTTTTGGGTAACTCCCTGGTTTGCATTTGTTGCTAGAGTTCCCTTTCCAATTAGAGCCGTGGGAGCTGTGGCCCTGGTGTTTCTGAGTACCTGAGCCTTCCTGACCCTTGGACTCTGAGAGGACTTGCTTCTGCTGTCTGATATTGTTCTGGTAGTGCTTGATGGTCAAAGCGCTGCCTACTAGTTCTTCAGTGGTTTGCGGCCTATGGACGCCGCTGGTCACGTTCATTGCTATTTCCGGCCTTAGCATCTTGAGCATCAACCGGACTCGTTCTTTTTCAGTGCTAACTAATTCAGGGCACAGACGAGCCAATCTGTTGAATTTCTTGACGGCTTCCTCCACTGAAAGATTGCCCTGACGAAATTCAGTGAACTCGTCGTAGTGGCGGTTTGTAACCCGCATGTGAAAGAACTCCTCGAAGAATTCCTTCTCGAAGTCAGCCCATGTCATCTGATTCACTAGGCGCTTCACTTTAATTCTCTCCCACCACATACGTGCATCCCCTGTCAAGCAGAAGGAGGCACACTTCACCTTCTCATGTTCTGGCCAGTCCAGAAGCTCCATCGTACTCTCTAGTGTTTTGAACCAGGCTTGAGCATCCCATGGTTCACTGGTGCCTGAGAAGTTCTCTGGCTTAACTCGCTACCACTGGATCAGGTAGGCTTCTCCCCTTACCCCGACTGCTGGGGCTACTGGTGCTGTAGGTTGGACTGGTAGAACCGCTATTACTGCTGGGGTCGCTAAATTGGGTTCTGGGGTGACAGTGGGAGTGTTCTACTGATTAGCCCTGAGGGTGGCTATCTCCTATTGCTGTTCAGCTAGTTGCTTCTGTAACTGAGCCACTACAGTTGTAAGGTCTGGAGGAGGCACTGAACTGCTTGCCTCATGCTGGGGCTCAGTAGCTGGTGTCTTTCTAGCTGGGCGTCCTCGTACCATTTTCTAAAGAGATAGAGGGCATACATGACTAAGGCAATCATGTTTATATAACTACTACTACTATCATGTTAGGTACTATCATCAATTAACATGCTACAGTATCTATAAACATGAAAGAAAGAACATAATAAAGTGAGAGACGTTTCTTACTTGGAAGTTGCAGGTTCAATGCTGATGTGTGTGTAGGAAGTATGGAACTTGCTCTGATACCACACTGTAACGCCCCGCCTTCTACTGGCTAAGCTGTAAGGCCGGGGTTACATTATGTTGTGCTAAGCTATATCCATGACCATCACTAAGTCTAGGTGCGGAAAGCTGTACCAATTAAAATCTTTGCTAACTGCTACTAAATTCAGAATTTTATTATCAGACATATGTTAAGAGATGTAATCTAAGATATGCATGTCATCAATTACAACCCCTATGGTCAAGGAATCTAAATAGGGGTTTGTAGCTGATATCAGGCCTCCCAATCGATCAGTTGATCGATTGGAATGGCCGGATCGATCCACTGATCGATTCAGATGGTTACTGTATACGAAAACTTTGTTTGGATCGATCAGTTGATCGATCCAAACTTGTTGATCAATCCAGTGATCGATTCAGCACGGTACTGTGCATGAAGAAATTTCTGGATCGATCGGCTGATCGATCCAGACTTACCAATCGATCGGAGGATCGATTCAGCAAGGTTCTGTTCACTAGAATAAGGCCCGGTCGATCGGCTGATCGATCGACTGATTGATTGAACTGAATCAATTGATCGGCTAATCGATCCTGAGACCTTCTGTTTGCGAATAACAGCTACCCAATCGATCAACCGATCGATTGGGAAGCCTCCAATCGATCGACTGATCGATTGGGAAGCCTCCAATCGATCGGCTGATCGATTGGGGGTTTCTGATTTCGCAGCTGAGCTCTGATTTCAGTACTGATTCGTGCCTAAATCACATACATCAACTCTATAAGCATGAGATAAAACTACTAGGCATGACATTACTCATGGAGTGCTATCTAATATCAAACTGAATGCATACGGCACAATTCATACTACTCAAACAGTCTAAAAGGTAGAGAAGTAACCAAAATTAGAAATGCCAAGTTTCAAGTTCGCTAGTTTCCAAGCATCTTTATTCCAAGTTCCTAATTCCACACACATCTTCATTGCGTTGCCCTCCAACCTCCGCTAGTCCATCTTTCCTTTACCCTTATCTGCAGTACAAGGAAAAGAAGTATCTGTAAGCTTTCGCTTAGTAAGAAACCATCTACCTCACAAAACATGCATACGAAGGAATCATGCTTTTAAAACATGCTATTTGAAATACATGCTGACATGCTGAAATATAAATACTGAAGTTATTAATCATGTATACAAAAACATGGCATCAAAACTAGTCATGGAATATCAAGAGCTAAGCATGAAACTATCACATGTATCAATGGAAAGAAACTAAACTGATATAACACTGAGCTGAACTGAACTAAGCTAATACTGAATTTAAATCATGTTCACATAACTGATTGTGAGATTTTGAAAAACTATTTATAACAATAGATCAAAATACTAATCATGCTGTTGATGGGCCCGACAACCGTACTTGCTATGCGCGCATCCCTAACTAAACCCGGGGTTGCAAATTCTGAATCTAGTAGGGTTTACTAGGTTATCTAAACCTAGGGATGACTATGGGAGCCCAACCCAATGGACATCTAGTCCAGTACAGTGCCTCTGCTGAAAATAAAATACTGGTTATAGCTGAATTTTCTTATCTAGCTATTTCTAGGTTATCTGAACCTAGAGCTAGGTTGTTTGAACCTAGAGGCGACTGTGGGAGCCCACCCATTGGACCGTAGTCCCATATAAGCTGTAGTAAAACTACATGTACTGAATAAATGCTTCTATTGCATTTAGCTAATCTATTAAAATGCCTGTGGTAGCATTTAACTGAGCTACACATTTTATCAAACATATGGTGTGCACTAGTTCACACCCTACATACTAAAATTCTGCATACGACTTAAACTAATGCGTAAAACCTCGAAAAGAGCTACTTATACTGCAGGTGAGGGGTTTCTTACATCCTGCGCTAGTTTTCCTTACGATCTGATCGCTAGGTTTTCCGGAAAAACAATCTTCTCGACGACCCTCTTGCTTCCACGTGCTCTTCTCGCGGAGAGGAGCGTCCTCGTGCCGGAGTCGTCGCCGGAAGGTGTTCTTGGAGCCTTTGGGACGGAACCCTAAGTTCCTTGGACTTGGGCGCCGAGAGGGTGAGGGAGAGAGGAGTCGGTGGCGTGTGAGGGTTTGAGGGAAAAGTTTTCTCGTTTAAGAAAATAACAATTCCTCACTTAAATTTCCTATTTATATTAAGTGGGTCATTCGGCCCAACTCAAATATAAATATAATTGTTCCTCTTTCCTTTCAGCACGGCCCTGCTGGGTTCACTTGGTTACTAAAGCTATCTAAAGGTTATCGGACCCGATAGGTCCCGGGTTCAATTCCCGCCTAGACCATTTTACGTTTCTATTTGTTTTTGCTACTACCGCTACTCTAAAAATTCTACAAAAATATCCTAAAATTCCAGAAAAATAATAGAATATTTCTACTATTTTATTTGGAAATTTTTGGGCGTTACAATAACTACGCAAGTAGGACTCAATCAATACTATAAACTAAAATATAAAATTCACTACCTAAATCAAAATAAACCAAATAACTCACTCTTAATTTTAAAAATTAAATCTTCAAAAATAAACTTAAACCTAAAGAATAAAATAAAAATAAATAAACCTGAATTAAAAAAAAAATAAAATCAATATAAACTCAAACTATAACTAAGTCTATTATAACTATAAAGTAAATCAACATAAACCTAAAACCTAAAAGTTTAATAATTCAAGGGGAGACTCCAAAATTAGTTGGCAACTCCAAAAACAATAAGTTACCCGACTGGCAATTATTGGTGCGGGAAGCATCCGACGATCGAACCTGTGTTTTGATTATGTCAAAGGGTTCAAAGTTAATTTGTCTTGTTATCTAATAAGGTTTATTGAGTTTGTAGGAAAGTCCTAAGTTGTCTTAAGTAAAAGTCCTAGCTGCGATTAGGCAGGTGGAAAATCCTAGGGGGTGGTAACCCTAGGTCCTAGGGGGTGGTAACCCTAGGTGATGAAAACCCTAAGGGACGGTAACCTTTGGTCCTAGGGGGTGGTAACCCTAGGTGGTGGAAACCCTAAGGGGTGGTAACCTTAGGTCCTAGGGGGTGGTAACCCTAGGTGGTGAAAACCTAAGGGGTGGTAACCTTAGGTCCTAGGGGGTGGTAACCCTAGGCTGTGGAAAACCCTAGCGGTGGTAACCCTAGCCTATGGAAAACCCTAGGGGGTGGTAACCCTAGGTCCTAGGGGGCGGTAACCCTAGGCTGAGGAAAACCATAGGGGGTGGTAACCCTAGGCAGAAAGTCCAGTTGGTCTGGAGGATCAATCTAGTAAACATGTAAACTCTCTTAAGTGGAGTAGGTGAGGACGCGTTCCCCCGTGAGGGAACAATAGGTGTTGGTTCGACCTAGAGTTTCTGGAGGTGAAATCCGAAGCCAAAACCGGATTATCCGAAGACTGTCAAAATAAGTTTCTATTTATCTTATTTTGTTGTACTAACTTTGTTTTGCAGGGTGTACCTTGTTTGTAGACTAACATGCCTTACAGGACAGAAATTGTACAAGAAAAACCTCGGATGAACAATCCCGAGGCACCCTCCATGGAGCTTGGAGGCACCTCGGGTGACTTGGTTGATAGCCCTGTAGCAAGGCACGAGGGCACCCTCCATTGAGCTTGGAGGCGCCCTAGATGCTGCTTGGAGGGCGCCCTCCATGGAGTTTGGAGGCGCCCTCAGGCGAATAAGCAGCGGGCGTTGCAGAGTTTATCAACGCGGATGACTTGGTAGGTTGGAGGTGCCCTCCATAAGGTTGGAGGCACCCTCAATAGGCTATTTAAGCTTGGTTCGAGCAGCAGCTTACACAACACTTGAAATCACGATCCTTCTTTCGTGTGCTGCTAAAAAAAGATCCGACAAAGTTGTAACTCAACTCTGACGACCAGAAGCTTCAAGTTTACTGATTTTAGTCATTGGTATATTTTACTGGATTTAAATTAATTATACTTAAAGTTGTAATATTTTCGAATTGATAGTGATTGCCCAAGTAAACACTCAATGAGTGTGGGCCTTGGAGTAGGAGTCGCCACAGGCTCTGAACCAAGTAAAACTCTTAGTGTTCGAGTATTGTTTTTATTTTTTCACTGCGTGTTTTAGTCTAACGAATGAATTAGCCACGAGCGCTATTCACCCCTCCCCCCTCCCTCTAGTGCTTTCGATCCTACAGTAATTAGGACTGGCATAAATAGGGACAAAAATTTAATCTTATAAATGGTGCTGGAGAAGTTTTGGATGATAGTAGGTTAGGGAAGCTCTGCCTATGCATGTCTAAGAAGATAAGACTTTGACCTGATGCATTTGGCTTAGTGGAACTAACTGAAGCTACCCCTTATTAATCCTAACTGGTTAGACTAATGTTTTATATTAAGCTTAGTGGATATTACTATTTAGAAAATTTTGAAGACGCGGTTACTCTAATGATGTCTAAGTGACTAACCATAGCTTAGAAGTTTATCTAAAAAATGCATGTTTGTTGAACCCAAAACTTAACTTGAGTCTAACATAAGTTAAACCAAATCCTGAAATTCAACCTAACTTATCTCACAAAATTATAGGATTTTCTTGTTGAAAATATAGATCGGTGAGATGAATAAGAAATTAAATTCAAATTCAAATTAAAACTTAAATTCAAATTCAAATTAAAACTTAAATTTAAATTCAAATTCAACTTAAATTTAAATTCAAATTCAAATTTAAATTCAAATCAAATTAGATTTAAATTAAATTAAAATTAAAATCAAATTTAAACTGAAATTAAAATTAAATCAATTCAAATTAAGTTAAATTAAGTTCACACTTAAGCTAAAATTTCTTTTTTTTTTGCTCTCTATAGGAATCTAAATAGATATTGGACAGTGGTTGCTCCCGACACATAACTAAGGATCAAGCAATATTCACTAAATTAATATTCAAAAGACTAGGAACATTTGCCTTTGGAAATAACGACAAAGTAAAGGTAATTGGAATAGGTAACATTGAATTAGAATCTAATTTTATTATTCATAAGGTACTACTTATTGAAAATTTCAAATTTAACCTACTCAGTGTTAGTCAATTGTGTGATTCAGAATATAAGGTTAGGTTTACAGTCAATGAATATTTAATTAAACATATGAAAGACCTTACAATAAAATTAAAATGATATAGGAATAATAATATTTACACAATTAACCTGGCCAGCTCCTCACTTCAGTGTCACTTGACACAAAAAGAGGAAACCTGGTTGTGGCATAAGAGAATGTCTCACACTAACTTTAGAAATCTCACCAAACTAAATGACTTAGTTAGAGGACTATCAAAACTATCCAACTTAGACTCAGCAATTTGTAATGCTTGTCAACAAGGAAAATAAACTAAATTAACCCACAAACTAACTAATCAAACTCAAACAAATTCAACACTTGAAGTATTGCACTTAGATTTATTTGACCTATATGTGATTAAATCTATAAATGGAAATTTATACTATCTAGTAATAATTGATGATTACTCAAGATTCACTTGGATAAAATTTTAAAAAAATAAACATGAAATATTTGAAATATTTAGTAATTTTTGTAAATAAATTGGAAATGAAAAAGATTCAAAAATTAAAATAATTAGAAGTGATAATGGTGGGGAGTTTAAAAATCATAGGTTTACTAAATTAAGCTTAGAAAATGTTTATCATCAAGAATTCTCATGTTCTAATACACCTCAACAAAATAGAATAGTCGAAAGAAAAAAATAGAACTTTCCAAGAAGACACTAGACAATGCTTAACAAATACCAACTACCAAAATATTTCTGGCCATGCAGAAGCTATTAGTACAACCTGCTATGTACAAAATATAACAACAATTAATAAAAAATAAAATAAAACCTCATTTGAAATTTACTATAATAAATTACAAAATATTAAATATTTTAAGGTATTTGGATGTCCTGTGTACATATTAAACACAAGAGAATACTTAGGAAAAAATTTCTCAAAAATAGGAAATAGAATCTTTATAGGGTATTCCCTAAATAGTAGAGGATATAGAGTTTACAATAAAACCATTCTAAGAATTGAGAAAATAATCATTGTAAAATATATATAATTACTAAAGAATTTGATTCCACTCAACCTCAATATCAACCATTTGATTTCGTTAGAGCTAGCACTGATCTAGGGGGAGCAAGTGAAACCCCAATAAATGAATATGAAGATGAACAAAATCAACCACAAGAAAATGAACAAACACAAACTAAGTCTAAAAAAATAAGCGTAAGTTTAGATCACCCAATTGACCAAATAATAGGTGATACAGAACTAAGAGTTCAAACTAGATCCTCATTTAGAAATCTAAGTCAAATATCCTTAATTTCTAAGGTTGAACCTAAAATAGTAGAAGAATCCTTAGTTGACCCAGACTGAATTATTTCCATGCTAGAATAACTAGCCCAATTTGAAAGAAACCAAGTTTGGGACTTAGTTCCTTTACCCAAGAATAAGAAATTCGTAGAGACTAAGTGGGTATTTAGGAATAAGTTAATTGAGAAGGGAGAAATTTTTAGAAATAATCTTGACTAATAGCTAAAGGGTTTAGTCAAGTAGAGGAACTTGACTATGATGAAACCTATACCCCAGTTGTTAGGCTTGAGTTCATTAGAATTCTATTAAGCTATGCAGCCCATAAAGGGTTTAAACTCTATCAAATGATGTCATATCAGCCTTCTTAAATAGACTAATAAAAGAATAAGTATATGTAGGTCAACCACCTAGATTTGAAAACCTAGAACACCTTGATTATATTTTTAAATTAAAAAAAGGTGCTATATGATCTAAAACAAGTACCTAGGGATTGGTATGTGCGATTATCCACCCATCTGATTTTAAAAGAATTCAAACAAGGTCTAATTGATCCAACCTTATTTGTAAAAACCTTTAAATCAGATATTTTTATCACCAAAGTTTACGTCGATGACATAATCTTTGGATCTATAAACTCAGACTTTCTACAAGAGTTTATTGACCTAATGGAACATTAATTTGAAATAAGTCTAGTAGGTAAGTTAACCTTCTTTTTAGGCTTACAAATTAAACAAACTAATGAAGGTAACTACGCCTATCAAGAAAAATGTACAAAGGAATTATTTAAAAAATTTAAAATGGATAATGTTAAAGAAATAATAACACTAATGACAGTAAATGAAAATATAGATAGTGATCCTAATGGAACATAGTAGACTAAAGTATTATAGAAGTGTCATAGATAGCCTGTTATACCTAACTGCAAGCCAACCTGACATACTATTTATAGTTAGTATGTGTGCTAGATATCAAACCTGTGCTATGGAGTCCCATCTTAAACTTGTTAAAAGAATATTTAGATATCTAAAAGGTACACAAAATGTAACAACACAAATTTCCTCATTTCGAGTCCTAATAGTAATTATAAATATTTATAAATGCTTTAGAAATATTCTAGAGATTTTTAGAGTATTTTTATGTAATTTTCGGAGTTCGTTTGGTATTTTTACCAAGAGAAACAAAGTTGAGGCAAAAAGAGGTTGGGCCGAGGTTCGAACCGGAGACCCCTAGTTAAGTAAAGTCTTAAGTTGTTTCGGATGACCAGGAACCCAGCAAGGCCGTACTGATCAAATAAAGGGTGAAAGAAATTTAAGCAGTAGTTGATAATTGAAAAACCTAAGTATAAGAGGGATAAGTTAAGAGAGGAGTTGAGGTTTTATTTTCCGTGACCTAAACTTCTCCTTCTCCCGACTGCATGCGCGTCGTTCCCTGCTTGGGAAGAAACAAAGAAGGAAGCTAGGGCTTCATCTCCGGCGGCCGACCAAGGACCAATCCGAAGGTTTCTTCACATCCTCACGATCCTCTCGGCGAGGAGAACGCATAGACACGAGGAGTCGCCAGAAATTTTGAGCTATCCGAACCCCTAGAAGACGATTTCGGTTGTAGGTTCAAGAACAAAGGTAAGTGCTTCTCACATGCAGTAGGAGTAGCTCTTGGAGTCTTGTTTCTTCTTGTTTCTTTTCGAAGCATGCTATAAGGAATGGCGCTTTTGAGCTTGCTGTCGTGAATCTCAAAAAAAGAAAATGAATGGTATAGGTTAAGCATGTGGGTTGTTTTCTTCAGGCCTTGTAAATAGAAATTCAGATTTTGAGTTAGATCTTTCTGTCTGTGATCTTAATGGGCATGATCGGTTCATATGGAGCTTTACAGGTTTCAGATTTTTGCTGCTAGGCAATGAACAAGAAATGGTTTAGTTTTCTTGAGCATGTAGGTTTGGTTTCGTGGTTACTGCAATGAACGGCTATGTGTAGCATTTTGGTCTATTTTGTTTTCCTTGTCGTGGCACTGAGCATGAAGAACGGTTATGTTTTTTTTTGTTCCAGTAGCAATTTCTTTACTAGTTGCATTGTGTATAAACTACTATATATTTTGTGAGTATGCAGTGGGTTTTGCCTTGGTTTTGGGTGCATGTATCATGAATAGATAGCTTTAGTTCTTAGTTTTTAAAGTATGAAACTTAGCATTCTGCAGATTTAGTTTCGTGTTGAGTTATTGAGCATGAATAGATTGTATAATTGAGTAGTTATAAGTAAGAAAAGACCAAGGATTTAATTAAATCCCAAATTTCAGAAATTGGGATCAAACGTACAACAAGTGTTTGAAGAAATGCCGAGGGATTCCATTGTGGGAGTATTTAAAGATAATATGTATTTTATTTGAAAAGGCTAGTACCCGACTTCTGATGTTGTCGTTAAATAAATCCAGGTGACCAATTCCGAGGTCTTAGCCCTGGTAAGACCAAGGTCTTTACCCTTGTAGGATTGGTGGCTCGCTACCTCAGTTTCTATTAGGGAGCGCACAATGGTACTAAGCCTGGGCCCAAGAGATTATTACTATTTTGAAGTATAAGAGTATAAGTTTTGAGAAAAAATGGAATAAGCTTCACATAGGTTTAAAAATCATCAAGTTTAGCTCTTTTATTCTAGCATGGTGTTTAGATTCTTCTTACTGTTATTTGCAAGCATGAGCAGCCTTACATGTTTAGCATTTCAGTCTGTTTTGATTCCTTTGCTATTAGATGAGCATGAGTAGTTTCTTTTAAAGTATTCAGTTCCTAGATTCCTTCTTGTACACATGCATATCCGAGTTTTGTGAGTTAGATAGCGCTTACTAAGCATTCGCTTATAGTTGCATTTCCTCTTACTGTAGATAAAGGAAAAGGAAAGCTACAGTGAAGGAAGGTGACAAGGAGGTGTGGGACGGATGTGTGATGTCTGGACTATGGAAGCCTTGGGACTTTGCTAAAGAATTTATTAAGATTTTGTATTTAGATTGGTTGTGAAATTAGGTGGATTAAGTCCTTCTTGCATTGTTGGAATCATTCTTTCATGTTGATGGTTTATTCATAGAATGTTTTTATGTATTTAGAATTCTTCCATTTAAATTGCTATGCACATTAGTTCCATTATTTGAGTTGTATCACTGTCGCATGCATGTGCAGATTGATATATTTTAGTTGTGAACAAATGCTTGAGTAGGGTGTTGAGATGAGTCATTTATGTCTTCAGCTGCTAGTTAATTGTATGTTTCGAGTTTTCAAAGAGTTCTAAGTATTACTATCAATATGTGGATGACATTAGTTAAGTAAAGTTAATAGTTAAATAACGTCCCAACCTCACAAACTAGTAGAGAGGAGGGTGGGGTCATTACAAGTTGGTATCAGAGTAGTTCCCATTCTCTAGCATCACACACACATCAGCATCAGTCTTGTCGCCTTCAAGTAAGAAAGTACTTAAATTCTTTTTATTATGCCTTTTCTTATTATTTGCAGTATAGAGAAATCCTTAGAAATATTTGCTTAAATGTGCTTAAGTAAGATAAAAGTTCTTGTTTTGTTTTTCTATGTTTTATATATGTGTCTAGAGAGTACAGAGATAATTTCAGGTTTTCTCTCTCTACATGACTAGATGGCAAGGAGAGGGTGTCCTCGTACCGTTCGTACTGAGGACCGAGCTCAGGAGAACGAAGAGCCCAGAACAACTGAGCCTAATCTCTCTGAAGTTGTTGCTCAACTCCAGAGACAAGTAGCAGAGCAGCAATAAGTAATCGCCAATCTGATGGCAAATCAGCAGCCAGTTCCTCCCCCCTCCCCCAACTATCAATGTGGAGACCCCAGTGGTGGCTGAGGTTCCACCAGCTGCCCTGGAAGTCGCCACAGCACCTAAAAGACAAGAAGCATATATGATACAGTGGCTGAAGCTGAAGCTAGAAAGTTTCTCAGGCACGACTAAGTCCTGGGATGCTCAAGCTTGGTTCAAGATACTAGAGAGCACAATGGAGTTTCTTGACTGGCCAAAAGTCAAGAAGGTCAAGTGTGCCTCCTTCTGCCTATCTGGAGATGCTCGTATGTGATGGGAGAGAGTTAAGAGCAAGAGAGCAGCCAACCAGATGAGTTGGGCTGACTTCAAGACAGAGTTTTACGAAGAATTCTTCCGCCAACGTATCACCAATAAACGTTATGAGGAGTTTATAGAATTCAGACAGGGTGACCTGCCAGTAGAAGAAGCAGTCAAGAGATTCAACAGGCTAGCTCGTCTCTGCCCAGAGTTAGTAAGTACAGAGAAAAAAATGAGTCAGACTGATGCTCCAAATGCTGAGGCCAGAAATAGCACTTAACGTGAGTAGTGGAACTCATCGACCACAAACTGGTGAAGAGCTGGTCAGCAGGGCATTAGTCGTTGAGCACTATCTGAATAGCATCAAGGCACAACAAACGTAACTCAAACCAGTCAAGATGGAGGACAAGACAGCAGGGAATCAGAAACCCCAGGCAAGTAAGCAGAACTGGAAGGGCAAAGATAACAAAAGGAAACGATGGAATACAGGAGGCAGCCAAAAGGGAGGTCCAGTAGACAAGAAGGCCAAGTTCCCTCCCTGCCCTAAATGTGGGAGACTACATCTAGGAGCCTGTCTTGTGGGTATGACTGGATGTTATTCATGTGGTCAAGAAGGACACCTGGCTAAGGCGTGTCCTAATAAGCTCAAAGCACCTCAGCAACAGGCAGCGCAATACGGGAACAAGCCTCAGTTACACTACATGCCTGCAACTCTGGACGGACCTCAGCTCAGTCAAGGAAGGTTGGAAGCCCCACCAGTTCTAGCCAGTGCCAGAGTATTCTCCCTCACTAAAGAGGAAGCTTCTAGTGCCTCCACGGTCGTAACAGGTCAAGTAGTTATTTTTCAGCATTTAGCTACTGTACTACTTGATACTAGGGTGACCCATTCTTTTATATCAGTACCCTTTGCCAAGGAATCTCAGGTGCCTACAGAGAGCATGAACTCTAAGTTCTTGACAACCCTACCTTCTGGGGAAGTCATGGAGTCCAACTAGTGGCTTCGGGCTGTACCAGTCAAAATTTCAGACCGAGAGCTATATGTTAATTTAGTAGTCCTAGCGATGCAGGATTTTGACGTTATTCTGGGTATAGATTTTCTTAGTAAGTACAGCGCTTCGGTGGACTGTTGTAGAAGGAAAGTGATTTTCAGCCCAGAAGGTGAACCATCCTTTGAGTTTACGGGAGTGCCGAAGAGGAAGACTCAGAAATTCCTCTCTTCCCTAACAGCTCACCAAATGTTAGCTAAAGGGTGTACTGGTTTTCTGGCGTACATTGTGAATGCAGAAGAACAAGAAGGACCCAAGTAGGAAGGTGTTCGGGTAGTCTGTGAGTATCCAGAGGTATTTCCAGAAGAGCTACCTGGACTACCTCCCAATAGAGAAGTGGAGTTTGAAATTGAGTTGGTTCCTGGCACCGGTCCAATTTCCAAAGCTCCATACCGGATGTCTCCAGCAGAGCTGAAAGAACTACAAGAACAACTCTAGGAGCTGCTTGACAAAGGTTTCATCCGCCCTAGTCATTCACCATGGGGAGCTCCAGTGTTGTTTGTTAAGAAGAAAGATGGATCTATGCGGATGTGCATAGATTATAGAGCACTGAACAAAGTGACAATTAAGAACAAGTACCCTCTTCCCAAAATAGATGATCTATTTGATCAGTTAAGGGGGGAAACAGTGTTCTCTAAGATAGACATGCGCTCTGGATACCATCAGTTGAAAGTGAAAGAAAGTGATATACCCAGAACAACTTTCAGGACCAGATATGGACACTACGAGTTTGTAGTCATGCCTTTTGGAGTGACTAATGCACCTACGGTCTTTATGGACTTAATGAACAGAGTGTTCAGAGAATACCTTGACAAGTTTGTCATCGTGTTCATCGACGACATTCTGATCTATTCAAGAACCCTATAGGAGCATAACATGCACTTGAGAATAGTACTGTAGACCCTTCAGCAAAAGCAGCTTTATGCCAAATTCTCAAAGTGAGAGTTCTGTTTAGAGAAGGTGGTGTTTCTAGGTCACATCATCTCTAAAGAAGGTATCCAGGTGGATCCTGCCAAAATAGAAGCGGTCAACAACTGGTGTAGACCCAAGAACGCCAGGGAGATCAGAAGCTTCCATGGTTTAGCTGGGTATTACAGGAAATTCATGGAAGACTTTTCCAGGATAGCCTCTCCACTAACAGCCCTAACTAGGAAGAACAAGAAGTTTGAATGGTCAGACAAATGTGAGCAAAGTTTCCAGGCATTAAAGAAAAGACTGACAGTGCTCCCGTCCTGACTGTTCCAGAGAGTGGCAAGAGTTTTGATATCTACAGTGATGCTTCCAAGATGGGCCTTGGAGTTGTTCTCATGCAAGAGGGGAAGGTTATAGCTTATGCTTCCAGACAACTCAAAGACTATGAGAAGAATTACCCCACTCATGATCTTGAGCTGGCAACTGTGGTCTTTGCACTAAAACTCTGGCGACATTATTTGTATGGAGTTCAGTGCAGAATCTTCACAGACCATCAGAGCTTGAAGTATTTCTTTACCCAGAAAGACTTAAACATGAGACAGCGCAGGTGGCTAGAGTTGGTTAAAGATTATGACTGTGAAATCCTCTACCACCCAGGTAAAGCTAACAAAGTGGCGGATGCACTAAGCCGAAAATCCAGTGCAACTCTGATGCCCTTGTCATCATTAGCACTGCCACTACAGAAGGAAATGTCAGACTTTGGAGTTGAAATTATTGATGGGCAACTCTCGGCATTGAGCTTATAGTCAACCCTGCTCGAGGATATACAGAGGAAGCAAAGTGAAGACCCAGACATCCAAAGGATCAAGCAAGGGATACAAAAAGAAGAAAATTCAGAGTTTTGGGTATCAGACAGTGGAATTCTTTATCAGGGGAGCCGCCTTTGCATCCCCAATGATGAGGAATTGAGAAACAAGATTCTAGAGGAAGCTCATAGTACACCATACTCCATGCATTCTGGTTCCACCAAGATGTATCAAGATTTGAAATAGAAATTCTGGTGGTCTGGACTCAAGAGAGATGTTGCAAAATATGTCAGTACCTGCCTGACATGCTAGAGGGTCAAAGCAGAGCACCAGAGACCAAGAGGAGTCCTGCAACCCCTCTAAATACCAGAGTGGAAGTGGGAAGAAATATCCATGGACTTTATAACAGGTCTTCCAAGAACCACCAATGGGTATGATGCGATATGGGTTATAGTAGACAGGTTGACAAAGTCTGCCTATTTTCTAGCCATCAAGGTGTCTTACTCAATAGAGCAGTTGGCGCAGCTATATGTTAAGGAGGTGATCAGACTTCATGGAGTCCTGAAGTTAATTGTTTCTGATAGGGATGGGCGATTCACCTCTCACTTTTGGGAGTGTGTCCAGAATGCATTAGGCACCAAACTCAAGTTCAGTACAACTTTCCATCCCCAAACTGATGGACAGACAGAACGAGTAAATCAGATTTTAGAAGACATGCTCAGGGCTTGTGCATTAGATTTTAAGGGCAGTTGGTGAAAGTATCTGTATTTAGCTGAATTCATCTACAATAATAGCTACCAGGCCACTATCAAGTTGGCACCTTACGATACATTGTATTGTCGAAAGTGTAGATCACCCATGTGCTGGCAAGAAGCAGGTGAAAGGAAAGAAATGGAAGTGGAGCTGGGCATTCAGACAGAGATGATAGATGAGACCACACAGACTATCCAGAAGATCATACAGAGAATTGAGACTGCCCAGAGCAGACAAAAAAGATATGCTGATGCACGTCGTAGGCCACTTGAATTCCAAGTAGGGGATTCAGTCTTTCTCAAGGTCACTCCTATGAAGGGAGTGATGAGATTTGGCAAAAAGGGCAAGTTAAGTCCCCGCTACGTAGGACCCTACCTGATCACCGAGAGGATTGGGAAAGTAGCTTACAAGCTGGACTTACCTCAAACATGTCAGCAATACACAATGTGCTTCATGTCTCCATGCTAAAGAAGTGCCTCCACGACCCTAGCCAAGTGATTCAGCCTCAGTCAATGCAGATCTAGGAGGATCTTAGCTATGAGAGCAGACCTACACGGATAGTGGACAGAGAAGTTAAGAGACTAAGGAACAAAGAAGTACCACTAGTGAAGGTCATTTGGCAAAATCAGAAGCGCGAGGAAACTACTTGGGAGCGTGAGGACAGTATGAGACAGAGATATCCAGAATTATTCTAAGTTCGAGGACGAACTTTTTTATAAGGTATGGGGAATTGTAATAACCCAAATTTCCTCATTTCGAGTCCTAATAGTAATTATAAATATTTATAAATGCTTTAGAAATATTCTAGAGATTTTTAGAAAATTTTAGAGTATTTTTATGTAATTTTCAGAGTTCGTTTGGTATTTTTACCAAGAGAAACAAAGTTGAGGCAAAAAGAGGTTGGGCCGAGGTTCAAACCGAAGACCCCTAGTTAAGCAAAGTCTTAAGTTGTTTCGGATGACCAGGAACCCAGTAGGGCCATGCTGATCAAATAAAGGGCGAAAGAAATTTAAGCAGTAGTAGATAACGGAAAAACCTATGTATAAGAGGGATAAGTTAAGAGAGGAGTTGAGGTTTTATTTTCCGTGACCTAAACTTCTCCTTCTCCCAACTGCACGCGCGCCGTTCCTTGCTTGGGCAGAAACAAAGAAGGAAGCTAGGGCTTCGTCTCCGGCGGTCGGCCAAGGACCAATTCGAAGGTTTCTTCACATCCTCATTATCCTCTCAGCGAGGAGAACGCGTAGACGCGAGGTGTCGCCGGAAATTTCAAGCTATCCGAAACCCTAGAAGCCGATTTCGGTTGTAGGTTCAAGAACAAAGGTAAGTGCTTCTCACATGCAGTAGGAGTAGCTCTTGGAGTCTTGTTTCTTCTTGTTTCTTTTCGAAGCATGCTATAAGGAATGGCGCTTTTGAGCTTGCTGCTGTGAATCTCAAAAAAAGAAAATGAATGGTATAGGTTAAGCATGTGGGTTGTTTTCTTCAGGCCTTGTAAATAGAAATTCAGATTTTGAGTTAGATCTTTCTATCTGTGATCTTAATGGGCATGATCGGTTCATATGGAGCTTTACAGGTTTCAGATTTTTGCTGCTAGGCAATGAACAAGAAATGGTTTAGTTTTCTTGAGCATGTAGGTTTGGTTTCGTGGTTACTACAATGAACGGCTATGTGTAGCATTTTGGTCTATTTTGTATTCCTTGTCGTGGCACTGAGCATGAAGAACGGTTAATGTTTTTTTGTTCCAGTAGCAATTTCTTTACTAGTTGCATTGTGTATAAACTGCTATATATTTTGTGAGTATGCAGTGGGTTTTGCCTTGGTTTTGGGTGCATGTATCATGAACAGATAGCTTTAGTTCTTAGTTTTTAAAGTATGAAACTTAGCATTCTGCAGATTTAGTTTCGTGTTGAGTTATTGAGCACGAATAGATTGTATAATTGAGTAGTTATAACTAAGAAAAGACCAAGGATTTAATTAAATCCCAAATTTCAGAAATTGGGATCAAACGTACACCAAGTGTTTGAAGAAATGCCGAGGCATTCCATTGTGGGAGTATTTAAAGATAATATGTATTTTATTTGAAAAGGCTAGTACCCGACTTCCGAGGTTGTCGTTAAATAAATCTAGGTGACCAATTCTGAGGTCTTGGCCCTGGTAAGACCAAGGTCTTGGCCCTGGTAAGACCAAGGTCTTGGCCTTGGTAAGACCAAGGTCTTGGCCCTGGTAAGACCAAGGTCTTTACCCTCGTAGGACTGGTGGCTCGCTACCTCAGTTTTTATTAGGGAGCGCGCAATGGTACTAAGCCTGGGCCCAAGAGATTATTACTATTTTGAAGTATAAGAGTATAAGTTTTGGGAACAAATGGAATAAGCTTCACATAGGTTTAAAAATCAGCAAGTTTAGCTCTTTTATTCTAGCATGGTGTTTAGATTCTTCTTACTGTTATTTGCAAGCATGAGCAGCCTTACATGTTTAGCATTTCAGTCTGTTTTGATTCCTTTGCTATTAGATGAGCATGAGTAGTTTCTTTTAAAGCATTCAGTTCCTAGATGTTGGATCGAGAAGCGCTAGAGTGGGGGGGGGGGGGGGGGGGAATAGCGCTCGCGGCTATTTCGTTCGATTATTGGAATCGCAAAACTATCGGAGTAATTAAAACGCAGCGGAATAAAAATAAAGAAACACAAACAGAAGGCTACAGAGAATTTACTTTGTTCGGAGCCTGTAGCGACTCCTACTTGAAGGCCCGCGATCCTTGATCGCTTACTGTGGGCAACAACTATAGGCTCGAATAGTTTTACAAGTTTAAGTACAAGAAGCAAAATAAAGAATATAAATATAATTTTATACCGACAACTAAACTGACAAATTGAAGCTCCAGGTCGTCGGTGTAGAGTTACAGCACATCGGAATGAGTTTGTTAGCCGTTGAATGCAGAAGAATCGCTTGGATGTAGTTGTTCCTCAATGCTGCTCGAAGTCCCCTTATAAAGGGCATCCAGGGCGCCTTGAAGGCCTCCGAAGGTGCCTCCATAGCTCCGAGTCCACCGTGCAGATGAGTGCTGACCATTCTGCACTTATCACCTTGAAGGCACCTTCATAGGTCTTCAAGGCGCCTTCCAAGGTGCCTTCCAAGGCGGCTCCATAGCCAACCGAGGCGCCTTCAACCCTGCTTCGCGGCCAGGTCAGCTTTTGCACCCGAGGCGCCTCCAAGCTCCATGGAAGCGCCTCGGACACTGTTCATCCGAGGGAAAACTTCATTATTTTGTACCTGTAAGACATGTTAGTCCCAAACAATATCCTGCAACACAAAGTTAGCATAAAACAACAGTATTAATATGATAAAGAATATTATGACAGTCTCCGGACTGTCTGGGTCTGACTTTGGATTTCCGACCGGAAACCCTAGGTCGACCCGACGCCTATTGTTCCCTCTACGGGGAACGCGTCCTCACCTACTCCACTCAGGAGATTTACCTATTGCCAGTACGATCCTCCAGATCGACTGGACTTTTGCTCAGCACTCGACGCTTCCGGACTTTCTGCTGGACATCCGCTTCCCGGCTAGTCCAGTCTTTCACCTGGTTCGCGACACCAGGACTTTCCACCTAGGGTTACCACCCCCTAGGACTTTTGCCTGAATCCATCGACCTGCCAAGACTTTTCGCATAGGGTTACCGCCCCCTATGACCTAGGGTTACCACCCCCTAGGGTTTTCCCTTTGCCTAACCGCAGCTAGGACTTTTCTCCACCTAGGGTTACCACCCCCTAGGACCTAGGGTTACCACCCCCTAGGGTTTTCACCTGCCTAACCGCAGTTAGGACTTTCCTGAAATACTCATTCAACATGTTAGATAACAACAAAACTTAACTTTGAACCCTTTGCCATTATCAAAACTTGGGTTCGATCGTCGGATGCTTCCCGCACCAACACTAGATTCCTTCTTATACACATGCATATTTGAGTTTTGTGAGTTAGATAGTGCTTACTAAGCATTCGCTTATAGTTACATTTCCTCTTACTACAGATAAAGGAAAAGGAAAGCTACAGTGAAGGAAGGCGATAAGGAGGTGTGGGATGGATGTGTGATGTCTGGACTATGGAAGCCTTGGGACTTTGTTAAAGAATTTATTAAGATTTTGTATTTAGATTGGTTGTGAAATTAGGTGGATTAAGTCCTTCTTGCATTGTTGGAATCATTCTTTCATGTTGATGGTTTATTCATAGAATGTTTTTATGTATTTAGAATTCTTCCATTTAAATTGCTATGCACATTAGTTCCATTATTTGAGTTGTATCACTGTCGCATGCATGTGCAGATTAATATATTTTAGTTGTGAATAAATGCTTGAGTAGGGTGTTAAGATGAGTCATTTATGTCTTCAGCTGCTAGTTAATTGTATGTTTCGAGTTTTCAAAGAGTTCTAAGTATTACTATCAATATGTGGATGACATTAGTTAAGTAAAGTTAATAGTTAAGTAACGTCCCAACCTCACAGACTAGTAGAGAGGAGGGTGGGGTCGTTACACAAAATATAGGAATGTAGTACCCTAGGATAACTAATTTTGACCTTTTAGGATATTATGACTCAGACTATGCTAGCTCTAAATTAGATAGAAAAAGTATAAGTGGTAGATGTCAATTACTTGGACCATCACTTGTCAACTGGTTTAGTAGAAAATAATATTGTTTTGCTTTATTTACAACTGAGGTAGAATATATAGTTATAGGTGAGTGTGTAGTACAATTATTATGGATAATGCACACATTACAAGACTTTAACTTAAATTATAATCATACAAAAATCTCTATTGATAGCATAAGTTCAATAAATTTAACCAAAAATCCAGTGCATCATTCAAGAACTAAATATTTAGAGGTTAAACATCATTTTGTAAAAGATCATGTAGCCAAAGGCGATATTAAACACAACTATGTTGAGTCAAAATCGAATTTGGCTAACATATTTACTAAACTATTATCAGAACTTAAATTTAACAACTTATGATGAAAATTAGGAATTTGTACAATAAACTATGATTGCTACTTTCAAAATAATTTTTAAATAGTTTACAAATTCCAGGGAAAATTCTTTACTTATATTTTCTAAAAATTCCCATTTCTTTAGTATTTCAAAATTAATTTTGGCCTTAGACTAGATCAAATCTATAGAAAGCATGTTTCAATAGATTTAGGTATCGAGCATTTCACAAACACAATAGGTCTACCTTGATTGTGTATTCAAAAACTTAGAATGATGTGAGATGCATAGGCTTATTGCCTGAACTTCAGATACTTATATCACTGCATCAACACAAATTTGGGCAAAAAATAACAAAATTACATAGATCAGGTTAAGTAATCCATTTTAGTCAAACACTAACTAGATATATTTACTTAATTTGACTAACCAAGTGAACATTTTTATCTTTTGATAGTTAGTTAGTAACTAACGGTTAGACACTTAAGGCCGAATTTTTAGATGAATATTTTTTCAAATATATCAGGTTTAGGGAGAGGATAATTGAAAATAATTTAAAAAATAATTTGTTTTCTTTCCTAATACTTGTTGCAAAAATCACTTTCAAAATTGGTTTCATTTTTTTTGCAAAATACTTTCAAAAATACTTTTAGGAATACTTGCTTTGCAAAAATTCTTATACTTTTTCAAACTATCTATTTTGAAAAATAAAATACAAGTGTTTTGAACATTATATTAATATATTTTTAAAAATATTTTGAAAGATATTTTTGAAAAATAATTAGAAAGTTTTTTTGAAAAGTTTTATTAAAAGGTTATCTTTTCACTTTGAAAAAATATCTTTGAAAAAACCTTTAAGTATTTTTGTTTGAAAACTAGTTTGTAAATATTTTCAAAATTATTTTTGGAGAAATTCTTTAAAACTATTTTCAAAAAATATTTTGAAAAGATAATTTGCAAAATAATTTCAATTATTGTTGAAATCTATCTTGAAAATTAGTTTGCAAAATTTAGTTTTAGAAATGGTTTATGTTGCAAAATCAATTTTCAAAATGTTGAAAATCTTTTGAATAGTCAACAATTTCTATTAAAATACTTTTAAAATTTTACTAACTCCTCCCGCTAATAGACCTGCAAGTTTTTTTTATTATTTTACACAAATTATTACTTGATTGTGCATTTGCAATTTGTTATACCTATATATATTATTTTGATGAATGTCAAACGTGGAGGGTAAGGGTTAACTAAGAAAAAGACAAACTAACTATACCTATATATATTATTTTGATGAATGTCAAACGTGGAGGGTAAGGGTTAAGTAAGAAAAAGACAAACTAAATCTGGAAAATCTTAACTATAAAATGATCAAGAATAAAATGGAAAGTTAAATTACTTGATTTTAAGTTCTCTTGAATCATGTCTATTTCATTCTTGCATATCTTTTCCTAACTATAACCCAGATTATTATTACATCAAAATGAGGGAGATTATTGGTGCAATTTACAGTAATGGTCTAATTCAGGTTTTGATGAATGATAAGTGAGTTAAGTTAGGTGTTATCATAATCTAACCTTGTTATCAAGTGTACAGAGTTGACTAATTTGATGGGTTAAGAGGACCTGAAACCAGGCAGGAAGTCCAGTCGGGATGTTCGATTCCTGAGTGTTGGATCGAGAAGCGCTAGAGGGGGTGAATAGTGCTCGTGGCTTTCACTCGTTTCAGATTTGTAGAACTCATTCAGAATAAAGCAGTGGAAAGATTAAAAGAAATAAGCACAAACACAGAAGACACTAGGAGTTACTTGGTTCTGAGCCTAGGGCGACTCATACTCCAAGGCCCGCGATCGTTGATCGCTTACTGTGGGCAACAACTATATCACGCAAAAATTTTACAAATATGTATTACAATAAGTGCAATAATAAAAATTTATACCGATGACAATAATCAGAATCTCGGAGCTTCGGGTTGTTGGGGACTTGCAACAGCACTTCAGGGCGTCTCTTATGCAGCAGGATGTAGAAAGGTCGCTTGGAATTCAATGCCTTGAGTGCTGCCTCGAGAGTTTCTTTTATACACTGCTGGAGGTGACTCCAAGCCTATCCAAGGCACCTCCAGGCCTCCCGAGTCGCTTGCGTGGATCAGCACAGAACTGGTCGCAACTTATCTGGTTGAAGGCGCCTCCAAGCCACTCCAAGGCGCCTCCAACCTCAGGTCCAAGGCGCCTTCAGCACTGCTTCACAGCCTGCTCCAGCTTTGCACCCGAGGCACCTCCAAGCTCCATGGAGGCGCCTCAGACACTATTCATTTGAGGTATAACATGCTCCTTTGCTCCTGCAAAATGTGTTAGTCCCAAAGACATACCCTGCAAAACAAAGTTAGCACATAATAGTCAAGGTAAATAAGATATTGACAGTCTCTGGACTGTCCGGGTCTGACTTTAGATTTCCTACCGGAAACCCTAGGTCGACTCGACGCCTACTATTCCCTCTACGGGGAGCGCATCCTCACCTAATCCACTCAGGAGATTTACCTTTTGCCAGTTCGGTCCTCCAGACCGACTGGACTTTTGCTCAGCATCCTAAGCTTCCAATCTTCATGCTGGATGTCCGGTCCTCGACCCATCCAAACTTCTACCCGGTTCGCGACACCAGGATTTTAACCTAGGATTACCGCCCCCTAGGATTTTTGCCCGAAGCTCCGACCCGCCAAGACTTCCTGCATAAGGTTACCACCCCCTATGACCTAGGGTTACCACCCCCTCGAGTTTTCCACTTGCCTAACAGCAGCTAGGACTTTCCTGAAACACTCAATCATACACATTAGATAACAACTAAGCTTAACTTTGAATCCCTTTGCCATTATCAAAACTAAGGTTCGATCGTCGGATGCTTCCCGCACCAACATTGAGTGGTGAAGTCCCGATGTGCAATTTTGGCAGGAGATCAGGATGTGTGATTCCTGAGTGATGAAGTTCGGATGTGCAATTTTGACAGGAAGACCTGGTGGGTCAGATTGACATCAAGAAGGTAACTTGACACATGGTAAGTGAAGATAAGTCAATGAAAGATAGTGACTAAATGTAAGATACGACAAATTAAATAATAAGTGTTATTAGAGAATAACCTTATTAGATTTTCTGAGAATTTTTCAAGAATTAAATGGAGTTTGTATGACATAATTTAAGGGGATAGAGGTATTGGGCTTGGAAAAAACCTATTTAGAATACCCAATTAAAGTGGAAGTTGATTGAGGAATTAACTTAGATTTAATTAATTAAACCTAATACTCAATTAAAGTGGAAGTTGATTGAGGAATTAACTTAGATTTAATTAATTGAACCTAAGTTATATATATATATATATGTATATATATAACCTAATCTCCTCATTCTTCATCCCCGATCCCTCTCCCCTTGTGTTGATGTGTTCCCCTTCAACCTGCGAGATGCCGGCGTTGCCAGCTATCGATGTCGTCAACCATAGGAGATCAATTGCCACCAAGTCTCTCCATCACACGACTTTTCTCTCGACTGACTCACACCGCTCCAATCTGCTTGATGTGCCACCAATCGTCAACGTCGTTGAGCATGCCACGCCATGCTATTGATCCACCATTGTCATCACCGTGAGCACTAGTGTCGAGCCACCTTTCTTGCCAGGCCGCCCTTGTGCGCGATAGCCACCATTGTGCGTGACGACTGTCATTTCTTTCTCGCGATCATACTAGCGCCAGCACCCGATCCAGAGCTCCTCCTCCACCCTAACCTCTCCCTCACTATGACATCGGTTGTGTGCCACCAGATCTTGATGGTGCCCATCCATCGCCGGCTATGCAGCCACTGGATCCAGCGATCACCTGACTACGTTCGCCATCGATTTGTTCCCTTGGGCACCGACACCTTCTCTGATGGTGTTGTGCCAGCAGATCCACTAGCCTTGTCTTCTTGTCGAACAATCTATGGAGAAGCAACCTGGGCCACTGCAAGCTAGTGCTTGATTATGTGCCATTATCAGAAGGAGATCATCCAAGGTATTTCCCATCCAAGGCATAGTGAGTTCTCTTTGATTATTCTTCTCTGATCCGGACTAATGAGAGACATCCAACACAGTGTACTGTCAGATTCTTACTGAACTGATTGTTGATCTCTTCGGTGCATCTTACTGTAAGGGGGTCCAGATTGGAGAAGGGTCGGCTGACTAGGGTAAGTTCTATTTTCCAATTGCTAGGATTTCATAAACCTAATTGCTATAATAGAATCTGAAGTAATTCTTGGAAATGGTTGATTGGTTGTAGGTTTGGTATTAACAAAACTAAGCTATTGCTAAGGTTGTGGCATTTGATCACTGTCCATACGTCGTAGGTGAGTTTCTTCAGTGACTTCCCCTTTGATTTCTGTTTGTGGATAATCTGTTCTTTTTAGATTTCTCATGGATTATTCAATTGTATGTAAGGATTGATTTAATGAAGTTAATTACAACATGATTATATCTATAGAAGATTGGATTGAATAAGGGATTTGTTATTTGATTTGAGTATAAGCTATCTATGGAGATTTGGTTGCATTTTTGTATAGGATTGGTGGATATGGATTTGTATCAGATTATGTTGGAGATTTTGTAATATGTTGTTGCTTGGATAATTAGTGATTGGTGGATTTAGAAGGATTTATGATAAGATTTGATTAGTGATTGATTTGTGAGAATTAAGGAATTTATCGGTAGATTAAGGATGGGCATATCATCTAACTAGATTTGGATCATTAGGTGGGATTAAACATGGTTACCTAATCGAATTAGGATTGGGTTTTGGATTTAGCTAATTGTTGTATATGTGATTAGCTAAATTGTATGTCATGTGATTTATAGGATGTTGATTCGAGATGAGTGTCTCAACATAGGATTGCTTAGCACGATCGACAAATTAAGGCGGGTATTTCTTCCTTGGCATCTTTAGTTCTTTGAACTTAGTGCATGGTTGTTTTGTTTTAATGGATTAGGTTGCTTTACCTTAAATCTGTTCATTTGTTGATATCCTTCTTGATACTTATTTGCTTAACCTTAGAGATGATCTTGTTATTTCATATATAGTCTTGGCTTTTGGTTATCTATACTCTGTTGTGTATATACATATAGAGTATGTATTGTAGGGAATATCTTATTGATCGAGTTATAATGCTGATTATGCATATGATGTTGAGTGTACATATGATTGATATGTGTCGTAGAAGGTTTCCATGTTGATTGTCCATTTGCATGTTGTGTGTGTACACATATCTAGTGTTTACTATTGGGGGTATCTTTTTGATTGTATCTATCTTGTGTGTGCATGCGTTTGATGTGTACTATTAGAGGATCATGTAGATAATATTTATGTTGGTGATCGTATATATTTGGTGTGATATTAGAGGTATCATAATTATACCTATATGGTTGTGTGTATACATGTCTGGTATGACTATCAGAGGAATCATGTTGATAATGCCTATGTTGATGATCTTATGTGTCCGGTGTGATATCAAAGGTATCGTGTTGATTATACCTACGTTGTAGAGTGCGTATGTGTATGGTGTGTACGTGTCTGGTGTTGCTACTTATTGTATTTGTTGTTTAGTATACACTAGTTGAATCTACCCATATCTATAGATATAGATGCTAGATAGACCATTGTACTGAAGGTTTTTATGATGATTGAGATGTTGCATTGATGATTATTGTGTCACTATCATGATTATACATATATATATATATATATATATATATACACGTTCATCATTGCACTGCATACTGATGACCATTGTCTCCCTTGTGGTGTGAGAGAGTTGTCAGTCATTTTTAGTACCGCACACTCGGCCACTCATGGGTAGTGGTAGGGGAGCAGTGTCACTTGTCCTGTCATTCCACCCAGTCACTAGGTGTTGTGAGCAGTTAGGGACCCTATCGCTATGTAGTTAGATAACTACTTAGCGCATTGTCATCTCGGTCACTCGAGAGTAGTGTTAGCTGGAGGGTTGTATAGTTGTCATTATCTTGACCCTTGAGTCACAACAAGGGTCATGGCAGGTGGAGGGATGGGTGAGAGTGACACCATGTGGCATGCATGCACATTTTCATATAATGCGCGGTGCATTTGTGGAGGTATATTTGCATACATGTCTAGTAGATACTAGCTACATGTGATTATGTTTTATTGCATTTGCTTGAGATATGATTATTGCACATGGTTGTCATGCTTCATACATGTCGTTTATTATACATGTATATGCTGTCGGTATTATTACTTAGGTGTTACGAGCAGATCTGTCACTGATCCTCGATGAGTTTACTGATCATTATACCTTATGTATTGATTCCAGATTGGGTATGTGCATTTTTATGTTAGTTATGATTATGTGCAGTCGTTATGTCAATTATGGTTATGTGCATTGATTATGTCGTATATGATCATGTTCTTACTTCCCAACTGAGACTATATAATTTGATCTCTATATTTTATATAGACCATGCACTATCTTGTATATTACCCGTTGAGTGACCCGCACTCACCACCACATTAATGTATTATTTTTTCCTCAGATAGCACTTAGATAATTGTGGAGTCACTTGGAGTATCCTGTATGCCGGTCCTACGTCACATCTGAGGATGGTTTTTGGCTTTGTTTCCTATTTTTCTTGCATTACGATTTATGGACTTGGCATTGTATAACTTGAATTTGTTAGAGTTTTGCTATGTGGTGTCTTGTATTTGTTTTCTTGTGGTTGTGTAAAGCCTACCAGGCTAGCAATCTGTCATATTTGGTTTATGGGCTTTTCTTTCATTTTTCACTATGTTTTTAGTTCAACCGTGTGGGTTGTTTATTATACAACTGCGTGGTTGTGATAATTTTGTTCCAATCAAGTGGGTTGTGTATTTAACTACGTGGTTGTGTATGTATCAGTCATGTGGGTTATTGATTATAGCTTGTGAGTAACCTTGTGACATTGTATACATGTTTTATTTATCACTGTTACAGGGAAGATGCTGCTCATTTGTTAGGCAGGAACTCCTCTAGGGCGTGAAACTAAATGAGGACACATCCTAGTTGAGGGGATACTGGGCGTCGGTCCAATTTAGGTCTATTTCGGAAATCTAAATTGAAACTATTGTTGAATCGAGAAGCGCTAGAGGGGGGTGAATAGCGCTTGTGGCTATTTCGTTCGATTTAAAACGTGTCGAGTAAATACGCAGCGAAAAATAAAAGAAAACACAACACACGCAAACACAGGTTGTTTACTTGGTTCGGAGCCTGTGGCGACTCCTACTCCAAGGCCCACGATCGTTGATCACTTTCTATGAGCAACACCTATAAGCTCGAATAACGGTTACAGAATTATTACAATCTATTAAACTGAAAGAGTATACTGACAACAAGAATGAGAAATTTCAAAGCTTTGGGTTGTCTGGATCTCGTTGCAGCACTTCGGGATAGTCTTATTGGCAGCTTGTAGCACAAAGGTCGCTTGGTAGAAGATGATGCTAGACTGCTGGTCAAAACCCCCTTATAAAGGGTGTTCAAGGCGCCTCCATTAAGCTCCAAGGTGCCTCCAACCCAAGGTTTTATCCCGACTCAACCGCTGTCGATCAGGCATTGACCGCTGCTCGTTATCCACCTGAAGGCGCCTCCAAGCCGCGATCCAAGGTGCCTCCAAGCCGTGATCCAAGGTACCTCCAGCTCCTCTACACAGCTAGCTTCGGCTTGCACCCGAGGCGCCTCCAAGCTCCATGGAGGCGCCTCGGACACTGTTCATCCGAGGTGAAGTGTGCTCTTTTGTCCCTGCACTATGTGTTAGTCCACAAAATATACTTATAGCCTGCAAGATAATGTTAGCACACATAAATACAATAAGAAAGGTATTTGATAGTCTCTGGACTGTCCGGGTCTGACTTCGGATTTTCAACCAGAAACCCTAGGTCGACCCGACGCCTACTGTTCCCTCTGCGGTGAACGCGTCCTCACCTACTCCTCTCAGGAGAGTTACCTGTTACCAATGCGATCCTCCAGATCGACTGGACTTTTGCACAGTGCTCGATACTTCCGGACTTTCTGCTGGACGCCCGCTCCCTGGTGTTAGCCTTTTTGCATGTCACGTGACACCCCAAATTGATTAAGATTGGAACCCAATTAACTAAAGGTAAAACATGTCATAGTAAGGAGTCCCAAGTCGTGTTTTTCCAAGGATAACTAGCAGATGTATGTGCATTCTAGAATTGATTTAAATTGAATTTCCTTCAAGTGAATTTCACTAACTTTTTCTTATGCAACATTGAATCAAATTATTCAATTACTGTATCTTCCATTCTCAATCAAGTAACCATTAAATTCAATTACCAAACAAACCTATAGAACCCGAACAGCATCCATTTCATATCCATAACCAACTCCAACAATCAATCTCAAACAAATTAATATTGAATAAAAGTAACAATCAAAAACTTGAGGCAAGTATTCAACACTTAAACAAGACCTCAGTAACCTCAAGTCCAATTTAGAGAACAAAGATAAGCTAGTAAATAACCAAAACCTAACTAAACAAACTTGTGTCAATCCTATCTTCTGATTCAAAACATAAACAGAATTACAAACTAATCTAACAATTTAAATCAAAGATCTGATGGCAGAAGTTAGCTAAGCTTAGTAATCGAAACAAAATTGCAAACATCTAAAGAAGCTAAATGTGGGATTGGATTGCATAGATTCAACAGAATAAGAATTGCAAGCAAGAAAACAGAATTGGCATTGCAAAAGAGATTCAAACAAATCTAAATAACAAAGAAGTAAATCAAATCTGAAGATCTGAGCTAGTTTGAGAACAAATCAAAGATAAAGATCAAGTAAACTAAACCCTAACATTCCACAATCCGAATCCAAGCTCAAACTCCTCACAATCTGCCGTGAAGAAGAAATGCCCTCGGGACCCCTATAAGCATTCAACAACAATCCAGAAGCTTCCAGCTATTTCCAGAAGGCACTCACAGCTCTTGAAAACCTCCATTCGAGCTCCATCCAACTGGAAACCTCATCGGCCAGAGAAACAGAGCTCAATTCTGTATATTCACAAAACTCAGTCGGTTGATCAGATCTACTTAGCTTCATTGTGGAATGAAGATCGGGAAATGATTAGAAGCTCTCAGGAAACCTCCCTCAAACATCTGGTGGGTGCGAAATTCGCTGATCGGGAAACCTCCCCTCAGGAACGCGGCGGCGGAACAGAATTCAAGTCGCCATCTGGAGACCTCCTTCAAGCTCTTTGATCACTGGAAGATGAACACCGGTAGCTGGAAATCGTTGTTGATGGAGAAGAAGAAGCCACCGGATATGGAAATCGGAATGGGAACTGTGGCGTCGCGACGGAGAAGAAGCAGCTACAGTGGAGAAATCGCGAACGCCGAGTCCAATCTTCACTGTAGCTTCTCACGCAATTTATATCCCTTTCAAATCTGATTGGACGGTCCAGATTGATTTGGGCTGGATCAACGGTTGGATAATCTCGGATCTGCTTCAAAACTTCCGGATCTTTATCAATGTACTTGATCTGCTCCTCATTAGGTCGGATGGACCAGATTCTCAATGGATGGTCGATCTTCAACGAATGGTCCAAATCGATCCAATGCTTGATCGCCTCATTTTGCCCTAGATTTGAGCCCAAGTGTGGCCTGATCTGATCGGGCCCATGACCCTTTTAATGCCTACAAAATCATAATCAAATGTTAACATCAAATACCATGAAAATAGACTAATTTGCAATTAGGTCCAAATTCACATGCAATTTATGAAATGTAATGTAAATGTGAGATTAGGCTATGAATAAACCATCAAAAGCATGCATTATGAATTAAAATAATATAGCTAAATCATGGTTATCAAATCCTCCACACTTAATCTTGGATGTCCCGTTCAAGTCAAGAAAAACCTAAAATCATCTCCACACAAATTTCCTAGCAATACCTAGAAGATTGTAAAAGGTAATTAACTAAGGCCATCTAAAATATCACAAACAATCATGAATACAATTCAAACAATAATCAGTAGGTATGGTGGTTTCAATCCAATTGAAGAATTAAGCAAGTTGCAATCTCACAATGGATTTACCTATTCTAACTCTCACGCCCAAAAATGTGTATAAGTGGAGCTCACTCAATGCAACTCACAACATTTCACTACCATAAGCTTGCTTACTTTCTAATTCTCCACCACTATAAACATAGCATACATGAATCAAAAGGATTTATCAACAAGAATTGAAGTGGAATCAAGAAGAACAATGAAAGTAAATGAAAATGACAAAAGAAAATAATTCAATGAAAGATAAGAGTATTGGAGAAATATACTTGATGAGTTGACCAATTTGATATGAAAAGAGTTGTATACCATTTGTCATTACCAATTCAAAGTATCAAGCTAACATCTCCTTCAATTTGATGGCAAACAAAGAATCTTGATACTCTATCTTCCATATTTGATACTCTTTTAATGTGCCATTTTTCAATTTTCTTCTTCACTGTTTTTGCAATTTTTTCCACTTAAATTTCAGCATTTGGAAGCTTATCTCACATCATGTATCCAACACTCTCCCCCACACTTAATCCATTGGTCGTCTCAGAGAATATAACACAATATACAATCCAAGTTGATACACCATTTCCAGCTACTGATCACTCTACAGAATAGAATAACTAATATATCAAGAAAATCTTCATTGGGTGCCAACATCAAATATACTAGGCACTACAACTAACATTCCAAGGCTTATCATTAATCATATTACAAATTCAGTAGCCCTGCTGTGCATTTTGAAAATTCCAGATTCTGCATCTATCAACACTAATTCTGCATTCTGATAATTCCAAATTCTGATAATGACAGGTTTGCCACTTAAAAATTAACAATACAGCTTCTATCAAAAATTCGGATAGAGAAATCAACTTCAAAAGAATTCAAGAAGATTGTTTCAGATTTAAATTTAAACTCAAAGACTTCCAGCATTTTGATTTCAGGAGGATTCAGCAATTCAAGACTTCAATTCATTTCAAAGACAATTCCCATTTCTAAACTTCCTCAATAACAGCTACATTACTGCAGTTTCAGAATTCAAAGAAACATGAAATTCAACTTTTGAATTCAGATTCATGACTATCCAAAATCTCCAGGAAATCAGCACATCAGATTTCATATTTTCAAAACTGAACTTAAATTCAGAGTTCACAAGTCTAGGTGATCCCAATTCAAATCATGGAGGGTTTAGCATGGAGTAAAGAACACATCTTAACAGAATTCCCTTAAAATCCCATTTATCAGAAACTTGGACAAAAGAATCAGCTTCACAAATTTCAGTTTCAAAAGAATCAGCTTCAGAAATTGGAATTTAAGGAATCCTTTCCTTACCTTCTTTTCAGATCAAATGATACTTCCTTCCAATGCCTCATAAGTGAAATGATGCTCCCCCAATCAATCTCGAATCCTGCTCCCTTCAAATTCTGCAGCTTTAAATTCAGAAAACAGCAAAACTGCATAATATTCTCTATTATGTTCTAGTTTCTGTAAACTGCTTTGACAAATAGAAGGCCTACTCTTATACGTCACACATCAACTAACAATTCCTGCATTTAAATCTCTCATGATCTTTGGAATTTCAACTTCATTTCCAGCAAAACATTTCCTGTCTGTTTGCATTATTTTTTTTTTACATCTAGTATTCAGCTTCATTCGTTCCTTCACTTTGTCAAACTCATTCTACTAATTTAGTGCATTGCAGTGCAGCTAGACGATTCCAGGTTCTGTCTCTGAATTACTTCTGTAATTATAGCAAACAAATTCAAAGATCTAAGGATCCAAGTTCAGCAATTGAACATGCTCATAATCAGATTCTAGTTGTTCTCTTCAGCAGCTACAAGGTCTCTGAAATGGAGTTAAACCATGCAATTCATGAATTTTCCAGATTTTCAACTATTGAAACTTGAATACCCTTTGTCAATGAGGAATAAAGATCTTCATTTGCATCATTTACTGATCAGATGGTTACAAGAAGAACTTGGCACACAATTGATACTCTAACTTCAGAATCTTCTCTGCAATTTCCAACTTGTTTCCAGCTCCGTGTTTCTGTTTTCATCCAATTCTCAGTCTTAAATCTTGTAAACTATAGAGAAGTAAGATCATCATGTAACACTGCTTAAACAACAGCTGTATTATAATTTTTCAGTGATCCAATGGCTCTAAACATCATGTATCACAGAACTTACAAGTTTCCAGAATTTCTAAACAGCTTCCTGACCTTGTGCCAGCTAGTCATCATTTAACGACCAAAATTCCAATTCCTTTCCACTTAGCCTCTTAAGAACCCTATCAATTCATCCTTGAAAAATATCCAGATTTGAACAATTCTAGCTTGTCATAACTCATTTTCAGAAATGGCACAGATATGCCTCATTAGCAAGGATTCTGCATTTCTGAATTTCCAGCTTCCACAGAATAAAACTAATACTAGAATATCTAGTATTCTTCCTCAGTAATAGCACCACCAGAACAAGGAACTGCTTTTAACAGAATTCCCTTTGACAAGTTCAGCACTTCATCTTTAATTATTCAATTTCTGAGCTCTTTCTTGCAAATTCTGCAACTTCTTTGTTGGCATAAACAACTTTCTGTATTAAGTTTCAGAATTGCATACTCATACGTCCATTTCAAAATGAATAAATCAACAGGAATTTAATTGGTTAAGATGCAAAGAATTTCATATTTAAACTTAATACAGAACTCAGATTTCAGTGTCCTTTTCCAGAATTTTCAAGGTTTATAGCATTCCAACATTTTGAAAGTACTTCAATAGATATTCAATGAATTGATTTGCGACAATTTCAGAAATTTCAGAACTTAAGATATATGCTGGTTAGAAACAGCAACAAGTTCATTATGGACTTGCAGATTTGGAGACCCTTCCCTTTTTCTTCATTTCTTTTCTGCTCTTTTCAAATCCTATTAATTTGATATAAATCTCAACTGCTCAAGCATTTCAGCATTCCTAAATAGATCTGCAAGAACAGAAATAGAGAAGAATGCAGAATGCAGTTTCCTTCTGAAGTTGTTTGTGCAGACTTCCTGAATAAAGTTTCAGAATTCTGAAATCCAGAAACAGTTCTTGATTCTTCTAGTTTTGATTTGAATTTTAATCTTGAATTGCGATACTATTGTGATACAATGTGATCAGCTTCTGATTCCACGCAGTAGCAATGTGCAGCTCAATTCCCACAGTCTTTCCTTTGTGTTACAGTTTCAGTTCCTTGCTCATGATCAGAGAAAACTTTTCACCATTGCATTCATGCACTTCATCACTTCAAATTGTTAACGAGAGGGCAAAGCTTCCTTTAAAAGAAAACCACACTTTGTCACTTCAAATTGTAAAGGTTAAACTTCATGTTGCTGCTGGTTGCAATGAGTATACATCTTTGTTGGCACAACATTGACACTAAGCCAAACCATTTGAAGTAAGCAACCTCAAGAATCTTAAGCATATACAATTCTCCCCCACACTTAATCCTTTGTTCATCTAGTCAATTCAACTCATCAAGAATTCAACCAATACTCCCAATGAAATGAATGTCAAGCAAAGTAGATCATGAATTAGAATGCTAGATGAGAAGTTTTTAAGAAAATTGTAGAGAAAGAATTAGAAAGTATGAAGGAACTAGAATGACAAATATCCTTCATTTCCATGCATACATGTAACACCCCATCCTCCTCGCTACTAGTCTGTGAGGGTGGAGTGCTACTGGACTACTAACTTATCTTAACTAATGTTGCTCACATGAAAATAACTATACTTAAAACTCTCAAAAATGTGAAACATACAATATGTAACAGCGGAAGACATAAATAACTCATCTATACATACTACTCGAGCATGTGTTCACAACTAATATATAACAATCTGAATATACATGCTAAAACTATATCTATTAATCTGAACAGGCATGCAACCATTATACAACTCAGATAATAGGTCTAATGTGCATAACACTTAAATGAAAGAATTGTAAATACATGGCAATCTTAATAAATTCTTATGCTAAATCCCAAGGCTTCTATAGTCCAGGCATCACACATCCATCCGCACCTCCTTGTCACCTTCATTTGCTATAGCTTTTCCTTTCCTTTATCTGCTGTAAGAGGAAAATGCATCTATAAGCAAAATTGCTTAGTAAGCGCTATCTAACTCACAAAAACTCGAATATGCATGTGAATATACTGAAATCTAAAAAAAAACAACTGAATGCTCAAAAGAAGATACTACTCATGCTCATCTAATAGCAAAAGAAACTTACTGAAATGCTAAACATGTAAAGCTAATCAGAACAACATGCTAGCATAAAAGAAACTAAGTTGCTGAATTTTAAACTTATGTGAAGCTTGTTTTACTTGTTTATTTTAAACCTATGTGAAGCTTATTTCACTTGTTTAAAATCTTATACTTTAATACTTCAAAATAATAATCAATCTCTTTTTTCTTGGGCCTAGGCTTAGTACCATTGTGCGCTCCCTAATAGAAACTGAGGTATCGAGCCATCAGTCCTACGAGGGTAAAGACCTCGGTCTTACTAGGGCCGAGACCTCGGAAACGGTCACCTAGATTTGTTTAACGACAACCTCAGAAGTCGGGTACTAGCCTCTTTAAAAAATAAAATACTTGTTATCTTTTATTACTTCTAATATATAATGCCTCGGCATTTTAACGAACACCTTGTGTGCCAAAATCCCTAAAGTCTTGACTTTGGGATCTATTTAAGGCCTTGGCCTTTTTCTTTCTTTTCTTTATCTTTCTTATACTTTACTTAAACTCAAAATACTATAATACTTAACAAGATCTGCACTATGATACTTAATAAAAACTGCACTATTACACTTAACAAAAACTGCACTAAGATGCTTAATAAAACTGCACTATAAGCTTACACAATCTGCACATATGCTTACAAAAATCTGCACTATGAATGGAATTCTACATACAAGTTTAATAAAAAATCTGTATTCAAACTTAACAGAAATCTGCATACATGACTAACAAAAATCTGCAAGCAATACTAATAAAAATCTGCGTACAATACTTATAAAAATCTGCACTTAATGAAAAACTGCACTTAATGGAAGAAATCTGCACTTAAAATTCTGCACTATAAGGAGATCTAAACCGCACTAAAATCCTGCACCTCTACTAATTATGGTACACGCCTACTGCCAAAACAAAAAGGAAACTAGAAACTAAATTAGAAATCTAACTATATACTTGGAAAATAAAGGCAGTTCGGGTTTTGTACAGCAGCAAAGAAAACTAACTAAAAATTGAATATGTACTTGCTAAAACTGCAAATTGAAAGGGTTGTTCTAAACTTTAAACAGATCTGTTCGTTTCTGCAGCGAACACAAAGAAACCTGGACTAGAATGAGCTCCAAAGGGGGGGTTGTTCTAAGCTCCAAATGGAGCTGTTCACGCCTCTATCGTAGCGTAAATCAAACTAGAACTCGCTAGAATTTTGGAACCTATATAACTTGTTTCGTTTGTTCACAACTTATACTTTTTATAGAGCAACAGGATCTTTAATCTTGCTGCAACAGAACTAAAAGGAAGAAAGCAAAGAGCACATGCTACCCTTAAACCTCTAGCTATCCCAATGTTGTACACTATAATCTGAAAGCAAAGAAAACAAATCGAAGCTTGGAACTACTCTTAACCCTCTAGCACCCTAAATTCTGCACAACATGATCCGAAACAAGAAGGAACTAAATCCCTAGCAAGCATAAATTCGGCTCAAACACAATCCGAAACAAAAGAGCATGCTGTGGATGGTAAGGAGTGAAACAAAACTCCAAAACTACTCTTACTGCAGGTGAGAAGCAACTTACAATGGTTTCTTGGACTCACAACCGAACGAGAGGTAACTAGGGCTTCGGATACCTCAAATCTCCGACCTCTTCTTGCGCCCACAGACTCTCCTAGACGAGAGGATCACCACCGCGTGAAGAATCCCTCGGAGAACACCCTCACCGGCCGCCGAAGACGATGCCCTAAACTCTTCTCTGTTTCCGCCCGAGCCGCCATCGCACGCGAGGAAGAAGAGGTGAGAAGGAATTAGGTCTCGGGATAATACCTAAGTTCTCTTCTTATAACTAGGTATTCTATTATCTACTTCCATATAAATATATTTCGCTCTTTCCTTAATTAGCACAGCCCGCTTGGGCACTTGGCTATCACGCATCGCTTAAGACTTGGTTCGTGTCGGAGGTCGCGGGTTCAAACCTCGGCCAAACCTCTTTATTTTTGAAACTTCTTCCTTTTGGTAAAAATACCAAACGACCTCCAAAAATTACATAAAAATACTCTAAAAATTCCTAAAAATCTCTAGAATATTTCTAAAGCATTTCTAAGTATTAATAAGGACTTTTAGAACTTAAGACAAGGAAAGAAATCTAGAAATCTGCTAATTAAAAATTAATATCTGCAATGCTTCATGAAAGTAGCAATCAAACTAAGGTTTGCAGTGCTAAAAGAAATCACAAAACTCAAGTATGCATATTCACCAAAATCCAGAAAACAGGATAAGAAGCTACTCATGCTCATTGATTAGCAAGTAAAGTACAAACTGCATGCTTAAATAACAGAGGCTGTTCATGTTCAGAAATCATGGAAATCAAAGGCTAAAATACCAAACTTAAAGCTAATCATGTTCATGGAATTAGCAAGGAAAACTAAACTACAATGTACACTATGTATGGTTGTGCGTGCCTATCGCATAGCAAAGAAAACTATAACTGAAATTAGCTAACTTGTTGAAATAAAACTAAATTAGCTATCTTGCTGAATTTGAAACCAAAAGGACTAAACTTGCTGAATTTGAAACTTATATAAAGTTTATTTCGTCTGTTCCAAAACTTATACTCTTATACTTCAAAATAATAATAAAGTTTCTCTTGGGCCCAGGCGTAGTACCAATGCGCGCTCCCTAATAGAGACTGTGGTAGCTAGTCACCAGTCCTACGAGGGTAAAAACCTTGGTCTTACCAGGGCCAAGACCTTGGAATTGGTCACCTGGATTTGTTTAACGACAACCTTGGAAGTCGGGTACTAGCCTTTTAAAAATAAAATACTTGTTATCTTTAATATTCTTATAATAAAATGCATTGGCATTTCTTTGAGCACTTGGTGTGCTGTTGATCCCAATTCTTAAAATTTAGGAATCCTATCAAGACCTTGGTCTTTTCTTACTTATAGCTACTCATAATCCTCAAAAAGGGTTTAATGGAACACATAAACACTCCACCAAAATTCATGGCTATTCATGCTTATTAAATGGCACAGAAAATCTAGGAAACATGCACAAAATGAGAAGCTATTCAGGTTCATGAAAGTAGCATAAATTCTGTAATTGCATGCTCTAAAATAAAACCAAAACTATAAGGCCAATTATAGTAACAATAAGATGCTACAACTGAGATGTTGCGGATCTAAAACTGAGAATTCAGAATGCTGATTACATATACATATCAGTAACAATGAGATGCTACAGCTGAGATGCTAAAACTGAAATCAGAAGAAAGAAATCAAAGCATGCATGCTACTCTTAACCTCTAACAAATCCTAATTCTATACACAAACACCCTTCTTTATACCCACCGATCCTAGGGTTTTCATAGAGCATCAAAATCTTCAAACATGCTACAATGGAAACCAAAGAAAGAAATCTAATCTCGGAACTACTCTTACTGCAGGTGAGTAAGCAACTTACCTTGGTGTTCTTGGACTCACAACCAAGAAGAAGCTTCTAGGGTTTTCGGAAAGCTTGCAAATCCAACCTTCTCTTCGTGCCTACGGATTCCCTCGACGAGAGGATCACGACGGTGAAGAAGATCCTCGGAGATCACCCTGGACCGATCGCCGGAGAGAAACCCTACTTCTCTTCGTTTCCTCCCGAGCTGCCACCGTCGCACGAGAGAGGTTAGGTCACGGGAATATAACAACTCTTATACCTTTTATAACTTCGGAATTTTCCAATTCTGTTATGGCTTAAGACCAAATCGTTATTGATTTGTTCATGAAACACCTGTTGAACGCTTGGCTATCGCGGTTCACTTAAGACTTGGTTCATGTCGGAGGTCGCAGGTTCGAACCTCAGCTGAACCTCTTTATTTTTGAAACTTCTTTCTTTTGGTAAAAATACCAAACGACCTCCAAAAATTGCATAAAAATACTATAAAAATTCCTAAAAATCTCTAGAATATTTCTAAAGCATTTCTAAGTATTAATAAGGACTTTTAGAACTTAAGACAAGGAAAGTTTGGATCGTTACAATACATATATTATTGTGACTTTGAAAAGAAACTAAGCAAGTTCTAGAGTTTCATTTGCTATGAGTGCATGTCACACAAGAGAAAATAATATAGTATAGGCCTTAAGTGGTCCTCTCTAGGTAATTTTCATGCAATCAAGCTCAATTTATCAAATTGAAATCTTCCACCAAACTAACCAATATCATGTAAGTAAAGCATTCAATTATGTCAAGTGACCTAAAATTGATGATCAAATTAAAAAGACTTTTACCATCTTAAAAATATTACTTAGAAAATTCCCATGGAGACTTTTATTCAAAATGAAAATGCTATGTATACTGAACTAAATGCAAAGTATGAAACTAAAGAAACGTATAAAGAATTTATTAACAAGACATGAATTAAAATGCGAAAGAAAGCTAAATTAGAACCAACTCCCCTTTAATTCCGGCGGTCGAAGAAGATTTAGCAAAAGAATCCACGCCGGAAATGGAGTAATCGTGATTCCACTAAAATTCTTTTTATTCTTCATTTTTCCTTTCAAAGCTTTTTCTGGAGGATGGAGGCGGTTCAATTCAAGCATCCACTCCGGAAGCTTGTATTCTCCTACAACAACATTAAAAGACAAGACCTCCCATATATATGTGGGATAAAAAGATAGGAGAATATTAGTGTTGATAGAAGATATTTCAAGAAATGAATCACAACTAATAAAATCAACAATTGGTACCTCTATTGAATTTTCTGATAAATCACAAGAAAGACTCACCTTGTCATTTTGAAAGGTACCTAGAGTGGTGATTGTTACCTCCTCTTCATCAAGATATGGCTCAAGCTCTTGTTCTGGTGAATGTACATCCTCATGTAGTGATTCTTGGGTGCTTGGCTCCATAGCACAAGTCTCTACACTTTCATCCTCAATTCTTGGTGATTCTTGAGGTAATGCTTCCAGTAAACATTCCCCTACACTTAAATCATCTTTAAAAACATGTTCAAAACCTGAATCACTATCAACATCTTCAACAACAAAATCATTAGGATTAGAAATTTGCATAATCACATAATCATCACAAAAAATACTAGAAAAATTATGTGAATTGATGGAAGTCGGGTCAGGCCTAACAGAATCGCTACTTTCCATCTCTCCACTGGAGTTTTGTGCTTATTGCTGATTGATAGATGATGCAATTTGATCTAACTGAATCTGTATGTTCTGTATCCTTGAAAATTACTGCTCTTGATGTTCGATCATTTGTTGCATCATCTCCCTGAGTTTCCATGTTGACTCATCCATCTGAGGTTCATTTTGTTGAAAAGGTTGTGGAATAAAATTTGTTGAAACTTCTTGGAACCCATATGAACTCTGGTAGACTGGATATGGCTCAATAAATGGTCCTTGTGCACTTTCATACTTGAAACATTAATTATCCACCCAATTAGCATTAAAATCATTTGAAAATGACTCATACCTATTTTATTCATCCATGTTTAGGTAAATTTGATACTCAGGCTGAAAATACTAATTTCCCATTCCACCTCCAAAATTCTGAAAATATGGATTCATGCTAAAGAAATCTCCTGTTCTTCACTACAGCACTAAAAATCAAGATTAGAAGACTCAAGAGCATAAAGTTTCAAACACATGATAACATGAACAGTAAAGGCACTTAAAAATTCAAGAACAAATCAACATGAAAATACAAAAAGAATAAGCAATCAAATCAATCAACATGCTAACCAATTAAAATCACTCAATGATTAATCTAAAATAAACACACAACTAGTTAGTTGCTCCCCGACAACGGCGCCAAAATTTGGTGTTAGCCTTTTTGCATGTCACGTGACACCCCAAATTGATAAAGATTGGAACCCAATTAACTAAAGATAAAACATGTCATAGTAAGGAGTCCCAAGTCGTGCTTTTTCAAGGATAACTAGTAGATGTATGTGCATTCTAGAATTGATTTAAACTGAATTTCCTTCAAGTGAATTTCACTAACTTTTTCTTATGCAACATTGAATCAAATTATTCAATTACAGTATCTTCCATTCTCAATCAAGTAACCATTAAATTCAATTACCAAACAAACTCATAGAACCCGAACAACATCCATTTCATATCCATAACCAACTCCGACAATCAATCTCAAACAAATTAATATTGAATAAAAGTAACAATCAAAAACTTAAGGCAAGTATTCAACACTTAAACAAGACCTCAGTAACCTCAAGTCCAATTCAGAGAACAAAGATAAGCTAGTAAATAACCAAAACCTAACTAAACAAACTTGTGTCAATCCTATCTTCTGATTCAAAACAGAAACAGAATTACAAACTAATCTAACAATTTAAATCAAAGATCTGATGGCAAAAGTTAGCTAAGCTCAGTAATCGAAACAAAATTGCAAACATCTAAAGAAGCTAAATGTGGGATTGGATTGCATAGATTCAACAGAATAAGAATTGCAAGCAAGAAAACAGAATTGGCATTGCAAAAGAGATTCAAACAAATCTAAATAGCAAAGAAGTATATCAGATCTGAAGATCTGAGCTAGTTTGAGAGCAAATCAAAGATAAAGATCAAGTAAACTAAACCCTAACATTCCACAATCCGGATCCAAGCTCAAGCTCCTCACAATCTGCCGTGAAGTAGAAATGCCCTCGGGACCCCTATAAGCATTCAACAACAATCCAGAAGCTTCCAGCTATTTCCAGAAGGCACTCACAGCTCTTGGAAACCTCCATTCGAGCTCCATCCAACTGGAAACCTCATCGGCCGAAGAAACAGAGTTCAATTCTGTATATTCACAAAACTCAGTCGGTTGATCAGATCTACTTAGCTTCGTTGTGGAATGAAGATCGGGAAATTATCAGAAGCTCTCAGGAAACCTCCCTCAAACATCTGGTGGGTGCGAAATTCGCTGATCGGGAAACCTCCCCTCGGGAACACGGCGACTGAACAGAATTCAAGTCGCCATCTGGAGACCTCCTTCAAGCTCTCTGATCACGGGAAGATGAACACCGGCAGCTGGAAATCATTGTTGATGGAGAAGAAGAAGCCACCGGATTTGGAAATCGGAATGAGAACTACGGCGTCACGGCGGAGAAGAAGCAGCTACAGTGGAGAAATCGCGAACGTCAAGTCCAATCTTCACTGTAGCTTCTCACGCAATTTATATCCCTTTCAAATTTGATCGGACGGTCCAGATTAATTTGGGCTGGATCAACGGTTGGATAATCTCGGATCTGCTTCAAAACTTCCGGATCTTCATCAATGGACTAGATCTGCTCCCCATTAGGTCGGATGGACCAGATTCTCAACGGATGGCCCAGATCTCTCCGATCTTCAACGAATGGTCCAAATCGATCCAAAGCATGATCGCCTCATTTTTCCCTAGATTTGAGCCCAAGTGTGGCCTGATCTGATCGGGTCCATGACCCTTTTGATGCCTACAAAATCATAATCAAATATTAGCATCAAATACCATGAAAATAGGCTAATTTGTAATTAGGTCCAAATTCACATGCAATTTATGAAATGTAATGTAAATGTGAGATTAGGCTATGAATAAAGCATCAAAAGCATGCATTATGGATTAAAATAATATAGCTATATCATGTAACGACCCAAAATTCCTCATTATGAGTTCTAATAGTGGTTTAAAATATTTGAAAATGCTATAGAAATATTCTAAAGATTTTTAGAAATTTTTAGAGTATTTTTATGAAATTTTTGGAGGTCGTTTGGTATTTTTACTAAACGAAAGAAGTTTCGACAAAAAAATGTTCAAGCCGAGATTCGAACCCGAGACCTTCGGCCGAGCCAAGCCTTAAGCAAATCCGACTGACAAAAAAACCCAAGCGGGCGTGCTGATCAAATAGGGAAAGAAATATAATTAAGCAGTAATTAGGAAATAGAAAATAAAAGGAGAATAAAAGGTTCGGTTGAGGAATCGAACCCGCAACCTTTGACCCGGTCAAAACATAGCTAGCCAAGTGTGCAAGCGGGCGGTTTTGTTTAGAATAGATAGCAAAATTATTTAACAAGTTAACAGAAATACCGGAGTTATAAAGGAATTTAGGGCTTGATAATTTCCCCGAACCCGAAATCCTTCTCATCTTCCTCCTCACGCATGCGACGGCGTTTTTTCCCCTCGGGCGGAATCGAAGGGGATTTAGGGCATCACTCCGGCGGACGGTCAAGGGGGTTCTCCAAGAGCCATCTACACCTTCTTCATCCCCTCGTCAAGAAGAGCAAGTGGGCGCATGGAGAGGTCGAGAGCTCGAGTTTTTCCCAAAGCCCTAGCTGCCTCTCTTCGGCTGTGAGTCCAAGAAACCACTGTAAGTTGCTCCTCACCTGCGGTAAGAGTAGCTATGGAGTTGTTCTTCTTGCTAGTTTCTTGATTTTCCGAAGTATATTGTAAGGAATGGAGCTTGAAGTTTTTCGCCGTGGATTGGGGTTTCGGAATGCATTTATGCCGAGATTTGCTTGCTGCTTTATAGTTCTGTTGTAGCATGCTTAAGGAGGATTTGCTGCTTTGTATTCTGTTATAGCATGCTTAAAGAGGGTTCAGCCGTGTGGTTTAATAGCATGATCAGTTAGTTTAAGGATAGTTATGTTTAGCATGGATGCAGATTTGACATGATCAGTTAGTTTAAGGATAGTAATGTTTAGCATGGATGCAGATTTGATATTAGGTTCCCTACCAATCTGATGCAGATTTGATGCAGATTTTGTTTTCGGATTTTAGTTGTAGAGGATTATGATGTTTAGGGATCATGGAATAGATTCAAGTTTTTGCTCGCTTTCTTACTAATCTGTTGAATCATGATTGGAGATTTTGGTTGCTTTACAAAAAGGGTTAAGCTGTGAATTGTTACATAGGTTTGTTTTAACTTTATAGCAAGATGAATTTAATCTTATGCAAGGGAAAGGGGCACGAGTAACTCCTTTGGGGTTGTTGTGCAATTCGGCTATTTAGCTGAAAAGGAGAAGGCGTAGATTTGTTGATTAGCATGTAGTTTCCTATATGTTGTTACCTTATTGTTGCTTACTGTTAATTTAGAGCTGCGGTATAGTTTGTTTGTGCCTATTAAATCTTTTATTTAGAGGCTTATGAGGAGTAGCATGAGTATTTTTTTTACTTTCCTTGCTTTCAGATTACACTGTACAGCATTGGAATAGCTGAAGATTATCGAGTAGCATGCGTTCTTTGCTCTCTTTCTTTTATCTATGTTGTAGCAAGATTTAAGGTTTTAATTCCAACAAGTTTTATATTTAGTTTAAGATTGTATGGTATGTTGATTTTGATAAGTATGGCATGCAGATTTTTATTAAGTTTATAATGCAGATTTTTACCTTTTGTAGAAGTACAGATTTTTGCATTTTGTAGCATTGCAGTTTATTCCCTTTAGCAGTGTAGATTCTTGGTTTCTTTTTAAGAAGCATCCTTTATTAGAAGTGTTAACAAGTATAAGAAAGATAAAGAAAAGAAAGAAAGAGGCCAAGGCCTTAAGTAGATCTCAAAGTCGAGACTTTAGGAATTTTGGCACACAAGGTGGTTATTAAAATGCCGAGGCATTATATAGTAGCAGTAATAAAAGATAACAAGTATTTTACTTTTTTAAGAGGCTAGTACCCGACTTCCAAGGTTGTCGTTAAACAAATCTAGGTGTCTAATTCCGAGGTCTTGGCCCTGGTAGACCGAGGTCTGCTCTTTTAGAATTGGTGGCTCGCTACCCCAACCTATTAGGGAACGCGGATAAGATGGTACTACGCCTGGGCCCAAGAAAAAAGTTTATTATTATTTTGAAGTATTAAAGTATAAGTTTTAAACAAGTGAAATAAAAAGAATAAGTTTTTAAGTAAGTGAAATAAGATTCAGAAGGTGTTTAAAATTCAGCAAGCTTTAGTTTTCCTTATGCTAGCATGTTATTCTGATTAGCTTTACATGTTTAGCATTCCAGTATGCATTGTTCTTTTGTTATTAGATGAGCATGTGTAGTATTTTCTTTAGAGCTTTCAGTGCTTGGATTTCAGTATATTTACATGCATATTCGAGTTTTGGTGAGTTAGACAGCGCTTACTAAGCATTCACTTATAGCTTGCATTTCCTCTTACTGGAGATACAGGAATGTAAAAGTTTTAGCAAAGTAAGGCGACAAGGTGGCGCGGATGGTGTGTGATGCCAGGACTATGGGAGAGACTTAGGCATTTTTAAGTTTCCGCATTTTAGTGATTAATAAATATTTAAGATTGTATCTTACATCTCTTGTCATTGGAGATTATTCTATTTTAGATTGTATACTAAGAGGAGTTTGACACTTATTTAATTGCGTGAGTGTTGATATATGTTCCAGCCGCCTGTGGCTGATGTATACTATATATGTATCTCAGTTTATGGTCACCGGTACAAGGGAGATGCTGTCGAAATTTTTTTCGGTAGAGACTCCTCGTGGTTTCGATCATACCGGTTAGGTAGAGTTAGTAGTTAAGTAACGGTCACCCTTAGAGAGTAGTAATAGTAAGAAGTGTGGTCGTTACAGTTGGTATCAGAGCAGTCTCCATTCTCCAGCATCACACATCAGCACCATCTTTGTCATCTTCAAGTAAGAAAGTATTTAAGTTTTCTTTTAGGCTTTTCCTTATTATTTGCAGTATAGTGTATTTGCTTAGATATGCTTAAGTAAGATGAAAGTTCTTATTTTCTTTTGTTTACATATGTATATATGTCTAGAAAGCGTAGGGACGATTTTATGTTTTTCCCTGCATAACTAGATGTCAAGAAGAGGACGTCCCCGTACCGCTTATACTGAGGACCGAGTACAGGAGAACAAAAAGGACAGAGAAGTTATGGTTGATAGTGGATAGGAAAGTTAAGAGACTAAGGAACGAAAAGTACCACTAGTAAAGGTCATCTAACAGAACCAGAAACACGAGGAAGTTACTTGGGAGCGTGAGGACAGTATGAGACAGAGATATCCAGAATTAGTCTAAGTTCGAGGACTAACTTTTTATAAGATATGGGGAATTGTAATGACCCAAAATTCTTCATTACGAGTTCTAATAGTGGTTAAAAATATTTGAAAATGCTATAGAAATATTCTAGAGATTTTTAGAAATTTTTAGAGTATTTTATGCAATATTTGGAGGTCGTTTGGTATTTTTCCTAAACGAAAGAAGTTTCAACAAAAAAATGTTCAAGCCGAGATTCGAACCTGAGACCTCCGGCCGAGGCAAGCCTTAAGCGAATCCGGCTGACCAAGAAACCCAAGCGGGCGTGCTGATCAAATAGGGAAAGAAATATAATTAAGCAGTAGTTAGGAAATAGAAAATAAAAGGAGAATAAAATGTTCGATTGAGGAATCGAACCCGCAACCTTTGACCCAGTCAAAATGCAGCTAGCCAAGTGTGCAAGCGGGCGGTTTTGTTTAGAATAGATAGCAAAATTATTTAACCAGTTAACAGAAATACCGGAGTTATAAAGGAACTTAGGGCTTGATAATTTCCCCGAACCCGAAATCCTTCTCATCTTCCTCCTCACGCGTGCGACGACGTTTTTTCCTCTCGGGCGGAAACGAAGGGGATTTAGGGCATCACTCCGGCGGCCGATCGAGGGGGTTCTCCGAGAGCCATCTACACCTTCGTGATCCCCTCTTCAAGAAGAGCAAGTGGGCGCAAGGAGAGGTCGAGAGCTCGAGTTTTTCCCAAAGCCCTAGCTGCCTCTCTTCGGCTGTGAGTCCAAGAAACCGTTGTAAGTTGCTCCTCACCTGCGGTAAGAGTAGCTATGGAGTTGTTCTTCTTGCTAGTTTCTTGATTTTCCAAAGTATATTGTAAGGAACGGAGCTTGAAGTTTTCCGCCGTGGATTGGGTTTCGGAATGCATTTATGCCGAGATTTGCTCGCTGCTTTATAGTTCTTTTGTAGCTTGCTTAAGGAGGATTTGTTGCTTTATATTCTGTTATAGCATGCTTAAAGAGGGTTCAGCCGTGTGGTTTAATAGCATGATCAGTTATTTTAAGGATAGTTATGTTTAGCATGGATGTAGATTTGACATGATTAGTTAGTTTAAGGATAGTAATGTTTAGCATGGATGCAGATTTGATATTAGGTTCCCTACCTATCTGATGCAGATTTGATGCAGATTTGGTTTTCGGATTTTAGTTGTAGAGGATTATGATGTTTAGGGAACTTGGAATAGATTCAAGTTTTTGCTTGCTTTCTTGCTAATCTGTTGAAGCATGATTGGAGATTTTGGTTGCTTTACAAAAAGGGTTAAGCTGTGAATTGTTACATAGGTTTGTTTTAACTTTACAGCAAGATGAATTTAATCTTATGCAAGGGAAAGGGGCACGAGTAACTCCTTTGGGGTTGCTGTGCAATTCGGTTATTTAGCTGAACAGGAGAAGGCGTAGATTTGTTGATTAGCATGTAGTTTCCTTTATGTTGTTACCTTATTATTGCTTACTATTAATTTAAAGCTGCGGTATAGTTTATTTGTGCCTATTAAATCTTTTATTTAGAGGCTTATGAGGAGTAGCATGAGTATTTTTTTTTTACTTTCCTTGCTTTCAGATTACACTGTAAAGCATTGGAATAGCTGAAGATTATCGAGTAGCATGCGTTCTTTGCTCTCTTTCTTTTATCTATGATGTAGCAAGATTTAAGGTTTAATTCCAACAAGTTTTAGATTTAGTTTAAGCTTGTATGGTATGCTGATTTTGATAAGTATGGCATGTAGATTTTTATTAAGTTTATAATGCATATTTTTACCTTTTGTAGTAGTGCAGATTTTTGCATTTTATAGCATTGCAGTTTATTCCCTTTAGCAGTGTAGATTCTTTGTTTCTTTTTAAGAAGCATCCTTTATTAGAAGTGTTAACAAGTATATGAAAGATAATGAAAAGAAACAAAAAGGCCAAGGCCTTAAGTAGATCCCAAAGTCGAGACTGTAAGGATTTTGGCACACAAGGTGCTTATTAAAATGCTGAGGCATTATATATTAGCAGTAATAAAAGATAACAAATATTTTACTTTTTTAAGAGGCTAGTACCCGAATTCCGAGGTTGTGGTTAAACAAATCCAGGTGCCCAATTCTGAGGACTTGGCCCTGGTAGACCGAGGTCTGCTCTTTTAGGATTGGTGGCTCGCTACCCCAACCTATTAGGGAACGCGCATAAGATGGTACTACGACTAGGCCCAAGAAGAAAGTTTATTATTATTTTGAAGTATTAAAGTATAAGTTTTAAACAAGTGAAATAAAAAGAATAAGTTTTTAAGCAAGTGAAATAAGATTCAGAAGGTGTTTAAAATTCAGCAAGTTTTAGTTTTCCTTATGCTAGCATGTTATTCTGATTAGCATTACATGTTTAGCATTCCAGTATGCATTGTTCTTTTGCTATTAGATGAGCATGTGTAGTATTTTCTTTATAGCTTTTAGTGCTTGGATTTCAGTATATTTACATGCATATTCGAGTTTTGGAGAGTTAGACAGCGCTTACTAAACATTCGCTTATAGTTTGCATTTCCTCTTACTGCAGATACAGGAAATGAAAAGTTTTAGCAAAGGAAGGTGACAAGGTGGCGCGGATGGTGTGTGATGCCAGGACTATGGGAGAGACTTGGGCATTTTTAAGTTTCCGCATTTTTGTGATTAATAAATATTTAAGGTTATATCTTACATCTCTTGTCATTGGTGATTATTCTGTTTTAGATTGTATGCTGAGAGGAGTTTGACACTTATTTAATTGCGTGAGTGTTGATATATGTTCCAGCCGCCTGTGGCTGATGTATACTATATATGTACCTCAGTTTATGGTCACCGGTACAGGGGAGATGCTGCCAAAATTTTTTTCGGTAGAGACTCCCGTGGTTTCGATCATACCGGTTAGGTAGAGTTAGTAGTTAAGAAACGGTCACCCTTAGAGAGTAGTAATAGTATGAAGGGTGGTCGTTACAGTTGGTATTAGAGCAGTCTCCATTCTCCAGCATCACACATCAGCACCATCTTTGTCGTCTTCAAGTAAGAAAGTATTTAAGTTTTCTTTTATGCTTTTCCTTATTATTAGCAGTATAGTGTTTTTGCTTAGATATGCTTAAGTAAGATGAAAGTTCTTGTTTTCTTTTGTTTACATATGTATATATGTCTAGAAAGCGTAGGGACGATTTTAAGTTTTTCCCTGCATAACCAGATGTAAAGAAGAGGACGTCCCCGTACCGCTTGTACTGAGGACCGAGTACAGGAGAACTAAAAGGACAGAGAAGTTATGATTGATAGTGGATAGGAAAGTTAAGAGACTAAGGAACGAAGAAGTACCACTAGTAAAGGTCATCTGGCAGAACCAGAAGCACGAGGAAGTTACTTGGGAGCTTGAGGATAGTATGAGACAGAGATATCCAGAATTAGTCTAAGTTCGAGGATGAACTTTTTATAAGATATGGGGAATTGTAACGACACAAAATTCCTCATTACGAGTTCTAATATTGGTTAAAAATATTTGAAAATGCTATAGAAATATTATAGAGATTTTTAGAAATTTTTAAAGTATTTTTATGCAATTTTTGGAGGTCGTTTGGTATTTTTACAAAACGAAAGAGTTTTCGACAAAAAAATGTTCAAGCCGAGATTCGAACCCGAGCCCTCCGGCCGAGCCAAGCCTTAAGCGAATCCGGCTGACCAAGAAACCCAAGCGGATGTGCTGATCAAATAGGGAATAAAATATAATTAAGCAGTAGTTAGGAAATAGAAAATAAAAGGAGAATAAAAGGTTCGGTTGAGGAATCGAACCCGCAAACTTTGACCCGGTCAAAATGCAGCTAGCCAAGTGTGCAAGCGAACGGTTTTGTTTAGAATAGATAGCAAAATTATTTAACAAGTTAATAGAAATACCGGAGTTATAAAGGAACTTAGGGCTTGATAATTTCCCGGAACCCAAAATCCTTCTCATCTTCCTCCTCACGCGTGCGATGGTGTTTTTTCCTCTCGGGTGGAAACGAAGGGGATTTAGGGCATCACTCTGGCGGTCGGTCGAGGGGGTTCTCCGAGAGCCATCTACACCTTCGTGATCCCCTCGTCAAGAAGAGAAAGTGGGCGTAAGGAGAGGTCGAGAGCTCGAGTTTTTCCCAAAGCCCTAGCTGCCTCTCTTCGGCTGTGAGTCCAAGAAACCGCTGTAAGTTGCTCCTCACCTGTGGTAAGAGTAGCTATGGAGTTGTTCTTCTTGCTAGTTTCTTGATTTTCCAAAGTATATTGTAAGGAACGGAGCTTGAAGTTTTCCGCCGTGGATTGGGGTTTCGGAATGCATTTATGCCGAGATTTGCTTGCTGCTTTATAGTTCTGTTGTAGCATGCTTAAGGAGGATTTCTGCTTTGTATTCTGTTATAGCATGCTTAATGAGGGTTCAGCCGTGTGGTTTAATAGCATGATCAGTTAGTTTAAGGATAGTTATGTTTAGCATGGATGCAGATTTGACATGATCAGTTTGTTTAAGGATAGTAATGTTTAGCATGGATGCAGATTTGATATTAGGTTCCCTACCTATCTGATGCAGATTTGATGCAGATTTGGTTTTCGGATTTTAGTTGTAGAGGATTATGATGTTTAGGGATCTTGGAATAGATTCAAGTTTTTAATCGCTTTCTTGCTAATTTGTTGAAACATGATTGGAGATTTTGGTTGCTTTACAAAAAGGGTTAAGCTGTGAATAGTTACTTAGGTTTGTTTTAACTTTACAGCAAGATGAATTTAATCTTATGCAAGGGAAAGGGGCACGAGTAACTCCTTTGGGGTTGCTGTGCAATTCGGTTATTTAGCTGAACAGGAGAAGGTGTAGATTTGTTGATTAGCATGTAGTTTCCTTTATGTTGTTACCTTATTGTTGCTTACTGTTAATTTAGAGCTGCAGTATAGTTTGTTTGTGCCTATTAAATCTTTTATTTAGAGGCTTATGAGGAGTAGCATTAGTATTTTTTTTACTTTCCTTGCTTTCAGATTACACTGTACAACATTGGAATAGCTGAAGATTATCGAGTAGCATGCGTTCTTTGCTCTCTTTCTTTTATCTATGTTGTAGCAAGATTTAAGGTTTTAATTCCAACAAGTTTTAGATTTAGTTTAAGCTTGTATGGTATGTTGATTTTGATAAGTATGGCATGCAGATTTTTATTAAGTTTATATTGCTGATTTTCACCTTTTGTAGTAGTGCAGATTTTTGCATTTTGTAGCATTGCAGTTTATTCCCTTTAGCAGTGTAGATTCTTTGTTTCTTTTTAAGAAGAATCCTTTATTAGAAGTGTTAACAAGTATAAGAAAGATAAAGAAAAGAAAGGAAAAGGCCAAGGCCTTAAGTAGATCCCAAAATCGAGACTTTAGGGATTTTGGCACACAAGGTGCTTATTAAAATGCTGAGGCATTATATATTAGCAGTAATAAAAGATAACAAGTATTTTACTTTTTTAAGAGGCTAGTACCCGACTTCCGAGGTTGTCATTAAACAAATCTAGGTGTCCAATTCCGAGGTCTTGGCCCTGGTAGACCGAGGTCTGCTCTTTTAGGATTGGTGGCTCGCTACCCCAACCTATTAGGGAACGCGCATAAGATGGTACTACGCCTGGGCCCAAGAAGAAAGTTTATTATTATTTTGAAGTATTAAAGTATAAGTTTTAAACAAGTGAAATAAAAAGAATAAGTTTTTAAGCAAGTGAAATAAGATTCAGAAGGTGTTTAAAATTCAGCAAGCTTTAGTTTTCCTTATGTTAGCATGTTATTCTGATTAGCTTTATATGTTTAGCATTCTAGTATGCATTGTTCTTTTACTATTAGATGAGCATGTGTAGTATTTTCTTTAGAGCTTTCAGTGCTTGGATTTCAGTATATTTACATACACATTCGAGTTTTTTTGAGTTAAACAGCGCTTACTAAGCATTCGCTTATAGTTTGCATTTCCTCTTACTGTAGATACAAGAAAGGAAAAGTTTTAGCAAAGGAAGGTGACAAGGTGGCGCGGATGGTGTGTGATGCCAGGACTATGGGAGAGTCTTGGGCATTTTTAAGTTTTTATATTTTAGTGATTAATAAATATTTAAGGTTGTATCTTACATCTCTTGTCATTGAAGATTATTCTGTTTTAGATTGTATGCTGAGAGGAGTTTGACACTTATTTAATTGCGTGAGTGTTGATATATGTTCCAGCTGCCTATGGCTGATGTATACTATATATGTACCTCAGTTTATGGTTACCGGTACAAGGGAGATGTTGTCGAAATTTTTTTTGGTAGAGACTCCTCGTGGTTTCGATCATACCGGTTAGGTAGAGTTTGTAGTTAAGTAACGGTCACCCTTAGAGAGTAGTAATAGTAAGAAGGGTGGTCATTACAAATCATGGTTATCATTCCCCGACCCGTCCCGTCTTTCACCTGGTTCGCGATACCAGGACTTTCCACCTAGGGTTACCACCCCCTAGGACTTTTGACTGAAGCCCTCAACCCACCAAGACTTTCCGCATAGGATTACCAACCCCTATGACCTAGGGTTACCACCCCCTAGGGTTTTCTACCTGCCTAACCTCAGTTTGGACTTTTGCCTGAGTACACTTAGGACTTTCCTGCAAGCTCATTCAAACTGTTAGATCACAACATAACCTTAACTTTGAATCCTTTGTCATTATCAAAACACTGGTTCGATCGTCGAATGCTTCTCGCACCAACAATCTCCCCCTTTTTGATTATGGCAACTTAAATTCAAAGTTAAGTAAAACAGACATAAGTGAATTAATGTATCAATAATCCTAAGCAAGCTTTTTAAGTAAAAAGTTCAAGTAAGAACGTAAGCAAACTAAATGTCTAAGGCTCCCCCTTAATAAATGTCTAAGGCCCCCCCTTAATAAGAGCTCTCTTAACCTTAATTTGAATTTTTGTCCTACTCTCCCCTTTTTTCATATATAAAAAAACTTTTGTAGGAAAAAGACAAGATGAAAGAACTAAGTTTTCAAATATGTTTTCAAAGAAGTTACACTTTGAAAAAAACAACATTTTAAAACAACTTGAAGTGAAATTTGCTAAGAAAAACTAATTTTTGAAGTAAACAAATTAAAGCAGAAGAAATATTTTAAACACGAAGTTGGTCTAAAGAAAAGTTTAGTAATTTAGCTAAAAAGATTTTTCTTTGAACCGAAAGATAGCTAAATTGAAATTTCTTTAGTTTTGAACAACTCCTTTTACTTAGCCAAAATTTGTGCAAAATTTGAAAATTTTAAAGCAAACGATTTTCGAGAGGCAAGTTTTGAAAATAGTAAGTTTAAGTTTTGCAATTAAAAATGACTTAGCTAGTTTTGAAAGGCTTTGAAAAATATGTCGTTAAAATTTTTAAAGCCTTTTAAAAGACATTAATTTTGAAAAACTTTTCGAACATTTTTTGAAGGTTAAAAAGGAGGTAAACTGAGACTTTTTGAATACGTCTATAGAAATCATAAAATATTTAGATGAATAAGGAATTTTAAATTAAAGGCAAAAGAGAAGGGATAATTTAAGAACCTAATGTCCAAGCATGAGTTCAGTTAAATTAATTTCCTTTAGGGACGTATCAGAGCCCTAAGGTGCAAGCATGAGTCAACTTGAAATTTTAATATCCTTAACCAACTATCTAACCTTTAGCTACTGGCTGAATACCTAGAGGGCAACAATTTTCACTTGGTTAGTCAAGTTAAGTTAGTAATCCAGTTAGATTTGACTAGAGCTGGATCACTTAACTTGATTAATGTAAAGTTAGTTTTTAACGCCCAGACTCACTATGATGCACAGAAATAAGTATTCTGGAGTCCAGGTTGTACCCTATGCATCTCACGCCATTCTAAGTTTCTTTCAAATACAAACAAGTTATGCCTAGTATGTTTGTGAGATGCTCTGGCTGAGACTAGGGGAACATGATTTCTAGGGGGAATAGCCTAGGCTAAGTCCAAATTTTTGAAAAACTAATAAGATTGGGATCTTGAAAACATTATTTTTCCTAGAATTTTTAAAAGATAATTTTAAGATTAACCAATTTTGAACACTAAAAAAAAGTTTTAAAATTAGATGTAAGAAGTTGGTTTGAAAATCAAGATCTATTCTACCCAACACATTCCTATGTGTGCAGAATAAAAACAACATAAGATACTGGTAAGCAGAAATAAGTAGAGTAACTGAATTCTACTAAGCACAAGTTCAACTAGACTAGGAAATGAAAGTGTCTGTGTCCAAAATCCAAGGTACAATGCATGAAATGATAGCGTCAATGAGTAGGATCATCAACTGGAGGGTCGTCAACTAGAGGTGGTGCAAGGGGCTGCTCGGGTGCAGGTTGTCCCTGTCGACGTATCTCATCCCATAAAGAGGCAAATCTGGCAGCTATCTCGGATAGGAGGGATCGGAGGGAGAGATGGCTATCTAGAACAGTCCGTCGTGTCTGAATGGACTAAACCTCGAGACGAGCGAGTCTATTCTCGACGGAGAGAGGTGCCGAAGTCGAAGGCCCGGCTGACATTGAAGGCTCGACAGAGGTGGAAGGTAATGGATCTCCGAATAACTCCTCGGCTAAGAAGTCGGGCCACTCCTCTCCCTCGCCCGGGACAATGTCGAGAGGTGCATCCTCGGCCTCTAGAGCAATGGCTGGCTGTGGTCGACCCCTCCATGCTAGAATCCCCTCATCGGTGATGTGAACATGGGCTAATTTAAGATTACGATGCCCAAACTCGTCATATAGGGTAAGAGAGATCACTATCCCTCTGGTCGTGTCTATCCTAAGGGTCGAAAAGATGTAGGTCAAAACATGACAGTAGGGCATATGGACTACATGGGATGTGACTGTACTAGATGCATAAATAATGTTCTGGAACATATGTAATGCTATGTCTATGTCTAAACGATGACTCAAGGCATACAAAAGGAATGAATGCCAGAGTCGCATCTTCGGGACGTCCCGAGATGAGATCGGCAAGATACAGGCTGTCAGGACTCTATACATCACATAGTCCTGAACCCTAAGAGAGATTGACTTGAACTCAGTCAAGCCAAGTGGTCTCTCCTCCCCGAAAAAATACATATAGATGGTATCTAATATAATATGGGAGTAGGGATTGCCAAATGGCAGATCCCTACTAGGGTAGCATAGAAAGGGACATGTAAATGCCCTAAGCTCTAAACTAGTGCGGATGAGTGAGGGGTAAACTAGATGTATGTCCCACCAACTCTGGTAGAATAAGTACTATCATCAACCCTCTCGAGGTTGTGATAGAACTATGCACATAAATTATGATTTACTGCATTACTGCAGTAAACCAGTCTACCTAGTTGGTAGTACTCTATCATCTGGACTGATGGGTGACAAAACTGATAAAAAATGACCTTCTTAGATACCAAGGTTTGATGGTTTTAAATGTGTATCTAGCAAAGTTAATCCTATGTTGTTCTGAGAGGAATCAGAGATCCGTGGATGGGGTTCTAGCCGGAGTAGGATCAACATTGCGACGTTTCCTATTTTTGACAATATACAAGAAAAATAGCAAAACTAGCACAAAAATCATGTAGGAGATGATTAAGAGTAGTTTAGAGTATACCTAGGAGGAATTGCTAGGTGTAGAAAGGGAAGAGTTGGGTTGAAGGTGTTGGTCCCTTTGGAGGCCGGCAAGAGGGGAGGGGTGAATTTCCCTACAAAAATTAAACACAAAACCTTTCTCGGATATTCAAGTAATTAACAGACACTTGTAATAAAAAAGAAGAGACTAAATTAAAAGATCAGACACAAGAGGGTTTACTTGGTTTGCAATCAGAGGATTGCTAATCCAAGGCAAAGATGGCGCACTATCTGATTCTCCTCTAGGTGGAGTAGCCTCTTACAGCGTTGACAGTACAAAAGAATAGAAACCACAGAAAGAAATGAATTACAAGTGAGTTGAATGATCTGTGCAAACCAGTGCTATATTTATAGCACTGGTCGGGGAGCGCCGAAGGGGTTCCGGACGCCCTGGGGGGATAAAACTTTATCCCCCAACGTTTAGATCGAGTTTGACTCGATCTGGTCAACATATTCCGTCTGGGTGCCCCGGAGGGTTCCGGCGCCCCGGAGGGGTCCGAGCGCCCCGATCAGTTCCGGGCGCCCCGATTAGTTCCGGGCGCCCCAGACCCCAAAAGTCAACTCTGGTTGACTTTTTCCGTCCGGTCGCTCTACTTCGGTTCAGCTCGTCTCGGACCGGGTCTTCAACTCCGGCTCTGCTAGCTTGGGTGATCTCGACCATCCGGAATAGGGCTCACCCGAACCCAAGTTCCGGCCTTCTCCTCGAGCAGCCTTCCTTCTCGGTTTCTCGTCCCTCGAACTCCACGCACGTTCTTCTCGTCCACAGGTGTACTCTTCCACGGCCACCTCATCCCTCGGATGCACCGAGCCTGTCGGCTCTCTCCCCGTGCCGTCCTTCTCGCTAGCCGCGTCTTCCGCTCGACTTCCTGTGTTCCTAAGCTCCTGCACACTTAGACACAAGGGTTAAACAAACGCAGGACCTAACTTAGCTTGTTTGATCACATCAAAACACCTTGGGGTTCCAACAATCTCCCCCTTTTTGATGTGAGCAACCCAAGTTAAGTTAGGGTAAACATATGCAATAAAAACAATTTATATTCAAATAAGTCCAAATATTTTTCAATTGAAAAATTATATTACCTCCCCCTAGACTTAACATACTTCTCCCCCTTTGATCACATAAAAATTGGGGTTATAAAAATGTCTAAGGTAAATTCTAAAAAAAAAATTTAAGTGTCAAAAATTTTAAAAATGTCTAAGTAAAGACACTCTTCAAAAATTTTCTTTCGAAGAAAAAAAATTTTAAGTAAAGTATTTTTCAGAAAAAAAATAGTCATAAGTGTTAACAAAAATTTTCTAAAATTTTAAGTTTGAAACTTATTTCAACATTTCCTAAAAAAAAATTTCTAATTTTCAGAAAAAAATTTCTAAGTTAATATTCATAAGAAACAATTCTAAGTCAATTTAAAAAAAAAAAATCTAATTCAAGTTAAAAAAAATTAAATATTTTCTAACACAAATTGAATAACTCTTTTAAAGCATTAAGTAATTTAAATTAATGCTTTTTCAAATAGTCAATTAAACTTTTCATTTCGATACTTGGCTTCCAGGTCGTGGCGAGACACTAGGCCTTCTTGGTTATTGGAGCAACAACCACTTCCTTAGACAAAACCTCATAATGAAATTAGTTGTTTAATTTCCTTGCTGAAAATGCTAAGTCTAATTTTAATTTTAAATTAAACAGGTTTTTGGAACCCAGTAGAGGTTCCTACCTACAGGATTAACCAAGTATTTCCTAGGTACATAGATTTTTGATATATTTCTAATTTGACTTTGATGAAATCTATAATACCAATTTAAACCTCTATAATTTCTAAAAGTAGAAATATTTGGACCATTAGATTTTTCAATCTTTTTATTTCTTCTTTTAGTTTTTCATTTTCAATTTTTAATTTTTCAAAATCCTCAATAAGACATAATTTTGCCAAAATTCTTTTTGTTTCTAAAATTTTATTTTCTAATTTGGTATTTTTATTTTCTAATTTATACATGGATTTTGTCATTGCCTTAATACCAAAGTAAAGTTCATCAATGGGTAAGAGGCATACCTCACTTACCATATCATACTTGAAGCCTGAATCTCCCCTTGCTTCGCTACTTCCATCTGAGGTCGCTCCCCCTTCATCGATGTTGGGTTCTGATGTACTCTGTCCTTCGTAGCTTGCCATCAATGCTATCCCGGCATATTCTTGAATCTCAGACTCAGATGAAGAAGTGTCGTCCCAAGTAGCTTTTAGGTTCTTGTGCTTCTTGGGAATTTTGCCTTTGTCCTTCTTTAGTTCTGGGCAGTCTTCTTTTAGGTGTTCTTCCTTTTGACACTGGTAGCAACGCATCCTTCTTCTATTTCTTGGATTCTTTTTATTCTGCATTTCTTTAAATTTATTAGCTCTAAAAAACTTTTTAAAGTTTCTTACCATGTACGCTTCCTGATCATCCTCTGAGTCTGACTCGGGTTCATCCCTTTTGGTTGCGTTTAGCACAATCATCTGGCTTGATTCCTTTGTTCCTGCACACCTGGTTTCATGCAATTCAAGAGTGGAGAACAGTTCTTCCAAACTACTTACCTCCAGGTCTTTCGAAATGTAGTAGGCGTTGACGATTGATGTCCATTCTGAAGTTCTGGGAAACGCATTGAGTGCGTAGCGTATTGTGTCCCGATTTGTAACCGTTTCTCCGAGGTTCTCGAGACTAGTAACTAGTTCTTTTACCTTCGCGTGTAAATTGGCTACCTTCTCACCTTTTTCCAGACGTATGTTCATCAGCTTGATCCAGAGGATGTCTCTTCTAGCGAGCTTTGCTTCGGACGTGCCTTCATGGAGTTCAAGGAACTTCTCCCAGAGTTCTTTAGCGGATGAATAGCTTCCGATGCGGTTAACCTCTTGAGGCAGCAACACGCTTAGTAGGTGATATTCCGCACGGCTGTTTGCTACAGACTCATTCTGTTGGACCCCGTGGTGTTTTGATGTGATCAACCAAGTTGGTTAGGTCCTGTTGTATTTGATCCCTGTATCTGAGTGTGCAGGAGCTTAGGAGAACAGGAAGTCGAGCAGAAGACACAGCTAGCGAGAAGAACGGCACGAGAAGGGAGCCGATGGGCTCGGTGCGTCCGAAGGACGAGAGAGCTGCGGAAGAGTACTCCGGTGGGCGTGAAAAGCGTGCACGGCGTTCGAGGGACATTAAGCCGGGACAGAAGGCTGCTCGAGGAGAAGGCCGGGAATTGGGTTTGGGTGAGCCCTATTCCAGTTGGCCGGAATCACCCAAAAGAACGGAGCATCGGAAGCCCACGCAAAGGAGTTGGAAAAAGGAGTTGTGTTGGAAAATCCAGCTCAAGGCGCCTTCAACAGTCAAAGTTGACCGTTTTCGCAGCGGATAAAGTTTTATCCGCTGACCGAGCTGGAGGCGCCTTAAACCCAGTTGGAGGCACCTTGGACTCTCGGGATAAGATTTCCAGGACCTATATAAAGGCCCCTGGAGCTAGGAAAGAAACAACAACTCAAGCAATCAACTGTGTACTTTTTCCTAGCAATAGTTCTAAGCTTCTAAAGTGTAAAAGGTTTCTCCGCCTTCAACAAAGGGGATTTTTCTACTGAGCTTTTTCTACTGCCCTGGATTAACAACCTTCTTGTGTAATGACCACCCTTCTTACTACTACTACTCTCTAAGGATGACCGTTACTTAACTACTAACTCTACTTAACCGGTATGATTAAAAATCACATAGAAACCCTACCGAAAAATTTCTGCAGAATCTCCCCTGTATCGGTGACCATATTCAACAATACATGCAATATATACTCAGCCACAAGCGGCTGGAACACATATCAATCAACCACGCAGTTAAATAAGTATCAAACACACAAATATCTACTTACTAAACTGAACTCATCCTGCATGCATTAATCTAAACAGAATAATCTCAAATGACATGAACTTAAAATATAACTCAAATGTTTACAATAACTAAAATGCGGAAACTAAAATTAAAACTTCTTTCCTAGTCCCAAGGCTTCCATAGTCCTGGCATCACACATCCTTCGACCATCTCCTTGTCGCCTTCCTTTCTATATCTTTTCCTTTCCTGTATCTGCAGTAAGAGGAAGTGTAGTCTATAAGCAAAATTTGCTTAGTAAGCGCAATCTAACTCACAAAAACATGAATGTGCATTATACGAAAAGAACTAGAAACTATATGCTCTAAAAAGAAATAAAGCATAAACATAACTGCTCATGTCAGACTAATAGCAAAGAAAAGCTAAGGAATCTACTCATGTAATTCTAATAGCTAATCATGCTGCTCATCTAAAAACTACTCATCTACTAGATAAACATGGTAGAATAAAAAACTAAACTTACTGATTTTTAGAACTATATGAAACTTATTTCATTTGTTCTAAACTTAATCTTTAATCCTTTATGTTTATGTAAAACTCATTTTACTTGTTCAAAAACTTATACTTATAATACTTCAAAATAGTAATCAACTTCTCTTGGGCCCGGCAACTGTACTTGCTATGTGCGCATCCCTAACTAGACCCAAGATAGCTGGTCCCGAATCTAGTAGGGTTTACTAGGTTATCTAAACCTAGGGACCGACTATGGGAGCCCAGCCCAAGGACTACTGAGAGTCCTGCATACTAGGTTATCTAAACCTAGGGACCGACTATGGGAGCCTAACCCAAGGACTACTGAGAGTCCTGCATACTTGGTTATCTAAACCTAGGGACCGACTATGGGAGCCCAGCCCAAGAACTACTAAGAGTCTAGCACAGTGCCACTGATAAAAGTAAAATACTTGTTATCTTTTAATACTTCTAATATATAATGCCTCGGCACTTTCTTTAGCACCTTGTGTGCCAAAATCCCTAAAGTCTTGACTTCGGGATCTACTTAAAGCCTTGGCCTTTTTCTTTCTTTTCTTAATCTTTCTTATACTTTTCTTATAAAAGGATGCTTCTTACAAAACTGAAATGTTTAAACAAATTCTAACACTGCAATGCTTAAACAAAATCTGCATACAAGTTTAAACAGAAATCTGCATACTAAGCTTAACAAAATCTGCATACTAAGCTTATCTAAGATCTGCATACTAAGCTTAACAAAAATCTGCATCTTAAGCTTATAAAAATCTGCAAACTAAGCTTATCTAAAATCTGCATACTAAGCTTATCTAAAATCTGCATCTTAAGCTTAATCAAATCTGCCTACTAACTCCATCAAAATTCTGCATATTAATACTTTATAAAATCTACATTGATCAACATGTAAATCTCTTTTCTCATCTTCTAAACTAAACTTCTATCCTGAACTTATTACTTGCATAACTAAATCACTCACATACTTCTCACCTTTAGACTAAACTAACCTCAACAATCGGTACAAGAATTATCTTCCTAAATATAGAACCAAAGCTTATATCAAACCAATTCCTTTTTCTTTGAGTCTGCCAAGGAAGGAATATTAACAATAAAACCACCAATCAGTGATGTAAGGAAGACTTCAAATCAAAAGCTACAATACTAATTCCAAAGCTTGAGGGAATCTAGAAAATTTCTACTAGAAACCAGAAATCTTAATTGTTCTTCACGCTAGGTACCACAGAAATCAAAAGAGAACAGAAATGTTGCTACTGGAAATCTAAAATCATAATTGTTCTTCATGCTCCTTGCCTAGGACATCAAAATCCGAATTCTAGCTACAAAGCTTGAGGTAAAACAGCTCGCATGCTCAAACCTTTTAAATTTGCCCACAAGATTATATCTAAATCAAAACCAAGGTTGTTCCTGTTTCACACTGTAACGACCCGCCTTCTACTAACTAAGCTGTAAGGCCGATCATCACATTATGCTGTGCTAACTATTCCAAGACCATCATCAAATCTAGGTGCGGAAGCTGTACTAATTAAAATTTTTCTAAACTGTAAACATTTCTAGGTTCTACATGTACTAAGGGGCGTAACTAAAGTGTACTTAACATATACTACATCCCCTATGGTCAAGGAACTGAAATAACATTTTCCAGCTATTATCAGACCTCCCAATCGATCCACAGATCGATTGGAATGGTTGAATCGATCCAGTGATCGACTCAGCCGGCTACTGTATGCGGGACTTGGGTTAGATTGATCCAGTGATCGATCCAGCACGCTACTGTGCTCGGGACAATATTCTGGATCGATCGGCTGATCGATCCAGACTGGTCAATCGATCCGGTGATCGATCCCAGAGCTCTCTGTTCACGACAGAATTTGCTGGATCGATCGGCTGATCGATCCAGAGGCCTACTGTTCGTGGTACGAACTTCTCAATCGATCGGCTGATCGATTGAGAAGCCTCCAATCGATCGGCCGATCGATTGGGGTTTCTGATTTCGTACCACCAGTCAGATTTAAGCACTGTTTCTTGCCAAACTCACACACACAAGTTCTAACATGTCCATAAACATCCCAATAACACTAACTGACATTCTAAGCAAGAATACTAACAATCTAACCAGGTCTTTCAGGATTCATAGCATTAAAATAACTGAAATAAGGAAAGTAACAACTTAATATAATGCTAAAGTTTCAGATTTATTTCTAGTTTCTCCAAGGTCTTTATTCCAAGTTCCATCCACACACATCTTCGTCGCATTGCCCTCCAGCCTCCGCTAGTCCATCTTTCCTTTACCTTTATCTGCAGTATAAGGAAAGAGTATCTGTAAGCTTTATGCTTAGTAAAAAACCATCTACCTCACAAAATATGCATACGATGCAATTTATGCTTTGAAAACATGCTATTGAAATATATGTATACTGAATATGCTAAGCATGGCATGGCATACAACACATAGAAATCAAACTAATCATGGCAATAAAGCTAATCATAACTAGCACATTGTATCAATAGGAAAACTAATCTGATACAAAAAGCTGAGCTAAGCTAGTGCTAGACTAATGCTGAAGCTATACTGCATTCACATAACAATCTTGTGAGAGTTTGAAAACTATATATAATAAGTGAAAATACATAATCATGCTGCGGTTTGGGCCCGGCAACTGTACTTGCTGTGCGTGCATCCCTAACTAAACCCGGGGTTGCAAATTTCGAATCTAGTAGGGTTTACTAGGTTAGCTGAACCTAGGGACGACTATGGGAGCCCAACCCAATGGATATCTAATCCAGTACAGTGCCACTGAGAAAATAAAATACTGAACATAAGCTAATAATTCTTGTCTTGCTTTTACTAGGTTGTCTAAACCCAGAACTAGGTTATCTAAACCTAGAGGCGACTGTGGGAGCCCACCCATTGGACGTCTAGTCCTGTAAAAGTTGAAGCAAGACTAAATAAGCTGTAAAAATGCTTATATTGCATTTGTCTAAGCTAATAAAATGCCTAAGTTGCATTTTAACTGGGCTAGCAATTTAATCGAACACTTGGTATGCGCTGATTCGCATCCCTGGTGCCAAAAATCTACATACTACTAAACTGAAGCATAAAATTCATACGGAAGCTACTTATACTGCAGGTGAGGGGTTTCTTACCTCCTGCTCGAAGTTTCTTACGATTCTAATCGCTAGATTTCCGGAGAAGACAATCCTTTCGACGATCTTCTCGCGTCTATGCGTTCCTCTCGCGGAGGGGAGCGTCCTCGTCGCTGGAAATTCCTCCTATGGCCCTAGGGATTGAATCCCTAGGTGTGCTTGTGGTTGGCGCCGAGAGAAGAAGAGGAGAAGGGGCGGCGTGGCTAGGGTGAGGATAAGGAAAAGTTACGTTAAAAAAAATAACTCTTCGCTTATTAATTCCCTATTTATAATAAGTGGGTAATTTCGCTCAACTCTAATATAAATTTAATTGCCTCCCTTTTCTTTCAGCACGGCCCTGCTGGGTTCACTTGGTTACTAGAGTCCGCTATAAGTCGTAGGACCCAATAGGTCTCGGGTTCAATTCCCGCGTAGGCTATTTTCATTTTCTATTTATTTTTGCTACTTCCGCTACTCTAAAAATTCTGTAAAAATATCCTAAAATTCCAAAAAAATACTCAGATATTTTTAATAATTATTTTGAGAATTTTCAAGCGTTACAATCCCCCATACCTTATAAAAAGTTCATCCTCGAACTTAGAATAACTCTGGGTACTTCTGTCTCATACTGGCTTCTGTCTCCCAGGTTGCCTCTTCTGCTGTGTGACTTTGCCAAATTACTTTCACTAATGGTACTTCCTTGTTCCGTAATTTCTTAACTGCTCGGTCTATTATCTGAATAGGCCGACCGTCATAGCTGAGGTCTTCGCAGACTTGTACCGACTGGGGCTCAATCACCTGGGTGGCATCTGGGATATGCTTCTTCAGCATAGAGACATGAAATACATTATGGATGGATGACATCTCCTGTGGTAGCTCTAGCTCATATGCTTCCTTGCCAACTCTCCTGCTGATAAGGTATGGTCCCACATATCTGGGACTTAGTTTGCCCTTCTTCCCAAAATGCATTACTCCCTTCATGGGAGCTACTCTGAGGAACATTGAATCCCCAACTGAGAACTCTAAGGATATGCGCCGTGTATCAGCATAGCTTTTCTGGCGACTCTGAGCTGTCTATATCCTCTGGCGGATCTGCTGTATAGCTGCTGTGGTATCTGCTACTAGATCTGTTTGAAGCTCTAGTTCTTTCTGTTCACCACTCTCATACCAGCAGATTGGAGATCTACACCTCCGCCCATAGAAAGTCTCGTTGTAAAATATCAAACCAATAAAAATAAAATAGTAATTAAATAATAAGGTTTAATGGGCTAATAGCCTTAACGGAATTTTTAAGAATTTTTAGAAATTTTTTGAGAATTTTTCGGAGCTCGTAAGATGTATTTTAAGTGGATCAAATATTGGGCTGTAAGAAAGCCTGTTTGAAATACCCGGAGGTAGGAGTTGATTAAGGAACTTATCTAGGGTTTAATTGAAAAATCCCTAAGTCCTAAGTTATAAAAGCCCCTTCTCCCCTCACCCCTCTCGCGCCGAAGCCTTTTCCCGAGCCCGTCCTCACCCCATCGCCGAAACCCCTCGTCCTCCTCATCTCCCGAGCGCCGACGCCACTTCTTGTCCCGACGCCTCCTTTCCCCGACGCCGCCTGTGCCTGTTCTCTTCTTCTTCACCTACGCCCGACGCTGCCTCTTCTCCCTCCTCTCTTCTCCCGAGCGCCGGAGCTCGATCTCTCCGAACTGTGCCCTAGGTTCATTGCTTGTGCTTTGTCTTTGGATCACTGCTTCGTGGGAGCCGATTTTCGATCAGGAAGGGAGATCCTAGCCCTAGCCCCGACTTTTCCTCTTCATCGCCGGCTTGGATCTATCGTGTCGTGCTCTAGCTCCGGGCTTTGTCTTCTCCTTACAGTAGTGGTGTTTCGGGAAGGTGACAGCAAGGTGAGTTGGGTTGTTTATTTGATCTGTGATCTCCCCTGCTTGATCTCTACTTGATCCGGTTGATTCCAATCTTGATCCTAGTAGTATACCGGAATCCAACAAAGAGGTTATGCTTCGGTGGCGCTGGAATTGTGATCGTGAAATAGGACTTGCTGTGAGGTTTCTTGTTCTTGGTTCCGATAACCCTCCAACCAGCAGTCTCCTTTGTTCCAACAACCTTATCAGTTGTGAATCGAGGTAAGGTGTAGGGATTTAATTACAAGTTGTGGATAATGGATCTTGTGGTAGATCATGGTGTAATTTGATCTTGTAGTAGTTGATTGTGCTTAGATTTATTTATTTGGATTAATTTAATGGGATGATTAGGGTTAAGGCAATAAACCCTAGTCAACTATTGGATTTATTTTAGGTTTGGATTTCTAATCTAATAGGTGATTAGGGATTAGATAACTAACCCTAATTAACCGTTAGATTTAATTTAGGTAGATTGATGTATGTGTCGATTAGGGCTTTACCCTAAATTACTCATAGGGATTTTATTTAGCTATTTATATGTATGTAGATAAATAAAATAAATATATGGTTTGATGCAGGACTTTGATTTGAGACGAGCGTCTCGACTTTGGATTGCTTGATTGGATCTTCTTTTAAGGCGAGGACTTCTTGCTTTGTTTTCTTTTAGTACTTTGACCTTAGTGCATGAATTATTTTGGATAAGGACTGTTTACCTTGACTCCACTCTTATTTTTCCAGTGCTTGATACTTCCACGTTATCTTTGAGATACTCGTTTTTATATCCATGCAGTCTCTTGTTGTGTCCATGATCAGTAGCAGATACTAGATACCATGTTTGTATATTTTGACTGTTGCTTATTTATGTACGATATTGAGCATGCTGGCTTCATGTAGCATACCTGTTTCTGCTTATATATATGATGATTGTTGCATTGTTCGCATCATGTTATTGCATGCATGCCGCATCCTCAGCCACTCGAGAGAGTGGTAGCTGGAGTTGATGCCGCTTGTCCTGTCGTGCCGCACTCAGCCACTTGCAGTTGGTGGTAGCTAGAGTTGCGAGCAACAGGGACCCCCTTCGCTGTGTAGCTAGTTAGCTACTCAGCACCTGTCCATCCGGTCACTTGCGGGAGTGGCGGCCTTTGGGTGGTACAGTTGTCATTGATCCGACCTCGCGACCATACAGGGGTCATGGTGCAGAGAGGTGGGCGGGGTGACCATCCGTGCATACGCTGTTATTATGCCTGCTTTGGCTGCTGCTGTTTACTTATGTTGTTTTTGTTTACTTATGCTGCTGTGGTATATTTATGTTGCCGTTGCTTCTTGCTGTTGTTCACTTATGCTGACATGCTGTTTTATGTTAAGATATGCTCACGTTGTAGTTGGTTAAACCTTGGTTTAGTAATTGGAAATGTTTATATACCATACCCATTACCTCTATAGTTATAAGCAGTACTGTAGCAGATTAGTACCATTTCTGACTTTCTATACCTAGCCTAGGATATCGTTCCAGGTATGAACCTTTATCATGATTTTATTTTTTGTATCTGCTATTCTCTTATGAGACTGTATTCCTATTGGGTATTCTTTATTGGTTGATTATGTTCATGCACTATCTCTTTCCTTACCCGCTGAGTTCCAATACTCACCACCCCGCAAAATGGTTTTCTTTCGCCAGGTAACAGGTAGATGAGTCATGGATGCTTGGAGAGTCCCAGCTGCCTGTCCCACGACACACTCGAGGATAGTTTCTTTTTCTGGTTTTGGTTGCTAACGCTATTTATGTTCTGGTTTTGTGAACTTGGTATTGTATGCTTCGATATGGATTTTGAAGTCCCGTCTGGTGGTTGCAGGTAATTTAGTTAGTGACTTTGTCGGTCATACATTTGTTTTCTTTTTGTGATTTCCGCTGCGTTTACATCCAGCCGTGTAGGCTGAGTATTTATCGTTCCGTCTTCCGCTGTGTGTGTTTCTATTTTGTTCCAGCCGTTTAGGCTGATGGTTATAGGTGGTGGTTATGTGTTATTTCATTTTGTCCAGCCGGATAGGCTGAGTATATTAAACTGCGTGTTCTGTTGTTTATATTTTTTTTTCTCCAACCGAGTGTGGCTGATGTATATTTTGTATGTAGTAATGTTTCATATTGTCCGCCGTACAGGGGAGGTGCTGTCGAAATTTCTTCGGACAGGGACCCTCCCGAGGCATGACACTCGTAAGGTGTCATGCCGATGGTGGCCTGATAGCTGTTGTTGTATGCAAATTCTGCTAAGCTCAGATATTTGCACCAAATTCCCCTGAAGTCTAGGGCACATGCTCGGAGCATATCTTCGAGTACCTGATTTACTCGCTCTGTCTGACCATCTGTCTGAGGATGGAAAGCTGTGCTGAACTTTAACTTCGTGCCCAACGCTGACTGTACACACTCCCAGAAGTGTGATGTGAATCTGCTGTCTCTGTCTGATATAATGGTTCGTGGGACTCCATGTAGTCTAACGATCTCCTTGAGATACAACTGTGCTAGCTGTTCCTTGGAGTAGGATATCCTGATAGCTAAGAAGTGAGCTGATTTAGTCAACCTGTCGACTATTACCCAGATGGTATCAAAACCATTTGTGGTTCTGGGTAATCCCACTATGAAATCCATAGAAATGTCTTCCCACTTCCACTCTGGAATCTGGATAGGCTGCAGACCTCCTCCTGGTCTCTGATGTTCTGCCTTGACTCTCTGGCAAGTCAGACAGGTACTAACGTATCTAGCGATGTCTCTTTTCATCCCGGGCCACCAAAAACGTTTCTTCAAGTCCTGGTACATCTTGGTGGAGCCAGGATGCATCGCATAAGGAGTCTTGTGAGCCTCATCTAGAATCTTCCTGCGTAGTTCCTCCTGATCTGGAACACATAATCTGTCACCAAAGTACAATACCCCACTATCAGATACTCTGAATTCTCCACTGTCTGATTCTGCTAATCCTTGCTTGATCTTCTGAATTTCAGGATCCTGTTCCTGACCTGTCTGAAGATCACCAAGCAAGGTAGACTCTAACGTCATAGTAGAGAGCTGTCCAACTATGAGTTCAAGACCGAAGTCTATGATCTCTTTCTGTAGGGGCGGTGACATGGCTGCTAGAGATAATAGGGCAGCACTGGACTTTCTGCTAAGTGCATCTGCTACCCTATTTGCCTTTCCTGGGTGGTAGAGGATGTCTATATCGTAGTCCTTGACCAGCTCTAGCCATCTGCGCTGTCGCATATTCAAATCCTTCTGAGTGAAGATGTACTTCAGACTCTGATGATCTGTATACACTCTGCACTGAGCTCCATACAAGTAATGTCCCCAAATTTTGAGAGCGAACACCACTGCTGCAAGCTCAAGGTCATGAGTAGGATAGTTCTTCTCATAATCCTTGAGTTGTCTCGAGGCGTAGGTGATTACCTTGCCGTCTTGCATCAGCACTACTCCTAGTCCCAACTTAGAGGCATCACTATAAATATTAAAGCTGTCTGTGTTCTCGGGTAGAGCTAGAATAGGTGCACTGGTCAATCTTCTTTTTAACTCGCTGAAGCTGTTCTCACAGTCCTCTGTCCACTGAAATTTCCTGTTTTTCCTGGTAAGAGCTGTCAGTGGGGAGGCTATTCTGGAGAAGTCCTCTACAAACTTTCTGTAATAACCTGCTAGTCCCAGAAAGCTTCTGATCTCGCTAGCATTCTTGGGTCTTTTCCAGTTACTCACAGCTTCTATCTTACTGGGGTCTACCATAATATCATCCTTTGAGATGATGTGACCCAGGAAGGACACCTGATCTAACCAAAATTCACATTTTGTGAACTTGACGTACAACTGGTTCTGCTGAAGTGTCTGCAGTACTATTTTCAGGTGCTCTGCGTGTTCTTCCTGAGTTCCTGAATAGATAAGAATGTCATCGATGAATACGATAACGAACTTATCTAAGTATTCTCTGAATACCCTGTTCATGAGGTCCATGAAAGTAGCTGGGGCATTTGTCACACCAAAGGGCATGACTACGAACTCGTAATGTCCGTATCTGGTCCTGAATGCTGTCTTGGGTATATCCCCTTCTTTAACTTTCACCTGATGATAACCTGATCTGAGGTCTATCTTAGAGAACACTGCTGCTCCCTTCAGCTGATCAAACAGGTCATCTATTCTGGGAAGAGGATACCTGTTCTTAATCGTGACTTGGTTTAGTGCCCGGTAATCTATACACAGGCGCATGCTCCCGTCCTTCTTCTTCACGAACAATACAGGCGCTCCCCATGGTGAGTGACTAGGGCGTATGAAGCCCTTGTCAAGCAGCTCCTGTAGTTGCTCATGAAGTTCCTTCAGTTCTGCTGGAGCCATGCGGTAAGGCGCTTTGGAGATAGGATTTGTACCGGGAATGAGTTCTATCTCGAATTCAATCTCCCTGTCTGGTGCTAAGCCTGGTAACTCTTCAGGGAAGACTGCTGGGTAGTCACATACGACTCGGACCTCTGCTAGCTGTTGGTCCCTGTCCTGATTGGTACTGACTACATGTGCTAAAAATCCCGTACATCCTGAATCCATTAATCTCTGTGCCTTCATAGCTGAGAGAAATTTCTTGGGCTTTCTCTTTGGTTCTCTGACGAACTCGAATTGTGCTTCTGCTTCAGGTTGGAATACAAATTTCTGCTTACGGCATTCTATTGAGGCACCGTATTTGATCAAGAAGTCCATCCCAAATATGACGTTGTAGTCAGTCATATTTAGCACTATCAGATCACAAAAGAGCTCTCTGTTTGCTATAATGACTGGCACTGCTCTGAGCCAGTGCGTGGATGCCATAATTTCTCCTGAAGGTAAGGTCGTCAGAAACTGACTACTGAGTACCTCTGGAGGTCTTGCTAACTTCTCAGCAAATGCCCTGGATATATAAGAATGGGTTGCCCCAGTATCGAATAAGACAGTTGTACTTTGATGTAAAATACTAATCTGACCTGTAACAACTGTCGAGGCATTTGCTACGTCCTCTCTGGTCAGTGAATAGATCCTCGCATTGGTCGTAGCCGGAGGGGCTTCTAATCTGCCCTGACTGATGTGTGGACCATCTAAAGCAGCTTGCATCTTATGCAACTGTGCTGGCTTGGCTTCGTACTGGATCGGTTGTGGTGGAGGGAAGCTGGCCTTATTCAGACACTGCTTGACCATATGCCCTTCCTGTCCGCATTCGAAGCATCCTCGTGTGCCCTTACGACAAACTCCAGGATGGAATTTCCCACAAGTAGCACACTTTGGGTAACTAGGCTGCTTGCTAGCTAGTCCTCCTTTTGGGTAGCTCCCTGGTTTGCGCTTGTTGCTGGAGTTCCCTTTCCAGTTAGAGTCGTGGGAGCTGTGTCCCTGGTGTTTCTGAGTGCCTGAGCCTCCTTGACCTTTAGATTCTGAGAGAACTTGCTTCTGCTGTTTGATGCTATTCTGGTAATGCTCAGTGGTCAGGGCGCTGCTAACTAGTTCTTCAGTGGTTTGCGGCCTAAGAATGCCGCCAGCCATGTTCATTGCTATTTCAAGCCTCAGCATCTTGAGCATCAACCGAACTCGTTCTTTTTCTGTACTGACTAGTTCAGGGCATAAACGAGCCAACCTGTTGAATTTCTTCACGGCTTCCTCAACTGATAGGTTGCCTTGACGAAACTCGGTGAACTCGTCGTAGTGGCGGTTTGTGACCCGCATGTGAAAGAATTCCTCAAAGAACTCCTTCTCGAAGTCTGCCCATGTCATCTGGTTTACTGGGCGCTTCGCTCTAATTCTCTCCCACCACATGCGTGCATCCCCTGTCAAGCAGAAAGAGGCGCACTTCACCTTTTCACACTCTGGCCAGTCCAGGAGCTCCATCGTACTTTCCAGTGTTTTGAACCAGGCTTGAGCATCCCATGGTTTGTTAGTGCCTGAGAAATTCTCTGGCTTGACTCTCTGCCACTGGATCAGATAGGCTTCTCTCTGTGTTCCTGCTGCTGGAGCTACTGGTGCTGCAGGCTGGACTGGTGGAACCTCTAAGACTACTGGTGTCACTAAGTTTGGTTCCGGGGTAACTATGGGAGTATTCTGCTGATTAGCCTTTAAGGTGGCTATTTCCTGTTGCTGTTCAGCTAGCTGCTGCTGTAACTGAGCCACTAATGCTGTAAGGTCTGGGGTAGGCACTGAACTGCTTGCCTCATGCTGGGGCTCAGTAGCTGGTGCCCTTCTAGCTGGGCGTCCTCGTGTCATTCTAGAGACATAGAGGCATATATGACTAATACAATCTTTATAGAGTAACTACTGTTATCATATTAACTACTATCATAAACAAGCATGCTTTAGTTATATCTGAACATGGAAACAAGAAACATAGAGAAAGTGAGAGACGTTCTTACTTAGAAGTTGCAGGTTGAATGCTGATGTGTGTGTAGGAAGTATGGAAACTGCTCTGATACCACTCTGTAACGACCCGCCTTCTACTAACTAAGCTGTAAGGCCGATCGTCACATTATGTTGTGCTAACTATTCCAAGACCATCATCAAATCTAGGTGCGGAAGCTGTACTAATTAAAATTTTGCTAAACTGTCAACATTTCTTGGTTCTACATGTACTAAGGGGCGTAACTAAAGTGTACTTAACATATACTACATCCCCTATGGTCAAGGAACTGAAATAACGTTTTCCAGCTGTTATCAGACCTCCCAATCGATCCACAGATCGATTGGAATGGTTGAATCGATCCAGTGATCGACTCAGCCGGCTATTGTATGCGGGACTTGGGTTGGATCGATCCAGTGATCGATCCAGCACGCTACTGTGCTCGGGACAATATTCTGGATCGATCGGCTGATCGATCCAGTGATCGATCCCAAAGCTCTCTGTTCGCGACAGAATTTGCTGGATCGATCGGCTGATCGATCCAGAGGCCTACTGTTCATGATACGAACTTCTCAATCGATCGGCTGATCGATTGTGAAGCCTCCAATCGATCGGCCGATCGATTGGGGTTTCTAATTTCGTACCACTAGTCTGATTTCAGCACTGTTTCGTGCCAAACTCACACACACAAGTTCTAACATGTCCATAAACATCCCAATAACACTAACTGACATTCTAAGCAAGAATACTAACAATCTAACCAGGTCTTTCAGGATTCATAGCATTAAAATAACTGAAATAAGGAAAGTAACAACTTAATATAATGCTAAAGTTTCAGATTTATTTCTAGTTTCTCCAAGGTCTTTATTCCAAGTTCCATCCACACACATCTTCGTCGCATTGCCCTCCAGCCTCCGCTAGTCCATCTTTCCTTTACCTTTATCTGCAGTATAAGGAAAGAGTATCTGTAAGCTTTATGCTTAGTAAGAAACCATCTACCTCACAAAACATGCATACGATGCAATTTATGCTTTGAAAACATGCTATTGAAATATATGTATACTGAATATGCTAAGCATGGCATGGCATACAACACATAGAAATCAAACTAATCATGGCAATAAAGCTAATCATAACTAGCACATTGTATCAATAGGAAAACTAATCTGATACAGAAAGCTGAGCTAAGCTAGTGCTAGACTAATGCTGAAGCTATACTGCATTCACATAACAATCTTGTGAGAGTTTGAAAACTATATATAATAAGTGAAAATACATAATCATGCTGCGGTTTGGGCCCGACAACTGTACTTGCTGTGCGTGCATCCCTAACTAAACCCGGGGTTGCAAATTCTGAATCTAGTAGGGTTTACTAGGTTAGCTGAACCTAGGGACGACTATGGGAGCCCAACCCAATGGATATCTAATCTAGTACAGTGCCACTGAGAAAATAAAATACTGAACATAAGCTAATAATTCTTGTCTTGCTTTTACTAGGTTGTCTAAACTCAGAACTAGGTTATCTAAACCTAGAGGCGACTGTGGAAGCCCACCCATTGGACGTCTAGTCCTGTAAAAGTTGAAGCAAGACTAAATAAGCTGTAAAAATGCTTCTATTGCATTTCTCTAAGCTAATAAAATGCCTAAGTTGCATTTTAACTGGGCTAGCAATTTAATCGAACACTTGGTATGCGATGATTCGCATCCCTGGTGCCGAAAATCTACATACTACTAAACTGAAGCATAAAATTCATACGGAAGCTACTTATACTGCAGGTGAGGGGTTTCTTACCTCCTGCTCGAAGTTTCTTACGATTCTAATCGCTAGATTTCCTGAGAAGACGATCCTTTCGACGATCTTCTCGCGTCTATGCGTTCCTCTAGCGGAGGGGAGCGTCCTCGTATCCAAGATGTCACTGGAAATTCCTCCTATGGCCTTAGGGACGGAATCCCTAGGTGTGCTTGTGGTTGGCGCCGAGAGAAGAAGAGGAGAAGGGGCGGCGTGGCTAGGGTGAGGATAAGGAAAAGTTACGTTAAAAAAAATAACTCTTCGCTTATTAATTCCCTATTTAAAATAAGTGGGTAATTTCTCTCAACTCTAATATAAATTTAATTGCCTCCCTTTTCTTTCAGCACGGCCCTGCTGGGTTCATTTAGTTACTAGAGTCCGCTATAAGTCATAGGACCCAATAGGTCTCGGGTTCAATTCCCGCGTAGGCTATTTTCATTTTCTATTTATTTTTGCTACTTCCGCTACTCTAAAAATTCTGTAAAAATATCCTAAAATTCCAAAAAAATACTAGGATATTTCTAATAATTATTTTGAAAATTTTCGGACGTTACAGGCACGACAGCAAGCACACAAAAGAAAAGAAAACCACTACTGCCTATCTTATTCTAAACAAACAACAAACAAACAAATCCTAACTAAACAAAGTGTTTTCTTCTCCCTTTCCCTCATGAAGACCACGGCAGAAAGCACCCAAGCCCCCAAATTCTATCATCTTCAGGCCATAATTCAGAAATATGCAGTAACAAAAGGAAACAAGGTCCAAAGCAATTAAGCACAAGTTAAACAACAAAACCCTATTCCCTTTCTTTGAAGCACACGGCAACAAGCACAAAATAGATCCGAACACTGGAAACGCAAGAAAATTCATGCAAAGCTTCGGAAACAAGGAGAGAATCAAGATTTAAACCTCGGAGCTATCCTACTGCAGGTGAGTAAGCAACTTACCCTTGCTTTTAGGACTTACAACCGGAAGGAAAGGTTGCTAGGGTTTTGGGAAAAGCTTGAGATTCCAGCTCTTCCTTGTGCCTACGACTTCTTCTTAATGAGAGAACCTTGTACTGATGAAGCACCCCCCGGAGAATCCCCTCGCCGGCCACCGGAATCGTGCCCTAGCTGCGGTCCTGTTTCGCCCGAAAGAAAAGTTGTCGTCGCACGCAGAAGAGGAAATCGCGAGCGAGAGGGGAGAAGAAAGGATTCGGGAGAAATTAGGGCTCAGGAAATTCTCAAGCCCTAAGTTCCTTTTATAACTCTGGTATCTCTATTAACTTAAGGTTATTTCGCTGCCAACTCTTTCGCAAAATATCCGCGGAACTGTTGGTTGGCTGGGTTTTGACCGAGCCAAAAGCCCCGGGTTCAATTCTCGGCTGCTACCCCTTTTCCTTCCTTTTATTTCTTTGTTATTAATTCCTATTACTTAAATAAATCTCTTCCTTTATTTGTTCAAATAACACTTGCTAGCCCAGTTGGTTAGTCGGGTTTTGCTCGGGTTCAAGGTCTCGGGTTCGAATCTCCCTATTTTTTTCCCAACTTCTTCCTTTTGGTAAAAATACCAAACGAACTCCAAAAATTACATAAAAATACTCTATAAATTCCTAAAAATCTCTAGAATTTTTCTAAAGTATTTTTAAATATTTTTAAGAACTTTTAGAACTCCTAATGAGAAAAATTGGGTTGTTACAATCCCCCATATCTTATAAAAAGTTTGTCCTCGAACTTAGAATAATTCTGGATATCTCTGTCTCATACTGTCCTTACGCTCCTAAGTAACTTTCTCGTGCTTCTGGTTCTAAATGACTTTCACTAATGGTACTCTTTGCTCTTTAGTCTCTTAACTTCTTGGTCCTCTATTATTCATATTGCATCGTATCCATTAATGGTCTTTGGAAGACTTGATATCTTCCCTATCCTTTCTAAACATACTTATGTATATGAATATAAGAGAAACAAAACTAAAATTGTCTCTATTCTTCCTAAGCATATGTATCAAACATAGAAAATTAAAACATGAATTGTCTTCTTTCCTAAGCACATATAAGCAGGTACTCTATACTGCAAATAATAAAGAAAGCATAAAAGAAAATTAAATACTTTCTTACTTGAAGACGGCAAGGATGGTGCTGATGTGTGACTTTGATTGAACCACCTGATGGGATCAAACCAGTAACGACCACCCTTCTTACTACTACTACTCTCTAAGGATGACCGTTACTTAACTACTAACTCTACTTAACCGGTATGATTAAAAATCACATGGAAACCCTACCGAAAAATTTCGACAGAATCTCCCCTGTACCGGTGACCATATTCAACAATACATGCAATATATACTCAGCCACAAGCGGTTGGAACACATATCAATCAACCACGTAGTTAAATAAGTATCAAACACACAAATATCTACTTACTAAACTGAACTCATCCTACATGCAATCTAAACAGAATAATCTCAAATGACATGAACTTAAAATACAACTCAAATGTTTATAATAACTAAAATGCGGAAACTAAAATTAAAACTTCTTTCCTAGTCCCAAGGCTTCCATAGTCCTGGCATCACACATCCTTCGACCATCTCCTTGTCGCCTTCCTTTCTATATCTTTTCCTTTCCTGTATATGCAGTAAGAGGAAGTGTAGTCTATAAGCAAAATTTGCTTAGTAAGCGCTATCTAACTCACAAAAACATGAATGTGCATGTATACGAAAAGAACTAGAAACTATATGCTCTAAAAAGAAATAAAGCATAAACATAACTGCTCATGTCAAACTAATAGCAAAGAAAAGCTAAGGAATCTACTCATGTAATTCTAATAGCTAATCATGCTGCTCATCTAAAAACTACTCATCTACTAGATAAACATGGTAGAATAAAGAACTAAACTTATTGATTTTTAGAACTATATGAAACTTATTTCATTTGTTCTAAACTTAATCTTTAATACTTTATGTTTATGTAAAACTCATTTTACTTGTTCAAAAACTTATACTTATAATACTTCAAAATAGTAATCAACTTCTCTTGGGCCCCGCAACTGTACTTGCTATGCGCGCATCCCTAACTAGACCCGAGATAGCTGGTCCCGAATCTAGTAGGGTTTACTAGGTTATCTAAACCTAGGGACCGACTATGGGAGCCCAGCCCAAGGACTACTGAGAGTCTAGCACAGTGCCACTGATAAAAGTAAAATACTTGTTATCTTTTAATACTTCTAATATATAATACCTCGGCACTTTCTTTAGCACCTTGTGTGCCAAAATCCCTAAAGTCTTGACTTCGGGATCTACTTAAAGCCTTGTCCTTTTTCTTTCTTTTCTTAATCTTTCTTATACTTTTCTTATAAAAGGATGCTTCTTACAAAACTAAAATGTTTAAACAAATTCTAACACTGCAATGCTTAAACAAAATCTGCATACAAGTTTAAACAGAAATCTGCATACTAAGAGATCGACTCATCAAGGAATAGAGACCGACTCATCAAGGAGAGCTTGTGGACGCCAGGAGAGGTCGGAGATTTGAGTTTTCTCGAAGCCCTAGCTACCCCTCTTCGGCTGTGAGTCCAAGGAACTGTGGTAAGTGCTTCCTCACCTGCAGAAGAGTAGTTTTGGATTCATGTTAGTTTTGTTTTGATATCGATTTAATATTTCCAATAGACTTTGGTAAAACATATAATGATGGTTGAAATGAGTTTTCATTTTAGTTGGTGGCTATAGATAGCAAAACCAGGTTTAGAAGAACAAATTGACAATTCGGAATTTGTTTGTAATATTTTGATACTTTTAACAAACTTTATATGTTGTAAATTCTATGCAGAACAATGTATGTTGAGACCTACTTGAGTGTGTTGTAAATTTTAGTTCAATCGACAGTACTGGAATTTCATTCTTTGAATATATTGATTTAGTTTTAATTGATATGATTCATGTATGCAGAAATTAGATACAAGTGTTATTGCTAGAACTTTGGGATTTCATTTTTCATATCTAGTAATGATGCTAGATAGTGTAAGCATAGAATAAGGAGGTTAGAGAATAATTGAGAATAGCTTATGTGTTTTGAATTCTGCAGCTTTGTGATGATGTAATAAATATGTTATGCACAGATCCGTTTGTATCCTTAACCAGTAATAGGTAGATTCACTTAAGTTTCGTTTAATTTGGGTTATGTACCAAATTAGTGTGTAGCAATTTAATGGTCTCTGTTGGCTATCTGCCGAATAGTGATAGGTAATTGTTGACGAATTAGGTTTGTGGGTAGTTGGATTGGTTTTAGATTGATGTCTCTCTATTGTTTTTACTTCTGTTATTGCCATCTTTATATAGTTCGATTTAATTGATACGTGTTATTGGTTATTATATTAATCCATGAGAAAGCTTGGTCTTGTTGATTACTCCAAGCACACAGATTTAAGTTTTTTTTTTCTTGCCGCCACAACATGCATGAGATGGTTTAGTTTTAGTTTCCTATATATATGAAATGGATAGTTTAGTCTTCGGTGTTGGTGTTTTAGTTTCCATTTTTAATTGCCGAGGCATATGTTTAGAGTCAGCTAGTTTAGTCCTTTTAATACGAAGCATGCAGTGTAGGTTTTAATTCCAACAAGTTTTAGATTTAGTTTAAGCTTGTATGCATATTTTTATGTAGGCTTATAGTGCAGATTTTAATTAAGTTTATAATGTAGATTTTTATGTAAGCTTATAGTGCAGATTTTAATTAAGCTTATAGTGCAGATTTTCATTAAGCTTATAGTGCAGTTTTGTTAGCACAGTATGCAGATTTCTGTTAGCTAAATATGAAGAATTTTGATTAGCATAATATGTAGTTTTATTAAGCATTTCAGTACAACTTTATTAAGTATTTCCATGCAATTCTGTTAAGTATTTCAGTGCAATGTTAATAAGCATTTTAGTGCAGTTTTGTATGAGACATCCTCCTATTAGAGGTATTAACAAGTATAAGAAAGATAAAGAAAAGAAAGAAAAAGACCAAGGCCTTAAGTAGATCCCAAAGTCAAGACTTTAGGGATTTTGGCACACAAGGTGCTAAAGAAAATGTCGAGGCATTATATATTAGAAGTATTAAAAGATAACAAGTATTTTACTTTTATCAGTGGCACTGTACTGGACTTTCAGTTGTCCTTTGGTTGGGCTCCCATAGTCGTCCCTAGGTTTAGATAACCTAGGATGTTGGACTCTCAGTTGTCCTTAGGCTGGGCTCTCATAGTCGTCCCTAGGTTTAGATAACCTAGTAAACCCTACTAGATTCAGGACTAGCTACCTCGGGTCTAGTTAGGGATGCGCGCATAGCAAGTACAGTTGCCGGGCCCAAGAGAAGTTGATTATTATTTTGAAGTATTAAAGTATAAGTTTTTGAACAAGTAAAATAAGTTTCACATAAGTATTAAAGTATAAGTTGTAAACAAGTGGAATAAAAGAATAAGTTTAGAACAAATAAGTTTCATTTTGTTTTAAATCAGTAAGTTTAGTTTTCTTTTATGCTAGCATGTTTGTTTAGATTTGCTTTACATGTTTAGCATTCTAGTATGCTTTGTTTCCTTTGCTGTTAGATGAGTATGAGTCGTATTTCTTTCTGAGCATTCAGTTTTAGATTTCTTCTAGGTACATGCATATCGAGTTTTTGTGAGTTAGATAGCGCTTACTAAGCATTCGCTTATAGTTTGCATTCCCTCTTACTGCAGATAAAGGAAGACGACGAGGAGGTGCGGATGGTGTGTGATGCCAGGACTATGGGAGAGACTTGGGATGTTGTTGAGTTTTCCGCATTTTAGTGATTAATAAATATTGAGATTGTATTTTGAGTTCCATGTCATTTGAGATTGTTTTAGATAGTATGCTAAGATGAATTCAGTATAGTAAGTATGTATTTTTGGTGTTTGACACTTATTTAACTGCGTGGATGTTTAATATATGTTCCAGCTGCCTGTGGCTGATGTATACTATGTATGTATTTCAGTTTATGGTCACCGGTACAGGGGAGATGCTGCTGAAATTTTTCGGTAGAGACTCCTCGTGGTTTCGATCTTATCGGTTAAGTAGAGTTAGTAGTTAAGTAACGGTCATCCTTAGAGAGTAGTATAGTAGGGAGAAGGGTGGTCGTTACAGTATAGTTAATTTTTGTTTGCAGCAATTCACCCCCCCCTCTTGCCGGCCTCCGCTGCACCTACACATTCTGCTCCTTCTTTGTCCAGTGGCTCTCTTCTTTTTCTTCTCCGTCTTGATTCATCGAAACTACAAAACCATACTTCATTATAGACCGAATTTCAAAATCAGTTCTTAGGAATACCTCCATATGTCGCTTCCAGTCTACGAAGTTCCCCTCGAATTTTGGTGGAACGATGCTTGGTCCGGCCATCTTGTTGCTTCGATCGGCGATTAGTCCTCCTGAAGCGCCTTGCTATGATACCACTTGTTGGTCCCTTTGGAGGCCGGCAAGAGGGGAGGGGTGAATTTCCCTACAAAAATTAAACACAAAACCTTTCTCGGATATTCAACTAATTAACAAACACTTGTAATAAAAAGAAGAGACTAAATTAAAAGATCAGACACAAGAGGGTTTACTTGGTTTGCAATCAGAGGATTGCTAATCGAAGGCAAAGATGGCGCACTATCTGATTCTCCTCTGGGCAGAGTAGCCTCTTACAGCATTGACAGTACAAAAGAATAGAAAGCACAGAAAGATATGAATTACAAGTGAGTTGAATGATCTGTGCAAACTAGTGCTAGATTTATAGCACTGGTCGGGGCGCCCCGAAGGGGTTCCGGGCGCCCTGGGGGGATAAAACTTTATCTCCCAACGTTCAGATCGATTTTGACTCTATCTGGTCAACATATTCCGTCCGGGCGCCCCGGTCAGCTCCGGGCTTCCCAGATTCCAAAAGTCAACTCTGGTTGACTTTTTCCGTCCGGTCGCTCTGCTTTGGTTCAGCTCGTCTCGGTCTGGGTCTTCAACTCCGGCTCCGCTAGCTTGGGTGATCTCGACCATCCGGAATAGGGCTCACCCGAACCCAAGTTTCGACCTTCTCCTCTAGCAGCCTTCCTTCCCGGTTTCTCGTCCCTCGAACACCGCGCACGTTCTTCTCGTCCACCGGTGTACTCTTCCGCGGTCACCTCGTCCCTCGGACGCACCGAGCCCGTTGGCTCTCTCCCCGTGCCATCCTTCTCGCTAGCCACGTCTTCCGCTCGACTTCCTGTGTTCCTAAACTCCTACACACTTAGACACAAGGGTTAAACAAATGCAAGACCTAACTTAGCTTTTTGATCACATCAAAACACCTTGGGGTTCCAACAGAATGTGCCTTGGTTGATGGATTAGAGGTGAAATTGACACGGGAAACTCGTGGAGAACTTCGGCAAAAACGAACAGAAAGACTTCTGTTCGTGGAGAAAACTTCGGGTTTAAGGCGCCTTGAATGTGTCTTAAGGCGCCATAAACAGGCTCTTCGAGGCATCTTAGAGATGATCTGAGGTGCCTTTAAGGGAGTCGGCGGGAGTTTTCCCGCTGCTGTCGAGGTCGTCTCCCTTGTGTGGGAGGCGCCTCAGATAGGCTTTAAGCCTTTTTTTTTTTTTGAATGATGAAAGTTAATTAAGTTTGAAAAAGTTAATTAAATTTGAAAAATATAAAGTTAACTAAATTTGAAAAAAAATATTAAGTTAATTAAATTTGAAAAATATTAAGTTAATTTAAATTTTGAAAAATATTTAAGTTAATTAAATTTAAAAAATGTTAAGTTAATTAAATTTTGAAAAATGTTAAGTTAATTAAATTTGAAAAATGTCAGGTTAATTAAATTTTGAAAAAATGTTAAGTTAATTAAATTTTGAAAAATGTTAATTTAATTATATTTGAAAAATATTTAAGTTAATTAAATTTGAAAAACATTTAAGTTAATTAAAATTTTGAAAAATATTTAAGTTAATTAAATTTTGAAAACTATTAAGTTAATTAAATTTGAAAAATATTTAGGTTAATTAAGAATTTGAAAAATATTTAAGTTAATTAAATTTGAAAAATATTTAAGTTAATTTTAAGTTTGAAAAATATTTAAGTTAATTAAATTTGAAAAATATTTAAGTTAATTAAATTTGAAAAATATTTAAGTTAATTAAATTTGAAAACTATTAAGTTAATTGAATTTTGAAAAATATTAAGTTAAAAAATATTAAGTTAATTAAATTTGAAAAATATTAAGTTAATTGAATTTTGAAAAATATTATGTAAAATACCGGAAAATAAAGAATAATAATAAGGGAATTTTTCAAAATTTTTGAAAAAATTTCGGGAATTTTTCGGAGCTCGTATGGACGAGTTAACGGGGACAAAAATGGGGCCCGGAAAAGCCTGTTTAGGCTACCCCATTTTAACGAGGAAAAGATTTATTTCCTTTTCTTTTATTTATTTATTTCTTCTTTTCCCTTCGTTTTTCCCTCATCCGCGTGGCTTCCTCCCGAGCCCTCGCGACGCCGGCTTGCCCTAATCGCCGGCTGCGGCGATATTCTTCTCCTTCCCTTTTATTCCTCTTCTTCCTGCCCGAGCCCTCTCTTCTCTTCTGGTGCTGATCAGGGTGTGTGTGTGTGTGCCCTAGCACCCCTATTGGAGCCACAGCCGACGCAACCGAGACTCCCTTCTCTTCCTCCTTGCCGAGCGACGGCGCCGATCGCCCGACACTGCCTTCTTCCGTGCCCTAACCGGCGCCGAGCAGTTTCCTCGCTTTCCCCATGCGTACAAAGCCCCAATTCCTCGGCACTTCATCTCCTCTCATCTGATCTGCGCGCCGAGGCCAACCATCGCCCTCACCCCATCGCCGTGGAGATCCTTAGCGCCGGCTAATTCCCTGTGCCCTAGCCGCTAGCCACCGAGAGCCTCTGATTTTGGCCACTGTGCCCTAGTTGGATCTATTTCAGCCACGTGGTGCCCTAGTTTCTCTCTGCCGGTGCCACTCTCTTCTTTAAAGCAGGTTCGTGATCTTTAGAGGTAAGGGAGTTTCCCTAATTAGTGAATCAGGTACTTGATCCTTGTGTTGTGACCGCTTGATCCTCTTTTTGTTTCGAGTAGTGAGGTGTCCAGCAAGTATAGTGTGCTGTGGTTTGTTGATTTCTGGCAGTAACCTCCTCCAGCAGCCCTTGCTCTAGCAGCAATCATGACTGTGAATTGAGGTAAGCATAGGGATTTGATTTATGCTGTTGATCGTGTACAGGTTGAATTAGGTATGAGTTGGAATTTGTTATGTGTTTGATTAGGGTTCATTAATTGTGTTGGATGGATTAGTTGGATCCAATTTAGAACTTCTTAATTGGATTAGAATTTAGTTTGGCTAATTGTGGTATGATAGAATTAGCTAAACTAGACATTATGTTTGATATACAGGACCTTGACGCGAGATGAGTATCTCGATTATCGGATTTGATCATTTCTTATTGGAGGCGGGTACCTCTGACTTTATGTCGTTTGATATACATAGTAGTAAATTTAACAAATTACATTAATTATGTTCCTCATTCTATTTCGGTTAATCACTACCCAATACTTGTTACATGCTTGATTGATTGCTTGGTTTGCATCTCATGTATTCCTTACCTGCTTATACATGCTTGTAGGGGTAGTGATATACCATGCTTCACCATGTTCAGGACCTAGGTTGTATACCTTATCTGATCTGTGTACCGTTGTTTGATTCTTTGACTTATGGTGCACCTTATGTATGTTTATGGATTAGTTCAGGATATTTTGTGGTTGTTGACATGCACCATTCGCATGATTGCATGTTGTGCGATAGTCCGCTCCATTATTGTTGAGCACATCACCAGTTACATGGATCTGCACACACCACCACTCATGGGTTAGTGGTCGATTCAGGCAGTGTGTGTTGCAGCAGGGACTTTGTTTGGCTCCGTTGGTCCGCTCATGGGTAGTGTGATGCAACGTGTTAGCCGGCAGGGATTCCTCCCCGTCATCGTGTACTGGGAGTTGAGAGCATTGCGTTCCCCCATTTATGATTTGGGGTAAGAGGATAGGTGTACTCCGACAGCATCCCGTCCACTCGGTCACTCATCAGGAGCAGTGACGACAGAATGCACGGTTGTCACAGCCCTACCCACTCTGTCTCACTATTGTGTGTGAGATGGTTAACTGGCGTCAGGGGTGACCACGACGCATCATTGGCATCATACGCATTGATGCATTTATTTCTTGTGATTGTGTTTGCTGCATTTATTTGCTGCATATTGGTTGGATGCCATGTTTGACATGCATACAGGATTTCTATACCACTCAGACTGTTTGTCCTTATACCCAGGTCCTGGTTAGTACAGTTTCTCTCCTGCTTACTTCAGTTGCATTTTTATCTTTCTTATATCAGGAGACTGTACGCATGATTAGTGCTAGGTGATATTTCCCTACTTTGTATATCAGTTGTACTAGCTGAGTGTTGGACTCACCCCGCCTCCATTGTTGTTATTTTTCAGGTTGATGTTGTCAGGAGAGAGTTCCAGTTGCTGGTCCCCTGCAGACCATGAGGACTTGTTGATTTTTTTGTTTTTAGTTTTTCTTCTTATTTGACTATGTTTAGACTTGGTTTGTTTAATACTTGGATATTGTATGGATTCTTATGATTGATGAATTTTCGTATGGTTTGAATTTGTTCTACTACATGTCTGCCTGGACGGCAGAAGAGGTGAGTTTGTCGGATTTGTGTTTTATGGGTGTAGTGGAGTAGGGTTGTTTTCGAGTCATGGTATTACTGTTTTGTTTACTTATTATTAAACTGCGTGGTTGTGTCAGCCAGAGGTTGAAATTTATATAAACTGCGTGGATATTTGTGTGGTTGTATTTTATTATTGTTTTTATTCCAGCCGCATGTGGCTGAGGCATATGAGGATGTAGAAAAGTTTCAGATTGTCCGCCGTACAGGGGAGATGCTGCCGAAATTTCTTCGGACAGGGACTCCTCCGGGACGTGACATATTAAGTTAATTAAATTTTGAAAATATTAAGTTAATTAAATTTGATTTAATTTAATTTAATTTAATTTTAATTTTATTTTTAATTTAATTTTAATTTTAATTTAATTTTAATTTAATTTTAATTTTAATTTTAATTTAATTTTAATTTTAATTTTAATTTTAATTTTAATTTTAATTTTAATTTTAATTTTAATTTTAATTTGATTTAATTTAATTTAATTTTTATTTTAATTTCATTTTAATTTAATTTTAATTTAATTTTAATTTTATTTAATTTTAAATTCTTAATCATCTCACTCAATCTACATTTTTCAAACAGAGAATCCTATATCTTGTGAGATGAATTAGGTTTAATTATAGGGTTTGGTTTAATTTTATGTTAGATTCAGGTTTAGTTTTGGGCTTAACAAATAGGCATTCTTTGGATAAACTTCTGGGCTATGGTGAGTCACTTGGATATCATTAAAGTAACCATGCCTTCGAGGTTTTCCAAATAGTCCTATCCACTGAACTTTAGTACAAAACCTTGGTCTAACTAGTTAGGATTCATAAAGGGTAGCTTCGGTCAGTTCCACTTAGCCAAATGCACCAGGTCGAAGTCATATCTTCCTAGACATGCATAGACTAAGCTTCCCTAACGTACTATCATCCAATACTTCACCAGTACTGTGGGTCAAGTTAAACTTAGCCCTTTTTATTCTAGCCTTAATTACCATGCCGGGTAGGTTGCATTTGGTTACCCTGTTGGGTAGATTTCTTTTTGGAGGGTCAGCTATTCTGGAGCCTCCATTATTGATTTTCCTTTAATTCTATTTGTTAAGATAATTTTTATTTATTAAGATGAATTTAATTAATTATTTATTTGTTAAGATAATTTTTATTTATTAAGATGAATTTAATTAATTATTTATTTGTTAAGATAATTTTTATTTATTTATTTATTAATTAAAATAATTTTATTTTTTCTCCCCCTGGATCATAGCCTCGATAAGGTTTATCAAGGTAATGTACTTGATCCTTGGGGACCCAATATTGACCAAGTCCAACTTGATTGACCAAGTTGGACTTGGGTATCCATGCTTGGACTAGTTTACTATTTGTTTATTGACTAAAGATAGATAAGATCGATATTTCCTTTTAAATTTAAAACCTAGTCCAGGTCTATTGTAAACAGCTCTTTGAGTCCCAAGAATTAGGTCAAGGTTCTTGGACCCCAAGGAAAACCGTTCTAGGGTCTTCTCCAAATCCTTAACCTGAGTTTTCAGACTAGAATTTTCTTCCTCAAGCTTTTGGACTTGAGTTGAATTTCCAGTCTGAACTGGTTCAGGCAAGGTTTTGGAGTTAGTCACTTCTCTAAGGATCGTTATTTCCTTTAGAAGTGATTTGACCCTAATGTTTGATTTTTGCTAATTTGTGTAATAAATAATTCACTAAATTATTTAATCGAGGAATACTTACAGAGGGATCGGGCCATTCGGAAACGGATACGGATCCGTGACTTCTTTCCGATTCAGCTTCCGATTCGCTCTCGCTCTCGGATACGTTGATTTGATCCCAGGCTATCAGTGCGAGGAGGCTCGTCTGGTTGAGCTCGTCATCGGTATCTTTTTTTGAAGATTCCTCAAAAGTTGCTTTCATCACCTTCTTCTTTCTCTGCTTCTTTGCTTCCTTTTGATTTGGGCAGTTGGCCTTGATGTGCCCCTTCTCGTTGCACCCATAACAGATCACCTCGAACTTGACTTTTGAACTAGGTTGAACCTCCTTGGATTATACTGCCTTCTTTAGGTCTCTCTTGTTGAAGCCCTTCTTCTTCTTATAGAGCTTCTTCACAAGGTTCACAAGTTCTGTTGTTAGTTCATCATCTTCATCGTCTGAGTCAGGTTCTTCTTCAGATTCCGGTTCGGTTCTTTGTCGTGATCTCGATTCACGAGTTCTACTGGTACCTGCAAGCAAAGCTACACCTTTCTCGATTAGCTGCGCATTAGTCTGCTCATGAAGTTTGAATTCAAAAAACAACTCGTCTAGTCTAATGGAAGATAAGTCCTTGGAGACTTTGTAAGCATCTACCATTGATGCCCACAATGTACTCCTCGGAAATGCGTTGAGAGTGTACCTAATGATGTCTCTGTTCTCGACCTTTTGCCTGATCGAGTGGAGGGAGTTGAGAATATCTTGAATCCATGCGTGGAGTTGACTTGTTGTCTCTCCTTCCTGCATTTTTAGATTATATAATTTATTAAGTAACAGATCTCTTTTGCTTACCTTGGTGTCGGTGGTTCCCTCGTGGAGTTCGATTAGCTTCTCCCATAGCTCTTTTGCGCTAGAGAACGGTCCGACTCTGTTGAGCTCCTCCTTGGTCAGACCACACTGGAGTATGCAGGTTGCCTTTGCGTTCGCCTCTACTTTCTTTATTAAGGATGCGTCATAGTTCTAGTATGATACTAATTAGCCTGAGCTGTCAAGTGGGAGTTCAAGGCCTGTCTTGGTGATCATCCAGACTTCGAACTAGGTTTGCAAGTACGCCTCCATCCGTCCCTTCCACTACCCGAAATCGTCTCCGGTGAAGAGCAGTGGTTGAGCGGTGCTATAACCTTCTTGAAGTGCCATTTTAAAACCTGTATACAAAAAAAAATCTGTTCCAAGACTAGGTCTTGGATTAGTAGTGCGGAATGTATAAAGAATAAAAATGAACTCGAGTGGTGTTGCACCAACTTCGAGCAAAAAATCGATTCGAGCGAGAAATAGATCGGAATATAGTAATTGTACTAATTCCGGCTGACTCCGAAAAAACTGAAAATTCCACGAAAAAATTGTTTGATTGGTGGTTGCACCAAATCGAAGCGATCCCCGCTTTGATACCAATTGTTGGATCGAGAAGCACTAGAGGGGGGTGAATAGCGCTCGTGGCTATTTTGTTCGATTTAAAACGTGTCGAGTAAATACGCAGCGGAAAATAAAAGAAAACACAACACACGCAAACACAGGTTGTTTACTTGGTTCGGAGCCTATGGCGACTCCTACTCCAAGGCCTGCGATCGTTGATCGCTTTCTGTGGGCAACACCTATAAGCTCGAATAACGGTTACAGAATTATTACAATCTATTAAACTGAAAGAGTATACCGACAACAAGAATGAGCAATTTCAAAGCTTCGGGTCGTCTGGATCTCGTTGCAGCACTTCGGGATCATCTTGTTGGCAGCTTGTAGCACAAAGGTCGCTTGGTAGAAGAGGATGCTAGACTGCTGATCAAAACCCCCTTATAAAGGGTGTTCAAGACGCCTCAATTAAGCTCCAAGGCACCTCCAACCCAAGGTTTTATCCCGACTCAGTTGTTGTCGATCAGGCCTTGACCGCTGCTCGTTATCCACCTGAAGGCGCCTTCAATGCCACTCCAAGCCGCGGTCCAAGGCGCCTTCAGTCCCCATGAAGGCACCTCCAGCTCCTCTGCATAGCTGGCTTCGGCTTGCACCCGAGGCGCCTCCAAGCTCCATGGAGGCGCCTCGGACACTGTTCATCCGAGGTGAAGTGTGCTCTTTTGTCCCTGCACTATGTATTAGTCCACAAAATACACATATACCCTACAAGACAATGTTAGCACACATAAATACGATAAGAAAGGTATTTGACAGTCTCTGGACTATCCGAGTCTGACTTCGGATTTCCAACCGGAAACCCTAGGTGAACCTGACGCCTACTGTTCCCTCTGCGGGGAACGCGCCCTCACCTACTCCTCTCAGGAGAGTTACCTGTTTCCAGTGCGATCCTCTAGATCGACTGGACTTTTGCTCAGTTCTCGATGCTTCCGGACTTTCTGCTGGATGCCCGCTCCCCGACCCGTCCAGTCTTTCACCTGGTTCGCGACACCAGGACTTTCCACCTAGGGTTACCACCCCTAGGACTTTTGCCTGAAGCCCTCGACGCACCAAGACTTTTCGCATAGGGTTACCACCCCCTATGACCTAAGGTTACCACCCCCTAGGGTTTTCTACCTGCCTAACCTCAGTTAGGACTTTTGCCTAAGTACACTTAGGACTTTCCTGCAAGCTCATTCAAACTGTTAGATCACAACATAACCTTAACTTTGAATCCTTTGCCATTATCAAAACAATAGTTTGATCGTCGGATGCTTCCTGCACCAACAACTATGACTAGATCCTGATCTAGAAGATAAGGTCTAAGTCATAAATTAACCATATTATTATTGTACTAATTAACTTTTTTGTAGGTTAGATGTTGTCATGTTGGACTAACCTAACTTGTAGGACAAAAGGAGCAAAAAAACCTCGAATAAACAGTACCCGAGGCTCTTTCAAGCATTGGAAGGTGCCTTTGTACAGTCTCGAGAGCACTACAGTAGAGAGCATTGAGTCAGCGGCGCCGTCTAACGCGACTGTTGTCTTACTCCTTGATTCCTTTCCCTTCGATCCTTTACATTTTCCTTCTTTTATTTGTTTTCTGTAGCCTTTCTCTTCCCTTCCCCTGAGGAAATTTCCCCACCATTGATTCCTTTCCACTCTTCATCCTCTCTTTAGAGTAAACAAAGAATAATACTCTCTCACGCAAGTCAGAAGAACACCATCTTCTTCCAGACGCAGCTCTCCTCACGCTATCACTCGACACTGCCACTTCCTCATCCCTCTCCATCAACCACCACCAAGGTCAGCTGCCACCCTCTTCACCATCACTGGCCGGCTATCCCTCTCCATCTCTACTCCACCAAGGGTCGACTAACCCTCACCTTCTCCTCCATCTGTTGACGCATCTACTCCACCTCCTCACTTTAGGTTAGAAGGGGAGAGAGAAAAGGGTCTCCTCTTTGGGTTAGAAGAGGAGCTTCTTCCACCTCCGACCATCCAAAGAGGTCTTCCCTTCAGGTTAGAAGGGAAGCACTTCTTCTACCTCCGACGTTCTTCCATCTTCAGTCTTTTGTTGGTATAATTTATACTAATGATCTAACCCTAATTTTAATGATTGATAAATAGATTAAAGTTAGAGTGTTTGTAATTTAATTACTTAACCAAGTGTGTAAGAGTTGACAGGTCCGGAGGACCTAACACCGGGCTGAAATCCAGTTAGGTCTGCGGGACCCGATAGTTGGTGTGAAGTCTAGATAGGTCCATGGACCCAATATCTAGTGGGAAGTTTATGTTGGATCGAGATGTTAGCTAGAGCCCTAGAGTCAATCATTTGATGATTGTATTTTGGACTTGTTGTATCATATTCTATATAAATAAAGGCATTTGGTTTTTGGTTATTATACTTACTTGTATTGGTGCCAAATAAACTAAGTATAATAACGTCCTTGAGTAGAAGGTTCTTACCTATATCAATCGGTTAGCTGAACCGATAGTGAGATGATATAGGGAACACTACTCTTAATCATTCCTAGTCGAGTATTAACATTCAGGGACAATGTTAATGCAATAAGACTAGCATGTAGGTCAACTCGATGACTTGATCTCACAAGTCATGGATATAGAGATATCAAGTTGACACATGGGTATGCATTAGAGAATGTATACTGAATGACCCGCCATGAGAAAGTATCATGGATCGTTATATGAGTGTCATATACTTTCTCATGTGGCTATTAGTATGACTACTAGTCCTTAGACCTGAAGTCACCATGGTTCCCTACATAAGGAGTTATGTACTTTGGTTTCGTCAAACGTCACCCATAACTGGGTGGACTATAAAGACGATTACTGGGTATGTAACAAATTATGCGGAGGGATGTGAGTGATGTAGATGGGATCTATCCCTCCTATATGACGGGAGAGACATCGATATTCTTGATAGAGTGAGACCACGAAGTGCATGGCCATGCCCAAATGAGTCAATATGAGATGTTGAGCTCATTTGATTTAGTGAGTCTACTTGGAGTTCAAGATTTAGATTGATTAGAGGATGACACGGTTTATGACTCATATTGATCAATCTAGATGTCTAGGATAGAAGGACATTTGTCATATTTTGTGAGGAGTCACAATTAGTAGTCACAAGGTGATGTTGGATCTCAACATTCTTGTAACTTGGGTAGTAATGATGTGTTGCTAGATACCGCTCATTACTTATGCTCCTAAATAGGTTTAGGGGCATTGCCAACATTACAAGAACCTATAGGGTCACACACAAAGAACAAGTGGATGGAGATTAGGTTCATATGATGAACCAATTGGATTAGGTTCATATGATGCACCAAAGATTGGATTCGGATTAATTAAAATTAGACTTATTGAGTTAGACTCAATTAGATTTAATTGTTGAATGAGTCTAATTTAAATTTGATTCATTGAGTCAATTTATATTAATGAATTGAGATTCATTAAATTAAAATTGACTTGAATCAAAGGTTGGATTTAACTCATCAAGGAAGAAAATTGGTCAATTTTGACTTGACCAAATGGAAGTTGAAACATCAAGTTTGACTTGATGTATTGCCACATCATGAAGGTTGACTCATCCTACATGGCATGACTAACCTTGCCACATCATCTCCACCTCATCAAGGTGTGCCACCTCATGGAGGTTACACATCTATTCCATTTAATGTGGCCGGCCACATTAAATGAGGGGAGTTACAACATGTGGCCGGCCACACTAATGTGAAAGGAGGTTTTGTTTTGTGTTATTGATGTGAATTCATTGTGGCATCTTCTTCCTTGGGTTCTTCCTCCTCCTTTGCTGTTGTTGCCATGGATTCCAAGCAAGGTGAAGGTGAGTGAGTTGAGTTCCAAGAGAATAGGGTGGAGTGAAGGTCACAAAGGAGGGTACCTAGAGGAGTGTATGAGATTCCTTTTACTTTCTCTCCTTTCTCCCTTTTTAAATCCTACCCGAGAGCCCTAGAAAGTGCTAGCACACTTGTGGTACTCTCTTCTCCATCCTTGAGTGTTAGAGAACACATCTTGTTCGTGTGGATACTTCTAGAGGATTGTCTATGCGGTTGAAAACGGGCCAACTCTGTTGAGTTCCTCCTTGGTCAGTCCACACTGGAGGATGCAGGTCGCTCTGGCATTGGCTTCCACCTTCTTGATTAGAGTTGGTTCCTAGTTCTCGCAGGGTGTAGGCTTGTCGTCTTCGTCGATTGGCAGTTGGAATCCAGTCTTGACGATCATCCACATCTCGGGCTAGATCTTTAGGAAGTTTCCATTCGTCCCTTCCAGTATCCAAAATCTTCTCCGGTGAAGAGCGGGGGGCGAACGGTGCTGTATCCTTCTTGCTGGGCCATTTAGTTAATATGCAAGAAAAAAAATAGAACAAGATGTCCTAAGACTAGGTCTTGGATTAGTAGTGCAGAATAAAGTTAGAATACTGAACTCGAGTGGTGTTGCACCAACTTCGAGCAAAAGCCGATTCGAATGAAGAAAACTTGATCAGAAAATAGCAATTATGCTAGTTCCAATCGACTCCGAAAAATAGAAAATACCACGAAAGAAATGCGTGATTGGTGGTTGCACCAGATCAACGCTACCCCGCTCTGATACCAATTGTTGGATCGAGAAGCGCTAGAGGGGGTGAATAGCGCTCATGGCTTTCATTCATTTTGGAATCGTAAAACTCGAATAACACAGCGGAATAAAATAAACGACAAACACAGAAAGACACAGGTCGTTTACTTGGTTCGGAGCATGTGGCAACTCCTACTCCAAGGCCCACGCCCGTTGAGCGTTTACATTGGGCAACAACTATAATTTCATTAAAGTGCTTACAAGATGAAGTACAATAATTAAAAAGAAACAACTAAATTATACAAACGACGGTAGAAAATTGAAGATTCTGAGCTCCGAGTCGTCAGCGTCAAGTTGTGGCTTTGTCGGAAGGTCTCGTTAGCAGTTTGTTGCACGAGGATGACTTAGAAGGTGTTGTCTTGAGTGCTTCCTCGAGAGCTTCTTTTATACCCTGCTAGAGGCAACTTAAAGCTCATCCGAGGTGCCTCCAACCCACCGAGTCAACCGCGTGGATCAGCACTGATTCGGTCGCACCTCATCCACTTGAAGGCGCCTCCAAGGCTAGTCCAAAGCGCCTCCAAGGCCTGGTTCAAGGCGCCTCCAGCCTAGTCCAAGGTGCCTCAAGCTCTGCTGCGCTGACTTCTTCTGGCTTGCACCCGAGGCGCCTCCAAGCTCCATGGAGGCGCCTCGGACACTGTTCGAGGCCAAGTGTGCTCTTTTGTCCCTGCACAATGTGTTAGTACACATATACCCTGCAAGACAAAGTTAGCACACATAAATATGATAAGAATAGTGTTTGACAGTCTCTGATGTCACGCCCCGGGGGAGTCCTTGCCAGAAGAAATTTCGGCAACATCTCCCCTGTACGGATGACAATCTGAAACTTTCTACATCCTCCAAATATCTCAGCCAACACGGTTGGAACATATATGCATAACAGAAAAGTAAAACAAACAAGCATCCACGCAGTTTAATAATAAAGCTGAACTAAAACATACGATAAGGAAACCAAGTCAAAAATTCTACTCAACTATACTCATAAAACACAAATCACAACGAACTCACCTCTTCTGTCATCCAGGAAGGCATGTAGTAAAAGCAAATCTAAACCAAATCCATCAACATCACAAAATCCATACAATGACCATACCATCAAACAGAACAAGTTTAGCATAATCTAAGTAAGAAAACCAAATGACCAACAATATCCTCGTGGTCTGCAGGGGACTAGCGACTAGAACTCCTCCGGACAGCATCAACCTGAAAATAGCAACGGAGGAGGGTGTGAGTCCAACACTCAGCGGGTAACAACTGATATACATAGTAAGGAAATAACATCTAGCACTAATCATGCGTACAGTCTCCTGACGTAATAAAGGTAAATGCAAACTGAAATAAATAGGAGAATACTATACTAACCAGGACCTGGTACAAGGATAAACAGTCCGAGAGGTATAGAAATCCTGTATGCATGTCAAGCATGGGCATCCAACCAATATGCAGCAAATAAATACAGCAAACACAGTCACAAGAAATAAATGCATCAATGTGTATTATGCCAATGCAGTCATGGTCACCCCTGACGTCAGGCAGCCATCTCACACACAATGGTGGGACCAAGTGGGTAGGGCTGTGACAACCGTGCACTCTGCATCACTACTCCTGATGAGTGACCGAGAGGATGGGATGATGTCGGAGTACACACATACTCCTACCCCAAAACATAAATGGGGGAGCGCAATGCTCTCATCTCCCGGTACACCATGACGGGGAGGGATCCCTGACGTGCTACCACGCTGCGTCACACTACCCATGAGCGGACCAACGGAGCACTGAACATAGCAAAACTGACGTGCTACCACGCTGTGTCACGCTACCCATGAGCAGACCAACAGAGCACCGAACAGTGATGAAACTAGCGATGTACTCGACAATAATGGAGCAATCTATCACACAGCATGCAATCATGCGAATGGTGCATGACACTAAGCATGGTAATATACTGAACCAATCTATATACATATATGATGTGCACCATAGTCAATAAATCATATCAAGGATACACAAATCAGATAAGGTATCACACCTAGGTCCTGAACATGGTGAATAGACCCGACCCCGGGCTGGGTCTGGCCCGGACCCGGCCCGGACCCGTAACCGGGTCAACGGGTCGGTTGCCCGTTGACCCGGTTCGCCGGGTCGAACCGGAACCGGCCCGGCAAGTTGCCGGGCCGGTTCCGGTTCATTGGGTGTAAAAACCGGTGAACCGCCGGTTAACCGGCGGGTTGAACCGGCGGTTCAGCCGCAATATTTATTTATTTATTTTTAAACGGCTTGAACCACCGGTTAACCGGCGGTTCATAGCCGTTGGAACCGCCGGTTAACCGGTGGTTCGTAGCCGTTGGGAGGGTTTTTTAGGTATTTTTTTTAACTGTTAGGATCATTTGACCGTTTTTTGATCAATGGCTATGATTTAGTGTCCGTTACTATCAAAACTCTATAAATAGAGAGCTTATTTCATCATTTTTCACACACATCTTCTCTACTCTTAATCTCATTTTCGTATTCTCTAATCTCTACACGCTTTCGTTTTCAATTTTTAATTACAATGGAAGGAGGCCACGGAGGTGCATCATCTCGAGCTCGGAAGGGAAAGCAAATAATGAATCCGTGGGAGGAGGACCCCAACATTCAATCCACCGATGATGAGATCGAGCATCTTCCGAATCCGACACCCGACACACAAGGAAGTACCGATGCAATTACTTCTAAGGTTCGGGAACTTCCTCCTCTAAAGTCTTCTATTTTTACTAAACATTTTGAGAAGGTCACTCTTCCGTCGGGAGAAATGCGTGCAAAATGTTAGCACTACAATGCTTCCTACAAATTCCAAGCCGGCGGCGGCTATGGGTCGTTGAAACGACATGTAGAAACGAAGCACCCGACGGAATATGGACTCGACCGTTCTCAAACACAATTATCAAGATTTTCTTCAACTAGCGGTAGTACCGATTCCGGTTTATTTTTATATTCGGATAATAAATTAAGAGAATCATTAGCTAAATTTGTTTCCGTAGAACATCTTTCTTTTAGTTTTGGATCTAAATGTACATTTGAAGATTTTTGTAAAGAATCTCTTAATCCATGTGCTAAACATGTTCCTAGGACTACACTTACTCGTACAATTAAAAAATTAGTAAAACAAGGAAAAAAAATTTAATTGATGAATTTAGTAAATTAGATAATAAAGTTTCTTTATGTTCCGATATTTGGAGTGATCATTGGCAAACACATTCGTATATGGGTGTGACTTGCCATTGGATCGATAACTCTTGGAACCTCCAAAAAAGATTATTAGCTTATAGAGTTTTTGATGAATCACATAATGCTCATAATATCGCACAATTATAATGTTTAATTTTAGAAGAATATGGTTTAACTCATAAAATATTTTCAATATCATTAGATAATGCTAGTTCTAATACCGCTTGTATAGATGATCTAAAATTTGTTTGTCAACCTATTATTGGAGGTTTATTTTTTCATATTCGTTGTGTATGCCATGTTTTAAATTTATGTGTTCAAGATGGTTTAAAAATTTTAGAAAGTTATATTAAACCAATTAGAATTGCAATTTCTTATTTATGGTCTCATCCATCTATAATGAAACAATTGAGTAGGTTTTGTAAAATTAATGGAATGAGACCTAAAAAATTTCCACGTGATGTACCAACACGTTGGAATTCAACATACCAATTATTACAAGATTCATTTCAATATAAAGAATTATTATGTTCATTTTTTGCACAAAACACTAATACTAATATATATTTATTTTCACAACATTGGAATATTTGTAGTAGTATTTGTGAAATTTTAAAAGTATTTAATGATGCAACCAAACAACTTTCCGGTGTTTATTATCCCACTGCTCAATTAGTTTTAGAAAATTTTTCTAATATAGTATTAGTTTTAAATGAACATATTAATAATGAATCTTTATCTCCTTGCATCTTAGCTATGAAAACTAAATGGGAAAAATATTTTTATTTAATTCCTGAAATTTATTTAATTGCATTTGCTTTAGATCCTAGATTTAAATTAGAAGTTTTACAAGAAATGTTAACTTTATATTATGATGCTTTAATTCCAATTAAAGATTCTTCTTCCCCTGATCCAATTAACATTATATATAATGTTATGATTTCTTTATATGATATTTATAATCAATATTATGCAAAATATGGAACACAAATTAATATTTCTGAAATTCAACAAACTACTAGTAGTAATTTAAAACTTACAAAAGCACAACTCTTATTAAAAAACGGACAAAACATCCACGGGATCCTCAAGTTCCACACAGGAACTTGAGAATTATTTTACGACTTCTTTTGATTTTAATGAAGCAGATAGCGAAAACTTCGATATCTTAAAGTGGTGGTCACAGAAGGCTCAAAGGTTTCCCGTTCTCTCCGTGATCGCAAAAGAAATTTTAGCTTGTCCAGTGTCAACTGTTGCTGTGGAGCAGACGTTCAGTGCCGGCGGCAACATATTAGATGAACGACGATCAACTTTGTCTCCCGACTCATTGGAAGCCCAAGCATTACTGGACGATTGGACCAGAGCGGAGAAAAGAATCCAAGGAATGCAACTTTCAGATGACGAAGTTGAAGATTTTGATACTGAAGGAACAAATACGACAGGAACAGGAAATGGAAGTGAATGAAAATGTAAAAGGATAAAAATGTAAAAGAACTACGTGGGCTTTGATTCCCCTAAAGGGATACGTAGGCAACTTAAATAAGTGCAAGCCCTTTTTTTAATAAATTTTAATTTCTAATTTTTAATTTCTAATTTTTAATTTTTAATTTTTTTTAACATATTAATCTTGAACCGTGACGAACCGTGAACCGGCGGTTCTGAACCGTGAACCATAACCGTCTTGGGAGGTTAAGGTTAAGGGTCGACCTGCCTGGAACCGTCGAACCGGCGGTTCCGAACCGTCGAACCGTCGGTTCCGAACCGTGGTCAGGTCTAAATTGGTGAAGCATGGTTATATTACTACCCCTATAAGCATGTATAATCAGGTAAGTAATAACATGAGATGCAAAACAAGCAATCAACCAAGCATGTAACAGATATCGGGTAGTGACTAACCGAAGCAAATAAGAAACATAATTATTGCTATTTGTTAAATTCACTACTATGCATATCAAAGACATAAAGTCAAAAGTACCCGCCTCCAATAAGAAAGGTCCTGTCCAGTCCAAATCGGACGTTGAGATATTCGTCTCGCGTCAAAGTCCTGTAATACCAATAGATATACTTTTATTTAGCTAAAATTCAAATGAATTGCTAAATAAATCCTTAAAACCATTTAGGGCAAAATCCTAAATAATAATCATCAACTTATCTAAATAAAGTCTAACGATAAATTAGGGTTAATTACCTAATCCCCAATCCACCATTAGATCAATTCCAAACTACCTAATCCTATCTATCAATCATCAACCACAAGATCAAAACCTTATACCTTACCTCAATTCACAACTGCTGTGGCTATTAGAACAAAGTGAGCGGTTGGATGAAGTTGCTGTCGAACCAAGAACAGCCCACAGCAAGTCCTACTTCACCTCACGATCACAATTATAGCCTTGATTGTTGATCTATAGTACACCACCCTGTAGAACCGAACCTCATTACTGGAATCACTGTCAGAAATCAAATAGATCATACAACAAGATCACACAGTGGAGTTTACAGATCAAACAGCAACCCAACTCACCTTGTTGTTACCTCACCTGAACAACCTTACTCTGAAGAGGAGACGGAGCCTAGGGCACGGGAGGTGAGACTAGGGCTTGGAATGGCTCGGTCCTCTCTGGTGATCAACAATCGGTGCTGAGGTGTGAGATCAGTAGTGATAGGGGAAAAAAGGCGACAGAGAGGGTGCGACGGCGGCAAAACTAGGGCAGGTGGATTTAGTCCGACATGACAATGAAGTTGAGTGGTACTACTCTTGGAGCTAGATATTAATTAAGTGAGTTGTCAGTAACTTACTTAATTAGTGGGCATTCGTTATCTTAAATACAGGGAGACTAACACACTCAGGATAAGAAGGAGCTCATAATGTAATTTGGGATTGGTGCGGTAGTGCGATAATAACTCTCTAGTGGAATGAGTTATTATCGATGAACTTGAGTTGTGTGTTGGGGGCAAGCATGGGATTCTCAAGCTCATCGAAAGGCCAAAACCAATTTCTCCTCTAGGTCCCTGTCGTAGCCTCATTAAAGCCTCAAGTCTATCCAAATATAAGCTTATCTTGGTGTCCAAGAAGGGGGCTGATCCAATGCTTGGTGACCAAGCAAGGGCCGGCCACATCATCTTCTATAGGGGTCGGCCCTTTGCTTGGTTACCAAGCATGTAGGGGCCGGCCACAATAATTCATACAAGGAGGGGTGTTTTGAATTTTTAAAATTTTCTCTTTGTAGAAAACTATAAGTTTTAAAAGAGAGATTTTAATTTCAAAAACTTTCCTTATTTGAATTAGGCCACATGTTTTAAAAGAAAGTTTAAAAGATTTTAAAACTTTCCTTTTTTAACAATCCTCATGGTTTAGGAAAACAAAGGAAGATAAGTTTTTAAATTTAAATTTTCTATCACCATGTTAAAAAAGGAAATTTTATAAGAGAAGTTTTAAATTTTAAAACATTGTTTTAATTTTTAGAACTTTCCTTTTTTAACTCCTACTTTAGGAAAGAGAGCTTGTAAACTTTTATAAGAGTTTTTCTTCTTGTGAAATTTTATAAAAAATTATTTCCTTCCTCTTATAGGGGTCGGCCACCCTTGCTTGGTGCCCGAGCAATGTGGCCGGCCAAAACAAAAAATAAAATCATCATGCAAATTGATTTGGTGATTGATTCAATCAAGAGGAAAGAAAAAGGAAAAATAAAAGGGAAAAGGAAAAACTCTTGGAAGATTTTAATTTTTGTAAAAATTCTTCCCTTATTTTCCTTGGGCAAGTATTATAAAAGAAGGGGTGAGGAGGCTTTATGAGACACAATTCTTATTCTCTTGGAGGAGTCTCTCTTGGTGGTGGTCGGCCCTCTCCCTTCTCTTTTCCCTTTTGCTCTCTTCTCCTTAGTGGTATTGGTGGCCGGATTTTAGAGGAAGAGGAAGGAAGCTTTTGGGTGGTGTTCATCTTGGAGGATCATCACCCACACGATGTCTAAGGCGAGGCGAGGAATACGGCAGAAGATCTCGAGGTCATTAGTTTACAAAGAGAATGTATAATTAGCAATTGTTTTCCGCATCATGCTAGTTATTTCTTTTTGTAAGAATTCCAAACACAAGAGTCATTAGATCAAGTTTTTCGAATTAGTTTTTCGAGTTTATGTTTTCTTCGTTTTTGAACTTGTGATTTTATTGTTCTTTTAGGTTAACATAGAGTTATTTAAGGAAATTAAATATTAGCTTTCCTTAAAAGGCTTTGTCTAGGCGGTGGTGGTTGCTCCCATATCCAAGAAGGCCATGTGTCTTGCCATGCAGTCCTGGAAGCTAATTTTAAAAATTAATATTTAATGGAATTAATAACATAGGTGGATTTGAATCAATAGTGTTAAGTTCCGCTTGCGATTCAAATCTAAACCATTAAGAACAGATAAGTTAAATTTGGAATCAATGATGTTAAGTTCCGTCTGTGATTCCTAATTTAAGTTCTAAAGAACACAATAGGTTATTTAAGGAAAGGTTCGACACTTGTACAAAAAAAATTTGTACAATGGAACCGGTACATTTTCCTTAGACTAACCAACAATTGGTATCAGAGCTAGAGTTTTCCTCTGTGTGTTTTGGTTATCAAATTAATTATGCACATGTCATACATAATTTGGCAGGATAATAGTAGGATGTGCTAACTTTGTGGTTGCAGGCTCTAACTATTATGGCATTTAGATATTGTGTGTGATTGGACCCTTGGACATGTCAAGGGCATTATTTTGTGTGCATGATTGTATGTATCAAATACAGCAGGAGCTGTATTATTTTTAGAATTTTATTTTTGTTCGATCTAGAATATATGTACATTTCTTTATGGAATATAGGATCGATATTTGTAAAATTCTATTTTGTCGCGGATCGTATCTTTGCGAGGCGTGGTGCTATTGGAGGATCAGAGACGCAGCGGAATAAGAAGCAAGATAGATGCGACAACTCGACCCGATGGCAATAGCTAAAGATGGCAGCAGCTAGGGTTGGAGCATACTGAAGACAGTGATGGAAAAGGCCATAATAGTTAGAAAATTAATTTCCAAATTTATTGCTTTTATTTACTGTGATATTTATGTGCATGTGATGTATGTTAGCATAGGTTAAAATCCTCATTTTAAATAACTAAGTGGGAGAGGGATTTTAAATAAATCTCATGGTCTTCATTACTAGTTTGTAAGTGATGCAACAAGCTTGCGTGTTGGCTCTGAGTGCCTCCCTCCACAACGGATGGGTTTGTTGCGGATCACTAGATCGAACTTCCTTTTATGGATGGTTATAGGAAATTATTTAGGAGCGTGTGATCTTCTCCAACTGAAGGGGTACAATCCTATTTAATGGACTTAGTATCAAGTAATGGTATACACTTAGACGCATTCAATAGTATTCTCCCCAACGGAGTCACTGCTATTATTTTGTGTGACCAAAGTGAAACCATCTATTAATTTTATTTGTCATAAAGTTAGGATGACAAGATAATAAAATTAATGGGTCACACCCTCCTCTTATAAATGTTGAATTTGTATACGTCCACACTAACCTGGCATACAATATTCACGGTGATTTGAGGTGTTGGTTAATTTAAAATAGTATTGTTTGAGGAATCAATATTATTCTAAATTTAGAGTCTTGACCAAAGTTTATTTTTGTGATTCTTAGGATGACTTTCAACCCACTGGCCATTATACTGAAAGAAAACAAACTTACTGGTCCCAACTATATTGATTGGAAAAGGAACCTGGACATTGTTCTTACTGCTGAAAGCTATAAGTTTGTACTGACTGAGGCTTGCCCTGATGCACCTAACGGTGACTCTACCCCAGAGGAGATTGAGTATCATAAGAAATGGATAAAAGCTGATGAGATGGTGCGGTGTTACATTTGGCTTCAATGTCAAATGTATTGCAACATCAGCATCAAGATTTACCAACAGCTTATGATATAATGAACAATCTCAAAGAATTCTTTGGGCATCAGAGTCGGACTGCTAGGCAAGAGGCAATGAGAAAATTAATGACAGCCACCATGTCTGAGGGGACACCCGTAAGGGATCATATCCTCAAAATGATGGCCTATCTAAACGAAATACAAGTTCTTGGAGGAGAAACTGATGGGGAAACCCAGGTCGATATAATTCTCCAAACGCTACCCAGAAGTTTTGAGCAGTTCTGCCTGAACTATAACATGAACAAAAGAGAGTATACGTTGGCGGAACTTCTGACAGAACTATAGGCAGCAGAGGGTATATTTCGTCAAAGTTCTCAAATTCACTATGCTGAAAATGGTTCTACTTCTAAGATGAAAGGCAAGAAGAAGAAGAAACAGGTCTTTTCAGCAAAGAGAGTGAATAAACCTCAGGGACAAAAAGCTGGAATGAAGAAGTCGAAGGACAAGTGCTTCATCTGCAAGCAGTCAAGACATTGGAAGGCGGACTGTCCTCGTAGGAATCAGAACAATAAAGGTATATCTCATGCTCTAGTAGTTGAAACATGTTTAGCGGTGTTATCTACCAGCACCTGGTGTGTAGATACGGGAGCCACTGATCATGTCTGCAATTCTTTACAGGGGTTCCAGGAAACCCAACGACTATTTGAAGGAGAGATAACCGTCTACATGGGCAATGCTACTAAGGTGGCGGTTGTTGCAGTGAGAGACGTCTACTTATCTTTTAATAGGAATAGAAATTTGTTTTTAAGAAATTGTCTTTATGTACCCAGTTTTAGAAAGAATTTAATTTCAGTTTCTAAACTGTATTTGGATGGATATTCAGTTTCCTTTAGTAACAATATGGTTATAAAAGGAAATAAGGTGATTATCTGTTCTGGTGCATTGGTTGATAATTTATATACATTAAATCTAATTTCTCCCACAAAGTAAAATATGGAATTTAATAACACATCTTCTAACTCTAATAAGAAAAAAGAACCTTCAGAAATGAACCAAACATATCTTTGACATCTAAGGCTTGGTCATATTAACTTAAGTAGGATTCAAAGCCTTGTAGCCGATGGACTCTTGGGTTCATTAGAGTTGGAAAACTTTCCAACATGTGAATCTTGCTTGGAAGGTAAAATGACCAAGAGACCTTTTAAGGCCAAGGGGTATAGAGCCAAAGATGCGTTAGAACTGGTTCATTCTGATTTGTGTGGTCCTATGTCTATCCAGGCAAGAGGTGGTTATGAATACTTCATTTCCTTTATAGATGATTATTCAAGATACGGATACATTTACCTGATGCGCCGCAAGTCTGAATGCTTTGACAAGTTCAAAGAATATAGGGCTGATGTGGAGAAACGTCTTGGTAAAAGTATCAAGGCACTACAGTCTGATCGTGGTGGCGAATACCTCTTTGGAGAGTTTAGGAATTACTTATCAGAAGTCGGGATTCAATCTCAATTGTCTGCACCTGGTACACCCCAACAGAATGGTGTGGCAGAACAAAGGAATAGGACTCTTATGGAAATGGTTAGATCGATGATGAGTTATTCAGAATTACCAAATTCGTTTTGGGGATATGCTCTGGAAACAGCAGTGTACATTCAGAATATGGTACCTTCTAAAGCAGTTCCTTCTACTCCCATGGAATTATGGAATGGACGTAAGCCTAGTCTGAATCATATCCGGATATGGGGTAGTCCAGCACCTGTGCTGAAGGGAGATACTGACAAGTTGGAATCACGTACAGAAGTTTGTCTGTTTGTGGGATATCTTAAAGGAACGAAAGGTGGTTTGTTTTATAATACTAAAAATCAGAAGATCATTGTTAGTACCAATGCTTGATTTTTAGAAGAAGATTATATAATGAACCATAAGCCCATGAGTGAAATAGTTCTAGAAGAAATAAGAGAGGAGACATCTACTTTAATACCAACAGTACAAGATGAAGTACCACAAGAAACTACAACACGTGTCACACATGATACACAACCAGAGACAGTGCCTCGTCGTAGTGGGAGGGTTGTAAGGTAACCTGAGAGATTCATATTTTTGGGAGAGTCTTCGGATTTGATCCCAGGTAAACATGAACCTGATCCCCGGACATATGACGAAGCACTCGAAGATATAGATGCAGTATCTTGGCAAAAGGCAATGAATTCTGAAATAGAGTCTATGTATTCTAATAAGGTCTGGGAGCTTGTAGAACCACCTAATGGTATAAAAGCCGTTGGATGCAAGTGGATCTATAAAAGGAAAAGAGGGATAGACGGGAAGGTAGAAACCTTCAAAGCAAGGCTTGTTGCGAAAGGGTATACTCAGAAAGAGGGAATCGATTATGAGGAGACTTTTTCGCCGGTAGCCATGCTTAAGTCTATCCGGATACTCTTATCAATTGTCGCTCATATGGATTATGAGATTTGGCAAATGGATGTCAAGACAGCTTTCCTTAATGGAAGTCTTGAAGAAAACATCCATATGAAGCAACCAGAAGGGTTCATTGAAAAGGGCAAAGAGCATCTAGTGTGCAAGTTCAATCGGTCCATTTATAGACTGAAGCAAGCTTCAAGATCTTGGAACATCCAGTTTAATAAAGTAATCCAGTCTTATGGATTTATTCAATGTTCGGATGAGTCTTGTGTATACAAGAAGTGTAACGGAAACGTGGAGGTATTTCTTGTACTATACGTAGATGATATTTTGTTAATTGGCAACAATGTCAAGGTATTATCGGACGTAAGGGTATGGTTGTCCAAACAATTTGATATGAAGGACTTAGGAGAATGTGCACACATTCTTGGGATCAAAGTTATAAGGGATCGCAAGAAAAGAATGTTGTGCCTATCTCAAGCTTCATATATAGATACAATCGTTACTCGTTTTAGCATGCAGAACTCCAAGAAAGGTTTCTTACCTTTTAGGAATGGAGTAACCTTATCTAAAGAGATGTCTCCGAAGACATCAAAGGAGATGGAGGATATGATGGCAATTCCTTATGCTTCAGCTGTAGGAAGCCTTATGTATGCAATGTTGTGTATGAGATATGATATCTATTTTACCGTGGGCATAGTTAGCAGATATCAGAGTAACCCTGGACGAGAACATTGGACTGCTGTAAAGCATATATTGAAGTACCTGAGAAGGACTAGAGATTATATGCTAGTCTACAAAGCAGACGATTTGCTCCCTGTGGGTTACACAGATTCGGACTTCCAATCAGATAGGGATAATAGTAAGTCTACGTCAGGCTATGTGTTTACTCTAGGAAGTGGAGTCATTGCATGGAGGAGTGTTAAGCAGAAATGCGTCTCGGACTCAACCATGGAAGCTGAGTATGTGGCAGCCTCTGAGGCAGCCAAAGAAGTTGTATGGCTAAGGAACTTTCTAATGGACTTAGATGTGATTCCTGGTTTGCCCAAGATCATCACAATTTATTGTGATAATAGCGGTGTAGTTGTAAACTCGAAGGAACCACGAGCCCATAAGGCAAGTAAACATATAGAGTGCAAGTACCACCTGATACGAGACATCGTCAAGCGAGGAGAAGTTGTCATCGCTAAGATTGCATCAACAGATAACCTGGCAGATCCTTTCACTAAGGCCCTTCCAGCGAAAGCTTTTGATCGGCATGTGGAGGGGATGGGAATCAGATGTATGGCAACAGATATGGCAGCTTAGTCTTTTAGTTTAAGTGGGAGATTGTTGGAGTGTATACTAAAAGCCTAGCTTTTGTAAACATTTATTTTTGAAATAAAAGAATCACATTGGTCAATATCTGCATTTATTTGTTAAATGTAATTGTTCAATTAATTTATATAGTAGATAAGATGGAGTGTGGTGTCACTCTCAGAAGATCATGTTGTCGGTTCTTTATAAATTATAAATAGTTGCTCACGACTAAGATGGAAAGGAACAAACCATCGGAATAGTCGTAGTGTAATTAAGTATTAGTTTATCTTGATTAATAAATTACACTGATACACTCTAAGTGTATTGAGTAGGACCATTTAGGTAAGTTCTTTTTGTACTGACTTAATAAAAGAGTTAGACCTTAGTTACTATGGAAGTGTGTTCTCTTAATCCTAATATAATAATAAGCACATATGTTTAATATTTATTTCTTTGACTTATCAAAGGGTGAGGTTTAGCTCGATAAATCAATATGCCCGATAAGTTGGGAAATGATATTACTTATAGTGTGTGTTGTTGATTATAGAAGGGATCTGTGTCCTAGTTATCTAGGTTGAGAATGTCTCCAAGAGGAGCTCATAAGGATTGTCATGTTAAACCCTGTAGGTGGACTTAGTCCGACATGACAATGAAGTTGAATGGTACTACTCTTGGAACTAGATATTAATTAAGTGAGTTGTCAGTAACTTACTTAATTAGTGGGCATTCGTTATCTTAAACACAGGGAGACTAACACACTCATGATAAGAAGGAGCTCATAATGTAATTTGGGATTGGTGCGGTAGTGCGATAATAACTCTCTAGTGGAATGAGCTATTATCGATTAACTTGAGTTTGTGTTGGGGGCAAGCACGGGATACTCAAGCTCATCGGAAGGCCAAAACCAATTTCTCCTCTAGGTCCCTATCGTAGCCTCATTAAAGCCTCAAGTTCATCCAAATATAAGCTTATCTTGGTGTCCAAGAAGGGGGCCGGTCCAATGCTTGGTGACCAAGCAAGGGCCGGCCACATCCTCTTCTATAGGGGTCGGCCCTTTGCTTGGTTACCAAGCATGTAGGGGTCAACCACAATAATTCAAACAAGGAGGGGTGTTTTGAATTTTTAAAATTTTCTCTTTGTAGAAAACTATAAGTTTTAAAAGAGAGATTTTAATTTTAAAAACTTTCCTTATTTGAATTAGACCACATGTTTTAAAAGAAAGTTTAAAAAATTTTAAAACTTTCCTTTTTTAACCATCCTCATGGTTTAGGAAAAAAAAGGAAGATAAGTTTTAAAATTTAAATTTTCTGTCACCATGTTAAAAAAGGAAATTTTATAAGAGAAGTTTTAAATTTTAAAACATGATTTTAATTTTTAGAACTTTCCTTTTTTAACTCGTACTTTAGGAAAGAGAGCTTGTAAACTTTTATAATAGTTTTTCTTCTTGTAAAATTTTATAAAAAATTATTTCCTTCCTCTTATAGGGGTCGGTCACCCTTGCTTAGTGCCCAAGCAATGTGGCCGGCCAAAATAAAAAATAAAATCATCATCCAAATTGATTTGGTGATTGATTCAATCAAGAGGAAAGAAAAAGGAAAAATAAAAGGGAAAAGGAAAAACTCTTAGAAGATTTTAATTTTTGTAAAAATTCTTCCTTTATTTGCCTTGGACAAGTATTATAAAAGAAGGGGTGAGGAGGCTTCATGAGACACAATTCTTATTCTCTTGGAGGAGTCTCTCTTGGTGGTGGTCGGCCCTCTCCCTTCTCTTTTCCCTTTTGCTCTCTTCTCCTTGGTGGTGGTGGTGGCCGAATTTTAGAGGAAGAGGAAGGAAGCTTTTGGGTGGTGTTCATCTTGGAGGATCATCGCCCACACGACGTCCAAGGCGAGGCGAGGAATACGGAAGAAGATCTCGAGGTCATTAGTTTACAAAGAGAAGGTATAATTAGCAATTGTTTTCCGCATCATGCTAGTTATTTCTTTTTGTAAGAATTCCAAACACAAGAGGCATTAGATCTAGTTTTTCGAATTAGTTTTTCGAGTTTGTGTTTTCTTCTTTTTCGAACTTGTGATTCGATTGTTCTTTTTGGTTAACCTAGAGTTATTTAAGGAAATTAAATATTAGCTTTCCTTAAAAGACTTTGTCTAGGTGGTGGTGGTTGTTCCCATATCCAAGAAGGTCATGTGCCTCGCCATGCAGTCCTGGAAGCCAATTTTGAAAATTAATATTTAATGGAATTAATAACATAGGTGGATTTGAATCAATAGTGTTAAGTTCCGCTTGCGATTCAAATCTAAACCATTAAGAACATATAAGTTAAATTTGGAATCAATGATATTAAGTTCCGTCTGCGATTCCTAATTTAACTTCTAAAGAACACAATAGGTTATTTAAGGAAAGGTTCGACACTTGTACAAAAAAAATTTGTGCAATGGTACCGGTACATTTTCCTAGGACTAACCAACAAGGTGGCCATGTTAGCATGGTCTAGGTGCCCAGAATGGACCTATATAAGGGTCTCTAACCAGCAGCTTCATAATATCATCTGCTATAACTTTCCTTCATGCGCGCTGCTTCAAAAAGGCTTCGACAATGCTGTAACTGTAACGACCCGCCTTCTACTGACTAAGCTGTGAGGTCGATCGCTACATTATACTGTGCTAAATTACTATTGCGGAAATCTGGATTGATTAAAATTTTACTAAACTGATTACTGTAAAAATTGAACTTAATATTCTAGGTGTACCTAGGAGTTGTACACATGCTAGGGAAGATAATCTATGCCTCTCGGATGTCCTGCTAGCTGTAATCAGGCATTTCAATCGATCCATGAATCAATTGGGCTGTCGGATCGATCCAGTGATCGATCCAGCTTGATACTGGCACGGAGAAAAACTCTGGATCGGTCGGCTGACCGATCCATAAGCTATATTGCTTCTGTATGCAGCTGGATCGGTCTACCGACCGATCTAGGAGTACACATTGCTTCTGTAGGCAGCTGGATCGGTCTACCGACCGATCCAGGAGTACACTGATCGGTCGACAGACCGATCCAGTGGCTCACTGATCGGTCGACTAACCGATCAGTGAGCTTCTGTACTCACTGTTCGCATCTGGATCGGTCGGCTGACTGATCCATAGCAGACGCTAACTCTCTGTTCGCGCCTAGATCGGTCAGCTGACCGATCCAGTGGCACAACCCAATTCTGATCGATCTGTAGATCGATCTGGGTTTCTGATTTCGAACCAGAACCCCTGATTTCAGCACTTTTTCGTGCCTCAATCTCATTACAGGTTCTAAAATGATTAAGAAACACTCTAACAATAACAACTAACATTCTAACATTATAAAAACAGTGTTCTAGGCATAATAAAGTGCATGGTTAACTAATTCGTAGCAATTATCATACTAAGGTGCAAATGATAAAATACTGAAAGGTTTTAATGTTTAAACAACTTGCTAGAGTTTCCTAAGATCTTCTTTCCAAGTTCTTGCCCACACACATCTTCGTAGCATTGTCCTCCAGCCTCCGCTAGTCCATCTTTCCTTTAGCTTTATCTGCAGTAGAAGGAAAAGAAAGTATCTATAAGCTTTCGCTTAGTAAGAAACCATCTACCTCACTAAAACATGCATACGATGCATTTATGCTTTTTAAAACATGCTATCAAACATATGATGAACTTGTTAACACATGGCATACTGAAATCACTGAACATAAACACTAAAGCATGGCATACAAGCTAATCATAAACTATCACATGTATCAATAAAAAGAACTGAACTGAACATAAACTGAGCTAGACTGGAGCTGAATTCAAACTCAACTAACATAACTAATCTTTGTGAGTTTTGAAAAACTAATAATGTAATAGATTAAAATATATAATCATACTGCTAATGGGCCCGGCAACTGTACATGCTATGCGCGCATCCTCAACTAAACTCGGGGTTGCAAATCCCGAATTTAGCAAGGTTTACTAGGTTATCTAAACCCAGGGACCGACTATGGGAGCCCAGCCCAATGGATATCTAATCCTGTACAGTGCCACTACTGAAAATAAAATACTGAATCATAGCTAATTAATTTACCTTGCTTCTACTAGGTTATCTGAACCTAGAGGCGACTGTGGGTGCCCACCCATTGGACCGTAGTCCCATATATGCTGTGGCAAGGCTAACTAAACTATTTAAATGCTTCTATTGCATTTACTGAGCTATTAAAATGCCTAAGTTGCATTTTTCTGTGCTAAATAATTTAATCGAACACTTAGTATGCGCTAATTCGCATCCTCTGTGTCGATAGTCTACATATTACTAAACTAAAACATGGAATTCACACGGAAGCTACTTATACTGCAGGTGAGGGGTTTCTTACCTCCTGTTCGGATTTTCTTACGATTCTAATCGCTAGATTTCCGAAGGAGACGATCCTTTCGACGATCTTCTCGCGTCTATGCGTTCTTCTCGCGGAGAGGAACGTCCTCGTGTCGGAGATGTCGCCGGAAGGTGTCCTTGAAGCACTAGGGAAGGAACCCTAGGCTCCTTCTTGTGGTTGGCGCCGAGAGCAAGAGAAGAGAAGGGGAGTCGGCGGTGAGGGTTTGAGGAGAGAAAAGCTACGATCCCAAAATAACTCTTCACTTAATTCCTCCCTATTTATATTAAAGGATTAATTCGCCCAACTCTAATATAAATTTAATTGCCTCCCTTTCCTTTCAGCACGGCCCTGCTGGGTTTAACTGGTTACTAAAATTATCCGTAAACCATAGGTCTCGGGTTCAATTCCTGCTTAGGCCGTTTTCGTTTTCTATTTATTTTTGCTACCTCCGCTACTCTAAAAATTCTGTAAAAATATCCTAAAATTCCAAAAAAATCATAGAATATTTCTAAAATAGTTTTGAGAATTTTTCGGGCATTACAATCCCCATACCTTATAAAAAGTTCATCCTCGAACTTAGAATAATTCTAGGTACTTCTGTCTCATGCTGGCTTCTGTCTCCCAAGTTGCCTCTTCTACTGTGTGGTTTCACCAAATAACTTTGACTAATGGTACTTCCTTGTTCCGCAATTTCTTAACTGCTCGGTCTATTATCTGAATAGGCCGACTGTCATAGCTGAGGTCTTCGCGGATCTGTACCAACTGGGGCTCAATCACCTGGGTGGCATCTGGGGTATGCTTCTTCGGCATCTAGGGTATGCTTCTTCAGCATAGAGACATGAAATACATTGTGGATAGCTGACATTTCCTGAGGTAGCTCTAGCTCATATGCTACCTTGCCCACTCTTTTGCTGATAAGGTATGGTCCCACATATCTGGGACTTAGCTTGCCCTTCTTTCCAAAACGCATTACTCCCTTCATGGGAGCTACTCTGAGGAACACTGAATCCCCAACTGAAAACTCTAAGGGTCTGCGCCGTATATCAGCATAGCTTTCTGGCAGCTCTGAGCTGTCTCTATCCTCTGGCTGATCTGCTGTATAGTTGCTGTGGTATCTGCCACTAGATCTGTCTAAAGTTCTAGCTCTTTTTGTTCACCACTCTCATACCAGCAGATTGGAGATCTACACCTCCGCCCATAGAGAGCCTCATAAGGTGCCATGCCGATAGTGGCCTGATAGCTGTTGTTGTATGCAAATTCTGCTAAACTCAGATATTTGCACCAACTTCCCTTGAAATCTAGGGCACATGCTCGGAGCATATCTTCAAGTACCTGATTTACTCGCTCCGTCTGACCATCTGTCTGAGGATGGAAAGCTGTGCTAAACTTTAACTTCGTGCCCAAAGCTGTCTGTACACACTCCTAGAAGTGTGACGTGAACCTGCTGTCTCTGTCTGAAATAATGGTTCGTGGGACTCCATGTAATCTAACGATCTCCTTGAGATACAACTGAGCTAGCTGTTCCATGGAGTAGGATATCCTGATAGCTAAGAAGTGGGCTGATTTAGTTAACCTGTCAACTACTACCCAGATGGTGTCAAAACCGTTCGTAGTTCGGGGTAGTCCCACTATGAAATCCATAGAAATGTCTTCCCACTTCCATTTTGGGATCTGAATGGACTACAAAACTCCTCCTGGTCTCTGATGTTCTGCCTTGACCCTCTGACAGGTTAGGCAGGTGCTGACATATCGAGCGATGTCTCTCTTTATCCCAGGCCACCAAAAACGTTTCTTCATGTCCTGGTACATTTTGGTGGAGCCAGGATGCATCGCATAGGGAGTCTTGTGAGCCGTCTCTAAAATCTTACTTCGTAGTTCCTCCTGATCTGGAACGCATAATCTATCACCAAAGTACAATACCCCACTACCAGACATTCTGAATTCCCCACTGTCTGATTCTGCTACTCCTTGCTTGATTTTCTGAATTTCAGGATCCTGTTCCTGAGATGTCTGAAGATCACCAAGCAAGGTAGACTCTAACGTCATATTAGAGAGCTGTCCAACTATGAGTTCAAGACCGAAGTCTGTGATCTCCTTCTGTAGGGGCGATGACATGGCTGCTAGAGATAATAGGGTAGCGCTGGACTTCCTGCTAAGGGCGTCTGCTACCCTATTTGCTTTTCCTGGGTGGTAGAGGATATCTATGTCGTAGTCTTTGACCAGTTCTAGCCATCTGCGCTGTCGCATATTCAGATCCTTCTGAATGAAGAAGTACTTCAGACTCTGATGATCTGTATACACTCTGCACTGAGCTCCATACAAGTAATGTCTCCAAATCTTGAGAGCGAACACCACTACTGCAAGCTCAAGGTCATGAGTAGGATAGTTCTTCTCATAATCCTTAAGTTGTCTGGAGGCATAGGCGATCACCTTGCCATCTTGCATCAGCACTGCTCCTAGTCCCAACTTAGAGGCATCACTATATATGTCAAAGCTATCTGCGTTCTCTGGTAGAGTCAGAATAGGTGCACTGGTCAATCTCCTTTTCATTTCAATGGCTGCTCACATCCTGTCCACTTGAAATTTTCATTCTTTACGGTAAGAGTCGCTGGGGAGGCTATCTGAGAAGTCCTCTATGAATTTCCTATAGTAACGCTAATCCCGAAAGCTTCGATCTCCTTGGCGTTCTTGGGTTTTTCGATTGCTCACGCTTCTATCTTCGAGTCTACCATGATACCATCCTTTGAGATGATATGACCTAGGAAGGACACCTGATCTAACCAAAATTCACATTTTGTGAACTTGGCATATAACTGGTTCTGCTGCAGGGTCTGCAATACTGTTCTCAGGTGCTCTGCGTGTTCTTCCTGAGTTCCTGAATAGATAAGAATATCATCGATGAACACGATGACAAACTTATCTAAATATTCCCTGAATACTCTGTTCATGAGGTCCATGAAAGTAGCTGGAGCATTGGTCACACCAAAGGGCATGACTACGAACTCGTAATGTCCGTATCTAGTCCTGAATGTTGTCTTAGGTATATCCCCTTCTTTGACCTTCACCTGATGATAACCCGATCTGAGGTCTATCTTAGAGAACACTGCTGCTCCCTTTAGCTGATCAAACAGGTCATCTATTCTGGGAAGAGGATACATGTTCTTGATTGTGACTTGGTTCAGCGCTCGGTAGTCTATACACAGGCGCATGCTCCCATCCTTCTTCTTCACGAACAATACGGCGCTCCCCATGGTGAGTGACTAGGACGTATGAAGCCTTTGTCAAGCAGCTCCTGTAGTTGTTCATGAAGTTCCTTCAGTTCTGCTGGAGCCATGCGATAAGGCGCTTTGGAGATAGGATTTGTACCGGGAATGAGCTCTATCTCAAATTCGATCTCCCTGTCTTGTGCTAGGCCTGGTAACTCTTCAGGGAAGACTGCTGGGTAGTCACATACTACTCGGACCTCTGCTAGCTGTTGGTCCTTGTCCTGACTGGTGTTGACTACGTGTGCTAAGAACCCCGTACATCCTGAATCCATCAACCTCTGTGCCTTCATAGCTGAGAGAAACTTCTTGGCCTTTCTCCCGGGTTCTCCGCTTCAGGTTGGAATATGACTTTCTGTTTACGGCACTCGATGGAGGCACCGTATTTGATCAAGAAGTCCATCCCGAAGATGACGTCGTAGTCGGTCATATTAATCACTATCAGATCGCAAAAGAGCTCTCTGTCTGCTATAGTGACCGGCACTGCTCTGAGCCAGTGCGTAGACGCCATGATTTCTCCTAAGGGTAACGTCGTAAGGAACTGGCTACTGAGTACCTCTGGAGGTACTGCTAACTTCTCAGCAAATGCCCTGGATATGTATGAATGGGTTGCCCCAGTATCGAATAAGACAGTTGTACTTTGCTGTAAAATACTAATCTGACCTGTAACAACTGTCGAGGCATTTGCTGCGTCCTCTCTGGTGAGTGAGTAGATCCTCGCATTGGTCGTAGCTGGAGGGGCTTCTAATCTGCCCTGGCTGATATGTGGACCATCTAAAGCGGCCTGCATCTGATGTAACTGAGCTGGCTGGCCTCCATACTGAATCGGCTGTGGCTGAGGAAGACTGGTCTTGTTTGGACACTGCTTGGCCATATGCCCTTCCTGTCCGCATTCAAAGCATCCTCGTGTGCCCTTACGACAAACTCCAGGATGGAATTTCCCACAAGTAGCACACTTTGGATAATTGGGCTGCTTGCTGGCTGGCCCTCCTTTTGGGTAACTCCCTGGTTTGCGCTTGTTGCTGGAGTTCCCTTTCCAGTTAGAGCCATGGGAGCTGTGGCCTCTGAGTGCCTGAGCCTCCTTGACCTTTAGCTTCTGAGAGGACTTGCTTCTGCTGCTTGATGCTATTCTGGTAATGCTCAGTGATTAGAGCACTGCTCACTAATTCTTCTGTGGTTTGTGGCCTATGAACGCCACCAGCCACGTTCATTGCTATTTCCGGCCTCAGCATCTTGAGCATCAACCGGATTCGTTCCCTTTCTGTGCTGACTAGTTCAGGGCATAGACGAGCCAATCTATTGAATTTCTTCATGGCTTCCTCAACTGATAGGTTGCCCTGACGAAACTCGGTGAACTCGTCGTAGTGGCAGTTTGTGACCCGCATGTGAAAGAATTCCTCAAAGAACTCCTTCTCGAAGTCTGCCCATGTCATCTGGTTTACTGGGCGCTTCACTCTAATTCTCTCCCACCACATGCGTGCATCTCCTGTCAGACAGAAGGAGGCGCACTTCACCTTCTCATGTTCTGGCCAGTCCAGAAGCTCCATCGTACTCTCCAGTATTTTGAACCAGGCTTGAGCATCCCATGGTTCACTAGTGCCTGAGAAGTTCTCGGGCTTGACTCTCTGCTAATGGATCAGATAGGCTTCTCTCTGCGTTCCTGCTGCTGGGGCTACTGGTGCCATAAGCTGGACTGGTGGAACCTCTAAGACTACTGGCGTCGCTACGTTCGGTTCCGGGGTGACTGTGGGAGTATTCTGCTGATTAGCCTTTAAGGTGGCTATCTCCTATTGCTGTTCAGCTAGCTACTGCTGTAACTGAGCCACTAATGCTGTAAGGTCTGGGGGAGGCACTGAACTGCCTGCCTCATGCTGGGGCTCAGTGGCTGGTGCCCTTCTAGCTGGGCGTCCTCGTGCCATTTCTAAAGACATAGAGGACATACATAACTAAGGCAATCATGTTTATATATCTACTATCATTATCATGTTAGGTGTTATCATCAATCAACATGCTACAGTATCTATAAACATGAAAGAAAGAACATAATAAAGTGAGAGACGTGTCTTACTTGGAAGCTGCAGGTTCAATGCGGATGTGTGTGTAGGAAGTATGGAAACTGCTCTGATACCACTCTGTAACGACCCGCGTTCTACTGACTAAGCTGTGAGGCCGATCGCTACATTATACTGTGCTAAATTACTATTGCGAAAATCTGGATTGATTAAAATTTTACTAAACTGATTACTGTAAAAACTGAACTTAATATTCTAGGTGTACCTAGGAGTTGTACACATGCTAGGGAAGATAATCTATGCCTCTCGGATGTCCTGCTAGCTGTAATCAGGTATTTCAATCGATCCATGAATCGATTGGGCTGTCGGATCGATCCAGTGATCGATCCAGCTTGATACTGGCACGGAGAAAAACTCTGGATCAGTCGGCTGACCGATCCATAAGCTATATTGCTTCTGTATGCAGCTGGATCGGTCTACCGACCGATCCAGGAGTACACTGATCGGTCGGCAGACCGATCCAGTGGCTCACTGATCGGTCGGCAGACCGATCCAGTGGCTCACTGATCGGTCGGCTGACCGATCAGTGAGCTTCTGTACTCACTGTTCGCATCTAGATCGGTCGGCTGACCGATCCATAACAGACGCTAACTCTCTGTTCGTGCCTGGATTGGTCAGCTGACCGATCCAGTGGCACAACCCAATTCTGATCGATCTGTAGATCGATCTGGGTTTCTGATTTCAAATCAGAACCCCTGATTTCAGCACTTTTTCGTGCCTCAATCTCATTACAAGTTCTAAAATGATTAAGAAACACTCTAACAATAACAACTAACATTCTAACATTATAAAAACAGTGTTCTAGGCATAATAAAGTGCATGGTTAACTAATTCGTAGCAATTATCATACTAAGGTGCAAATGATAAAATACTGAAAGGTTTTAATGTTTAAACAACTTGCTAGAGTTTCCTAAGATCTTCTTTCCAAGTTCTTGCCCACACACATCTTCGTAGCATTGTCCTCCAGCCTCCGCTAGTCCATCTTTCCTTTAGCTTTATCTGCAGTAGAAGGAAAAGAAAGTATCTATAAGCTTTCGCTTAGTAAGAAACCATCTACCTCACTAAAACATGCATACGATGCATTTATGCTTTTTAAAACATGCTATCAAACATATGATGAACTTGTTAACACATGGCATACTGAAATCACTGAACATAAACACTAAAGCATGGCATACAAGCTAATCATAAACTATCACATGTATCAATAAAAAGAACTAAACTGAACATAAACTGAGCTAGACTGGAGCTGAATTCAAACTCAACTAACATAACTAATCTTTGTGAGTTTTGAAAAACTAATAATGTAATAGATTAAAATACATAATCATACTGCTAATGGGTCCAGCAACTGTACATGCTATGCGCGCATCCTCAACTAAACCCGGGGTTGCAAATCCCGAATTTAGCAAGGTTTACTAGGTTATCTAAACCCAGGGACCGACTATGGGAGCCCAGCCCAATGGATATCTAATCCTGTACAGTGCCACTACTGAAAATAAAATACTGAATCATAGCTAATTAATTTACCTTGCTTCTACTAGGTTATCTGAACCTAGAGGCGACTGTGGGTGCCCACCCATTGGACCGTAGTCCCATATATGCTGTGGCAAGGCTAACTAAACTATTTAAATGCTTCTATTGCATTTACTGAGCTATTAAAATGCCTAAGTTGCATTTTTCTGTGCTAAATAATTTAATCGAACACTTAGTATGTGCTAATTCGCATCCTCTGTGTCGATAGTCTACATATTACTAAACTAAAACATGGAATTCACACGGAAGCTACTTATACTGTAGGTGAGGGGTTTCTTACCTCCTGTTCGGATTTTCTTACGATTCTAATCGCTAAATTTCCAAAGGAGACGATCCTTTCGAAGATCTTCTCGCATTTATGCGTTCTTCTCGCGGAGAGGAACGTCCTCGTGTCGGAGATGTCGTCGGAAGGTGTCCTTGAAGCACTAGGGAAGGAACCCTAGGCTCCTTCTTGTGGTTGGCGCCGAGAGCAAGAGAAGAGAAGGGGAGTCAGCGGTGAGGGTTTAAGGAGAGAAAAGCTACGATCCCAAAATAACTCTTCACTTAATTCCTCCCTATTTATATTAAAGGATTAATTCGCCCAACTCTAATATAAATTTAATTGCCTCCCTTTCCTTTCAGCACGGCCCTGCTTGGTTCAACTGGTTACTAAAATTATCCCTAAACTATAGGTGTAACGACCACCCTTCTTACTACTACTACTACTCTCTAAGAGTGACCGTTACTTAACTACTAACTCTACTTAACCGGTACGCTACTTAACTACGAGAAATCCCTACCGAAAAATTTCGGCAGAATCTCCCCTGTACCGGTGACCAAATCAGCAATACAAACAAATAATAAATCATCAGCCACATGCGGCTGGTATAAATACTTCACAACCACGCAGTAATAATGTCACAATAACTAAAAGGAAACTATTCTAGCAATAGTAAACAAATAGAACTCCAACAATAAGACATACCAAGCTACAAGTGCGGAATAGACTCAATTACAATCTCAACTTCATCATAGCAATAAAAGACTAAAATAACTAAACAAAAAGTCTTGGCAATTTGCCAGCTCATTCTGGATCTCTCCATAGTCCAGTCATCACACACCTTCATCACCACCACCTTGTCGCCTTCCTTGCTAAATCTTTTCCTTTCCTTTATCTGCAGTAGGAGGAAGGTAGTATCTATAAGCATAAAGCTTAGTGAGCGCTATCTACTCACAAAAACTCGATATGCATGTATATAAATAAAAACATGCTAAAACTGAATGCTAACATGTAAAGCTACTCATGCTCATACATAGCAAAGGAATCATACTATCTGAAATACTAAACATGTATAGCTATTCATGCTCATAAGAATGAAACTATAAAAGAAGCATACTAAACATGTAAAGCTACTAACATGTAAAACTACTAAACATGTAAAGCTACTAAACATGTAAACTACTAAACATGTAAAACTACTAAACATGTAAAGCTAAACATGTTGAATAATCTAGTAGCAAGGAAACAATTGAAACTACTACTGCATGCTTACTAAGAACAGCAAGTAAGTATAACTAACTGAAATACTAACATGTGAAGCTAGTCATGCTCATAAATAGCAGTAGAAAGTCTCAATGGCATGCTAATATAAAAGAACTAACTTGCTGAATTTTTAGAGATAGAAATGACTATCTTGCTGAAATAAAACTAAGACAGTTAACTTGCTGAAATTGAAACAAAAGAACTATCTTGCTGATTTCTGAACTTAAATTAAGTTTATTTCTTTTGTTCTAAAAGCTTATATATATATATATATATATATATATATATATACTTCAAAATAGATAATAAACTTCTTTTGGGCCCGGCATTGTACCACTTTACGCGCATTCTTAATAAGAATCGAGGTAGCTAATCCCGAAACTACTAAGATACTTCTAGGCCATGTGCCTAGGGGCAACTTGGAGCCCATCCCTTCTAGGCCATGTGCCTAGGGGCAACTTGGAGCCCATCCCTTGGATCTTGTGTCCGGTACATGCCATTTAAAAGTAAAATACTTTTTATCTTTAAATACTTCTTATAATAAAATGCCTTGGCATTTAATAAGCACCTTGTGTGCCAAAATCCCTAAAGTCTTGAATTCGGGATTTTACTTAAGGCCTTAGCCTTTTCCCTTTCTTTTCTTTATCTTCCTTTTACTTGTTAATACTTCTAAAAGTATTTAATAGGATTCTTATTTTTCCATTAGAATACATGGCTGTTCATGCTTGTTAAAATAGCAAATGGAAATAACTTTGAGCTTACTAATCATGCTATAAAATAGAGCTAAAGAAAGCAACTTTAAGCTTACTAATCATGCTATAAAATAGAGCAAAGAAAGCAACTTTAAGCTTACTAATCATGCTGTAAAAATAGAGCAAAGAAAAGCAACTTGAGCTTACTAATCATGCTGTAAAAATAGAGCAAAGAAAAGCAACTTGAGCTTACTATTCATGCTATAAAAATAGAGCAAAGAAAAGCAACTTGAGCTTACTATTCATGCTGTAAAAATAGAGCAAAAGAAAGCAACTTGAGCTTACTAATCATGCTGTAAAATAGAGCAAAGAAAAGCAACTTGAGCTTACTAATCATGCTGTAAAATAGAGCTAAAGAAAGCAACTTTAAGCTTACTAATCATGCTATGAAATAGAGCAAAGAAAGCAACTTTAAGCTTACTAATCATGCTGTAAAAATAGAGCAAAGAAAGCTAATTTGATCTTTCTAAACATGCTGTGATAAGAGCAAAAGAAAATAACTTTAAGCTTTCTAAACATGCTGTGATAAAAGCAAAAGAAGGCTAATTTGAACCTTCTAAACATGCTGTAAAATAGAGCAAACGAAAACTAACTTGGACTTACTAAACATGCTATAAGATAGAGCAAAAGAAAGCTAACTTAGACTTACTAAACATGCTGTAAAATAGAGCAAACGAATGCAACTTTGAGCTTCCTATACATGCTGTAAAACAAAGGAAAAGAAAGCAAATCTAATCTTACTAATCATGTGACAGAATACACTTTATATATAGCTGTTCGTGCCCTGTTTTGGCCAGGAAAACTGCTGATTCTGCACTTGCTAATAGAAAAGGCAACTAAATTAAATCCAGCAGTACCAATAGCAAGTGAAACCTATAATTTCTCTAGCGATTAAAAGAAAGACTCCTATTAAACTCTTAACAACCTTACTATCCTTCCAAATTCCTGAAACCCAGCAGGAATCGTGATTCCCTTCTAAAACAGATCTGATGTCCAGCAACAGCAACAGAAAACAAGCTAAAAATGACTACAATTCTTATACTTTTATAGAGCAACATGATCCTAATTTTTCTACAACAGGTCTTAAGAGGAAAAGCCCAAGAACGCATGTTATGCTTAAACTCCCGGACTAACCCAATTTTGTACTCTATAATCTGAAACAACCTTGGTACAATAAGCCCTATACAACTTAATCTTAACCAAGAGGGACCTAAATCCCTAGCACCACAGATTCGGCACAAAGATTTCTGAAAGCAAGGAAAATGAAAACCGGAAGCAACTCGAAGCTTCGGAAACAAAGAAACGAACGAGGAATAAACTTCGGAGCAACTCCTACTGCAGGTGAGAAGCAACTCACCTTGGATTTCTTGGACTTACAGCCGAGATCGGCTTCTAGGGCTTGCAGAGACTTGAAATTCTTCGATCTCTTCGTGTCTGCGTGCTCCCCTCGACGAGCCAGTCACGAATGTATGAAGAGCTCTCGAAGAAAGGTGCTCGTCGGCCACCGGATCGAAGCCCTAACGCCGCTGCGTTTTCGCCCGAGGAGAGGAACAGCGCCGTCGGGAGAGAAAGGTGAGGAAAAATTAGGTCTCGGGTAAAACTCAAGTTCTCCTTTTAATACCTAAACATTTCCATTATTAACTACTATATAAATATATTCGCTCTATATATGTTTAACGAAACAATTACAGCACAGCTGGTTGGCTGTTGCTTGGCTCATACTTGAAGCCGCGGGTTCGAATCCTGTCGCACCCCCTTTTTATTCCTAATTCCCTAACTTCTGCTTAAATATACTTCGTTACATATATAGTTAACGAAACACTCGCAGCCCAGTTGGTTGCGTCGTGTCCGGTTGGGTCAGTCCGACCCGAGGTCGTGGGTTCAAGCTTCGGTTTTGATAAATTTTTTTGTCAACTTCCTTTCGTCTTGTAAAAATATCAAACGACCTCCAAAAATTACGTAAAAATACTCTAAAAATTCTTTAAAATCTCTAGAATATTTTAAAAGCATTTCCAAATATTTTTATGGACTTTTAAAACTTGAAATAGGGAAAATTGGGTCGTTACAATTCCCCATACCTTATAAAAAGTTCGTCCTCGAACTTAGAATAGCTCTGGATATTTCTGTCTCATGTTGTCCTCCCGCTCCCAAGTGACTTCCTCGTGCTTCTGGTTCTGCCAGACGACCTTCACTAGTGGTACTTCTTTGCTTCTTAGTCTCTTGACTGCTCTGTCCACTATCTGTGTAGGTCTACTCTCATAACTAAGATCCTCTTGGATCTGCACTGACTGAGGCTCAATCACTTGGCTAGGGTCGTGGAGGCACTTCTTTAACATGAAGACATGAAACACATTGTGTATTGCTGACATGTTTTGTGGTAAATCCAGCTTGTAAGCTAATTTCCCAATCATTTCTGTGATCAGGTAAGGTCCTACATAACGAGGACTTAATTTGCCCTTCTTGCCAAATCTCATCACTCCCTTCATAGGAGCGACCTTGAGGAAAACTGAATCTCCTACTTGGAATTCCAATGGCCTACGGCGTGTGTCAGCATAACTCTTCTGTCTGCTCTGGGCAGTCTCAATTCTCTGTCTGATTTTCTGGATCGCCTGAGTGATCTCATCATTCATCTCAGTCTAAATGTCCAGCTCTACTTCCATTTCTTTTCTTTCACTCGCTTCTTGCCAGCAAATATGTGATCTGCACTTCCTGTCATACAGTGCCTCGTAAGGTGCCATCTTGATAGTGGCCTGATAACTATTGTTGTAGGCAAATTCAGCTAAGCACAGATACTTGCACCCACTTCCCTTGAAATCTAGTACACGAGCCCTGAGCATATCTTCTAAGATCTGATTTACTCGCTCTATCTGTCCATCAGTCTGAGGATGGAAGGTTGTGCTGAACTTGAGTTTGGTGCCTAGTGTCTTATGAACACACTCCCAAAGGTGAGAGGTGAAACGTCCATCTCTATCAGAAACAATAGATTTCGGAACTCGATGAAGTCTGATCACTTCCTTAACGTATATTTGTGTCAACTGCTCTATAGAGTGGGACACCTTGATGGCTCGAAAATGGGCAGACTTAGTCGATCTGTCCACTACTACCCATATTGCGTCATATCCATTCGTAGTTCTTGGAAGACCTTTTATGAAGTCCACGGATATGTCTTCCCACTTCCACTCTGGTATTGGAAGAGGTTGTAACATTCCTCCTGGTCTCTGGTGCTCTGCTTTGACTCACTGGCATGTCAGGCAGGCATTGACATATTTCGCAACATCTCTTTTGAGTCCAGACCACCAGAACCTCTGTTCATTAAGTCCAAGAAGACCGCTGGTGCCTTAGTCACACCAAAAGGCATGACTACCAACTCGTAGTGTCCGTATCTGGTCCTGAAAGTCGTTCTGGGTATATCCCTTTCTTTAACTTTCAACTGATGGTACCTAGAGCGCAGGTCTATCTTTGAGAACGTTGTTGCCCCTCTCAACTGATCAAATAAGTCGTCGATCCTGGGGAGGGGGTACTTGTCCTTAACTGTTACTTTGCTTAGCGCTCTAAAATCTATGCACATCCGCATAGATCCGTCTTTCTCCTTAACGAACAACTCTGGAGCTCCCTGAGGTGAATGACTAGGGCGGATGAAACCCTTGTCAAGTAGCTCCTGAAATTGTTCTTGTAACTCTTTTAGCTCTGCTAGAGACATTCGGTACGAAGCTTTTAAAATTGGACCGGTACCAGGAACCAATTCAATTTCAAACTCCACTTCTCTGTTGGGAGGTAGTCCAGGTAGCTCTTCTGGAAATACCTATGGATACTCACAGACTACCTGAACATCTTCCTGCTTGGGTCTTTCTTGTTATCTTTGTCCTTCTAGTTCTGATTACTTGACTGGGATCTCTGTTTCCCCACTGTCTTGACTTCTATCTTGACTGGCTTGTGTTGTGTTTGTTGTACCTTGATGTTGTTCAGATAGTGCTCACTAATGCCCTGCTGACCAGCTCTTTACCAATCTATGGTCGGTGAGTTTCACTACTCACATTAGGTGTTATTTCTGGTCTCAGCATTAGGAGCATCAGTCTGACTCGTTCTTTCACTGTACTTACTAACTATAGGCAAAGGTGAGCTAGCCAGTTAAATCTTTTAATCGCTTCTTCTACTGGTAGGTCACCTTGTCTGAATTCTATAAGCTTCTCATACTGTTTATTGGTGATCCGTTGACGGAATACTTCTTCGTAAAACTCTGTCTCGAGGTCAACCCAGCTCATCTGGTTGATTGCTCTCTTACTCTTAATTCGCTCCCATCACATATAAGCATCTCCAGATAGGTAGAAAGAGGCACACTTAATGGTATCAACCTTCTCGACTTCTGGTCAGTCAAGAAACTCCATTGTGCTCTCAAATGTCTTGAACCAAGCCTGGACATTCCAGGGCTCAGCTTTATGGTTTCAGTTTCAGCCACTGGATGAGGTATGTTTCTTGTCTTCTAGGTGTTGTGACGACTTCAAGGGCAACTGATAGGACTTCAGTCACCACTGTGGTCTCCACATTGATGGTTGGGGGAGTGGGAGGAACTGACTGCTGATTTGCCATCAGGTTGGCAATCACTTGTTGCTGCTCTACTACTTGTCTCTGGAGTTGGGCAACAACTTCAGAGAGATTAGGCTCAGTTAATCTAAGCTTTTCGTTCTCCTGATCTTGGTTCTCAGTACGAACGGTACGGAAACGTTCTCTTCTTGCCATCAAGTCAGGCAGAGGAAAAGAAAACTTAAAATTATCACTATACTTTCTAGATATATCTTACTTATACATGATTCTTGACTTTCAACACCTATGAGTAGGTACTTCTAAACATTCCTTTATCCTTTCGAAACATACATATTTGTATATGAAGAAGGAAAAATAGCAAAAACTCTTATCTACTTAAGCACTTATAAGCAATCACTCTATACTGCAAATAATAATAAAGGAAAGCAATAAAGAAGGAAGTTAAATACTTTCTTACTTGGAGACGGCAAGGATGATGCTGATGTGTGTGTGATGCTGGAGAATGGAACACTGCTCTGATACTAACTGTAACGACCACCCTTCTTACTACTACTACTACTCTCTAAGAGTGACCGTTACTTAACTACTAACTCTACTTAACCGGTACGCTACTTAACTACGAGAAATCCCTACCGAAAAATTTCGGCAGAATCTCCCCTGTACCGGTGACCAAATCAGCAATACAAACAAATAATAAATCATCAGCCACATGCGGCTGGTATAAATACTTCACAACCACGCAGTAATAATGTCACAATAACTAAAAGGAAACTATTCTAGCAATAGTAAACAAATAGAACTCCAACAATAAGACATACCAAGCTACAAGTGCGGAATAGACTCAATTACAATCTCAACTTCATCATAGCATTAAAAGAGAACTAAAATAACTAAACAGAAAAGTCTTGGCAATTTGCCAGCTCATTCTGGATCTCTCCATAGTCCAGTCATCACACACCTTCATCACCACCACCTTGTCGCCTTCCTTGCTAAATCTTTTCCTTTCCTTTATCTGCAGTAGGAGGAAGGTAGTATCTATAAGCATAAAGCTTAGTGAGCGCTATCTACTCACAAAAACTCGATATGCATGTATATAAATAAAAACATGCTAAAACTGAATGCTAACATGTAAAGCTACTCATGCTCATACATAGCAAAGGAATCATACTATCTGAAATACTAAACATGTATAGCTATTCATGCTCATAAGAATGAAACTATAAAAGAAGCATACTAAACATGTAAAGCTACTAACATGTAAAACTACTAAACATGTAAAGCTACTAAACATGTAAACTACTAAACATGTAAAACTACTAAACATGTAAAGCTAAACATGTTGAATAATCTAGTAGCAAGGAAACAATTGAAACTACTACTGCATGCTTACTAAGAACAGCAAGTAAGTATAACTAACTGAAATACTAACATGTGAAGCTAGTCATGCTCATAAATAGCAGTAGAAAGTCTCAATGGCATGCTAATATAAAAGAACTAACTTGCTGAATTTTTAGAGATAGAAATGACTATCTTGCTGAAATAAAACTAAGACAGTTAACTTGCTGAAATTGAAACAAAAGAACTATCTTGCTGATTTCTGAACTTAAATTAAGTTTATTTCTTTTGTTCTAAAAGCTTATATATATATATATATATATATATATATATATATATATATACTTCAAAATAGATAATAAACTTCTTTTGGGCCCGGCATTGTACCACTTTGCGCGCATTCTTAATAAGAATCGAGGTAGCTAATCCCGAAACTACTAAGATACTTCTAGGCCATGTGCCTAGGGGCAACTTGGAGCCCATCCCTTCTAGGCCATGTGCCTAGGGGCAACTTGGAGCCCATCCCTTGGATCTTGTGTCCGATACATGCCCTTTAAAAGTAAAATACTTTTTATCTTTAAATACTTCTTATAATAAAATGCCTTGGCATTTAATAAGCACCTTGTGTGCCAAAATCCCTAAAGTCTTGACTTTGGGATCTACTTAAGGCCTTGGCCTTTCTCTTTCTTTTCTTTTTCTTCCTTTTACTTGTTAATACTTCTAAAAGTATTTAATAGGATTCTTATTTTTCCATTAAAATACATGGTTGTTCATGCTTGTTAAAATAGCAAATGGAAATAACTTTGAGCTTACTAATCATGCTATAAAATAGAGCAAGGAAAGCAACTTTAAACTTACTAATCATGCTATAAAATAGAGCAAAGAAAGCAACTTTAAACTTACTAATCATGATGTAAAAATAGAGCAAAGAAAAACAACTTGAGCTTACTAATCATGCTGTAAAAATAGAGCAAAGAAAAGCAACTTGAGCTTACTATTCATGCTGTAAAAATAGAGCAAAGAAAAGCAACTTGAGCTTACTATTCATGCTGTAAAAATAGAGCAAAAGAAAGCAACTTGAGCTTACTAATCATGCTGTAAAATAGAGCAAAGAAAAGCAACTTGAGCTTACTAATCATGCTGTAAAATAGAGCTAAAGAAAGCAACTTTAAGCTTACTAATCATGCTATGAAATAGAGCAAAGAAAGCAACTTTAAGCTTACTAATCATGCTGTAAAAATAGAGCAAAGAAAGCTAATTTGATCTTTCTAAACATGCTGTGATAAGAGCAAAAGAAAATAACTTTAAGCTTTCTAAACATGCTGTGATAAAAGCAAAAGAAGGCTAATTTGAACCTTCTAAACATGCTGTAAAATAGAGCAAACGAAAACTAACTTGGACTTACTAAACATGCTATAAGATAGAGCAAAAGAAAGCTAACTTAGACTTACTAAACATGCTGTAAAATAGAGCAAACGAATGCAACTTTGAGCTTCCTATACATGCTGTAAAACAAAGGAAAAGAAAGCACATCTAATCTTACTAATCATGTGACAGAATACACTTTATATATAGCTGTTCGTGCCCTGTTTTGGCCAGGAAAACTGCTGATTCTGCACTTGCTAATAGAAAAGGCAACTAAATTAAATCCAGCAGTACCAATAGCAAGTGAAACCTATAATTTCTCTAGCGATTAAAAGAAAGACTCCTATTAAACTCTTAACAACCTTACTATCCTTCCAAATTCCTGAAACCCAGCAGGAATCGTGATTCCCTTCTAAAACAGATCTGATGTCCAGCAACAGCAACAGAAAACAAGCTAAAAATGACTACAATTCTTATACTTTTATAGAGCAACATGATCCTAATTTTTCTACAACAGGTCTTAAGAGGAAAAGCCCAAGAACGCATGTTATGCTTAAACTCCCGGACTAACCCAATTTTGTACTCTATAATCTGAAACAACCTTGGTACAATAAGCCCTATACAACTTAATCTTAACCAAGAGGGACCTAAATCCCTAGCACCACAGATTCGGCACAAAGATTTCTGAAAGCAAGGAAAATGAAAACCGGAAGCAACTCGAAGCTTCGGAAACAAAGAAACGAACGAGGAATAAACTTCGGAGCAACTCCTACTGCAGGTGAGAAGCAACTCACCTTGGATTTCTTGGACTTACAGCCGAGATCGGCTTCTAGGGCTTGCAGAGACTTGAAATTCTTCGATCTCTTCGTGTCTGCGTGCTCCCCTCGACGAGCCGGTCACGAATGTATGAAGAGCTCTCGAAGAAAGGTGCTCGTCGGCCACCGGATCGAAGCCCTAACGCCGCTGCGTTTTCGCCCGAGGAGAGGAACAGTGCCGTCGGGAGAGAAAGGTGAGGAAAAATTAGGTCTCGGGTAAAACTCAAGTTCTCCTTTTAATACCTAAACATTTCCATTATTAACTACTATATAAATATATTCGCTCTATATATGTTTAACGAAACAATTACAGCACAGCTGGTTGGCTGTTGCTTAGCTCATACTTGAAGCCGCGGGTTCGAATCCTGTCGCACCCCCTTTTTATTCCTAATTCCCTAACTTCTGCTTAAATATACTTCGTTACATATATAGTTAACGAAACACTCGCAGCCCAGTTGGTTGCGTCGTGTCCGGTTGGGTCAGTCCGACCCGAGGTCGTGGGTTCGAGCTTCGGTTTTGATAAATTTTTTTGTCAACTTCCTTTCGTCTTGTAAAAATATCAAACGACCTCCAAAAATTACGTAAAAATACTCTAAAAATTCTTTAAAATCTCTAGAATATTTTAAAAGCATTTCCAAATATTTTTATGGACTTTTAAAACTTGAAATAGGGAAAATTGGGTCGTTACAATAGGTCTCGGGTTCAATTCCCGCTTAGGCTGTTTTCATTTTCTATTTGTTTTTGCTACCTCCGCTACTCTAAAAATTCTGTAAAAATATCCTAAAATTCCAGAAAAATCATAGAATATTTCTAAAATAGTTTTGAGAATTTTTCGGGCGTTACAGTAACACTCCACCAACAACTAGACATCAAGTTTTACTTAGTTTTCTTTGTTATCGGTAATCTTTTATATATAGTTTTTATACTTCATTATTGTATCTTTTTGAATTATTAGTGGATTACCCAATGAAAGCATTCAACGAGTGTAGGCCTTGGAGTAGAAGTTGTCGAAGACTCTAAATCAAGTAAAAAATTACTTTTGTTAGCACGTGCTTGTCTTATTCCTTCTAGTTCCTTTTTTTATTCTGCTACATAATTCATTTTAATTCTCGATTTTCGAATAAAACTATTCACCCCCCCCCCCCCCTCTAGCATATTTATGGTCCTACACCTTTATCTCCTCCACCTCCTCCCTTCGGGTTAGAAGGGAAGAGAGCAAAGGGTCCCCTCTTTGGGTTAGAAGAGGAATTTTTCTGTCTCCAACCATCCACAACCCTTCATCTGCAACTTCCCCTTCTTCTCTTCTAGTTAGAAGAGAAGAGACCCTTCATTTCATCCACAACACCTACTTAGATATAGTTGTTGTTTCTTTTTGTTGGTTGATAAATGTTTGTACTTAGATTGTTCTCCCATGTTTAGAATTGCACACATTTATATTATTTTGATTCATGCTCATTAGGTTTAAATTCATGCATTTTGATTTGCTTAATTCTTGCTTGTCTTGTTCCTTTCAATTACTTTTAAGTTCTTATCTTTATTTTGATTTTATTTGGATACAATTAAGTTAGATTAGTCTAGAATTTGTTAATACTTTACTTTATGTTTCTTTTAATTCTCTGTAAGTGTAGTTTAGTTAGGTTAGATTTTATTACTTGTATTGTCTTTCATTTATTAGTCTTAGCAATTCAAATCCAAATTCCAATCTCCATATCAAAACCTATCATTACATTCATTAGAAGACTATCCGAGTCATCTCTATACTACATTAGTATAGAAGAGATTCAATAATTAATTGTATTTGATACTCATAGTACGACACAGGCTTATCATCCCTCCAGGGTAACCCCCCCCCCCCTCCACCACTTTCTAGAAGGAAGGTAAATCACTGGGAGTTTCGTTCAGCAACAACAGTGTATGCAAGGAGGGATTGAGGCAACCAACAGGGCATTCTGCATTAGCTGGGAATCGACCCAGGTCTATTGGCAACAACACCTTGTATGAATAAACTGTGCCAGTCCAAGGGGGCAATAATCTTCTTATTATACAAATAGTTGATTACCTAAACAACTATATCCAACTCAACTAGTCGACTAAGCCACAAAATAAAACATTCTATTTAGTTTAAGATGACTACTTACTCAACACATATGCCAGTTGATTAAAAGCCCCCCTTAATTGATTGGATCTTCAACTAAGACAACTTTTAGGGTTGAATATTTAAGTCTAATCCCACCAGTAATCTAATTTATGAGTGCCTTTAACTCTCAACTTAGAGAGAGTTGCCTACCTCTGTCTTTCTATAACTTTTTCGTGTTCTAAGAAACTTTGCTTTTTGGATGTTTTTTCATCTTTACCCTAGCAAAACTTTGAATTGCCAAGCATCTAATGACTTTTGATTGGCTTGGACTCCCACTTATTAAGTATTCAATCTTTGACTTATCTGAACTTCTCTAATTGCTAAATGCTCGATCAATCTTGTTCTACTTGGACTTCATCCATTGCCCCTACAATAATTTTGTCAAGTAGCATTTACCCACATAGTTGATAAATCATATTAACAATCATAATATATGTCTAACTTAAACATTTGTCCAAGCATCAATACTAAATAATAGAAGGCATGATTGTATTAATAAAATCTAGGGTCTAAATCATGTTATAACCTTGTGTTAGCATTGTTTTATTTATTTTAAATTTTTATTCATAGGTTTAAGCTTATTCACCTTCCCCTTAAATCATGCATTGATCCTAATTATAACATATCCATTAAAGTGAAATGATCATTTTCACTTTAATGAACCAACATTAGGCAAAATAAAAAGTACAGAGGATGAAAAAGTTCTCAAAAGCTCCAAGAATATAATAGTTTACAGAATATTTTTCTCTAGTGAAATGAAAATTTTAAGACATTGTGTTGGTTCAAGGTAGGCCAGAGGGAGGGGAGGCGAACTGGCTGTTAAGAAAAACCTTTCTCAACTTTTAACTCAGATTAAAAAAGATAGAATAAATGAACAACTAAAGAAAAACGAGGCCAAAAGAGTTACTTGGTTACAACTGGGGAGGTTGTTAATCCAAGGCAAGTAAATGCACTAAAGATCTCCTTCTTTGAAGGCGGAGAAGCCTCTTACACTCGTTAGAAGCTCAGAAAGTAGCTAGGAAATGAATACAGCAGTTGTTACCCATTTCCTAAGTCCAGGGGAATCTTATAGCCCCTGGAAAATCTTATCCGTGGCTGGAATGCGCCTTCCATAGAGTTGTAAGGCATTTCCAGTGAGGCGCAGTGGATAAAAATTTATCCACAGCCAACAACAAAATCTGCCTAGTTGAAGGCGTCTTCCATGGCTAGTTGAAGGCGCCTTCAGCCCTGCTGAAGGTGCCTTCTGCCTGAAGGTCGCAGAGGTACCTTCAACTCCAGTTAAAGGCGCCTCCAGCAGCTCCATAGCTCCATTTTAGCTCTTCCGCTGCTCCGATCGCCTGGGTGATTTTGGCCAACCAAAATAGGGCTCACCCGAACCTAATTTATAGCCTTCATCTCAAGCAGGCTTCCGCTCCAGCTTCTCGCCCCTCGGACTACTGCGCTTGTCCTTATCATCCGCTAGTGTACTCTTCTACAGCTCCTCGTCCCTCAAACACACCGAGTCCGTCGGCTCGCTCCCGTGTCATCCTTCTCTCTAGCCGTGTCTTCCGCTCGACTTTCTGTGCTCCTAAGATCCTGCACACTTAGACACAGGGTTAAACACCAACAGGAACTCACCTGACTTGGTTGATCACATCAAAAACTACCACGGGATACCAACAATCTACCCCATTTTGATGTGATCAAACCCAAGTTAAAGTTAGGGTAAAAATAATTTCTAATGTTTGCAAGTAAGAAAGTTTTTCTAAGTAAAATTTGCTAGAAAAATTTACAAAAAAAAAATTTACTAAAAAAATTTTCAAGTAAATTTTTTTTAACCTTTAAGAAAAAAAATTTGCAAGTACCCTCTATACTTGTTCCTCCTTACTCCCCCTTTTGATCACATTAAAAATAGGGTTTATATAAAAGTCTAAGAGTAAAAATAATAAAACCAGTAAAAAAAAGTTTGTAACCATTTTAAAAAGAAAAAATATTTAATTAATTTTTAACAGAAAATTAAGGTATTTTTATAACTTTTTAATGCTTAACAGTTAGTCAATTAAATACTTATTTCAATAATTGACTTCCAGACTGTGGTGGCGCAGTAGACCTTCTTGGATATTAGAACAACAATCACTTCTAGACAAAGCCTCTAAAAGAAATTCAATATTTAATTTTTCTAAAAGTCTTGTGTCAAAAAGCAATTAATCTAAATATGCTTTTAGAATCCAAAATAGATTCCTTCTAACTGGATTAACTAGGAATCTCTTAGGTACATATTTTTTTTAAAATTTTCTAATTTGGCCCTTATGGTATTTAAGGTACCAATTCAATCCACTATATTTTCTACTATGTTAAATATTTGAGCATGTGTGATTTTTCAAAGTTTCTATCTCTTTTTGTAATTTTTCATTCTCAATTTTAACTTTATCAAAGTCTTCTAATCGACAAGATTCAGCTAGTATTGATTTTAATTCCTTAACTTATTTTTCTAATTTTTATTAATAATTTAATAAATTGAAATAATTTGTCAGGAGAAAGAGATCGTACCTAACTTACTTTATTGATCTCGTGATCCGAAGCTCCCACTGAAGTACTGCTTTCTTCCAATGTCACTCCTCCTTCATTGATGCTTTCAATGCACATTTCAGACGAGCTTACTTCGTCTCCTTCTTCTTGGTGACTTGCCACTAGCGCAAGTCCGGCGATGGCTTCAATTTTTGATTCGGACGATGTTTCGTCCCACGTCATCTTCATATTCTTGTATTTGTTCACTTGGGTCAGCTTCTTGTTCTTGTTCTTGTCCTTGTCTTTCAATTTAGGACAGTTATCTTTCACATGCCCTTCTTCATTGCAGTGGTAGCATCTTATCATTCTTTTCCTACCCCGCACTTGATTAAATCTTTTAGTTTTAAATAACTTTTTAAATGTACGTACCATCAGTGTTGTTTCACTATCATCAAGAGAAGATTCTAAATCTTGTTCATCCACCTTTGCCTTTAAGGTAATGTTATGCTCCTTCTTCGGACCTACATATCTAAAGGACATACTCAACGGCCTTGCAACTACACACTCGTCTAAAGGACATACTCAACGGCCTCCACCTAATCGGACACAACTTGGAAAACCGTGACACTATAAGGTACACTCTGAATGCCTTTCGGAGGAATGCTTTGTGGGCATCGATTGTAGATGCCTACAAAGTTTCCAAAGATCTTTCAATTCTTAAGTTAGACGAGTTATTTTGTGAATTGGAATTAGACTAACAGTCTAACACAAGTCATGTCGAGAAAGGTGTAGCGTTGTATGCAGGTTCAAGCAAGGAAACAAAATCAAAAATGAAGATCGATTCAGAAAGCGAACCAGACTCTGACTCAACGAACGAAGAAGAATTAGTCAACATGGTCCGAAAGTTGTTGACTAAGAAGAAGTTTAGAAGAAGCACCAAGAAGACCCCACCAAACCAGATCAAAAAAAATCAGAAGTAATCTGTTATGGATGCAACAAGAAGGGGCATTTCAAAAATGAATGCCCAAATCGAAAAGAAGAAAGACCCAAATCAACAAGAAGAAAGAAGGCTCTTCAAGCAACATGGGACGAAACTTCTTCCGATGAATCCGACGCGGAACAAACAAAGCACTCAAGCCATCTTGCATTTATGGCAAGAAACGAAGATTCAGGGTCCGAGTCCGACGAAGAGTACGAATCCGAGATCGACATCGAGTCCGACGAAAGCAACGGATCAGAAGATCCAAATATGGTAACATTTTATACCAAGTCTAATTTACTTAAAGTAGTTAAATGTCTGTTTAAAAAATTATCAAAATCTGAAAAACAAAATAACTTGTTACTTAAGGAAATAGATCACCTTAAGCAACAAGTTAACTTGAGTGACTCGACTAATCGAGTTCAAGTCGAAACTTCAACTCAAGTTGAAAAACTTGAGGAAGAAAATTCTGATTTGAAAGGTCAAGTCGAGTGACTCAAGAAAATGTTGGAAAGGTTCAAAATGGGATCCAAGTGTCTAAATATGGTACTTGGATTGCAACGAGTCGTGTACAACAAATCAGGACTCGGCTACAAACCCAAACAAACAAACAAATCATACTTATCATTGATCAGTCAAAATACTAGAAGACAAGTCCAAGCATGAGTTCAAACAAAACTTTTAACCAAACAAATTGAATCAACTCTATACTTGGTTCATAGGAGTCAAATTCATTACTTAGATAAACCTTATCTAAGCTATAACTCAGGGGGAGCAAGTAGAAAAATAATACAACCAACTTGACTAACCAAACTCAATACTTAGGACTAGGTTTATTTTCTGCTTAGAATGGTTAGATGAAAAAGGTTTACCAAACCCTACAACATAGCATCGGAATGAATTGGGATAATAGTACGTCAAGGAAGTTTTGTCGAAGTCATGTCTAGGCTGAATATGGAATTCTACCTGGTGCACTAGACTTAATGGATCTGACCGAAGCTACCCCAGTCAAACATGGACTAGTGAGACCAAAATTTAGTAGTAAGTTTTTTGAGCGGGAATAGTTTGGAAAGCCTTCAACAAGTGGTCTAATGATATTCAAGTAGGTCATATGCCTCGCCACTGAACTGGAAGCTTATCCTAAGGACGCCTGCTTGATTAACCCAAAGCTAAGTTTGAATCTAACATGAGTTCAAGAATCTTTCTCGAATAATTAAATCAAACTTCAATTCAAACTTAAATTTAAAATTAATTAAATCAAACTTCAATTCAAACTTAAATTTAAAATTAATTATCAAACTTTAATTCAAACTTTAATTATCAAACTTTAATTCAAACTTTAATTATCAAACCTAATTCAAACTTTAATTATCAAACCTAATTTAAACCTATTTAATTAAAAAAATTTTAAAAAACTATTTAAAAAACAAAAAAACTTATTAAAAAATATTAAAAATTATTTTAAAACTTATTAAAAATTATTTTACAATTTTTTAAAACTTATTAAAAATTATTTTAAAACTTACTAAAACTTATTCTAAAACTTATTTTAAAACTTATTAAAAATTATTTTAAAACTTACTAAAACTTATTTTAAAACTTATTAAAACTTATTAAAAATTATTTTAAATTATTTTAAAACTTATTTTAAAACTTATTAAAAATTATTTTAAAACTTTTTAAAACTTATTAAAACTTATTAAAAATTATTTTAAAACTTATTAAAAATTATTTTAAAACTTATTAAAAATTATTAAAAATTATTTTAAACTTATTAAAAATTATTTTAAAACTTATTAAAAATTATTTTAAAACTTTTTAAAACTTATTTTAAAACTTATTAAAAATTATTTTTAAACTTACTAAAACTTATTTTAAAACTTATTAAAACTTATTTTAAAACTTATTAAAAATTATTTTTAAATTTTTTAAAACCTATTAAAAATTATTTTAAAACTTATTAAAAATTATTTTAAAACTTATTAAAACTTATTTTAAAACTTATTAAAAACTATTTTAAAACTTATTATAAATTATTTTAAAACTTATTAAAAATTATTTTAAAAAACTTATTAAAAATTATTTTAAAACTTTTTAAAACTTATTAAAAATTCTTTTAATCTTAATTAAAATTATTTAAAACTATTTTAAAATTATTTCAAAACTTAATTAAAATTATTTTAAACTATTTTAAAATTATTTCAAAACTTAATTATTTTAAAATTATTTTAAACTTATTTTAAACCTTATTAAAAATTATTCAACTTTATTAAAAATTATTAAAAACTTATTTTAAACCTTATTAAAATTATTTAACTTTATTAAAAAAATTATTATTTTAACATTATTATTATTAAGAATTATTTAAATTTTTTAAAATAATAAAAAGAATTAATTAAAAGTTCCGTCGCCCGAACAAATGATTCGGTCGACCGAAAACTTTTAATCCCACTTAAAGACTGATTCAATTATTCGGTCGACCGAACCGGTTTGTTGGTCGACCGAAAACATAAAATTTCATCCGTTCAACTACTCTCCACCCACCCTGTATCTGTGCCAAAATAAATATATCGGTCGACCGAACATCTGCTCATCGGTCAAAAGGACGAGAAATTTAAGGGATCGGTCGATCGAACCCCCTATCAGTCGACCGATCAACCCCTATAAATACAAGTTTTGGCAGACCGAAAACCTCATCCCCCAAAATCCTCTTCTTTCTTTCTTCCTTGTATACAGAGCTTTTTCACCGGTTTCAGTTCGTTTAGCAGCCCGACAATGCCTCGATAACGATTTCTTAATTTTAAATCTTTTAAAATATTTATGCACAATTATTTATTGTTATTCTTTTATATATAGTGAAAAAAGTAGAGCTATTGCGCAACGAGAGGCTAGCTCTCTTAATCCCAGTCAGGACCCTAGGTTTTCTATTGAAGAGTTAAGGCAATCTTTTCCTAATAAAAAATTTAAGGTGATAGGTACTCGTTGTTTGGATCTCCAATTCTACCAAACCTTTTGTCCTGAAGCCATAGAGATCAATCAGCACTATCAACTTGATAGCATCATCTTTTGTAGACATGCATACAATCCTATTCTCTGTTCGGAATTTTACCACAACTTGTGCGAGCTTGACCCCCATCACTATAGGACTAGGGTCGCCACTAGAGAAATGCTTTTTGATCTGAATATGTTTCTTAGGTTTTTACGGATACGACCCTCAGTTAATCGTATCTTTTTCAGTGCTTCCATTCCAGATCCATTACCTGCTCCATTTACTCATCTTACTCTTGATACTATGTATGCTAACTTCTTTGAGGGACCACGTCCTAAAAAGATGTCTACTGTACCACTTAGTCCAAGAGATAATGCTTTTTATAAGATGGTTGTCTCCTGCATTCATCCCCTGTCATCTAGAGATCAGGGTGTTTTACGACCGGTCCATCTTTTTCTGAGGTACGCCTTACGACATAGACTAGAGTTTGACTTAGGATACTAGGTGTTTCGGTCCATTATCTATTATTCGGGGTATAGCACCTTGAATAAAGTTCATATGATCCAGTGTCATATTCTTATTGCCTATATTGCTTCTCTGGGTGTGGGTGTTCATCGGGGTGAGTTGATTGAGTTGTCAGATTTTGATCTTGTCGGGGTTAGGCAATTGTCCTTGGCTGGGATTAAGACTAGTGACGAGGGTCTTTTGTATAAATGGACTCATCCACACTACATTCCACCGGCTGTCGATGATCCTATTGCTGAAGATGATCTGGTCCCAATTACTGCATCTCCTCCAGTATATATTGATCCAGGATTTGCCATGACACTCTACTTTGATTTTCCTCAAAGCAGTTCATATGCTACTCCTCCAACTAGTGACTTCTTTACCCGTCTACGAGATGATATTTTTAGTCGCTTTGACTCGTTGGAAACAAAAATGGATGATCAGTACAGCTCTCTTCAGGGATAAATTGCAGATTTTCATCAAGAGATGCTGGATCGTACTGATGCTTTAGAGAAGGTGCAGCGGAGGATGTTTGACTATTATCGAGATGATGAGGATGAGTGATTTTTAGGATCTGTTATTTTTGACTTATTGTATATGTTTACTTGGATTATGACTACGTTTAATCTTAAGTAATTTCTAGTTAGTAATGTCTTTTGCTAAATTTTATAGAATAGTTTTTCTTTCATTTAAAAAAAAAATTACTTATTTTTTAAAAAATTAGTTTTGTAAAAATCCCCTTTCAAATTTTTAGTTTTCAAAATATTTTAATTTTCTGGAGTAGCTTAGGATCTACCGTAGACTGCATGATCCTATAGTTCTAGGAGTCAGCATCTCACAAGCACAGTAGGATCCCTTTTTTGATAACTTAGAATGGGTGAGATGCTTAGGTCTTAGCCCTAGATTTCAGATGCTTATGTCAGTGCATCGATATAAATCTGGGCTTTAAACAACATACATGAATCAATTTGAGTTAACTAGCTAGTAAAAATCTAGTTAGTCCTAAATACTCAAATTGATCAACCTGAATCATTAGCTACTATCTTGTGGTAGTTAGCCTTGAACAAAGGTTGGACATTTCATCATAAGGATAAATTTTCCTTAGTTTTCCTACCTATGCTTGGACTTTTAGGAATTTGTCAATTTTAGGGGAGCTTCAAAACAAGATTTTTCAGTTTATACTTAGTGATCAAATTATTTTCAAAATATATTTTTCAATTTTCATTCTTTTCAAAATATTATTTTTTAAAATGTTTTTCAAAATTCATTCTTTTCAAAATGTAATTTTTCAAAATGTTTTTCAAAATATAATTTTTCAAAAAAAAATTTCTTTCCAAAATATAAAATTTCAGATGTTCTTTAATTTTCAAAATGTCTTTCAAAATTTATTCTTTTCAACATATAATTTTCAGATATTTTCAAAATTATTTTGCTTAGTAATGTTTTCCAAAATTTTATTCAAACGTAATAATATGTTTAAATTTTTAACTTAGTCAAATTTTTCAACAATTTTATTCAAAATTTACATTACTTAGTAGAATTTTTCAAAATTTCACTTAGCAAATTTCTCAAAATTATTATGCTTAGTAAAGTTTTTTTTCAAAATTTAGTAATATGTTTAAATTCTTTACCTAGTAAATTTTTTTTAGAAAAATTTATTCAAAATTTACTTTACTTAGTTAAATTATTTCATATTTTAATCATTTTACTTAGCAAAACTTTATGGTTAAAATCTTTCTTGGTTTTTATGTCTACCCCTATTTTTGATGTGTGTCAAAGGGAGAGAGATAGTGGATTCAGGGAGAGTTGTTTAACTTAGGGGGAGAAATGTTAAATTGGTTGTTTATTTACTTTTTGCATATGTTTAAACTTAACTTTGAACCTTGGTTGCCAAACATCAAAAAGGGGGAGATTGTTGGTGCAAGTTGCACCAGAATCAAACCTAAGTTTTGATGTTGTCAAAGGTTCAAGTTAAGTCTTGTTGTGATCTAACAAGTTGACTGAGTGTGCAGGATATTTACTCAACCGGGAAAGACCTAGTTGGAGGCTAGGCAGGAGAAATCTTAGCAGATCGTGGAACCCAGGTGCAAGTCCAAGTGAGTCGAGGGGACCGGATACTTGGCGGTGTGATCGAGAGGTCTGGAGGACAAAAGATCAAAGGAAAAGTTTTGGGGAGCCGATCAAGGCTGAGTGAAAAGTCCAAACTAGATCTGGAGGATCTAAGTTTGGCAGGTAGGTTGAGGTAAATAAACTGGAGGAGCGACAGTGAGGTCGGGTTCCCGAAGGGAACAACCTTAGGTCGCTGATCCTACTGAAGAAACTGGGAAGGTTTCCAAGTTGAGATCAAGACAGCTCTACTGTCTCTTATTATTATTCTTGCATTATACTATTACTGCACTAATTTCTGTTTTGCAGGATGTTTTGCCTAAAACTATTTTGCAGATCTGAGCTGATCGGTCGACCGAATAGTAGGATCGGTATCAGTCGACCGAACCATAGTGACTCAGCACAGGACAAATCATCAGCATCGATCAGTAGCAAAGGAAATAAGCTGATCGGTCGACCGAACCTGGCGATCGGTCGACCGATCCAATCAGCATTTATTCAGCATTAAATGATGATCTCGGCAGAATCACGACGAATAGGGAAGGAAGCTGTTCGGTCGACCGAAAAGCATGATCGGTCGACCGAACCATTAAAGACCAGTAAATGCAAAAGATCGAGCCAGCTTCGAACTTTAGCCAGGAAGGAAGAGAGCGGGTTCGGTCGACCGAACAGTGGGATTGGTCGACCGAACCTCCAGTACATCTATAAAAACAGGCTCGAAGACAGAGGCCAGATAGAACTTTCTGATCATCTTCAAGTCTTCTCTGTGCGTACGGATTGTGCTACAAGTCTTCGACTCCACAAAACTACTCCGTCCGAAAGTGCCGACCGAGCTTCAACCTATACGTATTTGTCGGTATATTTTTTATATTGCACTTAATTTCAATAAGATAGTAGGATTGTTACTATCTTATTCTATTTGTACTTGTACGATCTGCTTCTCTCCAAGGATTTCGGAGAGAAGAGTTATAGTGATTTGCCCATCGGTGCAATCAAGGACCGCAGGCCTTCGAGTAGGAGTCGAGCTAGGCTCCGAACGAAGTAAAAGAACGTGTCTCTTTGTCTAATTTCCGCTGTTTAACTTTGAGTTTTAAAATACGAAAAGAATAGTTTTAAAAAGCGATATTCACCCCCCTTCTATCGCAACTACTCGATCTATCACACATTGGTTATGGGACGAGGAGCTACTCATGCTTCTAGATTTATTTGATAGATGGTCTATGGATTCGAGCCATCCATCTCCTAGACTAATAGAACCAAAGGCTCAGATAATCTCAAAATTACATTTGACCCATGAATGTTCATGATCATTTCACTTTGATGAACATCCATATATTTTAATGTAATGGTGAGACTACCACTGTGCTCCTAGAGTTTGCCCTCTCATTTGTATTTTGACATGTGGAGATTAATCAAAGTGAATGATCATTTCACCTAGAATTTTAACATGTCAAAAATGCAAGAGTGGCCATTAAATGTATTCTTAAGACTCCAAGAAACTCATCTGTCCCTAGAGTCCTCTAGGACTGTCCTATGTGATCTGGAAGGAAGATAAATTTTGGAGGCTTCATTTAATATAGTGACCCTTTGCATAGGATCAAATGACTCGAAGTTTGTCAAACCAATGTGGCAACAACTAGGATAGCCATTCAGCCTGGTTTTTGTAGTCAAATGTATACTCCGTAATAATGGATTGAACCAACATATGTACAAATAGAGAAGAAGGCCAGTCAAGCTAGCCATTTAGCCTAAAGCCAAATTCAAGCCTAGAAAGGTTTTCTATTTAAGAAAAAGTAAGGAAAAGAAGCCTTATTTAAACAAAGATAAACATATTAGGAGGTTTAAACCAAAGAAAACATATGTCAATACTATAACTTATTTTTCCTGTAATGAACCAGGACATCTCTCTTCTGCATATCCAAATAAAAAACTTATATACAAGAGTATATATACATATGCAATTTTTTTTATTTGAAATTTTTTATGTGCTTAATATTATAATCTAGCTCCTAAATTCTAAAAAGAACATCTTATTAGCATAACCAAAAGATTAAAAAAAACAAAAAGAAAAAAGGGAAAAAATCATTGATGGCAACGCTTACAACATCACATACGCTGGGCTATGTGATGCTCACCTTATGTTGTACACTCCGTGAGCACCTAATGTGATTGATTTATTTATTTATATTTTTTAAGCTCTAGATTATCCCAATCAGATTTTTCCTTTAGAGTTTAGGGGTTGAGTTATAGTGTTAAGCAAAAAAAAATTAAATAAAAAAAAAATTAGGTGCACAAGGGGTGTGCGGTGATGTGTGCATTTCATATAAATTTTTTTATCGTACTTTGACACACATTCTATCTCATTTTATATGCATATATTTTATATTTTCATCTTTGTGTGCTTCTTTTTTTTACTTTTAGTTCTAAGAACTGCTCTTCACTTATTTTCATTAATAGGACATGAATTTGGAGCTAAAATGGAGCATTGAAAGTGGAGTAAGGAGCCCAACACATGAAGCACCCACAAAGAAAAAGGATTCAAAAGCCCATCACAATGAAGTTTTAATCAAGGAACATGGTCCGATAATGTCCCATGACACAAGCATGCTCAGATGGAAGAAATCGAGTGCAAAACAATGCTTAAATGACCCCAAATAGCATCAACTATGGGCCCTTGTGTTATTGGGCACGGGCATGGCAATTTTGGGCATTTTCCTGAGCTAAACACGAGTGACCATGTTGGGAACTATGAGTCGTGTCATCCTTTGCCTACATTGCAGACCAAATTTTGAACTATCATAACTTTTAGCTTGGTTTGAACCATGGGTCATACCACATATGAAAATATAGATAATTTCAAGATCTACAACTTTACTTTAGAGTCCAACCTGAGAAAATAAGAAATAAACGTCAAGAAAGCTGGTTTGGTGAAGCCTTATAAATCTAGCAGAATCTACCCTAATCGACCCAAACTACAGACTAAACATTGATGGACCATAACTTTCGACTCGGTTGGATTTAGGAGTCAAACTACCTATCAAAATGTATATATTTTTAAGCTCTATAACTTTAATTTAGGGCCCAACCCAAAAAAATTGAGTCTAAGGGTCAAACCCCCCATTTTAGTGGAGTCATGTAAACCTACATATTTGGATCACTTGAGGGGAGGTATAAAATGGTCAAGCATACCCTTACTTGACCACTCTTGGACTAGAGGACTTTGTACTCCTCCTTGGGAGAGGATTTTCCCCTCTAGGAGATATCCTAGAGCCATCATCTTCAACCACTCCAACAATACGTTCACCTCCGGTGCGAGGGAACCACTTCGATGACACCAGGAATCATCTCCCTAAGCATCTCTCTATCTCTATTCATTATTTTCATCTATATAAATGATTTCATTTATGTATTTAGATTGCAATTCCTTTGTTATGGAGTAGTTATCATGATTCTAGGATGTAGAGAGTAGCCCTTTTGAAATATGAATATCTTTTCGGTTAATCCATATGTTTGCATGTTTCTTGTTTGATGAAATATTAGTTTATGGTTCAGATCTACCGTATTAACATGATCTCTATGCCAAAAGCATGAGATTCATATCCTATGAGGGTTTGGGGATGAACTGAAAGGAGAATCAGTGTAACGGCCCAATTTTCCTCATTAGGAGTTCTAAAAGTTCTTAAAAATATTTATAAATATTTTAGAAATATTCTAGAGATTTTTAGAGTATTTTTATGTAATTTTTGGAGGTCGTTTGGTATTTTTACTAAACGAAGAAAGTTTCGACAAAAAAATGTCCAAGCCGAGAATTGAACCCACGACCTTTAACTCAGTCAAAACCCAGCTGACCAGGTGGGCAAACGGATTTTTCTGTTTAGAAAAGGTAGCAAATTTATTTAAGATAGTTAACAGAATATTGGATTATAAAAGGGATAAGTTGATCTTGGATTTGTCTGTTTAGAAAAGGTAGCGAATTTATTTAAGATAGTTAATAGAATATTATAAAAGGGATAAGTTGATGTTGGATTTGTCTGTTTAGAAAAGGTAGCGAATTTATTTAAGATAGTTAGCAAAATATTGGATTATAAAAGGGATAAGTTGATGTTGGATTTGTCTGTTTAGAAAAGGTAGCGAATTTATTTAAGGAGTTAACAGAAATATTAAGTTATAAAAAGGGATAAGTTGATGCTCTGTTTTCCCGTGACTTAAACCATTCTCTCCTTCTCTTCTGCGTACGATGGCGGAGCTCGGGTAGAAAACGAAAGGGAGTTAGGGCATCATCTCCGGCGGTCGGCCAAGGTCCTAGAAGCCCTTTTTGTTCAGTTGTGAGTCCAAGAATCAAGGTAAGTACTTCTCACCTGCAGTAAGAGTAGTTTCGGACCTTTGTTCTTCTTGAATTCGAAGCATAAGAAGCGCTTATAGTGCAGATTTTTAATTAAGCCTATAGTGCAGATTTTAATTAAGCTTATAATGCAGATTTTTATGTAGAGCTTATATTGCAGATTTTAATTAAGCGCTTATAGTGCAGATTTTTAATTAAGCCTATAGTGCATATTTTAATTAAGCTTATAATGCAGATTTTTATGTAGAGCTTATATTGCAGATTTTAATTAAGCGCTTATAGTGCAGATTTTTAATTAAGCCTATAGTACAGATTTTAATTAAGCTTATAGTGCAGATTTTTATGTAGGCTTATAGTGCAGATTTTAATTAAGCTTATAGTGCAGATTTTATGTTTGCATAGTATGCAGAAATAGTGTAGCATAGAATGCAGAATCTTGACTAGAATAGTATGCAGAATTTTGATTAGCATAGTATGCAGATTTTTGTTTATGCATTTCAAAGTTAGAATTTGTTTAAACATTTCAGTTTTTAAAGAAACATTCTTTTATTAGAGGTATTAAAAAGTATAAGAAAGATAAAGAAAAGAAAGAAAAAGGCCAAGGCCTTAAGTAGATCCCAAAGTCAAGACTTTAGGGATTTTGGCACACAAGGTGCTTGTTAAAATGCCGAGGCATTATATATTAGAAGTATTAAAAGATAACAAGTATTTTACTTTTATCAGTGGCACTGTGTTGGACTCTCAGTTGTCCTTGGGTTGGGCTCCCATAGTCGTCCCTAGGTTTAGATAACCTAGTAGTAACGGCACGGCCGACGGTCGACGGTCGACGACCCGAGGGTCGCCAAATGGGTCGCCGAATGGGTCGGGTCGTTACAAAAGTAAAAGCAAGTACAGTTGTCGGGCCCAAGAGAAGTTGATTACTATTTTGAAGTATTATAAGTATAAGTTTTTGAACAAGTAAAGTAAGTTTTACATAAGTATAAAAGTATTAAAGAAGAAGTTTTTAAACAAGTGAAATAAAAGAATAAGTTTAGAAAAAATGAAATAAGTTTCATTTTGTTTTAAAAGCAGCAAGTTGAGTTTTCTTTTATGCTAGCATGTTATTTAGATTAGCTTACTGTTCTTTGTTATTTTCTGAGCATGAGTAGCTTTACATGTTTAGCATTTCAGCCTGTTTGATTCCTTTATTATTAGATGAGCATTCAGTTTCTAGATTTCTTTCAGCTTACATGCATACTCGAGTTTTGTGAGTTCGATAGCGCTTACTAAGTAATTTTGCTTATAGATGCATTTCCTCTTACTGCAGATAAAGGAAAGGAAAAGCTATAGTAAAAGAAGGCGACAAGGAGGTGCGGATGGATGTGTGATGCCTGGACTATAGAAGCCTTGGGATTTAGTTTAAGAATTTGTTTAGATTCCTAAAATGACTTCACGTATTTAGAATTCTTTCATTTAAATTGTTATGCACATTAGACCTATTATCTAAGTTGTACTAATGTTGCATGCATGTTTAGATTTATACATATATTTCAGCATGATTATATTGATATGTAGTTTTAGATATGAACAAATACTTGAGTAGTATGTATAGATAAGTCATTTAGTCTTCCGCTGCCAGTTAATCGTATGTTTAGAAAGTTTATGTATTGATCTTTACATGTGAACAACATTAGTTAAGAGAAAAGTTAGTAGCCCAGTAGCGCTCCACTCCCTCACGGACTAGTAGTAAGGAGGGTGGGGTGTTACAATTAGACCCTCCGATCCGTAGAAAACTAAGACGCATAGAGTTAGGTACAAAAGTGAAATCTGGTTTGCAACGAGGAGCCCTAGGCCATCATAGAGCTTAATGTATCAAACCTAATTCATTATTAACAATGATTAGGGTTGATATGCCATTGTAAAAGCAAAATTTCACATATGATATCATACAATGGCCTACCTACATAAATACTCATTGAGGATAGGAAATCAAACATAGATTAGGTGTTTACGATCAATTGGGTGAAACCGAAGTCTTAGAATCACTTCATCCTTCACTCACTCCTCTAACTCGACTCTCTTCACTACCTCTCCCTCAATTCTCTCGTGCTTAGCTCTCTCACTCTCTCTCTCTCTCATCTTACCTTCTCTCTTTCTCACTTGTTCTTGTGACCACACACTAACTAGTACTTGATTCATGGTTCTCGTGGGATCGATATAATTTATTACTTGACAATACTTCCATGCACTTGCAGATTTTCCACTACAGGAAGTTTTTGGTGCCATTATCGAAGAATGTGCCAATCAATATTAGTTGGATAGCATTGTAGTTAATCTAGATTTCTTTTTTTTTTTGTTATCTTTTGTTGTATTTTCTTGTCTTTCTCTAATAAAGCAAAATGGATGCTCATAATTAATGGTTTAATTAATTTAATGATATGAATTTTTCTCCTTATTGTTGTGAGATTTGTTGTGCAACATGACATGTGATTGATGATTATCCACTACTAGTTGACCCTGCATATATAATCAGTGGAGAAAAATAGGGTGTTCTCTCTAACTATAATGATTTATTGCAATAACAATTATATTGTGAGGTGTGTGAAATAATAAGACATACAACCGATAATTATAGTAGGTCTCACAACTTACAAATCAAATTTAAAAATTTTATTGCAAATCAAAACAAAGCAAATGAAGCCATAAAGATAACACTTGAAGAAAAAGAGTTAGTTGCATCTACCGATATTGTGTTACTTCTGTTGTTAATGTTAATCTTGATATATTCTATCCTGCCTATGATGTTATTGTGGATACAAGTGTAGGGACTTGTACTATGGAAGCAATGCTCCAAGAATTACTTCTGGTGGTCGCACAACCACTAGACACTATAGATGTTGCAAGATTAGAAATTTTTGATGATCAAAGTGTAGGACTTACGTAGTGGAGACCAAGCCCTAAAAATCACCTCTTTTAGTCACTCACCCATCGGAGCTAGAACCTAGCCTAACCACACATGAAACCATGTTTGATGATTTACTCACTTTGATGATTGATGTAGGTAAAATTTTATTTGATATATCTGAAGTTACTAATCAATATTTTCTCGAGCATATTTGTGGTAGGACATATTTTTCACAACAACCACATGAAAGATTTTATGGAAACTATTTGAAGATGGGCATATTCAATGATGGCTTAAGACCTGGAGCAAGCAAGTACATTGCTCCTCCATGAGCAAGGTTTAAGATAGATGCAAAGCCGAAAACCCTTATCAAGAGGGTTCTAAAATATCTCACTCCTCCAAGGGCGAGATTTGGATGGGCCAAATAAGTTGTCGAGCTTATGACTGTAAACAAATGCTTCTTGGGAGGTAGCCCAAGTTCCTTCTTATTTTTGTTTATGCTTTTCTCTTGTTTCATAATTTTAGCTTTTTATTTTTCTTAATTTCAAGGGAAGGAGTATGATTTTAGAGAGTGACTCTTGGAATATCCTTTGATAAGGCATGAAGAGGAGCAAAAATAGAGTTGGTGGACACATTCTGGAGCTTGCCACGGCTGTCCGTGCCCAACAGCATGGGTCCTGCCAAGCTCGAGGTCCTATCAAGGGTTGCCCATGCCCAGTGGCACGGGTTGTGCCCCATTCGACATCCTCACCACGGGCACTCGTGCCATTAAGCATGGGACGTGCCCAGGTTCCAAAGCCTACCACAAGCACCCGTGCCAGCCGGCATGGGCCTTGGCAGGCACTAGTGGGATTCACAACACCCAACATGGGTCGTATCGGTTGGCACGGGCTGTGTTGTGCGCTAAAAAAAAGGGAGAACTTGATCTCTTTCGTGCCAAATTTTGCCAAGATCAAGAACGTGCCATACCTCCCTTGATCTCACTTCTTTCCTTTCTCATAACCCTAACCCCTTACTTGATTTTTCTTATCTAATTTTCTCTTTTAGGATTCAAAGTTGAGGAGGAATATGAATAATGGATAGAGGGGTGCCTTTGACACATGAATGACTTAAATATTTGGCACACGTCACTTGGTAACTCCTCTCACTCTAAACTTTGAAACATTGAAAAAATTAAGTATGAGGGAATGTACATACTTTGGGTTAATAGTTAGTTTTGTCATGTTTCTCGTTGTGTAATAAATTTTTTCTTCTAGTTTGCATCGTATCAAATAGAAGCACTCATGCATGCCTTGTCCATTAAGTAATATTTTGATGTGTTTAGTATTAGTGTTATCATGTGGATGCATTCTATCATTTTTAGTGATTCATGTTTTTCTATCTAGTAGAAAAATTTTATAAAAGTGATGTTGAGTTGATTTTTGTTTCACCATATGCCTACTTGATAGTTTGACCATTACACTTCACTTTTGATTTATTTTCAAAAGGTTGATTTAGTACAACATAGTTATGATTCATTTTATTGGGCTAGTACCATGGTGACCATAGGTGACTCTTTCCCAATATTTTAGTTACTGGTTCATGCGTGATTTGTGATAGCTCATTTGGAAAAATCGAAATCTCAAGTGAGAGGAAAAGAAAATAAAATATTTGAGATGCAATAAAATATTTGAGTGAAAAGGAAAAAATAAAAATGAAAAATGGTAATAATGGGATAGAAAACAATTATCATTGGTGGAAAGGATAATATGTCCATTTGAGACTAAGTTAGGTTACTAGGGAATCATTTATCCATTTCTCTCAACACCAAACATACCTTTGAGACTTTGTGCTGGAAAAGGGGACGAACTTTGCGTATGGCAAGTAAGTGTCTAACGCTAGAAACTATGGGAGCACAATGGAATGATGATTTGACTAGGAAGGAACTTGCAACCTTAAGAACAAACTATACACTGTGCACCTAAGCTAGCTCGTTAGGCTTGGTGAAACTAATTGAATACCTTTGCTTAAAGATGATACTACTTGATAGGATTAGATAAACTTATTGAAATTTGGGAGATATGAATTCACATGCATTCTTGATATTGATTTTTGCTTAAGGACAAGAAAAGGTTCAAAGTTGGGGATTTTGATGTGTGCATTTCATATAGATTTTTTATCATAGTTTGACACACATCCTATCCTATTTTATATGAATATATTTTATATTTTCATCTTTGTGTGCTTCTTTTTGTTATTTTTAGTTTGGAGAACCGCTCTTTACTTATTTTCATTAATAGGATGTGAATTTGGAGCTAAAAATAGAGCATTGAAAGTGAAGTGGAGAAAGGAGCCGAACACATGAAGCACCCACAAAGAAAAAGGATTCAAAAGCCCATCAAAATAAAGTTATAATCAAGGAACATTCCCCGATAATGTCCCATGACATGAGCGTGCTCATATGGAAGAAATAGAGTGCAAAACGATGCTAAAATGACCCCAAATAACATCAACCATGGACCCCTGTGTTGTTGGGCACATGCATGGTAATTTTGGGCGTTTTCCCAAGCTGAACATGGGTACCCGTGTGCCCGTGTTGGGCACCATGGGCCGTGTTAGTCTCTACCTACACTATGGACCAAATTTTAAATGACTACAACTTTTAGTTCGATTCGAACCATGGGTCGTACAACATATGAAAATGTAGATAATTTCAAGATCTACAACTTTTCTTTAGGGTCTAATCCAAGAAAACCAAATATAATGGTCGAAAAATTCAGTTTGGTGGAGCCCTATATATCTGGCAAAATCTACCCTTCTCGATCCAAACTACAGACCAAACTTCGAAGGACCATAACTTTCGAATCATTTGGATCCAAAAGTTGAACCATCTATCAAATGTAAATATTTTCAAGATCTACAACTTTGATTCAGGGCCCAACCCGAGAAAACTAGATCTAAGGGTCGAAAACCCTATTTTAGTGGAGCCATATAAACTTACAGATCTGGATCACTTGAGGGGAGGTATAAAAGGGTCAAGCAAACCCTTGGTTGACTACTTTTGGACCAGAGGACTTCATTCTCCTCCTTGAGCCATCATCTTTATCCACTCCGGCAATATGTCCACCTCCGGTGCAAGGGAATCACTTCGAAGATACCGAGAATCTTCTCCCTAGGCATCTCTCTATCTCTATTCATTATTTTCCTTTGTATGAACGCTTTTATTTGTGTCTTTGGATTGTTATTCCTTTATTATAAAGTAGTTTTCATAATTCTAGGAAGTAGTTCTCTTATTATAAAGTAGCCCTTTTGTTATATGAACATCTTTTTGGTTAATCTATATATTTGCATGTTTTTTTGATGAAATATGTGTTTATGGTTCGGATCTACCGTGTTAACACGATTTCGATGCCAAAAATATGAGATTCATATCCCATGAGGGTTTGAGGACGAACTGAAGGGAGAACCCGACTCTCCGGCCCATAGAATATTGAGACACGGAGAGTCGGATACAAAAGTGCAACCTTGTTTACTGCGATGAGCCCTATGCCATCACAGAGCTTAATAGATTAAACTTAATTTGTTGTAGACAATGATTAGGACTGATACATCATTATAGAAGCAAAAGTTTACATTGAATACCATAGGATGGTCTACGTACAAAAATATCCATTGAGGATAGGAAAATAAATATAAATTAGATGTTTACAATCAATTGGGTGAAACTGAAGTCCTAGGATCACTTCATCCTTCACTCACTCTTGTGATTGAGCTTTCTTCTTTGCCTCTTCCTCAATTCTCTCGTGCTTAGCTCTCTCACACTCTCAACTCTCTTTCTCTCCTTCTCACTTATCTTGTGACCACACACTCGTGATCATCTAGATAACCTATTTTGTCAATCCGATTAGTATTTGATTCACAGTTCTCGTGGGATCAATATCTTTTATTACTTGACTAAGCTTTCGTGCACTTGCGAATTTACCACCATATCATGTGGCGTAAAGTGGGCAGTATAGTATAGTATAGTATATATATATATATATATATATGGAAATGCATTTGATGGTCAATTCTTAACTTTTAATGTTGGTATTTATTTATGTTTATAACTTTAATGTGAATAAGCTAACTAGGAAGTTATTCATGAAAGAGGTAAAATCACTTTAGAAAAAGAGACATTTCCCTAAAATTCTTAAAAACATGAAGACTCCTCACTCTTTAGTTTTTATTATTTGACCACAAAATATGTCCATACTCAATTAGACGAAAATTTATTCTTCAAAAATATAAAATTAAGTTTCTTTACGTAGATTTGTTATACAAATTTAAATCTTAATTTAATTAAAAGTGTAAATGTAACACTTCTATTATAAAATCCTTTGATTAATAATTTAAGATCACATCATGTGATGAGCCTCAAGATGATAAAAGATGAATACGTTCATTCCCAGTGTCTTCGTTAATTCATTTCAGAACCAATATAGAGGAGGTAGATCACGAGCGACTACTAGCCTTTGAAATAATGACTAGCACATAATGGAAGTATTTACCTTGATTTTATCGAAATTCGAACCCCAGATCTCATGATGATAATACTTCATATGCTAATTAGTAGACCATTCCCACTATAGGAAGGAATAAATCAGGCAAGACTCTCATTTGGAAAGGTATTTTTCATCGATTTCCTTACTCTATGTTGTAAATCTACTGCATCATTAATTATTGACTCGGCTACGCCCATGAACAAGATTGACTCTATACAAAAAATGATAATCCCAGTTAGCCTCATTGACTATCCTTGGGGTGACCGGCCCGACCCTACGAAAATTTTCCACCGCCCACCAGGGTAAATCGGGAAGCGCACGCGGCAGCCAACCCAAACGCCCAGCATCCTTTGATTGCGCTCCTCATTTGGAGGAAAATTCCTGCAAATACGTCGTAGCTGAGGATCGAACCGCGGGTGCCTGAGTGATAACCTGGATGTCCTACCGTGACACCATGCCCCGGGGACAGATTGACTCTATACAAATTCATATATACGATGGTAATTAAATCAAACATTCATATTGAGACACGGAGAGTCGGATACAAAAGTACAACCCTATTTGCTGTGATGAGCCTTAGGTCATCACTGAGCTTAATAGATCAAACCTAATTTGTTGTAGGCAATGATTAGGACTGATACACCATTGTATAAGTAAAAGTTTACATCGAATATCATAGGATGGTCTACGCACATAAATACTAATTGAGGATAGGAAAACAAATGTAAATTAGGTGTTTGTGATCAATTGGGTGAAACTGAAGTCCTAGAATCACTTTATCCTTTACTCACTCCTCTGACTGAACTTTCTTCTCTGCCTCTTTCTCAATTCTCCCGTGTTTAGCACTCTCTCTCTCTCAACTCTCTTTCTCACTTATTCTTGTGACCACATACTCGTGATCATCTAGATAACCAATTTTGCCAATCCGACTAGTATTTGATTCACAGTTCTCTTGTGATCAATATCTTTTATTACTTGACTAAGCTTCCGTGCACTTACAAATTTACTACCATATCATGCGGCGTAAAATGGGCAGCATAGTGTATATATATATTTATTAGGGAAATGTATTTGATGGTCAATTCTTAACTTTTATTGTTGGTATTCGTTAATATATATATATATATATATATATATATATATATATATATATATATATATTAGGGAAATGCATTTGATGGTCAATTCTTAACTTTTAATGTTGGTATTCGTTTATATATATATATATATATATATATATATATATATATATATATATATATTAGGGAAATGCATTTGATGGTCAATTCTTAACTTTTAATGTTGGTATTCGTTTATGTTTATTAACTTTAATGTGAATACGCTAAATAGGAAGTTATTAGGTAAAATCATTACTTTCGAAAAAGAGCCATTTCCCTAAAATTCTTAAAAACATGAAGGCTCCTCACTCTTTAATTTTTATTATTTGATCGCTAAATATCTCCTTAGATGAAAATTTATTCTTCAAAAATATAAAATTTTCTTTACGTAGTTTTATTATACAAATTTAAATCTTAATTTAATTTAATTGAAAGTGCAAATGTAACACTTCTATTACAAAATCCTTTGATTAATAATTTAAGATCACGTCGTGTGATGACCCTCAATATGGTAAAAAAATGAATACGTTCGTCCCAATATCTTAATTAATTTATCTCAAGATCAATACGGATGAGGTAAATCACAAGTGACTATTAGTCTTTGGAATAATGACTATTATCTCGATTTTATCATAATTCGAATCTCAAATCTTATGATGATACCACTTTATGCGCGTTAGTCATTAGACTATCTTCGAGTAAATCAGGCAAGCCTCTCTTTCGGGAAGGTATTTTTGATTGATTTCCTTACTCTATGTTGTAAATCTACTGCATAATTAATTATTGACTCGGCTACGCCCAGGAACAAGATTGACTCTATACAAATTCATATATACGATGGTGATTAAATCAAACATTCATACTAAAAAATATTTACGTTCGTTCAAAAATAAAAATATTAATAAATTTGAATAAATAAAATAAGCATAAATACACCTAAATTCGGCTCATTTACTCTCTATCGACATGCAAAAAGCTAAAATATAAGGAAATAAAAAACAAATAAATAAAAGAAGAAACATGGTGGAGGCACCCTGCCCTAACCGCGTCTCTCGTCGATCGCCGCTCCTTCGCTTCCTCGGCGACTGCCAAAGGTGCGATTTTTCATCTCCGCTCACTGCCTGTTTGCGCATCCCTGTCTTCTCAGGAGTTTCAAACTTGTTTATACGGATCTTGGTCTTTGCTTTTTGGCATTGAGGGATCTAAATGGGAGCCTTTGGTTCTCGGATCCGTCCATGGGAACTTGTAGACAATGTTCGGCGGGGAATGGAAGGATATTGACGCGAGGATACTTTGAGTGAGGACATCGAGTCAGACCTTGTATTTTGCGTGGCGTTTGGATTCTTGTCTGATCGGTCTAGTAGGTCGTAATGAAGTTGAGCAGCTTACTTGTAGCTGACAATTCAGTTCTTTCTATTCATGCGAACATTTTTTCTTAATATTCTGTTGGGAGCGTCGTTCTATCAGATTACGCTTATCAATGCAACTAAGATCTTCAGAGCAGATTTGGTATTTCCTGTATTTTGAAATGTTCCATAGATCATTCTACATTGAACTAAATAACTTATGATTTTATTAGTTTTTCAAATTACTTCTATTTTTATTTACTTCTCTGCCACAGTTTGAGGATGCATCTTCTTATTGTATGGGTGAAGCTTGGGGAGTGTGAAAAATTGATTCTTACCATGCTAATCCTGGTGTCTAAACTATTAGAAGATGATCTCTAGAGGACAGCTGGTTCTAGTGTATAAAAGGGAACTTTGTGGGGCATACAATTTTTTGCCATGGTGATGACACTTGTTTTGAGTCACAACACTTGAAGGGTCTTTTCCTCCCGTCTACCCCTTTTATAGTTTGCAAAAGAAGTCCATGTGGCCACATAAATCAATGTTAGGCTTAACTGCAGATATCCTGCATGTGATGTCATTTTGAGATCAGATTCAGGATGAGGTCAGATTATATATTACTTGGGTTGGATATTCATTTTGGTTAGGAACACTCTAGGTGTCCCCACGTGTGGCATGCATCCCATATATGCAGTGATTCCATATATGATTGACTTTGGCATTCCATTTGCATTTGGAAAGTGCATTTAAGAAATGACTTTGTGCTAAAATATGCTGTGTCAAAGTAATTTAGTCTTTGGTACTTTGTATCTCAAAATTACTAATGTATAGTGTTTGGTGAGAGTGTACTGTAGTAATTAATTAGAATCATAGTTGTCAAAAGCCAGGTGCAAAAAAATGCTCAAGGGTCCTAGGACTTAAAGCGCTTTACGGAACAAAGCACAATAAATAAAATATATATGAATATGTTATAGTGATGAAATCAATAATAATCAATTAATAAACTAAAAAAAATACATAGTAAAAAAATGCAAAAAAAAAGTAAAAGATAATTTAACAGAATGTAAATAGATTTATATGAATTAATAAAATTTATTAGAATTTTTTAAATTTTAAATATATTTTTATATATTTTATTGAGATGATTTAATTAGGGTTTATGAAAACATGTTCGAATTATCCCATTTAAGTTGGGAGTTGATTGAATTAATCAAATCCCATACCCAAAGTTCGAGTTTGAATTTACTCGAGGATATCGCGATGCCCACGACCCCTTTATGGTGCCGGAGTTGTTGTGGGACTCTCCCACCTGCCCCAAAGGCGTTGCCGGACGCTCCCGCCTACGTCGGAGACATCGTCGGACGCTTCTGCTAGTGTCAGAGCTGTCGCATGACGCCTTTGAAGTCGCTGGGAGTGTCCAGCGAAGCCTCTAGTGCCACTGGGAGAGTCCTGCGATGCCTCCGACGCCACTAGAAAATTTAAAACAGAAAAAACATACAGAGAAAAGAAAGAGGAAGCTCAAAACGTGCTTGCTTGCGCTTTTGCGTGAGGCGCAAAGACTCGCACGCTTCATAGAACTGGTATGCTTTCGAGTTCTTTGCAGCGCAGTGCCTACGCCTCGCGTCGCTTGGCACTTAAGTTAGCAAAGCCCTCACTTTTAACAACTATGATTAGAATAAGTTGTTTAATATTAATTGAAATAAACTAAAATATGCATCTCTATTTTTTATAATTTTTTATTACTATGCAATACAAAGTAATATTTATGTGTAATTATTATTTCAAAACACGTATTTATTTAGTGATTAGATTATTGGTTTAATTTTATTTATGAAACTTAATATATGATTTAATGTATATATTTAAGAAGTAAAAGAAATAAATTGACTAATAAAAATGGCATTTATTTTATAAGTTATTTGTTAAAAAATTATGAAATTATAAATAGGTATTATTATATGAATATTCATTTTAATTGACAAAAAAAATTAATTTTAATTTTTGTATACTAATTTATGTCTTTATAAATAATAATTTATATGTTATATTGTTATTTTGTGTTAATATAAAATAAATTTAAATAATAAATATTCAGATATTAAATATGATTTTATAAAATAATTTAAGATTATATTTATATCACTAATTTTCTAAAATATACAAAACTCAATTTTATAGATTCTAGTTTGTACTATTTATTAAATTTTTTATATTATGTTTTGAAAGAAGTTAAACACCATTTTGTGAAAGTATCTTTGGGAATTCTCTTGTATGGATCGGAAAAGTGGCTTCGAGAATGCCATGAACTCAATAGAATTCTTTAGGCATAATTTACCCAACACTGGATTTCACTCCAAAGGTGCTTGGGACGTCAAAAGCACTTTGGCAAAGCATTCCCAAACCCATCTTAAGTGTACAAGCATGGAAAATTGATACATTTGTACCGACTTGCATGATATAACACTGAAAAGTTACTATAAAAAGTTATCTCAGTTAGACTTGATAAAGATGCTTTCACTCAATTTGCAACTTCTGTCATCTTTTGTAGTGCTGTAGCTTCATTCTTATAGTTGTTAATATTTAGCTTATAGACATATAGTAGTTGGTTGGATTTACAAATTTATGGACTAAAAGTAACATATATCTCTATTTATGAGTTTCCTGTTTTAGTAGATTGAACTTTGTACATTTTAGGTTGGGTTTTTACTGCCTTATATGGTGCTAGAAATTCTCTGTTTGGAATTCAGGTACTGGAATGTTAGTTTGGTTTAAAGAGTAGATCAAGGACATATTCTTTCCTTGATTTCCTCAAACTGATATCTTTTTTGTAGCTCTTACTTTCTTGATGAACCCATCATCAAAGCTTCTAATTGTTTAACTTGAAAAATGGACGTACATAACTAGTTTCTGTGCAATTAGTTCTCTAGATGATTATTACCAGTGGTCCCTTCTGGTTATGTAGCCCATGAAAACAGTGGAGTAATTTCCTTTCATATTGGTTGTAGAGCAATTGATTAGATTTTCTATGAGAGATTGTTAACGGTTATGTTTCTATCTATCCAGAACATAGTCGGGAATTGGGATTACTCTAGCACATGCTTCTTCATGGAGCATGACATAATTATTTACTTGATAATGCATGTATGCTGCTTACATTGTTATCTAATGTACGTGTTGAACTTATGGAAACAAAATGATCAATTTTAGAAATTTTAATTAGCATTTCTGCTATCAGATATTGCTATTTATGCTTTTCTGTCCTACTTTAGAATTTACATGATTCTCTTTTTCTGTTTCTTTTCATGCCATTAGTGTGTAAAGTAATTCTATAAGCACCCTTTTATGTGCATGCAGGGCTTCTTTATGTTAGCTTGAATTTCACTAACAAAGTTGTATAAGGAAATGGAGGACTCTGGAATATCAAGTTTTTGGGGACCTGTGACATCCACTACAGAACTATGCGAGGAAAACTATGCATATTCTTCATATATTGCTGAATTTTACAACACTATATCAAATATTCCTTGCATTCTTTTGGCACTTGTTGGTCTAATAAATGCTCTAAGCCAAAGATTTGAGAAAAGATTTAGTGTTCTTCATATTTCCAATATGATCCTAGCAATTGGGAGCATGATCTTCCATGCCACACTGCAAAATGTGTAAGTCTGTTTACTCATCTCTAAGCTCTTATCATAATAATAGTGTCTTTTTAATTGTACTTCTCTCCATATCTTCATATTCTGCTAGCATCACCTGATTAGATATGTAGGATCTAAAACCAAAACTAGATAGCTGGGAGAGGTCATTCCTTGTTTACTTGCTCTTGAGGGACTCTTGTTTTCAAATACGGCAAAAATTTTAATTCCGCTTGAGGATTGGCAGTGACAAGTGTCACGAATGAAGCCACTACCTCACGACGTCCACTGCGAGGTCTCGGAGGCAATTGAGAGGTTGAGACATCCTCTTTTTTAGAAATTTATTTATTGTTAATCTTTTTTTAAAAAATTTACTTATGTATTTATTTTTTCATTTCTAACTGTTAATTTATTTTTTTTTAAAAAAAATTCTCTTTGATTCGTTAATTTTTTTCTCCTTCAACAATGAGGGTAAACAAAGAGGAAAATAACCTCTTCTTTAACAGTGGTTTATTTTTTCCTCCATCTATCCATGAAAAAACTCTCTCTTAAATAATGGCTAAGTTTTTCTCTCTATCTATCCATAAGGTAAATAAAAAAATAAACCTCTTTAAAATGGAGGAAACAAATTGTTAGAAAAATAAAAAATTAAATATAATATAATTTATATCCTTATAAAATTTACTACTATGACTTAAATTATTATATATATAAATTTAGTATAATTTTAAATTGATTAAAATAAATCCAAATTAAATTAAATTTAAATCTACTTGATCCTGTTATATCTATTTGAAGGACTTTAACTTATTTTGAATTAACTTTAACTCAATAAACATCAAATATTTTATAAGATAATATCAAAATATGAACTCGACTTTTAACAACTTAAATATAACTCAATAATAAGTATTTATAATAATCAAATAGTAATAAAATTAAATTTTAATTAATATATTTATATGTAAAGTACTAAAATTGCATTGCCACTACACAATAATTTACTGAACCATATCGTTTCGGTTATAAACTGAAAATTCGGCATGACTCAAAATTTTAAACCTTTGTCTTAAGTGTTTACCGACATATAATGAGTTGAATTACAAGAAGTAGTCTAATTTAATTTGATGTTGAAATACAACTTGATTGTTGCAAAGCATAGACTGAATTGGAATTAGAAGGTTTACATTTGTGATAAACATTCTTCCAAAGCCCGTCTATTTGATTGTTACTTAGATATTGATGGTTGGTACTTTAGAATACAACGCTTTGGTGGTATAATAGAGTTACATTATATTTGTGATGATTTTAGACTTGGATTTCCTGGTCCTCTCTGGTTTGCATTGAACAATAGTTGGCTTAAATTCTTGTGCACAAAGTCCCATTGCACTATTTCGGACAAAGCTTAATTCTTTGTGAGCATCAGATTAATCGAAGTAAGATTGTTAATACTTGGATGGGTATATTAATTGGATAAAAAAAAAAGAATCAATAGTGATGGATAAAGTGGAGTGCTATTGAGTTTCCACATAGTCATACTAAGCATATGCACTCAAGGATATGCAGTCTAGGTGAATCAGCATTGGGATTGAGCAACTATAAAATTCCAGCATCTTTCTCCTTGGATCAATCAGATTTATGAAACTGGAAAATTGGTAAATAATTGAATTTCTAGATAATAATGACAATATAGGAAAACCATCAGCAAAAATAAGCATGTATATTCCTGTTTGCTTTGATGAATTGGTAGTAAATTAGGGGAAAACATAATTTAGAATAGTTTATTGTTTACCATATATATATATATATATATTTTAAGATACATTTGACTATATTTTAGGTATTGGATACCATAATTCGAGAATGCAAATCATTTTTTTTATAATTATTTGATTATCGATTTGATTTTGTAGTTAATGTTTTTATTGACATCCTTACTATCCTGCTATATTGACATAGGGTGTGAGTATTCAACATGAGTACCAATTTAATGTTTTTATTGATATACTTACTATCTAGCTATATTAATGCAGGGTGTGAGAATTCAACATGAGTATAAATTTAGATATTAGAATTTTCTTAAAATGAGGACATGGTGACTATCATAAAAGGGTCCAAATTTAGACACAAGTACTAAGAGCATCCATACCAGTTTTTCTATAATATGTCTAAAATTTGGGGCAAACCATCCACTTTATTAAAAATTTAGGTAATCATTTTTCATTACACACTACATTAGTTACTCTAAAATTTCCATTATCTTCATTTTTTTTTTATTTTCTTCTCTCTCTTCCACTTTTTAAATTATTTATTATTATTTTTTTCCTCTCCCTATATAATATTTACTTTTCATTACCCAATCCATTCCCTTTATTTTTTTTCTCTCCCAAATTAAATGATATTTTAATGTTTAGGGAATGAATTTCATTTCTTAAATTTAAAGAAGTACTATTCATGAAATCTAAATTTAAGGAATGGATAGGATAGCCGATGCAAAGGGTTTTTATGTAAAATGTAAAATTTAAGATAAATTCGGTATTTAGGGAAGCTAATGTGGATGCTCTAAAATACAATGATCTTACAAATTAATGGATTCTAACTCATATAGTACATTTCCTAACTCAATTAACAGCCCCCTAACTTATTCAATGAAGACAACTCAAATTTTTGTTTGGAAAATCTAAGCATGAATTGAACCACATCAATTTCTACACCACTTATAACCCTAATGTAACTTTCAATCCTATTGTTCCTCATTGTCTCAACATGAACTGAACTTGATACAGGAGCAGTGCTGAACCTTCTCCCAAGTTGCAAGCTAGCTTGGTCTCCCTCTCTTTGCACACCACCATAATGTGCAATGCTGCTATCTTCCTCATCAAGACATAGTCCTCCAATTCTTCCTCCTTTTCTTCCCTTCTCTCTCTTATGTTTCCACTTCTTCCTCCTTTCTTCCCTTCCCACTCCATTTTTTTTATTGTTACTTTTTTTTTTCTCCCCTCCTACTCCTTTGTTTCTCTGCTATAACAATAGAGCTCGATTTTGGTTAAGACCAATCCAGCTTGTTGGACTCATTTTTCATACTTGAAGCCATATTGTGTTGTGTGAAATTGAACAAGAAGAGAAAATTGCCAAGTTCAAGTGAGAGAGATATCAAAAAAATATTGTTATATACTACTATTGGTTTAAGTTTTCCTAATAACTAAAATATATGACTCAAGTTTTCCAAGGCAACACTGACCTTAGCTATTCACACTGATGACAAGGTGACTTTGACCCTTGTGATCCACAATCATTTGTAAGATTGTTTGATTTTCTACCAATTCTATCTTGGCATTGCGCATTTCATGCATCTTTCCTTGGATCTGAGTTGATATCAGTACATTTTGTTCTTATGAAGGGTTATGACTTGGAAAATGGATTAACCTTGATCCACTTTGATCCAACTCTGCTGATCTGACTAAGAATCAACTGATACTGATAACTATGGTTTGAAGTGCGGTAATCTCTATATGAGATTGTATCTTGAATGCATATTACATATTCATGTGATCAAATTCATGTCCAATCCAATAAAAAATATTATTTTTTGATCAAACCAATCTGAATTTCTAATATACTGATGATGAATTAGGTGAGTGATGAGAAATTTAATGATGAGTGATATTTTGCAACATAAATCCATTATAGAATGGATTAATGATTGCGAACCTTTTTAAAGCACAATCTATTGGTTGCCTTTGCTAAAAAATATGTAGTTGTATATGTGAACACAATTATTTATATTGTTTATTATGTGATATAAAATTTTCTTAACTGAATAGCATAGAATGATTAATTTGAAATTTTGTGTAATCAATGTGAAACCTTTTAGTAAACATTTCTAAATTGTTTTATTTGGTAGATATAAAATTTTCTTTAAATGAATTACTTTTGCATTAATTTCTTAGTTTGATTAATTTGGTAGATTATAATAGACGCAAACATAGTTGTTTTTTTTTATGAAAATTTTCAAAATGCCTATAAAGTTAGATTGTTTTCAAAATTTCCCCATGGTTTCACTATCATCAAAATATGGTCTATTGCTTTCCTTTTTAAAAATGCCCCCCTTTTCATTTACAAGTAACAAAGAGGTTAACAACATGAGCAAAGGCATTGAGAGGGGCATTAGATAACCAAATGAAGGTGATGGAACCCCAAAGCATGCTCAAAAAAAAAAGGGTAGCCTGGTGCACGAAGCTCCCGTCATGCGGGGTCCCGTGGAAGGATCCATTGTACGCAACCTTACCCTGCTTTTTGCAAGAGGTTGTTTCCAGGATTCGAACCCGTGACCTTTTGGTCACATGACGACAACTTTACCGTTGCGCCAAGGAACCCCAAAGCATGATCACAAGTGAAAAATCCTTTTTTTGCTTGATGAATAAGCAAAGTATGGAGACAAGGTTAATTCGAGATGGGGAATGTAAACATGGTATTCAGTGATCTTAAGGAACATGGGCATGGAGTGATTGAACTGAAAATTTTACTAATAACAATTGCAAGAAAGTAAGATGTTTCTTACAATTTCTTTCCATTTATTAAAATCCTTACAATTCCAATTAAATTATCTTTCATTTTATCTCTCTAATTTTAATTTTAAAGTTCTCTCCTTTCTGCTAACATTCTCTATGTTGATCAATGACTAGCCTTTGTAGCTCATTTACAGCTTTGTTCCCTCGTTGCCACCCTCTTGCACCTTCCCTATCTTACCACCCCTTGAAATGCCCACCCTACCTTTAGTGCCGACGTGACAGCCACCAGTGGGTAGCATTGTTTGTGCTCTTGTTGTGTTTCTTTGTCACTGTCGTAATTGGTCTCCAATGCTACCCTCGCCAGTGATGCTTACTTCTAATGTTGTCCATTACTTGTTATGAAGAGGTGTGCATCAAGGAGGGAAGGGAAACCTTGGGGGTGTGTTTTGACAATAGTGCAGATGAAGCAATTTGAAAAAGCAACTAAACCTTAGGGAGCATTCTATTTTCTTTTCTTTTTTATAATTTTAATTACCATTTTCAGAATGGGGTGAATATTTATTATCACTTCAAAGTTCAACCTAGGAAATAATATATGTACTATTATAATGTCTAGTGCATATATTCTTCTAATATAGGAATACCTAATATATACAAATTAATATAACTTAAACATGAAGTATTAATGACAAATTATGGTTACTAATGTTTGGTTAAAGTTATATACCTAAAATGCCCATATTGTATTTTTATCAAATTATTATTTTTTTCCTGTATTTTCTTTGCATCACTTTCAAATGATATTTTTATTTCCTTTTGATTTCTTTTTCATCAACAAATGTTATCTCCAAATATTATAAAATTCATTATCAAAATAGTGGTTGACCTAACTACATGGGTGAACGTATGATCTTATCCCCTTCATTGAGCTCTATGCAACACTATATTACTGATATATCCAATTGATCTTTTTTTAACATTAACTATATTTTTCTTTGATCTCTCAGTATATTTTATACTATATATGCCTTCTGCTTTAATAGATTCAACTTGTCTAACTATATGATTTATGGTTGCCTTTGTTCATGCTTGCCAATTCATTTTCTTTCATTTTATTGGTAGTATATTTAATTGTTTCTGAATAATAGTATTTTATCTTTCTAATAACTCCACATATAGATCTTAGCATTACATCTCTTTATTTCTGTTATGTTTTTTTTTTCTTCTAATAGATCAACACTCAGTTTGGTTGGGTGTACATAATCTTATAAAATATTCCTTTAAGCCTAGTGGCATACGACAAGCACAAATGACTTGAAAAACACCCCTCCCTTTCATCCACCCTTTTTTAACTTATTAATAATATCTTAATCAATATAGCCGACACCCCTCCCTTTGGTTGTTGTTGTTGAATAATATCTTAATCACGCTCTTTTGTTGTATAAGGATTTAAGATGTCAAAACTTGAACATTTTATGTCCACCCATCTTAACTAGACCCTACAAAGATACAAATTTGCAATTGCCTTTCAAACTTCTATTTAAGAATTTTATCCTTGCAAAACATAGAGCCTTTCATGCATGCCGTGGAAAGTTTGTTCCTCTTAAAAGAGTTAATGGTGATCATTGACAGTGATGTCTATACAGGTCATAATTGCATTTTTATTTTAAATAAAAAACAGTCATTATTAAGTTTGAGACCTCAATCACACTTGGGTTAGATTTCAATTTCAATTTCAATTTCAATATAAAAATTTCCATGGGGACAATGATGTTTACTCTTGAGACATTGCTGCCTTAAATGCTTTAATGCCTTAAGTTTTGTTTGTGTAAAATTGGACTAAAATTTTGTCTCATAAAACTTTTGCCAAACAACCTTGGAAAATTTAGATAGTGGTGTCTTTCGTATCATCTCAGTCTTCCTCTTGGTTTAGGACATATTTAAATGTGCTACCACCCGTACTTCTGTTCATGTTTGAACTGCTTGAAATGACTGCTTATTTTACAAGATCATAAGTTTCTATCTTCTTATAGTGCACTTGTTTATCAGATAAATTCTTTACAAGTGTTGGGTCATGTTTATGCATCGGATAGTGGCATAATTTTCTATGCTTCTGTGATCTCTTCCAGACTACAGCAGAGTGATGAAACTCCAATGGTATGGGAGATGCTGCTATATCTTTATGTTATTTACTCACCAGACTGGCACTATAGAAGCACTATGCCGACTTTTCTTTTCCTATATGGTGCTGCCTTTGGCGTTATTCATTTCTTTGCGCGCTTCGGAATAGGTTTCAAGATACATTATATCATCCTTTGTCTTCTCTGTGTCCCCCGGATGTACAAGTATTACATACAAACAAAAGATATAGCAGCTAAACGGCTAGCCAAACTCTTTGTGACGACATTTTTACTGGGGGCTTTATGCTGGCTGTTCGACAGAATCTTCTGCAAGAAATTAATTCATTGGTATGTCAACCCTCAGGGCCATGCGTGGTGGCATGTTCTTATGGGATTGAATTCTTACTTTGCGAATACATTTTTGATGTTCTGCCGTGCTCAGCAACGCGGCTGGGAACCACAAGTTGTTCGTCTCTTTGGCTTCTTTCCTTATGTGAAGATTCAGAAATCCAAAAAGCAGGAGTGAGAAGCCAGTTTGCAAAATGTTTTGACATTAGGTTGGTTCTTCCTTCTAAAACAGATGTTTGACATGATTTGTTAGTTAGAACATGAACTGGCACTTGCTTTGTAACATAACCAACTCTGCAATCCATGCTGACATGATGTAGTGGATGATGAATGAATGTCTCCTTTTTTTGAGGAAAAATTTCAGAGAATTATTTTTAAAAAAATTCTCCACTTGGAATGTTAAATCCTCTTAAAATTTGAACCATTTTATAATTTTGTTGTTGGATTTTTCATTAATTAAGTGTTCCATCAATCCTAATTCATTTAGATTTTTTCACCTTTATTAACTTTTTAGTCCACTCTCGTTAGCTGTTGGCTTTCTTGTGGTTCATTTGTACTTGTTGAATTTATCCGATGGTTAGTATGAGTTTTCCATGTGGTTCGGTTGAGTTGGGTTGGCAATATAAAAATACTTGGACATTTGGATTTTTTTATTTTATTTTTTCTTCTTTCTGTTAACATGTGGCTTTCAATTGATATTAAATGTCTAATTAATATCTTATTTATTATTATTAAATATATAGATTAAACATTAAAATTTTAAATTATAATCAACTTTGTTGGTTTGGCTAAATTTGATTAGGGATCAATTGCACTAATACAAACAATTGGCCAAGAAGGAATATTTAATACTTATGGTCTTATATGATTAGGAGTGCTTAAGTACACGTGAAGAGGGAGCATCACATGCCCCGGAGCATGGTGTGGCGGTATACCTGTGTAATGAGAGTTCCATTTTCTCACCAGGCATATCAAACTTCCACAGCACTTGAATTCCTTGTGATGCTGACCGCTTGTTTGGACTCATTTATGTTTTTTGAATTGAGTTATGATTCTTGCAGTGAAACTCCTTAGTGAAAACTTATCGCGATTGTGTTGGCACCTTGCGTGGCCACACCCATCTTAGCAAACCTCATCTAAAAATTTCACGGGCATGACTTCCTCTTTCACGGCCCGTGCCCTAACTCTCCTCCTCCTCCTCCTCCTTCCTCTTTCGCGAAAGATCCTCCCGTGCCCTAACTCTAGCTCCCGAGCTGCTTCTTCCTTCCCCTTCGAGAAGAGAGGAGCAAAGCCCGTCCCCTTCGTGCCCTAACTTCTTCAGCCGCAGCCTCACGTTCTCCTTTCTCTTCCTCCCAGTGAGGCCACCCACTTCTTCCCTCCCGTTCTCAAAGAGAGGAGCGAAGCCTGTCCATCCAAAAAAAAAATAGTGAGTTTTTTTTTTTGCAGTTCACGTTTTTGCTTCATTTGCATGCCCTAACTCCTTCTTCTTCCCTCTTCCTTCCCTTTTGCGTTTTTACTTCATTTGCATTTCTCCCTCTCCTGCCCTAACTCCTTTTTCTTCTTCCCTCTCCCTTACAAGGAGTCGAAGCCCTGACCTAGCTACGAGGTCAAGTTATGGCACCAGTAGACATGGAGCTTTGAATTTGAGCACTCTTTGAGATAATCAACTTCTATTCCTTTTCTTCTTCTTCTTCGACGCTTCCATGGTTTGGTAGGTGAGATTAAAATGTTCAGGTTCTGCCTTTTTGTTCAGTTATGGAGTGTCTTTGAGTTTTACTGGTAGGTGGGATTTATGCATTAACCAGCGGAAAGAAAATATTAATTAGGTTCTTATAATGTTCAGGTTCTTAAAATGTTTAGGTTCATATTCTTAAAATGTTCAGGTTCAAGTTCTTAAAATGTTCAGGTTCTTAAAATGCTTAGGTTCTTGAAGAATGCTCCATGTCCATGAAATTTTTAGGTGAGGTTCATTGAGATGGACGTGGCCACGCAAGGTGCCAACTCAGTCGCGATGAGTTTTCGCTGAGGAGTTTCACTGCAAGAATTATAACTCTTTTTATAAATATTGCATGCTAAGTTAATTGCTAAATATTGCATGCTAAGTTTATTATTGAATATTGCAAGCTAAGTTAATTGTTGAATCTTGCATATTAGTTTGTTAAGTCATATATCCTATTTAATTTTGTTTGGTTAAGATAATTTTATTTATTTCGGTGCTTGGTTAAGTTAATTTTATTTATTCCGGTGCGTACTCTCTATTAGTTGGTTTAGAATTATAACTGCCACTTGTAAAAATTGTAAAATGCTATTCACTGTATTAAATTAGATCCTACACTGAGATCATGTTACTGACCATCATGTTGGCTTGTTGCTGCCCACTTGACCTCTCCCCTGCCTTCTCCCGGCTGAGGGAGCTAAGCGAGAAAGGCACTTGCTAAGCGGCGACTCACTTTAATGGTGGTCGGGCGAGGCTAGCTGACCTCTCTTAGCATGAGAAGTGGAAGCCACTCCTTTTGAATTCTGCACCGAGGGCTTCGCAGCTAGTGTTGCCTCTTCTTCCAACTGTTGATCCCCATGGTTGTTTTGATGTGATCAACCAAGTTGGGTTAGATCCTGTTAGTTATTTGATTCCTGTGTTCTTAGGAGAGCAGGAAGTCGAGCGGAAGCCGCAGCTAGCAAGAAGGACGGCATGGGAAGGGAGTCGACGGGCTCGGTGCATCTGAAGGACGAGAGAGCTGCGGAAGAGTACTCCGGTGGATGAGAAGAACGTGCATGGCGTTCGAGGGACGAGAAGCCGGGACGGAATCCTGCTCCAGGAGAAGGTCAGGAATTGGGTTCGGGTGAACCCTATTCCGGTTGGCCACAATCACCCAAGTTATCGGAGCATCGGAAGCTAAAATGAAGCCAAAAGGAGCTGGAAAGCTAGCTGGAGGTGCCTTCAACGAAGTGCTGAAGGCGCCTATGCTATTTGTAGGGTTGGAGGTGCCTCCATCACCTTGAAGGCGCCTCAGACCAGTCCGAGGCGCCTTCAAGGGCATTGGAGGCGCCTCAGACCCAGTCTTCATGACCGTTTGCAACCGGATAGAGCTTTATCCGGTCAAACTGCTTGGAGGCGCCCTCAATCCTCTTGGAGGCGCCTTCGACACTCGGGATAAGTTTTCCAGGAGCTATATAAAGGCCCCTGGAGCTAGGAAATTAATCAATCAACTCAATATTCAATTTTTAGCAATAGTTTAGAGCTTTCAGTGTGTAAAAGGCTTCTCCGCCTTCAGAGAAGGAAATCTTTCTTACCTTTTTCATCGCTTTGGATTAATAACCCCTGGGTTGTAACCAAGTTAAATTCTTTGTCTTCTCTTTATTTATGTTAGTTTATTTCTTTATTATTATTGCATTTTTGAGTTGAAAGTCTTGAGGAGTGTATACTTTATTTTTCAAGTAATTCACCCCCCTCTTGCCGGCCCCGCTGCACCAACAAGTGGTATCAGAGTCCGACAGCCTCAGAAGGACTAACCGTCGACTGAAGCACAAAGATCAAGACGATGGCCGAAACAAGCATTCATCCTCCGAAATTCGACGGAGACTTCGCTACATGGAAACGAAGAATGGAGGTATTTTTTAAGACTGAGTTTGATATTCTTCTTATTATGAAATATGATTTTTCAACCCCCAAAGATAAGGAAGAATATAACTGGACAAAGAAGGAGCAAAAACGATTTCGTGGACAACGGAAAGGCGGAGTTCCACCTGCTCAGCGTTCTGCCGCCTCAGGAAGTAAGTCGGATCGAAAGCTACGACTCCGCTAAAGGCCTCTGGGAGAAATTCCTGGAGCTCCACGAAGGCACCTCAGAAGCCAAGTTAGCGAGGCGCGACATCCTCCAGACGCAACTGACAAACCTCCGGATGAACAACGGCGAAAAGGTAGCGCAACTCCAGGCGAGAATCAAGGAGCTGATAACGCAACTGACAAATCTCGAAGAATCGGTAACAAACCGAGACTCCATCCGGTATGCACTCAACGCCTTCTCAAGAACTCCAGAGTGAGCGTCCTTAGTAGATACTTACTACATCTCTAAGGACTTTGAGGTAAGTACTTTAGAAAGTTTATTCTCTACTTTCAAACTTCACGAGTCTCGAATTGCAAAGCCGAAACAATTAGAGAATTCAGACCTCAACGTTGCCCTACAAGACAAGATGGACGATCCCGACTCCGAAGCATTGATCGACGAAACTGAAGCGACTCTTTTGGTAAGAAAGTTAAATAAATTTATTAAAACTAATAAATTTAGATCGCAGTCGAAAAAGCATCATCGCAATAAAAGGACGGTCTGATGCTACAACTGCAATGAGGAAGGGCACATCAATGATGATTACCCAAAACTAAAGAAAAGGGACAAGGAGAAGTCTCAAAGACTGACATTCTCAAAGCACAAGAGTTTGAAGGCTACATGAGATGAATCATCATCCTCCGAGTCAAAAGTCGAAGCCTTCTCAGGAGTAGCACTAATGGCTAACCATCTCTTTGAAGATGACTCGGACTCAAAGATGAGCATAGATCAAGGGGAGAATCAGAAGAGGAGAGCTACGATGAAGGGGGAGCATCACCAAGTGAGGTAAGTAAGATACGTGCTCTCACCCCTACTCAGTTGATATGGGTTAGGTTTTGTGGGTCTTCAGATGAGGAAAGAAAAGGAAAAAAGAGTCAAAGGAGGAAAGCCAATAACGACCGATGCACACTCCAGAGCAGAGATAACCTAATATCGTCCAATACATGCCTGCCGAATGAAGGTAGGTCAATATTGGTCGATACATGCCTGTCGAACGAAGGTAGGCCAACATCGGTCGATACATGCCTATCGAACAAAGGTAGGTCAACATTGGTCGATACATGCCTATCGAACGAAGGTAGGCGAATATCGGTCGATACATGCCTATCGAACGAAGGTAGGCCAATATCGGTCGCTACATGCCTGCCGAATGAAGGTAGGTCAATATCGGTCGATACACGCCTGTCGAACGAAGGTAGGCCAATATCGGTCGATACATGCCTATCGAACGAAGGTAGGCCAATATCTGTCGCTACATGCTTGCCGAACGAAGGTAGGCCAATATCGGTCGATACATGTCTGCCGAACGAAGGTAGGCCAATATTGGTCGATAAGTGCCTATCGAACGAAGGAAGGCCAATATCGGTCGCTACATGCCTGTCGAATGAAGGTAGGTCAATATCGGTCGATACACGCCTGTCGAACGAAGGTAGGCCAATATCGGTCGATACATGCCTATCGAACGAAGGTAGGCCAATATCGGTCGCTACATGCTTGCCGAACGAAGGTAGGCCAATATCGGTCGATACATGTCTGCCGAACGAAGGTAGGCCAATATCGGTCGATACGTGCCTATCAAACGAAGGAAGGCCAATATCGGTCGCTACATGCTTGCCGAACGAAGGTAGGCCAATATCGGTCGATACATGTCTACCGAATGAGGGTAGGCCAATATCGGTCGATACATGCTGTCTGTATAAAGGTAAGTTAATAACAACCGATACGCATGTCAAAGCAAAGATAGCCCAAAATCGGTCAATACATGTCTGCCGAACGAAGGTGGGCCCATATCGGTCAATACATGCTTGTTGTATCAGGGTAAGTTAATAACGACTGATACATACTCCAGAGCAAAAGTAGACTAATATCGGCCAAAAGGATTAACGAATGCCTTAGAAACATGTTGAATAAAATATTATTACAAATAGAAGTCACATGAAGAAGAATCATACATGAATATATCGAATAGAATAATTTATGATGGAGAGTATATATTTTTTGGCGGGAAATATGCTTTCAGATTGTCTTGCAGGCGCTAAACGACAAAGAAGGTACATCTGGGGTACAGAAAAGATTCCTTAAAAATCATCTTCCTCAAGTACCAGCTGATGTCATAACGAACTCTAACAAACCGGGGTCCACTTCATGACTACGGAGGTTATATGAAGTGGTATAAAAGGGAGAATCCTCTCCGTTGGCTAGGTAAGTTCACATCTCTAATTCTGGGGCTACCGTTCATCTTCTTTCTTCTTCTTTCCTCGGCGTCAAGAGAGATTCCTAACTTGAGCGTCGGAGGGCCTAGCCAGGGATTCCCACCCCGGTCTTAGGTCACTGACGATAGTGTTGATTGGTCTCTTGTGCGTAGGGAGCCTCGGGAGCTTGAAGTGGGTCTCCTTCTCCCGGATCTCCTTCACGGTCAGCTTCTCAGACAGGATCAAATTTGGCGCTGTCTGTGGGAAACTTCACCTGAATCTGAGACTACGTGATGGAAGAGGCTGGGAAGTCGAACCTACTTACTATCAGTCGCGAAGATTTGGATCTCCTCATTAATTCTCATGTTCAGAAAGCCCTACAACAACAGCAGCAACAATTGCAAGCTCATACTGGGGCCACTTTGCCAACGGCTCATCATCCGGCGATATCAACTACGGAGCATCGGAAAGGAAAGGAGATGGAAGAAGAAGAACCTTTGTATTTTCCTCCAGCTACTGTTTCTCCAACCAGGCGTCCACGAGTTTCCTTCGCACTCCCTTGGATCTAGGGGGTAAGAGGCCTGTGTTCCAAGAGTCCTCTGGTGAGGCACCGGATAGAGAGAAGCGTAAGATTAAAATGATAACCAGTGATAGTTCACCTGAAAAGGTCATCTCCCCATTTTCACAAAGTATATTAGATGACCCACTTCCCAAGCGATATCAGAATCTGCAAATTGGAGAATATATTGGAACCACAGATCCGGAAGATCATTTGTTAAAGTTTGAGAATGTAGCCTTGTTGCAACAATTCTCCGATGGGGTGAAGTGTCGGATGTTTCTCACTACTCTTGGGGGAGCAGCGCAACGCTGGTTCAAGAGATTGCCTGAAAAGTCTATTCGAAAGTTTAAAGATTTTAAGAAAGTCTTTCTACATCATTTCTCCAGCAACAAAAGGTATCATAAGACCCCGTGGAGCCTATTCTCAATTAAACAGACGTCTAAAGAATCCATCCAGGCATATATTAAAAGGTTCAATCAGGTAGCTATAGATGTACCTAATGCTACTACTGAAATATTAGTAAGTGCTTTCTCTCAGGGCCTAAATGATAATGATTTCTTTAAAGATCTGGTAAGAAATCCTCCTGTTAATTTTGATTCCCTGATTGAACGTGCTACTGAGTTCATTAACGTAGAAGAAGCCCAAGCTGCTCGTAGGAAAGAAGGTGTTCCCTCTTCTCCTACTCATGTGAAGGAGAAGGCTCCGACCCCGGTACCCCCACCAAGAGGACCTAGAACTACTCATCCACCTCATCGCCAACCAGATTATCGTCCACAAGCTGTACAGCATGTAGAGATGCAACCGGAGGCACCGAGGAGATGGTGTACTTATCATAAAACTAGCAGTCATCACTCTGATGACTGTTTCGTTTTGAGAAATAGAAGAGTCAATAAAGAGCGCTATCAGAAACAGAACTATTACCGGCAACAATACCCCAGGCAGCAAAGTCCACTCAAACCGGAATATCACCCGGATGGAACCCGGCAAGAAGCAATGCCGGTCCCAGCGGCTACCAGCCAAGTATCAGATAAAGCACCTTCCGAAGCCACAATGACACGTCAGGAAGAGAATAGAAACAATGCTGCTCGGGGCAATATTAACATGATTACGGGCGGACCCACTGATGGGGATTCCAACAGAGCCAGAAAAGCACATGCCCGAAGATTGGAGATTCATGCAGTAGGATGCAGCATGGAACGAGCAGCCGGTCCTGAAATAAGCTTCGGGCCCAAGGATCTTGAGGGGGTAGAGATACCTCATGATGATGCATTAATCATCAAAGCTGTGATAGCTAACTACGCCATCGCCCGTACCTTCATAGACACTGGCAGCTCAGTCAACATTATATTCAAAAAGGCTTTTGATCAGCTACAAGTTGACCCCAGTGAACTTCAACCGATTGCAACTCCTCTGTATGGATTCACAGGCAATGAAGTGCAACCTTTGGGTCAAATAAAATTGGCCATTTCTCTGGGAGAGGAACCCCTGATGAGAACCAGGAGATCCTACTTTATGGTAGTAGATGCTCCATCTTCTTATAATGTGATATTGGGTCGGCCCGCCCTGAATGAGTTCAGGGCGGTCGTTTCTACTTTCTGTTAGAAGATTAAGTTTCCCGTGGAGAATCAAGTCAGAGAAGTACGGGGTGATCAAAAGACAGCCTGAAAATGTTATGTAGAAATCATTCGGACTGAGGCTAACACAGCTCGGAAGATTCAAAGAATGGAAGTTAATGCCATTCGTGAAAAGCAGCCTGTCCTGGTTTATGAGGAAAACGAAGAAGTTCAAATCCAGACTGGGCGTCCAGAAGCTACCACCTACGTTGCAGCCGATCTCGATCCTGATCTTAAAGCTGAGTTGGTGCAATGTTTGAAGAAGAATAATGATGTATTTTCCTGGACTCCCAAAGAAGTTTCGGGCATTTCTCCTGCTGTCATGAAACATTCCTTGCATGTCTTTCCGGATGCCCGCCCCGTCATGCAAAGGAAGAGGAGTTTCAGTATGGAGCAAAATCAGATTATCAAGGAAGAAATAACCAAGCTTATGGAGGCCGGATACATTAGGGAAGTGCAATTCCCAAGTTGGTTGACTAATGTGGTGTTAGTCTCTAAACCTGGGAATAAATGGCGAGTGTGCATTAACTTTCGAGATCTCAACAAAGCTTGCCCGAAGGATTACTATCCCTTACCCAGGATTGATCAACTAGTTGATTCTACTGCCGGATGCGAATATATTTCCATGCTGGATGCATATCAAGGTTATCATCAAGTCCCCTTGGCCAAAGAGGATCAAGAAAAGGTTAGTTTTATAACATCTGAAGGCACTTATTGTTATAATGTTATGCCCTTTGGACTAAAGAATGCAGGAGCAACCTATCAAAGGCTTATGAATAAGGTTTTTCAGAAGCAGATTGGTAGGAATATGGAAGTATATGTTGATGACATCTTAATTAAGTCTCTTCAAGCTGTTGATCTATGCAGGGATATAGAGGAGACTTGCAAGACATTAAGACAGTATGGGCTCAAGTTGAACCCAAGAAAATGCTTGTTCGGCACAAAGGGAGGAAAATTCCTGGGATATATGGTGTCCGAACGGGGGATAGAGGCCAACCCGAGCAAGGTCAAGGCATTACAGAGCATGGAGCCACCCCGCAACCTGAGAGAAGCTCAAAGATTGACAGGCCGAATCACAGCCTTGTCTAGATTTATTTCCAGATCAGCCGATCGCAGTTTTCATTTCTTTAAAATACTCAGAAAGGCTACTAAGTTTCAATGGAATGAAGAATGCGATAAGGCTTTTCAGGAGTTGAAAGATTATTTAGCTACCCTCCCTGTGTTGGCTAAACCTATGGCAGGAGAGACTTTGTGGGTGTATTTGTCGGCTAATGAAAACGCCGTAGGCTCTGTATTAGTCAGACAGGAAGGAAAAGAGCAACAACTTGTATATTTTTCTAGTCATTTATTAAAAGGAGCGGAGTGTAGATACACTACACTAGAAAAACTGGCTTATGCTCTGATATTGACTGCTCGGAGGTTGTGCCCATATTTCTTAGCACATGAGATTATTGTCTTAACCAATAGCACTCTCGGACGGGTATTGCTCAACCCAGAAGCATCAGGACGGTTAGTCAAATGGACGACCGAGCTTGGGGAATATGACATCCAATATCAACCCCGCTCGGCCATCAAGGCACAAGCTCTAGCAGATTTCATCGTAGAGGTTCAAGGCCCAGAAGAAGAAGATACTTGGAAAATTTATGTGGATGACTCTGCAACTAGACAAGGCAGTGGGATTGGTATTCTTCTTATATCCCCAAAAGAAGACAGACTTCAACTCTCCATTAGATTAAATTACAGAGCCACCAACAATGAGGCTGAATATGAAGCTCTCATAGCTGGCTTACAAGCTGCTCGGCATGTAGGAGCAGTTCGAGTCCTTATATATTCTGATTCTCAGCTAGCAGCTCAACAATTATCAGGTAATTTTGAAATCAATAATGACAGGCTTAAGTTATATGTAGAGGCATTCGATAAGTTGAAGTCTCAATTTCAAGATGTGAGCATACAAAAAATTTCTCGATCAGAGAATCAAGTGGCAGATGAATTAGCTAAGCTAGCCTCTGCTGTAGTACCATGGAGTCTTGATCGACCAGTGGAACAGACCCTGTTAATTTCCTGTATTGAAAGACAGACTGATATAGAAATTCAAGGTGATTGGCGAGCTCAAATTATATTATATTTACAGCAAGGTCTTCTTCCGAGAGATACAGAACAAGCCAGGGTATTTAAGAAACGAGCTGTTCAATATACTATGGTGGGGGAGCAATTATATAAAAGGGCTTTTTTCAGACCTTTACTCAAGTGTGTAGGCACAGAAGACACACAATTTATTTTACAGGAGGTGCATCAAGGCTCTTGTGGTAGTCATATAGGAGGAAGATCTTTGGCTCATAAAATCCTCCTAGCGGGATATTTCTGGCCTACTCTACATGAAGATGCCGCTAAATTGGTAAGAACTTGTATTTCTTGTCAAAAGAATCAGAATATATTACATCACCTTACCCAGTTATTAAGAACCTCTATAGTCTCGTGTCCCTTCGATCAATGGGGTATGGACATAGTGGGTCCATTTCCTATGGCCGCTGCACAGAGGAGGTTCTTGCTGGTGGCTGTGGATTATTTCTCTAAATGGGTGGAAGCAGAACCACTTGCTAGAATTACAGAAGACGCGGTCATTAAATTCTTATGGAAAAATATAATATGTAGGTTTGGCATTCCTCATAAGTTGGTCTCTGATAAAGGAAGGCAGTTTCAAGGTGATAGAATCCTAGACTGGTGTCAGATTTATGGGATTACCCAGGCCTTCACCTCTGTAGCTTACCCGCAGAGCAATGGTCAAGTAGAAGTAACTAATAGAGAGATTATTAGAGGACTAAAAACTAAGATAGATCATGTTGGAGGTAGCTGGGTAGACGAGTTACCTAGTGTTCTCTCGGCATATAGTACTACGCCTCGTGAAGCTACAGGAATCACTCCTTTCCAACTAGTCTATGGAGGAGAAGGAGTAATCCCCATTGAGGTAGGAGTGGAGTCTGACAGAAGATAATTGTATGATGAAGATAATAGAGACCGACGACTTATGGAGCTGGACTTAATTGAGGAAATAAGGGATAAAGCTGCTACTCGTCTTATATCATATCGACAAAGGATGAGACAGAATTATAACAAAAGGGTCATCCCCAGATTCTTCCAAGTAGGGGATTTGGTATGGAAACGAGTTAAGCCTGTGGGAGATGTCAGCAAGTTGGCACCACAATGGGGAGGGCCTTATAAAGTGATAGAAAAGCTCGCGTCAGGCTCATACTATCTCCAAGATGCCGAAGGAAGAATGTTGGAACGCCCTTGGAGCGCTAATCATTTGCAACCCTATCGAGCCTGATTTGATCATATTACTTTAAATATGTTCACAGTTATTGGAATTCCCAGGCAAGTTGAGATACTTACAGTCTATGTACTTTGTTTCTTTGATGAAAGTCAAGCAAGATAAATATTGACACAGGAAATAAATATGGTTCATACAAATTGATAAATATCAGGAGAAGCCTCCTTTCTATTTTTCAAGTAGTAAAATAAGGGGAAATCATAAAGGCCTATTCAGCTCCCCTCAAGGAATTACAGGCCAACACGAGGTTAGCCCAAGTATTATACTTTCGTACAAAGCAAAGTCGATCGAGAAAATCCTATGAAGTAACCAGGTCGGGCATTCATAGGACGACTCGGAGACTATAAACCAAAGTCGATCGGGAAGATTCTATGAAGTAACCCGGCAGGCCTTCATAGGAAAAACCGGAGACTATAAACTGAGACAAAGCAAAGTCGATCGAGAAAACCCTATGAAGCAACCCGGTCAGGTTTTCATAGGAAGACTCGGAGACTATAAACCAAAGTCGATCGAGAAAATCCTATGAAGTAACCCGGTCAGGTTTTCATAGGAAGACTCGAAGACTATAAACCAAAGTCGATCGGGAAGATTCTATGAAGTAACCCGGCAGGCCTTCATAGGGAAAACCGGAGACTATAAACTGAGACAAAGCAAAGTCGATCGGGAAGATTCTATGAAGTAACCCGGCAGGCCTTCATAGGAAAAACCGGAGACTATAAACTGAGATAAACCAAAGTCGATCGAGAAAATCCTATGAAGTAACCCGGTCAGGTTTTCATAGGAAGACTCGGAGACTATAAACCAAAGTCGATCGAGAAAATCCTATGAAGTAACCCGGTCAGGTTTTCATAGGAAGACTCGGAGACTATAAACCAAAGTCGATCGGGAAGATTCTATGAAGTAACCCGGCAGACCTTCATAGGAAAAACCGGAGACTATAAACTGAGACAAAGCAAAGTCGATCGAGAAAATCCTATGAAGTAATCCGGTCGGACATTCATAGGAAGACTCGGAGACTATAAACCAAAGTCGATCGGGAAGATTCTATGAAGTAACCCAGCAGACCTTCATAGGAAAAACCGGGGACTATAAACTGAGACAGATCTAAGTCGATCGAGAAAATACTATGAAGTAACCCGGTCGGGCATTCATAGGAAGACTCGGAGACTATAAACCAAAGTCAATTGGGAAGATTCTATGAAGTAATCCGGTCGGGCTTTCATAGGAAGACTCGGAGACTATAAACCAAAGTCGATTGGGAAGATTCTATGAAGTAATCCGATCGGGCTTTCATAGGAAGACTCGGAGACTATAAACCAAAGTCGATCGGGAAGATTCTATGAAATACAATAGGCAAGATTTCACGGATGAAATCAGAGATTTCGAACTAACGCAAGGTATAATTAATCAGGGAATCTCCGGGCTTCAAAGCCTAATTAAGCAAGAATTGAGAAGGGATTCCATATGGGAGCTCAGATATATGAAAGTCTTTATTCAAAATCCGGTTGGGATATTATACTTAATCTGAAGATCAATAATACAATTCCGGATCCAGTCTCAACTAAGATCATTCATCCTCGGGGAGATATAAAGCATACCGGATGTTACTTAAGGAAGAATCCATCAAGATAAGGTTTAATCCTGAAAGATGAACAAGGGATTTTTCCAATAAAGTTTATACTTAGCAATCAAAAGCATGTCAGGAAGGGGTATTCTTGAACTAGCATAAAGGAAAAGCAAGTAAGTGTTAAAGTTTTTCTTACACCTTGCAAGTACTTAATTACTTAGTATCAAATGCACTTTTTCCACTGTCAGTTCTTACTTTACAAGTTTTTATGAATAATTTCCTTAGACATTAGGAAAAGGGCCTTTCAAATATGAAGGTAGTTCTTCATTAAGCCTGCAGCGATTTATGAAAGATAGGGGAGGTTCTTTGGGTAGATATCCACCCTCTTTTAACTGTCGTAGAACTCCCGATACGGAATGATTTAGCGCACCCACTATCATGCGAACAGATTCCCAGGCAAATGCCGGGGACTGTAAGTAAACTTGCCGCCATTCTTCCCACCGACCCTTTTCCTGCTCATAATTCTGGAAATCAGCTTGCAGCTTTGTGTTTTGTTCTTTTAAAGCATCTTTCTCTGATCTTAGCTGTTCCAATTCCTTCTGGAGCAGTGATAATTCGTTATCTTGAGCTTTCCTCAGCTCTTGTTCCTGTAGAATAGTGAAATCATGAGAATCCAGGTCCTGAGCTTGGTCAGAAAGACAGGCATTATGAAGCTTCTCTACTTTCTCTAAGATAAGACTTTTCTGAGAAGCATCTAAGAGAGCTTTCTCTTTTAGAGCGATCTCCAAACGAAGACCGGAATGCAGTCGATCCACCTGTAATTCTAAGGTTTTTCTAGCCAGCTCTTTGTCTTTTAATAGTTGCTGGCATTCTTCCAACTCCTATTTTAGGATCCCCAACTGTTGATCCTGCAAGGCCACCTTCTCCTGCAATTGAGTCGGGTCGCTAGCGGAAGAGAGAGACGCGACCCTCAATGTTTCCAATTGAGCTTTCAATTTAGTGTTCTCATGATCTTTAGCTGTGAGTAACTGATCGATATGCAGACTTGTGGCTAGAAACTAAATGAAAGGATAATGTCAGTTAGGGATAAAGTTACAAAGCTAATAAACACATAACTGGGAATACTTACAGCCACTGCCTGACGACTATGGCGATCCGCTCGATGTGGGAGACTAAGGCCTCGTAATTGTTCATAACCTTGCGACCAAGATTCAGCCAATAAACCTTGCAATTGCAGAGTGCCATAGCCAGGAGGACTAGAAGGCTATCCCAATTGAGAAGGTAAGCCCGCAGCCACTCTAAATAAAGGAGGGGGATGAGAGGAAGCCGGATATGGAGAAGAAGAGGAGGCAATCTGAGGAAAAGGGATAGTAAAAGTAGGAGGAACAGAGTGGGAGCTAGAGGGAACAGAAGGTAGTAGCGCAGGAGGGGTTGTTACAATTGTGGAAACACTAGCGGTTGAAGGGCTGACAATGGGAGAAGATCTCCGGCAAGGTGTTCGTTTCGCTCGAGGCCTATAAGCCAAGGGAGGCAAGGCCAATGCCAAGGATGTAGAAGACACGGGAGGGATAGTGGCCATCTTAGAAGCAGGAGCAGGAGAAGCTGAAACAGTAGAAGAAGAAGAGATAAGCAGACCAGGCCTCATCATTCGAAGAGCAGGATTGGAGATGATATTGGTGGGAGTCATCGGTGTTTTACCTCTTTCAAAAGAAATAGGCGCCGGAACAAGAGGAGTTTGTACAAAGGTACCAAAGAAATCACCAAAGGGAGAATCCTTGGTAAGATTTGGCTTTTTAACTAAAGTGACAAAAGGCTCTTCTTCTTCCTCTTCCATAAGTGCGACACCCTCTGCTTGTTGTTCTTCTTCGGAAAGCAAGCCCAAGGTAGAGGGATTGGGATCAGATTGGCAAGCCAGTAACCATTGTTCTCCAAGATTATTGATAAAGGATTTGGTCATAGCAGAATTCCTGTACATAAGAGCCGGAAGAATAGCGTCGGCTGAAAAATAGAGTATAAACATCATGGTTATAGAGATATACTAATCAGCAAAGGCGAAGTAAAATAATTATACTCACCAAAGGAACTATCCAAAGGAGTATTAATGTTGCCTATCCCAAAGGGAAACATCAAGCCCTCTTCAATTAGATGCGGTAAACTGAATTTCGCTCCCCGCAGTTTAGGCAAGGCAGAGGCCACAAAAGGATCATTGAGAAGACCTTGAGTGTCAGGAAGCGAGGGCAGATCATGTATCCATTGAATAGGAAAAGGAGGGGGAGAAGGTAGACGCATATAGAAATTTTTTTTATACCATTCACCTTGAGGGGGAATACGATTAAATATAATAGCTTTGGGACGAGATTGAAACTTAAAAATACCAACATCTACCCGACGAGGGATAAAGAAATGATGGAAAAGACGAGGAGACAGTGGGAAATCTAACAGTTTGGATACTCCAATGAAGCCCACTAGAATGGAAAAGGATTGGGGAACGAACTGGTTTAATGGGATAGCAAAATAACGGCTAACCTCACAAAAAAAGGAGTGAAGAGGAAATCTGAAACCTTGCAGAACTTGGTCCCTGAAGATGGAGATACAGTCTAAGGGAGGAAGGTGAGGACCCTCATGGGGAGCAGGGCGAACAATGTAAGAGGGAAAACCATAGGTAGTCTGTAAGTCCACTTCTTCTGTATCTGTGAGATCGGAAGAGCAAGAGAGGAACCATGCCGGAGAAGAAACCGCCATGAAGAGAGAAGGTCGAAAGAAGAGGAATTGAGAAGCAAAAAGATGGACGGAGGGAAGCAGAATAAAATTCCGTAAACCCTTGTCCCTTTTCTAGTCCTATGCTAAAACCTCTAAATATAAGATACGAAAGGGAAATAAAAGGTGCTCAGAATGTCAAGCGTCATAAAAGGTAATAATATCATAGAATAAAGGGAAAGAGATGAAGTCAAATAAACTACCTTGGAAAAAATGCAAAATTTCCCTAGGAATAATTTTTGAAGAAATTTGATGAGACAAAAACAAAAAATAATTGGTTTAAAGCACGGGTCAAGCCTCGAATATTGATTAATGAAAACAACCTGGTTAAATTGAACCATCTTAATAAATCGACCGATAATTGGGGGTATCTTCGAAATATCGAACGATACCTACCAATGCTTGTACCTAGATCGACCGGGTCAGTAAGGAATGAGGATAATTGGGGGTATCTCCGAAATATCGGACGGTACTTACCAATGTTTATACATATATCGACCGGGTCATTGAAGAATGGGTCATAGGGAAAAATTGGACACTCACAAGCTAAGTAGCATTTAATACACGTACATGAAACCAACAAATTTTCCAAAAATTTGAATAAGATCAGCAATCAAAAGAGACTATTCAGATTCACGAAAGTTTGTAAAACCTTAATTCCCCTTCTCTACAACCACTGGAGAATGAGTTAGAACTAGTTTGGGGTACAAATCGGGAGGTCTTTCTTCAATGAGTCTGCGAAGGTTCAGGAAATTGAGAGGAGGAACACGCGCTAAGTAGCCCTCCTCTTCCAATTGTTGAATCGCTCCTTTGGCCCCTGCCGTAAAAGCAGACAAGATGGATCTCACAATCGGCCGGTTGAACTCAGTAGACTCGATCATGGCGGTGGCTCGTTCCTTATAACGAACGTCCTCGCCCCCTTTGTAGACTACCAGCGCCATCTGAGAGGTTTTTAATTCATCTGTTCTGGCAGAAGCCTTGGCTTTAGCCGAATCAAGGGAGGTGGTCAAAGAAGCTACCTCCTCCTCTTTCAGCTGTAAGGCTTTAAGTTTCTCAGCCAATTCTGCTTCATAATTCTCTTTTAGTTCTCCAAGTTTTGAGGTTAGCTCTTGATTGAGGTCCGCAACCAATTTGAATCGGGCTTCAAGGTTCTCAATTTGAATTTCAAACTGCTTCTTGGCGGTAGCAGAAAACTCGGCAGAAGACAATTCAATAACCTGCTGTCGCAACCCCTTGTTCTCTGATTTCAATTGCTCATTCTCAGTGTACAGATTATGCAATAGTCGGGAGAAACCCATGTTTTCTAGCCACCGCTGGGAGCATATTCAAAACCGTAAGACGATACTCCATAAACAGAAAGCAGAAGTATGTAAACATACCTTATTCTCTTTATTAGAAAAACGGTCAATCACTTCAGGAATGGAAAGCCCCTCAAAGAGGGAACGCACCTCATCCCAAGAACTAGCGAAAGAACCCCCCAGTAATATGGGGAGAACAGGAATGGTAGAAGAGCCAGCTGAGAAGGAAGAAGTAGGGACAGATGGTGGAGCAAAAACCAAGTAAGAAGAAGGTGAAGAGGGTAGAGATCCTGAAGTCGGAATAGACAAAGGAAAAGTAAAAGAAACGTCACCAGAAGTACTAGTTTTATGAAAAGGAGAGGTAGGAAAATTCAAGGAAGGATAAAGTTCTGCTAATGTGGGCTCATCGGAAAGAAGATCAGTTGAGGCAAAATCTTCTGAACCAAGCTCATTAGCAGAAAGGATTAGCCTCCTTTTTGGAGGAGGAGCCCTGGTCAATTTGCGTCCTGGACACTTGCCCGCAGAAATCTCAGTTAGGGGTTTATCAGAGCTACCAGGGGATGCAAGCTCGATAAGAGGAACCGAGGCAGAGGGGGAGACAGTAACAGCTGCAGGAGACGTAATAGCGGGAGCAGGATCAGGGAGGATCTGCGCAGCAGGATCCCTAGAAGAACCTCCTGGAGTCTCATGAAGCCCAGAAGAGCTAGGTATTTCGGCTGAGATAGCCGGCTCTTCAGTTGACAGTGGAGGGGCGATAGCGGCCAGAAATTCGGCCTCCTTGGCACGAAGCAATTCTTCTTCCACGCGTATTTCTTCGTCAATCAAAGCATCATAAAAACTCTCCACTGTATAGGATAGAGAAATAATTTAGGCAGTTATAAACAAAAAGAAAGGAACCAGACGTTACCTAAGGAAATGTGAGTATTGGGTCTGACTGGGCTTAAACCAAATAGGTATAGCAGCTCGACCTTCAACCATTTCGGGATCGAGAGCCGGTGACCTAATAACTTCTCACAATAAATAGGAAAAGTAGGGAGGAGATGCAACTCTCTAACATAGGGTAAGGGAGGCAAGAAAGACTTCCAAGCATGAGACCAAGGGATAGGTCCCGGAAACTTTAAAAAGAAAAAACGAGATTTCCAGGCTTTGAGAGATGATGGCATATCTCCAAAAAGGACCATTTTAGTTCTCGATTGGAATAAGAAGACACCAGGTTCCGAAAGCTTAGGGTATGAAAACATGAAGAAATTTTGAGGAGTAGGGGGAATATCTCGTAGACGAAACAACATATAAGCGCCGCATAGATAACGAAAGGCATTTGGAGCAAATTGTTGCAAAGGAATATCAAAATATCGACTTATTTCAATTAAGAAAGGAGGAATGGGGAACCTTAAGCCCCCTATCAACTGATCCCTGAAAAAAGTCACGCAGTTATCAAGGGGATGATGAGGTCGATCAGTCGGTGCTGGGAGTATGATTTTATATTCCTTAGGAATTTCATATTGACGACGGATGGATAATCTAGCATTCTTGTCAAAGATAGAAGACATATGGACATACCAAGGAGCAATTGCTTCTTCAGCCATGGACAAAGGTATGGGCTAGAGCAATAATGGATTACTTACTGAAGACAAGAAAGGGGATCGTCGTGGAACGGCGAGCACGAGGACTGGTCGAAGACAGCAACAGGAAGAGAGCTCTAGAGAAGGAAAAAGGAAGGACGAGGTTTAAAGAGGAGACGAAAGGTTTAGGGTTGGAAAAACGCAAGACGGTCGTCAGATTAGGACGTTGGTAGCTCAGCAGACGTTGAGGATCAAAATAGAAGGATAAAAGGCCTATGTGACATGGTGATCAAAAAAGGCACGTGTCAGGTCATCATAAAAAAAAGGAGGGGCATTTATATCAGACGTGACGAATCGGACCGCGATGGGGGTTGGTAGTGCCTCGAACATCCTCTCACCCGAAGGAGAGCCAATCACCAGTTCAGAAACCTCGAAAGAAAATGCGATCGACTGGGCATAATAAAATGAAAAGGACTAAACTTTTTGACCCTACCCAGGCTAAAGACAAGAATATTTTAAGAGTAAAAGTTTAGAAGAGTGACAAATATTAATCTGTTAGTGCAGAATATGACTTAGTATTTATTGAAAATATTTTTATTAATGAAGGCAAGTATGGTTATGTTGGATAAATATGATATTGACTTCAGTCAATGAGACAACATCAGTTGATATAACATGGGTTATAATATCAAACTATAATATCAAACTATACAAATAGTTAAAATGACCTTAGCTATGATAACTGATATATAGGATACATGAAGAAATGATGAACACAACACCACATTGTAAATGATAGAAGGATTCCATAAAAGCCTTTGATTAGATACAAAATTTGTCTTTACACTTAGAATCTGATCAAATACATAGCGTCACATTTCCTCAGGAACAGCAGACCTCAAATAGATAACAAATATTACAAGCATAAGCTCTTAGGGCACTCAGAAAATTTTAGTCCCACTGGATTCAAACTTACCATGGAGCAGAGAGGGAAATAGCCCACTTCGTCCGAGCTTGTCAAGGCGCATAAGAGGCAATATTTTGCCCGGGATGAAGAAAGCAACAAAAGCCAAAGAGCTCAAGGGCAATGAAAGAGGGGACATTGATTCATTCCATAATGGAAAAGTAGATAAAGAAACCACTTCCCCTCTCAAGCCATATGAGCTCAGCAAGTGGAGCAACCAATTTTAGCCCGAGGGTAACATGTGCTGTGCCCTTCACACAACACCCCTGGGTCATTTGGCTGCCCCTCTATAAGTAGGAAAAATTTCTCTGAAGTTTCTTGGGTCCTTCAGAGCACCTACATCTTTGGATACAAGATATGAACCGCGAAACTTCATCTCTTAAGACGATCCCTTGAACCCCTGAAGTAGCCAGAGCAAAAATCCCAATAAACTCATATATAGATCTCACCTTGTCCAACAAAAATTGCTTCCAAAAAGGAGGATCCACGACCATGGCCTTAGCAACAAAAACTGGCAGGGAGGAAAAAGAACTGAGAGGGATTATGGGTGAAGAGAAGGTTGTAGCCCTATTTAAAGGAGAAAAAGGCTTACAGTATGTCCACACTTAATCTATTAAGATAGTGGTACACAAAATCTGTGAGGTCATTTCAAAATCTGGAGCAGAGTCATGGGTAGGAAAAAACAAGATCATACTTATGTCTAGTCAGTCGTCTACACCTCCTTCGACTAGACTTGAAGGGAAGGCTAGTGATATGGGTTAGGTTTTATGGGTCTTCAGATGAGGAAAGAAAAGGAAAAAAGAGTCAAAGGATGAAAGCCAATAACGACCGATGCACACTCCAGAGCAGAGATAACCTAATATCGGTCAATACATGACTGCCGAATGAAGGTAGGTCAATATTGGTCGATACACGCCTGTCGAACGAAGGTAGGCCAACATCGGTCGATACATGCCTATCGAACGAAGGTAGGTCAACATCGGTCGATACATGCCTATCGAACGAAGGTAGGCCAATATCGGTCGATACATGCCTATCGAACGAAGGTAGGCCAATATCGGTCGCTACATGCCTGCCGAATGAAGGTAGGTCAATATCGGTCGATACATGCCTGTCGAACGAAGGTAGGCCAATATCGGTCGATACATGCCTATCGAACGAAGGTAGGCCAATATCGGTCGCTACATGCTTGCCGAACGAAGGTAGGCCAATATCGGTCGATACATGTCTGCTGAACGAAGGTAGGCCAATATCCGTCGATACGTGCCTATCGAACGAAGGAAGGCCAATATCGGTCGCTACATGCCTGCCGAATGAAGGTAGGTCAATATCGGTCGATACACGCCTGTCGAACGAAGGTAGGCCAATATCGGTCGATACATGCTTATCGAACGAAGGTAGGCCAATATCGGTCGCTACATGCTTGCCGAACGAAGGTAGGCCAATATCGGTCGATACATGTCTGCCGAACGAAGGTAGGCCAATATCGGTCGATACGTGCCTATCGAACGAAGGAAGGCCAATATCGATCGCTACATGCTTGCCGAACGAAGGTAGGCCAATATCGGTCGATACATGTCTGCCGAACGAGGGTAGGCCAATATTGGTCGATACATGCTGTCTGTATAAAGGTAAGTTAATAACAACCGATACGCATGCCAAAGCAAAGATAGCCCAAAATCGGTCAATACATGTCTGCCGAACGAAGGTGGGCCCATATCGGTCAATACATGCTTGCCGTATCAGGGTAAGTTAATAACGACCGATACATACTCCAGAGCAAAAGTAGACTAATATCGGCCAAAAGGATTAACGAATTCCTTAGAAACATGTTGAATAAAATATTATTACAAATAGAAGTCACATGAAGAAGAATCATACATGAATATATCGAATAGAATAATTTATGATGGAGAGTATATATTTTTTGGCGGGAAATATGCTTTCAGATTGTCTTGCAGGCGCTAAACGACAAAGAAGGTACATCTGGGGTACAGAAAAAATTCCTTAAAAATCATCTTCCTCAAGTACCAGCTGATGTCATAACAAACTCTAACAAACCAGGGTCCACTTCATGACTACGGAGGTTATATGAAGTGGTATAAAAGGGGGAATCCTCTTCGTTGGCTAGGTAAGTTCACATCTCTAATTCTGGGGCTACCGTTCATCTTCTTTCTTCTTCTTTCCTCGGCGTCAAGAGAGATCCCTAACTTGAGCGTCGGAGGGCCTAGCTGTTACGCTCCGCAAGTGTACGGAAATGTCGCAAGTAATATAAAAGATTATCGTATCCACAGGGATTGCAATAAGCACTAGAAATGTCTCAATGCGAATTAGCTAAACAACTATCCAATCGTTTCAAAAGCAAAGTAAAGGTAAACAAATCTAATATTAGAGATCAACAAACAAGAGTTTAGTGTTTTGGGTTATGATAAAGGGAGATTCTAGGAGTTTCGGTTTCTTTGTAAGATTTCTTGAATGTAAATGGTTCACCAATTCTTATTCCTCAATTGCCAAACATGTAGAAAGTTGTCGGTTCCCTCTTGCAATAGACAACCGGCTAAGGACTGAGAAATGTATCTAAATAGGATTAATTAGACATGAACCTACGTTGTCCTTACACAGAAGCGCACCTATTACTATGCCTTCCTCGGATATCAACATAGAAGCCCACAACTTATTAATCTATAAAGATACAAGAAGCTAATCATAGAATCCATCCTACTCTCTTGAATATTCCTATTTCCTCTTCAAGATTATCTCTCAAACGTCCTTACACGGGCTTGCACCTGTCACGTGGATCCCTCGGATGATCGAGTGAGAGTTTATCCTTACCAAGTCCATAAGAAATCCAAACAATCAATCAAGAATGAGAATTAAGCACAAACCACCATCAATCATTCAAGATCTAATTGATACAAGCAAGATAATGTCATTGAAACAAGAAAATGGCAAATCCATAAGAGATTACATCAATCCATCATACAAATACTCCCTTAATCCTAGAATACAAGATCTACTCCATGAATCGAGGAAGAAAACCCGAAAGAATAGAGATTACAAGCATTCCTTGAATCCCCAATCCAAGAAAACAAGAAGAGGGAAAAAGAGAAAACTTATCTACAAAGAAGCTTCGTCTTCTGATCCAATCCACACTCCGGAGTCGAAATCGTCGAGATCTCCATTAGAATTGCCCAGAAATCCTCCCAAGAATGGGAGGAAACCACCAAATCTTGCTTTCTCCCAAAGGGGGAGAGATCCCCTTTCAATTCATGAAGAAGGGTTTAAATAGAGGAGGGAATCGGGCACACGGCCCGTGACACGGCCGTGTGAGATTCACACGCCATGTCCAGCCTCTCGCCAAACCGCACCACTGCAGTGACTCCACACGGCCGTAACCCTTCGCTCTCGAATGCTACACGGCCGTGGGTGCACAGGCCACACCGCTTGGTCTCTCGAGTCTCACACGGCCGTGTAGATCCACACGGCCATGTAAGGCTTCTGCTCTGGTTGGCTTCAAATCTTGACACGGTCGTGCGAGGTTCACACGGCCATGTCATCTTTCTCTTCTGTTGGTGTCAAACTCCACACGGCCCAAGCTCCATACCAGTGCAGGGCCGTGTGAGGTACACGGCCCGGTGCTTTCTCCCTTCGTCTCCTCCAATGCATGCCCAAAGATGTAGATTCTTCACCAAATCGACTCCTGTGTATAGAAAATGCACAAAAAGCAGATCTCCGAACCAAAAGAGTAAATATGCTAAAAGGAAAGCTGGAAGTATAAAAATGCATAGATCAAGCATGCTCAAAGTATGTAAATGTGCGTAAAAATATGCATAAAAGAGTACATAATCTACGCACATCACTAGCCAGGGATTCCCACCCCGGTCTTAGGTCACTGACGATAGTGTTGATTGGTCTCTTGTGCGCAGGGAGCCTCGGGAGCTTGAAGTGGGTCTCCTTCTCCCGGATCTCCTTCACGGTCAGCTTCTCAGACAGGATCATCAGTCTTTTCAATTTATCAAAGTACTTATGAAAGATCTAGCAAAATTAGAAAAAGAAAATGCTGAATTGAAATTGAAATTAGAAAAAGCATGTCTCCTAGAAATGTATGATAATTTAAAATTAGAAAATTAAAAATTAAAAATTGAAATTGAAAAATCAAAAAATAATCATGCATGCTCAAATAAATTTCCAAAATCAAAACTTAGAATTTATGAAAAATTGAATTGGTATATTAAAAAACATAAGGGACAACTTAGACAAATTCTCAGAAATTATGTACCCCCAAAGTTCTTATATAATCCAGTAGAAAGGAACCTTTACTAGGTTCCAAAATCTTTACTAGATTAAATTATTTAAAATATTAAAGCTTTCAGCGAGAAAATTAAACAATAAAATTTCTTTATGAGGATTTGTCTAAGGAAGTGGTTGTTGCTCCAATAACCAAGAAAGCCTAGTGCCTCGCCACGACCTGGAAGCCAAAATATTGGAATAAAAATGTTTAATTAATTTTTTGATAAAACATTAAAATTAGAATTAAATAATGCTTTAGAATTTTTTTTTAATTTTTTTTAAATTCTTCAAAAATATTTTTAAATTTTAGAAAAATATCTTTTGCATAAAGTTTTTACTTAAAAAATTCTCAAAAATATTTTTGCCTAAGTTAAAACTTTTTTCTGAAATAAAAAAATTCTTAAAAAAAAATCTCTTTGTTTGACTTAGAAATTTTCTACTTCAAATTGTTTTTACTCAAAAATTATTTTGAATCAAAGGTTAGACTTTTTGCTTAGAAGTGTCTTTCACTTAGAAATCTTTACTTGAAATTTTGACCCCACTTGTTTGATGTGATCAAAGGAGGAGAATTAGGTACAAGTTTAGGGGGGAATTCATATTTTAGGGGGAGTAAATTAAAATTAATTTTTTTTTACTTAGTGTTGCAAATTTTTTATTGCAATTTTTGTGCTGAAATGTTAGTTTAATAATATCTTTAAATTATTACTAGTCTGTTTACCCTAACTTGAAATTGGGTTGATGCACATCAAAAAGGGGGAGATTGTTGATCCCTATGATTATTTTGATGTGATCAACCAAGTTGGGTTAGGTCTTGCTTGTTATTTAATCCCTACGTCTAAGTGTGCAGGAACTTAGGAGCATAGGAAGTCGAGCGGAAGACGCAGCTAGCGAGAAGGACGACACTGGAAGGGAGCCGACGGGCTTGGTGCGTCCGAAGGACGAGAGAGCTATGGAAGAGTACTTCGGTGGACGAGAAGAACGTGCGCGGCGTTCGAGGGACGAGAAGTCGGGATGGAAGTCTGCTCGAGGAGAAGGCCGGGAATTAGGTTTGGATGAGCCCTATTCCGGTTGGCCGCAATCACCCAAGTTATCGGAGCATCGGAAGCTAAAATGAAGTCGAAAGGAGCTGGAAAGCTAGCTGGAGGCGCCTTCAACGAAGTGCTAAAGGCACCTATGTTGTCTGCAGGGTTGGAGGCGCCTCAGACCAGGCCGAGGCGCCTTCAATTGAAGGTGCCTCAAATCCAGTTTTCGTGACTGTTTGCAACCGGATAGAGCTTTATCCAAAGGGAAGATATACAGAGAAAGTAAAGGGAAGATCTAAATATCCAAAGGATCAAGCAAGGAATACAAGAAGAAGACAATTCAGAGTTTAGAGTATCAGACAGTGGGATCCTCTATCAGGGGAACCGACTTTGTGTCCCCAATGATGAAGAACTGAGAAAGAAAATTTTAGAAGAAGCTCATAGTACACCATACTCCATACATCCTGGTTCTACCAAGATGTACCAAGACGTGAAACAGAGGTTCTGGTGGTCTGGATTCAAAAGAGATGTTGCTAAATATGTCAGTACCTGCCTGACATGTCAGAGGGTCAAAGCAGAACACCAGAGACCAGGAGGAGTTCTACAGCCTCTTTCAATACCAGAGTAGAAGTGGGAAGACATATCCATGGACTTTATAACAGGTCTTCCAATAACTACAAATGGATATGATGCGATATGGGTAATAGTGGAGAGATTGACCAAGTCTGCCCATTTTCTAGCCAACAAGGTGTCCCATTCTATAGAGCAGTTGGCACAACTGTATGTTAAGGAAGTGATCAGACTTCATGGAGTTCCAAAATCTATTGTGTCTGATAGGGATGGGCGCTTCTCCTCTCATTTTTGGGAGTGTGTTCAGAATGCTCTAGGCACCAAACTCAAGTTCAGCGCAACCTTCCATCCTCAGACTGATGGACAGACAGAGCGAGTAAATCAGATTTTAGAAGATATGCTCAGACCCTGTGCATTGGATTTCAAGGGAAGTTGATGCAAGTATATATGCTTAGCTGAGTTTGCCTACAATAATAGCTATCAGGCCACCATCAGGATGACACCTTATGAGACGTTGTATGGCAGGAAGTGCAGATCACCCATTTGCTGGCAAGAAGCAGGTGAAAGAAAAGAAATGGAAGTAGAGTTGGGCATTCAGATTGAGATGATAGATGAGACCACTCAGACTATCCAGAAGATCAGACAGAGAATTGAGACTGCCCAGAGTAGACAAAAAAGTTATGCTGACACACGCCGTAGGCCTCTTGAGTTCCAAGTAGGGGATTCAGTTTTTCTCAAGGTTGCTCCGATGAAGGGAGTGATGAGATTTAGCAAGAAGGGCAAGTTAAGTCGCCGCTACGTAGGACCCTACCTGATCACAGAAAGGATTGAGAAAGTAGCATACAAGCTGGACTTACCACAAGACATGTCAGCAATACATAATGTATTTCATGTCTCCATGCTAAAGAAGTGTCTCCATGACCTTAGCCAAGTGATTCAGCCTTAGTTAGTGCAGATCCAGGAGGATCTTAGCTATGAGAGAAGACCTACACAGATAGTGGACAGAGAAGTTAAGAGACTAAGGAACAAAGAAGTACCACTAGTGAAGGTCATCTGGCAGAACCAGAAGCACGAGGAAGTCACTTGGGAGCGTGAGGACAGTATGAGACAGAAGTATCCAGAATTATTCTAAGTTCGAGGACAAACTTTTTATAAGGTATGGAGAATTATAACAACCCAAATTTCCTCATTACGAGTCTTAATAGTACTTAAAAATATTTATAAATGCTTTAGAAATATTCTAGAGATTTTTAGGAATTTTTAGAGTATTTTTATGTAATTTTTGGAGTTTGTTTGGTATTTTTACCAAAAGGAAGAAGTTTCAAAAAAATAAATAGGTTCGGCCGAGGTTCGAACCTGCGACCCGACCCAAACCTTAAGCGGATCCGACTGACCAAGTGCCCAAGCGGGCGATGCTGATCAAATAGAGGTTGGAATTATATTTAAGTGGTAGATAGTTAACAGAATATTGGAGTTATAAAGGGAGAACTTAGGTTTTACCGTGACCTAAAAACCTTTCCTCTCCTTTCTCTCTCACGGCGCGTCGGCGTTTCTCGTCTCGGGCGAAAACGCAGTGAAGGGAAGCTAGCGTTTTCACCTCCGGCGGCCGGCGAGGGGCTAACTCTGGGAGTTCTTCATCAATACGAGGTCCTCTTGTCGAAGGGAAGCCGTGAACACGAAGAAGAAGCCGGAATTTCCGAGCTCTCCGAAACCCTAGAAGTTGTTTCCGGGTTGTAAGTTCAAGAACCGAATGTAAGTTGCTACTCACCTACAGTAGGATAGCTCCGAGGTTTCTTCCTTGTTCCTCTTCTTGTTTCCGAAGCTTTGCATGAAACCTTAGAGCTTACTTGTAGGTGAATTGATAAGGTATTGTTGTCTCACAGCATGCCTCAAGAGTTGTACTTCCTTTTTATTTCACAGCACGCCCTCAAGAGTTGTATTTCTTTGTTGCTATTCTTTTTGTCAAGCCAGAACAACCCTTATAATTAGCCTTGCGGTTTTTGGTCTTGTTGCTAGGCAGTGATCATGAAATGGTTGAGATATGTAGCATCTCAGTTTTAGACTCCCTTGATAACTCATGATGCCAATAATTTTTATGCACCATTAGGATTTTAAAGTAGATCCTCTTATGAAAATAGGTTAAGCGTTATGCATGTTCTTGTGAAATAGTTTTATTTTAAGCATGCTAGTTACTTTCTTTGTTGCCATTCAACGGATAGGAATAGCCATATAAGTTCACATTATAGATTCAGTTTTTTCTTTGATTTATGTCTGTTGTTGCATGCTTAAGGAATTCAGATTTGCTTTCCTTTGTTTTAATTCTGTTGTAGCAAAAAGAATAATTATGTGTTAAGCTTACAGTAGCAATTGTTTATAGCAGTAATTTCTGTTTGGTTTGTTGTCGTGGCACATAACAAGAAGAACAAACAAATATGGTTCTAGATTTCCAGTAGCAATGTTTCCTTACTAGTTGCACTTTGGTCTTCCTTGCCATGGTACAAAGCATGCAGAATAGTGCAGTTTTGTTAGCCCAATATGCAGATTTTTGTTAGCTAAATATGCAGAATTTTTTATTAGCATAGTATGCAGTTTTATTGAGCATTTCAGTACAGTTTTATTAAGTATTTTCATGCAATTTTGTTAAGCATTTCAGTACAATTTTATTAAGTATTTCCATGCAATTCTGTTAAGCATTTCAGTGCAATGTTAATAAGCATTTTGGTGCAGTTTTGTATGAGACATCCTTTTATTAGAGATATTAACAAGTATAAGAAAGATAAAGAAAAGAAAGAAAAAAGCCAAGGCCTTAAGTAGATCCCAAAGTCAAGACTTTAGGGATTTTGGCACACAAGGTGCTTGTTAAAATGTCAAGACATTTAAAGAAGAAGTAATTAAGATATTTTACTTTGAAGAGGCTAGTACCCGACTTCCAAGGTTGTCGTTAAACAAATCCAGGTGACCAATTCCAAGGTCTTGGCCCTGGTAAGACCAAGGTCTTTACCCTCGTAGGACTTGTGACTAGCTACCACAGTCTCTATTAGGGAGCGCGCTTTGGTACTACGCCTGGGCCCAAGAGAAGTTGATTATTATTTTGAAGTATTAAAGTATAAGTTTTGGAACAAATGAAACAAGCTTCACTTATGTTTAGAGTCAGCAAGTTTAGTTTCTTTTAATCCGAAGCATGCAGTATTAGTTTTATTTGTTTCCTGATTAGTTTATTGAGCATGATTAGCCTTGTCTTCCAGCATGCAGTTTTATTCTTATATATCATGAGTATGCAAATTTTAGTGCTTTGATACTAGATGAGCATGAATAGTTTTCTTCTTACAGATTCAGTTTTAGCATTTCTGTATTTATATGCACATTCGAGTTTTTGTGAGTTAGACAACACTTACTAAGCATTTTGCTTATAGTTTGCATTTCCTCTTACTGCAGATAAAGGAAAGGAAAAGCTATAGAAAAGGAAGGCGACGAGGAGGTGAAGAAGGATGTGTGATGCCAGGACTATGGGAGAGACTTGGGGCATTATTAAGTTTCCGTGTTTTAGTGGTTAAGAAACATTTGAGATTGTACCTTAAGTTCCATGTCATTTGAGATTATTTTTGTTCTAGATTGCATGCTAAGATGAATTTAGTGTAGTAAGTACCTTCTTTTGGTGTTTGCATGGAGATATAGTTTCATATGTTTTTGTTATTATGATATATATATATGCATGTTCATTTTTGGAATATTGTATTCTATTTTAGTCCTGTTGAAATGCATATACTCTGCCGAAATTTTAAGTTTTCTGGAAAAATTAAGTACAGTTTGTTACACTAGTTAAGTAAGAGTCTATAGTAGTTACGTAACGGACACCTTTAGAGAGTAGTGAGAAGGGTGGTCGTTACAGTTGGTATCAGAGCAGTTCCTATTCTCCAGCATTGTTGGGATTTTTGGGCCGCAAAAATCACTTTTTCGCGTTGCGAAAACCCCGAAACCCCCGCCATCGGATCCGTGCGAAGAGAAAAATTTCGAAAACATTATGAGTACGAGTTTCTTACACTAATTCTATACTAGATCTACAAGGAGAAGGAATTTACCCTTGATGTGAAGCCCTTCGCAATCCCGCTCGTCCTCGGTTCGCCGGATCTCGAAAGTGTCAAAGTAGACACTTCTCTATGTGTATCCACACAAGCAAGAGATGGAGAAGAACCTCTAAGGATGTGCTAGCAAGCTTAGAGATCAGTAATGGAGGAGAGGGAGAGCAAGAAGAAAACTAGAGAGGAAGAAGATGATGGAGTTACTCACACAAATGAAACTCTTACCATCCAATAAAGTGGCCGGCCACACTTATGTGGTTTGTAACCTCCATGGGATATCAAGAGTCACAACTCATGGTAACTCCCATGAGGTGACACTTTACTTAAGTAACCATGATGATGTGGAGCATGATCATTGGTCCACTTAATGCCAACTCACCAATGAGGTGGCAAATGGTCAAGTCAAACTTGACCCTTCATCTTCCTCTTAAGTCAAGTCAAACTTGACCACTTCTCTCCCATGGTTGATCAAATATAACCATTGGTTCAAGTCAATTTTAATTTAATGAATCTCTATTCATTGAATTAAATTGACTCAATGAGTCTAAGTCCAAATTAGACTCATCTAACACATGAACCAAATTGAGTCCAACTCAATTAGCCTACTTTGGATTACTCTTAATCCAATTTGGTTCATCATATGAACCTAATCATTTAGGTTCATCAAATGAACCTAATCTCCATCTAATTGCCCTTTGTGTGTGACCCTATAGGTTCTTGTAACGTTGGCAATGCTCCTAAACCCATTTAGAAGCATAAGTAATGAGCGGTATCTAGCAACACATCATTATTACCCAAGTTACAAGAATGTTGAGATCCAACATCACCTTGTGACTACTAATTGTGACTCCTCACAATATATGACAATGTCCTTCTATCCTAGACATCTAGATTGATCAATATGAGGCATAGACCGTGTCATCTTCTAATCAATCTGAATCTTGAACTCCAATTAGACTCACTCGATCAAATGAGCTCAATATCTTATATTGACTCATTTGGGCATGACCATGCACTTAGTGGTCTCACTCTATCAAGAATATCGATGTCTCTCCCGTCATATAAGAGGGATAGATCCCATCTACATCACTCACATCCCTCCGCATAATTTGTTACATACCCAGTAATCACCTTTATAGTCCACCCAGTTACGGGTGACGTTTGACGAAGCCAAAGTACGTAACTCCTTATGTAGGGAACCATGGTGACTTCAGGTCCAAGGACTAGTAGTCATACTATAATAGCCACATGAGAAAGTATATGACACTCATATAACGATCCATGATACTTTCTCATGGCGGGTCATTCAGTATACATTCTCCAATGCATACCCATGTGTCAACTTGATATCTCTATATCCATGACTTGTGAGATCAAGTCATCGAGTTAACCTACATGCTAGTCTCGTCGCATTAACATTATCCCTGAATGTTAATACTCGACTAGGAATGATTAAGAGTAGTGTTCCCTATATCATCTCACTATCGGTTCAACTAACCGATTGATATAGGTAAGAACTCTCTTCTCAAGGACGCTATTATACTTAGTTTATTTGGCACCAATACAAGTAATCATAATAACCAAAAAACCAAATGCCTTTATATATAAGAATATGATACAATGAGTTCATACAACAATCATCAAATGATTGGCTCTAGGGCTTAAACTAACAATCTCCCACTAGCACTAGTGCCAATCAGTGTAGGCTCTAAGGCCTAATGACCTAGTGTGACCATCATGCTTTCTCTGTGCCAAAGCCTTGGTCAAGGGATCTGCGATGTTAGCCTTTGTAGGTACTCTGTAAATCTTCACATCTCCTTTGTCGATAATCTCTCGAATGAGATGGAAGCGCCGTAGTATGTGTTTGGTCCGCTGGTGTGAGCGAGGTTCCTTCGCCTATGCTATAGCTCCATTGTTGTCACAATAGAGCTCAATAGGGTCAGTGATACTAGGAACCACCCCAAGTCCAGTGATGAACTTGCGGATCCAAACTGCCTCCTTTGCTGCCTCTGATGCAGCAATGTACTCGGCCTCTGTTGTAGAATCAGCGACTGTGTCCTGGTTCGAACTCTTCCAGCTCACAACACCACCATTTATGCAAAACACAAACCCTGACTACGATCGATAATCATCCTGGTCGGTCTAGAAGCTAGCATCACTGTAACCCTTTACAGCTAGCTCGTCATCGCCTCCATATATCAAGAAATATTCTTTAGTCCTTCTCAAGTACTTAAGAATATTCTTGACCGCTATCCAGTGACTCTCACCTGGATTTGACTGGTACCTGCTCGTCATGCTCAAAGCATACGAGACATCAAGACGAGTACATAGCATGACGTATATGATAGATCCTATGGATGAGGTATAAGGGATCTGATCCATGCAGTCTCTCTCCTTTCTAGAAGAGGGACCTTGAGTGTTCGAAAGACTCACGCCATGTGACATCGGTAGAAATCCCTTCTTGGAGTTTTGCATGGCAAACCGTACGAGTACCTTATCAATATATGTACTCTGACTTAGGCCAAGCAACCTCTTAGATCTATCTCTATAGATCTGTATGCCTAGAATATGGGATGCTTTACCTAAGTCCTTCATTGAGAAACAAGTCCCTAGCCAAGTCTTGACAGACTGTAGCAAAGGGATGTCTTTCCCAATGAGTAGTATGTCATCCACATACAATATGAGGCAGACAACTGTGTTCCCTACAACCTTCTTGTAGACACAAGGTTCATCTTTATTTTTGATGAAACCAAACTGTTTGATTGCATCATTGAATCAAAAATTCCAGCTCCGAGAAGCTTGCTTTAGTCCATAAATGAACTTATGCAGCTTGCATACTCTGCCAGTATGTTGTGGATCTACAAAACCCTCATGTTGTGTCATGTACACATCCTCAAGCAGGTTTCCATTCAGAAACGCGGTTTTGACATCCATCTGCCATATCTCATAGTCATAGTATGATGCAATAGCAAGCATGATCCGAATGGACTTAAACATCGCTACTGGAGAAAAGGTTTCATCATAGTCAATACCATAAATTTGCTTGAAACCTTTAGCTACCTAGCGACCCTTATAAATAAGTCCATCCATGTCAGTCTTTCTCTTAAAGACCCACTTACACCCTATGGGTTTTACCTCTTCAGGTGGATCAACCAAAGTCCATACTTGGTTAGTGTACATGGATTCCATCTCGGATCTCATGACTTTTAGACATTTCTCAGAATCTGGTCTCATCACAGCTTCTTGATAGGAAGTGGGCTCATCCTCTATGAGCACAACATCATCATGGTTAGACAAGAGAAATGAGTATCTCTCAGGCTGACTACGTACCCTATCAGACCTGTGAAGAGGTATGTCTACTTGAACTGGTTGTTGTTCCTCAACTCCTTGTGGAACAATATCATCCACAACACTTTGTGGTTCAGTTCAACTTCCATCGAGGCTTTAGTGCTATTGTTCGCATCTTGAACTTCTTCAAGATTGAACGTACTCCCACTAGTCTTTCTAGAAACAAAATTCCTTTCTAGAAATACCCCAATCTTAGCCACAACTACCTTGTGTTGACTGGGAATGTAGAAGTAATATCCCTTAGTTTCCTTGGGATATCCGATAAAATAGCACTTGTCGGATTTGGGGTCCCAGTTTGTCTGAGACTTGACGTCTAACGTAAGCCTCACAACTCCAAATCCTCATAAAAGACACCTGGGCATCTCTCCCAGTCCATATCCTATATGGTGTCTTTATTACAGCCTTAGATGGAACTCGGTTGAGAATGAAGGCTGCTATGTCTAGAGCATAGCCCCAAAGATACATAAGAAGATCTGTGTGACTCATCATAGATCGTACCATATATAATAAGGTATGATTCCTCCTTTCAGATACATTATTCCACTGTGGTGTTCCAGGAGGAGTGAGTTGAGATAGAATCCCACACTCAACTAGATAGTCACGAAACTTATGGCTAAGGTATTCACCACCTCGATCTGATCGAAGTATCTTAATACTTTTGCCAAGCTGGTTTTGTACTTCATTCTTGAATTCTTTGAACTTTTCAAAGGATTCTGACTTATGTGTCATCAGGTACACATAACCATATCTACTGAAGTCATCAGTAAATGTAATGAAGTACCTGTAACCATCTCTAGCAGTGACATTGAAAGGGCCACATACATCACTATGTATAAGACCTAACAAGTCAGTCGTTTTCTCTCTGTGTCCACTAAAGGGAGTCTTGGTCATCTTGCCTAGAAGGCATGACTCGCATGTCTTATATGATTCAAAATTAAATGAGTCCAGCAAACCATCTTTATGGAGCTGGAATAAGTGTTTGTCATTTATATGACCTAAGCGACAGTGCCAGAGATAGGTTTGGTTCATGTCATTTGACTTGAACCTCTTGGTACTAATGTTATAGATAGGGTTCTCAAGGTCTAGAATATAGAGTCCGTTTATCATAGGTGCACTACAATAGAACATTTCATTTAAATAAACTGAACAACATTTGTTCTTTATAATAAATGAAAAATCTTTCTTGTCCAAACAAGAAACTGATATAATGTTCTTAGTTAAAGCAGGCACATAACAACAATCATCCAATTCTAGTACAAGCCCAGAGGGCAGAGATAGAGAATAAGTTCCTACAGCAATAGCAGCAACCCGTGCTCCATTGCCTACTTGTAGATCTATCTCGCCCTTCGTCAATGCTCTGCTATTTCTCAGCGCTTGTACATTAGTACAAATGTGAGAAGTACATCCGGTGTCTAATACCCACGATGAAGAAATAGAGAGGTTGACTTCTATAACATGTATACCTGAAGTAGAAATCTTATTTCTCTTCTTCTTAAGATCTTCCATGTATCCTGTGCAGTTCCTCTTCTAGTGCCCTGCTTGTCCTTGATACAGTTGACGAAGATGTTCAACCATATCATAAGCAGTCATCAACTCATGTTGCTTCTAAAGCTCAGAGTTCATGGTTGCGAGCATAAGACATAACACATCTAATGCGTCATCTTGATGCTTCTTGTAAGCATCACGATCAGCTCGCGTGGCAGTGGCAGGAGGTGCCTCGGGAATGAGCTGCTCCAGGACGTACAGTTTTCTTTTCTGAGTGAGAACTACTCTCAGATTTCTGTACCAGTCCAGGAAATTAGCTCCGTTGAGCTTGTCCTTCTTAAGGACGGAACGCAGGGAGAAGGTGTTCGTGTTTGACGTCATGGCAATCTACAACAGAAAATGCAGAAAATAAATATCATATTCCTTTTATCATTTAATTAGGTCTTTAACTAAATGATGCTCCCATTGAATTATAGAACTTTTGTAGAATCAAGTGAGTGATGTGGTCAAACCACACTTACTAGATTCTAACCAACTGGCTATAATTCGTGTGGGACAAGATCCACATCATACTACACCTTGAGTTAGCTTTGGCTAAATCGCCCAAGACTTAGTATGATCAGTAGGTAACTAATTACCAATTACATCTCTATGCAACTCTTGTTTATAGGATCAAGATCCACATTTATATTAAAACTCGAGTTAGCTTTGGCTAATACGCCCAAGAGTTAATATAAACGTGATTTTGTCCTATCTTCCAACTATTGGATAAATGCCTTCAGTTAAACTTTATTTAACTAGTTATACTCAATCTAATTGAGTTTTACTCACCCATGCGTTGATAGGCGGGACCAAGATTGTCCCTCCGTACCCTACCAAGATAATATGTGTTGCTCTGCTTTGGCAGATTCAACAACTACATGCGATCGAGGTAGTGATAGGTATCACGGCATGGTAGGCATTACGAGTTGACGCGATTTAGATCTAATCTAATCGACGATGTGTATCATATACTCGATTTAGATCTAATCTAATCGTGGAGGAGGTGCATCATGTGCGCGACTTAGATCTAATCTAATCGTCGAGATGTATCATATACGCAATTGATCAAATCGAATCGTTAAGGTGCTAATTAATTATTTATTCTAGCATGCATCACATATACACACACAAGCAATTAATTAAATATTTTGTGATTAGTCATGGCCCTACTACGATCTTCTCAAGATAATGAGAAGATCGGATGGTCAATCTAAGGTCAACAGCTTCTCAAGCTCCTTCCTTTGACCACCTTGTGTTGCTCGCACCCTCCTCGTAACTCCGTCTCGAGTGGACCTTCCACCGCTCTAATTTTGTACATTACAATTTTGAAACTCGAGTTACATTCGAGTCTAAAAACTATTTTATAACAGGAATATAAAATAGATGAAGGCACGATGCTCAGGTCGCTAATCAAGTACAACACGCACAAACACAAAATGGCACGCATGCCATATTATGAATTACAACACAATTTTCCAATCTAATTGGGTCTTTTGGGCCATGACCATCATAAAATAATACATAATTATAAATTATGCAATTTCTATAAATTTCTGCAATTTTCTTACAATTTTTACAATTTTTATGAGTAAAAATTCCCGACGGTCCTGTTTAGCGATTTTCGGGTGCAATCGCGGAACGAAGCCCCTTGCGGGGTCAGGGGCAGCACCCCTACCCGCGATATAAGCATCGCGAGTGTCCCTAAGCGATCCTACATTGCCTTAGTCCGCTGTCCCAAAATTATTTGGGGTGAAACCTTACCGTTTTGGAAAAATCTTCTTGGTAGTCAAAGCCTACAAGTGTCGAAACACTTGTGCTTCGCTTCTATGAGAAAAATACCCATAAAAACCATAAAATTCATAAAATTACAGAAAGTTACTGAACTGATATTTTTTCTAAAAATACAAATTAAACTCGTTCAAGACTTCGCACGTGGCTCTGATACCACTGTTGGGATTTTCGGGCAGCAAAAACTGCTTTTTCGCGTTGTGGAAACCCTGAAACCCCCGCCACCGGATCCGTGCGAAGAGAAAAATTTCGAAAACATTACGAGTACGAGTTTCTTACACTAGTTCTAAACTAGATCTACAAGGAGAAGGAATTTACCCTTGATGTGAAGCCCTTCTCAATCCCGCTCGTCCTCGGTTCGCCGGATCTCGAAAGTGTCAAAGTAGACACTTCTCTATGTGTATCCACACAAGCAAGAGATGGAGAAGAACCTCTAAGGATGTGCTAGCAAGCTTAGAGATTAGTAATGGAGGAGAGGGAGAGCAAGAAGAAAACTAGAGAGGAAGAAGATGATGGAGTTACTCACACAAATGAAACTCTTACCATCCAATAAAGTGGCCGGCCACACTTATGTGGTTTGTAACCTCCATGGGATATCAAGAGTCACAACCCATGGTAACTCCCATGAGGTGGCACTTTACTTAAGTAACCATGATGATGTGGAGCATGATCATTGGTCCACTTAATGCCAACTCACCAATGAAGTGGCAAATGGTCAAGTCAAACTTGACCCTTCATCTTCCTCTCAAGTCAAGTCAAACTTGACCACTTCTCTCCCATGGTTGATCAAATCTAACCATTGGTTCAAGTAAATTTTAATTTAATGAATCTCTATTCATTGAATTAAATTGACTCAATGAGTCTAAGTCCAAATTAGACTCATCTAACACATGAACCAAATTGAGTCCAACTCAATTAGCCTACTTTGGATTACTCTTAATCCAATTTGGTTCATCATATGAACCTAATCATTTAGGTTCATCAAATGAACCTAATCTCCATCTAATTGCCCTTTGTGTGTGACCCTATAGGTTCTTGTAACGTTGGCAATGCTCCTAAACCCATTTAGAAGCATAAGTAATGAGCGGTATCTAGCAACACATCATTACTACCCAAGTTACAAGAATGTTGAGATCCAACATCACCTTGTGACTACTAATTGTGACTCCTCACAATATATGATAATGTCCTTCTATCCTAGACATCTAGATTGATCAATATGAGGCATAGACCGTGTCATCCTCTAATCAATCTAAATCTTGAACTCCAAGTAGACTCACACAATCAAATGAGCTCAATATCTCATATTGACTCATTTGGGCATGCCCATGCACTCCGTGGTCTCACTCTATCAAGAATATCGATGTCTCTCCCGTCATATAAGAGGGATAGATCTCATCTACATCACTCACATCCCTCCGCATAATTTGTTACATACCCAGTAATCACCTTTATAGTCCACCCAGTTACGGATGACGTTTGACGAAGCCAAAGTATGTAACTCCTTATGTAGGGAACCATGGTGACTTCAGGTCCAAGGACTAGTAGTCATACTAATAGCCACATAAGAAAGTATATGACACTCTTATAACGATCCATGATACTTTCTCATGGCGGGTCATTCAGTATATATTCTCCAATGCATACCCATGTGTCAACTTGATATCTCTATATCCATGACTTGTGAGATCAAGTCATCGAGTTGACCTACATGCTAGTCTCGTCGCATTAACATTATCCTTGAATGTTAATACTCGACTAGGAATGATTAAGAGTAGTGTTCCCTATATCATATCACTATCGGTTCAACTAACCGATTGATATAGGTAAGAACCCTCTGCTCAAGGACGCTATTATACTTAGTTTATTTGGCACCAATACAAGTAAGCATAATAACCAAAAAAGCAAATGCCTTTATATATAAGAATATGATACAATGAGTTCATACAACAATCATCAAATGATTGGCTCTAAGGCTTTAACTAACAAGCATCACACATCAGCACCAGCCTTGTCGTCTTCAAGTAAGAATGAAACAACCAATAAGTTTCCAAAAGCTTGTTATACGTTGGACAAAGATGGTAAACAAGCTTTATGTAGTTGGTTAAAAGAAATCAAATTTCCAGATGGATATGCTTCGAATATGGCTCGATGCATTGACATGAATAAATTAAAGATGTTTGGAATGAAGAGTCATGACTGCCATGTGTTCATGCAAAGACTTATTCCAATAGCTTTTCATGATTTACTTCCCAATAATGTTTGGCAAGCACTTACTGAGTTGAGTCTTTTTTTCAGAGATTTGACAGTCAGGTGTATTATGACGGTTGATATGATTCAGCTAGAGACTGACATTCCTCTCATACTCTGTAAGTTGGAGCGCATATTTCCACCAAGTTTTTTTGATTCAATGGAACATCTACCGGTACATTTACCATATGAGGCACGAATAGCTGGTCCTGTGCAGTACAGATGGATGTACCCATTTGAAAGGTTTTTGAGAAAATTAAAAAATAATGTTCGTAATAAAGAAAGAGTTGATGGGTTAATGCTTATCTGGTGGAGGAAGCATCTTCTTTCTGCTCTTATTATTTTGTTGATAATGTTAAAACCAGACACCGCAAATATCCTAAAAATTCCGATGATACTCATAATATAGATCCATCGATGCTTTCTATTTTCAAATTTTCTGGTAAACCAATGGGTGCATCTGTTTCTAGATGGTTAACTCAACAAGAATACCATACTGCAAGAATATACATATTCTTAAACTGTGATGAGGTCAAACCCTACATAAAGTAAGTTAACTTCTCTAATCAAGCTTTTATTTCGTTGTACTTAATTGCTTGATATCCTAATTTTCTTATAATTACCTTCTTTCAAAGCTTGTATGAGCAACAATTATATCTTCAAAATCCATCAATAACTGCAAGTGAGGTTGTTGAAAAGTTAGAGACCGAATTTGCATTATGGTTTCAAATATATGTGAGTTAGAGAAATTTTCATAATTCTTTATTAAAATAAGTTCGGTCCTAATTTTTCTTATTACTATTTTGATAGGTGAAAGATCGAAGAATATCTAATGTACAAGATGATAGAATATTGAATCTTGCATCTGGACCCCTACGCCAAATAATGGTCTATTCAGGTTACTATGTTAATGGTCTCAAATTCCATATGAGACAACGAGATTCGCAAAGATTAATTTTTAATTCTGGTGTCTGCGTTAAAGGATCTATCGACACCAATAACACTGAGTTTGATTACTATGATAGACTTGAGGAAATTATAGAGGTTGAGTATCCTGCATTACCGATAAAAAGGTGTGTGTTGTTCAAATGTTCATGGTATGACCCAACCCCAAGAACAGGTACCAGAATACATCCAAATTATAATTTAGTAGAGGTTAATGCAAACAGAAGGTTCAATAAGTTTGAACCTTTCATTTTTGCAATACAAGCGGGTCAGGCTGTTTATCTTGAATATCCTACGAAGAGAAGAAGAGCTAGTGAATGGTTGTTTGTTTGTCGATTAAAGTCTCGTTCTACCATAGAAATGTCGAACACCATTATTTCTCAAAACCATGATGCATTTCAGAATGACGAAGTAGAGAGACATTCGATTGATTCACAACTCCAATCTACATCACAATTACTTGTAGATGGTAATGCCACTGACGAGGAGATAGATGATGGAGAGAAATCCAACCGTGAGGATTTTGTTGAACTAACAGAGTCTAGTGACGATGACTTTCAAACTATTAATGTTGAGTAGAAATGCTTCCAGAGTCTAGCATTGATTAAATTTTAGCATTATTATTCATCTAGTAAGTTATGCTTTAATCATGTTTTGTTGCTTATTTATCATGTTATTAAAGACTTATTATGATGTGATGTAATATGTTTTTGTAGATATAAGGTATCATGGCAGATCTTCCAGCACCACTCCGTGGATCCACCGTCCATAGGGTTGTTGAAGAGTCGTAAGTATTTTTTTCTTATTAGTAATTCAAGTTCTTTATTTATAACATATATCTTATGTCTTAATATTGCTTATATGTAGGTTTACTCCCGACGGCCATCGAGTATCCACATATATCACACAGAAATTTAAGGAAAGAGTCTGCATATCTAGGACTACATGGAGACATGTAGATGCTGCAACTAAGGATTTCTATTATCAAGAATTTGTGGTAAGTAAATTGAATATGTACATTATATTTATCCTTTAATATACTAAAATTTTATTTTTTAATTACAGAAAAATATACATGGGAGGAGGGGCACGAGGTAGAATTTGCAAAAACTTGGAATATTTATTGTGCCAAGTTGTACAAAGACCTATTATACTATGTGAGAAAGGATGTCACACGGCCTGCTTATGTATCTGACGAGATTTGGAGTGCATGGACGGCCACTTGGTCTGCAGAAAGATGGCAGACAAAGGCTCTAAAAGCTCGAGCGAATAGGAATACAGAGCCAGGTGACCCGAGTACCGGATGTGCTCACCATACATCAGGATCTCGATCCATTGTTGAGCACGCTATGGATCTGGTGATTTTAATTTAAAGTTATATAAATTAAATTTTTATTTATTAATGAACTTGTATAATTTTAGCCAAACTTATTTGTGCATGCAGGAGCGTTCTTTAGAAAGACAACCCACTTGCTTGGAGATCTTTCTCAAGACTCACCAGAGAAAGGATGGCACATATGTTGATGATCGATCAAAGAACATTAGGGTTTGAATTATTAACTTGCAATTTATATTTAATCTTTAATAATGATTAATTAGCTTTAATAATTGTGTATAAGATATAAATTGTATATTTTTTCTACACAGGAGGAAATGAGAAGCAGGGTTGCTCAGGCATCTCAGCCACCAGTAGAGGGAGGGGAGTCACAGGATCTATCCACCCAGGAAATAAATGAAATTTATTATGATGTTGTGGGTGGAAGGACAAAGAACTCCTCCCTCTACGGCCTTGGCTCCCAAGCTAAGGTGGTATTTGATTGCTTGAGGACTCCTAGGGGTCGTGCGAGTTCATCTTCTTCTTCTTATGAGGTGGAGTCATTAAGAAAAGAAAACCAAGACTTGAAGACTCAGATGACTACCATGGATCAGAGGTGGGAGAAGAAGTGGGCTGCACAGGAGCAGATATTGGCCCAGATGCAAGCAATCATTGCACGATGGGAGCCATCATAGCAGCCTCATTCAGAGGAGACCCGAGACCCATCAGACCCCGCTGATGATTAGATTTTTTTGAGGTATGTTTAACTATAACTTGATTTTTTTTAGAATTTCTTAGAAATTCATTAAGTCAAATATATTTATTCTATTGGGATATTATTAGATGCTTATCTTAAAGTGTTTTACATTTTTCAGGAGTTCATACTGATACATTCACCATCACCACTATTATTGGTTATCCAAAATATAATCTAGGTATTTTTTTTTACAAGTAAAATTAGTTATATATAACAATGTTTGAGTTATATTACATTTGCATCAATTTATTTTAATCATAATCTATTGTATTTGACTTTTACAAGATTATATTCGGATATATGTATAGGTGAAGTATCATGGTATGTATTTTGGATACCGAAAATACAAATTTACCTTTCTTTGTTGTCTTTTGAGATTTACGGCAGGAAATTCAAAAGCCACAAACTCTACCGAAAACACAGAATGAAATCGAGATTCGAAAACCACTCTTACTGCAAGTGAGAAACGCTTACTTTGCTCCTTGGACTCACAACCGAATAAGGAGGCAGCTAGGGCTTCGAAAAAACTCACGCTCTCGACCTCTACTTTGTGCTTACGGCTCCTCCTCGACGAGAGGACCTCGTATTGGTGAAGAACTCCCGGAGTTAGCCACTCGCCGCCCGCCGGAAACGATGCCCTAAGCCCCGGCTTTGTTTTCGCCTGAGCAGAGACGACGCACGCAGAAGAGAAAAGGAGAGAAGGAATTAGGTTTTTCGGAAACAATTCAAGTTCTCCTCTTAATACCTAATTATCTCTATTAACAACTACCCTTAAAATATATTTCGTCCCTTATTTGATCAGCATCGCCCGCTTGGGCACTTGGTTAGCCAGATTCGCTTAAGAGTTGGCTCGGCCGGAGATCTCCAGTTTGAATCTCGGCTTGGACATTATTTTTGTCGAAACTTCTTTCGTTTAGTAAAAATACCAAACGACCTCCAAAAATATTACTCTAAAAATCTCTATAATATTTCTATAGCATTTCTAAATATTTTTAAATACTATTAAGACTCGAAATGAGGAAATTTGGGTTGTTAAAAGACCTAATACTTGAGGAGGAAAATTTATCACTAAAAATAGAAATTAATAAATTAAAAGATCTCTTAGAAAAATTTACAACAAGATCAAAGAATTTAGATCTAATTCTAAATAATCAAAAAGAAATTTACAACAAAACCGGACTTGACTACAAGTCAAGTTCAAATAAAACATTTAAATTGTTAATAACCCAACACAAACAATCAAGTAATGCTTGAGTTTCGAATGCATGCTTAACCACGTAAGTAGGACTCAACCAATATTACATACCCCCCAAAAATTATATTATGTAAAGTCGAATAAATCAAATCAAAAACAAAAATACAAACCTAGACCAACAAATTCAAAATCTAAATATTTTAAAACCCCTCAAAACTTAGAATATCATTAAGTAAATTATAACTATAAAAATAACAAACATAAATCAAGAACTAAAAATAAAAAATAAAGGCCAATAATTTAGGGGGAGGCTTCAGAATAGCTGACACCTCCAAAAATAATCTACCCGGCAGGGTAACCAAACTAACCTACCTGGCAGGGTAATTAGGACTAGTTAAAAAGGGACAATAGTTTAACTTGACCTATGGTACTGGTGAAGTTTTGGATGATAGTACGTTAGGAAAACTATGTCTATGCATGTCTAGGAAGATATGACTTCGATTTGGTACATTTGGTTTAGTGGAACTAACCGAAGCTACCCTTTACGGTTCTTAACCAGTTAGACCAAGGTTTTGTATTAAGTTCAGTGGATAGGACTATTTGAAAAACCTCAAAGGTATGGTTACTCTAATGATGTCCAAGTGACTCACCATAGCCCAGAAGTTTATCCGAAGAATGCTTATTTGTTGAGCCCAAAGCTAAACCTGAATCTAACACAAAGTTAAACCAAACCCTAAAACTGAACCTAATTCATCTCATAAAATTATAGGATTCCCTGATTGAAAACATAAATCGGGTGAGATGACTAAGGACTTAAATAAACTAATTAAATTAAATAAAATTAAAAATTAAAATAAAAATTAATTAAATAAAATAAAATTAAAACTTTAAAAAATTCTTTTAAAAACTTTAAAAATTATTTTTAAAACTTTTAAAAATTCTTTTAAAAACTTAAAAAATTCTTTTAAAAATTCATTTAAAAACTTTTAAAATTATTTTAATTATTTTAATTTTTTTTAAAAAACTTTAAAAATTTATTTTAAAAATGTTAAAAATTATTTTTAAAATTATTTTAAAAAACTTTAAAAATTATTTTAAAAATTCTTTTAAAAACTTTTAAAAATTCTTTTAAAAACCTTAAAAATTATTTTAAAAACTTTAAAAATTATTTTAAAAAAATTCTTTTAAAAACTTTTAAAATTATTTTAAAAATTCTGTTAAAAACTTTAAAAATTATTTTTAAAAAACTTTAAAAATTCTTTTAAAATTACTTTTAAAATTATTTTAAAAATTCTTTAAAAAAAATACCGGGTCAAAAACCAGGGGCGGGCGCCCCTGGTATAGTAACCCGGGGCGCCCTGAAGGTACTCCAGGTGCCTCGCTCAACTAAACCCAGGGTGCCCGGAGTGATTCCGGATACCCAGACCACTCTCTAAAAATCTTATTCACAATTCCTCGGTAAATTTCTTTTTTCCCCTAAGTTTTTTTAAATATTTCACTTATTTTTTATGCTTAGTATAGTTTTTTTTTAATTTAGGAAATGTTCTAGATCTGGTACTGGACCCTCTACTGCTAGTGTTGACCCTAGGTTCCCTACTGATGAACTTAGGATTAGATTTGAGTCTTATTCCTATTAGGACTAGGTGCTTAGATAGGCAGTTTTTCTTGCGTTCTTGTATTCCAGCTGTAGAGGTCATTAACCACTATAACTTACAGAACCTTGTTTACTGTACCAGTTCAGTAAACATAAGTTTATGTGCTGAATTTTTTAACAACTTAGTTAGGGTAGATGTTCTTACTTATACTACTAGGGTAGCTGGTACGGATATCACGTTATCCCCTACCATTATCCAGACCTTTTTAGAGTTATGACCATCTACGTGCACTTTTCAGTGCTACCCTCCTAGGGATCTACCATTTGGTGATCCTTACTCGTACATTACTCTGGATATGATTTACTCATTTTTTTGGGGGGAGAGAGAGTACCCACTGTGACTATGTTTAGATCAGTATCCCTTCGAGTTCATGATTATGTACTCTATAGGGTTTTAGTCTTCTGCATCTTACCGTTGTCCACTCGCGACATAGCGATGATGCATCCATTTCATTCCTTTCTCTTATATGCTCTTTCCTATAGATTAGACATAGATATTAGTTTACATATCTTTCAGATCATTATCCACTCAGCTGGACTCACCACCAGCGCTCGAGTTCATATGTCGTATTGTCATATTTTGACGACATATTTCGCCTCTGATCCTGTCCGAATAGCTGAATCAACGGACGCTGGGCACGTGGCGCTCTCCTGGTTGCTGACGTAGATCTCTGACCGGTCGTACGACGCTCCGGCGAACCTGCAAAGAAGTCGGGCCGGGAAGGGGTTCCCGGCGACGACCCTCCGACGCTTAAGTCAGGCAAGTGGGCAACAAAGGGGTGGCTTCGAATATCTAAGAACGCATACCTCCGGCGAAGTATGAAGGCTCTTATATAGAGCTATGGGGAGGCTCGGGCACACCTACCGAGGCGTACACGTGTCCTGATACCATACCTTAGCATGGGCTTGTCAGAGGAACATGTCTGACACCATACTATACAGTCTGATCACCTCTTTGATGGGGCAGCAGGTCCTTCCGTCGTACGATTCTATGTATGGCCTGGTCGTCGAACATGCCTGCTGTCAGAAAATGATGTTCCCTAATGTCCCCTTGCCCTTGTCTCCTTTTCCCTGATGCCAAGCATTCATCCGCTCGGCAGGCATAGGTCCGACCGGGCGTAAGTATCGGCCCGACCAGGTGTAAGTATCGGTCCGACCGGGTGCTCAGCTGAGAGTGTTCCCCAGCAACGATGCTTTATGTTTCGGCCGAGCGGGCTATCCGCTCGGCCCGGTGACCCTTTTCACTATGAGCGTCGGAAACCCGCCCATGGTCGGGTTGCCTTCTGTCCGGCCCGGGAAGCTCCTGGCCGAATGTCAGGTCGGCCCGGCATGCTTCCGTTCGGCGCGTCATCCTTCCGTTCGGCCCAGCATCCTTCCGTTCGGCCCGGTATGCTTCTGTTCGGCGCGTCATCCTTCCGTTCGGCCCATCATCCTTCCGTTCGGCCAGGCATGCTTCCGTTCGGCGCGAACTTGGGGTTGACCTCCACGTGTCTTTGACCCTCCGCCCATGAGGGTCCCCCGTCCTTACCACTGGATCACATGCCTCCCCTTCAAATCTAGTCGAAGGAGGCGCATAGTCCGACTGACTGGACGCCCGTAGTGCCGAGCGGCGCATCCAAGAAACCATCCTCCGCTTCTCCTCGTTAATCTCTTCTCATCCCACCTCTCTTGCGTTTTGCAAGGGATTTCTCACGAAGTATTTTGTATAGCTAGTCCGCTCGGCTGAATATATCTAAGACCGCTCGGAGGGTTTATAGTCGTCGCCTCGACTCTCGATTTTTAACGTCGGAGCTCGACGGTCTTCCGCTCGGAGGGTTTATAGTCGCCGGCGCGACCCTCAATTTTTAACGTCGGAGCTCGACGGTCTTCCGGCCGGAGGGTTTATAGTCGCCGGCCAGACTCTCGATTTTTAACGTCGGAGCTCGACGGTCTTCCGCTCGGAGGGTTTATTGTCGCCGGCTCGACTCTCGATTTTTAACGTCGGAGCTCGATGGTCTTCCGCTCAGAGGGTTTATAGACGCCGGCTCGTCTCTCGATTTTTAACGTCGGAGCTCGACGGTCTTCCTCTCGGAGGGTTTATAGACGTCGGCTCGTCTCTCAATTTTTAACGTCGGAGCTCGACGGTCTTCCGCTCGGAGGGTTTATAGACGCCGGCTCATCTCTCGATTTTTAACGTCGGAGCTCGACAGTCTTCCGGTCGTAGGGTTTATAGTCGCCGGCTTAACTCTCGATTTTTAAAGTCGGAGCTCGACGGTCTTCCGCTCGGAGGGTTTATAGTCGCCGGCTCGACTCTCATTTTTTAACGTCGAAGCTCGACGGTCTTCCGCTCGGAGTAACGTCGGAGCTCAACGGTCTTCCGCTCGGAGGGTTTATAGACGCCGGCTCGTCTCTCGATTTTTAACGTCGGAGCTCGACGGTCTTCCGCTCGGAGGGTTTATAGACGCCGGCTCGTCTCTCGATTTTTAACGTCGGAGCTCGACGGTCTTCCGCTCGGAGGGTTTATAGACGCCGGCTCGTCTCTCAATTTTTAACGTCGGAGCTCGACGGTCTTCCGGCCGGAGGGTTTATAGACGCCGGCTCGTCTCTCGATTTTTAACGTCGGAGCTCGACGGTCTTCCGGCCGGAGGGTTTATAGACGCCGGTTCGTCTCTCGATTTTTAACGTCGGAGCTCGACGGTCTTCCGCTCGGAGGGTTTATAGATGCCGGCTCGTCTCTCGATTTTTAACGTCGGAGCTCGACGGTCTTCCGCTCGGAGGGTTTATAGATGTCGACTCGTCTCTCGATTTTTAACGTCGGAGCTCGACGGTCTTCCGCTCGGAGGGTTTATAGACGCCGGCTCGTCTCTCGATTTTTAACGTCGGAGATCGACGGTCTTCCAAGGATAATTTCAACACGGTCCGAGCGGCACGTGGTCTTCGTGTAGTCGGCCGTTCGGCCAATAATTCCAAAATGCATTTTATCACTTTGCCTCCTCCATTAAAAGGACACAGGCGACCAAGACATACATAAAATGAATTACATCGGCGCATCTTTCACCCAGCTCAGTACGGCTGGAGGTGGTTCGCTCGACCATCCTCTTTCCCCTTGAATGCCGATCGGATCATTATCTCGGCCCCTTGGTGAGATGTTCTCTGGTTGAAACTCGGCTTCCGCTCGGCCTCCTGACTCTGACGTCGCTTGTTGCTCCATCCACTCGGCTTGCGCCTTCTGTTTCTGTTGCTCCACAAGTTTAACCGCTCTTGCCTCGATCAGAGCGTCGAGCTCCTCCGTGGAGAGCATCACCGTATGCGGTCGTCCAGCTTCGTCCATTGCTTCCGCTCGGATGCAGGTGCGTTCCTACAGACGGGGCCAAATTGATCCTGTCCGAATAGCTGAATCAACGGACGCTGGGCACGTGGCGCTCTCCTGGTTGCTGACGTAGATCTCCAACCGGTCATACGGCGCTCCGGCAAACCTGCAAAGAAGTCGGGCCGGGAAGGGGTTCCCGGCGACAACCCTCCGACGCTCAAGTCAGGCAAGTGGGCAACAAAGAGGTGGCTTCGAATATCTAAGAACGCATACCTCCGACGAAGTATGAAGGCTCTTATATAGAGCTGTGGGGAGGCTCGGGCACACCTACCGAGGCGTACACGTGTCCTAGTACCATACCTTAGCATGGGCTTGTCAGAGGAACATGCCTGACACCATACTATACAGTCTGATCACCTCTTTGATGGGACAGGAGGTCCTTCCGTCGTACGATTCTATGTATGGCCTGGTCGTCGAACATGCCTGCTGTCAGAAAATGATGTTCCCTAATGTCCCCTTGCCCTTGTCTCCTTTTTCCTGACGCCAAGCATTCATCCGCTCGGCAGGCATAGGTCCGACCGGGCGTAAGTATCGGTCCGACCGGGTGTAAGTATCGGTCCGACCGGGTGCTCAGCTGAGAGTGTTCCCCAGCAACGATGCTTTATGCTTCGGCCGAGCGGGCTATCCGCTCGGCCCGGTGACCCTTTTCACTATGAGCGTCGGAAACCCGCCCATGGTAGGGTTGCCTTGTGTCCGGCCCGAGAAGCTCCTGGCCGAATGTCAGGTCGGCCCGGCATCCTTACGTTCGGCCCGGCATGCTTCCGTTCGGCGCGTCATCCTTCCGTTCAGCCCAGCATCCTTCCGTTCGACGCGTCATCCTTCCGTTCGACCTAACATCCTTCCGTTCGGCCCGGCATGCTTCCGTTCGACCCGGCATGCTTCCGTTCGACGTAAACTTGGGGTTGACCTCCACGTGTCTTTGACCCTCCGCCCATGAGGGTCCCCCGTCCTTACCACCGGATCAGCCTCCTTACGTATTGACGTCACTCGAGGCGATATCGGAGTCCTGACTGAGTTCGACGTCTTAGGACCTAGGAACTTCTCTCTAGGAGGTGCCCATATAGATGATGAGGGTATCCTATCTTGGAGAGGGGGGGGGGGGGTACAACACCAGCCAGACCTAGATGCCCTGGAGGAGGCAGAGCAGGATGAGTTTATGGTTGCACTCTTCAACGAGGACGCTCCGGCCCCTGTACCACCTCCACCTCCAAGCCGAGCACCTTGTCTCGTTCCTCGCACTCTAGGTGATTGAGTTGCTAGACTCGAGCTATCCATGACGAGTCTCTGTCGAGACGTGAGACAGGAGATCTCTGACTTGCGACGAGAGGTGCGGTAGGAGGTCTCCGACTTGCGACGAGATGTGAGATAGGAGATCTCCGACCTTCAACGTGATCTATCCAGCTCTCGAGAGGATGACCGGACCCATCATACTGAGCTGATCGAGATGTTACATTCCTTGGGATTCGGACCACCCGCCTCCTCATCTCGATAGACTTGATCATCACTATGTATATTTTATTATGATCGTTGTATTTTGACCTTGACATTGACTTATGCTATTCTGATTTACTCCGACTTTGTTATATCTCAACTCTGACAATAATTTATCTTGATGTGTTTAATAGACTAGGACTCTTAAATTGTAAAAAATTGTTTCTAAAAATAGTGTTTTCAAATTCTAGGATAAAATCTTCCATTTCTAGAATTTTAAATCAGTTTTAGCCTTAGACTAGAACAATTCCTTAGAAAGCATATTCCCTTAGGGCTAGTACTTGAGCATCTCACCAACACCCTAAGATTCCCTTGTTTGTGATTGCCGAACATAGAAAGGGGTGAGATGCATAAGCAAATTTCCTGGACTTAAAGATGCTTATTTCAGTGCATCGACATAAGTCTGGGCGTTAAATACAAAACAGACATTAATCAGGTTAAGTCATTCAGTTTAGTCAAACACTAACTGATGAGTGATTAGACTTAACCTGACTAACCAAATGAAAACTGCTATCCTCTAATAGTCAGTAAGTAGCTAATTATTTAGACACTTTTTGTAATGTCAGGTTCAGGGAGAGGATTAATTTTTTTTATACCTACTTTGAAATTAATTTTTGAAAAATATCTCCTTTTAAATCAGTTTAATGTTGGTGCAGGAAGCATCCGACGATTGAACCTATGTTTTGATTATGTCAAAGGGTTCAAGTTAAGTTGTTTTGTTATTTAATGTGCTTGAATGAGATTTGCAAGAAAGTCCTAAGTGTTCTTAGGCAAAAGTCCTACCTGCGGTTAGGCAGGTGAAAACCCCTAGGGGGTGGTAACCCTAGGTCCTAGGGGGTGGTAACCCTAGGTGGTGGGAAACCCTAAGGAGTGGCAACCTTAGGTCCTAGGGGTGGTAACCCTAGGTGGAGGAAAACCCTAAGGGGAGGCAACCTTAGGTCCTAGGGGGTGGTAACCTTAGGTGGAGGAAAATCCTAAGGGGTGTAACCTTAGGTCCTAGGGGGAGGTAACCCTAGGTGGCGAAAAATCCTAGGGGGTGGTAACCCTAGGTCCTAGGGGGAGGTAACCCTAAGCAGAAAGTCCAGTTGGTCTGGAGGACCAGACTGGCATCAAGTATGCTCTCCTGAGTGGAGTAGGTGAGGACGCGCTCCCCGTGGAGGGAACAGTAGGCGTCGGTTCGACCTAGGATTTTCGGTCGAAAATTCGAAGTCAGAACCGGACAGTCCGGTGACTGACATACATTCTTGTTTATGTTATTATTTATGTGCAAACTTTGTTTTGAAGGATATATTATTGTTCTGTGGACTAACCTATCTTGCAGGGACAAAAGAGCACATTATACCTCGGATGAACAGTATCCAAGGCGCCCTCATGGAGCTTGGGAGTACCTCGGGTGCAAAGGTAATGAAGTCTGCGCAGCGAAGCTGGAGGCGCCCTCATGGAAGCTTGAGGCGCCTCGGATGGCATTGAAGGCACCTTCAAGGAGGCTAAAGGCACCCTCAAGTGGATAGACGAAGACTTCTTCGGAGCTGATCCACACTGCGGATCCGGAGGTGTTGGAGGTTCCCTCAAGGGGCTTTAAGACACCTCCAATAGTCTATATATGATGATCTCGACCAGCAACTCGAAGATACACAAAAAGAGCAATCCTTCTGCAATACGCTGCCAACGAGACATTCCAATTAAGCTACGACAAGACCCCGACAATCCGAAGCTGCGAAACTTCCATATTGTGTTGTCGGTATTACTTAGTTACAATTCTACTATTTCTTTACTTGTAATATTCTAGTTGTAACCTTTGCATGATATAGTTGTTGCCCAAAGTAAACATTCAACGAGCGTAGGCCTTGGAGTAGGAGTCACCCAAGGCTCCGAACCAAGTAAAAATACTTGGGTCTTTTTGTGTGTGCTTTATTTCTTATTCCGCCACTTTACTCGTACATCTTTCGAATACGAAAAGTGAAAGTCACGAGCGCTATTCACCCTCCCCTCTAGCGCTTCTTGATCCAACAATTATCACTAACTAAGTGTTTTAAATTTTTTTTTTGGATTTTTCAAACTCAGTTTTGAAAGTTAGACTTACTTAATTGGATTGTTTAAACTTAGGTTTGAAAATTAGCTTTATTTTCAAACTCTAAACTTTTCAAACTTAATTTTGAAATTCATACTTTTTTAACTTAGTTTTGAAAAATAAACTTTATCCGGGTTTGTAACTTAGATTTTTCATTTTGAAAATTATATTCTACTTAGTTTTAAAAACATATTTTTGGAAATTTATTTAAAACAAACTTAGGTTTGAAAATAGATTTTATTTAATTGGATTTTACAAACTAAGTCTTGAGAAATAAAATCTTCTTTGAAACTTGATTTGAAAATTGGACCTACCTCTAATAGTTTTTTTTTTTTTTTTGTAAAAATGCTATATTTGACAATTATGTTTACAAAACTTGTTTAAATTTTTTTTTTAAGTTACCTATTTTTAAGTCATCTTTCTAAAGTTAACTATTTTTAAGTCATCTTTCTAAAGTTAACTATTTTCTTGAAAAAGATAAAAGCTTAAGTTATCTTTCTATATTTCTAGCTTAAACTCCCCCAAGATAATCTGACTTATAGTTCTAGACTTACTTGCATTTTTTATTAAATTTGTTCTATGATGATTTTTGATGAATGTCAAAGGGGGAGGGTTAGGTGGTTTAAGTTAGTTAAACAACAAAATTTAAAACAAAGCTAACTTAACAACCTTTTTAACAACCTTATAAATGCTTGTTTTTTCTTGCATATTTTTTCACTAACCTAACCAGGTTGTCATTGCATAAAAAAGGGGGAGATTGTTGGTGCGGTTAGTGTTGGAACCCCAATGTTGTTTTGGTGTGATCAACAAGTTAAGTTAGGTTCTATGTTGTTTTAACCTTGTGTCTAAGTGTGCAGGAGCTTAAGAGCACAGGTACTCGAGCGGAAGATGCAGCTAGCGAGAAGGACGGCACGCGGTGCGTCCGAGGGATGAGCTGCTGCGGAAGAGTACCCCTGTGGACGAGAAGGAAGCGTGCGGTGGTTCCGAGGGACGAAAGCCGGAGCGGAAGATTGCTCGGGGAGCAAGAGACGCAGCTAGCGAGAAGGTCGGCACGAGGTGCGACCGAGGGACAAAGACTGCAGATGAGTACGCTGGTAGACGAGAAGGAAACACGCAATGATTCCGAGGGACGAGAAGCCGGAGCGGAAGGCTGCTCGAAAAGACCGGAAGTTGGGTTCGGGTGAGCCCTTTTCCGGATGACAGAGATCACCCAAGTAAGCGGATCCGGAGCGGAAGACCCGGACCGAGGCGGGACTGAAACAGAGCAGAGGTCTCGGACGAAAAAGTCAACTAGAGTTGACTTTCGGGGTCCGGGGCGCCCGGACCAGCCTTTTGACCAGGATTGAGTTTTGACTCGATCTGATCATTGGGAGATAAAGTTTATCCCCCCAGGGTGCCCGAAACCCTTCGGGGCGCCCCGACCAAGGCTATAAATATAGCCTTGGTCCAGAAGCTTTTGAACAATCACGAGCATTTCATTTCCAAACACTTGTACGCTTTAGTTGTAGTTAAGCTTCTGTTTCTGCACTTCAACGTTGTAAGAGGCTTCTCCGCCTGAAGGACTTTTAGTGCTTAATCTTCCTTAGATTAACAACCACATCGGTTGTAACCAAGTAAATCCCTGTGCCTCGTTCTTTTTAATGTTCTATTTACTTTCTGCTTATTATTTATGCAAGTGTTAGCTTAAAGATTTCGAGAAGGGTTGTTTGCCTTTTGTCTTTACAGGACTAACCAACAACCCCCTCTAGCCGGCCGCAACGGTCCAACAAGTGGTATCAGAGTCGAGACGCCTCAGAAGGACTAACCGCCGTCTGAAGCAACAAAACGATGGCCGGAGCTAGCGAATATACACCAGCATTCGACGGGGAGTTTTCTTCATGGAAGAAACAAATGGAGGTATTTCTAAACTCTAATTCTGGTATTTTTTCAATAATGAAATTTGGTTATGAAGAACCGAAGAACGCGAATGGAGAAGAAATCAATTTACGCCTCTGGACCAACAAACAACGTAACGAATCGATGGCAAACGGACGGGCAGAATTTCATCTTCTAACCGTAATACCAAATGAAGATCTCGACAGAATCGGTGAATACAAAAGCCTAAAAGAACTTTGGGAAAAGTTCTTGAAGCTCCACGATGAACCAGCAGAAGTCGAGGACGAAACCAACACCGATCCGCCATCTGAAGAGTCCGAAACCGAGGTAAGTACCGCAACAACCCCAATAGCCTAATTCCATCCCGAAGCCACAGAAAGCTCATCCCAGACGAACATCGTTCAAGAGGGAGAGACTTCGGAAGAAAGCAACTCGACAAGGGGAGAATCAACTGCCGAAAAGGTAAGTCAGGTATGACCTTCTGAACAATTGGCACAATCAATTGAAAAGTTGCCTGAAAATTTTTGCGAATAAAAAATTCAATCATCGAAAAAGTTTTTCGGTTTACCAATATTATCGAAAGAATTTTTCGAATTACAAAATGTTTTGATGAAAGATTCTTGCAAACTAGAAATATTATCGAAAGAGTTTCTCGAATTGCAAAAAGTTTTGACGAAAGATTCTTGCGAATTACAAATTATTTTGTCAAAAGAATTTTTCAAATCAGAAATATTGCCAAAAGATTCTTGCAAGTTACAAAATATTTTGTCGAATGAATCTTGCAAATTAGAAAAATTATCAAACGAATTTTTACAAATTATGTTGTCAATACAATTTCTTGCATGTTTAATATTTGTTGCTTTAAAGTTGAAAGAAATAGCCTGTCGATTAAAGTATCTCGACAAACTATTAACATATATTAACATGATACAATTCTTTACATGTTCAAATTTTCTTATTTCAAATTTGAGAAATTGTAATAAGTTAAAATAAAAATTTAAAAACTTCTGATAAAAGCATAAAAAAAATGATGAAATAAAATTAAAAATAAATACATAGATTTTTTTATTATTTCTACATGTTCCAAAAAAATTTTTATGCATAAAGTTTTCTACTGAGAGAATTCTTAATTTTCATGAAGAAAACTTAGAAATTTTCCAAAAGTTATTTTTAACTTAGAAATTTTCTCTGATATTTTGAGATTGCTTTTGTGGAAATTATTACAAAATTTTGAAAGTTCTCAAAATTTTCTAAAAGTTCTTAATGACTTAGAATTTTTTTAAAGAAATTCTCTTTGACTTAGAAATATTGTCCTGAAAATCAGTGAAATAGATCTTTATAAAGTTTCTAAGTGTCAAACCTTAGATTTTTCTTGCAACCCCAATTTTTTATGTGATCAAAGGGGGAGAAGAAAAAGTATAAGTCTAGGGGGAGGTTGAAATTGAAAAATTAAAAATGGAATTTAATTTTTCTATCTTGTTGCACATGATTGCAATATTAAAATGTTTAATTTTTATATCTATTTTTGTCCCTAGCTTAACTTGGGTTGATCACATCAAAAAGGGGGAGATTGTTGGAAGCCCAAGGTTGTTTTGGTGTGATCAACAAGTTAAGTTAGGTCCTGTGTTGTTTTAACCTTGTGTCTAAGTGTGCATGAGCTTAGGAGCACAGTTACTCAAGCGAAAGACGCAGCTAGCGAGAAAGACGGCACGCGATGCGTCCGAGGGATGAGGTGCTGCGGAAGAGTATCCCGATGGACGAGAAGGAAGTGTACGGTGGTTCCGAGGGACGAAAGCCGGAGCGGAAGATTGCTAGGGGAGCAAGAGACGCAGCTAGCGAGAAGGTCGGCACGGGGTGCGACCGAGGGACGAAGACTGTGGATGAGTACATTGGTGGACGAGAAGGAAACACGCAACGATTCTGAGGGACGAGAAGCCGAAGCGGAAGGCTGCTCGAGAGGACCGGAAGTTGGGTTCGGGTGAGCCCTTTTCCAGATGGCAGAGATCACCCAAGTAAGCGGATCCGGAGCGGAAGACCCGGACCGAGGCGGGACTGAAACGGAGCAGAGGTCTTGGACGAAAAAGTCAACCAGAGTTGACTTTTGGGGTCCGGGGCGCCCGGAGCTGACCGGGGCACCCGTAACCCTTCCGGGCGCCCAGACCAGCCTTTTGACCGAGATCGAGTTTTGACTCGATCTGATCGTTGGGGGATAAAGTTTATCCCCCCCAGGGCACCCGGAACCCTTCGGGGCGCCCCGACCAAGGCTATAAATATAGCCTTGGTCTAGAAGCTTTTCAACAATCACGAGCATTTCATTTCCAAACACTTGTACGCTTTAGTTGTAGTTAAGCTTCTGTTTCTACACTTCAACGTTGTAAGAGGCTTCTCCGCCTGAAGGAGTTTTAGTGCTTAATCTTCCTTGGATTAACAACCACATCGGTTGTAATCAAGTAAATCCCTATGCCTCGTTCTTTTTAATGTTCTATTTACTTTCTGCTTATTATTTATGCAAGTGTTAGCTTAAAGATTTCGAGAAGGGTTGTTTGCCTTTTGTCTTTACAGGACTAACCAACAACCCCCTCTAGCCAGACGCAACAGTCCAACAGTTAGCACTAATGGTCTGACTCAAGTTTTGATGAATGACAAAATAGGTTAAGTTAGTTTCATTGTTATCTAACACTCTGAACGAGTGTGCAGGAGAAGCCCAGACAGGTCGATGGGCTGACCTGATATCTGGCACGAAGCCCAGCTAGGTCGATGGGTCAACCGGATAGCTGGCACGAAGTCCAAACGGGTCGATGGGCTGACCGGACATTTTGGCACGAAGTCCAGCTAGGTCGACGGGTTGACCAGATAGCTGGCACGAAGTCCAGACGGGTCGAAGGGCTGACCGGACGTCTGGCAGGTAAGTGAAGGTAAGTTACTGGAGGGGAGTGACTGTGAGGACGTATTCCCGGGAAGGGAACATTAGGCGTCAATCCGACTTAGATCCATTTCAAATATCTAAGTCGAGATCGTGACTAGATTCCGGTCTCTAAGAGACAGAATCTAATTACTATTCTGTTTTATTATAAATTATGCTAACACTCTATTTTGTAGGATATATAATTTACATTGCCTCGGACTAACGTTTTCTTGCAGGAAAGAGATTGCTGGAAAACAAGGGTCCGAGCGCCCGGAGGTAATTTTTATCCACAACGTCGCTTCACCACGTGTAGATCACTGACTGGCTCAGCTACGTCATATTCAAGGTGCCCTAAAGGGATCAGGGCACCTCAAACCTCCTATATAAAGAGGGTGAAGGCTGAAGCAAACAAACAACTCAACAACTCACAATCTACGCTTTTGTGCTCTTGTGACACTACGAAAGCTCTTCGACAAGTTTTGTTTGTTTGTCTTATTCTCTTATTGTCGGTGTCTTTTCGTTTACTAAATAATTCCTGTACTACATTTTGTAAAAACCTTTCGAATTATTAGTGATTACCCAATGAGAGCACTCTACGAGTGCGGGCCTTGGAATAGGAGTCGACAAAGGCTCTGAACCAAGTAAAACGACCTTGTTAGCATTGTGTTTTCATTTTTTCGCTGCCTACTCTATACGCCGAAAGTTTTAAATCGCTATTCACCCCCCTCTAGTGAAACTCATCGATCCAACAAGGACGTGTTCCTCGAAAAGGGAATAGTAGGTGTCAGTCTGACTTAGAGTTTCAGCAAAACTCAAAGTCAGGACCGGATAGTTCAGAGGCTATCAAAATCATACTTTATATATATTATTTATTGTCTAGACTAACTTTTTTTTGCAGAAAGACAAGTGCTGGAAAAAGGTGGTTTGGGCGCTCAGAAGAGATCCCTGTGCCCAGAGTTGCTCCAGGCACCCAGGAAGGCTTCAGTGAAGCAGTAACCCAAACGGGTGCCTGGCAAGCACCCGGGCGGTCCGGGTGCCCCAAGGTGCTCCAGGTGGCCTGACGACCAAAACTCATCGACATGTTGAGTTGGAGCATACGATTAGCTGACTCACGTTAGCGGTTTAGGTGCCTGGAGAGGGTCCGGGCACCCAGACGTGGATAAACATCGAGGATGAAGTTTCGACGAGAGCTCGCCATGTCAACATAACCCAAGCACTCAGGAGGGTATCTAAGCACCCCGAATGGGGCTACAAAAGGCGGCTTTGACTAGCAGCTTCAAAAAAATCATTCCAAACATCTTTTGCTTCTACGCGTTACTCTGATAAAGTCTCTATGATGCCTGAAAGCTGCACCGACGACACATACACTACAGATATGATTCTCCAAGTCTTGGTATTGATTTTACTATTCAAGTTTCTTGTACTTAAATTGTAATCACTCTTGTAACTTTCCGATTGATTAGTAATTGCCCAACGAAAACACTTTCACTTGTGGACATTAGAGTAGTAGTTGCCACAGGCTCCGAATCAAGTAAAACTTGGTTGTATTAGCATGTCTTTTCATCTCTTTCTTTATTCAGCTGCACTTACTTTTTACGCAAGTATTTTTTGAAAACGTGAAAGTCACAAATGCTATTCACCCCCTCTCCAGCGCAATGATTTTACAAAAGGCTCAACTTAGAAGTTGACCTTGAAGTGTTGAAGACCCGAGGCACCTCGATTTTGTGGAGGCATCTCAAATGGCCAGATTCACTTCTGTCGTAAATCAGATTTGAGGTGCCTCTAAAGGACTAGAGGTGCCTCGAATGAATAGCTCCTTCAGCTGCTCAGAGGTGCCTCCTATGAATAGTAGCCGTTAGGTTGTCATTGCATGGAGATAAGGTTTTATCCACTTCAAGGTGCCTCAAATGTCTTTGGAGACGCCTCTAAACCACGTCAGCATAATGGTAACTTCATCCAGAATGCTATAAATAGAACCCTAGAACTAGGAGTTTAACAAGACAAACAATATACACTTTTGTACTTCTTTTCTTGAACTTCTAATTGTTGTAAGAGGTTTTTCTGCCTTCAATCTTGATCAAGGAAGGAGATTTTCATTGTGAGCTTTTTCTTCCCTGAATTAACAACCACCTAGGTTGTAACCAAGTAATTTTTAGAGTCCCTATTTTTTATGTCATTTATTTTATTTAATTTAATTATGTGTCCTTGTGAAAATAGAAAGCAAGAAAATTGTTATAACTTATTTTGCAAACTATTCATCCCTCTCTAGCCAGCCCATGATGGACAAACAATTCGTATCAGATCCCAAATGCCTTAGTAGGACTAACCATCGATTAAAGCAACAAGACGATGGCCGGATCGAGTATTCACCCACTAAAGTTCAAGGGGGAGTTTGTGTTGGATCGTAAAGATGCTAGAGGGAGGGGGCGAATAGTATTCGTCGCTTTTTCAAAAATCAAGAATACGCAGCAGAAATAAATCTTAGGAGAAAGAAGCGAGAAAGAAAAAAGAAAAGCGCTAACATAAGTAGTTTTTACTTGGTTTGGAATGTTCGATGACTCCTACTCAAAGGTCCGCACTCATTGAGTACTTTCGTTGGGAAATCCACTAATAGTTTGAAATGTTACAAAAATGAAGTACAAGAACTATAAGAAAATGTTATCGACAACAGATAAAATGAGTAGAACTTGTTTGTTAATTGTTGGAGGAGCATTACAGCCTCGTAGGATCTTTTTTAGAGCAGCGTACAAGAGCAAAAGTTGGTGCACTTAATGTTCTGAAGTTGCTGGTCGAAGCCTTCTTTTATAACCCAGTCTAGATGCCTGGATCTCCCCTTCGATGCCTGGACTATGCTGATGTGGTGAGCTCTCATCAAAACTTCATCCTCAAAATTTATCCACCTTCGAGCTCCTGGACCCCCTTCAGGTGCTCGGACCCCCTTGGGGCACCCGGACCCCCTTCGCCCGCTTAGACTGTTGATGTGGGTTGACCTATCATCGAGCTCCAACTTAGCTTCAGTATGAGTTTTTATGGTATAGGGGCCTGGAGCAGCTTCGGGCGCTGGGACTACATGGGTGCCTGGCCAAGCACCCGCCTGGTTAAAGTTGGTCCGGGCTCTCAAATTAACTCTGGGCACCTGGATCCCTTTCGGACACCCGAACAACCCTTTTTCACCTTTGCCTTGCCTGTAAAAAAGAGTTAGTCCAGGCAATCATAATGTGTTTATCCTGCAAAACAAAGTTATCTCAATAAGATAGTAGTATTAATTAGATCTTGTTCCCCCAAGAGCGGTATCTAGTCATGGTCTCAACTTAGGTTTTCCAAATGGACCTAAGCTAGACCAATGCCTATTGTTCCCTCAACCGAGAATGCATTCTCACTTGATCTTTCTCCTTGAGTGACTTATCTTACTTATCATTTGCAAACTTCCTCGATGTCAAGTCCCTCTGCTAGATTTCAACTAATCTCGACTTCCTCCTGCCAGACCTCAACCAATTTGGACTTCGTGCCAGCTATCAACCTAGCTGGACTTCCTTCTATCAGATCTCAACCAATCTGGATTTGGTGCCAGCTATCAACCTAACTAGACTTTAGTCTGGTGCCCGATCCTCTAGACTTATCAAGTCCCGCGCACTTGGTAAAAAGATTAGACAAACAACACATTTAACTTTAACTTATTTATCATACATTAAAACATGATTATCAATACAACCTGCCAATAATCTCTCATTTTTTGATGTAATGGTAACCTGGGTTAAAGTTAGAAAAAAAATACAATTAAGCAAGTATTAAATAGGTAATGCAAATTGAGTAAAGTGAGTTAATTTTTCTAACCTAACCCACTATCCTCCCCCTTTGGCATATATCAAAAATTAATACAAATCATTAATCATAATTTTCCAATTGTTCATAAAAGTTGAAAACAAAAGTTGTAAATATTTCAACTAATTGTTTGACTAATGTTGGGAAATTATTGAACAACTTAAATAAAGTTTTAGTAAAATAAATAAGCTTTGTAAACTAAGTTTTTCAAACAAGTTTTCAATAATGATTTCAAGTTTTTAAATAGTAATTTAAAAAACAAGTTTTTGAAAACCAACTACTTCATATAGAAAGTGCTATCTTTTGAAATATTTTTTTCAAGTAATATATTAACAAAGGTAAAGTTTTTCCAAAAAAAAATTACAAATCTATTGTTGGGAGGAGTAAATGAGAATTTTTTTTAAAAGTAATTTGAAAGCAACTTTTCAAAATTTATAAAAGATTTTCAAAATTTTGAAATTTGAATTTTGTAAAAAGCTAAATTTTGTAAAGTATTTCTAAATATTTTTCAAAAATAATTTATACAATAATTTTCAAAACATTATACACAATATTTTCAAAGTAATTAGGGAGATTTTGAAAGGAATTTTTAAAAATAAAATATTTTGCAAAGATAAATTTTACAAGAATTTTATAAAATTTTTAAAAGTGTTTTCGAAAACATCTCTCAAAATATTTTTAAAAGCATTTTTAACCAGTTTTTCAATGCAATTTTCAAAAAAAAATTATTTTATTTTTCAAAATAGATATTTATAAGAGTTGTTTTTTCAAAACAAGTTTTGAAAGAAAGTTTTGAAAGTATTTTGCAAAATTATTTTTTATAAAGATTAGGTAAAGTAATTTTTAAAGTTTGTTTTTCAATGCAACTTTTGAATGAAAATGATTGAAAGCAAATTTTGAAAAATATCTATTCAAAATATTTTTTTAAAAAAATATTTTGAAAGTAGTTTTTAAATATCCTCCCCTTGAACATGATATTATTTAAAAAAATAGTAATCTAAAAATTATCCTTAAATATTTAACCGTTAGTTACTAACTAACTATCAGAATATAGCAGTGTTCACTTGGTTAATCAAGTTAAGTACTAATGTCCAGGTAGAAATTTACTGAAAAAGGACTACTTAATTTGATCAATGTACTATTATATTTATTGTCCAGACTTATTTTGATGTACTTGTTAGTACCCCATGGTAGTTTTGATGTGATCAACCAAGTTAAGTTAGGTCCTGTTAGTTTTTAACCTTTGTGTCTAAGTGTGCAAGAGCTTAGGAACACAGGAAGTCGAGTGGAAGACGCATCTTGCGAGAAGGACGACACGGGAGAGAGAGCCGACGGGCTCGATGCATCCGAGGGACGAGATGCTACCGAAGAGTACACCGGCAGACAAGAAGGATGCGCGCGACGGTTTGAGGGACAAGAAGCCGGGGAGGAAGTCTGCTCGAGGAGATGGCCGAAAATTGTGTTCGGGTGAGTCCTATTCTGGATGGACTAAATCACTCAGGAGATCGGAGCAGCGGAAGAGATAAAAGAGAGTTGCGGAGCAACTGGAGGCGCCCTCAATAGGGGCTAAAGGCACCTCCACGTCTTTCAGTGGGAAGGCGCCTTCAACCCACCATGGAAGGTGCCTTCAACCTTGATTGAAGGCGTCTTAGACCCGGCGGAGGTGAACATCGCAGAGGATAATATTTTATCCTCGGCAGATAAAATTCTATCCCTTGAAGGTGCCTTGAACCTCTATTGGAGGTGCCTTCAAGCTGCGGATAAGATTCTACAAGATTATAAAAAGACCCCTGGACCTAGGAAATAGGTAACAACTTCTGTATTCATTTCCTAGCTACTTTCTGAGCTTCCAACAACTGTAAGAGGCTTCTCCACCTTCACCGAAGGAGATCTTTTAGTGCACTTACTTGCTTTGGATTAATAATCACCTAGGTTGTAACCAAGTAACTCTTATGACCTCTTCTTTTTAAGTTGTTCATTTATTCTATTTTTAACTACATTACTAATCTAAGTTAAAAGATCGGGAAAGATTTTGTTTTATTTCTTAACATGCAATTCACCCCCTTTTGTCGGCCTATCAGGTCCAACAAGCGATATCAGAGCCAAGTTCACTTCAAGATGACTAACCGCCAAATGAAGTACACAAGATGGTCGGACCAAGCATCTACCCACCGAAGTTTGAGGGGGAATTCGCGAGCTGGAAGAAAAAGATGGAGGTATGTTTTAAAACAAACTTTGAATTACTAATTATTATGAAATATAGTTTTGTAGCCTCGAAAGACAAAGAAGAATATTAGTGGACGAAAAAGGAGTAAGCCGACTTCGTGGCAAACAACAAAGCAGAGTTCCATCCGCTGAGCGTCTTACCGCCACAAGAAGTCAACCAGATTGGAGCTTATGAGTCAACCAAGGAGCTTTGGGAAAAATTCCTGGAACTACACGAAGAGATCTCGGAAGCGAAACTAGCAAGATAGGACCTGCTGCGAAACCAGATCAGCAACCTTCGGTTAGAAGAAGGCGAAACCATCGCACTGTTGGGATCTAGCGCGCTAAACACACGAAAACGCAGGGGAAATTAACTAGATCCTCTATCCAGCAGATCCATGTGAAGGGAAGAAATATTGCTAAAAATAATCTATACTAAGTTACATGATAGGATTATACCCTTGATGTGTGCACACTATCTCCCAAAAGCTCGGATCTCAGCATGATCACACGTCTGCGTCTCTATGGTATCCACACGAACAAGCCTTGTCTTTATTTGTCTCATAAACAAAACAAGATGGAGAAGAAAACACCTAAGGTTGTGCTAGCAACCTCAATAGGAGTTTCGGCCAAGAGAGGGAAGGAGGAAGAAGAAGAATGCTAAGGCTTTTCACCTTCTCATCTACCCAAAAATATCATCCAAAATGATATATATATATATCCATCCCATGAATACCAAGGGTTTTTCTCTTTCATCTTCTAATCTAATGGCTCAAAATTAACCATTTGATCCAATGGTTCAATTTTGACCATTTAAGTCCTTGGTGAACTCAAGTTCACCCAATGAGTCTAACCCATTGATTCTCATGCAATTCAAATTCAACGAACCTAGTTTGAATTGAACTCAATCCAACAATTGGATCTATTTGAGTCTAACTCAATGAGTCCAATTCGGATTACACTTAATCCAATAATCCATCACATGAACTCATCTCCATATCAACTTGTTCTTTGTGTGTGACCCTATAGGTTCTCGTAACATTGACAATGTACCCAAATCAACATTTAGATACATAAGCAATGAGTGACATCTAGCAAGGCATCATTGCTACCCAAGTGAAGAGAAAGTTGAGATCCGACCTAACCTGTCCGTGGCTATTATCTTGTATGACTTGGTCCCTCTATCCTTGATATCTAGATTGATCAATGAGGCATAGACCGTGTCATCCTCTTATCAACCTTTGTGTTTCTTGATCTCTAAGTAGACACACTCAATCAAATAAGCTCAATATCTCATATTGACTCATTTGTGCATGACTATGCTTTCTTGTGTCCTACTAATCAAGGGGCCCAAAGATATTGCTTCTGTTATATGGAAGGGATAGATCTCATCTACATCACTCACATCCCTCCGCATAATTCATTGCATACCCAGTGATCGACTTTATAGTCCACCCTGTTATAGGTGACGTTTGACGATACCAAAGTATACAACTCCTTATGTAGGGAACCGTAGTGACTTCAGGTCTAAGGACTATTCATACCAATAGTCACATGAGAATGTTTATGACACTCATATAACGATCCATGAAACATTCTCATGGCGGGTTATTCAGTATATATTCTCTAATATATACCCATATGTCAACCTGATATCTCATATCCATGACTTGCGAGATTAAGGCATCCGTTGACTTACACGCTAGTCTCAACGCATTAATATTGTCCTTGTTAATTAATGCTCGACTAGGAATAATTAAGAGTAGTGTTCTCTACAATATCTCACTATCAATTCAACTAATTAATATACTGTAGATAAGAATCTACTACCCAAGGACATTATTATACTTATTCAATCGGCATTGAACTGAAATAAATATAATAACAAACTTTGCCTTTTATTAATAATGATATATGATATAAAATAAGCCCTTTACAATCATCTTATAATTGGTACTAGGGCTAATACTAACAATCTCCCACTAGCACTAGTGTCAATCACTGAGGTATTGAATACCCATTGACCTAGTGTGACCATCATGCTTTCCTTGTGCCAAAGCCTTGGTCAAAGGATCAGCAATATTAGCATCGGTCGGTACTCTACATATTCTCACATCTCCTCTATCGATGATCTCTCAAATGAGATGGAATCACCGGAGTATGTGCTGGGATCTCTGATGAGAGTGAGGTTGTTTAGCCTGTGCAATAGGCCCATTGTTATCACAATAGAGGTCTATTGGGTTTGCTACACTAGGAACAACCCCAAGCTCTGTAATGAACTTCCTGATCCAAACAGCCTCCTTTGCTGCAGCTGATGCAGTAATGTACACAGCTTTTATTATAGAATCAGTGACTATGTCCTACTTTGAACTCTTTCAGCTCACAGCACCACCATTTAAGCAAAATACATACCCTGACTACGATCTGTAATCATCCTTGTCAGTTTGGAAGCTAGGATCGGTGTAACCTTTACAACAAGCTCTTCATCGCCTCTAAAGATTAAGAAATATTCTTGAGTCCTTCTCAAGTACTTAAGAATATTCTTGATTGTTGTCTAGTGACCTTCACCTGGATCTGACTGGTATCTGCTCGTCATGCTTAACGTATATGAGACATCTGGGCGAGTACAAAGCATGATGTATATGATAGACCCTATAGCAGATGCATAAGGAATCTGATCCATGCGGTCCATTTCCTCCTTAGAAGAAGGACATTGAGTCTTCGAAAGACTCATACCATGTGATATAGGCAGGAATCCCCTATTGGAATTCTCTGTAGCAAACGTTTAAGCACCTTGTCAATGTACGTACTCTGGCTTAGGCCAAGCAATCTTTTAGATCTATCTCTATAGATCTTAAGGCCTAAAATATAGGCTGTCTCACCTAAGTCTTTCATTGAAAAATAATTCTCAAGCTAAGTCTTCACTGACTGAAGAATAGCGATATCATTTCCAATGAGAAGTATATCATCTACATACAATATGAGAAAGATGACTGTGCTCCCACTAACCTTCTTGTAGACACAAGGTTCATCTTCATTCTTAATGAAACCAAACATTTTGATCACATCATCGAATCGAAGATTCTATCTTCTAGAAGCTTGCTTTAATCCATAAATGGATCTTTGCAACTTACAAGCTTTCCGGCATGCTCTGGATCTACAAAACCCTCAGGTTGTGTCATGTACACATCCTCGAGTAGATTTCCGTTAAGAAATGTGGTTTTGACATCCATCTGCCAAATCTCATAATCATAGTAAGCAGCAATAGCAAGCATGATCCGAATGGACTTGAGCATCACAACTGGTGAAAAGGTTTCATCATAGTCTATAACATGAATCTGCTTGAATCCTTTAGCTACTAATCTACCTTTATAGGTATGCATATGACCATCCATGTTAGTCTTCACCTTGAAGACCCACTTACACCCAATGGGCTTGATCCCTTCAGGCAGATCAATCAAAGTTCATACTTGGTTAGTGTACATGGATTCTATTTCGAATTTCATGGCCTCTAGCCATTTCTCAGAATCTGGGCCATGTACAGCTTCCTGATAAGATGTAGGCTCATCAAGACCAATAAGCTTCATATCACCATGGTCAGACAAGAGAAATGAATATCTCTTAGTTGACGACGAGTCCTATCAGATCTGCGTAGATCATGTGCTACTTGAACAAGTTGCTGCTCCACAACTTCTTGTGGTGTAACAAAATCCCAATCCACAACATCTTGTGGTACCTTTTTAATCTCCATCATGGTGTCAGTGCTAGTTTGTGTATCTTGAATTTCTTCAAGATCGACTTCACTCCCACTAATTTTTCTAGAAATAAATTCACTTTCTAGAAAGACACCAGTTCTGGCAACAAACACCTTGCCTTAAGTGGGATTATAGAAGTAATATCCCTTTGTTTCCTTGGGATATCCAACAAAGTAGTACTTATCTGATTCGGGTCCTAGTTTATCTGAGACTTGTCGTCGAATGTAAGCCTCACAACCCCAAATCTTCATAAAAGACATCTTGGGACTCTTCCCAATCCATATTGTATATGATGTCTTTATGATAGCCTTAGATGGAATGCGGTTAAGTGTGAAAGTGGTTGTCTCTAAAGCATGCCCCCAGAAGGAAGTAGGAAGATCTGTATGACTCATCATCGATTGTACCATATCTAATAAAGTATAGTTCCTCCTTTCTGATACATCATTCCATTGTAGTGTTCCAGGTGGAGTGAGTTGAGATATTATCCCACACTCAACGAGATGGTCATGAAACTCTTGGCTAAGGTATTCCCCACCTCGATCTGATCGAAGCATTTTAATACTCTTACGAAGTTGGTTTTGTAGGATCGAAAAGAATTTAGATATCTCCACAATAGCATGATATTGTCCACTTTGGGCCTAGGCCCTCATGGCTTTGCTCTTGGGCTCTCCACAAAAGGCCTCATACCAATGGAGATATCTTTCTCTTTATAAACTCATGATCTTTCCCATGTGTTTTCAATGTGGGACTATGTTTGCAATCTTGCAACACCAACAATCCCCCCTCAAACAAAGGACCACAGGCTTACCATGTCCGATCCTCGACCCACCAGGTCTTCCTGCCCCTCGGTCCACCCGACCTACTAGGACTTCCTTGCCTAGCCGCAATTAGGACTTCCTGCCTGGTGTCTGGTCCTCTTGATCCAAAAATAGGAGCCCCCACTTTCTTTGTTCGAGATCAATATTGTATCCACATGGCTTAATCAGACCATAGCTCTTCTGCACAGTCGGCGGTTAAACCTTCTGGCAGTCCGGGCTCTGATACCAATTGTATGATCGAAAAGAATTTAGATATCTCCACAATGGCATGATATTGTCCACTTTGGGCCTAGACCCTCATGACTTTGCTCTTGGGCTGTAACGCTCGAAAATTCTCGAAATACTTTTAGAAATATTTTATGATTTTTCTGGAATTTTAGGATATTTTTACAGAATTTTTAGAATAGCAGAAATAGTAAAAATAAATAGAATCGTAAAATAGCTTAAGCGGGAATTGAATCCGAGACCTATTGGGTTCTATGACTTAAGGTGAACTCTAGTAACCAGGAGAACCCAGCAGGGCTGTGCTGAAAAGAAAGGGGATCAGTTATATTTAAGTTAGAGTAGGGCGAATTAATTCCTTAATATAAATAGGGAATCAAGTGAAGAGTTATTTTATTTTAACGTAACTCTCTCCTCCCTCACCCTAGTCACACCGCCCTCTCTCTTCCTCCTTCTTCTCTCGGCGCCAACCACAAGCACGCCTAGGGTTCCATCCCTAGGGCCATAGGAGGACTTTCTGGCGACGACTCCGACATGAGGACGCTCCTCTCCGCGAGAGGAACACGTAGACGCAAGGAGATCGTCGAGAAGATCATCTCCACCAAAAAATTAGCAACTAGATTCGTAAGAAAACTAGCGCAGGAGGTAAGAAACCCCTCACCTGCAGTATAAGTAGCTTCCGTGTGAATTTTATGCTTCAGTTTAGTAGTATGTAGATTTTCGGCACAAATGATGCGAATTAGCGCATACCAAGTGTTCGATTAAATTATTAGCACGGTTAAAATGCAACTTAAGCATTTTACTAGCTTAGCTAAATGTGATAGAAGCATTCATTCAATATGTTTAACCTTAGTACAGCTTACATGGGACTACGGTCCAATGGGTGGGCTCCCACAGTCGCCTCTAGGTTCAGATAACCTAGCTCTAGGTTCAGATAACCTAGAAATAGCAATATAAGAAGAACTCAGCTATAATCAGTATTTTATTTTAGCAGTGGCACTGTACTGGATAAGATATCCATTGGGTTGGGCTCCCACAGTCGTCCCTAGGTTTAGATAACCTAGTAAACCCTACTAAATTCGTGACTTGCAAACCCGGGTCTAGTTAGGGATGCGCGCATAGCAAGTACAGTTGTCGGGCCCAAACAGCAGCATGATTATGTATTTTAATCTATCTATGATAAATAGTTTTCAAAACTCACAAATCAGTTGTGTATACATTTTAAAACTCAGTTCCAGCTTAGTTTTAGTTTTAGCTCAGTTCATGCTTCAGCTTAGTTTCATCATTGATATATGTGATAGTTCTATGATTAGTTTTGGTTTCTATGTTGTATGATACCATGCCATGCTTTTACCTGTTCAGCGTATATTTCAAATAGCATGTTTTCAAATCATAAATTACATCGTATGCATGTTTTGTGAGATAGATGGTTTCTTACTAAGCAAAAGCTTACAGATACTTTTTCCTTATACTGCAGATAAAGGTAAAGGAAAGATAGACTAGCGGAGGCTGGAGGGCAATGCAACGAAGATGTGTGTGTGAAAAAGGAGTTTGGAATGAAGATCTTAGGGATTTAGCAAGTCTAACTATTAGAACCTTGTTACTTTTAGTTTTCGTATTTCAGTTTGCTTAAAAGTCATGAACTAGTGAAATATGCACCATGCCACGTTTAGAATGCTAGTTAATTGTTGTTAGAATGCATTTCAGTTAGTTTAGAGTTGGTATATGAGATTTTTGCTCGAACCAGGGCTGAAATCAGGTTCTGATTTGAAATCAGAAACCCCGATCGATCAGCCGACCGATTGGAGGCTTCTCGATCGATCAGCTGATCGATTGGGCAGCTTACCCCGCGAACAGAATGCGTCTGGATCGATCAGTCGATCGATCCAGCCGAGTTTCGTCGCGAACAGAAGGTTTGTGGATCGATCAACCGATCGATCCGAGTTAAACCCGCGTACAGCGCGTCGTCGAATCGATCACTGGATCGATTGGACATACTGGATCGATCAGCCGATCGATCCAGACGTTAGTTCCCGCGTACAGTAGGGTCCTGAATCGATCACTGGATCGATTGCCCAACCGGGATCGATCATTCGATCGATCTAAATTAGTCTCCGTGCACAGTAGCACGCTGGATCGATCCGTGGATCGATCAGAGGCCTAGTACTAGCTTAAAACACTTTAGTTCAGCTCCAGATGACAGCAAAGACCTAGAACACCCCTTCTAGCATAGCCACAGCAATTCAAGGGGTAGTTTAAACATTAAGTTCAGATAGTATAGCGATTAACAGAAGCATATTCATTAGTTCAGCAAAATTTTCATCAGATCAGCTTTCCGCACATGAATTAATGTAACTATCGGCCTCACAGCCTAGTTAGTAGAAGTCGAGTCGTTACAGAGTGGTATCAGAGCAAAGTTCCATACTTCCTACACACACATCAGCATTGAACCTGCAGCATCCAAGTATGAATACCTCTCACTTTGTTATGTTTATTGCTTTCATGTTTGTAGATAACTAAAGTATGCTTATCTGTAATAGTAACAAACATGATAGTATTAGTTATGTGACATGAACATTTAGTTATGTTGTCCTTTGTTCCTTTATAAATGGCAAGAGGATACCCAGCTAGAAGGGCACCAGCTACTGAGCCCCAGCATGAGGCAGGCAGTTCAGTGCCTCCCCCAGACTTTACAGCAGTAGTGGCTCAGTTACAGAAGCAGCTAGCAGAACAACAACAGGAGATAGCCACCTTAAAGGCTACTTAGCAGAACACTCCCACTGTCACCCCGGAACCAAACATAGCAACCCCAGTAGTTATAGAGGTTCCACCAGTCCAGCCTACAGCACCATTAGCCCTAGCAGTAGAGGCAAAGAGAGAAGCCTATCTGATCCAGTGGCAGAGAGTCAAGCCCGAGAACTTCTCAAGCACCAGTGAACCATGGGATGCTCAAGCCTGATTCAAAACACTGGAGAGTACGATGGAGCTTCTGGACTGGCCAGAGCATGAAAAGGTGAAGTACGCCTCCTTCTGCTTGACAGGAGATGCACGCATGTGGTGGGAGAGAATTAGAGCGAAGCGCCCAGTGAACCAGATGACATGGGCAGACTTCGAGAAAGAATTCTTCGAGGAGTTCTTTCACATACGGGTCACAAACCGTCACTACGACGAGTTCACTAAGTTTCGTCAGGGCAACCTGTCAGCCGAGGAAGCCGTGAAGAAATTCAATAGATTGGCTCGTCTATGCCCTGAACTAGTCAGCACAGAAAAAGAACGAGTCCGGTTGATGCTCAAGATGCTGAGGCCGGAAATAGCAATGAACGTGGCTGGCGGCGTTCATAGGCCGCAAACCACTGAAGAACTAGTCAGCAGTGCTCTGACCACCGAGCACTATCAGAACAATATCAAGCAGCATAAGCAAGTCCTCTCAGAGTCCAAAGGGCAAGGAGGCTCAGGTACTCAGAAACAACAGGGCCACAACTCTAACTGGAAAGGGAACTCCAGCAACAAGCGCAAACCAGGGAGTTACCCAAAGGGAGGACCAGCCAGCAAACAGCCTAGTTATCCCAAATGTGCTACTTGTGGGAAATTTCACCCAGGAGTTTGTCGTAAGGGCACACGAGGATGCTTTGAATGTGGACAGGAAGGGCATATGGCTAAGCAATGCCCGAACAAGACAAGTCTTCCTCAACCACAGCCGATACAGTATGGAGGACAGCCAGCATAGCTACATCAGATGCAGGCCGTGTTAGATGGTCCACACATCAGCCAGGGCAGACTAGAAGCCCCTCCAGCTATGACGAATGCAAGGATCTACTCCTTAACCAGAGAAGACGTAGCGAATGCCTCGATAGTTGTTATAGGTTATATTAGTATTTTACAGCAAAGTACAACTGTCTTATTCGATACTGGGGCAACCCATTCTTATGTATCTAGGGCATTTTTCGAAAAGTTAGCAATACCCCCAAAGTTACTCAGTAGTTAGTTTTTGACAACACTACCTTCAGGAGAAATTATGGCATCCACGCACTGGCTCAGAGCAGTGCCAGTTATTATAGCAGACAGAGAACTCTTTTGTGATCTGATAGTGTTAGATATGACTGATTACAATGTCATATTTGGAATGGACTTCCTAATCAGATACGGCGCCTCTATCGAGTGTCGTAAACAGAAAGTCATATTCAAACCTGAAGCAGGAGTACAATTTGAGTATAGTGGAGAACCAAAGAGAAAAGCGAAGAAATTTCTCTCAGATCTGAAGGCACAAAAATTAATGGATTCAGGATGTACGGGATTCCTAGCACATGTAGTCAATGCCAGTCAAGACGAGGACCAACAGCTAACAGAGGTCCGAGTCGTACGTGACTACCCAGCAGTCTTCCCTGAAGAGTTGCCAGGCCTAGCACCAGACAGGGAGATCGAATTTGAGATAGAGCTCATTCCCGATACAAATCCTATCTCCAAAGCACCTTACCGCATGGCTCCAGCAAAACTGAAGGAACTTCATGAGCAACTACAGGAGCTGCTTGACAAAGGTTTCATACGCCCTAGTCACTCACCATGGGGAGCGCCTGTATTGTTCGTGAAGAAGAAGGACAGGAGCATGCGCCTGTGCATAGACTATCGGGCACTGAACCAAGTCACCATCAAGAACAGGTATCCTCTTCCCAGAATAGATGACCTGTTCGATCAGCTAAAGGGAGCAGCAGTGTTCTCTAAGATAGACCTCAGATCAGGTTATCATCAGGTGAAAGTTAAAGAAGGGGATATACCCAAGACAACATTCAGGACTAGATATTGACACTACGAGTTCGTAGTCATGCCCTTTGGCGTGACAAATGCTCCAGCTACTTTCATGGACCTCATGAACAGAGTATTCAGGGACTACCTAGATAGATTTGTTATTGTGTTTATCGATGACATTCTTATCTATTCAGGAACTCAGGAAGAACACGCAGAGCACCTGAGAATAGTATTGCAGACCCTTCAACAGAACCAGCTGTACGCCAAGTTCATGAAATGTGAATTTTGGTTAGATCAGGTGTCCTTCCTGGGTCACATCATCTCAAAGGATGGTATCATGGTAGACCCCAGTAAAATAGAAGCTGTGAGTAACTGGAAAAGACCTAAGAATGCCAGTGAAATCAGAAGCTTTTTGGGATTAGCAGGTTATTACAGAAAGTTTGTAGAGGATTTCTCCAGAATAGCCTCTCCATTGACAGCTCTTACCAGGAAGAACAGAAAATTTCAGTGGACAGAGGACTGTGAGAACAGCTTCAGCGAGTTAAAGAGGAGATTGATCAGTGCTCCCATTTTGACTCTACCAGCCAACACAGATAGCTTTGACATTTACAATGACGCCTCTAAGTTGGGACTAGGAGCAGTACTGATGCAAGAAGGTAAGGTGATCGCCTATGCCTCCAGACAACTCAAGGAATATGAGAAGAATTACCCTACTCATGACCTTGAGCTTGCAGCAGTAGTGTTCGCTCTCAAAATTTGAAGACATTACTTGTATGGAGCTCAGTGCAGAGTGTATACGGATCATCAGAGTCTGAAGTACTTCTTCACTCAGAAGGATCTGAATATGCGACAACATAGATGGCTAGAGTTGGTCAAATATTATGACATAGATATCCTCTACCACCCAGGAAAAGCCAATAAGGTAGCAGACGCACTTAGCAGAAAGTCCGATGCTACCTTACTATCCCTAGCAGTCATGTCACTGCCCCTACAGCAAGAGATTACAGATTTTGGTCTCGAACTTATAGTGGGACAGCTCTCTACTATGACATTAGCATCTGACCTACTTGGTGACATTCAGACAGCTCAGGAGCAGGATCCTGAAATTCAGAAGATCAAGCAAGGGTTAGTAGAATCAGAGAGTAGAGAATTCAGAGTGTCCGATAGTGGGGTGTTATACTTCGGTGACAGACTCTGTGTTCCAGATCAGGAGGAACTAAAGAGGAAGATTTTAGACGAGGCTCACAGGACTCCCTATGTGATGCATCCAGGTTCCACCAAGATGTACCAGGACTTGAAGAAACGTTTTTGGTGGCCTGGGATGAAAAGAGACATCGCTAGATATGTTAGCACCTGTCTGACCTGTCAGAGGGTCAAGGCGGAACATCAGAGACCAGGAGGAGTTCTACAGCCTATTCAGATTCCAGAATGGAAGTGGGAAGATATTTCCATGGATTTCATAGTGGGCTTACCCAGGACCACGAATGGTTTCGATGCCATCTGGGTAATAGTTGACAGGTTAACTAAATCAGCCCACATCTAAGCTATCAGGATATCCTACTCCATGGAACAGCTAGATCAGTTATATCTCAAGGAGATCGTCAAACTACATGGAGTCCCATGGACTATTATATTAGATAGAGATAGTAGGTTCACCTCTCACTTCTGGGAGTGTGTACAGACAGCATTGGGCACTAAGTTAAAGTTCAGCACAGCTTTCCATCCTCAGACAGATGGTCAGACGGAGCGAGTAAATCAGGTACTCGAAGATATACTCCGAGCATGTGCCCTAGACTTCAAAGGAAGTTGGTGCAAATATCTGAGTTTAGCAGAATTTGCATACAACAACAGCTATCAGGCCACTATCGGTATGGCACCTTACGAGGCTCTCTACGGGCGGAGGTGTAGATCTCCAATCTGCTGGTATGAGAGTGGTGAACAGAAAGAACTAGAACTTCAGACAGATCTAGTAGCAGATACCACAGCAGCTATACAGCAGATCCGCCAGAGGATAGAGACAGCTCAGAGCCGCCAGAAAAGCTATGCTGATACACGACGCAGACCCTTAGAGGTTTCAGTTGGGGATTCAGTATTTCTCAGAGTGGCTCCCATGAAGGGAGTAATGCATTTTGGGAAGAAGGGCAAACTAAGTCCCAGATATGTGGGACCATACCTTATCACTAAAAGAGTTGGCAAGGTAGCATATGAGCTAGAGCTACCACAGGAGATGTCAGCCATCCATAATGTATTTCATGTCTCTATGCTGAAGAAGCATATCCTAGATGCCACCCAGGTGATTGAGCCCCAGTCGGTACCAGTCCGCGAAGACCTCAGCTATGATAGTCGGCCTATTCAGATAATAGACCGAGCAGTTAAGAAATTGCGGAACAAGGAGGTACCATTAGTAAAAGTTATTTGGCAAAATCACACAGCAGAAGAGGCAACTTGGGAGACAGAAGCTAGTATGAGACAGAAGTACCCAGAGTTATTCTAAGTTCGAGGATGAACTTTTTATAAGGTATAGGGTATTATAACGCTCGAAAATTCTCAAAATACTTTTAGAAATATTCTATGATTTTTCTGGAATTTTAGGATATTTTTACAGAATTTTTAGAATAGCAGAAATAGCAAAAATAAATAGAATTGTAAAATAGCTTAAGCGGGAATTGAACCCGAGACCTATTGGGTTCTATGACTTAAGGTGAACTCTAGTAACCAGGAGAACCCAGCAGGGCCGTGCTGAAAAGAAAGGGGATCAGTTATATTTAAGTTAGAGTAGGGCGAATTAATTCCTTAATATAAATAGGGAATCAAGTGAAGAGTTATTTTATTTTAACGTAACTCTCTCCTCCCTCACCCTAGTCACACTGCCCTCTCTCTTCCTCCTTCTTCTCTCGGCGCCAACCACAAGCACGCCTAGGGTTCCATCCCTAGGGCCATAGGAGGACTTTCTGGCGACGACTCCGACATGAGGACGCTCCTCTCCGCGAGAGGAACACGTAAACGCAAGGAGATCGTCGAGAAGATCGTCTCCATCGGAAAATTAGCGATTAGATTCGTAAGAAAACTAGCACAGGAGGTAAGAAACCCCTCACCTGCAGTATAAGTAGCTTCCGTGTGAATTTTATGCTTCAGTTTAGTAGTATGTAGATTTTCGGCACAAATGATGTGAATTAGCGCATACCAAGTGTTCGATTAAATTATTAGCACGGTTAAAATGCAACTTAAGCATTTTACTAGCTTAGCTAAATGCGATAGAAGCATTCATTCAGTATGTTTAACCTTAGTACAACTTACATGGGACTACGGTCCAATGGGTGGGCTCCCACAGTCGCCTCTAGGTTCAGATAACCTAGCTCTAGGTTCAGATAACCTAGAAATAGCAATATAAGAAGAACTCAGCTATAATCAGTATTTTATTTTAGCAGTGGCACTGTACTGGATTAGATATCCATTGGGTTGGGCTCCCACAGTCGTCCCTAGGTTTAGATAATCTAGTAAACCCTACTAAATTCGGGAATTGCAAACCCGGGTCTAGTTAGGGATGCGCGCATAGCAAGTACAGTTGCCGGGCCCAAACAGCAGCATGATTATGTATTTTAATCTATCTATGATAAATAGTTTTCAAAACTCACAAATCAGTTGTGTATACATTTTAAAACGCAGTTCCAGCTTAGTTTTAGTTTTAGCTCAGTTCATGTTTCAGCTTAGTTTCATCATTGATATATGTTATAGTTCTATGATTAGTTTTGGTTTCTATGTTGTATGATATCATGCCATGCTTTTACCTGTTCAGCGTATATTTCAAATAGCATGTTTTCAAATCATAAATTACATCGTATGCATGTTTTGTGAGATAGATGGTTTCTTACTAAGCGAAAGCTTACAGATACTTTTTCCTTATACTGCAGATAAAGGTAAAGGAAAGATGGACTAGCGGAGGCTGGAGGGCAATGCAACGAAGATGTGTGTGTGAAAAAGGAGTTTGGAATGAAGATCTTAGGGATTTAGTAAGTCTAACTATTAGAACCTTGTTACTTTTAGTTTTCGTATTTCAGTTTGCTTAAAAGTCATGAACTAGTGAAATATGCACCATGCCACGTTTAGAATGCTAGTTAATTGTTGTTAGAATGCATTTCAGTTAGTTTAGAGTTGGTATATGAGATTTCTGCTCGAACCAGGGCTGAAATCAGGTTCTGATATGAAATCAGAAACCCCGATCGATCAGCCGACCGATTGGAGGCTTCTCGATCGATCAGCTGATCGATTGGGCAGCTTACCCCGCGAACAGAATGCGTCTGGATTGATCAGTCGATCGATCCAGCCGAGTTTCTTCGTGAACAGAAGGTTTGTGGATCGATCAACCGATCGATCCGAGTTGAACCCGCGTACAGCGCGTCGTCGAATCGATCACTGGATCGATTAGACATACTGGATCGATCATCCAATCGATCCAGACGTTAGTTCCCGCATACAGTAGGGTCCTGAATCGATCACTGGATCGATTGCCCAACCGGGATCGATCAGCCGATCGATCCAAATTAGTCTCCGTGCACAGTACACGCTGGATCGATCCGTGGATCGATCAGAGGCCTAGTACTAGCTGAAAACACTTTAGTTCAGCTCCAGATGACAGCAAAGACCTATAACACCCCTTCTAGCATAGCCACAGCAATTCAAGGGGTAGTTTAAACATTAAGTTCAGATAGTATAGCGATTAACAGAAGCATATTCATTAGTTCAGCAAAATTTTCATCAGATCAACTTTCCGCACATGAATTAATGTAACGATCGGCCTCACAACCTAGTTAGTAGAAGGCGGGTCGTTACATGGACTCTCCCTAAAAGGCCTCATACTAATGGAGATATATTTTTTCTTTATAAACTCATGATCTTTTCCATGTGTTTTCAATGTGAGACTATGTTTGCAATCTTGCAACACCAACAAGTTTTGTACTTTATTCTTGAATTCTTTGAACTTTTTAAATGATTCTAACTTGTATCTCATCAGATACACATAGCCGTATCTACAGAAATCATCAGTGAAGGTAATGAAGTAATGATAGCCTCCTCTAGCTGCTATTCTGAAAGGGCCACATACATCAGTATGTATGAGTTCTAACAAATCATTAGCCCTTTCGTCGTGTCCACTAAATGGAGTCTTTGTCATCTTGCCTTGAAGACAAGATTTTCATGCCTCATATGATTCAAAATCAAATGATTTCAAAAGTCCATCCTTATGGAGTTGGGATATGCGGCTCTCATTTATGTGACCTAAGCGACAATGCCTTAGATATATTTGGTTCAAATCATTAGATTTAAACCATTTGGTAGTTATGTTATAGATTGAGTTTACAAAGTCTAGAACATAGAGTTCATTTAGCAGAGGTGCACTACAATAAAACATGTCATTTAAATAAACAAAACAACATTTGTCCTTTATTATAAATGAGAACCCCTTCTTGTCTAAATAAGAAATAGATCGAGATTATGTTTTTCGTTAAAGAAGGCACATAACAATACTCTTCTAGTTCTAAAACAAGCCCAGTGGGCAAAGATAAGGAATAGATTCCTACAGTGATGGCAGCAACTCTTGCACCATTGCCTACTCGTAGGTCCACTTCGCCCTTTATCAACACTCTACTATTTCTCAGCCCCTGCACATTAGTACAAATATGAGATGCACATCCGGTATCTAATACCCATGAAGAAGAAATAGACAGATTAACTTCTATAACATATATACCTGAGGTAGAAGTCTCACTTCTCTTCCGTTTCAGTTCCTCTAGGTACACCTTGAAGTTCCTCTTCCAGTGTTCAATCTCACCGCAGTGGAAGCAGATTCCTTCCTTAGCAACCCCACCTCTGGGTTTCAGTGCATGAGTCTTACCCTTGCCTTTGGCTTGGGTCTTACCCTTACCTTTAGACTTCCACTTGTCTTTTCCCTTAGACACCATCAAAATGGAACCAGGCTTTGCCTTCTTAAGGTTGAGTTCAGCAGTTCTCAACATGCTCAATATTTCAGGCAGTGGTTTGTCAATTTCATTCATGTTGTAGTTCATGATAAATTAACTATAACTATCAGGCAATGACTACAGAATAAGGTCAATGGCCAATTCTTGGCCTAGTGGGAATCCCAACCTTTGTAGATTCTCCACATACCCGATCATTTTGAGCATATAAGACCCTACGAGACTTCCTTCTTGCATTCTGCATTGAAATAGTACTTTAGAGATCTCAAATCTTTCATGTCTTGCTTGTCCTTGATACAGTTGTCTAAGATGTTCAACCATATCATAAGCATCCAGCTTCTGAAGCTCAGAGTTCATGGTGGCGAGCATAAGGCATGTCACATCTAATGCATCATCTTGATGTTTCTTGTAAGCATCCCTTTTATCTCTAGTGGCAGTAGCAAGGGGTGCTTCAGGAATAGGCTACTCTAGGATGTACATTTTTCGTTCTTGCTTGAGAACTATTCTCAAGTTTCTGTACCAGTCTAGGAAATTAGCTCCATTGAGCTTGTCCTTATCAAGGGCAGATCGCAGAGAAAGGGTATTCGATGTATTTGTCGACATGGTAATCTACAACAACATAATACAGAACTTAGTATCATATATCGATCATTTAATTAGGCCTTTAATTAAATTATTCTCCCACTAAATTCTAAAGATTGATAGGAGCAAGTCACTACTAGCTCTAAACCCAAAAGTAAAGACATTTAAGTGGGACAAGATCCACATTATACCTCATCTTGAGTTAGCTTTGGTTAATCGCCCAAGACTTGTATAAATTAGGTAGGCAACGTGTACCAATTGGACAAGATCCACATTATACCTTATCTTCAGTTAGCTTTGGCTAATCACCCAAGACTTAGTACAACTTAGGTAGATAACGTTTACCAATTACATCCTATGTAACTCTTATATCTTTAGGTGAACAAGACTATTTGTTCATTTTCCCATCTTATGAAATCTACATTATAACTCATTTTGAGTTAGCTTTAACTAATCACCCAAGACTAGTATAATTTAAATTTCATCATATGGGATATGCCTCTAAGTTCTCAACTTAGTTAAGTCACACCCAAAGTCCAATAGTTGGACATCACAATTGTCCTGTCGCACTCTACCAAGATAAAACGAGTCACTTTGATTTAGCAAACCTGACTACAAATGATCGAGGTAGTAGTGAGTACCAAACTTTGGTAGGCATATGTTAAAACACCTAATTATGTTTAAATTAAGCATGTATCACATACAATCAAGGCGCACATCACATATATGAATAAATGAAAATGTGACATGGTTATGACCCCCATAAACTACGATCTTCTCAATCCAATGAGAAGAGCGATAAGTCAACCTGGGTCTAAGCAGCTTCTCTAAGCGCTTCCTTGGTTGTCGTGTGTTGTTGTCCTTCCTTCCTTTTCACTCGTCGTCCAATAGACTAACTTATTTCTAATTTGTACATTACAAAATCTAAAGAAACTCAATTTACATTCGAGTGTAGTCTAAATTACAACAAGAATAAAAGGATGAAGGCACGACATGCAGGCCGTATTATGAATTACAACATACACACATCCAATCACATTAGGGTTAAAGGGTCATAACCATGCACCATGTCATATATATTTACAATATGCTTATGACATAAATTTACTATGATTTCAACAATAAATTATGAGCCGATGGCTGAGACCTTGTTGGTCACACACAACAATAAATTATGATTTCAAAAATTTATTTTGCATACTCATTTTATGAGTTGCTACTATACCTGAAACCCTACTACCCATAATACCAACTATGTTTTGTTATAAACAAATCACCTCTGGCCAAGATCTTGTTGGTCACACACCAATTACATTTTGTTCCCAACAAAACACCCATTTCGGTTAAGACTCATGATTTGGCTGAGACACAGAATCTGGCCAAGACTTACAGTCTAGCCAAGACTTTTAATCTGGCCGAGAGTCAAGTGTGGCCGAAACTCACAATTTTGCAAATCACAGTAAACCCTTGAGAAATTTCTATATCATATATAAAAATTCTAACAACTTAGCATAGCCCTTCGTAAGTGGCTCTGATACAACTGTAGGGATTTAACGCGCTAAACACGCGAAGCGTAGCGGAAATTAACTAGATCCACTATCCAGCAGATCCATGCGAAGGGAAGAAATATTGCTAAAAACAATATATACTAAGTTACATGATAGAATTATACCTTTGATGCGTGCACACGATCTCCCGACAGCTCAGATCTCAGCACAATCACACGTCCGCGCCTCTATGGTATCCACACGAACAAGCCTTGTCTTTGTTTGTCTCACAAACAAAACAAGATGGAGAAGAAAACACCTAAGGTTGTGCTAACAACCTCAATAGGAGTTTTGGCCAAGAGAGGGAAGAAGGAAGAAGAAGAATGCTAAAGGCTTTTCACCTTCTCATCTACCTAAAAATATCATCCAAAATGATATATATATCCATCCCATGAATACCAAGGGTTTTGCCCTTTCATCTTCTAATCCAATGGCTCAAAATTAACCATTCAATCCAATGATTCAATTTTGACCATTTAAGTCCTTGGTGAACTCAAGTTCACCCAATGAGTATAACCTATTGATTCTCATGCAATTCAAATTCAATGAATCTAGTTTGAATTGAACTCAATCCAATAATTGGATCTATTTGAGTCTAACTCAATGAGTCCAATTCGGATTACACTTAATCCAATGATCCATCACATGAACCCATCTCCATATCAACTTGTTCTTTGTGTATGACTCTATAGGTTCTCGTAACGTTGGTAATGTATCCAAATCAACATTCAGATACATAAGCAATGAGTGGCATCTAGCAAGGCATCATTGCTACCCAAGTGACGAGAAAGTCGAGATCCGACCTATCCTGTCCGTGGCTATTATCTTGTATGACTTGGTCCCTCTATCCTTGATATCTAGATTGATCAATGAGGCATAGACCGTGTCATCCTCTTATCAACCTTTATATTTCTTGATCTCTAAGTAGACACACTCAATCAAATAAGCTCAATATTTCATATTGACTCATTTGCACATGGCTATGCTTTCTTGTGTCCTACTAATCAAGGGGCCCATAGATATTGCTTCCGTTATATGGAAGGGATAGATCCCATCTACATCACTCACATCCCTCCACATAATTCATTGCATACCCAGTGATCAACTTTATAGTCCACCCTGTTATAGGTGACACTTGACGATACCAAAGTATACAACTCCTTATGTAGGGAACCGTAGTGACTTCAGTTCTAAGGACTATTCATACCAATAGTCACATGAGAATGTTTATGACACTCATATAACGATCCATGAAACATTCTCCTGGTGGGTCATTCAGTATATATTCTCTAATATATACTCATGTGTCAACCTGATATCTTTGGAGGCCCTACCAGTTTTAGCCAGTGCTAGAGTATTCTCCCTCACTAAAGAGGAAGCTGCTAGTGCCTCCACGGTCGTAACAGGTCAAGTAGTTATTTTTCAGCATTTAGCTACTGCACTATTTGATACTGGGGCGACCCATTCTTTTATATCAGTACCCTTTGCCAAAGAATTTCAGGTGCCTACAGAGAGCATGAACTCCAAGTTCTTGACGACCCTACCTTCTGGAGAAGTCATGGAGTCTAGCCAGTGGCTCCGGGCTGTACCAGTCAGAATTTCAGACCGAGAGCTATATGTCGATCTGGTAGTCCTTGCGATGCAAGATTTCGATATCATTCTGGGTATGAATTTCCTCAGCAAGTATAGTGCCTTGGTGGACTGCCACAGAAGGAAAGTGATTTTCAGTCCAGAAGGCGAACCATCCTTTGAGTTCACGGGAGTCCCAAAGAGGAAGACCCAGAAATTCCTCTCTTCTCTAACAGCTCACCAGATGTTAGCTAAAGGGTGTGCTAGTTTTCTTGCATACATTGTGAATGCAGAAGAAAAGAAAGGACTCAAGCACGAGGATGTTTGGGTGGTCTGTGAGTATCCAGAGGTATTTCCAGAAGAGCTACCTGGACTACCTCCCAACAGAGAAGTGGAGTTTGAAATTGAGTTGGTTTCCATTACCGGTCCAATTTTAAAAGCTCCGTATCGGATGTCTCCAGCAGAGCTGAAAGAGTTACAAGAACAACTTCAGGAGCTGCTTGACAAAGGTTTCATCCGCCCCAGTCATTCACCATGGGGAGCTCCAGTGTTGTTCGTTAAGAAGAAAGACGGATCTATGCGGATGTGCATAGATTATAAAGCGCTGAACAAAGTAACAGTTAAGAACAAGTACCCTCTTCCCAGAATAGATGATCTCTTTGATCAGCTAAGAGGGGCCACAGTTTTCTCGAAGATGGATTTACGCTCGGGATATCACCAGTTGAAGGTTAAAGAAAGTGACATACCCAGAATAGAGTTCAGAACGAGATATGGTCACTATGAATTTGTAGTGATGCCGTTTGGAGTGACCAATGCTCCAGCAGTCTTTATGGAACTAATGAATCAGGTCTTCAGGGAATATCTAGATAAATTCGTGATTGTGTTCATCGATGATATTCTGATATATTCACGAACACCAGAGGACCATACTACACACTTGAGAATAGTGTTGCAGATCCTTCAGCAGAAACAGCTCTATGCAAAATTCTCAAAGTGTGAGTTCTGGTTAGACCAAGTAGCATTCTTAGGCCACGTCATCTCAAAAGAGGACATCAAGGTAGATCCTGCCAAGATAGAGGCAATCAGCAATTGGTGTAGGCCCAAAAACGCCAGAGAAATCAGAAGTTTCTTAGGTCTGGCAGGGTATTACAGGAAGTTCGGGGAGGACTTTTCCCGGATAGCCTCTCCACTTACAACCCTGACCAGAAAGAACAAGAAGTTTGAGTGGTCAGATAAGTGCGAGCACAATTTTCTAGAGCTGAAGAAAAGACTGACCAGTGCCCCCATTCTGACTGTTCCAGAGAGTGACAAGAGTTTTGATATATACAGTGATGCTTCCAAGATGGGCCTGGGGGTTGTACTCATGCAAGAGGGGAAGGTTATAGTTTATGCTTCCAGAAAACTCAAAGACTATGAGAAGAACTATCCCACTAATGATCTTGAGATGGCAGCTGTGGTCTTTGCACTAAAACTCTGACGACATTATTTGTATGGAGTTCAGTGCAGAATCTTCACAGACCATCAGAGTTTGAAGTATTTCTTTACCCAGAAAGACTTAAACATGAGACAACGTAGGTAGCTAGAGTTGGTTAAAGATTATGACTGTGAAATTATCTACCACCCAGGTAAAGCTAACAAAGTGGCGGATGCACTAAGTTGAAAATCCAGTGCACCCCTGATGTCCTTGTTATCATTAGCACTGCCACTATAGAAGGAATTGTCAGACTTTAGAGTTGAAGTTATTTATGGGCAACTCTCTGCATTAACCTTAGAGCCAACCCTGCTTGAGGATATACAGAGAAAGCAGAGTGAAGATCCAGATATCCAAAAGATCAAGCAAGGGATACAAAAAGAAGAAAATTCAGAGTTTCGAGTATCAGACATTGGAACCCTCTATTTGGGAAGCCGCCTTTGTGTCCCCAATGATGAGGAACTGAGAAAGAAGATTTTAGAGGAGGCTCATAGTACACCTTACTCCATGCATCCTGGTTCCACCAAGATGTATCAAGATGTGAAACAGAGATTCTGGTGGTCTGGACTCAAGAGAGATGTCGCTAAATATGTCAGTACATGCCTAATATGCCAAAGAGTCAAAGCGGAGCACCAGAGACCAGGAGGAGTCCTACAACCCCTTCCAATACCGGAGTAGAAGTGGAAGGAAATATCCATGGACTTTATAACGGGTCTTCCAAGAACCACTAATCGATATAATGTGATATGGGTGATAGTGGATAGATTGACCAAGTCTGCCTATTTTCTAGCCATCAAGGTGTCCTACTCTATAGAGCAGTTGGCACAGCTATATGTTAAGGAAGTGATCAGACTTCATGGAGTTCCGAAATCCATCATTTTTGATAGAGATGGGCGCTTCACCTCTCATTTTTGGGAGTGTGTTCAGAATGCACTAGGCACCAAACTCAAGTTCAGCACAGCCTTCCATCCTCAGACTGATGGACAGACAGAATGAGTAAATCAGATTTTAGAAGATATGCTTAGGGCTTGTGCATTAGATTTTAAGGGCAGTTGGTGCAAGTATCTGTACTTAACTGAATTCGCCTACAACAATAGCTATCAGACCACTATTAAGATGGCATCGTATGAAGTGTTGTATGGTAGGAAGTGCAGATCACCCATCTGCTGGCAAGAAGTAGGTGAAAGGAAAGAAATGGAAGTAGAGTTGGGCATTGAGACTGAGATGATAGATGAGACCACTCAGGCTATCTAGAAGATCAGACAGAGAATCGAGACTGCCCAGAGTAGGCAGAAAAGCTATGCTGACACACGCCACAGGCCACTTGAATTTCGAGTAGGGGATTCGGTCTTTCTCAAGGTCGCTCCTATGAAGGGAGTGATGAGATTTGGCAAAAAGGACAAGTTAAGTCCTCGCTACGTAGGACCCTACCTGATTATAGAGAGGATTGGGAAAGTAGCTTAAAAGCTGGACTTACCACAAGACATGTCAGCAATACACAATGTATTTCATGTCTCCACGCTAAAGAAGTACGTCCACGACCCCAGCCAAGTGATTCAGCCTCAGTCAATGCAGATCCAAGAGGATCTTAGCTATGAGAGCAGACCTACACAGATAGTGGACAGAGAAGTTAAGAGACTCAGAAACAAAGAAGTACCACTAGTGAAGGTCATTTGGCAAAATCAGAAGCATGAGGAAACTACTTGGGAGCGTGAGGACAGTATGAGACAAAAATATCCAGAATTATTCTAAGTTCGAGGACGAACTTTTATAAGGTATGGAAAATTATAACACTCCAAATTTCCTTATTTTGAGTTCTAAAAGTGCTTATAAATATTTATAAATGCTTTAGAATATTCTAGAGACTTTTAAAAAATTTTAGCGTATTTTTATAGAATTTTCGGAGGTTGTTTGGTATTTTTACCAAAAGAAATAAAGTTGCGGTAAAAAGTTGTCAGACCGAGGTTCGACCCTGGAACCCCTTAGTAAGCAAAGTCTTAAGAATGTCAGGATGACCAGGTGCCCCAGCAAGGGTGTGCTGAAAGAAAAGAGAGCAGAATAATTTTATGCGGGGAAAAGTTAATAAATGCCCTTAGGTATAAATATAAGAACTTAAGTGAAATAAGGGGATTCTCGACCTAATTTTGCCTCTTTCTTTGTGCGCCGAATTCCTCCTTGGCTTGGGCGGGAAAAAAAACAAAAGAAGCCTAAGGCTTCTCGTGGTGGCCGGCTAGGATAATTTCGAGAGAGCTTTTGGATATTTTCCAACTAGTCTCGACGAGAGGAACGCGTGGACGTAAGCAAAGTGCGACGATCTCAAGTTTCACCGGAATCCTAGAGAGGTTTCGTGTTAGTAAGTTCAAGATAATACTGTAAGTACTGATCACCTGCAGTAAGAGGTGTTTTCCATTGATTTCTCATCGTAGAAATATTGTATGTGCATATTTCTTTCGTGTTTCATGCATGATTATGTGTTACCTAGTTAGTTTCACTTATAGATGCATATGGAAAAATACCCTATCAGTATTTTGAGTTTAAGAAAAGTATAAGGATAAAGAAAAGAAAGAAAAAGGCCAAAGCGCGCTCACTTGGCTACCAGGATTCATAAACTCAAATACTTAAGCTTGGAGGTTTAGAGTTCGAATTCTGGGGAAGGCAAAAAATTCACTGGCCAGGGGTTTTTTATTGTAACGACCTGACTTGGCCTCTTGGGTGGCCCTTGCGGCGGCCCACTGGCGGCCCCTTATGTCGTCGGGCCATTTAGCGACCTCTAATGTCGTTGACCAACGACCCTTGGCCGTGATGTTACTCACTAGTGACGATCACTTGGCTACCAAGATTTATAAACTGTAATACTTAAGTCTGGAGGTTTAGAGTTCGAATTCTGGGGGAGGTAAAAACCCACTGCCAGGGGTGGAAAGTCCTAGTGAGTAACGGCACGGCCAAGGGTCATCGGTCGACGATATTAGAGGTCACCAAATGGCTCGACAACATAAGGGGCCACCAGTGGGCCGCCGCAAGGGCTGCCCAAGAGGCCAAAGGGCCCCAGGATTCGAACTCTAAACCTCTAGGCTTAAGTATTAGAGTTTATGAATCCTGGTAGCCAAGTGAGCACCGCTCACTTGGCTACCAAGATTCATAAACTCTAATACTTAAGCCTGGAAGTCTAGAGTTCGAATCCTGAGGGAGATAAAAATCCACTGCCAGTTGGCTACTAGGATTCATAAACTCTAATACTTAAGCCTGGAGGTTTAGAATTCGAATCCTGGGGGAGGCAAAAATCCACTGCCAGGGGTGGAAAGTCCTAGTGGGCACGGCCAAGGGTCATCGGTCGATGACATTAGAGGTCGTCAAATAGGCGACGACATAAGGGGCCGCTAGTGGGTCGCCGCAAGGGTCGCCCAAGAGGCCAAAGGGCCGAGTCGTTATAAAAAAACCCATAAAACCCTATATTTAAGTCAACCCGGGTCAACCCGAACCCGACCCGACCCAACTCGAAAAGTTTTTACTCTCCAACCCTCCAACCCGAACCCGAAAATGCCCAACCCGAACCTGATTTTTTTCGGGTCGACTCGGGTTGGGTTGTCGGGTCGGGTTCATTTTTGACACCCTTACTGGATAGTCAATTCGAACTGCGGTCGGGTCTATACTAGTCTTGAGAGTATGGATCTATAGTTGCTACATGCATTAGTTAAACAACATTGTAGCTGCTACAACATTATTTAATATGAAATCATAGTTGCTGCAACAATAACACTTGGATGTCTACTATAGACTCAAGATGCTTCAATCATATGTAGAAACATTAGAAAAAAAGGAAAAGGGCTATAAGATGTTCAGACACTCTAAATTGTATAAAACCTTTAACAAACACTAAAGCTTAAATTGTAAATAATAACACAATGAAGAAACTTAAAGGATAAATAATAGAAGATCAACCCATACATGGGAACACAATGAAGATGAATGGGGAAGAACAAGATTTTTTTTCTTGTATGTTTGTTAGATTTAGACAAACCCTAAAGCTCGAGAGATGAAAAGTTTAGTTGTTGATAATCAATATAACAATGATTTACTAGTTATGTAGGATTTTTTCAACCCTAAACTCAAATAAGCTAGCTAAAACATGAGGAGGAAACTCCAAGTTGATCAAACCCAAATAAGTTAGGAAGTTGAGGAGACGACAGGTGGTGTATTTGATTGGCGAAGATGAACCAACGAGCAAGTTGGACAAAATTTGAAGCATTTTGAATGATGGAAATGGCCTAAGTCGACTGTTCGGTCTCGTTTTCTTAAAACAAGAAGTTGATTCAAATCCGCTCGACCAGTTCAAGGTTAATACTTTAAACCAACCTACAAAAACTTAAATTGGTTAGGCAAAGTTAGCATTGTCATTTCAAAAGAGTTGGTGGAGTGGGATGCTATTTTGACAAAACATCAAAATGAGGGCACCCCTTTGATGATCCAATAAAAAGGAGTGCTTTGAGTCTGAGTCCTAGCTGAGTCTGAGTGGCGAGTCGAGTTGCCCAAATGCTCCAAGTATCGAGTTGGGATGCAAGTTACTTGAGTGGATGCTGAGTGCTGTTGAGTTAGGAATAGGAGATGCAGAATACTCAGGAAGTAATCCTGAGGCAATGTCACAGTAGAGTCGGGAATGAGATAGCTCAACTGTCTTAATCGAAAAGGAACGATGTTGAGGCCTACATATGATGTAGTGTCCTTAAAATAGATTTGCTCCACCTATAGATGTGCTTCAAGTTTGTCATGGGTTGTTTATTTTCCATGATATAATGGTGAACCATGATCCCCACCAAGTAGTGATGGTCGCGATAAATTGAGAGGTACCCGAATGTTATCATGGGCATTCTATCGAGTAAGAGATGAATGATAGAGAGGATGAACGGGAGGGGAACACAAGTGGATAGAGATTCTCTTCTTTGCTACAACTTTCGCTTATTCCCTTTGTTCAAGATCTCGCCTCCTTATATAGGATCACTCACCCCCTGCTGCATTGAATGACCAAGTAATGACTATTCAACGCCAAGATTAAATGATAGCCACTGACCATCAATGGTTGGCTATTACTATATGAGAGATTATAAAATCATCATTAACTTCTTATTAATGTTTTTGTTACCACATTTGAGTAGTAGAAAGAAATGATTCATATGAAAAAAAAGTTGGTTGTTCTACTTGGATAAATTTTGTCTTGATCGATCTGGCATTCGACGCGTACAGGCATATGAGTCAACTTAGTTAAGCGCAAATTTGGGCCTTGAATTTACCCCCCCCCCCCCCCCCTCTCATGCCGAACTATGAGAAAGAGTCTCTCCCCATGCATATGTTCACAACATCAATACATGGGATAAATATAAACCAACAATATAGTCATGAGACTCCCAATATATGATTAAAAACTCATTCACAATAGAGTCTCCTTCATCCTTTCATCAACCTTTTTCTATTCAAAATTTCAACAATCCCCCATATGAATGGAAACAAGGTATGTGATAGCATTCAGTAATTGAGCCTAGTAGAGGACAGGTAGGTATTACCCTTTAAACCTTCCCCTTAATTGAGTCCAGTATATTTGCCTACTAGCTAACAGTAGACACAATGTCCTTGAATTGCTGTACCATTTGTGTAAGTATTGACATATCTCACTCAAGACTTTTCCTGATACAACTCAGTTTTCATGAGTATGTTCATTCTTGGCTATGAACACTCCTGATTCTGTGAGAAGTTCTAAGAATTATGACTCTAATTCTCTTCGAAGGAGCACCACTTCTTTCTCACATAGGTGATTTCTCAAAAGTATTCCATATTATTCTACTGGAACATTAAAAGTCATGTGTTTAACCTTTATCCTTCACTAATCCATTGGGTTATTTCCCTATAGTAAGCAACTTTATTGGTGTAGTAGGTTGCCCCATTGAACCTAGATCTTAGGATCTCCGGTCTACATAGTTTAGGTTTTCTTTACACCAATATTTCTTATCGTCATCAAACTCATTCCTTGTGATAAGGTTACAACTAACTTTGGATTTAATCCTTTAGTTAGCCGATCTGCTAGGTTATCTTTTGACTTTACATAGTCAATAGTGATAACTTCTGTTGAGAGTATTTATCTAATGGTATTGTGTCTACAACATATATGCCTAGACTTATCATTATACAGGTAGTTCTATGTCTGGCCAATTATTGATTGACTATCACAATATATGCAAATTACCAGCATCAATTTCAACTATCTAGGAATATTTTCTAAGAATTGTCATAGTTATTCAATTTCTTCACCACATTTGTTAAGAACTACAAACTCAGATTCCATCGTGGATATGAATATTACAGTTGGCTTAGAAAATTTTATAAAATGGTCGCACTTTCCAAAGTGAATACATATCCACTCATTAACTTAGAGTCTTTTATGTCAGATATCCAACTCACGTAGCTATATTCTTCGATCACAGCATGATATTTTGTATAGTGTAAGTCATATACATGAGTATACCTTAAGTACCTTAGTATTCTTGTTATACCTTTCGAATGTTCAACACTGAGATTATTCATGTATCTACTCAATTTACTTACTGCATAAGCTAAGTCTGGTCGTGTACAATTCATCAGATATAAATGACTTTCAATCACTCGAGAGTACTCTATCTGAGAGATACTTTCTCTTTGATTCTTCATTAGATGTTTACTCATATCTATCAGCGTCCGTGCCAATGCAGTATCACCCTTGGTGAATTTTTCAAGAATTTATCCACATAATGAGACTAACTAAGAATAAGTCCTTCTATTATTCTAAGAATTTTGATTTCTAGAATCACATTATCTATACTCATGTCTTTCATGTTAAATCTTGAGTTCAATTAGTGGATTTGATTATCTTATCATTACTCCCAATGATAAGTATGATATTTATATATAAGCACAAGATGGCATAGTTCTCTGTGACTTTTATGTAAATACATTTATCACATTCATTAATCTTAAGTATACTTTCCTTTATGACATTATCAAATTTTTCATATCACTACTTTGGTGATTATTTCAAGCTGTATAATGACTTCATCAATCTATAAATCTTATTTTTCTTCCTTGGCATAGAAATCCTTTAAGTTGTTTCATGTAGATTTTTTCTTCTAAATCCCCATTTAGAAAAGTTATTTTTACATCCATATGATATATTTCCAAATTCCATGAGCAGAAATAGACAATAATACTCTAATGAAAGTTATTCTCGACATCGAAGAATACACATCAAAGTAATCAAGTCCTTCTCGCTATCAATAATATTTCATTATCAATCTGGTCTTATACTTATCAATCGTGCCATTTGATTTAATTTTCTTTCTAAAGATTCACTTGTACCCTAGTGGTTTACTTTTTGGAAGAAGATCCACAAGTTCTCAAGTGTAATTTTATAAGGCAATGTTGATCTCATAGGAAAATGCTTCTTTCTAGTGAGGTCCATCAAAAAAGCTTACTGCTTCTGAATAACTTTGGAACTCACTTTCCAACATGAAAGTGACAAAATATGTTTCGTAGGATTTTTCCACCCGATCGTTTTTACTTTATCTGAGTCAACCTCAACTGGTTCATCATCTTAATTATTCTTCTTCTTATTTTTCATATGCTCATTTTGAGGAACTTGCTTCCTCCCGAGTCTTATACGAAAACACATGCTCAAAGAATAAAGTATTCCTTGATTCTATTATCGAATTCTTATGTATATCCGGTATTTGTGACTCATATATAAAAAATTGATATGCACTGCTGATATGTGCGTATCCAATAAATATGCAATCAATAGTTTTTTTATCTTATCTTAATTCTTTTATAATCAACACTAAAATTTTGGTAAGATAGCCCCATATTCACAAATATTTATAGAAACGTTGTCTTCCATTCCACAACTCATAAGGGTTCTTATATATTTTCTTTTAGAATAACTTATTTAAAAGATAATTAGCTGTTAACATAGCTCTTCTTACATGAACTCTTGCAGTCCAAAGCTTAATAGGAGAGCATTCATCATCTCCTTTAAAGTGTGATTCTTTCACTTAATAATTTTATTTTGCTGAGGAGTATAAGGAACTATTATTTTGTATTTGATCTCATGTTAATCACACAACTCAGTGAATAGTGATACATATTCACCACCTCAGTCAATTTGAACCACCTTAAACTTTTTATTAAGTTGGTTTCCAACCTCATTTTTATAGAGAATAAATTTCTCTATAGATTCATCCTTATCTTTCAAAAGATACATATAACAGTATTTTGTATTATCATTTCCAAAAATAATGAAGTACTTATTCTCACCATATGTCGGTGTACCTTTTAGGTCACATACGTTGGTGTAAATTAGACCAAGTGGTTTATTGCTTCTTTCAACATGTTGAAAGGATAACTCTATCATTTTCGCTTCAACAAAAATCTCATACTTGTGTTTCTGGTCAAGGTAGAATGTAGGTATGCTTTGTATATTAATTAATCTACACAACATATAGTAGTTAACATGTCCTAGTCTACCATGCAACAAATATGAAGACTCAAGCATATAAACAAAAGAGTTTTTAATTTTATTAATCTTAAGTCTATTAGTTATTACACTGAGCTTGAATAGCCCATCGGTTACATCACCCTTTTCTAAAAACAACTCTATTTGAATCAAAACTAATGTGAAATTCATGTTTGCTCAAAAGTGATCTGGACACTAGATTTTTCTGAACCTCTAGAGCATATAACACATTATTCAAAGTGAGCTCCTTGAATGAGGTCATCTTCAGCACTACTTTTTCTTGGCCCATGATATAAGATGTTATTGAGTTCTCCATGAACAACTTGTCCACATCTTTAATTGTTTCAAAGTTGTGGAGCAGCTCCTTGTTGCAGCATATATGTCTTGTAGCACCGGTATTGACCCACTATTGCCGGAGGTTTGAACCTGTCAGGTTTAGTTCAGAGACCACAGTGAAGAAGTTGTTCATTTCTAGTCTTTTGTTCAAATTGGCCTCCTGCTTCTTCTTTGGCTTTCTTCACTCCGAAGATTTGTGACCGACTCGATCACAGTTGAAGCACTTCCTCAAAGACATATTTTTGCTTATGCTTCCCCTGGGCCCTATCTTGAAAGTCTTGAAATTCTTTTGTTTCGAGTTTTGACCATACTTGATCACGTTGGCTTTTATAGTAGCATGAGAGAATAACTTTCTCTTGGAACTCTTGTTGTCTTCCTCAATTGGAAATCTAATAAAGAGTTCTTCCATATTCACCTCCTTCCGCTTATGCTTCAGGTAGTTCTTGAAGTCCTTCCAATTGAGAAGTAGCTTCTCAATGATTGCTACCACTTTGAAGGTTTCACTCAGCACCATGCCTTCTCAGTGAATCTCGTGAAAAATCACCTAAAGCTCCTGGATTTGGCTAAACACCATCATGGAGTCTACCATCTTATAGTCCAAGAACCAACCCATAATGAATTTCTTGGGTCGTGCATCCTTCCTCTTGTACTTCTTGTCTAGGACTTCCATAGCAATTTAGTCGTTCTCTTCGTGTTGTATACAACATATAGCTAGTCAACAAGAAAGTTGAGGATATAGTTTTGGCAAAGGAACTCAAAATAAGTTCAAACCTTCACTGCACTGATGGTCTGGACATCAGCAGTATCCTCAATATGCTTAGGAGGTTCCTCAGTCAAGAACCAAACCAGATTCAGTATAATTAGGTAGGAGAACATCTTTTGCAACAATTACTTGAAGTTCAACCCAGTGAACTTCGCTGACCTTTCTCTATGGTTGATTGGAACATTTCTGATCACGATGAAGGTGGTCATCACGCGTTAAGTCTTTTGCATCTCAACACTCTTTTTTTGTCATCTCAACAGAAATGAATCCGTTTTAAGATTGGCAAACAATCTCCGTTGTCGGAGATATAAGGAGTGTGATCCAAATTGAAACTACAAATTAAATTAGACTTATCTATTAAGTAATATGAGTTGATAATCTTAAGATATTAACCTTGAAGGTTAGGCTAAACTGCTAGGTTGTATGGAAGATGGTTGCCTCATATCGTTGAGTCCGAGTGGCGAGTCAAGCCAATCGAATGCTCCAAGTGTCGAGTCGAGATGCAAGTCACCCAAGTGGATGCCAAGTTTTACCGAGTCAAAAACAGGAGATGTAGAGTACTTGGGAAGTAATCCCGAGTCGATGTCACAACCAAGTGGGGAATGAGATCGCCCGACTACCTGAATCAGGAAGAAATGACGCCAAAGCCTACGTATGATCCGGTGTCCTTAAAATAGATTTGCCCCACCTCTGGCTGTGCTTTGAGGTTATCGTGGGTCATCTATTTCTTAGGATACAATGATAAATGATAATCCCCACCAAGCACTGATAGTTACGACGAATCGAGAGGTACTTGAATGCCATTACGGGTATTCTACTGAGCAAGTGATGCACAATAGAGAGGATGAGAGCAAGGGGAACATAGGTGGATGAAGATTCTTTTCTTTGCTATAGGTTTCTCTAATTCTTTTTTGCTTAAGATCTCGCCTCCTTATATAGGAGTGCTCACCTCTGCTGTATTGAATGACCAAGTAATGGCTATTCAATGCCAAGGTTAAATGACAACCACCACCCATCAATGGTTGGCTATTACTATCCGAGAGGTTATATAATCTTCTGATTAATACTTCCGTTACCATATTTGAGCAATATCAAAAAATGATTCATGTAGGAAAATGTTGGTTATATAATTTTACCCTGACTAGTTCAATATGGGTTATGTTCGTATATGAGTCAACTTGATCCGTGAAAAATCCAAACTCTAAATTTGTGCCTCCCTATGCACACATGTATAAGAGAAAGTCTCTACCGATGTATATGTTCACAACATTAATACATGAGATACAATATAAATCAACAATAGAGCCATGAGACTCTCAATATAAAACTAAAAACTCATTCATAATAGAGTCTCATTCATCCTTTCATCCATTTTTTTCCATTCAAATTTCCAACGAATGCTAAAGTGGCAACGATGATGCCCGATCCATGCCTTGTGGTCCGATTTGAGCAGTGTGGCCCAATTTGTTTACTAGAGGGAACAAGAGAGGGCATCAGAGTTATTTGGTAAAGCCCTTCTGATTCTTAAGTTACTAAGGTGAAATAGAAGTAAAAGCAAAGTAAAAATTATGATAGGGAGAGATTCTGAACCTCTAGATGATGCATGTACCTGAATAACCTGATTATTTATAGGTGTGAGTGTAGGACCGTTAGATTCGATAGAGGGGGGTGAATATCGATTCGAAAAACAAGAGTATAAATACGCAGCGGAAAAGTAATGAACACAGTTGTTTTTTACTTCGTTCGAAGCCTGTGATGACTCCTACTCGAAGGCCCGTGGTCCTTGACCACTTTCGTTGGGCAATCACTAGCAATTCGGAATAATAATTACACAAGAGTCGTACAGGGAATGCTAATGAAACTGAAAAACAAATACCGACAAAAGGGAAAAGATGAAGCGTAGTGTCGGAGCTTTGTTGGCGTCGCACTGAGCGTCGAGCAGCAAGACCAGCAGTAGAAGAGTTCTCAGCTTGATTGATTGTCCTGAAGCTCCTATCTGGGGCTTCTTTTATATGCTGTTCCGGGCGCCTGGATCCCTTCCGGGCGCCTAGAATGTGACGTAGCTGCTCCACCCGAGATGCTCGACGTGGCGACGACTTGGCTGGATAGAATTCGCCTTCCGAGCGCCCGGACCTCCGGGCGCCCGGACTACCTTGTTCCAGAAAACTCCCTTTTCCTGCAAAGATTGTTAGCACAGTTAAAGTTCAACAGATAAATAAAAGAGTATGACTTAGATTCCGTCTCTCCGAGACCGGAATCTAGTCACGATCTCGACTTAGACATCCGAAATGGATCTAAGCCGGATCGACGCCTAATGTCCCTTCCCGGGAACGCGTCCTCTCAGTCTCCGGTCACCCCGTCGACCTGCTTGGACTTCTCGCCAGCGTCCGGTCAGCCCGTCGACTGACTTCTCGCCAGCTATCCGGTCCACCCGTCGACCTAGCCGGACTTCGTGCCGGACATCCGGTCGACCTGTCTGGACTTCTCCTGTACACTCGATCAAAGTGTCAGACAACAACAAAACTAACTTAACCTATTTGTCATTCATCAAAACCTGGGTTAAATCGTTAGTGCTAACCGCACCAACAATCTCCCCCTTTTTGATGGAATGACAACCTGGTTAAGTTAGTGAAAACATATGCAAGAAACAACATGCATTTATGTGGTTTTTAAGTTAGTCTGTATTTTCAAATTGGTTTAGCTAACTTAACCACCTAACCCTCCCCCTTTGGCATTCATCAAAAAATAAGCAGGGGTAAACAAGCATAGTGTAGAGTAATAAAACGTTTAGTTCAAAAATTCAAAGATACTGATAAAAGTACAATTTTTAACAGCTGGTTAAAAAAAATAGTCAAGTTGAAAACTTGTTTAAAGCATTAGCTTTTAGCTTTTAGAAAAATTGCTAAGTTTAGATAGTCTAATTTTCAAACATAAGTGTATAAGGTCTAAATTTCAAGATCAAGTTTAAATTTTCAAAACAAGTTTCAACTTTGAAACGCTTTTCAAACATAAGTTTTCAAAACCAAAATTCCAAAACTAAGTTTGAAAAATCTATTTTTCAAAACTGATTGAAATTTATTTTTCAACACTAAGTTTGTAAAAGATTCAATTTTCAAAATTAAGGAAAATGATTTTGAGAAGCTTAGTTTGTAAACTTAAGTTTTGAAAAATCTAATTTCCACAATTTTCAATAAAAACGTAATTTTTTTTTTAAACTAATTTTTGTAAAATTTAACTTTCAAATCAAATTGTCAAAATTAAGTAAAATCAAATTTTAAGAACTAGATTCAGGACAATTTGATTTGAAAGTTAAATTTTACAAAAATTAGTTTAAAAAAAAAATTATGTTTTTATTGTAAAATTTAAATCTTTACTTTTAGTTTTCAAAGGAGTTTGGTAAAAGTAAGATCATATTTTTAGAATGTTTTTGTAAAATTTGTTTTCCAAAATCAAATTTTCAAAGTTTAAAAGTACTAGTTTCAAAACCATGGTTTAAAATACTTGAAAAATTCAGTTTTCAAAGACTAAGTAAAGAGGATAAAAAGTTTGTGATTTAAAAAAAAATTCACAATTTTAAACAGGTTGATTTTGAAAATTGATTTTTAAACTTTGATTTTCAAAATTAAGTTTAAAATTCGATTTGAAAAACTGAATTAGTTTTATTTCTCCCCCTGAACCTGACATAAAATTTTGAAAATATTTGTTAAATATATTCAAAGTAGAAAAAAAATTGAGGTAGAATTTTCTAGAGAGATTTTAAAGAGAAGATTAAAAAATAACACTTAAGGAGATAATTAAAAATCTCCCCCTGAATTTGATACTCCTTTAATTTATTAATCCTCCTTATTTATTACTCCCCCTTAATATAAAATTTTACAACCGTAACATATTTTCGTACCTAAGTGCTTTAGGCGATTGTATAATTATCTTTATAAAATTGTTCATTTAAGTTTGACTAAACGTAACTAACGTTAGATTCAGTTGAAATGAGTTAACCTTTAGTGTAATGTTAAGTAAGATAAGTTGTTATTAATTCAATAATTAATCACTATTAATAATTTATTTATTAAATTTTGCTTTATTCAATAATTTAATATAATCTAAATTTTGTATTAATTGATGAAGGTGTTAGTTATAATTTAACTTTTCATTTACTTCCTTTTAAGTTGGATTAACTTAGTTTAAAGTTGGTAGTAATTTGAAGTTAAACTGGTTATTAAACAAGGTTAAGTAAGGTTCAATTTAAGTCAAACTTTAATTATGTTTTTTTAAAAAATAATTAATATTTTAAAGGTTGATAAAAAAATGACTTAGAGTAATTTTAATATTTTTACTAAGGTTAAACCTAGGCTCTAATCAAATCAAGCTTAGTTCTCAAATAAAGTTAAACTTAAATCGTTAAGTTCTACTTATTAATTACATAATTAAGTTTAAAATTAAAGTTAACGGAATTTAAGTTTTTAAGCTAGGTGTCTAAGTTTTAAATGAATTTAAAAGAATTATAATTATTAATATTTTTAAGGGATTTCTAACAGGATTTTAAAATGATTTTTATAATTATTTAATGACAATTAATAAACGTTCAATTCAGTTTTGATTTTAGATTAATATCAGTGATTAATTTAGGTTTAAGTTTTAAGTTAAAGTTAAATTTTTAAGTTTTAATTTTCAGTTAGGTTAAATTAAGTTGAAAAGTAATCCTTAAATTAAGTTTTAATGAGTTTTGATTTAAGATCTAATTTTAAGTTAAGTTAAATTAAAAAAATAGTTTTAAGGTTAAAATGATGTTTAAGATTAAAAATGAGTTTAAAGTCAAAATAATAATTTTTAAAGTGAAAATAATCTATAGAAATAATTTATTATTACTATTTTTAAGTTAACAAAATTTCATTATAGTGAAAAATTAAAAAGAATTTTTCAAAATGATACAAAATTTTTAGATAGTTTTAAAATGATTTTTAAAATATTTTTTAAATTATTTTTAAAAGTTTTTTTTAAAAAAAAAATAATTTTTGAAATAACTTTTAACTTAAAATAATTTTAAAAATATAATTTTTTATATTAAAATAATTTTAAGTTAAAATAATTTTTAAAATAACAATAATTTTTAAAAGGTTTTAAAAGAATTTTTAAAGTTTTTAAAATGATTTTTAAAAGAGTTTTTAAAATAATTTTTAAAATGTTTTAAAAGAATTTTTAAAAGAATTTTTTAAAGTTTTTAAAATGATTTTTAAAAGAGTTTTTAAAATAATTTTTAAAATGTTTTAAAATAATTTTTAAAAGAATTTTTTAAAGTTAAAATTATTTTTAAAAGAGTTTTTAAAATAATTTTTCAAATGTTTTAAAATAATTTTTAAAAGAATTTTTTAAAGTTTTTAAAATGATTTTCAAAAGCGTTTTTAAAATAATTTTTAAAATGTTTTAAAAGAATTTTTTTAAGTTTTTAAAATTATTTTTAAAAGAGTTTTTTAAAATAATTTTTTAAATGTTTTAAAAGAATTTTTTAAAGTTTTTAAAATGATTTTTAAAAGAGTTTTTAAAATAATTTTTAAAATGTTTTAAAAGAATTTTTTAAAGTTTTTAAAATGATTTTTAAAATAGTTTTTTAAAATAATTTTTAAAATGTTTTAAAAGAATTTTTTAAAATTTTTAAAATGATTTTTAAAAGAGTTTTTAAAATAATTTTTAAAATGTTTTAAAAGAATTTTTAAAAGAATTTTTTAAAGTTTTTAAAATGATTTTTAAAAGAGTTTTTTAAAATAATTTTTAAAATGTTTTAAAAGAATTTTTTAAAGTTTTTAAAATGATTTTTAAAAGAGTTTTTAAAATAATTTTTAAAATGTTTTAAAAGAATTTTTAAAAGAATTTTTTAAAGTTTTTAAAATGATTTTTAAAAGAGTTTTTAAAATAATTTTTAAAATGTTTTAAAATAATTTTTAAAAGAATTTTTTAAAGTTTTTAAAATGATTTTTAAAAGAGTTTTTTAAAATAATTTTTAAAATGTTTTAAAAGAATTTTTTAAAGTTTTTAAAATGATTTTTAAAACAGTTTTTAAAATAATTTTAAAATGTTTTAAAATAATTTTTAAAACAATTTTTTAAAGTTTTTAAAATGATTTTTAAAAGAGTTTTTTAAAATAATTTTTAAAATGTTTTAAAAGAATTTTTAAAAGAATTTTTTAAAGTTTTTAAAATGATTTTTAAATGAGTTTTTTAAAATAATTTTTAAAATGTTTTAAAAGAATTTTTAAAGTTTTTAAAATGATTTTTAAAAGAGTTTTTAAAATAATTTTTAAAATTTTTTAAAAGAATTTTTTAAAGTTTTTAAAATGATTTTTAAAAGAGTTTTTTAAAATAATTTTTAAAATGTTTTAAAAGAATTTTTTTAAGTTTTTAAAATGATTTTTAAAAGAGTTTTTAAAATAATTTTTAAAATGTTTTAAAAGAATTTTTTAAAGTTTTTAAAATGATTTTTAAAAGAGTTTTTTAAAATGTTTTAAAAGAATTTTTTTAAGTTTTTAAAATGATTTTTAAAAGAGTTTTTAAAATAATTTTTAAAATGTTTTAAAAGAATTTTTAAAATGTTTTAAAAGAATTTTTAAAATGTTTTAAAAGAATTTTTAAAATGTTTTAAAAGAATTTTTAAAATAATTTTTTATAGTTTTTAAAATGATTTTTAAAAGAGTTTTTTAAAATAGTTTTTAAAGAAGTTTTTAAAATAATTTTTTAAAGAATTTTTAAAATAGTTTTTAAATTTAATATAATTTTTAAAGTAAATTTAATTAAAATAAATTTTAAAGTTAATTTAATTTTTTAAATAATTTTTTTTTTAAAAAAAAATTAGTTTTAATTCGAAATTTAATTTTAATTTAATTTGAAATTCAAAATTTAATTTTGATTAATTTTAATTTAATTTGAAATTTGAAATTTAAATTCAATTTGAAATTTGAAATTTAATTTTAATTTAATTTGAAAATTAATTAATTTAATCCTTATTCATCTCACCCGATCTAGATTATCAGTCAGGGAATCTAATAATTGTGTGAGATGAATTAGATTTAATTACAGAGTTTGGTTTAACTTGTGTTAGATTCAGTTTTAGTTTTGGTTTCCACAAATAGGCATTCTTCGGATAAACTTCTAAGCTTGGTGAGTCACAAGGACATCATTAGAAGTAACCAACCTTTCGAGGTTTTCCGAATAGTCCTATCCACGGAACTTAGTACTAAATCTTGGTCTAACTGGTTAGGATTCGTTTAAGGGTAGCTTCGGTCAGTTCCACTTGGCCAAATGCACCAGATCGAAACCATATCTTTCTAGACATGCGATGTCCAAGTTTCCCTAACGTACTATCATCCAAAAATTTCACCAATACCATGATTCAAGTTAAACTTGGTCTCTAATTCTAATTGCCCTGCCGGATTTATTAGTTTTGGGTTACCCTGTCGGGTAAGTTAGTTTTGGAGGTGCCAGCTATTCTGGAGCCTCCCCCTGAATTATTGGCCATTAATTTATGTTTTAATTTTAGGCTTGTGTCGATTCTTTTTATAGTTATAGTTAACTTGGTGATAATTTTGTTGTTTCTTAAACTGTTTAGATTTTGAATTTGATTTAGGTTTGTATTTTGGATTTTGGTTTGGTTTATTTAATTTTATATAATGTATTTTTTCTTTAGGTATATAATATTGATTAAGTCCTACTTGTGTGGTCAGACACGCTTTCGGAACCCAAGCTAAATTGGTTGACTTGTATTGAGTTATTAATGATTTGAAGGTTTTATTTGAATTCGACTTATATCCTAGTCCGGTTTTATTATAACAAGCTTTTTGATTATTTAGGATTAAGTCTAGATTTTTTGATCTTGTTGTAAATTTTTCTAGCATTTCTTTTAAATCTTTAACATCATTTTTTAACGATAGATTTTCCTCTTCAAGTGTTAGATCTTGAGTTGGATTCGAATTTTTTAATTGTTCCTTGAGGTTTTGATTTTCCTCAAGAAGTGATTTGTTTTCATTTTCTAATTTAGTTAATTTACTATTTAAACAGGAAATAATTCTAAAAAAAATTTTGTTTAAATTAAAGTATACCTCATTCGGGCCTTCGGAAACGAGTACGGACTCGTGGCTTGTTTCGGGTTCAGACCCGTCTTCATCTTCTGTTTCGTCTTCGTGGGCCATCAGTGCGAGGTGGCTTTGATGTTTCTGCTCTTCTTCCTCCGATTCGTCCGAGGAGTCGTCCCACGTTGCTTTGAGTGCCTTCCTTTTGGTTGGCTTTGGTTTTCAAACTTTAGTTTTGGACATTCGTTCTTGTAATGTCCCTTTTTGTTGCAGCCGTAGCAAGTCACGTTCTTTTGTTCTGAGGGAGAGCTGATCTTTTGAAGATCCTTTTTGCTGAAGCTCCTCTTTCTCCTGGTGAACATTTTTCTTACCAAGTTCACCAGGTGTTCTTCGTCTTCAGAATCTTGATCGGAGTCTTCTTCAAGTTCAGGCTTGCTTTTCTTTTCTTTAGAGGAACCTGCAAATAGAGCTATACCTTTCTCGGCTCCAGCATTAGTTTGTTCGTGTAATTCTAATTCACAAAACAACTCGTCTAATTTTAAGTTGGAAAGATTCTTAGAAATTTTGTAGGCATCCACTATTGATGCCCACAAACTATTACGTGGAAAGGCGTTTAAAGCGTACCTTATTAAGTCTCTGTTCTCCATTTGGTGGCCTATCGCATGAAGCCCGTTGAGGATGTCTTTGATCCTCGCGTGTAGTTGATTCGCTGTTTCTCCTTCCTGCATTTTTATATTAAAAATTCTATTTAGAAGCAGGTCTCGTTTTGTTACCTTAGCGTCGCTCGTTCCCTCGTGCAGTTCGATCAGCTTGTCCCATAGCTCTTTAGCGTTTTTGTGTGGACCGACTCTGTTCAATTCTTCTCTTGTCAATCCGCACTGTAGAGTGTTGATCGCTTTATTTTCTGTTGATGCTTTTTTCTTGAGATCTGCTGTCCAGTCTTCAGGATCCACTAGATTCCCGGCGTTGTCCACTGGAATTTTGTAGGGTTTCGTAATGCTCATCCACTGGTCGAAGTCTGTTTTGAGGTAGACCTCCATGCGCTTCTTCCAGTAAGGGAAGTCGTCCCCGTTGAAGAGTGGAGGTCGCACTGTGCTGAATCCTTCTTGTTGGGACATTCTGTGCACAGGTAAATAACCAAAAAAAATCCCAAGACTTGGTCTTGGATTAGTAGTGCGGGAAGAGAAAAATGAAAAAAAAATCTAGATTCGTGTTGCACTAATTTAAATTGATTAGTGAAATATTAAGTTAACGAAACACCAGTTTTAAAATTAATTATTAAAAAAAAATAATTCACCCCCTGTCTGATTGGTGGTTGCACCAAATCGATGCGACCCCGCTCTGTCTAGGACCGTTAGATTCGATAGAGGGGTGAATATCGATTCAAAAAAGTATAAGCGAGTAAATGACACGAAGGTTTTTACTTCGTTCGGAGCCTGTGCGACTCCTACTCGAAGGCCGTGGTCCTTGACCACTTTCGTTGGGCAATCACTAGCAATTTGAATAATTACACAAGAGCCGTACAGGGAATGCTAATGAAACTGAAAAACAAATACCGACAAAGGGAAAAGATGAAGCGTAGTGTCGGAGCTTTGTTGGCGTCGCACTAAGCGTCGAGCAGCAAGACCAGCATGAAGAGTTCTCGGCTTGATTGATTGTCCCAAGCTCCTGGGCTTCTTTTATATCTCGCTGGATCCCTCGGTGCTCCGAGATGCTCCACGTGGCGGCGACTTGGCTGGATAGAATTCGCCTTCCGGGCGGCTCCCGGACTACCTTGTTCCAGAAAACTCCTTTTCCGCAAAACAAAGTTAGTCCGAGGCAAATGTATATCTGTAAAACAGATTGTCAGCTTAAAGTTCAACAGATAAATAAAAGAGTATGACTTAGATTCTGTCTCCGGAATCTAGTCACGATCTCGACTTAGATATCCGAAATGGATCTAAGCGGATCGACGCCTAATGTCCCTTCCGGAGCGTCCTCATCACTCCCTCCGACTTACCTCACTTACCGCGGACGTCCGGTCGCCAAGCGTTTCTTCGCCACTATCCGGTCAGCCGTCGACCTAGCTGAACTTCTCGCCAGCGTCCGGTCAGCCCGTCGACCGCTTGGACTTCTTGCCGGCTATCCGGTCAGTCGACCTAGCGGACTTCGTACATCCGGTCGGCCCGTCGACCTGCCTACACACTCGATCAAAGTGTCAGACAACAACAAAACTAACTTAACCTATTTGTCATTCATCAAAACCTGGGTTAAATCGTTAGTGCTAACCGCACCAACAGTGAGAGACGCAAAAAATTGATCTTTCAGTAAAATAAAGGATGTTCTAACTATGTCATTTTTATATATGTAAAACTGTCATTAATGATAATAGTAGAGATTACTAGATCGTTGTTAGCCAAATATGGTGATCATCAAGGGACTATTACTAGGGTCATGGGCCACATCCACCCTAGACCATTATTGAACAAAGAGCTCAAGACGCCGAGGTAGATGGAGGGCTTGGGAGGCCGAGGTAGATAAGCTAAAGAGTTCAGAAGTCAAACTCTAAGTAGTTGTACTTGTTGGATCGAGAAGCGCTAGAGGGGGGGTGAATAGCGCTCGTGGCTATTTCTTACGTTTATCAAAATCGTAAAACACTCGAGTAAAAATGCAGCGGAAATGAAAGAAACACAAGCAGATGAACACAGTGGATTTACTTCGTTCGGAGCCTGTGACGACTCCTACTCGAAGGCCCGCGATCCTTGATCGCTTTCGGTGGGCAACAACTATAAGTTCGTTAAGAGTATTAATAACTAATTACAATTCAAAGCTGTAAAAAGATTATACCGACAACAAAAAGATTAAATCCGAAGCTCCGGGTTGTCGGGGTGTCGTTGCAGCACTTCTGGATTGAGTCGTTAGCAGCTTGTCGCAAGGAGATTGCTTAGATGATTGTTGTTTTTTGAAGCTGCACCTCAACCCTCCTTTATATGCGGTTCCAGGCGCCTGGATCCCTTCCGGGCGCCTGGAGTGTGACGTGGCCAACCAACCAGGATGCTCCACGTGGCGAAGTCGCGCAGGGGATAGAATTTGGTCCCGGGCTTTTTCCAGCAGGTTCCTCACCGCAAACAAAGGTTAGTCCGAGCAAAATACCCTGCAAGACAGTGTTAGAATCTGATAAAACATAGTAAAGAATAAACGGAAGTCTACTGTTCCCTCTACGGGGAACGCGTCCTCACCTACTCCACTCAGGAGATTTACCTGTTGCCAGTCGATCCTCCAGATCGACTGGACTTTTGCTCAGCACTCGATGCTTCCGGACTTTCTGCTGGACATCCGCTTCCCCGGCTAGTCCAGTCTTTCACCTGGTTCGCGACACCAGGACTTTCCACCTAGGGTTACCACCCCCTAGGACTTTTGCCTGAAGCCATCGACCTGCCAAGACTTTCCGCATAGGGTTACCACCCCCTATGACCTAGGGTTACCACCCCCTAGGGTTTTCCCTTTGCCTAACCGCAGCTAGAACTTTTCTCCACCTAGGGTTACCACCCCCTAGGACCTAGGGTTACCACCCCCTAGGATTTTCACCTGCCTAACCGCAGTTAGGACTTTCCTGAAACACTCATTCAACATATTAGATAACAGAGAATCTTAACTTTGAATCCCTTTGCCATTATCAAAACTTAGGTTCGATCGTCGGATGCTTCCTGCACCAACAATCTCCCCCTTTTTGATTATGGCAACAAAAATTCAAAGTTAAGAAAATAATGCCATTAAAAGATATGCATGAAAATACAAGCATAATGATAGTTAAGTGCAGAGCTAAATTAAGTGCAGAGCTCCCCCTTAATATAAAGACTCCCCCTTAATAAAAGCTCACTTTTTAAAATTTGAATTTCTTTCAATTTTCTTTAATTCTTTGAATTCTTTGAATTCCTTAATTCTTTAATTCTTTGAATTTTCTTCTACTCTCCCCCTTTGCCATATATCAAAAATCAGTTGAAAGCAAGTTTTAAGATTTTAAGAAAATAATCTTTTTGAGAGAAGGTAGAAGAAGGCTAATATATGGATGATTTCGAATGATGCCTTTAGTCACTTTTGAGACTTGGTTGTTTTTAGAAAGACATACCTAACTAAAGTTAGAAAAACTTTGCTAGATTTTTTTTTTTTTTTAATTTTGATAAAGAGGGAGTGACTAAATGTTTAATTTAGGTTATTTATTTTAGTTGGTCTTTAATTCCAAGCATGAGGTTAAATAGATTTTAAGTTATCCAGATTGTTTTGTTCAGGTATCAGAGCCCTAAAGTATGAGCATGCTCAAACTTCAAATTTCCATTTCCTTCAGGGCTAATTCCATGTTTTTGTAAGTCTAGTAAATTTAGGGGAGCAAAGGATTTTGAAATTAGTTTTCCAAATATTTTTCAAAGGATTTTGAAATAAGTTTTTCAAATATTTTTCAAAGCATTTTGAAATTAGTTTTTCAAATATTTTTCAAAAGATTTTGAAAACTAGTTTTTCAAGTATTTTTCAGAGGATTAAGTTTTTGAAAAGATTTTGAAATCATTTTGAAATTTTGAAAAGATTTTGAAATTTAGTTTTGTAATGATTTTGAAATAATTTTGAAATTAATTTGTGAAAAATTTTGAAATTAATTTTGAAATTAAGTTTTGAAAAGATTTTGAAATAAATTTTGAAATTGATTTTGAAAAGATTTTTAAATAATTTTGAAATTGATTTTGAAAAGATTTTAAATAATTTTGAAATTAATTTTGAAAAGATTTTTAAATAATTTTGAAATTGATTTTGAAACGATTTTTAAATAATTTTGAAAAGATTTTTAAATAATTTTGAAATTTATTTTGAAAAGATTTTTTTTTAAATAATTTTGAAATAGATTTTGAAACGATTTTTAAATAATTTTGAAATTAAATTTTGAAATAATTTTGAAATTAATTTTTGAAAAGATTTTTAAATAATTTTGAAAATATTTTTGAATAATTTTGAAATTTTTAAAAGAATTTTGAAATGATTTTTAAAAGAATTTTTGAAATTGAGTTTAAAAAAATTTTGAAATATTTTTGAAAAGATTTTTAAATAATTTTGAAATTGATTTTGAAAAGTTTTTTAAATAATTTTGAAATTGATTTTGAAAATATTTTGAAATAATTTTGAAAATATTTTTAAATAATTTTGAAATTGATTTTGAAAAGATTTTAAATAATTTTGAAATTGATTTTGAAAAGATTTTGAAAATATTTTTTAAATAATTTTGAAATTGATTTTGAAAAGATTTTAAATAATTTTGAAAAGATTTTTAAATAATTTTGAAATTAAGTTTTGAAAAGATTTTTAAATAATTTTGAAAAGTTTTTTAAATAATTTTGAAATTAATTTTGAAAAGATTTTTAAATAATTTTGAAATTGATTTTGAAAAGATTTTTGAAATATTTTTGAAATTGAGTTTTGAAAAGATTTTGAAATAATTTTGAAATTGATTTTGAAAAGTTTTTTAAATAATTTTGAAATTGATTTTGAAATAATTTTGAAAAGATTTTTAAATAATTTTGAAAAGAATTTTAAATAATTTTGAAAAGTTTTTTTAAATAATTTTGAAATTGATTTTGAAAAGATTTTTAAATAATTTTGAAATTAATATTTTTGAAATTGAGTTTAAAATAATTTTGAAAGATTTTGAAATTAAGTTTAAAATAATTTTGAAAGATTTTGAAATTGAGTTTAAAATAATTAAGTTTAAAATAATTTTGAAAGATTTTTGAAATATTTTTGAAATTGAGTTTTGAAAAGATTTTGAAATAATTTTGAAATTAATTTTTGAAACGATATTTAAATAATTTTGAAAAAAAAATTTAAATAATTTTGAAATTGATTTTGAAAAGATTTTTAAATAATTTTGAAATTAATATTTTTGAAATTGTGTTTAAAAAAATTTTGAAAGATTTTTGAAATTGAGTTTTGAAAAGATTTTGAAATAATTTTGAAAAGATTTTTAAATAATTTTGAAATTGATTTTGAAAAGATTTTTAATTAATTTTGAAAAGATTTAATTATCAGTTTGAGTTTAATTACTTAGTCATCTCACCCGATCTAAATTTTCAATCAGGGAATCCTATAATTTTAGTGAGATGAATTGAGGTTCAATTTAAGGGTTTGGTTTAACTTTGTATTAGATTTAGGTTTAGCTTTGGGTTCAACAAGTAAGCATTCTTTGGATAAACTTCTGGGCTATGGTGAGTCACAAGGAACTCATTAAAGTAACCATGCCTTCGAGGTTTCCAAAATTATCCTACCCATTGAACTTAATACTAAACCTTGATCTAACTAGTTAGGATCCATTTAAGGGTAGCTTCGGTCAGTTCCACTTGGCCAAATGCACCAGGTCGAAGCCATATCTTCCTAGACATGCGATGCCCAAGCTTCCCTAACGTACTATCATCCAAAAACTTCTCCAATACCGTGGGTCAAGTTAAACCTAGCCCATTTTATCTAACCTTAATTACCCTGCCGGGTAGTCTACTCTTGTTTACCCATTTCGGGTAGATTAAGTTTGGTTACCCAGTCGGGTAGTTTAGTTAGGGGTGCCAGCTATTCTGGATCCTCCTTCTATATTTTTATTTGATTTAAATTGAATTTTGAATTTATAATTTAATTTCAAATTTTTAATTTGATTTTGAATTTAAAATTTTGAATTTTGAATTTTGAATTTATAATTTAATTTCAAATTTTTAATTTTATTTTGAATTTTGAATTTTGAATTTTGAATTTAATTTCGAATTTTAAATTTAATTTTGAATTTTAAATTTAATTTTGAATTTCAAATTTTGAATTTTTGAATTTAATTTCAATTTTTTAATTTAATTTTGAATTTCAAATTTTGAATTTTTGAATTTAATTTCGAATTTTTAATTAATTTTTTTTTAAAATTTTTAAGATTGTTTTTCTTTTTGCTCCCCCTGGATCATAGCCTCGATATGGTCTATCGAGGTAGTGTATTTGATCCTTCGGGACCCAATATTGACCAAGTCCAACTTGATTGACCAAGTTGGACTTAGGTACCCATGCTTGGACTACCTTTATATTATTTCTATTAACTAATGATAAATACGATTTGTATTTCGTTTTGGTCTTAAATCCAAGTCCAGTTTTATTGTAAACGGCTCGCTGTTTTCCAAGAATCAGATCCAGATTCTTGGAACCCAAGGTGAACCGTTCCAATGTGTTCTTGAGTTCTTTAATTTGAGCTTTCAGATTGGAATTTTCTTCCTCAAGTTGTTGGACTTGAGTTGAACTTCCAATTTGAACTGACTCAGTTAAAGAACTCGAGTCAGTCGCTTCCTTAAGGGTTGTTACCTCCTTTTGGAGCGACTTAACCCGGACGTTGGATTTAGCCAATTTTTTAAGCAAGTATGGAATTAAATTTTGCGAGTCATCTAAGTTAATACTAGACATTAAAGCACTTACTGTGGGTTTCGGTCCTTCGGAAACGGATGCGGATCCGTGGCTTCGCTCGGACTCGGTGTCTGATTCGCTCTCGGTCTCTGAATCGGACTCGAACTCGGACTCGGTGTCGATAATGTTCGCTAGTACTGGTAGAGCGAGAAGGCTCGGTTGCTCTTCAACGGATCCGGATTCATCTGATGACTCAGACCAGGTTGCTTTCAACATATGTTTCTGTGTCTTACTTGTACCTACAACCATCGTAATACCTTCCTCGGCCGGACTAGTATTAGTCTACTCAACTAATTTATTTATTAAGACATGCTTACCTATTTTCGTATGAGGAATACCTTCGTGTAGCTCAATCAGATTCTCCCACAGTTCCTTAGCGCTTGAGAATGGGCCGACGCGATTCAGCTCCTTATTCGTTAAACCACACTGAAGTGTATACGTTGCTCTTGCGTTTGCTTCTACCTTTTTGATAAGGTTAGCGTCCCAGTTCTCGTACGGTAGTGGCTTGCCGGTGCCGTCAGTTGGCAGTTGAAACCCGGTTTTGACGATCATCCAGACTTCAAAGTGAGTCTGGAGATACGTCTCCATCCGACCCTTCCAATCTCCGAAATCATCTCCGGAGAAGAGCGGTGGACGAGCAGTGTTGTAGCCTTCTTGATGGGCCATTTTAGAAAGACAATCTCGCAAAATAAACAAAATAAAACTTATTCCAAGACTTAGTCTTGGATTAGTAGTGTGGGAGAGAAAAAATAGTAATTCAGGAATTTTGAGAAAAAATAATAAAATATTATTAAAATAATATTAAAAAATATTACCACAACTTTTTGAAAACGTAATATTTTTCTAATTCCAACCAATGGTGAAAAGATGAAAATGGATTTTTGAAAACAGTTTTGGAGGGAAAAAACGAAAGGCGTAAGGTTTTATTTTTAACCTATACAACGACAAAGCCACGAAAAATGCTTGAATGGTGGTTGCACCAGTTCAAAGCGACCCTGCTCTGATACCAATTGTTGGATCGAGAAGCGCTAGAGGGGGGGTGAATAGCGCTCGTGGCTATTTCTTACGTTTATCAAAATCGTAAAACACTCGAGTAAAAACGCAACGGAAATGAAAGAAACACAAGCAGATGAACACAGTTGATTTACTTCGTTCGGAGCTTGTGACGACTCCTACTCGAAGGCCCGCGATCCTTGATCGCTTTCGGTGGGCAACAACTATAAGTTCGTTAAGAGTATTAATAACTAATTACAATTCAAAGCTGTAAAAAGATTATACCGACAACAAAAAGATTAAATCCGAAGCTCCGGGTTGTCGGGGTGTCGTTGCAGCACTTCTGGATTGAGTCGTTAGCAGCTTGTCGCAAGGAGATTGCTTAGATGATTGTTGTTTTTTGAAGCTGCACCTCAACCCTCCTTTTATATGCGGTTCCAGGCGCCTGGATCCCTTCCGGGCGCCTGGAGTGTGACGTGGCCAACCAACCAGGATGCTCCACGTGGCGAAGTCGCGCAGGGGATAGAATTTGGTCCCGGGCGCCCGGACAGCCTTTTTCCAGCAGGTTCCTCACCTGCAAACAAAGGTTAGTCCGAGCAAAATACCCTGCAAGACAGTGTTAGAATCTGATAAAACACAGTAAGTAATAATTGACAGTCTTCGGACTGTCCGAGTCTGACTTTGGATTTCCAACCGGAAACCCTAGGTCGACCCGACGCCTACTGTTCCCTCTACGGGGAACGCGTCCTCACCTACTCCACTCAGGAGATTTACCTGTTGCCAGTCGATCCTCCAGATCGACTGGACTTTTGCTCAGCACTCGATGCTTCCGGACTTTCTGCTGGACATCCGCTTCCCCGGCTAGTCCAGTCTTTCACCTGGTTCGCGACACCAGGACTTTCTACCTAGGGTTACCACCCCCTAGGACTTTTGCCTGAAGCCATCGACCTGCCAAGACTTTCCGCATAGGGTTACCACCCCCTAGGGTTTTCCCTTTGCCTAACCGCAGCTAGGACTTTTCTCCACCTAGGGTTACCACCCCCTAGGACCTAGGGTTACCACCCCCTAGGATTTTCACCTGCCTAACCGCAATTAGGACTTTCCTGAAACACTCATTCAACATATTAGATAACAAAGAATCTTAACTTTGAATCCCTTTGCCATTATCAAAACTTAGGTTCGATCGTCGGATGCTTCCTGCACCAACAGTACTAAGCTTGTCTTTAGTAGTACCAAAAGCTTCCTAGAGTAGATCATGTAAACATGGCCTACTGACCTAGAATGGATGGATGGGTATCCCAACATATCACTAATCCCCCTCAAGATGAGTCGAGGTGTATGAGACTCGACTCAAGCAATCAGGTCAGCCAAGTATTCATGAATCGATCCCTAATTACAGTATATTTAAAAAGATTTTTTTTTTCAAATAGAACACACAACCACATAATACTGGACTTATAAGCCACCTACCATAAGTACTCTTCGATTTATCCTAATGATCGATAAAAAATTTCTATAAAATTAAATCGATCGTCACATATTCACATATTCAGTATTATCTGGTTCATTTGTTTTAATTTATTTATAATGTATAACGGGTTAACATGTTCATAGTAATTAATACATGCACAGAAAAATTGTAATATGGCAAACTTTTGCAACAACTAATCCCTACATAAGGAACCAATCTTACACTTGTAGCGTATTGAAAAAGCATTAATTGAATCAATACTCTTTCAGTCTTCTCTCGCCAGTGTTACTTTTCTTCCTTTAATCAATCAAACATTTCGATTTCTTAAAACATGAGTTTGTTTCATTCATAAACAACTAAGAGTTAGTTTCACTCAATCCAAATCGGTCACTAAATAGTGGCCATATGACAATTTATAGACTAACAACATTTCTAAACTTTATTGTAAAACTGACAGTTTAATTTAAACTAGGATAGCCCATAGAGCTTCACGCTCAGAATTACATTTTTTTATTTGCATCTTAAAAAAATACAGAATATGGCAGGAAAAACCAAAGAGTGATTGAACTATTTACTTTCCAAGGTATTTAGGTTTTCGCTTCTCCGCAAATGCAGCCAGGCCTTCTAGGCGATCTTCGGTATTCAGTAGTTGCTCATAGCATTCTTCCTCCACTTTGAGTGCCGAAGACATGGCCAGCTCTGTACCTGTGTCGATTGCTTGCTTCGCCATCCTTATTGCCAATGGACCCTGTGGAAAGCATGATCAGGTAGTTAGAAATTCATTCATGGGTCGAAATAATCAACCAAAAAGTGGAGAAAAAAAAACAAGCAAATAAGACCAATGATGTGGCAATTGTCTAAACATCCGGCCATCCGTCACAAGCATTATCGTCCTATTACATCAATTCCATGTCACCAGCTATTGGCTTAATAATGAAATGCAAAAATCGCACTAATGTATTTGTTTATCGAGATGAACATGCAGAACTTTAATGGGGTGAGTCCATTACTTCTCATTAAGCAGATTCTATAACATATGGGATTATATACTACTATTTTGAAAGTTTAATAAGACAAACAAAAAATTTAGAAATCATTCAAAATTCAGATGATAGCTTATGCATCACGATATGGATATAGGTGAATGGCCCATGAGAAATTAAGAGGGGAAGGAGGGCATTTTGATCTTTTCACTGTGTAAGGCTGTAAGGAGGAGGAGGAGGCACTGTTGAGAAGGGGTCTTCCTTCGTGGGCTTCGTTTCGTTGGCTTCGCCGCCGCCACCACGTCCAAGAGGGGGAGGCTTCGTTGCCACCACCACAAGTAGGAAGGGGGCTTCTGTTTTCCGGCTCTGCCGCCACCGTGAATCAAGGAGGGAGGAGAGCTTCTTCTTAGTCTCTTGCCGCCACCAACAAGCGACAGTCGGTGACGACCGCCTCTGAGCCGCCTCCTTCCTTCCCCACGCTAACGATGTCGGACTCGCGCCTCCACCGCCGCCAAGCACGCACAGTCGTCTCCCCTTCTTCGCGCCGACGCCCTCGCGAGCAACCCCTTTCCTTCATCCTCTCCACGCCAACGCCATTACGCCGTCTCCCTCGGCGCCTCCTCTCCCCCGTTCACGCAGGCCTCTGCCGTCGCTGGCATCACCGACGCCAACACCAGCGGTCTCCTTTCCCCTCTCCCTCTCTCGCATGTTGTCGCTTCGCGTGCGAGCAGTAGCCGACACTGTTGCCTCCGACCACTGCCACCTTCCACGTGCCGAGAGCTCCCTTTCCCTCTCCTCTCGCCGGTAGCCTGAGCGAACAGCCCAGCGACGACGTAGCCTCTAGCGGGCAGCCGTCACCGCCACCTCCAGCAGCAGCCACCGGCCGACCCACGACCTTGGCCAACCTCACAGTGTCATGACCACTGTGGCAGCCCCGTCTCCAGATCCGATCTCCGATCATCCAGTGCCCTTGTCCTTAGGTCCGACACAGATCCAGTCCCTGATCCGCGTCGTCATGCGCTGTTGATGCGATCCAACCTCCCCCGAGCTACAACCATAGTGCACCTCGCTATTGTGTTCCGGCCTTTGCGCCGATGCTGTGTTTCGACTTGTGTGCCGATCTCATATATCAGCTTGCGTGCCGATCTCATATCTCGGCCTACGTGTCGATATCATATCCCGGTCAGCGTGGCGAGGTCCCGGCCTGCATGTCGTCTTCCGAATCCAAGTTGCGCTCGACTAGGTGTCGTCAGATCCAGCTCTACATCCTGCTCAGAGTCATCTACTCTTCCGAGTCGCAACAACTCGAGTAGCGTCTCGACCAGCTCACTGATCCACCCGAGGGCGCCCCCTGGGCCAAGGTACGTTATCGTATTCACTTTACATTCATTTCATTATTCTACTATTAGTCGGTTCCTTACATATTCATTAGATCTGCCTCGAGCATCAGGGTACTAGAGACTAGGGCGACTCGGTCGCTGGCTGCAGGTAGCGTTGACCAGAGGACTTCTAACGACTTGATCAACATTGAAGTCATCTCATCATACCCCTCCTTCGGGCCATATCGATTTGGTCAACATTCCAGCCACCTCACCCGGCGAACTCAGTTTCCGGACGGGATCAAATTTGGCGTCATTTGTGTGAATCTTCTCCACCTGTTCGGGAACGTGAAGATGGGCGACGTCGGAAGGTTCTAGGCCATTATCACAGTCCCGGAGGATCCTTACGAACATATTATCTTCTCCCCTCGCTCCACGGGTATTTGAGAGTCGAGGGATTAACTTGGAGCTTCAGCTGACCGACAGGTTAGTTTTTCCATTATATTTTTTCCCCGACTCCATGGGTATTCGGAAGTCGAGGGATCGAGACAGATCCTCAGTCGATTGGGCATGACTCCTCGATCAGGTACGTTACGGGCTATGCTCCCTTTTTACGATTACAGGATCTACTATATCTCCCTGATAAGAGAGTAAGATTCTAGTCCCTTGATAAAAAACTAGGGCCCTAGATCTTCGATCGGACACTAGGGGCACAGCTCCCCAATCATACATTAGAGGTGCAGCTCCCCGATCAAACATTAGGGACACAACTCCTCAATCAGAGACTCGCAGTACATTTTCCCGATCAGGATCTAGGGGTCTCGCTCTTTGGTTACAGGATAGGGGCCTTACTCTTCGATCATGGACTAGGGGCCTAACTCCCCGATCAAGTGTGCAATAGGCTTTGCACCCTTCACCATGAGGCTCTACATCCTCTTACTGCCACAGGCTCTGCACCCTCCATCCATGAGGCTCTGCACTCTATTACTACTATATGCTATGCACCCTCCACCTAAGGGGTTTTGTATCCTCTCACATCTACAGGCTCTGCTCCCTTCATCCACGATGTTCTGCTTCCTCCTATTGCAACATGCTCTGCTCCCTTATATGGTTATGGGCTTCACTTCTTTTGACGGTCAGGGCTCACATTATTCTCTCCCTGACTCCGCGGACATTTGGGAGTCAAGGGATCGATACTATTCCTCTCCCCGACTTCATGGGTATTTGGGAGTCAGGGAATCAAGTCAGATCCTCAGCCGATTGACACCACTCCGCATATGATAAAGGCTCTACTCCCTCATATTGCTACGGGCTCCGCTTTTATGGACTTCAGGGCTTAACCTCCCCCATTCAGGATTGAGCTATCGCCACTGGTCTCGGACTAGAGTATCACCACCGGTTTCGGACCGGAGTATCGCCAACGACTTCTCAGTCGGCGTTCCAGACTCTCGTCCCAACGCGAGTTATAAGCAAGCATGCTCTCGCGACCAACGACCTCTCAGTCGAGTTCCAGACTCTCGCCCCAGCGCAAGTTATAAGCGAGCATGCTCTCGCGACCAACGACCTCTCGGTCGGTGTTCCAGACTCTTGCCCCAACGCGGGTTACAAGCGAACATGCTCTCGCGACCAACGATCTCTCGGTCAGTGTTCCAGACTCTCGCCCTAGCGCGAGTTATAAGCGAGCACGCTCTCGCGACCAACAATCTCTCGATCGGCATTCCAGACTCTCGCCCCAGCGCGAGTTATAAGCAAGCACGCTCTCGCGACCAACGACCTCTCGGTCGGCGTTCCACACTCTCGCTCCAACACGAGTTATAAGCGAGCATGCTCTCGCGACCAACGACCTCTCGATCGACATTCCACACTCTCGCCCCAGCACGAGTTATAAGCGAGCATGCTCTCGCGACCAACGACCTCTCGGTCGGTGTTCCAGAATCTCGCCCCAGCGTAAGTTATAAGCGAGCCTACTCTCGCGACCAACAACTTCCCGTTCGGCGTTCCCGACTCTCGTCCCAGTGTGAGTTATAAACGAGCCTGCTCTCGCGACCAACGACTTCTCGGTCAGGCTCCAGACTCTCGCCTCAGTGCGAGTTATAAGCGAGCATGCTCTCGTGACCAACGACCTCTCGATCGGCTTTTCAGACTCTTGTCCCAGTGTTAGTTATAAGCGAACATGCTCTCACAATCAACAACCTCTCGGTCGGGCTCCATACTCTCGCCCCAGTGCGAGTTATAAGCGAGCATGCTCTCGCGACCAACGACCTCCCGATCGATTTTCCAGACTCTCGCCCTAGTGCGAGTTATAAGCGAGCATGCTCTCGGGATCAACGACCTCCCGGTCGGCTTTCCAGACTCTCGCCCCAGTGCGAGTTATAAGCGAGTATGCTCTCGCGACCAACGACCTCTTGGTCGGCCTTCCAAACTCCCGCCCCAGTGCGAGTTTTAGGCATGCACTGCCACGCGCACATCGACTAGCCGTCTAGGTTTCCTCCCTAGCTGGGTACTCGTCTCATTCGCCGCTCAGTCGACACTCATCTCACTTGCCGCACTACTTGACACTTGCGTCTCACTCGCTTTGCTCACGGGCTTTGCGCCCACTCGGATCCTCGGCTTTGCCCCCTTTTGCATTCACCTTCAATGGGCTTCGCGCTCGCTACGTGCATCGACTTTGTGCCTTTCGATCTCTCCGGGATCTGCTCCCGCTCGGCTCACGATCTCTACGCCTGCTAGGCTCAAGGGCTCTGATCTCGTTCGCCTTCGATTCTCACGAGCTCCACGCTCGCTCCATCTACAGGATTCACTCCAGCTCAACTCACGGATTTTGCTCTCATTCGCCATCGACCTTGGGGTTCCGCTCAGTATTGTCTATGTTGCTCGGTCGATATTTTCTAGGTCGCGCGCTCAACACCGCTTGCCCATCATCTTTCCACCCGCTCGACGTTCTCCCGCTTGCACGGTCGGCACTTTCTCGGTCGTGCGCTAGACACAGCTCGCCCATCGTCTCTCCACCCGCTGAGCATTCTCCCGCTTGCCCGGTCGGCACTTTCTCAATCGCGTACTAGACATCGCTCGCCCGTTGTCTCTCCACCCACTGGGCATTCTCTCGCTTGCTCGGTCGGCACTTTCTCGATCGCGCGCTAGACACCGCTCACCCATCATCTCTCCACCCACTCAGCATTCTTCCGATTGCTTGATTGACATTTTTTGACCGTCCGGCCGCAGTATACTGTTGCTCGGTTGACATTTTCTCGGTCGCACGCTCAACATCGCTAGCCAGGCGTCTTTCCACCCGCCTGATCTTCTCCTGAGAGCTCGGTCGACATTTCTTCGATCTCTCGCTCGACACTATTCGGTCAGTTGCTTTGTTCCGTTTATATGCACACTCAGCATTCTTCTGTTCGTTAGGCATCCGCTGGGTACCATTCAGCCGTTCGATCGAATTCTCTTGATCGACTTTTCAAACTCTTGCCCGAGAGCGAGTTATAAGTGAGCAAGGCTCTTGTGCCAACGACTTCTCGATCGGGCATAATGACTAGTCGGCCAGGTTCTCTCCTGATCACGTGCTGGTCTCACTTGCCACTCTATTCGATGCTCGTTGCCTAGTCGACATTCATCTCATTCATCGCTCGTGCCTCATTCGCCGCTCTGCCTGACGCTCATCGTTCGTGTCTCACTCGTCGCTCTGCCCTGCATTCACCGTTCTGCCCAGCACTCATCGTTCGCATCTCACTCGTTGCTCTGCCAGGTATTCGTCACTCTACCCTACATTCATCGCCCGATCGGCATCTATTCTTACTTCTTACTTAGCATTTGCATAATTGCCTGATCACTCTGCTCAGCATCGTTCGACAGTCTTCTCGATATTACTTGGTCTCCCGCTTAATATCCGATCAATCGCTTGCTCGACATGCGCTCGACACTATTTTTTGTTGCTCGCTCAGTATTATTTTAGTCACTTGCTCGGCATCGCCACAGCTACTTGTTCGACGTTATACGACAGACACAACGATTTGACTCTGCATTCAGGAGTGATTCCGTTTTACGTTAGGCTTGGTTTAGTGAGTCTGACTTGCGCCTCCTTCGACTAGACTTGAAGGGGAGGCTTGTGATACGAATATAGGTGAATGACCCAGGAGAAATTAAGAGGGGAAGGAGGGGCATTTGGTGTTTTCACTGTGTAGGGCTTTAAGGAGGAGGAGGCACGGTTGAGAAGGGGCCCTCCTTCGTGGGCTTCGCCGCCGCCACCAAGTCCAGGAGGGGAGGCTTCGTTGGCTTCGCCGTCGCCACCACGTCCAAGGGGGGAGGCTTCCTTGGCTTCGTTACTGCCACCACAAGTAGGAAGGGGGCTTCTGTTTTCCGGCTCCGCCGCCACCATGAATCAAGGAGGGAGGAGAGCTTCTTCTTAGTCTCTCGCCGCCACCAGCAAGCGACGGCCGTCGGCGACGACCGGCTCCTTCCTTCCCCACGCCAACGATGCCGAACTTGCGCCTCCACCGCCGCCAAGCACGCACGGTCGTCTCCCCTTCGCGCCGACACCCTCACAAGCATCCCCTTTCCTTCTTCCTCTCCACGCCGACACCATTACACCGTCTCCCTCAGCGCCTCCTCTCCCCCGTTCACGCACGCCTCTGCCGTCGCTAGCATCACTGACGCCAACACCAGCAGTCTCCTTTCCCCTCTCCCTCTCTCGCACGCTGTCGCCTTGCGTGAGAGCATTAGCCGACACTGTTGCCTCCGACCACCGCCACCTTCCACGTGCCGAGAGCTCCCTTTCCCTCTCCTCTCGCCGACAGTCTGAGCGAACAACCCAGCGCTGACGGAGCCTCCAGCGGCCGGTCGTCACCGCCACCTCCAGCGGCAGCCACCGGCTGACCCACGGCCTCGGCCAACCTCATAGTGTCACGGCTGCTGCGACGGCCCCATCTCCAGATTCGATCTCCGATCGTCCAGTGCCCTTGTCCTTAGGTCCGACACAAATCCAGCCCCTAATCCGCATAGTCATGCGTTGTTGATGCGATCCAACCTCCCCCGAGTTACAGCCGTAGTGCACCTCGTTATTGTGTTCCGGCCTTCGCATCGTTGTTGTGTTTCGACCTGTGTGTCGATCTCATATCTCGGCATGCATGCTAATCTCATATCCCGGCTTGCGTGCCAATGTCATATCCCGGCCGACGTGGCGCGACGAGGTCCCGGCCTACATGTCGTCTTCCGGATCTAAGTCACGCTCGACTAGGTGCCGTCAGATCTAGCTTTGCATCCTGCTCAGAGTCATCTACTCTTCCGGGTCGCAACAACTCGAGTAGCGTCCCGACCAGCTCGCCGATCCACCCGAGGGCGCCCTCCTGGCCAGGTACGTTATCGTACTCACTTTACATTCATTTCATTATTCTACTATTAGTCTGTTCCTTATATATTCGTTGGATCTGCCTCGAGCATCGGGGTACCAGGGACTAGGATGACCTAGTTGTTGGTTTTATGTAGTGTTGACTAGAGGATTTCTGATGACTTGGTCAACATTAAAGTCATCTCAGCATACCTCCCCTCCCCCCCCCCTCCGGATCATATCGATTCGGTCAACATTCCAGTCACCTCACTCAGCGGTCCGTCTGACTCAGTTTCCGGACAGGATTAGATCATATATGCAATTAACACTAAAAACAACTTAGCTAGAGTTGAATAACCACCTTCCACAAAAGCATGTCGCTCAGAAGAATTAATACACAACTATGCATTTAAGATGATATGGAAAGTAAAAATAAACAAGATGAGAGTGTCTACTCCATACTTTCTGGTTAATATCCCGGGCAACGTGCATAGCCTTTGCGTGAGCTTCTCCAGAAGGAACACAGTAACTAACAAGTCCTGACAAGTATCTAATATGTTTGGGATGTGCTGTTGAATGAATGAGAAAAAAGCTAAATGCAATGTTTTGTACCCATAGACAAGGCTTCTTTGCCATTGATCCTTCGACCTGTGAATATTAGCTCCTTAGCTGCCGATCTCCCCACTATTCTAGGCAGACGTTGGCTTCCACCAGCTCTGTGAGTATCCAATTCAGGCAGCAATCATTAGGATTATATCCCAAGTTTAAAAAAATGTCATTGTTTAAATACATTACTTAATGCAGAAACTGAATATCGCTTGTTAAAAGCAAAAACTACTCTAACTGTCCAGTATGTTCAGATGAAAAGTCAATAGTCCAAAAAAACCAATATTAGAAATGCAGTATTAGAATAAGAATTGCCTTTAGTCCAGGACAATTTGTGTGAAACATATCAAGTAAAAACATAGGTTATACGATATTGACCTTCATCCCCTTTCTTCTGGATGGGGTTGGAAAGGTATACTGGCATGTGTGAAATCATATTTCAAGCACCAATAGTGAATCCTACAAAGGTGCATGATTCAAAGTGATGATATTTGTAAATCTAATTTTTTCCAGTACCAATCATTAACTAGGAGAGCTCACTGAAGAGCAGATCAAAGTCAACTTCCACGTTCGCAATCCGACCGGCAGGACATGGATAGGAAGAATCAGCAATCCAACATGCAGTTCATGCTCAACTCGACAAAATTATTTGAAGAAAAGGAAAAAGAGGGGAAAAAATTATTCCATATAGATTCAGTTAAAACAGAAAACGTCTCTAAACTCTAGTGGATAATGACCCACTAGAACACATACCCAGGTATTATTGCAAGACCAGTTTCCGGCAAGCTAAATGTTGATTCTTCTCCTGCATGACAGAGATTGAAGTGGTTTACAAAGTCTGGTACCAAATTACAAATGATCAACCGTCTCCAAACATAGCCTGGACTGTACACCTACCACACACACGAAGATCGCATGAAAGAGCCAGTTCTAGCCCACCACCTAATGCTGCTCCTTCAATAACAGCAATAGTAGGAACAGAGAGAAACTGCAGAAACAATTTCAAATATTAATAATTTTGATTCATTATCAGTCTAGAAGGGAAGCCTTGGCGCAACGGTAAGGTAAAGTTGTTGCTTTGTGACCAGGTCATGGGTTCAAATCTTGAAAACAGTCTTGCAAAAAATAAGGTAAGGCTATGTACAATAGATCCTTCCTTGGGACCCCACATGATGGGAGCTTCGTGCATCGAGTTGCCCTTTTTTATTCATTACCAGTCCAAAGTTTAAGCGATGGAGCACCTAGAACTAACAATCTCACATACAGAAAAAAAAGTCATAGAAATATTGTTAAACTGGTGATTGATATATATGAGGATTTAATGGCCCTTTTTAAAGTGAGAAGAAAATGAACCATTATCCTAACCTATTTTCTTAAAAACGGAAGTCTAAATTTACCCGTTGATAATCACGAACAGAAGCTTAATAATAGATGTTATGAAATACAGTTGAATAAAAACTTAAATGCATTATCATTTTTTTTTGTTATCCCTTCTAGAGGAGGATAATGAACCACCATATGACTGATCAAGAAATGAAAATTCTATCTACAATTCTCCAACCTAAATCCACTTTTTTTTTTTGGTAATCTAGGTATTCAGCTCTTCGAACCAACTAATCCTGAAGTGATCGGGCCAGCCCCATGGAAATTTCCCACCAACCACCAAGGTAAATTGGGAAGCGCTCATGGAGGTCCATTCAAATTGCTAGCATTCTTAGGCCCGTTTCTCATCGGAGGGAAAATCCCTTCCAATGGATTGTAGTTGAGACTCGAACCTTATATCCATTGGTTATCCATTGAAGGGTCTAACCATTGCATCATTACCCCAAAGGCAACCTAAATCCACTATTGAATCAATAAAGGGTCAAGCAAAGCTCATTCCAAATATTAAAATGTCAATGAAAATTTTCAAGTTTAGATCAATTCTTTGCCACATGTAAGAATTGTTTTAGATTTTTCAAATTACTACATAGTTTATCCTTAAATTATATTGGAACATATTTTCCGTCAATTTCATTTCATGTAATTGTGTGGTAGAATGTATATCTCCCCTATCTAGTATGCAAATTTTCAAGTTCGGATCAATATTTTGCCAAAATTATTTTATATTTTTCAAATTACTATATAGTTATCCTTAAATTACATCGGAACATATTTTTCCATCAATCTTCATTTCATCTCATGCCATTGTGTGGCAGCATCTATTCCTCACCTATCTATTTAATTTTGAAACGTATGGCAATTCAAAAGGGGTCATGTTATATTAATCAAAATAGCCTCCTAAGCTACCTAGTCAATCAAGGAATGAATCTGGATCTCATCAACAATCAAAACTAGAGGACATTTGCCTTGACACTCTTAAGCTGATATTAATTATTATTTAACAAAGTGATCTACTTCTTTTCTAAACCTGGGATAATATGACTATTGATGAGAGTGGATATTACTCATTGAATCGTAAGTGTCTAAAGGATTTAGGATTTGTGCAATCTAGGAACCTAAACTCGTCAAATATTTAAGTGTAGTATGTTTCATGATGCTCAATCCTAAAATTTGCATCACTTGTATACATTTAGTAGTGGTGGTGATGTTTCCAGCCAACATGTTAATCCAAGTATAGTGACATGTAATGATGCTAATAAAATAAAGTAACATGATAAAAAGATGCAATAAAATAAATAAATAAATAAACGATGCATGACAAATTTATTCTATGGATTAAATAAGATAGATGATAAACAAGCTAAGGTACAAGTAAGAAAGTTATTCATATAATCGCTTTTTTATCAATAAAGTATGATGATAAGCAAGAGTTGTGTGAGAAAAACTCATTAAATGTAAAAAAAAAATCAAAACCAATAAATTTCAATTTATAAAATGTGATTATGCCAAGTGAATATGGCCTAGTTGCTGTTGAAATCAGCACAGACAAACTTTAATTATTTTTGGCGAGGAAGGCTGCACTCAAGTGTGTAATCTTTCCACTATTAGTCTGCCATGCAAGTTTCCTAATGCGATCCAGATTTGGATCAAATTCCACCAAGTGACAACAGGCTTTGGATTAGATCCTAACACCATGAACACAAGTGGTGGGCCCACAACTTACTAATTCTTTCGTCTTTTTTCACTCTAAATAATAAAACAAAGAGGGAAAATTGTGGAACATTCCGTATTGGTGGAGGATTAATGGGTTCCTTCCAGAAGAGCTGCTTTTGTGGCTTAGAGTAGCAGAGATTCTACAAGAGCTCAATCACTAAAAAGAGATGGTGATGAGGAGTCTGTGCAGTGATTTGGAAGGTTTGGCAGGCCTCCTAGTCTATCTTGCTTCTATGGCATCAATTTCTTGTGTTAGCACTGGTTGAGGAGATTTGACAGGATGCAGAGGAAGATAGGAGGAAAAGAAATACAAAAAGAAATCAGTAAGATGTATGCCTAAGAGGTACCACCTGTGAAATGTAAAGTCTTTCCGACGGTAATGACCCAGATGATAGGGTCTGCCCATGAAAATTGTTGTCCTTTTGTGCCAAATGGTCTGTAAAATGCAATTGCCAGGAAGAGAACACGGAATGGAAGGAGGGTGGCTAAGCAGTTCCAACTTGAGTTTTGCTTAAATATGAGGAGAAGACGGAGGAAAGGATAGGGTGGTTGGATTAGGGAAAGGCACAAAAGAGAAGGCAAGGAGGATGGGCAATAGTTAAACCAAAGTAGTAATTTGGTTATAATACCGACAGATGCAGCACTGATAATTAATAATCAAACAAAGCAACCAAACTAAAGATTGATTTACATAAGGATTTGAGGGCCCTTTATATGAAAACAAATATTCATTCTCTCCTAAAATAACAGGATCTAATTTGTCCAGTTTATGATGACTAGTAGAAGTATACTAATAGGTCTTACAAAACAAACTTTTATAAAAAAAAAAAGCAATAGTAATAAATAATAATAAAAGAAGGCCTAGAATAAATTCTAGTGCATTATTAAGTATCTAGTATTGTTTTCTTTAAAAATCCCTTGCTACTGCTCACATGAAAGAGCATACTGGACTGAATTAGCCCCAACAAGCAAACAGACCTGACAAGGAATATTTTTAAGTTTAAGAAGATAGTGAGTGAAAAAGGATCGTCTACTTCAGTACTATGCTAGTTCAGAACTCTTTGGAAATTGTTCATTCCTATTCCATAAAATAGTTTTTAGACTAGGGACACAAGACAAAGTAAAACAAATAATGGAGAATGCATTGACTAGATAAAAAATAAGGAATAACATGGATGGACAAGATAAATGATTATAGCAGTTTAGAATCGTTAAGTTGGAACTTCTTCCATTTAACATAAAATGATTTGGACCACAACTACATGAATATGCATATGCAAAGTAGTGTGATCAGCATGAACCTCCAAGGACAAGAATGTTGATCGTAAAGAGTTAACGAACTGCCGAACTTCGGAAGTAGTCATCAGCTTCCGCTCCTGCCAAAAGACAATTAATATTTAGTTGTTAAAAGGAGCTCAAGTGGGAAAGTAAAAAATGACAAATAAGACTGAGACTTGAACAAATAAGGGGAAAAAAGAAAAAAAAAATTAAAAGTGGATGGGCATATGTGAAAACAAGGAGTTAGCAATAAGAAATATGAATGTAGAAAGTAGCTTGGTAGAATGTAGCTTCTGTTTGATTCATGTAAAATATTTTTTTTAGAAAATATCTTCTGGATTTTCCAATATTTGCCACAAGGTAAATTCTTGGTCATAAAAAATTTTCTTTTGTTCAAAAGAAAATATGGTCATTTTGGGAAAATTACCTGCTCAAAACAAGAGCAAGTCATTTTCCCCACCCATCAATGATCTATCTACCATCATTCATGAGTCCGCCCACCGTCCTCATCAACAAGCCCTCTTCCCTCATTGATATGTGTTTCCATCTTATTAGCGAGCTCCATCTCTATCCTCCATCTCATTTAGGAGCCCTCCCATTTGATGGACAAGCTACCCTCTACCCTCATCTAGAAGGCTTTGTGGATATCACCGAGCCCTCCTTCGCCCTCATCCATGAGCCCCCTTCACCCTCATCTCACCAATCGTCAACACTAAATAACCTCAAAAAAAAGAGAGAATATTTTCCCCTCCATGTCAAACAGTAAAAAAATGCTCTGCAAATGCTTTCCATTATAAAATACTCTCATGAGGCACAAATAAAATGCTTTACATAAAACAAATAGACTCTAAATTCATTGTAATTTTACACCAGTATGTCTTCCAAATTACAAACTCATTTGGTATGGTAGACATAGGAAAGCTATTTCTAGGAATGACAAACCTAGAAAATTTATAATCATGTTTGGAAGAATTGATTATGGCTTTCCACTATTATAAAAAATATTAGGACTATTATTATTTTCCAAGTGTGATACTAATCAATTCCTGATTCATTTGAAACATCAATAGTATCTTCTCCATGAAATTAATAATGAATCTCTAGATAAGATTTTAAATCCCATCAAATTCCATGAAGTTTGACGAGCAAACATAGATTTTCCATAAAGGATGAAAAGAACTCTCATACCAAACAACACCTTTAAGATACATAAAACGAGTTGCCTTCCACTATTTGTATGTCTATAATATAGTACATATTCCATAGACCATGGAAAATGGTAAAAATGTACATTCTAGTAAATTACTAAAACCCAATACAAATTAGCACAAATAATATCTCTTTCTGTTTCATCTCCTTTCTCCTTCAAACTCCAATTCACCACGGGCACTACGCATCAGAACATCAATGTGATATCGAAACAATATTGTTCCACTCAAAGATTGAAACTTTGACACAACTCGACATTTTGAACCTTGCCATAGACTTTCCAAATTTAGGGGTTTATTAACCACAATATGGACATTATGGATATTGATTATTGTCATCATAACAATGATTATCTTCACAACATCTCCTAGCTCAAGAGTTTCTTATAAGCAAATAATTTTGCTTAAAGTTGCATATGACCTTCAATGGTATCTGGGTTCATCACTTTTTTATTAATTTATTATTCTACAAAACTAATTGGCCTCAACTTTGTTCATATGAATGACTAGCTAATGCATGTCTTCCCAATTTGGAGAACCATTATCCACCATTTTAAACAAAAAGTATAGATGATATGTAATTGAACTATGGCCTAACAAACATACAACATGTGGGAAAATATGTAGTTCATAGCTATCAAGTTAGTCAACTGAAGCAATCATGTAAAGATTTTATATTTATCACTTAACATACAAAACTAATCAACATAAACAATCCATAATTCTATATCGACAATATTACATAAAAACTTAAGAAAAACCTATAATGCAGAACATGGCATACAATCATCTTGTATTCAGAAAATGAGATTCAATAATCACCAATTTGCATAACAACCTATGCAATTCAAATACTATGTTTCTTATTTGTTTATTTGGCGAAAACTAGTTTGATCAAATTAGTATTAATTTGAACCGACTTGGAATTTAACTGATAGGAAATATTAATTTAACCTGCACAAAAGCAAAATGTGTCCTAGGTTTCTATTAAACCACCTAAACCAAACTGCAAGTTGGAAGAATATATGCAATATGTAGTGTGATCAAGGTTTAAAATTTCGACCCGTGCCAAAGTTTCGGTCCTAGACTGGAACGATACGATTTCGATATAGTATCATGCCGTGCCAATATAGTTTCGGTATTTTTTTTATTTATATATAGTAATTATTAGATAAATATATTTATTGTGTATAATTTAAAAATAAGTTATATATTGATTTTATATAAGTTCTCCATTATTAAACAACTTAATATTGTTATAAAAAATAATTAAATATAGTTTTATTTAAAAAAAATAATGGATGTATAAATAACTTGAATTAAAATTGATACATCATAATATCATAATATGTTACCTTACTAAAATGAGCGACCTGAATCAAATGGAAGCAATGGTTTTTGTAATATTTTACTTATAGTTCTCCAATGTCCATATTAAATAATCCTAATTATATAAATTAATACAAAATACTATTTTATATATAATAATCGTATAAATTAACTATTTGTTTATTTAATTAATTAATAATTTAAATAATATATATTTAAAATAGTAAAAAATTAGAATATCAGTTAAACATTAAAATAGTAAAAAAATATAAAATAATTAAAATATATATATATAAGAATATAAATTTGATTTATTAGAATTTTTATAAAAAAAATTAAATTTTTTTAGAATTTTTAAAATAGTAAAAACAATTTTAGAATATTATTTAATATAATTAATTGTTTTTTTAATTTTAAATATATTTTTTATATTTTATTGGAATAATTAAATTAGGGTTTATGAAAGTCTCTTTAAAATATTACAATTAAGTGGGAGTGGGAATTGTTTGATTTATTTAAATGGTAATATTAATTTTGCATAGTAAGTCCACGCCTAACGCCGACGCCCGCGACTCGCCTGCGAGGCCGCAACGCCTCCGACTCCCCACAGACGCCTTCGATGGAGGCGGAGGCATCCGGTGGCACCAAGTGATGCTTCCAGCGCTTTCAGCACAGCTAGAAACGTCACGTCGCGACACCTCTGCCGCCCACAACACTTCAAGGGCCCCGCGACGCTTCCGGCTGCACCAGAAGCGTCTGGCTACACTGCCCATGCTGTAGCATGACGACGAGCACGCGGACGCGACGAAATCTTCGCTATTTCAATGTCGGTTTCAGTGCGCAGACGAAACAGTAAGTTTCGCCTGTTCCACCCGGCATGGAACGCAATTTTGAACCATGAGTGTGATCACTCACCGCATATGATGGTGTGGATGCATAAGTAACCAATGAGGAAACTTTATAAAACCATGACATACTACTTCCTCCAGTTTTCCACCAAACTTTTGGATGTGTTAACTACTTGGGTTAATCTAGGTCGCAAATTTCAAATGCCTTGAGTTTCTTACATCTCTAGAACAGATATGCTATTTGTATGTGTGGGTGTGGGGTGAGTGTGTGTGTGGGTGTGGGTGTGGGTGTGGGTTGAGTGTGTGTGTGGTTGTTGGGTGAGTGTGTGTGTGTGTATAAGATAACCCTGGAACAGGATTTTGTTATTACAGTGTCATTGTCCAATGCCTCATGAAAATAATCATGAAATAACACACAAATCAACAATAATCAGATAGTAGAATGCAACTTATAAGAATTAACGAAGCATGAAGGTGATTTTAGACATTTAATCACATTCCAATAAATGATATTAAAGATGAGAAAAAAAATTGTGAACCGGAGTCTTCTCCAATTGAAGACTCAAGAAATGGATAACTAAATATCAATTAAAAAAGATAGTGATAGTTAAATTTACCTTCAGATCGGCCCCGGCGCAGAAAACCCTAGGAACCGAACTTGAAATGACGACCACATTGGTGGAAGAGTCATTTCCAATGGTCTTGAGTGCATTCTGCAAGCCCTGAAGCATCGCGTTCCCGATCGCGTTCTTCGCCTCCGGCCTGTCCAGCTTCAGCTCGACGATTCCTGCTCCATATTCCAAAACAGATAACCAAATAACTAGCAAGTTAGGACAAAGGGAGAAAGATGCAAGAACATGGGCAGGAGTGGATCACCCGAATCCAAGTCGGTGAGGCGCTCAAGTTTGACCATCTCCGCCAGTGTCTGGATGATTAGGCCCCGCCGAGAGCCAAAACGGTGGAGAAGTGGCGCCGTCGCCGCAGCCACGGAGGCAGGTTTGGTTCGCCGGAGGCCATTGAGAGAGGAGCGGATGTAAAGGGAATGAAATGGACACATTGAAGTTTTCAATAGGATGATGAGCAGGCGGTGAGGAGACGCCGCTGTCGGCTGTTCTCCGACTGTTCGACGGAGAAGAGGGGGCCAGAAACAGCGGAGTAGACGCGTGGCGGCGCGAGCCTGCTCGAGGAGGCGCTGGTGGTGAGGAGATGCCGCCGCCGGCTATTCTCTGCTCGATGGGGAAGAGGGAGCAGGCAGCGAGTGCGTCGCGCGGGCGAGGGGAGAGGAGAGCAGTTAGGTTCTCACCTAAGCCCTGGTCCCTGGTCCTCTTCTTGTCCACGAAACACTTTCGGATACCGATCTCCTGGAGGCCAGATCCTCGTCCAGAATTTTCACCAGGGGAGACCTATAAGTTTATTAGCAAGGTGCGTTGAATCCTGTACATAACAGACAGGGGTCTAAGATTAATTCAGGGATCTTGGACTAGAGAATTTCGGTCCAATCTCTTAGTTCATACAAAAAATAAATCAGAAGATAAATCATTGTAATTGAATCATGGTCATGATCCAATCGCAATTGATTACAATTCTTTTCTGATTCACTATCCTTAGATTATAGTTTGAGTCGGGACATGTGATTGGAGACCACCCGGAGGTCGCCCCCGCTTGGCGTAAGGTTGCCTGGCCACTTGCCCACTGCCAATGGGTCATCCGCCCGATCCAAACTATAACTTGGGGGTCGATGAACCTAGGGATGTACCACTTGCAAATATGGTCGAATCGCGACCATTATCCGACCGTAATTATAAGTGGTCCATCCTCTGGTCCATTCTTTTTAGACCAGAGGATCTACCCTAGTTTCACACCGCCTAAATTTCATACTTAACATACTTAAACTTAAAATAGTATTAATTTACGAGAAAAGTATAAATTCAATCAAAACTTGTAAATTTCGAGGAAAAAGAGTTAAAACAGACCCCAACATTTATAAAATGACTATATTTTGTCAAACAATGTTACAATGTATATACCTAAGCTTAAAATAACACCAATGTATCTTTTTAACGGCATTCGAAATATATCATTTTTGAGACAACTATGATTTATGCAGAGTCGTAACTTCCATGAGACCAGAGAGGCAACCGCCTCAGGGCCTAACCCAATGAAGGACCCATTTTTTTTATTATACAAAAAAAAAAAGACATGGACCCTAAATGACCGACCTATTCTCACGGCTCTGAGGCACACACTAACGCATGACTCTTCTTTGCATGCAATTTCTTATCTAGTGTTGCACTTCTTTGCACACGATTTCTTCTTGACGTTCTTTCTACCAAGGCACGAATTCATTGAACAAGAGATAATCATAATCTTTTTCTTCGACCATCTTCTTTGTCTTGCAACACGCGACACCAATTGTATCCTAATCGTGCAACAACGGTTGTTTGTGTGACCTAATTGAGTCGATTCTCGCAGTGGCTATCTCATGCGACGTGGGCTGCCAGTTGGCTTTTGCTCGTGTGACCTAATTCCGTACGCGGTGGCTGTCGCACGCTACCCCGGTCGCTTGTGCGAACTACGACCTAATTGCATGGTAGTTACTGCTTGTCGCCTTGCTACTGACTATAGTCACCGCATTTGTCTCAGTGTTACGAGATACACTAAATGGGCTATCAATGTTATCGATTGAAAAGGAAATAGTCTGGGAATTGGATTATGCAAATTTGGTTAAATATCTCTAAAACAGCTTGACGAGTATTGTTTATATATTTATTTTAAATATTTATTAACTTTTTATTAATATAATATATTTATTTTTAGTTTATTTATGTATTTATTATATATATTATTTGTAAATTAAATTTTATCATTATTTACCGCATCAAAAGGGTCACTTTTTAGTATATTTTTTAGTATGAACTTCAGGTCCCGTTGAACACAGGTACGGCTCTGGATTTATGGTCCAAAAGATCCTAACATAGAGGAGAGCTAGGTTTATAATTAAAATTTTAGTTAATTATTTCAATTAATTTCTAATTTAAATGAGATATTCTTACCGTCTAATTAAATTATTTTATTAATATATATAAAAATTTATTTTAAATTTTAAAATTATAAAAAAATATATTTATTTATTATATATATTTTAACTTATTATTATTATTATTAATTTGATTTAATTTATTCTGAAATAAATTTATGATTATGTGTTCGAGAGACGAGGAGTTACGGAATAATACATTGGTAGAGTCCAAGGGACGAGAAGCTGAAAGGAAGTCAGCTCTAGGAGAATGTCGGAGTTGGGTTCAAGTGACCTCAACTCTGGATGATCGGAGCATCATCCATGTGAGTGAAGTCCAAAAATGTGTTGGTGCTGGAAGCATCAGTTAAACAAACTTATGTTTTGATATTGGCAAAGATTCAAAATTAAGTTGTATTATCATTCTAACAAGTTGAACTAAGTGTATAGGAAAACCTTAAGTAATCTTAGGCAAATGAAAGTCCTAGTTGAGGTTAGGCAGGTAGAAAGTCCTAAGTCATGGTTAGTGTAGGATCGAAAGCGTTATAAGGGGGGGGGGAATAGCGCTCGTGGCTTTCACATTCGTTTCAGAAATATGTAGCGGAATAGAAGTAAACGAAAAATAGTCGCTAACACCAAGGGTTTTATTTGGTTTGGTGTCTGTGGCAACTCCTACTTCAAGGTCCACGCTCATTGAGCGTTTACTTCAAACAATCACTATCAATTTAGAAATTACAATCTGAAGTACAATATAAATGAAAAACTTATACCGATAAACAAGGAATTAATAAACTTGAAGCTTTTGGTCATCGGAGTCGAGTTGTAGCTTTATCAGATCCTTCTTTGAGCAACACACGGAAGAGAGATTGCGATTTTGAGTTGTTCTTTGCTGCTACTCGAGACAGGCTTATATAGCCCGTTGAGGGCGCCCTCAACAGCATAGAGGGTGCCTCCAACACCGCGCGGATCCGCAGTGTAGATAAGCTCCGCTTCACCCGCGTGCAGCCTATCCGCCCGAGCGCGCCTCCAAGCCCATGGAAGGCGCCCTCCATCCAACGTCCAGGGCGCCTCCAGCTCCATGGAGGGCGCCTCCTGCCCTGCTGCACGGAGTCTTCAAGCTTTGCACCTAAGGCGCCTCCAGGCTCCATGGAGGGGGCCTCGGGTACTATTCATCCGAGGTTTTAAGGCTTTTTCACTCCCTGCAAGATGTGTTAGTCCAAAATATAAAACATATCCTACAAAACAAAGTTAAGCACAATAAAATAAGATTAAGATAAATATTTGATAGTCACCAGACTGTCTGGTTCTGACTTCGAATTTCTATCTGGAAACCCTAGGCCGAACCGACGCCTACGGTTCCCTCATCGGGGAACGCGTCCTCACCTACTCCACTCGAGAGAGTTTACCTGTTGTCAGTCCGGTCCTCCAAACCGACTGGACTTTTGCTCAACACCCGAGGCTTCCGGTCTTCATGCTGGACGCCCGCTCCACGACCCGCCTAGACTTCCACCCGGTCCGCGACCACCAGGATTTCAACCTACAGTCCCCGACTCTAGGATTTTTACGTGAAGCACTCAACCTGCCAAGACTTTCCGCATAGGGTTACCACCCCCTAGGGTTTTCCACCTGCCTAACCGCAGCTAGGACTTTTTCCTAAGTACACTTAGGACTTTCCTGCAAACTCATTCAAACACGTTAGACCACAAATGACCTTAACTTTCAACCCTTTGCCATTATCAAAATTTAGGTTCGATCGTCGAATGTTTCCCGCACCAACAATCTCCCTCTTTTTTATTATGGCAATAAAGTTCAAAGTTAAGTAAAATATACTATGAGTATAAATGCGTACAAGCATAAAATCAAGATTCAAGTGCAATCAAGTGAAATAAATATTTAGTTGAATTCAAGTGTAATCGAGTGAAGTAAATATTTAGTTGCAACTTGTTGTATCTCCCCCTTAATTACTTAACTTTCACTTTCCTCTCCCCCTTTGTCATATATCAAAAATATTATCTTACTTGAAAAAAATATAGTTTTATAAGAAGAAGGAAAAAATTTTGAAATAAATTTTAACTAAATATTGAAAATAACTTAGCGTTAAAGGAATTTAAACTTAGGTAAGTACAAGCTTTAAAAGAACATAGCTTCAAAAGTACTTTAGTACTTAGCTTTAAGGGTGAGTTTGATTCAAGTTATCATGTATAACCTTGGTTATGTGATTACCAGGTAATCACATAACCAAGGTTATGGGGAATAAAACATAACCAAATGTTGTTTGGTTCAACCTAAGTAATGCAACAAAAGCTTGTTTGTTTGAAAGTTTTAATGAATACCCAAGTTTAATATTTTACCGTATTACCCTCAGTTACAAAACCAACTATAATAATAATTATTATTATTATTATTTATTTTTTTATGTTTTTTTACTTTTCTTTTTCTGGTATATTTTTTTACTTTTTTATGTGTTTTTTTTTTATTTTTAATGTTTTTTATATTATTTATACTATTTATATTTATATTTTTTTTTATTTTTTATTACATTTTTTTATTTTTTATTTTTATTTATTTATTTTATTTTTAAATTTTTTTAAAAAATTTAAATTATTTAATTATTTAATTTTTAAATTTTTAAAATTTTTTTAAAAATTTTTTAAATTTTTAAATTTTTTTTTTAAATTTTATATATTTTAAAAATTTTTATTTTTTAAAATTATTTATTAAAAAAAATAAATTTTTTAATTTTAAATTTTTTAAAACTTTTTTTTATTTTTTTAATATTTTTTTACATTTTTTCTCTTTTTTTCATGTTTTTTCTTATCGGAGGGTATTTTTGGTAAAAAAAATTCGTTAACCCCGGAATCAAGAAAAACCTTAGGGTGCGTTTGGTTTGCACCGTTTTCATTTTCATTTTCTGGAAAACGCGCGTTTTCTAGAAAACAGAAAATGACTTTTTGTCATTCTCTGTTTTTCTAGAAAACGATAGCCAATTTTTTAGAAAACGCGTGCGGAAAACACAAACAAAACACCGTTTTTCAGAAAACGTGTGTTTTCCAGAAAATGAAAATGGAAAACGCGCGTACCAAACGCCCCCTTAGTTTTCTAAGGTTTTCCGATTCCGGGTTGCATGACCCTTTTGCTGACATGTCGGGCATGGAACATTACTCGGAAATCATCGAATACCTAAACCAAACAAGGTTTTTGTTGATAACCTTGGATGGATAACCAAGGTTATCAAGAATAACCCCGAACCAAATGCACCCTAAAGGTTTTAACAAAACTTTAGTTAGAAGTACTTAACTTAAATAAAGATTATGATAAAAGCTTTAGTCAAGTATTTAGTAAAGAGCTTTTGATAAAAATACTTTTGATAAACACTAAACTTAAAATCTAATTTTACTTCAAAAATTGATATTAATTCAACAATAAGCTGAAAATTAATTTTTATTTTGAATAAACACTAAGTTGAATAATAATTTGTTTAACACGAAAAATAATTTCATTTTAACACAAAGTTTAAAAATGACCGAGTTTTAAAAATCATTTTAAGTTAAGTCTAACAAAAAAACTTCTGTTTGAAAAATACTTTTAAAAACATGAACTTGGCTTAATTTGAAAAAAATTTTCTTTTACTCCCCTTGATTAATGTCAGTCAATTTTTGTAAATTTTTTTTAAAGTTCTAGAGTCCAAGCATAAAAATTCAAAGTAAAAATACAAGTTTAAAATAGAAGTAATTATTTATTATCCTAATTTTTCATCTCACTCGTTCTAATTTATCAAACATGTTCAGCTTATGAGTTTGTGTGAGATGAACTTAAGTTAATTTTCAACTTAATTTTAAGTTTATAAATATTTAAAGATATTGAAAATGTTTATATTTGAACTTAAATTTAGAGACTTTTGAATTTAAATTTGACTTTAAATTTAGATTTTAAAAATATTAAATTTTGAAAATATTTAAGTTTGAGTTAGAATTTCAGAAATATTGAAATTGAGATTTAAAAATTTAAGTTTGACTTTTGAATGAGTTTGAATTTCAAATTTTAAAATATAAGTGTAAATTTAAAATTTAAAGATTAATTAGCATTTGGAAATATTTAAAATTTTGAAGGTTAATTATACTTTGAAAATCAATTAACATTAACACTTTGAAAATTAATTAAATTTGAAAGTTAATTGATATTTGAAACTTAATTAGATATGAAAGTTAATTATTTAAACTTTTGAAATTAATTAAAGTTTTGTAATTAATTAAAGTTTTATAATTAATTTGAAATTAATTAATGTTTTAAAATTAATTAAACTTAGAAATTAATTATAATTTTGTAATTAATATTTGAAAATAATTAGATTTTGAAATTAATATTTTGAAATTGATTAATTATAATTTTGAAATTAATTATAATTTGAAAATAATTATGATTTAAAAATAATTAACCTTTTTAAATTAATTTTTTGAAATTAATTAATTTCGGGTTTGGTTAATTACTTTAAACCTAGATCCATCTCACCCTTTTTTCTAGATTTTTAATCAGGGAACCTTAATGGTTTTGTGAAATGGTTAATTTAATCTTTGATTTAAGTTATCATCTAAGGATTAATTTACATTTGAGTTAGACTCATGTTTTATGATCAGTCAATTAAATATTCATTTCAATGATTGGCTTCCAGGCTGTGGTGAGACACTAGACCTTCTTGGGTATGAGATCATCCACCACTTCTAGACAAAGTCTTTCAAAGAAATTGGATATTTAATTTTCTTTTTGAAACTCCTAGGTTTAACTAGTCAAGTGTAAATCACGCCTAGGTCCTTATCTAGCATAATCTAAGCATGTATAATAAAAGCAGTAAGACAAGCATCAAACAATTCTATTTATAAATAAAGATGATTTTTCTATTGGCTCCCCTAAGATCATAGACTCGATAAGGTCTATCAAGGTAGTGAATTTGATTCTCGGAGACCCAATATTGTCCAAGTCCAACTTGATTAACCAAGTTTGACTTGGGGACCCATGCTTGGACTACTTTCTATTTGATCGATTTACTAATGAGAAGTATGATCTATACTTTTGTTTAGCCTTAAAAAATCCAAGTTCAGATTGGTTGTAAACGACTCTTTGTTTTCAAAGAATTAGGTCAGGTTCTTGGAACCCAAAGTGAACCGTTTCAACTTGTTTTTAAGTTCTTTGACTTGAGTTTTTAAATTAAAATTTTCCTCCTCAAGTTGTTGGACTTGAGTTGAACTTCTAATTTGAACTGACTCAATCAAAGGACTCAATTTAGTCTCCTCCTTAAGGATTGTTACTTTCTTTTGGAGTGACTTGACTCGGACATTGGATTTGGTCAATTTCTTTAATAAATATGGAACTAAATTTACTAGATTGCCTACTTGAGTACCGTCGAATAGAGAACTTACTGTGGGGTTAGGCCATTCGGAAACAGATACGGATCCGTGGCTTCGCTAAGATTCGGCTTCAGATTCACTCTCGGTATTGAATTCGGACACGGTTTCAACAACGTATGCTTGTACCGGTAAAGCGAGGAAGCTAGTTTGCTTGTGTTCTTCTTCGTCGGACTCTTCAGAGGACTCGGACCACGTTGCTTTCAAGGACTTCCTTCTTCGTTGCTTCTGGTTCGGACAGTCCGGCTTGTAGTGTCCCTTCCGGTTGCAGACGTAGCATGTAACTCCAGATTTGGCCTTCGTGTTTGATGGAGTCACCTTCTTCTTTTTGCACATTTTTTGTATCAGGTTGACGAGTTTGATTGCTATCTCATCGTCATCATCATCATCGTCGTCATCATCGTCATCGTCAGAGTCTGGTTCATCTTTGAACTCGGGTTCGATTTGTTAGACCCCGTGATTATTTTGATGTGATCAACCAAGTTAGGTCAGGTCCTGTTTGTTTTTAATCCCTGTGTCTAAGTGTGCAGGAGATTAGGAGCGCAGGAAGTCGAGCGGAAGACGCAGCTAGCGAGAAGGACGACACGGGAAGGGAGCCGACGGGCTCGGTGCGTCCGAAGGACGAGAGAGCTGCGGAAGAGTACGCTGGTGGGCGAGAAGAACGTGCACGACGTTCGAGGGACGTAAAGCCGGGGCGAAAGACTGCTCAAGGAGAAGGCCAGAAATTGGGTTCGGGTGAACCCTATTTCGGTTGATCGGAATCACCCAAACTGTAACGACCCAACTCCTGGGTACTAGGCTGTGAGCCGGATCGCTACATTAACTACTGAAACTACTGTGCCGTACTGTGCGGAAAACTAGGTAAAATAAAATTTTCACTAACTGACTCTATTAATCTGATAACTGATGCACCCATGCTGTTATAAGGAAGGATTCAAGACCCTTTCCGATTGGTGTACATGTGCTAAGGAGAATGCTTGACCTCCCATCTGAGCTAGGAACTCAAACTAACTTCCCCGCTAGCTGCTGATCGATCCACGGATCGATGAATCTTACTGCGATTCTATGCCCTGCTGGATCGATCTACGCGATCCGCAGAGGTCGGATCGGCGGCGATCCGATCCAGGTGTGTCCGATCGGTCCGCAGGCCCGATCCGAGCACCGGAGGCGCCGAGATGCCCATCGTTCGATCCGGATCGGCACCTGACCGATCCATGCACCGAAATTTCCTCCGAGGCTATCAGGAGGATCGGCGGCCGATCGATCCAGAGGATACATAGCATATCTCGATCACCGGATCGGTCCGGCCGACCGATCTGGAATCGAGCCACGATCGGTCCGGGCACCGTCGATGTCGATTTCACTCGAGTTCGATTTCGCACTTTGGCGTGCAAACATCACACAATAGTTCTAAAACAATGAAGATACATTCTAGCATATAAGTACTAATGTTCTAAACATGATAAGCTAACAAAACATAGTTACTAAGCTAGAACAATTAGTAACGAGACTAAGTATCAAACTAGACATGATAAGTGCTAAACTGAAATAAAAACGTATAGATCCCAAGGATCTTTATTCCAGACCCCTTGCACACACACATCATCGTAGCATCGCCCTCCAGCCTCCGCTAATCCACTTTTCTCTTACCGGTATCTGCAGTATAAGAAAAGTAGTATCTGTAAGCCAATAAGCTTAGTAAGAAACCATCTACCTCACAAAAACATGCAACGATGCGATTATGTTTTTAAAACATGCAGTTTGAAACTAAACTGAGCATGCAAGCATGGCATGGCATGGTATCACACAAAGCATGGCATAATATATAAACTGAACATGGTATACTTATAAACTGAGCATGAAACTGAACTAGTCATGCATATATCTAAATCTGTACGAACTCAAATCATGTAAACTGAACCTGAACTGAACTGAACGCTAAATTTGTGTTCTCATCATCGTTTCAAATTTGAAAACTATACATATAATAGATGAAAATATTAAACATGCCGTTGGGCCCCGCAATCAGATTTATCTTGTATGCGCATCCCTACGAGACCCGGATTGCAAGTTTCAATCCAAATAGGTTACTAGGTTATCGAACCTAGGGACGATGGGAGTCCAACCATGGATATCTGATCCAAGTACAGTGCCATCTGAATAAAAGTAAAATACTGAATACTCTTTTATTTTACTTTGCTGTTATCGAACCTAGAGCTAGGTTATCGAAACCTAGAGGCTGTGGGAGCCTACCCAATGGATATCTGATCCATATAGTTGTGATAACTGATAACCAACTGAATAAAATGTTTCTAATATATTTTACATGCTGTTAGGACGCCTATTGGTGCATCCTTCTGAACTGGGCATTCTACCGAATGCTTGGTGTGCGCTAAAAACACACCCTAAAACTGAGAACTGTAAAATTACTGAACTAACGCCAAAACTAACAAGCGAGAGCGATTATACTGCAGGTGAGGGGTTTCTTACCTCAATCGCAAGGTTTTCTTACGATTCTATTCGCTAGGTTTTTCCGGAAAACTGTCCGTTCGACGAACCGCTTCCGTCCTCGCGTTCCTCTCGCGGAGAAGGACCCTTTTTGTGTTGGAGTCGTCGCCGGGAGATGTTCCCTTGGCCCTTGGGGCTTGGTGTACCGTGCGTGAGGGAGAGGAGAAGGAGGAGTCGGCGTGAGGGCTAGGGTGAGGAATAGGTCACGGTAAAACCAATATAAAATAACCCAAATCCCAACTTAAGTTTATATTTATATTAAGTGGTTTAATGAACCCAACTCTAATATAAATATATTTGGTTCTCCTTCCTTTCAGCACGGCCCTGCTGGGTTCACCGGTTACTAAACTTATCCGTAAACCATAGGTCTCGGGTTCGATTCCCGCCTAAGCTATTTTACTTTTCCAATTATTTTGTTGTTCGTTCTTCGGAAAATTCCGAAAAATATCTAAAATTCCAGAAAAATCATACTATATTTCTAAAACAAATTTGAATTTTGGCTTTACAATCCCCATACCTTATAAAAGTTCGTCCTAACTTAAAATATGGGTACTTCGTCTCATGCTGGCCTCTGTCTCCTGAGTCGCCTCTGCTGCTGTGTGGTTTTGCCAACCGACTTTGACTAATGGCACTTCCTTGTTCCGTAATTTCTTTACTGCTCGGTCTATTATCCGAATAGGCCAACTAGCTGAGATCATCACGGACCTGTACCATCTGGGGCTCAATCACCGGTGGCGTCCGGAATATGCTTCTTCAGCATGGAGACATGAAATACGTTGTGGACGGCTGACATCTCCGGGTAGCTCTAGCTCATATGCTACCTTTCCCACTCTCTTCGTGATAAGGTAGGGTCCCACATATCTGGGTGCTAGCTTGCCCTTCTTCCCAAAACGCATGACTCCCTTCATGGGAGCTACTCCGAGGAAAACTGTATCCCCAATCGAAAACTCTAGGGGTGGCTGTATCAAGGCCATAGCTCTTCCGACGGCCTGTCTTGCCTCTATCCTCCGCGAATCCGTGTATGGTATGGTATCTGCTACTAGATCTGCCTAAAGCTCTAGCTCCTTCTGCTCACCACTCTCATACCAACAGATTGGTGATCTGCACCTCCGCCCATAGAGTGCCTCATAAGGTGCCATCCCGATAGTGGCCCGATCGCTGTTGTTGTATGCAAATTCGCTAGACTCGTATATTTGCACCAACTTCCTTGAAATCTAGGGCACAAGCTCTGAGCATGTCTTCGAGCACCGATTCACTCGCCTCCGTCGACCATCCGTCTGGGATGGAAGGTCATCTTGAATTTTAACTGGGTGCCCATAGTTGACCGACACACTTCCGAAGTGTGATGTAAGTCTCTGTCCGATATAATGGTTCGTGGGACTCCATGCACCTGATTATCTCCTTGAGATACAACCGAGCTAGTTGCTCCATGGAATAGGATATTCGATAGCTAAGAAGTGGGCTGATTTAGTCAACCTGTCGACTATTACCCAAATGGCATCAAAACCATTCGTGGGTAACCCCACTATGAAGTCCATAGAGATATCCTCCCACTTCCATTCTCGAACTGGATCTACCGCAACTCCTCCGTCGTCCGATGTTCGCCTTAACCCTTTGTGAGTTAGGACAGATGTCGACGATCGGCGATATCTCGCTTCATCCTGTGCCACCAAAATCGTTTCTTTAGATCCCGATACATTTTGGTGGAACCAGATGCATCGCATAGGGAGTCCTGTGAGCCTGGTCTAGAATCGCTGTAGTTCCTCCCGATCTGGAACACAAAGTCTGCACCACAAGATACACTACCCTGGCGACACTCAACTCTCCACTTTCGATTCTCGCTAACCTTGCTTGATTTTCTAGATTTCGTGATCCTGCCTGAGCTGTCTGGATATCATCAAGCAAGGTAGATGCTAAGGACATTGTGGAAAGATGCCCGACTATAATTTCGAGACTAAAAGTTGTAATCTCCTTCCTTAGGGGTGGTGACATAGCTGCTAAAGATAATAAGGTAGCACTAGACTTCCTGCCGAGTGCGTCTGCTACCTTATTAGCTTTCCCTGGATGGTAGAGGATATCTATGTCATAATCCTTGACCAGTTCTAACCATCTGTACTGTCGCATATTCAGATCCTTCCGAGTAAAGAAATACTTCAGACTTTGATGATCTGTATACACTCTGCACCGAGCTCCGTATGGATAATGTCTCCAAATCTTGAGAGCGAACACCATCTGCAAGCTCAAGGTCGTGAGTAGGATAGTTCCTCTCATAATCCTTGAGTTGTCCGAGGCATAGGCGATCACCTTGCCTTGCTGCATACTGCCCCTAATCCCAATTTAGAGGCGTCACTGTAGATATGTGTTTTCCGGTATAGCTAAAATAGGAGCATTGGTCAATCTCCGCTTTAGTTCGCTGAAGCTGTGATCCTCTGTCCTGAAATTTCTTGTTCTTCCCGGTGAGAGCTGCGTGGGGAGGCTATCCCGGAGAAGTCCTCACGAATTTCTGAGTAGCTTTGCTAATCCCGTAAAGCTTTCGATTTCCTGCGTTCCGGTCTCTTCCAGCTACTTACCGCTTCTATCTTGGGATCTACCATAACACCATCCTGGAGATGATGTGACCTAGAAAGGCTACCTGGTCTAGCCGGAATTCACATTTCGTGAATTTGGCGTGCAGCTGGTTCTGCAGACTGTCTTTAGATGCTCTGCATGGTCCTCCTGTGTGCCTGAATAGATAAGAATGTCATCGATGAACACGATGACAAACTTGTCTAAGTATTCTCTGAATACTCTGTTCATGAGGTCCATGAATGTAGCTGGGGCATTTGTCACGCCGAAAGGCATGACTACGAACTCATAATGTCCGTATCTAGTCCTGAAGGCTGTTTTAGGTATATCACCTTCCTTGACTTTAACCTGGTGATATCCTGATCTGAGGTCGATTTTAGAGAACACTGTGGCTCCCTTTAGCTGGTCAAACAGGTCATCTATCCTGGGAAGAGGGTACCTGTTTTTAATTGTGACCTGGTTCAAAGCACGGTAGTCTATGCATAAGCGCATGCTTCCATCCTTCTTCTTCACGAACAACACAGGTGCTCCCCATGGTGAGTGACTAGGGCGATGAAACCCTTGTCAAGAAGCTCCTGTAATTGCTCATAAAGTTCCTTCAGTTCTGCTGGAGCCATGCGGTACGGTGCCTTGGAAATTGGATTTGTGCCGGGAATGAGCTCTATCTCAAATTCAATCTCCCTGTCTGGTGCTAAGCCTGGTAGCTCTTCAGGGAAGACTGCTGGGTAGTCGCAAACGACTCGAACCTCTGATAGCTGTTGGTTCTTGTCCTGGCTGGTGTTGACTACATTTGCTAAAAATCCCATGCATCCTGAATCCAATAGCTGTTGTGCTTTCAATGCTGAGAGAAACTTCCTGGCTTTCCTCTTTGGCTTCCCCGTGTACTCAAACTGTACTCCTGCTTCAGGTTGGAATATGACTTTCTGTTTACGGCACTCTATAGAAGCGCCGTATCTGATCAGAAAATCCATTCCAAAGATGACATCGTAGTCAGTCATTTCTAGCACTATCAGATCACCAAAAAGCTCCCTGTCTGCTATAACGACTGGTACTGCTCTGAGCCAGTGCGTAGACGCCATAATGTCTCCTGAGGGTAGCGTTGTCAGAAACTGACTATTGAGTACTTCTGGAGGTGTTGCTAGTTTCTCGGCAAATGCCCTGGATACATAAGAGTGGGTTGCCCCAAGATCGAATAAGAGCAGTTGCATTATCAAAAATCCGATCGACTGTGACAACCGCCGAGGCATTTGCTACGCCCTCTCGGTCGGTGAGAAAACTCGCATTCGTGGTAGCCGTGGGGCTTTAATCTGCCTCGACCGATCCATGGACCATCTAAGACAAGATACATCCGTGTAGGTGCGTTGAGCTCCATCTTGTATCGGTGAGGCCGAGGAAGATCTGTTTTGTTCGCACGCTAGCCATGTGCCCTTCCCGTCCACATTCAAAACAACCTCGCGTACCCTTGCGGCAAACTCCCGGATGATGTTTCCCACAAGTAGCACACTTGGGATGTCTGGAATGTTTTCCACCGGTCCTCCTTTTGGGTCACCGCTTGCCTTACGTTTCCCCTCAGTTGGAGCTATGCCCTTGTTGTTTCTGCTGAGTACCGAGCCAGCTTGTCCCTTGGGTTCTGTGGAAACCTGCTTCGCTGGGTGATGCTGTGCCGATAGTGCTCGGTGATCGAGCACTACTCACCAGCTCCTCCGTGGTTTGTGGCCTATGAACACCACCAGCCACATTCATTGCGATCTCTGGTCCGAGCATCTTCAGCATCAAGCGTACTCGTTCCTTCTCCGAGATGACTAGTTCGGACACAGACGGGCCAACCTGTTGAATTTCTTCACGGCCTCCACCACTGATAGGTTGCCCTGACGAAACTCTAAACTCGTCATAGTGTCGGTTCGTGACTTGCATGTGAAAGAATTCCTCAAGAATTCTTTCTCAAGTTGGCCCATGTCATCCGGTTTATCGCCACTTGGTTTAATCCGCCCCACCACATGCGTGCCTCTGTTAAGTAGGAGGCACACTTCACCTTTTCGTCTCGCCAATCTAGAAGCTCCATCGTGCTTTCCAGGGTTTTAAACCATGCCCGAGCATCCCATGGTTCACCGGTGCTCGAGAAGTTCTCGCTTAATTCTCCGCCATGGATAAGGTAAGCTTTCTCTTAGCCCCCGCCATCGGGGCTACTGACCGCAGCAGTCGGGTACTACCGTGATTACCGGAGTCGTGAGGTTCAGTACTGGAGTGACTGGGAGTAGTCTGTTGGTTAGCCTTTAAGGAGGCTATCTCCTGCCGCTTCGCCTAGCAGCTGCCGAGTCACTAATCTTTGTAAGGTCGGGGAGGCATCGAACCCTCGTCTTTGAGGCTCGACCGCTTTGCTTAGCGGACGCCTCGCCATTTTCTAAATAGCAGAGAACATATATATATAACTAGGCTATCATGTTATAGTTAACTACTGGTAACATGTTAAATACTATCACTGTAAACATGAATTAATTAACTACCAACATGCGAGCAAACATGAAAGCACATATATCTGATATGAAAGCTGAAAACAAAACTGAGTGAGAGATGTTCTTACTTGGAAGCTGCAGGTACAATGCTGATGTGTGTGTAGGAAGTATGGAACACTGCTCTGATACCACTCTGTAACGACCCAACTCCTGGGTACTAGGCTGTGAGCCGGATCGCTACATTAACTACTGAAACTACTGTGCCGTACTGTGCGGAAAACTAGGTAAAATAAAATTTTCACTAACTGACTCTATTAATCTGATAATTGATGCACCCATGCTGTTATAAGGAAGGATTCAAGACCCTTTCCGATTGGTGTACATGTGCTAAGGAGAATGCTTGACCTCCCATCTGAGCTAGGAACTCAAACTAACTTCCCCGCTAGCTGCTGATCGATCCACGGATCGATGAATCTTACTGCGATTCTATGCCTGTACCGGATCGATCTGAACGATCCGAGAGGTCGATCGGCGAACCGATCCGGTGTGTCTGGATCGGTGCAGATCGATCCGAGCACTGGAGCCGAGATGCCTCTTGTTCGATCTTGGATCGGTCCGACCGATCCATGCACTGAAATTTCCTCAGGCTATCGGTAGGATCGAATCGGTGGCCGATCCATCTGATAACATCTTATCTCATTGGATCGGTCGGTGGCCGACCGATCCTCGAAGCACGATCGGTCCGGCACCGATCGATGTCGATTTCACTCGAGTTCGATTTTAGCACTTTGGCGTGCAAAACATCACACAATAGTTCTAAAACAATGAAGATACATTCTAGCATATAAGTACTAATGTTCTAAACATGATAAGCTAACAAAACATAGTTACTAAGCTAGAACAATTAGTAGCAAGACTAAGTATCAAACTAGACATGATAAGTGCTAAACTGAAATAAAAACGTATAGATCCCAAGGATCTTTATTCCAGACCCCTTGCACACACACATCATCGTAGCATCGCCCTCCAGCCTCCGCTAATCCACTTTTCTCTTACCGGTATCTGCAGTATAAGAAAAGTAGTATCTGTAAGCCAATAAGCTTAGTAAGAAACCATCTACCTCACAAAAACATGCAACGATGCGATTATGTTTTTAAAACATGCAGTTTGAAACTAAACTGAGCATGCAAGCATGGCATGGCATGGTATCACACAAAGCATGGCATAACATATAAACCTAACATGGTATACTTATAAACTGAGCATGAACTAGTCATGCATATATCTAAATCTGTACACGAACTCAAATCATGTAAATCAAAAAATGAATGAACGCTAAATTTGTGTTCTCATCACTGGTTTCAAATTTGAAAACTATACATATAATAGATGAAAATACTAAACATCTTTGTTGGGCAATCAGATTTTATCTTGGCGCATCCCTCGAGACCGGGATTGCAAGTTCAATCCAGTAGGTTACTAGGTTATCTCGAACCTAGGGACGATCGTGGAGTCCAGCCCATGGATATCTGATCCAAGTGACCAATAAAAGTAAAATCTTGAATCTTGTTTTATTTTACTTTGTCTTGTTCTAGGCTATCTCGAACCTAGAGGTAGGTTATCGAACCTAGAGGCTCTTGGGAGCCTACCCAATGGATATCTGATCCATATAGCTGTGATAACTGATAACCAACTGAATAAAATGTTTCTAATATATTTTACATGCCGTTAGGACGCCTATTGGTGCATCCTTCGAATCGGGCATTCTACCGAATGCTTGGTGTGCACTAAAACACACCCTAACACCGAGAACTGTAAAATTTCTGAACTAACGCCAAAACTAACAAGCGAGAGCAATTATACTGCAGGTGAGGGGTTTCTTACCTCAATCGCAAGGTTTCTTACGATTCTATTCGCTAGGTTTTTCGAAAACTGTCCTCTCGACGAACCGCTTAGTCCTCGCGTTCCTCTCGCGGAGAAGGACCTTTTTTTTGTGTTGGAGTCGTCGCCGGGAGATGTTCCCTTGGCCCTTGGGGCTTGGTGTACCGTGCGTGAGGGAGAGGAGAAGGAGGAGTCGGCGTGAGGGCTAGGGTGAGGAATAGGTCACGATAAAACCAATATAAAATAACCCAAATCCCAACTTAAGTTTATATTTATATTAAGTGGTTTAATGCACCCAACTCTAATATAAATATATTTGGTTCTCCTTCCTTTCAGCACGGCCCTGCTGGGTTCACCGGTTACTAAACTTATCCGTAAACCATAGGTCTCGGGTTCGATTCCCGCCTAAGCTATTTTACGGTTCCAATTATTTTTGCTGCTTCCGCTACTCGGAAAATTCCGGAAAAATATCTAAAAATTCCAGAAAAATCATACTATATTTCTAAAACAAATTCTGGAATTTTTTCGCGCTTTACACAAACGCGTGAAGCTTCGAAAGTCAAAACAAAGGAGAAAGCAAGCTGGAAATGAAGCTCAAGGCGCCTTCATCAAGTATTGGAGGCACCTCCACCTTGAAGGCGCCTTTATGCTTATTTGAGGTGCCTCCACCTTAGAGGCGCCTTCATGTTTGTTTGAGACGCCTCAGCCCTGGTCAAAACGACCGTTGTCGACCGGATAGAGTTCTATCCATTCACTCGAGCTGAGGCGCCTTGGACCTCAGTTGAAGGCGCCTTCGACCTACGGGATAGACTTTCCAAGGGCTATAAAAAGACCCCTGGACCTAGGAATGAAATATCAATGAAGCATTCAACTCTGTATTCATTTCTAGCAATAGTTCTGAGCTTCTAGTGTGTAAAAGGCTTCTCCACCTTCAGAGAAGGAGATCTTTCAGAGTTTTTTCTACTGCATTGGATTAACAACCTTCTTGGTTGTAACTAAGTAAATTGCTGAGTCTTTTTCTTTTAGTTTACTTTATTACTGTTGCAATTTTTGAGTTAAAAGTGTAACGACCCGTCTTCTACTGACTAGGCTGTGAGGCCGATCGCTACATTATGCTGTGCTAAATTACTATTGCGGAAATCTGGATTGATTAAAATTTTACTAAACTGATTACTGTAAAATCTGAACTTAATATTCTAGGTGTACCTAGGAGTTGTACACATGCTAGGGAAGATAATCTATGCCTCTCGGATGTCCTGCTAGCTGTAATCAGGCATTTCAATCGATCCATGAATCGATTGGGCTGTCGGATCGATCCAGTGATCGATCTAGCTTGATACTGGCAGGGAGAAAAACTCTGGATCGGTCGGCTGACCGATCCATAAGCTATATTGCTTCTGTATGCAGCTGGATCGGTCTACCGACCGATCCAGGAGTACACTGATCGGTCGGTAGATCGATTCGCTGGCTCACCGATCGGTCCGGTGGACCGATCGCGTGAGCTTATGTACTCATCGCATCGGATCGGTCGGTGACCGATCCACAATAGACGCTAACTCTGCATTTCGCGATTGGTCGACCGATCCGGACACAACCAATTCCTGATCGATCAGATCGATCCGGTTCGATTTCGAATCAACCCCGATTCGACACTTTTCGTGCCTCAATCCTATTACAAGTTCTAAAACGACTAGGAATCACTCCACCACTAACAAATAATATTCTAACGTCATAAAAGAAGTGTTCTAAGCATAATAAGGTGCATGGTTAACTAATTCATGGCAATTAATATACTGAAGTGCAAAATACTAAAACACTGAAAAGTTCTAATGTTTAAACAACTTGCTAGAGTTTCCTAAGATCTTCTTTCCAAGTTCCTGCCCACACACATCTTCGTAGCATTGCCCTCCAGCCTCCGCTAGTCCATCTTTCCTTTACCTTTATCTGCAGTATAAGAAAAAAGTATCTGTAAGCTTCCGCTTAGTAAGAAACCATCTACCTCACAAAACATGCAATCGATGTAAATCATGCTTTGAAAACATGCTATTTAAAACATGTACTGATTAGGCTGAAACATGGCATGCTATCATACATAGAAATCAAAGCTAGTCATGGCATACTATCATCTAAACATGTGTAATAAAAGCTGAACATAGAGCTATCATACATCATCACAAGAGTGCGCTGAACTGAAGCATAAACTGAGCTAATTCTAGCAAATTCTAAAGCTATACTGATTTCACCTAACTATTTTGTGCGAGTTTAAAACTACATATATAATAGATGAAAATACTAATCATACTGCTGTTTGGGCCCGGCAACTGTACGTGCTGTGCGCGCATCCCTAACTAGACCCGAGTTTGCAAGTCTCGAATTTGGTAGGGTTACTAGGTTATCTGAACCTAGGGACGACTGTGGGAGCCCAACCCAATGGATATCTAATCCAGTACAGTGCCACTGAGAAAGTAAAATACTGAACATAAGCTAATAAATTTCTGTCTTGCTTTTAATAAGTTGTCTAAACCCAGAACTAGGTTATCTAAACCTAGAGGCGACTGTGGGAGCCCACCCATTGGACATCTAGTCCTGTAAAAGCTGTAGCAAGACTACATGAGCTGTGAAATGCTCCTATTGCATTTAACTAAGCTATTAAAATGCCTAAGTTGCATTTTAACTGTGCTAGTAATTTAATCGAACACTTGGTATGCGCTAATTCGCATCCTTTGTGCCGAAAAGCTATATACTACTAACTAAAACATGGAATTTACACGGAAGCTACTTATACTGCAGGTGAGGGGTTTCTTACCTCGTGCTCGAAGTTTCTTACGATTCTAATCGCTAGTTTCCTGGTGGAGACGATCCTCTCGACGATCTTCCCGCGTCTTCGCTTTCCTCTCTCAGAGGGGAGCGTCCTCGTGTCGAAGTCGTCGCCGGAAAGTGTCCTTGGAGCCCTAGGAGAGGAACCCTAGGCCTTCTTATGGTTGGCGCCGAGAGAAGGAGAGGAGAAGGGAAGGTTCGGCGATGAGGGTTTGAGGAGAGGAAAATCACGATCCAAATAACCCTTCACTCATTTATTTCCTATTTATATTAAGTGGTAATTTCCGCCCAAACCTAACATAAATATTATTGAATCCCTTTCCTTTCAGCACGGCCCTGCTGGGTTCAACTGGTTACTAAAATTATCCGTAAACCATAGGTCTCGGGTTCAATTCCCGCTTAGGCCGTTTTCGTTTTCTATTTGTTTTTGCTACCTCCGCTATTTTAATAATTCTGTAAAAATATCCTAAAATTCCAGAAAAATCATAGAATATTTCTAAAATAGTTTTGAGAATTTTTCGGGCGTTACAAAAATTCTTGAGGAGGGTATACTCTTTTATTGTGCAGGCAATTCACCCCCTCTTGTCGACCCCGTTGCGCCAACAAGTGGTATCATTGCCCTACAGCCTCAGAAGAACTAACCGCCGACTGAAGCACAAAGATCAAGACAATGGCCGGCACAAACATTCATCCCCGAAGTTCGACGGAGACTTCGCTACGTGGAAACTCAAAATGGAGGTATTTTTCAAAACAGAGATTGATATTCTTCTTATTATGAAATATGGTTTTGCAGCACCTAAAGAAAAGTAAGAATTCAACTAGATGAAGAAGGAGCAAGCAGATTTTGTGGCCAACGAAAAGGTGAAATTCCACCTACTCAGCGTTCTACCGCCCCAGGAGGTAAGTCGGATCAGAAACTACGACTCCGCCAAAGACCTCAGGGAAAAATTCCTAGAGCTTCACAAAGGTACCTCAGAAGCAAAATTGGCAAGGTGGGACATCCTCCAGACTCAGCTAACGAACCTCCAGATGAATACTGGTGAGAAGGTAGCACAACTTCAAGCGAGGATCAAGGAGCTAATAACTCAACTCAATAACCTCGGAGAATCGATAATGAATCGAGACTCGATCCGATACGCGCTCAACGCGTTCCCTAGAACTCCAGAGTGGACGTCCTTAGTAGATGCTTACTACATCTCTAAGGACTTTGAGGTAAGTAGTTTAGAAAGTTTATTTTCTACTTTCGAACTTCACGAGTCTCGACTTGTAGAGCCTAAACAAGTAGAGAAGTCGAACATCAACATTGCCCTATAAGCCGAAAAGGACAATCTTGACTCCGAAGCGTCGATCGACGAAACTGAAGCGGCGCTACTGGTAAGACGTTTCAATAAATTTCTTAAAACTAATAAATTTCAATCGCAGTCAAGGAAGAATCAACGTAACAAATGGATGGTCCGATGCTACAACTGCAATGAGGAAGGGCACATCAAGGATGACTGCCCCAAATTAAAGAAAAAGGACAAGGAAAAGTCTCGAAGACCGACGCCCTCTAAACGCAAGAGTTTGAAGGCAACATGGGATGAATCTCCATCCTCGGAATCTGAAGTCGAAGCCTTCTCGGGAGTAGCACTGATGGCCAACCACCTTTTTGAAGAAACCAGCTCGGAGATGAGCATAGATAAAGGGGGAGGATCATCAGAAGAAGAAAGCTGTGATGAAGGGGGAGCATCACCAAGTGGGTAAGTAAAGTATATGCTCTAAACCCTACTCAGTCTTTTCAATTTATCAAAGTGCTTACGAAAGATCTAGCAAAATTAGAAAAAGAAAATGCTTAATTGAAATTGAAATTAGCAAAAGCATGTCCCCTAGAAATGTATGATAATTTAAAATTAGAAAATAAAAAATTGAAAATTAAAATTGAAAAATTGAAGAATAATCATGCTTGATTAAATAAATTTCCAAAATCAAAACATATAACTTATGAAAAATTAAATTGGTATATTAGAAAACATCAGGGACAACTTAGAAAAGTTCCTAGAAACCATGTACCCCCTAAGTTTTTGGTTAATCCAGCAGGAAGGAACCTTTACTGGATTCCAAAATCTTTACTAGATTAAATTTTTTTTTAAGTTAGAGCTTACAGCGAGAAAATTAAACAATGAGTTTCTTTATGAGGCTTTGTCTAAAGAAGTGGTTGTTGCTCCAATAACCAAGAAGGCCTAGTGCCTCGCCACAACTTGGAAGCCAAAATATTGAAATAAATTTTTTAATTAACTTTCTGGAAAAGCATTAAAATTGGAATTAAATAATGCTTTAGAAAGTTTTTTTAAAACATTTTTTTTAATTCATCAAAAATATTTTTTAACTTAGAAAAATATTTCGTGCATAAATTTTTTTTTTTGAAAAATTCTCAAATAATATTTCTTTTTGCCTAAGTTAAAATTTCTTCAGAAATTAGAATTTTTTTTCAGAAAATTGTCTTACCTAAGTTTTACTTAGAAAAATTCTTAAATTTTTTTTTCAAAAGACTTAGAATTTAGTTTGAACATGTTTTATACCTCGTTTTTGCTGTGATCAAAGGGGGAGAGATAGACACAAGTTAAGGGGGAGTTTTCACATTCCGTTTGAATTTTTGTAAAATGATATTCTTTTCAAAAATTCGTGTCAGATAGAACTAAATTTAATGTTGCAATTTATTTTAATTGCAAATTTATGCTTAAACTGGTAGTTTAATCATTCCTTTAAATTATTACTTATTTGTTTTACCCTAACTTGAACTTGGGTTGATGCACATCAAAAAGGGGGAGATTGTTGGACCCCGTGATTATTTTGATGTGATCAACCAAGTTAGGTTAGGTCCTGTTTGTTTTTTATCCCTGTGTCTAAGTATGCAGGAGCTTAGGAGCGCAGGAAGTCGAGTGGAAGACGCAGCTAGCGAGAAGGACGGCATGGGAAGGGAGCCGACGGGCTCGGTGCATCCGAATGATGAGAGAGCTGCGGAAGAGTACACCGGTGGGCGAGAAGAACGTGTGCGACGTTCGAGGGACGTAAAGTCGGGACGAAAGACTGCTCGAGGAGAAGGTCAGAAATTGGGTTCGGGCGATCCCTATTTCGGTTGACCGGAATCACCCAAATACGTGAAGCTTCGGAAGTCAAAACAAAGGAGAAGGCAAACTGGAAATGAAGCTCAAGGCACCTTCATCAAGTATTGGAGGCGCCTCTACCTTGAAGGCGCCTTTATGCTTGTTTGAGGCACCTCCACCTTGGAGGCGCCTTCATGTTTGTTTGAGGTGCCTCAGCCCTAGTCAAAACGATTGTTATCGACCCGATAGAGTTCTATCCATTCACCCGAGCTAAGGCACCTTGGACCTCAATTGGAGGCGCCTTCGACCTACGGGATAGACTTTCCAGGGGCTATAAAAGGACCCCTGGACCTAGGAATGAAATATCAATCAAGCATTCAACTCTGTATTCATTTCTAGTAATAGTTCTGAGCTTCTAGTGTGTAAAAGGCTTCTCCGCCTTCAGAGAAGGAGATCTTTCAGAACTTTTTCTACTGCCTTGGATTAACAACCTTCTTGGTTGTAACCAAGTAAATTGCTGAGTCTTTTTCTTTTAGTTTACTTTATTACTATTATAATTTTTGAGTTGAAAGTTTTGAGGAGGGTATACTCTTTTATTGTACAGGCAATTCACCCCCTCTTCGAGTGGTGTTGCACCAACTTTGAGGGAAAATTTCGATTGCGATAAAAATAGATCGAAAGACGACAATTTTATCGATTCCGATCGACTCTGAAAAATTAAAAATTACCATAAAAATTACTTGAATGGTGGTTTCACCAATTCGGAGTGACCCCGCTCTAATACCAATTGTAGAATCGAAAGCACTAGAGGGAGGGGGGTGAATAACGCTCGTGGCCTTCACGTTCGTTTTAGAAATATGCAGCGGAATAGAAGTAAACGAAAAATAGTCACTAACACCAAGGGTTTTACTTGGTTCGGAGCCTGTGGCGACTCCTACTCCAAGGTCCACGCTCGTTGAGTGTTTACTTTGGGCAATCACTATCAATTCAAAAGTTACAATTTGAAATACAATATAAATGAAAAACTTATACCGATAAACAAGGAATTAGTAAACTTGAAGTTTCTGGTCGTCAGAGTCGAGTTGCAGCTTTATCAAATCGTTCTGAGCAACACACGGGAGACGAATTACGATTTCAAGTTGTTCTTTGCTGCTACTTGAGACAGACTTATATAGCACATTGAGGGCACCCTCAACAGCATGGAGGGCGCCTCCAACACCGCCGGATCCACAGCGTAGATAAGCTCTGCTTCGCCCGCAGCTTATCCGCCTGAGGGCACCTGCAAGCCCATGGAGGGTGCCCTCCACCCAGCGTCCATGGCGCCTCTAGGTCCATGGAGGGCGCCTCCTACCCTGCTGTGCAGAGTCTTCAAGCTTTGCACCCGAGATGCCTCCAAGTTCCATGAAGGGCACCTCGGGTACTGTTCATCCGAGGCTTTAAGGCTTTTTCACTCCCTACAAGATGTGTTAGTCCAAAATACAAAACATATATTGTAAAATAAAGTTAAGCATGTAAAATACTGAAAAAAGGCGAATAATAATAAAGGAATTTTTTGAAATTTTTGGAAATTTTTCGAAAATTTTTCGGAGCTCGTATGGACGAGTTTGCGGGGGATAAAATTTGAGTCCCAGGAAAGCCTATTTAGGCTACCCCTTTTTTTAACGAGGGAAAGTTTTCTTTTCCTTTTCATTTCTTTTTCTTCTTTTCTTTATTACTTTTCTTTCTTCACTCGATACCCCGTGCGTGCCGATCCTTCCTCTCCGCGCGCCCGATGATCACCGATCCCTTGCCCTAACCGCCACAAGCGGCGGTTTTCTCCTCCCCCTCGCGATTTAACCTATCTGCCAAGGCCGATATTCTCTTCTTCTTCTCCTCTTTCAAGTGTCGGTAGCCGACCTTACCTCTGCCCTAGCGCCGACGCTCCACTCCCGACGCTGTCGCCTAGCACCGGCCGCGATTTCCTCTCCTCCGACACCCTCTGCCCTCGCCTCCAGTCGTGTGCCCTAGCCGGAAGTCGACGACCACCATCTCTCTCCAGTGGCCACAGCTTTGCATTCCTCAGCCCTAGCGCCGGTTCACTAGCTGTCTGGTGGTGAGATTCTTCTCCCCTCGCGCTACTGCCTCTACACTTTTCTTCACTGTGCATGGCCATCCTGTGCCCTAATGCTGCCCCGGTTCATCTTTTTATTTTTCTCTCAGTTTCCTCAGCCCATCTGCCCAGGTTTGAAGAGTACTCAGGTGGATTCTCTTAACAGTGATGTAGATTGAAGTATACTACTGTAAGGATTTAGAATTTGTTTTCAAATTGGCAGTAGATGGTTGGTCTGAAGTTGCTGGGTTCCGGCCTTTTCATTGTGGATCGGGTTTGTTGCCACCACAGACGGCTGAAGGAGCGGTAGAGATAAGGTGTATAAATTTGTTTTGGTATTAGGTTCGTATCTGGAAGAGTTCAAGTTGATTTAGGTTTAGACCTAAATCAAATTGTATAGTGAAACGAATTAAGGTTTTGGTAAATAAGGAATTTCTTTAGCTATGTGATATATATGTAGCTAAATTAAATGTGGTTATTACAGGACTTTGATTTGAGACGGTATCTCGACGAGTATCTCGATTATCAGATTGGACCTTTTCGATTTGGAGGTGGGTACTTTGACTTTATGTCATTTTGATATGCATAATAATGTCTTTAACAAATAGCAATGATTATGTTTCTCATTTGCTTCGGTTGATCACTACCTGACCTATTACACGCTTGCTTGTTTATTTATTTTGCACATCATGCTAGTGTATACCTGATTATGCCTATTTATAGAGGTAGTGACACAACCATGTTTCTATTATGTTCAGGACCTAGGGTTTTTGATTCCTTATCTGACCTGTGTACCTAGACCATTGATTAGGTCAATTTATTCTAGGGTACACATTTTATATATATGGATTGGTTTAGGATATTGTCATGCTTAGTGTCATGCATCATTCGCATGATTGCATGTTGTGCGATTGTCAGCTCCATTATTGTTGAGCACATCGCCAGTTACATGTATCTGCATACACGACCACTCATGGGTTAGTGGTATATTCAGGCAGGGTGTGTTGCAGCAGGTGCTCTGTCAAGGGCTCCAGTGGTCCACTCATGGGTTAGTGTGACGCAGCGTTGTAGCAGGACAGAGATCCCTCCTTGTCATCGTGTACCGGGAGATGAGAGCATTGAGCTCCCCCATTTATGACTTGGGGTAAGGAGGATAGGTGTACTCCGACAGCATCCCGTCCACTCGGTCACTCATCATGAATAGTGATGGCAGAGTGCACGGTTGTCACAGCCCTACCCACTCGGTCTCACCATCTGGTGTGAGACGGCTGACTAGAGAGTAGGGGTGACCAGGACATGTCATTGGTATCATATGTATGATGCATTTATTGGTTGTGTTTGTGTTTGCTGCATTTATTTGCTGCATTTGGATGGATGTATATGTTTGACATGCATACAGGATTTATGACACTTCTAGTCTGATGACCTTGATATCCTTATATCTTGGTCCTGGTTAGTACAGTTTTCTCCTGCTTATTTCAGTTGCGTTTATCCTTCTAGTATCAGGAGACTGTACGCATGATTAGTGCTAGATGTTATTTTCTTTATTATGCATATCAGTTGTTACCCGCTGAGGAGTTGACTCACCTCGTGGATATTTACTATTTTCAGGTTGATGCTGTCAGGAGAGTTCCAGTTGCTAGTCCCCTGCAGTCCACGATGACGTCGTGTTGAACTTTTAGTCTTTCTTGTTTTAGACTATGTTTGGATTGGTTTATGTTGATACAATTGGATCTTGTATGGATTCTTATTGCCTATGAGTTTTATTGGATTTGTTTTACTACACGCCTGCCTAGACGGCAGAAGAGGTAAGTGGATTTTATCGTCGGATTTGAGCTTTATGAGTTATGAGTGTAGTGGAATAGGACATCGGTTTTGTGCTTTATGGGTGTAGTTGAGTAGCGTTGTTTTTGAGTCATATTATCATTGTTATAGTTTGTTAAATTATTAACTGCGTGGGTGATTGTTTATATTATTGTTATTGTTCCGACCGTGTTGGCCGAGGTATATGTGGCCCAGAGGGCGATGTAGAAAGTTTCAAATTGTCCGCCGTACAAGGGAGATGCTGTCGAAATTTCTTCGGACAGAGACTCCTCCGGGGCGTGATAATTTATTTGGTATCAGAGCCAAGTTGGCGATACTTGTTTGATTTCCGTGTGTTGGATTTTCGAGATTTATCTGATACCAATTTATTGGTATCAGAGCGGGTTATGATACCTGCTTTTGGTGTTCTGGATATTTGGATATCTATTTCGGTTTGTACGAATTTCCGTTATGGTTATGTTTCGGACTTCCGTTTCGGATTTGTATGGATTTCCGGCGATTTTCTCGTACAGAATTCCGAGGTCAATTTGGGGACTGGACAACGACAGAACATCTCCAGACAGCTGATAGGTATGATGTGTTATTTTATAGTTGATACATGTAATAATATCTGCGATATAACTTAACAGATATGAGGAGATCTACACGTATTGATGCGAGACGTGGTGCTGGACGACCACGTACGAGGACCGTGGGATCTCTGGACTTGCTAGAGATGCCTACTAGTGCTGAGCCTGTCAGTCAGGGACAGACTCAGGATACTGCGGGCGCGTCGGGCTCTCAGATCCCGATGGCTCCTTTAGAGGTACCTACCTCGGCTGCACCGACTATATCCACCCATATCGTATTTACGGTATCACCAGGGGTAATACCGTCATACCCCGCACCTGCTCCAGCCCAGCCTACGGCGTACTCGGCACCACTACCCCCAGTACCTATAGTATACCTAGCAGCACCTGCATCAGCGATGCCGGCTGCTCCACATCCGGTACCATTACCTACCGTACCTCCAATCGCGGCCACCTATGCTGATCCTACAGTGCCACCAGCGGCATCTGTCCCAGTTTATGCAGCAGCACCCGGGATACCTCCCCCGACCTATCCAGTGGTACTACCTGTAGCACCAGCTCCTGTGGTTCCGCCAGTTCCGGCAGCCGTTCCGACACACCTCACTGACATTGTCGTGGCACGAGCTAGGATTCCAGTATTAGCAGAGTCGATTCACACTCTTCCGAGGAGACCTTGATCCGAGTATGTCCCTATCATGGATAGAGACTATGGAGCAGACCTTCTTCTATATGGCTTGCTCTGAGTGGGAGAAAGCAGAGCTGGCTGCTTTTCATTTACGGGATGAGGCTAACACCTGGTCGGTTACTCAACGTTCCATCATCGGCGAGCGGAACGTCACATGGGCCAGGTTCAGAGAGGCTTTTGAGAGCCGCTTCTTTCCACGAGCATATCAGATGACCCGCCGGCAAGATTTCATGAGCCTGCGTCAGAACAACCGGTCGGTGATAGAGTATAATGCAGAGTTTAACCGATTGGCCAGATTTTGTCCAGAGCTAGTTGCTGAGGACAGTACACGTATGCAGCAGTTTGTTCAGGGGTTGGATGGATATTTGCAAGTAAAGCTTGCCGGTTTGGGTAGTGCATCTTATTTAGAGAAGTTGGACAGAGCCCTCATGGTTGAGTCAGCTCTGCAGAGAGCGTATCCGGATAGAAAAAGGAAGCAGATGGGTCAGACATCAGGACAGATCCAGTAGGCACAAACGACCGGACATCAGCAGAGTAGTCGCAGTCGGCCTGGTAAGGGTACTTCTGGGGCATCTGGTCAGCCTCAGAGGTTCAGGCGGTTTCCATCAGCACAATAAAATAAGATTAAGATAAATATTTGACAGTCACTGGACTGTCCAGTTTTGACTTTGAATTTTCATCCGGAAATCCTAGGTCGAACCGATGCCTACTGTTCCCTCATCGGGGAACGCGTCCTCACCTACTCCACTCAGGAGAGTTTACCTGTTGCTAGTCCAGTCCTTCAGACCGACTGGACTTTTGCTCAGCACTCGAGGCTTCTGTTCTTCATGCTGGACGTCCGCTCCATGACCCGCCCAGACTTCCACCCGGTTCGTGACCATCAGGATTTCAATCTAGAGTCCCCGACTCTAGGATTTTTGCCCGAAGCACTCAACCTGTCAAGACTTTCTGCCTAGGGTTACCACCCCCTAGGACCTAGGGTTACCACCCCCTAGGGTTTTCCACCTGCCTAACCGCAGTTAGGACTTTTACCTAAATACACTTAGGACTTTCCTGCAAACTCATTCAAATACGTTAGACCACAAATGACCTTAACTTTGAACCCTTTGCCATTATCAAAACTTAGGTTCAATCGTCGGATGCTTCCCGCACCAACAGTTAGGTAGGTGGAAAGTCCTAGCAGTGGTTAGGTAACAAAGTCCTGACCCGATGGATTGGGCAAAGTCTTGGTGGGTCAAGGACGTTGGGTGAAATCCTAGAGTTGATGACACTAGATGAAAGTCCTAAGGGTCACGGACACTAGGCGGGAGACTGGACGAGTCGGGGATCGAACGTCCAGCATGAAGTCATGATGTCTCGGATGCTGAGCAAAAGTCTAGACGGTTTAGAGGACTGGTCTGGAAAAAGGTAATCTCTCTTGAGAGGAGTAGGTGAGGACACGTTCTCCGAAGAGGGAACAGTAAGCGTCAGTTCGACTTATAGTTTTAGCGAAACTCAAAGTCATGATCGGATAGTCCAGAAGCTATCAAAATCATACCTTATAAATATATTATTTATTGTCTGGACTAACTCTTTTTTTTTCAAAAAGACAAGTGCTAGAAAAAGGTGGTCCAGGGTCCTGGAAGGGACTCGGGTGCTTGGAGTTGCTCCGGACGCCTGCGAAGGCTTCGGTGAAGCAGTAACCCGGGCGGGTGTCTAGTTAGGCAACCAAGTGGCCTGGGCACCCGGAGGTGCTCCAGGCTCCCGAGAAGGCTTGGCAAAGCAGTAACCCGGGTGAGTGCCTGCCCAGGCACCCGGGTGGTCTAGGCGCCCGGAGGTGCTCTAGGTTCCCGGAGGTGCTCCAGGCGCCCGGAGTTGCTCCAAGTGCCCGGACGACCAAAATTCATCAACATATTGAGCTGGAGCAAAATGACCAGCCAACCCACGTCAACGGTCCAGGCGCTTGGATGGGGTCCGGGCGCCTGGACGTGGATAAACTTCAAGGATGAAGTTTCGACGAGAACTCACTACGTCAATATAGTCCAAGAGCTCAGGAGGGGATGCAGTTCCTGAACGGGGTTATAAAAGGAGGCTTTGACTAGCGGCTTTAAAAAAATCATTCCAAACATGTTCCACTTCTATGCGCTGCTCTGATAAAGTCTCTATGATGCCCGAAAGCTGCTACAATGACAACTACACTACAGATCTGATTCTCTAATGTTGGTGCAGGAAGCATCTGATGATCGAATCTAAGTTTTGATAATGGTAAAGGGTTCAAAGTTAAGGTCATTTGTGTCTAACGTATTTGAATGAGATTGCAGGAAAGTCCTAAGTGTACTTAGGTAAAAGTCCTAGCTGCAGTTAGGCAGGTGAAAAACCCTAGGGGGTGATAACCCTAGGTCCTAGGGGGTGGTAACCCTAGGTCCTAGGGGGTGGTAACCCTAGGCAGAAAATCTTGGTAAGTCGAGGGCTTCGGGCAAAAGTCCTAGAGAGTGGTAACCCTAGGTGGAAAGTCCTGGTGTCACGAACCAGGTGGAAGACTGGACAAGTCATGGAGTGGATGTCCAGCAAAAAGTCCTGGAGCCTCGAGCGTTGAGGAAAAGTCCAGTCGGTATGGAGGACCGGTCTAGCAAAAGATATACTCTCCTGAGTGGAGTAGGTGAGGACTCATTCCCCGATGAGGGAGCAGTAGGCGTCGGTTCGACCTAGGGTTTTCGGACGGGAATTCGAAGTCAGACCCAGACAGTCCGATGACTGTCAAATACTTTATTATACATGTCTATATTATGCTAACTTTATTTTGCAAGATATGTTGATTTGTTAGACTAACGTATTTTGCAGAAAGTGAATTGAACATCCTTGCCTCGGATGAACAGTACTCAAGGCGCCCTCCATGGAGCTTGGAGGCGCCTCGGGTCGCATACAGAGACAGCCTCACAGCAAGGCACGAGGGCGCCCTTGTGGAGCTTGAGGCGCCCTGAACTTGGCGCGAGGGCACCCTCTATGGGCTTAGAGGCACCCTCAGGTGGATATGCAGCGACTTAGTCAGAGCTCATCCACACTGCGGATTCGGCGCAGATGAGGGCACCCTCCAGGGTGTTGGAGGCACCCTCTATAGGCCTTATAAGGCAGTCTCGAGCAGCAGCTTGGGAATACAACGAAAACGTGAACCATCTTCCGTGCACTGCTCAAAGAACCATCCGATAAAGCTGTAGCAAGACACCGATGACCTGAAGCTTCGAATTTCCTATTCTTAAGTTGTTGTTATATTTTCTTACTGTACTTAATTGTTGTACTCTAAACTATAACTTTTGCAAACTTATAGTGATTGCCCAAAGTAAACGCTCAACGAGCGTGGGCCTTAGAGTAGGAGTCGCCCCAGGCTTCGAACCAAGTAAAAAAACTTGGTGTTTACAATTATCTTATATATTTCTGCTGCGTTTTACTCTTAATCTTCCGAAACATAAGTGAAAGTCATGAGTGATATTCACCCCCCTAGCGCTTTCAATCCAACAATTGGTATCAGAGATGGGTCATTTTGAATTGGTGAAACCACCATTCAAACAATTTTTCGTGGTAGTTTTCAATTTTTCAGAGTCGATCGGAATATGTAAAATTACCATCTTCTGATATGGTTTTATCGCAATCGAGTTTTACTCTCAAAATTGGTGCAACACCACTCGAGTTCGCATCTTTATTTATTTTATCCCGCACTACTAATCCAAGATCAAGTCTTGGAACAAGTTTCCTTGTTTCTTTGTGTGCAAGTTATTTTTCGATTTTAAGATTGTAATGACCCACCTCCTAATAACTAGGCTGTGAGGCCGATCCTTACATTATGTTGTGCTAACTATTCCATGACCATCATTAAATCTAAGTGCGAAAGCTGTACTAATTAAAATTTTGCTAAACTATTATCATTTCTTGGTTCTACATGTGCTAAGGGGTGTAATCTAAACTATTCATGACATATATTACATCCTCCAATGGTCAAGGAACTTAACTAAGAGTCTCTTGCTGATATCAGGCCTCCCAATCGATCCACGGATCGATTGGAACGGCCGGATCGATCCAGGTGGCTACTGTATGTGGGGCTTAGGTTGGATCGATCCAGCACGCTACTGTGCTCGGGCAATATTCTGGATCGATCGGCTGATCGATCCAGACTGGCCAATCGATCCAGTGATCGATCCTAGAGCCTTCTGTTCGCGACAGAATTTGCTGGATCGATCGGCTGATCGATCCAGAGGCCTACTGTTCGCGGTACGAACTTCTCAATCGATCGGCTGATCGATTGAGAAGCCTCCAATCGATCAGCCGATCGATTGGGGCTTCTGATTTCGTACCAAAAGTCTTATTTCAGCACTGTTTCCTGCCTCAATCACACATACAAGTTCTAAAATGACTGGGAACATTCTAACATCACATAACTAATGTTCTAAGCATGGTAGAGTGCATAATTTACTAGTTCATGGCATTTAAACATACTAAAGTGCGAAACATGGTAAAATGCTAAAAAGTTCCAATGATTTAAACAAAACTTGCTAGATCCCTAAGATCTTTATTCCAAGTTCCATCCACACACATCTTTGCAGCATTGTCCTCCAGCCTCCGCTAGTCCATCTTCCCTTTACCTTTATCTGCAGTATAAGGAAAATAGTATCTGTAAGCTTGAGAGCTTAGTAAGAAACCATCTACCTCACAAAAACATGCATACGATGCTATTTATGCTTTGAAAACATGCTATTTGAAAAGAACATACTGAATATGCTAAACATGGCATACAACACATAGAAAGCAAAACTGATCATAGTAATAGAGCTAGTCATAAACTATCAGGTTGTATCAACAGAAAGCTACACCGATATAAAACTGAGCTAAGCTAATACTAATATGATGCTGAAGCTGTACTGAGTTCACATAACTATTTGTGATGTTTGAAAACTATATTCATAATAGATTAAAATAATAATCAAGCTGCTGTTTGGGCCCGGCAACTGTACTTGCTATGTGCGCATCCCTAACTAAACCCGGGGTTGCAAATTCCGAATCTAGTAGGGTTACTAGGCTAGCTGAACCTAGGGACGACTATGGGAGTCCAACCCAATGGATATCTAATCTAGTACAGTGCCACTGAGAATGTAAAATACTGAACATAAGCTAATAAATTCTTGTCTTGCTTTTACTAGGTTGTCTAAACCCAGAACTAGGTTATCTAAACCTAGAGGCGACTGTGGGAGCCCACCCATTGGACATCTGGTCCTGTAAAAGATGGAGCAAGACTCAATAAGCTATGAAATGCTTCTATTGCATTTATCTAAGCCACTAAAATGCCTAAGTTGCATTTTTCTGTGCTAAACTATTTAAATCGAACACTTGGTATGCGCTAATTCGCATCCTTTGTGTCGGTAGTCTACATATTACTAAACTAATACATGAAATTCACACGAGAGCTACTTATACTGCAGGTGAGGGGTTTCTTACCTCCTGTTCGGATTTTCTTACGATTCTAATCGCTAGATTTCCGGAGGAGACGATCCTTTCGACGATCTTCTCGCGTCTATGCGTTCCTCTCGCGGAGGGGAGCGCCCTCGTGTCGGAGTCATCGCCGGAAGATGCTCCTAGAGCCCTTAGGGCTTGGTGCGCCGAGAGAGGAAGAGGAAGAAGAGGTGGGCGGCGGTGAGGGTTTGATGAGAAGTTGCATTAAAAAAATAACTCTTCACTTAATTCCTCCCTTTTTATATTAAGTGGGTAATTTCGCCCAACTCTAATATAAATTTAATTGATTCCCTTTCCTTTCAGCACGGCCCTACAGGGTTCACTTGGTTACTAGAGTCCACCATAAGTCGTAGGACCCAATAGGTCTCGGGTTCAATTCCCGTGTAGGCTATTTTCGTTTTCTATTTATTTTTGCTACTTCCGCTACTCTAAAAATTCTGTAAAAATATCCCAAAATTCCAGAAAAATACTAGGATATTTCTAATAATTATTTTGAGAATTTTCGGGCGTTACAAAGATGGTCCATCAAGAAGGCTACAACACAACCCAACCTTCGCTCTTCACCGGCGAAGATTTTGGCTACTGGAAGGGTTGAATGGAGTCTTACCTTCAAACATAGTTCGAGATGTGGATAATCATCAAAATTGGCATCACACTCCCACTCGACGACATGGGAAAACTAGTTTCATGCAAGAACTGGGACCCAAGCGTAATAAAGAAGGTCAAAGCCAACGCTAAAGCAACGTGTACTCTTCAATGTGGACTGACAAAGGAAGAGTTTAACTGAGTCGGCCCGTTCTCAAGCGTGAAAGAGCTATGGGAAAAACTGATCGAACTGCACGAGGGCACATCTGATACAAAGGTAAGCAAACGTGATTTGCTTTTGAATAAATTGTATAATATGAAAATGCAGGAAGGTCAGTTAGCGAGTCAACTTCATGCTCGTATACAAGACCACCTCAACGACCTCCATGCCATCAGACAAAAGGTGGAGAACCGTGACATAATCAGGTATGCGTTAAATGCTTTTCCAAGGAATACCTTGTGGGCATCCATGGTAGATGCTTACAAGGTATCCAAGGATCTTTCTTTAATTAAGTTAGACGAAATTTTTTCTGAATTTGAATTGCATGGACAAACTAATGCACGCTCAGCCGAGAAGGGTATTGCCTTGATTGCAGGTACAAGCAGAACCTGGGAAGCAAAAACAAAGCATAAAACCGAACCAGAGTCCGAAGAAGAACCAGACTCAAAAGATGATGGCAAGGAGATAGCAGCCGAACTCATCAACCTAGTACGCAAGCTCTATAGAAAGAAGAAGAGATTCACAAAGAAGGACATTAAGAAGGCGATTCAGTCCAAGACGGTGCAAGCCAATCCAAGAGTCAAGTTTGAAGTAACTTGCTATGGCTATAACCAAAAGGGACACGTAAAAGCCAACTGTCCAAACCAAAAGGATGCAAAGAAGCAGAGGAAAAAGAAAGCATTGTAAGCAACTTGGGATGAATCTTTATCAGAAGATTCTGATAAAGAGCTCAAGCAGACGAGCTTTCTTGCACTGACAGCCCGGGAACAAGTCAGTGAATCAAAAATTGAGAGCGAATCAGAAGCTGAGTCCGAACGAAGCCACGGATCCATATCCATTTCTGAAGGGCCTAAACCCGCTGTAAGTACTTGTCAAATAGATAAACTTTACAATTTACTTAATTATTTAATGTCAAGTTAGCTAAATCAAATATCCTGGTCAAATCACTTCAAAAAGAGGTAACAACCCTTAAAGAAGTGACTAACCCTATCCCCCTTGACTGATCCCATTCAGACTAGAATCTTAACTTAAGTCCAAAAGCTTGAAGAAGAGAATTCTAGCCTGAAAAATCAAGTCAAGGGACTAAAGGACATGTTGGAACGGTTTACTCTGGGTTCCAAGAATTTTGACTTGATTCTTGGAAAACAACGAGCCGTTTACAACCGGTCCGGACTTGGATTTAAGACTAAACACAAATACAAGTCTTATTTATCAATTATAAATAGAACTAATAGAAAATTAGTCCAAACATGGGTCCCCAAGTTGAACTTGGTTAATCAAGTTGGACTTGGTCAATATTAGATCCCAAAGAATCAAATCCATTACCTTGATAGACCCTATCGAGGCAATGATCCAGGGGGAGCCAACAGAAAGACCATTTTTATCAATATATAGATTTACTTGATGCTTGATTTACTGCTCTTTTAATTATGCATACTTAGACTAGGATAGATAAGGACCTAGGCGTAATTTACACTTGATCAGTTAGACCTAGAGATTTCAAAAGGAAAATTAAATATTAAATTTCTTTGAAAGGCTTTGTCTAGAAGTGGTGGATGATCTCATACCCAAGAAAGCCTAGTGTCTCGCCACAGCCTGGAAGTCAATCCTTGAAATAGATATTTAATTGACCAATTGTAAAACTTGAGTGTAACTCAAATGTAAATTAATCCTTAGATGATAATCTAAATCAAATATTAATTTAACCATTTCACAAAAATCTATAAGATTCCCTGATTGATAACCTAGAAAAGGAGTGAGATGGACTTAGATAATAAATTAATTTAATTTAATATAATCAATTAATTAATCTAATTTAATTTAAACTAATTAATTAACCTAATTAATTAATTTAATTTAACCTAATTAATAAATCTAATTTAATTTAACTTACTTAATTAATCTAATTTAATTTAACCTAATTAATTAATCTAATTTAATTTAACCTAATTAATTAATTTAATCTAATTTAACCTAAATAATTAATTTAATTTAACCTAATTAATTAATTTAATTGAACCTAATTAATTAATTTAATCTAATTAATTAACTTGATTTAACTTAATTAATTAATTTAACCTAACACAAATTAACTCAAACAAACAAACAAACAAACCAAAGATGGAATTTATATTTTTCAAACTAAATATGCTAAAGAACTAATCAGGAAGTTTGGCATGGAAAATTTTAAAAATATAAATACTCCAATGACAACTAATGTTAAAATCGGCTTTGACTTAGAAGGAAACTCGGTAGACTTAAAATACTATCGAAGTGCGATAGGAAGTCTACTTTACCTAACCGCAAGTCGACCCGACATTTTGTTTGCAGTAGTTATGTGTGCAAGATACCAATCTTGTGTAAAAGAGTCACACCTAACAAATGTTAAGAGAATTCTAAGGTATATTAAGGGAACCCTTAATGTAGGACTTTGGTACCCTAGGACTTGCACCTTTGACTTAACTAGTTATTCTGACTCAGACTATGTCGGGTGTAAACTAGATAGAAAAAGTACAAGTGGTAGCTATCAACTTCTAGGTCAGTGCCTAGTAAGTTGGTCAAGTAGAAAGCAACACTATGTTGCTTTATCCACTACTGAAGCTGAATAGCCCTAAGAGAATGTGCATCTCAACTACTATGGATGATGCATACCTTAAAAGACTATAAACTAGAATATAAAAATACAAAAATTTCAATTGATAATATAAGTTCAATTAACTTAACCAAAATTCTAATTCACCACTCAAGGACTAAACATATGGAAGTAAAACACCACTTTGTAAAGGATCATGTAACTAAGGGTGATGTTGTGCTTAACTATGTTGAGTCCAAATCAAACCTAACTGATATTTTCATAAAACCCTTACCTAAACATGAGTTCAGTGCACTTAGAAAACAGATAGGAATGTGTTTGGTAGAATAGAGTTTACTTTCAAACTTAATTCCTCTTCAAATTGCTAATTCAGTCTGTTACGCAGTTTAAAATTCTACGAAAAATATTTTCAAAATTTCAATTTGATTAGTTTTCAAAATATTGGACTTAGCCTATGTATTTACCTCCTAGAAAGCATGTACCCCTAGTTCTTAGCCAGAGCATCTCACAAGCACACTAGGTTTACCTTGCTTGTATATGAAAAATACTTAGAATGGTATAAGATGCATAAGTATTGCCTGGACTTTAGAATGCTTATATCTATGCATCGACATAAGTTTGGACAATAAATACAAACTTTATATCAATCAAATTGAGTTATCCATGTTTAGTCAAAACTAACTGAAATATTTACTTAATTTGACTAACAAAGTAAAAGTTACTACCTCTTGGTAAACAGCTAGTAACTAAAAGTTAGACAGTTGTTTGAAAGTAAATGGTTTGTTTACTCATGCTTGGACTCTAGGACTTTTTCATAACAAAATTGTTTGGCATTAATCAAGGGGGAGTGAACAAGGGAGTTTAAAAAAAAAAAAGTTGGTATTTTTTTTTGACTTAGTTTTTAAAATAAATGTTTTTTTTAAATCATGTTACTTAGTGTTGAAAATTTGGTTTTTTTACTTAGTTTTGAAATTTTTTAAAAAACAAAAATTACTTTTTACTTAGTATTGGAATTTTTTGTGTTAAAATAAATTTTTGGTTTTTGAAATATATATTTTTGACTCAATTTAAAAATGTTTTTTTTGCCTACATTTTACTAAGGTTTTTATGGGAATTTTCTCTTTCCGAGCTAGAGTGCTAAATTTTAAGATTCTTTTAAGCTCATTTTTGCTAAAGTCAAAATTATGATCAAAATTTTTTTTATCAACATATAATTATCAAAAATCTTAATATCTAGCTAAGCTTTAAGTAAAAGTACTTATTTGGGCTTATCTTTCACACCTTTTACAAGCTAAAGTAATTCACTAAGTTTTAGAACTCTTTAAATGCATATAACTTTCTTTCTAAATCATTTTCAAAAATTCAAAATTTTTGTTAAAGTTTCTTTATCAAAGCTAATATTTCAAGTACAAGCTACCCTTCAAGGGGAGCTAATTATTTTCTTCTATATTTAGTACTTTTGATATATGACAAAGGGGGAGAGTTAGAAAAGTGAAAGTTAAGTTAAAAATGAATAAAAAGTTAAGTTGAATAACTAGAACAATTTGATATTGCATTACTTGATGTTGCATGTGTGCTATGATCTTACTATGTTTTTATCTTACTATGTTTTTACTTAACTTTGAACTTTTGTTGCCATAATCAAAAAAGGAGAGATTGTTGGTGTGGGAAGCATCCGACGATCGAACCTAAGTTTTGATAATGGCAAATGGTTCAAAGTTAAGGTCATTTGTGTCTAACATGTTTGAATGAGCTTGCAGGAAAGTCCTAAGTGTACTTAGGCAAAAGTCCTAGCTGCGGTTAGGTAGGTGAAAAATCCTAGGAGGTGATAACCCTAGGTCCTAAGGGGTAGTAACCCTAGGCGGAAAGTCTTGGCGGGTCGAGGGCTTCGGGTAAAAGTCCTAGGGGGTGGTAACCCTAGGTAGAAAGTCCTGGTGTCGCAAACTAGGTGGAAGATTGGACGGGTCGTGGAGTGGACGTCTAGCAAAAAGTCCTGGAGCCTCAGGCACTGAGCAAAAATCCAGTCGGTCTGGAGGACCGGTCTGGCAACAGGTATACTCTCTTGAGTGGAGTAGGTGAGGGCACGTTCCCCGGTGAGGGAGCAGTAGGCGTCGATTCGACCTAGGGTTTCCGGACGGGAATCCGAAGTTAGAATCGGACAGTCCGATAACTGTGAAATACTTTATTTTACATGTCTATATTGTGCTAACTTTGTTTGCAGGGTATGTTAGTTTGTTAGACTAATGTATTTTGCAGAAAGTGATTTGGACATCCTTGCCTCAGATGAACAGTACCTAAGGCGCCCTCTATGGAGCTTGGAGGCACCTCGGGTCACATATAGAGACAGCCTCGCAGCAAGGAGCGAGGGCACCCTCGTGGAGCTTAAGGGAGCCCTGGACCTGGCACGACGGTGCCCTCCATGGGCTTGGAGGTGCCCTCAGGTGGATAAACAGTGACTTAGTCGGAGCTCATCCACACTACGGATTCAGCGCGGATGAGGGCGCCCTCCAGTGTGTTGGAGGCACCCTCCATGGTCCTTATAAGGCAGTCTCAAGCAGCAACTTGGGAATACAATGAAAACACGATCCATCTTCCGTGCATTACTCAAAGAACCATCCGATAAAGCTGTAGCAAGACACCGACGACCTGAAGATTCGAATTTCCTATTCTTATGTAACAGCCGACCTTCTACCCTTACCTCATATAGGGCAGACGTTACCCTTTTCTGTATATCTTAAATTTTATCATTCTTACATGTTATATACTGCTCAGTCCATAGGTCAACTCTAACTCGTTTCGACTAATAGGACATGACCTAGAGCCAAGCAGAGCTGCACGGTCGTGTGAATCCACAGGATCGTGCCCCCTTGATCGAGAGAAAGGGGTGCACGACCGTGTGAATTCACACGGCCGTGTCCCCTTGGCCGGAATGAAGAGGGGTACGACCGTGTCCCTTGGCCGAGAGGAAGAGGTGCACGACCGTGTGAATCCATACGACCGTGTTCCCTTGGCCGAGAGGAAGAGGTACACGACCATGTGAATCCACATCACCGTGTCCCCATGGCTGAGAGGAAGAGGTGCACGGCCATGTGAATCCACACGGCCGTGAGGAAGAGGTACACAGCCGTGTGAATCCACACGACCATGTCCCCTTGGGCGAGAGGAAGAGGTGCACGACCATGTGAATCCACACGGCCGTGCCCCCTTGGCCGAGAGGAAGAGGTGCATGGCCGTGTGAATCCACACGGCCGTGTCACCTTGGCCGAGAGGAGGAGGTAGGGGGCCGTGTGAATCCGCACGGCCGTGACATGGGTCGTGCGGAGGTCACACCCCACTCTACAAAAGGTTTGTTCTCCCCTTTGTACTTATCATTGCCACTCCAATTACTGCCAAACCGATAAATTTATCCTAAGCAACTAATGATAGCATTTCATGTAAAGCGGAAAGGAGAAAAATACTTTAGCATCAATTCTAACATATTCAGATATTCACAAGTTCCCAGATCTTCTTCCATTGTTCCGTCACACACACACGAAACACCGCTCCTACTGCCTCCTCCTACTCGAGCTTTCCTTTACCTTTATCTGTAGTATAAGGAAATGCAAATCTATAAGCGAATGCTTAGTAAGTACCATCTACTCACAAAACAAGCATTCAAACAAGAATATGCTTTTCAAAAACTACTCATGAAAACATAAAACTCGCACTTGACAATAATTCACGCTAAAACACATAATTCAGAAAATGTACATGACAGGTATTTTTAAATAGATTTATCATGCAAAACATCAGCTTAAAAGAAACATACTAGTAATGTAATGAAAACAGGAATCTTGGCATATTATAGAGTTCATCATTGCTGCACCTTATAACTCAGGTTCTCAAACTTAAAAGACTTCCACTAAAGCAACAACGAAGTTTGAAAACTTTATATTACATAACTAGTGAAAATAATAATCAACTTGCTTTGGGCCCGACATTGTACCACTTTGCGCACATCCTTAATAAGATCTGAGGTAGCTAATCCTGAACCCATTAAGGTACTACTAGGCGATCTAGGGGCCTAGGGGCGATCTAGGAGCCCACCCATGGACCTTGTGTCCAGTACATGCCACTTTAAAATAAAATACTTTCTTTTAAATATTGCTTTCGTATACTTTACACTTACTTGTCATTTAAACAAACACTTTATGTGCGCTTAATCTCCCACACTTATAGGGAAGCATTTTAGGGCACTTGAATATGCTTCTTAGTCCCAAACTAAATGGGAAGCAATTCAAGATACGCTAATCATGCTCTTAATCCCAAAACTTAGAGGGACATTTTACATATCATGGCTTATATCTTCATTAACATGCATATTTCTTAATCATGCATACAACCATACTAACCTACAACAAAGGGGCTCATACATGCATAATCGAAGCAACTTATACTGCAGGTGACTAGTACTTACATCCTTTCGCTAGATCTTACTATTATAAGGTGTAGGGAAGATCAACCCTCTCTTGTATGCCTTGATCTCCAAGACGCCTTTCACGTGCGTAAGAATCCTCGTGAAAACTCTCCTCTTAGATCCTTCCCTTAAAGAACTTAGAAATTTGGAAACCCTAGTCCTAGATCTTGGCCGAAACCACCAAGGGAAAAGGGAGGATTCGGCTAGAGAGGAGAAGAAGAAGATGAAAAGCTAGGTTTTCATCTCTTCCATTCCCTTTTATACTAAGTGGGGGTTGAAGCATCTCTCCACATATAATCTACATATAATAAATAGTTTTCTATTTCTAATGTGATGCTTTACCACCACCTAATGGCTACTTAAACCAATCTCAAATAAGAGGTCTAGGGTTTAAATTCCAGCCCGAGTCATATATATATATATATATATATATATTTCTTTTCTCTTTTTCTATTTCTTTTTGCTTTTTTTGGAGGAAAGGAAATTTATGGGTGTTATAATCCCATACCTTATAAAAAGTTCATCCTCGAACTTAGAACAAGTGTGGATATTTCCGTCTCATATCATCCTCGCGTTTCCATGTTGTCTTTTCATACTGTTGACTTTGCCACAGCACTTTCACTAACGGTATTTCTTTGTTCCTCAGCTTCTTAACTTCTTGATCTATTATCTATATAGGTCGACTTTCATAACTGAGATCCTCTTGAACTTGTACCGGCTATGACTCAATCACTTGGTTTACATCGGGAACATGCTTCTTCAGCATTGAGACATGTAATACATTATGGATGGCCGACATCTCCTGAGATAGTTTCAGCTCATAAGCTACCTTGCCAACACTTCTAGTAATCTGGTATAACCCCACATAATGTTGACTTAACTTTCCTTTCTTTCCAAACCTCATCACTCCTTTTATAGGAGCCACTTTGAGAAACATTGAGTCCCCAACATCAAATTCTAGTGGTCTATGGCGCACATCCGCATAGCTCTTCTGCCGGCTCTGAGCAGTTTCTATCCTCTGACGAATGTTTTGAATGACTTTGGTGGTGTCCTCGATAAGATCTGTCTGGACTCTCATTTCTTTCTTTTCACCACCTTCATACCAACAGATAGGGGATCTACATCTCCTCCCATATAGAGCCTCGTAGGGTGCAATTCCGATAGTAGCTTGATAGCTACTATTATATGAGAATTCTGCTAAGCATAGATATCGACACCAACTCCCTTTGAAATCTAAAGCACAAGCCCGTAGCATATCCTCCAGAACTTGATTTACTCGTTCAGTTTGCCCGTCAGTTTGAGGATGAAATGCGGTGCTAAACCACAGCTTAGTGCCAAGAGCTCTCTGAATACATTCCCAGAAGTGTGAAGTAAAGCGACCATCTCTATCTGAAATTATAGTTTTGGGAACTCCATGCAATCTGATAATCTCTTTAACATATTTAGATAGCTAGAAAATGAGCAGATTTGGTCAATCTGTCCACTATTACCCAGATAACATCGAATCCATTCGTGGTTCTGGGTAGTCCCACTATGAAGTCCATAGATATATCTTCCCACTTCCACTCTGGGATCTGAATAGGTTGCAGAACGTCGCCCGATCTCTGATGTTCTGCTTTAACTCATTGACAAGTCAGGCAGACATTGACATATCTTGCAATGTCTCTTTTCATTCCAGACCACCAGAAGCGTCCCTTTAAATCTTGATACATCTTGGTGGAACCAGGATGCATAGCGTAGGGCATTCCATGGGCTTCATCTAGAATTTTCTGTCATAATTCTTCTTGGTTAGGGACAAAGAGGCGATCACCATAATATAGTATTGATAATGGGTATTTTTGTGATTATTTTGGCTCTTATACTTAGCATTTTTACCTTCTCACATGCTTAATTTTATGTTTATACTACATTTTGTGAGTAGAATTAATTTTGGATTTAATTATAAATTTTCTACAAATTGTGAAATTTAATTTCATATTTTTATGTGATTTTGTAGGAAATTCAAAGAGTCATGGATTAGGGTTGAACCGGATAGAATTTGGCTTGATTTGGAGGCCAAATGAGGAAGATCAAACTGAATCAGTGTGGACCGTTGATCCAGATCAAGAGAGATCTGTCCTTTTAGTCAGATCAAATGATCCATCCCTTCATCCTCATTTAAATTGATCTGGACCGTCCATAAAAATCATCCTCATCCAAGTTCAATTCATCTCCAATTTGAATCAAAAGAAGAATCCAATCAAACCCAATCACAAAGCTCAAACTGAAGCCCAATTTCATAACCCAATTTCCTTTTTCTTATTGGATCCAGATCTAAGCCCTAATGGACCCAAACCCGAAACCCGAAACTTACCTTTTCTCCTCACCCGCACGGCACAGAAGTGAGAAGAGACTCACTGTGCGCGTTTCTTCTTCCAGCGGCTAGGGCACAGCGGCACTCTCCTCTCCCCACTCTCTTCACTCCCTTTCTCTTAGCAACCGGCCGGCGTCTTTTCTTCTCTTCCCTTGCCGCCGGCCGGCCATCCACAGTCCACTCTTTTCTCCTTCTCAAGTTCCAGCGGCGAGTGATAGCAGCACACTCGGCTAGGGCACAGCAAGCTTCGGCGACGACTCCGATCAAGCTCAACTCACCGGAGAGGGTCTCTCCAGTGTCTATTCTTCTTCCCCTGCTTTGTCAAGTTTCTGCCACAACGGTTGGAAGGCAGAGATTCAAGAGGCAGAGGTGGCAGTGAGCTCCGACCATCTTCACCTCGCCAGAGGGGTTCTCCGGTGTGATCTCCACCGCTCGGGTACCTTCTGGCAGCTTCACCACCTGGGGTTCAGGAGGCAGAGCAAGGAGGCAGCGGGCGGCGGTTCATCTCATTTCAAAGCATCTCCATTTCCGGTCAACTTTCATCCGAGGGGGTTCTTCGGTAGAAGATTCGTATCATCCTCACCGTTGTCGAAGCTAGCAGCAACTAGCAGATTGTGCACTGTCCACCGGCTTTCGGGGTTCGGAGTCGGGTCCTCGTGTGACAGTGAGGATAGTCGTTGGAATTGAGAATTGAAGTGTGAATTGTGATTGGATTAGTTTAGATTATCTTAGTTTAAATTCTGTTAATTTTGTTAATTTCCTTGTGTTGAAGTTCTATTGTTGAATGCTTGTAGCTAATTTGATCTTTCATGTTTAAATTGCACTTACTATGTTTAATTAGTTACATGCATACAATGTGTTCGATGAAATGCTTCAACCAATAGTTAGGTTAGGTTTAATGCATTTTAGTTTGTTTAATTCTTGTTTTGTCTTGTTCTTTTAATTTAGTTAAGTTCTAGTTTTGATTGAATGCAATTAGGTTAGGTTAGGTTAGATTAGATTTCTTTAATGCTTTAGGTTTCGTTCCATGCTTAATTTCATATATGCTTCCTTTAGGTTAGATAGGAATTTCTTTACTTACAATGTCTTTTATTCATTAGGGTTAGTTTCATTACTTGTATTGTCTTTCATTATTTAGGTTAGATTTTATTTGATGCTTTGCTATTTCAATCCTTAGTTTAATCGTGTTGATGATTAACCCATAGCGTAGAGTGACATTGCGTTCTGGATTAATTGTTGGCACCTAGTTAGATTTCATTTCAACATTAGATTAGTTTCTTTCTTGTTCTGCTTTTTATTTGTTAAATTTAGAATAAAAAATCCAAACCTCCAATTTCATATTAAAAATCCCAAAAATAGAAATAACATACGATCCTAAGTTTACCATCCTATCGTTACTTTCGTTGACGGACGACCTGAGTCATTCCTATGCTACATTAGTGTAGGAGGGGTTTGGTACTTCATTGTTTGATGCTCAATTTGCGACAAAATTGGGCGTAATCAAGTATCCCACAGTATGATACTCGGAACTCCCCATTTCTCCTTCATGTATTCCCTGCTTGATCTTCTGAATATTAGAATCATCATCTTGCCCTTTCTGTATCTCGTCAAGCAGGGTTGACACTAGTGTCAAAGTGGAGAGATGCCCGGTAATAATTTCAAGCCAAAAATTTACTATTTCTTTTTGTAGGGAATGGTACAAAGCAGATATAGACAATAACGTTGCACAAGATTTCCTACTTAGTGCATCTGCCACTTTGTTCGCTTTCCCTGGATAATAGAGGATTTCACAGTCATAGTCTTTAACCAGCTCTAATCATCTCCGCTGTCTCATGTTCAGGTCTTTCTGAGTGAAGAAATACCTAAGACTTTGGTGATCTGTGTAAATCTTGCACTGAGCTCTGTATAAGTAATGCCTCCAAATCTTGAGAGCGAAGACTACCGCTGCTAACTCAAGGTCATGAGTAGGATAGTTCTTCTCATAATCCTTGAGTTGTCTCTAGGCATAGGCAATGACTTTGTCATTCTGCATCAGTACAGCCCCAAACCTCAATTTAGAAACATCGTTGTAAATATCGAAGCTTTCGTTATTCTCTGGAAGAGTCAGGATTGGAGCACTCGTCAGTCTCCTTTTCAGCTCAGTGAAACTCCTCTCACAATCCTCTGTCCACTCAAATTTTCGATTCTTCCTGGTAAGTACTGTCAGTGGGGAGGCTATCCTTGAGAAGTTCTCAACAAACTTTCTGTAGTAGCCTGCTAACCCAAGGGAACTCCTGATTTCACTGATATTCTTGGGTCTATTCTAGTTACTCACAGCTTCTATTTTTGTCGGGTCCACCATAACCCTATCTTTGGAAATAATGTGACCTAGGAAGGACATTGATTGAGCCATAACTCACACTTGGAGAACTTTGCGTACAACTGGCTCTGCTGAAGAATCTGTAGTACTGTCCTCAGATGTTCAGCATGTTCTTCCTGAGTTTTGGAGTATATAAGGATATCGTCTATGAAGATGATTATGAACTTGTCCAAATATGCTTTGAATACTCTGTTCATCAGATCCATAGACATAGCAGGAGCGTTCGTCACTCCAAAAGGCATAACTATAAACTCGTAGTACCCATACCTCGTTCGGAATGCCATCTTCGGTACATCATCCGCTTTCACTTTCACTTGATAATATCTAGACCGTAAGTCTATCTTGGAAAAGACTGTGGCTCCCTTTAACTGATCAAATAGATCATCAATTCTCGGCAGGGGATACCTATTTTTGATGGTTACTTTGTTCAACTCTCAGTAGTCCACACACATTCGCATGGACCCGTCCTTTTTCTTTACAAATAACACCGGAGCTCCCCCATGGTGAGTGACTAGGGCGAATAAAACCCTTGTCAAGAAGCTCTTGTAGTTATCCCTGAAGTTCTTTCAATTCTGTTGGAGCCATACGGTAGGGTGCCTTTGAGATTGGATGGGTACCAGGGATGAGTTCAATCTCAAATTTAATTTCCCTATTCGGAGCTAAGCCTGGCAACTCATCCGGAAACACTTCTAGGTAGTCACATACTACTCTAACTTCCTCTAACTTTTGGTTTCCTTCTTGCTGGGTATTAATCACATGAGCTAGAAACTCGGCACATCCATCGGCTAACATTTTCTGAGCTTTTATGGCCGATAAGAATTTCTGGGTTCTCTTCCTTGATTCTCCGATGAACTCAAACTTAGACTCTGCCTAAGGTTGGAATAGGACTCTTCGCTTACGACACTCGATGGAAGCACCATACTTGTGTTGGTGCAATATTCCCTAGGGTCAAGGTTGACCAGGTTGACTGAGCTTGAATTGATTCAAGCTCGAGTCTTGATGTTTGGATTTCGATGTTTGACAATACATGGAGACAAGACATGGAGATTGCAGGTGCAATTGTTCATGTGGGGAGATTGTGAAGAAGAGTGAAGTAGGTCAAGGTTGACTAGATACTTGACTGGAAAATCCTGGTGAGTGAAGTCGGGTGAAAATTCTAACTGGGAGGTTAGGCAGACTGGAAAGTTCTGGTGAGTGAAGTTAGGCAGTTGTGGAAAGTCCTAGTAAGTGAAGCTAGGCAAAAGAAAGTCCTGGTGAGTGAAGCCAGGTGAAAGTCCTGGTGAGTGAAGTCAGGCAGTTGGTAAGTCCTAGTGAGTGAAGCTAGGCAGTAAGGAAAGTCTTGGTGAGTGAAGCCAGGCAAATGAGAAGTCCTAGTGAGTGAAGCTAGGCAGAAGGGAAGTCCTGGTGAGTGAAGCCAGGCACAGGAAATCCAGATGGATCAAGACTGATCGGACATCTGGTGTTTGGAAGTCCAAGTGGGTCATGGAGGACCAGACACTTGGCACGAGGAGAAAAAGTCCAAGTGGGTCAAAGGGAGTGACCGAACACTTGGTGAGAGAGTCCTAGCAGGTCAAGGGTGACCGGATGCTAGGCATGATGTACTGATAGGTCATGGAGGACCGTATGTTGGTTTGAGGGATGTTTAGACTTGATGTGGCAAGTCGCACATGGGCTGGATCGATCAACCGATTGATTGGCTCATGCCCAATCGATCGGTTGATCGATTGGGTGAGTCCCGCGGAAGGAGAACCTCCCAATCGATTAGTGGATTGATTGGGGAGAATTGCTGATCGCACAGAATGCCTCCCAATCGATCGGCTGATTGATTGGGAGATGCAATTTTACGCGATAAGCCCTGGATCGATCAGCTGATCAATCCAGGTAATTCCCAGGAGCACAAAGGCGCTCTGGATCGATTTGACTAATCGATCCAAAGCCTCCCCAATCGATTGGGAGCAATCCAATCGATTGGGATTCGACCGTTGACGTCGTATTTAGCTGTCGGCGAGTGTTTCTCTCGACAGATCTCTCTCGGCTTTCTTCTCCAGCGACAACAGCGATTCCACAGCTTCTCCACAAAGTTCTCACCGCCATATCTTGAAGGTTCTTGGAGGCATTTCCATGTCAAGAGGCGGATTTACAGCAAGAAGAAGAAGCTAGGGTTAGGGTTTCTTGTGTAAATCGTGTAAACTTTCCCTTGTATTTGCTTGTCCTTGTTTCTTGTTGTATTGAGAGTATTGTAGGGTTTCTCCGTCTTTGGTAGTTGCTGAAAATGAGTGTTTACATAGTGGAGGGTGTGTGATTGTGTGGATCCTTGAATTAGTCAACTCTTCTTGAGGTGGATACCAAGTAAATCCTTTGTGTTAACGTTGTGTGTTTATTTTCTTATATTTCCGCTGCACATCATCGAAGAAACGAAGCAACGAAGAGCGCAAGATCATGAAGAGCTATTCACCCCCCCCCCTCTAGCTACATTTCGGTCCCAACAACTTGCTCAGAAAGTCCATCCCAAAAATAACATCGTAATCAGACATGTTCAACATTATCAGACCACTGTACAATTCTCTGTCTAAAATTTTGACTAGCACAGCTCGTAGCCAGTATGTAGATGTCATTATCTCTTCCGAGGGTAGTGTCGTTAAGAATTGTCCGCGTAGGACCTCCGGGGGTATACCTATTCTTTCAGCAAATGCCATGGAGACAAACGAATGGGTTGCCCCAGTATCAAATAACACAGTTGCATATAGACTAAAAATGCGTATCTGACCTATGACAACAGTGGAGGTATTTACTACCTCCTCTCTGGTAAGGGAGAAAACTCGAGTATTTGTAACACTTGGTGGAGCCTCCAGTCTGCCTTGACTAATATAAGGACCCTCCAACGCGGCCTGCATCTGGTGTAACTGTGCTTGCTTGTCTCCATACTGAACAGGTTGTGCTGGAGGTAGGTGGATCTTGGTCGAGCAATACTTGGCTATATGCCCCTCTTGACCACACGTATAACAACCACTAGTGCCCTTGCGATAGATTCCAGGATGTATCTTTCCACACGTGGAACACGTAGCATACTTAGGCTGCTTGCTTAGGATCCTCCCTTTTTATTGCTCCCCTGTTTTCTCTTGGAGCTCCCCTTCTAGGTTGACCCATGGCTCGGGGGTTTCTGAGTGCCAGAACTCCCTTGACTTTTATTCTCAATCAGTACTGGCTTCTGCTGCTTGATATTGTTCAGGTAATGTTTCATGATCAGGGCACTACTAACCAGCTCTTCTGTAGTCTGCGGTCTATTTATTCCGCCAGCCACATTCAGAGCTATCTCTGGCCTCAACATCTTGAGCATTAGCCTTATCCTCTCTCGTTCTATGCTGACCAGTTCGGGGCATAGGTGAGTCAACCTATTGAATTTCTTCATGGCTTAGTCAACTGATAAACTTCCCTGACGGAATTCTGTGAACTCATCGTAATGTTTGTTTGTGACTCGCATATGAAAGAATTCTTCAAAGAACTCAGTCTCAAGTCAGACCAGGTCATTTGATTCACTGTTCTTTTTACCTTGACCCGTTCCCACCATATTCTTGCATCTCTAGTGAGACAGAAGGAGGCACACTTTATCTTTTCTACCTCCGGCCAGTTCAGTAGCTCCATTATGCTCTCCAGGGTTTTGAACCATGCTTGAGCATCCCATGGTTCATTGGTGCCAGAGAAATTCTCTGGTTTCAATTTTTGCCACTGGATGAGGTATGCTTCTTGCCTCACTACCCTTGTTGGGGCTATAGGTATAACTGATGGAACTTCGGCTATAATAGGTGACACCATATTGGCTTCCGGTGGGACTATAGGAAAAGCTTGCTAATTAGCAGTCAGGGTGGCAATAACCTGTTACTGCTCCACCAATTATCTCTGCAGCTGAGCTACTACTTCTAAAAGGTTGGGCGGTGGTACAAACTCATTCGTCTCTGGTTGATGTTCATTAACTCTTGGTTGTCTAGTAGACCGTCCTCTAGACATCTACATATTCACAAACCAACCAGTGAGACAATGCGTCATCCCATCATCATTCCTACTTGATGCCCTTAATACTTACATGTACAAGCATGCTTAATCTTAACAAATAGTTCTTACTAATCATAACAGAAATAAAATGCGTAAAAGTCGTGAGAAGGTGCTTTCTTACTTGGAAGCTACAGGATCAATGCTCGATGTGTGTGGCGGAAGGATAGAACTTGGCTCTGATACCAAACTGTAACGCTCGACCTTCTACCCTTACCTCATATAGGACAAACGTTACCCTTTTCTGTATATCTTAAATTTTGTCATTCTTACATATTATATACTGCTCAGTTCCTAGGTCTACTCTAACTCGTTTAAATTGATAGGACATGATCTAGAGCCAAGCAGAGCTGCACGGTCATGTAAATCCACACGACCGTGTTCCCTTGACCGAGAGAAAGGGGTGCACGACCGTGTGAATTAACACGGTCGTGTCCCCTTGGTCGAAATGAAGAGGGGCACGACCGTGTCAATCCACATGGCCGTGTCCCTTTGGCCGAGAGGAAGAGGTGCACGACTGTGTGAATCCACACGACCGTGTCCCCTTGGCCGAGAGGAAGAGGTGCACGGTTGTGTGAATCCACACGGACATGTGAATCCACACGACCGTATCACCTTGGCTGAGAGGAGGAGGTAGGGGCCGTGTGAATTCGCACGGCCGTGACACAGGTCGTGCGGAGGTCACGCCCCACTCTATAAAAGGTTTATTCTCCCCTTTGTACTTATCATTGCCACTCCAATTACTGCCAAACCGATAAATTTATCCTAAGCAACTAATGATAGCATTTCATGTAAAGCGGAAAGGAGAAAGATACTTTAGCATCAGTTCTAACATATTTAGATATTCACAAGTTCCCAGATCTTCTTCCATTGTTCCGTCACACACACACGAAACACCAATCCTGCTGCCTCCTCCTACTCGAACTTTCCTTTACCTTTATCTGTAGTATAAGGAAATGTAAATCTATAAGCAAATGCTTAGTAAGTACCATCTACTCACAAAACAAGCATTAAAACAAGTAAATGCTTTTCAAAAACTGCTCATGAAAACACAAAACTCGCAATTGACAATAATTCCGCTAAAACACATAATTCAGAAAATGTGCATGACAGGTATTTTTAAATAGATTTATCATGTAAAACATCAGCTTAAAAGAAACATGCTAGTAATGTAATGAAAACAGGAATCTTGGCATATTATAGAGTTCATCATTGCTGCACCTTATAACTCAGGTTCTCAAACTTAAAAGACTTCCACTAAAGCAACAACGAAGTTTGAAAACTTTATATTACATAACTAGTGAAAATAATAATCAACTTGCTTTGGGCTTGACATTGTACCACTTTGCGCGCATCCTTAATAAGATCCGAGGTAGCTAATCCCGAACCCATTAAGGTACTACTAGGCGATCTAGGGGCCTAGGGGCGATCTAGGAGCCCACCCATGGACCTTGTGTCCAGTACATGTCACTTTAAAATAAAATACTTTCTTTTAAATATTGCTTTCGTATACTTTGCACTTACTTGTCATTTAAACAAACAACTTATGTGCACTTAATCCCCCACACTTATAGGGAAGCATTTTAGGGCACTTGAATATGCTTCTTAGTCCCAAACTAAATGGGAAGTAATTCAAGATACGCTAACCATGCTCTTAATCCCAAAACTTAGAGGGGCATTTTACATATCATGGCTTATATCTTCATTAACATGCATATTTCTTAATCATGCATACAACCATACTAACCTACAACAAAGGGGCTCATACATGCATAATCGAAGCAACTTATACTGCAGGTGACTAGTACTTACATCCTTTCGCTAGATCTTACTATTATAAGGTGTAGGGAAGATCAACCCTCTCTTGTATGCCTTGATCTCCAAGACGCCTTTCACGTGCGTAAGAATCCTCGTGAAAACTCTCCTCTTAGATCCTTCCCTTGAAGAACTTAGAAATTTGGAAACCCTAGTCCTAGATCTTGGCCGAAACCACCAAGGGAAAAGGGAGGATTCGGCTAGAGAGGAGAAGAAGAAGATGAAAAGCTAGGTTTTCATCTCTTCCATTCCCTTTTATACTAAGTGGGGGTTGAAGCATCTCTCCACATATAATCTACATATAATAAATAGTTTTCTATTTCTAATGTGATGCTTTACCACCACCTAATGGCTACTTAAACCAATCTCAAATAAGAGGTCTAGGGTTTAAATTCCATTATATATATATATATATATATATATATATATATATATATATATATATATATATATATATATATATATATATATATATATATATATATATATATATATATATATATATATATATATTTATTTATTTATTTCTTTTCTCTTTTTCTATTTCTTTTTACTCTTTTTGGAGGAAAGTAAATTTACGGGTGTTACATCTTATGTTGTTGGTATATTTTCTTACTATACTTAATTGTTGTACTCTAAACTGTAACTTTTACGAACTTATAGTGATTGCCCAAAGTAAATACTCAACGAGCGTGGGCCTTGGAGTAGGAGTCGCCCCAAGCTCCGAACCAAGTAAAAAACTTGGTGTTTGTGTGTTTGCAATTATCTTATATATTTCCCCTGCATTTTACTCTTAATATTCTGAAACGTAAGTGAAAGTCATGAGCGTTATTCACCCCCCCCCCCCCTCTAGCACTTTCGATCCAACATCCAAGTCGTCAGTATTGATTTTATTATTCAAGTTACTTGTACTTAAATTGTAATCACTCTTACAACTTTCCGATTGATTAGCAATTGCCCAACAAAAGTACTCGAACGCGTGGGCCTTGAAGTAGGATTCGTCATAGGATTCGAACCAAGTAAAACTTTGTCGTGTTAGCGTTGTATTTTTGTCTCTTTCTTTATTCCACTGCACTTACTTTTTACATAAATATTTTTTAAAAACATGAAAGTCACGAGCGCTATTCTACCCCCCTCTAGCGCAACGATCTTACAATTGGTATCAGAGATGAGTCACTTTGAATTGGTGAAACCACCGTTCATGCAAATTTTTCTGTGTTGTTTTCGCTAGTGAATATATTCTTATGCCTTTTTCTCGATTTTTGCATCTTTAGATTTTCAGAGTTAATTGGAATCGGTGCTATCAACAGGAGAAAAATTATCATTAGTCGTCATATTGATATCATTAGTCATCATATTTTCAGAGTTAATTACCAATAATGATAATTTACCAATTAACAGACTAAGAATAAACTTGAACTTCATAAACAGACAAATGCACTTCCGGTTGAGAAAGGTATTGCATTGGTTGCTGATACAAATAAGACAAAGGAGTCTAAGAAGAAGTACCAAATCGAACAGGAGTCTAAAGGTGAATCCAACTCGAAAGAAGATGATGAAATTACCACCAAACTCATGAACCTAGTTCAGAAACTATACAAGAAGAAGAAGGGTTTCACAAAATGCAAGATCAAAAAGGTGATCCAGTCAAAGACAATGCAACCAAGTCCAAAATCAAACACAAAGGTCAAGTCTGAAGTCACGTATTACGACTGCAACAAGAAGGGACATATCAAGGTGAATTGTCCAAACCAGAAGGAAATGAAGAATCAATGAAAGAAGAAGGCGCTACAAGAAGCATGGGATGAATCATCATCAGAAGACTCCGATGAAGATCTCGAACTGACAAGCTTTCTCGCGCTTCTAGCCCAAGAACAAGTTGGCAAGTCTGAAACCTAGAGCGAATCGGAAGACAAGTATGAGAGAAATCACGAATTCATATCCATTTTTGAAGGGTCAAACAACACTGTAAGTTTATCTCAAATAGATAAACTACATAACTTAGTAAATTATCTGATGTGCAAACTAGCAAAATCCAACATTTGGGTCAAGTCACTCTAAAAGGAGGTAACAACCTTTAAGGAAGTGACTAACCCAAACTCCTTGATCGAATTTATTCAAGCTGGAACTTCAACTCAAGTTCAATAACTTAAAGAAGAAAATTCCAACTTGAAAAGTTAAGTCAAGGAACTTAGGCACTCGTTAGAATGGTTCACTTTAGATTCCAAGAATCTTGATTTGATTCTTGAAAAATAAAGAGTTGTATACAATCGATCTGGATTCGGATATAAGGTAAAACACAAATTTAAATCTTACTTATCCTTAGTTAATCGAATAAATAGAAAATTGGTCCAAGCATGGGTCCCAAAGTCTAACCTGATCAATCAAGTTGGACTTAATCAATATTGGATCCTTAGTTTAATGTTTAGACAAGTCTAAACTGGTCCAAGCATGGGTCCGAAGTCTATCCTTAGTTTGATGTTTGATTTACTACTTTCCTTATTCATGCTTAGATTATGGTAGATAAGGACTTAGGCTTAATCGACACTTGACTAGTTAGACCTAGGATTTTTAGAAAGAAAATTAAATATTCAATTTCATTAAAAGGTTTTATCTAGAAATGGTTGTTGCTCCAATACCCAAGAAGGCCTAGTGTCTCGCCATAGCCTGGAAGTCAATTATTCAAATGAATGTTTAATTAACTAATTGTCAAATCTTAGTCTAACTCAAATGTAAATGAATTCTTAGATTTTAATCTAAATTGAAGAGAAAATTAACCATCTCACAAAATAGATAAGGTTCCCTGGTTGACAATCTAGAAAAAGGGTGAGATGAATTTAGGTTTAAAATTAGTTAATTAAAACTACCTAATCAAACTTAATCTTTAAATCAAATCAAACTTAAATGTTTCAAAATTTAATCTTAAATATTTTTCAAAATTCAAACTTAAATATTTATCAAAATTTAAACTTAAATATCTTCTAAAAATTCAAAACTTAAATGTTTTTCAAAATTTAGAGATAATATTCTCAAACTTAAAATCAACTTCAAAATTATGATTAACTTCATCTCACACAAACTCATGAGCTTAACATGTTTGATAACTTAAAAAGGGTGAGATAGAAAATAAAAAAGTAAATAATTATTTTCATGCTTTTAAACTTATATTTTTCATGCTTGGACTCTAGAGTTATAGTCATTAATTGAGAAATTAATTAAATTACTTAAGCTCATTGTCCCCTACAACCTAAACAAATTACTTAAAAAAAAATTTTAGAGGAGAGAAATATTTCCAAAAATGAAATATTTTCAAAAATTAAAGATTTTCAAAAATTAAGTATTTTCAAAAGTTAAACTATTTTTCAAAATAATATTTATAAATTAAGCTCTTTCAAAATCAATTACTTCTTCAGAATTTTAAAGAAATCATTTTCAGAAGCTAAGTATTTAACTAAGTTTTTTTAAATTCTTTTAAATCTATATATTTAGCTAAGTAAGTATTTTTACAAAGAATTTTTTTCAAAGCTAAGTAAGTATTTTTCATAGAAAACTCTTTTTTAAAGCTAAATAGTTAGCTAAAGTATTTTTTTTTAAATGAAATTCTTTTTAAATAATTAGCTAAATGTTTAAGCAAAGGTACTCTTTTTAAAGCTAAGTTTTTTGAAGAAAGTTATAGTGATGATTTCAGGGAAGCTTAAAGTTAAATTTTTGGAAAAACATTACAAGTTAGATTTTTTAAAATTAAGTACTATCTTCACAAGTTCAACAATTTTTCTCTCTTCTTAGTAGTTTTTTTTATATATGTCAAAGGGGGAGAAAGATGTTTAAAGTAAAGTAAAAAAGCTTTATTTTGAGAAAAAGTAACACTTAAGGGTATTTTGAGAAAAAGTAACACTTAAGGGGGATCGAGTAATATTTTATTCTTGCCTTGAAAAATGTTACTTGAAACTTTACTTGTTCTACATACCTTGCTATTTTGAATGTTTTTACTTAACTTTGAATTATATTATCATAAATAAAAAAAGAGGAAGATTGTTGATGCTAGAAGCACCAGCTAATCAAACTTGTGTTTTGATATTGGCAAAGGTTCAAAGTTAAGTAGTGTTGTTGTCCTAACAAGTTGAACTAAGTGTGTAGGAAAGTCCTAAGTGATCTTAGGCAAAGGAAAGTCCTTGTTGAGGCTAAGCAGTTGGAAAGTCCTAAGCTGAGGTTAGGTAAGTGGAAAGTCCTTACTGTGGTTAGGCAGCAAAGTCTTGGTCCAAAGGATTGGGCAAAGTCTTGGCAGGTCGAGGACGTTGGGCGAAATCCTAGAGTCGAGGATGCTAGATGAAAGTTCTAGGGGTTGGAGACACCAGGCGGAAGACTCGATGGGTCGGGGATCAGATGGCTAGCATGAAGTCCTGATGTCTTAGACGCTGAGAAAAAGTCTAAACAATTTAGAAGACCGGTCTAGTAAAAAGTAATCTCTTCTGAGAGGAGTAGGTAAGGACTATTGGTGCGGTTAGCACTAACGGTCTGACTCAAGTTTTGATGAATGACAAAATAGGTTAAGTTAGTTTCATTGTTATCTAACACTCTAAATGAGTGTGCAGGAGAAGCCCTGACAGGTCGACGGGCTGACCTGATGTCTGGCACAAAACCCAGCTAGGTTGACGGGTTGATCGGATAGCTGGCACGAAGTCTAAATGCGTCGACGGGCTGACCAGATATTTTGGCATGAAGTCCAGCTAGGTCGACAGGCTGACAGATAGCTAGCACAAAGTCCAGACGGGTCGAAGGGCTAACCGAGTGTCTGGCAGGTAAGTGAAGGTAAGTCACTGGAGGGGAGTGACTGTGAGGACGCGTTCCTGGGAAGGGAACATTAGGTGTCGATCCGACTTAGATCCATTTCGGATATCTAAGTCGAGATCGTGACTAGATTCCGATCTCGAAGAGACGGAATCTAATTACCATTCTGGTGCGGGCCTTGGAGTAGGAGTCAACAAAGGCTCTGAACCAAGTAAAACGACCTTGTTAGCATTGTGTTTTCATTTTTCCGCTGCCTACTCTATATGCCGAAAGTTTTAAATCGCTATTCACCCCCCTCTAGCGAAACTCATCGATCCAACAAGTGGTATCAGAGCAGGTACCGCTCTGATTTGGTGCAACCACCAATCAAGACAGGAGTGAAATTCCTTTTTATTTTTTTTTGGTTCATTTTTTTCTTCTTTCAGTTTTTTTTGTAATATTCCAAACTAGTATTATTACCTTTTTAGAATTTTTTTTGTTGCAATTTAATCTGAATTGGTGCGACACCAATTCAGTTGATTTCTTTTTTTTATTCCACACTGCTAATCCAAGATCAAGTCTTGGGACCCCTCGTCTATTTGTTTAATTGTGTGCAGGTTAAAAAATGTCTCAAGTTGAAGGGTTCAACACAGTATGTCCTCCCCCTATTCAACGGGGACAATTTCCCCTACTGGAAGAATCAGATGGAGGTCTACTTGAAAACAGATTTCGACCAATGGTTCAGCGTCACCATAGGCTACAAGGTGCCGGTTGACAACTCCGGAATTCCACTGGACCCAGAACAGTGGACTCCGGACATGAAGAAAAAAGTGTCAACAAACTTCAAAGCACTTAACACGCTACAATGCTGACTGACGAAGGAAGAGTTGAACTGGGCAGGATCGCATCAAAAAGCTAAAGAGTTATGCGACATGCTGATCGAACTACACGAAGGAACAAGCGATACCAAGGTAATGAAACGCGACCTTCTTTTAAACATATTATTTAATATTAATATACAGGAAGGAGAAACGGTGAGTCAGCTTCATGCGAGGATCAAAGACATCCTCAACGGACTCCACGTGATAGGACATCAAATGGAGAATCACGATCTAATCAAGTATGCGTTAAACACTTTTCCACGTAATACTTTGTGGGCATCTATCGTGGATGCCTACAAAATTTCAAAAACATTATCTAAGTTAAAATTAGATGAATTATTTTTTGAATTAGAATTACATGAGAAAACTAACGCCGGGACTGAGAAAGGTATCGCCTTATTTGTAGGTTCCTCCAAGGAAAAACGAAGACCAAGTTTGAACATGAAGATGAGTCTGACCAGGATTCTGAAGATGAAGAGTACCTGGTGAACCTGGTAAGGAAAATGTTCACCAGGAGAAAGAAGACCTTCAGCAAAAAGGACCTGCAGAAGATCAACTCCCCAACCGAACCAAGGAACGTGACTTGCTTCGGGTGCAACAAGAAGGGCCACTACAAGAACGACTGCCCGAGATTGAAAAGCGACAAGATGAAGACATCCAAGAAGAAAGCTCTCAAAGCAACGTGGGACGACTAGTCCTCAGAAGAATCAGAGGCCGAAAACCAGAAGCACCAGAGTCACCTCGCATTGATGGCCCTCAAAGCAGAGTCGGAGGATGAATCGGAAGACGGGTCCGAACCCGAATCGAGCCACGAGTCCATAATCGTTTCCGAAGGTCCCGAAGATATATACTTTAATTTGAATAGAAAGTTCTTTAAAATTATTGCATGTTTTAATAGGAAATTAATTACAATATAAAATGAAAACAAATTGCTCCTTGAGGAGAATCAAAACCTCAAGGAACAAATCATAAATCCAACACAAGACCTGTAACGACCACCCTTCTCACTACTCTCTAAAGGTGTCCGTTACGTAACTACTATAGACTCTTACTTAACTAGTGTAACAAACTGTACTTAATTTTTCCAGAAAACTTAAAATTTTGTCAGAGTATATGCAGTTCAACAGGACTAAAATACAATACAATACTCCAAAAATGAACATGCACATATATATCATAATAACAGAAACATATGAAACTATATCTCCATGCAAACACCAAAAGAAGGTACTTACTAAACTGAATTCATCTTAGCATGCAATCTAAAACAAAAATAATCTCAAATGACATGGAACTTAAGGTACAATCTCAAATGTTTCTTAGCCGCTAAAACACGAAAACTTAATAATGCCCCAAGTCTCTCCCATAGTCCTGGCATCACACATCCTTCTGCACCTCCTTGTCGCCTTCCTTTTCTATAACTTTTCCTTTCCTTTATCTGCAGTAAGAGAAAATGCAAACTATAAGCAAAATACTTAGTAAGCGTTGTCTAACTCACAAAAACTCGAATGTGCATATAAATACAGAAATGCTAAAACTGAATCTGTAAGAAGAAAACTATTCATGCTCATCTAGTAGCAAAGCACTAAAATTTGCATACTCATGATATACAAGAATAAAACTGCATGCTGGAAGACAAGGCTAATCATGCTCAATAAACTAATCAGGAAACAAATAAAACTAATACTGCATGCTTTGAATTAAAAGAAACTAAACTTGCTGACTCTAAACATAAGTGAAGCTTGTTTCATTTGTTCCAAAACTTATACTTTAATACTTCAAAATAATAATCAACTTCTCTTGGGCCCAAGCATAGTACCAAAGTACGCTCCCTAATAGAGACTGTGGTAGCTAGTCACAAGTCCTACGAGGGTAAAGACTTTGGTCTTACCAGGGCCAAGACCTTGAAATTGGTCACCTGAATTTGTTTAACGACAACCTTGGAAGTCGGGTACTAGCCTTTTCAAAGTAAAATATCTTAATTACTTCTTCTTTAAATGTCTTGACATTTTAACAAGCACCTTGTGTGCCAAAATCCCTAAAGTCTTGACTTTGGGATTTACTTAAGGCCTTGGCCTTCTTCTTTCTTTTCTTTATCTTGCTTATACTTGTTAATGCCTCTATTAAAAGGATGTCTCATACAAAACTGCACTAAAATGCTTATTAACACTGCACTGAAATGCTTAACAGAATTACATGGAAATACTTAATAAAACTGTCCTGAAATGTTTAACAGAATTACATGGAAATACTTAATAAAACTATACTGAAATGCTTATTAAAACTGCACTAAAACTAAATCTGCATACAAGCTTAATCAATTCTACATACAAGCTTAATCAAATATGCATACAAGCTTAATCAAAATTCTGCACTATAAGCTTAATCAAATCTGTCTACCACACTAACTAACTTCTGCTGGTTAAAAGATTAACGACACAGGGCTGTTCTTGCCCGTGAAAACACAAATGGACACAAAAATCTTATACTTCATAGGGATGTTATTCAACACAAAAATTAAATCTATTTAAGGTCCCAAGCAACCAAAGAAACAACATGCTACACATAGTTATGCAACACTAAAAAAAAATCTGTTAAAGCTTGATACCTATGTAAAGCTTATACTTCTATAGAGCAATAGAGATCCTTAGGCATGTTACATTCATGATTCAAACTGAAATACTACACTATAAACTCAAATCGAGAGCTACAATTATCCCTCTACTCAGTGTTACGGTAGGGAAACAAAAGGACAATGCATACTTGAAACCAATTACAAAGTCTGAAGGAAAATCCGAGCATACCACAGCAGAAATGCTAAGAGGAAATAAACCTTGGTCTCTCTTAATTATAGCTACTCATAAACACCTAATGAATTTAATAAAGCACACATTCTTATAGCAACAGATCTTAGGGTTTTCATATGGCAACGAAATCCTTCAAGCATGCTTCAACCGAAAATACAAATTTACCTTTCTTTGTTCTCTTTTGAGATTTACTGCAGGAAATTCAAAAGCCACAAACTCTACCGAAAACACAGAATGAAATCGAGATTCGAAAAACACTCTTATTGCAGGTGAGAAACGCTTACTTTGCTCCTTGGACTCACAACCGAACAAGGAGGCAGCTAGGGCTTCGGAAAAACTCGCGCTCTCGACCTCTGCTTCGTGCTTATGGCTCCTCCTCGACGAGAGGACCTCGTATTGGTGAAGAACTCCCGGAGTTAGCCACTCGTAGGCCGCCGGAAACGATGCCCTAAGCCCCGGCTTCGTTTTCGCTCGAGCAGAGACGGCGCACGCAGAAGAGAAAAGGAGAGAAGGAATTAGGTTTTTCGGAAACAATTCAAGTTCTCCTCTTAATACCTAATTATCTCCGTTAACAACTACCCTTAAAATATATTTCGTCCCTTATTTGATCAGCATCGGCCGCTTGGGCACTTGGTCAGCCGGATTCACTTAAGAGTTGGCTCGGCTGGAGGTCTCCAGTTCAAATCTCGGCTTGGACATTATTTTTGTCGAAACTTCTTTCGTTTAGTAAAAATACCAAACGACCTCCAAAAATTACATAAAAATACTCTAAATTTTTTTTAAATCTCTAGAATATTTTTATAGCATTTCTAAATATTTTTAAATACTATTAAGACTCGAAATGATGAAATTTGGGTTGTTACAATTCCCCATACCTTATAAAAAGTTCGTCCTCGAACTTAGAATAACTCTGGATATTTCTGTCTCATGCTGTCCTCACGCTCCCACGTAACTTCCTCGTGCTTCTGATTCTGCCAGATGACCTTCACTAGTGGTGCTTCTTTGTTCCTTAGTCTCTTAACTTCTCTGTTCACTATCTGTGTAGGTCTGCTCTCATAGCTAAGATCCTCCTGGATCTGCACTGACTGAGGCTGAATCACTTGGCTAGGGTCGTGGAGACACTTCTTTAATATGGAGACATGAAATACATTATGTATTGTTGACATGTCTTGAGGTAAGTCCAGCTTGTATGCTACCTTCCCAATCCTTTCTGTGATCAGGTAGGGTCCCACCTAGTGGGGACTTAACTTGCCCTTCTTGCCAAATCTCATCACCCCCTTCATCGGAGCAACCTTGAGAAAAACTGAATCCCCTACTTGGAACTCAAGTGGCCTACGGCGTGTGTCAGCATAACTTTTCTGTCTACTCTGGGCAGTCTCAATTCTCTATCTGATCTTCTGGATAGCCTGAGTGGTCTCATCTATCATCTCTGTCTGGATGCCCAACTCTACTTCCATTTCTTTTCTTTCACCTGCATCTTGCCAGCAAATGGGTGATCTGCACTTCCTGCCATATAACGCCTCATAAGGTGTCATCTTGATGGTGACCTGATAGCCATTGTTGTAGGCAAACTCAGCTAAGCATAGATACTTGCACCAACTTCCCTTGAAATCTAGTGCACAAGCTCTGAGCATATCTTCTAAAATCTGATTTACTCGCTCTGTCTGTCCATCAGTCTGAGGATGGAAGGCTGTGCTGAACTTGAGCTTGGTGCCTAGTGCATTCTGAACACACTCCCATAAGTGAGAGGTGAAACACCCATCTCTATCAGAAACAATAGATTTAGGGACTCCGTGAAGTCTGATCACCTCCTTAACATATAGTTGTGCCAACTACTCTATAGAGTGGGATACTTTGATGGCTAGAAAATGAGCAGACTTGGTCAATCGGTCCACTATTACCCATATCGCATCATATCCATTCGTGGTTCTTGGAAGACCTATTATAAAGTCCATGGATATTTGTTCCCACTTCCATTCTGGTATTGGGAGAGGTTGTAACATTCCTCCTGGTCTCTGGTGTTCTGCTTTGACTCTCTGGCATGTCAGGCAGGTACCGACATACTTTGCAACATCTCTTTTGAGTCCAGACCACCATAATCTCTGTTTCATATCCTGATACATCTTGGTGGAACCAGGATGCATGGAGTAAGGTGTACTATGAGCTTCTTCTAAAATTTTCTTTCTCAGTTCTTCATCATTGGGGACACAAAGGTGGTTCCCCTGATAAAGAATTCCACTGTCTGATACTCGAAACTCTGTATCTTCTTCTTTTTGTATCTCTTGCTTGATCTTCTGGATATCTGGATCTTCACTTTGCTTTCTCTGTATATCCTCAAGTAAGGTTGACTCTAAGGTTAATGCAGAGAGTTGCTCATAAATAACTTCAAGTCCGAAATCTGACAACTCCTTCTGCAGTGGCAGGGCTAATGATGACAAAGACATCAGGAATGCACTGGATTTTCTGCTTATTACATTTGCCACTTTGTTAGCTTTGCCTGGGTGGTAGAGGATTTCACAGTCATAATCTTTGACCAACTCCAGCCACCTGCGTTGTCTCATGTTTAAGTCTTTCTGGGTGAAGAAATACTTTAAACTCTGATGGTCTGTGAAGATTCTGCACTGGACTCCATACAAGTAGTGTCGCCAGAGTTTCAGTGTAAAGACCACAGCTGCCAGCTCAAGATCATGAGTGGGGTAGTTTTTCTCATAGTCTTTGAGTTGTCTGGAAGCATAAGCTATAACTTTTCCTTCTTGCATGAGTACAACTCCTAGGCCCATCTTGGAAGCATCACTGTAGATGTCAAAACTCTTGTCACTTTCTGGAACTATCAGGATGGGAGCACTGGTCAGTCTCTTCTTTAGCTCTTGGAAACTCTGCTCACATTTGTCTGACCATTCAAACTTCTTGTCCTTCCTCGTTAGGGCTGTTAGTGGAGAGGCTATCTTGGAAAAGTCCTCCACAAATTTTCTGTAATACCCAGCTAAACCAAGGAAACTTCTGATCTCTCTAACGTTCTTGGGCCTATGCCAATTATTGACTGCCTCTATCTTGGCAGGATCCAGTTGGATGCCTTCTTTAGAAATAATGTGACCTAGAAACGCCACCTGATTTAACCAAAACTCGCACTTCGAGAATTTGACATAAAGCTGTTTTTGTTGTAGGGTCTGCAGGACTATTCTCAAGTGCGTGTCATGCTCCTTTGGGGTTCTAGAATAAACTAGAATGTCGTCGATGAACACGATGACAAATTTGTCAAGGTATTCTCTGAACACTCTGTTCATCAAGTCCATGAAGACTGCAGGTGCATTAGTCACACCAAAAGACATGACTACTAACTCATAGTGTCTGTATCTGGTCGTGAAAGCTGTTCTGGGTATATCACTTTCCTTCACTTTCAACTGATGGTACCTAGAGCGTAGGTCTATCTTGGAGAACACTGTTGCCCCTTTCAATTGATCAAATAAGTCGTCGATTCTGGGCAGTGGGTACTTGTTCTTGATTGTCACTTGATTCAGAGCCCTATAATCTATGCACATCCGCATAAATCCATCCTTCTTCTTGACAAACAACACAGGAGCTCCCCATGGCGAATGACTAGGGTGGATGAAGCCTTTGTCAAGCAGCTCCTGAAGTTGTTCTTGTAACTCTTTCAGCTCTGCTGGAGACATGCGGTATATAGCTTTTGAAATTGGACCGGTACCAGGAACCAATTCAATTTCAAACTCCACTTCTCTATTGGGAGATAGTCCAGGTAGCTCTTCTGGGAATACCTCTGGATACTCACAGACTACCCGAACATCTTCTTGCTTTGGTCTTTCTTGTTCTTCCTTTTATTACCCTTGCCCTTCCAATTCTGATCACTTGACTGGGGTCTCTGATTTCCCACTGTCTTGTCTTCTATCTTGACTGGCTTGAGTTGCGTTTGTTGTGCCTTGATGCTGATCAGATAGTGCTCAGCGACTAATGCTCTGCTGACTAGCTCTTCGCCAGTCTGGGGCTGGTGAGTTCCACTACTCACATTAAGTGCTATCACTGGTCTCAGCATCCTGAGCATCAGTCTGACTCGTTCCTTCTCCGTACTTACTAGCTCTGGGCAGAGGCGAGCTAGCCTGTTGAACCTCTTGACTGCTTCTTCCACTGACAGATCACCTTGTCTGAATTCTATAAACTCCTCATAATGCTTGTTGGTGATTCGTTGACGGAAGAATTCTTCGTAAAACTCCTCCTCGAAGTCAGCCCAATTCATCTGATTGACTACTCTCTTGCTCTTAACTCTCTCCCACCATATACGAGCATCTCCAGCCAGGCAAGAGGTGGCACACTTGACCTTCTCGACTTCTGGCGAGTCAAGAAGCTCCATTGTGCTCTCTTGTGTCTTGAACCAAGCATGAGCATCCCAAGGCTCAGTCATGCCTGAGAAGTTTTCTGGTTTCAGCTTCAGCCACTGGATAAGGTATGCTTCTTGCCTTTGAGGTGCTGTGGTGACTTCCTGAGAAACTGGAGGGTCCTCAGTCACCAATGGAGTCCCCACATTTATGGTTGGAGGAGTGAGAGGAACTGGCTGCTGATTGGCCATCAGATTGGCAATCACTTGTTGTTGCTCTGCCACTTGTCTCTGGAGTTGAGCAACAACTTCAAAAAGATTGGTCTCAATTGTACTAGGCTCCTCGTTCTCCTGAGCTCGGTTCTCAGTACGAGTGGTACGGGGACGCCCTATAAAATATCGAGAAATAGGCGGATATTAATAAGGGAATTTTCCGGAATTTTTGGAAATTTTTCGGGAATTTTTCGGGGCTCGTACGGACGAGTTGGCGGGGATAAAAACAGGGTCCGAAAAAGCCTGTTTAGGCTACCCATTTAAGTGAGGAAAAGATTTATTTAATTATTTCTTTTTTTCCTTTTTCTTATTTGTTTTCTTTCCCTCGCCGTTTCCCTCTTCCCCGAGCCCCTTCTCTCGCGCCGACGCCTACCCTAACTGCCCACGGCAGTTTTCCTTCCCTCTCGCGACAAATCCCTCGGCCACTTCCTTTTCTCCTTTTCTTCCTCCCGAGCCGCACCCCTCGGTGCCCTAGCCGAGCTCACCGACGCCGCTGCCTCCCTCTCCCCTCCTCTGGTCCGACGAGACACCGCCGACCGCAACACACAGAGCTGACCTGTTCTTCTGTGCTCAGCCCGCGACACTCATCTCACGGCCTTACCCCTTCTCCTGTGCCCTAGTGTCGACGCCACCGTCGACCACCCGGAGCCCGGGCCTTGCCGACGCCGCTGGTTTTCCCCCTTCTCTGTGCCCTAGCTCCCTGGTTTGAGGTCCTCTGCCGTGCCTTAGATCGCCGGGAGTCGAGAGTCGCCGTCGCACAAAGCAGTGTCGGCCACCAGATCTGTTCCGAGACCCCCTCACTCTCGATCACCCCTGCGCCAACAACTGTGCCCTATCACTGCTTTGCGGCCTCTTCCGTGCCCTAGTTCCGGCCGTTGTAGCCACCAACAGCTACCTCTGATCCAGAACTGGTGAGTTTGTTAATTAAGCTGTGGTTGATATTAGATTTGGAGGAATTGGGTAGCATTTGTTTTTGTATAGGTTTGTAGAGGTTGAGTTTTGATTTGTGTTACTAACTGGAAGTGATGGGTTCTGGCAGTGAGACCTGTTCTCGGTAGCAAGTTGTCTCTGCTGTGGGTCTATTGGGCTATCAAGAATTTCTGCTGTAGATAGGAGAAGGGAAGGTAAGGAGTTAAGCATTTTATATATGCTATGAATCATTGTTTGATTTAATTATGTTAGATAGTTGTTCATGTGCAGATGGATTTAGGTTTATGTGTTGATTCGGGTTTTTGCTCTAATTTAGGGTTGGAGAGTTTATTTAACTAATTATAAGAATTTAGTTAAGTAAAAGTATATCTATTGGTATTACAGGACTTTGACGCGAGACGAGCATCTCGACGTCGTATTTGGATCATATTTGGACATTTCTATTGGAGGCGGGTACTTTTGACTTTTTTTGTCTTTGATATGCTTAGTAATGGAATTAACATGTTGCATTAATTGTGTTTCTTATCTGTTTCGGTTAATCACTACCCAAATCTTGGTACGTGCTTGATTGATTGATTGATTTGCATCTCATGTATATTTTACTTGTTTATACATGCTTATAGGGGGTAGTGATATACCATGCTTCACCATGTTCAGGACCTAGGTTTTTATACCTTCTGTGTACCTTTGATTCGATATGATTCGTTGACCTAGGGTGCACTTTTCTATATATATGGATTAGGTCAGGATGTTTATATGGTTATTGCCATGCATCATTTGCATGATTGCATCTTTGTCGATAGTCCGCTCCATTATTGTTGAGCACATCGCCATTACATGGATCTGCACACACCACCACTCATGGGTTAGTGGTCGATTCAAGCAGTGTGTTGCAGCGGGGACTCTGTTAGGCACCGTTGGTCGCTCATGGGTAGTGTGACTGCAGTGGCAGGGATTCCTCCCGTCATCGTGTACCGGAGTTGAGCATTCCCCATCTATGATTTGGGGTAGGAGGATAGGTGTACTCACAAGATCCCGTCCACTCGGTCACTCATCGGGAGTAGTGACGACAGAGTGCACGGTTGTCACATCTCTACCCACTCGGCCTCACTATTGTGTGTGAGATGATCGATTGGCCGGGGGTGACCAGGGCGCATCATTGGCATCATATGCATGATGCATTTATTGTTGTGTTTGTGTTTGCTGCATTTATATGCTGCATATTATTTGGATACCTATGTTTGACATGCATACAGGATTTCCTTATCCTCGGACTGTTTGACCTTATACTCAGACCTGGTTAGTACAGTATACTGTTACGCATGCATTTTATCTTTCTTATCAGGAGACTGTACGCATGATTAGTGCTAGGTGTTGTTTCTTTACTTTGCATATCAATTGTACCTGCTGAGTGTTGGACTCACCTCGCCTCCATTGTTGATATTTTCAGGTTGATGCTGTCAGGAGGGAGTTCCAGTCGCTGGTCCCCACAGCACGTAGTGCTACTCCTGTGTTGGTTTTTGAGTTGTTGTTTTATTTTAACTTTTTGTTATGGATTTATTTACTTATGGACATGGTATAGATTTTATTATATCGATGGATTTGGATTTGGTTTTTATTCTACTACATGCCTGCCTGGATGGCAGAAGAGGTGAGTTCGTCGGATTTGAGCTTTACGAGTGTAGTGGAGTAGGGTGGATTTCGAGTCAGAGTATTATTTTACTGTTTAATTATCTTAACTGCGTGGTTGTGACAGCCAGAGGCTGAATAGATTATATATAACTGCGTGGTGATGTTTTATTTTGTTGTTATTATTCCAGCGCTGAGGTATTTGTGAGATGTAGAAAAGTTTCAGATTGTCCACCGTACAGGGGAGATGCTGCCGAAATTTTCTCGGACAGGGACTCCTCTGGGGCGTGACAATTTAGTGGTATCAGAGCACAGTTTTACGATCTTTTGTTTCGTATTTTGGATTTTCGGGATTTATCTGATACCAATTTATTTGGTATCAGAGCGGGTTATGATACCTGCTTTCGGTGTTCTGGAGATTTATCGGATACCTGTTGTTGGTATTCTGGATATTTGGGTTAGCCAGGTTTGCGAGTCAAACTGGGCATTTTCGGATTTCGATATGGTTATGTTTCGGATTTCCGTTTTGGATTTATAATATTCTCGTTTCGAATTTTGAGGTCAAATTGGGAACTGGACAGCGACATCTCCAGACAACAAATATGTATGTTGTTATTCTATGATTTTATACTTGTAGTAATATCGTAATTTAATTTAAAGATATGAGGCGATCCACACGTATTCTGCGAGGCGTGGTCTTTGGGACGACCACGTGGAGGACCACGGATCTCTGGATATGCGAGATGCCCATCGTTAGTGAGCCCGCTACGATGACACTCAGACTCGGGAAGGAGCATCGGGCTCTCAAATTCCGATAGCTCCTGTAGAGATACCTACTTTGGCCACACCGACGGTATCCATTCCTACCTGTTACCGTACCATCAGGAGTACCATTGGTGTACTCGACATCGCTCGATGCACACAGCCAGATTCAAGACCACCGCCACATGGACCTGGTGTGCACCCGACACGGACACTGTACCCCGGTGCCTACAGATGGCAGTGCACCATATCAGTACCTTTTCTACGTACTCCATGCCACCACTTTTGTCCCCCAGGCAGTACCACCGACGGCTTATGCTCCAGTATATAAGCACCGGGAGTTCCTCCTCCGGTCTATTCCACGATACCACCTGTATCGCCAGTTCTTGCAGCCGTCCTGACACAACTCACTGATATTGTCGCTGCACGAGCTAGGATTCCAGCACTAGCTGAGTCGATGAAGACTCGTTTCACTCTTTTCCGCGGAGATCTCGATCCGAGTATGGCTCTGTCATGGATAGAGACTTTGGAGCAGACTTTCTTCTATATGGCTTGCTCCGAGTGGGAGAAAGCAGAGCTGGCTGCTTACCATTTGCGGGATGAAGCTAATGCCTGGTGGGTTACTCAGCGTTCTATTATTGGTGAGCGCAACGTCACATGGACCAGGTTCAGAGAGGCTTTTGAGAGCCATTTCTTTCCACTGTCCTATCAGATGGCTCGCCGACAGGATTTTATGAGCCTGAGGCGGAATAATCGCTCAGTGACCGAGTATAATACTGAATTCCTCCGGTTGGCTCAGTTTTGTCCAGAGTTAGTTGCGGAGGACAGAACTCGCATGATGCAGTTTATACAGGGATTGGATGGTTATCTGCATGTACAGCTTGCCGGATTAGGGATTTCATCTTACTCTGATGCATTGAATCGAGCTTTGATGATAGAGTTAGCTCGGCAGACAGCATATCCGGACAGAAAAGCATCTGGTCGACATCGAGCGGTCCGCGGACTCGAGCGGCAGTGACGCCTCGAGTAGTCGCAGACAGTCGGTCGAGTATTCAGGGCGCCTCGTAGGCCTCGAAATCGGGCGATGCGTCTTGGGACGCTCACGGTTTTCTCGTGAGCCGGCAACCACCTTCGGTGATACTCATTGTTTCAGATGTGGATCCGAGATCACCTCACCCCAGCTTGCTCTCTGGGACAGTCAGGTTGCAAACTGCCGGGGCACCAGAGCCGAGATTGTCAGCTGAAGGCTCAGCACACGACTTCCGGAGGGTCAGGTCAGAGGGGACAGTCTAGTCAATCAGGGGCATATCGAGGAGGGCAGAAAGCCCAACCCTCACAGCGTCAACAGGGAGCAGCTCCCTCCGCAGCAGCATTTGGCATGCTTGGACAGGAGTACTCCAGTGCTTCTGTAGCACCCCAGAGTTTTGCTCCAGGACCTTATTATCCGACTCAGGGGCAATATCAGACTCAGTCCCAGCCAGCTGCATAGTATCAGTCACCATTCTCTCAGTCTTATCTGGCACATAGTCCAGCAGCGCCTCAATGGCAGGCTTCTGCCCAGCCGCAGCAGCCGCTGGCAGTGTTACCACCTCCTCCTCCGCCAGAGACTGGTCGTGTTCATGCTATTACCAGAGAGGATGCTCAGCGGGCTGACGGATCCGTTTTCCGCAGTACGATTTTCATTTATGCATTTTCCGCTGATATTTTGATTGATACTGGTAGTTCGCATTCTTTTATATCCCGTACCTTTATGCGGGAGATTGGTAGATTACCTACTGTTAGACTGCAGCGGTTGACCGTCTCCTTATCGTCCGGTGATACTTTAGACGTCACCCAAGAGGTCAGAGGTTGCCCGTTAGACTTTGGCAACATGATACTTACGGTAGATCTTCTAGTATTGGAGATGGTCGAGTTTGATGTCATACTTGGCATGGATTGGCTGGCAGTATATCATGCTACCATTGATTGCCAGAGGAGGGTGGTCACCTTCCAGCCTCCGAACCAACCCTCGTGGAGTTTCACTGGCATTAGAGACGGCAGCATCTCACGGCTATCACGATTTTCTATTATCTCCGATTAGTACTGAAGACAGTAGTAATTCGCAGCTCTCTGACGTTCCTGTAGTCCGGGAGTACCCAGATGTATTTCCAGAGGAGCTACCTGGTTTGCCTCCCAGAAGGCCAGTGGAGTTCGCTATTGAGCTGATTCCGGGAACCGCGCCGACATCGAAAGCTCCGTATCGTATGGCACCAAAAGAGTTGAACGAGCTGAAGGTTCAACTCCAGGAGCTTTTAGACAAGGGATTTATTCGCCCTAGTGTTTCACCGTGGGGTTCTCCAGTTCTGTTTGTCAAGAAAAAGGATGGTACTATGAGATTGTGTATTGACTACAGGCAACTGAATGCAGTGACCATCAGAAATAAATATCCAGTACCACGGATTGAGGATTTGTTTGATAAGCTCAGAGGTACTTCAGTGTATTCTAAGATTGATCTGCGATCCGGATATCATCAGCTGAGAGTCAGAGACTCAGATATTCAGAAGACAGCGTTCCGTACCAGATACGGTCATTATGAGTTTTTGGTAATGCCATTTGGGCTTACCAATGCTCCAGCGGTGTTTATGGACTTGATGAACCGCATTTTTCTTGAGTATCTGGATCAGTTTGTTATCGTTTTCATTGATGACATATTGGTCTACTCGTATTCCGAGGAGGAGCATGCACAGCATCTTCGTATAGTCTTGGAGATTCTTAGACGACATCAGCTGTACGCGAAGTTCAGCAAGTGTGCATTCTGGTTATCCTCAGTTGGTTTTCTTGGACATGTGGTTTCTAGCAAAGGTATTTCGGTTGATCCTCAGAAGATCGAGGCTGTCACCAGTTGGGAGCAGCAGTTTTTCGGGATTGGCTGGATATTACCGACATTTTGTCTAGGGCTTCTCGCGTATTGCTATGCCGCTTACCCGGAAAGGCGTGAAGTTCATATGGTCCGAGGATTGTGAACCAGGAGCTGGAGCGGAGATTAGTGTCGGCTCCAGGTTTGGTTTTACCTTTTGGAGAGGATGGATTTGTACTATACACCTCTTCAGGGTTGGGCGCTGTTCGATGCAGACGCCAGAGTAGTCTCTTATGCTTCTCGCAGTTGAAGGAGCATGAGAAGAATTACCAGTTCATGACCGGAGTTGGCCATCATCTTTGCTCAAGCTTTGGCGTCATCATTTATACGGTATCACATTTGAGATTCTCACGATCATAAGAGTCTCAAATATATTTCACCCAGGAGCTCCGACAGAGGAGATGGATGGAGTTCTGAAGGACTACGATTGTACCATTAGCTATCACCGTGGAAAGCTAATGTGGTTGCAGATGCACTGAAGTCCAGAGGACTTTGGCTTGCCACCGACTTGACTTGATTCAGGTTTCTGAGTTAGATCTTGAGGAGCAGACCGAGTAGGGTATTCTTGTTACCATGGTTGCTCACGTCGATCGGACGAGGATCAGAGGCATGTGGTGATCGATTTGCAGCTCATCGCCAGCCGATAGCTTCCGGCGCAGACCGAGTTCACACGAGGCGAGGAGGGTGTTATATACTTCCGAGGCGCATTATGCATACCTCGGTCTCATCCGGTCTTACAGGAGCTACTACAGAGGCACATCGTTCTCGATTCTGATCCATCCAGCGGAACCCGTATGTATCGAGACTTGAGGCGTTCCTATGGTGGAACAGTATGAAGAAAGACATCATGATTTCGTAGCTAGATGTCTTGTGTGTCAGCAGGTGAAGGCTGAACTTACTTCCGCGGATTCCTATTCCTGAGCGGAAGTGGGATCACATTACCATGGACTTTGTGGTAGGATTGCCGAGGACACGGCGAGGCCATGACGGGTAATCGTAGATCGATTAACCAAATCCGCGCACTTTAGCGATTCGGAGGACCGATTCCCTGGCATATCTGTATTGTCGAGAGATTATCAGACTACATGGTGTTCCATTGAGTATCATTTGGATAGAGATCCACGGTTCACGCCTCGTTTGGCAGAGTCTGCAGCCTTGGGTACACAGCCTGCCGTCAAGATCTGACCTTCCATCCACGCGGATGGGCAAATCGAGGCGGACTATTCAGACTTTAGAGGACCGCTGAGGTCATGTGTTATGGATTTTGGAGGCGGTTGGGAGGACCATCTGCCGTTAGTAGAGTTTGCTTACAACAACGGCTTCCATTCGGCTATCCGGATGGCACCGTTTGAGGCGTTGTATGGTAGACCTTGGACCCGTCCTCGGATGAGGTTGGAGAGGCCCGATTGTTGGGACCTCATAGAGTTCAGCAGATGCGAGTTGGTCCGTACTATTAGGCGGAGGATGTCGAGGCGCAGGACCGCCGGAAGAGTTATGCTGATCGGAGACGCAGACCACTAGAGTTCTCTGTTGGCGACCATGTATTGCGAGTTTCACCCACGAAGGGTGAAGAGATTTGGCCTCAGAGGTAAGCTAGCAGTACATTGGTCCCTTCGAGATCTTGGAGAGGATCGAGCGGTAGCTTACCGACCGGCTCGCAGGCGTTCACTATGTGTTCCACGTGTCGATGTTGAGGAGATACGTGCCCGCTGGCAGATATTCCAGTTCCAGTTCAGCCTGACATTACTTATGAGGAGGTTCCGGTACGGATTCTCGACCGGAAAGAGCGTCAGTTGCGGAACAAGACTATCCGGCTGGTTAAAGTCGGATGGCAGCATCATTCAGATGAGGAGGCTACTTGGGAGCTCGAGGATACGATCCGAGCTTGATATCCCCATCTTTTCACTTGAGGTATGTGATTTATTTACCGTTCAGCATTTATACTCTATATCTGTTGTTAGTACTTGCTGATGGTAGATAACGAAATTTGGGGACCAAATTTTTACTAGTGGGGGAGAATGTAAAATACCGGGAAATAGGCGGATATTAATAAGGGAATTTTCCGGAATTTTTAGAAATTTTTCGGGAATTTTTCGGGGCTCGTACGGACGAGTTGGCGGGGATAAAAACAGGGTCCGAAAAAAGCCTATTTAGGCTACCCATTTAAGTGAGGAAAAGATTTATTTAATTATTTCTTTTTTTCCTTTTTCTTATTAGTTTTCTTTCCCTCGCCGTTTCCCTCTTCCCCGAGCCCCTTCTCTCGCACCGACGCCTACCCTAACTGCCCACGGCAGTTTTCCTTCCCTCTCGCGACAAATCCCTCGGCCACTTCCTTTTCTCCTTTTCTTCCTCCCGAGCCGCACCCCTCGGTGCCCTAGCCGAGCTCACCGACGCCGCTGCCTCCCTCTCCCCTCCTCTGGTCCGACGAGACACCGCCGACCGCAACTCACAGAGCCGACCTGTTCTTCTGTGCTCAGCCCGCGACACTCATCTCACGGCCTTACCCCTTCTCCTGTTCCCTAGTGTCGGCGCCACCGTCGACCACCCGGAGCCCGGGCCTTGCCGACGCCGCTGGTTTTCCCCCTTCTCTGCACCCTAGCTCCCTGGTTTGAGGTCCTCTGCCGTGCCTTAGATCGCCGGGAGTCGAGAGCCGCCGTCGCACAGAGCAGTGTCGGCCACCAGATCTGTTCCGAGACCCCCTCACTCTCGATCACCCCTGCGCCAACAACTGTGCCCTATCACTGCTTTGCGGCCTCTTCCGTGCCCTAGTTCCGGCCGTTGTAGCCACCAACAGCTACCTCTGATTCAGAACTGGTGAGTTTGTTAATTAAGCTGTGGTTGATATTAGATTTGGAGGAATTGGGTAGCATTTGTTTTTGTATAGGTTTGTAGAGGTTGAGTTTTGATTTGTGTTACTAACTGGAAGAGATGGGTTCTGGCAGTGAGACCTGTTCTCGGTAGCAAGTTGTCTCTGCTGTGGGTCTATTGGGCTATCAAGAATTTCTGCTGTAGATAGGAGAAGGGAAGGTAAGGAGTTAAGCATTTTATATATGCTATGAATCATTGTTTGATTTAATTATGTTAGATAGTTGTTCATGTGCAGATGGATTTAGGTTTATGTGTTGATTCGGGTTTTTGCTCTAATTTAGGGTTGGAGAGTTTATTTAACTAATTATAAGAATTTAGTTAAGTAAAAGTATATCTATTGGTATTACAGGACTTTGACGCGAGACGAGCATCTCGACGTCGTATTTGGATCATATTTGGACATTCCTATTGGAGGCGGGTACTTTTGACTTTTTTTGTCTTTGATATGCTTAGTAATGGAATTAACATGTTGCATTAATTGTGTTTCTTATCTGTTTCGGTTAATCACTACCCAAATCTTGGTACGTGCTTGATTGATTGATTGATTTGCATCTCATGTATATTTTACCTGTTTATACATGCTTATAGGGGGTAGTGATATACCATGCTTCACCATGTTCAGGACCTAGGTTTTTATACCTTCTGTGTACCTTTGATTCGATATGATTCGTTGACCTAGGGTGCACTTTTCTATATATATGGATTAGGTCAAGATGTTTATATGGTTATTGCCATGCATCATTTGCATGATTGCATGCTGTGCGATAGTCCGCTCCATTATTGTTGAGCACATCGCCAGTTACATGGATCTGCACACACCACCACTCATGGGTTAGTGGTCGATTCAGGCAGTGTGTGTTGCAGCAGGGACTTTGTTTGGCTCCGTTGGTCCGCTCATGGGTAGCGTGATGCAACGTGTTAGCCGGCAGGGATTCCTCCCCGTCATCGTGTACCGGGAGTTGAGAGCATTGCGCTCCCCCATTTATGATTTGGGGTAGGAGGATAGGTGTACTCCGACAGCATCCCGTCCACTCGGTCACTCATCAGGAGTAGTGACGACAGAGTGCACGGTTGTCACAGCCCTACCCACTCGGCCTCACTATTGTGTGTGAGATGATCGACTGGCGTCAGGGGTGACCAGGACGCATCATTGGCATCATATGCATGATGCATTTATTGTTTGTGTTTGTGTTTGCTGCATTTATATGCTGCATATTATTTGGATACCTATGTTTGACATGCATACAAGATTTCCTTATCCCTCGGACTGTTTGACCTTATACTCAGGACCTGGTTAGTACAGTATTCTCCTGTTTACTTCAGATGCATTTTTATCTTTCTTATCAGGAGACTGTACGCATGATTAGTGCTAGGTGTTGTTTCTTTACTTTGCATATCAATTGTACCTGCTGAGTGTTGGACTCACCCCACCTCCATTGTTGATATTTTCAGGTTGATGTTGTCAGGAGAGAGTTCCCGTTGCTGGTCCCTGCAGACCTCGAGGATGTGATTGGTTTTCGTTTGGTTCCCTTTTTTGTTCTAGACTGTTTGAACTTGTTATGTTCTGGATTTATTTACTTATGGACATGGTATAGATTTTATTATATCGATGGATTTGGATTTGGTTTTTATTCTACTACATGCCTGCCTGGAGGGCAGAAGAGGTGAGTTCGTCGGATTTGAGCTTTACGAGTGTAGTGGAGTAGGGTGGATTTCGAGTCAGAGTATTATTACTGCGTTGTTGTGACAGCCAGAGGCTGAATAGATTATATATAACTGCGTGGTGATATTTTATTTTGTTGTTATTATTCCAGTCGCCTGTGGCTGAGGTATTTGTGAGATGTAGAAAAGTTTCAGATTGTCCACCGTACAGGGGAGATGCTGCCGAAATTTTCTCGGACAGGGACTCCTCTGGGGCGTGACACGCCCTCTTCTTGACATCTCGTCATGCAGAGGGAAAACTCGAAGTCATCACTATACTTTCTAGATATATCTTACTTAAGCATGATTCTTGACTTTAAACACATATGAGCAGGTACTTCTAAACATTTCTCTATACTGCAAGCACTAAAGGAAAAGCATAAAAGAAAGTATAAATACATTCTTACTTGAAGACGGCAAGGCTGGTGCTGATGTGTGATGCTGGAGAATAGGAACGGCTCTGATACCAACTTGTAACGACCACCTTTCTCACTACTCTCTAAAGGTGTCCGTTACGTAACTACTATAGACTCTTACTTAACTAGTGTATCAAACTGTACTTAATTTTTCTAGAAAACTTAGGGGGCGTTTGGTTCTTTCCTAGGAATAGGAATCGGAATGGGAATCATTGTAGTGTGGAATGGGAATGGGTATGAGCATGGATATCACTCTTAAAAAAAATGTTTGGTTAGTTGCATATTTTCTATCGGAATAAATCAAAATTTCCTTTTTTACCCTTAAAGGAAAATAAGAGAAAAAATTAGATGAGAGAAAAAGATGAATGAGAGAGAAAAATATGATGAAAGAGAATGATGAGAGAGAAAGTATGATGAGAGAGAAAGTGTGATGAGAAAGAATAAAGAGAGAGAAAGTGTGATGAGAGAGAATGAGAAAAGAGAGTGTCATAAAAGAGAGCATGATGAGAGAAGATGAGAGAGAAAATATAATGTGAGAGAAAGTATGATGGGAGAGGATGAAGAGAGAGAAAATATAATGAGAAAAAATGAGGAGAGAGAGCGTGATGAGAGAGATTGAGGAGAGAGAAAATATGATGAGAGAGAAAGTGTGATGAGAAAAAAGAGAACAATGAGTGAGATGGGAGAAATTGAGGAAAGAGAATGTATGATGAGAGAGAAAACATGATGAGAGAGAAAGTGTGTTGAGGGAAAAAAAGGAGGGAGTGTGACAAGAGAGATTGAGGAGAGAGAAAGTGTGATGAGAGCGAAAGTGTGATGAGAAAAAAAGAGAAAAGAGAGTGTGATGGTAGAGATTGAGGAGAGAGAAAGTATAATGAGAGAGAAAGTATGATGAGAAAAAAAGAAGGAAGAGAGTGCGATGGAAGAGATTGAGGAGAGAGAAAGTATGATGAGAGAGAAAGTGTAATGAGAAAAAAGAGGAAAGAGAGTGTGATAAGAGAGAGAAAGTGTGTGATAAAATGATGAGAGAGAAAATATGATGAGAGAGAACAAGGAGAGAGAAGTGATATGAAAGAAAAAATAAATAAATATATTTTGATATTTGATATTAAGGGAGAAAATTTAAGTTTTAGGTTAAGGGTATTTTTGGAATAAGGGAATATTTTGATGGATGAAAATAGGGTAATGACTCATTGAAGGGGAGGTACATGGGAATGGGTTATTACCCAATTTCAATGATTCATTCCCTTATTTGTATTCCTATTCCTATAATCCAAACATTAACAATGGCAATCAATGATTCTCATTCCCATTCCCTACTCTTATTCCCCTAAACCAAACGCCCCCTTAAAATTTCGGCAGAGTATATGCAGTTCAACGGGACTAAAATACAATACAATACTCCAAAAATGAACATGCACATATATATCATAATAACAGAAACATATGAAACTATATCTCCATGCAAACACCAAAAGAAGGTACTTACTAAACTGAATTCATCTTAACATGCAATCTAAAACAAAAATAATCTCAAATGACATGGAACTTAAGGTACAATCTCAAATGTTTCTTAACCACTAAAACACGGAAACTTAATAATGTCCCAAGTCTCTCCCATAGTCCTGGCATCACACATCCTTCTGCCTCTCCTTGTCACCTTCCTTTTCTATAGCTTTTCCTTTCCTTTATCTGCAGTAAGAGGAAATGCAAACTATAAGCAAAATGCTTAGTAAGCGCTGTCTAACTCACAAAAACTCGAATGTGCATATAAATACAGAAATGCTAAAACTGAATCTGTAAGAAGAAAACTATTTATGCTCATCTAGTAGCAAATCACTAACATTTGCATACTCATGATATACAAGAATAAAACTGCATGCTGGAAGACAAGGCTAATCATGCTCAATAAACTAATCAGGAAACAAATAAAACTAATAAAATCCCTAAAGTCTTAACAAGCCCTAAGCCGCTCACTTGACTACCAGGATTCATAAACTTTAATACTTAAGCCTGGAGGTTTAGAGTTCGAATCCTGGGGGAGGAAAAATCCACTGCCAGGGGTGGAAAGTCCTAGTGAGTAATGGCACGGCCAAGGGTCGTCGGTCGACGACATTAGAGGTCACCAAATGGGCCAACGACATAAGGGGCCGCCAGTGGGTCGCCGTAAGGGTTGCCCAAGAGGCCAAAGGGCCGGGTCGTTATATTTTTAGGGTTAAATTAAATTTTATTTTAAAAATTTAGATGTTTTTATGTATATTAATATCATGTTTGTATGATAATGATAGAGTATTGAGATAAAAGTGAAGAATTATAAGGAAAATAGTCCAAAAAAGTCATTTTGAATCAGATTTTCGGGTTATATGGGTCGGATTTGGGTTGATCGGGTTGGCCGGGTTCGGGTTGAGGTGTTTTGGGTTGAACTCAGGTTCGGGTCGGGTTCGAATTGGGTTAAAAAAAAACTCAACCCGACCCAACCCGACCCGACCCACCTGAATTGACACCCCTACTATCCAGAACCTCCAATTCGACGATTTCAGGAATGTTGACCATTAACCTTGATTGCTTAAGATGATTATGGTTCATAATTCAGAATTGTAGGTTTGGTTCAATTCACGGTATGATTCAAAATTATTTTTTTATTTAGAAAAAGGGTTTGCACTTATTTAAGTTACCTATATATTGTTGGTGCGGGAAGCATCCGACGATCGAACCAGTGTTTTGATTATGTCAAAGGGTCCAAAGTTAAGTTGTCTTATTATCTAACAAGGTTTGTTGAGTTTGCAGGAAAGTCCTAAGTTGTCTTAAGTAAAAGTCCTAGTGGATACTAGGCAGATGGAAACCCCTAGGGGGGTGGTAATTCTAGATCCTAGGGGGCGGTAACCCTAGGTGGTGGAAAGTCCTATCTGCGGTTAGGTAGGTGGAAAATCCTAGGGGGTGGTAACCCTAGGTCCTAGGGGGTGATAACCCTAGGCTAAGGAAAATCCTAGGGAGTGGTAACTCTAGGTCCTAGGGGGTGGTAACCCTAGGTCCTAGGGGGTTGTAACCCTAGGTCCTAGGGGGTTGTAACCCTAGGCTGAGGAAAACCCTAGGGGGTGGTAACCCTAGGTCCTAGGGAGCGGTAACCCTAGGCTAAGGAAAACCCTAAGGGGTAGTAACCCTAGGTCATAGGGGATGGTAACCCTAGGCAAAAAGTTCAGTTGGTCTGGAGGATCAATCTGGCAAACAGGTAAACTTTCCTGAGTAGAGTAGGTGAGGACGTGCTCCCTGGTGAGGGAACAGTAGGCGTCAGTTCAACCTAGGGCTTCCGGAGGTGAAATCTGAAGTCAGAACTGGGCAGTCCAGAGACTATCAAAATAACTTTCTATTCATCTTATTTTATTGTACTAACCTTGTTTTGCAGGGTATACTTTGTTTGTAGACTAACATGCCTTGTAAGATGAAAATTGAACAAGAAAAGCCTCGGATGAACAGTCCCGAGGCGCCCTCCATGGAGCTTGGAGGTGCCTCGAGTGACTTGATTGACAGCCCCGCAGCAAGGCGTGAGGGCGCCCTCCATGGAGCTTGGAGGCGCCCTCAGGCGGATAAGCAATGAGCGTTGCAGAGCTTATCAATGTGGCTGACTCAGTGGGCTGGAGGCACCCTCCATGGAGGTTGGAGGCGCTCTCAATGGGCTATTTAAGCCTGGTTCGAGCAGCAGCCAAGAACAACTTCTAACCTGTGATCCTTCTTCCGTGTGCTACTCAAAGAACGATCCGACAAAGCTATAACTCGACTCCGACAATCAGAAGCTTTAAAATTCCCTATTTTCCGTTGTCGGTATTATTTTCATTATTGCTTTATATTGTACTTCAAAGTTGTAATATTCTGAATTGATAGTGATTGCCCAAAGTAAACACTCAACGAGTGTTGACCTTAGAGTAGGAGTCGCCACAGGCTCTGAACCAAGTAAAAACCTTGGTGTTAGTATTGTTTTTATCTTTCCATTATGTATTACTTGATTATTTTAAAATGAACGTGAAAGCCACGAGCGCTATTCATCTCCCCTCCCCTTTTAGCTCTTTCGATCCTACACATATCTCCTTAGGGTATAGGAGAATCAACACACACATAATTCACTTACCTTTTACCCTAATTATCTAATGAAGTGACGTTATTACTCACTTCCATTTTTCATCATCATAGTGTTAGTTCCTTCAATATCAAAGTCTTGTACCTCGTCGTCTAAAAGTTGCATTCCTTATATATGTTTGTAGCTCTCATCCAATCATCAAGTAATGCTTGTGCTTCCAAAAAGTCAGAGACAAAGTAGATTGTCGTTAATCCAATATGTTATCTATGGAACTATACATCTATTCTACAACAACGGTTAATAGTAGACAAGCTAGAATATCTTTTGCTATGATGTAGAGAATGAAAAAACTTTGAGTATTTTGTGACCACCATGATAGAATATTGAAATTTGGTTTACTATATGCTTCACTAAAATAAAAAAAATTATAAAATAATTCTCAAGTTTCTGTGTGAAACTTAAGGATCCTCATGAATATTTCATCCATTTTCTTAATAAAATTGTGCCTTTGCAAATTTTAAATTACTACTACTAATATTTTCTATTTTAGATATATAAGTTTCTAATCCATATTTCAAACTATAAACTTTATACATATTATATAAATTATTTCTAGTATTTTGTATAATATTAGTAGGATTAGGAGAAGAAAAATCTTTAAATGAAATTCAAGCATCATAATACATAATTAACATTTTGTGTAAAATATCTAATTTAACTCTAGGGTTTAAAGCAAATATAACTAAACAAATATTAGGATATGATAAAAATATTTTTCCCATTTTACTTTCATAACTAAAATATAAAGAGATAAAACTTCTTTGGTAACATATTTATTTAAAATTAAAGTTATACTACAAAAATTCATCATAACTAAATGTGAAGAAAGAAAATAAATATCAAAAAGTTATTTGATTACATTAAATATTTTTAAATTTTCATAAATACTATTACATATTCATTGGTGTGAAAATAAATATACATTAGTATTATTAGTATTTTATGTTAAAAATAAATATAATAATTTTTTATATTAAAATGAATCTTGTCATAATTGATATGTGGAATTCTAATGTGTTGGTATATCACATGAGAATATCTTAGGTTCCATTGCATTAATTTTTCAAAATCTATCCAATTATTTTCTTATACTTAGATGTGACCATAAATAAAAAATATAAATTTTAATTGGATTTTAGTTTTTTAAATTTTTAATCCATCTTGAATACATAAATTGAAAACATGACTAATTCAACTAATATAAAAAATAATCCACTAATAATCAACTGACATATAAATTTAAGTTCTTCAATACTTGCAGTATTAGAACTAGCATTTTCAAATAATATTGAAAATATTTTAGAAGTTACTCTATATTCTTCTAAAATTTAACCTAATAATTGAGAGATGTTATGAGTAGTATGTGCATCATAAAAAAAACTCAATATGCTAATAAACATTTTTGAACTATCCAGAAGTTATTGATTGAATGACAAGTTACACTCATATATGAATGAGTTTGCCAATGGTTAACTCAAATATCATAACATAAAAAATTATTATTTAATTTATTAAATTATTCAATTAAATCATTTTTTCCATCCCTTACTAATTTTTTTATTGTATAAGTAAGTGTAATCGGGGAACACGTTTAGCAGATGAGTTAAGTAATTTTTTAACAAAAATCTTGAAATGTTCTATAGAAACAAATATAACTAATGATTCTCTTAATTTATTATCAGAATATTTTAAAAACTTAAATTGGTACCTTCACTAGTCGATGAAAATTTAGATAATTGCATTTGAAAACATTCAACTTGAATTTTGTTCATTTTGATGTGTCATTTTAATGAACATAGCTGCTGCCTTATTGGAATTTGTAGAAGCTTTACAATACTTATATTTTATATATAATTCTCTAGATGGAAGAGTGATTTTCTCAAAATTCTTAGTAAAAAAATTAAATGATTTTAGATATATAGTATCCCAAACTTTAGAAGTTTCGGCACTTTCTTATATCTCGGGTGTCAGAAGTTGCTCTTGTTTATCTTTGTTAAATTGAATGTCATCAAGATCCATATTTGAATTGACTATTTCTTAACCTTCCAATACCAAGATGAAGCTTCTTCCATTAGAATTGGATAATTGAAGTTGAAAGTGATCGTGATTTTAGAATTCAGAGATAAGAATAGAGAGAATGGTGTAAAAATAATGAAATGAACTATCTATTTATAGATTTTAGAGAATAACAGACACTAATGGTAGCCATTAAAAAAAATTCAAATAATCTCAATCATTATAAAAAAAAAACTTGTCAACAACTAGAAACGTCGATTAGAACCACTAGTTCGAATAGAAAAATTAAAAGCAAGACTGAACTAGTAGTTTAAAATGACGATTCACTATTAATTTTAGGAAAGAACTATAACTGGCCCAGAGGTAAATGGATGTGTTGACCCATTTAACTATGTCAGCAGGTAATTACTCGTTAACCCAGTTACTTGTTGGGGTCAGGTCCAGTTTGAACTAGGCTCGGGGTCGGATCTAGATTAGGACTAAGCTAGTAATGCTAAATTATTTGTTGTCCTTAAATAATTCGATATTGTTTTTTAACTCACTTAATTTGTTTTGCAAACTCACTAGTTTCTACTAGTGTTCTCTCTTATATAACAATCTCAAGCAACAATAGGTGTATTGTCCATGTACTAGGCAAATCATAAACCAAAGACATCATTGTGAGGCAAAATCACAAAATGTATAAGAGGTTGCACTCTATTATAATCCACCACAATTTGAATTTAAAAGCAGATGAGGATTTTTTTTTTAACTTCGCATTTCTAGAAGATAAAGACAAGTTTATATTTGAGCATTTTGAAAAGCATTACTCAAGCACGGTTGATCTTTATGCATCTCATATTGAGAATGAAAGCTTTATTCTGAATGACTCAAACCTAATTGTGATGGCAACCTAACCTGGTTTAGCCGAGGACACTTTCAGAATGGATGTGATCATCAAAGATGAGAGTAGTATTAGAAAATCATCAAGAGTTGGCCAAGTGTTCTTTAATGAAAAAAGATTTAGAGGATTATGTGATATTTAAAGGTTTTAAGATCAGATATATGGAGACAAGAAGTTATAAAATGAAGTTTATTTGCAAGGTTTTGTCTTGTGCTTGTTATTGTTGGTTAGAGCCCTAGAGTCAATCATTTGATGATTGTATTATGGACTTGTTGTATCATATTCTTATATATAAATAAAGATATTTGTTTTGGTTATTATACTTACTTGTATTGGTGTCAAATAAACTAAGTATAATAACGTCCTTGAGTAGAAGGTTCTCACCTATATCAATCGGTTAGTTGAACCGATAGTGAGATGATATAGGGAACACTACTCTTAATCATTCCTAGTCGAGTATTAACATTCAGGGACAATGTTAATGCAATAAGACTAGCATGTAGGTCAACTCGATGACTTGATCTCACAAGTCATGGATATAGAGATATCAAGTTGACATATGGGTATGCATTGGAGAATGTATACTGAATGACCCGCCATGAGAAAGTATCATGAATCGTTATATGAGTGTCATATACTTTCTCATGTGGCTATTAGTATGACTACTAGTCCTTAGACCTGAAGTCACCATGGATCCCTACATAAGGAGTTATGTACTTTGGTTTCGTCAAACGTCACCCGTAACTGGGTGGACTATAAAGGTGATTACTGGGTATATAACGAATTATGCAGAGGGATGTAAGTGATGTAGATGGGATCTATCCCTCCTATATGACGGGAGCGACATCGATATTCTTGATAGAGTGAGACCACGAAGTGCATGACCATGCCCGAATGAGTCAATATGAGATATTGAGCTCATTTGATTTAGTGAGTCTACTTGGAGTTCAAGATTTAAATTGGTCAGAGGATGACACGGTCTATGCCTCACATTGATCAATCTAGATGTCTAGGATAGAAGGACACTTGTCATATATTGTGAAGAGTCACAATTAGTAGTCACAAGGTGATGTTGGATCTCAACATTCTTGTAACTTGGGTAGTAATGATGTGTTGCTAGATATCGCTCATTACTTATGCTCCTAAATGGGTTTAGGGGTATTGCCAACATTACAAGAACCTATAGGGTCACACACTAAGGACAATTAGATGGAGATTAGGTTCATATGATGAACTAAGAGGATTAGATTTATGTGATAAATCAAATTGGATTAAGAGTAATCCTAATTGGGCTAATTGAGTTGGACTCAAGTTGATTCGTGTGTTTAATGAGTCTAATTTAGATTATGACTCATTGAATCAATTTAATTAAATGAATTAGATTCATTATATTAAATTTGCTTGAATTAAATGGTTGGATTAGATCAACCATGAGAGAGATTAAGTCAAGTTTGACTTGACTTGAGAGGAAGATGAAGAGTCAAGTTTGACTTGACTTTATGCCACCTCATTGGTGAGTTGGCATTGAGTGGGCCAATGATGATGCTCCACATCATCATGGTTGCTTAAGTGGAATGCCACCTTATGGGAGTTACCAAGAGTTGTGACTCTTGGTATCCCATGGAGGTTACAAACCACATAAGTGTGGTCGGCCACTTTATGGGATTGAATGAGTTTCATTTTTGCAAGTGTAACTCTCATCTTCTTCCTCCTAGTGCTCTCTCTTCTTGCTCTTCCTCTCCTCATCTTGCCGAACCCTACTGAGGTGCTAGCACACTTTAGTTTGGTGATCTCCTTCTTGTGTTCGTGTGGATACTTCTAGAGAGTTGTCTACCTTGACAACTTGAGATCCGGCACCTTGGACGAGCGGGATTCGCTAAAGGCACGCATCAAGGGTAAACTCTTAACATATAGTTCTAGTGTAGATCTATAGGTTGGTAAACTCGTACTCGTAATTTTGTTTTTTAAAAGTTTATTCTTTGCACGGATCCGGTGGCGGGGTTTCGGGGTTTTCGCGACGCGAAAAAGCGATTTTCGCGGCTCGAAAAACCCAACAGTTATTGATAGAGGGCTGGGAAATTTTCATATCATTGTGTTTGACAAATGCACACATTCGTCTATGAGAAAATGTCAAGACCACAAAAATTACACTAGTTATTAGATTGTTGATGAGATTCAAGAATAAGTGATGACTAGTGAGATATACACTCCAAAGATGATTATAGCAGACATCCAAAAAATATTTGGAGTGACAATATCATAGCATAAATTTTTGAGAGTCAAACTCCAAATAATGGTTAATATACATGTGTATTATGCTAAATTATATAATGAACTTTATGCATTTGGGAGAGAATTGAAGATTGGAGATAATCAAACATTAATGGATGTAAGGTATATTCATGATCAACATTTTCAGTGTGCCTTCTTGTCTATTGGGGCTTCTATTCTTGCATTTGTTGAATTCATAAGTATAATTATTGGCATTAATGCTTGCTACCTTACAGGGAAGTATCTTGGTATTCTAATGATGACAACTAGTGTTGATGGATCCAATGGATTATTCCCAATTACTTTTACAGTTATAGAAATTGAGAGCAGACTTGCTTGGGAATGGTTCTTGTTAAACTTCGAAATGAGATAATAGGGGATAGATGCATATCAATTATTAGTGATCGAAATCCTGCTCTCGGGGCAATGGTATAGCGACAAGGCATATTCTTAATTTCCCAAGCATCTAAGGATCGAGTCCCAACTTCAGTAAATTAACGGATGAATTTTTCTTAATGGGAGGTTAACCTAAGAACGCTAGGATGATGGGTCATCCACTGTGAGTGCCTCCTAATTTACCCTAGTAGCAAGTGAAAAACTTTCATAGGGATGAATTGTGTTAGTATTAGCCCTAGTACCAATTATGAGATGATTGTAAAGGGCTCCTTTTGTATCATATTCATTATTAATAAAAGGCAAAGTTGGTTATTATATTTATTTTAATTCAGTGCCGAATGAATAAGTATAATAATGTCCTAAAGTAGGAGATTCTAATCTACAACATATCAATTGGTTGAATTGATAGTGAGATATTGTAAATATACATAGAACACTACTCTTAACTATTCCTAGTCAAACATTAAACAATATTAATGCGTTGAGACTAGCATGTAGGTCAACGGATGACTTAATCTCACGGGTCTTGGATATGAGATATCAGGTTAACACATGAGTATATATTAGAGAATATGTACTGAATTGACCCACCATGAGAATATTTTATGGATTGTTATATGAGTGTCATAAACATTCTCATATGACTATTGGTATGAATAGTCCTTAGATCTGAATTCACTATGGTTTCCTACATAAGGTATTGTATACTTTGGTATCAGCAAACATTACCTGTAACAAGGTGGACTATAAAGTCGATCACTGGATATATAATAACTTATGCGAAGGGATGTGAGTGATGTAGATGGGATCTATCCCTTCCATATGATGGAAGTGATATATGTGGACCCCTTGATTAGTAGGACACAAGAAAGCATGGTTATGCTTAAATGAGTAAATATGAGATATTGGGCTTATTTGATTAAGTGTGTCTACTTAGAGATCAAGAAATACAAAGATTGATAAGAGGATGACACGGTATATACCTCATTGATCAATCTAGATATCAAGGATAGAAGGACCAAGTCATACAAGATAATAGCCACGGACAGGTTATGTCAGATCTCGACTTTCTCATCACTTGGGTAGTAATGATGTCTTGTTAGATGCCACTCATTGCTTATGTATCTAAAATATTGATTTGGATACATTGCCAATGTTACGAGAACCTATTGGGTCACACACAAATAATAAGTTGATTTGGAGATGGGTTCATATGATGGATCATTAGATTAAATCTAATCCAAATTAGACTCATTGAGTTAGACTCAATTGAATCCAATTATTGGATTGAGTCTAATTCGAATTAGATTCATGGAGACAATTTGGATTGATGTTCATGGAGTCAATTTAGATTGATGAGATTTAATGAGTTAGACTCATTAGGTAAACTTGAATTCACCATGGAAGATGAAAGGTCAATTTCGAAAATGACTATTGACTCATGAAGAATTCAAATGTTGATTTGAATTCTAAAAGGAAGACCAAAAGACTTTTCATGAAAGATGATTAAGATTAATTCATGAAGGAAGATCAAAAGACACATGACCTTTGGTATTCCTCAGACGGATATAAATATGATTTATGTATGGAGTTTTCATTAGATGGAAATTGGTTGTGTCCATTGAGATTCCTCCTCATCATCTTCTTCCTCCCTATCTTGGTTGAACCTCCTTTCTTGGTTGCTAGCACAACCTTAGGTGGTTTTCTTCTCCGATCCTTGAGTTAGTTAGACGGACGAGAAGCTTGTTCCTGTGGATACCGTTAGAAGTGCAAACGTGTGATTGTGCTGAGATCCTAGCTGTCGAGAGATTGAGTGCACGCATCAATGGTATAAACCTCTAATCAAACTTAGTATATGACAACTTTCCTTCGCATGGATCTTCTGGAGAGGATCTAGTAAATTTTCTGAGTGTTTTTCGTGTGTTTAGTGCACTAGATCCCTACAAATTAGTCACCCACAAGATTAGTTGGTGTAAGCTAAATATTTGGTGCCAATTAAAAAAATGATGACTGAAATCCTGAAATACTACATGTGGTTTAAGATATATTTCGAAAGTCACACCACGGTTAGTCTCTCGTGCATTGTCCAAGAACTTGATATTAGATTGTAAAAATAGAGAACTGCTAAGTTGCTATAGGATGCAGCACGTGCATACACTAAGCTAGTCCATAATAAGTGCATAGATAAGATAAGATTGAACCACCATGAGAGCTATGTGTGGTCTGCTAAAGTGGAGATAGAGAAATAAACTAATGTCTACTTTTCTAGACGTAAATACCATATGCTATTTACTAATGACTCAAAGTGCACGAATACAATACTAAAGTTCGCACATGAATTACTAATCTACAATATGATAGAGTACACTATGAGAAAGTTATCTAAATGGTTTCATTTATGTGGGTAGATTGGTGAAAAATTGATAACCAAGATTACTCCTTATGTCAAAGATCTAAAAGGTTTAGTAGTTAGGGCATGCATTGTTGGTGTAGGTTGCACTAACAGTCTGGTTTTGATGTATAACAAATAGGTTAAAGTTAGATGGGTTGTTTTTCTAATGCTTCTACCAAGTGTACAGGAGTTGACTGGTCTGAAGGACCTGGCACCAGGCTGAAATCCAGCTAGGTTCGCGGGGCCAGATAGTCGGTGGAAAATCCAGTTAGGTCAGTCGAACCCAATAGCTAGTGCGAAGTCCAGATAGGTCAGCGGGATCCGATATCTAGCAGAAAGTCCGGTTAGGTCCGCGGGACCTGACAATCGGTCGAAGTCCAATTGGGTCTGTGGACCTGACAACTGGCGGGAAGACCTGGTGGGTTAGAGGCAAGTCAAGTGACTGCAAGTGGTAAGTAAAGGTAAACAACTAGAGGAGAGATCCAGTGAGGACGCGTTTCCCATTGAGGAAACTATAGGTGTCGGGTCCAGCTTAGGTCTATTTGAGAAACCTAAGCTGAGACCTTGACTATATCCTAGTCTCGGGGAGACAAGATCTAATTGCTACTCATGATCTATTATATTGTGCTAACTCTATTTTGCAGGGTAAAATATATTTTTTGATTGCCTGGACTAATCTTTTTTTACATGTGGAAAGGCTGAAGAAAAGGGGTCTAAGCACCCGAAAGGAGTCCGAGCGCCTGGGGTCTGGGTGCCTGGACCAGGCTCACCTGTGCAGGGCCGTAGGCGCCCAAGAAGTCCGGGCGCCCGGACCCAAAAATTGATCTACAAGCTTACGTGGGGTGCATTGATTGGTCGAGCCACGTGGTCCAGGTGCCCGAAAGGGTTCCAGGCACCCAGAATGGATCTGTTTAAAGGCCTTCAACTCAAAGCTTCAGAACAACAACTACAACGACTTTCTCTTCTGCTCGGTGCTCTGAAAAAGCTCCTGCGACGCTGTGAAGCTCCTTCGACAACCGGCGATCAAGATTCTTTTCATTTCATTGTCGGTAACATTGTTTTATAGTTCTTGTACTTACAATTTGTAACTATTTCAAACTATTAGTGGATTACCCAACGAAAGCACTCGACGACTGTGGGCCTTGGAGTAGGAGTCGTCTAAGGTTCCGAACCAAGTAAAAACTTAGTCGTGTTAACATTGCTTCTTATTCTTCCACTGCGTATCTATTTTAAATCGAATTTTCGACGATCGCTATTCACCCGCCTTTTAGTTTTCTTTCTGATCCTACAAGTGGTATCAGAGCATGTACCACTTTGAATTGGTGCAACCACCAATCAAGGAAAGGAGGGGTCCTTTTTTTGAAAGAAAAATTATATATCGTTTTTAATTAAAAATTATTCTTATGCCTTTCGTTTTTCCCTCTAATTGTTTTTTGAAAAATTCACTATCATTTTTCACCATTAGTTAGAATTGGTGAAATAACTCTTTTAACAAAATTTGTCATAATATTTTTTATTAATAATTTTTTTTATTTTTTTCAAAATTGATGAAACACCTTTATTTTCTTTTTATCTCCTACACTACTTATCCCAAGATAAAGTTTTGGAAATTACTTCTCGTCTATATTTTTTACTAGTATACCAATGTCTCATCAAGAAGGATGGAGCATCCTCAAACCACTACCATGTGAGATGTACAAGAGACACGAATTCAATCTATGGATGATGCAGATGGAAAATTTCATCTTTATGAATGACTTCAATGGTGGCATGACACTGAGGCGATCAACCTAAAACATAAAAGCAAACCAAAAGGTAATAAAATTAATTTCAGACCTATTACCTAACAAAATTACAAACAGGATAGGAAAGTTCAAAGATGTCCACGAGTTTTGGACCCGCCTGACTAAGCTTCATGAGGAGCCAGTGAAGGTAGAGGAGCAAATCAAAAGTGAATCCAGACTTGAGTCAAATCCAACAAAGAAGCCTACAGAATCAGGGGATGCGCTTAATGTTAGTATAATTTATCAAAATACCCCTGTCAGTAGTAATGTAAATAATCTGCATGATAATTTAGATAAATATGAAATTATCTCAAATATGGTCCATGATAATCTAGATTTACATGATTCAAATTCAGAACTACAAAATAATCTAGATTATGATCAAGTCAATCAAAACTTTGATCAAATCGGCATCAACCTTAACTTGGTCAAACAGAACATTGACCAAATCAATTCAAATAACTTAATTGACTTAGAAAATTTAAAATTAAATAAAAATTCAGAAATAATTAATTCAAACATTAAAATAAATTCGAATTTAAAACTTAAAAATGAGAAAATAGATTTAGATAAAATCAATAAATACCTTAATAAATTATTTAATAATCTAAATAATATCAATCTAAAAAATTCTATCCAAAACCAAGATAATTTAATTAACAAAAAATTAAATCTTAATGATAAGAATATAGATAAAACTAATCTAATAAATTCAACTAATAATATAAAATTAAAAGATAAAGAAAATATAAAGATAAAATCAAATACTTTGATAAATCAAAATCAAATTTAACAAACTCGAAATTAAATATTAAAGATAGCATCCTAAACAAAGATAATCTAGTAAATTCAAAATTAAAAATTAATAAAAACTTAAGCATTAAAAATAATCTCTTAAAGAGAGATAATTCAAGTAACTTAATAAAATTAAAATTGAAAGAGAATTTAAATATTAAGAACATCCTTTAAAGAAGGATAATTTAATCAATTTAATTAATTCAAAATTAAAAACGTAAATTCAACCTAAACTATAATTTATTAAACCTGAACTAAAACTTAATTAAATTAAACTTAAATAAATGGTTCCTAAAGCTTGTCTAACCAAGCAAGAAGAACCAAACTAAATCCATATAAAACTAAAAGTTCAATAATTTAGGGGAGACTCCAAATTAGTTGGCACCTCCAAAATAATAGTTTACCCAGCTGGGTAATTAGGATTAGTCAATAAGGGGCAAAAGTTTAACTTGATAAATAATACTGGTGAAGTTTTGGATGATAGTAGGTTAGAGAAACTCTGTCTATACATGTCTAAGAAGATATTACTTCGACCTAGTGCATTTGGCTTAGTGAAACTAACTGAAGCTATCATTTACAAATTCTAACTAGTTAAATCAAAGTTTTGTACTAAGTTAAGTGGATAAGACTATTTGAAAAACCTCGAAGGCATGATACTCTAATGATGTCCAGGTCACTCACAATAGCCCAGAAGTTTATTCAAATAATGGCTACTTATTGAACCCAAAGTGAAACTTGAATCTAACATAAATTTAAACCCAATCCTAAAATTAAATTAAATTAAAATTAAATTGAATTAAATTAAAATTAAATTAAATTAAATTAAATTAAATTAAAATTATATTAAATTAAATAAAAATAAAAATAAATTAAATTAAATTAAAATTACATTAAAATAAATTAAGTTAAATTAAAATTAAATTATATTAAAATAAAAATAAAATTAAATTAAATTAAGATTAAATTAATTTAAATACCAACATTAATTTAATTAAACACCAAAATTAAAATTGAATTAAACATATTTTAATTGACGTATCATATATATATATTTTTTTAAAAATCTTTTTAAAAAAATTTTATTGTAAAAATCTTTTAAAAATTCTTTAAAAAATCCTTTTAAATAATATTTTTTTAAAAAAATTAAAAAAATCTTTCTAAAATATTTTAAAAAATTATTTTAAAAATCCCTTAAAAAATTATTTAAAAAAATCCTTTAAAAATTATTTAAAAAAATCCTTTAAAAATTCTTTTAAAAAATTCTTTTAAAATCCTTTAAAAATTATTTTAAAATATCTTTCAAAAAATGCAAACCTTTAATTTTTTTTTTTTAAAAAAACACTTAACTTAAAACTTAAATCTTTGTTAACATACTATCAAAATTCAATTAACTTAAACTTTAAACTCAATTAAGCAATCAATAAGTAAATAATTAAAATTTAATTGTTAGACCAACCTTATTTAAGATTTAACTTAACTTGATTAGTACCCTAATTTAATCAAATTAAAATATTAACTTTATTTTAATTAAATCATAATTTATATTAATTAAAATTGACTTAAATTGAACCCTAACTTCTTTATTAACTTTAATAAATTTAACTCTTGAATTAATTTATGCTTACAAGGTAGTTAATCCTAACATAATTTAATCAATAATTTATTTAAGTTAAACCTAATCAAAACTTAAAATTAAAACTAATACTTTCATTCATTAGTCAATTAACTCAATCAGTTAATATAAAATATAAGTTATTTTAATCAAATAAATATCAAATTATTGAATTGAGTTAATCAATAAATCATTGATAATGATTAACTATTATTGAATTAATAATAAATTATTTCATTTAACCTAAAACTTAATTTTAACTTAATACACCTAAATCTAAGGTTATTTTTTTATTAATGATTAATCAAACTTAAGTGAACAATTATAATAAGGTGTAAATAATATATTTGATGAACAAAGATAACAAGAAAGTGCAAGGTTAAGGGGAGCAAGAGCCTTGAAAATGTGTTCAATTTAATATGTCCAAATCCTAGTACAATTTAAGGGGGAGTGTTAACTTAAGGAGGACAATTATTTTAAAAATATGTTGAAACATTGATGTGGATTTTTTTAAAATAAAAAAAATTGTAACTTATGAAAAAGTATTTGCTTTGAGAAAGTTTTTGGAAAATCAAATCATTTTTTTGGAAAAAATTTCTTCCACTTTGAAAATCTTTCTTAAATTGTTTCTATAAAATTACTTTGAATTTCTTTTCAAACATACATTGAAAATCTTTCTTAGAAAATTTTTCTTCAAAATTATTTTGAAAAATATTTTTACTTTATTCTAAAATATATTTTGATAATATTTTTAAAATTAATTTGTTGAATTTCTTTGAAAATCGATTTGAAAAAACTCTTCTAAAATTTGCCTAAAAATATATAATAATCCTTATAACATGCTTTGTTGAATCTTGTTTGAAAAATATGAAATGTTTCAAAACTAATTTTCTTCTCTTTGAAAATGTTTTTCAAAATTATTGTAAAGTTTCAAAATTTGAAAACCTAAAGAAACTAAACTTTTTAAAAATTACAAAATTACTTTGCAAATGGATAACTTAGAAAGCATTTTTGAAAACTGCTTTAACTTATCCATTGAAAACCTCTTATTAAATTATGAATTCAAGTATGTTTTTAATACATTTTGATAATCTCTTTGAAAAACATTTTTAGAATATTTTGAAAAGTTATTCTGTGTAAAAATTACTCTTAAAATTTTAGAAAAATTAATTTGAAGAATTTCTTTATTATTTTTACCTTAAAAATATTTATTAGAAAATTTTATTTGCAATTACTTTTAGAAAAGTTTTTGAAATCACTTTAAAATTGTTACTTAGAAAATTTTGTTTAACATTATTTTACCAAAGTTATTTTGAAAATTTTTCAAACTAAATAAGTTTTTGCAAAGCTTTATTTCAAAAAATGCTCTTAAAAATAACTCCTTAGAAGTTTGCTTCAAACTTCCCTTAAAAATATTATCGAGAAATTTCTCTAAACTTTTTTTGAAAGTCTTACTTAGAAAACTTTAATTTTTTTTAAATCATTTTTGAAAAACAACTTTACCATATTTTGAAAAGCTATTACTTTTAAAATATTCAAAAATCTTACTTGTAAAATTTCTCAAAATATTTATTCCTCTCTTAAATGAACCTAAACTTCTGTCTTGTTACAAAATTATTTAAAGTAATTAGTATTCAAAATTCCTTACATTGACATAATTCTTTTGAAACTTGCTTGAAGATCTCTGCTTGCAATATTTTCTTACTTATTTTTTTATGCATTAAGTCTTTTTTTTTATGTATGTCAAAGGGGGAGGATAGTAGGTTAAGTTAGAAAATTGAACTCACTTTAAAACACTTTAAACATTTTATGCTTTATTGCTTTACTGTATTTTTTCTAACTTTAACACAGGTTGTCATTGCATCAAAAGGGAGAAGATTGTTGGTGCAGGCTACATGAACAGTCTAGTTTTGATATATGACAAATAGGTTAAAATTAGATGGGTTGTTTATCTAATGCTTCTACCAAATGTGCAGGAGTTGACTGGTCCAAAGGACCTGACACCAGGCTAAAATTCAGCTAGGTCATGGGGCCCGATAGCTGGTGGAAAATCCAACTAGGTCCGCGGGGCTCAATAGCTGGTGCGAAATCCAGATAGGTTCATGGGACCCGATATCTAGCTGGAAGTCTGGTTGAGTCTGCGGGACTTGACAACCGGCCGAAATCCAGTTGGATCTACGAACCTGATAACTGGCGGGAAGACCTGGTGGGTCAGAGGCAAGTCAAGTGACTGCAAGTGGTAAGTAAAGGTAAGCAACTGGAGGAGAGATCCAGTGAGGACGCGTTCCCCGTTGAGGGAACTGTACGTGTTGGTTTAGCTTAGGTCAATTTGGGAAACATAAGCTGAGACTCTGACTAGATTCTAGTCTCGGTGAGACAGAATCTAATTACTACTCATAATCTATTATGTTGTGCTAATTCTGTTTGGTAGGGTCAAATATATTTTTTTGATTGTTTGGACTAATCTTTTCTTACAGGTGGAAAGGCTAAAGAAAAGGGATCCGGGCGCTTGGAAGGGGTTCGGGCACCCGAGGTTCGGGTGCTCGGACCAGGCTCGCCTAGGCAGGGCCATGGGTGCCTAGACTTGGTCCAAGCGCCCGAACCCAAAAATTGATCCTCAAACTTATGTGGGGTGCGTCGATTGGCCGAGCCATGTGGTCTAGGCGCCCGGAGGGGTTCCAAGCGCCCGGAATGGACCTATTTAAAGGCCTTCGACTCGAAGCTTCAGAATAACAATTGCAATGACTTTCTCTTCTGCTTGGTGCTCTGAAAAAGCTCCTGCGATGTTGTGAAGCTCCTCTAACAACCGGCGATCAAGATTCTTTTCTTTTCATTATCGGTAACACTGTTTTATAGTTCTTGTACTTGCAATTTGTAACCATTTCAAACTATTAGTGGATTTCCTAATAAAATCACTCGACGAGTGCAGGCCTTGGAGTAGGAGTCGTCGAAGGCTCTGAACCAAGTAAAAACTTGGTCGTGTTAGCATTGCTTCTTATTCTTCCGCTGCGTATCTGTTTTAAATTGAATTTTCGATGATCGCTATTCCCCCCGTCTAGCGTTCTTTCCAATCCTATATGCATTACACTATTCACCTTTGTTCTAATATAGAACTCTAAGTAAGCATCGGTATGAAATTTATGTCATTGATTTGTTGAGGAGACATTGTACTTGTTATAGGTTTGATGTTCATGATTTTCCATGCTCTAATGTAATGTGTGCAATCAGACATACTTATCAGGATCCTTACAACTATTGTGAACATTACTATTTGAAATAATACTATAGAAACACATACAATAATGTTATTTATAGAACTAGGAGTAAGAAGTATTAGATACGTCGACCCATTGATCCCCAACTACTTCCTCCTAGGCGTCGTGTATAACTAGGAAGATGACAAAAGGCATGCATTGAAAGTAGACATAGTGACCAAATTTGAAAAAAAAGGTGTACAAGGTGTTCTTTACTAGGTTATAATCGTTGATCTTGTAGGAATCCCCCATCAACTCGAATACATGATACTTACAATGAAATTTGTGCATTTTATTAGGTTCGAAGATGTTTGTAAATGTTTGATACATGAAAATTGAAATATTATACATTGACAATGAGTTTTCAATATTCTCATCTATTGACAATTTACAGTTTCATGACAATTTCAATGTTTATAATTAGAAAATTTATGTTTACAATTTCATAATTTGTTTTGACAATTTCATTATTTTCATTTTTTAGATTTTTTTTACGATTCAATTTAATTATTTCATGTAAATTGTAGCAGCTATAGTTTCATAACTACTACATGTATGTTTTATAAACTGGTCAAATCCAAGTTGTAGCAGTTACTATTTCATAGTTGCTACAATGTGTATGAAGTGCCAACTATTTAAGTTCATGTTGTAGCAACTATGAAAACATAGATACTACAATGTTATTGCAACTATGAAAACATAGCTACTACAATGTGTGTGTAATGTAAATTAATTAAATCCATGTTGTAGCAACTACTAATCATAGCTGCTATACTGTGTATGGTGTATCAATTGGTTAAGTCCACATTATAGTAGCTATGAAAGTGTAACTGTGATAATGTGAATGCAATGTCAATTGGCTAAGTCCATGTTGTAGCAACTATCAAATCATAGTTGCTACTGTAGGATTGTAGGCATGTGAGAGGGGGGATGAATCATGTAATTTTTAAAATATTTCCTGTTCAAACTTTAAAAATAAGTGCGTAGCGGAATTAAAAATAATAAAATAAGACACGATCGATTTTACTTGATTTGGAGCCTTCAGGGACTCCTACTCCAAGATCCAGGTCCTTTTGACTTTTCTAATGGGTAATTCACTATCAAATTGCTTCTTTATAAAAGATAGGTTAGTAACAAAACTACCAACCTTAGAATATAATATGCATAAAGAAAGCAAGAGTAATATAAAGTAATAACTACATGTTATCCAAGTGTATGCTCGTTTGAGCATGTAGTGGCATCATGCCATTCTTGCATCGTTAAGGTTTGAATGTGACAGAGTATCACCATTTCAGAGCTTGATACATAGTAGAAAATGTTGTTTTATGAAGGTTGGTCGAACCCTTCTTTTAAGCAGTGCTGGAAGTGCCTCCAAGGGTCCATGGTGCCTCTAGCAGTGCTTATCTGATCTGCAACCTTTGATCTTTATCCACGCGAGGGCACCTCCATCAACTCCAAGGCGCCTCCAATGCATTTTGAGGCGCCTCCAATGCATTTTGAGGCCCCTCCCCGTAATGAAAATGTTGGTGCAATCGACCTTTAGGGTTTTGATGTTTGACAATATACCCAAGTATGGTCAGATTGACTAAGGGTTAATGCAAACAAGATTTGATGTTTGGAAGAGAGAAGTCTAGTCAGGACTATATGACTAGCAAGGATATGTTCTAACCAAAGGTTAGGCAGGTGAAAAGTCTACTAAGTGACTAGTTCTAACTGGAGATTAGATAATGGGAAGTTCTGGTGAGTGAAGTCAGGTCCTAGTGAGTGAAGTTAGGTGACTGAAGTCATGGTGAGTGAAGTCAGGTCCTAATGAGTGAAGCTAGGTGGTGGATGTTCGAGTGAATAAAGTCAGGCCATATTAAATGAAGCTAGGTGGTGGAAGTTCTTGTGAGTGAAGCTAGGTAGTGAAAATCCTAGTGAGTGAAGCCAGACAATGGAAGTCCTAGTGGATAAAATTAGACCCTAGTGAGTGAAGCTAGGTGGTGGAAGTTCTAGTGAGTGAAGCTAGGTGGTGGAAGTTCTAGTGAGTGAAGCTAAGCAATGGAAGTCCTAATGACTGAAGTCAGACAACCCTAAGGGGAGGTAACCTTAGGTACTGAGAAGTCTTGGAGGGGTAAACTCCAAGCATGTGTGACCGACTGATTTCTGGTCGATCACGTGCTGTTGATTGGACCAGCAAATCTTGATTGCTAACACTGTTTTACCTTACTATTTCATATATATATATATATATATATATATATATATATATATATATATATATATATATATATATATTGTGCTAACTTAGTGTTGTGGAAAAGTCTTAGGTGATTAGGTTGATCAAACACTAAGTAGGACCAGAGAAAGTCCAAATAGATCTGGAGGACCAAATGTTTAATATGTAAGGTTAAGTAAACAATTGGAGGAAAGTGATCCAGTGATGACGAGCCCTAGTGGAACTATATACAATGGTTCAGTTAGAGCCATTTTGAATGTCTAAGATGAGACCATAACTAGATTTTAGTCATGGGAAGACATGATTTAATTAATAATATTATTTAATTAATGTACTAACTTTGTTTTACAGGAATATTTTACTTTGGGAATTAACTTTTTTTTGTAGAGTTAAGTGCAAAAATAGCCTGGATAAAGAGTGTTTGAGGTACCTCTGAGCTTCAAGGAGGCGCCTCAGAGCAACGCTTGGAGGTGCCCTAGATAAGTTGGAGGTGACCTCAAGGAGATAAAGTTTCCGCTGTGGGGAGGTGCGCTAGAGGTGCCTCGGATGAGTTCTTGGAGGCGCCTCATAGTGCTTAGAGGCACCCTTGCACGAATAAAAACCGCAGGTGTCGGAGTTGATCGAAGCCAAAATTTACTAGACAGACTTTAAGGTTGGAGGCACCTTCAACACTCTTTAAAATGGTTGTTCAACCAACACCTTCTACAAAACTCATATACAAGCTTCAACGATCCTTCTGCTACACTGACTACATGAAATCTACTGTGATGTTGCCTCGCTATTGCTCTAGCTACTTCATCTGACCATTACCGGCAGACCAACACCAACACCCAAACTCTTAACTTCAACAATCTTATGTTGGTAACAATTTATTTTAAGTTGTTTACTTTGTTGCTAGGGCAGTGTAGGTTATTATATTGTCCTTTATTTCATTCATGTACTTAATTCCCTTTTCTAGCGATTCCGGAAAAGATTTTTAGTGGATTTTCCATTAATATGATCTAGAGGGATTGTGGGTCTTGAAGTAAGAGTCGACGAAGGCTCTGAACTAAGTAATCAATCACGTTCTCAACTTAGACTTCTAAAATATATCTAAGTTGGACCAGCACCTATAGCCCCACTAAGCTTATCCTCACTGGATCTCTCTCCTCCAATGTTTACCTCCACTTACCTGCCAAACATCTGGTCTTGCTTAGTGTCTGATCAATCTGATCTACTAAGATTTACTTACAACACTGAGTTAACACAATAAATATAAAATAGTAAAGTAAAATAGTGTTAGTAGTATTAAGAATTTACAACACCTCCAGTTAGGACTAGTTACTCGGTAGACTTCTCACTTATCTAACCTCTAATTATAACTTATCGTTGTCTAACCTCCAGTTAGGACTAGTCACTTAGTAGACTTCTCATCTACCTAATATTCAATTAGGACTTATCTTTTCTTAACTTCTAATTATGACTAGTCACTTAATAGACTTTTTACCTGCCTAATCTTTGGTTAGGATTTACCCCTTGCTAGTCATCTAGTCTTGATCAGACTTCTCTCTTTCAAACATCAAGTCCTGTTTGGATTAACCCTTAGTCAACCTGACCTGATATTGGTATATTGTCAAACATCAAAACCCTAAAGGTCAATTGCACCAACAACTACAATGTGTATGAATGTCAATTAATAAGTCCATATTACAACATCTATAAAATCATAGTTGTTACAATGTGTATGTAGTGTCAACTAGTTAAGTCCAATTGTAGCATCTATGAAATTGTAGTTGTTACAATATGTATGCAGTGTCAACTAGTTAAGTGTTTATTGTAGCATCTATGATTTTATAATTACTATAATGTGTATGGAGTGTTACTGATCAAGTTCACATTATAGTAGTTACGGTTGCATAAGTGTTACAATGTGTATGAGGTGTCAACTGGTTAAGTCTACATTATTATAATAGCTATGAAATCATAACTACAATGTGTATGGAATGTCAACTAGTCAAGTTTACATTATAGTAGCTATGAAATAATAGTTGCTATAACTTAGTAGAAACTATAATTTCATAATTACTACAATGTGTATGGAGTGTCAATTGGTCAATTCTACATTGTATAACTAATACATGTAGCATATTGTGTTCTCAATTGTCAAGACTGGAAAGTTAGAAGTGCTAGTAGGACTAAGCTAGAATATTGTGTCCTTAAATATATATATTAACGTTCTATTTTATATTAGAGTCTTGAGCAATAGTGGGTGTCTTCCTCATCCACTAAGCAAAGCAACATCATTGTGAGCTAGAAATACAAAATGAATAGGAGGCCGCATTGTATTCCAATTCACAATTCGACCTTAAAATTACAACACAAGAGGAAGATTAATTGTTGTTTCAGCTAGTTGAGATAGCATATTGATCCTGTTTGGAATATGAGAAGACGGAACTGTCGGTGTGACGTGACTAGAATGTTGACTGCATCTCCATGACCTGGATGGTGAGTTGTCTTCTGTGTTGATCAAGTCATCAGAGGCCCTCTGGTCAACAGTGTTGGTGCAAACTGCACCAGAATCAAACCTGAGTTTTGATGTTGTCAAAGGTTCAAGTTAAGTCTTGTTATGATCTAACAAGTTGACTAAGTGTGCAGGATGTTTACTCAACCGGGAAAGTCCTAGCTGGAGGCTAGGCAGAAAAGTCTTAGCAGATCGTGGAACCCAGGTGAAAGTCCAAGTAGGTCAAGGGGAGATGAAGCTTGGCAGTGTGATCGAGAGGTCTGAAGGACCAAAGATCAAAGGAAAAGTCCTGGGGAGCCGATCAAGGCTGAGTGAGAAGTCCAAACTAGATCTGGAGGATCAAAGTTTGGCAGGTAGGTTGAGGTAAGTAAACTGGAGGAGCGACAGTGAGGTCGGGTTCCCGGAGGGAACAACCTTAGGTCGCTGATCCAACTAAAGAAACCGGGAAGGTTTCCAAGTTGAGATTAAGAACAGTTCTACTGTTCTTTTATTACTCATGCATTATTATACTGTTATGCTAACATCTGTGTTGCAAGGTGTTTTGTTATTCTAACACTGTTTTGCAGGTCTAGGCGGATCGGTCGACCGAACCAGAGGACCGGTCGACCGAACCAAGTAAGATCAACACAGAAGTCAGTCCAGATCAGAACTGAGCTAGGGTCCGGTCAAAGTTTGATCGGTCGACCGAAAAGTAAGATCGGTCGACCGAACCTGTTGACTCAGCAAGCCAGTTCATTAGCACCGAATCAGCAAGCAAAGGAAAGAAGGGCTGATTGGTCGACCGAACAAGAGGATCGGTCGACCGATCCAATCAGCATTTAATCAGCATTAAAGGGTGATCTTGGCAGATTTCAGCGAACAAGGAAAAACCTTGTTCGGTCGACCGATAAAAGGGTTCGGTTGACCGAACCATTGAAGGCCAGTTAATGCAGAATTTACGAGCCAGCGTCAGACTCCAGCTGTGGGTGATTGGAGCTGGTTCAGTCGACCGAACAGAGGGATCGGTCGACCGAACCTCAGTGCACCTATAAATTCAGGCTCGAGGTCAGAGGCCACAACAACTTTTCTGATCAACCCTTGTGCTCGTTTGCAATCTTTCCACGCTACAAGTCTTCATCAAATTTGCAAGCGACTTCATCCGATTGCCGACCGAGCTACGACTTAAATTCTGCAATTGTCGGTATAGCTTTATTTTTGTACTGCACTTTAATTCTGTAAGATAGTAGAAGTGTTACTACCTTACATATCTGTACTTGTACGATTCACTTCTTTCCGAGGAGTTCGGAAAGAAGGATTATAGTGTTTTGCCCATCGGTGCGGTCAAGGACCGCGGGCCTTCGAGTAGGAGTCGAGCTAGGCTTCGAACGAAGTAAACGATTGTGTCTCCTTTCTTATTTTCCGCTACACGATTCTGACTTAAAAAGAAAAGAATAGTTTTTAAAAAGAAGCGATATTCACCCCCTCCCTCTATCGCGCTACTCGATCCTATCAAACAGTACCTGCAGCTAGCGGCTAGGCTGCCCAGGTCCCTGGTACCTCGATGCTCGAGGCGGGTCCCATGAATATATAAGCAGTCGAATAATAGTAGAATAACAAAATAAATACAGGATGAGTACAACGACGTACCCTGGCCCTGGGGGCGCCCTCGGATGGATCGGTGAGTTGGTCATAATGCTGATCGAGTCATCGTAATCCAAAATGGTAGATGAATGTGTCAGCTGAGGAGCCGGATCTGCCTGCCTAGAGCTGAGCGTGACCTGGATCCGAAAAATGACATATCGGCCGAGAGGTAATAGCGGCACGTAGGCCGGGAGATGACATCGGCACGCAGGCCGGGATATAATATCAGCACACAAGCCGAAACACCACAAGGCGCTTAGGCTGAAACACAACAACGGGCTGCACTATGAGTGTAGCTCGGGATATGACACGCAAACTGGATCGACACAAGGGTTGGAACACGATAGTGACACAGAATTAGAATTGAGGCGAAGTCGGCGAGTGGATTGTCGACACATGGATTGCCAGGACGTGGAGGCTGCCGACAAGGGGTCTGCGGCGCAGTGGCTACCGGCGGAAGGGGATGCGGTGAGCGGTGGCTGCCAACAAAAGAGGCTGCGGCGTACAGTGGCTGCCGATGAAAGAAGTTGCGGCGCGCAGTGGCTACCGGCAAAAGAAGCTGCTGTGAGTGGTGGCTGCCGGCGAAAGAGGCTACGGAGCGCGGTAGCTGCTGGCGAAGGAAGCTGCGGCACGTGGTAGCTGTAGGCCCCTGGTGACGACGGAAAGGAGACGAGCCCTCTCCGGTGGTGGCGATCCAACCACAGAAGGAAGAAGGGGGTGACGCATGAGGAGAAAAGTGGTGGCCGGAGGCGTCTCTCAGCGAGCGGAGAGGGAGAGAGGAGAAGGAGAGATTGCGTGACGGCGACGACGAGAGACGCAGAAGAAGCTTTCTTCCCTGTTCATGCTGGTGGAGGAGGTGGCGTGAGGAGGCTGCGGTGCCGCTCAATAGTGTCCGCGTCGAGAAGGCCGAGGGTGTTTGCCAGTTAGAGGAGAGGGAGGGCAGCTATCTCACCGGTGACGAGAGAGGCGACGACGGCGTGTGTGCGACCAATGCCCCCCTTTCTTCCCCTGGCGGCGGAGAAACCCCCCACCCCCCTCTGCTGCCACACATGAACCGCGCCTCCTCAAGCCCTAAGCAGCCAAATGACAAAAATGCCCTCTATATCTCTATAATATCTCTTATGCTCCTCTGCTACATCTGCATCACAAGCCTCCCCTTCAAGCCTAGTCAAAGGAGGTGTGAGTCTGACTGACTGGATAGTCTATCGTAAAGGCTGAATCACTCTCGATAACTGAGTAAAATCGTTGAACCCATCGTATAATGTCACGTAAACCGTCGCTATAGTAATGGTGTCACATGAGATGGTAACAGTGCCGAGCGGACTATGAAAAATAGTACCAAGTCGATAATCGGACAGATGCAGAGCGAGCTGCTAGACGTTAAGTGAGCGACGAGTAAAATGATAGTTGACTGAGTGACAAGTGGGCTGCCGGGCACACGACCGAGAGGATGTCGACCGGACAATCGGAAGGACACCGATCAGGAGGAGAGATGCTGGGCAAGGGTTGCCAAGCGCGCGACCGCGGAGATGCTGACCGATGGATCGGGAGAATGCCAAGAGGGCCACCGAAAACCGTCAACCGAATAACCGTAAAATGAGACCGGACGACCCAAATGTCGATCGGGTGACCGTAAAATGCCGACTATGCGATCACAAGGATGTCAGAAACTACAAGCGAGTGGCTAAGCGGGCGATCAAGAGATAGGGATCGTGCGGCGATGAAAGTGCCGACCGAGCGTCTGAGAGAATGTTGGCCAGTCGCTCGTAACCTATTGACCAAGCCATCTAGAGAATGTGGAGCGTCAACCAAGTAGTTCAAGTGTGTGGCCGAACGGACAGCTGAGCGATACCAGTCGGATGACTACGAGAGTGCTGAACGAGCGGCCCAAAGAATGTCGACCGGACAATCATAAAATGTTGGCCCGACAATCGAGTAGTACTGAGTGGGATGATGCCGAGTGGGATAGGATCTCGAGAGCGAAAAACACGACGTCGGTGTCCCGAGTGGGTGTGAGGCTCATGTGACCGAAGGGCATGGAACCAGCAGGATACCGTGGTCTGAAACCAGTGAAGATACTTCAGTCCTAGACCAGTGGTGATATGATTGTCCGAGATCAGTGGAGATACTCCTGTCCGAGATCATTGGAGATAGCTCGACCACGAATGGGGGAGATGAATGCTCTGACAAGCTGGTCTGTGACCAGTTGAGACTGCTTGACCCCGAATGGGGGAGATAGGAGATCCGATATTATGATATGCGACCAGTGAAGACTGCTCGGCCCCGAACGCGGGAGATAGGAGATTTGATATACTGGTCCGCGACCAGTGAAGACCGCTCAAGCCCGAACGAGGGAGATAGGAGATCAGACATGCTAGTCCGCGACTACTGAAGACCGCTCGACCCTGAACGAGGGAGATAAGAGAATCTACTAAGCTGGTCCCCGACCAATGAAGACCGCTCGACCCCGAACAGGGGAGATAGGAGATCAGATATGCTGGTCCGCAGCCAGTGACGACCTCTCGACCCCGAATGAGGGAGATAAGAGAATCTACTAAGTTGGTCCCCGACCAGTGAAGACCGCTCGACCCCGAAAGGGGGAGATAGAAGATCAGATATGTTGGTTTGTGACCAGTAAAGACTGCTCGAGACCGAATCGGGGAGATAAGAGAATCTACTAAGTTGATCCCCGACCACTGAAGACCGCTCGACCCCGAACGGGCGAGATAAGAGAATCTACTAAGTTGGTCCCCGATCAGTGAAGACCGCTCGACCTCGAATGGGGGAGATAGGAGATCTGATATGCTAGTCCGCAACCAGTGAGGATTGCTCGACCCCAAATGGGGGAGATAGGGGTTTAAGGTTGCCACTCGACCGTCGGTGGAGACATGGGTTTAATGTCGTCGCTCGACGATTGGTGGAGACCTTGGTTTAACGTCGCCGCTCGATGGTTGGTGGAGACCTTGGTTTAACGTCGTCGCTCGACTTCTAGAGCCCGTGGCTCTAATATAACTCAAACTCGTCCGATCGGCACGAGAGTCTTTGACTCAAGGGTTTATAGTCGCCGCTCAACTTCTAGAGCACATGACTCTAATATAACTCAAACCCAGTCGATTGGCACGTGAGTCTCTGATTCAAGGGTTTATAGTCGTCGCTCGACTTCTAGAGCTTGTGACTCTAATATAACTCAAACCCGACCAATCGACACGGGAGTTTTTGACTCAAGGGTTTATAGTCATTGCTCGACTTCTAGAGCTCGTGGCTCTAATATAATTCAAACTCTACCGATCGGCATGGGAGTCTCTGACTCAAGGGTTTATAGTCGCCGCTCGACTTCTAGAGCCCGTGGCTCTAATATAACTCAAACCCTGTCGATCGGCAAAAGAGTCTCTGACTCAAGGGTTTATAGTCATCGCTCGACTTCTAGAGCCCATGACTCTAATATAACTCAAACCCGACCGATCAGCACGGGTGTTTCTGACTCAAGGGTTTATAGTCGCCGCTCGACCTCTAGAGCCTTGCTCTAATATAACTCAAACCCAACTGATCGGCATGAGAGTCTCTGACTCAAGGATTTATAGTCGCCGCTCGACTTCTAGAGCCCATTGCTCTAATATAACTCAAACCCGATTGATCGGCATGGGAGTCTCTAACTCAAGGGTTTATAGTCGTCGCTCGACTTCTAGAGCCCGTGGCTCTAATATAACTCAAACCCGACCGATCGGCATGGGAGTCTTTGACTCAAGGGTTTATAGTCGCCGCTCGACTTATAGAGCCCTTGACTCTAATATAACTCAAACCCTGCCGATCAGCATGAGAGTCTCTGACTCAAGGGTTTATAGTCGTCGCTCGACTTCTAGAGCCCGTGGCTCTAATATAACTCAAACCCTGTCGATCGGCATGGGAGTCTCTGACTCAAGAGTTTATAGTCGCCGCTCGACTTCTAGAGCCCGTGACTCTAATATAACTCAAACCCGGCCGATCGGCATAGAAGTCTCTGACTCAAGGGTTTATAGTCGCCGCTCGACTTCTAGAGCCCGTGGCTTTAATATAACTCAAACCCGGTCGATCGGCACAAGAGTCTCTAACTCAAGGGTTTATAGTCGTCGCTCGACTTCTAGAGCCCGTTGCTCTAATATAGTGTAAACTCGGTCGAGCAGCACAGGAGTCTTCGACGTTGAGCCCGTGGCTCAACTATAATATAAACCTGGTCGATCGGCACGACGACGTTGAGTCCGTGGCTCAACTATAATATAAACCCGGTCAATCGGCATGAGAGTCTTCAACGTTGAGCCCATGACTCTAATATAATATAAACCCGGCCGATTAGCACGGGAGTCTTCGACGTTGAGCCCGTGGCTCACCTATAATATAAACCCGGTCGATCGACATGCGAGTCTTCGATTGGGGAATTGTGATGGATCCTATGGCCGAATGAGAAAATATAAGGAAAAAACTGACCTGCCGACTAGCAAAGGATCTGACTCAGTTCCTCGACTTCTGAATACCCGTGGAGTGAGGGGAATATGCTATGTTCGTCGAAACCCACCGAGGTCATGAGGATGGCAGAATTTTCTAGCATCGTCGATCTTCATGTTCCAGATCAGGCGAAGTTCCCACAGACGGTGTCAATATGATCCTGTCTGGAATCTAAGAAGACGAAATTACCGGTGTGACGTGACTGGAATGTTGACCGCATCTCCATGACCTGGATGGTGAGTTGTCTTCTATGTTGACCAAGTCGTCAAACGCCCTCTGGTCAACAGTACCTGCAGCCAGCGACCGGGTTGCCTCGGTCCCCGGTACCTTGATGCTCGAGGCGGGTCCCATGAATATGTAAGCAGCTGAATAATAGTAGAATAACAAAATAAATACAGGATGAGTACAGCGACGTACCCTGGCCCCGAGGGGTGCCCTCGGATGGATCGGTGAGCTGGTCACGATGTTGATCGAGTCGTCATAATCCAGAAGGGTAGATGAATGTGTCAGCTGAGGAGCCGGATCTGCCTGCCTAGAGCCGAGCGCTACCTGGATTCGGAAAACGACATATCGACCGAGAGGTAATGGCGGCACACAGGCCGAGAGATGACATCGGTACGTAGGCCAGGATATAATATCGACACACAAGCCGAAACACCATAAGGTGTGTAGGCCGAAACACAACAACGGGTTGCACTACGACTGTAGCTCAGGATACGACACGCAAACAGGATCGGCACAGGGGTCGAAACACAATAGCGACACAGAATTGGAATTGAGGCGCAGTCGGCGAGTGGACTGCCGACACATGGATTTTCGGCATGTGGAGGCTGCCGACAAAGGGTTTGCGGTGCGCAGTGGCTGTTGGCAGAAGGGGTTGTGGTGCGCAGTGGCGGCCGACGAAAGAGGCTACGACGCGCGGTGGCTGCCAGCGAAAGAAGCTGCGGCGCGCGGTAGCTGTCGGCGAAGGAAGCTGCGGCGCGTGGTGGCTGCCGGCGAAAGAGGCTACGGAGCGCGGTAGCTGTTGGCGAAGGAAGTTGCAGTGCGTGGTAGCTGTAGGCCCTTGGTGGCGGCGAAAAGGAGACGAGGCCTCTTCGATGGCAGTGACCCAACCGCAGAAGGAAGAAGGGGGCGACGCATGAGGAGAGAAGTGGTGGCCGGAGGCGTTTCCCAACTAGCAGAGAGGGAGAGAGGAGAAGGAGAGATGGCGCGACTGCGACGGCGAGAGATGCAGAAGAAGCTTTCTTCCCTGTTCGCGCTGGTGGAGGAGGTGGCGTGAGGAGGCTGCGGTGCCGCTCGACGGCGTCCGCATCGAGAAGGCCGAGGGTGTTTGCCAGTGAGTGGAGAGGGAGGACCGTTGGCTCGCCTGCGACGAGAGAGGCGACGACGGCGTGTGTGTGCGACCAGTGCCCCCCTTTCTTCCCCTGGCAGCGGAGAACCCCCCACCCCCCTCTGCTGCCACACATGAGTCGTGCCTCCTCAAGACCTAAGCAGCCAAATGACAAAAATGCCCCTCTATATCTCTATAATCTCTCTTATGCCCCTCTGCTACATCCACATCACTTATGATTTCGAAGCAGATGATAATTATTTTAACTTTGTGTTAAGTGCTAGTTATAGCAGCTATAAAACTAGCTATTGCAATATTGTACCAACTATGATTTCATAGTTACTATGAGTATGTAGTCTGAACACATCAAGTCTTTGTTATAGTAGTTATAAAACTATAGCTACTATGACAAGTATGTAATGTGAATAAGTCAAATCCTCGTTGTAGCAATTATGAAATTGTAGCTGCTACAATATTGTAGCAACTACAATTTCATAGCTATTAAAATGTGAATGTAGTGTGAACTATAACAACTATGTTTTCATAGTAATTATAATGTGTATGTAGTGTGAATTATAGCAACTATAAAATTATAGATATTACAATGTTATAGTAGTTTTAGTTTTATAGCTACACCAACGTAAGTTGAAACTGTCTTACACTTTGTAATTGAATGTCTTAATCTCTAAATCTTAATTCTAAAAACATTCAAATATTTAAATTGTAAAACAAATCTGTTTTGCTGGAACGATTAATATTTGAAGTTTTCTAAAATTATAAAATGAATGTATAAAACTCTAAAATTGTGAATATTTGAAATTCTCTAAAATTTTATAACCAATTTGTCAAGACTTTAAAATTGCACCTATTTGAAACTCTCTGAAACTATAAAATAAATCTCTAAAATTGTAATTCTTCAAACTATTAAACATCATGAAATTACACATCATGAGACTGCCGAACAGATCACGAATTTGTATTTTTAAAATTGTAAAAATAAAATTTGAAATTGTATATCATCAAACTACCAAACCGATCATAAAATTGTACTCTGAAACAACAACAACAATGAACTGTTCAACTCCAACCTAATACAACTAAAACTCAAACACAAATATTCCTACACACATCATGAGAACAATACATCATAACAATAACATCAAATTGTGTTTCACAAATAATCAAATAAAATCTCTATATTGATCTTGTAGAGATAAAAAATATTAGTTTGTTATTTTACATCAAAGGTTCCCTTCCTAGTTTATGTTTGTTATAATTTTATATCTAATCTTAAATCTATAAGTTTTTATTTCAAACGGTCAAAACTGAGTTGCTCTACATAATATTAATCTCTCGGCAAGATAAAGTTTTTAAATGTTTTAGAATTTAATTGCAATTAGGAATATGAAACCTAATTAAATACTTACGATTGAACTTGTGTTGGGCCCTTGACATGGTGCACAATAAACTCTTTCGAAAAACTAGCTAACAACCCTCGATGTCAATTATCAACGTATGGCGTGTATATACTCTTAAAAAATGATATCAATATATGCATGAATAACATTAGTAATCAATATATACCAAAAGTTTATTGTCAATAATTGAATACATACAATATTATCAATAATAGAAATGTAAAGTTGTGTAAAGATGAGGGAGTTATGGTGAATAAATTGATCTTTCTAGAGGTCTATGACCAGTAAATGTCAGTGATCTTCTTCATTATTAAGAGGACATAGGATATATCTAATTGTAGATCTTCTCTTTGTTATTTTTTTATAGTTTGTTGAAATGCTTGGGCATATATCATTAAAAACAAATCATATGTAAGGATAAACAATTATGAGAGAAATATATGCAAGAGAAAATAACTTTAGTTCACTTAGTCAAATACTTAAAGCAAACCTAATCTCACAAAATATTGATGAGTAGTATAGTGTGTCAGATGCTTGACTCCATTTATTATAATTGTAAAATATGCATTTATGCAATCATTATGAGTGTATTGTGTTAGCCAAATATTATCATAAAAGAGTCCCTGTATAATGTGAAAGTTAAGATGGACCATATAGAAAGTAGTGTGGCCATGCATAGTCAAATTAAGCATCAACTTAACACATAAATAATATGATAAATTATAAAATAAAGAAGAAAATTATCACTATTACAAAATAATATTCACAGCATTTATAGTAGCTATGAAAATTCTATATGTTATACCAAGATCTAAACATATAGGTGGAGTAAATTTTCACTCCTAATAGAAAAACTTAACATTTAGGTCCTGTTTGGTATGGTGAATTAGGATAGGATTACAAGTTAAATCCATGTTTGACTAGTTTTTAAAAAAGCCAATGATAACTACAGAGCCTGATTAAAATACTCTAGCAGTTGGAAAATCAATCCCACTTCGAAAAAGGTATTAATAATCCCAAATTGAACAGTAAGCCTGATAACTAGTTAAAAGGATGTTTTTACCCTTTGCCCTACAACAAAAACTAAACCGTACCTTTTGCCCTAAAAATTACTAATACTGGGGATATTTTAGTCATATAATTAACAATTCATACTTTTATCCTTACCATAAAAATCATACCAAAAAAAAATAATTTTATCATAGTTTACTAAATATCCTCATTAAAAGATTACTATCATGTAAATTTATAATCCCTCAGTAATCCTATCACACAACCAAATGCTACCTTAGTGTATTATTCTCAATACAACATGTACATAATGAAAACTCTATATCCTTGTCTTAGCAATACACTTTACAAAGACATAGAAAAACTACTTATCCTTGTCATAACAATATATACTTAAGTAATTTCACTCAAATACTAACCAACTCACTTTAATTTGACTAAACTTCAATTATGCATCTACTATCACAATATTTTTATTCTTTTTGAAACATGTTTTTGTTTGCTATAAAAGACATAGACAAATATGTCATCAAGGAGTTAACAACAAAAGACTTAACTATAGTCAATCATACCTTCAAGACTTGGGATTTTAGACCGTCAATATCAATAGTGTTGATTTGATGAAACAATGCCCCTTTTTGTGGTAGGTTCAACCAATGGGACAGGGTTTCTAGTTCTTTATATTGAACAATCTCCTTCCCTTTCTCTTTTCCTTAGTTGTCTCATGTTAGGCAAGCATATGTATTATAGTAGTTTGTTTACTATCAACTCCCTTTCCTTTGGGTGCTTGATCAAAATAGTAGTTGTAAAAGGTGTACTACTCTTTCTAATACACCTCTTTATTCTTGTATTTTTTTAGCAGCGTGGACCCTAGGGTCTCTTTATCCTGGCTACAGGTTGCTAGGGGCTCTTCTAATACCTTCTCCATCGCAAACTTTGAAGCTATGCTATTTAATTATCCTTTCTAGCTATGATTTTGTTATTTTCAGCTATATCATTTTTAGCTATGATTCTATCATTTTTTTTTAGCTATAGTATTGTCTTCTCAACAATACAAATTTCACTATTACTAGTACTTCTCTCTGACAAATCAACAAGTTCTCTTATTCTTTTCTCCTCCTCTTCAATCAGCTGGTTCATGAACTGCTTGTGCTATCTATTAATCAGTTCTGATCCTGACCCACTATTCAATGACTCAACCAAAATATTTCTCTCAACAAGTTATTCATTTTTTTTTATAGGATTAGTATTCAATTTGCACCTGAACTTTCTCTACATCTTGCTTAGGAAATTACTTAGTAAAGTTTTATGCAATTTGATCATCAATTTGCTCTACAACATCTGCGAGGGAACCACTGGATAGATGTTTCTCTAAAGTTGATGGAATTAATTAATTATTGTTCTTGATGAAGAGAGTTGCCCAATCATCCTCTTTAGTTTTCCTACACATGAGGTAGTCTGTTTCTATTAACATATTCTTGAAATGACATGGAGGGTGTATGAATATATGATTCTTATATATTTACACATCCATACCTGCAATATAGTAACAATAATTATAAATTTTGAAAAAAATTATAGAGATCAATGAAGTTACAATAAAATATAACAACTTACAACCAAGAGTTGCCCAAATTTTGTCAGCATAGGATTTTGATTTTCCTCAAGGCCCTCTAGCTTGGGCCTTTGTGAGAGAATCACACTAATAACTTCTATTTGAGGGGTCATATAGTCATAAATAATCTTACACAAATTATATCTATCTGTATTTTGACAATCATCTATAAAATCAATTAGTGATAATATACTGATAATTTATATATACTACTAGTAGTAGAAAAAAAACACACAAACAAAAACTTGTAAAATAAAAAATTGACAAAATAGAAAATTAGATTGAGGAGATAGCTTTTTCTCTAGTTTTTTTACTTTGAACAATCATGATCTTTGAAATGTGGAAGATAGAGTTGGGTGGAACCGACATTCAAATGCAAAGGAACTTCATCTTTATGGTTTTGAAATCCTAGGATCAACACAATATCTTTCTTTGTAAATCTAATCTTTTGATTTTGAAAGATGAAACATCTATCTTAATAGTCCTAATTAATTTTCAAATATATTTTGTATAAGACCTTTGATGTTCGAATTATTTGGTATGTTTATAATCCAAGAAAATGAGCTTCTACTTACTAACTCTATTTGTCCATCATTTGATTGTATTGATAATATAAAAGACCTAAATTGGTGGACTTTACTTTTCTATTATATTTTCTTATGATATGCACGGGAAATTGTGCTTTTGTAGTAAGAGCTTCGAAGGTTAAAGCACGTCATTTAATTATGTAAAACAAATACTTGATATCTTAAAGAGATATTGTAATATTAGTTTTGAACAATAATATGACATATGGGCTAATTGAGATGAGGATGTGATTTTGTAGCAACTACAAATCAATAGCTGCTATAACTACACTTGACTTTGAACCTTGTAGCAACTGCAGATCAATAGCTATTACAACTACACTAGATCTTGAACTTTGTAGCGGCTACGGATTAATAACTGCTACAAATATACTAGACCCCAAAACTTATAGCAGTTATGGATCAATAATTATTATTATAATAACTATGGATTCATAATTACTATAAACGTTGAAGAAGATGTGGAATCTAGCAATAAGGTAATAGATCCTAAACTTTGAATCATTGACAACTTTGGACTCCATCTATTACTATAAACCTTAGGGGTGCGTTTGGTTCAAGTTATCATGTATAACCTTGTTTATGTGATTACCATATAATCACATAACCAAGATTATGGAGAATAAAACATAATCAAATGTTGTTTGATTCAATTTAGGTAATGCAACAAAAACTTGTTTGTTTGAAGGTTTTAATGAATAACCTAGTTTAATATTTTACTATATTACCCTCAGTTACACAACCAACTATACATAATAATAATAATAATAATAATAATAATAATAATAATAATATTATTATTATTATTATTAAAGTTTAATTTTAATATTATTATTATTTAAACTCTACTATATTTTACTATATTTTCATGTTTTTCTTTATTTTTATATATTTTTTAATTTTTTATTTTGTTTGTTTTTTTGATGTTTTTTTATTTTTTAAAGTTTTTTTTTACTTTTTTTTTATTTTTATATATATTTTTTATTTTTTTAGGTTTTTTTGTTTTTTTTTTCATTTTTTAATGTTTTTTAACATTTTTATTATTTTTTACTTTTTAATTTTTTTTAAAACATTTTTCTATTTTTTATTTTAAAATTTTTTTATGTTTTTTTCTCATTTTTTAATGTTTTTTCTATTTTTTAATGTTTTTTTATTTTTTTAAAAGTTTTTTACAATTTTTTATTTTTTATTATTTTTTTATGTTTTTTATTTTTTTACAATTTTTAAAATTTTTAATCTTATTTTATATATTTTTCATTTTTTTTCTTTACGTTTTCCTTTTTTGTCACATTTTTCTATTATCCGAGGGTATTTTGGGTAAAAAAATTCGTTAACCTCGGAATCAAGAAAAACCTTAGTTTTCCGATTTCTGGTTGCATGCCCCTTTTACTGACGTGTCGGGCATGGAACATTACTCGGGAATCATCGATTACCTAAACCCAAACAGAGTTTTTGTTGATAACCTTGGATGAATAACCAAGATTATCAAGAATAACCCTCAACCAAATGCACCCTAAATCCATTGCCAACCCCATTTATGTTTTGATAGACCGATTTTAAGTATTAATCCGAACCAATTGAGCAAATTGAAATCAACTGCTTTTTAAAGGAAATCAAACCGAACTTTTTCGGATTCTCTATGTTTCTTGGAATTATATCCATTTCCCTTCGCTCCATCACTTGATGTCTCATCAATTACTTGTCTGCCGAAGGTATGTTTGCATTTTAGGATGGGTTTAGGTTTAGGATTTGGTTTGTCAAGGTTCAAGACTCCACTTTTGCTTGCTCAACCATCTTCGCCAATCAACTCCATCGCTTGTCATCTCCTCATCTACTTATCTGTCAAAGATATGATTATTGAGTTTAGGGTTTATCAAAGTTGAGTCTAGACTATAGCATTGTCAAGCTCTTAATTAGGATTTAAGAGTAAATTGCTTTTTCCCCTTCCTCTAACACCGCACCCCTCCCCCCTCCTCTCCCTCTCTCTCTCTCTCTCTCTCAAATACCATTTCTATTTTTTCCCCTTTTTTGTTTTTTTTTCAATTTTATTTAATTTTTATTTATTTATTTTTATTTATTTTTTCCCCTCACCCCTTCCCCTTTTTAAAGTAAATTTTATTTTATTTATTTTTTAGTTTTATTTAATTTTATTTTATTTAATTTTTTAATTTGATTTAATCTTTATTTATTTAATTCTATTTAATTTTTATTTAGTTTTTAAAATTAATTTTGTTTATTATTTTTTTCATCGATACTTAAATATTTTTTATTTTTTATTTAAGTTTTATAAATTTATTTCTCCCACCTCCTTTGACACAACTCTCCTCCCTTTTTCAGATTTTGTCTCCCATGTAAATAACTTTTATATCCCTAACTTCTTTACTTATAATTTGTTTAAAATTTTTATTTAGTTTTATTTTTTAATCAATTTTATTTATTATTTTTTTTTATCAATTTTTTAATTTTATACTCCTATTTTTTTCTAATTTTATTTAATTTTTATTTAGTTTTATTTTTTTAATTAATTTTGTTTATTATTTTTTATCAATTTTTTTATTTTATAGAATTTTTAACATAGTCAGAATCTCCCCCTTCCTTTAAATTACTTTCCTAATTCGACATTTAAATTATCCCCATTCAACTCTTAACACATGTCAGAACCCCCTCTCTTAAAATTACCTCCCTCTAAATCTTAACACATGATACATGTCAGAACTTCTCACTATCTTTAAATTACCCACCCTCCAACCGACATATGTTAGAACCTCCCCTCCCTTTAAATTACCCATCCTCCAATTCTTAACACATGTCAAAACACTCATTTCCCTTTAAATTATCCCCCTTCCAATGCTTGACATATGTCAGAGCCTCTCATTCTTTTAAATTAATTAAATTTTCTATTTTTATATCTTTTGTGTATTTTTTTATATATTATTATATGTACTCTTTATTTGAAAAAAAATTATTCGTAAGCTATAAATGTATTTACTGTTAATTGTTAATATTTTTATTCGTTTCATGTATATAATTTTTATTTTGATTCATATTTTATACTTCTAATGTCGGCCCCATGGACATGAAGGAAGGTATATGCAGGTACACAGATATCAGGTGCATGGTGGGGTAAATCATTACGTCAAAGATGTCATGCGCCCACAGTCTGTGCTACGTCATTTTTAAAATTTTTATACTTTTAATTTTTTTTATAAATAATAACTCCTAAAACCTACAACTACACAATAAAATAAAAGATTATAAACATATAATAAAAACTAAATTATTCAAAAAGAATAAAATTGATAAAAAATGGATAAATAAAAAAATAAAACTAATAAAAATAAAAGAAAGAAAACTAAAAAAATGTGAATGTGAGAATAAGGAAAGGGTATAAAGGTAAAAAATTAGGTGGGAACGGGAGGCGAGGATATTAGAAGAGGTGAGAAAAGCAGCTCATATCATTTTGATTTTTATATAATTTTTAATATAAAATTTTATAAAATCTATTAACAAACTTATTATATCCGGTTTTTAATAAATCGGCGATGGATTCTGCTATGATCTAGGCTGCTCTCAAAACGGAAAAGAAAAGCTGTTTGTATTTCCTTCTCTTTGCTGCGTGATGGCGGACGCCGGGAAGGATGCATCACGTGTTTCATTCGAGTCCTTTTCAATGCGAAATGGAACGTGTACGTGTTCCCTTCCCTTCCCGTGCTGGCGTGTTGTATTCAAATATAGCCTTTACGGTGTCTTTTCTGGGATTCAATTCCAAGTTGATGAGATAAAAAGGCGATCGATTGGTGGGTATTACTTTCAACCACTTGGTATTTATTTCCTCCCCAGTCCCCACCCAGCCACCCGCCCACCACCCAAAGCGCCCAGCATTTCCCCATTTGGTTTCGTTGAACGTCCGACCTAGGGGACAAGCATCCACCACTTCGGATCGTGCCTTCTTCACCAGGTCAGATCTCTCTCGTCTGCTCCTAATCGCTCAATTCGTGGATATCGTTCCTTCTTTTTCCCTATCTACGTCACAAGATTTCAAGTGCTCTCGATCAATGCTTCTTTGCTTCCCCGTCGATTAGGTTTTCAGACTGTTACAATTGTAGTAAGCGTATTTCTTCTTTGATTGATTCCGACTCACAAGCTGTGGCTTAAGCTTCGATCTGAATCTTCGCCGAACAAAACTTTGATCTAGTAGTGACGTTTCTTTTGTGTTTTTTTTTTATCCCAGGATCTGGGGATTCTGCGCGCCAACAATTATTTTCTTCCTATATTGCCATCTTTTCTTCTACAATGGTGGCAACTTTGGAGATAGGTCTACGTGCTACATCTGGGGCAGCATCTCCCCAATTTTGTGCTGGTTTTTTTGTCAGCACTCCGCAATTGGCTTTCCCATCCAAAACCCGTAGGAAGTACTGGCGAAAGAGATTTCTGTACAGATCATTATACGCGACATCATGGACACAGAACAATTGCTTGCGGAGTTGTGAGCATGAGAAGGTCAATCACCGTTCCCAGTTTTTCAGTTGTCAGTGCCAGCGAGCAGAAGATACTAGTGGGATCGCCAACAGTGATGCTAAAGGAAGCTGGTACACAACTCAGATCCCAGGTGACCTAAATGGCCAGAAATTCACGACCAATGGTTCACCATATAGGTCAAGAGGAAGTGCTGTTGAAGATGAAGCATGGCGTCTTCTACAGGATTCTATGGTGTATTACTGTGGAACCCCTGTTGGAACGATTGCAGCAAAGGATCCATCTGACAGCAGCAGCAATGTCCTAAATTATGATCAGGTTTTCATTCGGGACTTCATACCTTCCGGAATGGCTTTTCTTTTGAAGGGAGAATATGAAATTGTTCGCAATTTTATTCTTCACACGCTTCAGCTGCAGGTATTGCTTTTAGATTCACAAATGAACATGATTTGTCTTTATTATAGCTAGACACGAAACTTGCACAAGACTTGACAAACCAAAACTTGCTAAAAATTACCTTTGGTCCTTTTTCTTTTCAATTTTTCTTTGTTGTTCCCCTTCATTTTTTCCTTTTCCTGATTTATGATAGGAACAAACTTGATCTCTGATGGTGGACTGAGTTTGTATGTAATCTCATTTCTCCAGATTTATTACCTTTCTACTAATCTGTGAATATAGTTAGCTTGTTCTTTTACTTGAATTTCTTCAAGAAGTTGTGAGTGTATATGCATTCCTTATGGAAGAATATTTTTTCCTTAGATTAGATTTCTCTTTCTTGAGGTTAGTTTTCCTTTGAGTCTTCTTTCAGCCTTTCTTTTTTGCATCTTTCATTAATCAGATCAGCAAGATTCTTTATATTTATTTTCAGACCATAAGATGAATCACAAAAAGAAAGGTGTATATTGTTGAATTCTTGCTTATGTTACCCTTATTTTGCAATTTGTAGAGCTGGGAGAAAACTATGGACTGTCACAGCCCTGGTCAAGGATTGATGCCTGCAAGTTTCAAGGTTAGGACAGTTCCGCTTGATGGTGATGACTCCGCCACTGAAGAGGTTTTGGACCCTGATTTTGGAGAAGCTGCAATAGGACGTGTGGCACCAGTTGATTCAGGTGTATCTTAAGTACTGTTGTTTATCCTGCTAATATCTTTAATGTTTTATAGGAGGTTTTTTCCTTTGTTTTACATGTTTTTCCCACTGTCTGCTTTTTTATCTAGGGGTTTAGTGAGTTCTTTTGGATCTGATATCTGTGAAGGTGCCAAGTCTTTTGCATAACCATCAACAGTGAAGTGCTCAGCATGCTACTTGTGTTTGCAGGATTATGGTGGATTATTCTCCTGCGTGCTTATGGAAAATGTTCTGGTGATCTCTCTGTGCAGGAAAGAATTGATGTGCAGACAGGAATCAAAATGATTTTAAAGCTTTGTCTAGCTGATGGCTTTGACATGTTCCCAACATTACTAGTAACAGATGGTTCATGTATGATAGATCGACGTATGGGTATCCATGGCCATCCTCTTGAAATTCAGGTATGTTTCCTCTGCTTCAGTTCAACAACTTTGCTATCCAAAAAAATTAGATATGATAATTAAAATTTTTTACCAAAATTTTCAAGTAGAGCTGGTTAGTAGCATTCCTCCAGCAATTTCATGTTTCTTCAAGCAGAGTAAAATGGTCATTACTAATAATGCAACAAAATAAGCAAACAAAGTGGGACACATTCTTAATAATAAACTACATGCCAAATTATTGTTTGACATGTTTTTTTAGTACATTCATTCTCATATCAACCAATAAATGATGTACTATCTTCCTTCTTTGGCTTGTACATTGCCTATGTATTGTCTCATATGATTTCAGGTGGATTATGATAGAATGCATAATAGATGTAAATAATGTGGATTTAGCTAAATAGTCATATTTAAGATTTAAACATTCATGGTTTTCTAGTTTCCATGGTTTTTTGATTAGATGTTGCATTTAAGTCATTTTCAGACAAGAAAAGTGCTTGGTTCGGAAAGAATCTTCCACTGTCTGCATCTGAGTTTGTATCTTCATGTGGTTGGCTGCTTACTTGTTTAACTTTCTTCATAAGCAAGCATTTAGGTGACTTTCTTTTCATATTCTACTTAAAATATGAAGTTTAAAAATAATCTTAAGTGAGGTAATATATTTTTTCTTTATACCTCCATGCCAGATTTTAGGCACTTATTGGTAATTCGCACTTACTAGAAGGTACCTCATTTGGTGACAATGTGGTAAAAGGAAATTGAGAGCCATTCAACTAAATACTTACTCAAGAAATTCAACAAACATTATATTATATATTTTTCTACATAATACAATGAAACTCTAGAGGACAAAACACTATATGGATAGAATAAAAGAATACAACGAAAAAAAGCAAGCTAGTAATCAAGTAGGTTGAAGCATGTTTTGGTATCTTTGCCTCCAAAAATTGGAGACTAAAGAAAAACATAAAGGAAGCACAAATTTGCTAAGTGGATAAATAGGAAAGATGGGCAAAATTTAATCTTGGTTAAGAGGTAAAAAAAATTAGACAACTCACAATTTTATATTACAACTTCAAACTCCCCTTTGAGGCCTTAGTTGTTATATATATATATATAATATTTTTTTATTTCATTTCTTCCAATTATTTATAACATTTAGAGTCACCATTGTTACTCTAAATTATCTGTTTTTACTTATTACAATTTAATATAATTTTAATAATTATCATTTAGTCACCAATTATAAATTTATTACCAATAATACATCTTTAGTAAATCGATATTAATAAATGCACCAAGAAGTGAATCATTGTAGCTAGCATTCTCAGAGTGTAATAATGCCATCTCATGTACGAGCTAAAGCTCTCAACTGTGATATACAACAATCTCGCATCCTCACATAAATAAATACGGGCATCGGGCGATCCCTCCCTCACTACCACCTCCTCTAGTGGATGGTTAGGTACTTATACCGTACAAGGTTAGACTCAACTTTCACTTTTTAGTATTTCTTTTCTTTATTTAAATTTATTATTGTATCATTTCAAATCTTTACATCATAATTATTTTACTTTGTGTTCACATCTTATCGGTTAGTCTAAATTGCTAACCTAAATCAATTGTATTTTACTATATGTTATGCTAATTTCTCATATATTAGCATGTGATCTCCACACATGAAGTATACATCATAAAGGTAAGGTATCAATAAGTATCATGAAAAATAAAGCAGTTCTAATTAAGATATCAATTGAAGATTAAATTAGAGCATCTATTTTTTTTTTTAAACATCCCTTCATATGTTAATTCCTATGTGAGACCCACATATAATAATGAAAGGGTATCAATTATTTAATCCCCAATAATTTACTTTATTTAAAACCCATTTTTCTATTTTAATTTTCATTTTCATCCCCCTTTTCAAAAACAATTGTAGGAGCATACATATACTTTATTTTATCTATTTATTCACGCGCAAAAAAAAATATATACGAGACAAAGGATAGCCCACCTCTATTTACAACAAAAGCTCCAAGTAAATTTACTATAATTTGAAGTTGTTGAATCAAATCATAATCTCAATATAATTTAAAATTTTTAAATGAGATGCATATTATTGTCGAACAATAATTTATTTTTTCTCAAATCTAACTTGGTTACGTCAACCTAAATCAGTAATATAATGAAATAAAATATTCAACTGACACTTTCTCCTCATTCCATGAAACAAGATAGGCGAACCTAAATAGATTCTATAATTAATCCAAAATAATTAATCATTTTACTGATATCAACATAATTATTTATCAAATTTTACATTTAATTGGCCAACATATGAACAATAACCTCTTTCAACGAGGATACCAAGAGGTTCAAAAAATGAGGAAGGTCAAATAGGCGTCTGTGACTTCTCTTGGCTTGGGTGGCAAACCACAATAAAGAGTTGGCAAAAGGCGACTACGCTCACCCCTCACGCCCCCGCCAACCTGTCCCAGGCAACATGGAGGAAGTAAATCACGGGTGACTACTAGTCCTTGGAATAGTGACTAGCATATGGGGGAGACATTTACCTCGGTTATGTCGAGATTTGAACCCAGACCTTAAGTTGGCAGCACTTCATACGCTAGTCAGACCGTCCCAAGGGGATGGCAAACCACAATAAAGAGAGACAGTGAGAGGGGGAGAGAGAGAAGGATTGGTGGCTCTCCCCTTTGGCTCAATGATAGTCAATGGCCGTTTATGGGCATAGAAAACAAAGGAGAGAAAAGAGAGGGAACAGAGGATAGTCCTCTTGCGTTGTCGACGATGACCTCTCCTATCTTTGACAGTTAGCAATGCTTGCTGCTATGCCCATATGGAAGAAAAGGAAGAAAAAGGGAGAAAGGAATCAGAAAGGGACGGGAAGAGAGAGGCTGTCGATGTTTATCGCCGACACTTGTGCGTGGTGGAGGCATGATGATGGAGCATCGCTAGTTTGATGACATCATAGGAGCAACAAGAGGAGAGAGAGATTACTAGTTTGGGGAAACAAGGTGGTGTATGTGGGGGAGAAGAGAGCGATGATCGGTGGATGAGATTCTAGCTTGGTGTTGGAAGAAGAAGAGAGGAAGAAGAATATGAGGTGTTGATTGGGGAAACCAATGCCTCGAGGGAGGTTAGCTAGTGGCATGAGATGTAGGGAAGAAACTGTGCGTGGAAAAAATGTGAGATAGAGAAAAGAGAAGGGAAAAAATTATCCCCAACTAAAACAATTATCTAATTTCTACTAAAATTTGACCTCACCTAAAATTGATTAAAACAAATCCAAATCAACCCTATTTGAACCCATGCAATTCTAATTACCAAGCCTACCTAATGGGTTCAATTCGAGCCAAATTCAACCTTAATGTCCAAATTTAGTTTTATTATTGTTTAGTTCAATTTATTTTTACCATTTAAAAATTTGAGAATAAATAAATTTTGAGAAGTGAAAAATTATATATATAGAATTGGGTATTTAACATCTACCATGATAGCTTATGCAGACTCACATGCAAATTTAAACCCTTCAATTTGTCAACAATCATATATCTAAACTTGGCCCTCCCCTCTTATAGCCTCTCTCCTTCATTATATGTATGTGGCTTAAGTGGTCTTGTTCAAGTCATTCCTTGTTGGCTCTTTGATTTTACTTCTTAGAACCATTTGGGTATGTATTTATTTCACTAACATCTACATAAACAATCATAAGGGATTGTGTGAGCTGTCGCAAGAATAGATGACATTAGGAACCAACTCTATGAGAGAAAAGCATCAAGCATAATAAAAAACATTAGTGATTGATGTTTGCTATTTTTGGATGTCCATTTCAAATGTATGAATGCATATAGTTTTGAATGCCTTCTTTTATTATTTTCTCAATGCTAAATACCATTTGTCTAATGTAAATTGCTAGTATGTGAGCAAGATAGTGCATTTGACTCGTAGGTTTACTCTCACTTGGTGTAGTATTTACCATTATCTTAGGGCAATTGCCATTTACTTTGTTAGATGTTTAAAGCTTTTTGGCTATGTAAAGTTTGTGTACCATGTTGCAAGCATTGTGACTAATTGAACTCATAAATGTATATGATGTCTAACTCATGGTTTGAAATCTCATACTGTTTCAAGTAACATGTCAAAATGTACTGTTTTGATAAATTACTGAAACTCAAAACTAAGATTCAAAATCTTGAGTTGTGTTGGAGTTTCGATCTTTAACTAGAATGATGTTATTTTAGTAACGTGTTGATGCATGGCGGTTGTAATGGATTGGAGGTTGAAGGAGGAAGGAATTGAAATATAGGAAGGAGACATTATACCATGCCAGACGAAACGGTCGAAACATATCATTATGGTAAATTACCAAAATTCGATACCTCTCAACACTCGACATAGACAATGTTGTCTTCCTCTACTTCCTATCCTTCTTCAACCGCCAATCTATCACCGACACCATACATCAGAGTGTCAAACACGATACCAAAATATCATTTTAGTTGAAGACTAAAACTATGGCATGGCTTGAGGTTTTGAACCTTGGTGTCGAGTGGTATCGAGTTTCGATAATTTACCGGAATGATATATTTCGACCGTTTTGCCTAACATGATATGAGATTTTAGACCATGCTCAAAACCACTCGGTACAGTTATTTATGTCGTGTTGTGTAGATTATATCGATGAATATCGTGTCATACTAACATTCAGCATTCTTTGACATGCTATATTTATTATTATTTTGAGTTTTTGCTATGTGATACTATGTAAACATTGTACGAGTCCATATAAGAGTCAGGAATATACATCCATTCTCTTCCTATTCTTCTTTTTCATGTTTTTTTAGATAATGAAGATTATAGGACTGCTATCACATAACCTTGCATTTTTGAGTTCTTCTAGGTTAACTTATGTGTTTGATGATAATTTTCACACAAGTTATATAGAAAACCAAAAAATTTAAACCTGTACGTCAATTAATATTTGCAATATTTAATTAACGAGTCCCTTTACAAAAAATTAGGCTACAACTCTACTCAGATTGACATTAAATTACAAAAATTAGGCTGTGAGTAGAGTTTAGTTTCTACTTCTTCCATGAGTTTGCAAATGCAAAATTGAGTTAGAAAACCATATAAAATTAAATGATAAAACTAAAATCAATTAAAGCCAAAATAAGAAAAACCCCAAAAGCTATATACAAATAAAACATAATAGAAATGGGATTTATAATTGAATGCACACTAAGACCTAAAGTCCATTCATAAAATATACCACACTGAATCATACATGACCCAAAAATGAACTTGGACAAAAACTTGATCCCTCCCTGTTAGACCAACCACATTTTGAACATTGCAGAAAATTGGTCTCTTCTTTTAATCTCTATTTTCTTAAAGAGTTTGTCATGTCTCCTCTCCTCTTAGCATGATAGCAAGGTGGATTATCCCCCTTCTCAAACCATCATGCCTGGGTAAAATCTCTTATTCTATCGCACTATAAGGCATCTAAGTTGTAAGACCAGAACCCATGATATAGAAAATTGGATCAAGTCAAAGGGCTTTGTGAGCCTAAGGTTGTGAAGGTGTTAAAATTTCTAGAATACAGGATGACAAAATCAATAGAAACACAACACTTATTAGAAATACTTCATTTAAGTTGAAGTTCTGATTCTAGCTCAAGAATGTGAAATTTGAGCATCCAGGGCCTAGAGTTGGTCATAATAGTTTAAAGCCAACAAGACCAAGTCAGATATACACCTGCAAGACATGAGTAGGGTTTGAATTAAAACAAAAGGGAAATTATTAATAATTTGAATACAGTAAATAGAAAAATATTCTTACTTGTATGTTGTAGCTGAACTCCCCAGGTTTCATTGAATACAGATAAGCCTTTATTATAACTAAAAAGGTAAAGAATCCATAAACTAGAGCTCTGTCAAGACCACAACTGAAGGAAACTGAGAAGTGTTTAAGAAGTAGGTTACAGAGTCAAAAGGTGACTACTGGTTAACCCACTGCCGTGAGCATTAGTGTGAGAGAAGGGAGGTCACTGGTAAAGGAAAGCAGATGAGAAATAGGAATATAAAAAGTATTATTAAGTTTCAAACCTCCCGTATAATCTGTGTTGTTTGATCCCATAACAATGAAAGGACTCCATATCAATGACCCACATCATTGCTTCTAGTCAACTCGTATAATGAATGCTTTGGATCTATAGTCTCGCATGCAGGCAATCTTAATTTGACATATCAGATTAATTGACTTATACCATCCTAGTTTATTTTAATCTTGGTTGCTGATTTCAGAAGCCTTTACATATTATTAGTCAGATGCCTAGGTGATCAAGGATAAGCTCAACTAGACAGTTAGGATCTTTGTTCATCCTGACCGTTGGGCCTTTATATCAGAGTTCTTTTTCTAAAGTGTGAATGGTTTGACCTCTAAAGTAGTTTAAGATAAATAATTAAAGAATTTAAAATTAACTAAAATAGAAATAAATATAATAGAAATATTTAAGTATCATGAAAACAATTTAAAATATTATAATAATATTTTATGAAATCAAAACAGGGTTAAGTAAAACATGATCTATGGCCTAAATATGCATTTTACAATCAAAGAGATGAAATAGGAAATGATACTCTAAAATTTTAAATTATGTAACAATAATGAAATTTATGACAAATTAACATTTATTGAATTTGTAAAAGAGTTTTAAAAATGGTTTAATCCACTTATTTCTATCTTGGTACCTTTATGCTTAAGGTTTTTGTTTTGAGCTAGGTTTCAGTCCCAGGCTAGTAAGAGATGTGTTGGTGGTGTGCCAAGGTGGTGCTGACCACATGCTGAAATGAAATGGTGTCAGCTGATACATAGAGAATAATGAGGGGAAAATCATCATTGAAGAAAGGTAATCACCATTCAGTCAGTTGATTTTGAACCCTAGCTGAGATTGTTGCGATGTGAGGTGATTTTGAACCCGGATGGCATGCTTTCTACACTTTCCTGTGGCCTAGGGTTTGAAATCAAGTTTTTCTGCAAGATAGGGTTATAAATTGTAACAAGAGGGGCCGGGAAGGGGGGAGGAAGTTAGAGGAAACTTACTTTGATATTTGCTGGAGCCGTCACTGCTTATAGCATTGATGAGATTGCTTCCAGAAGACTATTGAAGATTCTTATGTGCTAGTGTCTAAGCCCTTGCCCATGAGAATGTGACATCTTGCCTATATCAGGCGAGATTCTTTGAGATTTAAGCATTGGTTAGACTCCAAATTTCTAGCTCTAGACTCAACACTAACTTGATTAAATTTGACTAAGGACCATGAATCAAAAAATAATTCTGTGCTGGGTGACACTGTCAAAACCTTTCATTTGTTAGTCAATCAATATGCGAAATGCACAAGAAATTTGGTAGAACTCTGATGGCCGAAATGCTAAGGTAGAACGACTCCAGACCTAGCAAAGCATGAGTCTCCCTCTGAATAGCTTTGTAGAAGGATGGATTTTGAAGCTCCTTCAGACCTCGAGAACAAGAGACTAACATCAGTCTCCATTAGAGCAAATTGTCAAAATTTAGAGTGGAGGAATCTTCTTCCTCCACCTTCATAGAGAGTAGCAAGAGGTAGGGTCATCCCTGCAGCTCCTACAGCTTTAGTCTTTTTTCTTTGGCTTCATCAAGGTTTCCTCCATCTCCTTTATGTAAGGCTCCTGTCTTCTTTTGATTCTCCTGGCCTTGAAGTTTCCTCCAGTTCCTCTTGGAACTCCTTTAGGTAAGGCTCCTGTCTTCTTTTGATTCTCCTGGCCTTGAAGTTTCCTCCAGTTCCTCTAGCAAAGGTTCTTAAGGGAGAATGACTGTAGACCTAGTGAGACAAGTAACTCTAAGGAGGATGGATTTTGAAGCTCTTCCAGGCCCAAAAAACAAGATACATTAGCTTCAGGCTCTGTTAGAACTAGTTGCCAAGATCTAGAATGTCTAAATCTTCTTCCTCTTGCTTCTTCAAGACCTAGCGAGTAGCAGAGCCATCTTTCTTCCTATAGCTTAGTCTTCTACCTCTCGCCTTGTTTAGGTTTCTTCCATATCCTTATCTTTCTTACGCTAAGAGAGAATGACTCCATATTTAGCGATTAAATATTTTTGCCAATTTGATTTCCTAAAGATCCAAGACCTACAAGTTGCTTGGTCAAGCATAAGTCTTGTATTGGACCTTTTTGAGTTGTTCAGTATAAACCTTTCGTTAAGTTCACTTCTCAGATTACTGAGCCTATGAATAATTTTTTAATCCCATGGTGCAATAGTTGGAAACGGGCAATCTTACTGTACTATGCACTTCTCGATTTAGTTAATTGTACTGCTTTTTTAAAGTGATATGAATACAGGGATGAATTGAGATCAAGTTGGGACTGGATTTTTTAAATTTTACTCAAGATTGAATTATTTAGGTTTATATGTTGTAGAACATGTAGTTGACTGTTGATCTCTCTTTTTTTTTTTGCGTAACGAAACAATGTGAATTGTTTGATATATTCCATTTTACTGAGGCCTACAATTTCCAGGCACTGTTCTATTCAGCTCTTTTATGTGCTCGTGAGATGCTTGCGCCAGAGGATGGATCAGCAGACTTAATTCGAGCATTAAACAATAGGCTAATAGCATTGTCATTTCACATTAGGGAGTATTATTGGGTAGACAAAAGAAAACTCAATGAGATCTACCGATATAAAACAGAAGAATATTCATATGATGCAGTGAACAAATTCAACATCTATCCTGATCAAATTTCTCCATGGCTAGTGGAATGGATGCCTGATAAAGGAGGATATTTTATTGGAAATTTGCAGCCTGCTCATATGGACTTCAGATTCTTTTCTCTGGGAAACTTGTGGTCTATAGTAAGCAGCCTCACAACAACTCATCAAGCACATGCAATTTTGGATCTTGTTGAAGCTAAATGGTCTGATTTAGTGGCAAATATGCCATTTAAGATATGCTACCCTGCTCTTGATGGTCAGGAATGGCGCATTATCACTGGAAGTGATCCCAAAAATACGTAAGATCTTTCATCAGTTACCATAAAATTTCTAGTTATATCTCATGTTTTTATTTTAAATATTTAAATGTATTTTATGCAGGCCTTGGTCATACCATAATGGAGGTTCATGGCCGACATTGCTCTGGCAGGTAAGAAATTTTGCCTACTGTTTTCTTCTAGTTGCATGTGTTTTTATCATCGTCATAAGATCTCACTTGTGCTTTTGGCATATCAAATATGGACTTTTAGTTTGACCATGATGGATGTGTTAGATTGGAAATAGTACATATGATCAGAAGAGTTATACACTTTATGGCTAGAGTGATGTAATTGTTGGGTGAATGCCCCTCTAATGATGCTATGTTTGGTCCATCAAATGAAATTGATAGTGAATGAAATAGACTTTCTTGATTTGGCTCATGGAATGGAATAAAATGGATCATTTTCATTTGAATTGCCAGATCATTACAAGTAATGAGCAAGGAATAATTCTCCTCAATGGTAAAGATATCCCTTTCAAGTTGTAGATGATGGTTCACTTGTGCCTCTGGTTCTCTTTGTTAGATGATGGTTCTCTCAGTTCAACTTTTGCCCACTCGCTTTACTTGGGTTGCCAAATCCTTTTGCCTATTTTTTTTTTGTTCAAGATACTTTTTGTTTTTGGAGAATTGATCAAAATAAGAAGAGATCCTTTGGAGAATGAAATAAAGTGGGAATAGGTATTTGTTGGAAGGAGAAATATCTAAGAAGAATGATTAGAGAATAATTTTACCCTTGAGAGTTCATAAGAATTCCTATGAACCAAAACTACCATAAGATTTGGACTATAAACCATCAAAAGAAAGAATGTGGGTTTTGACTACAAATTTAACTAATTTTAAAGTGATCTATAAATCCCTTTTCAACATTTTCATTTTCGATCAACTTCAAAAATGAATACCTCTATATCCATTAATCACTAATTTTTCAAGAAAAAGAGTGCCTTGAGTTTGAAAAGAGTAGTTACTTTTTTTTTATTTTGTTGTAGGTGGAGTTTTATGTTTTTCTTGATTCTTTTAAATATCTTTTTAAATATATATTTTTTCAAACAAAAAAGACATGCTTGTTCCCCTCAACTTCTTTATCCATTGACAACCTATTATTAGCACATGACAGTTCACAATGTTACCCTATTCTGTACATTGCTGACTATAAGAATTTTGGTTCACACATAAGTTCGACTCAATTTAACAGGTTGCATGCTGATGTTATGATCATTTTGTTTTATCCTTTTTTTTATTATGCAGCTCACGGTTGCATGCATCAAGATGGACCGGCCTGAAATTGCTGCAAGAGCCATTGAGGTTGCCGAGAAGCGCTTAGCATTAGACAAGTGGCCTGAATATTATGATACCAAGCAAGCACGTTTCATTGGCAAACAAGCTCGACTCTACCAAACTTGGTCCATCGCAGGTTTCTTGGTGGCAAAGCTGCTTTTGGAAAAACCAGATGCTGCCAGAAATATTTGGAACGACGAGGATGCAGAGATTGTCAATGCATTGAATATTTTCCCAAGAGGGAAACGGGGTAGAAAAGCGTTGAAGAAAACATACATAATTTGAGATGCACTTGATTCCTTTTTAACTTGGAAGATGGCAGAATATTTTCCTGCAGAATCTCTTCAGGCTTATGATGAACAAAGGAGGCATGCATTTCTGTATTGCTTTGGTGCATCACAGTTTTATAAATGTGTACATAATAATTCCTGGACGTCATCTTGTTATTTCGACCATCCAGTTTTTGGAGGGATATTGTAATAGATTAGTATGTAGCTGATGCTGTTGAGGGCTCTTTCAGCTCCAAATTGGAAGTGGAATAACGTGGAATCTTTGGATCCTGAAACAGAACAGACAAAAGAGTGGTGTGGAATGTGCCTGACCTATGATTTTGGTTGAATTGTATAGGAATTAAAATCCGGTTGTAGTCATGATTTTAGGCAACACTTTGTCACGTACTTACGCTGATTAATAATGTGTTTTACACATGAGCTTGGTAACATAATCAACATATGAGTTAAAGTGAACTTCTATCCGCACCTTCTATACACTCTGTTTTTTGTTGCATGTTGTTGACTCAGATTAAGTGTCTCCATGAGGATGCATCTCGATTGTTCTTGCATCCTTACCTAGAAATAATAATAATAATAATAATAATAATAATAATATTAATATTATTATTATTATTATTATTATTAGTTGAAAAGTGGAGAAGGATGATAAGGTGGGCCCTTATGGTTCCATCATGTTGGTGAGGTTTTGCTTGATGATAGAATCCAATGAGGGAGTAAAATTTGTTCCTTGGGTTTCTTGGAAGTGGGCTGGAGATCTTGGGGCAGGACTTTAGATCTCATGTCCGGTTGTAGAAACATTTGCATATTGTTTCTAGGTTGTATATTGTTGTGACTTGGCTAAGGATGTTCCGGAGGATAGAGTGGAACTTGTCAATTATTTTGTGGTCCATCTCTCAGTCTTCCTTTGGTAATGTTGAAGTAGAGTTGAATGTTACACTATAAAAGAGAATTGAAAGAATTTTATCATCATCATCATCATCATCATCATCATCCCAGAATGAATGAGCTTCTGCTTCATTAGGAGGTAACTCATGCTGATTAGAACATGATTTGTTCATCTTATGGAAAAAAAATCATTTATCAATGTCCAAATTATGAAAAGATAAGGGTGGATTTAGTTTGTAATTTCAATTGACGAACTCATTGAACGAATAATTTTCACGGCATTAGACAAAGAAATGTCTAATGGACAACCAAATGAGAAAAAGGCCTATCAAAGATTGTAATTTTACAAAAAGTAGGGATGATGATAACCCGGAAATGCTAAAAATAGCATTATTGCATAGGGTTGTAAATGAATTGAATCTTCGTGAATAAATTATATGATTGAACTTGACGTTAGAGGGGGTGAATAACGTAATGAATTTTATGAGTTAATATTTTTAAAAATAACTAAAATAATTGAATAAACAAAGTAATACAGTGGAAATAATTTAAAAGTTAACTTAGTAAAAGTTTTATTTAAGTGATACAAAATAATATAAGCATGCAAAAGATTGAATCAACTATTGAGCATGCAAGACTTGTTTAACAGTTGATCAATCAAAATAGAGATAGACACCCATAACAATTTTAAAATATGATTTATATTTCTAATTTTTACTTTCCTAAAAGCCTTTAGAGATTAAGAAACCTTACAGAAAAAATAATCTAAAAAATAAACACACAAAACACACAAGTATGACAACACAAGAAAAATGAAAAATTATATGTTAGGTGTTGTCGATTGGAATTGAAGCACGACGTTGCAGCGTGTCGTTGTTGTAGCACATAAAACACAAGAGAACAAGGAGCACAAGAAGAGTAACACCAAGATGGAAAAGGATGGTCTGGAAGCTCTGCCTTAAGGCTCTTTATATAACACTCCTTCCGTTGCTTACATGGCAAGCTAGGTCGACTAGAGCCTCCTTGGTGTAAGCTATTGACGTGGCTACAACATCTATCTGATAGATAATGTCGTCTGCATTCTCTAGTGTCCTGGAGGCCCTCCGGTCGCTTGGAGGATGGCCAAATATGATCTTGACTTCCTCGCTCGGATCACTAGATAACATCTTCTACCGGTCGCCTGAAAGCTGCTCTAGTCACTCGTATGCTCCAATCGCCCTAACCTAGCTACGGTCGTCTGGACCCTCCAACTTCGTTCGTCGAGAGTTATCACCATTCAGTCGTTCGGACTCCTTCTAGTCATCTAGAACCATCAAACATTGCTTCCCTACAATTGTTGCACCTAATGAGTATGATAGAATATTCTAAGTTACTCATATTTACATGGCTAGATGTTCAACTCCCAACTAACCCATCTAATGTGAGTTACCAAACTTCAACTTTCAACCGACTCCACTTGAACTTATTTGTCAAGCCTAACTTCCAGCCGACTTGATTTGGACTTATTTGATAAGCTTTTAGCTCTCAATTGACTTCACTTGGACTTGATCTACCTAGTTTCCAACTAGGACTTTCTTGCTTGGTTCTCAACCAAGACTTAGCTCCTGCTTGATTCCCAATTAGGACTTTAGTTATCTAGCTCCACTAGGACTTTGTCACTGCATGATTCCCAAACAAGACTTTAGTTGCCTAGCTCCACTAGGATTTTGTCACTGCCTAATTTCCAAGCAAAACTTCAATTGCTTGGCTCCACTAAGACTTAGCCATTGCCTGGTTCCTAACCAGAACTTCACAATCTATCAAGTAATCTGCTTCTGCACACTTGACACAAACATGCTAGATCTCAACAAACATAACTTTAACCTTAGTCATACATCAAAGCTTCAGACTTAATGTTGTACTCCCAACACCAACACAAATTCGGTAAGATTTTGTTTATGTTGTTCAATACATATAAAATCAATTAAATGAACAAACTTGAATAATTCTTTAAACTAAATGAACAAGCTTAAACATATATGTATTCAGCTTATTAATGTTTGTGAACAAAGTTCGTGAATAACATTCATGAACAATTTTCATGAATAGTACTTGTGAATAACGTTCGTGAACAATATTTGTGAACCATATTCGTCAATAAAACTCTATCAACATGTTAAATAGATAAAGAAAGTTTTAAAATGAGCAAATAAGTTTGTATTATCAAACTCAATAATCAATCAAACAAATTTAAAATGTCAAACAATCAAACAAGCTTGAATTGAGAACTTGATAACATCTAAATGAATTAAGTTCAAGCCAAGCTTAAACCAAGCTCATAAAAAGAAACCAATCCAAACCAAGTTTGAATAATCATTTTAACAACTTGGTTTATGTTAGGTAGATCGGCTTAGCTTGATTATCTTATCAAATAAGCTGGAATATCACAAAACATGAATTGGCTTAACTTGTTTATCACCTTACTATTAATAGACAGAAAAATAAGCAGTGGGCTAACTGATAAAGAACATAACTATACATTTGCTGAAAATGTTGATGGTGTTTCTGCATAGTGGGAAAGAAAGAGGGAGAAGACAATGATCAAGAGGCCAGGTGGTGGTTGCTTACAAATGAGGTGAAAGAGATTTTTTTTTCCCAGAGTGTAGTTGAGCCGGTAATCATATGATAGATTTACAACATGGATCAAAGGTCAAATCCCAACAAAGTTAGTAAAAAATGCCCTCCCACATTAGAACCTGCTTGGTACCTAATATACTTTCTCCCAATGACATGGGCAGTCATGGGAGGCTGCCAAATTTATGGATTTCACTTTTTTTACAACTAGGAAAGAGAATTTTCAAATAAAAAATAAATTTAAATAGGAATTTAGATATATATTATATAGAAAATTATTTTATAATATTCTAAAATAACATTTAATCTTGCAAAAAGTAACTCATGCTCTTGCTAATACTTATACTAGAAATAAGATCTATAAGGACACACATAAATGTCCTTATAATATACTTTTAGTGACACCAAAGCTATGGTGACATCCTCAAAAAAATGCAATGTTAGCATAGAGGGTATTCCTGATATTTGTATAATATCATTGTAAAATATCTATGCTAACTATAAAAGTGTCTTAAATATAGAAATATACTGACTATCGAAAATATCATGAAAAATATACTACATGGATATTTATGTATGTCTTATTATTATCTTAATAATGACAAATATAAATGTCACCTAAACTAATTTATATTGACAATTATAAATGTTTTAAAAATTTTATATAAGGATAATAAAATATGTCAGTAATGATAATTTATAAGGCCTAACTAATCTATAATGACATTATTAAATATCAATCATAATATTTTATAAAGACATTAAATATTGTTACTTATATTTATTCATAATACAAAATATTCACCACATAATACAAAAAAATATACATCATGACAATTTACCCATCATCACAATTCACCACTATATAGAATAGAAAGGTTTTACATCCAAAATATCCAATTCATTCACCACATCATCACAATTCATCCCATCATCACAAAAGTATAAATGCAATACTAATATAAAAGTATTAAATCCAACACTAAGTAAATACTAATAAAATATTGAGTTTTAGAACTAACAAAGTCTTATAAAATAAAAAACTCAACTAATTTACTATCAACTATCTTCAACCATCATATGCAAAATCCAAGTACCTGTCACCTACAAATACAATCCATAAATTTGTATAAGTAAATTAAACAATGAAAATATAAACATAATAAACATAATTTAAAAGATGGAATATCATACCAAGCGAGAAATAAATAAAATATCATTCCATATGCACTAATAGAAATCTTCGCTTATTGCCAACTGCAAATACATTTCATATTTATTTAAAATTTTAATAACATGATAAATATAAAAAATTAATAAAAGGTTAAAATCATACTAGATAACAAGGCCAAGCTATCATTCCTCCAAGTGATTCTCAAACCTTTGTAAAAGATCATAAGGTTTAATTAAATTTTCTTCGGGTTCTAGAACAACTAATACTTGTACTTCACACCAATTTGATCCTAGTTTTTGTCTCCCTATTATATTATTTGGATCCATACTGAGAAGCACTCCTTTTTCTCTCCCATCATATTTTCTCTCTTATCATGCTCTCTCTCATTAGACTCTCTTTCCTCATTTTCTCCAACCGTACTTTGTCTCTCTTCATTCTTTCCCATCACACTTCCTCTCTCATCATACTTTCTCTTTCATCATTCTCTCTTATCATATTTTTCTCTTACATCTAATTTTTTCTCTTATTTTTCTTTAAGGGTAAAAAAGAAAATTTTGATTTATTCGATAGAAAATATTCAACTAACCAAACATTACTTTTAAAAGTGATATTCATGCTCATACTCATTCCTATTCTATAACTATGATTCTCATTTCGATTTCTATTTCTATGAAAGAATCAAACGCCTCCTAAAAAAAAATTATAATATTTTTTTAAAAATAAAAACAAAACAACTAGATGTTATCCTTGCATTTAGAATCTCCATGACTGATGAACAGCAAGACGTTATCGTTGACTTTAATGAAAATCTAAGGGACATTTTGAAGAATTGTTTATAATTACTATAAATAGGACAAAGTATCTGTTAATTCAGATTCACTAAAACACTAAAAATCCACACACTTACTCCTAATTTTCCGACGAATTTTATAAAAAAATTATCACAAAAGTTATTTACGATAATTTTATAAAAAAAATGTTTACAAAATACATCCTAAGTCAGCGACGAAAATGATTTTCACCGTAAACGAGTGATGAACAAATTTTGTTGTTGATTTATAACAAAACACATTTTTGCCACTAATCAGCAACGAAAATGTGTTTTGTCACAAGATCAACGACGGAAATGTGTTTTGTCACAAATAAACAATGAACGAATTTCAACTCACGAGAACCCTTTTCGTCACTAATGAAAATCATTTTAAACTGATTTAAATTAGTTTAAGTTTTTTAATAAATTATGCAGTAAAATTTATTTTATCTATTATTTCAGTGATTTTTATCTTTGTTAATTATGTTTTACATTGACTAAATTGATGAAAGTTCCCCACATTTCAAAAATAAAAACTTCTTTTTTATAATACAAATGCAAAATTTAAATTGGCCTTTTAATTTAATTTTGGCATGAATAGTTTGTATTTTGTGGATTTATCTTAATTTTGAGAATTTAATAAGTATCCATCTATACATAGTGTTTATTATTAATAGAAGTCTCCGGGGTCACGGTGCTGCGGTAGGATATTCAAGTTGTCACTCAGATATCCACGGTTCGAACCGCAGCTAACTAGCCACCGCACGTGCTGGGTTTCTGAACTAGCCACCGCGCGTGCTTCCTAATTTACCCTTGTGGCCGGTGGGAAACTTCCATGGAGTCAGACCGGTCACCCTAGGGATAGTGAATGAGGCTAACTGGGATTATATTTTTTTTATTATTAATAGAAATTTTTAAAAGGGAATTTTATTTTTATTATCATCAAAAAGTCCACTACTTTCTAAAAATATCAAAATACACCCTACATCACGAAAATACTTTTATTTTAAATAAAAAACATTTAGTAAAAATTATTTACTCAAAATTATTAAGCAATTCTGATTATTTTAATATTGAATAAAATTACTTATGATTAAAATTTGTACGATATAAGCTGTTTTGCTCAATTTCAAAATGGGGTGCAATTTTAATAATATTAAAAAAAATGATGCTCTTCTAATTTTTTTATCTTTTCATTATAATAACTTATACTCTTTAATTACTTGACAAAACATCTTTAGCAAAAACTATTTCAACATAATTCAAAATTACTAAGTAATTAGTATCAAAAGTATTTTAGTATTGAATAAAATTACTTAAATATTGATTAAAATTTAATTAAAATTGATCAAATATTATATACAATGCTTTGCTCAATTTCAAAATAAGGTGCTATTTTGATAATATTGAAACTAAAGGGTGCTCTTTTAATTTTGGCCAGATCTTTTTTTATAATAACTTATACTCTTTAATTAATTGATAGTTAATTATCCCACCATTAATGGAAAAAATCCAATCTAATGTTTTATATAATTAACTAATGTTTTAATAATTCAAAAAACAAATTTAAAATTGGCATCTTAATTTATTCTTCCATGTGTGAAATGCTACCATTTAACATATGATTCTCCATTAAAATAAATCCCTAAATAAACATTTTAGAATAATCGACTTGAATTAGTTCTTCAAAATATAGATTTGGTTATTGATTATATTCCTAAATAGTAATATTAATACTACCAATTATTCACTGACTTGATAATCTTTTAATATTAAGGCAAGGTTTAATTTGGTTTCTATAAGCAAAAAATATTTTAAAAATTTTAAAAGGAAAATATATGATTTAAAAGTTTCCAAAAATTACCTTAGTTTTTTATTCTAAACTCTATATAAATCGATCGCTATATACAATTAGAGAATATAAGAAAAACTTCTTTGAAACCAATTGAGGAAGACATGACTCTTAAACTCTCGACTTTGGTCTTCTTCTTTTTAGTCACATTGGTGCTCCTTTCGCACGAAGGTAAGTATATATATATATTTCTTCCTTTTAGATGGCTCTTAATTAAACTATATAGTGATGATAATAATAATAAGATGATTTTATGCAGTTGAAGTTGAAGCAAGATCTGGATATACGATTTTAGATGACAACAGCGGGTGCAATTCTCTCGGTTGTACACCAACACTAGATATGTGTGATCAGAAGTGTGAAGCTGCACATTGTGGCCTTTGCGTACCTGAACCGCGGCGCGGCCGATCAGGCTGTTATAATTGTTGTTGTGTAGCTTAAAACTAATATGTTAAGGATCTTTTCAATTCAGCATGAATAAAAGTTAGTTATCGATATTTCATCGTCATTATTACTTGTTTGATGTGCCTCAAAATTGAAAGGATCGAACTCCTAGCTAGAACCCTAAAACAAAGCTAAAATTTTGTAAAACCACAAATAAAAATTTAGTTACATGATGATTTAGAAAACTAATTAAGCAATTTTTAGTAGTTAAAATGAAAAAGAAAACAAAAGAAATAAATTGTGTTAATATCTTTTTTCCTCCCTTTCAATTCTCATATTATTGTGTTACTTTAAGTTATTTATTTAATTAGATGTTTAAATTTATTCTTCTTTTGAGAATAGATGTTTAAATTTAAAATTATAAGTTAAATTTGTAACATTATAGAATTTATTTATTTTTCACACAAAATATATATTAACTAATCTAGGCACCTATTAGCTATTCCAAGTGAATAGTGTTCTACATGTTTAATTTATAAAAATAAAAAATTCTTAAAATCTTTTATAAAAAAAGAATAATCATGTGAAAATACTTTAATATTTAAGATTATATTAATCAACTAATTACAATCGATTTAATGGATTTATGAAATTTAAAATGAAAAATCAAACTAAATAAATACAAAAACTATTTTTAAAAAAATAAATTAGATTTAACCTATCTTTTCTCACCCGTAAATATAATCACGAAAACAAATCATAGTGTTAAATCTTTTTGCTCAAATTTGAGAATAATTGAACTTAAACTCTAAATAATTGAACAAAAAGCTGGAGTGATATCAGATATCATTAATCTGATTTCAATCAGAAACTACAAACAATTAATTATAAAAAATTGAAAATATAAAAAAAAAAACTAAAACAAAAATTTTAAACCCGATTAGAAAGTTGAATGATTATAAATTGAATCATGAACGTGACAGTTTTATTGTAACATTTTTATTCTGGTTGTATTATTTATAAGAACAGGGATTGCAATAGGCTGGTACGGAGCCGGTAAAAGAGAGGCAAATGCGAAGTAATGACACAGCCGCCGCCTCCCTTCAATATAAATATATATATCTTTCACCTGTCAATATAAAATTTTTAGCTCTTCATCCCTGATAATATGTTTCTTCGTCTCTAAAAGATATTTGAGAAGGAGAAGATTAATTGACGGTAGAATGTTACTCCTAGGTGTTAGAGTAACAATTTCCATTGTGCAACCTAATAAAAAAAAATAGAAGCTATCCACCCCACTAAATTTTAAAATAAAATAAAATTTTGAGATATAATTAAATAGACTTAGTTGTAAGTCATCTATATATATCTAGATATATGATCCTATCTGAAAACGAGAAGGTGGAAAGCTGGAGATGTGGCGGCTTCACTGACCGACTATAGACCTCGCTTCGCTATGCAAAACAGGTAATGTCAGTGCTGAGCCAGGGAAGGGGTCCTCGACGTTGGCCCTTCAACGCTCAAGTCAGTCACCGGAAGTGTAGATAGAAAGCGAAGAAACAATAACGTAGGCGTAAATAGTAAATTACGCGTACCTCTGCTGGTGATGGACCCCCTTTATATAGAGCCCTAGTGGGTGACATGCACGCTCCTCAAGGTGTGCACACATTCTCTAATATATCCTATGAAGGGACTTGTTAGAAAAGTACCTTTGACACCATACCTTAACAGGGCATGCATATCCTTGACAAGACAGTAGAAACTTCTGCCGTACGATCCACCTGTTGACCATGCCTCGTGTCAGCGGCACTATTTCCCAGAAGGATATCAAGTGATACAACCACAGTCCTGCTACTTAGTCGAGCGGGGTAGCTGCTCAGCCGAGACTCCGCTCCGTTGATGGCCAGGTCTCGCTGCTTGGCCGAGCTGGGTAGCCGCTCAGTCGGGACCCTCCGCTCTGTCTCAGTTGCTCTTCCCTGCGGTGACTGTGTAGTAGCATGACCTCCACGTTCGCAAAAGCTCTCCGATCTCCTTAGCATCCTGTTGCTCCATATTGATCGTCTGATTATCTTATCATATTATCTCGAGCTGGACATGTGGTCCGCTCAGACACGTCTCGCGCCAGTTGGGTATTGACTGTCCTGATCGGTCGTTGCAATCATCCTCCGTTCGGCCCTTTGACACTCTGGCATTAACCATCTTGACTTTGACCTCCATCCTGGCAGCTGATCCCGTGCCAGGTGGGCCTCCCTATATTGCCGCATCACAAGCCTCCCCCTCAAGTCTAGTCGAAGGAGGCTACAAGTCTAACTGACTAGACAAGTAGCGTTTTACAAGACCGATCAGACCCTACATATGCTCCCTAGTTTCTGATCGGCACAAACATCTTCGTCGTTCGACTTCGTTTCATCAGGCTGGGTCCGTAGTTGCCACTCGGATCATTCCTCTCCAACTAGATGATGCATCGGTCGTTCGACTATGTGCAAATCCACTATTTGTGCCCGGTCGGGCCGATGGGTGACAACACTTGGTAAATTTTCTTCTTTCCTTGCTCTTCCTCAGCTGAGCGTCCTGACATCATCCAAATTTCTTGAAGATCATGTAAAACTTTGATAATTATGGCCGAGCACGCGACCATACCTTTTAATTAAGCATCATTAATGTCTTCCGTTAGCTGCATGCAACGTGCCCCATTTTCTACCACCGCACGTTTAACGTGACAAGCGGATATCCGCTGGCGACGTGACAAACGTTGTTTCAAATTCAACGACTGGATCTTCCCCTAGTTTCTCGCAACCCTGGATCGGATGGTTCAGGTTGATCGACCATAAGGTTTATAAAACTCACTTGTGTCGCCGTCTTCTTCCTTCCTCACGCTTTCATCTTCAAGTTTTCTCCGTGACACTTCGCTTCTTCTTCCTCTCCGGTGATATTTCCTCTAAGCTCCTTCACTTTTTTTTCATTTGAATATGTTCGTTGTTCTTCCTCAACCTCGTTTTCGATGGCCAATTCCTTGCAACTCCTCGTCCCCATCCTTGAGCTCTGGTATACTTCCACTGAATCCAGGTTTAACGGGGACAACGTTAAGAGTCTGAAATCTGACTACCAATTTCCTTCTGGCTATCAAATTGCTATTCCTTCTGCCTTCGACCGGCTACATGAACCACCACCAGGTTTTTTATGTTTCTTTAAGGCTCAGTTCACTGCCAGTCTGCGGTTCCCTGTTTATCCTTTCTTTTTCGCAATCTGTAAATACTTTCATATTTTTCTTAATCAATTTGTCACGCTCCCAGGGTAAGGTTGTCCAATCAAAAATCAGACAACACCTCCCCTGTAATAGTGACAGTTGCAACCAGTATACATCAAAACTCAACATAAGAAAATAATCATCAGCTCAGACGGCTGGATTTACACACAACCATGCAGTTTATAAACAGCTCATATGGTTGAAAGTAAACATAATCACGCAGTTTATAAACAGTCCACACGGCTGGAAGTAAACATAGTGAAAATCACAAGAAATACGAATGTATGACCAACAAAGCCATTAACCAAAATACCTGCAACCACCAGACCAGACTCCAAACCCACATCAACTTATTAGAAAGCAAATACGTGAAATCAATATACCACCCAAATAGTAATAAGACCGAAAAGAAAACTTTCCTCGAATGTGTAGTGGGACTGACAACCAGGACTCTCCAAGCATCCTTATTTCATCTACCTGCTACTTGGTGAAAGAAAAACCCGTTTATGGGGGTGGTGAGTGCTGGGACTCAGCGGGTAAAGGAAAGCTAGTGCATGAACATAATATACAAATAGAGAGTGAGCCAACAGTATACAGTCTCATAAGGGAAATAGCAAATACTACAGTAAAATCACAATAAATGTTCATACTTGTAACCATATCCTAGTTTAGTAATAGAAAATCAGGAGTAATACAGATCAACTACTGAACTGTTCATCACTATGAAGGTATCATGTGAGGTAAAAATATTCTATCAATAAGTAAACTAGGGTAAAGTACAAGCAATCCATATATTTATAGCTCCACAAGTATAAATGTAACACATGGCACAACGAACAACTGTGGACATAAGGAAGCAATAGCAAAGAAACAACTGTATAGGCAGGTATAATAATAATAAAAGCTTATGCAATGATGGTCACTCCCTCCCACCCCTCTGTATCATGACTCTTGTATGGTCGACAGGTCGGGTCAGTAACAAAACTGTACAAAACTCCAGCTACCACTCTCTTGAATGGTCGAGTGGACAGTGGCATAGTAGCTAACTAGCTACATCTGCGACGGGGGTTCCTGTTGCTCGCAACTCCAGCTTCCTCTATTCATGAGTGAGCGAGTGGGGGCACGACAGGACAAGCGACATATGCTCCAACTACCACTCTCTCGAGTAGTAGAGTGTGCGGTCCTAGTCAACGACTCTCTCGACCGCAAGGGAGAATTCGTCGTTGACATGCATGTAATGATATGATGCGCAAAATACAACAGTCATCATATTCATATAAATAGGAATCAAATATGCTATATGAAGCCAGCATGCTCAATACGGTACATAAATAAATAGCAATCAAAGCATACAAGGTTGGTATCTAATATCTGCTACACATCATAGATGACAACAAGAGACTATATTGTTGATACAGTCTGACCTGGCTGTTGTTTTGATGTTGACACGGATTTAAGTTTGTATCAGATATTAATTAGACTTAGACTGATTAATGATCAAGGTTGATCATGTGGAGAGGAAAAGTCCAAGTACGGATACTTGGCACGTGAAGTCGGAGAGGGCTCAGCAGCTCGTTCTCCGGACTAGGTCAGAGAGGGCTCGGTAGCTCGTTCTCTGGACCGGATGAAGTCGGAGAGGGCTCGGTAGCTCGTTCTCCGGACTAGGTCGAGAGGCTCTGTGAGCTCGCTCGGACCGGACGTCGGAAAGGGCCGGCAGCTCGTTCTCGGACTAGGTCGAGAGGGCTTGGTAGCTCGCTCGACCGGAAGACGTAGGGTTTAGGGCCGGAGGCTCTAAAACTAACACAGGACATGGATCGGTCTGCTGATCGATCCAGATACTGTTGATCGGATCGGCCGACGATCGATCCAAAGGATACCAGTGAACCGATCGGCTCGTGACCGATCAACACGTACAATCGGATTATCCGATCGGTCTCGTGACCGATCAGCAACCAAGCAATCAGGACTCATCCGATCGGCCGTGACCGATCGAAGCAATCAGGCTATCGATCGGACCGACCGATCGTAAGGATGCGGCGGATTCTGAGAGATAGGGGGGATCGGTCCACAGACCGATCAAAATCATCCTAGACTGATCAGGGTGTGTCCTGATCGGTCCGGAAGGCTATGGATCGGTTTGTTGACCGATCCACAACAATGTCGTTTGTCTTCTGCTGTTTCTCTGCGATTTCTGATTCACCTGATCAAATCATCTGCTGTGAGATTTTTGAGTTACAGGTTGCAGGTGTCGTGCCAGTGCTTAGTTTCAAATTAAGCTCCATCAAAAGAATAAGACCAAGTATCCTTTCTGCTGTATTTCACTGCAAGTGGTGCAATTCGAGCGTCAACGTTCACTGGCTGCGACAGCTTGATTCTTGCTTATTGGTTCGAGCTCAGAGACACCAGTGAAGACCATGGATGGTATTGGTGTGAGTTTAGAGAACTAGATGAGGAGGAAGAGTGATTGGCGAAGCTTGAGTTGATCGTAGTGATTCGATACAGGTGACAGCGATTCGGCTCTGGCTGAAGATAGTGAGAAAGCAGAGGGATAAGAAGAAGGAAGAAGAGAGGTTTTTGGTAACGAAAGGTTTTTGAAACTCTCTGTGAACCGAAGCAAGGTGCTGTGTATTGTTGAGCTCTTGACTGAGGAATTCCTTCTGTCTTGCGTTGTGCTTCGTGGTTGTAAGTTCATTTGTTCATTCTGTCAGCCACAAAACTTTGTAAGTCTTGTGCTTCATTTCAAATCATTTCTGTGACTTTGTGGAGAGGTTACTCCACCGAGAAGGAGAAATACTTAGCCGGAATTTGTCCGTGGTGTGATCTACCGAAAGATCAAGGGATCGTCCACCTTACGGACATGCCGAGGAGTAGGGGCAAGTTATCCCCGAACCTCGTACATACTTGTGTAAGCTGTGGGTTGTGTTTTCTTTCCTTGCATTAGTATTCTTTTTACTTATTTCCGCTGTGCTAACAAGATTTTGTGAGGAAATTGACTGAGTTTTAGTGGAGGCTATTCACACCCCCCTCTCTAGCCATCCGAAGGTCCTAACAAGTGGTATCAGAGCAAGACGCTCTTCATCCGGATTAACACCCTAAAGAGCAAGAAGATGGCTATGAAGGAAGGTTTCAGCACCAATCGTCCACCCTACTTCGACGGAGCGGACTTCCAATATTGGAAGAGCTGTATGGAGTATTATCTCAAGACCGACATCTCCATGTGGTTCTCGGTCAAGGAAGGATTCACACCTCCGAATGACGAAGAAGGTAAGGAACTAGAATCGTCGAGGTGGTCCGCCGAGCAAACTCGCAAGGGACAAGCCGATGCCAAGGCGGTGGTCACTCTACAATGTGGGATAGCCAAAGATCAACTTGTCAAGGTAGGTCCATTTGTGAGTGCAAAAGATTTGTGGAACAAGCTCATTGAGCTCCAAGAAGGAACCCGAGACTCTCGGATCGCCAAGAGAGACTTGTTCCTAAACCAATTACAAAATCTCACCATGAAGGAGAATGAAACGGTAAGTGAACTACACGGAAGGTTCAAAGAGATCATCAATGGCCTTCATTCCGTAGATGAACGCGTAGAGAATTGCGATCTCGTAAGGTACGCTCTCAAAGCCTTTCCGAGGAATGCCTTGTGGTCATCTATGGTAGATGCCTACAAGGTCTCCAAGGACCTTTCAATTGTTAAGTTAGATGAATTCTTTTGTGAAATGGAACTTCATGAACTTGCTAACAAGGGTAAAAAAGAGAAAGGTATTGCCTTAGTTGCAGGAGAAAAGAGCAAGGATGGAAGAAGGAAGAAAGAAAAGAAGAAGGAGAAAGAAATTCCTACATCCTCATCCTCCTCCGAGTCCGATGATGAAGGTGAATCATCATCAAGCGAGATGGCCAACTTCGTGAGAAGAATCATGAGAAGGAGCCGGTGATACAAAGGGAAAGGTAAGTCTATTGATCAAAATGTTGATAAGACTAATGTTACATGTTATGAGTGTAGCAAGAAAGGACACTATCGGAGCGAGTGTCCAAAACTCAAGAAGGAGGAAAGGGCCAAGAAGAAGAAAACTCTAAAAGCTACTTGGGATGAATCCTCCTCAAGCTCATCGGAGGAAGAGAAGAAGGAGAAAAGCACTCGCCAATTAGCGCTCATGGCAAGGGAGGAATCAGACTCCGGAAGTGATACATCAGCCGCGGCTTCATCATCTTCGGATGATGAAGAGGTAACTTCTCCTCACTTAGAAAAATGCTATAAAACTATTGCACATTTATCTACTTTGCTTAAGAAGTCAAAAACTGAAATCAAATTATTAAAAGATGAAGTAGAACACTTGAAGACTCTTAGGGAAGATGAGGTTGATGACCTACATCAAGAGCTTCTTGAGGATGAAAACAAGACCTTAAAGAGTGAAGTTGAGAAACTCAAGAAAATGCTTGAGAAATTCTCAACTAGCTCTAAGACCTTAGATATGATTCTAAATGCCCAAAGGGCGGTCTACAACAAGGCTGGGTTAGGATATCAACCTAAGGAGTCTAGTTTTATTTCCTTAGTGTCTAGAACCCAATTTCATAGATCACATGCTTCTAGGGTTCATGAGACTAGGAAGGGTGTGACCAAGGCATGGGTTCCTATGTCTTTCATTGTAGATGCATTAGGTCCCAAGATTTGGGTACCTAAAACATCGATCTTTCATGTCTTGTAGGCATTTGTCAAGGGGGAGCATCTATCAACTTGGTTTGTTGATAGTGGATGCTCCAAGCACATGACCGGGGACAAGTCACTCTTTACTACCCTTCAAAACAAAAATAGAGGTAATGTGTCCTTTGGTAATAATGGTATCCTTAAGGTTATAGGAGTTGGAGATATTCATATATCCGAATGTCTCCAAATCAGAAATGTCCTTCTAGTCAAGGGGATGACCTTTAATCTCCTAAGTGTCAGCCAATTGTGTGATACGTGTTACACAATTGAGTTTCATTCAAGTCAATGTCTGGTCAAACACATTGACACACTTGACACGGTACTAGTAGGCACAAGGGTAGACAACATTTATCAAGTATCTTTTAAAAGTGCTACTAATGCCTCTGCTAAGTGTTTCATGTCAAAAGAAGAAGAATAATGGCTTTGGCATAGGAGGTTGGCCCATGTGAACATGAAGAATATTCGAAAGCTGGCCAACAAAAGATTAGTGCGAGACTTACCAAGCATCAAGTACCAAAAGACAAAATTATGTGATGCATGTCAAAAGGGTAAGCAAACAAAAGCGGCTCATAAAGGTAAAAGCGCTGTAAGTACATCTACTGCTTTAAATTTATTGCATATGGATTTGTTTGATTGCAGTAATGTTATTTCATTGAGTGGAAGTAGATACTGCTTAGTGATCATTGATGATTTTACTAGATATACATGGACTTTCTTTTTGAAAAATAAGGATCAAACCATAGATGTTTTTGTTTCCTTTTGTAGAAGAACTGAAAATGAAACATCAACAACAATTAAAACAATTAGAAGTGATCATGGTGGAGAATTTCAAAACCATAGATTTTTAGAATTTTGTCAAGAAAAAGGATATAGGCATGAGTTCTCTACTCCAAGGACCCCACAACAAAATGGGGTTGTGGAGAAAAAGAACTGAGTCTTGCAAGAGGCTGCACGAAGCATGCTCAATGAGTACTCACTACCGAGCTACTTATGGGTTGAAGCTGTAAATACAGCTTGCTATGTGCAAAACCGAGTCTTGATACATAGGTTTTTAGGAAAGACTCCCCATGAACTTTGGTTTAGGAGACCTCCTACAATTAAACATCTTAGGGTGTTTGGTTGTAAGGTGTTTATCTTGAACACCAAGGATCATCTTGGAAAGTTCACGGCTAAGGCTGACGAAGGGATACTAGTCGGGTACTCTCTCACCAGCAAAGCCTATCGAGTCTACAACAATAGGACTAAATTGATTGAAGAGTCCTCAGATGTAGCATTTGAAGAAATTCCTAAATCAAATGATCAATCAAGGGATGTAGGAGAAATTCAATTTGAACTTAGAAATCTAAGTTTAGATGATCAAAACATAGAGAGAGTCGAAATTGACTCCGATGATGATGAGCAAAGGCAAGAGAGGGCTCAGTCTGATCCTTTGCCTGATACTGAGCCCTTGCCTGTGTCTAGTGAGACCACTCATGAGGCACCGCCAACACCAAGGCAATCTAGGATAGCCTCTAGTCATCCCCAAGATCAGATTGTGGGAGACATTCAACAAGGGGTTAGAACTAGATCATTCTTTAGAAATGAGTCTAATGAGGTCGCATTGATCTCAGAAATTGAACCAAGATTAGTTGATGAGGCATTGGACGATCCTGATTGGATCATAGCTATGCAAGATGAGTTAGGTCAATTTGAAAGGAGCCAAGTGTGAGACTTAGTTCTTAGACCTAAGAAGACTACCATTATTGGAACCAAATGGGTCTTCAAAAATAAGTTAAACCAAAAGGGAGAAGTCGTAAGAAACAAGGCAAGACTTGTAGCCAAGGGCTATAGTCAAGTCGAGGGCCTCGATTATGATGAGACTTATGCTCCCGTGGCTCGATTAGAGTCCATTCGTTTAATGCTAGCTTTTGCTGCACATAGAGGCTTTAAGCTCTATCAAATGGACGTTAAATCGGCCTTCTTAAATGGTTTCATTAAAGAAGAGGTCTATGTTGAACAACCACCGGGGTTTGTGAATACCGAAGCTCCAAACCACGTGTACAAGCTCAAGAAAGCTCTGTATGGGCTTAAACAAGCACCTCGAGCTTGGTACGAAAGGTTGTCAACTTACTTACTAGAAAAGGGTTTTGTAAGAGGTCAAATAGACCTAACACTATTTCTGCGTAGAGATGGTGAAAACATATTTGTAGCCCAGGTGTATGTCGATGACATAATTTGTGGCTCAAATAACAAGGGCTACTTTAATGAATTTATCACTCACATAGAAAGTGAGTTTGAGATGAGTCTGGTGGGAGAATTGACATTCTTCCTTGGACTTGAAATCAAACAAACTTGAGATGACATTTATGTCCATCAGACGAAGTACACTCAAGAGATGCTCAAGAAATTCCAAATGAGTGACTCTAAGGAAGTATCCACTCCAATGACGACGAACACTCGCCTTGACAATGATGAGAATGGAAAACCAGTTGATCTAACGCAATATAGAAGCCTGATCGGTAGTCTTCTATATCTCACAGCTAGTCGACCGGACATACTTTTTGCTGTGGGCATGTGCGCTAGATATCAAGTATGTGCCAAGGAATCTCATTTAATTGCAGTTAAGAGAATTCTGAGATACCTCAAGGGCACAATTAGAGTAGGTCTATGGTACTCTCGTACGGAGTCTTTTGACTTGATAGGTTATACCGACTCTGATTATGCTGGGTGCAAATTGGATCGGAAAAGCACTAGTGGGGGCTGCCAATTTTTAGGTTCATCATTGGTTAGTTGGTCAAGTCGGAAGCAACATTGCGTTGCCCTCTCCACGACCGAGGCTGAATACATTGCCATGGGAGAGAGTGTATCACAACTGTTGTGGATGATCCACACCCTAGAAGATTATGGGCTTTCATATAAGGGAGTGCAAGTGTTGTGTGATAACATCAGCACAATAAACCTAACAAAAAATCCAGTTCATCATTCAAGAACCAAACACATTGAAGTGCGTCATCACTTCATTAGAGATCACGTAGCTAGGGGAGACATTGCACTCACATATGTTGAGTCAAAATCGAACCTAGCCGATATTTTCACCAAACCTCTTCCGGAAAATGAATTTAGTCATTTGAGGAGAGAATTGGGAATGTGTTTGGCTCAATAAGCCATTAGGACCCCATCATGATCAATAAGGACAATTAAAACAACAAGAGGAATTGGGAAATTAATTTGGGCAACTTGGGAACATCTCACACAAACTATAAGGTTAACAAATGATTTTTGTTTGCTAGAAATGGGGTGAGATGCTAGGATCAGCCAAATTATTCAAAATGTATCATGCATCCCTTGAATAATTAGGTTGAAGAGACATAAATTGAGTATGGGGAAGACCATTACATAATTCATGTGTATTTGGTTCCTAGATCTTACTCATATATTCCAACCAAGGAAACTTGGTTGGACCTTTACCTAGAAATTATGTAACGTTGGTTGATGGACTGTTTGATACCTTTGATGATTTTGATTGAAACTAGGACAAGTCCTTGATATAATGATAGCAATTTGGTTATATTTTGACAAACTTGAAACTAAACATAACAAAGTCAAAAATTTCAATTTCAAGCCTTGAGTTGTCTGCTTTTCTAAATATCTGAAACTTTTGGGCTATAAACAATTTCAGACCATAATCTTTAGGAAATAGTTATGCCTATAGATTCTTCAGGTTCTAGGTATTGAACTTGGAAGTTTTCCTGGAGAAACTTCTACGAATTATCGAACATCTCTACGAATTTCAGTTACTGAAATTACTGGAGTAATTTAAGTATCAGACACTGATCGGTCTACAGGCCGATCAGGAGAAGGTGGATCGGTCTGTCGACCGATCCAAAGATCTCTTCACCCTTCTGTTTGTAATCTGATCGGTCCAGGGACCGATCAGGTTCGTTTTGTACGCCAGGAAGAGTTACCTGATCAGTCCGAGGACCGATCAGGTCAGCCTGGCACGCAGAGCCCGCTACTGATCATTTTCTGATCGGTCTCCAGACCGATCAGAAAGTTCCCTGATCGGTCCAGGGACCGATCAACGACTACTGATCGTCTCCTGATCGGTCTACATACCGATCAGGAGGTTCCCGGATCGGTCCAGGGACCGATCAGGAGGCTCCTGATGTCTCCTGATCGGACAGCCGTCCGATCATTTCGACACCTGGACACCCATCTCCCTTAAAACTTCCCGATCCTTTCTTTTCCCTTTTCACGCGGAAGCCCTAGCCGACTCTTCCCTACACCTCACTTCTTCTCTTCTCTTTGCACGCCGGAACCCTAGCCAAAGCCCTAGCCAAAAGATACTTCAATGGCACCAAGGTAACTCCATACTTCTCTAGAACTTGGCATTTCGGTTTCATTTCTCACCATATCTGTGTTTTTTGTTTCGGGTGTTGGTGGCTCCGGTGCTCACTTACTTGCCCTATTGGATCACATTGTTACACCTTAGGAAGAAACAAGTGGGTGAGGGGACCTCTAAGTCACCTGAGAAGTCTAAGTCTAAGGCTCCCTCTCGACCTCAACCATCTGTCTCCGGGAGATTTCCAAACCATCAGTTTGAGGAAGCCTTTAGACAAAGAACCTTTAAATTACTCCCTTGTAGGTCTATGGATCGAAAATTCATGGACGAATTTTGTCCAACTGTGTCAGAAATCATTGCCTGCTAAAAACTTGATACACTTGTCTATTTAGAACGAGATATCAATTATGACTTAGTATCGGAGTTTTATAACAATCTTCATCAAACTAATGATGTAAGTTATAAAACAAAAGTTGCTAAGCGGACTCTTGATTTCAGTTTCTCAGCCTTCTTTGACTATCTAGGTTGCCGGAGGTGTTCCGAAAATATCTTTTCGATATATCCTAACTTACCAGACCCCTTACCTTCACCTTTTGATGTCACATCTGACTCTATTTATAAGTATTTCTTCAGACATCCTAGACCAGGTGGGCTAGATGAATTAGATGTTGATTTTCCTACTTTTGCAGCCTTGAGATTATCTGCCCACGATTACATCCTCTTTAAGATTGTCACAAACTGCCTTCTGCCCATCACATCTAAACCCTTGTCTGAAATCCGACCATATCATTGTCTGATGCTTTATGGATTGCGTCGGCGTCTCGACTTTGACATCATGTCCAGCATCTACTCTTCGATCATTTCCTATAGTGAGCCAAACAACTTCACTGTTTATATGCCTTATGGGCATATCATTACAGATTGGCTCGAGACCCTTCAGGTTTATGTCTCCAAGGGTAGAATAGTCAAGATGGTCAGGAAGGACTGCAGACTTGGGAAACGGGCATTTTCCAAGTCTGGCATCATCGGATAGGATGGGGACGTTCGGTGGAAGGATGGGAGAGCTCTAGGTGAGTTACCACGGGGACCTCCCCGACAGGTTGCTACTGCGCCTGTTGCTGCTCCTCCTGCTGCTGCTGCTAACGATGGAGAGGCAGATCCTGATCTGCGCTGGCAGATCGCCGAGCTGGAGATTAGCATTGATCGACACGATGAGCTGCTGGTTGCTAAGCTCCACGGGCTGCGCGTTCGGATTGACCAGCGCTACGATGATCTACGCAGTCAGCAGTTGGCGACACATCAGGCGATTATGGGATGGATGGCCAGATACCCACCTCCGCAGGATTTCCCGGGCTATCCATCCTCGAGCAGCGACATGCCACCTCAGGGACTCATTCCTCCTGTTGATGATGCTGATGCTCCTCATGATGAGGAGGCTGATTGATACACATTGTTCTATGCTGTCATTCTGATTATCTATGTTTTGGATGTTGTTTGTTGGATATTTATGTCTGACCTGGATACATGCTGCTTTCATCTATTTATGCTGTTCATTTTCTTGTCTTTCTTTATGTTTCACTTCTTATTGGCTTTTAATATGCTGTTCATATGCCATGTCTTGTATGTCTCTTATTTCTTTATCACTGTCTTATAATACACTTAGAGGGTATTCTAGGTGAATTAAGAAAAAGACAGTATGGGTTAAGGGGGAGTCCTTTAACGTTTTCTTACCTAATTCGCGTCTTTTCAGTATTTGACAAAGGGGGAGAAGGTAACTAAGTTTAGAGATAAATGAAAGTTTGTCTTAGGGGGAGGATCTTGATTCCCCTATCCTTACATGGTGTTGTATCTGTCTTAGGGGGAGGATCTTGATTCCCCTAAAATTAGGGAAATATGAACATTTCTGATCTAAACTTAAATCGTGTTGTCAAACAACAAAAAGGGGGAGATTGTTGATACAGTTTGACCTGGCTGTTGTTTTGATGTTGACACGGATTTAAGTTTGTATCAGATATTAATTAGACTCAGACTGATTAATGATCAAGGTTGATCATGTGGAGAGGAAAAGTCCAAGTACGGATACTTGGCACGCGAAGTCGGAGAGGGCTCGGCAGCTCGTTCTCCGGACTAGGTCAGAGAGGGCTCGGTAGCTCGTTCCGGACGGGCGGAGAGGGCTAGCTCGCTCCTGGACTAGGCGAGAGGGCCTGAGCTCGCTTCTCCGGACCTGAAGTCGGAAAGGGCTGCACTGCTCGTTCTGGACTAGGTCGAGAGGGCTTGGTAGCTCGTTCTCGGACCAAGGCGTTAGGGTTTAGGGCCGGAGGCTCTAAAACTAACACAGGGACATGGATCGTGCAGTGACCGATCCGGTATTGGTGGATCGGATCGGCCGATGCATCATCCAGGATACTCAGTGAATCGTCGGTCTCGTGACCGATCGGTAACTACACGTAAGCAATCATGGATTATCGATCGGTCTCGTGACCGATCAGTAACCACACAGAAGCAATCTGTGGACTATCTGATCGGTCTGGTGACCGATTAGAAGCAATCTGTGGGCTATCAGATCGGGACCTGGACCGATCAGAAGGATGCGATGGGATTTTGAGAGATAGGGGGGATCGGTCCACAGACCGATCAGAATCATCCCAGACCGATCAGGGTGTGTCCTGATCGGTCCGGAAGGCTATGGATCGGTCTGTTGACCGATCCACAACAATGTCGTTTGTCTTCTGCTGTTTCTCTGTGATTTCTGATTCACCTGATCAAATCATCTGCTGTGAGATTTTTGAGTTACAGGTTGCAGGTGTCGTGCCAGTGCTTAGTTTCAAATTAAGCTCCATCAAAAGAATAAGACCAAGTATCCTTTCTGCTGTATTTCACTGCAAGTGGTGCAATTCGAGCGTCAACGTTCACTGGCTGCGACAGCTTGATTCTTGCTTATTGGTTCGAGCTCAGAGACACCAGTGAAGACCATGGATGGTATTGGTGTGAGTTCAGAGAACCAGATGAGGAGGAAGAGTGATTGGCGAAGCTTGAGTTGATCGCAGTGATTCGATACAGGTGACAGCGATTCGGCTCTGGCTGAAGACAGTGAGAAAGCAGAGGGATAAGAAGAAGGAAGAAGAGAGGTTTTTGGTAACGAAAGGTTTTTGAAACTCTCTGTGAACTGAAGCAAGGTTCTGTGTATTGTTGAGCTCTTGGCTGAGGAATTCCTTCTGTCTTGCGTTGTGCTTCGTGGCTGTAAGTTCATTTGTTCATTCTGTCAGCCACAAAACTCTGTAAGTCTTATGCTTCATTTCAAATCATTTCTGTGACTTTGTGGAGAGGTTACTCCACCGAGAAGGAGAAATACTTAGCCAGAATTTGTCCGGGGTGTGATCTACCGAAAGATCAAGGGATCGTCCACCTTACGGACACGCCGAGGAGTAGGGGCAAGTTATCCCCGAACCTCGTACATACTTGTGTAAGCTGTGGGTTGTGTTTTCTTTCCTTGCATCGGTTTTCTTTTTACTTATTTTCGCTGTGCTAACAAGATTTTGTGAGGAAATTGACTCAGTTTTAGTGGAGGCTATTCACACCCCCCTCTCTAGCCATCCGAATGTCCTAACATATATGAATATAAAAATGAATATCTCAAAGGTTTGAGTGGAAGTATCAAACACATGAAATATTACGAGTGGTGTCAAGGTAAAGTAGTCTTTTTCAATTACGAGTGAAGTCCGAGAGTTGTGGTATACCATCCTGATCAGCCTTAATCATCGATAATAGATACCCCTGACAGCCTTGAGACAGTAACTTCTGGGCTTGCATTGCTGAGATAAAGGAAATTTCATTTTCTCTGGTTCCAATGAATACCCATGATGGTTGTCCTGGTGGTCGAAAGGTGACCACTCTTGCTCTGCAATCAATAGTGTCATGATTCATGGTAAGCCAGTCCATGCCCAAGATAATGTCAAATTCCATCATCTCCATCAACTACAAATCCACCATAAGTGTCCACCCATCAAAGTCCAAAGGGCATCCCTTGACCTCTTGGCTGATACTTAATATTTCTCCAGATGGTAAAGATACTACTAACCCATGTGTCTGGCGCATCGGTAGTCTACCGATTTTACTCAAAAATGTTCATGATACAAATGAATGAGAACTACCTGTATCTATCAATAAGTGTGCAATAAAGGTATAAACTGAGACCTTACCCCGGAAGACCTATCCCTCGGTCCGCTGCGCCTCTTCCCGCATGAATGCATAAACATGTCCCACTTCTGAGCCGGTGGTGCCATCGCTGGAACAGTCTGAGGTGGAATTGGCAGTGCACTAATTAACTGCTGATGCTAGTACTGAGGCTGTGGCTAGGCTGCTGAGTAAGGCTGAGATGGGGGGGGGGGATTTTGCTGTATAGGGTATGCCTAATGGGAAGATGCTACGGTAGAATACTATGTTGTCGCTGGCATCACTGGATACTCCTGACTCTGAATATGATATACCTTTCCCTAGGGACCCGGTAGTTGCGGCTGACGTGAGGCATTTTGAGTCCTTTAAGGTCCCTTATGCTATCATGGCTGGGTGGGTCGCCCTCCCTGAGTGGTGTCTTTAGTCGTCTATAATTGATCCTTCAGAGTGCAATTCTGACTCTCGTGCCCTGGAAGCTTACAATAGAAGCATATAAAGTGATCCAACGGGCAATTATTTTTGGTATGACTTTTGGAGCCACACTGAAAGCACATGGTCCCACCAACGTCATTCTTCCGGTCTCATTGAGAGGAACGAGAACCTCCATCCGAGGTTCTCCTTGACTTCTGAGGTTGAGAGGACCCTCCAGGAGTAACCTGTGAGCTCTGACCTCTTTTTCCTCTCTTCTACGTCATCTGTTTATCATTACTTTTTTCCAGAGTCACCTGTTGCTGAGTCATCTCAATGAACAACGCCCAATCTAACACCTCTCGATAAGAACTACCCAGAAATCTTGACATCTTGAGCCGAATGTATGCCGCAGGTCCCTGAGTAAACTGATGCATCCGATCATAGTCCTGAGCCACTAGATGAGGATAAAATTCAGTCAACCTACTGAATTCTGCATTATACTCCATCACAGAACGGTCGCTCTGCTTGAGGTTCAAAAAGTCCTGGCGATGAGCTAGACAAAATATAATCGAAAAATATGACCTCTCAAACGGCTCTTGATACATCGACCACGTGATGTTTTGTTCCCCAAAGATCGTCTTCTGCATGCCCCACCAAGTGACGGCCTGATCCCGAAGATGATATATAGCCAACTCCACCTTCACTTCATCTGTACACTTCATGTACCCAAATGTGCCCTCCAAGTTCTTCAACCAACTACGAGCCATCCAAGGATCAACACCACTATGGAATAGAGTAATACGATCTTTTACAGACTTTGCCAACAAAGGTATCCGGGCTCTATCCATCACCCAACTGGTAGTGTCTGGAGCAGTTATAGAAGATGGTACTCTCTGCATCTGTAACTCATGCTCCCTAGTAGAGGTTGGACGATTCCGATCTCTGCTACCTGAATCAACCTCATTCAGGTTTCCTGTATACTCCATCCCTTGAGAAGTAGGTTCGAGACCCATCGACACCGTGGGTTGTTTTCGTGATCGACCTTGTCCACGGGTGCGCATAACAGTCGACCCTCTTCGTGTCATTCCTGTTAGTAACAAGTATATAAGTACCATTAGGAAAATGATTTAGCAGTAGACAACTTACATCCTATAGCTAGGAGATATCCTACTGCTGCCTAGTCCCAAAACTCGAAAGTCATATCGAGAAATCAAATTATAAAGGGAAAATAAAAAATATCGAAACACCGAAAATAGGCATCGTAAAACTTCGCTCTGATATCAATAAATTATCACACCCCGAGGGTAAGGTTGTCCAATCAAAAATCGGACAACACCTCCCCTGTAACAGTGATAGTTGGAACTAGTATACATCAACACTCAACATAAGAAAATAATCATCAGCCCACACGACTGGATTTACACACAACCACGTAGTTTATAAACAGCTCACACGAGTGAAAGTAAACACAGCGGAAATCACAAAAATATGAATGTACGACCAACAAAGCCATTAACCAAAATACCTGCAACCACCAGACTAGACTCCAAACCCACATCAACTTATTAGAAAGCAAATACACGAAATCAATATATCACCCAAACAATAATAAGACCGAAAAGAAAACTGTCCTTGAATGTGTAGTGGGGCTGACAACCAAGACTCTCCAATCATCCTTGATTCATCTACTTGCTACCTGATAAAAGAAAAATCAATTTGTGGTGGTGGTGAGTGTTGGGACTCAGCGGGTAAAGGAAAGATAGTGCATGAACATAATATACAAATAGAGAGTGAGCCAACAGTATACAGTCTCATAAGGGAAATAACATATACTATAGTAAAATCACAATAAATGTTCGTACCTGTAACCATATCCTAGGCTAGTAATAGGAAATCAGGAGTAATACAGATCAGCTACTGAACTGTTCATCACTACGAAGGTATCATGTGAGGTAAAAATATTCTATCAATAAGTAAACCAGGGCGAAGTACAAGAAATCCATATATCTATAGCTCCACAAGTATAAATGTAACACATGATACAACGAACAACTGTGGACATAAGGAAGCAACAACAAAGAAACAACAGCATAGGCAGGTATAATAATAATAAAAACATATGCACTGATGGTCATTCCCACCCAGCCCTCTGCACTATGACCCTTGTATGGTCGAGAGGTCAGGTCAGTAACGAAACTGTACAACACTCCAGCTACCTCTCTCTCGAGTGGCCGAGTAGATAGTTGCATTGTAGCTAACTAGCTACATCTGCGACGGGGGTCCCTGTTGCTCGCAACTCCAGCTTCCTCTACTCATGAGTGAGCAAGTGGGGGTATGACAGGACAAGCGACATCTTCTCCAGCTACCACTCTTTCGAGTGGCCGAGCATGAGACCCTAGTCAACGACTCTCCTGACCGTAAGGGAGAATTCGTCGTTGACATGCATGTAATGATATGATGTGCAAAATACAACAATCATCATATTCATATAAACAGGAATCAGGTATGCTACATGAAGCCAGCATGCTCAATACGTTACGTAAATAAACAACAATCAAAGCATACAAGGTTGGTATCTAATATCTGCTACACATCATAGATGACAACAAGAGACTGTATGGATATAGAAATAAATATCTCAAAGGTTTGAGTGAAAGTATCAAGCACAGGAAATATTACGAGTGGAGTCAAGGTAAAGCAGTCCTTATCCAAAAATAGCTCATGCACCAAGTTCCAAAGAACTAAAGAGAGTCAAAGTAAGAAGTACCCACCTCTAAACATAGTCTGAATCCAATACCCCCTTCGTCACGACGCCCGCCTTAATTAAAGCCCTACGTCAACGTATCAATTTTAACTAACTTCATATGAATTAAAATACTAAACCAATTTACAAAACATGTAACTAATCCTAGCTCATACATTACCCTTTGCTAATTTCCTTTACCGATTTACTTAGAATTAATCCAAACCCTAATTTAAACCATCAAATGTTTAGATTATGCAAAGCCCTCTGTTCTCACAATTCCAGCCAAACACCATCACAATTAGAGTTACCAACCATGATTTAACCCCTAATTATTAATGAACAAATACAGATTAAGCTACAATAGATATCCAAAACTCAAAACCTTACCCTACAACGAATTCCCCTCTGCTGACCCACTGCCAGGTGTTGGCGCTACTCGAAATTCTGTTTCGTTTCCCCTGTACAAAAATTTGTACAAGCACAGAACTTTTCCTAGCAACCAATGTGCTTTTCAAAATTTAAACTTGGATTGCAAACGAAACTTAACATTATTAATCCAAGCTCAACCCATGTGTTCATCAAAAGTTAAACCATATTACAGAAGTTGATTAAATATCTATTTCAAGGATTAGCTTCCAGGTCGTTGGCGAGGGACTCGACCTTCTTGGGTATGGGATCATCCACCACTTTCTAATCAAAGCCTTTCAAAGAAATTGAATATTTAAACTCCTTACAGTAAACCCTAGGTTAAACTACAGAGATCTCAATCAAAGCACAAGATCGCTAGCCTCTTGTGTTGGTATTTCAGGATCCATACAAAGGAAAAATAAACTAGTACACAGCGAAAATAATTAACCAGTTATACCTTTCTTTGTAGCTTAAAGACCTTTTGATCTTCTACTATATTCCTCTCCTCCTCTTTGACGTCGTGTGGGCGATGATCTACCAAGACGCAAAAATCACCCAAGTCCTTCTTTCTTCCAAGATTTTCGGCCACCAAGGGATTAAAGCTAGGAACACCACCTCTTGTTCTTCTTTCTTCCTTGCAACCCGCCAGCCACAAGATGGTTGAAGCCTCTTGATGCTGCCGACCTTAGGTGAGAAAGCAAGGGGAGAATAAGAATATGAGGGGGCCAACCACAAGGAGAATAGAAGAGGAATAGAAATTATGTAGATGATTATTTCCTCTAAGGCACCATCTATCCTCTTTTATAATCCTTGGTAATGGCTAAAAAATAAAAATTTTAACAATAATTAAAATATCTCTTTTAAATTTCCTATTGTGGATGACTACAAAAGGAAAGTTTTAAAATTAAAAAACCCTCTTTTAAACATTGTAGATGGCTATAAAAAGGAAAGTTTTTTTAAATTAAAACCTTTCTTTTAAATCATGCTTACAAAAAAGGAAAATTTTAACAAAAATAAAATCTCTGTTTTAAACCATTGTAGATGGCTACAAAACGAAAGATTTTTTAAATTTAAAATTCTCTTTTAAACTCATCTTGGCCGGCCCCTTTCTTGGGCACCAAGCAAGGGGTGGCCGACCCCTTGCTTGGGCACTAAACAAGGATGTGGCTGGCCATAAGTATGACTTGGGTGGATGCAAGGCTTTATACATAGAGGCTACAACAGGATCTAGAGGAGAAATTGGTTTTGACCTCCTGATGAGCTTGAGGTTCCTGTGTTCGACCCGAACACCCAACTCAAGTTCATCAATAATAACTCATACCACTAAAGAGTTATTATTGAACTACCACACCAATCCCATATTACATTATGAGCTCCTTCTTATCATGAGTGCATTAACCTCCCAGTGTTTAAGATATCGAATGTCCATTAATTAAATGAGTTACTGATAACTCACTTAATTAACATCTAGCTCCAAGAGTAGTACCACTCAACTTCATTGTCATGTTGGAACTAAGTCCACCTGCAGAGTTTACATGACAATCTTTATGAGCTCCTCAAGGGGACATCATCATCCTAATAAATATGACACAACTTCCTTCTATAATCAACAACCCACCATATAAATAATATTATTTCCAACTTATCGGGCCTATTGATTTAACGAATAAATATCACCCTTTGATAAATTAAAGAAATAAATACTAAGTACATATGCTTGTTATTATATCGGGATTATGAGTACACACATCCATAATAACAGAGGTTCTGTTCTTTTATGCAGTCAGTATAAAAGGAATAACCTCAAATGGTCCTGCTCTATACACACATAGTGTACTTGTGTAATTTTATAGTCAAGATCAACTAATACCAAATTACACTATAACCATTCCAATGGTTTGTCCCAATCCTTCTTGGTTGTGAGCTTCTATTTATAATGTATAAGGAACTGATAACATGATATTCTGTGTGACACCACACACCATGTTATCTACAATATAAATTAAATGGACAACTACGTTTAACTAAATGCAGACATTTGACCAATGTGATTCTCATTTCAAAATAAATGTTTATACAAAAAGCTAGGCTTTTAGTATACATTCTAACAATCTTCCACTTATACTAAAAGACTATGCTGCTATACATCTGATCCCTATCCCCTCAACATGCCCATCAAAAGCTCTCACCGGAAGGGCCTTAGTGAAAGGATATGCCAGGTTATCTTCTGATGCAATCTTGGCGACAACAACTTCTCCTCGCTTTATAATGTCTCGTATCAGGTGGTACTTGCGCTCAATGTGTTTACTTGCCTTATGGGCTCGTGGTTCCTTCGAGTTTGCTACTGCACCACTATTATCACAATAAATTGTGATAATTTTGGGTAAACCAAGAATCACATCTAAGTCCATCAAGAAGTTTCTAAGTCATACAACTTCTTTGGCTGCCTCAGAGGTTGACACATACTCAGCTTCCATGGTGGAGTCCGAAACACATTTCTGCTTAACACTCCTCCATGCTATGACTCCTCCTTCCAATGTAAACACATACCCTGAGGTCGACTTACTATTGTCCCTATCTGATTGGAAGTCTGAATCCGTGTAACCCACAGGGAGTAAATCATCTGCCTGGTAAACTAGCATATAATCTCTAGTCCTTTTCAGGTACTTCAATATATGCTTTACGGCAGTCTAATGTCCTTGTCCTGGGTTACTTTGATTTATGCTAATCATGCCCACGGTAAAACATATATCCGATCTCGTACATAGCATCGCATACATTAGGCTTCCTACAGCCAAAGCATAAGGATCTGCCTTCATCTCCTCTATTTCGTTTGATGTTTTAGGAGATATCTCTTTAGATAAAGGTACTCCATGCTGAAAAGGTAAAAAACCTTTCTTGGAGTTTTGCATGCTAAAACGAGCTAGAATAATATCGATGTATGAAGCTTGGGATAAGCACAACATTCTTTTCTTGCGATCCCTTATTACTTTAATCCCAAGAATATGTTCATATTCTCCCAAATCCTTCATATCAAACTGCTTGGACAACCATACCCTTACGTCTGACAACACTTTGACATTGTTGCCAATGAGCAAAATATCATCTACGTATAGTACAAGAAATACCACCACGTTTCCATCACTCTTCTTGTATACACAAGACTCATCCGGACACTGAATAAATCCATACGACTGGATCACTTCATTAAACCAGATGCTCCAAGATCTCGAAGCTTGCTTCAGTCCATAGATAGACCGATTGAGTTTACATACAAGATGCTCTTTGCCCTTCGTAATGAATCCCTCTGGTTACTTCATATGGATATTTTCTTCAAGACTTCCATTAAGGAAAGTTGTCTTGACATCCATTTGCCAAATCTTATAATCCATATGAGCGACAATAGATAAAAGAATCCGGATAGACTTAAGCATGATTATCGGCGAAAAGGTTTCCTCATAATCGATTCCCTCTTTCTGAGTATACCCTTTTGCAACAAGCCTTGCTTTAAAGGTTTTCACCTTCCCGTCTGTCCCTCTTTTTCTTTTGTAGACCCATTTACATCCAATGGCTTTTACACCATTTGGTGGTTCTACAAGCTCCCAGACCTAATTAGAGTACATAGATTCTATTTCAGAGTTCATTGCACTTTGACAAGATGCTGCATCTTTATCTTGGAGTGCTTCATCATATGTCCAGTGATCAGGTTCATGTTCACCAGGGATCAAGTCCGAAGATTCTCCCAAAAACATGAATCTATCAGGTTGCCTAACAACCCTCCCACTACTACGAGACACTATTTATAATTGTACATCATTTGTGACACGTGTTGCAGTTTCTTGTGGTATCTCATCTTGCACCATTGGTACTAAAGTAGACGTGTCTTCTCTTATTTCCTCAAGAACAATTTTACTCATGGGCTTGTAGTTTATTACATAGTCTTCTTCTAAAAATCGGGCATTGGTGCTAACAATGACCTTCTGATATTTAGGACTATAAAATAAACCACCTTTCGTTCCTTTAGGATAACCCACAAACAAGCGAACTTCTGTACGTGATTCCAACTTATCAGTGTCTCCCTTCAGCACATGTGCTGGACTACTCCAAATCTGAATATGTTTAAGACTAGGCTTATACCCATTCCACAATTCTGTGGGAGTAGAAGTTACTGACTTAGAAGGTACCAAGTTCAGAATGTACACTGCCGTTTCCAGAGCATATCCCCAAAATGAATTTGGTAATTCTGAATAGCTCATCATTGATCTAACCATTTCTATAAGAGTCCTATTCCTTCATTCTGCCACACCATTCTGTTGGGGTGTACCAGGTGTAGACAGTTGGGATTGAATCCCGACCTCTGATAAGTAATTCCTAATCTCTCCTAAGAGGTACTCGCCACCACAATCAGACCGTAGTGTCTTGATACCTTTACCATGACGTTTCTCCACATCAGCCTTGTATTCTTTGAACTTATCAAAGCACTCAGACTTGCGACGCATCAAGTAAATGTACCCGTATCTCGAATAGTCATCTATAAAAGAGACAAAATATTCGAAATCACCTCTTGCTTGGATAGTCATAGGTTCACACAAATCAGAATGAACCAATTCCAAAACATATTTGGCTCTATACCCCTTGGCCTTAAAAGGTCTCTTGGTCATTTTTCCTTCCAAGCAAGATTTACAGGTTGAAAAATTTTCCACCACTAATGAACCCAAAGGTCCATCGGCTATTAGCCTTTGAATCCTACTTAAGTTAATATGACCAAGCCTTAGATGCCAAAGATATGTTTAGTTTATTTCTGAAGGTTGCTTTCTCTTATTAGAATAAGAAGATGTGTTATTAATTTCCATTTATATCATGGGAGTTATTGGATTTAGAGTATACAAATTGCCAACCAACGTACCAGAACAGATAACTACCCTATTTTTCTTGACAACTACTTTGCCATCAAAAGAAACAGAATATCCATCCATAAATAGTTTAGAAACTAAAATCAAGTTCTTTCTAAAATATGGTACGTAAAGACAATTTCTCAAAATCAATGTTTTATTTCTATCAAAAGATAAATAAACATCTTCCACTGCAACAGCCGCCACTTTTGTAGCATTACCCATGTAGATGGTAATCTCCCCTTCATGTAGTCGTCGAGTTTCCTGGAACCCCGATAATGAATTGTAGATATGATCAGTGACTCCTGTATCTACACACCAGGTACTGGTAGATAACACCACTAAACATGTTTCAACCACTAGAGAATAAGATATACCTTTATTGTTCTCCTTTTTGCAAGGACAACCCTCTTTCCAATGTCCAGACTGCTTGCATGTGAAGCACTTGCCCTTCGACTTCTTTACACCTACATGCGACCAAGTCCCTAGAGATCGATTCACTTTCTTTGCTAAACCAACTTGTTTCTTTTTCTTCTTTCTGCCTTTCGGCTTAGAAGCAGAAACATTTTCAGTAATATGAATTTGAGAACTTTGACGAAATAACCCTTCTGCTGCTTGAAGTTCTGTTAGAAGTTTCGCCAATGAATAAATCCTTTTGTTCATGTTGTAGTTCAGGCGGAACTACTCAAAACTTTTAGACAACGTTTGGAGAATGATATCGACCTGGGTTTCCCCATCGATTTCTGCTCCAAGGACTTCCATATCATTCAAAAGAGCCATCATTTTGAGGATATGATCCCTTACGGGTGTCCCCTCAGTCATGGTGGTCGTCATCAAGTTTCTCATAGCCTCTTGCCTATCAGCCTGATTCTGGTGTCCAAAGAGTTCATTGAGATTGCGCATCTTGTCATAAGCGGTAGGCATGACCTGATGTTGATGTTGCAGCACATTTGACATAGAAGCCAAAATGTAACACCGCGCCATCTCATCTACCCTGACCTATTTCTTATGATACTCAATCTCCTCTTCACTAGAATCGCTATTAGGCAGGCTTGGACAAATCTCAAAAAGTACAAACTTGTAACCTTCAGCAATTAAGATAATATCCAAGTTTCGTTTCCAATCAATGTAATTGGGACCAGTAAGTTTGTTTTCTTTCAATATAATAGCAAGAGGATTGAAAGCCATTTGAAATCCTAAGAATCACAAAATATTTGGTCAAAACTTTAGAATTTAAAATAATATTGATTCATCAAACAATATCATTTAAATTCACCAACACCTCAAAACACCGTGAATTTTGTATGCCATGATAGCGTGGGCGTATACAAATTCAAACATTTGTAAGAGGGGAGTTTTACCCATTAATTTTATTATCTTGTCAACCTAACTTTGTGACAAATAAAATTAATAGTTGATTTTTCTTCGGTCACATAGATAATAGCAGTGATTCCGATGGGGAGGATACTATTAAATGTGCCTAAGTGTATACCATTACTTGATACTTAGTCCATTAAATAGGATTGTGCCCCTTCAGATGGAGAAGATCACACAAACCTAAATAATTTCATATAATCTTCCATAAAGGGAGTTTGATCTACTGATCCGCAAACAAACTCATCCGATGTAGAGGAAGGCACTCAAAGCCAACGCACAAGTTTGAATGCATCACTTACAAACCAGTAATGGAGACCGTGAAATTTAAATAATTCCTCTCCCACTTAGTTATTTAAAACGAGAAATTTTAACATGCACACACACAACACATATAAACAGCATAAAAGGCAATAAATATGAAAAATAATTTTCCAACTATTATGGCCTCATCCATAGCTGTCCTCCGTGTGCCACCAACCCTAGCCGCCGCCAATGGGTCATGTCGTCGCGTCTATCTTGCTTCATTTTCCGCTGCGCCTTTGGTCCTCAAATAGCACCATGCCTTGCAAGGATACGATCCACGACAAAAATAAAATTTTACATTTATCGATCCTATATTTCACAAGGGAATGTACATGTAATCTAGATCGAACATAATGTAAAATCCTAAAACTAATACAACTCCTGCTGTATTTAATAATTACAATCATGCACACACATAAAATACCCTTGACATGCCCGAGGGTCCAAATCACACATAAACACAATAGTGTTATAATAGTTGGAACTAGGATGCCTGCAACCATAGAGTTAATCTATTTGCACATCCTACTATTATCCTGCCAAAATTTATGTATGAAAAGTGCATAATTTAACTGAAAACCAAACACACAGAGGCAGAAAGCTAGCTCTGATACCAATTGTTGTCGCTACTCGAAATTCCATTCTGTTTCCCCTGTACAAAAATTTGTACAAGCACAGAACTTTTCCTAGAAACCCATGTGCTTTTCAGAAGTTAAACTTGGATTGCAAACAAAACTTAACATTATTAATCCAAGTTCAACCCATGTGTTCATTAGAAGTTAAACCATATTACAGAATTTGATTAAATATCTATTTCAAGGATTGGCTTCCAGGTCGTTGGCGAGGCACTCAACCTTCTTAGGTATGGGATCATCCACCACTTCCTAGTCAAAGTCTTTAAAAGAAATTGAATATTTAAACTCCTTACAGTAAACCCTAGGTTAAACTACAGAGATCTCAATCAAAGAACAAGATCGCTAGCGTCTTGTGTTGGTATTTCAGGATCCATACAAAGGAAAAATAAACTAGTACACAGCGGAAACAATTAACTAGTTATACCTTTCTTTGTAGCTTAAAGACCTCTTGATCTTATGCTGTATTCCTCTCCTCCTCTTGGATGTCGTGTGGGCGACGATCTACCAAGACACAAAAACCACCCAAGTCCTTCTTTCTTCCAAGACTTCGGCCACCAAGGGATCAAAGCTAGGAACACCACCTCTTGTTCTTCTTTCTTCCTTGCAACCCGCCGACCACAAGATGGTTCAAGCCTCTTGATGCCGCCGGCCTTAGGTGAGAAATCAAGGGGAGAATAATAATATGAGGGGGCCGACCACAAGGAGAATAGAAGAGGAATAGAAATTGTGTAGATGATTATTTCCTCTAAGACACCATCTATCCTCTTGTAAATCCTTGGTAATGGCTAAAAAGGAAAATTTTTAAAAACAATTAAAATCTCTCTTTTTGTAAGATACCGTAAAATTAAATAATAAATATTATTGGATGAAAAATCTTATTGAATTTTTCCAGAATTTTTAGAAATTTTTTGGGATTTAAACGGAGTCCGTATGACCCATTTTGAGGGGATGGATTCGGGGTACAGTGAAAGCCTGTTTGAAATACCCCTTAAATAGGAATTGATTGAGGAATAAACTTAAGGTTAATTAAGTTAACCTAACTTTAAATCCCTAAATTCCCGATCTTTTCTCCCCGAAACCCTTCTTCGCCCGAAACCTTTCTTCCCTCTCCGGCGATTCCTCCTCGCCCGATCGTCGACCGCCGCAAGCTCACCACCGTCAGCAGCGGTCTTCTCCAGTGTGCCTCAGCCGACCCTTCAGGTCGAGGATGCCGCGATTCCTTTTCCTCTCCTCTCCGATTCCTCCCTCGCTGTCGCGCCACCGTCGTGGGCATCTTGATCGCATCAACGCACCGCCGATGCCGTGTAGCCATCGAGCCTCCCTTCTCCTCCGCTGACTGCCCGAGTCCATCTAGCCACTGTCTCCCTTCACCGAGTGCTTTCCTTTGTGCATATGGGTCTTCAGCCGTGAGGGGAACCCGTGCCCTAACTGCTTCCCGTGGATGTCCATTGCGTCTCCTCATCACCGGATTTTGGATCGAGGAGGCCCAACGTTTCCTCTTCACCGGATCTTGGACCAGAGGAGGACTCTTTCATCTACATGACTATATTGCTAGGTATCGGATTAAGGTAAGGCTTTGTCAAGAAATTCTATGAATTCAAGGATCCTGGTGTAATTGGATTTAGTTGTGATGATCTACCTGTTCTAGATTAGAGGAAGCATCGGATCAGGGTAATGTGGTCTTTCCTTGTTGTCGGTCATTGCTCTCTCCACTTATTGAAGCTGTGGAGGTCTCAATTGAAGAGTGAGTGATCTATTGAGGATTGTAGAGCTCTGTTTGATAAGGAATTTAGTAAACTAATTGTTCCACGGCTAGGTTCTGTGTTGATTTAGGATTGAAATGGTGTAGGGAATCTCTTGGTGGCTGTTGGCAGGGGATTATGGTGCTGTGAGCTGTTGAATATGCTGCCAAACCTCAAGGTAAATGACTTCCATTTAGGTTTTTCTGTTGGATTCAGTAGTGTGTTGCTAAACCTGGTTCTTACAGGATGATAGGGTTTGTTTTGTTGAGATATGTTAGCAAGTATTGTTGCATCCATGTGGATATTAGATTAGGGATGTGAGGTTGGAAACTATGGATATGAGTGAGAATCTAGAGGTGAATCATGTTGGAGTTTGTGATTGATTGAGGTTTGTATTGGGTGGAAATTTGTGGATATGATGATCGGTTGATGTAGATTGTTATGTGATCATTCTTAGGATCATTGGTTTGGTTAGTTGTAGATGATGATGTTAGGTTGTTGTGGATTTATGATGAGTTTGTATTAGTGAGTTTTGGATTGATTAATAGATTGTGGATTATGTTTGGATCTAGAAGGAGTTGAATTAAGGAATTAGATAAGTTACTTCGATTAGGGTTTTCCCTAATTAGATTGGGAAGTTTATTTAGCTATTTGCTACCTATGTAATTAGCTAATTATATATTATGTGATCACAGGACTTGGATTTGGGATGAGTGCCTCGACGCGGGATTATTTGGCACGATCGACAGATAAAGGCGGGTATTTCTTCCTTGCTTCTATGTAGATTTTATTGAGCTTAGTGCATGGTTTTATGTGATGGTTTAGGATGCTTTATCTTATATCGTGTTCGTTTGTTGCTTTCCTGCTTGATACCGATGCTTGACCCTTGTGATGATCTATTTAATTCTTATACAGTCTACACTTTGGATTATCTATACTCTGTGGTATTTGTGTACATGTAGAGTATGTATGGTAGGGGTTACTTCGTTGGTGGTATTCATATGAGGCTTGTCCATTCATATGTCGTGTATACTTCTGTCTGGTGTGATGATTGGAGTTGTGTTGATTGTATGTCTATGGTTTATACCCATATTTGATGTATTTTTACTGGAGGATACATGTTGATTGTACACGTGGGGTTGTGTAGGTGTGTCTGTTGGGGTTATTAGAGATTTTCGATTGACTATGCATGTGTAGTGATATACATATGTTTGGTGGGATATATGGAGGTATCATGATGATTATACTCATGTTGTGGGGTGCTTAGGTGGATTTAGAGTTGCATGGATGATGACGGTGTCCGTATCATGACTATATATATATATCATGTTCATCATTCATGGCATACTAACGACTATCGTCTCCCTTGTAGTTGAGAGGGTTGTCAGTCTTTTATAGCCGTCCATTTGGCCACTGATGGAGAGTGGTAGTTTGGAGTGGAGCTAGTCCTGTCGCGCTTACTCAGCTGCTCAGTGTTCTGTCAGCCTCGACCACTCTGGAGTAGTGAGTCTTGAGGGTACAGTAGTCAGAGGGCTAGAGATGTGAGTGGTCAGGGACCCTTAGCTATGTAGTTATATAACTACTTAGCTGACCGTCCGCTTCGACCGCCTATAGCGGTGCTTGTACTGGAGGCTAGTACGGTTTGTCACGGAACCAAGTCTCTCGTCCATACAGGGGTCGTGGTGTCTAGAGAGGTGGCGGGGGTGACCATGGAGCATGCATGCACATTGGCATTTGATGCGCGGTGCATCTTTGGAGATATATTTGCATACATGCCTAGTAGATACTAGTTGCATGTGTTTGTGGTATGTTGCATTTGTTTGCGATATGATTGTTGCATATGGTTGTCATGCTGCATACATGTCATTTATTTTACATGTATTTGCAGTCGTATTTATATTGCGCAGGTGTCACAGGTATGTCTGTTGCAGATCCGGTGAGTTTACTGATCATTGTACCATGTGTCGATTCCAGATTGGGTATGTATCTGTCATTATGTTAGTTGTGGTTTGTACAGTTTATGTCAGGTTATTATGTCAGGTATGTTCAGATGCATTGATTATGATAGTATGATCATGTTCTTATTCCCTACTGAGACTGTATACTTCTGATCTCCATGTTGTCTATGGACCATGCACTATCTTTTCTATTACCCGCTGAGTTACCTATACTCACCACCGCATATATACATTTATGTTTTCAGGTAGCCTGTAGATGGTTGGTGTCGCTCGGAGTATCCTGCCTGCCGGGTCCTACGTCACATCCGAAGATCGTGATTGCTTTCTTTTGTATATTCTTTTCTTATTTTTGGCATTGTATTTGTGTATAGCCATGTGGCTATCTTATGGTTTTGGTGTTGTATTTGTTGTATAAAGCCTAGCCGGCTAGCAGTGTGTTGATTGTGTTGTATTGGGCTTTCCGTTTTCGTTTTTCCGCTGTGTTGGTTTTTAGTACAGCCGTGTGGACTGTTTTATATATAACTGCGTGGTTGTGATTGTTTCATTCCAGCCGTATAGGCTGTTATTATAACTGCGTGGTTGTGTATAAAAATATTCCAGCCGCATGTGGCTGATGTATTTTGCTTGTATTGATGCTTCAGATTGTCATCAGTACAGGGGAGATGTTGCCGGATTTTTGTCTGGCAGAGACTCCTTTGGGGGCGTGATAATTTAGTGGTATCAGAGCAGGTTCGATACCTATTATTCGTGTTTTTGGATTTCGTGTTTCGATTTTCTTGATGTGACTTTCGAGCTTTGGGACCAGGCAGCAGCAGGACTTCTCCAGGCTATAGGAGGTATGTATGCACATGGTTATCATACATTTCGATTGGTATATGTACTGTTGTCCATGATAGTTTCTTATGTCATGTGTTAGTATTCTTATGTTAGTACCTGCCTATTTGTTTGTACCATGCATTTCATGTGTTGGGTCAATCACTGATCACGGTTGACCTACTGGAGATCAAGGATTACAGTCTCAAGGGATTCGTCATATCATACTACCAGTAGTTTTAGGGTCTGTTACTACTAGTTGGTTGAGAGTTAGAGGCACATACTAGTCCCTGTTATTATTAGCTGGGTAGTGGACGATATCTATATACATATGTTGACTCAGTTTGTATTACTCCGATTGGTTAGATCAGTTTAGGATTGATTTACCTGATCGACTTGTGCTGTGGTGGTTTGATTTATCTTAGTTGATTTTGTACGCTTGTTGTTTTTATTAGTAGAGTATTGATTTACTCCTATTGGTTAGGTTAGTAGATTACCCTCGTTGACTTGGGTAGTGGTGGATCAATTTTACCTTAGTTGCTTTTGACGAGGATTGATTTATCCTTATTAGATCAGTTAGTTGACGATCGATTTATTTAGCAGTTCGATCATTAGGGTATCGTCATACTCTATTTTTAGAGATTCTGATCTTTGGGGTTACTTGTGTTGGGTTAGATATTTGTTAGACTCACTTGAGTACATGACTTGTACCGTCATGGGGAGGACTGAGCTAGCCGTATACCATTGTCGGCTTGATCAGCCTGTAGAGGGTTGTCGTATCCTATTCCATGGGGACTTTGACCATGGACTGTTTGTACCTGATAGGATGACTTAGAAGGTACATTCGGATAGGATACCTCCACTGATGTGGAACAGTGTAAAGCTACTTACTTAACACTTTTGAGATATAACCGTTATTAGGGTATACGAGTTGGAGAGTATATTTGGATATATGATTTGTACTGACATGAGAGAGTTGAAGTTGGCTGCTTAACCTTTAAGTGACCCGGTACCACGTGAAGGAAGAAGGAGAGAATGTGTTTGGAGATCAGGTCATCACTTAGTGATTTCCTTGAGATGTTTTGGAGAGAGAGTAGTTCTTTACCTCTTTCGGTAGCATGGTGGTTTATAAGGCGATGACCAGTAGACTCGCCTATCGTTGTTCCATGGGAGATCCTGACTCATGGAACTATTGGATATGATTAGATATCCATGATGTACTTAGTGATATATACCCCGCAATGGTGCGGAGGAAGTGGTATTAGTTGAGTAATACCTAGGAGGTCCGATCGTAACTAGGTATAATTTCAGATAATGATCTTTGAAGGGTAGAGCGTTGATTGACGGATATTTTGATCAGCTAGTTAGTTATAGTGCTCCTCTATTTTTGTGTTCATTGCTCGATACTGGAGGTTACTGAACCTCAGATGGAGCAATCACAGTATGATGGGGTACAAGACAATGGTTAGATGACTCAGCTAACATTGTCTTTATCAGGTGGCTCAAGACCTTGACCACGTGATCATTTTACCAGATATTGTAGTCTATATCTCATATTAGAGGGTTTGACCTTTTATCGATATTTGTCGAGAGACATATATGAGATGATTATGAGAGTGGTGGAGATACTTTCTAGATGGGTAGACTTTTAGTCAGCAGGTTGTGTGACCCTTTGACTTTGGATTGACATTCCTTTACTGTGGATATTTGATTATCATAAAAGATGAGATGATGAGATTTGACAGACTTTTGGATACATTTAGTTTGTTGATAGTGAGTGTTGAAGGTTGGATGATTTCTTTTTTTTTTTCTATCTCTGTTTAGGGGATTACTTGGTATGATTGATTGATGTTGAGGATGATTGGAGTTTAGTGGATATTGTGAGATCAGGTGTGGTGATATGTTATCTTTTGATAATCTATTAGTGGATGTGTGATTTGATGATTTATTGCTTAGTATTTGATGCTGATAGAGACATGAGGAGTAGCACTTGTGTGATATTTATGGATTTGGTGATTTGTAGTTAGTGCTCAGATCACAGATTTGTTGGGGATCTTATGGTTGAGAGTGTTTGTTATACGAATATTATGAGTCCTTGGTTTTACCATTTAGGCTTACAGTGCCCTAGATGTTTTTATGGACTCGATGTATTTGGTATTCATAGGGTGTTTTGGATCAGCTTTCATTGTCTTCATTGACGATGTTGTGATCTATTCCTGATCTGAGTTGGATCACGTACACCATCTTCGCATAGTTCTAGAGATGTTTCGACGGGAGCATCTATATGCGAAGTTCAGTAGTGCGTATTTTGATGGTCTTTGGTGAGATTTCTAGAACACATGGTCACCTATGGAGCTATAGGAGATAGAGGTTGTTACCGGTTGGGAGTAGTCGTAGTCTATACCGGAGACTCATAGCTTCTTTGGTCTGGTTGGATATTACCGGAGATTGGATTGAGGGTTTCTCTAGCATTGTTATGTCGTTGATTGGACTGTCTAGGAAGGGAATAGAACTTTCTTGGACGGATTCTTGCGAGATCAGTTTAGATAGTTGCACATGTCTTAGCGGTACTTCCTAGTGTAGACGGATTTGCACTCTACACAGGTGTATCGTATCAGGGGTTTGGTACAGTTCCGATGTACATGAGCAGAGTAGTCTCGTGCCAGTAGTTAGAATCCTCTTGAAATGAGAATTGGATTCTTTATTTCCATGGGAGATTATGTGTGTTTCCAAGTCACTTCTTATCCGGGAGAAGTTACTATAGGAAACACCTTGATCTGGATTTGCGATACATTCGAGTGACATCTGATGTGTGGAGACATTAGAACACTCTTATTGGTGGAACGATATGAAGAAAGACATCGCGGATTTTGTAGCTTGATGTCTATTATGTCAGCAAGTGGAGGTTGAACATTAGTGATTAGTAAGATTATCTCCGTTGATTTGGATACTGAAGTGGAGTTGCGAGCATGTTATGACGGATTTTGTTGTGGGATTATCCAAGACTTAGAGAGGATATTTTGGTTTGGGTAATCATTGTCGGGTGACGACTTTGCTCCCTAGCCATTGATTTGTGGGACGGATTCTTTTGGATTGAGTATTAGGATTATACTGTGGAGAAATTATCGGACCTTATGGTATATCTCTGAGGGTTGTATTGGATGGAGATCACTTAATGAGTTACTGACAACTCACTTAATTAACAACTAGCTCCAAGAGTAGTACCACTCAAGTTCATTGTCATGTCGGAACTAAGTCCACCTGCAGGGTTTACATGACAATATTTATGAGCTCCTCAAGGGGACATCATCATCCTAATAAATAGGACACAATTTTCTTTTATAATCAACAACACACCATATAAATAATATTATTCCCAACTTATCGGGCCTATTGATTTAACAAATAAATCTCACCCTTTGATAAATTAAAGAAATAAATACTAAGTACATGTGCTTGTTATTATATCGGGATTAGGAGTACGCACATCCATAATAATAGAGGTTCTATTCTTTTATGCAGTCAGTATAAAAGGAACAACCTCAAATGGTCCTGCTCTATACACACATATTGTACTAGTGTAATTTTATAGTCAAGATCAACTAATACCAAATTATACTACAACCATTCCAATGGTTTGTCCCAATCCATCTTGGTTGTGAGCTTCTATTTATAATTTATAAGGAACTAATAACATGATCTTCTGTGTGACACCACACACCATGTTATCTACAATATAAATTAAATGGGCAACTGCATTTAACTAAATGCAGACATTTCACTAATGTAATTCTTATTTCAAAATAAATGTTTATATAAAAAGCTAGGCTTTTAGCATACATTCTAACATGCCAGGAAGTGAAATTGCCGGAAACTTGCTCACTTGTGATTCCTCCTACTAAAAATCTACAGCCGGATCTAGTTTGAAGCCAATCCCAGTGTCCACAGCTTCCTCTCCAGCTGGAACCCATAGGGATGGCGACGGGGGATCGAAGCTAGGGTTCGGGCTTCCCCTTCTTGGTCAAAGTTCAGCTGGCGATTGTAGGCGATGGGGGTCAGATGTTGTGGCGGCTGTGGTGCTCGCGTGAGGGGCAGAGTCAGCAGTTGTGGTGCTCGCGTGAGGAGGAGGAGAAGATCGTCGGCTGCTGTGGTGCGGGAACTCGCGAGAGGGAGAGGGAAGAAGGCAGTCAGCGGTGGATTTGGGGAGAAAAGGGTTCGGCGTGAGGAGGAGAGGGCAGCTTCGCGTGAAGAGAAGGGAAGGAATTCAGCGATGTGTGAGATAGGGCACGGGACAATGCTTTTATAACTTAGGGATTTTTCAATTAAACACTAGATCAATTTCTCAATCAACTCCCACCTCTAGGTGTTCCAAACAAGCTTTTTCTCAAGCCAATAAATGCATCTCATCGAAACACGTCACATGAGCTCTAATTAAATATCAAAAAATTTCTAAAAATTCCATTAAGGCTATTTGCCTATTAAACCTTATTATTTAATTATTATATAATATGATATTTTACACAATTAGTGTCAAAGTCCTTTAGGTTGATGTGCGGAGTCGTAGTTCTATTCCGCCTGCACGGTATTCCTTGGACTCCTTGACTCTTTCATTACTTTTTGTTGGTGCCCCAAGATTATTTTAATGTGATCAAACAAGATTAAGTTAGGTTATGTTGTGTTTAATCTTGTGTCTAAGTGTGCAGGAGCTTAGGAGCATAAGAAGTCAAGAAAAAGACGCAGTTAGCGAGAAGGACGACACGGGAGAGAGCCGACGGGCTCGGTGCATCTGAGGTATGAGGTGCTGCAAAAGAGTACGCGGGCGGACGAGAAGGAGGCGCGTGATGTTTCTTAGGGACGAGAAGCCGAAGCGGAAGGTTGCTCGAGAAGACAGGAAGTTAGGTTCGGGTGAGCCCTATTCTGGATGGCCGAAATCACCTAAGCGAGCGCAGCCGGAGCTGGAGTCCTGGATCGAGGCGAGCAACACCGGAGCAGAGTGCTCGGACCGAAAAAGTCAACTCTATTGACTTTTAGGGTGTGGGCGCCCTGACCCATTTTTATCTACTTTCGATGTGGATGTTGACCTTTGCATTAGGGATAGAATTCTATCCCCTTCCAGGCGCCTGGAACCCTTCCAGGCGCTCCGACCAAAGTTATAAATACATCCTTGGTCCAAAAGCTTCACAACAACAAGCAATTTGAGTTCCAACACTTGTGCGCTTCACTTTGTTAGTTTAGCTTCATCTTTTTGTGCTTTCACTGCTGTAAGAGGCTTCTCCGCCTAAAGTAGATACCTAGTGCGATTCATTTCCTTGGATTAACAACCTCCCCAGTTGTAACCAAGTAAAATCTGTGAGCCTCGTCTTTTAGTTTATTTCTTTATTTTATTTTATGCAAGTGTTCTTTTAAGTCCAAGAAGGGTTCGTTTCTTTTTAATTGTGCAAGGCTATTCATCCCCCCTTCTAGCTGGCCAACGGGTCCTGACAAGTGATATCAGAGCCAAGACACTTTAGGAGGACTAACCGCCGATTGAAGCATCGAATCAATGGCCTGACCGAGCATATACCCACCGAAGTTTGAAGGAGAATTCGCTAGCTGGAAAAAGCGAATGAAGGTATTCTTTAAAACCGACTTTGAATTACTTTTAATAATGAAGTTTGGGTTTGTAGCACCCGAAGGTAAGGAAGAATACCAATGGACGAAGAAGAAGCAAGTTGACTACGTGGCAAACAACAAAGTAGAGTTCTATCTGCTGAGCGTCCTTCCACCACAAGAAGTCAACCGGATCGGAACCTACAATTCAACAAAGGAGATTTGGGAGAAGTTCCTTGAGTTACACGAAGGGACGTCTGAAGCCAAGCTCGCGAGACGGGACTTACTTCGCAACCAGCTCACCAATCTATGATTTGAAGAAGACGAAACGATTGCACAACTTCACTCGAGGATTAAGGAGCTCATCACCGGACTGTCGAATCTCAGAGAAAAGGTAAGCAACCGAGATTCGCTAAGGTATGCTCTTAATGCATTCCCTAGAAATACAAAATGGGCATCACTAGTAGATGCCTCTAAGGACTTAGAATCTATTATCTTAGAAGAATTATTTTCAACTTTTGAAGTGCATGAATCGAGATGTGCAGGTACGAAGGAGTCGAAGCACAACATCGCCTTCAAGGCAACGAGAGATGAACATGAGTCAGAATACTCTCTCGACGACGAAGAAATGACAATGATGGGAAAGCGTTTTAAAAAATTATTTAAATCAAGAAAAGCTAACCATCCTCAGGGTAGAAAGAAAAGGATAATCAGATGCTACCACTGCAACGATGAAGGGCACGTTAAGGGCAACTGCGCTAAGCTAATGAACAAGGATAAGGACAAAGGAAAGAAGCCTGTCCAAACAAACAAGTACAAGACTTTAAAGGCGACATGAGATGAAACGTCGTCCGAATCGGAAGTTGAGGCTTTCTCCAGGCTTGCGTTGATGGCAAGTCATCAAGACGAATACAAAGAAAGCTCTTCCGAAATGAGCATAGAGAGCATTGATGAAGGGGGAGCAACATTGGAAGAAAGTAGCAGTTCAGGGGGAGCCACAGACAACGAGATCGACAAGGTAAGTCAAGTACGATCTCTTCCTCCCGATAAAATATTTAAATTCATAAAATTATTATCTAAATATTGTTGTAAATTAGAAAAAGAAATTAAAGAACTAAAAGTAATTCTAGCAAAATCCTGTCCATTAGAAGATTTTGATAAATTAAAGCTAGAAAATGACAATCTACAAAAAGAAATAAAAGACATGAAAAATCATACATGCACATATAGTACAAATATTTGAAGATATAATTTAAACTGGTATTTCAAATATCATAAAAGACAAATTAGAAAACTTTCAAAGAAATATGTCCTTAAAAAATTTCTAATTAACCCAGTTGGAAGAAACCTTTATTGGGTTCCAAAGTCTTGTCTTAATTAAAAGTTTAATTGGACTTAGGGCTTTCAGAGAGTACATTAAACATTTAATTTCCTTATGCGGCATTATCTAGAAAGTGATTGTTACTCCAATAACCAAGAATGCCTAGTGCCTTGCCACTACCTGGAAGCCAAGTATTGAAATAAAATGTTTAATTGACTAACTGATAGAGCATTTAAATTGAAATTAGATAATGCTTTATAGCTACTCAATTTATTTTTTTTGGAAATTCTAAAATTTTTCTATGCAAATTTGTTTAACCAAAAAATTCTTATTTTTTTAACTTAAAGTTTTTTTTACTTGTGCTTTACCAAAATGTATTTTACATGTTGAACAATTTTTTTAAAAAACTTAGAAAAATTTTTTAGATTTTTTTTTAAACTTAGAAATTTTTTTTAATTAATTTTTTTTATTAAAATTTTTTTAATATCAAATTTAGTTTACCAAAATTTATACAAAAATTAGTTTTTGAAAACTTGTTTAACTGAGGAAAATTTTCATTTTTTTTTACTTAGTAATTTTTCTAAAATTATTGCATTCTTAGAGCAATCAAAATTGTTCTCAATATTTTCAAAATTAGAGTTTACTTAGAAATTTTTTTCTCACTTGAAAACTTTTTAAAATTATTTGAAATTCAGAGTTTTATAAAAGTTATCCTTAGATTTTTTTTTAGTACCTCATTTTTTATATGATCAAAGGGTGAGAAGTGGAGAATTAAGTCTAGGGGGACGTAGCTTAAATTTTTTTACTTTTTGCACTTTATTACAAAATTATTGCTTTTATTTTATATTTGTTTGCCCTAACTTAACTTGGGTTGCTCACATCAAAAAGGGGAAGATTGTTGATACCCAAGGTTGTTTTGATGTGATCAAATAAGATTAAGTTAGGTCCTGTTGTGTTTAACCTTGTGTCTAAGTGTATAGGAGCTTAGGAGCACAAGAAGTCGAGCAAAAGACGCAGCTAGCGAGAAGGATGACACGGGAGAGAGCCAACGGGCTCGGTGCGTCTGAGGGACAAGGTGCTGTGGAAGAGTACGCGAACGGACGAGGAGGCACGCGACGTTTCTGAGAGACGAGAAGCCGGAGCGGAAGGTTGCTCGAGAAGGCCGGAAGTTGGGTTCGGGTGAGCCTTATTCCGAATGGCCAAAATCACCTAAGCGAGCAGAGCTGGAGAGGGAGTCCCGGACCGAGGTGAGCAGCACCGGAACAAAGTGCCCGTACCGAAAAAGTCAACTCTATTGACTTTTAGGGTCCGGGTGCCCGGAACCCATTTTTATCCACTTTCGACGTGGATGTTGACCGTTACGTCAGGTATAGGATTCTATCCCCTTCCAGGCGCCTGGAACCCTTCCAGGCGCCCCGACCAAGGCTATAAATACAGCCTTGGTTCAGAAGCTTCATAACAACAAGCAAGCTTCATAACAATAAGAAATTTGAGTTTCAACACTTATGCGCTTCATTTTGTTAGTTTAGCTTCATCTTTTTGTGCTTTCACTATTGTAAGATGCTTCTCCTCCTGAAGGAGATACTTAGTGTGATTCATTTCCTTGAATTAACAACCTCCCCGGTTGTAACCAAGTAAAATCTGTGAGCCTCGTCTTTTAGTTTATTTCTTTATTTTATTTTATGCAAGTGTTATTTTAAGTCCAAGAAAGGTTCATTTTTTTTAATTGTGCAGGACTATTCAACCCCCCTTCTAGCTGGCCAACGGGTCCTAACACTTTTATCATCCAAAACTGTCCAAATCGGGGACCTTTTTATTCCAAGCCCTAGTGGGCTTGGTCCTTTTGACAAAATGTCATCCTCCAATAAGCATTGGAGGGACCACTACTTCTTTGTTCGCTTTCCCGAGTGGCCAGACATCCCGACCGGTTAGCAGTTGGAAGTGATGAGCCCACTATCGCTCAGGAAGTACAAAAGTCAATCAGACTATCTCCAGGCAACTTCAGGCTTGGTCAGTCAAAAGTACCACATTCATAAGCTGCTGTTGGAGGGCGTCCTTTATGTGTTCATCTTGAGCTCGATTCGTACAAAGCTTCCGTCCAGCGTAGGTATGTTCTTTCTTTCCCCAATCTTTGAATCTAATTGTTTTTTCCTCCTCTTTTACAGCTCGAATCATGTTGCGAGCACGTCTAGCCGGCAAGAGAAAGCTTGCAGACGTGGAGATCAACACCGTGGTCATGGCTGAGTTGGAGAGCCAGAGCTTGCAATCGGTCGGCTCCCACGAGGATCTACTCGGCGATGATGAGGGAACGCAAGCGCTGGGGAGCGGGTGGGGGGGGGGGGGGGGGGCCAGCCAGACGGTTGCTAGCAGAGTGGCTACTATAGCGAACCTTCCCCCTGAACGACCTTCGATGCTTCCGATCGTGGTGGCTTCGGAGTCAGCCACTTCCGGCGAACCCCTGTGACAATTCAAGAGATGCCGCGTGGAAACATCCTCCCGTTCCGCCATTTTCGCTCTGTAGACTCCAGCACGAGACGGTTTGAGACCATCCTCCGAGCGGGATGAGACATATACACCCGCTCCTCTCGAACAAGAAGAGGCAGTGCTTCACCCCTCCCTTTCATCCGACCGGACACCATCCTTGTCCGGGCTACCGCAAGGGACCATTTGCGCACCGCTAGTCACCTTCATGCCACCTCCATCTGTATCAGCGGCCCAAGTGTCACGAATCCGACCGATCCCTCGTTCTAGTCTACGAGCAGGGCGACCTCAGAACCCTCTGGCTCGAGCGGCCAGAGGCAAATAATGGTGATTATCCATTTGCCGACCGACGAGTGGCGTAGTGCGGATGACGTGGCATCCCACACCCCCGAGCACTAGATAAGGATCCAGGGGCCGCTCGCATTAATCTTCATTAATCTACATTATCCTCTTAATGGGTTGAATTTAGTATATTAGATTAACCATTAACCCAATAAGTCATTAACCTAATAAGTTTAATCATTTCATAATTGGCTCTTAGGGCTAATACTAATGGGGGATGGGGGAGGGGGGGTGGGTAAATTTCATTTATTATTTTATATAAATTAAACATATTATCAAACATTAAAAGAGATTATTAATGAAATCATGTCCTTAGTGGTCCGACATAATCATGGATTTTGATGTTTGGACAAAAGGTTTAAGGTAAGATTACTTGTATATCTAGTATGTGTATGAAATCATTTAGGGACATGGTTAAAATACTTATAAAGGCTTACATGGCTAAGGTCGATGATGACACAATCACTCGATGTCCATTGGATATAGGAGCAGAATGTTATGGCACATCCAAGGGATTACACAATGAGGAGCATCGAGTTGTAGCTCAATTAGATAAAGAAAACTATGTAGATGAAGAGTAAGGAAGACACACGGAATGAGATGAAGACTTGGTGCATCTAATGAACACGTAAACTAACGGAAGATAGCCTTGTGGATGAAACTAGTTGTGAGGTAAACTCTTAATTGAGTTGAGAAGCTTATATAACCCATGAGAGGGTAGTTTGTTAATTAGAGCCCTAGATCCAATCATATGATGATTGTTGTATGGACTCGATGTATCATATTCCTATATACTTATAAAGGCATTTCTTTATGGTTATTATACTTGTATTGGTGCCAAATAACTAAGTATAATAGCGTCCTTGAGTAGAAGGTTCTTATCTATATCAATCGATTGGTTGAATTGATAGTGAGATGATATAGAGAACACTACTCTTAATCATTCCTAGTCAAGTATTAACATTCAGGGACAATGTTAATGCGATGAGACTAGCATGTAGGTCAACTCGATGACTTGATCTCACAAGTCATGGATATAGAGATATCAAGTTGACACATGGGTATGCATTGGAGAATGTATACTGAATGACCCGCCATGAGAAAGTATCATAGATCGTTATATGAGTGTTATATACTTTCTCATGTGACTATTAGTATGACTATCAGTCCTTGGGCCTGAAGTTACCGTGGTTCCCTACATAAGGAGTTGCATACTTTGGCTTCGTCAAACGTCACCCGTAACTGGGTGGACTATAAAGGCGATTACTGGGTATGTAACAAATTATGCGGAGGGATGTGAGTGATGTAGATGGGATCTATTCCTCCTATATGACGGGAGTGACATCATGATTCTTGATAGAGTGAGATCACTAAGTGCATGATCATGCCCAAATGAGTCAATATGAGATATTGAGCTCATTTATTTAGAGTGAGTCTACTTGGAGTTCGAGATATAGATTGATTAGAGGATGACACGGTCTATGCCTCAATTGATCAATCTAGATGTCAAGGATAGAAGGACATTGTCACATATTGTGAGAGTCACAATTAGTAGTCACAAAGGTGATGTTGGATCTCAACATTTTTGTAACTTGGGTAGTAATGATGTGTTGCTAGATACCGCTCATTACTTATGCTTCTAATGGGTTTAGGAACATTGCCAACGTTACAAGAACCTATAGAGTCACACACAAAGGGAAATTAGATGGAGATTAGGTTCATATTATGGACCAAGAGGATTAGGTTCATGTGATGAACCAAATTGGATTAAGAGTAATCCATATTAAACTAATTGAGTTGGACTCAATTCGATTCATGTGTCAAATGAGTCTAATTTAGACTTGGATTCATTGAGTCAATTTAATTCAATGAATAGAGATTTATTAAATTAAATTGACTTGAATCAAATGTTAGATTTGATCAACCATGGGAGATAAGAGGTCAAGTTTGGCTTGACTTGAGAGGGAAGATGAAGGGTTAAGTTTGACTTGACCAAATGCCACATCATTTGTGACTTGGCATGGGGCCGACCAATGATGATGTTCCACATCATCAAGGCTACATTAAGTGTGTGCCACCTCATGAGGAAGACCAATAGCCATGACTCTTGGTATTCCATGAGTGGCCGACCACTTAAAAGGGGAATAAGTGCAAGTGTGTGCTAACTTTAATTCTCTCTTCTTCTTCCTCTCTATTCCTCTATCCCTCTCCTCCATTTCCGTGACCATCCAAGAGTTCTAGCACACTCTAAGTGGGTTTTCTCCATCTTTTGTCCGTGTGGATACGTGTAGAGGAGTGTACGCTTGACACTCTACGAGATCCGGCTACCGTTTGGACGAGCGGGATAAGTGAAGGGCATCTCTACAAAGGTATAACTTCTATCATGTAGATCTACTGTAGATCTTGGAGAAAACTATGTATATGTAAATTTTTATCTTCGCACGGATCCGTGGCAAGAACTTCGAGATTTTCCGCAACGTAAAAAGCGGTTTTTGCGGCTCGAAAGTTCCAACAGTGGTATCAGAGTCACGTGCGAGGCATATACTAGTTTTATTTGAAATTTTATCTAAAATTTGCAAATCTATAAATTTCTATAGATTTACTAAATTTTAACATTTTTATGAGTATATTTCTCTTGGGAGCGAAACAACTAGTGTATAGTCACTTGGAGGTTTTCGACCACTAAGAAAAAATTTTCGCAATGAGTTGGTCTTGGCCAAATTGGTGATCTAAGTGATTTTAGGTGCTGTAAGGTCTATGTAACACTCACAAAAATTAATTTTTGTGAGTAGGGGTGCTACCCCTAACCCCGCAAGGGGAATTGTTACTTGACCTCGACTGAAAAATCAGCAAGCGAGATCGCCGTTAAGTTGCGGCTCATAAAGGATTGTTAGAATGGTAGTAAATTTATGAAAATTTATGAAAAATGCATATTTTGAATATGTGTGTGATGTGTTCATGGTTATGGCCCAAAAGACTCAATATGATTGAAAATTATGTGTTGTAATTCATAATACGGCCTGCGAGTCGTCATTTGGTTGTGAGTGTTGTATTTTGTTACACGACCTGTGTGTCGCACCCTCCTTCTTTTAATATTCCTATTGTAAAAGAATTTTAGACTCGAATGTAACTCGAGTTTCACTTTTGTAATGTACAATTGAAGATGGAATTACAAGAAGGAAGCAGACGACACAAGGTGAACAAAGGAAGACCTTAGAGAAGGTGCTATCCCTAGGTTGACCATTCGATCTTCTCATTGGCTTGAGAGGATCGTAGAAGGGCTATAACCATGTTACATTATCTTTGTATATTGATATATTCTTTGTGTGTATGTGATGCATGCTAATGTAGGGTAATTAGTGTCTTAATGAGTATATGATACGAATTCATGATTAGATTAGATCTTAATCAAGTCAACTCGATATGCCTATCAAGTTTTAATACCCATTACTACCTCGATCATTTGTTGTTATTGAATCTACCAAAGTAGAGCAACGCATATTATCTTGGTAGGGTGCGGAGGGACAATTTGGTCCCGCCTATCAAAGTTTGGGTGAGTACAAACTCAATTAGATTGAGTATAACTAGTTAACTCAATTGGATCAGGTATAACTATAGGCATTTTCCAACGGTTGGAAGATAGGATACAAATCACATTTATACTAAATCTTGGGCGATTTAGCCAAAGCTAACTCAAGTTTTAGTATAAATGAGGATCTTGATCCTATAAACAAGAGTTGCATATAGATGTAATTGATAATTAGTTATCTACCGATTATACTAAGTCTTGAGCGATTTAGCCAAAGCTAACTCAAGGGGTAGTATGATGTGGATCTTATCCCGCGAGAATTATAGCAAATTGGTATATATGAATCTAGTAGTGTGGTTTGACCACATCCATGACTTGATTCTACAAAAGTCTTATAATTCAGTGGGAGCATCATTTAGTTAAAGGCCTAATTAAATGATAAATGGAATATGATATTTACTTTCTGCATTATTTCTATTGTAGATTGCCATGTCGACAAACACGAACACTTTCTCCCTGTGTTCTGTTCTTAACAAGGACTAGCTCAATGGAGCTAATTTCCTGGACTGGTACAGGAATATGAGAATTGTTCTCACACAAGAAAGAAAACTGTACGTCCTGGAGCCGCCCATTCTGGAGGCACCTCCTACCACTGCCACGTGAGCTGACCGAGATGCTTATAAGAAGCATCAAGATGATGCATTAGATGTGTCATGCCTCATGCTCGCAACCATGAACTCTGAGCTTCAGAAGCAACACGAGTTGATGTCTGCTTATGATATGGTTGAACATCTTCTTCAACTATATCAAGGACAAGCGAGGCACGAGAGATTGGAGATCTCCAAAGTACTATTTCAGTGCAAGATGCAAGATGGGACTCCCGTAGGTCCATATATGCTCAAGATGATTGGGTATAGAAAACCTACAGAGGTTGGGATTCCCACTTGGCCAAGAACTGGCCATTGACTTAATCTTGCAATCCTTTCCAGAGAGCTACAGTCAATTTGTCATGAATTACAACATGAATGAAATTGACAAGCCACTGCCTGAGCTGCTAAGCCTGTTGAGAACTGCTGAGCTCAACCTTAAGAAGGTAAAGCCCAACTCCATTTTGATGGTGCAAAAGCATAAAGGAAAAGGCAAGCCTAAAGGTAAGGGAAAGTTCCAAGCCAAGGGCAAAGGTAAGATACTGAAACTGAAAGGAAGGGTTGCCAAGGATGCTACCTACTTCCACTGCGGTCAGACCAGACTCTTGAAGAGGAACTGCAAAGGATACTTGGAAGATCTTAAGAAGAAGAGAAGTGAGACTTCTATTTCAGGTATATATGTTATAGAAGTCAATCTATCTATTTCTGCATCGTGGGTATTGGATACCGGATGTGTTTCTCACATTTGTACTAATGTGCAGACGCTGAGAAATAGTAGGGCATTGACGAAGGGCGAGGTGGACCTATGAGTAGGCAATGGAGCATGGGTTGCTGCTGTTGCTGTAGGAACTTACTATCTATCTCTGCCCTCTGGGCTTGTACTAGAATTAGATGAATGTTGTTATGTGCCTGCTCTTACAAAGAACATCATTTCAGTTTCTTATTTAGACAAGAAAGGTTTTTCGTTTATAATAAAGAATAAATGTTGTTCCATTTATTTAAACGATATGTTCTATTGTAATGCACCTCTGATGAACGGACTCTACATTCTAGACTTAGAGAACCCCATCTATAACATAAGTACCAAAAGTTTCAAGTCAAATGAAATGAACCGAACTTATCTCTGGCATTGTCGCTTAGGTCATATAAATGAGAATCGCTTATCCCAGTTCCATAAAGATGGTTTGCTGGACTCATTTGATTTTGAATCATATGAGACATGCGAGTCATGACTACTGGGCAAGATGACCAAGACTCCCTTTGGTGGACACAGCGAAAGAGCAACTGACTTGTTAGGACTTATACATAGTGATGTATGTGACCCTTTCAATATCACTGTCAGAGGTGGTTATAGGTACTTCATTACATTTATTGATGACTTTAGTAGATATGGTTATGTGTATCTGATACACATAAGTCAGAATCCTTTGAAAAGTTCAAAGAATTCAAGAATGAAGTACAAAACCAGCTAGGCAAGAGTATTAAGATACTTCGATCAGATCGAGGTGATGAATACCTTAGCCATGAGTTTCGTGACTATCTAGCTGAGTGTGGGATTCTATCCCAACTCACTCGTCCTGAAACACCACAGTGGAATGGTGTATCCGAAAGGAGGAATCGTACCCTATTAGATATGGTACAATCTATGATGAGTCATACAGATCTTCCTATATCTTTTTGGGGATATGCACTAGACACAGCAGCCTTCACACTTAACCGTGTTCCATCAAAAGTTGTGATAAAGACACCATATAGGATATGGATTGGGAAAGATACCCAGATATCTTTTATGAGGATTTGGGATTATGAAGCTTACGTTCGACGTCAAGTCTCGGACAAACTGGGACCCAAATCCGATAAGTGCTATTTTATAGGATATCCCAAGGAAACGAAGGGATATTACTTCTACATTCCCAGTCAACACAAAGTGTTTATGGCTAAGACTGGGGTATTTCTAGAAAAGGATTTTGTTTCTAGAAAAACTAGTGGGAGTACGTTCGATCTTAAAGAAGTTCAAGATATAGACCATAGCACTGAAGCCTTGATGGAAGTTGAACTGGAACCATAAAATGTTGTGGATGATGAGATTGTTCCACAAGGAGTTTAGGAACAACAACCAGTTCAAGTAGACCTACCTCTTCGCAGGTCTGATAGGGTACGTCATCAGCCTGAGAGATACTCATTTATCTTGTTTGACCATGATGATGTTATGCTCGTTGAGAATGAGCCTACCTCCTATCAGGAAGTTGTGATGAGTCCAGATTCTGAGAAATGGCTAGAAGCCATAAGATCCGAGATGGAATCCATGTACACCAACCAAGTATGGACTTTGGTTGATCCACCTGAAGGCGTCAAACCCATTGGGTGTAAGTGGGTCTTTAAGAGAAAGACTGACATGGATGGACACTTGCATACCTATAAGGGTCATTTGGTAGCTAAAGGTTTCAAGCAAATTTATGGTTTTGACTATGATGGAACCTTTTCTCCAGTTGTAATGTTTAAGTCCATTCGGATCATGCTTGCTATTGCAGCATACCACGATTATGAGATCTGGAAGATGAATGCTAAAACTACTTTTCTGAATGGAAACTTGCTCGAGGATGTGTACATGACACAACCTGAGGGTTTTGTAGATCCACTGCATACTGGCAGAGTATGCAAGCTGCATAAGTCCATTTATGAACTAAAGCAAGCTTCTCGGAGCTGGAATCTTCGATTCGATGATGCGATCAAACAGTTTGGTTTCATCAAGAATGAAGATGAACCCTGTGTCTACAAGAAGGTTGTTGGGAACACAGTTGTCTTCCTTGTATTGTATGTGAATGACATACTACTCATTGGAAATGGCATCCCTTTGCTGTAGTCTATAAAGACTTGGCTGGGGAATTGTTTCTCAATGAAGGACTTAGGTGAAGCAGCCTGTATTCTAGGCATAAAGATCTATAGAGATAGATCTAAGAGATTACTTGGCCTAAGTCAAAGTACATATATTGACACGGTATTACTACGGTTTGCCATGCAGAATTCCAAGAAAGCATTTCTGCCGATGTCACATGGTGTGAGTCTTTCGAAGACTCAAAGTCCCTCTTCTAGAGAGGAGAGAGATCGCATGGATAAGATCCCTTATGCTTTAGCCATAGGATCTATCATGTACGCCATGCTATGTACTCATCCTGATGTTTTGTATGCTTTGAGCATGACGAGCAGATACCAGTCAGATCTAGGTGAGCGTCACTGGATAGCGGTCAAGAATATTCTTAAGTACTTGAGAAGGACTAAAGAATATTTCTTGATATATGGAGGCGATGGCGAGCTAGCTGTAAAGGGTTACAGTGATGCCAATTTCCAAACTGACCAGGATGATTATAGATCACAGTCTGGGTTCATGTTTTTCTTGAATGGTGGTGATGTGAGCTAGAAGAGTTTGAAGCAGGACACAGTTGCTGATTCTACAACAGAGGCTGAGTATATTGCTGCATCAGAAGCAGCAAAGGAGGCAGTTTGGATCCGTAAGTTCATTATTGAGCTTGAGGTGGTTCCTAGCATAGCCGATCCTATAGAGCTCTATTGTGACAACAATGGAGCAATTACGCAGGCTAAGGAACCTCGCTCACACCAGCGGACCAAACACATACTACGACGCTTCCATCTCATTCGAGAGATCATCGATAGAGGAGATGTGAAGATTTGCAGAGTACCCCAGAGGCTAACATCGCTGATCCCTTGACCAAGGCTTTGGCACAGAGAAAGCATGATGGTCACACTAGGTCATTGGGCCTTAGAGCCTACACTGATTGACACTAGTGCTAGTGGGAGATTGTTAGTTAGAGCCCTAGAGCTAATCATATGATGATTGTTGTATGGACTCGATGTATCATATTCCTATATGCTTATAAAGGTATTTCTTTATGGTTATTATACTTACTTGTATTGGTGCCAAATAACTAAGTATAATAGTGTCATTGAGTAGAAGGTTCTTATCTATATCAATCGATTAATTGAATTGATAGTGAGATGATATAGAGAACACTACTCTTAATCATTCCTAGTCAAATATTAACATTCAGGGACAATGTTAATGCGATGAGACTAGCATGTTGGTCAACTCGATGACTTAATCTCATAAGTCATGGATATAGAGATATCAAGTTAACACATGGGTATGCATTGGAGAATGTATACTGAATGACCCGCCATGAGAAAGTATCATAGATCGTTATATGAGTGTTATATACTTTCTCATGTGACTATTAGTATGACTATCAGTCCTTGGGCCTGAAGTTACCGTGGTTCCCTACATAAGGAGTTGCATACTTTGGCTTCGTCAAACGTCACCCGTAACTGGGTGGACTATAAAGGCGATTACTGGGTATGTAACAAATTATGCGGAGGGATGTGAGTGATGTAGATGGGATCTATTCCTCCTATATGACGGGAGTGACATCATGATTCTTGATAGAGTGAGATCACTAAGTGCATGATCATGCCCAAATGAGTCAATATGAGATATTGAGCTCATTTATTTAGAGTGAGTCTACTTGGAGTTCGAGATATAGATTGATTAGAGGATGACACGGTCTATGCCTCAATTGATCAATCTAGATGTCAAGGATAGAAGGACATTGTCACATATTGTGAGAGTCACAATTAGTAGTCACAAAGGTGATGTAGGATCTCAACATTCTTGTAACTTGGGTAGTAATGATGTGTTGCTAGATACCGCTCATTACTTATGCTTCTAATGGGTTTAGGAGCATTGCCAACGTTACAAGAACCTATAGGGTCACACACAAAGGGTAATTAGATGGAGATTAGGTTCATATGATGAACCAAGAGGATTAGGTTCATGTGATGAACCAAATTGGATTAAGAGTAATCCACATTAAACTAATTGAGTTGGACTCAATTCGATTTATGTGTCAAATGAGTCTAATTTAGACTTGGATTCATTGAGTCAATTTAATTCAATGAATAGATATTCATTAAATTAAATTAACTTGAATCAAATGTTAGATTTGATCAACCATGGGAGATAAGAGGTCAAGTTTGACTTGACTTAAGAGGGAAGATGAAGGGTCAAGTTTGACTTGACCAAATGCCACATCATTTGTGACTTGGCATGGGGCCGGCCAATGATGATGTTCCACATCATCAAGGCTACATCAAGTGTGTGCCACCTCATGAGGAAGACCAAGAGCCATGACTCTTGGTATTCCATGAGTGGTCGGCCACTTAAAAGGGGAATAAGTGCAAGTGTGTGCTAACTTTAATTCTCTCTTCTTCTTCCTCTCTACTCCTCTCTCCCTCTCCTCCATTGCCGTGACCATCCAAGAGTGCTAGCACACTCTAAGTGGTTTTTCTCCATCTCTTGTCCATGTGGATACGTGTAGAGGAGTGTATGCTTGACACTCTACGAGATCCGGCTACCGTTTGGATGAGCGGGATAAGCGAAGGGCATCGCTACAAAGGTATAACTTCTATCATGTAGATCTACTATAGATCTAGGAGAAAACTATGTATATGTAAATTTTTATCTTCGCACGAATCCGTGGCAAGAACTTCGAGGTTTTCCGCAACGCAAAAAGTGGTTTTTCCGGCTCGAAAGTTCCAATAGTTATCAACTTAGGTAAAACTCAACCATTAAGATAAGGATGGTCAACGATCTAGTAAATTGAAGGGAGTTTTAGTTAACTGGTGGTTGAGTCGATCATGCAGTTGAATCAAGCTAAGTTGTAAGATATCGAAAAATTAAATAATAAATATTATTGAACGAAAAATCTTATTGGATTTTTCGAGAATTTTTAGAAATTTTTTGGGATATAAACGGAGTCCGTATGACTCATTTTGAGGGGATGGATTCGGGGTACAGTAAAAGCCTATTTAGAATACCCTTGAGAGGGAGTTGATTTATGTCATTTAATCTAAATTGACCTAGGTTTAATTGCCGAACCATTTTCCTTTTTCCCGATTTCTTCCCCCTTGCGTGCGAGCTCTCTTCGTCCCAAACCTCACCAGCGACCGGCGATGTTGCTCTTCCCCTCTCGGCGTCGCCGACATAGAGCACACCAGAGATTCGAGGAGGAAAGCTACCAATTCTTTCCTCTCTCTCCTTCTCTCTCGATCTTTCTCTCATGCGCGGACGACCCGACGCCGATGGAGAGGCTTATTCCATCGCGATCTCGCCTCCACGCGTCGTCGGAGAGGAAGGGGCGTGGGATCTCGACGGTACCCGTCATCTCCGACGGTACCCGTCATCTCCGACGGAGGGATTGCATCCTCAGTGGTTTCTTGCTCGCGATCGGCTGTTCCTCAGCGGCTAGGGCACGGCGAGGCTAGGGCACGGCTAGGCTAGGGCTCGGTGAGGGAGGGGAGATTCGAGCCCTAGTTTCCTATTGTGGGTGTCCAGTGCCTTCTTGTCGTCGGAGCTTGGATCAGGGAGGTCCAACTCCACTGGATTTCGATTCCTCTTCTTTGCCGGCATAGATCCCCTGCTGATCCCTAGAGTGTGACGGGCTGCCGACACAGAATTGGAGTAAGGTAAGGCTCATATCAGTTTTCTAGCGATCTAATCACCATTTTCGACTGGGGATGTAGAGATTTGATTCTTGGTTGTTCTTGTAGCTTCGGTCAGTTGGTGATCCATAGTTTTGGCAATCCAGTCTCGGCAGTGAACCTCTCTGATCGTGTTTCACCAGCAGTTATCAGAGATTTAGGGTAAATATGTAGATTTCGATTGATACCAGGAGGAATTCTTTCTTGGTTATCTTGTTGGGTTGATACCATATTCTGGAAATTTAGTGGCAGATTTAGGGTGCATGATTTGCTGTGGTGATCCTCCTTCAGTTGAGGATTGAAAGGAGGAGACTATTAAGGTTAGTTTTCATGGTAAATATTGATCTGATCAATGAACATATTGATACTAGTTTTAGTATGTGTTATTATGTGTTGATTTAGGGTCATTTTTTTGGATGGCAGTGGCCAAATGATTTGGCAGTGAATCTCTTCAGCTGAGAGTGGATGGGGAAATCATCTAATTCGATGAGTTTTAGAAGTTGATTTCCATTTCTATGTTGGTTTGGGATTAGAATGATGGATTGTAGAAATTGACTATATTATATAGTGGATTGGTGATTCAGAGATGGATTTGTATTGGATTAAATGATGAGTTAAATTGGGAAGTGTAACGATCCGCCTTCTACTGGCTAGGCTGTAAGGCCGGACCATCACATTATGCTGTGCTAAGCTATATCCATGACCATTACTAAGTCTAGGTGCGGAAAACTGTACCAATTTAAAACCTTGCTAAGCTAATCCAAGTTCTTGGTACTACATGTGCTAAGGGATGCAATCTAAGGTATACATGGCATATCCTACATCCCCTATGGTCAAAAAGCTGAATTACAAGGTCTCTTGGTCGAAACCCAACTTCCCAATCGATCCAGATTGAACTCGATTGATTGCAAGCTGTTGGATCGATCCATGGATCGATTCAGATCGCTATTGTGCTCGGGGTAATAATCTGGATTGATCGGCTGATCGATCCAGACTGGCCAATCGATCTAGTGATCGATTCCAGAGCTCTCTGTTCGCGGGAGCGATTTCCCGATCGATCGAACGATCGATTCCTGAACTCTCTGTTTGCGATAGAATGTGACTGGATCGATCGGCTGATCGATCCAACAACTTGCAATCGATCGAGTTCAATCTGGATCGATTGGGAAGTTGGGTTTCGACCAAGAGACCTTGTAATTCAGCTTCTTGACCATAGGGGATGTAGGATATGCCATGTATACCTTAGATTGCATCCCTTAGCACATGTAGTACCAAGAACTTGGATTAGCTTAGCAAGGTTTTAAATTGGTATAGTTTTCCGCACCTAGACTTAGTAATGGTCATGGATATAGCTTAGTTCAGCATAATGTGACGGTCCGGCCTTACAGCCTAGCCAGTAGAAGGCGGGTCGTTACAGAGTGGTATCAGAGCAGAAAGTTCCATACTTCCTACACACACATCAGCATTGAACCTGCAGCTTCCAAGTAAGAATACCTCTCACTTTGTTATGTTTATTGCTTTCATATTTGTAGATAACTAAAGTATGCTTATCTGTGATAGTGTTAGCTATGTAAACATGATGCTTTAGTTATGTACGTCCTTTGTTCCTTTAGAAATGGCACGAGGATGCCCAGCTAGAAGGGCACCACCATCGAGCCTGAGGCGTTCGATGCCTCCCAGACCTTACAGCAGAGAGTGGCTCGCTGTGTCAGCGGCTAGCGTAACAACAACAGGAGATAGCCACCTTAAAGGCTAATCGGCAGAATACTCCCACCCCGGAACCAAACATAGCAACCCCAGTAGTTATAGAGGTTCTACCTCCATTCTACACAGTGGCCCCAGGTAGAGAAGCAAAGAGAAGCCTATCCGATCCAGTGGCAGAGAGTCAAGCCCGAGAACTTCTCAAGCAGTGAACCATGGGATGTTCAAGCTGGTTCAAAACGCGATGAAGAGTACGATGGAGCTTCGGACCGCCGATCATGAAAGTGAAGTCGCCTCCTTCCGCTGACCGGAGATGCACGATGTGGTGGGAGAGAATTAGAGCGGGCGCCCAGGAAATGACATGGGCTGACTTCGAGAAAGAATTCTTCGAGGAGTTCTTTCACATGCGGGTCACAAACCGCCACTACGACGAGTTCACTGAGTTTCGTCAGGGCAACCTATCAGTGGAGGAAGCCATGAAGAAATTCAATAGATTGACTCGTCTATGCCCTGAACTAGTCAGCACAGAAAAAGAACGAGTCCGGTTGATGCTCAAGATGCTGAGGCCGGAAATAGCGATGAACGTGGCTGGCGGCGTTCATAGGCCGCAAACCACCGAAAAACTAGTCAGCAGTGCTCTGACCACCGAGCACTATCAGAACAATATCAAGCAGCAGAAGCAAGTCCTCTCAGAGCCCAAAGGGCAAGGAGGCTCAGGTACTCAGAAACAACAGGGCCACAGCTCTAACTGGAAAGGGAACTCCAGCAACAAGCGCAAACCAGGGAGTTACCCAAAGGGAGGACCAGCCAGTAAACAACCTAGTTATCCCAAATGTGCTACTTGTGGGAAATTTCACCCAGGAGTTTGTCGCAAGGGCACACGAGGATGCTTTGAATGTGGACAAGAAGGGCATATGACTATGCAATGCCCGAACAAGACAAGTCTTCCTCAACCACAACCGATACAGTATAGAGGCCAGCTAGCACAGCTACATAAGATGCAGGCCGCTTTAGATGGTCCACACATCAGCCAGGGCAGACTAGAAGCCCCTCCAGCTACGACAAATGCGAGGATCTACTCCTTAACCAGAGAGGACGTAGCGAATGCCTCGACAGTTGTTACAGGTCAGATCAGTATTTTACAGCAAAGTACAACTGTCTTATTCGATACTGGGGCAACCCATTCTTATGTATCTAGGGCATTTTCCAAAAAGTTAGCGATACCTCCAGAGGTTCTCCGTGGTCAGTTTTTGACAACACTACCTTCAGGAGAAATTATGGCATCCATGCACTGGCTCAGAGCAGTGCCAGTCATTATAGCAGACAGAGAACTCTTTTGTGATTTGATAGTGCTAGACATGACTGGTTACGATGTCATTTTTGGGATGGACTTCCTAATCAGATATGGTGCCTCTATCGAGTGTCGTAAACAGAAAGTCATATTCCAACCCGAAGCAAGAGTACAATTTGAGTATAGTGGAGAACCAAAGAGAAAAGCGAAGAAATTTCTCTCAGCTCTGAAGGCACAGAAATTGTTAGATTCAGGATGCACGGGATTTTTAGCGCATGTAGTCAATGCCAGCCAGGACAAGGGCCAACAGCTAGCAGAGGTCCGAGTCGTATGTGACTACCCAACAGTCTTCCCTGAAGAGTTACCAGGCCTAGCACCAGACAGGGAGATCGAATTTGAGATAGAACTCATTCCCGGTACGAATCCTATCTCCAAAGCGCCTTACCGCATGGCTCCAGCAGATCTAAAGGAACTTCATGAGCAACTACAGGAGCAGCTTGACAAGGGCTTCATACGTCCTAGTCACTCACCATGGGGAGCGCCTGTATTGTTCGTGAAGAAGAAGGACGGGAGCATGCACCTGTGTATAGATTACAGAGCACTGAACCAAGTCACCATCAAGAATAGGTATCCTCTTCCCAGAATAGATGACCTATTCGATCAGCTAAAGGGAGCAGCAGTGTTCTCTAAGGTAGACCTCAGATCAGGTTATCATCAGGTGAAAGTTAAAGAGGGGGATATACCCAAGACAGCATTCAGGACTAGATACGGACATTATGAGTTCGTAGTCATGCCCTTTGGTGTGACAAATGCTCCAGCTACTTTCATAGACCTCATGAACAGAGTATTCAGGGACTACCTAGATAGATTTGTTATTGTGTTTATCGATGACATTCTTATCTATTCAGGAACTCAGGAAGAACACGCAGAGCACCTGAGAATAGTATTGCAGACCCTTCAGCAAAACCAGCTGTACGCCAAGTTCACGAAATGTGAATTTTGGTTAGATCAGGTGTCCTTCCTAGGTCACATCATCTCAAAGGATGGTATCATGGTAGACCCCAGTAAGATAGAAGCGGTGAGTAATTGGAAAAGACCCAAGAATGCCAGTGAAATCAGAAGCTTTCTGGGATTAGCAGGTTATTACAGAAAATTTGTAGAGGACTTCTCCAGAATAGCCTCCCCACTGACATCTCTCACCAGGAAGAATAGAAAATTTCAGTGGACAGAGGACTGCGAGAACAGCTTCAACGAGTTAAAGAGGAGATTGACCAGTGCTCCCATTTTGACTCTACCAGAAAACATAGACAACTTTGATATTTACTGTGACGCCTCTAAATTGGGACTAGGAGCAGTACTGATGCAAAATGGCAAGGTGATCGCCTATGCCTCCAGACAACTCAAGGAATATGAGAAGAATTACCCTACTCATGACCTTGAGCTTGCAGCAGTAGTGTTCGCTCTCAAAATTTGGAGACATTACTTGTATGGAGCTCAGTGCAGGGTGTATACAAATCATCAGAGTCTGAAGTACTTCTTCACTCAGAAGGATCTGAATATGCGACAGCGTAGATGGCTTGAGCTGGTCAAAGATTATAACATAGACATCCTCTACCACCCAAGAAAAGCTAATAAGGTAGCAGATGTACTTAGCAGGAAGTCCAGCGCCACCTTACTATCACTAGCAGCCATGTCACCACCCCTACAGAAGGAGATCACAGATTTCAGCCTCGAACTTATAGTAGGACAGCTCTCTACTATGACATTAGAATCCACCTTGCTTGGTGACATCCAGACAGCTCAGGGACAGGATCCTGAAATTCAAAAAATCAAGCAAGGACTAGCAGAATCAAAAAGTGGAGAGTTTAGAGTGTCCGCTAGCGGGGTGTTGTATTTTAGTGATAGACTCTGTGTTCCAGATCAGGAGGAACTACGGAGGAAGATCTTAGACGAGGCTCACAGTACTCCTTATGCGATGCATCCGAGTTCCACCAAGATGTACCAGGACTTAAAGAAACGTTTTTGGTGGCCTGGGATGAAAAGAGACATTGCTAGATATGTTAGTACCTGTCTGACTTGCCAGAGAGTCAAAGCAGAACACCAGAGACCAGGAGGAGTTCTGCAGCCTATCCAGATCCCAGAATGAAAGTGGGAAGACATTTCTATGGATTTCATAGTGGGACTACCCAGAACCACGAATGGTTTTGATACCATCTGGGTAATAGTCGACAGATTGACTAAATCAGCCCACTTCTTAGCTATCAGGATATCCTACTCCATGGAACAGCTAGCTCAGTTGTATCTCAAGGAGATCGTTAGACTACATGGAGTCCCATGAACCATTATTTCAGACAGAGACAGTAGATTCACATCACACTTTTGGGAGTGTGTACAGTCAGCATTGGGCACTAAGTTGAAATTTAGCACAGCTTTCCATCCTCAGACAGATGGTCAGACGGAGCGAGTAAATCAGGTACTCGAAGATATGCTCCGAGCATGTGCCCTAGACTTTAAGGGAAGTTGGTGCAAATATCTGAGTTTAGCAGAATTTGCATACAACAACAGCTATCAGACCACTATCGGCATGGCACCTTATGAGGCTCTCTACGGGCAGAGGTGTAGATCTCCAATTTGCTGGTATGAGAGTGGTGAACAGAAAGAACTAGAACTTCAAACAGATCTAGTAGCAGATACCACAACAGCTATACAGCAGATCCGCGAGAGGATAGAGACAGCTCAGAGCCGCCAGAAAAGCTATGCTGATACACGGCGCAGACCCCTAGAGTTTTCAGTTGGGGATACAGTGTTCCTAAGAGTAGCTCCCATGAAGGGAGTAATGCGTTTTGGGAAAAAGGGTAAGTTAAATCCCAGATATGTGGGACCATACCTTAACATCAAAAGAGTTGGCAAGGTAGCATATGAGCTAGAGCTACCTCAGGAGATGTCAGCTATCCACAATGTATTTCATGTCTCTATGCTGAAGAAGCATATCCCAGATGCCACCCAGGTGATTGAGCCCCAGTCGGTACAAGTCCGTGAAGACCTCAGCTATGATAGTCGGCCTATTCAGATAATAGACTGAGCAGTTAAGAAATTACGGAACAAGGAAGTACCATTAGTAGAAGTTATTTGGCAAAATCACACAACAGAAGAGGCAACTTGGGAGACAGAAGCCAGTATGAAACAGAAGTACCCAGAGTTATTCTAAGTTCGAGGATGAATTTTTTTATAAGGTATGGGGGATTGTAACGCCCGAAAATTTATCGTATAAATTAGTAGAAATATTCTATTATTTTTCTGGAATTTTAGGATATTTTTATAGAATTTTTAGAGTAGAGGAAGTATCAAAAATAAATAGAATCATAAAATAGTCTAAGCGGGAATTGAACCTGAGATCTATTGGATCCTACGACTTAAGGTGAACTCTAGTAACCAGGAGAAGCCAGCAGGGCCGTGCTGAAAGGAAAGGGAAACAATTTTATTTAAGTTAGAGTTGGGCGAATTAATCCCTTAATATAAATAGGGAATCAAGTGAAGAGTTATTTTATTTTTAAATGTAACTCTCTCCTCCCTCACCCTAGTCACGCCGCCCTCTCTCTTTCTCCCTCACCTCTCGGCGCCAACCTCAAGAAGGCTAGGGTTCTGTCCCAAGAGCGATAGGAACATCTTCCGGCGACAACTTCGACACGAGGGCGCTCCTCTCCGCGAGAAGAGCACGTAGAAGAAGGAGGATCGTCGAGAAGATCGTCTTTCCGGGAAACCTAGCGATCAGATCGTAAGAAAATCTAGCGCGGGACATAAGAAACCCCTCACCTGCAGTATAAGTAGTTCTCGTGTGATTTCATGCTTTAGTTTGGTAGTATATGGATTTGTGGCACATAGGGTGTGCAACAGCGCACGCCAAGTGCCCGATAGTATGTTCAGCACCATTAAAATGCGACTTAGGCAATTTAATAGTTAGCTAAATGCGATAGAAGCATTTATTTAGTATATGCAGCTTTAGTACAACTTATATGGGACTACGGTCCAATGGGTGGGCTCCCACAATCGCCTCTAGGTTCAGATAACCTAGCTCTATGTTCAGATAACCTAGAAATAGCAAGATAAGAAAATTTTGCTATAACCAGTATTTTATTTTAGCAATGGCACTGTACTGGATTAGATATCCATTGGGTTGGGATCCCACAGTCGTCCCTAGGTTTAGATAACCTAGTAAACCCTACTAAATTCGGGACTTGCAAACCCGGGTCTAGTTAGGGATGCGCGCATAGCAAGTACAGTTGCCTGGCCCAAACAGCAGCATGATTATTATTTTAACCTATTTATGAAAATAGTTTTCAAAACTTCACAAATAGATATGTGAGTTCAGTACAGCTTTAGCATTAGTTAGAATTAGCTCAGCTTAGTTTTTGTATCAGTTTAGTTTCCTATTGATACAATATGATAGCTTATGTTAGCACTTGTTGTCATGACTAGTTTGTTTGTATGTCATGCCATGCTTTTACCTGTTCAGCATATATTTCAAATAGCATGTTTTAAAAACATAAATTGCATCGTATGCATGTTTTAGTGAGGTAGATGGTTTCTTACTAAGCGTAAAGCTTACAGATACTTCTTTCCTTATACCGCAGATAAAGGTAAAGGAAAGATGGATTAGCGGAGGCTGGAGGTTAATGTGATGAAGATGTGTGTGGAAGGAACCTAGAATGAAGATCTTGGATAAATTAGCAAACTAAGACTTTAGCTTTTATATAGTGTTATTTTCCGCATTTCTAGTTATTTTAATGCCTTGAATCGTGAAAGACTTGCTTAGATTGTTAGTACTTATGCTCATAATCCTAGTTATGTGTTATTGGTATGTTCCCAGCTAATATAGAACTCTTGTAGGTGAGTTTGGCACGAAACAGTGCTGAAATCAGAGTTTTGCTGCGAAATCAGAAACCCCGATCGATCAGTGGATCGATTGGGGGCCCTCAATCGATCAGCGGATCGATTGGGAGCCTGGTTTCGCGAAGTGTAAGCTTCTGGATCGATCAGCCGATCGATCCAGTCGCATTCTGTCGCAAACAGAGAGTTCAGGGATCGATCGTTCGATCGATCGGGAAATCGCTCCCGCGAACAGAGAGCTCTGGAATCGATCACTAGATCGATTGGCTAGTTTGGATCGATCAGCCGATCGATCCAGATTATTACCCCGAGCACAGTAGCGATCTGAATCGATCCATGGATCGATCCAACAGCTTGCAATCGATCGAGTTCAATCTGGATCGATTGGGAAGTTGGGTTTCGACCAAGAGACCTTGTAATTCAGCTTCTTGATCATAGGGGATGTAGGATATGCCATGTATACCTTAGATTGCATCCCTTAGCACATGTAGTACCAAGAACTTGGATTAGCTTAGCAAGGTTTTAAATTGGTACAGTTTTCCGCACCTAGACTTAGTAATGGTCATGGATATAGCTTAGCACAGCATAATGTGACGGTCTGACCTTACAGCCTAGCCAGTAGAAGGTGGGTCGTTACAGGAAGCTATAGAGATGCTTCATGGTAAACCTAATTTAATTAGGTTGTAGTATGGTTAAGGTTAATTGAGGATTAATCTATAACCATGTTTGATTAGAGTTACTCTAATTAAGTGGGGGAGTTGTTTAGTTAATTACTTTTTGTGTAATTAGCTAAATATACTATGTGATCGTAGGACTTGGATTCGGGACGAGCGTCTTGACGTGGGATTTCTGGACATGATTTATGTATTAAGGCGGGTATTTCTTCCTTTGCCTCTATATAGTTTCTTTGAAACTTAGTGCATGGTTATTATTGGATGATTAGACCGCTTTATCTTATATCGTGCTTGTTTGTTGATTTCCTATTTGAGACTTGTGCTTGACCATTGTGATGATCCATTTAATTCATATACAGTCTCAACTCTTGATATCTACTCTGTTGTGATTACACGTGTAGAGCATGTCTTGTAAGGATTGTCGGGTTGTTGGTATTACCATGCTGATTGGGTATATGATGTGGACTGTACGTAGGTTGGTATGCGTGATAGGAGTTATCATGTTGACTATACATTTGCATGTTGTATGTACACACGTATTTGTTATGTATTTTTAGAGGAGTTGTGTTGATTGTAAGTTTGTTGTATATACACGTGTCTGATGTGTTTATTGGAGGATACATGTTGATTATATTTATGTTCTGTGTACATGTGTCTAGTAGGATTATTGGAGAGTTTTGGTTGATTATACATGTGTAGTTGTGTACATATATTTGGTGGGATGTGCGGAGATATCATTACGATTATATTCATGTTGTGGAGTGCTTATGTGGTTTGGAGGTTGCATTGATGATGTTGGTATCATGATTATATATATATCATGTTCATCATTCATTGCATCTGACGATTATTGTCTCCCTTGTGGTTGAGAGGGTCGTCAGTCTTTTATAGCTATCCATTCGGCCACTGATGGAGAGTGGTAGCTAGGAGTGGAGCTATGTCCTGTCGCGCTCACCCAGCCGCTCAGTGTGCTGTCAGCTTCGACCACTCTAGAGTAGTGGGTCTTGAGGGTACAGTAGTCAGAGGGCTTGGGTTGTGAGTGGTCAGGGACCCTTAGCTATGTAGTTAGATAACTACTTAGCTGACCGTCCGCCTCAGCCGCTCTATAGCGATTTTGGAGTATGAGGCTAGTACGGGTTGTCACGGACCCAAGCCTCTCGGCCATACAGGGGTCGTGGTGTCTGGAGAGGTGTCGGGGTGACCATAGAGCATGCATGCACATTTGCATATGATGCGCGGTGCATTTGTGGATATATATTTGCATACATGCCTAGTAGATACTAGTTGCATGTGATTGTGATATGTTGCACTTGTTTGAGATATGGTTGTTGCATTTGGTTGTCATGCTGCATACATGTCATTTATTTTACATGTATATGCAGTCGTATTTATATTGCACAGGTGTCACGGGTATATCTATTGCAGATCCGGTGAGTTTACTGATCATTGTACCATGTGTCGATTCCAGATTGGGTATGTATCTGTCATTATGTTGGTTGTGATTTATACAGTTTATATGTCAGGTTATTATGTCAGATATGTTTAGGTGTATTAATTATGATAGTATGATCATGTTCTTTATTCCCTACTGAGACTGTATACTTGTGATCTCTATGTTTGTTTATGGACCATGCACTATCTTGTCTATTACCCGCTGAGTTACCTATACTCACCACCGCATGTATATATTTATGTTTTCAGGTAGCTTGTAGATGGTTGGTGTCTCTCGGAGTATCCTGTATGTAGGGTCCTACGTTACATCCGAAGATCGTTTCGGGTTTTGTATATGTTCTACTTGTATTTGGTAATTACTGTATTTGATGTGTTGTTGTATTTGTTGTTGTCGTTGTTGTATTAAGTCTAGCCGGCTAGCAGTGTGTTGATGTGTTTTGTATGGGCTTTCCGTTATCGTTTTCCGCTATGTTTTTTTTGTACAGCCGTGTGGGCTGCTTTATATATAACTGTGTGGTTGTGATTGTTTCATTCCAGCCGAGTGGGCTGTGATTATAACTACGTGGTTGTGTATATATATTCCAACCGCATGTGGCTAATGTATATTTTGTTTGTAGTGATGCTTCATATTGTCACCGGTACAGGGGCTGCTTTATATATAACTGTGTGGTTGTGATTGTTTCATTCCAGCCGAGTGGGCTGTGATTATAACTGCGTGGTTGTGTATATATATTCCAACCGCATGTGGCTGATGAATATTTTGTTTGTAGTGATGCTTCATATTGTCACCGGTACAGGGGAGATGCTGTCGGATTTTTGTCTGGCAGGGACTCCTTTGGGGCATGACATAAGTACCCAATGAACAAAATAGCTAGTGATAAAAAATAATTGATTGATGGTGAAGCTAGTTGGTTGATCAACGATAGAGTCACAAATTTGATGATGGTTGAAGGTTATAAAAAGGGGACTAAGGGAACATTCAAAGGTTAGTGTTAATGCTTATTATTTTGTTCTCTTCAATTCTCTCTTGTACTCATAGCTTAGCCCCTGCACCTAAGCTCCACCTAGAGATAAGAATTTCTTAAGAGGAGAATAAGGTTTGTTTCTAACTTAAACCATTTGTTCTCTCCCTTTGACACACATAAAAAAGAATCACATTAAACATAATCTAAAATTATGAAATTGTTCATTAAGTGGTATATCTAATCTTACAAACAAATCTAAATAGAATATACAACTTATTAAAATCATCTTGAAGGTTCCATTACTAAACGTCCTACACAATTCTAGTCAACTGCCTATCAGACACCAATCAACTTAATCCAAAGTCTGTCAACTAGTTTATTAATAGTTTATTGAGCTTCAAATTCACTAGTGTACCAATTTTGAAAATGCATTAAAAATACACAAAGCTCTAAAAATCATGAAGACATTTGTCTCATGTATTTTTACTTAAAAAAATAGTTTCTCATAAAATTTTATTTTAAATTTCAAATTTGATACAAACATAAAAACTAGCCAAAATTTTTAATATATATCAACTTTCATGCCTTTGTTTTATAACCTAAACTTTGAAAATAGTAACTCTAAGTTTTAAAAACATCAAACTATTGTATTTTTTAAAACAAAAGTTACAACTATAATCTTTGAGTCAAAGGTACACTATCAATACATTGGTCTTCCTAATAGTCAATCATTAATTAATATCTTGATACTCATGGTTCATCAAAATGCATCATAACAAATATTGTGAACTAATAGTATCATCCTGGCATCTTACTTGATATCTATGTTCCTCAATAAAAATATGAAGTTTGCCCTAAGTTTTGAGTGAAGTATAAAATTAGATATTCTTAACTTTTTATGTGATCATGAAATTCTAATCATAGCAATGTAACAAAGTCAACCATACTACATAACCATAAATGAAATTCAAACATGGTTGACTTTTTTTCCAAAACATTCTAATGAGTGGTGAAGGTGTTGGATCGAGACGTGCTAGAGGGGGGGGGGGGTGAATAGCGCTCATAGCTTTTTCGTATCGAATTCGTAAAACTATCGAGTTATAAAGCAGCGGAAATAAGAATGCACAAACACACAGAAAGAACACAAGAGGTTACTTCGTTCGGAGCCTATCTCGACTCCTACTCAAAGGCCCGCGATTGTTGATCGCTTTCGGTGGGCAACAACTATAATATCGTCAATAGTACAAGTATGAAATGAGTACAGAAAATCTAAGCAATACCGACAACAGAATTTACAGAAATCGGAGCGTCGGGTTGTCGGTGTTAAGTCGCAGCACTTCCGGGTCATCTTGTTAGCAGCTAGTTGCAAAGGGATCGCTTGGTATTCGTTGTTACGAGATGCTGGTCGAGACCCTCTTATAAAGGGTGCTCAAGGCGCCTCCATCAGGCTCCAAGGCGCCTTGAATCCCTAAGTTTTATCCCGGAAATGACTCTGCGATGAAGCTTTGACCGCTGTCTTTTATCCATCTCAAGGCACCTTCATCACTGTCCAAGGCGCCTTAAACCTCCTGTTCAAGGCACCTTGAGCTTCCTTCAAGGCGCCTCCAACCCTTCTGGACAGCTGGCTTCAACTCGCACCCGAGGTGCCTCCCAGCTCCATGGAGGCGCCTCAGTACTGTTCATCCGAGGCTATTCTTTGCACTTTGGTCCCTGCAAGATACATTAATCCCAAATATACCCTGCAGCACAAAGTTAGCACATAAAATATAATAATATAAGTGAATGGCAATCATCGGACTGTCCGAGTCTGACTTCGGGTTTCCGACCGGAAACCCTAGGTCGACCCGACGCCTACTGTTCCCTCTACGGGGAACGCGTCCTTACCTACTCCACTCAGGAGATTTACCTGATGCCAGTGCGATCCTCCAGATCGACTGGACTTTTTCTCGGTGCTCGATGCTTCCGCTTCCCGGCTGGTCCAGTCTTTCACCTGGTTCGCGACACCAGGACTTTCCACCTAGGGTTACCCCCCTAGGACTTTTGCCTGAAGCACTCGACCCACCAAGACTTTCTGCATAGGGTTACCATCCCCTATGACCTAGGGTTACCACCCCCTATGACCTAAGGTTACCACCCCCTAGGATTTTCCTCCACCTAGGGTTACCTCCCCCTAGGACCTAAGGTTGCCGCCCCTTAGAGTTTTCCTCCACCTAGGGTTACCTCCCCCTAGGACCTAAGGTTGCTGCCCTTTAGGGTTTTCCCCTGCCAAGCCGTAGCTAGGACTTTTGCCTAAGTATCACTTAGGACTTTCCTGCAAGCTCCATGAACCTTGTTAGATAACGCACACCTTAACTTTGAATCCTTTGCCATTATCAAAACTCAGGTTCGATCGTCGGATGCTTCCCGCACCAACAATCTCCCCCTTTTTGATTATGGCAACTGAAATTCAAAGTTAAGTAAAACAAATGCATAAATATATTTAAAATATTTAAGTGAGCAAGCTTAAGTATATAAATTTCAAATACAAGCATAACTTAAGTTAACACTTAAAATTTGTGAAGCTCCCCCTTAATACAGGGCTTTCTTTTTGAATCAGATTTTCTTTTACTTTTGAATTTCCCTACTCTCCCCCTTTGCAATTTATCAAAAAAATAAGCCAGTTGAAAGTAAGTTTTAAGTTTTTAGAAAAAACATATTTAGGCTTTGAAAGAAGGTAAAAATGCTTGTGTAACACCTAGCTTATAATTAAATTGTTAGCTAAGGGAGAAGGAGAATTTAAAAGGAATATTTTTCACCTAAGTTATGACTTCGAATGATGACTTTAGCCACTTTTGAAACTTAGTTGTTTTTAGAAAAAAAAATACTTAACTAAATTTTGAAAAACTTAGCTAGATTTTAAAGAATTTTTGGAGCCAAATTATTTTTGAAAAATAAATTGAAGTCACTTAGCAGAAATCTTTTGAAAGCAATGAGTTAAATTTTGCAAGTAAAGAAATATGCTTTTTAATACTTTTAGCTAAGTATAGAATGAATCTAAGAGGTAACTTAGAAAAGTATTTTAGCAAAAATTTATAAAGGTGGCTAAGTTTGAGAAAGTTTGAAAGTTGCTATATGAGTCACTTAGCTAAGCCTTTTGCAAACATTGAATTTTGAAAATGTAGTTTCAGTTTAAAAAGATACTTAGCTTAAAAACTTAATTTTGAAAAAATAGGAGTAAGAATTTATGAAATTTTAGGACGAAGAGGGAGTAAAAATTTAAATTAGGTTATTTAATCAAATTCAGTTGGTCCTTAAGTCCAAGCATGAGTCAGGTTAAATAGATGTTAAGTTATCCAAATTGTTTTGATCAAGTAGCAGAGCCCTAAAGCATGCTCAATCTTACAATCTCCATTTGAAAAGTTTTTCGAAAGATATTTAATTAAATTTGAAAAGCTCTTCAAAAGTTACTTGATAATTAGCTTGACTCCGTTCACTCTCCCTTAATTAATGCAAACATGAATCCCTAGGGTCCTAGATTCCAAGCATGTATAAAATATAATAGGTCTTTTATATTTTGTCTAATTTTTCATCTCACCAATTCTAGGTTTTCAGGCATGTTTAGCTTATGAGTGAGTGTCAGATAAAGTTAACTTTGTCAATAAAACTTTTGAAACTATAAGTTTGAATTTCAAATTAGTAAATATTAAACTTTGAGACTATAGTAAAAATTAATTGGAGTTAACATTTGCAATCATAATATGGTTTGAGAATTAAAGATTTTTAAACCCTTTTTAAATTAATTAATATTTTGAAATTAATTGAATAATATTATGAAATTAATTGACAAATATTTTGAAATTATTTTCAAAAATTTTTAAATGATTTTGGAATGAATTTTCAAAAGATTTTTGAAATGAATTTTCAAAGGATTTTTCAAATAATTTTTAAATGATTTTGAAATTGATTTTCAAAAGATTTTTCAAATAATTGTTTAAATGATTTTGAAATTAAGTTTAAAAATATTTTTAAAATAATTTTAAATTATTTTGAAATTGGTATTTTAAAATATTTTTAAAGTAATTTTGAAATGATTTTTAAAATCTTTTGAAATCTATTTTTAAAATATTTTGAAAGTAATTTTGAAATTGATTTTTAAAATATTTTGAAAGTAATTTTGAAATGAATTTTAAAATATTTTGAAATTGATTTTAAAATTGGTATTAAAAATATTTTTAAACTAATTTTTACATAATTTTTTAAAAATATTTAAAAGAATTTTTTCAAATAATTTTGAAATTAAGTTTTAAAAGATTTTTAAATAATTTTTTAAAAGATTTTTCAAATAATTTTGAAATTAAGTTTTAAAAGATTTTTAAATAATTTTTTAAAATATTTTTCAAATAATTTTGAAATTAAGTTTTAAAAGATTTTTAAATAAATTTTAAAATATTTTTCAAATAATTATGTTTTAAAAGATTTTTAAATAATTTTTAAAAGATTTTTCAAGTAATTTAGTTTTCAAAGATTTTTAAATAATTTTTAAAATATTTTTCAAATAATTTTGAAATTAAGTTTTAAAATATTTAAATAATTTTTTAAAAGATTTTTTAAATATTTTTGAAATTAAGTTTTAAAATATTTTAAAATAATTTTTAAAATATTTTTTAAATAATTTTGAAATCAAGTTTTAAAAGATTTTTAAATAATTTTTTAAAAGATTTTCCAAATAATTTTGAAATTAAGTTTTAAAAGATTTTTAAATAATTTTTAAAAGATTTTTTAAATAATTTAGTTTTAAAAGATTTTAAAATAATTTTTAAAATATTTTTCAAATAATTTTGAAATGAAGTTTTAAAAGAATAAAATAAATTTTTAAAATATTTTTTAAATAATTTTGAAATTAAGTTTTAAAATATTTTAAAATCATTTTTAAAATAATTTTGAAATCAAGTTTTAAATGATTTTTAAATAATTTTTTAAAAGATTTTTCAAATAATTTTGAAATTAAGTTTTAAAAGATTTTTAAATAATTTTAAAAAGATTTTTTAAATAATTTTGAAATCAAGTTTTAAAAGATTTTTAAATAATTTTTAAAATATTTTTCAAATAATTTTGAAATTAAGTTTTAAAATATTTTTAAAATAAATTTTTAAAAGATTTTTCAAATATTTTGAAATTAAGTTTTAAAATATTTTTAAAATAATTTTTTAAAAGATTTTTCAAATAATTTTGAAATTAAGTTTTAAATGTTTTTTAAATAATTTTTAAAAGATTTTTCAAATAATTTTGAAATCAAGTTTTAAAATGATTTTTTAAAAGATTTTTCAAATAAGTTTGAAATTAAGTCTTAAAAGAGTTTTTAAATAATTTTGAAATTAAGTTTTAAAATATTTTTAAAATGATTTTTGAAAGTTCTAATTAAAAAAGATAATTTTTATAAAAATAATTTTGAGTTAATTTCATTTGGAAAAATAATATTAATTACGAATTTAATTAAAATTTTAATTAATTATAATTATAAATTTAATTTTGAATTTGAATTAATTATAATTACGAATTTAATTTTGAATTTGAATTTCTTTTCCTTAGTCATCTCACCCGATCTTTTCAATCAGGGAATCCTATAATTTTTGTGAGATGAATTATGGTTCAATTTTAGGGTTTGGTTTAACTTTGTGTTAGATTCAGGTTTAGCTTTGGGTTCAACAAGTAGGCATTTTTTGGATAAACTTCTGGGCTATGGTGAGTCACAAGGACAGCATTAAAGTAACCATGCCTTCGAGGTTTTCCAAATAGTCCTACCCATTGAACTTAGTACAAAACCTTGGTCTAACTAGTTATGATCCATAAAGGGTATTTTCGGTCAGTTCCACTTAGCCAAATGCACTAGGTCGAAGCTATATCTTCCTAGACATGCGATGACTAAGTTTCCCCAACGTACTATCATCCAATACTTCACCAGTACCGTGGGTCAAGTTAAACCTAGCCCATTTTAATCTATCCTTAATTACCCTACTGAGTAGTCTACTCTTGGGTACCCTTATCGGGTGGATTATGTTCGGAGGTGCCAGCTATTCTGGAGTCTTCCTTTGGATTTTAATTTGATTTAATTTGATTTTAATTTGATTTTGATTTAATTTAATTCGAATTTAACTTGATTTTAATTTAATTTGACTTTTAAGTTTATTTAATTTGACTTTTAAGTTTATTTAATTTGAATTTGAATTTTATTTGTTAAGATAATTATTTATTTATTAAGATGAATTTCATTATTTATTTATTAATTAAAATAATTTTTCTTTTTTCTCCCCCTGGATCATAGCCTCGATAAGGTCTATCAAGGTAATAGACTTGATCCTTGGGGACCCAATATTGACCAAGTCCAACTTGATTGACCAAGTTGGACTTAGGTACCCATGCTTGGACTACCTTTCTATTATTTCTATTTACTAATGATAAATACGATTTGTATTTTCTTTTAGTTTTAAAACCAAGTCCGGATTTGTTGTAAACGGCTCGCTGTTTTCCAAGAATCAGATCCAGATTCTTGGAACCCAAGGTGAACCGTTCCAACATGTCCTTGAGTTCTTTAACTTGAGTTTTCAAATTGGAATTTTCTTCCTCAAGTTGTTGGACTTGAGTTGAACTTCCAATTTGAACTGACTCAGTTAAGGGACTTGAGTTAGTCACTTCTTTAAGGGTTGTTACCTCCTTTAGAAGTGACTTGACCTGGACGTTAGATTTGGCCAACTTCTTAAGCAAGTAAGGAATTAAGTTTTCCGAATTATCTAGGTTAATACTAGACATTATAGAACTTACAGTGGGTTTGGGTCCTTCGAAAACGGATACGGATCCGTGGCTTCGCTTGGACTCGGTGTCTGATTCGTTCTCGATTTCGGCAACATGTGCTAGTACTGGTAGAGCGAGGAGGCTTGCTTGTTCTTCTTCATCGGATTCAGATTCGTCTGATGACTTGGACCATGTTGCTTTTAACACTTTCTTCGTCTTGCTTGTACCTACAAATGACGTAACACCTTTCTCGGCTGGAGTAGTATTAGTCTGCTCAAATAATTCGTTAATTAAAACATGCTTACTTACTTGGGTACTTTCGTGTAACTGAATCAGATTCTCCCACAGCTCCCTGACGCTTGAGAATGGGCCGGCACGATTCAACTCCTTATTCGTTAAGCCGCACTGAAGTGTATACGTTACTTTTGCGTTTGCTTCTACCTTTTTGATAAGGTTCGCATCCCATTTTGAAATCAAGTTTTAAAAGATTTTTAAATAATTTTTTAAAAGATTTTTCAAATAATTTTGAAATTAAGTTTTAAAAGATTTTAAATAATTTTTAAAATATTTTTTAAATAATTTTGAAATAAAGTTTTAAAAGATTTTTAAAAGATTTTCCAAATAATCTTTAAATTAATTTTTAAAACATTTTTAAAATAATTATTTAAAAGATTTTTCAAATAATTTTGAAATTAAGTTTTAAAAGATTTTTAAAATAATTTTTTAAAATATTTTTCAAATAATTTGGAAATTATGTTTTAAAAGATTTTTAAAATAATTTTTTAAAAGATTTTTCAAATAATTTGGAAATTTAGTTTTAAAATATTTTTAAAATATTTTTTAAAAAGATTTTTCAAATAATTTTGAAATTAAGTTTCAAAAGATTTTTAAAATAATTTTTTAAAAGATTTTTCAAATAATTTTGAAATTAAATTTCAAATATTTTTAAAATAAATTTTTAAAAGATTTTTTAAATAATTTGGAAATTAAGTTTTAAAATAATTTTTAAAATATTTTTTAAATAATTTTGAAATTAAGTTTTAAAATATTTTTAAAATAATTTTTTAAAAGATTTTTCAAATAATTTTGAAATTAAGTTTTAAAAGATTTTTCAAATAATTTTGAAATAAAGTTTTAAGATTTTGAAATGAAGTTTTAAGATTTGGAAAAGATTTTTCAAATAAATTTTGAAATGAAGTTTTAAGATTTTGAAATGATTTTGATAAGATTTTTCAAATAATTTTGAAATGAAGTTTTATGATTTTGAAAAGATTTTTCAAATAAATTTTGAAATGAAGTTTTAAGATTTTGAAATGATTTTGAAAAGATTTTTCAAATAATTTTGAAAAGATTTTTCAAATAATTTTGAAATAAAGTTTTAAGATTTTGAAATGATTTTGAAAAGATTTTTCAAATAATTTTGAAATGTAATTTTGAGTTAATTTCATTTGAAAAATAATATTAATTACAGAATTTGAATTAATTATAGTTATGAGTTTAATTTTGAGTTTTTTTTTAAATTCCTTAGTCATCTCACCCGCTCTAATTTTCAATCTGGTACTCCTATAATTATTGTGAGATGAATTAAGGTTTAATTTAAGGATTTGATTTAACTTTGTATTAGATTCAGGTTTAGCTTTGGGTTCAACAAGTAAGCATTCTTTGGATAAACTTCTGGGCTATGGTGAGTCACAAGGAACTCATTAAAGTAACCATGCCTTCGAGGTTTTCCAAATAGTCCTACCCATTGAACTTAATACTAAACCTTGGTCTAACTAGTTAGGATCCATTTAAGGGAAGCTTCGGTCAGTTCCACTTGGCCAAATGCACCAGGTCGAAGTCATATCTTCCTAGACATGCGATTCCCAAGTTTCCCTAACGTACTATCATCCAAAAACTTCACCAGTACCGTGGGTCAAGTTAAACCTAGCCCATTTTTTTTAACCTTAATTATCCTGTCGGGTAGTCTACTCTTGTTTACCCTTATCGGGTGGATTAATTTCGGAGGTGCCAACTATTCTGGAGCCTCCTCCTATGTTATTGATTTACGTTTTATTTAAATTAAGTTTAGTAAATAAAAGGTACTTGATTATAGCTTGGTTTGTACTGTTTAAGTTTTACTTTAGACTTATAACCCAAGTCTAGATTTCGTGATTTGACTAAATTATTAACAATCTTTTCTAATTTATCAATTTTATCTTTTAAAATATTATTTTGTATTTCTAATTTGCTAAGAGTTAATTTCTTATTTTTATTTGAATTAATTTTATTCATTACATTATTAGCATGCATATCTAATTTTGAAGAGAAATCTATACTATAGCAAGCAAGATTAGTTAAACTAGTGCAATCATGTGTTGCAAAAACTGGATTTTCATATAATGTAAATGTACTAACCTTGATTTCTCCCTTTGGATTCTTGGGTCTTCTTTCTGGGCATTGTCTTTTGGAGTGACCCATTAGTTTGCATTTGGAGCATTTAATGTATTTCTTCCCTCTCCTGATCATTTTCTCCTTCTCCTCCGATTGTGCCAGTCGAGTTTTATGAGTGGGGCATTCGTTTCTATAGTGCCCTCTCTCCCTACACTTAAAATAGATTATGAGAGATTTACAATTTGAATTTATAATTTTACCTTTTAGATCCATGATAGGATCCTCCCCCTTGACTGTTGCCGTCTCGAATTTAGACTCAGATTCAGATATCTCGTCTTTGGCCATCAGTGCAATGATATCGGTTTGCTCTGATTCTTCTGAGTCTAGTTCGGAGGTTGACTCTGAGGATTCAAATTCAAATTCAGACTCAGGTTCTATTTGATATTCTAACTCTGAAGGGATCTCATAAAGCTTGAGCACTTTCTCCCAAAGCTCCTTAGCATTGTTGAACTTTCCAACTCGATCAAGATCTGAATTTGTTAGTTCACATAGGAGAATGCAAGTTGCTTTTGCATTTGTCTTGAATGTCCTTATTGTTTGTGCATCCCACTTGTCACACGTGACGGGTACACCTTCTTCAGTGGGAGGAATAAATCCAATATGGACTATGGTCCATATTTATGCTTCAGTCTTCAGTTGGTGCTCCACCTGGTCTTTCCAGTATTTGAAATTCTCGTCGAACAGAAGTGGTAGGCATGTGGAGCTGTACCCATCTCCATAGGCCATTAAGAAGGAATCTCGCAAAATAAAAATAATAAAACTTGTTCCAAGACTTGGTATTGGATTAGTAGTACGGGAAAAAGATAGAAATAGGAATTCACAAATTTCGAGAAAAAATAATAAAATAATAAAAAATATTATTAAAAAAATATTATTTCAAATTTTACTAAATGCGATATTTTATCAATTCTAATAAGTGGTGAAGAGATGAGAATGAATTATTCGAAAATAATTTTGGAGGGAAAAAAACGAAAGGCGTAATGTTTTATTTTTAGCCTAAAAAGACGAAAAAAAACCATGAAAAAATGCTCGAACGGTGGTTTCACCTATTCGAAGTGACCCCGCTCTGATACCAATTGTTGGATCGAGATGCGCTAGAGGGGGGTGAATAGTGCTCGTGGCTATTTCGTTCGATTCGTAAAACTATCAGAGTTAAAACACGCAGCGGAATAAAGAACAAAACACAGAGACATAGGGGAATTTACTTCGTTCGGAGCCTAGATCGACTCCTACTCGAAGGCCCGTGATCCTTGATCGCTTTCTGTGGGCAACAACTATAAGCTCGTAAAAATGGACAATAAGATATTACAATTGAAAGCACTAAACCAAATTATATCGACAACAATAAAGTAGCAGAATCTGTAGCTCTGGGTTGTCGGGGGCTTGTAACAGCACTTCTGGATGTTTCTTGAGCAGCTTGTAGCGTAAGGATTGCTTGGAGTTCATTATACTGAGCTTCTGGTTGAAACCCCCTTATAAAGGGTGTTCAAGGCGCCTTGAAAGCCATCCAAGGCGCATCCATGCTGGCCGAGTCACCCGCTGCGATAAGGGCTGAACTGGTCGAACCTTATCAGGTTCAAGGCGCCTTCATGCTTCCTCAAGGCGTCTTCATCCACCAGTCCAAGGCGCCTTAAGCCTTCTTCAAGGTGCCTCCAAGCCTTCTTCGCAGCTAGCTCATCTTTTGCACCCGAGGCGCCTCCAAGCTCCATGGAGGCGCCTCGGATACTATTCATCCGAGGCTTAACCTTGTTCTTTCGTACCTGCAAGACATGTTAGTTCCAAAACACAAACATATCCTGCAAAACAAAAGTTAGCATATATAATATCATAAATATGAAGTTTGACAGTCATCGGACTGTCCGGGTCTGACTTCGGATTTTCTACCGGAAACCCTAGGTCTGTCATGCCCCGGGGGAGTCCCTGTCCGAAGAAATTTCGGCAGCACCTCCCCTGTAAGGCTGACAATCTGAATAATTTCTACATGCACAATATACATCAGCCACAGACGGCTGGAATATACACACAACCACGTAGTTATATGATACAGCCTACTCGGCTGATACAATAAAAACATAACCACGTAGTCATATGTAAAGCAGCCCACTCGGCTGTATCAAAACCAAAACACAACGGAAAATGACAGAAATCAAATTCAAACCAAACACAAAACTGCTAGCCAGCTAGGCTTACACAACCAACAATAATACAAAATATCACATAATAACTACAAAACTCCAGAAACAAAACCGGAGCACAAACTAAACACACTGACACATAAAACCAACAAAACATAAATGAAACCGATAGATCTTCCGAGGTGACGTGGGGACCAGCAGACAGGATACTCCAAGCGACATCATAACCAACCTGGTACCTAAAAAAGATAGTGTCCACTGGGGTGAGTTCATGTAACACCCACCCTTCTTACTACTACTCTCTAAGGGCGACCGTTACCTAACTACTACTCTACTTACTAGTGTCACTGACGCTATTACTAGCAATACTTAGATTTATCACGGTCCAGAGGAATTCCTACCGAAAAATTTCGACAGAGTCTCCCCTGTACCGGTGACCAAATCCATAGTACATAAGATATATACGCAGCCACAGGCGGCTGGAACTCATTTTTCACAACCACGCAGTTATAAAAACAACAGTAAAAACAACCAACTATATCACTCCATAATTAATTAAAGTGACTAAATGCATATGCGGAAATAAACTCAACTACAATCTCACAAACTGCATAATAGTGTTAAAGAAAAGAACTAAAGCATAAACTCTAATCAAATAGGTCCTGCAGGTTTGATAACACTCTTTGGATCTCTCCATAGTCGCAGTCATCACACACCTTCATCACCACTATCATCCTGTCGCCTCCCTTTCATATCTTAGCTTTTCCTTTATCTGCGGTAGGAGGAAAAAGAAAAGATCTATAAGCGAAAACGCTTAGTAAGTACTAATCTATCTCACAAAACTCGAAATGCATAAATGTAATGCAATAATACTGAAACTGAAATGCTAAAGCCAATTTGCATGTGCTCATGGTATACAGAAAATGAAACTGAATACTAACATGCTCACTATCTAACAGGATAATAAGAAATGAACACTGTAAGCTTAGAATTAAAAAAACTAACTTTTTATTTATTCTAAGCATAAAACTTATTATATTTTCTTATATCCTTGTAATAGAAATTAATCTTTTAATTTCTATCTTTTACTTTCTTCTTCTTTCTTTCTTTCTTTTGGTTTTCTTTTCTTTGGGCCCAGGCTTAGTACCATCTCATGTGCGTTCCCTAATAGGTTGGGGTTGCGAGCCACCAATCCTAAAAGAGCAGACCTCGGTCTACCAGGGCCAAGACCTCGGAAATGGTCACCTGGATTTGTTTAACGACAAGCTCTTGGATGTTGGGTACTAGCCTCTTGCTTGACTTACTTGTTATCTTTCTTATTCTTTTATCTTCCTTATTATCTTTTATTAAAGATTGTGGGAGTCCTTTAAATATACTTAACAAGTATGGGTGTATAATCAACTAACCATGCTATATAACAGAATAAAACAAGTAACTTAAAGCTTACTGATCATGCTATAAGCTAAACTAAAGAAAGCAATTTAAAGCCTTTGAATCATACGGTGAAAACATGGCAAAGGATGCTATTTTAGTGCTTCTAAACATGCTGTAAAATCAAGTATGGAATGATTCTAATCATGCTATAAATAAAGCAAAAGGAAGCTAACTTTGGGCTTTCTAAGTATGCTGTAATAAAAGCAATATATGTAACTCTACACTTTCTATCATGCTGTAGAAACAGAGCATGGAATGCTACTTTAAGGGCTTCTAAACCTGCTATTAAAACATGACAAAGAATACTACTTTAAGGCCTTTAAACATGCTATACAAAATAAGGTAACATGCTACTTTAAACTTCTTAAACATGCTATAAATGAAGCGTAAAGGAAACTAATTTCTTGGCCTTCTAAGTATGCTGTAAAGACAAGTATAGGATGCTACTTAGAAATTCTCATCATGCTATAATGGAAGCAAAGGAATGCGACTCAGGTTTTATAAGCATGCTGTCCAAAATATTTACTTATCAAACTTAAGTATGTACAACATGACCCTAAAGCAAAGAGGTTCATGAACAACATACGCTCAAGAATAAAATGCATACAATTCTAATTAGCACTAAACCATTCTACTTGCTCAATTAGTCTAGATGATACTTGGAGTTCCCTATGCAGGTCACGGCATAAACCCAAACTTCATGTGCAGGTCACGGCAGGTATCAAGGCTTCCTGTGCAGGTCTCGGCAGCACTCGGATGGCACCAAAAAATCCACCCACTTCAACCCCGCAAGCTCAAATCATGCTATACTTAGGCTTAAAAAACCGAAATCTACAAACCCTAATATTAAAGGATGTTGTTCGGCTATGAACAGGGCATGGAAAGGAAACAAAACCGAGCTTACAATTCTACACGGCAAGCAAAAATCCGAAAGCAACCATACCAAACGAAGCAACTCCTACCACAGGTGAGAGTAGTACTTACTTGCTCTCTTGGACTTACAATCAGAGAAGAGAGGTTCTAGGGTTTCGTTAGCTCGACCTTCGGCTCCTCCTCGTGCCCACAACCTCTCCTCGACGAGAGGATCTCAACGGTGTGAAGAGCTCTTGGAGAAAAGTGCTCGCCGGCCGCCGGAGACGAAGCCTTAGCCGCGGCTTCATTTCTGCCCGAGAGGAATCGCCGACGCCGCGTGAGAAGAGGTGAGAAAGAAATTAGGTTTCGGGAAACCTAAATCCTCTCCTTATAACTAGAGTTATTTTTGGTTCCAACTATAGCTTATATATTTGCCGCTGCCTATTTAACTAACAACGATCGCTAGCCCAGTTGGTCCGTTGGGCTTTGCTCGAAGCCAGAGGTATGTGCTTCGATTCTTAGCCGCGCCCCTTTTTCTCCAATTTATTTCAAACGTTCCAGCTACTGCATATATATATTTCGCTCCATATAAGGTTAACAAAAATCGTGTAGATCAGCGGGTTGGGCTGGTTTCGGCTGAGGTTCGGCTTGGGTCGAGGTTGTGGGTTCAACACCTGGCTTCAACATATTTCTTCTTTTTTTTTTAAATCTTCTTTCTCTTGGTAAAAATACCAAACGAATTCCAAAAATTACGTAAAAATACTCTAAAAATTTCTAAAAATCTCTAGAATATTTTAAAGCATTTCCAAATATTTTTATGGACTTTTAGAACTTGAAATAGGGAAAATTGGGTCGTTATAATCCCATACCTTATAAAAGTTCGTCCTCGAACTTAGAATAACTCACTTCTGTCTCATACCGTCCTCCCGCTCCCAAGTGATTTCCTCGTGCTTCTTACTGGACAACCTTCACTAGTGGTACTTTTGTTTCTTAGTCTCTTGACCGCTCTGTCCACTATCTGTATGCTCTCATAACTAAGATCCTCTTGGATCTGCACTGACTGAGGTGAATCACTTGGCTAGGGTCGTGGAGACACTTCTTTAGCATGGAGACATGAAATACATTGTGTATTGCTGACATGTCTTGTGGTAAGTCCACTGTAAGCTACTTTCCCAATCCTTTCGTGATCGTGGGTCCTACATAACGAGGACTTAATTTGCCCTTCTTGCCAAATCTCATCACTCCCTTCATAGGAGCGACCTTGAGAAAGACCGAATCCCCTACTTGGAATTCAAGTGGCCTACGGCGTGTGTCAACATAACTCAGATCCTCGAGGTAGTCTCCATTCCCCTCAAGCAGAGCTTCCTAGCTCTCAGTCCATTTTCTTCTTCTTGCTTCTTCTACTTCCATTTTTTTCTCTCCCTGAAGACTCGGCTTGCAATCCGGAGAGGATATAGAGAGGTTAAACCTGTGTGAGAGAAAGATAGAGAGATAGATAGCTGTGATGATAGCTGAAATGATTACCTGTTGCATAGGGCCAGAGGGGCATAGATGGATAGATAGTACATGGTGTTGGTGTTTGAAGGGGGAAGATAAATCGCAATAAAGAGGGGGATGGAGGAAGAGGCGAGAGGAGTAATGAAAATAGATTAAGAAAGTCTGACTACCTCTTTAACATATAGCTGGGCCAACTGCTCTATGGAGTGGGACACCTTGATGGCTAGGAAGTGAGTAGACTTGGTCAATCGGTCTACTATTACCCATATCGCATCATATCCATTGGTGGTTCTTGGAAGACCTGTTATGAAGTCCATGGAAATGTCTTCCCATTTCCATTCTGGTATTGGAAGAGGCTGAAGAACTCCTCCTGGTCTCTGGTGTTCTGCTTTGACTCTCTGGCATGTCAAGCAGGTACTGACATACTTAGCTACATCTCTTTTGAGTCCTGACCACCAAAACCTCTGTTTCACATCTTGGTACATCTTGGAAGACCCAGGATGCATGGAATATGGTGTACTGTGAGCTTCCTCTAGGATCTTCTTCCTCAGTTCCTCATCATTGGGCACGCAAATGCGACTCCCCTGATAAAGAATTCCGCTATCTGTCACTCTAAACTCTGAGTTGTCTTCTTTCTGTATCCCCTGCTTGATCTTCTGGATGTCCGGATCTTCGCTTTGCTTTCTCTGTATCTCCACAAGCAAGGTAGACTCTAAGGTCAATGTAGAGAGTTGCCCATAAATAATTTCCATTCCAAAATCTGATAACTCCTTCTGCAGTGGTAGAGCCAATGATGACAAAGACATCAGGGATGCACTGGATTTTCTGCTTAGTGCATCTGCCACTTTATTAGCTTTGCCTGGATGGTAGAGGATTTCACAGTCATAATCTTTGACCAACTCTAGCCACCTACGCTGTCTCATGTTTAAGTCCTTCTGAGTGAAGAAGTACTTAAGACTCTGATGGTCTGTGAAAATTCTACACTGAACGCCATACAAATAATGTCGCCAAAGTTTTAGTGCAAAGACCATAGCTGCCAGCTCGAGATCATGAGTGGGGTAGTTCTTTTCATAATCTTTGAGTTGTCTGGAAGCATAAGCTATCACTTTTCCTTCCTGCATGAGTACAGCTCCTAAGCCCATCTTGGAAGCATCATCAGATGTCAAACTCCGCTACTGAACAATGAATAGAGCACCGTCACTCTTCTTGAGCTCTTGGAAACTCGCTCACATTTATCCGACCATTCAAACTTCTTGTTCTTTCCGGGAGGATTTTAGGAGAGGCTATCGGAAGTCTTCTTCACAATTTCCTGTAGTACCCAGCTAAACCAAGGAAGCTTCTGATCTCCCTGGCGTTCTTGGGTCTCTTCCAATTGCTGACTGCTTCTACTTTGGCTGGATCCACTTGAATGCCTTCTCTAGAAACGATGTGACCTAGAAACGCCACCTGCTCCAACCAGAATTCGCACTTTGAGAATTTAGCATAGAGCTGCTTTTGTTGAAGGGTTTGCAGAACTATTCTCAAGTGCGTGTCATGCTCCTCTAGGGTTTTGGAATAGACTAGAATGTCATCGATGAACACAATGACGAATTTGTCAAGGTATTCTCTGAACACTCTGTTCATCAGGTCCATGAAGATTGCAGGTGCATTAGTCACACCAAAAGGCATGACTACAAACTCGTAGTGTCCGTATCTGATCCTGAAAGTCATTCTGGGTATGTCTCTTTCCTTCACTTTTAGCTGATGGTACCCAGAGTGCAGGTCTATCTTTGAGAATACTGTCGCCCCTCTCAACTGATCAAATAAGTCGTCGATCCTGGGAAGGGGGTACTTGTTCTTGATGGTCACTTGATTCAGAGCTCTGTAATCTATGCACATTCGCATAGATCCATCTTTCTTCTTGACAAACAACACAGGAGCTCCCCAAGGTGAGTGACTAGAGCGAATGAAGCCTTTGTCAAGTAACTCCTGTAGTTGTGCTTGTAACTCTTTCAGCTCTGCTGGAGACATGCGATACGGAGCTTTTGAAATTGGACCGGTACCAGGGACCAATTCAATCTCAAACTCCACTTCTTTGTTGGGAGGTAGTCCAGGTAACTCTTCTAAAAATACCTATGGATATTCACAGACTACCCGAACATCTTCCTGCTTGGGTCTTTCTTGTTCTTTCTTCTATCCTGCTCACTTGCCTAGGATTTCTGACTTCCTGCTGACTTGTCCTCTATCTTCACTGGCTTGTGCTGCGCTCGTTGTGCTTTGATGTTGTTCAAATAGTGCTCACTAATGCCCTGCTGACCAACTCTTTACCAATCTATGGTCGGTGAGTTTCACTACTCACATTAGGTGTTATTTCTGGTCTCAGCATTAGGAGCATCAGTCTGACTCGTTCTTTCACTGTACTTACTATCTCTAGGCAAAGGTGAGCTAGCCTGTTAAATCTTTTAACCGCATCTTCTACTGGTAGGTCACCTTGTCTGAATTCCATAAGCTCCTCATACTGTTTATTGGTGATCCGTTGACGGAAGACTTCTTCGTAAAACTCTGTCTCGAAGTCAACCCAGCTCATCTGGTTGGCTGCTTTCTTACTCTTAACTCGCTCACATCCCATACAAGCACCTCCGGATAGGCAGAAAGAGGCACACTTACCCTTCTCGACTTCTGGTCAGTCAAGAAGCTCCATTGTGCTCTCAAGTGTCTTGAACCAAGCCTGGGCATCCCAGGGCTCAGTCGTGCCTGAGAAGCTTTCTGGTTTCAGCTTCAGCCACTGGATGAGGTATGCTTCTTGTCTTCTAGGTGTTGTGGCGACTTCTAGGGCAACCGATAGGACTTCAGTCACCATTGGGGTCTCCACATTAATGGTTGGGGGAGTGGGAGGAGTTGGCTTCTGATTGGCCATTAGATTGGCAATCACTTATTGCTGCTCGCTACTTGTCGCTGAAGTTGAGTAACAACTTCAGAGAGAATAGGCCCAGGGGTTATGGGCTCTTCGTTCTCCTGAACTCGGTCCTCAGTACGGACGATACGGGGACGTCCTATTCTTGACATCTAATTATGCAGAGGAAAAAGACTAAATAGCTTCTCTAACCCTTCTAATCATATATATATATAAATAAAGAAAAGGGAAACAAAATCTTCTATCTTACTTAAGCATTCAAAAACAAATACTCTATACTGCAGTTAATAATAAGGAAAGCAGAATAAAGAAAGAATTTAAATACTTTCTTACTTGGAGACGGCGAGGATGATGCTGATGTGTGTGTGATGCTGGAGAATGGAACACTGCTCTGATACCAACTGTAACAACCCACCCTTCTTACTACTACTCTCTAAGGGCGACCGTTACCTAACTACTACTCTACTTACTAGTGTCACTGACGCTATTACTAGCAATACTTAGATTTATCACGGTCCAGAGGAATTCCTACCGAAAAATTTCGACAGAGTCTCCCCTGTACCGGTGACCAAATCCATAGTACATAAGATATATACGCAGCCACAGGCGGCTGGAACTCATTTTTCACAACCACGCAGTTATAAAAACAACAGTAAAAACAACCAACTATATCACTCCATAATTAATTAAAGTGACTAAATGCATATGCGAAAATAAACTCAACTACAATCTCACAAACTGCATAATAGTGTTAAAGAAAAGAACTAAAGCATAAACTCTAATCAAATAGGTCCTGCAGGTTTGATAACACTCTTTGGATCTCTCCATAGTCGTAGTCATCACACACCTTCATCACCACTATCATCCTGTCGCCTCCCTTTCATATCTTAGCTTTTCCTTTATCTGCGGTAGGAGGAAAAAAAAAGAAAAGTATCTATAAGCGAAAACGCTTAGTAAGTACTAATCTATCTCACAAAACTCGAAATGCATAAATGTAATGCAATAATACTGAAACTGAAATGCTAAAGCAAATCTGCATGTGCTCATGGTATACAGAAAGTGAAACTGAATACTAAACATGCTCACTATCTAACAGGATAATAAGAAATGAACACTGTAAGCTTAGAATTAAAGAAACTAACTTTTTATTTATTCTAAGCATAAAACTTATTATATTTTCTTATATCCTTGTAATAGAAATTAATCTTTTAATTTCTATCTTTTACTTTCTTCTTCTTTCTTTCTTTCTTTCTTTTGGTTTTCTTTTCTTTGGGGCCAGACTTAGTACCATCTCATGCGCGTTCCCTAATAGGTTGGGGTTGCGAGCCACCAATCCTAAAAGAGCAGACCTCGGTCTACCAGGGCCAAGACCTCGGAAATGGTCACCTGGATTTGTTTAACGACAAGCTCTTGGATGTTGGGTACAAGCCTCTTGCTTGACTTACTTGTTATCTTTCTTATTCTTTTATCTTCCTTATTATCTTTTATTAAAGATTGTGGGAGTCCTTTAAATATACTTAACAAGTATGGGTGTATAATCAACTAACCATGCTATATAACAGAATAAAACAAGTAACTTAAAGCTTACTGATCATGCTATAAGCTAAACTAAAGAAAGAAATTTAAAGCCTTTGAATCATACGGTGAAAACATGGCAAAGGATGCTATTTTAGTGCTTCTAAACATGCTGTAAAATCAAGTATGGAATAATTCTAATCATGCTATAAATAAAGCAAAAGGAAGCTAACTTTGGGCTTTCTAAGTATGCTGTAATAAAAGCAATATATGTAACTCTACACTTTCTATCATGCTGTAGAAACAGAGCATGGAATGCTACTTTAAGGGCTTCTAAACCTGCTATTAAAACATGACAAAGAATACTACTTTAAGGCCTTTAAACATGCTATACAAAATAAGGTAACATGCTACTTTAAACTTCTTAAACATGCTATAAACGAAGCGTAAAGGAAACTAATTTCTTGGCCTTCTAAGTATGCTGTAAAGACAAGTATAGGATGCTACTTAGAAATTCTCATCATGCTATAATGGAAGCAAAGGAATGCGACTCAGGTTTTATAAGCATGCTGTCCAAAATATTTACTTATCAAACTTAAGTATGTACAACATGACCCTAAAGCAAAGAGGTTCATGAACAACATACGCTCAAGAATAAAATGCATACAATTCTAATTAGCACTAAATCATTCTACTTGCTCAATTAGTCTAGATGATACTTGGAGTTCCCTATGCAGGTCACGGCATAAACCCAAACTTCATGTGCAGGTCACGGCAGGTATCAAGGCTTCCTGTGCAGGTCTCGGCAGCACTCGGATGGCACCAAAAATCCACCCACTTCAACCCCGCAAGCTCAAATCATGCTATACTTAGGCTTAAAACCGAAATCTACAAACCCTAATGTTAAAGGATGTTGTTCGGCTATGAACAGGGCATGGAAAGGAAACAAAACCGAGCTTACAATTCTACACGGCAAGCAAAAATCCGAAAGCAACCATACCAAACGAAGCAACTCCTACCACAGGTGAGAGTAGTACTTACTTGCTCTCTTGGACTTACAATCGGAGAAGAGAGGTTCTAGGGTTTCGGTAGCTCGACCTTCGGCTCCTCCTCGTGCCCACAACCTCTCCTCGACGAGAGGATCTCAACGATGTGAAGAGCTCTTGGAGAAAAGTGCTCGCCGGCCGCCGGAGACGAAGCCCTAGCCGCGGCTTCGTTTCTGCCCGAGAGGAATCGCCGACGCCGCGTGAGAAGAGGTGAGAAAGAAATTAGGTTTCGGGAAACCTAAATCCTCTCCTTATAACTAGAGTTATTTTTGGTTCCAACTATAGCTTATATATTTGCCGCTGCCTATTTAACTAACAACGATCGCTAGCCCAGTTGGTCCGTTGGGCTTTGCTCGAAGCCAGAGGTATGTGCTTCGATTCTTAGCCGCGCCCCTTTTTCTCCAATTTATTTCAAACGTTCCAGCTACTGCATATATATATTTCGCTCCATATAAGGTTAACAAAAATCATGTAGATCAGCGGGTTGGGCTGGTTTCGGCTGAGGTTCGGCTTGGGTCGAGGTTGTGGGTTCAAAACCTGGCTTCAACATATTTCTTCTCTTTTTTTTTTAAAACTTCTTTCTCTTGGTAAAAATACCAAACGAACTCCAAAAATTACGTAAAAATACTCTAAAAATTTCTAAAAATCTCTAGAATATTTTAAAGCATTTCCAAATATTTTTATGGACTTTTAGAACTTGAAATAGGGAAAATTGGGTCGTTACAGTTCAACAACTCAGCGAATACCAATAGACATGCCTAGTAAGATATATCTAACAACAATAAACATGGAATACAGCTTCCTAATCATATATAGGAAATATGCAAAACTGAAAGGTAACTGAGGAAGTTGTACTCACTAGAAACTCCTATCGAGAACAAAAGGGTCGTTAAACCAGATACACAATATGCCTCCTATATGCATGTCAAACAAATGCATCCACCAAAATGCAGCAAACACAAGCAAATAAATGCAATAAATGCATATGATGCCAATGACATGGTCACCCCTGACGCCAGTCAGTCATCTCACACACAATGGTGAAACTGAGTGGGTAGGGCTGTGACAACCGTGCACTCTGACGTCACTGCTCCTGATGATTGACCGAATGGACGGGATGCTGGCGGAGTACACACATACTCCTACCCCAAATCATAAATGGGGGAGCGTAATGCTCTCATCTCCCGGTACACCATGACGGGGAGGGATCCCTGACGTGCTACCACGCTGCGTCACACTACCCATGAGCGGACCAACGGAGCACCGAACAGAGCAAAACTGACGTGCTACCACGCTGCGTCACGCTACCCATAAGCGGACCAACGGAGCACCGAACAGTGATGAAACCGGCGATATGCTCTACAATAATGGAGCAGCCTATCACGCAGCATGCAATCATGCGAATGGTGCATGAAACTAAGCATGACAATATCCTGAACCAAATCCACATATATATATAAAAATGTGTACCCTAGTACAAGTAAGTCAAATCCACAGATCTAGGGTATACAGGTCCTCTATGGTATAACAACCCAGGTCCGAAACATATCCACCTCCATAAAATATGTACCAACAATGTACATGGATCAAAACAAAAGGGTCTAGGTATACAGATCAGATATGATATAAAAATATAGGTACACAAGCCGATAATAAAAATCCAGAATCTAGTCCTAAACTCAATAAAACATGGTATGTCACTTACTCTAGGAACTAAGGTACTCATGGTAATAATCACGAGGCATAAACATGGATACATAACAAACGACAAAAACAGAACATGCTATGGGTATCAAACCGTGACATACCAAAGGCAAACATGATCATTGCTTGTAGCTATAAAATACTATGCATATCCAAATGACAATATCATAAAAGATAAGTCAAGAGGTACCCGGCTTTATACGTAGTCTATATCACAATAAATCTCGTAGCGAGACGTTTGCCTCCAAACAAAGTCTTGCAAACACATAACGCATGGTACAACTAGGTTAAATATGAACTAGTGAGCTAAATATATCATGAACCAAATAGTTAACTTAACCCTTATTTGATTAGGAATCCATTCTTGTTAGTCCAATTAAATTTAACTAAATCCATGAACCCTTATCATCCTACAAACTCACCAAATTTGTCATAGCTAAATGGTGGCTCACGACTAAAAGGGTTTCACCATCAAAAGATGATCTACTGCTGTCCACTCTTTTCCTGCTAACATAATAATTCCCAAATCAACTAATCCAAATTCGCAATATTTACATCCTCAAATTTGGATTTTAAGCTACAACAAAAAAACAAATAACTCCTTACCCTCAATCCGGAACCTCTCCTGGTGGTCCATTGCCAACTAGAGTTGCTGCCGAAAATTGCTTGCCGGAACTATTACGACCACAGATCTATTGCCGACACTACAAAGAACCACTACTCTCTATGTGTCAACATCCCAGTCAAAAACCTAATACCAAATATGCCTTACCTGAAATGGAGCCAAGTTCTTCCTCTCTGCCAGAGACTTAATAGAAGGAGGAGCCTAGGGCACGGGAGGATAAAAACTAAGGCTTGGATTCTCTGCACTTGGCCGTAGATCAGCCCGTGTAGGGCAGATTGGCCGGCGATCGGAGGAAAAAAGAAAGGAGGGGTTGGCTGCCACGCTAGGGCACTCCTCGGAGGAGTAGCCGGCGACGATGCTAGGGCTGAGGAGAAATTGGCCGGCGACACTGCTGCTCGGCGCAAAAACTGCGGCGTCGGGATCGTTCCGTGAGGGCGGCTGTCGGCAGAGGAGAGTGGCGCTGGGTTCCTGGTGTCCACGAAGTGAGGGAAGGAGACGATCGGAGTTGGCGCCGGCTGTGAAGTCAGCGTCGGCAGAAGAGAGAAAGAGGGAAAGTGGCAGTTAGGGCAGGCGTCGGGCGCGAGAGATGAGGCTCGGGGAAGAGCTTCGGCAGGGGAAGAAAAGAAACGAAGAAAATAAAGAAAATAAAAGAAAAAGGAAATATAAATATAAACATTTCCTCGCTTTAATGGGGTAGCCTAAACAACCTTTTCCGGGCCCCATTTTTTATCCCCGTAAACACGTCCATACGGTCTCCGAAAAATTTCCGAAAATTTTCCAAAAATTCCAAAAAAAAAAAATTCCCTTATTATTATCTGCCCTTTTCCGGTTGATATGGGTTAGGTTTTAAGGGTCTTCAGATGAGGAAAGAAAAGGAAGAAAGAGTCAAAGGAGGTAGGCCAATAACGACCGAAACATACTTTCAGAACAAAGGTAGGCCAATATCGGTCGATACATGCCTGCCGTATGAAGGTAAGTCAATATTGGTCGGGACATACCTTCAGAACAAAAGTAAACCAATATCGGTCGATACATGCTTGCCATATGAAGGTAAGCCAATAACGACCGATACATACTCCAGAGTAAAGATAGACTAATATCGGCCGATACATGCCTGCCGAACGAAGGTAGGCCAATATCGGTCGATACAGGCCTGCCGAACGAAGGTAGGACAATATCGGTCGATACATGCCTGCCGAACGAAGGTAAGCCAATATCGGTCGATACATGCTTGCCGTATGAAGGTAGGCCAATAACGGGCGAGACATACTTTCGGAACAAAGGTAGGCCAATATCGGTCGATACATGCCTGCCGAACGAAGGTAGGCCAATATCGGTCGATACATGCCTGCCGTATGAAGGTAAGCCAATAACGACCGATACATACTCCAGAGCAAAGATAGACCAATATCGGTCAAGAGGGTTCTTTCGAGCAAAGAACCCACACAGCTCCTTCAATGAATACCTTAGAAACATGTTGAATAAAATATTATTTTTTGACACAACAAAGATACAAATAGAAGTCACATGAAGAAGAATCATACATGAATATATCGAATAGAATAATTCATGAAAGAGAATATATATTTTGGCGGGAAATATGCTTTCAGCTTGTCTTGCAGGTGCTAAACGACAAAGAAGGTACATCTGGGGTACAAAAAAGATTCCTTAAAAATTATCTTCCGCAAGGGCGCAGCTGATGTCATCTCATAACGAACTCTAACAAACCGGGGTCCACTTCATGGCTACGGAGGTTACATGAAGTGGTATAAAAGGGGGAATCCTCTCCGTTGGCTAGGTAAGTTCACATCATTGTGTACTTTCACAACCCTAATTTTCTGGCTACTGTTCATCTTCTTTCTTCCTTCCACATCAAGAGAGATCACCGACTTAAGCATCGGAGGGCCTAGCCAGGGATTCCCACCCCGGTCTTAGGTCACCGACGATAGTGTTGGTTGGTCTCTTGTGCGCAGGGAGCCTTGGGAGCTGGGAGGTTTCTCTTATAGGATTCTTCCTTCTGTCCTTGGGTCTTTCCACGATTCTGTGACTCTTTTCTTCCGATCCGCTTTGGGTTTCTCGGTCGAGGTTCTCAGGCATTATTCTTCATCAAGAGTGGGTTATCTCCTCAGCTCTCCATTTTGTTAAGCTTCTCAGACAGGATCAGTCATCATGAGCCAAGGTATCATTAATTCTCATGTTCAGAAAGCCCTACAACAACAGCAGCAACAACTGCAAGCTCATAATGGGGCCACTCTGCCGACGGCTCATCATCCGGTGATATCAACTACTGAACCTCGGAAAGGAAAGGAGATAGAAGAAGAAGAATATTTATATTTTCCTCCAGCTACTGTTTCTCCAACCAGGCGTCCACGAGCCTTCCTTTGCACTCCCTTAGATCCAGGGGGTAAGAAGCCTGTGTTCCAAGAGTCCTCTGGTGAGGTACCGGACAGAGAGAAGCGTAAAGTCAAAATGATAACTAGTGATAGTTCACCAGAAAAGGTCATCTCCCCATTTTCACAAAGTGTATTAGATGACCCACTTCCTAAGCGATATCAGAATCTTCAAATTGGAGAATATACCGGAACCACAGATCCGGAAGATCACTTGTTGAAATTTGAGAATGTAGCCTTGTTGCAACAATTCTCTGATGGGGTGAAGTGTCGAATGTTCCTCACTACTCTTGGAGGAGCAGCACAACGCTGGTTCAAAAGATTACCTGAAAAGTCTATTCGAAAATTTAAAGATTTCAAGAAAGTCTTTCTACATCATTTCTCCAGCAACAAAAGGTATCATAAGACCCCGTGGAGCCTATTCTCAATTAAGCAAACATCTAAAGAATCCATCTGGGCATATATTAAAAGGTTCAATCAGGTAGCTATAGATGTACCTAATGCTACTACTGAAATATTAGTAAGTGCTTTCTCTCAAGGTCTAAATGATAATGATTTCTTTAAAGATTTGGTAAGAAATCCTCCTGTTAATTTTGATTCCTTGATTGAGCGGGCTACTTAGTTCATTAACGTAGAAGAAGCCCAAGCTGCTCGTAGGAAAGAAGGTGTTCCCTCTTCTCCTACTCACGCTAAAGAGAAAGCTCCGACCCCAGTACCCCCACCAAGAGGGCCTAGAATAACTCATCCACCTCATCGACAATCATATTATCGTCCACAAGTTGTACAGCATGTAGAGATGCAACCGGAGGCACCAAGGAGATGGTGCACTTATCATAAAACTAGCAGTCATCACACTGATGATTGTTTTGTTTTGAAAAATAGACGAGTCAATAAAGAGAGATATCAGAGACAGAACTATTACCGACAACCGTACCCTAGGCAGCAGAGTCCGATCAAGCCGGAATACCGCCCGGATGGAACTCGTCAAGAAGCAATACCGGTCCCGGCGGGTACTAGCCAAGTATTCGAGAAAGCACCTTTTGAAACCACAATAACCCGTCAGGAAGAAAATAGAAACAATGCTGCTAGGGGCAATATCAACATGATTACGGGCGGACCCACTGATGGGGATTCTAACAGAGCCAGAAAAGCACATGCCCGAAGATTGGAGATTCATGCAGTAGGGTGCAGCATGGAAAGGGTGGCCGGTCCTGATATAAGCTTCGGGCCCAAAGATCTGGAGGGGGTAGAGATACCTCATGATGACGCATTAATCATCAAAGCTGTGATAGCTAACTACGCCATCGCTCGTACCTTCATAGACACTGGCAGCTCTGTCAACATTATATTCAAAAAGGCTTTTGATCAGCTGCAAATTGATCCAATGGAACTTCAACCGATTGCAACTCCTCTGTATGGATTCACAGGCAATGAAGTGCAACCTCTGGGGCAAATAAAGTTGGCCATTTCTTTGGGGGAGGAACCCCTGATGAGAACCAGGAGATCTTATTTTATGGTGGTAGATGCTCCATCTTCTTATAATGTGATATTGGGTAGGCCTGCCCTGAATGAGTTCAGGGCGGTCGTTTCTACTTTCTGTCAGAAGATTAAGTTTCCTGTGGAGGATCAGGTCGAAGAAGTACGGGGCGATCAAAAGACAGCCCGGAAATGTTATGTAGAACTCATTCGGACTGAGGCTAACACCGCCCGGAAGATTCAAAGAATGGAAGTTAATGCCATTCGGGAAAAGCAACCCGTCCTGGTTTATGAAGAAAAGGAAGAAGTTCAGATTCAGACCGAGCGGCCAGAAGCTACCACCTATGTTGCAGCTGACCTTGATCCTGATCTTAAAGCTGAGTTGGTGAAATGTTTGAAGAAGAATAATGATGTGTTTGCCTGGACTCCCAAAGAAGTTTCAGGCATTTCTCCTGCTGTCATGAAACATTCCTTGCATGTCTTCCCGGATGCCCGCCCAGTCATGCAAAGAAAGAGGAGTTTTAGTGTGGAACAGAATCAGATTATCAAGGAAGAAATAGCCAAGCTTATGGAGGCCGGATACATCAGGGAAGTTCAATTCCCAAGCTGGCTGGCCAATGTGGTATTAGTCTCTAAACCCGGGAATAAATGGCGAGTGTGCATTGACTTTCGGGATCTCAACAAAGCTTGCCCAAAGGACTATTATCCACTACACAGAATCGATCAGCTGGTTGACTCCACTGCCGGATGCGAATATATCTCTATGTTGGATGCGTATCAAGGTTATCATCAAGTCCCCTTGGCCAAAGAAGATCAAGAAAAGGTTAGTTTTATAACACCTGAAGGCACTTATTGTTATAATGTTATGCCCTTTGGACTAAAAAATGCAGGAGCAACCTATCAGAGGCTTATGAATAAGGTCTTTCAAAAGCAGATTGGTAGGAATATGGAAGTATATGTTGATGATATCTTAATTAAGTCTCTTCAAGCTGCTGATCTGTGCAGGGATGTGGAAGAAACTTGCAAGACATTAAGACAGTATGGGCTCAAATTAAATCCAAACAAATGCTTGTTCGGCGCGAAAGGAGGAAAATTCTTGGGATATATGGTGTCCGAGAGGGGGATAGAAGCCAACCCGAGCAAAGTCAAGGCATTACAGAACATGGAGCCACCTCGCAACATGAGGGAAGCTCAAAGATTGACAGGCCGAATCACAGCCTTGTCTAGATTTATTTCTAGATCAGCCGATCGTAGTTTCCATTTCTTTAAAATACTCAGAAAGGCTAATAAGTTTCAATGGAATGAAGAATGTGATAAGGCTTTCCAAGAATTGAAAGATTATTTGGCTACCCTCCCTGTGTTGGCTAAACCTATAGCAGGAGAAACTCTGTGGGTGTATTTGTCGGCTAATGAAAATGTCGTGGGTTCTGTATTAGTCAGGCAGGAAGGAAAAGAGCAACAACCTGTATATTTTTCTAGTCATTTATTAAAGGGAGCTGAGTGTAGATACACTACACTAGAAAAATTAGCTTATGCTCTAATATTGACTGCTCGGAAGTTGCGCCCATATTTCTTAGCACATGAGATTATTGTCTTAACCAATAGCACTCTTGGACGGGTATTACTCAACCCCGAGGCATCGGGACGCTTAATTAAATGGACAACCGAGCTTGGGGAATATGACATTCAATATCAACCCCGCTCAGCCATCAAGGCGCAAGCTCTAGCAGATTTCATCATAGAGGTTCATGGCCTAGAAGAAGAAGATACCTGGAAGGTTTATGTGGATGGCTCTGCAACTAGACAGGGCAGTGGAATTGGTATTCTCCTTATATCCCCGAAAGAAGATAGACTCCAACTTTCCATCAGGTTGAACTATAGAGCTACCAACAATGAGGCAGAATATGAAGCTTTAATAGCTGGCTTACAAGCTGCTCGGCATGTAGGGGCAGCTCGAGTCCTTATATATTCTGATTCTCAGCTAGCAGCTCAATAATTATCAGGTAATTTTGAAATCAATAATGACATGCTTAAGTTATATGATGAAGCATTCGATAAGTTGAAGTCTCAATTCCAATACGTAAACATACAAAAAATTCCTCGATCTGAGAATCAGGTGGTAGATGAATTAGCTAAACTAGCCTCTGCTGTAGTGCCATGGACTCTTGATCGACCAGTGGAACAGACTCTGTTAATTTCCTGTATTGAGAGACAAACCGATATAGAAATTCAGGGTGATTGGCGAACTCAAATCATATTATATTTACAGCAAGGTCTTCTTCCGAAAGATACAGAACAAGCCAGGGTATTCAAGAAACGAGCTGCTCAATATACTATGGTGGGGGAGCAATTATATAAAAGGGCTTTTTCCAGACCCTTGCTCAAGTGTGTGGGCACAGAAGATACACAATTTGTTTTACAGGAGGTGCATCAAGGTTCTTGTGGTAGTCATATAGGAGGAAGATCTTTGGCTCGTAAAATCCTCTTAGCGGGATATTTCTGGCCTACTCTACATGAAGATGCCGCTAAACTGGTAAGAACTTGTATTTCTTGTCAAAAGCATCAAAATATATTACATCACCCTACCCAATTATTGAGAACCTCTATAGTCTCGTGTCCCTTTGATCAGTGGGGTATGGACATAGTGAGTCCATTTCCTATGGCTGCTGCACAGAGGAGGTTCTTGTTGGTGGCTGTGGATTATTTCTCTAAATGGGTGGAGGCAGAACCACTTGCTAGAATTACAAAAGACGCGGTCATTAAATTCTTATGGAAAAATATAATCTGCAGGTTCGGCATTCCTCATAAGTTGGTCTCTGATAATGGAAGGCAGTTTTAAGGCGATAGAATCCTAGACTGGTGTCTAAGTTATGGGATTACCCAGGCCTTCACCTCTGTACCTTACCCGCAGAGCAATGGACTGAAAACTAAGCTAGATCATGTCGGAGGTAGCTGGGTAGACGAATTACCCAGTGTTCTCTGGGCATATCGTACTACACCTCGTGAAACTACAGGAATCACTCCTTTCTAGTTAGTTTATGGAGGAGAAGCAGTAATCCCCATTGAGGTAGGAGTAGAGTCTGACAGAAGACAATTGTATGATGAGGATAATAGAGATCGACGACTTATGGAGCTGGACCTGATCGAGGAAATAAGAGATAAAGCTGCTACTCATCTTATATCTTATCGACAGCGGATGAGACAGAATTATAACAAAAGAGTTATCCCCAGATTCTTCCAAGTAGGGGATTTGGTTTGGAAATGAGTTAAGCCTGTGGGAGATGTCAGTAAGTTGGCACCACAATGGGGAGGGCCTTATAAAGTAATAGAAAAGCTCGCGTCAGGCTCATACTATCTCCAAGATGCCGAAGGAAGAATGTTGGAACGCCCTTGGAGAGCTAATCATTTGCAACCCTATCGAGCCTGATTTGATCCTACTACTTTAAATATGTTCACAGTGGCGAATTGAGATACTTGCAGTTTATGTACTTTGTTTCTTTTGGTGCAAGCCAAGCAAGATAAATATTGACACAGGAAATAAATGTGGTTCATACAAATTGATAAGCATCAGGAGAAGCCTCCTTTCTATTTTTCAAGCAGTAAAATAAGGGGAAATCTTAAAGGCCTATTCAGCTCCCTTCAAGGAATTACAAGCCAACATGAGGTTAGCCCATATATTATACTTTCCTATAAACCAAAGTCGATCGGGAACACTCTATGAAGTAACCCTGACGGAACTTCATAGGAGAAACCGGAGACTATAAACCAGTATAAACCAAAGTCGATCGGGAACACTCTATGAAGTAATCCGGAAGGAACTTCATAGGAAGAACCGGAGACTCTAAACTATTCCAGAGAAAAAGTCGATCGAAAAATTCTATGAAGTAATTCGGTGGGGTCTTCATAGGAGGAACCGGAGACTCTAAACTATTTCAAAGCAAAGTCGATCGGGAACACTCTATGAAGTAATCCGGAAGGAACTTCATAGGAGAAATCGGAGACTATAAACCAGTATAAACCAAAGTCGATCGGAAAATTCTATGAAGTAACCCGAACGGGCCTTCATAGGAAGAACCGGAGACTCTAAACTATTCCAGAGAAAAGGTCGATCGGAAAATTCTATGAAGTAACCCGAACGGGCCTTCATAGGAGGAACCGGAGACTCTAAACTATTTCAGAGCAAAGTCGATCGGGAACACTCTATGAAGTAACCCGAACGGGCCTTCATAGGAAGAACCGGAGACTCTAAACTATTCCAGAGAAAAAGTCGATCGGAAAATTCTATGAAGTAACCCGAACGGGCCTTCATAGGAAGAACCGGAGACTCTAAACTATTCCAGAGAAAAAGTCGATCGGGAACATTCTATGGAGTAACCCGGACGGAACTTCATAGAAGAAACTGGAGACTATAAACCAGTATAAACCAAAGTCGATCGGGAAATTCTATGGAGTAACCCGGACGTGCCTCCATAGGAAGAACCGGAGACTCTAAACTATTCAGAGAAAAAGTCGATCGGGAAATTCTATGAAGTAATTCGGTCGGGTCTTCATAGGAGGAACCGGAGACTATAAACCAGAGCTGATCGGGAAATTCTATGAAATACATCAGGCAAGATTTCACAGAAGAAATCAGAGATTTCAAACTAACGTAAGGCATAATTAATCAGGGAATCTCCGGGCTTCGAAGCCTAATTAAGCAGGAATTGAGAAGGGATTCTATACGGGAGCCCAGATATATGAAAGTCTTTATTCAAAATTCGGCTGGGATATTATACTTAGCCTGAAGATCAATAATTTTATACAATTCCGTATCCAGTCTCAACTAAGATCATTCATCCTCGGGGAGATACAAAGCATATCGGATGTTACTTAAGGAAGAATCCATCAAGACAAGGCTTAACTCTGAAAGATGAACAAGGGATTTTTCTGATAAAGTTTATATTTAGCAATCAAAAGCGTGTCAGGAAGGGGTATTCTTAAACTAGCATAAAGGAGAAGCAAGTAAGTGTTAAAGTTTTCTTACACCTTGCAAGTACTTAATTACTCAGTATCAACTGCACTTTTTCCCACTGTCAGTTCTTACTTTACAAGTTTTTATGAATAATTTCCTTAAACATTTGGAAAAGGGCCTTTCAAATCTGAGGGTAGTTCTTCATTAAGCCTGCGGTGATTTATGAAAGAAAGGGGAGGTTCTCTGGGTAGATATCCACCCTCTTTTAACTGTTGGAGAACTCCCGATACGGAATGATTTAGCGCACCCACTATCCTGCGAACAAACTCCCGGGCAAATGCTGGGGACTGTAAGTAAGCTTGCCGCCATTCTTCCCACCGACTCTTTTCCTGCTCCTTATAATTCTGGAAATCAGCTTGCAGCTTTGTGTTTTGTTCTTTTAAAACATCCTTCTCCGATCTTAGCTGTTCCAATTCCTTCTGGAGTAGTGATAATTCGTTATCTTGAGCTTTCCTCAGCTCTTGTTCCTGTAGAATAGTGAAATCATGAGAAGCCAGGTCCTGAGCTTGGTCAGAAAGACAGGCATTATGAAGCTTCTCTACTTTCTCTAAGATAAGACTTTTCTGAGAAGCATCTAAGAGAGCTTTCTCTTTTAGAGCGATCTCCAATCGAAGATCAGAATGCAGTCGATCCACCTGTAATTCTAAGGTTTTTCTAGCCAGCTCTTTGTCTTTTAATAGTTGCTGGCATTCTTCCAACTCTTGTTTTAGGATCTCCAACTGTTGATCCTGTAAGGCCACCTTCTCTTGTAATTGAGGCAGGTCACTGGTAGAAGAAGGAGGCGCGACCCTCAATGTTTCCAATTGAGTTTTTAACTCCTGGTTCTCCTGATCTTTAGCTACGAGTAGCTGGTCAATTTGTAAACTTGAGGCAAGTAACTAAACAAAAAGGCAAGGTAATTAGGAATCAGTAGACAAAATTGATAGCATGTAACTAGAAATGCTTACCGCTATTGCCTGGCGACTGTGACGATCAGCTCGATGAGGAAGACTGAGGCCCCTTAGCTGCTCTTGACCTTGTGACCAAGATTTAGCTAATAAGCCCTGTAATTGTAACGAGCCATAGCTAGACGGTTCAGAGGGTCATCCCAATTGAGAAGGAAGACCCAAAGCTTGTCTGAACAAAGGTCAGGGAATGGAGGACACAGGAGGTAGAGAAGAAGAAGAAGACGCAATAGGAGGAAAAGCAGAAACAAGAGGAGCAGAAAAAGAAGTAGATGGAATCGATGGTAAGACAGGGGAGGGGGATTCAACAGCTGAAGGACTAATATTTGGAGAAGATCTCCGACAAGGCGTCCGTTTAGCTCGAGACTTAGAGGCCAAGGGGGGCAAGGCCAATGCCAAAGGAGCAGAAAACGCAGGAGGAATATCATCCTTCTCAGGAGAAGAAAGCGGGGAAGCTGAAACAATAGAAGAAGAAGGGATAAGCAGGCCAGGTCTCATCATCCTAAGAGCAGGATTAGAGATAAGATGAGTGGGAGCTGTCGGGGCCTTACCTCTCTCAAGAGAGATGGGTGCTGGGATAAGAGGAATTTGCACAAAAGTACCAAAGAAGTCGCTAAAAGGAGAAGTATTAGTAAGATTTGGCTTCTGAACTAAGGTAACAAAAGGCTCTTCTTCTTCCTCTTCGGCAAGTGAGGCAGCCTCTGCCCGTCGTTCTTCCTCTGAAAGCAATCCAAGAGTAGAGGGATTAGGATCGGATCGGCGGGTATGTAACCATTCTTCGCCAAGGCTATTGATAAAAGACTTAGTCATAGCAGAATTTTTATACATGAAGGCTGGAAGAAGAGCATCAGCTGCAATATAGATATTAAACACCATTATCAAAAACGATACGCTAATTAGTATAGGCAAGACAAAATAATTATACCTACCAAAGGAACTGTCCAAGGGAGTGTCAATGTGGCCTATCCCGAAAGGAAACATCAAACCCTCTTCGATCAGATGCGGCAAACTGAACTTTGCCCCTCGCAGTTTAGGTAGAGCAGACGCGACAGAGGGATCATTGAGGAGACCATGAGTGTCGGGAAGTAGGGGTAGGTCATGCATCCATTGAATAGGAAATGGAGGAGGAGAAGGAAGACGCATATAAAAAATTTTTTATACCATTCACCTTGAGGGGGAATGCGATTGAATAGAATGGCCTTGAGACGAGACTGAAACTTAAAAACACCAACATCTACCCGACGAGGGATGAAGAAGTGATGGAAAAGATGAGGAGACAGCGGGAAATCTAACAGTTTGGATACTCCAACGAAGCCTATTAGAATGGAAAAGGATTGAGGGACTAACTGGTTGAGCGAGATAGCAAAATAACGGCTAACCTCACAAAAGAAAGGGTGAAGGGGGAATCTGAAACCTTGCAAGACTTGGTCCCTGAAGATGGAGATGCATCCTAAGGGAGGAAGGTGAGGACCCTCATGAGGAGCAGGACGGATAATGTAAGAGGGAAAACCATAAGTTGCCTATAAGTCCACTTCTTCTGTATCTATGAGGTTGGAAGAACACGAGAGGAACCACGCCGGAGGAGAAACCGCCATAAAGAGAAGAGGTTAAAAGAAAAGGAATTGAGAAGTGAAAAGATGAACAGAAGGAAGCAGAAGAAGACTCCGTAAACCCTTGTCCCTCTTCTAGTCCTGTGCTAAAACCTCTAAACAGAAGAAACGAAAGGGAAAAGGAGAATAAAAGGTGCTCAGAATGTCAATCGTCATAAATAGGTAATAATATCAGAGAATAAAATCAAGGGAAAGAGATGAAGTCAAATAAACTTCCTCGGAAAAGGTGTAAAGTTTCCTTAGAAGTAATGTTTGAAGAGACTTCATAAAGACAAAGCCAAAATTAGTATTATAAACATAGGTTCAAAGCATGGGTATAGTAGAATATAAGTTGAGTATCGGATATTGATCAATAGATGAAACGGGGCTAAATCAAACCATCCTGATGAATCGACCGGGACAAAAAGTAACCCAGATCCGCTGACTAAAGAATCAGTATAAGCCATCACATAGGATGTGTAATGTTAATACCCATAAGACCTGACAAGGAGGTAAATCGACCGATATCGGAAGTCCCCTCGAAATATCGGGCGGTACTTATATATCGGCCGGGTTGTTGGAGAATTAGTCGTAGAGAAAGATTGAGCATGGATAAGCCAAGTGACATTTGGTACATTTACCTGGAACCAACAAATTATCTAAAGATAAAGTAAGATTAGCAATCCAGGGATACCATTCAGAACCACATAAGTTTGTCGGAGGATCATGGCAAAGTCTCGATCCCCCTTCTTTACAATAACCGGAAATTAAGTTAAAGTTAGTTTTGGGTACAAATCAGGAGGCCTTTCTTCAATAAGTCTGCGGCGGTTCAGGAAATTGAGAGGAGGAATGCACGCTAAGTAGCCCTCCTCTTCCAATTGTTGAATTGCTCCTTTGGCCCCTGCAGTAAAAGCAGACAAGATGGATCTCACAATCGGTCGGTTGAATTCATTTGACTCAATCATGACAGTAGCTCATTCTTTGTAACTAACATCTTCATGCTCCTTATAGACCACCAACGCCATCTGAGAGGTTTTCAATTCATTTTCCCTAGCAGCAACCTCGGCTTTGGTCAAATCAAGGGAACTATTTAGAGATGCCACCTCGTTTTCTTTCAATTGCAAGGCCTTCAACTTCTCACTCAACTCTGCTTCATAATTATCTGTTAACTCGCCAAGTTTTGAGGTCAACTCTTGATTGAGGTCCGTAACTAATTTGAATTGGGCTTCAAGACTCTCAATTTGAGTTTCAAGTTACTTCTTGGCGGCAGCAGAAAATTCGGCAGAAGATAGTTCGGTAACTTGCTGTTGCAACCTTTTGTTCTCCGATTTCAATTTTTTGTTCTCAGTATATAAGATGTGTAATAGTCGAGAGAAACCCATGTTCTATAGCCACCATTGGGAGCATATCCAAAACTGTGAGATAGTATTTCAGAAACAGAAAGCAGGAGTATATAATCATACCTTATTCTCTTTATGAGAAAAGCGGTCAATCGCTTCAGGGATGGAAAGCCCCTCGAAAAGGGGACGAACCTCATCCCAAGAATTAGCAAAAGAGCCCCCCAGTAATATGGGGAGGACAGGGATGGTAGAAGAGCCAGCTGAGAAAGAAGAAGTAGGGATAGATGGTGGAGCAAAAACCAAGTAAGAAGAAGGCGAAGAGGGTAAAGATCCTGAAGTCGGAATAGACAAAGGAAAAGTAAAAGAAGCGTCACCAGAAGTACTAGTTTTAGGAAAAGGAGAGGTAGGAAAATTCAAGGAAGGATAAAGTTCTGCTAATGTGGGCTCATCGGAAAGAAGATCAGTTGACACAAAATCTTCTGAAGCTAGCTCATCGGCAGGAAGAAAGAATGAGCCTCCTTTTTGGAGGAGGAGCCCTGGTTAGCTTGCGTCCCGGACGCTTGCCCGTAGAAATTTCAGTTATGGGTTTATCAGAGCTACCAGGGGATGTAAGCTCAATAAGAGGAATAGAGGCAGATGAGGAGACAGCAACAGCTGCGGGAGATGGAATAGTGGAAGCAGGATCAGGGAGGATCTGTGCAGCAAGATCCCTAGAAGAACCTCCTGGAGCCTCATGAAGCCCTGACAAGCTAGGCACTTAGGCTAAAATAGTTGGCCCTTCACTTATAGGGGGAGGGGCCAGAGCAGCTAGGAATTCAGCCTCCTTAGCACGAAGTAGGTCCTCCTCCACGCGTAGTTCGTCATTGATCAAAGCATCATAGAAGTTCTCCACTGTATGAAAAGAAGAAACAGTGTAGGTAATTAAAAGCAGTAAAGAAGAGGCAAGATGTTACCTAAGGAAATGGGGGTATCAGGTTTGACGGGGCTTAAGCCAAATAGATACAGAAGTTCAACTTTCAACCATTTTAAAATAGAGAGCCGATGACCTAGTAGCTTCTCACAATAAACGGGAAAAGAAGGAAGCAGATGAAGCTCTCTAACATCGGGCAGAGGAGGTAAGAAGGATTTCCAAGCATGATACCACGGGATGGGTCCGGGAAACTTTAGGAAGAAAAAACGGGATTTCCAGGCCTTGAGAGACGATGGCATATCACCAAAAAGAACCATTTTAATTCGCGACTGGAACAAGAAAACACCAGGCTCAGAGAGTTTGGGGTAGGAAAACATGAAGAAATTCTGAGGAGTAGGAGGAATGTCTCGTAAATGGAAAAGCATGTAAGTGCCACATAGATAACGAAAAGCATTAGGTGCAAATTGTTGCAGGGGAATGTCGAAATATTGACTTATTTCAATCAAGAAAGAGGGGATAGGGAACCTTAAACCCCCTATCAACTGATCCCTGAAAAAAGTCACGCAGTTATCAGGAGGATGATGAGGTCGATCATTCGGTGCTGGGATTATGATTCTATATTCCTTAGGAATTTCATACTAACGACGGATGGATGATCTAGCATTCTTATCAAAGATAGAAGACATATGGACATACCAAGGAGCAATTGCTTCCTCATCCATGGACAAAGGTATAAGTTAGGGAAACAATAGATTACTTACTGGGGGCAATAAAGAGGAACGTCAAGAAGTAGCAGATACGAAAAAAAAATTTTCGGTTGCAGACGACAACAAGAGAATGGTGCCAGAGGAGAAATGAGGTTGAGAAGAAGACGAAGGGTTTAGGGTTCAAGAAATATACCACTATAGACAAAATAAAATGCTTTCTAGTCCAACGGATGCCAAGGATCAGGGGAAAAGAGCGAGTGGTTCGCGCGATGTGGCAGCCGGAAAAGGTAAGTGTCAGGTCATTTACATCGGATGTGACAGACCAGATCGCAAGGGGGTTGGTAGTGCCTCGAACATTCTCTCACCCGATGGAAAGCCAATCAATAATTAGAAAGTTTCGAAAGAAGACGTGAACGACTGGGCATAATAAAATAGAAAGGACAGAACTTTTTGACCATACCTACACTAAAGACAAAAATATTTTAAGAATAAAAGTTTAGAAGAGTGACAAATTTTAGTCTATCCGTGTAGAATATGACTTAGTATTTATTGAAAATATTTTTAACGAGGGAAATTGTGGTTATATTAGTATGATATTGACTTTAGTCAATAAGACAACATCAGTTGATATAACATTGGTTATAATATCAAACTATACTGATAGTTAAGATAACCTTAGCTATGATAAATGATACATAGGATACATGAAGAAATAATGAACATAACACCACATTATAAATAATAGAGGAATTCAGTAAAAGCCTTTGATTAGATACAAAAATTTGTCTTTACACTTAGAATCTGATCAAATACATAGCGTCACATTTCCTCATGAACAACAAACCTCAAATAGATAGTAAATATTACAAGCACAAGCTCTTAGAGCCTTCGGAAAATTTCAATCACCACTGGAGTCAAACTTACCATGGAGCAGAGATAGAAATAGCCTACTTCGTCCGAACTTGTCAAGGCACACAAGAGGCGATATTTTGCCCTAGACGAAGAAAGCAACAAAAAACAAAAAAGCTCAAGGGCAACGAGACAGGGGAACATTGATTCATTCCATGATGGAAAAGTAAATGTAAAAACCACTTCCCCTCTCAAGCCGTGTGAGCTCAGTGAGTGGAGCAATCAAGTTTAGCCCAAGGGTAACATGTGTTGTGCCCTTCACACAACACCCATGGGTCATTTGGCTGCCCCTCTATAAGTAGAAAAAATTTCTCTGAAGTTTCTTGGGTCCTTCAGAGCACCTGCATCTTTGGATAGAAGATTTGAACTGTGAAGCTTCCTCTCTTAAGACGATCCCTTGAACCCCTGGAGTAACCGGAGCAAAAATCCCAATAAACTCATATATAGATCTCACCTGGTCCAACAAAAGTTGCCTCCAAAAAGGAGGATCCACAACCATGGCCTTAGCAACAAAAAGTGGCAAGGAAGAAAAAGAACTAAGAGGGGTTGTGGGTGAAGAGAAGGTTGTAGCCCTATTTAAAGGAGAAAAAGGCTCACAGGATTGCTATACTTAATTTATTAAGACAGTGGTACACAAAATCTGTGAGGTCATTTCAAAATCTGGAGCAGAGTCACGGGTAGGAAAAGACAAGACCATACTTATGTCTAGTCAGTCGTCTACACCTCCTTCGACTAGACTTAAGGGGAAGGCTAGTGATATGGGTTAGGTTTTAAGGGTCTTCAGATGAGGAAAGAAAAGGAAGAAAGAGTCAAAGGAGGTAGGCCAATAACGACCGAAACATACTTTCAGAACAAAGGTAGGCCAATATCGGTCGATACATGCCTGCCGTATAAAGGTAAGTCAATATTGGTCGGGACATACCTTTAGAACAAAAGTAAACCAATATCGGTCGATACATGCTTGCCATATGAAGGTAAGCCAATAACGACCGATACATACTCCAGAGCAAAGATAGACCAATATCGGTCGATACATGCCTGCCGAACGAAGGTAGGCCAATATCGGTCGATACAGGCCTGCCGAACGAAGGTAGGACAATATCGGTCGATACATGCCTGCCGAACGAAGGTAGGCCAATATCGGTCGATACATGCTTGCCGTATGAAGGTAGGCCAATAACGGGCGAGACATACTTTCGGAACAAAGGTAGGCCAATATCGGTCGATACATGCCTGCCGAACGAAGGTAGGCGAATATCGGTCGATACATGCCTGCGTATGAAGGTAAGCCAATAACGACCGATACATACTCCAGAGCAAAGATAGACCAATATCGGTCAAGAGGGTTCTTTCGAACAAAGAACCCACACAGCTCCTTCAATGAATACCTTAGAAACATGTTGAATAAAATATTATTTTTTGACACAACAAAGATACAAATAGAAGTCACATGAAGAAGAATCATACATGAATATATCGAATAGAATAATTCATGATAGAGAATATATATTTTGGCGGGAAATATGCTTTCAGCTTGTCTTGCAGGTGCTAAACGACAAAGAAGGTACATCTGGGGTACAAAAAAGATTCCTTAAAAATTATCTTCCGCAAGGGCGCAGCTGACGTCATCTCATAACGAACTCTAACAAACCGGGGTCCACTTCATGGCTACGGAGGTTACATGAAGTGGTATAAAAGGGGGAATCCTCTCCGTTGGCTAGGTAAGTTCACATCATTGTGTACTTTCACAACCCTTAATTTCTGGCTATTGTTCATCTTCTTTATTCTTCCTTCCTTGACATCAAGAGAGATCACTGACTTAAGCGTCGGAGGGCCTAGCCAGGGATTCCCACCCCGGTCTTAGGTCACTGACGATAGTGTTGGTTGGTCTCTTGTGCGCAGGGAGCCTCGGGAGCTTGGGAGTTCGACTTTCGCCTATCTGAACGGGTATTTCTTCCTACTTATCAGATTTCCTTCGGTGACTCTGGTTTTCTTCCGATCCGCTTTGGGTTTCTCGGGTCGAGGTTCTACCGGCATTATTCTTCATCAGTACGGTGGGTTTCCTTCTTCCGGATCTCCTTCACGGTCAGCTTCTCAGACAGGATCACCGGTATTTTACAAGGTCGACCCGATGCCTACTGTTCCCTCTACGGGGAACACGTCCTCACTTACTCCATTCAGGAGATTTACCTGTTGCCAGCACAATCCTCCAGATTGACTGGACTTTTGCTCGGTGCTCGATGATTCCGAACTTTCTGCTGGACTTCCGCTTCCCGGCTGGTCCAGTCTTTCACATGGTTCGCGACACCAGGACTTTCCACCTAGGGTTACCCCCCTAGGACTTTTGCCTGAAGCACTCGACCCACCAAGAATTTTCGCATAGGGTTACCACCCCCTATGACCTAGGGTTACCGCCCCCTAGGGTTTTCCCTTTGCCTAACTGCAGCTAGGACTTTTCTCCACCTAGGGTTACCACTCCCTAGGACCTAGGGTTATCACCCCCTAGGACCTAGGGTTACCACCCCCTAGGGTTTTCACCTGCCTAACCGCAGTTAGGACTTTCCTGCAATCTCATTCAGACTGTTAGATCACCACACACCTTAACTTTGAATCCTTTGCCATTATCAAAACTCAGGTTCGATCGTCGGATGCTTCCCGCACCAACAATCTCCCCCCTTTTTGATTATGGCAACTGAAATTCAAAGTTAAGTAAAACAAATGCATAAATATATTTAAAAGATTTAAGTGAGCAAGCTTAAGTATATAAATTTCAAATACAAGCATAAATTAAGTTAACACTTAAACTCTGTGAAGCTCCCCCTTAATACAGGGCTTTCTTTTTTAATCAGATTTTCTTTTACTTTTGAATTTCCCTACTCTCTCCCTTTGCCATTTATCAAAAAAATAAGCCAGTTGAAAGCAAGTTTTAAGTTTTTAGAAAAAACATATTTAGGCTTTGAAAGAAGGTAAAAATGCTTGTGTAACACCTAGCTTATAATTAAATTGTTAGCTAAGGGAGAAGGAGGACTTAAAAGGAATATTTTTCACCTAAGTTATGACTTCGAATGATGACTTTAGCCACTTTTGAAACTTAGTTGTTTTTAGAAAAAAAAAATACTTATCTAAATTTTGAAAAACTTAGCTAGATTTTAAAGAATTTTTGGAGCCAAATTATTTTTGAAAAAAAAATTAAAGTCACTTAGCAGAAATCTTTTGAAAGCAATGAGTTAAATTTTGCAAGTAAAGAAATATGCTTTTTAATACTTTTAGCTATGTATAGAATGAATCTAAGAGGTAACTTAGAAAAGTATTTTAGCAAAAATTTATAAAGGTGGCTAAGTTTGAGAAAGTTTGAAAGTTGCTATATGAGTCACTTAGCTAAGCCTTTTGCAAACATTGAATTTTGAAAATGTAGTTTCAGTTTAAAAAGATACTTAGCTTAACAACTTAATTTTGAAAAAATAGGAGTAAGAATTTATGAAATTTTAGGACGAAGAGGGAGTAAAAATTTACCACACCTTGAACACACACCTTGTTAGATAACAAACTTCATATTTATGATATTGTCCACTTTGGGCCTGGGCCCTCATGGCTTTGCTCTTGGGATCTCCCCAAAAGGTCTCATGCCAATGGAGATATCTTTCTCTTTATAAACCCATGATCTTTCCCATGTGTTTTTAATGTGGGACTATGTTTGTAACCTTGCAACACCAATAATCCCCCCCTCAAACAAAGGACCACATGCTTCCCATGTTCGATCCTCGACCCACCAGGTCTTCCTGCCCCTCGATCCACCCGACCTACTAGGACTTCCTTACCTAGCCGCAACTAGGACTTCCTGCCTGGTGTCTGGTCCTCTTGATCCGAACATAGGAGCCCCCAATTTCTTTGTTCAAGGTCAATATTGTACCCACATGACTCAATCAAACCATAGCTCTTGTGCACAGTCGGCGGTTAAACCTTCTGGCAGTCCGGGCTCTGATACCAATTGTAGGATCGAAAAAAATTTAGATATCTCCACAATGGTATGATATTGTCCACTTTGGGCCTGGGCCCTCATGGCTTTGCTCTTGGGCTCTCCCCAAAAGGCCTCATGCCAATGGAGATATCTTTCTCTTTATAAACCCATGATCTTTTCCATGTGTTTTCAATGTGGGACTATGTTTGTAACCTTGCAACACCAATAGAAGGAGCTAAAAAACCAACACAGGTTTGACTCAACCAAAGTTACAAATAATTCCTTAGGGACCCATTTTCTACTAGCTAATGGTCTTTGTTTTAGATTGTCCCTATCAATACAACAATGATAGTTTTTTTTTTATTTCTTGGCTAGATTATAACCTAGCCCATTCTTGTTAAACTTACCCTTTGGGTCCCAATAATTATGTTCAAGATATTTGAGACTACGGTAATTTTTTTCAAAGGATATATAACTTCAAAGTATCTACTTCATTTGTATCATTCTCTACCTTAAATTCTTTAATCCTATTTTCATGGAATTGATTGCAAGGTTGTAATTGAACTAAATTTGTATTTAAATTAAAAAGGAAAATCTATATTGGATTTTACAGTAGCATATGAACTTATAGTAGCTAATATTTTCAATAGAAGAGAGAATAACACCTAATTATGATCAAAAGTGGGAAAAATAAATCATAAATATTAGTGCAATCGACCTATAGTCAAGGTTGACTAAGCTTGTATTGGTTTCAATGTTTGGTGGTTGAACGAGATGTCAAGTAAGTTATGGTTAATTGGGAACTTAGCAAATTGAAAGTCAAACAAAGAGTTAGCAAGGATAAAGTCTAAGTGGATCATAGTTGAATAGATGCATGACAATAATAGAAGTTCAAACAGGTCATGAAAAATTAGATGTTAGACATGTGAGTAAAGTCCTAAAGGGTCATGAATGACCAGATGTTAAAAATGAAAGGGGAAGTCCTGACAGACCATGGAGGACTGAATGTTGGATACGGAATTGAAGTCATAATAGGTCATGGAGGATCAAATGTCAAACATACGTTGAAGTCCTAATATGTCATGGAGGATCAGATATTAGCTAGGTATGTAAATGGAAGTTTAAATAGGTCAAGAAAGACTAGATATTTGACAATAATGAAATCCTTGTAGGTTAAGATTGATCAGATGTTAGGTAGTGGGTGAAAGGCTAAAAAAAATTTAAATTGTATTTATCTCTTGTTAATCGTACCAATAAAAGAATAGTCCAAGTATCGGTCCCCAAGTCAAACTTGATTAATCAAGTTAGATTTGGTCAATATTGAATCCCCAAGGATCAAATCCACTATCTTGATAGACCCTATTGAGGCTATGATCCAGGGGGAGCCAATAGAAAGGTCCTCTCCGTTATTAAATAAATTTGTTTGATGCTTGCTTTACTACTTTCACTATACATGCTTAGATTAGGCTAGATAAAGACCTAGGCTTGATTCACACTTGACGAGTTAGACCTAAGATTTTCAAAAAGAAAATTAAATATTCAATTTCTTTGAAAGACTTTGTCTAGAAGTGGTGGATGATCCCGTACCCAAGAAGGCCTAGTGCCTCGCCACAGTCTAGAAGCCAATCATTGAAATAAATATTTAATTGACTAATTATAAAACTTTAGTCTAACTCAAATGTAAATCAATCCTTACATGATAATTTAAATTAAAGATTAAATTAACCATCTCACAAAACTATTAAAGTTCCTTGATTGAAAATCTAGAAAAAGGTGAGATGGATCTAAATTTAAAATATAAAGTAGTTAACCAAACCCAAATTAATTAAACTCACTCAATTGAAATTCAAATTTTAAACTTATTCAAAATTTAAACTTATATTCTAAAATTCAAAATTCAAACTTATTCAAAACTTAAACTTATATTCTAAAATTCTGTAACAACCCAAATTTCCTTATTACGAGTCCTAATAGTGATTAAAAATATTTAGAAATGCTTTAGAAATATTCTAGAGATTTTTTAGAAATTTTTAGAGTATTTTTAAGTAATTTTCGGAGTTCGTTTGGTATTTTTACCAAAAGAAAACAAATTGCAAAAATAAAGAGGTTGAGCCGAGGTTCAAACCGGAGACCTTCAGTTAAGCAAAGCCTTAAGTTGTCTCGGCTGACCAGGAACCTAGCAGGGTCGTGCTGAATAAATAAAGGGCGTAAATAATTTAAGTAGTAGTTGATAACAGAAATGTTTAGGTATTAAAAGGGATAAGTTAAGAGAAGAACTTAGGCTTTTAATTTCCATGACCTAAATCTCTTCCTCTCCTCTCTCACGTGCGACGGCGGTGTTCGGGCGGAAATGAAGCCAAAGCTAGGGCTTCCTCTCCGGCGGCCGGTCAAGGGGAGTTTTCGTGGGTTCTTCACCGATTTGAGACCTTCTCATCGAGGAGAGCCCGTGGGCACAAAGAAGAGCCGAAATCTCAAGCTTCTCCGAAACCCTAGAAGTTTCTTCTCGGTTGTGAGTCCAAGAACCAAGGTAAGTTGCTTTCTCACCTGCGGTAGGAGTAGTTTCGGACCTTGTTTCTTTTTTATTTCGAAGCATGCTGTAAAGATTGGTGTTTTGTAGCTTGCTGTCGTGAATCTCAAAGAAAGGAAATAGATTTGTTTGTTTAGCATGTGGTTGTTTCTTCAGGCTTTGAATTTAGTTTTTCAGTTTTGAATTAGATTTGCTGTTTGTGACCTTGATGAGCATGATCGGTTCATATGGAATCTAGCAACCTTCGATTTTTTTTCTTGTTGCCGTGGCTGAGCATGAAGAACAATTATGGTTCTAGCTTTCCAGTAACAATTTTCCTTACTAGTTGCATGTTGGTTTCTTTTGCTTCCTTGCCATGGTACTGTAGATAGCTGCAACAGGATTTGGTTTCTGTTGTTCTATAAAGATATAAGCTTTGAACAAGTTTACATAGGTTTGTTTTGTAAAAAAAAAATTCAGCAAGCTTAACTTGAATGTGCTGCAAAAGTGGCACGAACAGCCTTGGGGTTTTACTATTTTGGTTTTGTTTATGTTGTGAAATGGGCATGAACAGCCTAGTCTTAGGAGAATTCGACAGATTTTTGTTAAGCTTGTATGTAGATTTTGTTAAGCTTGTATACAGATTTTTGTTAAGCTTGTATGCAGATTTTTGTTAAGCTTGTATGCAGATTTTGTTAAGCTTTGTATGCAGATTTTTGTTAAGCTTTGTATGCAAATTTTTGTTAAGCTTTGCATGCAGTTTTAGAATCTGTTAAAGCATTACAGTTTTGTATGAGGCATTATTTTATTAGAAGTATTAACAAGAACAAGTATTTTACTTGAAGAGGCTAGTACCCGACTTCCGAGATTGTCGTTAAACAAATCTAGGTGACCGTTTCCGAGGTCTCGACCCTGGTAAGACCAAGGTCTTTACCCTCGTAGGACTGATGGCTCTCTACCTCAGTTTCTATTAGGGAGCGCGCAATGGTACTAAGCCGGGGCCCAAGAGATTATTATTTTAAAGTATAAAAGTATAAGTTTTGAACAAGTGAAATAAGTTTCACATAAGTTTAAAGATCAGCAAGTTTAGTTTTCTTTTATGCTAGCATGTTGTTTAGATTTTTCTTACTGTTATTTGCTATTAGTTGAGCAGCTTTACATGTTTAGCATTTTAGTATGTTGATTCCTTTGCTATTAGATGAGCATGAGTAGTCTTTCTTCTAAAGTATTCAGTTCTTAGATTTCTTCCTATTCATATGAATATCCGAGTTTTTGTGAGTTAGATAGCGCTTACTAAGTATTCTGCTTATAGTTGCATTTTCCTCTTACTGCAGATAAAGGAAAGGAAAAATTATAGCGAAGGAAGGCGACAAGGAGGTGTGGATGGATGTGTGATGTCTGGACTATGGAAGCCTTGAGATTTAGTTTAAAAATTCATTAAGATTTTGTATTCAGAATGTTGGAACTATTCTTTCATGTTGCTGGATTTTCTTATCGAATATTTTATGTTTTAGAATTCTTCCTTCTATATGCTATGCACATTAGTTCTGCTAATTGAGTTGTATCACTGTTGCATGCATATACTAATTGATATATTTTAGTTGTGAACATATGCTTGAGTAGAATGACAAGATGAGTTAATTATATTTCATTTGTTACTAAATTGTATATTTCAAGTTTGTAAAGAGTTATAAGTATAACTATCAACATATGAGCAAGATTAGTTATGAAAAGTTAATAGTACAGTAACGTCCCGTTCCCACAGACTAGTAGAGTGGAGGGTAGGGTGTTACAAGTTGGTATCAAAGCAGTCCCCATTCTCCAGCATCACACACACATCAACATCAGCCTTGCCGTCTTCTAGTAAGAAAGTATTTAAAATTCTTTCATTAGTATGCCTTTCCTTATTATTTACAGGAAAGAGAAATTTTAAAAGTATTTGATTATATGTGCAGAATAATGAGGTGTTTAGAAGTGCTTACTCATAAATGTTTAAAGTCGAGAATTTTGTTTAGTTTTCTCTCTCTACATAACTAGATGTCAAGAAGAGGACATCCCCGTACCGCTCGTACTGAAGACCGAGCACAGGAGAACGACAGCCCAAAACAACTGAACCAAATCTCTCTGAAGTTGTTGCTCAACTCCAAAGACAAGTGGCAGAGCAGCAACAAGTGATCGTCAATCTGATGGGTAATCGGCAGCCAGTCCCTCCCACTCTTCCGACTATCAATGTGGAGACCCCAGTGGTGACTGAAGTTCCACCAACTGCCCTGGAAGTCGCCACAACACCTAGAAGACAAGAAGCATATCTGATACAGTGGCTGAAGCTAAAGTCAAAAAATTTCTCAGGCACGACTGAGCCCTGGGATGCTCAGACTTGGTTTAAGACACTGGAGAGCACCATGGAGCTTTTTGACTGGCCAGAAGTCGAGAAGGTAAAGTGTACCTCTTTCTGCCTATCTGGAGATGCTCGTATGTGGTGGGAGAGAGTTAAGAGCAAGAGAGCAGTCAACCAGATGAGCTGGGCTGACTTCGAGACAGAGTTTTACGAAGAATTCTTCCTTTAATGGATCACCAATAAACATTATGAGGAGTTTATAGAATTCAGACAGGGGGACCTGCCAGTAGAAGAAGCAGTCAAGAGATTCAACAGGCTAGCTCGTCTCTACCCAGAGCTAGTAAGTACAGAGAAAGAACGAGTCAGACTGATGCTCCGAATGCTGAGACCAGAAATAACACTTAACGTGAGTAGTGGAACTCACCGACCCCAGACTGGTGAAGAGCTGGTCAGAAGGGCATTAGTCGCTGAGCACTATCTGAACAGCATCAAGGCACAACAAATGTAATTCCAGCCAGTCAAGATAGAGGACAAGATAGCAGAGAGTCAGAAACCTCAGGCAAGTAAGCAGCACTGGAAGGGCAAAGATAACAAGAGGAAACGATGGAATACAGGAGGTAGCAAAAAGGGAGGTCCTACAGACAAGCAGGCCAAGTTCCCTCCCTGCCCTAAATGTGGGAGAGTGCATCCAGGAGCCTGTCTTTTGGATATGACTGGATGTTATTCGTGTGGTCAAGAAGGGCATCTAGCTAAGGCATGTTCTAACAAGCTCAAATCACCTCAGCAACAGACAGCGCAATACAGGAACAAGCCTCAGTTACACTACATGCCTGCAATTCTGGACGGATCTCAACTCAGTCAAGGAAGGTTGGAAGCCCCACCCGTTTCAGCCAGTGCCAAAGTATTCTCCCTCACTAAAGAGGAAGCTGCTAGTGCCTCCACGGTCGTAACAGGTCAAGTAGTTATTTTTCAGCATTTAGCTACTGCACTATTTGATACTGGGGTGACCCATTCTTTTATATCAGTACCCTTTGCCAAAGAATTTCAGGTGCCTACAGAGAGCATGAACTCCAAATTCTTGACAACCCTATCTTCTGGAGAAGTCATGGAGTCTAACCAATGGCTCTGGGCTGTACCAGTCAGAATTTCAGACTGAGAGCTATATGTCGATCTAGTAGTCCTTGCGATGCAAGATTTCGATATCATTCTAGGTATGGATTTCCTCAGCAAGTATAGTTCCTTGGTGGACTGCCGCAAAAGGAAAGTGATTTTCAGTCCAGAAGGTGAACCATCCTTTGAGTTCACGGGAGTCCCAAAGAGGAAGACCCAGAAATTCCTCTCTTCTCTAACAGCTCACCAGATGTTAGCTAAAGGGTGTGCTGGTTTTCTTGCATACATTATGAATGCAGAAGAAAAGAAGGGACTCAAGAAGGAGGATGTTCGGGTAGTTTGTGAGTATCCAGAGGTATTTCCAGAAGAGCTACCTGGACTACCGCCCAACAGAGAAGTGGAGTTCGAAATTGAGTTGATTCCTGGTACCGGTCCAATTTCAAAAGCTCTGTACCGGATGTCTCCAGCAGAGATGAAAGAGTTACAAGAACAACTTCAGGAGCTACTTGCAAAGGTTTCATCCGCCCCAGTCATTCACCATGGGGAGCTCCAATGTTGTTCGTTAAAAAAAAAGATGGATCTATGCGGATGTGCATAGATTATAGAGCGCTGAATAAAGTAATAGTTAAGAACAAGTATCCTCTTCCCAGAATAGATGATCTCTTTGATCAGCTAAGTGGGGCCATAGTTTTCTCGAAGATAGATTTACGCTCGGGATATCACCAGTTGAAGGTTAAAGAAAGTGACATACCCAGAACAGCATTCAGAACGAGATATGGTCACTATGAATTTGTAGTGATGTCGGTTGGAGTGACCAATGCTCCAGCAGTCTTTATGGAACTAATGAATCATGTCTTCAGGGAATATCTAGATAAATTCGTGATTGTGTTCATCGATGATATTCTGATATATTCATAAACTCCAGAGGACCATGCTACACGCTTGAGAATAGTGCTGCAGATCCTTCAGCAGAAACAGCTCTATGCAAAATTCTCAAAGTGTGAGTTCTGGTTAGACCAAGTAGCATTCCTTGGCCACGTCATCTCAAAAGAGGGCATCAAAGTAGATCCTGCCAAGATAGAGGCAATCGGCAAATGGTGTAGACCTAAAAACGCCAGGGAAATCAGAAGTTTCTTAGGTCTGGCAGGGTATTACAGAAAGTTTATGGAGGACTTTTCCCGGATAGCCTCTCCACTTATAGCCCTGACCAGAAAGAACAAGAAGTTTGAGTGCTCAGATAAGTGCGAGCACAGTTTTCTAGAGCTGAAGAAAAGACTGACTAGTGCCCCCATTCTGACTGTTCCAGAGAGTGACAAGAATTTTGATATATACAGTGATGCTTCCAAGATGGGCCTTGGGGCTGTACTCATGCAAGAGGGGAAGGTTATAGCTTATGCTTCCAGACAACTCAAAGACTATGAGAAGAACTACCCCACTCATGATCTTGAGCTGGCAACTGTGGTCTTTGCACTAAAACTCTGGCGACATTATTTGTATGGAGTCCAGTGCAGAATCTTCACAGACCATCAGAGCTTGAAGTATTTCTTTACCCAGAAAGACTTAAACATGAGACAACGCAGGTGGCTAGAGTTGGTTAAAGATTATGACTGTGAAATTCTCTACCACCCAGGTAAAGCTAACAAAGTGGCGGATGCACTAAGCCAAAAATCCAGTGCAACCCTGATGCACTTGGCATCATTAGCACTGCCACTACAGAAGGAATTATCAGACTTTGGAGTTGAAATTATTGATGGGCAACTCTCTGCATTGACCTTAGAGTCAACCCTGCTTGAGGATATATAGAGAAAGCAAAGTGAAGATCCAGATATCTAGAAGATCAAGCAAGGGATACAAAAAGAAGAAAAATCAAAGTTTCGAGTATCAGACAGTGGAATCCTCTATCAGGGGAGCCGCCTTTGTGTCCCCAATGATAAGGAATTGAGAAAGAAGATTCTAGAAGAAGCTCATAGTACACCATACTCCATGTATCCTGGTTCCATCAAGATGTATCAAGATTTGAAACAAAGATTCTGGTGGTCTGGACTCAAAAGAGATGTTGCAAATATGTCAATACCTGCCTGACATGCCAGAGAGTCAAAGCAGAGCACCAAAGACCAGGAAGAGTTCTACAGTCTCTCCCAATATCAGAGTGGAAGTGGGAAGAAATTATCCATGGACTTTATAACAGGTCTTCCAAGAACTACTAATGGATATGATGCGATATGGGTGATAGTGGATAGATTGACCAAGTCTGCTCATTTTCTAGCCATCAAGGTGTCCTACTCAATAGAGCAGTTGGCACAACTATACATTAAGGAAGTGATCAGACTTCATGGAGTTCCGAAGCCTATCGTTTCTGACAGAGATGGGCGCTTCACCTCTCATTTTTGGGAGTGTGTTCAGAATGCACTAGGCACCAAACTCAAGTTCAGCACAGCCTTTCATCCTCAAACTGATGGACAGACAGAACGAGTAAATCAGATTTTGGAAGACATGCTCAGGGCTTGTGCATTAGATTTTAAGGGAAGTTAGTGCAAGTATCTGTATTTAGCTGAATTCACCTACAACAATAGCTACTAGGCCACTATCAAGATGGCGCCTTACAAGGCACTGTATGGACGAAAGTGCAGATCACCCATTTGCTGGCAAGAAGCAGGTGAAAGGAAAGAAATGGAAGTGGAGCTAGGCATTCAGACAGAGATGATAGATGAGACCACTCAGGCTATCCAAAAGATTAGACAGAGAATTGAGACTGCCCAGAGCAGACAGAAAAGTTATGCTGACACACGTCGTAGGCCACTTGAATTTCAAGTAGGGGATTCAGTCTTTCTCAAAGTTGCTCCTATGGAGGGAGTGATGAGATTTGGCAAAAAGGGCAAGTTAAGTCCCTGCTACGTAGGACCCTACCAGATCACAGAGAGGATTGGGAAAGTAGCTTACAAGCTGGACTTACCACAAGACATGTCAGCAATACATAATGTATTTCATGTCTCCATGCTAAAGAAGTGCCTCCACGACCCTAGCCAAGTGATTCAGCCTCAATCAGTGCAGATCCAGGAGGATCTTAGCTATGAGAGCAGACCTATACAGATAGTGGACAAAGAAGTTAAGAGACTAAGGAACAAAGAGGTACCACTAATGAAGGTCATCTAGCAGAACCAGAAGCACGAGGAAGTTACTTGGGAGTGTGAGGACAGCATGAGATAGAAATATCCGAAATTATTCTAAGTTCGAGGACGAACTTTTTATAAGGTATGGGGAATTTTAACAACCCAAATTTCCTTATTACGAGTCCTAATAGTGCTTAAAATTATTTATAAATGCTTTAGAAATATTCTAGAGATTTTTAGAAATGTTTAGAGTATTTTTATGCAATTTTCGGAGTTCGTTTGATATTTTTACCAAAAGAAAACAAGTTGCAAAAATAAAGAGCTTGAGCCGAGGTTCGAACCGGAGACCTTCGGTTAAGCAAAGCTTAAGTTGTCTCAGCTGACCAGGAATCCAGCAGGGTCATGCTGAATAAAGAAAGAGCGTAAATAATTTAAGTAGTAGTTGATAACAAAAATGTTTAGGTATTAAAAGGGATAAGTTAAGAGAAGAACTTAGGCTTTTAATTGTCATGACCTAAATCTCTTCCTCTCCTCTCTCGCGTGTGACGGCGGTGTTTGGGCGGAAATGAAGCCAAAGCTAGGGCTTCGTCTCCGGCGGCTGGTCAAGGGGAGTTTTCGTGGGTTCTTCACCGATATTAGACCTTCTCATCGAGGAGAGCCCGTGGGCACAAAGAAGAGCCAAAATCTCAAGCTTCTCCGAAACCCTAGAAGTTTCTTCTCGGTTGTGAGTCCAAGAACCAAGGTAAGTTGCTTTCTCACCTACGGTAGGAGTAGTTTCGGACCTTGTTTCTTTTTGATTTCGAAGCATGCTGTAAAGATTAGTGTTTTGTAGCTTGCTGCCATGAATCTCAAAGAAAGGAAATAGATTTGTTTGTTTAGCATGTGGTTGTTTCTTCAGGCTTTGAATTTAGTATTTCAGTTTTTGAATTAGATTTGTTGTTTGTGACCTTGATGAGCATGATCGGTTCATATGGAATCTAGCAACCTTCGGTTTTTTTTCTTGTTGCTGTGGCACTGAGCATGAAGAACAATTATGGTTCTAGGTTTCCAGTAGAAATTTTCCTTACTAGTTGCATGTTGGTTTCTTTTGCTTCCTTGCTGTGGTACTGCAGATAGCTGCAACAGGATTTGGTTTCTGTTGTTCTGTAAAGATATAAGCTTTGAACAAGTTTACATAGGTTTGTTTTGTAAAAAAGAAATCCAGCAAGGTTAACTTGAATGTGCTGCAAAAGTGGCACTAACAGCCTTGGGGTTTTACTGTGTTGGTTTTGTTTGTGTTGTGAAATGGGCATGAACAGCCTAGTCTTAGGAGAATTCGGCAGATTTTTGTTAAGCTTGTATGAAGATTTTGTTAAGCTTATAAGCATATTTTTGCATGTATGCAGATTTTGTTAAGCTTTGTATGCAGATTTTTGTTAAGCTTTGTATGCTGATTTTTGTTAAGCTTTGCATGCAGTTTTAGAATCTGTTAAAGCATTACAGTTTTGTATGAGGCATTATTTTATTCGAAGTATTAACAAGAACAAGTATTTTACTTGAAGAGGCTAGTACCCGACTTCCGAGGTTGTCGTTAAACAAATCTAGGTGACCGTTTCCGAGGTCTCGGCCCTGGTAAGACCAAGGTCTTTACCCTTGTAGGACTGGTGGCTCACTACCTCAGTTTCTTTTAGGGAGCGCGCAATGGTACTAAGCCTGGGCCCAAGAGATTATTATTTTAAAGTATAAAAGTATAAGTTTTGAACAAGTGAAATAAGTTTCACATAAGTTTAAAGATCAGCAAGTTTAGTTTTCTTTTATGCTAGCATGTTGTTTTGATTTTTCTTACTGTTATTTGCTATTAGTTGAGCAGCTTTACATGTTTAGCATTTCAGTATGTTGATTCCATTGTATTAGATAAGCATGAGTAGTGTTTCTTCTAAAAGTATTCAGTTCTTAGATTTCTTCCTGTTCATATGCATATCCGAGTTTTTGTGAGTTAGATAGCGCTTACTAAGTATTCTGCTTATAGTTGCATTTTCCTCTTACTGCAGATAAAGGAAAGGAAAAGTTATAGCGAAGGAAGGCGACAAGGAGGTGTGGATGGATGTGTGATGTCTGGACTATGGAAGCCTTGGGATTTAGTTTAAAAATTCATTAAGATTTTGTATTCAGAATGTTGGAACTATTCTTTCATGTTGTTGGATTTTCTTATCGAATATTTTATGTTTTAGAATTCTTCCTTCTATATGCTATGCACATTAGTTCCGCTAATTGAGTTGTATCACTGTTGCATGCATATACTGATTGATATATTTTTGTTGTGAACATATGCTTGAGTAGAATGACAAGATGAGTTAATTATGTTTCAGTTGTTACTAAATTGCATATTTCGAGTTTGTAAAGAGTTATAAGTATAACTATCAACATGTGAGCAAGATTAGTTAAGAAAAGTTAATAGTACAGTAACGTCCCGCTCCCACAAACTAGTAGAGTAGAGGGTAGGGTGTTACAAATTCAAAATTCAAACTCATTCAAAATTCAAACTTATATTTTAAAATCTCAAATTTTGTATTTTTGAAATCCAAATTTAACTTAAATTATTTTTGAAATATACTTTAATATCATAAATGTGTCAAAGTTAAAGATAAAATTAACTTAACTTAACTCCGTCTCACACACACTCATAAGCTGAACATATTTGATAATATAGAATGAATGAGATGGAAAATGAGGAAAATGAATAATAACTTTTATGTTCTTCTTATTTTACATTCTTGGACTCTAGGATACCCTAAAAAGCACTTATTTTTGGCATTAGTTAAGGGGGAGTGAAAGGAAGGTTAAGGCATTAATTCTTTTTGTTGAAACATTGTTTTTCAAGATTTCAAAGTTAATTTTGTAGATCTTTAAAAAGTTCAATTTTTTTATTGTTTAACTATTTTTGTATCTAAAAAAATAAGTTTTTATCAAAATAAATTCTATGCTTTTATCACAGTCATTTTAAACCCTAGTTTTTATTAAAATCTCTTTTCAAAAAGCTAAATATTTGATAAAGTATTTTAGCTAAGTATTTTTACTAGAAAATATTTTTCAAAACTAAAAGTTTATCAAAATCCTTTTAAAAGCTAAATTTTCATCAAAATGTTTTGAACACTATGTACTTGACAAAAGTTTTTTAAAAAGAATTTAGCTAAAGTTTTTTTGGAAAACCCTAAGTCACTTTCAAAGCTTAAAAATTAGCTAAGTTTTTTCCTTCTTCTTAATTAAAGATTCTTTTTCCCTCTCTTAGTAATTTTTTTTTTCTTTTTGATATATGTCAAAGGGGGGGAGAGAGGTTAAAGTTAAGTTAAACATAATCTTTATGAAAGATGGAGCATAAATTTTTATGAAAGGGGGAGCATAAATTTTTTTTTCTTTTTTCAAATTATTATTCCTTTAATTATTATTATATTTTACTTAACTTTGAACCAAGATGTCATAATCAAAAAGGGGGAGATTGTTGGTGCAGGGAGCACCAAATGATCGAATCTAATTTTTGATTATGACAAAGGGTCCAAAGTTAAGATGTCTTGTTATCTAACAAGTATTGAACCAAGTGTGCAGGAAAGTCCTAAGTGTACTTAGGCAAAATTCCTAGTGATTCTAGGCAGGTGGAAAAGTCTAGGGGGGAGTAACCCTAGGTCCTAGGGGGTAATAACCCTAGGTTATGAAAAACCTTAGGGAGAGGTAATCATAGGTCCTAGGGGTGGTAACCCTAGGTGGAAAGTCTTGGTGGGTCGAGCACTTTGGGTAAAATTGTAACGACCCGTCCCTTGGGCCTCTTGGGCTGCCCTTGCGGCGGCCCACTGGCGGCCCCTTATGTCGTCGGCCCATTTGGCGACCTCTAATGTCGTCGACCGACGATCCTTGGTCATGCCGTTACTCACTAGGACTTTCCACCCCTGGCCAGTGGATTTTTGCCTCCCCCAGGATTCGAACTCTAGACCTCCAGACTTAAGTACTAGAGTTTATGAATACTGGTAGCCAAGTGAACGGCGTTCACTTGGCTACCAGGATTCATTAACTCTAGTACTTAAGCCTGGAGGTCTAGAGTTCGAATCCTGGAGGAGGCAAAAATCCACTGGCCAGGGGTGGAAAGTCCTAGTGAGTAACGGCACGACCAAGGGTCGTCGGTCGACGACATTAGAGGTCACCAAATGGGCCGACGACATAAGGGGCTGCCAGTGGGTCGCCGCAAGGGCCGCCCAAGAGGCCAAAAGAGCGGGTCATTACAATAAAAAGGCGTAAAACTCACTAGGACTTATTTCATTTAACCCAAAACTTAATTTTAACTTAATACACTTAAATCTAAGGTTATTAATGATTAATCAAACTTAAGTAATTAATCATAATAAGGTGTAAATAATATATTTGATGAATATTTATGAATAGTAAATTCCCTAGACACTAAGATAGAAATTCTTGTTGCTAACAAAGATAACTAGAAGGTGCTAGGTTAAGGGGGAGCAAGGGCCTTAAAAGTGTGTTGCACAATTTAATATGTCCAAACCCTAGTACAATTTAAGGGGAAGTGTTAACTCAAGGGGAAGTGTTAACTTAAGGGTAAGAAAGAATTCAAATATTTTATAAAAAAATCAATTTATTCTGAAATTATTTTACTTTGAACAACATACCTTTAAAACCTAGAAAATTATTTTAAATTTATATTTTTAAAAGTATTTTGAAAACATTTATAACCTAAAATTCTTTTTAATATTTACTAAACTTTTCTTTTAATTGTTTAATACAAATATCCGGTTCAGGGGAGGATTTATTTAAACAATTTAAAAATAATTTAATTTCTTTTCTTTCAAAATCCTTCTTACTTTGAAAATCTTTCTTTGTTTCTTTTAGTACTTCAAAATTTAACCTTAAAACATTATGTCTTTAAAAGTACTTAAAAAATGTTTCTTAGAAAAGCACCTTAAAATTAATTTTAGAAATATTTATTTAACTTTACAAATATATTTTTTTTTTAGTATCCCTTAGAAATTTGTATAAAAATTTACTTATAAATTGTGAAATTTATTTTAAAAATTATTTAAAACCTATTTGGAAGTTTCCTTGAAAATATTCTGGAAAATATTTTAGAGAAATAGCTTGAAAAGTCATTTCCTTTGACATCTTTGAAAAATTTCATTCAAATGTTTTAAAAATCATTTTGAAAAGCAGCTTTACCATATTTTGAAAAGTTATTACTTTTAAAATATTTGAAAATCTTACTTGCAAAATTTCTCAAAATATTTATACCTCCCTCAAATGAACCTGAACTCTTGTTTTGTTACAAAGTTATTTAAAATAATTAGTATTCAAAATTCTTTACATTGCCATAATTCTTTGAAACTTGCTTGAAGATCTCAACTTGCACTATTTTCTTACTTATTTTTTATGCATTATGCCTTTATTTTTTTATGTATTCCAAAAGGGGAGGATAGTGGGTTAAGATAGAAAATTGAACTCACTTTTGCTCTGGTATATAGTGGGTTGAGTTAGAAAATTGAACTCACTTTTAAAACACTTTAAAAATATTTTATACTTTATTGCTTTATTATATTTTTTCTAACTTTAATCCAGGTTATCATTACATCAAAAAGGGGAAGATTGTTTATGCATATTGCACTAATAGTCTGGTTTTGATGTATTACAAATAGGTTAAAGTTAGATGGTTGTTTATCTAACGCTTCTACTAAGTGTGTAGGAGTTGATTAGTCTGAAGAACCTGACACCAGGCTAAAATCTAACTAGGTCCTCGGGGCCCAATAGCTGGTGGGAAATCCAGCTAGGTCCGCAGGGTCTGATAGCCTGTGCGAAGTTCAGATAGGTCTGCGGGGTCTGATATCTGGCGGGAAGTCCGGTTGCGTCCGTGGGACCTAACAATAGCCCAAAGTCCAGTTAGATCTGCGGATCTGATAACTGGCGGGAAGACCTAGTGGGTCAGAGGCAAGTCGAGTGACTGCAAGTGGTAAGTAAAGCTAAGCAACTAGAGGAGAGATCTAGTAAGGACGTGTTTCCCGTTGAGGGAACTGTAGGCATCGGTTCAACTTAGGTTCATTTGGGAAACTTAAGCTGAGACCTTGACTAAATCTTAGTCTTGGGGAGATAGGATCTAATTACTACTTATAATCTATTATGTTGTGCTAACTCTGTTTTGCAGGGTAAAATATATTTTTTGATTGCCTGGACTAACCTTTTCTTGTAGGTGGAAAGGCTAATGTCACGCCCCAGAGGAGTCCCTGTCCGAAGAAATTTCGGCAGCATCTCCCTTGTACGAGTGACAATCTGAAGCATTACTACATACAGAATATACATCAACCACACTCGGCTGGAATATATATACTATAGAAAATGGAAACAACACAACCACGCAGTTAATATACTCAGCCTAGTCGGCAGGACAAAAACAAAATAAGCGCAGCGGAAAGAAAATGAAGAGAAAACCCACAAATTTACAAAGTTATCAAAACATCACAAATACCAAGTCCACACCACAAGCATCAAAACCTAGTTCTCACTACACCAAATCCAACGAATACGAAATGCAAGTAAAGAGAAACAGAACCAAAATCAATTTTCGAATATGACGCGGGACCCAGGATTGGTAGCCGGCATCTCTCCAAGCATCCATGACTCATCTATCTATTACCTGGCGAAAAGAAACAAATTTGCGAGGTGGTGAGTATTGGAACTCAGCGGGTATAGAAAAGATAGTGCATGAACATAGTCAACAAATAGAGAATTCCCAAAAGAAATACAATCTCATAAGAGAAGTAGCATATACAAAATGAAACCATAATCAATGCTCATACCTGGAACCATATCCTAGGCTAGATATAGAAGGTCAAGAATGGTACTAATCTGCTACAATACTGCTCGTAACTACGGAGGTAATGTGTAAGACATATAGACATTTTAAATAAATAAACCAAGGTTTAACCGCCTACAACGAGAGCATATCTCAACATAAGACGGCATACCAGCATACGTGAACAACCGCAAGAAACAACGGCAGCATAAATATACCACATCAGCATAAGTAAGCAATAATAACATAAGTAAACAGCAGCAGCCAAAGCAGGCATAATAACAGCGTATGCACGGATGGTCACCCCGCCCACCTCTCTGCACCATGACCCCTGTATGGTCGAGAGGCCGGATCAATGACAACTGTACCACCCAAAGGCCGCCACTCCCACGAGTGACCGGATGGACAGGTGCTGAGTAGCTAACTAGCTACACAGCGAAGGGGGTCCCTACTGCTCGTACTCCAGTTACCACTCACACGAGTGGCCGAGTGCGGCGCGACAGGACAAGCGGCATCAACTCCAGCTACCACTCTCTCGAGTGGCCGAGGATGCGGCATGCATGGAATGACATGATGCGAACAATGCAACAGTCATCATATATCTATAAGCAGAAACGGGTATGCTACATGAAGCCAGCATGCTCAATATCGTACATAAATAAGCAACAGTCAAAGCATACAAACATGGTATCTAGTATCTGCTACCGATCATGGACAACAAAAGAGACTGTATAGATATGGAAACGAATTTCTCAAAGATTGCGTGGAAGTATCAAGCGCAGGAAAAATAAGAGTGGAGTCAAGGTAAAAGCAGTTTCTATCCAAAAATAGCTCATGCACTAAGTTCAAAGAACTAAAGAGACAAAGTAAGAAGTACCCGCCTTTTTCTGTTGATCGTGCTAAACTAGCTCACGTCAAAGTGCTCGACTCGAATCAACGTCCTGTAAATCACATGATATACAATTTAGCTAATTCCATAAACAACATCTAGCTAAATCCAAACCTAACTTAGGTTTCTTAAGAAAACATTGTAGACACATCCACCTAACCACACTAAATCCTATCCCTTTGAATCTGTCCAGAACTTCACAGCCAACACTAGTGGTAAAACACAATGACAACCATTTTAGAACGCTTCAATTCTGTCTAAAATTGCTCTAATTCTATCTAGAATTACCACAGCTAGAACATAAAGAAATAAACACAACGATAAATCATTTAAACGCAACAATTGTATCTAGAAATACCTCAACCAACACCAGAATCATAAGCACAATTATACAAACTCGTTTCACCTTCTACTCCATGTATAATTTGTAAGGGATCGGTGGCCGGCTAGAAGGGGGGTTGGATAGCTAGGTCACCCCCAACTTCGATTTCTTCTCTACACGGTTAGTTTGCGCAAGCGGAAATGAAACTAAAACAAGAAAGCAATGAGTAAGAACACAAACGCTAACACGATTCTTTTACGTGGTTCGGAGATTGCTTGCTCCTACTCCACGGCGTGTCCTTGAGGTGGACGAGCCCTTGATCCTTCGGTGGATCAGTCCCCGGCAATCTCCGGCTAGAGCTTTCTCCTTCTCGGTGGAGCAAACCTCTCACAAAGGATCTCTTCCTCTTTACAATGATGAACTTAGGTTTAGGAGGAAGAGAGTAGGCTTGGAAGCTTTTGGGCAATGACAAGGAGTTATTCAATAAGCATGAGTAACCTCCTTCAAGCCCCAAAGCTTCCCTTAAATAAGAGGAGAGAGTTGATCATCATATCAACTCATCTCGGCATCAGTCGACTGCTAAAACATGCAGTCGACTGGTGTTACCGTTGGAGGTAGCCAACGGCTACTTTCCAGCACCAACGGTTATATACCAGTCGACTGATAGAACTAGCAGTCGACTGGTACAGTCGACTGCTAAAACTTGCAGTCGACTGATCTACACCAACTGAACGAACAGAACCATTCTGTTCGCGCCCAGTCGACTGCTCAGTCGACTGCACCAGTCGACTGCTAAAACATGCAGTCGACTGGACTGTACTTTGTTACACACTCACACTCATCCTCTCCAGAGTTTCCTTTGAAGTCCTCTTCTTTGGCCTTCGTCCCTCAGATGCACCCGAGCCCGCGGCTCCTCTCCGTGCCATCCTTCACGTTGCCTTGAAGTCCACTTCCTTCGGCTCTATTCCGTTGCTCCTCATCCGGCGGTTCCTCGGATGCCTTCCACACCATCCTTCACCGACTCAAGGATCCGAGCACTAGGATAATCTTCCCAAGCTCAGTTACACCAAGCTCCTCATGTGTTGTTTCAGCAAGTCCTGCAAGACTCAAACACACATATCAAACACATATGAAAGCCTAACTTAAACTCTTTGACACACACATCAAAACTATGATCGTACCGATCAAACCTAGGTCGATTGCACCAACAATCTCCCCCTTTTTGATGTGTGGCAATATGTTTAAGTTAGGCATAAATATCAACATGAAAATTAGAAGCAATATGTAAACATGAAGCATAATACCCAAGCTCCCCCTTAACATATGCTCTCAACCATAATTTTCAAGTTTTGCACATAGTTAGGTTTTTAACTTAAACCTTTGTATTTCTCCCCCTTTGACACCATCAAAAATTGTACCAAACATGTATACATACTATGGTATCAATATGGATTTAAAAATACCCAAAACCAGCTCTTGAAAGTGCTGGAAAACAGCTACCAGTCGACTGCTATCTGTCGCAGTCGACTGGCACAAACCAACCCGAATTTCAGCATTTTTCAGCCAACTTCAGAAATGCATAGAAAATTCTAGAAAATTTGAAAAATCATGAAATTTTGAACACATATTTCTTATAATGTTCTTTAACAAGGAAAAATATGTTTTCATGAAAATTCATCATATTTTTGAAGTTTTGATAAAAACTCAAACACTTTAAAAATCAATCAAGTTTGTATCAATTTGAAACCTTGTTTTGCAATCATATGTTTCAAAATAGCTAAACCACAGCAAATAAAACATAGAATTGTTTTCAAAACATTTGAAATGTCCAACTATGATCTATGGGCAAGATGTCCATTAATTAAACATTTGCTTTCCCCATAGTTGGTCTATGATTACTAAAAATTGATACATTTCATAACTCATCAAAATGTCATAAGCATATGTGAATTATTTGTATCATCCTAGTATCTCACATTTATTGTTAGAAAATAATGCAAGTCATTGTGAGATAAAGGTAATCTCTACTTAGCCCTTTTTATCATGAATTTCTATCAAGGCTAAGTACTCCCCCTTAAGGTCTCAAGTCAACCAAAAAAATTGGAATTATGATTTCCATGGTTGACTTGACCTAAAATCCTCTAACCCTTGAGGATTGATTTTGGCACCCAATAGAAGTTCTCTCTAATTGGGTTGACCAAGTACTCCTTAGGGATCCATTTCCTATCTATGGTCTTTGTCTTTGATTTCCCCCTAGCAAGTAGACAATGATAAGTCTTTTCATTATTGGGTTCATTGTATCCTAGCCCATTTTTCTTAAAACTTGCCCTTTGGCTCCCAATAATCATGTTTAAGGTATTTGAGCCAATTTCAAATTTTCTAAGGGCTATGGTGAGGTATTCTACCTTTTCCCTTAATTTCCTATTTTCCTCTTCTAAACATGAATCATTTGAACTTGTAGAGGAAGCATGCAAATCATCATCCCTAATATTCATGGATTCTAATTTTTCTTTAAGCATGCAAATGTCATTTTTCAAGGATTTGTTCTTTCTTTTTGCCTTAAACAAATCATCATTTGTGCTTGAAATAATTTTAATTAAGACATGAGGAGGAAGATTATGTACCTCACTTACCGAGATGTCCGAATCCGATGTTTGACCTCCCCCTTCACTTGAGCTCCCCTCTTCATCTTCACTTGAGCTCTTACCCTCTTCATTTTCGGATGAGGTGGAGGCTATATCATCAATTCCCATTAGCGCAAAGTTGACTACATGGTGCTCTTCTTCCTCCGATGATGATGAAGGATCATCCCATGTTGCTTTTAGGTTTTGAGCCTTCTTCCCCTTTTCTTTTGTCTTCTTCTCCTCCCTCTTCTTCCCTTCCTTCTTCTTCAAGAGAGGACAATCATCTCTTATGTGTCCTTCTCCTTGACAATTATAGCAAATGATCTTCCTTGTCCTACTTTTGCTTCTAGTACTTTTCCTAGCACGAGATTTGTTAGAAGAAAAGATTTAAATGCCTTTCTCATCTTCCTTACCATATATGCCTCTTGATCGCTATCCATTGAGGCACTTGATTCTTCGGAGTCGGAAGATGGTGTTGATGAAGATTTCTTCTTCTTTCCCTTTCCCTTGTTTGCCACAAGGGCTACTCCTCTTGATCTATGAGCTTCTCCATCTAATCCTTCAACTCTTGTTTCATGAAGCTCCATTGTTGAGAAGAGTTCATCTAGAGAGGATTTCTCTAGGTCCTTTGATATGTAGTATGAATCTACAATGGAGCTCCAAGTTGTGGTTCTTGGGAAAGCATTTAGGGCTTTCATCATCATGTCTCGATTTGAAAGTGTCTCACCTACACTTGTTAGCCCATTAATAATTTCTTTAATTCTAGAATGTAAAATTGATACCTTTTCTCCTTTCTCAAGCTTGATATTGTTGAGTTGAGTTCGAAGGAGGTCTCTTTTTGCCAATTTTGCTTCCGATGTCCCTTCATGAAGCTCCACTAGCTTTTCCCACAAGTCTTTGGCACTTGTATAGTTTCCAATTCTTGTTATTTCTTGTTGTGGAAGAACATGTAGTAGGTGATGCATTGCCTTGGAATTTGCTAGATGCTCTTCTTTTTGTCTTTTTGTCCATCTTGTTATGTCGATTGTCTCATTCCGTTCATCCTTGGGTTCTTCAAAGCCACTTCTCATGATTAGCATAATGTCAAAATCGGTATTGAAAAATACCTCCATTTTCTTCTTCCACCATGAGAAGTCCCCTTCGAATTTTGGTGGATGAATGTTTGAGCCGGCCATTTTGATGAAGTGCTCTTCTCGGCGATTAGTCCGTTGAAGGGCGTCCTCGCTCTGATACCACTTGATTCTTCCTTTGCAGCTTTGACCTTTTGCCTTCAAGCCTACTTCCTTTGGCTCTCGTCCCTCGGATGCATTCAAGCCCGCGGCTCGTACCCAATGCCATCCTTCGCGTATGCCTCGAAGTCGCTTCCCTCGGCCCTTGTCCTCGCTGCCTTGTCCACGGTCCCTCGGATGCTCCATCCTTCACCGGACCCGAAGCCATCAACCTGAGTCATATGTGTATCCTGCAAACCTGCACAACTCAAATACACATATCAAACACATATGAAAGCCTAACTTAAACTCTTTGACACACACATCAAAACTATGATCGTACCGATCAAACCTAGGTCGATTGCACCAACATAATTTCCTCTGCAACCATCACACAAAGGCAAAAATACACATCCGGAAGCAACTACTATCTCAAAAATCGATCACACAAACCTTAAAGCCACCATGATTCGACCTCGAATCTGTACTCTGAAATTCTAGCACAAGAAAACCCAACGGCATTGAATCGAACCCCCCATTCACCAAATCAATCCAACATTAAATGAGTACCCAAAAGTAATGCAAACCCAAGTTCCAAATCCCAAAAATCCCAGATTTAGAACACAAAAAACCTCTCGCGATCGCTTAGGCTAAACACGAAACCGAAATCACATACCTAGCGGCTCTATCTGCCACTACTAGGGAAGATACTTGTCGCCTCAATAAGGGCACAGCTCGAAGAGAGGAGGCCGGCGGCTGCTGTGGTGGTGCTCGCGCGCGAGGAAGGGAGGTCGCCGGTTGCTGTTATCATTGGCTGTCTAGCCCGCGTGAGGGAGAGATTTGTCGGCGTCTGTTGTGGCTCGAGGGAGAAGAAATCGTCGGTTGTGTGGTGCTCGGGCATGGAGGCGCGGTCGGTGATCTAGGGCAGAGTCGCGTGAGCTGCGTCGGGCTTCGGCATGATCAGCGACTGTGGCTCGACAGCTGGGGTGCTCGCGTGAGGACAAGGGAGATCGGCGGCTAGGGTTCATCGCGACTGGCGGTGGCGCGGCGGATCGCGAGGTGATAACTCGGGGGAAGGAGTTCGGCGCGAGAAGAATTGGCCACGTGAGGGGTTTTTGAGGAGGAAGGGTTCGGCCAGGGAAAATTTATAACTTAGGGATCTTCCATCAAACTCTAGACCAATTCCTCAATCAATTCCCATCTTCGGGTATTCCAAACCGGCTTTTCTTAAACCCATTAATGCATCCCCTCTGATTAATTCATACGAGCTCCAATTAAATCTCAGAAAATTTCTAAAAATTCCTAAAAATTCTAATAAGATTATTTGTCTATTAAACCTTATTATTTTATTATTATTTGTTGTCGTATTTTACATTCTCCCCCACTAATAAAAATTTGGTCCCCAAATTTACTACTAACTCAGGAATCCTCATCTAAGGATAACAACCAAATACACACCCATATACCAGTCCATCATAGTGTCATGATCAAATCCTTAACCGAAAGGATGCTTCTGTGGGCTATGAACTCATCTTGCTTCCACTACGCCACTCTGATATTCTACCTTCACTTGTTGACACACAGAGAATCAGACTTCAAAGTTCACAATATCATCCTCTGCATTTTCCCTTTCCATAATTGATATATATACAGGGAACCTTAGACCTATGACAGAGTACGTCGGTCTCCTACTGATCAAGCTAATAAGAGTAAATCAATCCTCTACTAACCAAACCAACGCGAGTAAACTGATACTCTATACATCGGGTCCATAAAAATATCTAGGGCACTGTAAACCTAAGTAGCAATATCAAGGACTCCTCATGTCCGTACAACAAACATACCCAAACATAAGATCACTGGCACAAAATTTGTAATCTAACCTTCAACTAAAATCACCAACTCCACAAATATCAAGACATTATACTATTTAAGTTACTATCAACATCAAAGACTAAATAATAGACCATCAAGTCTAATATCCACTAATAGATCATCAAAAAAACAACATATCACCATATCTCATCTAACTAATGACTAACACAACACAAATCATACATGGTATAAACACATGGTACAAACCACTAAACAAATACACATGGTATAAACAACTACCCAAGTACTAATAATTATGTATGATAATAATTTACAAACATACCTCCTATAGATTGGAGATGTCCTGCCGCTGTCTGGTCCCAAAACTCAAAAGTCACATCGAGAAACCAACTTACAAAGGGAAAACAAAACAATCGGAACACCAAAAACCCTAAATCGAAACAAGATCGAAACTGCTCTGATACCACTAAATTGTCACGCCCCAAAGGAGTCCCTGTCCGAAGAAATTTCGGCAGCATCTCCCCTGTACGAGTGACAATCTGAAGCATTACTACATACAGAATATACATCAGCCACACTCGGCTGGAATATATATACTATAGAAAATGGAAACAACACAACCACGCAGTTAATATACTCAGCCTACTCGGCTGGACAAAAACAAAATAAGCGCAGCGGAAAGAAAACGAAGAGAAAACCCACAAATTTGTAAAGTTATCAAAACATCACAAATACCAAGTCCACACCACAAGCATCAAAACCTAGTTCTCACTACACCAAATCCAACGAATACGAAATGCAAGTAGTAAAGAGAAACAGAACCAAAATCAATTTTCGAATATGACGCGGGACCCAGGATTGGCAGCCGGCATCTCTCCAAGCATCCATGACTCATCTATCTGTTACCTGGCGAAAAGAAACAAATTTGCGAGGTGGTGAGTATTGGAACTCAGCGGGTATAGAAAAGATAGTGCATGAACATAGTCAACAAATAGAGAATGCCCAAAAGAAATACAGTCTCATAAGAGAAGTAGCATATACAAAATGAAACCATAATCAATGCTCATACCTGGAACCATATCCTAGGCTAGATATAGAAGGTCAAGAATGGTACTAATCTGCTACAATACTGCTAGTAACTACGGAGGTAATGTGTAAGACATATAGACATTTTAAATAAATAAACCAAGGTTTAACCGCCTACAACGAGAGCATATCTCAACATAAGACGGCATACCAGCATACGTGAACAACCGCAAGAAACAACGGCAGCATAAATATACCACATCAGCATAAGTAAGCAATAATAACATAAGTAAACAGCAGCTGCCAAAGTAGGCATAATAACAGCGTATGCACGGATGGTCACCCCGCCCACCTCTCTGCACCATGACCCCTGTATGGTCGAGAGGCCGGATCAATGACAACTGTACCACCCAAAGGCTGCCACTCCCACGAGTGACCGGATGGACAGGTGCTGAGTAGCTAACTAGCTACACAGCGAAGGGGGTCCCTGCTGCTCGTACTCCAGCTACCACTCACACGAGTGGCCGAGTGCGGCACGACAGGACAAGCGGCATCAACTCCAGCTACCACTCTCTCGAGTGGCCGAGGATGCGGCATGCATGGAATGACATGATGCGAACAATGCAACAGTCATCATATATCTATAAGCAGAAACGGGTATGCTACATGAAGCCAGCATGCTCAATATCGTACATAAATAAGCAACAGTCAAAGCATACAAACATGGTATCTAGTATCTGCTACCGATCATGGACAACAAAAGAGACTGTATAGATATGGAAACGAATTTCTCAAAGATTGCGTGGAAGTATCAAGCGCAGGAAAAATAAGAGTGGAGTCAAGGTAAAAGCAATTTCTATCCAAAAATAGCTCATGCACTAAGTTCAAAGAACTAAAGAGACAAAGTAAGAAGTACCCGCCTTTTTCTGTTGATCGTGCTAAACTAGCTCACGTCAAAGTGCTCGACTCGAATCAACGTCCTGTAAATCACATGATATACAATTTAGCTAATTCCATAAACAACATCTAGCTAAATCCAAACCTAACTTAGGTTTCTTAAGAAAACATTGTAGACACATCCACCTAACCACACTAAATCCTATCCCTTTGAATCTGTCCAGAACTTCACAGCCAACACTAGTGGTAAAACACAATGACAACCATTTTAGAACGCTTCAATTCTGTCTAGAATTGCCCCAATTCTGTCTAGAATTACCACAGCTAGAACATAAAGAAATAAACACAACGATAAATCATTTAAATGCAACAATTGTATCTAGAAATACCTCAACCAACACCAGAATCATAAGCACAATTATACAAACTCGTTTCACCTTCTACTCCATGTATAATTTCCTCTGCAACCATCACACAAAGGCAAAAATGTAACACCCCAAATTTCATGATTTAGAGTTCTAAAAGACCTTATTAAAATCTAGAAATACTTTAGAAAAATTCTAGAGATTTTTAGGAATTTATAGAGCATTTTTATGCAATTTTTGGAGTTCGTTTGGTATTTTTACCAAAAGGAAGAAGTTGGAAAAAATAAGGAGATTCGAACTCGAGACCTCGAACCAAACCTTAATCGGACGCAGCCAACCAACTCTGCCAGCGGTCATTGTTAATCAAATAAGGAAATAAATTTGTATTAAGCAGTATTTAGAAACGGAAATAAAATGAGATTAAAGGTTGCAGAAAAAGGGCCAAGCCGAGGTTTGAACCCACGAGCTGCGTGTTAAGCAGAACATGGCCAACCAACTGATCTGCGGTTGTTTTGTTATTAAGAAGGGAAGCGAATTTATTTAAGTTGTAATTGGAACATTTAAAATAAATTGGAGAAAAACGTGCGCGGCTGAGGGATTCGAAACCCAGACCTGTGACTTGGTCAAAACCGCAGCCAACCAACTCTTCCGCGAGTATTTCGTGAAAAGGTAAGGAGCGAAATAATCTTAAGCCATAACAGAATACCCTAGGTTATAAAAGGATAAGTTAGGAGAGGGATTAATTATTTTCTTTTCTCTCAAAATTTCTCCTCTCGCACTCGGCGACGGCGTCCGCGATTTCCTGTTCTCGGGCAAAGACGAAGCCGAGGCTAGGGCTTCGTCTCCGGCGGCCGGCGATCGTCTTCTTCCATGAGTTCTTCACCGATCCAAGCTCCTCTCGTAAAGGAGAACTCGAAGGCGCGAAGAAGACCGAGATTTCAAGCTCGCCGCAAGCCCTAGAAGCATTAGAAGTTCTTCTCTTCGGCTGTAAGTCCAAGGAACGCATGTAAGTCGCTTACTCACCTGCAGTAGGATAGTTCCGGATTTCGATTCCTTTTGGTATTCCCTTATTTGTTCGAGTTGTGCTGTGAAGCATGTTAGGGATTTGCCTGTGCCGTGAGTTTTCAAAGGAAGAATAGTTATATTTTGTTTTCCTTACCATGACATTGAGTATGAAGAATAGAGGATATGAGAATTGAAATGAGTTTTCATTTTGTTGCTTTCGGAATGTGCTTTACGGAACTTGCTAGTAGTTTCAGATTTGAATGCTCCTTTTGAGTGTCCTGTTGTAGCATTTCTAAAGGGGATTCGATTGTTTCTTTTAAATTTTCAGCTGTGCCAAATTTTCAGTTTGTAGTTTAGCAAGCCAGATTTCAGTTTGTACCTTGGTTGTTTCAATGGCTATGATCCGAATTCTAGTCATCAGATTGTGCTTAGGCTTGCTTCCATCCGAACCCTAGCTTTTAGTTGGTGATTAGTTTTTATAGCTTCAGTTTTCAAGTTTCTTATTTCCAGTTCAGCAGGTTATAATCTCTCTTTATTCTAGCACGTTGTTAGACTTTCCCTATGTGTTATTAGTTAAGCATGTGCAGTTTCCTTACTACTAGAATAGCATGAGTAGTATTGAATTATAATGTTTTCCTTGCTTTAGATTTTCTGTACAGCATTAGAACGGCTAGAAGTTTAAGAGTAATTAGTGTGCTTTGTTTTCTTTGCTTTCGGATTACACTGTACAGCTTTGGAATAGCTAGAGATTATTGAGTAGCATGCATTCCTTGCTCTCTTTATTTTAGTCCTGTTGTAGCAAGATTTAAGGTTTTTAGTTCTAACGAGTTTGAGATTTAGTTTAAACTTGTATGATATGCAGACTTTCGCAAGTATTGCTTGCAGATTTTAGATAAGCTTAGTATGCAGATTTGTTAAGCTTAGTATGCAAATTTAGATAAGCTTAATATGCAGATTTTTTGTTAAGCTTTGCATGCAGATTTATGTTATGTATACAGATTTTTGTTTAAGCATTTCAGTGTTAGAATTTGTTTAAACATTTCAGTTTTGTAAGAGACATTCTTTTATAAGAAAAGTATAAGAAAGATGAAGAAAAGTATAAGAAAGATAAAGAAAAGAAAGAAAAGGCCGAGGCCTTAAGTAGATCCCAAAGTCAAGACTTGAGGGATTTTTGGCACACAAGGTGCCTATTAAAATGCCGAGGCATTTAAAGAAGAAGTAATTAAGATTATAAGTATTTTACTTTTAAGAAGAGGCTAGTACCCAACATCCAAGAGCTTGTCGTTAAACAAATCCAGGTATCCAATTCCGAGGTCTTGGCCCTGGTAGACCGAGGTCTGCTCTTTTAGGATTGGTGGCTCGCTACCCCAACCTATTAGGGAACGCGCATAAGATGGTACTACGCCTGAGCCCAAGAAGAAGTTGATTATTATTTTGAAGTATTATAAGTATAAGTTTCTGAACAAGTAAAAGAAGTTTCACATAAGTATTAAATAATAAGTCTAAAAGCAAGTGAAATAAGATTCAGAAGATGTTTAGAATTCAGTAAGTTTAGCTTTCTTTATGCTAGCATGATTGTATAGCTTTGCTTTACATGTTTAGTCTTTTAGTATGTTTCTTTTACTAGTAGATGAGCATGAGTAGATTTCCTTTTGAGCATTCAGTTTTAGATTTCAGTATATCCTCATGCATATCGAGATTTTGTGAGTTAGATAGTGCTTACTAAGCAAATTTTGCTTATAGACTACACTTCCTCTTACTGCAGATACAGGAAAGGAAAAGATATAGAAAGGAAGGCGACAAGGTGGCGCGGATGGTGTGTGATGCCAGGACTATGGAAGCCTTGGGACTTAGTTTAAGAATTTATTAAGATTGTCATTTATTAAGAATGTATTAGATGAGTCATTTAGTTTTCCGCTGTTAGTTAATTGTATATTTATTTTGTTTCCGCTATTCATTACTTGCATGATTTGATTTCATTAAACTGCGTGGTGATGTTATTCCTTTTGTGTGTTTGATATGTGTTCCAGCCGCCTGTGGCTGTGTATATTATGTTATGTATGTCAGTTTAAGGTCACCGGTACAGGGGAGACTCTGTCGAAATTTTTCGGTAGGGTTTCCATGTGGTTTTTAATCACACCGGTTAAGTAGAGTTAATAGTTAAGTAACGGTCATCCTTAGAGAGTAATAGTAGTAAGAAGGGTGGTCGTTACAAAAAATACACATCCGGAAGCAACTACTATCTCAAAAATCGATCACACAACCTTAAAGCCACCATGACTCGACCTCGAATCTGTACTCTGAAATTCTAGCACAAGAAAACCCAACGGCATTGAATCGAACCCCCCATTCACCAAATCAATCCAACATTAAATGAGTACCCAAAAGAATAAAAACCAAAAGTAATGCAAATCCAAGTTCCAAATCCCAAAAATCCCAGATTTAGAACACAAAAAACCTCTCGCGATCGCTTAGGCTAAACACGAAACTGAAATCACATACCTAGCGGCTCTATCTGCCACTACTAGGGAAGATACTATTGGTGCGGTTAGCACTAACGATTTAACCCAGGTTTTGATGAATGATAAATCAGGTTAAGTTAGTTTGTTGTTGTCTGACACTTTGATCGAGTGTGCAGGAGAAGTCCAGACAGGTCGACGAGCTGACCGGATGTCTGGCACGAAGCCCAGCTAGGTCGACAGGCTGACCGGATAGCTGGCACGAAGTCCAAGCGGGTCGACGGGCTGACCGGACGCTTAGGCAAGAAGTCCAGCTAGGTCAACGGGCTGACCGGATAGCTGGCGAGAAGTCCAGACGGGTCGAAGGGCTGACCAGACGTCTGGCAGGTAAGTAAGGTAAGTCACTGGAGGGGAGTGACTGCGAGGACGCGTTCCCGGGAAGGGAACATTAGGCGTCGATCCGGCTTAGATCCATTTCGGATGTCTAAGTCGAGATCGTGACTAGATTCCGATCTCGGAAAGACGGAATCTAAGTCATACTCCTTTTTGCTAATTCATACTCACTTTGATTTTGCTAACAATCTGTGTTGCAGGGTAAATTTGCCTCCGGACTAACGTTTGTCTTGCAGGACGGATTCTGCGGGAAAACAGGGTCCGGGCGCCCGGGAGGCAAACTTCATCCAAACTCGCGCGTCGCCACGTGGAGCATCTCGGTTTGAGCAGCTACGTCACATTCCAGGCGCCCGGAGAAACATATAAAAGAAGCCCCAGGCAGGAGCTTCAGAATCAACCTTTCACATCTGAGAACTCTGAGATTACTCGCTCTGCTGCTCTGCGCTCCAACGACGCTCACAAAGCTCCGACGACACGATCCCGCTCTTTTAAATACCTTGTCTGTCGGTACAGCTTTGTTTTTCTTTTCATTAGCATCTTTTTGTACTTAAACTGTAATTATCCGAATTGTTAGTGAATTGCCCAACGAAAGTACTCAAGGAGTACGGGCCTTCGAGTAGGAGTCGTCACAGGCTCCGAACGAAGTAAAAAACCTTGTGTCTACTTTACTTTTCCGCTGCGCTTATACTCGATATTTTCGAATCGATATTCACCCCCCCTCTATCGAATCTAACGGTCCTACAAGTGGTATCAGAGCAGGTACCGCTCTGATTTGGTGCAACCACCAATCAGACCGGGGGTGAAATTTTTTTTCTTCTTTTTTTCCGGTCTTCAGTTTTACACTTAATTCCAAACTGGTTTATCATTTTTTTAATATATTTTTTTTGTTGCAATTAAATCTAAATTGGTGCAACACCAATCTAGATTTTTCTACTATTTTTTTTCTTCCCACACTACTAATCCAAGACCAAGTCTTGGGATATTTTTTTTTGGTTATTTACTTGTGCACAGGATGTCCCAACAAGAAGGCTTCAGCACAGTATGACCTCCACTCTTCAACGGGGACGATTTTCCGTACTGGAAGAAGCGCATGGAGGTTTACCTCAAAACAGACTTCGACCAGTGGATGAGCGTTACGAAACCCTACAAAATTCCAACAGACACCTCCGGGAATATACTGGATCCTGAAGACTGGACAGCAGATTTGAAGAAAAAGGCGTCAACAGAAAATAAAGCGATCAACACTCTACAGTGCGGACTAACAAGAGAAGAACTGAACAGAGTCGGTCCACATAAAAACACTAAAGAGCTATGGGGTAAATTGATCGAGCTACATGAGGGAACGAGCGACGCCAAGGTAACAAAATGAGACCTACTTTTAAATAAAAATTTTAATATAAAAATGCAGGAAGGTGAAACGGCGAATCAGCTTCACGCGAGGATCAAGGACATCCTCAACGGGCTTCATGCGATAGGTCACCAGATGGAAAATAGAGACTTAATAAGGTACGCAATAAATGCTTTTCCACGTAATAGTTTGTGGGCATCAATTGTAAATGCCTACAAAATTTCTAAAAATCTTTCTAAATTAAAATTAGACGAGCTTTTCTGTGAATTAGAATTACAAGAACAAACTAATGCTGGAGCCGAGAAAGGTATAGCTTTATTTGCAGGTTCCTTCAAAGAGAAGAAGAGCAAACCTGAATATGAAGAAGATTCCGACCAAGACTCCGAAGACGAAGAACACCTGGTGAACTTGGTAAGAAAAATGTTCACCAGGAGAAAAAGGAGCTTCAGCAAAAAGGACCTTCAAAAGATTAGTTCTCCCTCAGAACAAAAGAACGTGACCTGCTACGGCTGCAACAAAAAGGGACACTACAAGAACGAATGCCCAAAACTGAAGTTCGACAAACCAAAGCCAACCAAAAAGAAGGCCCTCAAAGCAACGTGGGACGACTCCTCGGACGAATCGGAGGAAGAAGAGCAGAAACATTAGAGCCACCTCGCACTGATGGCCCGCGAAGCTGAAACAAAAGACGAGTCGGAAGATGAAGACGGGTTTGAACCCGAAACAAGCCACGAGTCCGTACTCGTTTCCGAAGGCCCGGATGAGGTATATTTTAATTTAAACAAAAAAATTTTTAGAATTATTTTCTATTTAAATAGTAAATTAATTAAACTAGAAAATGAAAACAAATCACTTCTTGAGGAAAATCAAAACCTCAAGGAACAAATAAAAAATTCAAATCCAACTCAAGATCTAACACTTGAGAAGGAGAATTTATCATTAAAAAAATGAAATAAACAACTTAAAAGAGATGTTAGAAAAATTCACAACAAGATCAAAAAATCTAGATTTAATCCTAAATAATCAAAAAGCATGCTATAATAAAACCGGACTAGGATATAAGTCGAATTCAAATAAAACCTTCAAATCATTAATAACCCAATACAAATCAACCAATCTAGCTTGGGTTCCAAAAGCGTGCTTAACCACGCAAATAGGACTTAATCAATATTATATACCGAAAGAAAAAATACATTATATAAAATCGAATAAACCAAACCAAAATCCAAAATACAAACCTAAATCAAATTCAAAATTTAAACACTTTAAAAATCAACAAAATTATCACCAAGTTAACCATAACTATAAAAGCAATCGACACAAACCTAAAACCAAAATTTAAATTAATGGCCAATAATTCAGGGGGAGGCTCCAGAATAGCTGGCACCTCCAAAACTAACTTACCCGACAGGGTAACCAAAAATTAACTAACCCGGCAGGGTAATTAGGATTAGTTAAAAAGAGACCAAGTTTAACTTGAATCATGGTACTGGTAAAGTTTTTGGATGATAGTACGTTAGGGAAACTTGGGCATCGCATGTCTAGAAAGATATGGTTTCGATCTGGTGCATTTGGCCAAGTGGAACTGACCGAAGCTACCCTTAAATGAATCCTAACCAGTTAGACCAAGATTTAGTACTAAGCTCCGTGGAGAGGACTATTCGGAAAATCTCGAAAGGTTGGTTACTACTAATGACGTCCATGTGACTCACCAAGCTTAGAAGTTTATCCGAAGAATGCCTATTTGTGGAGACCAAAGCTAAATCTAAATCTAACACAAGTTAAACCAAAACTCCATAATTAAAAATCCAATTTCATCTCTCAAAATCATAGGATTCCCTGATTGATAATATAGATCGGGTGAGATGAATAAGGTTAAAATTTTAATTTTAAACTTAAAAATTAATTTAAAAATCTTAATTTTAAACTTAAAAATTAATTTCAAAATCTTAATTTTAAACTTAAAAATTAATTTCAAAATTTTAATTTTAACCTTAAAAATTAATTTCAAAATCTTAATTTTAAACTTAAAAATTAATTTCAAAATTTTAATTTTACACTTAAAAATTAATTTCAAAATTTTAATTTTAAAGTTAAAAATTAATTTCAAAATCTTAATTTTAAACTTAAAAATTAATTTCAAAATTTTAATTTTAAACTTAAAAATTAATTTCAAAATTTGAATTTTAAACTTAAAAATTAATTTCAAAATTTTAATTTTCTTAATTTTAAACTTAAAAATTAATTTCAAAATTTTAATTTTAAACTTTAAAATTAATTTCAAAATTTTAATTTTAAACTTAAAAATTAATTTCAAAATTTTAATTTTAAACTTAAAAATTAATTTCAAAATTTTAATTTTAAACTTAAAAATTAATTTCAAAATTTTAATTTTAAACTTAAAAATTAATTTCAAAATTTTAATTTTAAACTTAAAAATTAATTTCAAAATTTTAATTTTCTTAATTTTAAACTTAAAAATTAATTTCAAAATTCTAATTTTCTTAATTTTAAACTTAAAAATTAATTTCAAAATTTTAATTTTAAACTAAAAATTAATTTCAAAATCTTAATTTTAAACTTAAAAATTAATTTCAAAATCTTAATTTTAAACTTAAAAATTAATTTCAAAATTTTAATTTTAAACTTAAAAATTAATTTCAAAATTTTAATTTTAAACTTAAAAATTAATTTCAAAATCTTAATTTTAAACTTAAAATTTAATTTAAAAATCTTAATTTTAAACTTAAAAATTAATTTCAAAATTTTAATTTTAAACTTAAAAAATTAATTTCAAAATCTTAATTTTAAACCTAAAAAAAAAAAGGTCAAACACCAGGGGCGGGCGCCCCTGATATTTCCCTCCGGGGCGCCCGGAAGGGGTTCCGGGCGCCCCGCCCAAAATCAACCCCGGGTGCCCGGAAAGGCTCCGGGCGCCCGGAGCTCCCTATAAATAGGGGGCAGCAGGTGCCCCCAACACTTGCCACAAACTCCTTCACTTTTGCCAAGGTTCACTTCGAACCTCAGTGCGGTGAAGACGCTGTTGCGATTCAACCGAGGTCGTCAGATCTATATTTTGTCGATGGCTCCTCGGTAAATCTTCTTCCCCTATCTGAAAATTTATTAAAATTTGTCTTCTCATGTTTTCTTAGAATATTTTTTTAATATACAGTAGGAAATGAACAAATACTGGTGCTGGACCCTCTAATGCTAGCACTGACCCTAGGTTTCCCACAGATGAACTAAGGATTAAGTTTGAGTCAACTGTTTATAAGGCCATTAGGACTACCTGCATAGATAGATCGTTCTTTCTAGGTTCATGTCCCTCCGTTATAGAGGTTATAAACCACTATAACTTAAAAAACCTTGTCGAATGTACCAGTCCAGTAAACATAAGTCTGTGTGCTGAATTTTGCAATAACCTAGTGAAAGTAGACGATCTCACCTATACCACTAGGGCAGCGGGTACTGATATCACGTTTTTCTCTGCGCCTATCCGAGGTTGTTTAGAGTTACGTCCATCTACTTGTTCTTTTTTGTGCTATCCTCCCAGGGATCTACCATTCGGAGATCCCTACTCACATATTACTCTCGATACGATTTATTCGTATTTTTTTGGGGGAGAGCGAGATCCCACTGTGACCCAGTTTAGGTCGGTAGAACTTCGAGTCCAGGACTACGCTCTTTATAGAGTCTTAGTCTGTTGCATTTTACCACTGACTACTCAGGACATCGCTGTGATGCGCCCATTCCATTCATTTTTACTCTATTCCCTGAGTCATAGGTTAGACATTGACATCAGCCTACATATCTTCTCCACCATTATCTACTCGGCTGGATACGTGACTGATAGACGAGTCCACATGCCATTCTGTCACATTCTGATAGCCTATATGTCCTCGTTGCACATTGATGTCACTAGAGGAGACATTGCCTATATGACCGAGTTCGATGTTATAGCAGCTCGGAACTTCTCCCTAGCTGGTATCCACGTAGATAGGGATGACGGGACTATGTCTTGGCGGAGGGGGGCACAGCACCAGCCCGATCCAGACGCACAGGTGGACGAGTTCATGCTTGCACTGTTTCCAGAGGAAGCCGCACCAGCTCCACCACCGCCCCCAGAACGGGCACCACGTCACGCTCCCCGCATTCTAGCCGACCGTATGACCGGACTAGAGAGAGCCATGGCGAGTCTCCAGCAGGAGAACTCTGATTTTCATTGGGACATACGGCGAGAGGTTGCCGAGTTACGAGCTGCCGGGGAGACCCGACACACTGAGCTGATGGTGCTTCTCCGATCCTTGAGATCTGGACCACCCCCTTCATTATCTCAGTAGATTTAGTTATGACTCACTTCTGTAGCTACACTACCTGTAAAAGATTTTGGATCTATCTAGTGATATTTCATACTTGCATTGATTATGTTCTATCTTGGTAGCCTAGGAATTTTGAATTTCAGAAATATTTTCAAAGATGATTGTTTTTAACTCATAGGTTCAAACATGTGTCAGCTTTCAAAACTTTCCATTTTTAGATTTTAAAAATAGTTTTGGCCTTAGACTAGTTTTGAATCCTTAGAAAGCATGTACCCATAGGACTAGTTTTTGAGCATCTCACCAACACCTTAGGCTTACGTTGCTTGTGTTTGACAAACATAGAAAGGGGCGAGATGCATAGGCCAACTGTCTGGACTTAAGATGCTTATTTCAGTGCATCAGCATAAGTCTGGACGTTAAATATAAATCAGACAGTAATCAGATTAAGATCATCAGTCAAGTCAAACACTGACTGCTTATAATCACCTTAATCTGACTAACCAAGTGAAAGCTACTATCTTCTGATAGTTAGTTAGTACCTAATTGGTTAGACAACTGTTTAATTTTAAGTATCAAGTTCAGGGGGAGAAATTAATTAAAATTTTGTGTGTTTGAAAAATGCTTTTGTACATCTATTTTAAAACTAACTTATTTTTAAAACACCAGTTTTCAAAAAGTTAAATTTAACTAAGTTTAATCCCACCTAATTTTTAAAACCTGATTTTAAAAGTTGAATATTGCAAATTTAAACTTATTCAGTTTTGTAACATATGCTTGAAAATTTAACTTTCCAAACTTAGCTTTTATCAAATTAGCCTTAAAAATTTATTTTGGCAAAAATTTTACTTCTTGAAAAATTATTCTTACTTGTTTAATTTTTGCTTTGTTTTAAAAAAAAAATCAAATTTGAAAATTGGAATTTGAAAAGTAGAAATTACCTTTTGACAAGTAAATGTTACTTAAACTTGAAAAGTAAATTTAAAAAATCGGATTTGAAAAATTTTACACATTTGAAAAGTTAAACTTGATTAACTTTAAACCTATACTTTTTTGTCTCCCCCAAGTCAACTTGACTATTTTTTTAACTTGCTGTTAAAAATTGTACTTTTATCAGAATCTTTGAATTTTTGAACTAAACTTTTTATTACTCTACACTATGCTTGTTTACCCCTGCTTATTTTTTGATGAATGTCAAAGGGGGAGGGTTAGGTGGTTAAGTTAGCTAAACCAATTTGAAAATACAAACTAACTTTAAAACCACATAAATGCATGTTGATTCTTGCATATGTTTTCACTAACTTAACCAGGTTGTCATTCCATCAAAAAGGGGGAGATTGTTGGTGCGGTTAGCACTAACGATTTAACCCAGGTTTTGATGAATGACAAATCAGGTTAAGTTAGTTTGTTGTTGTCTGACACTTTGATCGAGTGTGCAGGAGAAGTCCAGACAGGTCGACGGGCTGACCGGATGTCTGGCACGAAGCCCAGCTAGGTCGACGGGCTGACCGGATAGCTGGCACGAAGTCCAAGCAGGTCAACGGGCTGACCGGACGCTTAGGTAAGAAGTCCAGCTAGGTCGACGGGCTGACCGGATAGCTGGCGAGAAGTCCAGACGGGTCGAAGGGCTGATCGGACGTCTGGCAGGTAAGTAAGGTAAGTCACTGGAAGGGAGTGACTGCGAGGACGCGTTCCCGAGAAGGGAACATTAGGCGTCGATCCGGCTTAGATCCATTTCGGATGTCTAAGTCGAGATCGTGACTAGATTCCGGTCTCGGAAAGACGGAATCTAAGTCATACTCCTTTTTGCTAATTCATACTCACTTTGATTTTGCTAACAATCTGTGTTGCAGGGTAAATTTGCCTCTGGACTAACGTTTGTCTTGCAGGACGGATTCTGCGGGAAAACAGGGTCCGGGCGCCCGGAAGGAATCCGGGCGCCCGGGAGGCAAACTTCATCCAAACTCGCGCGTCGCCACGTGGAGCATCTCGATTTGAGCAGCTACGTCACATTCCAGGCGCCCGGAAGGAATCCAGGCGCCCGGAGCAACATATAAAAGAAGCCCCAGGCAGGAGGTTCAGAATCAACCTTTCACATCTGAGAACTCTGAGATTACTCACTCTGCTGCTCTGCGCTCCAACGACGATCACAAAACTCCGACGAAACGATCCCGCTCTTTTAAATACCTTGTCTGTCGGTACAGCTTTGTTTTTCTTTTCATTAGCATCTTTTTGTACTTAAACTGTAATTATCCGAATTGCTAGTGAATTGCCCAACGAAAGTACTCAAGGAGTATGGGCCTTCGAGTAGGAATCGTCACAGGCTCCGAACGAAGTAAAAAACCTTGTGTCTACTTTACTTTTCCGCTGCGCTTATATTCGATATTTTCGAATCGATATTCACCCCCCCCCTCTATCGAATCTAACGGTCCTACAGATACTTGTCGCCTCAATAAGGGCACAGCTCGAAGAGAGGAGGCCGGCGGCTGCTGTGGTGGTGCTCGCGCGCGAGGAAGGGAGGTCGTCGGTTGCTGTTATCATTGGCTGTCTAGCCCGCGTGAGGGAGAGATTTGTCGGCGTCTGCTGTGGCTCGAGGGAGAAGAATTCGCCGGTTGTGTGGTGCTCGGGCATAGAGGCGCGGTCGGTGATCTAGGGCAGAGTCGCGTGAGCTGCGTTGGGCTTCGGCGTGATCAGCGACTGTGGCTCGACAGCTGGGGTGCTCGCGTGAGGACAAGGGAGATCGGCGGCTAGGGTTCATCGCGACCGACGGTGGCGCGGCGGATCGCGAGGTGATAACTCGGGGGAAGGAGTTCGGCGCGAGAAGAATTGGCCACGTGAGGGGTTTTTGAGGAGGAAGGGTTCGGCCGGGGAAAATTTATAACTTAGGGATCTTCCATTAAACCCTAGACCAATTCCTCAATCAATTCCCATCTTCGGATATTCCAAACCGGCTTTTCTTACACCCATTAATGCATCCCCTCTGATTAATTCATACGAGCTCCAATTAAATCCCAGAAAATTTCTAAAAATTTCTAAAAATTCTAATAAGATTATTTGTCTATTAAACCTTATTATTTAATTATTATTTGTTGCCGTATTTTACAGCTGAAGAAAAGGGGTCCGAGCGCCCGGAAGGAGTTCGGGCGCCTAGAAATGGTCTGGGCACCCATACCAGGCTCACTTTGGCAGGGATGTGGGCGCCCAGGCGGTCCAGGTGCTTGGACTCGGTCCAGGTGCTTGGACTCGGTCCAGGTGTCCGGACCTGAAAATTGATCCATAAACTGACGTGGAGCGCATCGATTGGCCGAGCCACATGGTACAGGAGCCCATAGGGGTTCTAGGCACCCAGAAAGGACATATTTAGAGGCCTTCAACCTGGATCTTCAAAACAACAACTGCAACAATTTTCTCTTCTGCTCCGTGCTCCGAAAAGGCTCCCGTAACGTTGTTACGCTCCATTGACAACCGGACTTCATCTTTAATTAATTTTTTATTATCAGTAATTTTTTATATATATAGTTCTTGTACTTGCAATTTGTAACCATTTTGAACTATTAGTGGATTTCTCAATGAAAGCACTAGCGGGTGCGGGCCTTGGATTAGGAGTCATCGAAGACTCTGAAGCAAGTAAAAACTTGGTCGTGTTAGGATTGCTTTTTATTCTTCCGCTGCATGCGTATCTTTTTTAAAATCAAATTTTCGACGATCGCTATTCACCCCCCTCTAGCATTCTTTCCGATCCTACATTGGACTAGTCGCTGGGGGAGCAATGAGTTAGAGGAAGAAGAAGACATTGAAGCTTGAAGTCCTAATTTAAAGGTCAAGAAATTATCATCTAAGGAGCTCAAGTTTAAAAATGGAGTGCCAAAATGGATTGCCAAAATGGATTTGGATATGATATTTGAGCACCTCCACCATTTGGAATTGGAAGCTTTGACCTTTAAAAATCAAGGGTTAAAAATTTCTTTATGATGGACATAGAGCAGTGGTTTGCTCTAATGGAGGGTTTTGAAGCTCTGAGAGATTCAAAGGGAAAGATTTTTAAGAAAAGAAATGGAATGAGGAGCAAATCAAGCGATATGAGGCAAATGAAAAAGTGACTAAATTATTGGTTAATTTATTATCGAGTACCATCTTGTGTAAAATTGGAGAATATCAAGGTACCAAGGAGCTATGGAGTAAGTTGACACAACTTCATGAAGATCTAATCTCGAGGCAAAGTAAAGCAAAATCCAAAGAAGGAATCTCTTTGGATCAAGAACAAGAGGTTTCAGAGGTTGAGAGATGCTCAACATCCAATAATGAAGTTGAAGAGCCATCCGCCTCAAGGATTTATGGGGAGTTAAGCTCATCGATTCTGGAACAAGAAGAAGTTTCTACTTTCGAATTAAATGAAGAGTTATGTGTCACCCCTACAAGAAAAGGTATAAAAATTTTAATTTGTAAAAATAAAAATCATATAATTTGCTTTGAGTGTAGGGAGAATGGATACTAAAAGAGCAACTGTCCAAAGTTGACCAAGAAAAAGGGCCAAGTGGAACCCAAGAGCAAGGAGAAGCTAAAGGAGGTCCGCCTCGTGGTATGTAAAGGTAAGGAGCACATTGTGTGATTCTCTTGCAATCAAAAGGGATATTACCGAAACCAATGTCCAAGGGGAAGAGGTCCAACCAAGAACAAAGGAGGAAGCTCAAGTCAAGGGGAGCTTCCAAGGGCAAGTCTAAGGTACTATTAGTTAATGATACTTATTTAAATTATGATAAAAAGCATGATAGAAATAAATTCTATCATTTTGTGATTTATCATAAAAATATAAAACATGAAAAACCTAGGGAAAATTATAAATCATTTAATGCTAGGACTATCATACCTAAGGATAGGAGGGTAGAAAATGGATTAGACAAGAAATCTAAGGAAATTAGATATGTGCCTAAACATAAGAATATCCAAGGCAATAAGGAAAAATCCAAATTTAAGGATTTAAGGATAGAAAATCCCTTAAAAAGACTTGATAAATTAGAAAAATCCCTTAAAAGAATGAAAAATTTGCTTAAGGGGTTAAAAGAACAAAACCTAGGTTTAGGACAGCTAGAGCCATCCAAGGGCAAGAAGGGTTTGAGATACAAACCAAAGTCTAAGGAAAATGTGGTCTCATACCATAGAGTTCTATATAGCTATAGAGTCAACCCCAGGTTTAGGAGTCAAGCCAAGATTACAAGGGAAGCTATCCCTAGAGTTGACCTTGAGGAGACTAGTGTGACCAAAGCTTCTAAAAAGCTTAGGAAGGTCACTAGAAAGGTCTCAAGGGAAGTTATCCCTAATAAATACCTAGAACACTCAAGGAGCACTAATAGATTTTGAGTTCCTAAGAGTGTGTTTTCTACATCTTAGATGAGTTTAGAGAGTGTTAATACTAATTGAAAGGGTAGTTAACCCAGCCTTGGTGAAGTTGGCACTTTGGGACATAAAAGTTGATTTTTGCTCTTTGAAAAAGTGAGAATGTGCCAATAAAATATTAACAATTGAGCTTGATCAAATTGACACAAATATGATAGAAGTCAAAGAAATGCCAAATTGGGCTTTTGACAAATTTCTTAAGGGAATAAGGGCAAACTTGGCTTATTTTGTTAGTTTAGTGATTAGTTAGTGATACTTAAATAGATAATCTAGGTATTTTATTTATGTTAAAATTATCATGATTGTGTGCCTTATCATATGCCATGACATCATTGCTTTTGCGTTCATATTATTATGAAAAATGTCACATGTCTCGTACACACTCATTTAGATATGATAGATTTTTTTAGAAATATGCATTTGATGTATGTCATAACCATTTTCATGTATTGTTTTAATTTCTAGAAATTAAAGGCAATGGTATAAATTGATATTCTAGGTTGGATGATCAAAATTTAAATGCCAAGTTAGATATACATGATCCTTAGATTTAAGAAAAAAACCCATTTTACATCTCACAAGACCAAAAGGCTTGACTTGTATGTGCTTTTGAGACACATTAGATACAAGTAAGATGTTAGGAGGAAGAACAAAATCCAAGATGTTGATTTAGTGCGTCTTTTTAGAGTTTTAGTATCATCAAAATAATAGATTATGTGTGTAACGACCCAATTTTCCCTATTTCAAGTTCTAAAAGTCCATAAAAATATTTGAAAATGCTTTTAAAATATTCTAGAGATTTTTAGGAATTTTTAGAGTATTTTTACGTAATTTTTGGAGGTCGTTTAGTATGTTTACAAAAAGAAAGAAGTTTTGACCAAAAATGTGGAAGTTGAGACTCGAACCCAAGACCTTCGGCCGAACTCGACTTAACCGAACGCAGCCAACCAACTGGGCTGCGCGTGATTTGTTAACCAAGTATGTAGCGAGATGTATTTAAGTTATTAGAAAGGGCAAAAATAAAACCTAGGTTATAAAGGGTTAAGTGTTTTTCCCGTGACCTAATCCCATCTCTTCTCCTTTCTTCCATCCCGTGCGTGCGTCGATTCTGCCGAGCGAAGGAAAAACGAAGCCAGCTTCGTCTCCGACGGCCGACCGAAGGGGATTTCCACGAACTCTTGCGGATCCGAGCTCTCCTCGTCAAGGAGAACACGCAGAAAGGAAGGAATCGCCGAGATCTTCACCTTCTCCGAACCCTAGAAGCTTTAGAGTTCTCTTCTCCGGTTGTAAGTCCAAGAACAGCGATGTGAGTTGCTACACACCTGCAGTAGGAGTAGTTCCGCGATTTTGCTTTCTTCATTTCCTTGCCGAGCATGAACAATCCTCCTTGTGGCATTGATTTAGAATTTTCTCTTGTTTGTTTTTGAAGTTCTGCCGTGAGGTTCAAAAGGGTACAAATGTCGTGAGTTTCATTAAGGAAATAAATGGGGAATTGTTAGGTTTTGGAAAACTTTGACCTTGCAGTGGAGATCTAATTCTATAAAGAAAGAGGTTGAATTAAATGACAAAAAAAAATGATCACATATATATATAGTTATATATAGTTCCACATGGTATAATTTCGGCAGAGTATTAAGAAGGGTGTTGTAGATTTGGTAGTTAGAAGCATACATGCCTATGCTTCCAGAGGATATGTTCTAGTATTTTTGTTCTATAACGAGAAGCACTGTACTTCGCATTTTTGTTCTAGAGTATTAGTTCTTTGGTATTTTAGTTCTTCGCTGTAGCATATTTGATTAACATGGGTTTTAGTTTCATTAAGGAAATTTTGCTTGCCTTCTTACTAATCAGTTGATAGCAATTTATCCTATTAGCAGCACGTTGGTATCCTTTTGGTTGTCTGCTGTGGTTTTCATGAAGCAATTAAAACCTTGAATTATTTCCTTACCAATCTGATAAAGCATAATTGGAAATTTTGGGTTGCTTTACAATAAGGGTTAAACTGTGAAGGTGTTATTTAAGGTTGTTTTAATTTTACAGCAAGATGAAGTTGATGCTTCATCTTTGGTTGTCAATGCTTTTCAAATTGTGCTAGAATAAATTAGATAGTTGTGGCATAATCAACAACCTAAATGTAGCATTCCAGTTTTAGTTACCCTTGGCCACCTTAGGCGCTTGAGCAGTTTTATTTGTGCTATTTAGAGGGCACGAACAACCTTTAATCTAAGTACATAGTATTAGTGTTCTTTGCTATTTTAACAAACATGATCAGCTCTGTTGTTAGCATTGCAGTTTTAGTTACTTTGTTACTTTAGCAAGCATGAACAGCTATTCTCTAAGTGTATGCATTTTTTTTTAAGAATGCAGATTTTTCTTTTTTGATTTATTTCTGCTGTAGCATGCCTAAAGATTTCAGATTTGTATTCCTTGGTTTTAAATCTGTTGTAGCATGTTGGAACAGGCTAGTATTTTACTTGAACAAGTATAAGAAAGATAAAGAAAAGAAAGGAAAAGGCCAAGGCCTTAAGTAGATCCCAAGGTCAAAACTTTAGGGATTTTGGCACACAAGGTGCTTATTAAAATGCCAAGGCATTTAAAGAAGAAGTAATTAAGATAATAAGTATTTTACTTTTAAGAAGAGGCTAGTACCCGACTTCCAAGGTTGTCGTTAAACAAATCCAGGTGTTCAATTCCAAGGTCTTGGCCCTGGTAGACCAAGGTCTGCTCTTTTAGGATTGGTGGCTCGCTACCCCAACCTATTAGGGAACGCGCATAAAATGGTACTATGCCTGGGCCCAAGAGAAGTTGATTATTATTTTTAAGTATTAAAAGTATAAGTTTTTGAACAAGTAAAATAAGTTTCACATTAGTACAAAAGTATTTAAAAATAAGTTTCACATAAGTATTAAAGAATAAGTCTTTAAGCAAGTGAAATAAGATACAGAAGTTGTTTAGAATTCAGTAAGTTAAGTTCTTTATACAAGCATGATAGTATAGACTTGCCTTACATGTTTAGCCTTTTAGTATGTTTCTTTACTGATAGAAGAGCATGAGTTAGCTTACTGTTATTTGCTATTTATGAGCATGATTAGCTATACATGTTTAGTATTTCAGTTAGTATGATTCCTTTATTGGTTTATGAGCATGATTAGCTATACATGTTTAGTATTTCGGTTAGTTTGATTCCTTTGCTATGTATGAGCATGAGTAGCTTTACATGTTAGCATTCAGTTTTAGCATGTTTTTATTTATATACATGCATATCGAGTTTTTGTGAGTAGATAGCGCTCACTAAGCTTTATGCTTATAGACTACATTTCCTCCTACTGCAGATAAAGGAAAGGAAAAGATTTAGCAAGGAAGGCGACAAGGTGGTGGTGATGAAGGTGTGTGATGGCTAGACTATGGAGAGATCAAGAGTTTGCTAAGGAGTTGTCAAAACTTACCTGTTTAGAGTTCCCTTTTTCTTTTCTCCTTAATGCTATGATGAAGTTGAGATTGTAATTGGGTCTATTCCGCACTTGTAGCTTGTTATGTCTTATCGTTGGAGTTCTATCTGTTTACTATTGCTAGAATAGTTTCCTTTTAGTTATTGTGAAGTATATATACCAGCCGCATGTGGCTGATGGTTTATTATTTGTTTGTATTGCTGATTTGGTCACCGGTACAGGGGAGATTCTGTCGAAATTTTTCGGTAGGAATTCCTCTAGGGTCGTGATAAATCTAAGTGTCGCCAATAATAGCATAAGTGACACTAGTGAGTAGAGTAGTAGTTAGGTAACGTTCACCCTCAGAGAGTAGTAGTGTAGAAGGTGGGTCGTTACAGTTGGTATCAGAGCAGTTCCCATTCTCCAGCATCACACACACATCAGCATCATCCTTGCTGTCTTCAAGTAAGAAAGTATTTAAGTTCTTTCTTTATTGCTTTCCTTTATTATTATTTGCAGTATAGAGTAATTGTTTATAAGTGCTTAAGTCAGATAAGAGTTTTTGCTGTTTTCTTTATTCATATACAAATATGTATGTTTAGAAAGGGTAGAGAAAATATCAAGTCTTCTTCCTTGCATAATTAGATGGCAAGAAGAGAACATCCTCGTACCGTTCATACTGAGAACCAAGATCAAGAGAACCAAAAGCTTAGAGCAACTTAGTCCAATCTCTCTAAAGTTGTTGCCCAACTTGAGAGACAAGTAGCAGAGTAGCAACAGGTGATTGCCAATCTGAGGGCCAATCAGAAGTCAGCTCCTCCCACTCCCCCAACCATTAATGTGGAGACCCCAGTGGTGACTGAAGTCCCATCAGTTGTCCTGGAAGTCACCACAGCACCTAGAAGACAAGAAGCATACCTCATCCAGTGGCTGAAGCCGAAACCAGAAAGCTTCTCAGGCATGACTGAGCCCTGGGATGCTCAGGCTTGGTTCAAGACACTTGAGAGCACAATGGAGCTTCTTGACTGGCCAGAAGTCGAGAAGGTTAAGTGCGCCTCTTTCAGCCTATCTGGAGATGCTCGTATGTGGTGGGAGCGAGTTAAGGGTAAGAGAGTAGTCAACAAGATGAGCTGGGTTGACTTCGAGATAGAGTTTTACGAAAAAGTCTTCCGTCAACGGATCACCAATAAATAGTATGAGGAGCTTATGGAGTTCAGACAAGGTGACCTACCAGTAGAAGAAGCAGTCAAAAGATTTAACAGGCTAGCTCACCTTTGCCTAGAGTTAGTAAGTACAGTGAAAGAATGAGTCAGACTGACGCTCCAAATGCTGAGACCAGAAATAGCACCTAATGTGAGTAGTGAAACTCACTGACCATAGATTGGTGAAGAGCTAGTCAGCAGGGCATTAGTGAGCACTATCTGAACAGCAACAAGGCACAACAAACGCAACACAAGCCAGTCAAGATAGAAGACAAGACAGTTGGGAAACAGAGACCCCAGTCAAGTAATCAGAACTGGAAGGACAAAGATAACAAGAAAGACCCAAGCAGGAAGATGTTCGGGTAGTATGTGAGTATCTAAAGGTATATCCAGAAGGGCTACCTGGACTATCTCCCAACAGAGAAGTGGAGTTTGAGATTGAATTGGTTCCTGGAACCGGTCCAATTTCAAAAGATCCATACCGCATGTCTCGAGCAGAGCTGAAAGAGTTACAAGAACAACTTCAGGAGCTACTTGACAAATGCTTCATCCGCCCTAGTCACTCACCTTGGGGAGCTCCTGTGTTATTTGTCAAGAAGAAGGATGGATCTATGCGGATGTGCATAGATTATAGGGCTCTGAATCAAGTGACCATCAAGAACAAGTATCCACTGCCCAGAATCAACGACTTATTTGATCAGTTGAGAGGGGCAATAGTGTTCTCCAAGATAGACCTGCGCTCTGGGTACCATCAGTTGAAAGTGAAGGAAAAGGATATACCCAGAACGGCTTTCAGGACCAGATACGGACACTACGAGTTTGTAGTCATGCCTTTTGGTGTGACTAATGCACCTGCAGTTTTCGTGGACCTGATGAACAGAGTGTTCAGAGAATACCTTGACAAATTTGTTAGTGTGTTCATCAACGACATTCTAATTTATTCCAGAACCCCAGAGGAGCATGACACACACTTAAGGATTGTACTGCAGACTCTTCAACAAAAGCAGCTTTACGCTAAATTCTCAAAGTGCGAGTTCTGGTTAGATCAGGTGGCATTTCTAGGTCACATAATTTCTAAAGAAGGCATCCAAGTGGATCCAGCCAAAATAGAAGCGGTCAACAACTGGAGAAGACCCAAGAACGCCAGGGAGATCAGAAGCTTCCTTGGTTTAGCTGGGTACTATAGAAAATTCGTGGAAGACTTTTCCAGAATAGCCTCTCCACTAACAGCCCTCACCAGGAAGAACAAGAAGTTTGAATGGTCAGATAAATGTGAGCAGAGTTTCCAAGAGTTGAAGAAGAGACTAACCAGTGCTCCTATTCTGACTGTTCCAGAGAGTGACAAGAGTTTTGACATCTACAGTGATGCTTCCAAGATGGGCTTAGGAGTTGTACTCATGCAAGAAGGAAAAGTTATAGCTTATGCTTCCAGACAACTCAAAGATTATGAAAAGAACTACACCACTCATGGTCTTGAGCTGGCAACTGTGGTTTTTGCACTAAAACTCTGGCGACATTATTTGTATGGAGTTCAGTGTAGAATCTTCACAGATCATCAAAGTCTTAAATACTTCTTCACTCAGAAGGACTTAAACATGAGACAGCGTAGGTGGCTAGAGTTGGTCAAAGATTATGACTGTGAAATCTTCTACCATCCAGGCAAAGCTAATAAAGTGGCAGATGCACTAAGCAGAAAATCTAGTGCATCCCTGATGTCTTTGTCATCATTAGCCCTACCACTGCAGAAGGAGTTGTCAGATTTTGGAATGGAAATTATTTATGGGCAACTCTCTGCATTGACCTTAGAGTCAACCCTGCTTGAGGATATACAGAGAAAGCAAAGTGAAGATTCAGATATCTAAAAGATCAAGCAAGGGATATCAGAAGAAGGAAATTCATAGTTTCGAGTATCAGTGTAACGACCCACCTTCCACTACTAGGCTGTAAGGCGAATCGCTACGGTTTTGCTGTGCTAAGCTGCGCGGAAAACTGATCTAATTTGAGTTTTTGCTAACTATCTGATTAATGTGAACTCTGACACTAACATTCCGGGTGTACCTTGGAGTTGTACACCTGCTAGGGGAGGTATTTACAACTGGTAACACCCTCTGGATCGATACGCAGACCGATCTGCTGATACTGGTACGATCACAAGACCCTGGGTCGGTCGGCTGTTCGATCCCGAAGCTACATCGCTTCTGTCCCCAGCTGGATCGGTCTACCGACCGATCCAGGAGTGTCCTGATCGGTCGGCTGACCGATCCAAGCACCTGGAAATCGGGGACTCGCTACTGTGTTGTACTGGATCGGTCGGCTGACCGATCCAGGAGGATATAGTAGCATACTGTATCTGGCTGGATCGGTCGGCTGACCGATCCAGTGACACAGCCAGGCCCTGATCGGTCGGGAGACCGATCAGAGTCTGATTTCACCCGGGGAACTCTGATTTCCAACACTTTGGCGTGCCAAAACCCCACATAACATCTACTAATGCATCATAAACTATTCTAACAACATGTAATAACATTTTAATGACATAAACTAGTAATCTAACTTAACATAGGGCATAGTTTAGGAATTCATGGCAACACACAACTAAAAGTGCCTAGAACATGAAAACCAAAACCAATAAATAAAATGCTAAAGTAAATGCTAAAGAGTCTAATGCTCAATTTGCTACGTCCCCTAAGGACCTTTGATTCCAGTTCCATACACACACATCCTCATCTGCATTGACCTCCAGCCTCCACTGCTAGTCCACTTTTCCTTTACCTTTATCTGCAGTATAAGAAAAGTAGTATCTGTAAGCTAACAAGCTTAGTAAGAAACCATCTACCTCACAAAAACATGCATTCGGTGCAATATGGTTTTTAAAGCATGCTATTTGAAAATATGCACTGAACTTGCTAAGACATGGTATACTGAAATCATAAAGCATAACACATAAGCATAGCATGAGCACTGAATCATATCGTAGCAAGCAATAAAACACTGAACTGAACATAAGCTAAACTAACTGAAACTAAATCTGTAACTGGAAACAAACTCAACTAGCATAATTGATTTTGAGTTTTGAAATCTAATACATAATAGGTGAAAATACTAAACTTGCTGTTGGGCCCGGCAACTGTACTTGCTGTGCGCGCATCCCTACTAGACCCGGGGTTGCAAGTCCCGAATTTAGCAGGGTTATCTAGGCTATCTGAACCTAGGGACGACTGTGGGAGTCCAACCCAATGGATATCTAATCGATGCATGCCACGAAAATAAAATCTTGATATCTATAGCTAAGCGATATAATCTTTGTTTCTAGGTTATCTGAACCTAGAGCTAGGTTATCTGAACCTAGAGGCGACTGTGGGAGCCCACCCATTGGACCGTAGTCCCATAAAACTGAACTAAACTAATGTTCTGGTTTAAATGCCTCTAATGCATTTAACTGAGCTATTAAACATAACTGAGGTGGTATTTAGCTACACTAACATTTTACCGAACACTTGGTGTGCTCCAACTCTCTCCTCTAATAGGGAGATCACCTCTAGGCACCCGACAACGTCTAGAATCTCCAACTAAAGGAGAACAACGTGTCTGGCCCGTCTAGAGGTGTTCAACTAGATCCCTAAATCCTCGAGGAGGGTTTAAACATACCCTATGTGCCGGAAAAACCTACATATAGCTAAAACTAATGCGTAGGAAACCAAACGGAGCTATTATACCGCAGGTGAGGGGTTTCTTACCTCTTGATCGTAATTTCTTATGATTCTATTCGCTAGAGTTCCGGTGGAGATGATCCTCTCGACGATCCGATCACGTCTTCGCGTTCCTCTCGCGGAGAAGAACCTCTTTCGTGTTGGAGTCGTCGCCGGAAGATGAACCTATGGACCCTTGCCTTGGTGTGCCGTGCGTGAGGAAGAGGAGAAGGAGGGAGAGGCGGCGGTGAGGTTTTGGAAGAGAAAAGTGGCGTGAGGTGAGGAGGTGCCGAACCAAAACTTAAACCAACCCAACTTAAGTTATTTAATTTATATTAAGTGGATACTAGGCCCAACTCAAATATAAATATAAATGTTTCCCTTCTCTTTCAGCACGGCCCTGCTGGGTTCAACTGGTTACTAACATTATCCCTTAAACCATAGGTCTCGGGTTCGATTCCCGCCTAGGCCGTTTTCGTTTATACTTATTTTTTCCCACTTCCGCTACTCGGAAAATTCCGGAAAAATATCTAAAAATTCCAGAAAAATCATAGAATATTTATAATGCAAGTTTGAGAATTCTCGGGCGTTACAATCCCCCATACCTTATAAAAAGTTCGTCCTCGAACTTAAAACAGTCCTGGTACTTACTCTCATGTCGGCTTCGTCTCCCAAGTTGCCTCTTCATGCACGTGTGTCGTGCCAAATGACTTTGACTAATGGTACTTCCTTGTTCCGCATAATTTCTTTACCGCTCGGTCTATTATCCGAATAGGCCGATCATAGCTGAGATCATCACGGACTGTACTAACCGGGGCTCAATCACAGGTGGCGTCGAATATGCTTCTTGACATGGAGACATGAAATCGTTGTGGACGGTGACATCTCTGAGGTAGCTCTAGCTCATATGCTACCTTGCCCACTCTCTTCGTGATAAGGTATGGTCCCACATATCCGGGAGCTAGCTTGCCCTTCTTCCCAAAACGCATGACTCCCTTCATGGGAGCTACTCGAGGAAAACTATCCCCAACTGAAAACTCTAGGGTCCGCGGTGTATCGGCATAGCTTTTCTGGCGCTGTGCTGTCTCTATCCTCTGCGAATCCGTGTATGGTGCTGTGGTATCGCCACTAGATCCTGTCTGAAGCTCTAGTTCCTACATTCACCACTCATACCAACAGTTGGTGATCGCACCTCCGCCCATAGAGTGCCTCATAAGGTGCCATGCCGATAGTGGCACGATAACTGTTGTTGTATGCAAATTCTGCTAAACTCGGATATTTGCACCAACTTCCTTGAAGTCTAGGGCTGCAGCTCGGAGTATATCTTGAGTACACGATTTACTCGCTCGTCGACCATCCGTCTGAGGATGGAAGGTCATCTTGAATTTCAATTTGGTGCCCAATGTTGACTACACACCAGAAGTGTGATGTGAATCGCATCTCTGTCTGAAATGATGGTTCGTGGGACTCCATGTGGTCGATGATCTCCCGGAGATACAACCGAGCTAGCTTCTCCATGGAGTAGGATATCTTGATAGCTAAAAGTGGGCTGATTTAGTCAACATGTCGACTATTACCCAGATGACATCAAAACCATTCGTGGTTGGTAGCCCCACTATGAAGTCCATCGAGATATCCTCCCACTTCCATTCGGAATCAGATAGTGCCGCAGAACTCCTCCTGTCGTGATGTTCCCTTGACCCTCGGCGGGTGAGGCGGATGCTAACATATCTGGCGATGTCTCGCTTCATCCCGGGCCACCAAACGTTTCTTTAGGTCTTGATACATTTGGTGGAGCCTGGATGCATCGCATAGGAGTCCTGTGAGCTTCATCTAAAATCTTCCTCGTTCCTCCCGATCTGGAACACAGAGTCTATCACCAAAATACAACACCCCGCTATCGGACACTCTGAATTCTCTACTTTCTAATTCTATTAGCCCTTGCTTGATTTTCTGAATTTCAGGGTCCTGATCCTGAGCTGACTGAATATCACCAAGCAAGGTAGACTCTAAGGTCATAGTAGAGAGCTGTCCGATGATGATTTCGAGACCAAAATCCGCGATCTCCTTCAGTAGGGGTGGTGACATGGCTGCTAGAGATAATAAGGTAGCGCAGGATTTCCTTCTAAGTGCATCTGCTACCCTATTGGCTTTCCCTGGGTGGTAGAGGATGTCTATGTCATAATCTTTGACTAGCTCTAGCCACCTGCGCTGTCGCATATTCAGATCCTTCTGAGTGAAGAAGTACTTCAGACTCTGATGATCTGTATACACTCTGCACTGAGCTCCATACAAGTAATGTCTCCAAATTTTGAGAGCGAACACTACTGCTGCAAGCTCAAGATCATGAGTAGGGTAGTTCTTCTCATAATCCTTGAGTTGTCTGGAGGCATAGGCGATTACCTTGCCATCTTGCATCAGCACTGCTCCTAATCCCAATTTAGAGGCGTCACTATATATATCGAAGCTGTCTGCATTTTCTGGCAGTGTCAGAATAGGTGCACTAGTCAATCTCCTCTTGAGTTCGCTGAAGCTGTTCTCGCAGTCCTCTGTCCACTGAAATTTCTTGTTCTTCCTGGTGAGAGCTGTCAGTGGGGAGGCTATCCTGGAGAAGTCCTCTACAAATTTTCTGTAATATCCTGCTAATCCCAGAAAGCTCCTGATCTCGCTGGCGTTCTTAGGTCTCCTCCAGTTACTTACTGCTTCTATCTTGCTGGGATCTACCATAATACCATCCTTTGAGATGACGTGACCCAGGAAGGACACATTTAGCCAAAACTCACATTTCGTGAACTTGGCGTATAGCTGGTTCTGCTGAAGGGTCTGCAATACTAGTTTCAGGTGCTCTGAGTGTTCTTCCTGAGTTCCTGAGTAGATAAGAATGTCATCGATAAACACAATAACAAACTTATCTAAATACTCCCTGAATACTCTGTTCATGAGATCCATGAATGTAGCTGGAGCATTGGTCACGCCAAAGGGCATGACTACGAACTCGTAATGTCCGTATCTGGTCCTGAATGCTGTCTTCGGTATATCACCCTCCTTGACCCTGACTTGGTGATATCCTGATCTGAGGTCAATCTTAGAGAACACTGCTGCTCCCTTTAACTGGTCGAACAGGTCATCTATTCTGGGAAGAGGATACCTGTTCTTGATCGTGACCTGATTCAGTGCTCTGTAGTCTATACATAGCCGCATGCTTCCATCCTTCTTCTTCACGAATAGCACAGGCGCTCCCCATGGTGAGTGACTAGGGCGTATGAAGCCCTTGTCAAGTAGCTCCTGTAGCTGCTCATGAAGTTCCTTCAGTTCTGCTGGAGCCATGCGGTAGGGCGCTTTGGAAATAGGATTGGTGCCGGGGAAGAGCTCTATCTCAAATTCAATCTCCCTGACTGGTGCTAGGCCTGGTAACTCTTCAGGGAAGACTGCTGGGTAGTCACATACAACTCGGACCTCTGCTAGCTGTTGGTCCTCGTCCTGGCTGGTATTGACTACATGTGCTAGGTACCCCGTACATCCCGAATCCATCAACTTCTGTGCCTTCATAGCTGAGAGAAATTTTCTGGCTTTTCTCCTTGGTTCTCCGATGTACTCGAACTGTGCTTCTGCTTCGGGTTGGAATACGACTTTCTGTTTACGGCACTCTATGGAAGCACCGTATTTGATCAGAAAGTCCATCCCAAGGATGAGCGTCGTAGTCGATCATTTCAGCAGGATCGATCACGGAAGAGTTCCCTGCTTCTATAATGACCGCTCGAGCGGTCGTGGATGCCATGACCTCTCCCGAAGGTAGTGCCGTCAAAACTGACCATCTCTGGGGGTATTTCTAATTTCTCGGAGAACACCGGCTATATATGAATGGGTTGCCCAGATTATCAGAATAGAAGTAGCACTATACTTGAAAATGCTAATCGACCGTGATGACTGCCGAGGCATTTGCTACGCCCTCTCTGGTGAGTGAGTAAATCCGCGCGTTCGCCATAGCGGAGGGGCTTCTAATCGGCCTTGGCCGATAAGTGGACCTTCTAGAGCGGCCTGCATCTGATGGCTGGCCTGCATACTGGATCTGCTGTGGATGAGGAAGACCGGTCTTGTTTGGACACTGCTTGGCCATGTGCCCTTCTTGTCCACATTCAAAGCATCCTCGTGTGCCCTTGCGACAGACTCGGGTGGAATTTCCCACAAGTGGCACACTTTGGATAACCGGGTCGCTTGCTAGATGGTCCTCCTTTTGAGTCACTCCACGATTTGCGCTTCTTTGGAGTTCCCTTTCCGCTAGAGCCGTGGCCTTGCTTTGTTGAGTGTGAGAGTTTCCTGGCCCTTGGACTCGAGGAGACTTGCTTCGCCGCTTCATGCCGCTCGTAATGCTCGTGGTCAAGGCACCGCTCACTAACTCCTCCGTGGTTTGTGGCCTATGTATGCCACCGGCCACGTTCATCGCTATTCTCGGCCTTAGCATCTTGAGCATCAACTGATCCGTTCCTTTTCCGTCGACTAGCTCGGGCATAGATGAGCCAACTGTTGAATTTCTTCACGGCTTCCTCAATCGAGAGGTTGCCCCGAAACTCGGTGAACTCGTCATAGTGGCGGTTTGTAACCCGCATATGAAAGAACTCCTCAAAGAATTCCTTCTCAAAGTCGGCCCATGTCATCCGGCTCACTGGGCGCCGTTCGATTCTTTCCCACCACATGCGTCCGAGGCATAAGGAGGCACACTTCACCTTCTCGTGTTCGGGCCAATCTAAGCTCCATCGTGCTCTCCGGTGTTTTGAACCATGCTTGTGCATCCCATGGTTCACTAGCGCTTGAGAAGTTCTCCGGCTCTCTGCCACTGGATCGGATAGGCTTCCTTTCTTGGCTCATCTGCTGGGGCTACTGGTGCTGTCTGGTGCTGTAGGCTGAGCTGGTGGAACCTCTAAGACTACCGGAGTCGTCAAATTCGGTTCCGGGGTGACTGTGGGGTGTTCTGCCGATTAGCCTTTAAGGTGGCTATCTCTGTTCTTTGCTCAAATGAGTCAGAATCGAGCCACTAGTCTTTGTAGAGGTGGAGGAGGCACCGAACCGCCCGCCTCTTCTTTGGGGCTCAGTAGCTAGTGCCCTTCTAGCTGGGCGTCCTCGTGCCATTCTAAAGACATAGAGAACATAGGTATAACTAACACTATCACAGTTATCTAACTACTGATATCATGTTTAAACTATCACATACCAACAAGCAGTAGGTATATAAACATGAACTGTAATAATAAACAAGAAGCATAAATAAAGTAGAGGTGTTCTTACTTGGAAGCTGCAGGTACAATGCTGATGTGTGTGTAGGAAGTATGGAACACTGCTCTGATACCACTCTGTAACGACCCACCTTCCACTACTAGGCTGTAAGGCGAATCGCTACGGTTTTGCTGTACTAAGCTGCGCGGAAAACTGATCTAATTTGAGTTTTTGCTAACTATCTGATTAATGTGAACTCTGACACTAACATTCCGGGTGTACCTTGGAGTTGTACACCTGCTAGGGGAGGTATTTACAACTGGTAACACCCTCCGGATCGATCCGCAGACCGATCTGCTGATACTGGTACGGCCACAAGACCCTGGGTCGGTCGGCTGTCCGATCCCGAAGCTACATCGCTTCTTTCCCCAGCTGGATCGGTCTACCGGCCGATCCAGGAGTGTCCTGATCGGTCGGCACGACCGATCCAGGTATGTCTGGATCGGTCGGCTGACCGATCCAGGCACCTGGAAATCGGGGACTCCTTTCCCACCACATGCGTGCGTCTCATGTTTAGTATTTTCACCTATTATGTATTAGATTTCAAAACTCAAAATCAATTATGCTAGTTGAGTTTGTTTCCAGTTACAGATTTAGTTTCAGTTAGTTTAGCTTATGTCCAGTTCAGTGTTTTATTGCTTGCTACGATATGATTCAGTGCTCATGTCATGCTTATGTGTTATGCTTTATGATTTCAGTATACCATGTCTTAGCAAGTTCAGTGCATATTTTCAAATAGCATGCTTTAAAAACCATATTGCACCGAATGCATGTTTTTGTGAGGTAGATGGTTTCTTACTAAGCTTGTTAGCTTACAAATACTACTTTTCTTATACTGCAGATAAAGGTAAAGGAAAAGTGGACTAGCAGTGGAGGCTGGAGGTCAATGCAGATGAGGATGTGTGTGTATGGAACTGGAATCAAATGTCCTTAGGGGACATAGCAAATTGAGCATTAGACTCTTTAGCATTTACTTTAGCATTTTATTTATTGGTTTTGGTTTTCATGTTCTAGGCACTTTTAGTTGTGTGTTGCCATGAATTCCTAAACTATGCCCTATGTTAAGTTAGATTACTAGTTTATGTCATTAAAATGTTATTACATGTTGTTAGAATAGTTTATGATGCATTAGTAGATGTTATGTGGGGTTTTGGCACGCCAAAGTGTTGGAAATCAGAGTTCCCCGGGTGAAATCAGACTCTGATCGGTCTCCCGACCGATCAGGGCCTGGCTGTGTCACTGGATCGGTCAGCCGACCGATCTAGATACCTGGATCGGTCAGCCGACCGATCCAGTACAACACAGTAGCGAGTCCCCGATTTCCAGGTGCCTGGATCGGTCAGCCGACCGATCAGGACACTCCTGGATCGGTCGGTAGACCGATCCAGCTGGGGACAGAAGCGATGTAGCTTCGGGATCGGACAGCCGACCGACCCAGGGTCTTGTGGTCGTACCAGTATCAGCAGATCGGTCTGCGGATCGATCCGGAGGGTGTTACCAGTTGTAAATACCTCCCCTAGCAGGTGTACAACTCCAAGGTACACCCGGAATGTTAGTGTCAGAGTTCACATTAATCAGATAGTTAGCAAAAACTCAAATTAGATCAGTTTTCCGCGCAGCTTAGCACAGCAAAACCGTAGCGATTCGCCTTACAGCCTAGTAGTGGAAGGTGGGTCGTTACAATCAGACAGTGGAATTCTTTATCAGGGGAGCCGCCTTTGTGTCCCCAATGATGAAGAGCTGAGAAAGAAAATTTTAGAAGAAGCTCATAGTACACCTTACTCCATGCATCCTGGTTCTACCAAGATGTATCAAGACGTGAAACAGAGATTCTGGTGGTCTGGACTCAAAAGAGATGTAGCTAAATATGTCAGTACCTGCCTGACATGTCAGAGGGTCAAAGTAGAACACCAGAGACCAGGAGAAGTTCTACAGCCTCTTCCTATACCAGAGTGGAAGTGGGAAGACATATACATGGACTTCATAACAGGTCTCCCAAGAACCACAAATGGATATGATGCGATATGGGTGATAGTGGACAGATTGACCAAGTCTGCTTATTTTCTAGCCATCAAGGTGTCCCACTCTATAGAACAGTTGGCACAGCTGTATGTTAAAGAGGTGATCAGACTTCACGGAGTTCCTAAATCTATTGTTTCTGATAGAGATGGGCGCTTCACCTCTCACTTTTGGGAGTGTGTTCAGACTGCACTAGGCACCAAACTCAAGTTCAGCACAGCCTTCCATCCTCAGACTGATGGACAGACAGAGCGAGTAAATCAGATTCTAGAAGATATGCTCAGAGCTTGTGCACTAGATTTTAAAGGAAGTTGGTGCAAGTATCTATGCTTAGCTGAATTTGCCTGTAACAATAGCTATCAGGCCACCATCAAGATGGCACCTTATGAGGCACTGTATGGCAGGAAGTGCAGATCACCCATTTGCTGGCAAGAAGCAGGAGAGAGAAAAGAAATGGAAGTAGAACTGGACATTCAGACAGAACTGATAGATGAGACTACTCAGGCTATCCAGAAGATCAGACAGAGGATTGAGACTGCCTAGAGTAGACAGAAGAGTTATGCTGACACACGCCGTAGGCCACTTGAATTCCAAGTAGGAGATTTAGTCTTTCTCAAGGTCGCTCCTATGAAGGGAGTGATGAGATTTGGCAAGAAGGGCAAATTAAGTCCTCGTTATGTAGGACCTTACCTGATCACAGAAAGGAATGGGAAAGTAGCTTACAAGCTGGACTTACCACAAGACATGTCAGTAATACATAATGTATTTCATGTCTCCATGCTAAAGAAGTGTCTTCACGACCCCAGCCAAGTGATTCAGCCTCAGACAGTACAGATCCAAGAGGATCTTAGCTATGAGAGCAGACCTACACAGATAGTGGACAGAGCAGTCAAGAGATTGAGAAACAAAGAAGTACCACTAGTGAAGGTCGTTTGGCAGAACCAGAAGCATGAGAAAATCACTTGGGAGCGGGAGGACAGTATGAGACAGAAGTATCCAGAGCTATTCTAAGTTCAAGGATGAACTTTTTATAAGGTATGGGGGATTGTAACGACCCAATTTTCCCTATTTCAAGTTTTAAAAGTCTATAAAAATATTTGGAAATGCTTTTAAAATATTCTAGAGATTTTTAAGAATTTTTAGAGTATTTTTACGTAATTTTTGGAGGTCGTTTAGTATGTTTACAAAAAGAAAAAAGTTTTCACCAAAAATGTGGAAGTTGAGACTCGAACCCAAGACCTTCGGCCGAACTCAACTTAACCGAACGCAGCCAACCAACTGGGCTGCGCGTGATTTGTTAACCAAGTATGTAGCGAGATGTATTTAAGTTATTATAAAGGGCAAAAATAAAACCTAGGTTATAAAGGGTTAAGTGTTTTTCCCGTGACCTAATCCCATCTCTTCTCCTTTCTTCCATCCCGTGCGTACGCCGATTCTGCCGAGCGAAGGAAAAACGAAGCCAGCTTCGTCTTCGACGGGCGGCCGAAGGGGATTTCCACGAACTCTTGCGGATCCGAGCTCTCCTCGTCAAGGAGAACACGCGGAAAGGAAGGAATCGCCGAGATCTTCACCTTCTCCGAACCCTAGAAGCTTTATAGTTCTCTTCTCCGGTTGTAAGTCCAAGAATAGCGATGTGAGTTGCTACTCACCTGCAGTAGGAGTAGTTCCGCGATTTTGCTTTCTTCATTTCCTTGCCGAGCATGAACAATCCTCCTTGTGGCATTGATTTAGAGTTTTCTCTTGTTTGTTTTTGAAGTTCTGCCTTGAGGTTCAAAAGGGTACAAATGCCGTGAGTTTCATTAAGGAAATAAAAGGGGAATTGTTAGGTTTTGGAAAACTTTGACCTTGCAGTGGAGATCTAATTCTATAAAGAAAGAGGTTGAATTAAATGACAAAAAAAAATGATCACATATATATATAGTTATATATAGTTCCACATGGTATAATTTCGGCAGAGTATTAAGAAGGGTGTTGTAGATCTGGTAGTTAGAAGCATACATGCCTATGCTTCCAGAGGATATGTTCTGGTATTTTTGTTCTATAACGAGAAGCACTGTACTTCGCATTTTTGTTCTAGAGTATTAGTTCTTTGGTATTTTAGTTCTTCGCTGTAGCATATTTGATTAACATGGGTTTTAGTTTCATTAAGGAAATTTTGCTTGCCTTCTTGCTAATCAATTGATAGCAATTTATCCTATTAGTAGCACGTTGGTATCCTTTTGGTTGTCTGCTGTGGTTTTCATGAAGCAATTAAAACCTTGAATTATTTCCTTACCAATCTGATAAAGCATAATTGGAAATTTTGGGTTGCTTTACAATAAGGGTTAAGCTGTGAAGGTGTTATTTAAGGTTGTTTTAATTTTACAGCAAGATGAAGTTGATGCTTCATCTTTGGTTGTCAATGCTTTTCAAATTGTGCTAGAATAAATTAGATAGTTGTGGCATAATCAACAACCTAAATGTAGCATTCCAGTTTTAGTTACCCTTGGCCACCTTAGGCGCTTGAGCAGTTTTATTTGTGCTATTTAGAGGGCACGAACAACCTTTAATCTAAGTACATAGTATTAGTGTTCTTTACTATTTTAACAAACATGATCAGCTCTGTTGTCAGCATTGCAGTTTTAGTTACTTCGTTACTTTAGCAAGCATGAACAGCTATTCTCTAAGTGTATGCAGTTTTTTTTTAAGAATGCAGATTTTTCTTCTTTGATTTATTTCTGCTGTAGCATGCCTAACGATTTCGGATTTGTATTCCTTGGTTTTAAATCTGTTGTAGCATGTTGGAATAGGGTAGTATTTTACTTGAACAAGTATAAGAAAGATAAAGAAAAGAAAGGAAAAGGCCAAGGTCTTAGTAGATCCCAAGGTCAAGACTTTAGGGATTTTGGCACACAAGGTGCTTATTAAAATGTCAAGGCATTTAGAAAAGAAGTAATTAAGATAATAAGTATTTTACTTTTAAGAAGAGGCTAGTACCCAACTTCCAAGGTTGTCGTTAAACAAATCCAGGTGTTCAATTCCAAGGTCTTGGCCCTGGTAGACCAAGGTCTGCTCTTTTAGGATTGGTGGCTCGCTACCCCAACCTATTAGGGAACGCGCATAAAATGGTACTATGCCTGGGCCCAAGAGAAGTTGATTACTATTTTTAAGTATTAAAAATATAAGTTTTTGAACAAGTAAAATAAGTTTCACATCAGTACAAAAGTATTTAAAAATAAGTTTCACATAAGTATTAAAGAATAAGTCTTTAAGCAAGTGAAATAAGATACGGAAGTTGTTTAGAATTCAGTAAGTTAAGTTCTTTATGCGAGCATGATAATATAGACTTGCCTTACATGTTTATCCTTTCAGTATGTTTCTTTACTGATAGAAGAGCCTGAGTTAGCTTACTGTTATTTGCTATTTATGAACATGATTAGCTATACATGTTTAGTATTTCAGTTAGTATGATTCCTTTATTGGTTTATGAGCATGATTAGCTATACATGTTTAGTATTTCGGTTAGTTTGATTCCTTTGCTATGTATGAGCATGAGTAGCTTTACATGTTAGCATTCAGTTTTAGCATGTTTTTATTTATATACATGCATATCGAGTTTTTGTGAGTAGATAGCGCTCACTAAGCTTTATGCTTATAGACTGCATTTCCTCCTACTGCAGATAAAGGAAAGGAAAAGATTTAGCAAGGAAGGCGACAAGGTGGTGGTGATGAAGGTGTGTGATGGCTGGACTATGGAGAGATCAAGAGTTTGCTAAGGAGTTGTCAAAACTTACCTGTTTAGAGTTCCCTTTTTCTTTTCTCCTTAATGCTATGATGAAGTTGAGATTGTAATTGGGTCTATTCCGCACTTGTAGCTTGTTATGTCTTATCGTTGGAGTTCTATCTGTTTACTATTGCTAGAATAGTTTCCTTTTAGTTATTGTGAAGTATATATACCAGCCGCATGTGGCTGATGGTTTATTATTTGTTTGTATTGCTGATTTGGTCACCGGTACAGGGGAGATTCTGTCGAAATTTTTCGATAGGAATTCCTCTAGGGTCGTGATAAATCTAAGTGTCGCCAATAATAGCATAAGTGACACTAGTGAGTAGAGTAGTAGTTAGGTAACGGTCACCCTTAGAGAGTAGTAGTGTAGAAGGTGGGTCGTTACAATGTGAAGTCCAATCGTGGGGAAAGTTAATGTATAAGTCATGTACATTTAGCCTAAAGATCATGATTAAAAATTTAGTCTTGAAAATTATTTCAAAATCATTTTGAAAAATCTTGGTGGAGTCTATCTTTTGATAGGAATCACCATTGATTAATTGGACACGAAGTAGAGTGAAACATTGAAGTTTTCTATGGTTTCTAATTTTATGTCAATATTTAAAAATGAGAGTCATTTTCATAGAAAGTTATTTTTCCTTGATAGTATATGATATAAATAATGCCTACTTAAAATTTTGTATTTTTTCGATAATTGTAGAATTATTTGAGTTTCTAAAATTCGGTCAGAAATTGAATTTAAAAAAAAATCAAAAACTCCAATCGATCAAGTGATAGATTGAGACATGCTTTAATCGATTAGTCAATAGATTAAAGTGTTTTTCCGCGAGCATTGAAGCTCATAGAATTGATCAACCAATCGATCAAGATGACAGTAATCTATTGAAATCCAACTTCAATCGATTAAGACATGCCGAAATTGATTGGTAGCTGAAAACAATCGATTAGGAAGGCTATTTTTAGTTTAAATGGTCTAATTTCAATCCATTAAATCATGTTTAGTCAAGTTAACCATTTCTAACCCTCTAAAATTCTTTGATAAATATCTAAATGTAAATTTTCTTGATGAAAATAAGAAAGGAATGGTTAAAGGAGACTAACTTAGAGTTTAGGAAGAGGTTTAGTTTTAAAGTTAAATTTTAAATCTCAAAACTTCAATTTTGGATTTCCTAAAGGCTTAGAAATTCCAAATCATTGTTGGTACAATGATAGAAGTTTAGTGCATATTTTGAAAGGGAGGTCTTCCTTAAAAGTATGATTTTTTTTATATATAAGGATGAAGAAACAATGAAAGGTAGGAAATCTTCATTGTTATGAATGTTTAAGGATAAACATTATAAACAATGGAAGATTGAAAATCTTCATTGTGATGAAGTTATGCTCAAGGTTGAGCATAAGATACAATGAAAGGTACAAAATTGACTCTTTAGATGAAGAGTTTTTGATGTGTGTTAAAGGAAAAAAAATGTAGGGTTTAAGTTAAAAACCCACATTCATGCATTTTGTATGGGAATTGGGCTAATATGGGTTAGCCTAAGTTAAACATATTGTCAAACATCAAAAAGAGGAAGATTATTGGGAGATTATAAGTGCAATCATCCCTGGGTCAAGGTTCACAGCTTGACTAAGCTCAAGTGGATTCGAGCTTAAGTTTCATTGTTTGGATAATATACTTGAAAAATATCTGAAAGAGGTCAAATATGTCAAGATTGACCAAATACTTGACTGGTAAGAAAAAAGTCTTAACTTGAGGGTTAGGCAAGGAAAAGTTCAAGTGGGTCAAGGAGAAAAACACGTTGGCAGAGGGAAGTCATAACTATGGTTAGACAACAACAAATATGACTTTCCACAGCACGTTATCAACAGCACATATTTATAGCGCGTTGTTAATAATAATTTTTGCAGCACGCCAAATAAAGCGTGTTGCGAATACTATTAAATTTTTATAAATAATAGTATATAAAAATAATCTACTGTTATTAACAGTGCTCAATGCACACTATTAATATTAATTAATAATAGAACATCTACAGCGTGCATGATATGTTGTTAATAATATTTTTAATAGCGCATTCGCAGCTTGCTGCGGATGCGCTGTTAAAAATCTTATTTCATTCCCCGTTTTTCCCTTAAAAAACCCTATTTTGCTCCCTCTTAGTGAAAACTACCGCCCCTTCCTCTTCACGCGAGTGATTTCGTGCTCTCGGCCTCTGAGCCCCCGCATCCCCGTCAGCGCCTCCCCCATCACCGCCCACCATCGTTGCCTCCTTATTGCCCCCCTTCCCCTTTCCCTCCCTCTTCGACCTCTCAACACCCCCTCTAGCTCTTCGAACCTCTTTCCCTTCCTCTTCTGTTGGCGTCACCCCTACCCATCTCAAGCTCTTCTAATCACTGTACCTCCTCTTAGTGTGATCCATTTCTTGCTCTCGACCTCTGACCCACCGCAACCCTATCAGTGTCACCCCCATCGCCGCCCCTTATGGATGCCCCCCATCGTCACCTCCTTATCACCGCCCCCCCCCCTTCCCCTTTCCCTCCCTCTTTGAGCTCTCAGCACCCCCTCCAACTCTTCAAACCCCTTTCCTCTCCTCTTCTGTTGGCACTGCCCCCCACTCCTCTGTAAAATACCAGAAATAGGCGAATATTAATAAGGGAATTTTCCAGAATTTTTAGAAATTTTTCGGGAATTTTTCGGAGCTCGTATGGACGAGTTTATGGGAACAAGAACGGGGTCCGGAAAAGCCTGTTTAGGCTACCCGATTTAAGCGAGGAAAAGATTATATAAATATATATCCTTTTCTTTTATTTCTTTATTTCTTTTCCTCTGCTTTTGTCGCCGAACCCGCGCGCCCTTTTCTTCCCTGTCGCGATCCCGTGCCCTAACCGAAGCCGGCGGTTTCTTCCTCGCCGATTCCCTTTCTTCTCCTCCTCTTCCTTTCTTCTTCCTCTTCGCCGAGACCCCCCTTCTTTTCCTCCTTACTGAGCGACGCGCCGCCGCCACCACAATCGCCGCCGTCGCCTCTTGCTGCGGAGTTCTCAGCGTCGGCCGCCGCCGAGCCTTCTTTCCGCACGAGGCTAGCCAGCGACGCCAGCTAATCGCCGACCCCTCTTCTGTGCGCTGTGCCCTAGCCGTCGCTGTGAGGTCTGAGTCCTACCCCCTGCCGCCGTCGCTTGACCTAGCCGGCCATCAGGAAGCTTGCTGCCGTCGTTGACGAAGCCTCAGCCACATGCTCGAGGTGCTGTTCCACCGCTGATTATTTTTGGTTTTTCTGGTGAGTTGAGCGTCAACAGAAGCTTGGGTTTTGGCAACTTTTTGGTTTCCAGTAGTAGTTATTCGCCGGCAGCACTGTCCCTAGTTGTGGATCAACATCGGTTGTGAGTTTAGGTAAGGAATTGTATTCTGTATTAGGATTTTTGATTTATGATGTACACATTTTAATCTGACAGTGGGGAAAGGAAGATTTCCAGTAGGGTTTCGCTGTGGTTTGTTGATTTCTGACAGCAACCCTATTCAGCAGCCCTTGATCCAGTAGCAATCACGGTTGTGAATTTAGGTAAGGGGTAGGAATTTGGTATGTTTTGTAGTAGAAGATTATGTGTTGATTAGGGTTCGTTAATTACGTTGGATTGATTAGTTGGGTTCAATTTAGGACTTCTTAATTGGATTAGAATTTAGTTTAGCTTATTGTTGTATGATGGAAATGAGCTAAACTAGATATTATGTTTGATACCACAGGACTTTGACGCGAGACGAGCATCTCGATGTCGGATTTGGACATTCCTATTGGAGGCGGGTACTTTTGACTTATTGTCTTTGATATGCTTAGTAATTAAATTAACAAGATGCATTAATTGTCTTTCTTACTTGTTTCGGTTAATCACTGGCCAATACATGTTACCTGTTGATTGATTGTTTGTTTACATCTTGTATGGATATGTACCTGATTCCACATGCTCATGGGTAGTGATATAACCATATTTTACCATGTCAGGACCTAGGTTTGATACCTTATATGATCAGATACCTTGATATGATTCATTCGCTTTGGTGCACATTATGATATGTCCAGAAATTGTTTTAGTATATTACCATGTTTAGTGACATGCACCATTCGCATGATTGCATGCTGAGTGATTGATTGCTCCTTTATTGTCGAGCACTTTGCCAGTTTCATCACTGTTCGGTGCTCGTTGTGGACCTCATGGGTAGCGGGACACGAGCACGCCAGTTTGACTCTTCCGGTGCTCCGTTGATCCGCTCATGGGTAGTGTGACGCAGCGTGTAGCACGTTAGAGATTCCTCCCCGTCATAGTGTACCGGGAGATGAGAGCATTGCGCTCCCCCATTTATGATTTGGGGTAGGAGTACGTATGTACTCCGACAGCATCCCGTCCACTCGATCACTCATCAGGAGTAGTGTTGCAGAGTGCACGGTTGTCACAGCCCTACCCACTCGGTCCCACTGTTGTTGTGAGTCGGCTGACTGGCGTCAGGGGTGACCATGACATTGGCATCATATGCATGATGCATTTATTGTTTGTGTTTGTGTTTGTTGCACTTATATGCTGCACATTGCTTGGATACCTTGATTGACATGCATACAGGTCTTCTATACCTTTCGGACTGTTTGTCCTTTTACCGGGTCCTGGTTAGTACAGATTCTCTCCTGTCTTCTTCGGTTTGTAGTTACCTTTATCTTTATCAGGAGACTGTACGCATGATTAGTGCTAGGTGTTATTTCTTTACTTTGCATATCAATTGTACCTGCTGAGTGTTGGACTCACCCCGCCTCCATTGTTGATATTTTCAGGTTGATGCTGTCAGGAGAGAGTTCCAGTTGCTGGTCCCTGCAGACCTCGAGGATGTGATTGGTTTTCGTTTGGTTTCCTTTTCTGTTCTAGACTATTTGAACTTGTTATGTTCTGGATTTATTTACTTATGGACATGGTATAGATTTTATTACATCGATGGATTTGGATTTGGTTTTTATTCTACTACATGCCTGCCTGGACGGCAGAAGAGGTGAGTTCGTCGGATTTGAGCTTTACGAGTGTAGTGGAGTAGGGTGGATTTCGAGTCAGAGTATTATTTTACTGTTTAATTATCTTAACTGCGTGGTTGTGACAGCCAGAGGCTGAATGGATTATGTATAACTGCGTGGTGATGTTTTATTTTGTTGTTATTATTCCAATCGCCTGTGGCTGAGGTATTTGTGAGATGTAGAAAAGTTTCAGATTGTCCACCGTACAGGGGAGATGCTGCCGAAATTTTCTCGGACAGGGACTCCTCTGGGGCGTGATAATTTAGTGGTATCAGAGCGAGGTTATGATACCTGCTTTTGGTGTTCTGGAGATTTATCGGATACCTGTTGTTGGTATTCTGGATATTTGGGTTAGCCAGGTTTACGAGTCAAACTGGGCATTATCGGATTTTCGATATGGTTATGTTTCGGATTTCCGTTTCGGATTTATTTGGATTTCCGGCGATATGTACGTTCGGAATTTTGAGGTCAAATTGGGGACTGGACAGCGACGGAACATCTCCAGACGGCAAATAGGTATGTTGTTATTTTATGTTGGTTATATTGGTATTGATATCTGTAATTTAATTTAACAGATATGAGACGATCTACTCGTATTGCTGCGAGACGTGGTGCTGGACGACCACGTGCGAGGACCACGGGATCTCTGGATATGCCAGAGATGCCCACTGTTAGTGAGCCTGTCAGTCAGGGACAGACTCAGGATGCAGCGGGAGCATCGGGCTCTCAAATCCCGATAGCTCCTGTAGAGATACCTACTTTGGCCACACCGACGGTATCCACGCCTACCCTGTTTACCGTACCATCAGGGGTACCATTGGTGTACCCGACATCTGCTCCAGCGCAGCCTACAGCGTATTCAGTACCACCGCCACATGGACCTACAGTGTACCCTACACCAGTGGCACCTGTGCCCCCATTGCCTACAGTAGCAGCAGCTGCACCATATCCGGTACCATTACCTACCGTACCTCCAGCTGCCACCACTTTTGTTCCCCAGGCAGTACCACCGACGACTTATGCTCCGGTATATACAGCAGCACCAGGAGTTCCTCCTCCGGTTTATTCCGCGGTACCACCTGTGGTATCAGCTCCAGTGTTTCCGCCAGTTCCTGCAGCCGTCCCGACACAGCTCACTGATATTGTCGCTGCACGAGCTAGGATTCCAGCACTGGCTGAGTCGATGAAGACTCGTTTCACTCTTTTCCGCGGGGATCTCGATCCGAGTATGGCTCTGTCATGGATAGAGACTATGGAGCAGACTTTCTTCTATATGGCTTGCTCCGAGTGGGAGAAAGCAGAGCTAGCTGCCTATCATTTACGGGATGAAGCTAATACCTGGTGGGTTACTCAGCGTTCTAGTATTGGTGAGCGCAACATCACATGGACCAGGTTCAGAGAGGCTTTTGAGAGCCGTTTCTTTCCACTGACCTATCAGATGGCTCGCCGACAGGATTTTATGAGTCTGAGGCAGAATAATCGCTCAGTGACCGAGTATAATACTGAATTCCTCCGGTTGGCTCAGTTTTGTCCAGAGTTAGTTGCGGAGGACAGAACTCGCATGATGCAGTTTATACAGGGATTGGATGGTTATTTGCATGTACAGCTTGCCGGATTAGGGATTACATCTTACTCTGATGCATTGAATCGAGCTTTGATGATAGAGTTAGCTCGGCAGACAGCATATCCGGACAGGAAAAGAAAGCATACGGGTCAGACATCAGAGCAGGTCCAGCAGACACAGGCGACAGGACAGCATCAGAGTAGTCGTAGACGATCAGGTCAGAGTTCTTCTGGGGTTTCTCGTAGGTCTCAGAAGTCAGGACAGTCTTCCTCAGGACGTTTCCGGTCTCCTCGGCAGGATCGGAAACAGTCCACCAGCGATATACAGTGTTTCCGATGTGGTTCCAGAGACCACATCACTTCAGCCTGTACTCTGGAACAGTCGGTTTGCTTTCATTGCAAACTGCCTGGGCACCAGAGCCGAGATTGTCAGCCGAAGGCTCAGCACACAGCTTCCGGAGGATCAGGTCAGAGGGGACAGTCTAGTCAGTCAGTGTCTCGACGAGGAGGGCGGAGATTCTCACCCTCACAGCATCAGCAGGGAGCAGCTCCCTCCGCAGCAGCATTTGGCATGCTTGGACAGGAGTACTCCAGTGCTTCTGTAGCACCCCAGAGTTTTGCTCCAGGACCTTATTATCCGACTCAGGGGCAGTATCAGACTCAGTCCCAGCCAGCTGCACAGTATCAGTCACCATCCTCTCAGTCTTATCTGGCACATAGTCCAGCAGCGCCTCAGTGGCAGGCTTCTGCCCAGCTGCAACAGCCGCTGGCAGTGTTACCACCTCCTCCTCTGCCAGAGACTGGTCGTGTTCATGCTATTACCAGAGAGGATGCTCAGCGGGCCGACGGATCCGTTTTCCGCGGTACGATTTCCATTTATGCATTTACTGCTGATATTTTGATTGATACTGGTAGTTCGCACTCTTTTATATCCCGTACCTTTATGCGGGAGATTGGTAGATTACCTACTTTTAGGTTGCGACGATTGATTGTCTCCCTACCGTCCGGTGATACTTTAGACGTCACCCAGGAGATCAGAGGTTGCCCGTTAGACTTTGGCAACATGATACTTACGGTAGATCTTCTAGTATTGGAGATGGTCGAGTTTGATATCATTCTTGGCATGGATTGGCTGTCAGTATATCATGCTACCGTTGATTGCCAGACGAGGGTGGTCCCCTTCCGGCCTCCCAACCCTCGTGGAGTTTCACCGGCATCAAAGACGACATCTCGATTATTTCGATTCAGCAGTAGTCGTTGTCTCGGTTATGGTTTTCCGTTATCGTTGATCGATCGAGGACGATAGTAGTTCGCAGACCTCCGACGCCTGTTGTCCGGAGTACCCGGATGTATTTCGGAGCTGCCAGGTTGCCTCCCGAAGGCGATGGAGTTCGCTATTGAGCCGATTAGAACCGCGACGACATCGAAGCTCCGTATCGTATGGCACCAAAAGAGTTGAATGAGTGAAGGTTCAACTCCAGGAGCTTTTGACAGGGGATTTATTCGCCTAGTGTTTCACCATGGGGTTCTCCATTTATTTGTCAAGAAGAAAGACGGCACCATGAGGTTATGTATTGACTACGGGCAACTGTGACCGTCAGAAATAAATATCCATTACCATGGATTGAAGATTTGTTTGATCAGCTCAGATTCAGTGTATTCTAAGATTGATCTGCGATCCGGATATCATCGATTGAGAGTCGAGATTCGATATCCGAAGACGACTTTCCGTACGGATCGGTCATTATGAGTTTTGTAATGTCATTTGGCTTACCAATGCTCCATGGTGTTTATGGATTTGATGAACCGCATCTTCCTGGAGTATCTAGATCAGTTTGTTATCGTTTTCATTGATGACATATTGGTCTACTCTCGTTCAGGAGGAGCATGCACGATCTTACGCATCCTTGGAGATTCTTCACGACATCAGGTGTGTGAAGTTCAAGTGCATTCGCTATCCTCGATTGGTTTTCGGGACACGTGGTTTCTAGCGGTATTTCATTGATCCTCGAAGATTGAGGCATGTCACCGGTTGGGAGCCAAGTCGTTCCTGTGAGATCCGCAGTCGATTGGATTGCGGATATTACCGACGCTTTGTCGAGGGCTTCGCGTATTGCTATGCCACTGACACGTCTTACCCGGAAAGGCGTGAAGTTCATATGGTCCGAGGATTGCGAGACCAGCTTCCAGGAGCTGAAGCGGAGATTAGTGTCGGCTCCAGTTTTGGTTTTACCTTCTGGAGAGGACGGATTTGTACTTTACACCGATGCGTCTCTTCAGGGTTTGGGCTCTGTTCTGATGCAGCACGGCAGAGTAGTCTCTTATGCTTCTCGTCAGCTGAAGGAGCATGAGAAGAACTACCCAGTTCATGACTTGGAGTTAGCTGCCATCATCTTTGCTCTGAAGCTTTGGCGTCATCATTTATATGGTATCACATTTGAGATTCTCACTGATCATAAGAGTCTCAAATACATTTTCACTCAGAAGGAGCTTAATCTCCGACAGAGGAGATGGATGGAGTTCCTGAAGGACTACGATTGTACCATTAGCTACCACCCGAGAAAAGCTAATGTGGTTGTCGATGCGCTCAGCAGGAAGTTCAGAGGGACTTTAGCTTGCCACCGGATTTCGGTTACGGATTTGATTCAGAGTTTTTCTGAGTTAGACCTGGAGGAGCAGGGACCGACAGAGCAGGGTATTCTTGTTACCATGGTTGCTCAGTCGTCGATCAGGACGAGGATCCGAGAGGCCCAGGCTGGTGATCAGCATTTACAGTTTATTAGCAGTCAGATAGCTTCCGGGCAACAGACCGAGTTTACACGAGACGAGGAGGGTATTATATTCTTCCGAGGCAGATTATGCGTACCTCAGTCTCATCCGGTCTTACAGGAGCTATTACAGGAGGCACACCGTTCTCGATTTGCGATCCATCCAGGCGGGACTCGTATGTATCGGGACTTGAGGCGTTTCTATTGGTGGAACGGTATGAAGAAAGACATCGCGGATTTCGTAGCTAGATGTCTTGTCTGTCAGCAGGTGAAGGCTGAACACCAGAGACCTGCAGGGTTACTTCAGCGGATTCCTATTCCTGAGTGGAAGTGGGATCACATTACCATGGACTTTGTGGTAGGGTTGCCGAGGACACGACGAGGCCATGACGCGATTTGGGTAATTGTTGATCGATTAACCAAATCTGCGCATTTCTTAGCGATCCGGAGGACTGATCCCCTGGATCGATTGGCTGATCTGTATTGTCGTGAGATCATCAGACTACATGGCGTACCGTTGAGTATCATCTCGGATAGAGATCCACGGTTCACGTCTCGTTTTTGGCAGAGTCTGCAGCAGGCCTTGGGCACACAGCTCCGTTTCAGTACAGCCTTCCATCCACAGACAGATGGACAGTCAGAGCGGACCATTCAGACTTTGGAGGACCTGCTGAGGTCGTGTGTTATGGATTTCGGAGGCAGTTGGGAGGACCATCTGTTGTTGGTAGAGTTTGCCTACAACAACAGCTTCCATTCGGCTATCCAGATGGCACCGTTTGAGGCGTTGTATGGTAGACCTTGTCGGACACCCGTCCTCTGGGATGAGGTTGGAGAGGCCCAGTTGTTGGGACCTCAGAGAGTTCAGCAGGATGCAGAGTTGGTCCGTACTATCAGACGGAGGATGTCAGAGGTGCAGGACCGTCAGAAGAGTTATGCTGATCGGAGACGCAGACCACTGGAGTTCTCTGTTGGCGACCATGTGTTTCTGTGAGTTTCACCCACGAAAGGGGTGAAGAGATTTGGCCTCAGAGGTAAGTTAGCTCCACGGTATATTGGTCCTTTCGAGATCTTGGAGAGGATCGGAGCAGTAGCTTACCGATTGGCACTACCACCGTCCCTGTCAGGCGTCCATGATGTATTTCACGTATCTATGCTGAGGAGATACGTACCTGACCCGTCACATGTGCTGGAAGATATTCCAGTTCCAGTTCAGCCTGACATTACGTATGAGGAAGTTCCGGTAAGGATTCTCGACCGGAAAGAGCTTCAGTTGCGGAACAAGACTATCCGGCTGGTTAAAGTCGGATGGCAGCATCACTCGGACGAGGAGGCTACTTGGGAGCTCGAGGACACTATCCGAGCTCGATATCCCCATCTTTTCACTTGAGGTATGTGATTTAATTTATCGTTCAGCATTTATTATTGTTACCTGTTACTAGTACTTGCTGATGGTAGATACTGAAATTTGGGGACCAAATTTTTATTAGTGGGGGAGAATGTAAAATACCTGAAATAGGCGAATATTAATAAGGGAATTTTCTGGAATTTTTAGAAATTTTTCGGGAATTTTTCGGATCTCGTATGGACGAGTTAATGGGAACAAGAACGGGGTCCGGAAAAGCCTGTTTAGGCTACCCGATTTAAGCGAGGAAAAGATTATATAAATATATATCCTTTTCTTTTATTTCTTTATTTCTTTTCCTTTGCTTTTGTCGCCGAACCCGCACGCCCTTTTCTTCCCTGTCGCGATCCCGTGCCCTAACCGAAGCCGGCGGTTTCTTCCTCGCCGATTCCCTTTCTTCTCCTCCTCTGCCTTTCTTCTTCCTCTTCGCCGAGACCCCCCTTCTTCTCCTCCTCACTGAGCGACGTGTCGCCGCCACCACAATCGCCGCCGTCGCCTCTTGCTGCGGAGTTCTCAGCGCCGGCCGCCGCCGAGCCTTCTTTCCGCATGAGGCTAGCCAGCGACGCCAGCTGATCGCCGACCCCTCTTCTGTGCGCTGTGCCCTAGCCGTCGCTGTGAGGTCTGAGTCCTACCCCCTGCCGCCGTCGCTTGACCTAGCCGGCCATCAGGAAGCTTGCTGCCGTCGTTGACGAAGCCTCAGCCACATGCTCGAGGTGCTGTTCCACCGCTGATTATTTTTGGTTTTTCTGGTGAGTTGAGCGTCAACAGAAGCTTGGGTTTTGGCAACTTTTTGGTTTCCAGTAGTAGTTATTCGCCGGCAGCACTGTCCCTAGTTGTGGATCAACATCGGTTGCGAGTTTAGGTAAGGAATTGTATTCTGTATTAGGATTTTTGATTTATGATGTACACATTTTAATCTGACAGTGGGGAAAGGAAGATTTCCAGTAGGGTTTCGCTGTGGTTTGTTGATTTCCGACAGCAACCCTATTCAGCAGCCCTTGATCCAGTAGCAATCACGGTTGTGAATTTAGGTAAGGGGTAGGAATTTGGTATGTTTTGTAGTAGAAGATTATGTGTTGATTAGGGTTCGTTAATTACGTTGGATTGATTAGTTGGGTTCAATTTAGGACTTCTTAATTGGATTAGAATTTAGTTTAGCTTATTGTTGTATGATGGAAATGAGCTAAACTAGATATTATGTTTGATACCACAGGACTTTGACGCGAGACGAGCATCTCGATGTCGGATTTGGACATTCCTATTGGAGGCGGGTACTTTTGACTTATTGTCTTTGATATGCTTAGTAATTAAATTAACAAGATGCATTAATTGTGTTTCTTACTTGTTTCGGTTAATCACTGCCCAATAATGCTACCTGTTGATTGATTGTTTGTTTACATCTTGTATGGATATGTACCTGATTCCACATGCTCATGGGTAGTGATATAACTATATTTTACCATGTCAGGACCTAGGTTTGATACCTTATATGATCAGATACCTTGATATGATTCATTCGCTTTGGTGCACATTATGATATGTCCAGAGATTGGTTTAGTATATTACCATGTTTAGTGACATGCACCATTCGCATGATTGCATGCTGAGTGATTGATTGCTCCTTTATTGTCGAGCACTTTGCCAGTTTCATCAGGTGCTCGTTGTGGCTCATGGGTAGCGGGACCTGACTTGGTAGCACGTCGGTTTGACTCTTCCGGTGCTCGTTGATCCGCTCATGGGTAGTGTGATACGTGTAGCACGTTAGAGATTCCTCTCCGTCATAGTGTACGGGAGATGAGAGCATTCGCTCCCCATTTATGATTTGGGGTAGGAGATACGTGTACTCAACATCCCGTCCACTCGATCACTCATCGGGAGTAGTGTTGCAGTGCACGGTTGTCATTCTACCCTACCTCGGTCCCATTGTTGTTGTGGAGTCTGGCGTCGGGGTGACCATGACATTGGCATCATATGCATGATGCATTTACTGTTTGTGTTTGTGTTTGTTGCACTTATATGCTGCACATTGCTTGGATACCTTGATTGACATGCATACAGGTCTTCTATACCTTTCGGACTGTTTGTCCTTTTACCGGGTCCTGGTTAGTATAAATTTTCTCCTGTCTTCTTCGGTTTGTAGTTACCTTTATCTTTATCAGGAGACTGTACGCATGATTAGTGCTAGGTGTTATTTCTTTACTTTGCATATCAACTGTACCTGCTGAGTGTTGGACTCACCCCGCTCCATTGTTGATATTTTCAGGTTGATGCTGTCAGGGGAGAGTTCCAGTTGCTGGTCCCTGCAGACCTCGAGGATGTGATTGGTTTTTTCGTTTGGTTTCCTTTTCTGTTCTAGACTATTTGAACTTGTTATGTTCTGGATTTATTTATTTATGGACATGGTATAGATTTTATTACATCGATGAATTTGGATTTGGTTTTTATTCTACTATATGCCTGCCTGGACGACAGAAGAGGTGAGTTCGTCGGATTTGAGCTTTACGAGTGTAGTGGAGTAGGGTGGATTTCGAGTCAGAGTATTATTTTACTGTTTAATTATCTTAACTGCGTGGTTGTGACAGCCAGAGGCTGAATGGATTATGTATAACTGCGTGGTGATGTTTTATTTTGTTGTTATTATTCCAGTCGCCTGTGGCTGAGGTATTTGTGAGATGTAGAAAAGTTTCAGATTGTCCACCGTACAGGGGAGACGCTGCCAAAATTTTCTCAGACAGTGACTCCTCTAGGGCGTGACATCCTCTCAGGCTTTTTGAATCGCAACACCCCCTTTCCCTCCCTCTTCTGTCACCCCCTCCCTCTTCGAGCTCAATTAGTGAATCAACTTTGCCTCCACCCACTCCCTCTACGAGCATCTCTGTGCCACCCCCTCTTTTTGAGATCTGTCAGCAGCAAAGACGTAGCACCCCATCCCTCTTCGAGCTCCTTTAATGGCAGAGGCATAGCACACGTCCCTCTTCGAGCTCCTTCAACGGTAGAGGTGCATTCCTAGAACACTATCAATGGCAGAGGCGCCGCCCAACCCGGCAAGGTTTGTAATAGTCTATTTCAACTTCTCACTTACTAATTTTGAAAGGTGTAGTAGTTAATCTACCATGTCATAAGGTTCTTCAATCCACTCCTTGTGTTTGTTCTAATTAAGCTTGATAGGGATATAGAACTCGACAGTTTGGGAAAAATAAAAAAAGTTAGACCTTGTTGTATAACATCACAATAAAATGAGGAGCATGTTTTTACAAAATCAGAGGCAACAAAATGAACAAGAATAAGTTAGTAATCAAACAACATAAATTTACTCTTAATTATTATGATTTTTTTATATTTATGTTAGTGAAATTATATTATGGTGACATTCTTGATCTATTTGTTGTAAAATTAGGTTGTTAGTGATGGCATGGTAGCGGTATTGATGTCAATGGTGCAAAAAAAAATGACAATGTTTGTAATGTTAGCCAACAACAAGCTGCAACTCAGGTAACTAATATTGCACTTATCTATGTGCATGTGTTGATAAAACCATCCATTTTTACTGTACTTAGCCATCTTGAAGAATTCCTTTTTCACATTCTAGTAAATGTGTTGAAAAAACCATCCTGATTCTGTCTTGCTTATGCATGGAGTCATAACTATAAACTCTCGTCTATGCACATCAACAGTCGAGCGGGGACCTTAAACCCTAATCTTCGTCAACGGTCGAGCGGCGACCTTATACCCTAGTTTTTGTCAACGGTCGAGCGGTGACCTTAAACCTTGGTTTTCATCAACAGTCAAGCAGCGACCTTAAACCCTGGTCTACATTAGCGGTCAAGCAACCCAAGTAATAGTTCCCACTAGGTTGGCTACGTCACATCTAGCCCAAGTAATAGTTCCTTATCCTGTGGATTTAAATTACTCAAACATGTGTTCAAGAAGATCATTCTCTTGACATGTTTTGCTTTGGCCAAATACTTACGAATCATAATTCTAACAAGAGGTTATAGGATATATATCTCCTTTATAAAAAGGAGTGGTGAATTCTCTGTGGACTATTTAAACATTTTCAGACATATTGACTTATACTCAATCATCTCAAACCCACACCTCCTGAGAGATGTTTTGCTAAGATATCAAAGTATAAGTCTTCATTACCAAGATGACTTGAATACCTCAAGCCTAAGAAAACTTACACTCAATCTACAATGAGATTTTCATTGACATATAAAGAACCACATGAAATCTCATATCAGGTCACATCTGATGAACTAGTTACCCTTAACTGGTATCCATATGTTAACTCTTAACATCCTAATATTTCCAGCAAGCAAGGATCGACTGCTTCATTAAACCAAAGAGTATAATATGTGCTAGTCTCACAGAATTAATGATGTATAGTCTCATCAATTCATCAACTAGAAAAGATTTTAATATGTATATAATTACATATGATGAAAATACCCAGTAATTATGATCAAATCATAATTTCTCTCATGGTATGAATTGTATTGTGGATTTCATTAATTGAGTTTAAGATCAAATTACATACAAATAGAACGTACACTCAAATAGTACATTTTATTTATCAAATAAATAAAATAATATCTAAGGCAATTACCTTAGGACACTCTCAAATATAACACCATGAGGTCAAAAGTCATGACGAGCTGTTAATCAAAGTCAAGGTAAGTTAAATGTGACCGAAAAGGAATCAGACCCAGCATAGACGAAACTCAAGTTTAATTGAACCCGCTCAATACACTCATCCCAAAAATTTAAATTTGATCAATAACGAGTTAGTTATTACGTCTTGTCCTTAGACCACATCATCATCCCTATCTTGGCCTAAGTTGTTAATATCATCCATGTCTTGGCCTCAGACCCCAACATTATCCTTATCTCAATTTTAGCCACCGGTATCATCCATGTCTGAGTCTCAAATCCTGACACCCTCCATGCCTCAGTCTCAATTGTTGACATCACCCCTGTCTCGACCTCAGTCGTTGGCATCATTCATGTCTTAGTCTCAGAACCCGACATCATTCATCCCTTGACTTCAATCTCTAACATGTCAGGTGTCTCAGCCTCAGTTGTCAACATCCTCCACGCCTCAGTATTAGATCTTGACATTGCACCTGCCTTAGCCTCAGTCACCAACATTGTCCCAGTCTCAGCCTCAGCCTCAGCCTCAGCCACTGACACCTTTTATAACTTAGGCCTCAAATGCCCACACCATCCTGAACTTAGTCCCAGCCATCGACTCTATCCAAGATTCGACTTCAGATCCCGACATCCTCCTTGTCTCATGCTCAATCGCCGACACCATTCCAAACTCTGCCTCAAATGCCAACACCATCCCGAACTTGGTCTCAACCACCGACCTTGTCCAGGACTTAGCTTTAGATCTCGACATCCTCCCTATCTTGGCCTCAGTCTCCGACTTCATCTATCCTGAAGGTCATTCAACATTGACCTCATTTCCTCATCCTCGGATCAGGCCCACACCCTCCGTTGGCTAGCTAAAAATGTGTATGGAACACGTGGATAAGGAAGCAACATAATTGTCTCAATAATGAGACCATTTCTCCTAGAAGATGCGGACAACGATGACAAATATTCTAGAACATGTGGCACCGAGTGAATAGAGAAATGGTGATGCGGTTATCAGATCTAGTCTCCTAGATGCCCTCTTTCAAATACGTGGCGCTTGATGGATGGAGGTAGCTAACGACTGCGGGATCTGGTCCCTGATAAGGTCACTTGCGAAAATCAAATTAATTATTTCTAATCAATTGAACGCCTTAACCTATACTAAGGTAGTATAGTAGAGGATCGGATAATCTTTCACGTGGAACTAATGACATGACATTTATTTTCAGATGGAAATCAAATAATGGGATTTTGTTTCGGTGGTTGTTCTCTAATTCTAATGTAATAAATGAAATCATATCTAACCATCAACGATGAATCTATAGCACAGTGTCACTCTATGCTACATATAACATCATCAAGAGAAATAACTTACAAGAAATGGAACTAAAATTCTAACTATCGAAGATAAACCTGCGCCGCATTGTCACCCTACAACACAAGAACATCTATCAATAGGCATAACATAAAAAAATAAAACAAATAGCACAAACATACATAAAGGAAAAAAAATAATAGTAAAATAAGTGCAATTGAACTAAACAAACTTAACAGTGATTAAACAAAATCTAACTATGCATAATTGATAACCTACATCATATTGTTACACTATGACACAAAATTAGCAATTATGCATAGTGAAACTAAACATAATACCACAACTAACAAATCTAAAATGGATAACAACTAAACATGAAACAATCAAACAAGAAAAGAAATTAAATTAACCAAAATCTCTTTTCCACGATCAACTCCAAGTCAACTATTCTTCGTCGTCACATGAAGAACCCGAATCTGGAACCATCAGAGTCAGTGGATAGCAGCAAAGATGCCGACGGTACTTGCTTCGACAACGATAATGTATGAATCTTCCACCGAAGAACCACTTCGATGGAAGTTGACCAGAAGAGGTGGAGGTGTTGTCCTCACTCGTCGACACTGCCTCTGCCTACGCGAACCCTACCTGTTTGAACAAGTCAGATGAAGCTAGAGAAAGAACAGTACCCTGGATTTCTGCCGGAGAAGAAGGGTGGCCACCGGAGCTTGCTGGACACACTCCTTCCTTCACAAACCACGTCCGCAAGGAGTTCTCAACCACGCTCGGTGATGGAATTCAAAAGGATTTCTGCCGAAGGAGAGAATGGACTGCTGCCACTCCTCTTCCTCTGCCTGTCCAAACCACAGGAGCTAGTGTCTGAAGAATGCTGGAAGGTGGAGAGACACACCGGAGAACCACTCTGGTAAGGTGAAGACGACCAAAGCTCATTTCTGCCGCCATTCCTTAAAGCCCTAACTTTTGCAATCACTCCGGTCGGGGCTCTAGGAATCGAGGGAAGAAGGGGACTCACCCGAGAACCCCTCCGGTGAGTTGAGCACGATCAGAAGATGTCGTCGTCGTCACTCGCAACCAGCGGAATAGCTGCTCGCTCGGATGCTGCGATTTACCTCCCTCATGATGGCCTTGGGTCGAGTACGGCAGGGGCGCTGGGGGCGAGCGTTTCGCCTTTTGCCATAATTGGAGAAGATCGGGAAATCGTGAGAGGGGGCGTTGAGCGTGCAGGAGAAAAGAAAACTGAAGCCATTTGTACTTGAGCCAAAATCCCTCTTTTAAGCTACTGAACCGGAAACTTCAATTGAACAGGTCTGAACCCAATTTGAGCCAGATTTTGCAATTCTTCTTGGGCTTTTGAAATTAGGATTTCGAACGAGGCTTCTATAAATGTACGTCTTCTTCCCTTGCTCTCCTCTAAACATGTGTAATTGAATCAAATTAGATTGGATCAAATCATGATTGAGTCAACTCGGTGTTCTTCCTATTAATTATTGTCTCCCTCAATTCTGATAAAATATAATATAATCAAATAATATTTAAAATACTCATAAAATATACAGAAATTAAAATGAGGACTAACAAATATCCATTCTCATAAAGCACACTAAAAATATATAATTTAACATATAAAAAGATAGAAACACTAAGTTATAACAATAAAATAAAATGTTTAAATGTCGATTATCAAATCCCCCACACTTATTCTTACTCGTTTCGAGCAAGTAAACAAAAAAAACTAAGATACATTCTCATAGCAATTTTCAATCATGATTAAAAAATAGGAAAAAAATTACCTAGGATTGTCAAATTTAAATGACACAAACAATCATGGATTCAATTCATACACTGATTATCAAATATGATAACTTCAATTCATAATGAATAAATTAAGAATGATAATAAAATAAATCTGACAAAGTAAGTAATGATGACTCTCCTTTCATATACATACAATAATGAAGCTCACTCAAGTTATTCATGATTTATGTACTACCATATGCTTATTTTTCTTCTAATCTTCACCACTATCATATGTAGAGGAATACACAATAAAATAATGAAGGTTTATTTGTAAGGGAAATATGAATAAACGAAAATGATAGTATTTGAGGAAAAAAAGTGAGGAAGACAAAGCAAAGTAATGGTGGAAGATATGGATATAATGAAATGTTACATAGATGTGTTTAAGAAAATAATGCCCCAAAAACTAATTCATCCAAACTTTGAAGCTAGCTTTTCACCACTCAATAAATATGTGAACAACTTCTACTATAATTTTTCACAATAAAAATATACTAAAGTTATGCAATAATGTTCCAATGTTACTACAATAAAAAATGTCACTCACAAAAAAAAAAATCTACCATACATAAATATAAAATGGCATAATATGTCAAAAGTCATTTTTTTTTTTAATTTCTTTCAACATATTATGTGTCTTCTCTATGTATCATCATCAATAGCTCAAATAAAAAGGTAAAGAACATGGTTTATCTATGGTGATCAAGCATGGTTCACCTATACTTCCCTTAAATTTTACTAAGTTATTCCTTTCCCCCTCACTTAAACTTTTGTCCGCCCTAGGCAAAACACTCATCATGGAACATCCCAAATTATTCACATTTGAATGTGTAAGAAAGTGAAATAAATGGAAGAGAGAAAGAATGACATGACCAAAGATAAAGGAATTATTCAAGAAATATATGATGACAAAAAGAATAAATAAAAGCAAGTGAGATAGCCTTCATATAAATAATGTAATCCTATAATAATGTGGTCTCAAAAGAAGCAAGTTCTAGAGTAACATTAACCACAAGTGCATCATATATATATGTGAATAATAGGCTTAAAAATCCTCACTAGGTATATTAAAATTATCATCTTAATCTACCAACATAAAATTTATCACCAAGTTGTAACCACATGCAATCCAAGAATCTAATCATGACAATAAATCTCTAAATTTGACAATCAAATTTAACTAATTTTTATAATTCCTAAGATGATAAAAAAAATACATAGGGAATTTATTATGAAACTCGACAAAATAACTAAAAATGAACTACCAAGCAAAAGCAAACAAAGTAAAGAAATATATACAAATAGAAAGAAAAAAAGTGAGATGAAACAAACTCCAATAAATTTTTGGTGGTTGGAGACGATTTAGTTCCAAAAGTTAATTTGGAAGTGGGATGAATGTAGGTGAAGTGAGGACCGCTCCCTTCACCATTGACTTCTCAAATATTTTCTCCGGTGGTCGAAGACAGTTTAATTGGAGTGTCCACTCTAGAAGTTTCATTATTGCATAAAGTGTTAAGGTCTTCAAATGATAGAATGCATCCTTGCGTGATTGACTGTAAATTAAATGTATGTAGAAATTTTGTACACAAAAAAGAGGATGCAATTTCTGCATGCATACTGTGTAAGATATACTAAAAATAATATTAAAATTAACAGAGTATAAATCAAAAGATGTGTCATATTCTATAAAATTAGAATGAATTACCTCCATATAATTTCCTAAAAATTCAAAAGAACTATTGTCCTTACCATACTGGAAAGTACCTGGAGGCTCTAAAATAGTAAATGTAGCATCATCTTGATCAGGTAAAGGATCTAGCTCTGAATCAGGTAGTCGTGCACTCAAAGGAAGTGATTCTTGGGTCGTCCTTACACTTCCATCATCCCTAAGTGCAACCGTAGACTCCACTTGCTCGAGTGGTAGTATAATTAAAGGAAATGATTCTTGGGGTTTTGTCTCCACAACACAAGTCCCTATACTTCCATCGTTATCAACAACACCTACAACATCAGGAATATTTGGAATAGCAATATCATCAACAAAAGCATTATTAGAATCAACTACAACATCACGATGTAAAAAAACTAGAAGAGTCATGTAGAGTAGCAGAATCAAAGTTAGGAATATCATAAACTCTACAATTTGTCTACTCTGAAATTGATGCAGTAGGTTGATCTAATAGCAACTGTAATTGTGTCGATGAATGTGTCCTTTCTTGGAATTGAGTTTCTTGTTATTGCCAAAATTATTGCAACTACTCCTCAAAATCTTGCTCAGACTGATGGTACTGAAGATAAGGCTGTAATATTGGGGTCACTCAAAAGTCCCTTGTTGTGTGTTTTCATACTTGAATCCTGAAAATAAATTATACTTATCCTACTGATGGAACTTATGATACTGAGGATCAGGCTGATGATACTAGATCCTGGTTGAGAATACATTAGAAAAGGAATGAACATCTTTGACAATCACCAGTCTAGTCCCAAACTTCTGATATTTTATGGTCATAATCTCAATAAATTTTCTGGCCTGAGTAAATGTCTTGTTAACTAGAGCTGCTCCACTAGCTACATCAATAATACTCCTGTCCATAGGATATAATCCCTCATAAAAGTACATAATCAGTAGTTAATCACTAATTTGGTGCTAAGGAAAACTAGCAACAAGTCCTTAAATCTCTCCCAATATTCTTGAAACGATTCTACTACGAATTGTTAGACTTCATAAATACTCCTCTGAATAGCTACGATCCTGGAAGCAAGAAAGAACCTCGCCAAAAATAATTTCTTCATCTCGAACCAGCTGGTGATAGAATTAGATGGGAGACAGTACAATCAATCTTTTGCTGAATTTATTAGTGAAAATGGAAATGCTCAAAGTCTGATATCTTCTTCTGATATACCATGGGGTTTCATTGTAGAGCGCACCATATCCAATTCTTGTAGATATATGTTGAGATCCTCACTAGAAAGTTCATGAACTTCGGTAATAGATATACAATAGTCCATAACTCAAAGTCTGCCTCCAAATTAGAATATCGAATGCAGAATGAATCATTTGATAAATCTAGTGCTCAAAGCTCTCCAAGAGTCTTCTCAGTGTCATTCTCCATGATGCTTATTAAATCTGATGTCCTGATTATATTGAAACTTTGAAACTACTAATAACACACAAAAATTTTCTAATCTTACCTGAGATACTCATGCAAATAAAATCAAAAGTCAAAGGAAATATATAAGATAGAATGCATGCATACGAAAGACGAAATAATTAAACCCTAACAACATTTTTAAATTTTTACAACCACCACAGAAATAAAAATAAGAGAATAAAATTGAAAAAAATAAAATGAAAAATATTTTTAAAAAATTAAATAGGTGGTCTAAATGATAAAATTAACCAAGCCTTTATTCACGATGTAGCTGTAGTATTACTCTCTTCACCCCTTTCCTTCAACTTGCAAAGTTCAAAGAGCAAAATGAAAGATACTAACAATTACATCAAAAGAAAAATAAAATAACAAAATTGAAAAGTAAGAACAAGATAAAGATAAAGATAAAACTAATGTACAGTATAAAAATAAACGAATACCACTAAGCTTCCCTGCAACGACGTCAAAATTGATAAGGTTGCAACTGTCACTTGTGTAAATCAAATTTATTTCAAATCAACCGAACCCTTTAGCCTACACTAACATAGTATAGTAGAGGTAGGTCGTCTCTCACGTGGAACTAATGACAGGACGTTTGTTTTCAGAAGGAAGTCGAACAATGGGGTTTTGTTTTGGGGGTTGTTCTCTAATTCTAATACAATAAATAAAATCCTATCTAATCAATATTGATAAATTTATAGCACAGTATTACTCTATGCTATAGATAGCATCATCAACAGAAATAACTTGCAAGAAATGAAACTAAAATCCTATTTAACTATCGAAGATAAACCTACGTCGCATTGTCACCCTACGACACAAGCACATCTATCAATAGGCATAACATAAAAAATATATATATAACAAATAGCACAAACATGCATAAAGGAAAAATAATATTAAAACAAGTACAATTGAACTAAATCAACTTAACTGCGATTAAACAAAACCTAACTATGCATAATTGATAAGCTACATCACATTGTCACTATATGATACAGAATTAACAATTATGTATAGTGAAATTAAACAGAATATCACAACTAACAAATCTAACATGGACAATAACTAAACATAAAACAATCAAACAAAAAAAAAAATTTAATCAAACTCGCTTTTTCATGATCAACTCCAAGCCGACTACTCTTTGTCATCATACAAAAAACCCGAATCTAGAACCACCAGAGCCGGTGGGCAACAGTGAAGATGTCGGCGGTACTTGATTCGGCAATGACAATGGATGAATCTTCCACCGAAGAACCACTCTATGGAAGTTGACCGGAAGAGGTGGAGGTGTTGTCCTCACTGGTCGACACTGCCTCAGCCTATGCGAACCACGCCGGCTTGAACAGATCGGATGAGGCTAGAGAAAGAACATTACACTGGATTTTTATCGGAGAAGAAGGGTAGTAGCCACCGGAGCTTGCTCGACACACTCCTGCCTTCGCAAACCACGTCCGCAAGGAGTTCTCAACCACGCTCGGTGATGGAATTCGAAAGGATTTCTGCCGGAGAAGAGAATGGATTATCGCCACTCCTCTTCCTCTGCCCGTCCGAACCACGGGAGCTAGAGTGTCTGAAGAATGCCGGAAGGTGGATAGACACACCGGAGAACCCCTCCGGATGGGCTAAGACGACTGGAGCTCTCTGCTTCCGCCATTCCTTGAAGCCCTAACTTTTGCAATCACTCTAGCTGGGGCTCTAGGGATCGAGGGAAGAAGGGGACTCACCGGAGAACCCCTCCAGTGAATTGATCACGATAGGAGGATGTCGTCGTCGTCGCTCGCAGTAGCCGGATAGCTGCCGTTCATCGCCTATAGGAGAAGATCGAGAAATCGGGAGAGGGCGCGTCGGCCGTGCAGGAGGAGAAAATGCGAACAGTGAAGGAGAAAAGAAAACCCGAGCCGTTTGTTGCTTGAGCCGAAATCCCCCTTTAGGCTACTGAACCGGAAACTTCAATTGAACCGGTCTAAACCCAATTTGAACCAGATTTTGCAATTCTTGCGCTTTAGAATGAGACTTCTACAAATTGAGCTTCTTCTCCCTTTACTCTTCTCTAAACATGTGCAATTGAATCAAATTAGATTCAACAAAACTGCGATTACATCAACTCGGTATTCCTCCTCTTAATTATTATCTCCTTCAATTCCTGTAAAATATAATATAATCAAATAATATTTAAAATACTAATAAAATATACCAGAATTAAAATATAGACTAACACATATCCATCCTCATGAAACATGCTAAAAATATATAATTGGACACATAAAAAGATAGAAATATAAAGTTGAAACAATAAAATAAAATATCTAAATACTGATTATCAGTCCCCTCATCAGCTCATACAAGGATGATGAAAGAGAATGCAACATCTGACTGGAGATATTTTTCTAACAACTATATAAATTCTAGAGAAGGTAAGTGCAGGGGAACTCTCTTTGGCTACATCAAACTCATGCACTCTCTTCTTCTTCTTCCTTTGTTAGTTTTATAGCTCAAGCAAACTCTAACTTGAGTATAGTGGCCTGCTAGCTAAGACCCCTCTCGGTGTCATTCTAATTCTACGTTGAAATTTGTTTTAAGTCCTCCTCATCCTTTTCACTAACGATCTCCAGAGACAGCGTACGTCAAGTCTGTTGTTGACTGATGATTTGATCATCCATGATATTTGGTCGGAACACCTTGCTATTTGCATGGTTTGCAGAAAGGTTGAAGACGGCCTCCATGCATGCTGGATCTCGGTGACCGTCCATAGTGAAGGAAATCATACTCCACTTGAAACATCGAACATTTCTTTACTCCTCTCCTTTCCACATTGCCTACATACAAATAAAACAATTGAGGAATTCTCATAGGTCCTCCTCAAGTCTGCAGGCTTGGATAGATGGACAGTACTGTCTTGGAGCTTTTATGCCTTCTCAAGAACTAATTAACCTTTGACTGAAACTCACAAGATAGAAAGGTGCGATCAAATTTCTCCACCAATATCACTTTTCCCCTCTTCCTCGTTATGTTAATTCTAACTATTCATGCAAGCCGGGACAGCTTGACTTTGTCAAAAACTGAAAAAGCACAAGATCTCGTAACAGATATATCGATCGAACGAACAAACACACATTACAGATCAGATTGAGGTATATATATATGTCTGAACCTCATTCATTATTAATAGCAGGCTGAGATATGATTGAGCAACACAAATAAGAAGGTGAACATAGCAATCAAGCTCCAGGAGCAACGTCAGGTGCAACCTCAGGAACAGGCTCGGCTTCACTAGCCTCCCAAAACGAAGTCTTCTTGCCTGATCTTGAGACAGTTTGGAAGACGACTTCAGGGGTCACATTGCCTTTAACTGTCACTTTCTGTTCTTGCAGATCCACGTCGAAAGACTCGACTCCTGAAAACAAAACATAAAAAGAAAAAAAAAAGTTTGTAGAATTAATATATACAGAGAAAAACTTGCCGACAGAAATTAAAAAGACAAAGATGCATGTTAATTTGGCGAAGAATTGAATACCTTCCATACTGGTAAGAAGTCTCCTAACAGCCCCAGCGCATCCTTGGCATGACATAGCAACCCTGAGGACGACGGTCTGTGGGACAAATTTCCATTAATATTACTATATCACAGCAAAAATGGAGTGCAGATCAAAAATTAATCGTCAAACAACTCGTACCGCGGCCATGGTGAGCTGAGAATAAGATCGACGACGACGGCGTGGCGTGGCTAGCTCGAGGTATTTATGAAAGAAGAGACAGACGGAGGAGTGCCAGTGGACGGTGGGGATGAGAAATTAATTATGGTTGAGCGACTGTGTTAGTTAGGACCGGTACTGGCAAGTACAAAAGACCTCGCAGCTGTACAAGTTGGAGGGTGTGCAACGTAACTACCAGCATTAGTTAATTAGCCAGCTAGCTGTCGAGGAAGACAGCAAAGTTGATGGCTCAGCATGTTTATTATTTATTTATTTTTATTTTTTTAATCGAGATATTAAACTCTTCCTTCCCGTCAATTAATCATTAATCCTGAAGATGACTAATCTGTTCCTATAAATATTTTTCATCGGCTGATTGAATACTATAAGTATATGATATATCCTGAGAAATTCAACCCTTATTTTACTGTACAATTAAGTGTTTATAAGAGATGATGATATGATGATGGTGATGATGATATGATGATGATGATGATGATATAGTTATGATTTTCATATTAGACTAATCAAAATGAGACAAGTAGTGATGTTTGATTGGACTCCCACAAACAATAGATGTCCTCTTGGATTATATGGAACCATATATTCACATATATAGTGGTGGCCTCATTGTACGAAGATTTTGATCAGAGTTCTAACTTTGTGGATTGGATGATACAAAAGTACATTATTTTTCATGAAGGTTTTTAAACATGGAAAAAAAAAAGAGAGTTCTTAAAGAATTTTCATGAAAATATTTAATTCCATGCATATTAAAAAAATAAATAAATTTAGATCATCTTGCGTTTTGCAATTATATGTGAAGTACCTAACAGGTTTAAATAATATGCAACATATTTGAAATGACAAATGAAGTTTATATGGTCAAACTATTGTTGATGAATCAGGGAAACCCTACATTCTTTCAAATAATTTTTGTCTGAGGCCAAAATCAGAAAAGATGCATCCTTGTGGTGGACTTTGAGACCATGAAACACAATGCGACACACATCATTGATGGTTTTGTAGGTCGGCCTATTGCCAATTGCACCCATCTCTTGGTGATCACTACGGAAAAAAACAACAAATAGCGACGGAATTGACGATGACTATTAAATTTCCATCACCAATTAATGACGGAGATGTTAATGGCTATCGCAATTAGCGATGACATTAAATTATCCATCGCTACTCCACATAAATTTAACGGGTGGGGTGCTAAATCCAAATTTTTACCATCGGTTTTAGCGATGGATAGACGATGTCGCTAATAGAGACGGATAATTTAATAATCCATCGTTATTAGCGACAGATAATTTAATTAACCGTCATCATTAGCGTTGGATTATAAAAAAGATAATTTAATTAACTGTCTTCATTAGCGACAGATTATAATTAGCGACGGATTATTATAATCCATCGCTAATGGCGACGATTAATTAAATTATTCGTCGCTATTAGAGAAGGATTATTAAATTATCCGTTGTTATTAGCGACAGATAATTTAATAACCAGTCGCTATTTCTTACATGTTACCAACTCAAAACCTTAAGGACTTGTGTCAGAATTAGCGATGGAATACAATCAGTCGCTATTTTTGGGATATTAGGGCTCATGCACCTGAGTCTTTCTGCCCCATGTGACTTTTTCTCCTCTAGCTTTTATTGCTCCGACGATCGGCTCCTTTGGCTGAAGTCCTACTTCGGTGTTCGGCTCCGCCTCCTCAAACTTTTCCTCCTCCGACTTTTCCTCCTCCGGCTTCTCCTCCTTCGACGAGAATGGTAATCCTCTTCTCCTTGTTTTTTTCTTTTCCAATTTCTTCCTTGTTGTTCGTGGCCGCCACTACTCGCCCGCGCCCACTGGAGCTGGGCTGCAGCCTCCACTACTCAGCCATAGTCATTAGAGAAGGGTCGCGATCGCTAGAGTAGGGTCGTGCCCACCACTGCTTGGCCACAACCACTAGAGTAAGGCCGCGACTACCACTGCTCGGTCGTGGCCACTGGAGCAGGGTTACAATCGCCTGATCACGGCCACAACCTCCGGAATAGGGTTGTGGTCGCCACTGCTCGGCTGCGACCACTAGAGCAGGACCATCATTGCTCAGCCTGGCTTGGTACTCCACAACCTAGTGCGTCACTGATTGGGCGCAGCCTTGCACTGATCAACCGTGGGCGACACTAATCGAATGGGGTTGGCATTGATCAGCCGCCATAGGCACTTCTCAGTCACGACGACACTAATCGAGCATGGGCGGCACATGATTAACCATGTTGATTTATTAGATTTAGACTATTAGTAATATTTGCCCATATTGAAATTGCTTGTATAGTTCGAAAATATAATTATGCCTAGTTTGACATGATTAACCATGTTGAAAATTTTATTCCTATTAGGATACAATGTATATGAACAATATTGGGATGTACAATAGGTTAGACAATGAATTTATCAGTCAAGAATTTTTTGCTGAGGTTGAAAAGTTTGTGAACTTCGCTAAGTTTCATCCAGAATGTTTGAATGGTACTCTAGTTAGAGTGTTCATGTAATCAACGCAGATGTAGAAATATAACTTTCCGTGATGAGGATACAATAAAAGCACATATATGTAGGTATAGGTTTGTTCCAAATTATTACAACTAGTATTGTCATGGAGAGTTGTATGTATTTGAATAAATTGGACTTTTCATTGCTTCATCATCCTACCCGATTGCTTCAGAGGAATCATCAAAGTATATGAATGCAATGTAATCAATAGTTTATGATGCAATGAATGCATATGATCAATCGAATATAGAGAAAATACCTATACCCGAAGTTCAGAAAATATATGACATATTGAAGACTAATGAGAAAAAATTAAGGAAAGGTATTTTTTCTGATCATTTTCAACTATCAACTATTACAAAATTACTAAACATCAAAACAGAACATTATTTCTCCAATTTTTATAGTGCAAGATTGGAGTTTCTCTTTGGCTAAATTTAACTTATTGTTACTTGCTTTTTATTTATTTTAAATGATCAAGAACGCAAACGTATTCTCCAATTAAAACCCTTCATGTAGAGCTCTTACTAGAAAAAGTAACCTACCATAATTCACCCAATCAGTCGGCTATTAACTTACCTCATTGTATCAGCAAAGTAGACTAAAATTCCATCAACTATTTAAGTCAACTGATCCTCGATCCTATCGATTGATCTACAATGGCATCTAAGTCAACTAACAGTTGTAGCTAACTCTATTAGATTAATGCTGATCTCTTCTTGGATTCCTGTCGTTGCATCAGCTGCTTCATTAACTCAACCATCAGTTGACTGGAAAATACATCAATCAATTGAAACCTTGACTCCAACCAACTTTAAGACTGAGTTCTCACCTAAATCAAGTCCACCCAAAACCCATTCTCTAGGTCATTTGTATATTCCTATCTTGTTAAGACATATAACTCTATTCGCTTCTTCGATGATAATTTATAATGGATACCCGAAATAAAAAATCTTTATAATGTCGACATCCTTAATTTTATTTGGTATTCATTTCCTTGTAATAACCAATCCAAAGATCCACTACTCACTAGAGTTGTCAGACGGATCAACTCATAGTGGGGTGGGTCAGCCCGTGTCAGACGGGCCAACCCATGGTGGATTTTCCTCTTACCTAACCTCTAGTTAGGACTAACCACTCAGTAGATTTTCCACGCTACCTAATCTTAGTTAGGATTTTCTCTTGCTAACGTGCGATCCTTCTTGACCCACTTTGACTTTCCTTTTCCTAACCTCAGTTATGACTTCTCGTTACCTAACCTCTCGTTAGGGCTTCCCATTATCAAACCTCCTATTAGTACTTCCCATTGTCTAACCTCTAGTTACGATTTTCCCATATAAGTATCCGGTCATCCCTTGGCCTACTTAACTTCTCTCACACATATTATCAAACATTAAAACTCAAGCTCGAGCCAACTCGAGCTCAGTTAAACTGGTCAACCTTGACTTGAGGATGATTGCATCAATAATCTTCCTATTTTTGATGTTTGACAATATATTTAAGTTAGGCTAACCATTAGCCCAAACTTTCATTTTCATCCCATGCCAAACAAGAGTTTTCTAATTTACACTACAAGAAAAAAGCCTTACAACAACGGTTTTTCACCGTTGTCGTAGCCCCTTTCGGACTGTTGTTAAAGGCTGTGTTGTTAAAGGGGGTACCCAAAGACAACGGTTTTTAACCGTTGTCTTTGAAGACAAAGACAACAGTTTTTACAACGGTGAAAAACTGTTGTCTTTTCCTTCAAAGACAACAGTTTTTCACCGTTGTCTTTGAGCGTCTACCTTTAATAACAGGGTCTTCAACAACAGTTTTAAACTATTTACGACAACAGTGAAAAATCGTTGTCTTTTTTTGATAAAAAATAAAAAAAATATTAAAATTTATTATACAATTTTCTAGTATTATAAATCATTCAAAATACTAAATTTGTAAATAAAATTTAACATATAATTTTCTAACATTCGAAAATAATATTTACAACATTCCGAAGAAATTTTAAAAGCCGCCAACAAAATAACAACGACACTATTAAAACAAAGGTAGAACAACACAACATCCTAATCCTAGAAGAGTAACACAACATCCTAATCTTGATATCCAGTTTTGAAGAGTTGGATCATTTGAACTACTTTTACCATGTACAACACTAGAAGAGTAACAAAACACTGCTTCTTAATTCTCCTAATCCTTCATCTTCTTCATCCTTGCCATGTTTGCATCGTACTTGGATCGAAGTGGACCAAGTAGATAAAGAAAGAAGATAAACTAAATGCCTTCATCTTCTTCATCCTTGCTTCTTAATTCTCCTAATCCTTCATCTTCTTCATCCTTGCTTCTTAATTCTCCTAATCCTTCAAACTCCACCTGTAAGAAGAAGATAAAGAAATGTCACTTGATCTAAACTAAATGCCTATGAATAATAAAAATGCATTTTCCTGTTTAATAAAGGATGTGATAGCTTGTTTCAACTAATGCATTAAATTATATATCTGAAATAGTCATGATAAAGGAAAATTGTAAATAATATTGTGACAGAGGCTATCTGGAACAATCTTGTAAGAATAAAAGGTTATCTTTAGGATCATTACTAACCGAAACAACTTGAGAGCAAAGCATTGAAAATGGACCTTTGATTTCACTGTTGCATTGGTATGGAATAACACCATATGTACACTTAATAAGTGAAATTTGTAGCATTGAACTGTACCGTCAAAAATCCTCCAATGGACAAACTACAAGTATGTTAAACTATCTCTCTAAATAATTACACTGGGAGCAAAGCATGGCTAAATACATCATCAATTAGGAACAAACTACTAAGAATAAAGAAAGGAAGAATGCAGATGAACTGAAACAACTACTGGCTAAATACCTAAGTGGATCTTCAAAAGTATAGTTATATTGCAAAATTGTTTAAGCGTGGCTCTTGAGTATGCAATATCAAACAGTATAAAGGAATCCAAAAGAAGAATGCATGTGCACAAATGTTAGGAAGGTGAATCCAATGGTCAATTGCATTTTATGGACCTGAAGAATTTTAACTTTTTTACGCAGATCATCAACTAATCTTGTGGTTGGTCTTTCTTGAAGTTCTCTTCTTATCTCCAAAAGAGCACTATCCTACAAGAAAATAGAGATATAGAGATTAGGAACTGTAAGCATTGCTATTTTATCAAATCTAATTGTGTTAATAAAGGATGTGATAGCTTTAAACATGTCCAAGATCATATTGTTGTGCAGAGAAATTGTGATAAAATTTTAATTGAACTATAATTGTTGGTCATCTCAAATGCCAAAATGTTGCAACTTATACTTCATATCAGTTATCGTATAAAAAATTAGGTATAAACAAAGAACTGAAACCTTTTCATTGATTAGTGCATTCAACTTCTTTATCTCATTCAAATGTTGCTCCCTCCCCTTTAATAATGTGGATTCTATGTTATGAAGCTCCATATTCAACTCAGAGATTATTTTCTCCTTTGCATTCAAGCTCATCAATTTGAAACTAAACAAACAAATTTAATATAAAACAATTTTAAAATATTTTAGCTAACAATAAGAATGATAACTTTTCCCATGACAACTACCTAGCAGAAGTGTCATGTTTTTACATCACGACATGGCCCATAGTTCATAAAACACCCAAAACATTTTAAAAAATAAAAAGAGAGATTTCTTTTAAAGATGCACCAAATGGATGGGAAAACCAAAACTTTTACCATGATATCTTCTCGTTCTTGCTTTTGATATCCTGTTAAACAAATGTGCAAATATTTACTTCCTGGTATACCACTCAGATCCTTTACAGGCCTGTATATTATCTGCAGAAAATGCCACAATCATAACTAAGGACTGATTTCTCAGAAGGATACTCATGATGGAGCATAATGGAAATCAAACAGGTGCTTAATTTCTCAAATGACTTATAGCTTTCTCTATCATTTTGCTTTAAATTTCTTGAAACCACACATATCTACACTAAGGGCAACAAATGCAAGCTCATAAAACTTGACAAAAAAAAAACTCAGAACTGACCCTGGTAGCATCACCCATAATTTCATGTTGCAAACTATCATCAACCCACAATTCATTCACCAGTATTTTCCCATCCTTCCGAGCAGTATCACATATAGGATCATCCTGCACGCAATATTCTTTCAGCCTTCAACTTCTTTAATTTTCAACCCAACAATACAACTCATATCAGAAGAAGTACAAGACTTACAAAAACGCGACGGCAAACAATCACATGCGTGCAGCTCTGATCGTACTGACCCGCATCTATTCCTCCTCTTCGCACAAGCTCAGAGCGACACTACAACAGATCAAGAAAAAGCTGAGACACTTTGTAATGGTTCCCTGAACAATCCTTTGGTTCCTTGGAGAATGAAGCCCCCCCAATTGCCGAGGAATTGAGTCTCCCTTAGAGATCTTCCGTGCCATTGTCACTAGCTGATCGCCAGAAACCAAGAAAGGTTCTCCTCTAATCATCTGTGAGTGAAATAGCATATCAGATATTGGATAAGACCCATTACCAGATTGACTAAAATTGCCAGAATCGTTTCCCTGGAAAGGGGTATTTGGTCGCGAAACTTGACCAATTTTCAGCTCTCTTGTTCCAAAAGAGGGATTCCCAAACAAGTTTACAACTCCAGGATAACGCTGCCGGATTTGAGGCAGAGACGTGTTCCCATTCCCATTTACCAAAGAATCCCGTCCAAAAGAGTCGAGCGAAGACCCAAACAAACAACCCACTCGGTGATGGTTGGTATGGGGCAGGGAACGATCGATCGGTCCATTTCGGTCGGTGCCGAGACGGACATTGCGAAGGTTTTGGAGCAGGAGGGTCTCCTCCAACGGAAGCGAACGCTCCGCTAACGAGCTCGGAACCCCCTCAGACCAGATACACCCACCGCCATCCCCATGGAGGACCGACGTTGGAAACTCATCGGCGATGTGGAAACCGGCACCGTCGGGTCTATCGAGGACACCACGATGACGAAGATGGAGAATCTCATCCAATAGATTATCGATATCGAGCTCCTCCGCTCTCTTTCCCATTATCACGTCTCGCTCCTCCAAGAGTCTGGCAGAATCAGGAAAGAAACGAGATAAGAGGAGGATTAGGGTTCGACGACCAGGATTTGTGGCACGGGGAGCCTTCGCGGAGGCGAAGAAGAAGAGTGTGGAGCAAGAAGACGATAGAAGGGGCTTTATATAGAGGAATGCGAAGAGGGCGAGCCCAGAGTACCACGGACGGCGAGAAGATGCAGGAGTATCTAGGGTTTTCGACGAGAAGATGCAGGAGGAAGAAGTAGAGGACACTTACTGTTAGTGGATTTCATGTCGGAGGTCTTGCCGGTGAGGGCGTCCTTAATGGATTCGTGGACTGCTGCTGCTCCTACGCGGCTCCGGTGAGCGAGAGATTGTGAGAAAAGAGAAAAGAGGGACGGATTGAGAAGATAAAAGGGTGGAATGCGGCGGCAAAAAACTTTCGGGGAGAGGGAAAGAAAAAAAGCGGGGCAAAAATTGGCGAAGGGGAAAAAACGGCGAAGGAAAAAAAACACCAGTATTCAACATCACTTAAGACAACGGCTTTTAAAAACTGTTGTCGTAATCCCAAAAAAAAGCGCACATAGACAACAGTTTTCAAAAACTGTTGTTGTAGCATTTAAAAACCGTTGTCGTAGTCTTAAAAAAACATAAATAGACAACGGTTTTTAAAAACCGTTGTCGTAGGCCAAAAAAATTGCTAAAAGACAACGGTTTTGGTTAAAACCGTTGTTAAAAGGCAAAAAGACAACGGTTTGGTATAAAACCGTTGTCGTTTGAGTGTTGTTGAATGACGTTTTTCTTGTAGTGTTAAACCCTACATTCTCCCCCTTTGGTACACATCAACAACTCTTCTCAAAGTCAATTTGTTCAAAATAACTCAATAAAAGTCTCATACCTTTTATTGTATCATATGCTCAACCTTGAGGATAAATCATTAAAAAAAATTATCCCAATCATGCCTTTAGAGTGTAACTCCCCCTTAAGTCATGATCCTACTTCTATCATTACACCAATAATGATTTAAAGTTTCAAAACCTTTAGAAAATCCTAAAATTAAAGTTATGAGGTTACAAGTTTAATCTTGAATCTAAACCTCCCCCTTAACTCCAAATTAGTCCTCTTTAACCGTTCCTTCTTGTTTTCATCAAAAAAAATTACCCTTAATTATTTATCAAAGTATTTCATAGGGTTAGGAATAGTTAACTTAACTAAACATGGCTTAATGGACTAAAATCAGACCATTTCAACAAAAAATAGTCATGTCAATTAATTGGTTTCAGTTATCAATCGATTCCAGCATGTCTTAATTGATTGGAGTTGGCTTCCATTACCAATTGATTGGTGACAGTGCCTAATCAATTGAAATTTCTAATTTTTGAAATCAAATTCAAACTGAAATTCAGAAATACCTAAGTAATTCTACAATTATTGAAAAATCATGTAGATATTACTTGTGTCATACATTATCATGGGAAAATAATTTTCTATGAAAATATATCCTATTTTCAAAGAATGACATAAAATTAAAAATCATTGAAAACTTCAATATTTCACTCTAATACTGTATCTAACTAAGTAATGGTGATTCCTATTAACAAACAGAATTCACCAAGGTTTTCTAAAAAAATTTTGAAATGATTTTCAAAACAAAATTCTACCCATAATCTTTGGGTCAAATACACATGACTTGTATATTAGTTTTGCCCATGATTGGACTTCGCCAAATCTATATATTTTGATGAAACTAAAACTCAAAATATACATCAAATCAATATCTTGAGTTTTATTCATCTTCCTAACATCTTACTTGTATCAAATATGTCTCAATACACATACAAGTCAACTCTATAGTTTTTATAAGATGTAAAATATATTTTTTCTAAACTAAGGGATTATGCATTTCTATCTAGGTATTTCAACTTTGCTCATTCTACCTGGTATGCCAATTTATGCTATTGTACTTAATTACAATAAATTTAAAACAATGCATAATAAATGGCTATGACATGCATGTATATTTTCAAAAGAAAAATTATCATAGTTAAATGAGGTATGTGTGACATGACATCTTGTATTTTCATAAAAATATGAATGTAGTATATGATATCATAGCATATGATGAGGCACACAAAAACATAGCAATTATAGCTCATAAGAAAAATTACCTAGATTTTTTTATGTAAGGATTTTCAACTAATTGTTAAGTCAAAATAAACCTAAGTTGCCTTATCTCCTTTAGAAAAATGTCAAAGTCTCAACATGACATTCTTTTGAATTCTATCATATTTGTATCAATTTAATCAAGCTCAATACTTAAAAAAATTGATTGGCACATTTTTTACTCTTCAAGAGTAACAATCAACTCTTATTTTCAAGATATCACAATACCTTAAAAATTTCCTAAAGTGTCAACTTCATCATGGTTGGGTTAACTACCCTTCCATTTATAGTTGACACACTTCAACCCCATCTAGGGTGTAAAGAACATACTCTTAGGAACCCAATACCCATTGGTTCTCCATAGGTGTTCTAGATATTCATTAGAGATAACTTCTCTTGATACTATAGGTGCGTGTTACGTCGACTAGAGGGGGGTTAATAGCCCTGAAAATAGAGTTAGAAAAATCTCTTACTTTTTGAACTAGTAAGGATAAACAATTAAATAATTATAAATAAATTAATCAATAACATAAAAAAAGGAGGCATGATTTACTTGATTACAACCTACGTAGTTGTTAATCCAAGTCAAGTTAAAACTCAATAAGAATCTCCTATGTTGAAGGTGGAGAAGTCTCTTACAATCATTAACAGTCAGTAAGGAGTATAGAAATTGATTACAAGTTGTTGTGTTCATTCTTAGCACTAGGGGACTTTTTATAGCCTCCTGGGATGAAGGATCCATTGTTCACTACAACAAAAACTCTCATAGACATCGGTGGAACAACAACGATTTTAAGCAAAAACCGATGTCTTTGAGTATTTTACATCGGTTTTTCCAAAAACCGGTGTCTATGAGCGCAGATTTTCGCTCATAGACATCGATTTTTTAGGTGATGTCTATGAGCGCCTTTTTTTTGTTAATAGACATCGATTTTAACAGCGGTTTTTAAAATCCGGTGTTAATAAACCAAAATAAAATATTTTAATTTTCCCACTTGCCAAAATTTGCAACACTATGAAGTTCCCTACAAACCTAAACCTATATCCCGCCCCTTCATTCGACCATCTCTCTCAGCCTAAACCTAAACCTAAACCTAAACCTCCGACCATCTCTCTCAACCTCATCTCCCTCTTCCCCTTCCTAGATCGATGCCCCTTCCTCTCCCGATCAGGATCAAGACACGATGCCCTTGCTTCTCCGTCCAATCACACTGCATCTCCTCCAACTCCTCCCTTTGGGTGAGAAGAGGAAGCCTTCTTCGCATTTTGGTATGTTTTTTTTCCACAACACTTGTTTTTATATTCCGTAGTCAAAGACTTAGCTCTCCTTCTTGCCTTCCCAAATCCGTCGGATTTCTCCTTCCCGATCGCCATGTCCTCCTCCCTCCTCCTCCTCCTTTCTCTCTTCTTCCCTTCCTCCCTCTCCGCGGCGGTGACTGCCCAATCGTCGGCCTCGCCGTCCAACAGCTCCACTGTCTACGACATCCTCCAGGAGTACAACCTCCCTCCCGGCATCCTCCCCGACACCGTCAAGTCTTTCTCCGTCACTTCCAACGACTACTTCGTCATCGATCTCTCCGGAGAGTGCTATGTCGACTTCGAGTACGTCGTCTACTACGCCCCGCGCATGTCTGGCTTCCTCGGCTATGACTCCATCTCCAACCTCGAGGGTGTCCAGATCCATAGCTATCTCATCTGGTACGGCGTCAGCTACATCAAGGTCTACCTCCCCTACTTCGATTTCGTCTACATCCAGTTCGGCTAGGTCACTCGCAAGCTCGGCATTGACCAATTCCAGCACATACACTCTTGCAGAGGGAATCTCTCTCTGTTTCAGCGCGCCAAGAAGGTTGTCCGTTTAGCGTTCGAGGTAATGCCACTATGTAGTTTCTGCGTTTACAATCGATTTACTTTAGTCCATGAGTCAGAGAGACTTTCCAAGTAGCAAAGTCAAAGAGACTTTGCTGGTGCCAGCCTCAACAACATCTAGCTTGACTCCCTACTGGCGTATTACCTCAATGGTGACTTTGCCTTCCTTGCCAACTTCACAAATAATTTATTAATTAACTCTTTTTAATGTTTTCATAGATATGGAATTCCATAGGTTGTAATAGATTTATTAATTAACCCTTTATTTTATGCAAGTATGTCTATGATGGGGAATTTTGTTATTGGTTATATATTGAACCATTTTTTTCCATTTCAGAATATTTTTGTTCCCCAACTTTGAGCAAGTCATGTGAAAGAAAGAACCATACTGCCATTTTTTACAAGAATTTTTGTAAGAAAGCAGTTGCAATCAACATGAGTTGTAAATTTTACATATACTGCTTTATGCATTTCATTATACACTCTAGTCGGTGAACTTCAATTTGTCCATGGAGTATGTAAGTTTGTCATGCACTATTCATTCCCTTGGAAAAATGCTTGAAATTAACATAATTTAATCTCTATCGTACATAATTTTCATTCAGGATGACAACAGATATAACTCAAGTAGAGGTGCACATTTAAATCTCAAACGTGCAGAAAAAGCTCGTATATTGGTTAACAAGATTCCAGGTATGATTTGTACAACCTTGATAAATTTAATTTTAGGTAAAATAATGGCATGTAGCCATGAGGCAAGGAATGTATCCGATCCACCTGGTGAAATAGGTTTGCTTTTTGAGTAATTATGATGATTTTCCTTTTTGTCTCTCTTTTACATATTTAACATACACTTGGTACTTGGACACTTTACAGTGGCTGCTTGTGACTTGTTGATTATTGTTTACGTTTATGTGCCTTATCTGACGATTCTCATGACTTGCCTTGAAACAAGGTAGTAGTAAATTCTATATTTGTGTGAGTGTAGCTGATGGGTAACTTTTGATTACAAAATGTGTATTATAACCAAGTTAATTGCTGATCTTTGTTGGTGTTCGTTTGAACAGATTATTTATGTGGAAGCATGTGAGAGTGGCAGTATCTTTGAAGATTTAATGCTAGAAGACCTTAATGCATATGTGACAACAACATCCAATGCTGTTGAAAGCGGCTGGGGAACCTACTGTCCTGGGATGGATCCTCCACCACCACCAGAATATATGACTTGCCCTGGTGACTTGTACAGCGTTGCATGGATGGAAGACAGGTTTGAGTTTTATACCTAAACAAGTCATATCTGTTGTCAAGTTCAAAAGGTCTAAACATTTTATTGCATTTGATTTATTTTTTTTCATGTTAATGGGCTGACATTAGATTGTTTGGTTCCGCTAAGGAATTTTTTTTTAAAATGTATTTCCTTCTTCAGTGATTTTGTTTCTTTTGAGATGAAACAACAAAGAGACACTGAAGTACAACAAATTGGATTAGAGCATCGAATCCAAGTTCAATTGTTGAATTTTCTGATTAGTAACTTAGTTTTAATTACAAGATGTTAGTGCATTATAGAATAGATACACTTTTAAGTCTTGGTAATGACATAGCTTTATTTGTTTAAAATTTCCCCAAGAAAATTTTGCTTTGGACATTAAATGCTTTTTACCTTTTACTCTTCTCAAAGCCATAACTTGGTCTTTCTTGAAAAACTTTGTCAAGAAATTAGCGTGTGGTTATTGTTGTCACAATAACATAATGTAAATTTTACTGCTACAAAAGTCATATCTTGGTTCTTAATTTTGACACAGCCTGGTGTGCTAACTCATTTAAAAGATAAAGAGGAGCCAGAACTTCCATTTGTAATGGTATTCCTGTTTTTAAGGGTAGAAATCCTCCAAACATAGGAGCCTTTTCAATATGATGGCATTGCTAACCTTCTAATTATATTTATGGCAGTGAGAATCACAATCTAAAGGAGGAAACGGTTGGGAAATAGTATGAGTCAGTAAGTTCCTGTTAATCTCTATTATAGTCCTCTTCTTATTTTTTTGAAGGGTTTCTCTGATAATGTGTTCAGGTGAAGATGAGGACATTAAACCAGAACACATACAGTGCAGGGTCTCATGTGATGGAGTATGGTGATAAGAATGTAAAACCTGAGAAGTTGTACCTTTACCAGGGCTTTAACCCTGCCAATGCCAATTTAACTGAGAATGCACTTCGCCTCAGCAAGCAGATGGGAGTCATCAATCAGAGAGATGCTGACCTCCTATTCTTATGGCACATGGTGAGTGAAGAACACTTCGTTTTCCCTTATTATTTTTATGCTATTTCCATTCATGGCAATGATTTAACTTGGAGACTGAATGATTTAATAAGAACATTGTATCTTTGGTACCATTCTAAGGGCCTAGTACCAAGGGATGTGTGAGTGACCTTGATTTCTAGCATATTGATCGATAATGTTATATTTAACCTGTGAACTTGGAGCAGTGGAGAGAAAAACTATATACACGGATTTCATATGTAAGTAGGAAACATGGCAGTTTCAATTGGTTTTAACTATTAGTATTGTCTTTCAACTGATTTAGACCCATTTGTCGATCTTTTCATGCAGTTTCCATCTTTCAACACTGCAGATTCTGTTTTGGAGCACCTTTTTAACCCCTTGCATTGTTCTTATATCTTAACAACCTAGTGTTTGCTTTCAGTATGAAAGATTAGAGGAAGGGTCAAACAAAAAGAAGGAAATTCTCTCGGAGATCACTGAGATGATGATGCACAGAGCACACCTTGACAGTAGCATCGAACTCATCGACAATCTAATTTTTGGATCGGATGTTGCACCTTCAGTCCTCAAAACCGTGAGGCCATCTGGTCAGGCTCTGGTTGATGATTGGGTTTGCTTGAAAATAGTGGTAAATATTGTGCTCTAGCGTATTCATCTTCACAATCTATTTTATTAAACATGACCATGTGTTAACAAAAAACCTTAGGTCCAAACATTCGAGTTGCATTGTGGATCGCTCACTCAATATGGCATGAAGTATATGCGAGCTTTCGCAAACATATGTAACGAGGGTGTCTCGAAGGATGAGATGGAAGAAGCTTGTGGTAATGTTTGTGGAAGCTACAACTCAGCTAAGTGGAGTCCCTTTATCCATGGCTACAGTGCATGATCTTGTATCTCAAAATTGCACATCTAGTGCAATGTAAGCTCATCAGTGCTCATACATAAATATATACACACTGGCAGTAGGAATAGTCATATGCTTACTTAAACTTGTTCAAGGGTGTTGTTTCAGATAGCCAGAGCCACCTAAAATCTTGGTCTTGATATTTTAATTGACAATGCATGTTAGCTAATATAATTAATTTAAAGTGGTAATTGGGTCAATACTGGAAGATGGTTATAGAATTTTAGTATTTATAAAGTTTGAATGTATTCTTGAGGTAGTCTCCTAACGTGAACTTGCTCAACATTGATTTCAACTTAATTTGATTGTTCAAGGTAGAATTCTCTTTCTCAAATTTTGACACAGATTTTTCCTAAGTTTTGACACAGGCTGTATCTTGAATCTTCTTGGTAAGTCAAATTCAATCTTCTCCTTGAGTTGTATTGACAGAAACTACATCAGCAATGCATTATTAACTGCATGTATTATTCTTCTATTTTTGTTCTTTGTTGTAGTAAAGTAGACCAAATGATACTTTTGTTTGACAGATTAGAACAGTGGATGTTTTAACTCAAAAAACTAGGCATTTGAAGGTGAAAAGTGGTGAGATTAGGGAAATGAAAGGCGCAAGAAGAATGAAGCAGTATAGCAAGTTGAACAGATTCTGATTCTCATAATTTAATGTAGTCTCAGCTTGATTTTTGACTCACGATGTTCTACCTTGATGTGTTGTTAAAAGAATGTTCTACCTTGATTCTGATATCTATTAGCTTTTGATGTAAAAAGAATGTTTGTGTATTTTATGAATACTGTTGTAAGAAGAATATTTATGTAATTTGTGAATATTTGTGTATTTTATGGATACTGTTGAATGAAGAATATTTGTGTAATTTGTGAATATTTGTGTATTTTCTTGGTTATTGTCAGTTTTTCACTATTTCGGAAATCAAATGTGTTAGTAAAAAATACTGATATTACATCGGTTTTCCATCGCTGCAAAACCGGTGTCATTAACTAATATTACATCGGTTGTATACCCTGCCAAAACTGGTGTTATTACCATATAATATTACATCGATTTTACACCGTTGATGAAACGGTGTCATTAAGTGATACTACACCGGTTAATAACCGATTCGAAAATCGGTGTCGTTAAGTGATACTACACCGGTTTTAACCCGATGTCTAAATGGCAGACCTTTTACATCACCTTCATAGACATCGGTCAAAAATGTAATAGACACCGGTGGAAAATCGATGTCTATGAGGGTTTTTGTTGTAGTGGTTGTTCATCACTCGCAGGCACCTCCAAGAGGATAGAGCTTATCCTCTAGTGATAAGATTTTATTCTCTCTCAATGTCTACTGGAGGCGCCTCCAATTAGCTTGAGGGCACCTCCCGTGATGGCGTGAGGGCGTCTTCCATATTCTTGAGGATGCCTTCCTTCGAATAGGCATGAGGGTGCTTTCGTGCTCCTTCGAGGCACCTCAAGTCCCGAAAGTAGTAGCTCCACTATCGATGCTCGAGGTGCCTCCAACCCTTGGTGGTGCCTTCACTCCGGGCTAGTAGCTCCTAAGTCCTTTCTTCGTGTGGGTGATGCTCCGGTCAACCTAAATTGAGCCCACCCGAACTCAACTCCGACCTTCTCCTCGAGCAAACTTCATCTTCGGCTTCTCACCTCTCAAATGTCGTGTATGCTCTTCTCGTCCACCAGTGTACTTTTCTATAGCTTCTCGTCCCTTAGATGTATTGAGCTAGTCAGCTCGCTTCCCATGCTATCCTTCTCGTCTGCTATATCTTTCGCTCGATTTCTTGTGTTTCTAAGCTCCCGCACACTTAAACACAAGACATCAAATACAATAGGACCTAACTTGACTTGGTTGACCACATCAAAACCAACCCGAGGTACTTACAATCTCCCTCTTCTTAATGTGCATCAACCTAAGTTAAATTAGGGTAACAAAAAAAGATAACATATGAAATAAAATAATTTGCAATTATTAAATATAGAAAAAATTGCAATAATGCAAACATAATATGCAAAAAAAAATATTTTTAATATCTCCCCCTAAACTTAACTCCTACATTTTCTCCCCCTTTGATCACATAAAAAAAATAAGGGAAAAATATGAAAACTTATAGAAAATTTTTTGGAGTTTAAAATAGAGTTTTTAGGAATAGTATTTTTTTCTCCAAATTAATTTTCAAAAGTAATAATTTTTATCAATTAAACCTTAGTTTTAGAAAAAATCATTTAAAAATTATTTTAAGTTCTAACAATTGCTGAAATTTTTTGTCATAATTAAAGAGAAAAAGTATGATCAGGGAAAAAAATTAAAACAAAATTATTTTTATTTTAACTATAATACTTATTTTTAAACAGAAATAATTATTCTTTAATTTAAATATTTAAAAATATATTTTTAACTCAAAAAATCTTGCTGATTTTTAAAAATACAACAATAATCTCCATAAAATCAAAAATTTTAAAATTAATCTATGAAAAAATTTAAAATTTAAATTACATTTTTTAAAAAAAACATAGATAATCAATTAATTACCAAAAAATCTCAAATTTTTTTTTTAATCTAATAGAAAATGAATTTGATTATAACATAAAGATATTTGAATAGAAGACATGAATAATAGGTATATGAAATAATTAATTTTCCTAAACAATAACAAGATTAAACTAAATTTTTATTTTAGCATGCATAAAAATTAATTAAATCAAACTAATCATGATTTGGACACCTAATATAAGTTTCTACCTACTAGATTAACAAGATAAATTTTTAAAATATTTTTTTATGTTACTTTTGTAATTTGGCCATTGTGATATCGAAAATACCAGTTTGGTCTTACATTGTTTCTAGATTTTGAAGTTAAATAATTCGACCATACATCATTCTTTTTCAGTAATTCTATTTGATCTTTTAGTTTATCATTTTCAATTTTTAGTTTATCAAAATTTTCTAAAGGACATGCTTTTGCTAAGATAATTTTTAATTCGACATTTTCTATTTTTAATTGTGCATGCTTGGTTTTTAATCTATACATACTTCTAGACAGTATTTTTATGAATTCGTACAACTTTTTAGGAGGTAAGGAATATACCTTACTTACCGTATTGTTCTCGTAGTCCGTTGTTTTCCCTGCATTGCTACTTTCTTTTGACGTATCTCTTCCTTCATCGATGCTCATTTCGAGCGAGCTTTCGATGTCTTCTTGGTGATCCTCCAGTAGTGTTAATCCAGCGTATTCTTCTATCTCAAACTCGGATGAGGACTCATCCCATGTTGCTTTTAGGTTCTTGTGTTTGAATCTGCTTGACCCTTTGCCCTTTCCTTTGTTTTTCAGTTTCAGACAGTTATATTTGATATGCCCCACTTCTTGACAATTGTAGCACCAAACTTTCCTCTTACTCCGAAGGGATTTTGTTGCTTGTCTCTTGTCAAAATTGTTAGATCATAAAAATTTTGAAAACTTTCTTACCAGAAAAGCTTCTTCGTCTTCGTCAAGAGAGGCTTCGAAGTCTGGTCCAACCCTTTTTGCCTTTAGGGTAATGTCCTGACTCGGCTCCTTTCTTAGTCCTATACATCTAGATTCGTAAAGATCTAATATAGAAAATAAAATTTCTAACATACTTACCTCTAAATCCTTCAAAATGTAGCAGGAGTTGATTATCGTCCAATCTGGGATCCTTGAGAAAGTATTAAGAACATACCTTAGGGAGTCTCTATTCGTTACCATTTCTCTGAGATTTGAGAGTTCGATGATCAGCTCCTTCAGTTTGGCGTGCAGTTGAGCAACTATCTCTCCTTTCCGTCTGAGGCTCGTCAGTTGATTCTGGAGTAAGTCTCATTTTGTGAGCTTGCCTTCAAAGCTACCTTTGTGCAACTCTAGAAATTTCTCCTAGATTTCTTTTGCCAAGTAGTAGCTCCAGATCTGACTGACTTCATGGGGTGGAAGAGCGCTTAGGAGGTGGTATTCAATTTTCTCATTTATCACGAAGTCATTATGCTCCTTCTTGTTCCACAAGTGCTCTTCATTTTCTTTTCCATGTTGGTATTTGGGTACTACAAAATCATATTTAATTATTAAAATAATTTTTAAAATAGTTTTAAAAATACCTCCATCTAGGGTTTTCAGAGTGTGAACTCCCTCTCAAATTTTGGTGAGTATATGCTTGGTCCGACCATCATCTTCTTGCTTTAGCAAGCAGTTAGTCCTTTTGAAGCGGTTAAGCTTTGCTACCAATTGTAGGTTCACATTAAGCTGGCTAGAGGGGGGTTAATTTCCCTAAAAATAGAGTTATAAAAATCTTGTACTTTTCGAACTAACAAGGATAAACAATCAAACAATTATAAATAAATTAATCAAAAACATAAAAAAAAAGAGGTGGGATTTACTTGGTAACAACCTAGGTGGTTGTTAATCCAAGACAAATGAAAGCTCAATAAGAATCTCCTTTATTGAAGGTGGAGAATCCTCTTACAATCGTTAACAACTCAGTATGTAGTATAGAAATTGATTACAAGTTGTTGTGTTAATTCTTAACACCAGGGGGTTTTTTATAGCCTCCTAGGATAAAGTATCTATTAATGTTCATCGCTCAGAGGTGCCTTTAAGGAGGTTCAAGGCACCTCCAAGAGGATAGAGCTTATCCTCTAGCGATAAGACTTTATCCTCTCTCAACGGCTACTGGATGTGCCTCCAACCAGCTTGAGGACGCCTCTGGTGAAGGCACAAGGGCACCTTCCATATGCTTGAGGGCTCCTTCCTTCGAATAGGTGTGAGGGAGCCTTCATGCTCCTTTGAGACACCTCAGGTCCCAAAAGCAATAGTTGCGCTGTCGATGCTCGAGGCAACTCCAAACGTTGGAGGCACCTTCACTCTGGGTTGGCAGCTCCTAAGTCCTTTCTTCACGTGGATGATCTAACTCCGATCTTCTCCTCGAGTAGGCTTTCTCTCGACTTCTCATCCCCTGAACATTGCATACGTCATTCTTGTCCACTGGTGTACTCTTCCACAACTTCTCATCCCTTGGATGCACCTAGTCCGTCGACTCACTTCCTGTGTCATCCTTCTCATCCTCTACGTCTTGTGCTCAACTTCTTATATTCCTAAGCTCCTACACACTTAGACACAAGGCATCAACACAACAGGACCTAACTTGACTTAGTTGACCATATTAAAATCAACTCAAGGTACTTATAGATACCTTCCTAATGACTTTCCTAGGCATTTTGAAGCCTCAATCACACTAGTCTTCTAAAAGTAAACTCCAGGAATAGCCTCCCTTATAACCTTTACTTGACTTCTTGACCTAGGGTTAGTTCCAAAACTATATGGAACTCTATAATGTGAGGATACCTTGTCCTTGGACTTGGATTTGTACCCTAAACCCTTCTTGTCTATAGATAACCCTTGTTTTCCTAAACCTAGGTTTTGTTTCTTAGACCCTTCGATATTATTTGTCATTTTCCTAAGGGTCTTTTCTAATTTATTAAGTCTTGACATCAAGACTTGATTTTTCATCATTAACTCCTCAACTTTTGATTTTTCTTGATGACCTTGGATATTTTTCTTTTTAGACATATATCTAATTTCCTTAGAGTTCTTGCCTACTTAGTTTTCTACCTTCCTATACTTAGGTAAGGTAGTTCTAGAATGAAATGACTTGTAATTTTTCATAGGTTTTTCATGGTTTCCATTTTCATGATAAATAGCACTAAAATGATGAGAGTTATTTCTAGCATGCATTTTATCATGATTTAAATAAGTACCATTAACTAATGGTATCTTAGTTTTGGCCTTAGAAGCTCCCCCTTGACTTGAATTTCCTCTTTTGTTCTTAGTTGAGGATCTCCTCTTTGGACATTGATTTTGATAATGTGATTACACAAGAAACACACAATGTGCTCATTGCCCCTCCCTACTAAGGTTCCAACCTCCTTTGATTTTTCCTTGACCTTAGATATCACTTAAGCCTTTTTCTTGGCCAATTTTAGACATTTGCTCTTGTAGTATCTATTCTCTCTACACTCAAAGCATATGATATGATTTTTATTTTTACAAATTAAAATTATTTTACCTTCTTGACTTATAGGGGTGATACATGATTTTTCATTTGATCTAGATGTAGAGGCTTCTTCTTGTTCCAATATCAATGCATTATGCTCTCCCTTAATCCTTGAATTGGATGCCTCTTTAATTTCATCCTCAAATGTTGAGCCTCTCAACTTTCGAAACCTTTTATTCTTGATCCTTCCTCCACTGAAATAGAAGAATTATCTAAACCCAACAATGTAAACATAATGTTATATATTTCAGATTGTATACAAATTTTGAGACAACTTGAACAAAGACATCTACAATTAGTACAAAGAAATAAGATCAAACAAGCCAGTACTATAACTATAACTTATAATTGCATGAATGCAACGGACACAATTCATAGTCTTGTTAGTGACTTATATGAATATGTTTATATGCCTTCTGAGGCTACCTTAGCTTTAACTGATCAAGACCTCTTAGAATTGGAACCCTTTAATCAGCAACTTCACAAACTTCCAACAATTAGACACTATATTTTGATGAAGATCAAAATATAATAGCCCAAAACACCCAACCAACTAAGAATACAGATAATTTGTCTGATATTAGTATCCCTATCTTAACTAGAAACTTTATTAATCCAGTTGAGTCCTCAACTACTTCAAAACCATATGAAGTCAGACTACCTGAAAGTACGATGAGAACTATAGACTATGGATAAGGACACCCTCCTAGAACTAGGATCGCGCCTTACACAAATAACAATCCTCTAGTCAAAACCATAGACAAAAGACGACCCACAGAAGTAATATTTTTTTTTTTTGGCAAAGATGCAATTTTATTAAATATAATTGAATGTGACCCTCAGTTATATGATACTTACTTAAAACAATGGATAGTCTCTGTAAAATGAGATTATCAAGGAAAACATGAATTATATATAAAAATAGGAGATACTATGATAAGAGCAAGTGAAAACTACTTAGGAGATGTTGCTAGAGTAGCATGAGAAGATTTTAAACTTTATTTTCTAGAAGAAGTTATTCGGATTGCTTCACAAGGAAACAATATACTTAACTTTTGTTATGCTATCCAAACACTCTTAACTGCTTGAGATGCTAATACTGGTTTAGACATCAAACAAAAGAAGTCATGAGAGATTTAGAATAACCCTAACTTTTTAATTAGAATTACATTAAATCTTTTCATAATGATTTCTTAGCCTTAACAACTATATCAAACAATTATTGCAATTCATCCCTAGGAGAATGACTTTTAGTAAATTTCTAGGAGACTTAGGAAAAGAAATCTATAAATCTTGGACAGATCAACATATACTAGCACTCTATGATAATATAGGTATTAGAATTCAACACATTTTAGCTACACTTAAAGACAAATGCACATACATTCATATCCAAAAATAACTTTAAAATTAACAATATGAGTTTTAAAGTTAGATTTATGCTCCACGACAGTATGAAACTACACAATAACATAAACACAAACGAAAACACACTAAACCTATGATTCTACCAAAACCAAAGATGAAATCCAAAAAGATTTATTATGTTCGAAAAAGTAAGGAAAATAAACCTTACTTAAACAAAGATAGGCATGTAAGAAAATTCAAACCCCAAAAGACTTATGCTAATACTATCACTTACTTTGCATGTAATGAACTTGGACACCTTTCATCAGCATGCCCAAATCAAAAAAATCTATACAGTTGCAAGGCACGACTAGTTGGCTATACCAACTTAGATTTAATAGAAGTCCAATCACATGTATCTGACAACTCTTCGATATACTCTATCGTCTCAGTAAATGACTTTGACGAAATCTCTTCTTCATCCAATTATACCTTAATCAATTCTTTCTTATATCCTTCTTTCCCACTTACACAGGAGGATACCCTTACTTTTGAAGATACACTTAATGAAATAAACAAGTTTACCCTAATGTATCATTAATTCATCCCACAAACTTAACAAATCTCTGATTTGACCAACACACCTGTCCCCGTGAATGGTTTTTAAAAGAAGGTACAAATTGTTGGTATAGGATGTTGGTGCAATATTCCCTAGGTCAAGGTTGACATGTTTGACTGGGCTTGAAGTGAGTCAAGCTCAAGTCTTGATGATTTGGTTTCGATGTTTGACAATACTTGCAGACAACACATGAACATTGTAGGTGCAATTGTTCATGTGGGGAGATTGTGAAGGAGAGTCAAGTAGGTCAAGGTTGACTGGATACTTGAATGAAAATCCTAGTGAGTGAAGCTAGGTGAAAGTCCTGGTGAGTGAAGCCAGCAGAAGGAAACCCTAGTGAGTGAAGCTAGGTGAAAGTCCTGGTGAGTGAAGCCAGGCAGATGAGAAGACCTAGTGAGTGAAACTAGGCAGAAGGGAAATCCTGGTGAGTGAAGCAAGGTGAAAGTTTTAGTGAGTGAAGCTAGGTAGAAGGGAAGTCCTGGTGAGTGAAGCCAGGCACGGGGAAATCCAGATGGGTCAAGGTTGACCAGACATCTGGTGAAAGTCCAAGTAGGTCAAAGGGATTGACCGGATACTTGGCAAGAGGAGAAAAGTCCAAGTTGGTCAAAGGGATTGACCAGACAGTTGGTGAGAGAGTCCTAGCTGGTCAAGGGTGACCGGATGCTAGGTTTTATGTACCAACAAGTCATGGTTGACTGGATGTTGGTTTAGGGGGCTTTGGACTTGTTTTTGGGCAAAAATCAAGATCTGGATTGATCAGCCGATTGATCCAGCAGATCTGGATCGATCAGCCGATCGATTGGATCATGCCCAATCGATCAGCTGATCGATCGGGTGAGTCCCCATGAATAGAACCCCTTTGGATCGATCCGTGGATCGATCCAGAGGTCCCAATCGATCAGTGGATCGATTGGGAGTTGCTGTTTGTGCGCGATAAGCCCTGGATCGATCAGCCAATCGATCCAGGCTATTCCAGAGAGCACAGAGGCACTCTGGATCGATCGGTTGATCGATCCAAAGCCTCCCCGATCGATTGGGAGCAATCCAATCGATCGGGATCCGACCGTTGGCGTCGTATTTAGCTGCAGGCAAGCGTTTCCTTCAGTAGTGCTTACACAATTCATCTCCGATCTTCACCAACGACTTCATAACTCTCTCTCAAGTTCAGATCGCCAGTTCTTGAAGATTCTTGGAGGTTCTTCCAAGTCAAGAGGCGAATCAGAAGCAAGAAGAGAAGTTAGGGTTAGGGTTTATTGTAAGCTTTTGCTTGTATTTCATATCCTTTCCTTTCTTCTTGTATTGAGAGTTTGTAAAGGCTTCTCCGCTTTCGGTAGTTACCGTAGAGGAGTGTGTTTTATAGTGGAGGGTGCGTGAGTGTGTGGATCCTTGGATTAGTCACCTCTTGTGAGGTGGATACCAAGTAAAATCTATTTGTTAGTGTTGTATTGTGTTTCTTGTACATTTCCGCTGCACATCTTTGAAGAAACAAGCAACACCAACCACGAAGCACACGACGAGCTATTCACCCCCCCCCCCTCTAGCTACTTTTCGGTCCCAACATAGGAGGCACTAGATGATCGAACCTAGGTTTTGATTATGACAAAGGGTTTAAAGTTAAGATTTCTTGTAGTCTAATAAGTTGAACTAAGTGTACAGGAAAGTCCTAAGTGATCTTAGATAAAGGAAAGTCCTAGTTGAGACTAGACAGATAAAAAGTCCTACCTGCGATTAGGCAACAAAGTCCTGGTCTGGGGGCCTGGGCAAAGTCTCGGCGGGTCAAGGACGTTGGGTGAAATCCTAGGGTCTAGGATACTAGGTGAAAATCCTAGGGGTCACGGACACTAGGTGAAAGACTGAACATATGGAGGATCGGGCGTCCAGCATAAAGTCTTGATGTCTCGGACACTTAGTAAAAATTCAGATAGTTTGGAGGACCGATCTGGTAATTAAAAGGTAATCTCTTCTAAGAGGAGTAGTGAGGACGCATTCTCCGAAGAGGGAACAGTAGGCGTCAGTCCGACTTAGAGTTTCAATGAAACTCAAAGTCAAGACCGGATAGTCCGAAGGCTGTTAAAGCTTATTATGCTTCATATATTATTATCTGAGCTAACTTTATTTTGCATGAAAAAGAAGTTGCAGAAAGCTGGTCTAGGTACCTAGAGTTGCTTCGAGTGCCTAGATAAGCGCCAATAAAGAGGCCCCCTGGGCATGTGCCTGGCCAGACACCTGGGCGATTTGGGCGCTTGGAGGTGCTCTAAGCACCCAGACGACTAAAATTTCATCGACACGCTAAGGTAGAGCTCAACGATTGGCCGACCCACGTTAGCGGTCTAGGCGCCTGGAGGGGGTCCGGGAGCCAGGACGTGGATAAACTTCAGGGATGAAGTTTTGATGAGAGCTCGCCACGTCAGCATAGTCCAAGCGCCTGGGAGGGGATCTAGGCCCCCGGATGTGGCTATAAAAGGAGACTTCGACTAGTAGCTCAAACACATCAGTTCAAAGAAGTTTTTCTCCTGCGCGTTGCTCAAAAAATGCTTTTCGATGCCCAAACACTATTTCGATAATCGAAGACTCGATTCTTCAAATATGTAGATTGTCGGAACATTTAAATTATTTCAGTTCTTCAAAAGTTGTGAATCTCTACTTGTACTATTTTGAACTGATAGTAATTGCCCAATGAAAGCACTCTCATGTGCGTGCCTTGGAGTAGAAGTCGCTATAGGCTCTGAACCAAGTAAAACTTGATCATGTTAGCGTTGTCTTTTCGTCTCTTTCTTTATTCTGCTGTATTTACTCTTTATGCGAGTATTTTCCAAAAATATGAAAAATCCATGAGTGCTATTCCCCCCCCCCCCCCCCCACCCTCTAGCGCTTTCAATACTACACGAATAATGTCCCCTATTTTATATGTGGTTATTACCCTTCCATATTCTAACGAGGAACTTGTAGGCTCTGTAAAAGACAATGTTGTAATCTTTGTTTAGATCTCATCTTTTAGGTTATTATTCCTCCTACTCATACTGTTAAAGATAGTACTCGGAATTCACTTTTAAAAACTAGGGTTTCTATCTTAGAAACTCGTTTAAATCTTTTAGAAACTGAAATAGCTCAACTTAATGATTAGACTGGTAGTCATCTTAGTCTAGATCAACGCAAAGGTAAAAGACTCATTCTTACTGAGGATCTTGATGACATTGACTTAGTGTTTATCCAAACTCCAAGCATATGTAATTCTGGTCTCACTATAGATATTTGTGTTCAATGCACACTTAATATTCAGGGCCATAAACTTACTCTACATGCTTTCTTAGATAGTAGTGCTACTACTTCCACTATAGACGAACATTTGTTAGTTTCTTTCTAACCTCCTTCTTTGATTAAATCTACTAATACACCTCTTGTCAGCACCTAATTTGATGGCCAACAACTTAGCTGTCACAAGTTCGTTAAAAATGTGCACCTTTGTTTCTACACTAGTTGTGGTGTTTTTAGTTCTGCTCTTTTACTTTCTCAGCTTTGGATATGCCCTATGCCACATAAAAATAGCCCCTTGATTTTGGGCCTCAATTTTCTCATTTCTCTTGATATTGCTCTCTTACTTCCTAAAGATTATGCGGGTTTTCTCTCTACTCCTGTTATTTCTCCCATCCTTTTTGTCTGTCCTTTATAGGTTAATGCTTGTTAGAGTGGTGACAACCCTCCTCCTCCTAACTCTTTCAACCCAACCGCAAGTTGTCCTTGCCCTATTAAAAACACATGTAAAATTAAAAACAAAGAGAAGGTCCACCTTCAGGAAAACTAACTATACTTGGCATTGAAATCCCATATACAAAAGTAGAAGACTCAATCACATGTTATTTCTATAATCAAGACATAGATACTTACTATCAGGATTGTCTAAATCCTACATATTTATGTGCTTTACTTAAAACACAAGAAAACTTAGATACAGTAATCTCTAGACTCGAAAAAATTAAAAATCATAGGAGAAAATCCTACCAAATACTGGGAATGAGACAAAATCTATTGTAAATTAAACATCATTAATCCTGATATGACTATTCAAGCATAAGATTTAAAATACATTGGGATAGAGAAGAATGTAAAAATTATATTTCCCAATTACTTACACTTAAGGTCATACAATGATCTGATTATAGATATAGGAGCACTGGGTTTATTGTTAACAAAGGAGAAGAACAAAAGAGAGGTCAGTCTAGAATGATCTTTAATTATAAACATCTCAATGACAATTGTCATAAAGAATGTTACAAGATACCAGACAAAGACCAGATATTGAATAAAATTTAGAATTTTAAATGGTATTCCAAATTTGATATGAAATCTGAATTTTGGCAAGTTAAAATACATCCAAACTCTGTTGGTGCGGGAAGCATCCGACGATCGAACCTTAGTTTTTATAATGGCAAAGGATTCAAGGTTAAGTTAGTGTGTGATTAACATGTTTGAATGAGTGTTTCAGGAAAATCCTAGCTGCGGTTAGGCAGGTGAAAAACCCTAAGGGGTGGTAACCTTAGGTCCTAGGGGGCGGTAACCCTAGGTGGAGGAAAACCCTAAGGGGCGGTAACCTTAGGTCGTAGGGGGCGGTAACCCTAGGTGGAGGAAAACCCTAAGGGGTGGTAACCTTAGGTCCTAGGGGGCGGTAACCCTAGGTGGAGAAAAACCCTAGGGGGTGGTAACCCTAGGTCCTAGGGGGTGGTAACCCTAGGCGAAAAGTCTAGTCGGTCTGGAGGACCGGACTGGCATCAGGTAAATCTCCTGAGTGGAGTAGGTGAGGACGCGTTCCCCGTAGAGGGAACAGTAGGCGTCGGGTCGACCTAGGGTTTCCAGATGGAAATCCGAAGTCAGACTCGGACAGTCCGAAGACTGTCAGCTCTTTTTCACTTATGAATTATCAGATTCTAACATTGTCTTGCAGGGTATGCAATTGCTCGGACTAACCTTGTTTTGCAGGAGAAGCGGCTCCTGGAAAAAGGAGGTCCGGGCGCCCGGGATGGATCCGGGCGCCCGGAGGTCCGGGCGCCCGGGACCAACTTTTATCCCCTGCGCGACTTCGCGACGTGGAGCAACCTGGTTGGCTGGCCACGTCACACTCCAGGCGCCCGGAAAGGTCCCAGGCGCCTGAAACCTCATATAAAAGGAGGGTTGAGGTGCAGCTTTAAAGACAATCTTCTAAGCATTCTCCGTGCGACAAGCTGCTAATGTCTCGACTCAGAAGTACTGCAACGACAACCCGGAGCTTCAGTTTTAGTCTTTTTATTGTCGACACAATATTCTTTTCTGCTTAAATTGTACTTAGCTTGTAATAGCTTTTACGAATTATAGTTGTTGCCCACCGGAAGCGATCAAGGATCGCGGGCCTTCGAGTAGGAGTCGTCACAGGCTCCGAACGAAGTAAATCCTTCGTGTCCACTTTATTTACTTTTCGCTGCGTTATTTCTGAACAAGCTTTTACGATTTCGAAAGACGAAATAGCCACGAGCGCTATTCACCCCCCCTCTAGCGCTTTCGATCCATCAATTGGTATCAGAGCGGGGTCATTTTGAATCGGTGCAACCACCATTCAAAATATTTTTTCGTGGTATTTTTTAGATTTTCGGAGTCGATTAGAATTTAGCCTCATAGCTATATTCTAATTTTTTTCCTCGAATCGATTTTTCTCGGAATTGGTGCAACACCACCCGAGCTCGTGATCCATTTTTTTCTCCTTCCGCACTACTAAGCCAGGACCAAGTCCTGGGACATTTTGTTGGTTGTTTTTCGTTTTAGGTTAATCTGAAATGGCCCTTCAAGAAGACTATAGTACAGCCCGCCCTCCACTATTCACCGGAGACGACTTCGGGTACTGGAAGGGTCGGATGGAGGCATATCTCCAGACTCACTTTGAAGTCTGGATGATTGTCAAAACCGGATTCCAACTACCATCTGATAGCGCCGGCAAACCACTACTGTACGAGGACTGGGATGCATCTTTGATCAAGAAGGTGGAAGCTAATGCCAAGGCAACCTGCACCCTCCAGTGTGGCCTATCAAAAGAAGAACTCAACCGCGTCGGCCCCTTCAACAGTGCCAAAGAGTTGTGGGAGAAGCTAATTGAACTTCACGAAGGGACATCCGACACCAAAGTAAGTAAAAGAGACCTAATTTTTAATAAATTATTTAACATCAAATTGCAGGAAGGTGAAACAGCTGCCCAACTCCATGCCCGGATTCAAGATCTGCTCAATGGTCTTCATGCAATTGGACAGAAGGTAGACAACCGGGACATCATAAGGTATTCTCTAAACGCCTTTCCAAGGAACACCTTGTGGGCATCCATGGTAGATGCCTACAAGGTCTCCAAGGACTTATCTACCATTAAACTAGATGAACTTTTTGCAGAATCGAACTTCACGAACAGACTAATGCATGCCCGACCGAGAAAGGGTTGGCTTTGGTTGCAGGAACAGGGAGATCGCGTGAGTCAAAAATCAAGCGGAGAACCGAACCTGAGTCAGAAGAAGAACCAGATTCGGAAGACGATGATGAAATTACAACCGAGATAGTCAACTTAGTAAAGAAGCTCTGCAAAAAGAAGGGCTTCAACAAAAATGATCTCAGAAAGGCCATCCAGTCCAAAGAAGCCCAACCAAGCTCGAAGGGTAAATTCGAAGTGACCTGCTACGGGTGCAATCAGAAGGATCACATCAAGGCAAATTGCCCGAACCAGAAGGATCCAAAGAAACCCAAAAGAAAGAAGGCATTGAAGGCAACATGGGGCGAGTCTTCTTCCGAGGAATCCGACGACGAAGAACTAGAACAGACGAACTTTCTCGCCTTGACAGCCCGGGACTACACCAACGGATCCGGAAGTGAGGACGAATCGGAAGCCGAGTCCGAGAGAAGCCACGGATCCGCATCCGTTTCCGAAGGACCGAACCCCTCTGTAAGTAAAAATCGTTTATATAGCTTAATTAATTATTTAATGCATAAAGTAGCTAAGTCCAAGATTCGAATCAAATCGCTTCTAAAGGAGGTAACACTCCTTAAAGAAACGCCTAACAACGAATCCTTAACTGATCAAGTTCAGACTGGAACCTCAACTCAAGTTCAAAAACTTGAGGAAGAGAATTCCAATCTGAAAAGTCAGGTAAAGGATTTTAAACAACCCTAGAACGATTTTCCTTGGGATCCAAGAATCTTGACTTGATTCTTGGAACACAAAGGGCAATCTACAATCGAACTGGACTAGGATATAAAAAGAAATATAAATCTTACCTATCCTTAATAAACAAACCAAACAGTAAATCGGTCCAAGCTTGGGTTGCCAAGTCCAACCTGATCAATCAAGTAGGACCTGGACATTATTCGGTTCCTAAGGATCAAATACATTATCTCGATAAACCTTATCGAGGCTATGATCCAGGGGGAGCTAGCAGAAAAATAATTAAAATTAATAATTAAAATTGAAGTTCAAAATTCGTAATTAAAATTCAAGTTCAAAATTCGTAATTAATAATTAAATTTAAATTTTATAATTCATAATTAAAATTTAAAATTCAAGTTCAAAATTCGTAATTTAAAATTCAAGTTCAAAATTCGTAATTAAAATTTAAAATTCAAATTCAAAAATTCGAAATTAATTACTAATTAAATTTAAAAATCAAGGAGGGTTCAGAATAGCTGACAATCCCGAAATCTATTTACCCTACAGGGTAACCGAACTTAATCTACCCGAAATGGGTAAACAAGAGTAGATTACCCGGATGGGTAAATAAGGATAGATTAAAAAGGGTTAAATTTTAACTGGAAGCACAGTACTGGTGAAGTTTTTGGATGATAGTACGTTGGGAAAACTTGGGCATCACATGTCTAGGAAGATATGACTTCGACCTGGTGCATTTGGCCAAGTGGAACTAACCGAAGCTACCCTTAAATGGATCCTAACTAGTTAGACCAAGGTTTAGTATTAAGTTCAATGGGTAGGGCTATTTGGAAAACCTCGAAGGCATGGTTACTTTAATAAGTTCCTTGTGACTCACCATAGCCCAGAAGTTTATCCAAAGAATGCTTACTTGTTGAACCCAAAGCTAAACCTGAATCTAACACAAAGTTAAACCAGACCCTTAAATTGAACCTCAATTCATCTTACAAAATTTTTAGGATTCCTTGATTGAAAATTCAGATCGGTTGAGATGACTAAGTAATTAAAAACAAACTGATAATTAATTGAAATTCAAATTAATTTCAAAATTACTTCAAAACTTAATTTTAAAATTCATTTAAAAAATCTTTTAAAAATTATTTTGAAAATCATTTTAAAATTCATTTAAAAAATCTTTTAAAAATTATTTTGAAAATCATTTTAAAAATTCCTTTAAATGTCCTTTAAAAATTATTTTTGAAAAGCATTTTAAAATTCCTTTAAAAATTATTTTTGAAAATCTTTTAAAAAATTCCATTAAAAATCTTTTCAAAATTATTTAAAAATCTTTTAAAATTTAATTTCAAAATTTCTTGAAAATTCTTTTTAAATCATTTAAAAATCTTTTAAAATCGAATTTTAAAAATCCTTTAAAAATTATTTTAAAAAAAAACTCTTTTAAAAATCATTTAAAATTATTTGAAAAATATTTTGAAAATTCATTTCAAAAATCTTTTGAAAATGCATTTCAAAATATTATTTAATTAATTTCAGAATGTTATTCAATTAATTTAAAAGGGTTTAAAAATCTTTAATTCTCAAATCATATTATGATTGCAAATGTTAACTCCATCTCACGTTCACTCATATGCTAAACATGCTTGTTTATCTAGAATGAGTGAGATGGAAAGATAGGAAAATTGTTTTTTAACCTCTCATGCTTGGACTCCTGAACTCAAAGAATTTATTATGACATTTATTAAGGGAAAGTGATTTTAAATTGGTTTTAAAATTAGTTTTTCGTTAAAATAAAATTTTAACTTGACCTCAAAATTAAAAACTAATTTTTACTTATCTTAAAAAATTAAGGTTATTCTTAACTTAACTTTAAAATTGAAATTATTTATGACCTGGCTTTTAAATTATAACTCTTCTAGAATATTTTCAAAGCTAAGCCTTTATGTAAAACCTCTTTAAGCTAAGTACTTAATCAAGTCTTCTTTAACTAAGCTTAGTTAGACTATACTCTAAACTTAGCTATTTGGCAAGAAGTTTTCTCAAAGAAATTGTTTTCACATGCTAAGTTTTGCTGAAAATGCTAAGTATTTTCTAAAGCATTCTCAAAATTTCATCAAAACAATTATCTTCATAAGTCTTTTTAAGGTTAAATACTTAACAAAACTACTATCTCCATAAGTTTAGCTAAGTCTTTGATAAAAGTATTTTTCTTAGCTAAACTGAGTCTTGATCAAATTTTTTTTGCTAAACTCCCTCTTTAAAAACTAAGAAATTAAAGTGTTGTGATATCACAAACATTTGCTTAGTTACTTGTTAAAGACAAAAATAACCTTATCTTAGCTAAAAGTATCTCTCAAACTAAAGGAAATGGAAATATTAAGATTAAGCATGCTTGTACTTAAGGGATCTGATACCTGATCAAAACAAATCTTAACTCATGCTTGGATCTTAGGGCTCTAATACCTTACTAAAACAAAAAGGCAAGCTATTAAACATTAAGGTTATCGCTTCTCCTTTGCCTTAAGTATTCTTGAAATTCATTTCAAAAACATGCCTTAAACAGCTTTTCAAAAACTTCTCCAAATTTAAAACTTTCAAGTGTCCTCTATTTTGAAATTTTTTTTTGGAATTTTGTTAGAAAATTATTTAAGCTGAAACTCTTTCAAAAATTCGTTAAGTTAAAAAAATTTTAAGTTAGAAAATTCTTTAAAGTTTGAAAAAAAAAATTTAAGCTGCAATTAACTTCATTAAGTTGAAAATTTTCCTTGGAAATTTTCTTTAAAAAACCTGAATATTTTTTTTTTTGGAAAATTTCTGAAGTTGAAAATTGTGTTTTGAAAATTTTTCTGTGAAAATTTTGGAAACTCCTCAAAATACACTAAGTTAAAGGAGCTCCTTTTTGCTATATCTCTTCAAGCAAAATCAATTCTAAGGTGTTGCCTTTCACTTGCTCCTTGTCTAAGTTAAAATGTTTTCTGCTAAATTTTGTCTTGAAAAGTTAAGTTTTTCAAAACTAGCTCATTTTTTATATATGGTAAAGGGGGAGAGTAGAGAAATTCAAAGTAAATATTTTAAAGAAGAAAATATTTTAAAGGGAGCTTGTATTAAGGGGGAGCTATGGCTATTAGTAAAAAAAAAATTTAAAGAGAATAACTTATATTAAGGGGGAGCTATGTTTATGCTTATCTTGCTATCACTCTTATCTTGTTTCTTGTGCTTATACATAACTGCATATTTTTTACTTAACATTGAATTTCAGTTGCCATTATCAAAAAGGGGGAGATTGTTGGTGCGGGAAGCATCCGACGATCGAACCTTAGTTTTGATAATGGCAAAGGATTTAAGGTTAAGTTAGTGTGTGATCTAACATGTTTGAATGAGTGTTTCAGGAAAGTCCTAGCTGCGGTTAGGCAGGTGAAAAACCCTAAGGGGTGGTAACCTTAGGTCCTAGGGGGCGGTAACCCTAGGTGGAGGAAAACCCTAAGGGGCGGTAACCCTAGGTGGAGAAAAACCCTAGGGGGCGGTAACCCTAGGTCCTAGGGGTGGTAACCCTAGGCGAAAAGTCCAGTCGGTCTGGAGGACCGGACTGGCATCAGGTAAATCTCTTGAGTGGAGTAGGTGAGGACGCGTTCCCCGTAGAGGGAACAGTAGGCGTCGGGTCGACCTAGGGTTTCTGGTTGGAAATCTGAAGTCAGACTCGGACAGTCCGAAGACTGTCAGCTCTTTTTCACTTATGAATTATCACATTCTAGCATTGTCTTGCAGGGTATGCAATTGATCGGACTAACCTTGTTTTGCAGGAGAAGCGGCTCCTGGAAAAAGGAGGTCCGGGCGCCCGGGATGGATCCGGGCGCCCGGGACCAACTTTTATCCCCTGCGCGACTTCGCGACGTGGAGCAACCTGGTTGGCTGGTCACGTCACACTCCAGGCGCCCGGAAAGGTCCCAGGCGCCTGGAACCTCATATAAAAGGAGGGTTGAGGTGCAGCTTTAAAGACAATCTTCTAAGCATTCTCCGTGCGACAAGCTGCTAACGTCTCGACTCAGAAGTGCTGCAACGACAACCCGGAGTTTTAGTTTTAGTCTTTTTATTGTCGGTACAATATTCTTTTCTGCTTAAATTGTACTTAGCTTGTAATAGCTTTTACGAATTATAGTTGTTGCCCACCGGAAGCGATCAAGGATCGCGGGCCTTCGAGTAGGAGTCGTCACAGGCTTCGAACGAAGTAAATCCTTCGTGTCCACTTTATTTACTTTCCGCTGCGTTATTTCTGAACAAGCTTTTACGATTTCGAAAAACGAAATAGCCACGAGCGCTATTCACCCCCCCTCTAGCGCTTTCGATCCATCAGACTCTATATCTTGGACTGTATTTTCCTGCCCCGAAGGACATTTTGAATGGTTGGTAATGCCATTTGGACTCAAAGTAGCTCCCCAAGTTTTCCAACACAAAATGGATGATATTTTTAAAGGAGTTGCTTCTTTCACTTGTGTATATATTGATGATGCATTAGTTTTGTCCCAAACAAAGAAAGAACATTATGTTCATCTCCACATGATATTCAACTTATTTGAAAAACATGGGTCTCAGAAGGAATTGAAATTAGTAGTTTCCCATATTGAATTCTTTGGCAATATCATTGGTCAAGGAAATATCTCACTCCAAACTCATATAGCCACTAAGCTATTAAATTTTCCCTAAAAATAGAGGATATCAAAACCCTTAGATCTTTTCTTGGTCAACTTAATTATGTTGGACCATATCTTAAAGATATTGAAAAAATAAGCGGCTCATTATACTACTCCAAAAACTCTAGATTTAGGGTGCAGATGTCAGTTACTATATATTCTTTCAGAAAAACCAACATCCACTATGAAAAATTTGAACATAAAGATTATAGAGGAAGACTTATTACTCCTTTCACCTTAATGGACTTTGGTCTTCTACAATAACTTTAGGTTAATGACTTGGACTCAATATAACTTTTTCTTAATAAAGTTGGAAAAACTATACAACATATATTAGAAGAAAAAGAAATTTTTATCTTATGTATTTTTAACAGTTCTCCAGAATGGATACACTTGTGAATTAAACAAACCAAGCATGTTATAAAATTAGACGTACAAGGAATTAATGCGCAACTTCTTCCTTTTGAGGAATATCCTTCTCACCTTGATAAAGAATGAACTTCTGCTAAACCAATTGAAGAACAACTTAAATATTGGAGGTCTTCTATCCAATGAAGTTCTTGGATTTCGGATCCTTACTAGAACTCCTTAGAATATACTTTGGTCAGAGAAACTTTTACTAAAAAAAACTATTGACCAAAAAACATCAGAACGGAATTCTTCCTATTCTCCTACTCCACCCTGCATTTAAACCTCTATCACTTCTACCAGAAGAAAAATACAACATGGTTTGAAAAACAAAACAAAAATAAAACTCCCTCTTTAACAACATTTATGTCCACCTTACCACCATCCGCGGGATCAATTGAAGAAGCAAACTTAATTAATATGATAGAACTATGACATAAATAGTGATGCCCTACTTCTACAGAAATGTCAGTGATGATGTCAGACAGCACTAGACGACACTACTTCTATAGAAACATCAGCCATCACATCAGATAGCAATAACAAGATTCTCTCTTATCTCCTCTCCTTTGAGTATCTTTCCTACAAGAGCTCTCTACACCATCTTTCTTCTTCTCTTCTTCTTCTCCCTAAGTTGGTAAGCAGTTTGTATAAGCCCTACGGTTTGTAAGTTTTCTTTTAGTCTTTTCTATAAATGTTTTATGTTATATAAAACAACCTGTACTTAGTTTGTATGACTGCTTAAATAAACTTTTCTAAGCCATTGGGGCTCTATTTCTTTTTTACTTTCTATATCAAGAATCCTTAGTCTTTTTCGAAGTATATCTCAGTAACTAGCTAAGAAAGAAGATAGAACTGTTCACTTCTATTGTACTCTATAAAACCTATGCGGGCTAAGTAAGGCAAACAAAATTGATGACCGTAAGACCTGAAAAAGTCAGGATAAGAGTTAAGAAGTGAATACAAATGTTCTTGAGGCACTCTACTAGGTGAGATTCACTGGTGAAATATAGAAAGAAGAAAACTTCATCCATAGAAGGTTTAGAGTAATCTAAAATTTTAAACTAGAAACATAACATTGCTATTGTTTAATTGAAGCGTAAGTTGGGGGGGGGGGGGGTTCTAGGTGTGTTGTTATTTATGTTATGTTCAAGATTTATCTAGTAGGTGAATTAGGAAAAAAGCTATTTACCTCTAGATTAGTTGAACAAAATTGAGATCTGAATTATTAAAACAATGACGAGTTATTTAAATAGTATTTAGAAAAATACTTGGTATTGATGTATCTAATATTAAAGAATAAATTCACCTAAATATTCTTCACTAAATATCATGAGGATGCATTTAAGAGTCCCCTCGGGGTGGTGCAGTGGTTGAGGTATAAGGTGTTGCCATATGAGGTCTTGGGATCGAAACTCGATAAGTTCGAGCATGCCCTCCCCCATGTCTTGGTCACTTGCACTAATGGCTAGTAGCCATCCGTAATTTACCTCCTCCGTGTTAGCCTAAGGACCGGTTAGCGGGGGTGTTGGGACCGAGCGAATTGTCTTTTATCACATGAGGATGCATTTAATGCTTTGTTGATTTTTTTGAAAATATTACCTAGATATTTTAGCATTTGATGCAATAGAAAATTATTGTTAATGAAAAAGGGCTAGTATAGTTTTCTCTATTCATATATCTAGAAGCCTTTTCACTCTATAATAAACATCTCTTATACCTTATTTACTTCAAGGTGGGGAAGAAACAAAGAGATGGATTGTATAATAGTCAATAAATTGTTCACCCTTTTGACTATGAAAATGATGAACTCGCACGTAGCATTGTTGTGAGGATGTGAATTTGCGATCACGACAGTCAACTACAAATTTGAAATCGTGGACTTGTCGCGAGGTCAAGACCTCGTCACAAAGTTGTACCATCACCATAAGCAGGGGCAGAGCTAAGATTTTGATTTAGTCTAGGCAAACAAATATAAAATTTTATAATCATAAAACATCCTAAAATAATTATCTTACAAATATCTTTTTTAGTTTTCATATTTTGAAACTTTTGTACTTGTTTATCAACTATTAAAGATATATTTTTCTCTTATAGACAATAAGATTATCATTGACCTCGAAATGAATTCCAATATTGTTGCAACAAAAATTTAATAAAATCAATCAAAGCATTGAGACAGATACGATAATCATTCTGCATTTGTTTAGACTATTTGTACAAAATTGATTGAATGTGCTCATCTTAATTCATCAAAACTTCACAATTCATTCGAGTTTTTTGATATTTACTGTCATGCTAGCCAACATGAATATTTAACCTATCTTTTCAATTTGTGAATCCTGTGAATCCTTCGCTAACAAAAACTCTCCTATTTATCTTCCCTTAGTTGTCTTGAACAGATAGTAATACCAATAATACGTGATATCTTTTTTAATAGTATATTTCAATCAATCACTGAATTCCTTAAACCATGGAGGAATAAATCGTCTAAATTGTCTTACTCTAAATTTTCCCTAATGTTTGTATTATAAACATAAATTGGAGTCATTAGTCCAGAATCTATCGATAATTGTGAAAAATTAAATTCTTCAACTCTAACATATCCAATATTTTGTTCTTTTGGTTCTGCATCTTTTCTTTTAAAAAATCTATGCATTATAGATATAGTCAGTGGCTGATCCAGGAATTTAAGCATGGAGGGGCGATCATGATTTGAGCTGAGCGCAACCAACTTTTACACGGAACAAGGGGAGATATCCTCCATTTTCACCATAATACTATGGATTGCACCGTGGGGGGGGGCGACCGCCGATGCCGCCCTCCCTTGGATCCGCCCCTGGATATAGTCATTTCCTAATAAAAATAAATAAAAAAATGAATTAACAATCCAAACTTAAACACTCCAAATTCTAAAACCACGAATCAATGACACGAAATAAATCATCTTTTCATTCCTCAAGTAAGTAGTAATGAAAAAAAAAAAATCTAAAGCATCACATATTATTGGTTCAAAATCTTAATAACAACACTACCAAAAGAAGGGAAAAAAATAACCTTAGTTCAAGTTTTAGTCTACACAGAGAAAGGATTTTTATTTTTTTATGCTGAATGTCGTCACTTGGCTCTGTTTGTGTCCTCTGAACTAGAAAACAAATTCAAACAAAGAATCTAAAAAGAAACAAAAGAAAAAGATTACGATAGGAAAATTGAAATAGGATAGTGGACTCCTCGACAGTCAACCGCTTTGGGAGGACAACATCTGCACATTTATTCCATAGAAAAAAAATATTGAATTGAATAACACAGAACTTAGGGCGACTGACCTGTCCCCACGGATGTTAGGATAAATTAGGAAGTGTGCATGGTAGATGACCCAATAGTCCAACATCTCGTGGTTATGCATCTTATTTGGAAGAAAAATCTTTACACATGCATCATAGTTATGATCAAATCGTAGATACCTAAGTGATAACTTGATGCTAGCCACTGGGCACATTTGCTCCATAAAACACAATATAGAAGAGAATCAATGACATTGAAACATAGCTTTCCTCTCAAATGATAAAACTTAACTAGCCTTTATACTAGGAATAGATAGTTATCAAGAAATCACAGAAGCTTGTGTTGGGATTTTCGAGCCGCAAAATCTGCTTTTGCGTTGCGGAAACCCCGAAATCCCATGCCACTGGATCCGTGCGGAGATAAAAATTTCGTAATTTCGTGTACAAGTTTCTCTAATCCTAGATCTACATGGAAGAAAGATATACCTTTGTAGCGAAGCCCTTCGCTTATCCCGCTCGTCCAAGGTTCGCTGGATCTCAAGGGTGTCAAGTGAACACCCCTCTATGTGTATCCACACGAACGATTAGGTGGAGAAAAAACCTTAGAGTGTGCTAGCACCCTTGAAGGTTTCGGCTAAGGTGGAGGAGAGGGAGAGAAGAAGAAAGCAAGGAGGAAGAAGATGGAGTTACAAAAAAAATTTGAAACTCTCGCCATGAGTTAAGTGGCCAGCCACTTCAAGGAGAGGTTTTAAACCTCCATGGGATATCAAGAGTCACAACTCTTGATCTCCCTCATGATGTGGCACACGCATAAGCCAAACTTGATGATGTGGAACATCATCATTGGCCCACCTAATGTCAACTCACAAATGAGGTGGCAATGGTCAAGTCAAACTTGACCTTTCATCTTCCCTCTCAAGTCAAGTCAAACTTGACCACTTCTCTCCCATGGTTGATCAAATCTAACCATTTGATTTAAATCAATTTAATATAATGAATCTCTATTCATTGATTAAATTGATTCAATGAAACATAATCTAAATTAGATCCATTGAACACATGAATCAAATCGAGTCCAACTCAATTAGTTTAATTTGGATTACTCTTAATCTAATTTGGATCACATGAACCTAATCCTTGGTTCATCAAATGAACCTAATCTCCATCTAATTGCCCTTTGTGTGTGACCCTATAAGTTCTTGTAACATTGGTAATGCTCCTAAACCCATTTAGAAGCATAAGTAATGAGCGGTATCTAGCAACACATTATTACTACCCAAGTTACAAGAATGTTGAGATTCAACATCACCTTGTGACTACTAATTGTGACTCTTCACAATATATGACAAGTGTCCTTCTATCCTTGACATCTAGGTTGATCAATTTGAGGCATAGACGGTGTCATCCTTTGATCAATCTAAATCTTGAACTCCAAGTAGACTCACTATAATCAAATGAGCTTCATATCTCATATTGACTCATTTGGGCATGACCATGCACTTAGTGGTCTCACTCTATCAAGAATAATGATGTCACTCCCGTTATATAAGAGGGATAGATCTCATCTACATCACTCACATCCCTCCGCATAATTTGTTACATAGTAATTGCCTTTATAGTCCACCGAGTTACGGGTGACGTTTGACAAAGCCAAAGTATGTAACTCCTTATGTAGGGAACCATGGTGACTTCAGGTCCAAGGACTAATAGTCATACTAATAGCCACATGAGAAAGTATATGACACTCATATAACGATCTATGATACTTTTTCATGGCGGGTCATTCAGTAGACATTCTCCGATGCATACCCATGTGTCAACTTGATATCTCTATATCCATGACTTGTGAGATCAAGTCATCGAGTTGACCTACATGCTAGTCTCATTGCATTAACATTGTCCCTGAATGTTAATACTTGACTAGGAATGATTAAGAGTAGCGTTCCCTATATCATCCCACTATCGATTCAACCAATCGATTGATATAGGTAAGAACCTTCTACTCAAGGACGCTATTATACTTAGTTATTTGACACCAATACAAGTAAGTATAATAACCAAAACAAATACCTTTATATACATAGGAATATGATACAATGAGTCCATACAACAATTATCATATGATTGGCTCTAGGACTCTAACTAACAGCTTGGCCAAGTTTCATAAGGAGTTAGAATTCCTTAACAACCAGTTAAGATTTGAACTTGAAATTTTGTCTGGGCCGGTGTGGGCAGCTGCCCACACTAGGCTTAGGTAAGCTTCGCTCATGACCACAAGGCTACAATAGCCAAAAGGATGGTGTGACAGTCGCAAAGCTATAGTTCAATTATTGCCGAATAATTCGTTATTAGCTAGATTTTTTATTGTGGCCATGGGAATTTCTTTCCCTCTCCTCTCCTCTCCTCTTGAGTCACTTCCTTTCAATTTTTTCTTTAATCTTTTTCATTTTTTATTCTTTGAATCGGTTAATTTTGAAGATGACAGATCTAGTTCCATGAAAATTTACTATCGACCATCAAAATAAATCTAGAAAATACTTGAGTTAAAGACGACCGATAACCGATCTCCACAATCAATCCATCATCGTAGGCCGTAATACTCCACCTAGGTACTAGAATCGTGGGCCGCAAATACGGTTACTCCGAGTCACCTCGTTCCATTTAGGTAATCGAATTTTGCTATTTCCCACCATTTTTCATTCAAATAGAGTATATGTGTGCTTTAGCCGAGAATCAAATTGTGGTACTCTAAGTATCCACCAAGTGCCATATCGTTACACCATATATCCTGAAGGGCGATTTCTGTGGCATTAGTCCATCTACTTTCCTAGTTCATGTAGGTTGATCCATTATTAGGATAAATTAAATAATACTCACGATGAATAGCCGGATCAGTCAAAACATTCTTAAATAAATGGTCTATTAAAAACAAATAATTTAACGAAATTAAAGAATGCGTCCTATCCATCACTGCCCCTGTGCAGTTCGCTTTAAATTGTTATTATTTGAAGGATGTTTGAAATGATGATAATAATCCAACAAATGGAGCCAGGCCAAGCATATCTTTGCCTTCATCGTGAAAATAGAAAAAAAAAAAACAAAAAAGGAGAAGAATCCAAGTGCCTTCAGGGCAAGGCAACCACTTGTACGTCCACCGTTTCTGGGCATCCGACAGCATACGAGGGGAGCTCGCGGTGGACCGGTGCTGCGGACGGCGATCCACGCCTGTCGGCACTTACACAGGGATCCACGGCTTACTCTTCACCTCCTCCTCTTCAACTTCCTCTTCCTCTTCCTCCTCGTAAATTGCTTTTAGCCATTCAATCGCTCGTTTTTTTTTCTTCCCATTTCGCCAAGTGAACTACTCCGGCTCAATCGTCGACGTGATTTTCAACTGCTTTTTCAGGTACGCTACAAGTTCAAAAAATAAGCAGCTTGATTTTGAGATTGGGTGCATTCTGTTGTTTTGACTGATTCAGGTTTTCATTTTGTCGGTGTGTAAATAAGCAGCTTGATCTTGTCATTCGGCGTATTCTGTTGTTAGATCAAAATATATGGGATGAAAACAAGAATGCATTAAGCCTGTAATGATTTAATCTACCTTTTGAACTTGGATTGTTTTTGTCAAAACGAAGTAGCTGGTGTTGTCTGCTAACTAATTCTATCCATTTGAATGGTAGTACCAATCATTTTTGAAAATTAATTTTTGGCAGATCGAAATGATTATTTGAGTTTAACTTAAACCTTTGTCTAAACATCAAAACTACTAAGTCGGACTCAAGCACTTGAGTGTGATAGTACCAACAATCTCCTCAATGCCTTTTTCTCCCCAAGTATTATTCAATTATTCGATCTCAAACACATATAGCATGATTACACTAATAAATATAACCCTCAATTCCTTAAAAATTCCCCTATTTTGTCTCAACATGACTAAACTAGATTATCCCCATTTAAAAATTTGCTTCAACTCTAAACTGGCCCAAACAAATCCAAATTGCTCCCAGTTTAAACACATATAACTCTAAACACCATGCCTTTTAAATGCAATTCAACTTCAACTTGACGACCGAAATCTAATTTGTTATTCGGTTCAATTCAACTAGTCGTCAAAAGAATTTAAAATATAGCAATTTAATTATGACAAAAAAATCGTATATAAACAACTCTTAGACCATTTTTTTTCCCTTCTTCCTTCTCCGTGCCTTAAAAATCTTTTAATTCAAAAAACTCTGATGATCCCCGGACATTTTTCTAAATCTACATATACATATACATATATATTTTAAAATTTGTCGTTAGACATTTGTTGGACTTCTTTATTATTTGTGCAGGCACAAATGCCTTGCAACTTGAATATATGTTACAGCTAGCTAGCTTAAAGTTAGATGAATTGCATTGTGCACAAGTCTTGAACTAGTTACTCTTTCTGGCTAACTTGAGAACTTACACAAAGTGTGACGCTCTAAATTAGACACCTAAAATGCCATTGACTATGTGTCAGCATCCTTTCATGATTGATTAAGATCAAGCCTTTTAATCTTTGAAGTGGATGCACTTCTACGTTCATATAGCTATACCAAAACTATCCTTGTAGATATTTATACTTGACATTTTGTTTGAATTTCATTGTGAACGACTTGATCTTTCTTTATCCTACAATACCCAAGCAAGTTAGTTTGGATGATATTTTTTCAATGTTTGTGTTCACTCTTTTGATTTATTTCCACTTACTGAACTTATAAGATATGAAGTTTTTATAAGTTGATTTCTTTGTTTGACAAATTTAATCAGTGAGCTTCATCACTATCCTAGCACAAGTCATTTGGATTTCATTTATTGTAAGACCTTTTATTAGTGGATCCATCAAATTTTAGCCCAACCTAACAAAATCAATGATAATTATATTATCCTAGTTTAGATTTCTCACATTGCGGTGTCTTAGTCTAATATTCTTAGACTTACCATTATATACATTGAAATAAGTTGTAGATAATATAGGTAAGCTATCAAAATGTAGATATGTTATATAAGATTAGGGTAAATTGGAATATCCAATTGTAGACCTCTTAGCCATTATGTTTCCTTTCATTTGCTAATAATGCCACAAACATCAATATCATGACTAGGGATGACAATTTTCCCCACGGGCTTGGGGCCCGTGGGGAAAACCCAAAACGGTGGCGGGTTCGGGGAGACATTTTGGGTATGGGTTCGAGTTCATGGAAATTTTTTGGTATAGGTTCGAGTTTGGGGCGGGTATGAGAATGCTATCCCCATCCTCGAACCTGCCCCAATACAGGAAAAGCTTATGATTTCTAATCAGGAAACTCTTATCCCCAACCCCGCGGGGATTAAATCCCCATCCCCGGCCCCATCCCCGCTTCAAATGGCCATTGACTTGGGGTCCTTATCAAGGTTGAAAATTCACCCACGATCCTCTAAATTGGTTATTTAACTTGCATTCGAGTAACCTTATAATGCTTTTGAAACCTCACCATAACATCTTATAGTCCAATTTCCTCTTTAGAGATTTCATTATTTTAATAGCATTTCAATGAACTTGTTCAAAATTTCTAGTATAGTTATTAAACTGCCTACTGTAAACATGATATTCGATGGAGTTCATGTCATGGCATCAAATAACTAAACACCTTTGAATGCTCATCTTTTGATTCCACTCCATTATTATGAAGTAGCTTAATTGCTGGATTTGTCAAACTACTCATTGGTGTGCAGTTAAAGAAATGAAGATTCTAAAGCATGTCCTTGGCGGAGTGTAACATTTAGTCTACATAATATTACTATTTTCTCCTAATGCCAAATCTGACACTATCTTCTCTTAAATGTTTCTTTTCAAAGCTAATGGAAAAGATAATTTAGTTTTCTTAAAATTTTAACATTAGCATTAGTAAACATATCATTAAGGTATAAACATATTATGATAAAGCTAAAACCATGAAGAGTACTACTAGCTCGCACATGCTATGATCTTGTCCCCAAACCAAACCATTTGTTTTTTTTAAAATTTCAAACTGAATTAAAACCATTTTGACTCGGTTTGAAACGAAACCAAAATCTTTGATTTAGTTTCATTTTTGTCTATTTTCAAACCATTAAGTAAATAATAAATATAAATGAAGCAAAAACTAATTTTGAGCACCAAGCCTATTGGGATTAATACTAAAAACTGTTATAATTTAAGATTTTTTAAGGATTTGGAATATAAAAAAGCAAATAACAATTTGAAATCATATTAATGATCATACTAATTTATTTATATATATATATACACATTATAAAAGCTATACTGATTGATCAAGTTGATTATAACAATTTGTGCGAGTTGAAACCAAAAACAAATTGAAACTAATAATTTTACTAGTATATAGAACAAAATTGAAGAAAACCGGGAAGATTAAATGGAAAAAAAACTAGAAGAAGAGGAATTGCTATTCTTCATTTTCAACTAGACATTACATCAATAAATAGAAGATACAAAGTACTAAAATAGGAACAAATAAAAGAAAGGAACATAAGACATGGAAATTACTATAATCAATTATTTCCTGATTTTCCAAGATTCTTTCCTAATTCTATGCAATCATTATCCCAAAGATTATTTCATGATTTCCAAATATTAGTTCCTGATTTTATGCAATCAAGATCTTCTAATTTTCCAACACTCCCCCTCAAGTTGGTGCATAAATATCAATCATGTCCAACTTGCTTATTAACTGTTCAAAGTTGAGACTTGCAAGTCCCTTCGTCAAGATGTTAGCTATTTGTTGGTTAGAAGGTACAAATGGTTCCCGCTTCAATTTTCTCCTTTATAAAATGTTGATCAATCTCAATGAGTTTCGTTCTATTATGTTGGATTGGATTATGAGCAATGCTTATTGCGGCCTTATTATTACAGTATAACTTCAATGGAAGTTCTATAGGTTTCTTGAGCTCTTTAAGGATTTTGTATATCCCCAACACCTCACAAACTCGCTAAACCATTGCTCTAAACTCAGCTTCTTCACTACTTCTGAGTACAACACTTTGTTTCTTACTTCTCCATGTTACTAGGTTTCCCCATACAAAGGTGCAGTATCCTAAAGTGGATCTTCTATCATTAACCGACCCTGCCCTATCTACATCAGTAAATACATCAACACTCCTTTGATTAGCCTTTATGAAAATTAGACTTTTTCCAGGAGTAGTGTTCAAATATCACAGAATTATATAAACAGTCTTAAGATGTTCTTTAAATGGTGCATGCATGAACTGACTTACAATGCTGACTGAAAAACAATGTCTGGCCGAGTATGAGATCGGTAAATTAGTTTCCCAACTAACCTTTGGTATCTAATGGTATCAACAGGAACACTTCCTTTTTCCTAGAGTTTTATATTAGGATCCATGGGAGTCTCTGCGAGTCTTTAACTGCTCATTCCTGTTTCCTCCAAGAGATCAAGGATATACTTCCATTGAGAGACAATAATATCTTCTCTAGAGCGAGTGACTTCCATATTAAGGAAATACCTTAATGTTCCCAAATCCTTAATCTCAAATTCAACTGCTAAGCTTTTCTTCAGTCTTTCCACTTCAATCACATCATTGTCTGTGAGAATAATATCATCTGCATACAGTATCAGTATAGAAATCTTTCCTTCGGTGGAAAATTTTAAGAACAATGTATGATTTGTTTGTCCTTGAGTGTATCCTTGCTTCTTGATTGATTAAGTAAATTTCACAAACCAAGCTCTCGGAGACTGCTTGAGACCGTATAAAAACTTTCTTAATTTACACACCTTTGAGCTGAATTTCTCCTCAAAGCTTGGTCGACTATCCATGTACACCTCCTCTTCTAAATCACCATTGAGGAAGACATTTTATATATCTAATTGCATCAAAGACTAGTCTAGATTAGCAGCAATAGATAAAAGTACTCTCACCGTATTTAGTTTTGCAACAAGAGCAAATGTCTTAGAGTAATCAACACGATAGGTTTGAGTGAACCATGGTTTAAAGTGCCGTGCCGAAACGGTCGAAACGGGCGAAACGTCTCGTTCCGCTCGACGACCGGCACCGGCACGACCCCGACACCAGACCCACAACAGGTGCGACGTGTTGCGTGACCCCGTGGTCACAGCAGAGGGGTCGCTCGACCCTGCAACAGTAGCGGAGAGGTCGCATAACAATTATTTTTATTTTAATTTTTTTTCTCATATTTTATATGAAGTTTTTGTGGTCATTGTAGAAATTCCATTTACACTGCAGCTAATATCTTCCTTTGAAGAAAAAGAAATATCAAAATCTCACAATTTACAATCTAATCATTCAATACATTTTTTTAGAGGATAAATTATTACATTTAAATTATCCATCCGATATACTGATACCTTATCTCGTCCATATAAAAATCTTGGTCCAAATAATTCACTCTTGAATCTAAAATATTCTCTTTTTATATTTATTGTAGTTCATTCTCCACGAATATTATAATTGGAATAGTCTCATTATTCTAAAAAAAATCTATTTACGTGAGATTGTACGTGCTAAATTATTAGACGCGGTTTGAATGCAGGTGTCTGGATTAATAATTTTTAAAAATTAATATTTTCTCAAAAAAAAAAAACTATACGTCACCATCCAAATTATTAATCTTAAATATTATAAACATTAAAAATATTATAAACATTAAAAAAATTATTAACTTAAACAAATTATAATCTAATTTTTAAATTTTAAAATCGTAAATTATTAGAAGAGAAATTTTATTAACTCAAATATATTATAATTCAACCCATAAATTTTAAAATCTTAAAAGTTAAATACATATAATATACTTTAAATAAATAAATAAACCTTCCGCCAACTCAGGTGCCTGGATTAACTCTCGTGTCTGTACAGTGACCCAACATTTGATCTATATAGAGTAATCTTGTGTGTATATATAATATATGTCTTTCGTTGCCGCCGTGGAGACATCGTGCGACCCTGCGATCATAGCAGAGGGGTCACGCGACCAATGTGGTCGCACCGAAGGAGTCATGCAATCCCCGCAGCCATGGCTGGTCGCGCAACCCTGCGACAACACCGAAGTCGTGCAGGCTCGCGAGTAGTGTCGGATTTCAGATTTTTTTAATTAAACTAATGTTAATTATTTTAATTAACTCCTAGCTATGGTGGAGATAATCTAAAGAGACTTTATTAAACCCTAATGAAATTATCTAATTAATTTTATATTTCATTTATTTTAATTTAAAAATTATAATAAAATTTTTATTTATTTATTTATCTATTTTCATATATTTTCTTTTTTTTTAAAAGATTATTTTTTATCTTGTTTATTTTTAAAATATTTATATTAAATATTTTAGTTTTTAATTAATATATTTTATATTTAAAAAATATCGAAACTATATCGGCACGACACGATACGGTAGATGATACTGAAACTGTATCGTTCCGGTCCAGGACCGAAACGTCGGCATGGGTCGAAATTTTAAACTTTGGAGTGAACCCTTTGGCCACCAATCTAGCCTTATAGCTCTCCACTGATCTATCTAAGTTATACTTCATAGTGAAAACTCACTTACATCTCGCAGTTCTTTTCTCTGTTGGCAGTGTGACAATCTTCTAAGTATTATTCTTTTCAAGAGCTCTCATCTCCTTAAGCACAGCTTCCTTCCACTTTGGAACTTGTAGGGCTTCTTGTACATTTTTAGGAATGTCTATACAGGATAATTGAGAACAAAAAGTGACAAGAGATGAAGACAAATTGGAATATGACACAAACTTAGATGTAGGATGTTTGGTACAAGATCTATCACCTTTTTTAAGAGCTATTGATGTTAGACTCAAATTGACTATCAGACTTTGGAAGAGAATTATCAGTACTAGGATGCAGATTCTTCCTTGGCTCAGAATCATGGCTCGGAATCACGGCTATGCTGTAGAGATGATTCATCTTTTCCTTTCTGATGATTTCTTTCTCAAGTAGACGATTCCCTTACAAGTTTGTTCTCCTTCCTTGAATCTATTACCTATCATATCATGTTGTGGCATTGTACTAGGCCCCAAGGCATAGCACAGCTGGGGGCATATGGTTTCTTGGCCGAGAGGTCCAGGGCTCGGTCCTCAGCGTGCCATTACCTAGGGTTAGCGTCCTGGCCATACGCTTTCAGCTGTGTACCTATATTTACCTCCCTCCATATCCGTGGGGTTGGCTCTAGGGGGCCGCTGATGTGGCAGTTCCACATGTTGTGGCATTGTACTAGGTTTTCACAATTTTATTTTTTAGATTTTTTTATTATCAAATGTAGGCCTGGATTTAGTAGAAACATCGCTCATTATGAGAGGAGTTTCAAAGAATGATTCTTCACCATTTGTTATTTGTGCAGAGGTAGTAGATTCAAATTTAAACATATCATTTGACAAAACTATATCATTAAAGCTAGTAAATGAATCTTCCCTTGAACTCTCCCCCTGAAAGTGAATGTCCTTAAAAAAGGTTGTGTTTCAAAAAATGTGACATCCATTGTCACAATTTTTTTTTATATCGGATCATAACACTTATAACCTTTTTGCGTAGGGGAGTAACCCACGAAGACACATTTTCTTGCCCTTGGCTCAAGTTTTCCGGTTATCCTATGTTTGTGAACAAAAGCCGTGCAACCAAATATTTTTAATGGTAAATTAGTTGAAAGATGAATAGTAGGAAACATGTTGTAAATGTATTGAATGGAGTCTTAAATTATAGAACTTTAGATGACTTTCTATTAATTAAATATGTAGCAGTTAAAATAGCTTCACCTCACAAATATTTCGATACTTTGGTTGAAAAAAGTAATGATCGGGTTACCTCCAAGATGTGTTTATTTTTTCTTTCAGTAATACCATTTTGTTGAGATGTATTTATACACAAACTGTGATGAACTATTCCCTTTTCAAGGAAAAAATTTCCTAAGATCATGTTAAAATACTTCTTCCCATTATCACTTTTAAAAATCTATATGTTAGTTTGAAATTGAGTTTGCACTAGATTGAAAATTTTTTTAAAGACTTGTTCAACTTCTAGTTTTTCCTTTAATAAATACACCGAGCAAAGTCGGAGTATGATCATTAGTAAATGTGATAAACCATTTCTTATTAGAGGGGGTGCTTATCTTATTAGGACTCCAAACATGACTGTGAATTATGGTAAATGGTTTTGATGGCTTGTATGGCTATGAAGGGAAGAATGTGTGCTGGTGTTTTACAATCTTACATAGTTCACAATGAAACAATGATGAATCTTTATTGTGAAACAATTTAAGTAACAAGTACTTTAAATATAGAAAACTAGGATGCCCTAATCTAAAATGCCATAACATAATATTACTATTCAAAATAGAAATAGATTTAAAGCAGGAACCTCTTGGTTGAGATTGTTTTCTTGATTCAGATCCATCTTCAAGGAAGTAGAGTCCTCCACTCTGTTTAGTACTCTATCAATCATCCTCCTTGAGGTCAAATCCTGGAATACATAGTGAGATGAAAAGAAATTAGCTTGATAATTTTGATCATGAACCAATTTACTGATAGATAAAAGGTTACAAGACAACTTTGGAACATGAAGAACATTATTTAGAGTGAACATAGGCGATACTACAATAGAACTATTTCCTGCAATGGCTAAAGAGAGTTATCTGCAATCTTAATTTTTGGTTACCTGCACAAGGTCTATATGAAGAGAGAAGGTTTGACATTCCTATCATATGATTAGTTGCACCTGAGTCAATGATCCAGACACAATTAGAATTAACACTAAGGAAGGTTGTTGTCATGCAATTACCTTTTTGAGCAATTGAACAAGAATGGTTTTTCTAAGACTCAAGGAGATAATAGTTTGAAGTGCACGACCTTCACTATCAGTTCTTTTCTTCCAATTTTTGGGCTTCCCATGGATTTTCTAGCATGTTTCTCGTATGTGCCATGGGTGTTTACAATGGTCGCACCATGGTTTTCCAAAACTTTTGCCATCGTCCTCTTGAAAACCTTTAGTAACAAGGGCAGAGCTTTCCAAACATGAATTAGTAGAGACTAAGGTAGATTTGTTAAGCATAACCATTTGTCAAGCTTTTTCTCTTCGGACTTCTGATATAACTACACGGATCGTTGGTAGAGTTGTCTTTCCCAAGATTTGACCCTTTACTTCATCTAGATCTTTTTTTAGTCCCGCCAAGAAAATAAACACCTGATCATTCTCTTGCGGTTTCATAAAACGAACACTATCATCAACACAATTCTAAATATTATCATAGCATAGATCTAGTTCTTGCCACAATGTCATGAATTCATTATAGTAAGAAGTCACATCACGTTCCCCTTACTTTGCTTGCCATAGCATTGATTTTAGGCTAAAAATTTGCAAAGAGCTCTCCAAATCTGAATAAGTGTCTCTAGCTGCCTCCCACATCTCTTTGGGTAGGAACATAAATGACTTTCCGATAGGGGGCTTCATAGAATTGACTAACCATGCAATAAGGAGTGAATTTTAAGATTTCCAGCCTTTAAATCTAGAGTCTCCATCAGTTGGTTTTATCACTTCTCCCGTAACATATTCAAGTTTACCTTTCCCTTCTAAAACCAGGCGCAGAATTTGTGACCATTCTATATAGTTTTTCCTGTTAAGACGTTGAATATTAACTTGGAGTGAATTAGAGAATATCTCTGTCGAACCATTGAAAGATACTAGTGGATTTAAATTTGAGTTGACAGTCGTTTCTTCTCCAAACACCATCAAATCTCTACTCGTGGTGCCGATTAAGGCAGTCTTCCATGAATGTTGATTTGCCATGAAAAAAAATAAACCCTAGATGGAACCTAGGGCTCTGATACCATGAAGAAAACGGGGACGATTGAAGAAAAAAATTAGAAAAGAGAAATTGTTATTCTTCATTTTTAACTAGACATTACATCAATAAATAGAAGATACAAAGTGTTGAAATAGGAACAAATAAAAGAAAGGAAACATAAGAAATGAAAATTGCTAAAATCAATTATTTCCTGATTTCCCAAGATTCTTTCTTGATTCTATGTAATCATTATCTCAAAGATTATTTCCTGATTTCCAGAAATTATTTTCTAATTTTATGCAATTAGGATCCTAATTTTCCAACAAAAACCAAATTAAAAAACTGAATGATTCATTTGGTGTATTGGTTTGGAGTTATAGATGCTCACCCCAACCTCTAGGATAGGACTAGATTCTTCACTCGACCCTCTATGGCTTGTACTATTGAGTATGAGCTCATAGTCAACATGGAGAAGAAATAAGATCACTAAAATCCAGCCGTTGGAATGTGCAAATCTACTGGGCAAAGCTTCATCTGCAACTCTGCAAGGAAGGAGAGGACGACTAGAGGTGAAGCAGAAGATTGTTGCTTGTTGTGAATCAATTTAATTTGATTGAAATCTACATAACCCAGTCTAGTTTCTAAATAGACTCATTCAAACTCTTTTGTGGGACTATATATCTTTGGCTGCACCCTTTTATTTTGATCTTGACAACTTGGATTACTTGGATATCCAAATTACACTAGATCAAGAATTGATTCATTGAGATCAATTGGGCCGAAACTAGACCATTAGCGTGTGCAAACGATTGGCCAACTGATTATTCTACATGGCATTCTAGATGAAGGTCAATGTTTGTGGAAATAAATTAAATGTGTGCTTCAACCTGACTTGCAGAGATACAAAGTGAAGAGTATGTCAATGAAGCTATATTGCGTCACATGTGCACCACGTAGGCCTTTACCATGTATAACTGTGAGCGCTATGTGTGTTGTATCTGTCGTGTGTGATGCACATGCCTCCATTATATGTGGAACAACTTTATTAGTGCATCCATATTTAAATATTATAATCTCACTTAATTTGTGGCAAATCACGTAATCTCCCTAATGTGAGACAAATCACGTGCAAGTTTTCCATGTGCTTCATGAACTCTCTTTTTCTTTTTCCTGTTTCAAAAATCCTTTTGAGGCTTTTGCTTTCAAAAATTACCACAATTTTTTGGTTTTTGTGATCGAATATGTTCTTTATAACTGAGCTTTTGTCTTGTAATATTTTCTTCATCTCTACTTGCTGTAATGTAGAGAAATTCCTTAGCAAACTTATCGATGGGGATTTTCTGTCATAATTTTCATTTCCTATTATTTTTATGAGTAAAAAGATATCTTTCTTGTTTCCATGTGATTGCTTTTACTTAATTACACACACTTGTTTTTATTTAGGTAAAAATACCAAAGGTTGTTGCTCAATAAAGAAAATGGGAATATCGAAGGTTATGGGATGTGTGTCAACAATTCTCCTCTCTACATCTGTCTTCCTCAAGAAATCCGGCAGAACTTACACAGCAGTGCCACTTCTACTAAGTGCTTTGGTTGGGTACACAGTCTCGATTGCATCTCATCCGGCTGTAAATTTGCCTTTAATCCTTGGAAAGAGCTCCCATGGGAGTTTCCCTCTTTGGTCAAAGTTTCTTTTTGCCCCATATCTATTGACAGTTCGAGTATATACTGTTTTCAAAAGGATGAAGAGGAGGGAGTCATTGTATGATGAAATTGTTGAGGGACTCTATCTTGGAGGGTGGCCTACTTCATTGAGTCGTTTGCCTCCGGGTGACCCCGTGGTTATCGATTGCACATGTGAATTACCGAGGACCTATTTTGTTCCTGCAGAATCTTATCTTTGCATCCCTTTGTGGGATTCAAGGTCTCCTGATCCAACGCAAATTGAATGTGCTGTCCATTGGGGATGCCAAAAGAGATCTGAAAAGAAACCAGTCTACATCCATTGTGCAAATGGTCAGTTATTGCATCCTTTTCATTTAATTATTTGGCAATGCTGATTTCTTTCACGTAGGAAATCTATCTAATAATGCTTTAGTTGAACATAGAGCGCGCTAGTTTGTAGCATGGAAATTCGTTCATCAAGAGAAACAATATGAAAATGTACTGGGCAGGCATTAGGTGAGTTTTCCTTGGAATGTTTTGATTTGAGAAATGAAAGCAGTTAAGTATGTGTGTGCATATATTATCTAATGTATAATATTAGGTAAGTTTCACAAATTCCTTTAAATCAAAGCCTTAAGTTTCATGGCCTCCTAAACTAGTCACAACCATCTGGAAGCATTTGTAGAGTTCAATATAATTGAATGCCTTTATAAACTTGTTGAAAATTATATTAGTTGAAAACTTGTCTAATACATGGGATCCTAACCCCTTTATATAGAATGATAAGATGACTTATTGCCATAAAATAATATACTTTTCTAAACAAACTTATTTTAGAACAATAAACGGAACTTATTACTCTAGTATATCTCATAATTTATGAAATGTTTCAGCCTATATATGGTTTTATAAAATATGTTTTTCATACTCCCCTCTAGCTAGTAAATAGATATTTATCATTCCTTGCTTAGATATATTACTTTAAAACACTAATCTACTTAACCCTTTAGTAACTATATCTTCAAGTTGTCCATGTGTAGATATGTAAAAGGTCTACTCTCTATTCTCCTTGATGAAGTGACAATCAATTTCAATATGTTTTGTTTGATTATGTTGTACTAAATTATGAGTTATGTGAATCACAGACTTATTATCTCAATAAACTTTCATTGGGTCATCTTACTTAGATTTTCAAGTCTTCTAAGCAAAATAATTTGCACACACCTTGAGCCATTGCTCACAATTTTGCCTTTGTATTAAACCGCACTACCAAATGTTATATCTTACTCCTTCATGTCTTTTGAATAGAAAAGCCTTTCTTGTTGTTCCTTTAAAATAATATAATACTTGGTGCAACCATTGATACATTTCCTTATCTCCTATGACATCTTTCTCTACTATTTCAAGTAAGGTTTAAAATCTTGACCCGTGTCAAAGTTTTGGTCCTGGACTAGAATGATACACTTTCGATACCGTATTGTATTATGCCGATATAGTTTTGATATTTTTTAAATATAAAATATATAAACTAAAAATAAACAATTAATCTAAATATTTTTTAATATATATATATATATATATATATATATATATATATATATATTAATTAATTAATGGGATAATTTTATTAGGGTTTGATTAAGACTATTTAAATTATTCCAACTATAGTTAGGAGTTGACTGAAATTATTAACTTAAGTTTTTTTAAATTAAAAGCTAAGTTTATTGTTCAACCTTCTTTGTCCTGCTCCGTGCCATGTTTTGCATGGCCAGAGGCCCATGTGTGGCATTTGCAGCGGGCGCGAGGCCCGTTGTGGCCTTCGCGGTGGCCTCAAGGCCATCGCGCAACCATTACAAGGCCTCTATAGCGGCCGCGAGGCGTGCGCGATGAGTGTGCGACGTCTCCATTGTCGTGGTACCTCAGGCGTGCTGATACCGGTTTTGGTCGGTGGGCAAAACGAAATATTTCTCCCTTATCGGGTGACATGACACGACATTTTAAACCTTGATTGGGAGATAAAGATGTCTTGCTTAGAGTGAGCTATCTTGTCTATCTGTTTAAGGACAGTAACATATTTATGTTGGGAGATAAAGATGCCTTGTTTATAGTGAATCACATCATCTTTTTGCATTGATATATCATCAACATATATTGAGAGTATTGCGACTTCCCCTGTGGAACTCTTAGGCGGTATGAACTTAAGTTCAGTCCTTACAAATATTTATTTGGAGCCAAAAGTAAAAAATTCTTAGGATACATGGTGACTGAGCGGGGGATAGAAAGCTAATCCGAGCAAAGTACAGGCGCTTCAAGATATGGCTCCACCACGTAACATGAAGGAGGCACAGAGGTTAATCAGTCGGATCACTGCTCTATCACGCTTTATCTCTTGATCGGCCAATCGAAGTCTTCCTTTCTTCAAGATACTCCGTTAGGCTACTAAGTTCCAATGGGATGAAGATTGTGACAAGACGTTTAAAGAATTAAAAAATTATTTGTCTACTTTGCCTGTATTAGCCAAACCAATAGTGGGAGAGACTTTATGGGTTTATCTGTCAGCTAATGAGCATGCTATTGGCTCAGTTTTTGTGAGGCAAGAGGGAAACGAACAACAACCTGTGTATTTCTTAAGTCATTTATTAAAAGGAGTCGAGTGTCGCTACACCGCACTCGAGAAATTGGCTTACGGATTGATTCTGGCCGTTCGGAGATTGTGTCCTTACTTCTTATCACACCCAATCATAGTACTAACTAACAACACTTTGGGTCGAGTGCTCATTAACCCGGAGGCATCAAGACGACTTATTAAATGGACAACTGAACTTAGTAAATATGATATACAGTATCAACCCCGAGTAACAATCAAAGTTCAAGCCTTAGCCGATTTTATAACAGAAATACAAGGTCTAAAAAAAGTAGAGACTTGGAAAATATATATTGATGGGTCTTTTACCCAGCAAGGCAATGGAATAGGAATTCTTCTTATATCACCAAGGGAAGATCGAATGCAACTATCTGTTCGATTAAATTACATAGCTACTAACAATGAGGCAAAGTATGAGGCGTTAATAGTAGGATTACAAGCTACAAGGCATGTAGGAGCCACTCGGGTTTTGATTTATTCTGATTCTCAGTTGGCAGTACAGTAACTAACAGACAATTTTGAAATCAATAGTGAGAGACTCAAATTTATACTATTAACAAGCTACAAGGCATGTAGGAGTCACTCGGGTTTTGATTTATTCTGATTCTCAGTTGGCAGCACAGTAACTAACAGACAATTTTAAAATCAATAGTGAGAGACTCAAATTATATGCAGAAGCATTTGATAAGTTGAAAGCTGGATTCTAAGAAGTAAATATACAGAAGATTGCCCGATCAGGTAATCAAGTAGCAGATGAACTAGCTAAATTGGCTTCCTCTATAATACAGACCTGTGGAGCAAACAGTGTTGGTATCTTGTATTGAGCAACAAGCTGATGTGGAGATATAAGGTGATTGGAGGGCATCAATCATCATGTTTTTATAGTAAGGTATCTTGCTAGCTGACGGAGAGCAAGCACGTGTATTTAAGAAGAGAGCTAGTCGATATACTATGGTAGGGGATCAGTTATATAAAAGGACTTTCTCTAGTCCCCTACTCAAGTGTGTCGGACTAGATGATATGCAGTATATTCTACATGAAGTGCATTAGGGTTCTTGTGGTAATTATGTGGGAGGGCGATCTCTTGCTAGAAAAATATTATTAGCTGGATATTTTTAGCCAACTTACAAGCGGATGCTGCTCAACTTGTAAGAACATGTTTATTTTGTCAGAAACATTAGAATATTCGTCATCATCCCACTGAATTATTGAAGACCATGTCCCTTTGATTAGTGGGGGATGAATATAGTGGGACCATTTTCTATTGTATGAGCATACCGTACGACTCCTCGAGAATTGACAGGGATAACTTCGTTTCATTTAATATATAGTGGTGAAGCAGTGGTCCCAATTGAAATCAGAGTTGAATCTGATCGAAGGCGTTTGTATGATGAAGATAATTCAGAGCGACGCCTTATGGAGCTCGATCTGGTAGAAGAAGTGCGGGACAAGGTAGCAACTCGGCTTATATCCTACCGCCAATGAGGCAAAATTATAACAAAAAGGTTAGTCCCAGGTTCTTTCAAGTAGGTGATTTAATTTGGAAGCGTATCAAACCAGTCGGGTATGTTAACAAATTAGAGCCGCAATGAGGAGAACCCTATAAAGTGATACAAAAACTTACTTTGGGCTCATATTATCTCCAAGATGTAGATGGAAGAAATCTTGAACAACCTTGGAGTGTTAACCATTTACAGCCTTATTGAACATAACAAGAATGCTTGTGATCTATTTATACATGGTGTTTAGTTCTCTGGTGTAATTAATGGAAAGCACGAATGCTATTATGAGGAAATATACACATTTTCTTGAACAAATATATTGGTTTCCCTTCATGTAGTCGATCGGGGATCTTAAGGAGTGACCGGACAGACTCCCTTAAGGGGAACTGGAGACTTAGGCTCCCTTAAGGGGAACCGGAGACTTTAAACCTTCACGCAGTCTATCGAGGGCCTTAAGGGGTGATCGGACAGACTCTCTTAAGGGGAATAAGAGACTTTAAACCTTTATGCAGTCGATCGGGGACTTTAAGGGGTGACTGGACAGGCTCCTTTAAGGGGAACCGGAGATTTTAAACCTTCATGCAGTCGATCGGGAATCTTAAGGGGTGACCGGACAAACTCTTTTAAGGGGAACCGGAGACTTTAAACTTTCATGCAGTCGATCGGGGACCTTAAGAGATGACCAGACAGACTCTCTTAAGGGGAACCGGAGACTTTAAACCTTCATTTAGTCGATCAGGGATCTTAAGGGGTGATCGGACATGCTCCCTTAAGGGGAACCAGAGATTTTAAACCTTCAGTTAGTCGATCGGAGACCTTAAGGGGTGACTGGATAGACTCCCATAAGGGGAACCAGACACTTTAAACCTCCAGTTAGTCGATCGAGGACTTTAAGGGGTGATCGGGCAGGGAACCGGAGACTTTAAACCCTCAACAAGTTAATCAAAGCATATGGATTGTGAATATTATATTTATCTCACTTCTTTCGGTGGTATAAGGCCGATCGATTCATCATGTATAGTTACTTTGTCTGGGAATATATGCTTGACCGACTTATTAGACAGGTTGAGAGTTCTTTATATGAACAAAGCGTTTAGCCTATCATAGAAGCCCGGAGATCACGAGGAAGAATTCATTCAGCATTATATACCACTCAGGAGATAACTATGAGGTCTACTTCTTTTGATTATAATTTCTTTATGGGATTTTTCTACAAGATATATGTGGCGAATATATTGAAGGAGTTGATTTATATGGATACTTGTGTGGTTCCGAAGACATGGGAAGCTACACAAGGAAAGACAGGTAATTGCAAATTTTTATTAATATTTGATATATAACAAGTAGTGTACAATAGTAATAAAATGATAAGAAAGTATAAATACAAGATTTTAAGTTCATTCAAATATACTCAGGAAGTCTTTTGGGAGCTCCTTGTTTAGTCGTCGGTGATTTACAAATAAGGGAGGAGGTTCTCTCGATAGGTAGCCCCCCTCTCTTAATTGTCGAACTACCCCTTCAACAGAATGGGTAAGGGTTCCTACGATGGGCTGAGTATATTCCTTACCAAACTCAGGGAAATCTAAATAGGATCTGCACCTGCTTTCCCAGCGCTCCTCCTCACTTGCCTTATATGTCTGGAGTTCAGATTGTAGGCTATCCTTTTCTCCCTGTAGGGTAGTTTTCTCTGCTTTAACATTCTCTAGCTCTTTCAAAAGTGAACTTATCTGCGAATCTTGGGCTCGTAGTCTTTCCTGTTATTGAAACAAGGTAAAATATTTAGAGATTAATTCTTGAGCTAGCTCAGGAGACATAGAGTCATGGGATGCTTGTAATTATTCAAAAAGAGTAGTTTTGTAGGATAAATTTGAGAGAGCTTTGTCTTTCAGAGATTTCTCTACCCTGAGTTGAGATGTATTCCGCTGTAATTAAAGTTCCAAGTCTTTCTTTTCTTCTTCTCGAGATTGTAGTAATTGACGACAATCTTATAAGGCTTTCTCTAGGCAAGCGTTGAGTTCAGCTTGTGAATTTACTTTGCCTCGTAGCTGATTGAGTTCATCATTAGGGAGGTTGGAGGTAGTGTGTAATTCCTCCACTTTGTCTTTTAAAACTCGATTAGTCCTTTCCAAATCCGCAGCTAGTTGACCCAAATGTAAGCTCGAGGTGTAGAACTAAAATAAGATAGCAGCATAGTTATACTTTATAACCATAGATGTTACACTTTATAACCATGGACAAAGGAAATTCAATTACAAACTTACTGCAGTAGCTTGGCGGTTGTGATCATCAGCACGTTTAGAAATGGTGCACTCCCTCATATGTGTTTGAGAATGCATCCATGACTCAGCTAAGATACCTTTTAGCCGAAGTATCCCACTTGAGGCAGGAATGGGTGTCTGACGAAGCTAGGATGGTAACCATGAGATTGTTTAAAAAGTATGGAGGAGCTGGTGGAAATTGAGGGTTGTGAAGAAGAAGAAGGAGGGAGTTCAGAAGTGGCCAAGGAAGCTTGTGAAGATGGATAAGGAGGTGTAAGGTCACTCGATGAAGGATCTTGTTCAATGGGTGTTTCAATAGGGCCAAGAATGATTGATCTCCTGCAAGGGATTCTTTTGGCATGGGGTCTGGTGGGAGAAGAAGTTAAAGCCTGAAGAAGGGGCAATGAAGCCACAGGTACAATTGGGGTCGCCTCAAGTGAAGGAACAACTGGAGGAATACCATGAGACATAGGAATGAGAAGCCCTGATCTTATCATATTGAGTGTAGAACTGGAATGAGCATATGTAGGAGGCGCAGATTCCTTACCTCTAGTATAGGAGATTTCGGAGGGAGTAATAGGAATCTGCTCAAAAGTAGCTACGGTGGAGATAAGTGGACATGAGGATGAGGTACGGGGTTTCTTATGCTTCACAATGAAGGGATCTTCCTGTTCTGATGAGCTTGAGAATTCCTTGAGTTGCGCAGATGGAGGTAGTAAACCAAGAGAAGAGGAAGGATGATTGAGACAGCGATCCCTTAATAAGTCTTCCCCCATTCTAGTCAAGATTGCTCTTGTTAGACGAATATTCTTGTACATGAAAGCGGGAAGGATAGCATCGGCTAGAGAAAAGAGAAACTCATGTTAGGAACAATATGAAAATGACAAAAAAATATATATAAGGAGAATATTCTTATCAAAGGGGACGTCTAAGGCTGTGTCGGCTGGGTTGAGACCAAAGACAAATAATAAATCTTCTGCGATTAAGGCTGGTAGGTTAAACTTTGCACCTTTCAATTTTCCCATAGAAGAGCGAAGGACGGGATCTTCAAAAATATTGCCTAATTGGGGAATAGGGGGGAAGGTTTCGCTGTCAGGTTATCGAATATGGTGGATGAGAAGGAAGGTGCATAAAAAAGAAATTGTCCCGCCATTCTCCTTGAGGTGGAATTCTATGGAATAGAGTGGCTTTAGGCGTGATTAAAACTTAAATAAGCTATCTTCCACTTGATGGGGAATGAAGAAATGGTGGAACAGGCGAGGAGATAAAGGAAAGTCAAGTAAGTGAGAAATGACTGTTGGACCCCGTGGTAATTTTGATGTGATCAACCAAGTTGGTTAGGTCCTGCTGTGTTTGATCCCTGTGTTTGAGTGTGCAGGAGTTTAGGAGCACAGGAAGTCGAGCGGAAGACGCAGCTAGTGAGAAGGACGACACAGGAAGGGAGCCGACGGGCTCGGTGCGTCCGAAGGACGAGAAAGCTACGGAAGAGTACTCCGGTGGGCGTGAAGAGCGTGCGCGGCGTTCGAGGGACGTTAAACCGGGACGGAAGGCTGCTCGAGGAGAAGACCGGGAATTGGGTTCGGGTGAGCCCTATTCCGGTTGACCGTAATCACCCAAAAGAACGGAGCTTCGGAAGCCAAAGCGAAGAAAAAAAGGAGTCAAAAGAGGTTGAAAATTACTGTAGCAGGAAGTTATTGTAGCAGAAGTTACTATAGCTTGAAGGTGCCTTGAAAATTGAAGGCGCCTTCATTGCTTGTTGAAGGCGCCTTGAGCCAGGTCAGAATGACCGTTCGAGCACCGGATAGAATTCTATCCACTCACCGAGCTGGAGGCACCTTGGACCTTGTTGGAGGCGCCTTGGACCCTCGGGATAGAATTTCCAGAGGCTATTTAAAGGCCCCTGGAGCTAGGAATTAAACAACAACTCAAGCATTCAATCTGTAAGCAATTCCTAAGCAACTAGTGAGCTTCCAAAGTGTAAAAAGCTTCTCCGCCTTCAGAGAAGGAGATTTTTCTTACTGCGCTTTTTCTACTGTCCTGGATTAACAACCTCCTTGGTTGTAACCAGGTTAAATCCCTTAGTCTCTTCTGTTTCTATTTCTTTTTCTGTTTCTTTGAATTTAGTTGCTATTATTTTATTGCTGCATTAATTTCTGAGTTGAAATCCGAGGAGGGTATTTTTATTTTTGTTTTCAGCAATTCACCCCCCTCTTGTCGGTCTCCGCTGCACTTACAATGACAACAAAACCAACCATAATAGAAAATGATTGGGGGATGAGTTATTCAGGGGAAGGTCAAAATATCTACTAACATCAATAAAAAAGGGATGAATAGGAAACCTAAAACCCGTTCCCAGAAGATTGGCACATTCTCCGAAGGAGGGAGGTGAGGATGATCCTTTGAAGTAGGAGCGACTAGGTAAGGAGGAAAACTATAGTTCCATTGAAGCTCATAGGCCTCTTGTACAGTAAATCTGGAAGAACATTGAGTGTATCATTCATCGGATGTCGATATTGTTAACAGGATCAGTAGGAACAAGAAGAAAAGCTAGCGGAAGGCGAAGAATAATAAATAGGCAAACTGGAGGAAGAAGACGAATTGTTAGGAATTTTCCTCTTTTTTGCTCTTAAAAGCCTTAGCAAGGTATCGAAAAAGGTGTTTTAAGTAGGAATGTTAGATCGAGGTGATAAAAAAAGTGGGGGCAAGGGGAACCGTTGGATGAATTGATAAAGCGGCGGATATAACGAGATGGGTACACTTCAGATGTCATGGACACACGTGTCACCAATAGGAAAACAGTATTGGTAATCGACACAAAAGATTATGTTCCCAAGATATTAGAGCCATTACCAAGGTTAAACTTAAAAGTTCCAAAATCCCAAGAACGACCAAATATTTATAATATAAAACATGAGTTATATGCTTTTTGTATTATAAATTCGGTTAGCCATAATAGGTAGATCAGGTCTTAAAGCCAATTCAAAACATATATACGTATAAACTCCATCGGCCATTATGAGCCAATCGAGTCTTAAAGTTATTTCAAAATATATATATATATATTCGGTCGGCCGATAAGGGCCAGACGAGTATTAAGTTTGAGCGAAAATAAATACAGAAGTAAACAAACCCGGTCGGTTAATAAAAGGCAGACAAAGGTTACTATCGAGAAATAATAAGTATGGATTAAAATAAAGGTAATCCTCCTATAGAAGACTAATGAATAATAAACCTAAAGACAATGGAACAAATCCGAGCGAATATTAAAAGCTAAATGAATGCCAATTCTGATTAAAAAACAAATATTAACTCAATTCTTCAGTAATAAAATCAAATCAACTGCAGAAAAAATCAACATAACCTCATCTAAGTATACAAATTTCTAGATACTTAATGGATAAGGATAAAACCAAATTGTGCAACTATTTGAAACATCATAAGAAAGGGCTAATGATTAAAATTGTTAAAAAAGATTCTGCATTACAAAGATACGTTGGGGATTCGATCAGTTTAGGAAACAAATCAGGAGGTCAGGTCTTAAGTAATCTCCTACGATCAAGGAAATTAGCTGGAGGGTCGGAAGCCAGATATTCTTTTTCTTTTAATTGTTCTATGACCTCATCAGCCCCATGATTGAAAGCCTTGACGATGGAAGCAGCGATAGGAGCATTGAATTCAGGAGATTCGAGAAGTATTTTTTTCTTCTTTTCGAATCGGTCATCTTCACCCTCCTGATAGTCTGTTAGATTATCTTGAGAAGCTTTCAGTTCAGTCTCCTTAGAAGAGATGCTTGCTTGGGCTTCGGTTAAGGATGAATGTAGAGAGGTTATCTTTGTGTCCTTAGAGTGTAACTCGGAAACTTTAGCAGCCAATTCTAAAGCATGAGTATCCTTCAATGCTTGTGTCTGAGATGATAACTAAGCATTCTCTGTAGTAAGCTTATCTAGTCTTGATGTCAGCTCAGTGCGAAGATTGATCTCTGATTTAACTTGAGACTCAAAGTTTTTTGCAGAGGTTCTCGATTGACTCAGGTTTTTAGATTCCTCCTCAAGTAGTTTGCGAGTCTCTTGTAACTGTGTGGACAACTCAAATATCTCTATTGAGGCTTGGGAAGAAGATGCTTCAGGAGCTTGCTGCCTCAATGTATCATTCTCTCAGCCAAGTCATATAGTCGACGGGCTATACTCATATTAGTGACCCAGCGCTATAGAATGAAAAATTATTAGTAAAGTGCATTAGTGAGAAAATAATTGAAAGAAGAGCATTTTTCCTTAGTTTCCTCGAAAGAGAATTTATCGGCCAACTCAGCGGAAGTGAGCTTTTCAAGCAGTTGGCGAGTCTCTGCCCAAACCTTTGTTAAAGAACTTCCTAATAATATTGAAATGGTGGAAGAAGATGTGGATGAGGATGATAAGGAAGTGTGAAGTGAGGGCGGAGAGAAGAGAAGAAAAGGAGGATCCTGAGTTTCTTAGAGAGGTAGAGGAATTTGTTCTGGGAAAGTCATGACAAACTCAGGATCCGAGCTAATACTATGAGTTAGGGGGTCCCCCTGTGGCTGGATAGATGGTGGAGAGAGAATAGGATATAAGGAATATAAGATGGGTTTAGGAGAAGTGGTTTGAACATCTCCTTTGGATATATTTCCAGGGACAGAAATAGTCCGTTTCTTGGGGAGGGGCACTAAGGTTAATCTGCGCCCGGGGCATTTTTCCTTAGGAGTAGCTTCTGGCATTTGCTCTTGTGTTTCCAAAGGAGTGTCTTCTGGCAATGGAGGTGAATTTGTAGGTGTTTCCCTGGGAATGGTTTGAGAGATAGAAGCGACTGCAAGCTGGATGGAGGGTTCAGGCAAAGGAGCAGCAGAAGGTTGATCTTACTCGGCATTAAGCTCTGCATTGAGTTCTTGTTCCTTGGCCGATAATGCCTCCTCTTCTAGGCCGATTTCCTTGTCAACCAAAGCTTCAAATACAACATCCACTACAACAAATAAATAGTATTTTAGTTAGTAAAAAAGTAATGGTTAAAATATCATAACTTACCAAAGGAACATCACAATTTCTTTTGAACAGGGCTCAGGCCAAAAGGTATAGAAGATCGCTACGTATCCATTTGTAAATGTAAAAGCGATGACCAAGTAATCTGTTGGAATAATTAGAGAATACTGGTTGTTGATAAAGTTCTTTTATATTAGGAAGAGGGGGGAAAGAAGATTGCCATGAGGTAGACCATGTGATAGATCTATGAAATTTTATGAAGAAGAAGCGTGATTTCCAACCTTTATTGGATGAAGACATGTCTTCAAAGAATACAATCTTGGGACAAGACTGGAAAAGAAATACTCCTGGTTCTGATTTTTTAGGGTAGGAGAACATGAAGAAATTTTGAGAAGTAGGAGGGATACTGAAAAGACAAAATATGTATAGCCCACATAGATATCGAAAAGCATTTGGGGCAAATTTTTGTAAAGGAATAACAAAATATTGACTTATCTTCGCTAAGAATGGAGGAATAGGGAAGCGTAAACCTGCCACTAATTGATCCTTGAAGAAGGTAACATAATTATCAGGAGGAAGATAAGGATAAACATCAGGTTGAGGGACCTTGATACGATACTCTTTAGGGATTTCATACTGAGAACGAATGGAAGTTCGATCAGCAGTATCAAAGGAGGAATGGGTTTCAGCGTACCAAGGAACTAGTGACTCCTCAGCCATTGCGAAAAACAGAAATACTTAAGGGATAGACGACTTGCTAGGTCCTTAAGTAAGGGAGGTAGCAGAAGAAGGTCAAGGAAGATGAAGAAGCGTGGGTTGTTGGAAAAAGTCGAAAAAGAGAATCGCCAGAAAGTGAGTTGAGGAAGACGAAGAGTAAAGAAATGAAAAAGATTTAGGGTTTTAGGGCGGTATAAGGATCACTGTTAAATTGAAACGGCTCGTGATAGGAGAAGCATTGATTTGCTAAGAAGAATGTGATAGGGCATTGATAAAGAAGCATGTTAAAGGTTGCTTTAAGAAATAGGAAAAAATGCTACGTGGCGCTCACCCATGCAGAGGCATTTATGATGGACAGAACAGACCAAATCATATGCTAAGATGTCATATCTTCGAGCATCTCCAACATTCTCTTTCCGTTGAAGGATCAATTACCAATGAAACAATTTTGAAAAATCGCTCGACTCTCAAGGTATAGTCAAGAGAGAAGAGAAAAGGAAAACATAAAACAATAAGTTAGACGAGTAGAACAAACAAACAAAATTGAGACTCGTGTCTAGTCAGTCGGTCATACTTCCTTCGACTAGACTTGAAGGGGAGGCTAGAGTGATATAGGTTATGATAGACCGGCCTGTCGAATGAAGTAGAAGTCATGGTCGAGAAAGATAGAAGGGGTATATAGCTTGGTGAATGTATGATTAATAGGAAAATGAATAACCAAATAAAAGGCTTTTTGCAGGCGCTCGGTCAATCGAAGCCCGACCGAGCGTAAAGGTACTTACTCTTATACAGTTTTTAGTATATTACCGGTCGAGTGAAGGCCGAGCAAACACTAATGTTCTTACATGTGCTCGACCGGACAAGGCCTGACCGAGCATAAAGGTATTTAGCTTTATAAAGCTTTTAGTATATTAACGGCCGAGTGAAAGCCAAGCGAGTACCAATGTGTTTATATGTGCTCGACCGGACAAAGCCCGATGAGCATAAAGGTATTTAGCCTTATAAAGCTTTTAGTATATTACCGGTCGAGTGAAAGCCGAGCGAGCACCAATGTGCTTACATGTGCTCGGTTGGACAAAGCCCGATCGAGCATAAAGGTATTTGGCCTTATAAATCTTTTAGTATATTATCGGCCAAGTGAAGGCCGCGCGAGCACCAATGTGGTTACATATGCTTGGCCGGATAATGCTCGACCGAGCATAAAGGTATTTAGCCTTATAAAGCTTTTAGTATATTATCGCCCGAGTGAAGGTCGAGCGAGCACCAATGTGTTTACATATACTCGGCCGGACAAAGCTCGACCCAACATAAAGGTATTTAGCCTTATAAAGTTTTTAGTATATTACCGGCCGAGTGAAGGCTGAGCGAGCACCAATGTGCTTACATGCGCTCGACCGGACAAAGCCCGACTGAGCATAAAGGTATTTGGCCTTATAAAGCTTTTAGTATATTACTGGCTGAGTAAAGGCCGAGCGAACACCAATGTGCTTGCATGCGCTTGGTTGGATAAATTTTGATCGAGCACAAAGGCACTTGGCCTTATAAAGCTTTTAGTATATTACCGGTCGAGTAAAGATCGAGTGAGCACCAATGTGCTTATATGCGCTTGGCCGAACGAAGCCCGACTGAGCGTAAAGGTGCTCAGCCTTATAAAGCTTATAGTACATTCCCAGCAGGAACATGCTCAACAGAAGATATTCTCATTATATATGCGACCGACTTGAATGACCGACCAGAACATGCTTAATAGAGGGTATTCTCATTATATATGCGATCGGCTTGAATGACCGGCCAGAACATGCTTAACAGAGGGTCATTATATATGCGATCGACTTGAATGACCGGCCAGAACATGCTTAACAGAGGGTATTCTCATTATATATACGATCGACTTGAATGACCGGTCGAGACATATTTAACAGAAGTACATAAGTATGATAGCCTGACAAATTTGGCGGGAAATATCTTCGAGAAGCTTCTTCAGTTATAGTGACGTGTTCTTATGCATACTTTATCATGAATATGAGTCACAAACGACAAAAAAAGTACATCTGGGGTAAAAAAAAATTCCTTAAAGGATTATTACACGAAGTCTAGAGGATGACTACATCTTCTAACAAACTCTAACAAACTGGGGACCACCTCATGACTACGAAAGTTATATGAGGTAGTATAAAAAGGGGGATCCTCTCCGTTGGCAAAGTACGCAAACTATAGCATCTAAAACTTTGTTTCTAAGTACTTTCGTTACTGTACTTCTTCTTCTGCTTCCACCTTCGAGAGAGGAGAACTGACTTGAGCGTCGGAGGGCCTAGCCAGGGATCCCCACTCCGGTCATAGTTGATTAATGCTTTGTTGGCTCGTCTCACTGTACGCAGGACTGTTAAGAAGCTTTTCAAGATCCCCAGGAGTGTATTTTCATCAGAAACTACCGTTCACCGGAGTCACCGCACCACCTCGTAGATTTCGGACAGGATCAGTAAAGATGATATTTGTAGAGTTTTTCTTTATGGTTTCACCAATATGCCATATAAAGACTTGAATGCCTAACCTTCAACCTACCATTGATTGCGACTTTAATTTTTGTCACTAAAACGTCAACCCCACATTGCTTATGTTGTTTTACCTTCGAAAGATAAAAATACATGCGGGAAAAGAGTAAAGGATAGAAAATGAAGGAAAGGAAAGACAAATAGTATTTCTGTAGTTTATTTCCTTGGAGGTATCGAAACAAGAAGGAAGAAAAATAGTTATAGAATACCCTCATCTTCTTCTAAATGCAAAGATCAAATGACAAACAGACAAGTGGGAAATTGCTTGAGCATCTTGCCGTTGCACCATAGCCTGGGGGGCTAGTTGCAACACTTTTGTAGTTGGGTTAGTTTGAGATAGAGGTAATAGCTATTGCTTCTGATGATAATTTCTGCAGATTTTGAGGGAACAAGGATGATAATTTTTCACCACTTTTTTATTCTATCCAAATTTTCCTCTGCTAAGTGAAGGAAAAAATCCCCCCCCCCTTTCATTTTCCTCTCTTCTCCTTTGTTTCTCAAAGAAACACAAATTAAAGGTAACAAGTATTTACTGCCTATGTTAGAAAGAAATATATCATCAAGGAAGATCATCATAACCTAAAGTAGTTATTTCACTATGTAGCTAAAGTAGTAGATGGTTATAAAATTCCAAATGATGAAAGAATGACTAACGCATTTAGTTGGCAATTCACAATATTTTTTTTATAACAATTTGATATTTTTCTGGCCAGGAATGATTGAATTACTAGAAGGGATAGTACTGATGAAAACTAGTGATACTACTATTCTTTCATCTTTTGGAATGCCTGGATTTGAGAATTAGTTTTTGAATATGTGAATTCTTGTGCTAATCAGCTTGAAGATATTGAGCACATCCAAAAATGCTGCATATTTGTTCAGTTTGTCAATTGTTAATCTTTGTCTCACCTTATTTCACCACTTGATTCTTGCTAATGATTGGTCGACAACAGGCCACGGCAGAAGTGTTTGTGTTATGTGCGCACTCCTCGTTGAGTTAGGAGTGGCTGAAAGTTGGAAAGATGCGGAAAAGATGATACGCGTGAAGCGTCCTTTGATTAGAATGAATGCTCATCACAGGAGAAGGTTAGAAGAATGGTCAAAACGCCGCATTGTATCACCAACTAAATAACTGGGAGGTAGTATTAGGCCAAATATAGTTTCATTGAGAGTGAGTGAAGGTACCTTATTTTCCCCCTAAAGTTCTTTAATCTTGTTTACATGATGTTTGATTTATTTGTCTAAATGATGGACTCTGCTGTACCATTTCTTTATGTTTGAGTTCAATTTCATCCCAAGTAGTTGACCAAATAAACTAACAAGTCTGAGGGAATCGATATTTCCAAATAATGTGATTTATACGATTCAACTATTTGATGGCTAAGAATAAACCTAGATAGATATTGTTCAAGAGATCCAACGCAACCGAAGGATGTGAACTTGCCTATACAAGGTCAAGATTGGACTAGAGAGGAACACATCAAATCTAAGTGAGAAACCAAGTCTCTTTTTTATCTTCCAAGCAACATTCTTCCTAATTTTAGATGAAGCTTTGACTATCAAATTTGCATACTCTGGAGGTGTTAGTGAGGGTGACCTAGAGATAATTATACTCATTGGAAGTCCAAGATGTCTCAATAAAAATAATCTTTTATTTGCCATCTTGTTATATTGTGTAAGTTGATGGACTGTAAATAGAAGTTCATAAAACACTGTCTTCTTAGCAATTGATTGTATTAGATGTCTTAGATGACAACTAAGACTTGAAGCAATATTATTAAGTCCTTAGAGGGAGTAGCATAAAGACTAGACATTGAAGTTATGGACAGATCAATACAAGCTTTATTTTGCTATGAGATAGCAATAATTATAGTAGTCTCACCCCTATAAGTATGGTAATGCTTAAACAAGTATGTAATTAGGTTTGTTGTAAATAGTCATTGATAAAACTTGTAATAAGTGTTAAGGTTGATGTAAGAGTGACCTAATGGCTAGGAGGAGGGAGGAAATGAATAACGTTTGACTTGAAAATTCAAATTCTTTCTATTGCAAGGCCAAATGTAAAAAATAAGAAAAAATAAATATTGCACAATGAATTCTTAATTTGAAACCCTCTTGTTTTTTTTACTCCACAACTATGTATTCTTAGAGAGAGTTACCCTTCGAAAAACCTCTGGTTCCTTGTAGGGAAGTGATTTGCAAGAGTGATATATTATATAACACTACCTCAAGTAATCTCCCTTAATGTCGCACAATGAATGTTTTTTTCTTAAGGTTTTAGTATTCACATATGCTTAGTTGGCTTTTTTTCCCTTTACATATAGACCATTAAATACCCTTACCTAGAAGTTGTTAATGAACCTACATTGTTCAAATAAGTAATGCTGCACTATGCTAGTCTTCACTATAGAAATGAGAAAGAAGTTAAGTAATAACCAATTTGATCCAATAACCACTTGGATCAAATTTATACATAGTGGAAATTGTTGGTCAAGGATTCTTAATATTGATGTTCCTTTCAATGAGTCATAGTTGTGTTAAATAACAATTAGATGTCCTACACACTAATGCAAGTCCTAAGAATGCCATGATATTGGTAGGTAGTCTCATTGCATTATTAAAGGATACTTAAAATTTATTTACCTAAATTGATGGAAAAGGATTTTCATGGAAGAAGAGACTTGACGTAATAGTAAAGTTGTCCTGTGACCTGAAGGTTACAGATTTGAGTTACGAAAATAACCTATTATAGAATAAAATAAGGTTGGACTGCTTTTCTATCAAAGAATTTAATTTCATAGGTACACTACTACTGTATTTAAGATTTTAGAATGACATGTGCATATGACTCGAGATCTAGCATATAGTTTAAGGAAGGACTAAAATAACTAAGGGTTAATTATCTTATTAATTAATTTGTCTTTAATCAGAAAGATTAATTGCAAAATTAAGGATTAATATAAGAGATTAGCATTTGAAGAATTAAATTATAATTAACTAAGAGTTAATTATAATTTAATCAAAAATTTAAAAAGTCCAACTTAATTTTACAAGAATTTTAGAAATTAATTTAGAGAGAAGATAATTTTTTTTAAAGACACTCCAAAGACCTCAAAGATACTCCAAAAAAGAGTTAGATTGAAGTCGGGAAATTCCAACAGGCCACTCCATCGTTCAAGTTAGGATTTACTTGAAGTAGTATGTTGGAAGAAGAAAAAAGAAGAAGAGGATGACCTAGTGGAATTATAGAGAGTTTGAATCCCCTTTGCATTGGCCGTCTCTAGAGTTTTTATAATTGTCCAAAGAGCATCTCCACGTGGACGTTGCATATTCTCTTACCATCCTCTTTGTATGAGCTAGCGAGGAGACTAGATTTGACAATTGTTAGTTTGTTTTTCCATTCGTTAAGCACCATGTATTTGAAGGATAGCATTTAAGAGACCAGCTCTAACAAACTTGTAACTGCCTCTCTATTCATCCAGCACCACGTGCCTTGGGACATTGAAGGAATAATCTCAATGATGAGGAGGTTATGCTGCCCCTCACATGCTTTAAGCGGACCATGTGAGGTGTGGGTTGGATCCGAGGATGAGGAGACGGGGAAATAAAATTATTGTGGAGAGGCCTTGAGAGTAAATGAAGTCGAGATCTGAGACTGAGCATGATCAATGTTGGCGGCTAAGACCAAATCAGGTAGATGATGTTGGGATTTGGGATTGAGACTTAGAGCGATGTCGACGATTGAGACCGAGACAAATAGATGATACTAGGATCTGATACTTTCCGTCCCTTTAAAATTGACTAAAAAAAATTCAGAATCCTTAGAGTAAATCAAGTAGAGAACCACGCTGGAACATGATATCAAAGAGGAAGTAAAGAAACTTGCTCGTCAATGAGAACTCCAGCCGCAAGATATCTGACACTATCCATCCCTGATTTGCCACCTTGCAGATCAGCATAACTCAGGATGTGCTCTATTTTCGGAAGATATATGTCCCTTTGGATGGGTCTAATGGTTAGCACATGAGGTATTGTCACAAATGAGGTCTGGAGTTCGAATCTCGATAAAGTCGAGGTAAATACCTCCCTCATGTGCTAGTCACTATTTCAAAGACTAGTAGCTGTCCGTGATTTATCTCTTCTGTGTTGGCCCTGGGACGAGTTGACGGGGACGCTAAGAGTGAACGTATTCACCTTTTGCCACCAATAACTCAGGAGAAAAAGAGAGACTTTTAGGTCACACGTAGGGTTACGTTATATAATATAAACAATATGAGAAAATTACAATTTGACCAAATTTTGGGTATTTAAAAATATGTTATAATTTTTTAAAATTGAAATTTGTTCGTGTGATCTATTTTTGCTGGGTACTTAACAGCTATCTACCATTTCTATACTACAACAAAATTTAAAATTTCGATAAGAGTTTCGATTTTAAAACAAAACGATAAGATTTTGGTACGTATCTTCTCTGTTGTTTTTTCTTTTTTAAAATAAAGTATATATTAATTAAATTTTTTATTAATATTTGATTAATATAAATGAATATGTTTGAATATTTAAATTATTTTAATTAATAAAATATTGGAATTATTTAAAAAATATGAAAGTAATTATTAAAATAATTGTTTTAAAAATAAATAAAATTTAAAATTATTTAAAACAAAAGGTAAAATTTTAAAATTATTTAAAAATTCAAAGATATATATATTTTTTAAAAAATTATGTTGTAATATGTTAAAAAAAATCTTGAAAATGTTGCTGGAATATTTAAAATTATATTTTTGAAAAAAATAGATTATTTTAAATTTATAACTAGCTTTTAACATAAATTTTAATTTTTAATTTTTTTTTAATTTTAAATTTAATTTTTAAACTTATAAAAATTTAAAACTATCTTTAGATTTAAAATTAATTTTAATATATATATATATATATATATATATATATATATATATATATATATACAAATATATCATACATCATAATCTAAAATAAAAATTATATAAAAAAAACAAAACAAAAACTGCTTTCTAATAGTATATGATGCTTGATGACTCCTGCGTGACCATGAGGGACATGCTTAAGTGCCGTTGCCAACTTGATTTTTTTACCTTATTAAATTTCTTTTATTCTCTTTTCCCTTTCGTCCTCTATTCAAAATCCTATCCTCAACTCTTATTCTCGACTTTTTCAAATCTAAATTTCCCTCATTCTTGCTCCTTCCTTCGTTGTCATCTTCCGCTCCATCTCGCTCCTGCTGACAAGCAGAACAAAGGCGTTACAAGCTAAGCAGTCGCATGCCTGTTCTCGAGCTGGCTAAAAGTTCCCCAAATTGCCACCGCAAACATAACCGACATTGTTTTGCTTAACACACTCTCCATTCTTGATCGTAAGCCTTTCCACTCCACTGTCTGTTTTTCAACTCTGTACAATATTTTTTATTAAGATTTATCCTACAACATACTCTAGGATCAAAAGAATGCGAAAGAGGGGGATATCACGCTTTTAAAAACTTTTCTTTTACTCGTTTAAATCAATGTCATGCAACGGAAATTAAATAACACACTTCAGTTACTTGGTTCGAAGCCTAGGTCGACTCCTACTCCAAGGCCCGCGGTCCTTGATCGTACCGTTGGACAATCTACTAAAACTCTTTTCTCCGAAAATCTCGGAGAGAAGCAGATCGTACAATGAAATGAGTAAGATAGTAACAATCTTCTATCTTATTTTAGATTAAGTACAAAATAAGATAAATAAATATATCGATTACTTAGATAGAAGATGCAGCTCGATCGGTACTTCTTGGATGGTACAACAACTTGCTTGATGGATGCGTAGAAGAGTAGTAGGATGAACAACAACTTGCGTAGAGATGAACTTCGAACAGATCAGTTTTCGTTACCCAGCCTTAGACCTCGAGCTCACTTTTATAAGAGCCGACAATGTTCGGTCGACAGATCCTTGGGTTCGGTCGACCGAACCAGCTCCCTTCCATCTTCACCGAGATCTAATGCTGATTCGATCTTCGACATTTAATGGCATTAAAGTGTTCGGTCGACCGATACCCTTGTTGGATCGATCGAACATAGATCCTTCCTTGTTTGCCGAGATATGGAATTAATGCGCAATTAAGTGATGATTGTTCAGTCGACCGATCCCCTGGTTCGGTTGACCAATTAGTCACTCTTCCTTCTTTGCTTTTGCTCGATCTGAACTGTGCTAAGTCATCAGGGTTTGGTCGACCGAGCCTCTGGTTCGGTCGACCGATCAAGCTTTGATCGAACCTTGCTCTGTTTTGGTCTAAACTAATATCTGCTCTGAGTTGGCCTTGTTCGGTCGACCGATCACCGGGTTCAATCGACCGATCAGGCCGAACCTGTAAAACAATGTTAGACAATAATCTTGCAAAACAAATATTAGTACAATAATAATATATCTAATGCATGAGTAAGAATAATAGATAGTTCAACTGTCTTGATCTCAACTTGGAAACCTTCCCGGTTCTTCAGTTGGATAAGCAACCTTAGGTTGTTTCTTTCAGGAACACGACATCACTGTCGCTCCTCCAGTTGCTTACCTCAACTTACTTGCCAAACATTGGTCCTCTAGACCTGTTTGGACTTTGCATGCTCAGTGTCTGATCGTCTGATCCACTAAGACTTTTCTTGTAATACTACATTAGCAAACAACAATAATAGTAATAAAGAATACTATGGTAAACCTAAACTTAGATTTACCGAGATTCGTTGGTCCGGTCGACCCATCTGATCAACCTTGCTTGGAGTTCACTCCTCCAAGACTTCTCGCTACCTAAGGTTATCCCCCCCAGGATTTTCATCATCTGACTTCACTCACCAGAACCTAAGGTTACCACCCCCTAGGGTTTTCTCCACCTGGTTTCACTCACCAAGACTCAGTATTCGGCTATCTAGAGATCAGGTCCTCCAGACCTATCGAATCCACTTGGCTTCCACTATTTATCAAGATTTCCCTTGCCTCAGTATTCGGTTACCTAGAGATCTGGTCCTCCAGACCTATCGAATTCACCTGGCTTCTACGATCTACTGAGATTTTCCTTTCCTAGCCTACAACTAGGACTTTCCATGCATAACTAAGACTCAGTATTCGGCTACCCAGGGATCAAGTCCTCCAGACCTATCGAATCTACCTGGCTTTTACTATCTACCGAGATTTCCCTTGCCTATCCTACAACTAGGACTTTCCATAATCAAGCTCTATTAAATATAGTTAAACATATTTGTCGGACATTAAAACCTTGGAGGTCAATTACACCAACACGTACAAGCCCTAGCTGCTACAACGTGTAGCAACTACTTGGACAGTCCAAACAATATTTTTCTTATAATTTTTTGGTTATATAATTTGTAGAAAATTTGCTAAATATCATTTCTCACATTTCATAACCAATGATAAGTTGTTTCATTTAAAGTTATAATTCCCTCTAATCCTAATATATTATTAGGATTTATGCTACAACGTACAAACTTGATGCCTGCTACAACGTGTAGCAGCAACTTGGACATTTAGCTACTATAACGTGTAGTAGCTATTTGGACAGTTAGCTGCTATACGTTGTAACAGCTATTTGGACATTTGGCTACTACAACGTGTAGTAACTACTTGGACAATTAACTGCTACACGTTGTAGAAGCTACTTGGATATTTAGCTACTACAAAATATAACAGCTACTTGGACAGGTAGCTGCTATATGTTGTATCAACTACTTGGATATTTAGCTACTACAATGTGCAGTAGCTACTTTGTAAGTAATTTTATTTTAAGTTATAATTTCCTCTAATCATAGTATATTATTTATACATGATTCTAGATGATCTATTTAATTAATATAGGGGAAAATATATAGTCTTTATTGAGCGTCAGCCGGGTGTTTATGACACCTGGATAGAAGCATCTATACAAATTAATCATTTTAAGGACATTATACACCTGCCCTTCGAGAGTAAAGAGGATGCAATAAGAGATTTTGAAGCACACTTTAATAAAAATCTAACACTTACCTCCATTACATCGAGAGTCGTTTCAATTTAAGTCATAATTCCCACAATTGAGAAAACTTGCCAATTTAAGTTATTTCAATTTCCTACAATTGATTTAATGGTAAGTCATTTCAATTTAAGTTGTAATTCCCTCTAATTCTAATATATTATTAGGATTTATGCTACAATATAAAATCCCTAGCTGCTGCAACGTGTAGCAGCTACTTAGACAGTTAGCTGTTATACGTTATAGTAGCTACTTCGACAGCTATTTCCTACACGTTATAGCAGCTACTTGGACAATCCAAACAATATTTTCTTATCATTTTTTGGTTATATAATTTGCAAGAAACTTGCCAAACATCATTTCCCATAATTCATTCGATGGTAAGTCATTTCAATTTAAGTTGTAATTCCCTCTATCCTAATATATATTATTATGATTTATGCTATAATGTACAAGTCTACAATGTGTAGCAGCTACTTGGACATTTAGCTGCTACAACATGTAACAACTACTTGGACATTTAGCTACTACACATTGTAACAGCTACTTGGATATTTAGTTGCTACAACATGTAGCAGCTGCTGGTGCAGTTAGCATCAATGGTCAAACTTAGATTTTGATAAATGATAAATAGATTAAAGTTATATGTTGTGTTGTCTAACTTCTTTATCGAGTGTGTAGGAATTGATGGGTCTAGAGAACCTGACACTAGGTTGAAGCCCAATTAGGTCTGAGGACCTGATAACTGACATGAAATTTAGATAGGTCAAGGACTGACCCGATATCTGGCAGGAAGTCCAGCTGAGTTTGCGGGACTAGACAGCTGGCTGAAGTGCAGTTGGGCCTACGAACCTGACAACTAGTGGAAAGTTCTGGTGGGTCAAAAGGAAAGGCAAGTTGCTGCTAATGGTAAGTGAAGATAAGTCACTAGGAGAGAGTGATCTAGTGAGGACGAGTCCTGGTGGGACTTTAGGTGCGGTCTAACTTAGAGCTATTTCAGATGTCTAAGTAGAGATCTTGACTAGATCTTGGTCAAGCTCTTCCTTGTACTCGATTCCTTTTTTCGATGGTTTCAGAAATTTTTTTTAGTAGATTGCCCATCGATATGATCCGAAAGATCATGGTCATAGTAGATGCATGGTAGGATTTAAGGGCCGATGATTAGTTATCCTTGTCTTTACTCTCTATCTTATCTTTTCACAGGTTTTGAGGAGTTGTAGTGAGTCTTTTGATGACGCTTTTTATAGTCTCGGAAAGACACTTCAATTTGAGTTGTCTTTATCAAGAGTTAATGTTGTTAGAACTATTTTTTTCCTATAAATCATCTATCAACCTAACCCGCTCTTTCACGTTGCCTAGCCCTTCTTCCTCTTATACAGTAGTTTTAGTATAACTCTTTAAGTATCATGTCTTACTTTAGCAAGAAGATGAAATCCACTAGGGTGGTGTTAAAAAACCCCTTATCGATGAGGATTCAAGCTCTATGTCTTCTGTCTTTGAAAGACCATCTCTATTAGTAAACTCGTCTGCTTCTCAGTATGTATTATCCTTTTATTATACCTTTCTTTCCTTATGAATTTATGTACTGTATAAATTTATTCAAACAAGTATCTTAGTCAAGCCATAGATAATTATATAACTCACGTATATATTAAGATTCTCACAGAACAACGGAACTAGGCGAGGAAGGAGTTGGATGTTGCCCTTTTATGAGAGAAAAAGAATCAAACTGAACTTGTGTAGCTATGACAATAATTGCCCCAAGTTAATGTAGCATTAGAGGATGCTATAAATCAAATGACTGAGTAAAACATCTTTCTTTGTGAAGTTTAATGATCCTGTCATTCTTTAGCAGGAAGAACTCCCTATCGATGCTGCCCTTTTACAAGAGAAAAAAAATCAAACTTAATTTGTGCAACTGCAACGACAACTGTCCTAAGTTAATATAGCATTAGAGGATGCTATAAATCGAATGACTGAAGTCTAGTTATAGCCTTTTCTACACTTTAGTGTTTGTATTAACTTTTTGACTTAAGATCTTGTTTGTCCTATGTTATTATCTTTGTTTATGATATTAATATTATTCCTTTTAGGTATCTTAACCCAACAAAAGTCTTCAACTCTTTCTTCATTTATGCTCAACGAGATGTTACTCTACACTTTTAAATAATAATATATCATATCAATCTTAGTTTTTTTATCTAGTTCAAATTAAGTAGTTGTTACACATTGTAGTAGCTACTGTTATAATATACTACTACACGTTGTAGTAGCTAGTATCCCTAAAGATCATTTTAACTTCGTCAAAATTACTTTAAAATTAATGTACACAGTTTCTCCTAGCCTCCTATACGTGTAATAACATTTTTTGATATTTTAAACAACTTGGTAAAACATTATTTAAAAACATTATTTAAAAACATTTTAAATTAGTCAAATATTTAACATGTCGTAGCCATTGCTGCATGTTGTAGCAACTATTGCAACACGTTATAGCAACTACTGTAGCACGTTATAGCAGCTACTACAACACGTTGTAGCAGCTTGTCGACAGTAGTTGCTACAATGTATAGCAGTTTCTCAATAGTAGCTGCTACAATGTGTAGTATCTACTCCTGATTAGCTGCTACACATTGTAGCAGCTACTCCTGAGAAACGACATGTTGTAACATCTACTTCTGATGTAGCTAACAAGCCCTAAGCTCTAATAATAATTTGATTTGAAACATAATGAATTTATGAAAACTCATCAATTAATTAATAGTGACCTATCTAATCTGGTTGATTGATCGGTAACTTCTATAGAATGACTGCTCATAACTATATATCATAAGCCATATAACCACTTATACCTGTCATAAACCATAGTGTTAGTGCAGGATGCACTAGAATCAAACCTGAGTTTTGATATTTTCAAAGGTTCAAGTTAAATCTTATTGTGATCTAATAAATTGACTAAGTGTGTAGGCTATTTACTCAACCGGGAAAGCCCTAGTTGCGCTAGACAGGAAAGACTTAGTAGATCCTAGAAGCCAGGCAGAAAGTCCAAGTGGGTCGAGAGGACCCGACACTTGGTAGGGAAGCTCGATAGTTTTAGAGGACTAAAGATCGAGGGAATGTCCTGGCGAGCTGATCCAATGCTAAGCGACAAAGTCCAAATAGGTCTGGAGGACCAATGTTTGACAGGTAGGTTGAGATAAGTAACTGGAGAAGAGCGACAGTGAGGATGTGTTCCCGGAAGGAACAAACTCTAGGTCCCTGATCCAACTAAAGAAACTCGGAAGGTTTCAAAGTTGAGATCAAGACAATCATACTGTCTATTACAACCCATGCATCTTACTATTATTCAAATATTACTGTACTAACTCTATTTTGCAGGAGCTTTTGTTCTAACTCTATTTTGTAGGAACTGAAGTTTATTGGTCTACCAAACACCATGATCGATCGATCGAACCAAGTTAATTCAGACCAGAGATCAGTCAAAGTGAAGTTTTCTAAAGTGACTGATCAATCGACCGAACCCAAGGATCGGTCAACCGAACCATGCAAACGTGGCACAGATTAGATCGATCAAAAGCAAAGATGGAATGTAGCCTGATTGGTTGACCGAACACAGGCATTGATCCACTGAACGATCATCAAATTAAAGGCGCATTAATGAAAAATCTTAGCGAACAGGGAAGGTTCACTGTTCAGTCGACCAAACAAGGTGATCGGTCGATTGAACCATTAAAGCTCATTAAATGTGTGAAGATCGGATCTCAATAAAGAAGGAAGAGAGCGCGATCAGTCGATTGATAGAAGGTTTAGTCGACCGAATTGATCAGTCGACTGATGGATTTTGTCAATTGACCAAATGATGCTTATAAAAGGGGAGCTCGAGGTCTAAGGTAGTGTATCTGTTTTCAGTTCAACTCTGTGCAAAGCTACTGTTTGTGCTACTACTCTATTACTCATCTTCAAGAAAGTTGCTGCTTCATCCAAGAAGTACCGACTGAGCTCTATCTTCTATCTAGTGTCAGTATATTTTTATTTAGCATGCTTTGTACTTAATTTCAAGTAAGATAGTAGGCTATTACTATCTTATACATTTCATTGTATGAATTGCTTTTTTTTTTTTTTGGAGATTTTGGAAAGAAGAGTTTTAGTGAATTGCCTAATGATACAATCAAGGATCGCGTATCTTAGAGTAAGAGTCGACCTATGCTCCAAACCAAGTAACCAAAACGAGTCTTTTATTTTCTGCTGCACTACTCGTGTTTTAAACGCTTCAAAATAAAAGTTTTTAAAAAGTGATATTCACCCCCCTCTATCGCATCTTTCGATCCTTCAATTGGTATCAGAACCTGGTAGCTCTGAAATTATTTAACTATTTTTAAGTAATTTTAAAAACTTTTTTAAAAAGGTGTTTTCCTTAATTCTCAAGTAATACTTTTTATTCTTTATCCCGCACTGCTAATCCCAATACGAGAGTCTTGAAAATTTTCTCCTTTTTTATTCTTTAATAACAAAGATGTCAAACTCCTACCAAGAAGGGTACAACACTATTTGCCCTCTATTATTCAAAGGGAAGAACTTCAGCTACTGGAATAATAGAATGGAGTACTACCTCAAGTCCAACATCGAGCTTTGGTTTACCATACTAAAAGGATACACTCCTCCGATGGTTGATGAAAAGATGATAGAACTAGAAGATTGGACTCCCCCGATGATCAAAAAGGCACAACTAAACTACTAAGCAATCAACACAATGCAGTGCGATCTGACCATGGAAGAACTAAACCGAGTTAGGCCCTACGAAAATAGAAAAGAACTCTGAGACCATCTAGTAAAGCTGCACGAAGGAACCGATGAATCTAAGGTAAATAAAAGAGATTTACTTTTAAGTAATTTATTTAATATTAAAATGCTTCCCGGAGAGATGACCATGCAACAATATGCTCGACTGAAAGATATTCTCAACTGCCTACATCTAATCGGACACAACCTAGAGAATCATGACATGATAAGGTACGCACTAAACACCTTTCCAAGAAATGCTTTGTGGGCATCAATAGTAGATGCATACAAAGTTTCAAGGGATCTTTCAATTCTTAAATTAGGTGAACTTTTTTGTGAATTAGAACTACATGAACAGTCTAACTTAAGTCAAGTCGAGAAAGGGATTACCTTGTATGCAGGATCAAGCAAAGAAATGAGGACCAGAACCAAGGATGAATCAGAAAGTGAGTCTAACTTAGACTTAACCAATGAAGAGGAGCTGGTTAACATGGTTCAAAAACTACTAATAAGAAAGACGTTCAAAAAGAGATCCAAGAAGACACCAATCAACCAGACTCAAAACAAATCAGAAATGATTTATTACGGATGCAACAAGAAGGGGCATTTTAAATATGAATGCCTAAATTGGAAGGAGGAAAGACCAAAATCAACAAGAAGAAAGAAGGCCCTCCAAGCGACATGGGACGAGTCATCGCCCGAGGAATCCAATGCAGAAGAGCCGAAGCACTCGAGTCATCTTGCCCTAATGGCAAGAAATGAAGATTCCGAGTCTGAGGAGAGTATGAGTCCGAGACCAACACCAAGTCTGAAAGATGCCACGGATCTGTATCCATTTCCAAAAGTCCCAATATGGTAACCTTTTATTCAAAGTCAAATTTACTTAAAGTAGTTAAATGTTTATTTAAAAAATTAACAAAATATGAAAAATAAAATAACTTTCTACTTAAGGAAATAGACCACCTTAAGGGGCAAGTTAACTTGAGTAACTCGACTAACCAAGTTCAAGTCAGAACTTCAACTCAAGTTGCGAAACTTGAGGAAGAAAATTTCAACTTGAAAATTCAAGTCAAGCGACTCAAGAAAATGTTAGAAAGTTTGAATTGGGATCCAAGTGTCTAAATATGGTACTTAGGTCGCAACGAGCCATGTATAACAAATCAGGACTTGGTTATAACTCAAACAAAACCAACAAACCATATCTATCTCTAATTAGTCAAAATGTTAGAAATCAAGTCCAAGCATGGGCCCCTAAAAAATATTTAACCAAACTAATCAAACCAAATCATTATTTGATCCCTAAAGTCAAATTCACTACTTAGATAGACCATATCTAAGTTATGACTCAGGGGGAGTAAATAGAAAAATGGTTCAACCAACTTGATTAACCAACTTTGCATGATTAGGATTACGTTTACTTTTCTACTTAGTTTAGAATGGTTAGTTAAAAAGGTTTACTAAACCCTAATAACATAGCATCGGAATGCATTGGGATGATAATACGCCAAGGAAGCTTTGTCAAAGGCATGTATAGGTTGAATCTTGTGTATTCTACCTGGTGCACTAGACTTAGTAGATCTGATTGAAGCTATCCCAGTAAAACATGGGCTAGTTAGACCAAAAGCTAGTATTATGTTTTTTAGGCAAGATTAATTTGGAAAGTATTCACAAAGTGGTCCACCGTTGATATACAAGAAGGTCATATGTCTCGCCACTGACTGAAACTATCTTTAGGAAGCTTGTTTGATTAACCCCAAACTAAGTTTCAATTTAACATCGGTTAAATAACCTTTTTGATAAGTTTTAAATTAATTAAACCTAATCAAAATATTAATTCTATGTTTAATCTAAATTAATTAACACTTTTAATTTAAAAAAAACTTAATTAAAATTATTTTAAAACTTAATTAAAATTATTTTTTATAAAAAACTTAATTAAGATTATTTTAAAAACTTAATTAAAATTATTTTAAAAAATTAATTTAAATTATTTTAAAAATATAATTAAAATTATTTTAAAACTTAATTAAAATTATTTCAAAAAAAACTTAATTAAAATTATTTAAAAACTTAATTAAAATTATTTTAAAAGCTTAATTAAAATTATTTTTAAAACTTAATTAAAATTATTTTAAAAATAATTAATTAAAATTATTTTAAAACTTAATTAAAAATTAATTTAAAAGCTGAAAATTAATTGAAACTAAAATTAACTAAATTGAAACTTAATTATTACTAAACTTAAACTTAACCTAATTCTTAAATTAATAAACTTAACTATAAATTAATAAACTTATCATAAAATAAAATAAAATTTAATTTTAATTTTAATTATTAATTCAAACTTAACTCGAATTATTTAAACTTAACTTAGAAATTAAATTAAACTTATAAAAACAAAATATAAACTTAAAAAATTAAACTAAAATTATGAAATAAAAATAAAAATTAAAATTACTAAACTTATTAACTTAAAAATTAAACTAAGATTCTTAACTTAAAATTTCCATTAACCAAACTTTGGTCTAACTCGTACATTTTGTATAAGAATCCAAAGATTTGGACAAATAGATTTTGGACAGTGGCTACTTCAAACACATGGCTGGGGATCAACATAAATTTACTAGTATCAAGTTCAAAAATTTAGCTTCAGTTCCCTTTGGAAACAATGACAAATTCAAGATAATTAGTACAGAAAAAATTCAATTACAATCAAGTATATCAATTAAAAAGTGTTTCTTATTGAATATTTTCATTATAATTTACTTAGTATAAGTCAATTATACAACTCTGCATTTAAAGTAAAATTCTTATCTTCTGAATGTCAAATAAGTTACACAAACTCACCCAATATATTATTGAAAGGATTTAGAGATAAAAATATTTATTCAATAAATCTACCAAATACCTCACACAATTGTCTTTTGACACAACATGAAGAAACATGATTGTGGTATAGGAGACTAGCTCACATCCATGTTAGAAATTTCCTTAAATTAAACAAAATTGGTTTAGTTAGAAATTGAATTATTACATTTAGACTTATTCTATTCCCATGGAATTAAATCACTAAATGGAAGTCTTTACTGCTTAGTTATAATAGATGATTAGTCCAAATATACCTGGGTGAAATTCTTAACTCATAAATATGAAACCTTTGAAATATTTAGTAATTTCTATAAATAAATAGAAAATGACAAAGAAATAAAAATAAAAGAAATTAGAATTGACAATGGAGGTAAATTTAAAAATTAATTTTTTTTAAACTTTTGTCTAAAAAATGATTATCATCATGAGTTTACTTGTTCTAAGACCGCATGTTATGTCCTGAGGGTAATGTTGTTCGATAAAAATCTGACAGCACCTCCCCAGTAGCAGTGACAAATGAAGCATGTATACAATTGCCACAAGGCTACTCACAAGCCATCAACAGTCCACATGGCTAGAATATACACAATCACGCTGGTCTTATCTGAAATCTACGAGGTGGTGCGCTGGCTTCGGTGAACGGTAGTTTCAGATGAAGACAAACTTTTGAAGATCTAGAAGAGCTCCTCAACGATCCTACGCACAGTGAGACAAGTCAACGAAGTGTTAGTGACCTAAAATCGGAGTAGGAATCCCTGGCTAGACCCTCTGACACTCAAGTGAGTTCCTCTCTTGAAGGTGGAAGAAGAAGTACAATAACTAAAGTTCTTAGAAATAGAGTTTTCGATGCAAGAGTTTGCGTACCTTGCCAACGGAGGGATTCCCTTTTTATACTACCTCATATAACCTCCGTAGTCATGAGGTGGTCCCCAGTTTGTTAGAGTTTGTTAGAAGATAAAGCCATATTTTAGGTTTCATGCAATAATCCTTTAAGAAATCTTTTTTTTACCCCAGATGTACCTCTTTTATTGTTTGTGACTCATATTCCTGATGAAGTATGCATAAGAACACGTCACTATAACTGAAGAAGTTTCTAGAGAATATTTCCCACAAAATTTGCCAAGTTGTCATACTTGTGTGTTATCTTCTATTATACATGTTTCCTCCGGTCGTATATATATATATACTCTGTTAAGCATGTCTCGACGGGTCATTCAAGCGGATCGCATATATAATGAGAATATCCTCTGTTAAGTATGTTCTGGCCGGTCATTCAAGCCTGTCACATATATAATGAGAATACCCTCTGTTAAGCATGTCTTGGCCAGTCATTCAAGGTAGTTACATATATAATGAAAATACCCTCTATTAAGCATGTTTTGACCAGTCGTTTAAGCCAGTCGCATATATAATAAAAATACCCTCTGTTAAGCATGTTCTGGCCGGTCATTCAAGCTAGTTGCATATATAATGAGAATACGCTCTGTTAAGCATGTTCTGGCCGGTCATTCAAGCCAATCGCATATATAATGAGAATATCCTTTGTTAAGCATGTTCTGGCCAGTCATTCAAGCCGATTGCATATATAATGAGAATATCCTCTGTTAAGCATGTTCTGGCCAGGAATGTACTATAAGCTTTATAAGGCTGAGCACCTTTATGCTCGGTCAAGCTTTGTCTGGCCGAGCGCATATAAACATATTGGCGCTCGCTCGGCTTTCACTCGGTCGGTAATATAATAAAAGCTATAGAAGGCTAAGTGCCTTTATGCTTGGCCAGACTTTGTCCAGCTGAGCGCGTGTAAGGACATTGGTGCTCGCTCAGACATTACTCGGCCGGTAATATACTAAAATCTTTGTAAGGCCAAGTGCCTTTATGCTCTGTCAGGCTTTGTCCGGCCGAACGCATGTAAGCACAGTGGTGCTTGCTTGGCCTTCACTCGGTCGGTAATATACTAAAAGCTTTGTAAGGCCAAGTGCCTTTATGCTCGGTCAGACTTTGTCCGGCCGAACGTATGTAAGCATAGTGGTGTCTTCATTCAGCCGGTAATATACTAAAAGCTTTGTAAGGCCAAGTGCCTTTATACTTGGTCAGACTTTGTCTGGCTGAATGCATGTAAGCACAGTGGTGCTCGCTCGACCTTCACTTGGCCGGTAATATACTAAAAGCTTTGTAAGGCTAAGTACCTTTATGCTCGGACGGGCTTTGTCCGGCCGAACGCATGTAAGCACAATGGTGCTCGCTCAATCTTCACTCACTGGTAATGCACTAAAAGTTGTATAAGGCTAAGTACCTTTCCGCTCGGTCGGGCTTCGCCTAACCGAGCGCCTACAGAAAGCCTTTTATTTGGTCATTCATTATCCTATCCTATTAATCATACATTCACCCAGCTATAGACCCCTCCTATCTTTCTCGACCATGACCCATGACTTCTACTTCATTCAATAGGCCGGCCTATCATAACCCATATCACTAGTCTCCCCTTCAAGTCTAGTCGAAAGATGTATAACCGATTGACTAGACATTAGTCTTAAGGAAATCGGTCCTATTAAAATACTTTTTATTTGTTGTAGTGGATGCTATATTTGAAGCCTTGGTCGACAAGGAAATCGGTCTAGAAGAGGAGGCATTATCGGCCAAGGAACAAGAACTCAATGCAGAGCTTAATGCCGAGCAAGATCAACCTTCTACTGCTCCTTTGCCTGAACCCTCCATCTAGCAGGCGATCGTTTCTAGCTCTCAAACTATTCCCAGGGAAATACCTACAAATTCACCTCCATTGCTAGAAGACACTCCTTTGGAAATACAAGAGCAAATGCCAGAAGCTACTCCTAAGGGAAAACACCCCGGGCACAGATTGACCTTAGCACCCCTCCCTAAGAGACGGGCTATTTCTGTTCCTGAAGATGTAGCCAAAGGAGATGTTCAAACCACTTCTCCTGATTTCCCCTTATGTGCTGGAATGTATACTAAAAGCCTAGTTTTTTTGTATAAACATTTACTTAGAAATAAGAATTATATTGGTCAAATATCTACATTTATAAGTTAAAAGTAGTTGTTCGATTAATTTATATTATAGATAACATGATGTGTGGTGTCACACACAGAAGATGATGTTATCAATTCCTTATAAATTATAAACAGTAGTGTAAGACCGATGCGGCCGGCTAGAAGGGGGGGTTGAATAGCCCTGAGTAAAACACAACCCTTTCTCGGACAATTAAGCTAACACTTGAAAAAATAGATTAAGCAGAAAATAAAGCATAAAAACGAGGCACCGGTTTTGACTTGGTTACAACCGGGGAGGTTGTTAATCCAAGGAAGATTGTTGCACTAAAAACTCCTTCAGGCGGAGAAGCCTCGTTTACAGCAGTGTAGGCACAAAAAGAAAGAAGCTAATCAAAGCAATGGAAGCACACAAGTGTTGTTACAATTTCTGAACTGATGAAAAGCTTCTGGACCAAGGCTATATTTATAGTTTGGCCTGGGCGCCAAAAGGTTCCGGCGCCTGGGGGATAAATTTATCCCAACGCTCGGATCGAGATAATTCTTGATCTGGTCAAAATTATCGTTCCGGTGCCCGGATGGTCCGGCGCCGGACCAAAGTCAACATAGTTGACTTTTCATCCGGACCGCTTCTCGTTCGGTCCCCACTTGTCCGGTTCTTCCGCCCGATCCGCTGTTTGGGTGATCTCGCCTTCGAAAAGGGCTCACCCAACCCAACTTCCGGTCTTCTTGAGCGTGCTTCCTCCCGGCTTCTCGTCCTTCCGCTGTTTCCTTCTCGTCCGCCAACAGACTCATCCGCAGCTTCGCCCTCGGCTGCCGACCTTCTCGCTAGTCTGCCTCTTGCTCCCGAGCAATCTTCCGCTCCGGCTGTCGGTCAAGCACGCTCCTTCTCGTCCGGTGTACTCTTCCGCTGTCACCTCGTCCCTCGGACGTCGCTAGCTGCGTCTTCCACTCGAGTACCGTGTTCCTAAGCTCCTGCACACTTAGACACAAGGTTAAATACAGACTAACTTAACTTGTTGATCACACCAAAACAACCTTGGGGTTCCAACAATCTCCCCTTTTGGTGTGATCAACCCAAGTTAAGCTAGGGTTAAAATAGACATAAAATTGAATTAAGTAAATTAACTTAAATTGCAATTTAAGTGCAAAAAGATAGAAAAAAAAATTAAATCTATCTACCTCCCCCTAGACTTATACTTTCCCTTCTCCCCCTTTGATCACAAAAAAATGGGGTTCCAAGAAAAATAATCTAAGGGTTAAAGACTTAGAAAAAGTATTTCTAAAAAAATCTAAGTTTTTAAGAAATTTAGAAAAATTTTCTAAGTAATTAAAGCTGAGATTTCTAGTTTCAAGAAAAAAGTTCTTAACTTAGGAAAAAATAATTTTTGAGAATATTTCTAAGTATATAAATAAAATCCAAAAAAAATTCTAAGTAGGTAAATTGAAATAAAATGTTTTGAATAACCTTTTTCAAGCACTAATTAATTCTTGTATTAATGCTTCATTAGTAAGTTAATTAAACATTTATTTCAATATTTTGGCTTCCAGGTCGTGGCGAGGCACTAGGCCTTCTTGGTTATTGGAGCAACAACCACTTCCTTAGACAAAGCCTCATAAAGAAATTCTTTATTTAATTTTCTCACTTAAAGCGCTAATTTTACTTTTAAAATTAATTTAAGCATGATTTAGGAACCCAATATAGGTTCCAACCTACTGGATTAACTAAAAAGTTTTTAGGGACATATTTTCTAGAGATATTTTTAATTTGTCCCTGGTGATATCTATAATACCAATTCAAATTATTGAACCTTCTAAAATTGGTTTTAGATGAGCAAGCAGAGTTTTTCAAATTTTCTACTTGAAAAATTAAATTTTGAATTTCTAATTTTAATTTTTCATTTTCTAAATTTGATTTATCTAGCATTTCTAACGGACAAGATGTAGCTAATATTGCTTTTAAGTCTTTATTTTCATTTTCTAATTTGCAACAATCTTTTGTTAAAATTTTAATGAATTTAAACATTTTATTAGGAGGAAGAGATCGTACCTCACTTACCTTGTCGATCTCGTTGTCGGTTTCTCCCCCTGAACTGCTGCTCTCTTCGGACGTGGCTCCCCTTCATTGATGCTTTCGATGCTCATTTCGGAAGAGCTTGATTCGCAGTCGTCGTCTTGATGACTCGCCATTAACGCGAGCCCGGAGAACTCCTTGACTTCTGATTCCGACGACGTATCGTCCCACGTCGCTTTTAGGGCCTTGCGATTTTGGATAGGCTTCTTACCCTTATCCTTCCCGTTGTTCTTCAGTTTAGGACAATTGTCCTTGACGTGCCCTTCTTCATCGCAATGGTAGCAGCGGATGGTTCTTTTCTTTCTCCCCTGCGGATGGTTAGATTTCCTAGATTTACAAATATTTTTAAATCGTCTTACCATCATTACCATTTCCTCGTCGTCGAGAGAAGATTCTGACTCAGGTTCGTCTCTCGAAGCTTTAAGGGCGACATTATTCTTGGGCTCCTTCGGACCTGCACATCTTGACTCATGCACTTCAAAAGTTGAAAAGAATTCATCTAATGAAATTTTTTCTAGATTTTTTGAAATGTAAAAGGCATCTACTAGTGATGCCCATTTTGAGTTTCTAGGAAAGGAATTTAGGGCATACCTTAGCGAATCTTGGTTACTTACCTCTCCTCCGAGATTCGTAAGTCTGGTGATGAGTTCCTGAATCCTCGAGTGTAGATGTGCAATTGTTTCACCTTCTTCAAATCGGAGGTTTGTAAGCTGGTTACGAAGTAAATCCCGTCTTGCAAGTTTGGCTTCGGATGTTCCTTCGTGTAACTCAAGGAATTTATCCCAAAGCTCCTTTGCCGAGTTGTAGGTACCGACTCGATTGACTTCTTGTGTTGGAAGTACACTTAGCAGATGAAATTCTGCTTTCTTGTTTGCCACGTGGTCAGCCTGCTCCTTCTTTGACCATTGATTTCTTGCTTTGCCTTCTGGTGCTTCATAGCCAAATTCCATTGTTAGTAATAAATCATAATCTGTTTCAAGAAATACCTCCATTCGCTTTTTCCAGCTAGCGAAGTCCCCTTCGAATTTTGGTGCGTGGATGTTGGATCCGGCCATCTTGTTGCTTAGTTCGGCGGTTAGTCCTCCTGAAGCGCCTCGGCTCTGATACCACTTGTAACACCGATGCGGCCGGCTAGAAGGGGGGGTTGAATAGCCCTGAGTAAAACACAACCCTTTCTCGAACAATTAAGCTAACACTTGAAAAAATAGATTAAGCAGAAAATAAAGCATAAAAACGAGGCACCGGTTTTGACTTGGTTACAACCGGGGAGGTTGTTAATCCAAGGAAGATTGTTGCACTAAAAACTCCTTCAGGCGGAGAAGCCTCGTTTACAGCAGTGTAGGCACAAAAAGAAAGAAGCTAATCAAAGCAATGGAAGCACACAAGTGTTGTTACAATTTCTGAATGATGAGCTCGGACCAAGGCTATATTTATAGTTTGTCGAGCGCTGAAAGGTTCCGGCACTGGGGATAAATTTATCCCCAACGCTCAGATTGAGATAATTCTTGATCGGTCAAAATTCTTGGCGCCGGAAGGGTTCCGGCGCCCCGATGGGCCCGGCGCCCGAACCCAAAGTCAACACTTGACTTTTCATCCGGACCGCTTCTGGTTCAGCCCCGCCGGTCCGGTTCTTCCGCTCCGGATCCGCCTGCTTGGGTGATCTCTGCCTTCCGGAAAAGGGCTCACCCAACCCAACTTCCGGTCTTCTCGAGCGTGCTTCCTCCCGGCTTCGTCCCTCGGAATTGCGCGTGTTTCCTTCTCGTCCCGCCAACAGACTCATCCGCAGCCTTCGCCCCTTCGGTGTCGACCTTCTCGCTTCTCTTGCTCCCCGAGCAATCTTCCGCCCGGCTTTCGTCCCTCGGAACCACCGCGCGCTTCCTTCTCGTCCGCCGGTGTACTCTTCCGCAGCGCCTCGTCCCTCGGACGCACAGCGTGCCGTCCTTCTCGCTAGCTGCGTCTTCCACTCGAGTACCTGTGTTCCTAAGCTCCTGCACACTTAGACACAAGGTTAAATACACAGGACCTAACTTAACTTGTTGATCACACCAAAACAACCTTGGGGTTCCAACAAGTAGCTCACGACTGAGATGGAAAGGAACAAACCATTGGAATAGTCGTAGTGTAATTAGGTATTAGTTTATCTTGACTGATAAATTACACTATTACACTCTGATTGTATTGAGCAGAGCTATTTAAGGTAAGTTCTTTTTATACAGACTTAATAAAAGAACAAGACCTTAGTTATTATGGAAGTGTGTGCTCTTAATCCTAATATAATAACAAGCACATATATTTAGTATTTATTTCTTTGACTTATCAAAGGGTGAGATTTAGCTCGATAAATCAATATGCCCGATAAGTTGGGAAATGATATTACTTATAGTGTGTGTTGTTGATTATAGAAGGAAATTGTGTCCTAGTAATCTAGGTTGATAATGTCCCCAAGAGGAGCTCATAAGGATTTTCATGTTAAACCCTGCAGGTGGACTTAGTCTGACATGACAATAAGGTTGAGTGATACTAGTCTTGGACTAAGATATTAATTAAAGTGAGTTCTCAGTAACTCAATTAATTAGTGGACATCCGACATCTTAAACACAGGGAGATTAACACACTCATGATAAGAAGGAGCCCAAAATGTAATTTGGGATTGGTGCGGTAGTTCAATAATAATTCTTTAGTGGAATGAATTATTATTGATAAAATTAAGTTGGGTGTTCGGGGCGAATACGAGAAGCTTAATTTCAGCGGGAGACCAAAATCAAATCCTCATCTCGGTCCCTATCGTAGCCTCTTATTAATAAAGTATTATACCCACCTATACCCACCTTTATACTCATCCTAAGGTGGCTGACCAAGCAATCTTGGGCCGGCCAAGCAAATAGGATGAGCCAAGTTGTGTGGCCGGCCCTACCTTGAATCCAAGCTTGGTGTGCCCTGCCACATTAAATTAAAAAGAATTTTATTTTTTAAATCTTTCTTATGTGGATACCATGGTTTTAAAAGAGAGTTTAAAATTAAATCTTTCCTTTTATAGTTTCTACAAAAGATTAAGAAAAGATTTGATATCTTTCCTTATTTGTAGATTGAAAGGAAGATTTTAATTTTTGATAAAACTTTTCTTTTATGAAACCATGTTCATGATTTTAAAAGAGAGTTTTAAAATTAAAATTTTCCTATTATAGTTTCTACAAAAGATTAAGAAAAGATTTGATATCTTTCCTTATTTGTAGATTGAGAGGAAGATTTAAATTTTAAAGATAACTTTCCTTTTTGGAAATCATCCACATGTTTTACATAGAGAGATTTTAATTTATAAAATTTCCATTTATAACCAACCATGAAGGGAAAAATTAATAGAGAAATTTTTATTTTAAAAATTTCCGAAAATAAATTAGAAAGTTTTAATTCTTGTGATTAAAACTTTCCTTGCTTGGAGAATTAGAGGTGGCCGACCATTTTAATAAAAGAAAAGGAAATTGTTTTTTATTAAATTTTCCTTTTCATGGAAAAGAAAATAAGGAAGTTTTTATTAAAACTTTCCTTATTTATCAAGACCAAGGATTATAAAAGAGAGGGAGGGGGTGCCTTCAAAAAGTGAACTCTCTTCTATTCCTCTCCTCTCTTCCTTGGTGTGGCCAACCCTCTTATTCTCCCTTTTCCTTTTTCTTTCTTCTCCTTGGCCGAACTTCATCATCTCTTGGAGCTTGGAAGGTGGCCGGATCTTGCTAGGAGAAGAAGGAGGAAAAGGAGGTTTTGTTTCTAGCATCCTTTGGAGCTTGTTGGTGGTGACCGAGACTTGCTATCTCTTGGAGAAATTTTCTTGGTCGAAACTTGGAAGAAGAAAGAAGAAGGGCTTGGGTGGTTCTCGCCTTGGAAGATCATCGCCCACACGACGTCCGAGATAAGAAGAGGAATACGGTAGAAGATCAAGAGGTTGTTGCATACAAAGAAAGGTATAACTAGTAATTATTTTCCGCATTATACTAGTTTTTTCTTTGTATGAATTCCCAACACAAAAGGCTAGAGATTCTGGATTTGTTTCAAATTTGTGTTTCTTTTATTTTTCGATCTTGTGATTCGATTGTTCTTTTTGGTTAAACCTTGAGTTATATAAGGAAATTAAATATTGAATTTCGTTAAGAGGCTTTGTCGAGGCAGTAGTGGATGTTCCCATACCCAAGAAGGCCAAGTGCCTCGCCATGTTTGACTTGGGAGCCGATTTTCAAAATAAATATTTAATTAAATTTGTGACATAGGTGGATTTGGATCTATAATGTTAAGTATCATTTGCGATCCAAGTCTAAACCTCTAAGAACAGATAAGTTAAATTTGGAATTGATCATGTCTGAGAAACTTGATAAAATGGAAAGCTAGGGGAGAAAACCTACTGCTGATGAAGAGTAATACCTGACTGAATACTGATCCGAGAAACCCACAGCGGATCAGGGAGAATCAGGTCACAGAATGCCTTCCTCGTGCGAAGCTTCGATGATGAGGGAGAGATCTGACTGAAGAAAACTGAGATCCGGAGCTCCCACGGTTTCCTGCGCACAAGAGACCAACCAACACTATCGTTAGTGACCTGAGACCGGGGTGGGAATCCCTGGCTAGACCCTCCGACGCTCAAGTCAGTGATCTCTCTTTGTGTGGAAGAAGGAAGAAGATGAACAATAGTTGAGAATTAGGGTTTTTAAGTGTGAGTAGTGATGTGAATTTACCTGGCCAACGGAGAGGATTCCCCTTTTTATACCACTTCATATAACCTCCGTAGTCATGAAGTGGACCCCGGTTTGTTAGAGTTTGTTATGAGATGACGTAAGCTGCGTACTTGTGGTAAATGGCTTTTAAGGAATCTTTTTTGTACCCCAGATGTACCTTCTTTGTCGTCTAGTACCTGCAGAAAAGTCTAGAAGCACACTTCCCGCCAAATAGGTAAACCTGTTATCCAATCATATACAGATATCTTTATTAAATTAATTATGAGTCTACTTGCTCGTCCTGTCTTTATTATGTTATAGACAGCTTGGTATTATACTATATTTTATATTGACCGTATATTAAACCCAGACCTTGTTCGGTCGGTTTATCATTATCATTTAACTAATCGTTCAGTAATATTATCAATTCTATAAAGCTTTAGATCTTTTCATTCCCGGGTGATCATGTATACTTAATTAATTTTAGATATGCCACCTCAAACAATCCTGGCTTCTTATCTTAAACTTGTAAACTCGGCCGATATTGGCCTACTCTTCTCAAGGTATTTCTCGATTGGTATTAGTTTACTTTTCTTAAGGTATATATCGATCGATATTAACCTGCCTTCCCCTAAGGTATATCTCGGCCGATATTGACCTACTTCCCTTGAGGTATATATCGATCGATATCGGTTTACCTTCCTTGAAGTATATATCGGTCGATATTGGCTTACTTCCCTTAAGGTATGTCTTGGTCGATATTGACTTACTCTAATTAAGGTACATATCGGTCGATATTGACATGCCTCCCCTAAGATATATCTCGATCGATATTGACCTATCTCCCTTAAGGTATATCTCGGTCGATATTAGCTTTCCTCCCTTGATGCATATCTCAATCGATATTGGTCTTTCTTCATCAAGGTATATCTCGGTCGATATTGACCTGTCTTCTTAATTTTGCTATCTCCTTTCCCTTTTTCACTAGAGACCCACTAAACCTAACCCATATCACTAGTCTTCTCTTCAAGTCTAGTCGAAGGAGGTGTAGCCGACTGACTAGACACAAGTCTATTTTTATTTCTTTGCCTGTCTTTACCCGTGACTTTGCCATAGATACTGTAATGGCCTCGTGGTCCTCTGCTATAGTTATCCTGTGAACTCAAGTACAGTGATCCCGTGAGTCTTTTGATCCTTTAAATAGGGCTATTACCCTCTCTTCATTCTCCATTCTCCCCATTTCTTTGTCTTCCTTATTCACTTCTTCTTACCGAGAGTATGGCCCCAGATCCCCCTTTCTGGGGGCAATTCTTGTTGAACAAGGCAAGATCTTCATATGAGTTTGCCCAAGCTTTAGCTTTAGTTAACCTTTTGATCCGAGAAACTATCCTGAGAAACGAAGTCTCTCGAGATCTAGAATCTCCATCCAAAGGTACGACTGTTTTGCAAACCCGACATGTTTCAGAGGGGTTCCCACTACTCATGGAGGGCCAACTGAATAGCCCATGGATGTCGCTACGAGGGCATAGCCCATGTTACCCGCGGGCTAGGGTGGTCACTCTGGAAGTAGAGCTTAAGGGCTCAAGCAGGAGAGGGACTCTTCAGTCACCTTTGCACCAGGGTATAAATAAATTTTGCCCTTCCTTCTTCATGAGACCACTTTGCTTCATAGTTTCCTTCGTCCCGTGCAAAATATTCCTACTTCTGCAACCCGAGCAAGCTTCCTTCGTGTTAGACAAAATATTTCCACTATGCGCCTTGACAAGCTTGGCTCTGGTGGGATTGAAATCTTCAAAGTATTCTGAGAGCTTATGTTTGTAACTTTTGTTGACCTTTGGAAGTTTAATGTTTTGAGAGGAAAATGTAATCTTATGTATTTGATCAGGTTCTAAGTGTAAAATCGAACGATCTTTTGTATTAAATTGGGTGACTTTCTTGAATACTTCTAGTTTACAAGAATAGACGTGATGCTTCAACCAATATTGACTTATATGTCATAAACATTGTCATTTCAACCGATATTAGCTTGTTTATTGCAAACAAGGTTATCCCGGCCGATGTTATGCCATCTATTATAGATAAAGTTATTCCGACCTATATTAGCTTGTTTATTGCAAACAAGGTTATCTGTACTTCACCGTGCTTCACGCTGGTTTAGCTTTTATTTTCTGTCCTCGGTCCGAGCTCTGTCAAACCCATTCCATCTTCCTTTATTACACCTAGTAAACTGCACATTTTCTCAAAATTTCCTGGATTATGATTGACTTTTCAATGGTAAGAGAATGTTGGAGGCACACGTTGAGATGTTACCAACCCCAGCATGATTCGATTTGTCGCGTCCAACATAAATGCCCATTTATGATTATGTAACACATGTCTTCTCTCTTTGCTATGTCACATGGGCATTTGCCCTTTTCCTATAATCCCCGACGTCTATTGAAATAAAAGTGTTTTGATCTAACGACGGTTGTATGTCTTCTAAACCCTAAACCCTTCATCTTCTTGTCGACTTTGTCCCTTTCTTTCTTGCCTTAGAATTCTTCTCTTGTTGCAGTCTTTGATCAAACCTCGCGCTTCCTGCTTTTCGGAGATCTCCTTTCTTGCCTCTAGTAAGTAACTTGCTGTTCTGCTAACCTTTACTTCTGTCTATGGCTGAAGAAACGATTGCTCCTTGGTATGTCCAAATTTCATCTTCTTTTGACAAAAATGCTAGGCTTGCTATTCGCCATCAATATGAAATCCCTAGGGAATATAGCATCTTAATCCCTAAACCAGATGATCATCCTCACCGTCCCCTTGCTAATTGCGTGACTTTTTTCAGGGATCAGCTAATAGGGGGTTTGAGATATCCCATTCCTCCTTTTCTAATTGATGTGAGCCAGTATTTTGATATTCCCTTGCAACAATTCGCACCAAATGCCTTTCGTTATTTGTGTGGCACCTACATGCTATTTCGTCTGTTAGATATTTCTCCTACTCCCCAAAATTTTTTTATGTTTTCTTACCCAAATTGCTCAGAACCCGGTGTTTTTCTTTTCCAATCCCGGACTAAGATGGTCCTTTTTGAGGATATGCCTTCGTCTCTCAAAGCTTGGAAATCTCGTTTCTTCTTTATGAAGTTTCCGGGACCCATCCCTTGGTCCCATGCCTGGAGATCTTCCTTGCCTCCCTTGCCCGACGTCAAGGAGTTTCACCTTCATCCTTCTTTTCTTGTTTATTGTGAAAAATTACGATGTCACCGACTTTCTATCCCTAAGTGGCTACGGGTCGATCTTCTGTATTTATTTGGTCTGAGCCCTATCAAGCCCGATACACAAGGCTCTTTAGGTAAAATTCTGCTTCTTCATTCTTGATTTTTACAAACTAAAACATTTTCTTCCCTCTATGTAGTGGACAATTTTTATTCTGCTTTAAAAGATGAAGAACTGCGTCTGGAAGAGGACGCACTTCGCGCAAAAGAGCAAGAGCTTCTTGCTGCCATTACTCCGCCACCCCCAGTCGAAGATCCGGTTCCCCTGGTTGAAGTATCCAGCTCTCATGTGGTTCCTGAGGTTCCCGAAGGCTTTCCTACAGAAACTCCTGCTGTCTCTCTGTCGACTATTTCTTCATCAGTGGCTATTGCTCCTTCAGCAGCCACTCCCCTTCCTATCATTGAGCTTACATCTCATGTGAGCTCCGGTAAATCAATAGCTGAAGTTGCTCCCGGCAAACGCCCGGGATGCAAACTTACTAGGGCTCTTCCTCCCAAAAGGAGACTCATCCTTTCTGCTGAAGAGTTGCTCTCAGAAGACTTTGCTTCTGCTCATCTTCTCTCTGCTGAGCCCACTTTGGTTGACCTTAATCATTCTCTTGTTTTCTCTTCTTCGCCTTCCTCTAGTACCACTGCTCTTGGTGACACTTCTTTCGCTTTTCCTCCGTCTATTCCAGAATCTGGATCTTTACCTTCCTCACCTTCTTCTTATCTGGTTTTCGCTCCCCCTTATATTCCAACTTCTTCTTTTTCCATGGGTTCCTCTGCCATTCCCGTCCTCCCTATCTTGTTGGGGGGTTCTTTTGCTAATGCCTGGGAGGAAATTCATCCTCTCTTTGGGGAGCATACCACCCCTGAGACAATCGATCGATTCTCTCACAAGGAAACCCGGGTATGTTTATGAACGCTTATCTATTATTTATCCTTGATTATTCTATGACCCTTTATTATGTTTCCAGCGATGGCTAGCAAACATGGGTCTGTCTCGGCTGATGCACAACTTATATAATGAGAACAAGAAATTGAAGCAGCAAGTTGCTGAGATGTCTTCTGCTAAAGTTTCAGAGGAATCCAAGAGACAATATGAATCTCAAATTGAGAGTCTCCAATCGCAACTCAAATCAACTATGGATTTCAACAAGGAACTAACTTCCAAATTGGAGAATTAGATAGCCGAACTCGACAAGTTAAAATCTGATTATGAGTCTGCATTGGCTGATAAACTCAAGGCTTTGCATTTGAAAGATGATGAGATAGCTTCTTTGAATACCTCTTTGGACACAGCTAAAGTAGAGGCATCCACCAAAGACGCTGAGTTGAAAACTTCCCAAACAGCTTTAGTCGTCTACAAGGCTGGTGAAGACACCCGCTTCAAGGAGCGAGCTACCGTCTTGATCCACTCTCTCGAGTTCAACAGGCCCATCGTAAAGTCTATTTTGGCGGCCTACACTGCCGGAGCTGAAGGAGCGGTGAAGCAACTGCGAGAAGAAGACTTCTTATCTCGTGATCCCCCTCTTGACTTCTTGAACCGTCGTAAACTTCTTGATAACAGGCCCGCTGATCTATTTCCTCAATTAACTATAGAGTAATTTCTTTACTCGAATCTAAATCATTGTAAAGTTGATTAGAATTTGTGATGACAATCTGGTTTATTTATGTAAAGTTAAACTTCTATCTTTATTACTAAATCTGTTCCTTTTCGTGGTGGTTGCTTGCTTTATTTAAGTATGTCGAATGTTGCTTGGCTTGCCACTATAAAACCTTACTCAATATACTATAATATCTTCCCTCTCGGCCGATCCATCGTGACCGGCTGATTCATACTTGGTTTACAAATATCGTCCAGTACTTTGTAGTTAACTAAGTCCCGTCCGATTTAGTGCGGCCTGTCGTAATATTATTAATATCATTCGGTTTATTATAACCGGTCGATTTATACTTGTGTCTATGAATACCATCTGATGCATTATACTTAACTAAATTTCATCTGATTCATTATGGCGAATGCCACCTGGCTTGCCATTATAAATCCTTAATCAGTATATTATAATATCATCCATCTTAGTCGATCTATCATAACCGACCGACTTATACTTATGCTTACAAGCATCGTCCGATACTTTGTTTTTAACCGAGTCCCGTTCGATATAACATGGTACTTTATAATATAATATTTTCAATATCAATTGGTTTATTATACCTAGTCGATATACCCTTAGGCGAGAACATATTGACTGATGCCTTATACATAACTAAATCTCGTCCGGTCCAGTAGGACTATCCGGATTTATTGTTTTAATCAAATAGATAATCTGAAATTATTTTATCATCTAGTACCCGACCGATTTTCTCCATACTTCATTGATTCTTTAAGAATCAAGCATATATCGAGAAAAACCTGGTCACGTTTCCCGAGAAAGATTACCAAACTTAATACCTTTTTTTTTGGGATTCATCCTTCTTTTTGAATTCGATTCTATCCTTTGATGACATTACATCTTTATGACAGTTATGATTCTGGGTATTCTTATTTATTGGATTCATACTCCTGTTGGGTTTTTCGGGTCGCGAAAATCACTTTTTCGCGTCGTGGAAACCCCGAAACCCCCATGCCATCGGATCCGTGCGAAGTAAAACTTTCGAAAACATTATAAGTACGAGTTTTATGCTAGTTCTAAACTAGATTTACAAGGAGAAAACCTTTTACCCTTGATGCATGCCCTTTACGAATCCCGCTCATCCAAGGAAGTGCCGGATCTCTAGATCGTCAAGCGTACGATCCTCTAGAAGTATCCACACAAACAAATGGGTGGAGAAAAACTAAACAAAGGTGTGCTAGCACCCTTGATCAGTCACGGCAAGAGGAGGAGAGGGAGAGCAAGAAGAGAGAGCAAGGAAGAAGATGATGGAATAATGCCTTGAATGAAAAATGAATTCCATTCATCACACAAAAGTGGCCGGCCACTATCTTGTAACTCCTCTCATTTAATGTGGCCATTAAAATGAGGAGGAGATTTGTAACCTCCATGAGGTGGCACACACATGTTCTAAACATGATGATGTGTAACACCATTATTGGCCACTTAATGCCAAGTCACAAATGATGTGGCATAAAGTCAAGTCAAACTTGACTCTTCCTCTTCCTCTCAAGTCAAGTCAAACTTGACTTAATCTCTCTCATTGTTGATCTAATCCAACCATTTAATTCAAGCCAATTTAATATAATGAATCTAATTCATTTAATTAAATTGATTCAATGAGTCATAATCTAAATTAGACTCATTGAACACATGAATCAACTTGAGTCTAACTCAATTAGCCCAATTAGGATCACTCTTAATCCAATTTGATTCATCACATGAATCTAATCCTCTTGGTTCATCATATGAACCTAATCTCCATCTAATTGTCCTTAGTGTGTGACCCTATAGGTTCTTGTAACGTTGGCAATGCTCCTAAACCCATTTAGGTGCATAAGTAATGAGCGGTATCTAGCAACACATCATTACTACCCAAGTTACAAGAATGTTGAGATCCAACATCACCTTGTGACTACTAATTGTGACTCCTCACAATATATGACAAGTGTCCTTCTATCCTAGACATCTAGATTGATCAATGTGAGACATAGACCGTGTCATCCTCTGACCAATCTAAATCTTGAACTCCAAGTAGACTCACTCGATCAAATGAGCTCAATATCTCATATTGACTCATTTGGGCATGACCATGCACTTAGTGGTCTCACTCTATCAAGAATATCGATGTCTCTCCCGTCATATAGGAGGGATAGATCTCATCTACATCACTCACATCCCTCTGCATAAATCGTTACATACCCAGTAATCGCCTTTATAGTCCACCCAGTTACGGGTGACGTTTGACGAAACCAAAGTACATAACTCCTTATGTAGGGAACCATGGTGACTTCAGGTCTAAGGACTAGTAGTCATACTAATAGCCACATGAGAAAGTATATGACACTCATATAACGATCTATGATACTTTCTCATGGCGGGTCATTCAGTATACATTCTCCAACGCATACCCATGTGTCAACTTGATATCTCTATATCCATGACTTGTGAGATCAAGTCATCGAGTTGACCTACATGCTAGTCTTATTGCATTAACATTGTCCCTGAATGTTAATACTCGACTAGGAATGATTAAGAGTAGTGTTCCCTATATCATCTCACTATCGGTTCTACTAACCGATTGATATAGGTAAGAACCTTTTACTCAAGGACGCTATTATACTTAGTTTATTTGGCACCAATACAAGTAAGTATTATAACAAAAAAAAATGCCTTTATTTATATAAGAATATGATACAACAAGTCCATAATACAATCATCAAATGATTGGCTCTAGGGCTCTAACTAACAACTCCTTCTCTCTATACCCACTTTTATACTTAAGTTCTACTCGAACTTCCATTGATATTACTATTTTATATACCCCTATGCTTTCGGGTTTTCCCTTTTTCTAGTTCTTCTTCCTCTCCTGTTTAAGGGTTTTTGTGTATAAGGCCCTGAGGAAGAGAGAAGGAGGCTTGAGATGCTATCTTCTTCTTTTTGAATATCCCTACCTTCTCCTTTGTTTGCTTCCCTTCTGTTATTCCGCCATGGCCATTTCTTCCCCTGCATGGTTCCTTTCGTGTGCTTCTGATCTTATAGAACCAGAGGATCAGTCGGAGTTACAAGTAAACTATGGTATTCCCTCCTATATGGTTCGCCCCACTCCTCAAGATAGTCCGCACCTTCCTCCTCTGGGGTGTATATCTATCTTTCGGGACCAAGTCTTACAAGGTTTTCGATTCCCTCTTCATCCCTTTTTCTCTAATGTTAGTATCTACTTTAATATTCTTCTTAATCAATTTATTCCTTAGTCTTTTTCTATCCTCATGGGTTTTGTTGGGGTATCTAAACTGCTAGATTTTCCTCCATCCCCTCGTCTTTTTCACCACTTCTTCATTCTGCGCCAAGTAGATATCGGTGTCCTTAAATTTCAGTCTCGCCCTAAGGCTGTTTTGTTCAACCGAATTCCTCCTCAAGGGGAATGACGTCACAAATTTTTCTTTATGCGTCTTCCTTCTTCTCCTCCTTTTCCTATCCAATGGATATATGATCTCCCTCCAGTCCCTAGTACTGACAATCTCCTCAATGAGCTCTCTGTCTCTTTCGCTTTATCCAAACTAAAGGGGGCAAAATTTAGCTTACCATCCTTGATTGTGGAGGGCTTGATGTTTCCCTTTGGAATAAGTAACATCGACACTCTCCTGGATGTCTCTTTTGGTATGTCAAAACATTCTGAACTATGTTTATCAATTGGTTGCTAATCATCCTCTATAATGATGCCCAATTCTTATGTTTCAGCTGATGCTCTTCTACCGGCTTTTATGTATAAGAACACTACTATGACTAAGTCTTTTCTGAATAATCTCGGAGAAAAATGGCTACAAGCTTGTCGAGCCAATCTTACTTCCTCTACCCTGGGTTTGCTGTCTAAAGAAGAGCAAGAAGCGGAAACTACTGCAGTTATGGAAGAGGAAGAGGAACAACCTTTTATTACCTTAATCAAGAAACCCAAGCTTACTGAGGATGTTCCTTTTAGCGACCTCTTTGGTACCTTTGTATAAACCCCCCTCGCTCCGGCACCTGTTTCTTTTGAGAGAGGTAAGGCACCAATGCCCCCTACTCACATTATCTCCAATCTTTCTCTTAGGATGATGAGACCAGCTCTACTCATCCCCTCCTCTTTTGTTATTATTTAAGCTTCTTCTGCTTCTCAGATGACCATTACCCCCTCTGTATCCTCTCAGCCTCTTGCCTCGACCTTGCCTCCTCTGGCCTTTGGGCCACGAGCTAAACGAACACCTTGCCGGAGATCTTCTCTAAGTCCAGGGCCATCAGTAATCCGTGCTTCAACAACTGAATCAACTCTTCTTGCATTACCACCTTCCGTCCCCTCTAGTTCTTCCTTTGTTGCTCTCGTTTCTACTATGTCTTTCCCTTCTAGCTCATCCTGTATCATTCCTGGTTCTACTACTCCCCTCATTTCTCTTCCTTCTTCTTCCAAAGCCCTCTTAGATGTTTCTCATAAAAGCCTTGTTTTAGAGAAAGTAGAAAGACTTCATAATGTCTTTCTTTCTGAGCAGGCCCAAGACTCAGCCTCGAAAGATTTTGATATTCTACAAGAGCAAGAACTAAGAAGGGCTAAGGATGTCGAGCTATCATCGCTCCAAAAGGAGATAGAGCAGCTTAAATTAGAAAAAGGCACCTTCAAAGATCAAGCTATTAAACTACAGGCTGAATTTCAAAGTTATAAGGAGCATGAGGAAAACTGATGGGAAGAGAGACGCCTAACTTATCTAAGGTCTCCGGCGTTTGTTAATGAATATGTTTGTCGAATCATAGGGGCTTTAAATCATTATGTGACAGGGATTTTTCAGCAACTGAGAGAGGGTGGTTATCTACTTAGGGAACCTCCTTCTCTATTCATAAACTGTCACGAACTCAACAAAGAATTACTCAAAAATTTGACGAGCCATTTTGAGTAAGCATGGTTATGTATTTAAAAAGACTTATAATTAAAAGACTTGTAATTAAAAGACTTGTAATGAAAAGACTTGTAATTAAAAGATCTGTAATTAAGTAGCTGCAATATTAAGAGAAAATTTGGTACTTACCTATTTTTTCTGCTTTGTAAGCTTGACATTGCTTCCTTTGAAATGCTCCTGAGGACTAAAAATAAGTGTTATCTTGTTCAAGAATTCCTTCCTTATTCTTCGGAATTAGATCTTGTTTCGATAAACTCCTCCCTTGGTAATATCTTCATTGACCATATAATTTTGAACAGTAAAATTTCCCATAACCTCCCTGAACTTCAATCGGGTAGGCGTGTACAGGGTTCTATTCATACTTCAGAAGGGCATGTAATTCTGAACGATCTTATATGGAGAACTTCACGGAATTTTTGTGCTTTAGTTGAGCATAACATCCCGAGTAATTTTAGATAAAGAGCTTCATATGATCGGGACTCCAGATAGGGAATGTCACTACAAAAAAATTGGACATTAGGACCGCAATATTAGCAGCGGTTGATGAAGCGGTTGTAACAGCAGATCCAATAGAATCGGTCAAGTGTAACCGCTCCTAAAACCGCTTCAATTGAGATTTTTTTGATGCGGTTGTCAAACCGTTGCTATTGGACACATATAGAACCGGTTATTAGAACCGCTCCTATAAGTTCCTTTTAGAAGCGGTTCAAACCGCTTCGAAAAGGAACTTATGACCGCTCCTAAAGGGTACATACGAGATTAATAAAAAATCATGTTCGCATCTCATATTATTTTCACAATTCTAGCAAACCTTTCTATTTCGGCGACCCTCTTTGTTCCAGCGACCTTCTCTTTTCTATCGACCATCTATGTTCCAGCGATCCTCTCTATTATAGCGACACATCAGATTAATTGCACCCTAGCATCATCCTTCGACATCCACATCATAAATCGCCTTTGATTTTGTTTCTCGAGGTAATTTCTTGGTTTAGTTTTCGTATGGTGACAATGTTTTTATATGTTAATGGTGATAAAAATAATAATCGATTAGGGTTTAATTTGTGTTGGCCGGGAGATTTGTAAATTTTTCCAATGAATCCCTTAATTTGATTTTTTTTCTACAAGTTATCCGTATTATTTTTCAAGTTTATTATTGTAGTTTGCTTACAACGTGTCTATGATGCTAAGCTTCATTTTTATATTTAGTAATTGTATTTATATATATGTTTGTTGAATTCTTGGAAATTTTATCTACGAAGTTTCTTTAATTTTTGATAAATCTTGCTTCAATGTTTTAACTTTTATAAATTATTGAATAGCATCAAATTATGCAGAAGCAATGGATGGCTGCGCCACATGGTAGTCTTGAGTATCGGGTGGGAATCCTATATTTTTTGCGTTATGCATTTGGTGATACGGCTCCAGATGTCACGAGACCATGTCCTTGTTGCAAATGCATAAATTCATTGAGTCATGATCGTGAGACAGTACACGAACATATGATGATAAATGGTATTTTACAAGATTATCGCATCTGAAATTTTCATGGAGAAGAACTAATTGTAAAAGATCATGATAACAAAGAACTTCATTATTCAGTGCAACAAGTTTCTGAAGTAACTAGCCATGAACCGATGGTACAAGAAATGCTGCATGATGCATTTGGAATTCATGAAGGATCTACAAGTAATGAAAATTACATTGGAGCATCAACGAGTCATACACCGATGGAGTCTAATGTTAAAGATTTCTATCGACTAATTGAGGAAGGGAAACAACAGCTATATACCGGATGCACAGAGTTTTCTAAACTGTTGTTCCTTGTTGAGTTATTTCAACTGAAAGTGAATGGAAAATGGAGTGATAAGTCATTTACAGCATTGTTGGACTTCCTTCGTCGAGTACTTCCATCTGAAGCTCAAGTGCCTAAGTCGTTTTATGAAGCAAAGAAATTAATTTCTAGTTTAGGACTTCATTATGAAAAAATACATGCTTGTCCAAATGATTGCATGATTTTTTGGGGGGGAAATGAGAATGAACAGGCTTGCAAAGTGTGTAACCTTCCAAGATGGAAAAATTTGCAGAAATCATCAAGGAGATCGTATAAAGGTGGAAAAAAACGTCTTGAAGTTAAAATTCTAGCCAAAGTCTTTTGGTATTTTCCATTGAAACCAAGATTGCAACGGTTATTCATGTCATCTAAGACGTCTGAAAATATACAATGGCATTTCAAAAAACGTGTTTCAGATGGAAATCTAAGGCATCCAGCTGATTCTCGAGCATGGAAGGAATTTGATGAACGTCATTATGAATTTGCGTCTGATCCTAGAAACGTAAGCTTGGGACTCGCCGCTGATGGGTTTAATCCATTTAAAAATCAAAGCACTTCACATAGTACTTGGCCTATTGTCCTGATGCCTTACAATTTGCCACCTTGGGAATGCATGAAGCCTTATTCTATTATTTTATCCACCCTTATTCCTGGTCCAAAAGCACCTTGCAATGATATCGATATATATTTGCGCCCCCTATTGACTGAATTGAAAGATTTATGGGAAAATGGAATTGCCACATTTGATGCTTGTGAAAAAAAAATGTTTCAAATGCGGGCTGCATTACTTTGGACAAAACGTAGCTTAATGTATTGGCAAGACTATCACTCTAATTCAGATATGACGGACAAATTTAAGGAAATGGGAGAGAAAATTAAAGATATGGAGTTGCGAGAAGCACAACGACAAATGGAAATAGAGCAGATGAAAAGACAAATGAAAGAAAATGATCAATTCCAAAATTTTGCACGGGTAATGCTCAATATGATGTCGGGTAGTGCTGGAGGTTCTCATGGACCTGAATCATTACCGGCACAGGTAATAACATTAATAAAATAAAAGAATTTGTTTAAAATTATTTGTATAGTTAAGTACATGATAGCAAATTTATTTATTTTTGTAGATGGCAGCTATGCTTACAAATATTATGCAACAACAAGTTTCATCAACTGCGGAAGGAAATAGATGTAGATCCTCCCCATCACCAGAATCAGATAATAACTAGACAGGTTAGAAATTTTTAAATACAAATGTTTTTGTTAAGATGAAGTTTAGCAGCTCATCTTGTTTATCACAATTAAACTGGAAACAATTAAATTTTGAATTAGGTTCAAGGTCAAACTCCATTTTGTGACTCTATAAGTTTACTATTTTATCAAGTTAGTATATAGTCATTAAAGTCGTAAAGTATGACTTCATTAAAGTCTCAAAGTATGATTTTGGCTTATGTTAATTGCTTAGTGCGATGCCTTTTCTGGCTTCTTAAGCAGTAAGATCAAATCTTGCTTTGGTTATTGCATCAATCTTGATCATCTCTCAACTTAATTGAAATACTATGTATGATAGCTCTGATTGGAGCTGTTAACTGTGAAAATTTACCTCACTGAAGTGACCTCTGCTGTACTGGTTCAGGAAATTGAATTGTTCAACCGAAAAAAAACCTTACCTAATTAATAAATTTACATTATTTGCTTGCTAGCAATATACTAGAACAATGTGCTCTTTTGTAACTTTATTTTTTTGTATCTGCAGAATTTGACCCAACGATCATTATCTTTTTTGAAGAAGCCTGGAATGTCTATATTGCTCCTTGAGATATTAAACTACAGACTACTTCCTCTATACAGGTGCTACAATGAGATATCCTTTACCATGGTCTCTCTAAAAATCTAAAAAAGTTGTTTATTCCTTATAGAATTTAACTTGGATATTTCATGGTTCATATTGAGTTTTGTTGATGATGGAAATCTTGTAGATCTGCAATATCATATCTCACAACCTTGACTAGATAAGCATTGAATGAGTTAAAGTAGTTTATGAAGACCATGTATAGCTGCTTTGTGCCTTGATCTTGTCTAAATTTTCTATTTCATCCTGTATTGCATTTTTTTTCCAACTACTAAAGTCGCAAGGGTACTCATCATTCTTTATAGCTATATAGTCTTTTATGTCTTTTTCCCTTCTATATGTCTTTGCATTATTTGAAGTTTGCATTTTTTTTGAAGGTTGCTATTGAAGGTTGGAGCAAATGTCTTTTGTCGCTTGAAGCAAATGCCTTTTGATGCTTTATTGGCGGAGAAAACTTGTTATTGAAGTTTCTATATATTTTGGGAATTAAAGAAAGGATTGTATTAGTGGTATAGTGTGGTGTTAAATGTATGTTATGAATATTTTGAACTTAAATATGAATATGACTTGTTTATTTGGTAATCCAAATTGTGTTATAAATATAAATTAGATTTGTGCAGTGAAATATTAATATTATCAATTGATTTAAATTGAGCATTCATTTTGGAAATCTATAGGTACAATATGATATAAAAGCATTTTTAAATATGGTAATTCTGTATATTTAGAGGCGGTTTAAAACTGGTCCTATAGATAGTGTCACTGTTGTATAATAAACTTATAGGATCAGTTACAACCGCATCTAAACGACTATTTTCTAAAATGGTTTACAACCGCCTCTAATAAATCATCCTTCTGTGTCGGTTTTAGACCACTTCTAAAAAGTCATTTTTAAATTGCAAAGTAAGTTATAAGACCGGTTTTAACTGTTTGTAAAAGTTGACCTTCGGAATCAGTTACTAACCGCTCCTAAAGGTCCACCTTAAGGCGACCCATATTGATCTATATACGCAGTTACTAACCGCTCCTAAAGGCCCACCTTAAGACCGCTGCTATTGGTAAGCATTAGAAGCGGTTTATGTAGGACCGTTAGATTCGATAGAGGGGGGGGTGAATATCAATTCGAAAAAAACACCGAGTATAAGCGCAGCGGAATAAAAACTGGACACAATGGATTTTACTTCGTTCGGAGCCTGTGACGACTCCTACTCGAAGGCTCGTACTCCGTGAGTACTTTCGTTGGGCAATTCACTAGCAGTTCGAAATAATGATTACAAAAAACAGTACAATGAATGCTAATGAAAATGAAAAACAAATACCGACAATAAAGACAAGAAAGGAGCGTAGTGTCGGAGCTTTGTTAGCGTTGCAGAAGTGCAGAGCAGTGGAAGACTTTTCTCTTCTTTTATATGAGGCTCGGGGCGCCCGGGATGCCTTCCGGGTGCCCTGGTGAGACGTGGCAAGTCCAACCAGCGAGCTCCACGTGGCGACGCGCGATCAGGATGAAATTTCCCTCCCGGGCGCCCGGATCCCTTCCGGGCGGCCTGGACCCTGTTTTCCCGCAGAATTCGTCCTGCAAGACAAACGTTAGTCCAGAGGCAAATTTACCCTGCAACACAGATTGTTAGCAAAAGCAAAGTGAGTATGAATTAGAAAAAAGGAGTATGACTTAGATTCCATCTTTCCGAGACCGGAATCTAGTCACGATCTCGACTTAGATATCCGAAATGGATCTAAGCCGGATTGACGCCTAATGTTCCCTTCCCGGGAACGCGTCCTCGCAGTCACTCCCTTCTACTGAGACGTCCGGTCAGCCCGTCGACCCGTCTGGACTTCTCGCCAAGCGTCCGGTCATCCCGTCGACCCGCTTGGACTTCTCGCCAGCTATCCGGTCAGCCCGTCGACCTAGCTGGACTTCTCGCCAAGCGTCCGGTCAGCCCGTCGACCGGCTTGGACTTCTCGCCAGCTATCCGGTCAGCCCGTCGACCTAGCTGGACTTCTCCTGCACACTCGATCGAAGTGTCAGACAACAACAGAACTAACTTAACCTATTTGTCATTCATCAAAACCTGGGTTAAATCGTTAGTGCTAACCGCACCAACAGTTTATAAGTTTAAACCACCGGTCAGTATTACCGTTTCGGTTGCATTTAGCGTCGCCAACACCTGCACCGGTTTTGTAACCGGTGTAATAGGGTTAGCAGCGGTCGTAAACCGCTGGTATAGGCCTTGAAAAATCGCTGCTAAACCCTTATTTTTTTGTAGTGTGTAATTTTGAAAGATTATATGTGTATATATATATATATACAGAATCACCTTCAAATTTTGAATCCCAGTTATTTTTATGAAGAAGTCCGCACAATTTTGAATTTCTGCCAATAATATAATCCCGATCGATTATAACGAGGAAATCAAATAACTAACGTTTTTCAACGATACCTCCCCTCTTGATTGGTTCCACATGAAGAATTTTATCATTCTTTGAGTTTTCGATCAGGCGTGTAATCCTGATTAATTTGGGTCCATAAATTATTGTGCTATATCAATCTCGCATGATTTTCTCATAATAGTTTAAAGTCTTCGGTTCCTTTCATGAAGACCCTTCCAAGTTACTTCATTAGTTTCCCGATCGACTATGCTTTTAATGATAGTTTAAAGTCTCCGGTTCCTCCCATGAAGACCCGTCCGAGTTACTTCATGAGATTTCCCAATCGACTGTGCTTTTAATGATAGTTTAAAGTCTCCGGTTCCTCCCATGAAGACCCGTCCGAGTTACTTCATGAGATTTCCCGATCGACTATGCTTTTATGATAGTTTAAAGTCTCCGGTTCCTCCCATGAAGACCCGTCCGAGTTACTTCATGAGATTTTCCGATCGACTATGCTTTTATGATAGTTTAAAGTCTCCGGTTCCTCCCATGAAGACCCATCCGAGTTACTTCATGAGATTTCCCGATCGACTGTGCTTTTATGATAGTTTAAAGTCTCTGGTTCCTCCCATGAAGACCCGTCCGAGTTACTTCATGAGATTTCCCGACCGACTATGCTTTTATGATAGTTTAAAGTCTCCGGTTCCTCCCATTAAGACCCGTCCGAGTTACTTCATGAGATTTCCCGATAGACTATGCTTTGATAATAGTTTAAAGTCTCCGGTTCCCCCCCATGAAGACCTGTCTGAGTTACTTCATGAGATTTCCCGATCGACTATGATTTATGTAACACTAAAATGCTTGCACTAACCTTGTGACGGCTTAACATCTTTGAGATTTTCTTAAGGAAGCCTGGTGGGTTTTTCCTTAAAGCACCCAATTGACGACCACTTGAACAGATTAAAAGTGTTTGCCTAATGATCATCATGTTGTTTAAACCATATTTATTTCTTGGGCAATATTCGGCCTGAATTGTATTTATCGAGTTGAATAAAGTACATAAACTTATGAGCATACTTGTCATTTGTTCGCAGGGAAACCGTCTCAAGTAATTTTGATTTGTTCTCTCAGACATATTCTTGAATGATATGAGCTTATTAAGTTTGGTAGGGTTGTAAATGATTTGCACTCCAGGGACGCTCGAGAGTTCTTCCTTCAGTGTCCTGGAGATAATATGAGTCTGATGCCAGTTTTTCCACCACCTTGTAAGGTCCTTTTCATTGTGGTGCTAACTTGCTAACATCCCCAACAAGTTTAACACGTTTCCATACTAGATCTCCCACTTGGAAAAATCTTGGGATGACTCTTCTGTTATAATTTTGTCTCATTCGTTGTCGATATGAGGTGAGACGAGTTGCAGCTTTGTCTCTGATTTCCTCTATCAAATCCAGCTCCATGAGTCATCGACCAGCATTATCTTCATCATATAACTATTTTCTATCATATTCTACTCCCACCTCGATAGGAATTACTGCTTCTCCCCCATAAACCAGTTGGAAAGGAGTGATCCCTATAGCTTCTCGGGGTGTAGTATGATATGCCCAAAGAACACTCGGTAATTCATCTACCCAACTGCCTCCAACATGATCTAGTTTGATTTTTAAGCCTCTTATAATTTCTCTGTTGGTTACCTCTGCTTGACCATTACTCTGTGGATACGCCACAGAGGTAAATGCTTGAATAATTCCATATCTTTTGCACCAATCTAAGATTCTGCATCCTTGGAATTTCCTTCCATTATCAGAAACTAATTTATGAGGAATACCGAATCTGCATATGATATTTTTCCATAGGAATATAATAACTACATCTTCAGTAATTTGAGCAAGTGGTTCTGCTTCTACCCATTTAGAGAAATAATCCACTGCTACTAATAAAAATCTTCTTTGTGCAGTTGCCATAGGAAACGGGCCCACTATATCCATGCCCCATTGATCAAAGGGGCAGGAGACTATAGAGGTCCTTAATAATTACGTGGGATGATGCGAAATATTCTGATGTTTCTGACAAGAAATACAAGTTCTTACCAATCTGTTAGCATCTTCATGTAGAGTAGGCCAAAAATATCCTGCTAGTAAAATTTTACGAGCTAAGGATCTCCCTCCTATATGATTGCCACATGAGCCTTGATGAACCTCTTGCAAGATAAATTGTATATCTTCTGTGCCAATACACTTAAGCAAAGGTCTGGAGAAAACTCTTTTATATAATTGCTCCCCTATCATAGTATACTGAGCATCCCTCTTTTTAAATATCCTTGCTTGTTCTACATCATTCGGAAGAATGCCCTGTTGCAAGTATAATATGATTGGTGCCTTCCAGTCACCTTGTATTTCTGCGTCGGCTTATCTTTCGATACAAGATATTAACAGGGTCTGCTCCACTGGTCGATCCAAATTCCATGGTGTTATAGTAGAGGATAATTTAGCTAATTCATCGGCTACTTGATTTTCGGATCGAGGAACTTTTTGTATATTTACTTCTTGAAATTGAGACTTCAATTTATCAAATGCCTCAGCATATAACTTGAGCCTATCATTATTAATTTCAAAGTTACTTGATAATTGTTGGGCTGCTAATTGAGAATCAGAATAAATGAGAACTCGAGCTGCTCCTATATGCCGAGCGGCTTGTAACCCGGCTATCAATGCTTCATACTCTGTCTCATTGTCAGTGGCTCTATAATTTAGCCTAACAGAAAGTTGAAGTCTATATTCTCTTGGAGATATAAGGAGAACACCAATTCCACTACCTTGTCTGGTTGAGGATCCATCCACATAAACTTTCCAAGTATTTTCTTCTTCAGGGCCTTGAACTTCTATAATGAAATCTGCTAGAGCTTGTGCCTTGATGGCCAAGCGAGGTTGATATTGTATGTCATACTAACTAAGTTCGGTCGTCCATTTGATCAATCGACCCGATGCCTCCGGGTTAAGCAACACCCGCCCGAGAGTACTGTTGGCCAACATAATAATTGTGTGTGCTAAAAAATATGGGCGCAACCTCTGGGCAGTCAACACTAATGCATAAGCCAACTTTTCAAGTGTAGTATATCTACACTCGGCTCCTTTTAATAAATAACTAGAAAAATATAGAGGGTGTTGCTCTTTCCCTTCCTGTCTAACTAACACAGAGCCTACAGCATTTTCATTAGCCGAGAGATATACCCACAAGGTTTCTCCTACTATAAGCTTAGCTAATACAGGAAGGGTGGACAGATAGTCTTTCAACTCTTGAAAAACTTTGTCACATTCTTCATCCCATTGAAATTTGTTAGCCTTCCGAAGTTTCTTGAAGAAACGGAGACTACGATCGGCCGACCTTGAAATAAATCTAGACAAGGCTGTAATCCAGCCGGTGAGTCTTTGAGCTTCCCTCATGTTGCGTGGTGGCTCCATGTTTTGCAGAGCTTTGACTTTGCTCGGGTTAGCTTCTATTCCCCGCTCAGACACCATATAGCCAAGGAACTTTCCCCCCTTTGCTCCAAATAAACATTTGCCTGGGTTTAGCTTGAGCCCATATTGCCTTAGTGTCTTACAGGTCTCCTCTACATCCCTGCACAGATCAATAGCTTGAAGAGATTTAATTAAGATATCATTGACATATACTTCCATATTTCTTCCAATCTATTTCTGGAAGACCTTATTCATAAGCCTCTGATAAGTTGCTCCTGCATTTTTTAGTCCAAAGGGCATAACATTATAACAATAAGTACCTTCAGATGCTATGAAACTGACCTTCTCTTGGTCCTCCTTAGCTAAGGGGACCTGATGATAGCCCTGATAAGCGTCCATCTATATACTTGAACATCTCTATGTCCTTACCAATGAAACATGACACACTACATCATAGATGCTAGTCTCTAACTAGAGAGACCTTTTATCCTTATTTATTAGGTAGCCCAATTCACTAGGAATATGTTTAGAATATCCAGTGAATATTGATGTATTTCATGATGATCATCATATGTACCAACACATCATATTCAAGAACTTTATCTATGCATCTAGCATGAGTATAAAGATAAAGTAAATGTCATATTGAATTGAATTATATTAAAATAAAGAATATTTATTTACAAGAGTCAATAAAATCCTAACCAAAAGTTGGCTTGCAGGGTACCTACTCTAACATTAGGGTGGATCAGGGATATACTGCGATGATAGTAATTGCTCATTCTGCTCAAAAGTTTACTGGGGTTGAAAGTTATAAGTTTGATGATCACCCCAGTTAAAGCTATTAGGACCTAAAAATTGATCATATATGTCTTGATATTGAGGTTGGAATAAGGACTGAAATTTGGTGGAAGAGCTAGTAGCTTTTGGGAAGAAATGACATAAAGCAACTAGATGGGATGAGCTACCATAAACTTTGCAAATGTCATCAGTTTGTTCAGTGGAAGGGCTAGCATCTTTTCAGAAAAGGTGGCTCATACGGAAGTCGGGTGGGTTAGGCTACCACAAACTTTGTAGATGTTCACAATTTGCTCAGTATCAAAATTATAAGTTGCATTGAAGCCTCCAGGTTACCAAGAATATAGATCCATGGCTAAAGAAAATTTCTAGTCTCATATGAAATAATAGCAATAAAATCACAAGATGTGGAGTAGTCATAAAATTTCACATGGATATAGAGGATCTAAAGTAATCAAGGCACCCAACCAATTTTGTATCCATTAAACAAAATAATAATAATAATAATAAATAAATAAATAAATTCATAATTTAAAAATAAAAATAAAAATGTCTAGAATAACTCATATGCTAATCAACTAATGTTAATCGAAAATAGTCCCCGACAATGGCACCAAAAACTTGTACAATCCGCAAGTGCACGTTGTCATCAAGTAATAAAAATATCGATCCTATAGAGACTGCTGATTAAGCACTAGCTAATTTCACACGGTGAATTATTTAGACAATCGAATGGTGGTTTGATCACATACGCTTGAGAGAGAGAAAGATTGAGAGAAGAAAGAAAGAGAGGGAGAGCATTAGCATAAGTGAATGAAAGATGATAGATTCTAGAATTTCAATTTCACTATGATTTTAGTTAATGTCCCTATGAACTATTCATCTACCTAGCTCCATTCTTACACTCGTGTAGGGATTCTAACTAAAGTTCAGCACAATCCTACATAGGTCGCACCATAGAGTTAACACCAGTTCTAATATCATTAAGTAAATAAGTAACTCTAAAAAGTCTGGTTAAAGGGATAGCCTCTGTTATAGGACCCCCGGTCATACAATTGCTAGAGTTATCTAATGTACTTTCTAATGGTAGATTAAAATGCAACACCTTAGAAAGTAAGGGATATCCTCTATCACAAGGTCCCATAGTCATATAATCCAAAACACCTCCTCTACATGATGGTCAAAACTCTACATCTTTCATCAAACACATACAAGGCACAAAATGTATAGAACATGGCATAAACATATCATAGCACAATAAAATATCCAAATATATAGTTCATACATCAATACCACATCATAACTACTCCCTACATTCTAGATCTGGAGATCTACTCCATCGTGAAGGTATAACAAATAAGAGATAAGAAATAAAGTATCCTACAATCCAAAATATGAGATAAAGAAGAGAGGAATGCTTATTAATTCAATGTCGATTTTCTTGGATGATATCCTTGCTCCGGAGGTGGGAAGATCATATGGATTTGAGGTGAATGAAGCTCTAGGATTCTCCTAAGGGGAAGAACCCTTTCCCAAGGAATGGGGGTGAAACCCTAAACCCAAGATGAGTGAAAAAAGAAGAAAATCCCCTTTTATAGTAGGCCACACTCCTCTCATTTTCTCCGTCACACGGTTGTGCCATTTGGCATAGCCTGGGAGTGTGCCTCCCCTGGATGGGGAGGCACAGTCATGCTTAAAGGCATGACCCATCCCTGGGCTATCTTTGGAAAATAGCACAGTTATGGCATCTGGCATCAACAGGATAGGGTTTGGCTCTAGAGGGGGGGGAGCCACGACTGTGTGGTTTCACATGACTTCCCCCTGAACAGCTACTAGTGGGAGGCATGGCTTGCTCCTACTTTTTCTTGGAAGATGGCACATGGTTGTGCCAAAGGACAATACCAGATTGTTGGATCTTCACAAGTTACTTTAATGTGTGCTTTTACTCTATTTTCATTCTAATTTATGTCCTGCTAATCAAAATAAGCAATGAGAAGATCTCTAAATAAATAAAGTGGAAGTATAACAGAATAATGAAGTAGGGTACAATAAACATAGATTATACTCATGAAAGACAAGTGAATGAGCATCAAATAATACCTAAAACTATATATAATATTTTTTCAAAGAAATTTGATAACAACTCCTTTAGTAATTTTCTCCAGTGGTTTTGCCTCCACCCATTTAGAAAAAAAATTGACGGCTACTATTAGGAATTTCTTTTGAAGAGGGACTATTGGTATAAGTTCCACCAAATCCATTCCCATTGATCAAATGGAAAAACACTGAGGGGGTGCTTGGTTAGGGGGAATGAGAGTGGGGAATGAGAAAGGGATTGAAAGTAGGTGCTTGGTTTAGGAGATTGGTGGTGGGTCTCACGGATTCAATCCCCAAACATGGGAATGAACCATTACTTAGTAAAATGGGGGGAATGGAAACCCCCCATCTATTCCCCACTTATATCATTCTCATTCTAATTCCCTTCCATGAACCAAGTACCCCCTGAATACTACTATCATTAATTTAGTTGAGTAGTCGGGCATCTGACTATACACTTGACACGATTGGAAAATATTGACCAAATGAGTAGTGTCAATGCCTTGTATGTTAACATTCTGCCTCCCAAGTGATTTCCATAACATCCTTCATGAATTTCCTACAAGACGCACTCAACCTCCTGTGACTCTAGGCATCAAGGCAAAGGTTATTGAAGGATTGTTGAAACAATACTCCTTCTATCAGTAAGAATCCCTGAATTTTCTTTCTAAGGTCTAATGCTTGGTGTCCTTCAATCAACACACTCCCTTCTTGAAGATAAGCTAATAGATAGGAGGGGGATTATCAATGGCCTATTTATTATGCAAGTCATCTACTAAAAGGCATAGAGCTATGGTATTCAAATTTGAATAAGTTCACTCTAGCCTTATTAGTAACTGCAAGAAGATTACACTCATATTTCTTATCTCATCCTATTGTGTTATTAACTAATAGTGAATTAGACAAAATCTTAACCTGTCCGAATTCCTCAAGTGGGTTGATCAAATGGTCAATGGAATTAAGTGAGCATGACATATAATATCTGTTGGTGCAGGAAGTACCAGATGTTTAAATCTAAGTTTTAATTATGGAAAAGGGTTCAAAGTTAAGGTTTCTTGTTATTTTAACAAGTTGAACTAAGTGTGGAAGAAAGTTCTAAGTGATCTTAGGCAAAGGAAAGTCCTACTTGAGGCTAGGCGGGTGGAAAGTTCTACCTGTAGTTATGCAATGAAGTCCTGGTCCGGGGGATTGGACAAAGTCTTAGCATGTCGAGGACATTGGTTGAAATTCTAAGGTTGAGGCAACTAGGTGAAAGTAGTGGGGGTCACAGACACCAGGAGGAAGATGGGATGAGTTAGGGATTAGACGTCCAGCATGAAATCCTGTTGTCTCGGACACTAATCAAAAGTCCAGACAGTGTAGAGGACTGGTCTAGCAAAAGGTAATTTTTCCTAAAAGGAGTAGGTAATGATGTGTTCCCCGAAGAGGGAATAGTAGGTGTTAGTTTGAATGAAACTAAATGGTAGAACCAGATAGTCTAGAGACTATCAAATGTTATCTTGCTTTACATATTATTGCTTGTTTCTAACTTTGTGGTGTAGGTGACTACGATTGCAAGGTTGTTGGAAAATAGGTCTCTGGGTTCCACGAGCTTGTTTGGGCGCTCGGACGTCCGGGTGCCTGGGGAGGGAATAGGGCACCCAGGTAAGGGACTTTGTGGGTGCCTAGCAAGGCACTTGGACGATTTGGGAGCCTGGAATTTCTCTAGGCGCCCAGACTGCCAAAACTTATCGACATGCTGAGCTAGAGCACGATGACTAGCTAACCCACATTAGCGGTTCAAGCCCCCGAAGGGGGTCCAGACGCCTAGACGTGGATAAACTTCAAGGATAAAGTTTCGACGAGGGCTCACTACGACAGCACAGTCCAGGCGCCTGGGAGGAGATCTAAATACCCGTATGGGGCTATAAAAAGAGGCTTCAATGAACAGATTCAACACATCAATTGAAAAAACTTCTTCTCCTGCGTGTTGCTCTGAAAAAGTCTCTACGACACCCAAAAGCTGCTCTGACTACAACTACGCTGAAGATTTCTTTCTCCAAAGTGGTCGGTATTTTTTATTGTTCAAATTAATTGTAATAATTTGAAATTATACTTGTATTCTTCGATCGATTAGTGATTGCCTAACGAAAGCACTCTCACATGCGGTCCCTCGAGTTGGAGTCGCCACAGGCTCCGAACCAAGTAAATCTTGGCTTGTTAGCATTGCTTTATTTTCCATCTCCTTATATTATGCTGCGTTATTCTCAAGTTTTAAATGAACATAAAAACCATGAGCGTTATTCACCCCCCTTTAGTGATTTCGATCCTACAATTGGTATCAGAGTGAGGCTGTTTTGAATCGGAACAACAACCATTTGAGCATTCTTTTTCTTTGCTTTTTTATCTATTTTTGGTATCAGAGAGGGGTCACTCTGAATCGCTACACTTTTTTTTTCATTTTAAAATTTTGCCATAAGTTAGAATTGGTTTAATAACCTCTCCTGATGAATTTACTGATTCATCAATTTTTTTCGAAATTAGTGCAATACCACTAGAGTTGATTTTTTTGCCTTATTTTCCTACCGTTCTACTAATCCAAGACTAAATCTTGGAATAAGTTTTATTGTTTTTGTTTTTGCAAGATCTTCACTAAATTTCCCATCAAGAAGGTTACAGTACCGCATGCTCGCCTTTTCTTTGGTGAGGACTTTAATTACTGGAAAGACCGGATGGAGTACCACTTGAAGACCCAAGTGGAAATATGGATCATAATTCAAACTGGATTCACATTTCCCACCAAAGACGGAGTACTCATCCCCTATGATAAGTTGGGCGTACCAACAAAGAGGAAGATCGAGACGGATACAAAAGCGACATGTACCCTCCAATGTGGCCTAACCAAAGAAGAGATGAACCGAGTTGACCCATTCTCAAGCACAAATGACTTATGGGAGTAGCTAATCAAACTTCACGAAGGGACCTTCATTACTAATGTAAGTAAAAGAGACCTAATTTTAAACAAATTATATAATATAAAAATACAGGAAGGTGAATTGACAAGCCTATTATACGCTCGCATCCAAGATCTTTTGAATGGCCTCCATGCGATCGAACAAAAAGTGGAGAACTACGACGTCATCAAGTACACGCTAAATGCCTTTCCGAGAAAAACTTTGTGGGCATCCATGATAGATGCTTACAAAGTGTCTAAGGATCTTTCACTAATTAAATTAGATGAATTATTTTATGAAATTGAACTTCACAAACAGGATAATGTACTATCGATCGAGAAAAATATTGCTTTGGTCACGGGTGCAAGCAGAATGAGGGAACTAAAAACCAAGTGTCGAACCAAACCCGAGTCTAAAGAATAATTGGACTCATAAGAGGACGAAGAAATCACCGCTGAGCTCTTGGAACTGGTACAAAAACTATACAAGAAGAAGAAGAGTTTCACCAAATGAGAGATCAAGAAGGTGACTCAATCGAACATGAAGGTCAAGTCTAAAGTTACCTGCTACGATTGCAACAAGAAGGGACACTATAAGCCAGGATGTCCAAACTAGAAGTAAAGAAGAAGGAAGGATTTGAAAGCATAGTGGTTCGAATCCTCGAAAGACTCCAATGAAGAACATGAGCAAGCAAGCTTCCTTGCTCTACCAGTACAACCTTATGTTGCTGAAATCGAGTCCAAGTTTGATACTGGAGCTGAATCAAAAACCAAGTCCGAAAGAAGATATAGATCTGTATCCATTTCTGAAGGACCAAACAATTCTGTAACTTCTCAAGTAGATAAATTACAAAATTTAATTTCATACTTATTAAGAAAGTTGGCCAAATCCAATATCTAGGTCAAGTCACTCCAAAAGGAGGTAACAACCTTTAAGGAAGTGACTAACCCAAGTTCTTTGACTAAACAAGTTGAAGATGGAACCTCAACTCAAGTTCAACAACTTGAAGAAGAGAATTCTACTTTGAAAAGTCAAGTCAAGGAACTTAAGGACATGTTGGAATGGTTCACCTTGGGTTCCAAGAACCTTGATCTGATTCTTGGAAAACCAAGGGTCATATACAACCGATCTAGACTCAGACACAAGGCTAAACAATGATTCAGATCATACTTATCTTTCGTAAATCGATCAAATAGAAACCTAGTCCAAGCATGGGCCCCTAAGTCTAATCTGATTAATCAAGTTAAATGCAATCAATATCTGATCCCCAAGGATCAAATCCATTATCTTGATAGACCTTATCAAGGCTATGATCCAGGGAGCCAATAAAAACACCATTTTTGTTATTAAATAGACCTGTTTGATTTTTGATTTACTACTTTCCTTATTTGGCTTAGATTAGGGTAGATAATGACTTAGGCTTGATCGACACTTGACTAGTTAGACCTAAAATTTTTAGAAAGAGAATTAAATATCCAATTTCTTTAAAAGACTTTGTCTAGAACTGGTTGTTGCTCCAATACCCAAGAATGTCTCGTGCCTCGCCACAACCTGGAAGCCGATTATCAAAATAGATATTTAATCAACTAACTATTAAATCTAAGTCTAATTCAAATATAAATCAATTCTTAGATTTCACTTTAAATTGAAGATAAACTATCTCACAAAACCCATAAGATTCCTTGATTGAAAATTTTAAAAATTGTGAGATAGAAAATCAGGAAAATAGATAAGTATTTTAAATATATTTTTAATCTTATTTTTCTCATGCTTGGACTCTAGGGCCCTCTAACTTAAATAATTTACTTAAATTTTTTTATAGGTATTAATCAAGGGGGAGAGAAAAATGAGGTTAAAATTTAAGTATTTTCAATATTTTCAAAAACTTAAGTTTTTTTTTAAATCTAAGTATCTTTTCAAAAGTATGACTAAATCTAAGTACCTTTTAAAGATTATTTTTTAAAAAAATTAAGTATCTTTAAAAAGTAGGTATTCAAAAGGATAAGCTAAGTATTTTTCTAAAAAGCTAAGTATCTTTTCAAAAGTATAACTAAAGTTAAATATTTAGCTAAATATTCTTTAAAATAGATTCTTTTTAGTTAAGTATTCTTCAAGAAAATTCTTTTAAAGCTAAGTAAGAAACTCTTTTCAAAGATAAATATTTAAGCTAAGTTTTTTGTGGGAAAAAAAAAAGAAGAAAAGCTAAGATTTTTTTAAAGAAAGAAACTTAAGTGGCACTTTTCAAGGGGAGTTTAAAGTTAAATTTTTAGAAAAAGATTAAAAGTTAGTTTTTCAAAATTAAGTACTATTTTTACAAGCTAAATAACTTTTCTCTCTACTTAGTATTCTTTTTGATATATATGAAAGGGGGATAGAAAGTTTAAATTTAAGTCAATCATAACTTAATAAATAAGTTTTTTTTCAAAAGATTAAGGGGAAGAGTATTGAATTAAGGGGGAGCATCTTTCCTGCTTTGTTAAATTATCAAATTGTTTTATTTATGCTCAAATTCCTTATGTTATATTAGTTTTTGTTATGCTTTACGTAACTTTAAATTATATTGCCATAATAAAAAAAAGAGAGATTGTTGGTGCAGGAAGTACTAAATGATTGAACCTAAGTTTTGATTATGGCAAAGAGTTCAAACTTAAGGTTTCTTATTATTTTAACAAGTTAAACTAAGTGTGCAGGAAAGTCCTAAGTGATCTTAGGTAAAGAAAAGTCCTAGTTGAGACTAGACAAGTGGAAAGTCCTAGCTGCGATTATGCAATGAATTCTTGATCTGGGGGACTGGACAAAGTCTTGGTGGGTCAAGAACGTTGGGCAAAATCCTAGGGTCGAGGACGCTAAGTGAAAGTCTTGGGGGTCGAGTACGCTAGGTGAAAGTTCTTGGTGTCAAGGACACTAGGTGGAAAACTGGACAGATCAAGAATCGAATATCCAGCACAAAGTCCTGATGTTTCAAACGCTGAGTAAAAGTCCAGATAGTTTAGAGGACAGTCTGACAAAAGGTAATCTCTCCTAAGAGTAGTAGGTGAGGACGCGCTCCCCGAAAAGGGAACAGTAGGATTCGATCTGATCTACAGTTTTAAAGTAACTTAAAGTTAGGATCAGACAGTCTGGAGACTATCAAATGTTATCTTGCTTTACATATTATTGCTTGTTTCTAACTCCATGGTACAGGTGACTAAGATTGCAAGGTTGCTAGAAAATAGATCTCCGGGCGTCTAGACGTCTGAGCGCCCGGGGAGAGAACCAGGCACTCGGGTAAGGGACTTCGTGGGTGCCTAGCAAGGCACCCAGACAGTCTGAGTGCCCAGAGTTACTCCAGATGCCTGGACAGTCAAAACTTATTGACATGATGAGCTGGAGTGTAATGACTAGCCAACTATGTCAGTGGTCCAGGCACCTGAAGGGGGTTCGAACGCTTGGATGTGGATAAACTTTAAGGATGAATTTTCGATGAGAGCTCACAATGTCAGCATAGTTCAAACACCTGGATGGGGCTATAAAAGGAGGCTTCGACCAGTAACTTCAGCACATCAATTTAAACAACTTCTACTCCAGCGCGCTGCTTCGAAAATATCTCTACGACACCCAAAAACTGCTCTGACGATAACTACACTGAAGATTTATTTCTCCAAAGTTGTCGATATTTTTTATTATTTAAATTACTTATAATCATTTGAAATTATACTTGTATTCTTTGATTGATTAGTGATTGCCCAATGAAAGTACTCTCATGTGCGAGCCTTGTAGTAGGAGTCACCACAGGCTCCGAACCAAGTAAATCTTGGCTTGTTCGTATTGCTTTATTTTCCATCTCCTTACATTCCATTGCATTATTCTCGAGTTTTAAACAAACATAAAAGGCACGAGCACTATTCATCTCCCCCCCTCTAGTGCTTTCATCCTACAATATCAACCATGCATGACCATTAATCTCAAGTCCTTACAGACTTCTTAGAAGAATCATTCGCCTTAAAAGAAGAACCAATGTGAAAAGTATTCGTGGATGGCTCGATCATTTCTAGAGGAGGTGGAGGGGGGGGGGGGGGGGGGGAATTTTGGTGTCCCCGCAAAGTGAAGAAATGAGGCTAGTTGTCTAACTGGCTTTCTCGACTTCTAATAATGGCTATAAGAAGCTATGAATGTGAGAGCTCCTTGGGTTGAATTATATTCTAATTCTCAACAAATGGTTTGTCAAGTAAATGGTTCCTTTTCAGTCAAACATATGGAGGTATATCAGAAAGCAAAAGCAAATTTTGAAAAAGTAGTCCTACACTAGATCTCACTATAAGAAAATGGTAAGGCAAATGGGCATGCTAGTTTGGCTAGTTCTTTAACAGATTGGGTTTCAAGGGACCTCCTATGGTTTGATTATGATGCTTCACTTATGATACAAGGAGAGGAACTCAAGCCAGGAGGCCCAATCAGATTAGCGATCAGAACTACTGGCTTATCTTCAAGAAGGGGTTGTGTCGATTGAAGGACACCAAGCATTAGCCCTCAAAAGAAAGCTCAGGGATTCTTACTAATATAAGGAGTATTGTTTAAACAATCCTTCAGCCAACCTATGCTTTAATGCCTAGAGCCACAAGAGGTCGAGTGTGTTGGTGCAGGAAGCATCCGATGATTGAACCTGGATTTTGATTATGTCAAAGGATCCAAAGTTAAGTTGTCTTGTGATCTAACAAGGTTGATTGAGCTTGCAGGAAAGTCCTAAGTTGTCTTAGGCAAAAGTCTTAGTGGATTCTAGGCAGGTGGAAAACCCTAGGGTACGGTAACCCTAGGTCCTAGGGGTGGTAACCCTAGGTGATGAAAAGTCCTAGCTACGGTTAGGCAGGTGGAAACCCTAGGGGGCGATAACCCTAGGTCCTAGAGGGTGGTAACCCTAGGTGGAAAGTCTTATCGGGTCGAGCGCTTTGGACAAAATCCTAGAGTCGGGGACTCTAAGTTGAAATCCTGGTGGTCGCGGACCAGGTGGAAGTCTAGGCGGGTCATGGAGTGGACGTCCAACATGAAGACCGGAAGCCTCAGGCGCTGAGCAAAAGTCCAATTGGTCTGGAGGACCAATCTGGCAACATGTAACTTCTCTTGAGAGGAGTAGGTGATGACGCATTCCCCATTGAGGGAACAGTAGACATCAGTTCGACTAGGGTTTCTGGAGGAAATTCGAAGTCAGAATCGGACAGTCTGAAGGCTATCAAAGTTATTTATTTACATATTATATGCTATGTGCTAAATCTGTTTTGTAGAAAGACTAATGATTATGTAGGTTGATGTTCGGCCTAGATCGGTCGATCGAACCTGGGGATCGGGTTCGATCGAGGGATCGATTGACCGAACCTCGGGATCAGTCAACCGAATCGAGGATAAGTGGTGACGTGGCAGAGCCGAGTTGATTAGACCAGATGTGCTGGGGATCGGTCGACCGAATGACGAAATCGATCGATCGAATCGACCGATCAACGGCGAGTCAAACCTGATCCCGAGATCAGGGGATCTGGATCATATCAAGCTTGGCTATAAAAGGAGGGCTCGACTAGGTGCTTCGACAACAATTCTTGAAGAACAACTTGAGCTCTTATGCGCACTCTGAAACCGTATAAACGCTGCTCTGACGATGATCAAGCTAGAAGTTCTATTTCTCCAAGTCATTGGTAACAAGTTTAATTTTGAGCAATACTTGTAAGATGCATATTTGTACTTGTACTCAATTTCTGAATCTATAGTGATTGCCCAACAAAAGTGATCAACGATTGTGGGCCTTGGAGTAGGAGTCGCCACAGGCTCCGAACCAAGTAAAATAAAGTTTGCTAGCATTGCTTGTCTTTTCATTCTTTATTCCACTACATATTCTGTGTGTTTTTCGAAACAAGTAAAAAAAAGCAACACGTGCTATTCATCCCCCCCCCCCTCACTCTAGCACGTCTACGATCCTACAGAGTGCATCTTGTAGGAAATTCATGAACGATGTTGTGGAAATCACTTGGGAGGCAGAATGTTAACTTACAAGGCATTGATGCTACTCATGTGGTTAAAATTTTCTAGTCATGTCAAGTGCATAGTCGAATGTCCAAGTACCCAACTAAATTAATGATAGAAGTAGTCAGTGTTTTTTTCATTTGATCAATGGGGAATAGATTTGGTGGATTTTTTTTCTCAACTTATACTAACAATCCCTCTTCAAAAGAAATTCCTAATGGTAGCCGTCGATTTTTTTTTTCTTAATGGGTGGAGGAAGATCCACTAGAGAAAATTACTAAAGGAGCTATGATCAAATTTCTATGGTGAAATATTGTATGGCAGTTCTATAAGTACCTTGGGTTAGTTTTGATGTAGTCAACCAAGTTAAGTTAGGTTCTATGATTTTGATACCTTGTGTCTAAGGGTGCAGGAACTTAGGAACACAAAAAGTCGAGCAGAAGATGCAGCTAACAAGAAAGATGGCATAGGAAATGAGTCGACAAGCTTAATGCATCCGAGGATGAAAAGTTGTGGAAGAGTACACTAGTGGACAAGAAGGTTGAGCATGGAGTGTTCGAGGGATGAGAAGCTGGGAGGAAGCATGCTCGAGGAGAAGGTCAATCAGGACATCACCCAAGCGATCAGGAGGATGAAAGAGGTCAATTCAAATGTTGACTTGAAGACCCGAGGCACGTCAGCTGTATGGAGACACTTTAGATGCCCACTGTTGAAGCTACCAAGCAAAGGCGCGAAGGTGACTTAGGACTAGGTGAAGGTGCCTTGACCACTAGGCGCTAAGGCGCCTTAAGTGCACACAATGGTGTCTTCCAACGTGGCAGAGACATTGGTGATCATTGCACTTTGGATAAAGTTTTATCCACACTAGAGGCACCCTGGATCCCTTTTGAGATGCCTCTGAGCCACGTTAGCCAACGGTAATATTCTCCCAAGAGATTATAAAAAAACCCCATAGAGTTAGGAATTGAATAACAATCACTATATTCAATTTTTAGTCATTTGTGAGCTTCCAAAGTCTATAATAGGTTAGTCCACCTTCAACGAAGGAGAACTTTTAATGCACTTTCACTTGCCTTGGATTAACAATAACCTAAGTTGTAACCAAATAATTTCTTTATCCTCTTACTTATTTTATGCATTTATTTTTTATTATTTAATTAATATTGTGTCCTTGCTAAGTTGAAAAGGCAAGAGATTTTTCTAACTTCTTTTCAGGGCTATTCATCCCTTTCTAGCTGGCTTAATTGGACCTTCAATTGGCATCAGAGTCAGACTACTCTAGAAGGACTAACCGCCTACTAAAGCATAAAAATGATGGCCAAATCCAGCATCTATCCACCAAAGTTCAAGGGGGAGTTCGTGCTTTGGAAGCAAAAAATTAAGGTGTTCTTCAAAACCAATTTTGACATTTTACTTTCTATTAAATATGATTTTGCAGTACCTAAGGATGAGAATGGAGAAGACAAGGAAGAACACTAGTGGAATAAAAAATAGCAGACTGAGTTCATGGCAAACGGTAAGGCTAAGTTCCACCTCCTAAGCTTACTACCGCCCCAAGAAGTCAACCGGATCGACACCTACGATTCAGTAAAATAATTTTAGGAGAAGTTCCTGGAGTTGCATGAAGGGATATCGGAGGCGAAGCTAGCAAGATGAGACTGTTAGTGTTAGCCCTAGAACCAATTATGAGATTATTGACAAGGGTACATTTTGTATCATATTTCACTTATTAATAAAAGACAAAGTTGCTTATTATATTTACTTTAGTTCAATGCCGAATGAATAAGTATAGTAATGTCCTAGAGTAGAAGGTTCTAGTCTACAACATATCAATTGGTTGAATTGATAGTAAGATATTGTCGATATATAGAACGCTACTCTTAACCATTCCTAGTCAAGCATTAATATACAAGGACAATACTAATATGTTGAGACTAGCATGTAGGTCAATGGATGACTTAATCTCACAAGTCATGGATATGAGATATCAGATTTACACATGAATATATATTAGAGAATATGTACTGAATGACCCATCATGAGAAAATTTCATAGATCATTATATAAGTGTTATAAACATTCTCATGTGACTATTGGTATGAATAGTTTTTAGACCTGAAGTCACTATAGTTCCCTACATAAGGAATTGTGTACTTTGGTATTGACAAATGTCACTTGTAACAAGGTGGAACATAAAGTCGATCACTAGGTATGCAATAAGTTATGCGAAGGGATGTGAGTGATGTAGGTGGGATCTATTACTTCCATATGACAGGAGTGATATCTGTGGCCCCCTTGATTAGTAGGACACAAGAATGCATTATCATGCTCAAATGAGTTAATATGCGATATTGAGCTTATTTAATTGAGTGTGTCTACTTAGAGATCAAGAAACACAAAGATTAATAATAGGATGACATGGTCTATGCCTCATTGATTAATCTAGATATCAAGGATAGAATGATTGAGTCATACAAGATAATTGACACGGAAAGGTTAAGTCGGATCTCAACATTCTCGCCACTTGGGTAGCAATGAAGCCTTGCTGATGTCACTCATTATTTATGTATCTAAAATAGCTTTAGAGACATTGCCAACATTACAAGAACCTATTGGGTTACACACAAAGAATAAGTTGATTTGGAGATAGGTTCATATGATGGATCATTGGATTAAATCTAATTTAAATTGGACTCATTGAGTTAGACTCACTATTGGATTGAGTCCAATTCGAATTAGACTCATTGAGTCAATTTGGATTGATGATTAATGAGTCAGACTCATTGAGTGATTTGATAAATTTGAATTCATGAAGGAAGAGGAGTGTTCAATTTAGAATTGATCATGCATTGGAGGAAGAGTGATCAATTTTGAATTGCTCATGTATTGGATGCATTATTGAAGACAAATATTAATGTCAATTAAGGCAGTTGACATTAAGATAATTTCATGAATGAGTACAAAAGGGGGTTTGATTCATTTTTATGAAGAGACTTTGGTGTTCTTGCTCCTTTTCTTCCTTCTTCCACTCTTGGCCAAAATTTCCAAAGAAGTTTCTAGCACCACCTTTGGTTGTTTTTCTTCTCCACTTTGTGAGTTTGTGAGATAAACAAAAAACTTGTTCTTGTGGATACCGAAAGAGGCTCGAATACTTGATCGTGCTGAGATCCAGGCTGTCGGAAGTTCGTGTTTATGCAACAAAGGTAACTCCCTTTTAACAAATACTTAGTATATGATTTTCCTTCGCATGGATCTTCTAGAAAGGAATTGATTTTTCTACTACACTTTCTGCGTGTTTAACGCAATAGTTCTTTACAGAGACATCCTCCAAAATCGACTAACCAACCTCCGGATAGAAGAAGGAAAAAAGGTAGTTCAATTGTATGCCAAGATCAAAGAACTGATCACGAAACTCAATAATCTCGGAGAATCGGTAATGAATTGGGATTCATTAAGATATGCCTTAAATGTATTTCCTAGAACACCCACATGGATATCTATAGTAGACTCCTACTATATCTCCAAGGACCACGAGGTAAGTACGTTAGAGAATTTATTTCCAACTTTCGAACTTCACAAGTCTCAATGTACAAATCTTAAAGACATAGAAAAGTCAAATAACAACATTGCCCTAAAAGCCAAGAAGATCAAGCCGGAGTTTGAATCATCGCTCGAAGAAAATGAAGAAGCCTATATGGTAAAGAAGTTTAGTAAGTTCTTTAAAACTAACAATTTTGATAAGAAGTAGGCAACGAAGCTACTTCGAAACAAAAAAAAGAAAGTTCATTACTATAACTGCCAAGAGGAAGGACACATTAAGAACAACTGTCCAAAGATGAAGAAAAGGGAGAATGAAAAAGATAAAGAGCCAAGATGAACGAAGTACAAGAATCTAAAAGTCATGTGGGATGAGTCATCGTCAGAGTCCAAGATTGAGGCCTACGCTGGACTTTCACTTGTGGCAAGTCATCAAAATGAAGACACAGAAAGCTCATCTGAGATGAGCATCGAACTATGAGTTTGACACGATAAGTGAGGTACGACTCTTATTGCTTAATCAACTTTATAATACAATACAGATGTTATCTAGATACCTATATAAATTATGAACCAAATATGTGAATTTAAAAAAAATAATAACATTGAATTAAAAATTAACGTAGCTAAATTATGTCCATTAGAACATTTTGACAAAGTTCAAATGGAAAATTTAAAATTAAAAGAACAAATATAAATATTCAAAAAGAATTATGTATGTTCAAATTTTTTTGTCAATGTCTAATTTTAGAAATACTAGAGGACTAAATTGGTATATTAGATACCATAGGGGCCAAATTATAAAAATACCTATAAATTATATTCCATGAAAAATTTTTATTAATCCAGTAGGTAAAAATCAATATTGGGTTCCTAAATCTATTTTAAACTATTAAATTGATTTTATATGCATGCTAGAAATTAGCTTAGTTGAATACACTAGTATTTTTTTTTTACTTTATGTTAGATGAATTTTTTTTCAATTTTTTATGCAGTAAACTAATATGCTATTTGTTCTTAGAAAAAAATTGAAATTTTTTTACCCTTATATAATTTTTATGATTTTTTTATAATAAAATAGAATTTTAAAATTTTAAAATTTTCGGAGATTAATTTTGATAAACCTGATTTTTCAATAAATGACCATTGTATTTTGAATACCTAGAAAAATCAACAAGATTTTTTGAAATAAAAAGACATGTTCCTGAAAATTCTATTTAAAACCCTAAGAATATTTCCCAATATTTTTTATTTATTTTTTCTATTGTCCCTAATGTTTTTTTTATGTAATCAAAGGGGAGAAAGACTAATTTTAATGTTCTTTTGTATTTATTGTAAATTTGTTACTAGTAATAATTACAAATTTATTTTCTCAAAATTTTTTATTTACCCTAACTTAACTTGGGTTGATGCACATCAAAAATGGGGAGATTGTAAGTACCCCGTGTTAATTTTGATATAGTTAACAAAGTTAAGTTAGGTCCTATAGTTTTGATATCTTGTGTCTAAGTGTGCAGGAATTTAGGAACACAAGAAGTTGAGCGGAAGATACTGTGAGCGAGAAGGATGACATAGGAAACAAGTTGACATGCTAGATACATCTGAGGGATGAAAAGATGTGGAAGAGGATGCTGGAGGACGAGAAGGACGCATACAAAGTGTTTAAGGGATGAGAAGTCAGGAGGAAGCATGCTCGAGGAGAAGGTCGATCGGGGAAATCACCCAAGTGATCGGGAGCATGGTAGAGGTCAACTCAAAGGTTGACTTGAAGACCTAAGGCGCCTCTGATGCCCACTATTGAAGTTGTCGAGCAAAGGTCTGAAAGCGCCTTAGGACCAAGCGAAGGTGCCTCGACCACTAGGCGCAAAGGCATGAAGGAGCCTTAAGTTCATACAAAGGCGCCTTCCAACATGGTAGAAATGTTGGCGGCCATTGCACTTCAGATAAAGTTTTATCCACACTGGAGGCACCCTGAATCCCTTTGGAGATGCCTCCAAACCACGTCATCCAACGGTAATATTCTCCTAGGAGGTTATAAAAAGTCCCCTGGAGCTAGGAATTGAATAACAATCACTATACTCATTTCTTTAGTCATTTGTGAGCTTTCAAAGTCTATAAGAGACTACTCCACCTTCAACAAAGGAGAACTTTAAGTGCACTTTCACTTATCTTGGATTAAGAATCATCTAAGTTGTAACCAAGTAATTCCTTTATCCTCTTACTTATTTTATGCATTTCTTTTTATTGTTTAATTAATATTGTGTCCTTGTGTAACGACCCAATTTTCCCTATCTCAAGTTCTAAATATACTTAAAAATATTTGGAAATACTTTTAAAATATTCTAGAGATTTTTAGAAATTTTTAGAGTATTTTTATGTAATTTTTGGAGTTCGTTTGGTATTTTTACCAAGAGGAGAAAGTTAAAAAAAAAAAAAAATTGTAGAAGCTAGGTTTCGAACCCAGCTCCTCGGACCCAAGCAAAACAGGCCCACCCAGCTGAGCTACACGGTTTTGTTAACATTATATGGTGAGAATTAAGTTTATAGCATAGTTAATGATTAGTGAATTAATTGGAAAAAATGCGCGGCTGAGGGATTGAAGCCGAGACCTCTTGTTTCGGTTAAAAACTTGTTAACCAGCTGTGCCGGTGAGTTTTGTTAATTAAGGAAAGAATGAATTATATTTAAGGTATAGTTAATAATAATAAAAAACTCTAGTTATAAGAAAGGGAATTAGGTTTTTGATTTCTGGAAAACAAACATTTCCTCTCAAAATCTTCTTCTCTCTCGCGAACAGCGACGGCGGCGACGACTCCACTGTTCGGGCGGAGAAGGCGACGGAGCTGGGCCTTTTTTCCGGCCGGTCTTCACTCCACCGTGACCCTCTTGTCGTGGGGAGCTCGCGGACGCAAAGAAACCACCGGGATCTTCATCTCTCCGCAAACCCTAGAAGCTGCCGTCGGTTGTAAGTTCAAGAAAAGCCTAAGGTGAGTTGTTTCTCACCTGCAGTAGGAGTAGTTCCCTTCGATTGGTTTTCGATTGGTTTGGTTTCTTGCCACGATTGTGGATTTTCCGTGTAGCCTTGCCATGTTGTTCCCTTTTTGGGTTAGGGTTCTGTTTTGTTGAAGTTTTAGAAGCATGCGTTTTTGTTTTCCTTGCTTTTAAATTCTGTAGTAGCAAGAATTAGTATCCTGTTGCTAGATATGAGATTTGATTTTATTCTGTGATGTTCTTGAAGTAACTCAAGGTTTCTGTGCTTGATTCGGTTGAGATCTTAGAGTAGATTTTGTTAAGTGTATAATGCAGATTTAGTTAAGTGTATAATGCAGATTTGATTAAGATCACAAGTGCAGATTTTATAAGTTTAATATGCTGATTTTTGTTAAGTCTAGTATAGTGCAGATTTTTGATATTAGATGAGTGGGGAAACTGAGATAATTGAAATCAATTTGGAAGTTTAGATCTCCTCATAGTGCAGTTTTAAAAGATTATAGTGAAGTTTGATTAAGTCTTTAGAGTATACAGATTTGAGGTTCTTTAATCTGAACATGAGGTTTAGATAATTTGCTTATGTTAAATCTGAGCATGAGGTTTAGGTAATTTGCTTACATTAAATCTGAGCATGAGGTTTAGATAAATTGCTTATGTTGAATCTGAGCTTGAGGTTTAGCTATGCTACTTCCATTCAAGTATATGGATAACATCTGTGCTTAGCTGATTCTAGAATTTTAAATGGAATACGAGTTATAATATCTTTATTGAGTGAATTCTAGATAAGCTGTGTATTAGTCATATTATGGAAAGGAAGTTTGAGAGACGATGAAAATCTGTACTAGCCAGAATATGTTTTCTTTTGTTAAGTTTCTTTGCAGAATTTCTATTAAGCAAGTGCAGATTTTGTTAAGCTAGTATGCAGATTTCTGTTAAGCTATTATGCAGATTTTTATCAAGCTAGTATGCAGATTTTTGTTAAGCATTAGTATAGATTTCTGATGAGTATTGTATGTGTAGATTTCTTTTGTATTCTATGCATGATTATGTGTTACATAGTTAGTTTCATTTATAGATGCATACGAAAGATACCCTAACAGTATTTTGGGTTTAAGGAAAGTATAAGAAAGATAAAGAAAAGTATAAGAAAGATAAAGAAAGGAAAGAAAAAGGCCAAGGCCTTAAGTAGATCCCAAAGTCAAGACTTTAGGGATTTTGGCACACGAGGTGCTTATTAAAATGTCAAGGCATTTAAAGAAGTAGTAAATAAGATAATAAGTATTTTACTTTTAAAGGGCATGTACCGGACACAAGGTCCAAGGGATGGGCTCCAAGTTGCCCCTAGGCACAAGGCCTAGAAGTATCTTAGTAGTTTCGGGATTAGCTACCTCGATTCTTACTAAGAATGCGCGCAAAGTGGTACAATGTCGGGCCCAAGAGAAGTTGATTATTATTTTAAAGTATTAAAGTATAAGTTTTGAAACAAATGAAACAAGCTTTAAATATGTTTAGAATTAGAAAGTTTGGTTTCTTGTTATTTGAAGCATGCAGTAGTAGTTTTATTTGTTTCTTGCTATTAGATTATTCAGCTTGTTTAGCTTTATTTGCTCTCAGCATGTAGTTATAGTTTTATTGGTTTATGAGCATGATCAACTATACATGTTTAGTATTTCAGTTAGTATGATTTCTTTATTGGATTTTGAGCATGAATAGCTATACATGTTTAGTATTTCGGTTAGTATGATTCCTTTATTGGATTATGAGCATGATTAGCTATACATGTTAGTATTTCAGTTAGTATGATTCCTTCATTGGATTATGAGCATGATTAGCTATACATGTTTAGTATTTCAGATAGTATGATCCCTTTGCTATTTATGAGCATGAGTAGCTTCACATGTTAGCATTCAGTTTTAGCATGTTTTTATTTATATACATGCATATCGAGTTTTTGTGAGTAGATAGCGCTCACTAAGTTTTATTCTTATAGATTGCACTTCCTCCTACTGCAGATAAAGGAAAGGAAAAGATTTATCAAGGAAGGCGACAAGGTGGTGGTGATGAAGGTGTGTGATGGCTGGACTATGGGGAGATCAAGAGTTTGCTAAGGAATTGTTAAGACTTTTCTGTTTAGAGTTCTTTAGTTTTCTTTAAATGCTATTATGAGTCAAGATTGTAATTAAGTTTATTCCGCATTTGTAGTTGGGTTCTATTGATGGAGTGATATTGTTGTTTGCTATTATTAGGGTAGTTTCCTTCTTTTATTTGTGATATTATACTGCGTGGTTGTGAAGATATATGTTCCAGCCGCCTGTGGCTGAGTATAGTTTGTTTGTATTGATGATTTAGTCATCGGTACAGGGGAGACTCTGTCGAAATTTTTCGGTAGAGATTCCTCGTGGTTTTTAATTATACCGGTTAAGTAGAGTTAGTAGTTAAGTAACGGTCACTCTTAGAGAATAGTAGTAGTAGTAAGAAGGGTGGTCGTTGCAGTTGGTATCAGAGCAGTTCCCATTCTCCAGCATCACACACACATCAGCATCATCCTTGCCGTCTTCAAGTAAGAAAGTATTTAAATTCTTTCTTTATTGCTTTCCTTTATTATTATTTGCAGTATAGAGTGATTGCTTATAAGTGCTTAAGTAAGATAAGAGTTTTTGCTATTTTCTTTCTTCATATACAAATATGTATGTTTAGAAAGGATAGAGAAATGTTTAGAAGTACCTACTCATAGGTGTTGAAAGTCAAGAATCATGTATAAGTAAGATATATCTAGAAAGTATAGTGATAATTTTAAGTTTTCTTTTCCTCTGCCTGACTTGATGGCAAGAAGAGGACGTCCCCATACCGTTCGTATTGAGGACCGAGTTCAGGAGAACGAAGAGCCCAGAACCCCTGGGCCTATTCTCTCTGCAGTTGTTGCTCAACTTCAGAGACAAGTAGCAAGCAGCAGCAAGTGATTGCCAATCTAATGGCCAATCAGAAGTCAGCTCCTCCCACTCCCCCCAACCATTTCTGTGGAGACCCCAGTGGTGACTGAAGTTCCATCAGTTGCCTTGGAAGTCGCCACAACACCTAGAAGACAAGAAGCAAACCTCATCCAGTGGCTGAAACTGAAACCAGAAAGCTTCTCAGGCACGACTGAGCCCTGGGATGCCAGGCTTGGTTCAAGACACTGGAGAGCACCATGAAGCTTCTTGACTGGCCAGAAGTCGAGAAGGTCAAGTGTGCCTCTTTCTGCCTATCTGGAGATGCTCGTATGTGGTGGGAACGAGTTAAGAGTAAGAGAGCAGTCAACCAGATGAGCTAGGTTGATTTCGAGACAGAGTTTTACGAAGAAGTCTTCCGTCAATGGATCACCAATAAACAGTATGAGGAGCTTATGGAATTCAGACAAGGTGACCTGCCAGTAGAAGAAGCGGTTAAAAGATTTAACAGGCTAGCTCACCTTTGCCTAGAGTTAGTAAGTACAGTGAAAGAACGAGTCAGACTGATGCTCCTAATGCTGAGACCAGAAATAACACCTAATGTGAGTAGTGAAACTCACCGACCATAGATTGGTGAACAGCTGGTCAGTAGGGCATTAGTGAGCACTATCTGAACAACAACAAGGCTCAACAAACGCAACACAAGCCAGTCAAGATAGAAGACAAGACAGTGGGGAAACAGACACCCCAGTCAAGTAATCAGAACTAGAAGGACAAGGATAACAAGAAAGACCCAAGCAGGAAGATGTTCGGGTAGTCTGTGATTATCTAAAGGTATTTCCAGAAGAGCTACCTGGACTACCTCCCAACAGAGAAGTGGAGTTTGAAATTGAATTGGTTCCTGGTACCGGTCTAATTTTAAAAGCTTCGTACCGAATGTCTCTAGCAGAGCTAAAAGAGTTACAAGAACAATATCAGGAGCTACTTGACAAGGGTTTCATCCGCCCTAGTCATTCACCTCGGGGAGCTCCAGAGTTGTTCGTTAAGGAGAAAGACGGATCTATGCGGATGTGCATAGATTTTAGAGCGCTAAGTAAAGTAACAGTATTTTCAAAGATAGACCTGCGCTCTGGGTACCATCAGTTGGAAGTGAAAGGAATTGATATACCCAGAATAGTTTTCAGGACCAGATACGGACACTACGAGTTTGTAGTCATGCCTTTTGGTGTGACTAATGCACCAGCGGTATTCATGGACTTAATGAACAGAGGTTCTGGTGGTCTGGACTCAAAAGAGATGTTGCGAAATATGTCAGTGCCTGCCTGACATGCCAGAGAGTCAAAGCAGAGCACCAGAGACCAGGAGGAATGTTACAACCTCTTCCAATACTAGAGTGGAAGTGGGAAGACATATCTATGGACTTCATAAAAGGTCTTCCAAGAACTACGAATGGATATGACACAATATGGGTAGTAGTGGACAGATCGACTAAGTCTACCCATTTTCTAGCCATCAAGGTGTCCCACTCTATAGAGCAGTTGACACAAATATACGTTAAGGAAGTGATCAGACTTCATGGAGTTCCGAAATCTATTGTTTCTGATAGAGATGGACGTTTCACCTCTCACCTTTGGGAGTGTGTTCATAAGACACTAGGCACCAAACTCAAGTTCAGCACAGCCTTCCATCCTCAGACTGATGGACAGATAGAGCGAGTAAATCAGATCTTAGAAGATATGCTCAGGGCTTATGTACTAGATTTCAAGGAAAGTTGGTGCAAGTATATGTGCTTAGCTGAATTTGTCTACAACAATAGTTATCAGGCCACTATCAAGATGGCACCTTATGAGGCACTGTATGACAGGAAGTGCAGATCACATATTTGCTGGAAAGAAGCGAGTGAAAGAAAAGAAATGGAAGTAGAGCTGGGCATTTAGACTGAGATGATAGATGAGACCACTCAGGCTATCCAGAAGATCAGACAGAAGATTGAGACTGCCCAGAGTAGGCAGAAAAGTTATGCTGACACACGCCGTAGGCCACTTGAGTTCCAAGTAGGGGATTCAGTTTTTCTCAAAGTCGCTCCTATGAAGGGAGTGATGAGATTTGGCAAGAAGGGCAAATTAAGTCCTCGCTACGAAGGACCTTACCTGATCATAGAGAGGATTGGGAAAGTAGCTTATAAGCTGGATTTACCACAAGACATGTCAGCAATACACAATCTATTTCATGTCTCTATGCTAAAGAAGCGTATTCACGACCCTAGCCAAGTGATTCAGCCTCAGACAGTGCAGATCCAAGAGGATCTTAGCTAAGAGAGCAGACCTACACAGATAGTGGACAGAGCAGTCAAGAGACTAAGAAACAAAGAAGTACCACTAGTGAAAGTCATCTGGCAGAACCAGAAGCACGAGGAAGTCACTTGGGAGCGTGAGGACAGTATGAGACAGAAATATCCAGAGTTATTCTAAGTTCGAGGACGAACTTTTTATAAGGTATGGGGAATTGTAACGACCCAATTTTCCCTATCTCAAGTTCTAAATATCCTTAAAAATATTTGTAAATGCTTTTAAAATATTCTAGAGATTTTTAGGAATTTTTAGAGTATTTTTATGTAATTTTTGGAGTTCGTTTGGTATTTTTACCGAGAGGATAAAGTTAAAAAAAAAAAAAAAAAGGTTGTAGAAGCTAGGTTTCGAACCCAGCTCCTCGGACCCAAGCAAAACCAGCCCAACCAGCTGAGCTACACGGTTTTGTTAACCTTATATGGTGAGAATTAAGTTTATAGCATAGTTAATGATTAGTGAATTAATTGGAAAAAATGCGCGGCTGAGGGATTGAAGCCGAGACCTCTTGTTTCGGTTAAAAACTGGTTAACCAGCTGTGCCGGTGAGTTTTGTTAATTAAGGAAAGAATGAATTATATTTAAGGTACAGTTAATAATAATAAAAAACTCTAGTTATAAGAAAGGGAATTAGGTTTTTGATTTCCGGAAAACAAACATTTCCTCTCAAAATCTTCTTCTCTCTCGCGAACAGCGACGGCGGCGGCGACTCCACTGTTCGGGCGGAGAAGGCGACGGAGCTAGGCCTTTTTTCCGGCCGGTCTTCACTCCACCGTGACCCTCTCGTCGTGGGGAGCTCGCGGACGTAAAGAAACCACCAGGATCTTCATCTCTCCGCAAACCCTAGAAGCTGCCGTCGGTTGTAAGTTCAAGAAAAGCCTAAGGTGAGTTGCTTCTCACCTGCAGTAGGCGTAGTTCCCTTCGATTGGTTTGGTTTCTTGCCACGATTGTGGATTTTCCGTGTAGCCTTGCCATGTTGTTCCCTTTTTGGGTTAGGGTTCTGTTTTGTTGAAGTTTTAGAAGCATGCGTTTTTGTTTTCCTTGCTTTTAAATTCTGTAGTAGCAAGAATTAGTATCCTGTTGCTAGATATGAGAGTTGATTTTATTCTGTGATGTTCTTGAAGTAACTCAAGGTTTCTGTACTTGATTCGGTTGAGATCTTAGAGTAGATTTTGTTAAGTGTATAATGCAGATTTGATTAAGATCACAAGTGCAGATTTTATAAGTTTAATATGCTGATTTTTGTTAAGTCTAGTATAGTGCAAATTTTTGATATTAGATGAGTGGGGAAACTGAGATAATTGAAATCAATTTGGAAGTTTAGATCTCCTCATAGTGCAGTTTTAAAAGATTATAGTGAAGTTTGATTAAGTCTTTAGAGTATACAGATTTGAGGTTCTTTAATCTGAACATGAGGTTTAGATTATGTTAAATCTGAGCATGAGGTTTAGGTAATTTGCTTACATTAAATCTTAGCATGAGGTTTAGATAAATTGCTTATGTTGAATCTGAGCTTGAGGTTTAGCTATGCTACTTCCATTCAAGTATATGGATAACATCTGTGCTTAGCTGATTCTAGAATTTTAAATGGAATACGAGTTATAATATCTTTATTGAGTGAATTCTAGATAAGCTGTGTATTAGTCATATTATGGAAAGGAAGTTTGAGAGACGATGAAAATCTGTACTAGCCAGAATATGTTTTCTTTTGTTAAGTTTCTTTGCAGAATTTCTGTTAAGCAAGTGCAGATTTTGTTAAGCTAGTATGCAGATTTCTGTTAAGCTATTATGCAGATTTTTATCAAGCTAGTATGCAGATTTTTGTTAAGCATTAGTATAGATTTCTGATGAGTATTGTATGTGTAGATTTCTTTTGTATTCTATGCATGATTATGTGTTACATAGTTAGTTTCATTTATAGATGCATACGAAAGATACCCTAACAGTATTTTGGGTTTAAGGAAAGTATAAGAAAGATAAAGAAAAGTATAAGAAAGATAAAGAAAGGAAAGAAAAAGGCCAAGGCCTTAAGTAGATCCCAAAGTCAAGACTTTAGGGATTTTGGCACACGAGGTGCTTATTAAAATGCCAAGGCATTTAAAGAAGTAGTAAATAAGATAATAAGTATTTTACTTTTAAAGGGCATGTACCGGACACAAGGTCCAAGGGATGGGCTCCAAGTTGCCCCTAGGCACAAGGCCTAGAAGTATCTTAGTAGTTTCGGGATTAGCTACCTCGATTCTTACTAAGAATGCGCGCAAAGTGGTACAATGCCGGGCCCAAGAGAAGTTGATTATTATTTTAAAGTATTAAAGTATAAGTTTTGAAACAAATGAAACAAGCTTCAAATATGTTTAGAATTAGAAAGTTTAGTTTCTTGTTATTTGAAGCATGCAGTAGTAGTTTTATTTGTTTCTTGCTATTAGATTATTCAGCATGTTTAGCTTTATTTGCTCTCAGCATGCAGTTATAGTTTTATTGGTTTATGAGCATGATCAACTATACATGTTTAGTATTTCAGTTAGTATGATTTCTTTATTGGATTTTGAGCATGAATAGCTATACATGTTTAGTATTTCGGTTAGTATGATTCCTTTATTGGATTATGAGCATGATTAGCTATACATGTTAGTATTTCAGTTAGTATGATTCCTTCATTGGATTATGAGCATGATTAGCTATACATGTTTAGTATTTCAGATAGTATGATCCCTTTGCTATTTATGAGCATGAGTAGCTTCACATGTTAGCATTCAGTTTTAGCATGTTTTTATTTATATACATGCATATCGAGTTTTTGTGAGTAGATAGCGCTCACTAAGCTTTATGCTTATAGACTGCACTTCCTCCTACTGCAGATAAAGGAAAGGAAAAGATTTAGCAAGGAAGGCGACAAGGTGGTGGTGATGAAGGTGTGTGATGGCTGGACTATGGGGAGATCAAGAGTTTGCTAAGGAATTGTTAAGATTTTTCTGTTTAGAGTTCTTTAGTTTTCTTTAAATGCTATTATGAGTCAAGATTGTAATTAAGTTTATTCCGCATTTGTAGTTGGGTTCTATTGATGGAGTGATATTATTGTTTGCTATTATTAGGGTAGTTTCCTTCTTTTATTTGTGATATTATACTGCGTGGTTGTGAAGATATATGTTCCAGCCGCCTGTGACTGAGTATAGTTTGTTTGTATTGATGATTTAGTCATCGGTACAGGGGAGACTCTGTCAAAATTTTTCGGTAGAGATTCCTCGTGGTTTTTAATTATACCGGTTAAGTAGAGTTAGTAGTTAAGTAACGGTCACTCTTAGAGAATAGTAGTAGTAGTAAGAAGGGTGGTCGTTGCACCTTGCTAAGTTGAAAAAGTAAGAGATTTTTCTAACTTCTTTTCAGGGCTCTTCACCCCCCTCTACCCAGCCTACCTTGACCTTCAGGTTTGAGATACTTCGATACCTCATAAGTAATAATGGCAAACAATATCAAGGGAACAAGATTCGAGATTGGTATCGAAATTGAATAAGAATAATTTATTTCCATATATATCTAACTAACTGATGGTTACTAACAAAGATATCATGTAAGGGTTGCAAACCAAACAAGATTTGGCTAAGGTAAATTGGGTAAAGGAGTTACCCAGGTCTTATGGGCACATTGGACCACAATCAATACTCTTATTGGAGAAACTCCTTATAGTTTAGTATATAGAACCGAAGCAGTATTGTCAGCTGAGATTGTTGTTGAAAGTAGCCAAGTCCAGGTGTATGAATTAGATAACAATGAGAGCATAGAAGAATATAATTGGATTTAATAGGACAAAAGCGAGAAGGAGCTCAAATATGAATCGAGGTGTTGATGATAGGAGCACAACATTTAACCCAGACTTTTGATGTATGACTAAGGTTAAAGTTATGTTAATTGTGATCTAACAATTTGTGTCAAGTGTGCATGTAGAGGTTTCTTGATAAGTGGTGAAGTCTTAGTTAGGAGTTAGATAGTGACTAAGTCTTAATAGAACTAGGCAATTGAAGATTTGATTGGGAGTCAGACATGATTTAAGTGTAACGGCCACCCTCCTTACTACTACTCTGAGGGTGACCGCTACTGATTCTACTAACTACTGTACTACTTGCTTTAAGACCAGAGATATTTTAAACTATTGGAAAACATATCATATATCAGAACATGCCTCTAAATAACAGCATAAAATTTCTTGATACATTTTTTTTTTTTTGGATCAAACATGCAATTAAGTAAAGCAACAAGTATAACATGCAGATCTATAAAGCTTAAATACCCCTACTGCTTACTACATCACTTGTTATCTTGACTACAGTAGGAATTAGTCCGGACAGTAAAAGTTAATGCCACAGCAGGATATTAATACTGGCAGATTTTAATTTATGCTAAACTCATATCGAATACTAATTTGCACATAAAAATACTAAGCTTATATCCACCGAATCATCCCATGCCAATTTCCTCCATAGAGCAAAACTCATATAGCATACCAGCATTCACATAAGACTACTGAGCAGACAAAACCGAATTTTCATATGCATTTTCTTCCATAAAACAACTCATATAAAAATTCCAGCATGCATAAAAACTTCTGAGCATTTAACCAAGCATTTAACCATCCGAATAAATCCAGCAACTTAACATTCCAGCAGATTTATAAGGAAGTACTGAGCATAAGAATATTTCTAGCATTTCACAGCAGATTAAAATTTCCAGCAGTAACAAAAGGAAAACTAAGCATAGGAATTCGCTAGCTACTCATATATCCTACTCATTGCAATTGAAAACAAATTTCACTACAGCAGAAGTAAATCATGTGACAGTTCCATTAAAGCAAACTTATATAGCATACTAGTATCTAACAATTTTTAACATAGCAATATAGTTTTACTATGGCAAAAATCAAACGAGCACTAGCAAGTAACATCTCCAAACTCTTCTAGCAAGATCCCATACTTCCATAACAGCCACCACACACACACCATCAACGACTCCTTGTCGTCTTCTTCTACACCACTTTAGCTTTTTCTTTATTTTTATCTATATCTGCAGTAGGAGGAAAAAGAAGTATCTATAAGCTAAAAGCTTAGTAAGTGTTTTCTACTCTCAAAATCCGATAAGGAATGCATAAGCATTAAAGAAAGCAGGGAGTACATGCTCAACATGAAAATAGCAACTAAAACTAAATCATGCATCTCTAAAAGGAAACAACAGATTCAACTTTCTGAAATTTATAACTTGGATAAAAGAACTTATTCCATTTGTTCCCCAACTTATACTTTTATACTTTAAAATAATATTCAACTTTTCATGGGCCCGACATTGTACCACTTTGCGCGCCTTTCTTAATGAGAATCGAGGTAGCTAATCCCGAAACCATTAAGACACTTCTAGACCTTATGCCTAGGGGCAACTTGGAGCCCATCCCTTGGACTTTGTGTCCGGTACATGCCCTTTAAAAGTAAAATACTTTTTTTTTTAAAATACTTCTTATAATAAAATGCCTTGGCATTTATTTAAGCACTTAGTGTGCTTTGATTCTAAATTCTGGAATTCAGAATCAACTTGTGACTTTAGTCTTGCTTTACTTGTACTTCTCTCATATATACTTTAAACAAGAGATTCTAAACCATATGTCACTGATATAAAAATATAAACCAGTACATATTCCAACCAAATTCCACAGTAATTAAAAAAAAACAACTATACCACTGGAATATAACATGATATGTTCAAACCGAATTCAACAGCCAATAACAAAACTACATGGTCATAGATGGTAACCTTAGTTAGGCTCACAGCAGTAAAAGTTTCCACATATCAAGCTTGTAACAACTAACTTATTCATGAACCTAACAATCTTTCGTCATGCTGTAGCTTGAAGTAATTTATATCTACTTAAACATGCTTGAATTGTGAGGTAAACACATCTAAATTAACATGTTATAACACTCAAGGAAAACCCTTAAACATTCTGTCCATGCTCATAGAAAATATCAAAAGGACATGAACCAAGTCTTAAACCGAGTTGTTAGAGCAAGGCTTGAAACCAAAACCATATGCTAGAATGAAAAGCTGCTCTTGTTCATTACACAACAACAAAAACGCAAACGAAAACCCCGAAAGCTACTCCTACCGCAGGTGAGAAGCACTTACATCGGGTTCTTGGACTTACAACCGAAGAGAAATGCTCTAGGGTTTCGGTGGAGCTTCGATCCCACCTTTTTCCTTGTATTTCCCGAGCTCCCCTTGCTGGAATGATCACCCACGGGTGGAGACCGACCGGAAAACACCTCGCCGACGCCGAGAGGAGGAAACCCTAGCCTTGGCTGCGGTTTCGCCCGAGAGGAGAAGACGGCGCCGCGTGGGTGAGAAGGGAGAGAGATTTGGGTTTTTAGGTTTCGGGAAAGAAATTAACCTCCTTTAATAACCTAGGTGATTCGGTTCCACCTATAACTTAAATATATTTGTTCACACATTTAGTTAATAAAACGAGCTCAGCTCGGTTGGTTGGGCCGATTACTGCTTGGGCCCGAGAAGCTGGGTTCGAATCCTAGCTCTTGCACTTTGTGTTTTTTTTTCCTTTTTTTTTTTAAACTTCCTCCTCCCAGTAAAAATGCCAAACGGACTCCAAAAATTATATAAAAATACTATAAAAATTCCTAAAAATCCCTAGAATATTTTAAAAGTATTTTCAGACATTTTCAAAGATATTTAGAACTCAAAGTAAGGAAAATTGGGTCGTTACAACTCCCCATACCTTATAAAAAGTTCGTCCTCGAACTTAGAATAGTTCTGGATATTTCTGCCTCATACTGTCCTCTCGTTCCCAAGTGACTTCCTCGTGCTTCTGGTTCTGCCAGACGACCTTCACTAGTGGCACTTCTTTGTTCCTTAGTCTCTTGACTGCTCTATCCACTACCTGTGTAGGTCTACTCTCATAACTAAGATCCTCTTGGATCTGCACTGACTGAGGTTCAATCACTTGGCTAGGGTCATGAAGACACTTCTTTAACATGGAGACATGAAACACATTGTGTACTGCTGACATGTCCAGTGGCAAGTCCATCTTATAAGCTACTTTACCAATCCTTTCTGAAATCAGGTACGGTCCTACATAGCGAGGACTTAATTTGCCCTTCTTGCCAAATCTCATCACTCCCTTCATAGGAGCAACCTTGAGAAAGATTGAATCTCCTACTTGGAATTCCAGTGGCCTTCGGCGTGTGTCAGCATAGCTTTTCTGTCTACTCTGGGCAGTCTCAATCCTCTGTCTGATCTTCTGAATAACCTGAGTGGTTTCTTCTATCATCTCAGTCTGAATGCCCAGCTCTACTTCCATTTCTCTTCTTTCTCCAGCTTCTTGCCAGCATATAGGTGATCTGCACTTTCTGCCATACAATGCTTCATATGGTGTCATCCTGATGGTGGCTTGGTAGCTGTTGTTGTAAGCAAACTCAGCTAAGCACAGATACTTGCACCAACTGCCTTTAAAATCTAGTGCACAAGCCCTGAGCATATCTTCTAGGATCTGATTTACTCGCTTTGTCTGTCCATCAGTCTGAGGATGGAAGGCTGTGCTGAACTTGAGCTTGGTGCCTAGTGCAGTCTGTACACACTCCCTAAAGTGAGAGGTGAAGCGCCCATCTCTATCAGAAATGATAGATTTGGAACTCCGTGAAGTCTGATCACCTCTTTAACATACAGCTGTTCTAACTGCTCTATAGAGTGAGACACCTTGATGGCTAGAAAATGGGCAGACTTGGTCAATCTATCCACTATTACCCATATTGCATCATATCCATTCGTAGTTCTTGGGAGACCTGTTATGAAGTCCATGGATATGTCTTCCCACTTCCACTCTGGTATTGGAAGAGGCTATAGAACTCCTCCTGGTCTCTGGTGTTCTGCTTTGACCCTCTGACATGTCAGGCAGGTACTGACATATTTAGCCACATCTCTTTTGAGTCCAGACCACCAGAACTTCTGCTTCACGTCTTGGTACATCTTGGTAGAACCAGGATGCATGGAGTATGGTGTACTATGGGCTTCTTCTAAAATTTTCTTTCTCAGCTCTTCATCATTTGGAACACAAAGGCGATTCCCCTGATAAAGAATTCCACTGTCTGATACTCGAAATTCTGAACTTCCTTCCTCTTGTATCCCTTGCTTGATCTTTTGAAAATCTGGATCTTCGCTTTGCTTTTTCTGTATATTCTCAAGCAGGGTTGACTCTAGGGTCAATGTAGAAAGTTGCCCATAAATAATTTCAAGTCCGAAATCTGACAACTCCTTCTGTAGTGGCAGAGCTAATGATGATAAGGACATCAAGGATGCACTGGACTTTCTGCTTAGTGCATCTGCCACTTTATTAGCTTTACCTGGGTGGTAGAGGATTTCACAGTCTTAATCTTTGACCAACTCTAGCCACCTGCGCTGTCTCATGTTTAAGTCCTTCTGAGTGAAGAAGTACTTAAGACTCTGATGGTCTGTGAAGATTCTGCACTGGACTCCATACAAGTAGTGTCGCCAGAGTTTCAATGCAAAGACTACAGCTGCCATCTCTAGATCATGAGTGGGATAGTTCTTCTCATAGTCTTTGAGTTGTCTGGAAGCATAAGCTATAACTTTTCCTTCCTGCATGAGTACAGCTCCTAAGCCCATCTTGGAAGCATCACTGTAGATGTCAAAACTCTTGTCGCTCTCTGGAACAGTCAGTATAGGAGCACTGGTCAGTCTCTTCTTGAGTTCTTGAAAACTCTGCTCACATTTCTCTGACCATTCAAACTTCTTGTCCTTCCTGGTGAGGGCTGTAAGTGGAGAGGCTATCCTGGAAAAGTCCTCCACAAATTTCCTGTAGTACCCAGCTAAACCAAGGAAGCTTCTGATCTCCCTGGCATTCTTGGGTCTTTTCCAGTTGCTGACCGCTTCTATTTTGGCCGAATCCACTTGAATGCCTTCTTTTGAAACAATATGACCTAGAAATGCCACCTGCTCCAACCAGAACTCGCACTTTGAGAATTTAGCATAGAGCTGCCTTTGCTGAAGGGTCTGTAGGACTATTCTCAAATGCGTGTCATGCTCTTCTGGGGTTCTGGAATAGATTAGAATGTCGTCGATGAACACAATGACAAATTTGTCAAGGTATTCACTGAACACTCTATTCATCAAGTCCATGAAGACTGCAGGTGCATTAGTCACACCAAAAGGCATAACCACGAATTCATAGTGTCCATATCTGGTCCTGAAAGCAGTTCTGGGTATATCACTCTCCTTTACTTTTAACTGATGGTACCCAGAGCGCAGATCTATCTTAGAGAACACTGTTGCCCCTTTCAATTGATCAAATAAATCATCGATCCTGGGCAGTGGATACCTGTTCTTGATGGTCACTTGATTCAGAGCTCTATAATCTATGCACATTCGCATAGATCCATCGTTCTTCTTGACAAACAACACAGGAGCTCCCCATGGTGAATGACTAGGGCGGATGAAGCCTTTGTCAAGCAGCTCCTGAAGTTGTTCTTGTAACTCTTTCAACTCCGCTGGGGACATGCGGTATGGAGCTTTTGAAATTGGACCAGGAACCAGTTCAATCTCAAACTTTACTTCTCTATTGGGAGGTAGTCCAGGTAGCTCTTCTGGGAATACCTCTGGATACTCACAGACTACCCGAACTTCCTCCTGCTTAGGTCTTTCTTCTTCCTTGGTACTCACAATGCATGCAAGAAAACCAGCACACCCTTTAGCTAGCATCTGGTGAGCTGTGAGGGAAGAGAGAAATTTCTGAGTCTTCCTCTTTGCCACTCCTGTAAATTCAAAGGATGGTTCACCTTCTGGACTAAAGATCACTTTTCTTCTGCGGCAGTCCACTGAAGCACTGTACTTGCTGAGGAAATCCATACCCAAAATGATATCGAAATCCTGCATAGCGAGGACTACCAGATTAACACATAGCTCTCGGTCTGAAATTCTGACTGGTACAGACCGAAGCCACTAACTAGATTCCATGACTTCCCCAGAAGATAGGGTTGTCAGGAACTTGGAATTCATGCTTTCTGTAGGTACCTGTAATTCTTTGGCAAAAGGTATGGATACAAAAGAATGGGTCGCCCCAGTATCAAATAGTGCAGTAGCTATATGCTGAAAAATAACTACTTGACCTGTTACGACCGTGGAGGCACTAGCAGCTTCCTCTTTGGTAAGGGAGAATACTCTAGCATTGTCAAAGGTTGGAACTGGTGGAGCTTCCAACCTTCCTTGACTGATCTGAGGTCCTTCCAGAGTTGCAGGCATATAATGTAGTTGAGGCTTGGCTCCATATTGTATTGGCTGTGGCTGGGGTGCTTTGAACTTGTTAGGACACTGTTTGGCCATGTGTCCTTCTTGACCACAAGAATAACATCCAGTCTTACCCAAGAGGTAGGCTCCTGGATGTGTTCTCCCACATTTGGGGCAGGGAAAGAGCTTAGTCTGTTTGGTTTCTGGTCCTCCCTTCGGATTACTTCCTGAATCCCACTGCTTCCTTTTAGTACCCTTGCCTTTCCAGTTCTGATTATTTAACTGGGATTTCTGATTTCCCCCAGTCTTGGTCTCCATCTTGATTGGCTTGTGCTGCTCTCTTTGTGCCTTCATGCTGTTCAGATAGTGCTCAGCTACTAAGGCTCTACTGACCAACTCTTCTCCAGTCAGGGGTTGGTGAGTTCCACTACTCACATTAAGTGCTATCACTGGCTTCAGCATCCTGAGCATCAGTCTGACTCGTTCCTTCTCTGTACTTACTAGTTCTGGGCAGAGACGAGCTAGCCTGTTGAATCTCTTAACTGCTTCCTCCACTGTCAGATCCCCCTGTCTGAACTCCATAAACTCCTCGTAGTGCTTGTTGGTGATCTGTTGGCGAAAGAACTCGTCGTAGAATTCTGTCTCAAAATCAATCCATTTCATCTAATTGATTGCCCTCTTGCTCTTTACTCTCTCCCACCACATGCGTGCGTCTCCAGTCAGGCAGAAGGAGGCACACTTAACTTTCTCGACTTCTGGCCAGTCAAGAAGCTCCATGGTGCTCTCCAGTGTTTTGAACCAAGCCTGGGCATCCCAGGGCTCAGTTGTGCCTGAGAAACTCTCTGGTTTCAGTTTCAGCCACTGAATGAGGTAGGATTCTTGTCTCTGGGGTGCTGTGACGACTCCTTGGGCAGCTGGTGGAACCTCAGTTACCACTGGAGTCTCCACAGTTACTGTTTGAGGAGTAGGAGGGACTGGTTGTTGATTTGCCATCAGATTGGCAATTACTTGCTGCTGCTCAGCTACTTGTTTCTGAAGTTGGGCAACAACTTCAGAAAGATTGGGCTCCGTTGAGCCTGGCACCTCTTTCTCCTGTACTTGGTCCTCAATACGAGCGGTACGGGGACGTCCTCTTCTCGACATCTAGTTAAACAAATAAGAAAATTTGATGATTTCTCTTCCCTTTCTAAACATACCCATTTATATATTAAGAAAGGAAATAGTTAAAAAAAATAAAACTCTTATCTTACTCATTCACTTATAACTATCAATCCATACTGCAAATAATAATGTAAATAAAGGAAAGCAATAAAGAAAGAACTTAAATACTTTCTTACTTGAAGACGGCAAGGATGATGCTGATGTGTGTGTGTTGCTAGAAAATGGACCTGCTCTGATACCAACTGTAACGACCACCCTCCTTACTACTACTCTGAGGGTGACCGCTACTGATTCTACTAACTACTGTACTACTTGCTTTAAGACCAGAGATATTTTAAACTATTGGAAAACATATCATATATCAGAACATGCCTCTAAATAACAGCATAAAATTTCTTGATACATTTTTTTTTTTTGGATCAAACATGCAATTAAGTAAAGCAACAAGTATAACATGCAGATCTATAAATCTTAAATACCCCTACTGCTTACTACATCACTTGTTATCTTGACTACAGTAGGAATTAGTTCGGACAGTAAAAGTTAATGCCACAGCAGGATATTAATACTGGCAGATTTTAATTTATGCTAAACTCATATCGAATACTAATTTGCACATAAAAATACTAAGCTTATATCCACCGAATCATCCCATGCCAATTTTCTCCATAGAGCAAAACTCATATAGCATACCAGCATTCACATAAGACTACTGAGCAGACAAAACCGAATTTTCATATGCATTTTCTTCCATAAAACAACTCATATAAAAATTCCAGCATGCATAAAAACTTCTGAGCATTTAACCAAGCATTTAACCATCCGAATAAATCCAGCAACTTAACATTCCAGCAGATTTATAAGGAAGTACTGAGCATAAGAATATTTCTAGCATTTCACAGCAGATTAAAATTTCCAGCAGTAACAAAAGGAAAACTAAGCATAGGAATTCGCTAGCTACTCATATATCCTACTCATTGCAATTGAAAACAAATTTCACTACAGCAGAAGTAAATCATGTGACAGTTCCATTAAAGCAAACTTATATAGCATACTAGTATCTAACAATTTTTAACATAGCAATATAGTTCTACTATGGCAAAAATCAAACGAGCACTAGCAAGTAACATCTCCAAACTCTTCTAGCAAGATCCCATACTTCCATAACAGCCACCACACACACACACCATCAACGACTCCTTGTCGCCTTCTTCTACACCACTTTAGCTTTTCCTTTATTTTTATATATATCTGCAGTAGGAGGAAAAAGTAGTATCTATAAGCTAAAAGCTTAGTAAGTGCTTTCTACTCACAAAATCCGATAAGGAATGCATAAGCATTAAAGAAAGCAGGGAGTACATGCTCAACATGAAAATAGCAACTAAAACTAAATCATGCATCTCTAAAAGGAAACAACAGATTCAACTTTCTGAAATTTATAACTTGGATAAATGAACTTGTTCCATTTGTTCCCCAACTTATACTTTTATACTTTAAAATAATATTCAACTTTTCTTGGGCCCAGCATTGTACCACTTTGCGCGCCTTTCTTAATGAGAATCGAGGTAGCTAATCCCGAAACCATTAAGACACTTCTAGACCTTATGCCTAGGGGCAACTTGGAGCCCATCTCTTGGACTTTGTGTCCGGTACATGCCCTTTAAAAGTAAAATATTTTTTTTTATAAAATACTTCTTATAATAAAATGCCTTGGCATTTATTTAAGCACTTAGTGTGCTTTGATTCTAAATTCTGGAATTCAGAATCAACTTGTGACTTTAGTCTTGCTTTACTTGTACTTCTCTCATATATACTTTAAACAAGAGATTCTAAACCATATGCCACTGATATAAAAATATAAACCAGTACATATTCCAACCAAATTCCACAGTAATTTAAAAAAAACAACTATACCACTGGAATATAACATGATATGTTCAAACCGAATTCAACAGCCAATAACAAAACTACATGGTCATAGATGGTAACCTTAGTTAGCCTCACAGCAGTAAAAGTTTCCACACATCAAGCTTGTAACAACTAACTTATTCATGAACCTAACAATCTTTCGTCATGCTGTAGCTTGAAGTAATTTATATCTACTTAAACATACTTGAATTGTGAGGTAAACACATCTAAATTAACATGTTATAACACTCAAGGAAAACCCTTAAACATTCTATCCGTGCTCATAGAAAATATCAAAAGGACATGAACCAAGTCTTAAACCGAGTTGTTAGAGCAAGGCTTGAAACCAAAACCATATGCTAGAATGAAAAGCTGCTCTTGTTCATTACACAACAACAAAAACGCAAACGAAAACCCCGAAAGCTACTCCTACCGCAGGTGAGAAGCACTTACATCGGGTTCTTGGACTTACAACCGAAGAGAAATGCTCTAGGGTTTCGGTGGAGCTTCAATCCCACCTTTTTCCTTGTATTTCCCGAGCTCCCCTTGCCGGAATGATCACCCACGGGTGGAGACCGACCGGAAAACACCTCGCCGACGCCGAGAGGAGGAAACCCTAGCCTTGGCTGCGGTTTCGCCCGAGAGGAGAAGACGGCGCCGCGTGGGTGAGAAGGGAGAGAGATTTGGGTTTTTAGGTTTCGGGAAAGAAATTAACCTCCTTTAATAACCTAGGTGATTCGGTTCCACCTATAACTTAAATATATTTGTTCACACATTTAGTTAATAAAACGAGCTCAGCTCGGTTGGTTGGGCCGATTACTGCTTGGGCCCGAGAAGCTGGGTTCGAATCCTAGCTCTTGCACTTTGTGTTTTTTTTTCTTTTTTTTTTTTAAACTTCCTCCTCCCGGTAAAAATGCCAAACGGACTTCAAAAATTGCATACAAATACTCTAAAAATTCCTAAAAATCCCTAGAATATTTTTAAAATATTTTCAGACATTTTCAAAGATATTTAGAACTCAAAGTAAGGAAAATTAGGTCGTTACATTAAGTCTTGGTTAGAACCAATCAAGAAAGTCCTATTTGAGTGTTAGGTGAATCAAGTCTAAGTGGAGCCAGCTGGAAGCTGAAATCTTAGCAGACTAGACCAAGTGGAGTAAGCTGGGAGCTAAAGCTTGGTAAACAAGTCCAATTGGAACCATCTAGGAGTTGTAGCTTGGCAACTCAGTCAATATGAGTTAGCTGGAGGTTGAATATCTGGACCCAAAATAAGTGTGAGTAACTTTATATTTTCTATCATATTCATTACATGTAACATTTGCAAGGAAGTAATGTTCAACGGTTCCCGACAATCAAAAGGAGTCTGGGGCGACTGACTAGTTAGTGTTAATTCTCTGCGAGGGAATTTGGAGGGTTTAGGTGTTCCTATCAGATCAGGGTAACCGAAGATACGAGCGATTGAAGCAACTTCCAAGTGACTAGGAAATAATATTATCAACAATCTGAGTGAATCGGATCAAGATTAGGGCTTACCTCTCCCCATGCGACTGGTGGGCTTCTAAGCAATCAGAGAACTTCGATAACATTATCTAATGGATAAAAGTTACATCCACGTCAACACCTATCCAAGCAACTAGGGAGGCGTCAAGCGACCGAAAAATGGCTATAAAATGAGCTTTGAGATAGAGCTTGAACATCACTTATCTATATAGAATTCACTCTTGTTCTCATGCTCCAAGTGCTCTCTCAGCTTCTGTGTTGTGACATGTTGCAACTCATGCTTCATTTATGATTGGATTATTTTGTTTTTAACTTTTCCCATTCTAGAGGTTGTCTGGAAAGGGGAAATTAAAAATAAGAATCATATTTCTATATTTACTACATGCATCCATATTTCTCATTTGGTTGATCACCTACTTGCATGCTCACTTATTAAGTTAAATCCTTGCATGCTTACATTGCTTTACTATACTTAATTGAATCAGACTACATAATTTTTATTTCTACTATACTACTCTATTGATTATTTCTATTATTGTATGTTCATAAAATTCGTAACGTTATTCACCCACTCCTAGCATTGAGTTCGATCCTATAGGAGGCATATCGGCAGTGTGTCAATCGGATCTTCAACGAAAAGCTAATCCCTTGATCATTCCAAGTAGGAGATCTGATGTTATGTAAATCCAATTGAGCAAGAGAAGTCAGGAAGCTATTCCTCAAATGGGAAGGTCCATACAAAGTAGCAAGGAAGGTAGTGGGAGGAGCATATTATCTCTAGAGTGATCAAGGGAAAACGTTGCCTTGACCCTAAAATATTATACACCCGCAGCCCTATTTTTTTGTTAATTGTATCAATTCAATTTATCATGTGCTAACATTTATAAGAATAACAATATATTTTCTCTAGAAAGTCTCAGTGTCAAGGAGGAATCAAGAAAGGAAGGACCCACTTCAAAAGGTCCAACCTTGAGTTGGCAGCCTTCCTGCTTGACTTGGTTGTGCATTTAAAGTCAAACCTTTAGCCGGTTACGGATTTAAAGGTCAATCCCGAGTTGCCAACCTTTTGAGTCCTTGATCGGTCGCACATTAAAGGCCAACCCCAAGTTGGTAGCCTTTTGAGCCCTGGACTCGGTTGCTGATTTAAAGCCCAACCCCGAGTTGGTAGCGTTAAAGTCCAACCTTGAGTTAGCAGCATTCAAAATCCTTCACTCGATTGTACATTTAAAGCTCAACCCCCGAGTTGGCAGCCTTCCAAGTCCTTGGCTCGATGCCGCGCATTTAAAGCCCAACCTTGAGTTGGCAACCTTCCGAGTCCTTGACTCGGTTGTGTATTTAAATCCCAAATCCAAGTTGGCAGCTTTTCGAGCCCTGGACTTACATGTGCAATTGTAAGCTCAAATGATTTGTTAGCCTTCCAAGCCCTTGAGTTGGTTGCACATTTAAAAGCCCAAACTAATTTGGAAGTGTTCCACTTCCAAGCCCTTGGCTCAGTTGTGCAATTCTAAGTCTAAAGTGATTTTGTAGTCTTCCGAGTCTTTGGTTCAATTGTGCAGTTCTAGGCCTAAACTGATTCAGAAGCCTTCCGAATCATTGTCTTGATTGCCTATAAAAAATGCTTAACCTGAGTCAGCAGCCTTCCGTGTCCTTATCTTGGTTGTGCAGAGAAAGGTTGATCCCGAGTCAAAAAGAATAGGCATTTGAGCACTCGATAAGCAAGGGAGTAGCGATACGATTGGAGATGAATGAAACCCGTGGTATTGATTTGCTAGAATTCAATCCTTAGCTCCGTAAGTCCTTAAGTTCTTAGCTCGGATACATATTCAATGTTTTCTTCAATTCTGATGATGGATCATCCTTTAAAATCATTAGTATACTTACTCTCTCAATTTTAAGATTGGTAGTATCTAAATCTTTTAATGGTTAGTCAGTTATAGCTTTTCAATAGTATGACCCAGCAAGGATTTTGGTTGGAGCATATGTTGCAGATGCCCTATGTCAGCAGAATAAGACTAGGAAATTTACTATAAGATTTTTAAAGTGTTGCAGTCGATTGATGGCTTATAGTAGTCAATTGGTAGTCTAATCGATAGTTAATTTGTTATCAAGCGATTGATACAGGTGTTATATGAGAAATTGAAAGAAACAATCACAATCCATATGAAACGATCAAGGCAGTTAATTGATGATTGATGACCAATCAATTGATGATATCCCTTGATGAGGCAATCGTTGTAGGAATCAAACACAAGTGCGAGAAACCATTATATCAATTGACTTATGGGTGTCACTATTAGTGGAAAGCAACTGCACCTTGCAGTTGATGGAAAAACTGTGTATTTCCATATTATAAAATGTGTCCAAGTAAAGGGAAGAATAATGAGAAAATCAATGGCAAAGAACATCAATCCTGAGGGATTTTAGGGGGTGATTCGTTGTAATTATTTTTTAGACAACAAGCACAAACATCAATTGAAAGGCATTGAGAGTTTTATTTTATTAATTGCAATTGTTCATGCATTTTTTTCAACAATCGTATCATTGCATGAAGTTTTTGCTTCAAATTCTGTGTTCATGGTAAAATAAAACAATCTTGATGCTTCATCGATAAATGCATATCATTTCTTTAAAGAAGATTGCATGAGTTGGCCAGAATCTGACCAGTTAGAATATATGCATGCATGCATATGCATGGGTATTTTAGTAATTTCATATGGCCACATTAATTATATGCATGTCCATGCATGCATTTTAATTGGGAGATAGAGATTTCTAGCTGGCCAAATTCTGGCCAGCAAGATTTACTCTTAAGATAAATAAGACTTTATTTATCAATCTAGTACATGATATAAAATAAAAAATAAATAAACAAAATGCATGATCAAGTTTAAATTTAGTTGATTGGATGATAACACTTTTTTTCTATATTGGTTGATGTTGCATGATAAATAATATGATTTTTTTTTCAGTAACAATATTGATGCAAATTTTTTTGAGATTGCAAAGAAATGAAAGTTGGATTCTGTGTGCATCATAATTTTCTCAGCTGTATTAATTATTACTGTCCATGTCAGAAGTTAAGTTACTCATTCAACATAATGTTAATTATACTCAAAATGAGTCGGATGGTGGCGGTTATGTCAGAAATAGAGACCACAATGACAGTGCATGTAACACACACACCATTGTCTCATTGTCGGCGAGTCGGATAGTTTGATATTGGTATGTAGATGTATCATCCGCGTATGTGTTAAGTGTGGGCGTGACATGATCGTAAAACGTGAATATATTCATCCTCAGTATCCCTGTCAACTCGTCACAGGATCAACACGGAGGAGATAAATTACGGATGACAATTAACCTTTGAAATAATGACTAACACATAAAGGAGACATTTACCTCGACTTTATCGAAATTCGAACCTCAAATCTCATGATGACAACACCTCATGCGCTAGCCACTAGACCCATCCGAGAGGACAAGTGTGGGCATGACATGATCATTGATGAGGTTCTATTAGCACATGCATCACATGTGTAAGCGCATGATGGCGCATGTGAACACGTAAAGGTTATGAGTCGATTCAGATTAATTTTCCATTTTTTTCAATATTTTTAGATTAATTTTTCTGAATTGTTTAGGTATTTAAAATTAAATTTTCTTTGTGAAAGAAAGATTTGTGCCTATTAATTGCTCATATCTTCTTATTGTGTTGGTTCTATGCTTACTTTGAATTGAATTAAGCTAATTTTATTATTAGTTTGCCCATTTTATACTGACTTTATTTATTTCAATTCAAGATGATACGGATTATGTATTCTATAACTCATCGTGATGTGTAATTAAATGAGCTTAGAGAGATTATCCAAGATATATTATACAACCCTATTTATGAAGTCAGAGAACATATTAAATGACTCTATAGGTTATTATGGAGACTTGAGCAATAGGATTTTCTTAAACAATTACCAAATTTAGGTCTTAGTTTGATCATTGCCAAGGCATCTCAATGAAATAACACATCACATATAGAGGTAAATGTCTCCCTTATATGCTAGTCATTATTCCAAAGGCTAGTAGTCGTCCGTGATTTACTTCTTTCGTGTTGTCTCTGGGGCAAATTGGCGGAGGCACTGGGGACGAGCGTATTCACCTTTTGCCATTATAAGGAGTGTGTCGCATTTGTGGAATTGATCAGAGAGCTACTTCGTCATATGGACTAGGTAGATGACAATGTACCACCTCCTCAAGATCATCTAGAGGAGAATATGAATGAAGATTCTATAGAGAGTTACGATACTAGCTTGCTTGAGATCATTACTTCTGTGAGCCTAGAGAGATAGAGATCATGTTAGCTAATATTGCACTATCTTTTGCTTCAAGTGTATATTCAATGTTGTAATTTAACATATTCAAGTATTATAGTATCTTAGAAATATAAGTCTCTAGAGACAAATCAAAAAGTATTTTTAATCGATCTCTTATAATCTTTACTTCTAAGATGTGCACAGTTTGTCACATATCTTTTATGCTAAATTATGATGATAGACATGCTTTTACTTCTATTATAAACTTTGTATCACTTTCAACTACGAGCATATCATCAACATATAATGATAAGATGGAAAACTTTACTTTTTCCCTTTTTTAAGTAGATACAATGATCCAGGGCCATCTCAAAGTTTCATGAGGCCCTAGGCCAAAAAAATTTAGATCTTTAATATTTTTTTAATAAAATTTTTCCTCACCCTTTTTCATTCGGACTTGGGGCCGACAATGGCAGGTTTAAATTTTTTTTTAAAAAATAAAATATTAATTTGAAAATAGATTTTTATATAAAATTTAATTTTCTAACTTTTTGAGATGCAAAATTATTAATTAAAATTTTATATTCAAGTTTTGATAATAAATTTTTTTCAATCGATAAAATTGTTAGATTATTAATTTTTCTTGAGACATTGTTGAACGTAAATAAGACTTTATTAATTTTAATTTTGAAAAACTTCTTTCTGCTGAAACGACACTAATAGGTGTAGTTAATAATATTCTATAAGCTATCTATGCATTAGGAAAAGAATTTAATTTTTTTATAAGGTTTAATACCTCAAGTGTAGTTTTTAATTCTGGATTTATTATTTCTTTTAAAACTTGTAACTCTAAAAAAAAATCTAAACCATCAATATCAGATAACTTTGTGTTAAAAAGTTTTCTAGATTTAAACATTTTATTTTAAAAAAACTCATCATCAAATAATTTTAACTTGTCTACGTCATATAAAAAATTAAAATTATCTTCGTTAGAAAGTTCTTGATCAATTTCTTTTTGTCCTAAAGTATTATCTTCTGGTAGAAATTCAATTAGTTTTTCATTTAAATTTTCAATTGTATTATTTTCTGAGTTTTGATTTTGATTATTAATAATAAATCTATCAAGTGTACTTTCTGAGATTGAACAAATTTTTCTATTTTTATTTTTTTTCATACGTTTTATATATCCAGAATCATATTTTTTCACAGACATATTTATATTAAACTAATAATAAAAAAGAAAAATATAAGTTCCTACTATTTTATCAAAATAAAATTACGTAGATGTACACTGTAATTTTAATTTGATGATATTTCAAACTTTGACTATTACCTGCACAAATGTAATAAGAAAATATTAAATATTAAATTTTGATTAATTTAAGTAGTTAATAATGAACTACACAAAACAAGTATATAATAAATCAGATAAGTGCACATAAAGAGTATTAAAAATCTATAAATCATATTTTATGATTTTTTAAATGCATAAATCAGATTTGTGATTGTAGTAATTTGCTTGCAACAAAAAAGAAAAAATGGGAAGACAAAATTTCATATAATTACAAATGATCTATTTTTCCAGCGATATTTGAGTCCATTTCGTCTATAATTTATTATTTATGTAGAACAATAAAATCATTTCAAGAAAAGAAAAAGATCGAAAAAAAATATTACCGAACGATTGTAGAAGGTGAAGGACGTCTTCTGAAATTGAGAGAACTACTGACGAGGCGTCGAGGAACAAAAAATTTATTGGATGAGACTTGAGAAAATGAATGAGAATATGAGAAGAAGAATGTGATGTAAAAAATTAAAATCAGGTAGAGCTGTATATAGGATTATAAGAGAAGATATAATAGGAATTATAATGAATGTATACATTGGAATTAATTGTTGTGGACTCTTGTACACGGATAACCAAGAGTCAAAACTTTAACCGCTGTTATTAGCTGTTATGGCAGAAAAAATTTACTGTTATGGCAGAGAATTAAATTTTCAGTATTAAATCTATCAAAATTTTTTTTGATATTAGTGGGCCCCAATAAAATTAGGGCCCTAGGCATAGGCCTTAATGGCCTATGTCTTAAGCCGGGCCTGCAATGATCTTATGTGAAAATATGCAATAGATTTTAGATATTATCCGAATTAATAGGTAGATAATTACCAAAATAAATGAATGTGATGTAAAAGGGTCAGTTTATTACTTCACCACAAAAGTACTGAAGTCTTTTGCCGGTTCAAAACCAGTTCAAAATTAGCCTAATTTTGAAGTAAAAAGGTTTTATTACTTCATCTCTTTTGTAATAGTACCGAAGTAGTTGATTGTATATGACTTCATAGGTTACATTAATCTATGATGTAAACTATGTATATGACTCCACAATTTTTGTATTCTAGTGCAGTAATGTTTAATTTTACATCTACAAAATTTGGCTTGATCGAAATATTTTTGATTATATTAGTTCATCGTAGTATAGATGTAATAAAACATATTTTACTATAATAAATATTTTAATTTATTAAAATAATTTATACGAACGACTTCACAAATTTAATTAGCAGTGAAGTGATAATTTCTTAAACTATGCCACTATTTAAATTTGTCAAAGTCTTTTGCATTATATTACTCCACCATTTACTCATAGTATCGAAATAATTGACCATATTTTACTACAATACAATTTTAATTGATAAAAGTGTATATTATAATATTTTACTATAACACAATATTTTCACCATCAAAATTGAACAAAAATAACACAAATATCTATCAAATACAACCCAAAAATATATTCATAAAAGATATGTTTAACCAACTTCACCCAAAACCTTTTGTATCCATAAATCTCTAAATATAACCCTAAAGTATATTCACAGAAGATAAATTTGACCAACTTCACCCAAAAGCTTTGTATCCATAAATTTCTAAATACAATCTAAAATTTATATCATAGCCTACACTTAGGTACCCACATAGAAGTAGACGAATTCACTTCATTTACTTCTAACTTCTTCATACTGAGATTGATTTTAATACTCTTTATTTTTTAATACTACAAACTGAATCATTAATAGAACTTTGAGGGTCAATGCAAAATGACTCAACATTTCATAAAGAAGATATTTCATAAAGAAGGAATTCACTTTCCTCTCTAATTGTAGATTTTCATCCAGGATGATCTCTTTTATGTACCGCATTATACAATATTCACATTTAACATCACCATTTTGTTTTATATTACTCAATGAAATTGAAAATATAATGCAATTAGTCACAATCTAAATAATAAGAATTATTAGTTGATGCCTAAATACACAGTCACAATACATACCATCAATTGTTTAAAATCTGGTCCTTTTGAAATATCCCTTGATGTATTGTATATCTTGACCCCACTACATTGTAAAAAATAGAAAGTTATTTTTTTAACCTCTAATGAAACGAATGCATTCACAATTAGTATAATATACTATCTACTTGGTTATAATAGTTTGTCAAGTATAGTTTTGGTTCCTGTTACTCAAAGAGTCTAATAAATATATAATATGCTTATCTTCATTAATTATAGTCAGGATCCAATGATACTTACACAAATGTAAATATAACATTGACTAGTAAATAGTAGGAATTGATAAATAATTAAAATCTTACCCACTGTTATTGTATGGAATAGCAGATGTTATCTCTGTTTGATGCTTCCAACTAAGCAGCGATATGCTATGATAATTTACTATCATCTTCACGTACACCACATGTAGGTATGTGACTAAGATCCACAAATGAGACATACTCAACTATATTATCTTTCTTCAAGTATTTGTAAAGATAACTATAAGGTAATTGTAAGGTAATGATAAGGCAATGGCAAAAAAATGTTGTTACTCTTGTTTTAATTCTCAATAGCTTCTATAATAATCAAACCTGGCTATTAAATTATATTTATTCTAGTTTAAATTGCAAATAAATGAATAAATCAATTTTCTATAGTTCCAGACATTGTAAGCACTAAAGTCTTGCTAAAAGTTGACAGACAACACACATTAGACAACCAAAGTTGTCATAAGAAAATGAAAAGCAAAGAGTAGAGATATAAATGGTGAACAACATGACAATAATATGTAATGCAATGGACAATTTCACAACTAAACTAGTAAAATGGACACCTTTTCCTCTAGACGTGCTATTCTAGTTAAATTGATATGTGAAAAAAAAAGATTGGAAAGAATGTAAGGTGTTGAGGCATAGGTTGGAAATCTGAGATAGACATCCAAACAGATGCCATAAACCAACCTATTTGATAAGCTATTGGGGTTGCAGGACTGGATATGTTAGAGATTGTGGCCTCTAGCTCGAATTCCATCAAAGCACTTGTCTTCTTCCCATGGTCAAGAAACCTCAAAGAGGATGACAAGGTCAATTCCCCCGATAGCACTGTAGAGAGGAAGAACCCTAATGTCGTAGTAGAGAGGAAAAGAAAGAAGAGGATGGAGAGGGAAGAAACCTAGCATGCAGAGAGGAGAGGAAGTGAAGTTGTCTCAACGTGAAGACTTTACATCGGGGAAAAATGAGAAGGCTGCAGTCGGGGAAAACATGAACGCTTGCATTGGGAAAAAAATGTAAAGGAGAAAAATGTGGTTGTGAAGTGCTTTCAGCGGAACTTAGGCTTTAGCAGAGAATTGGGGAAAAAAATAATAAACTAGGTCAAGTCATAGCAAAATTTTTAACCCATTCAAACTTATTATTTCAGCACTTAGACATATGAATTTTATTTTATAACTCATTACTTCATCGAATATATATTACGAAGTAAAATGCTAGATAAAATTAAAAGTAAGGCCCGCATTTTTAAACCTACAAAGTCTAAAATCGTATTTACTACATCAAATTTATTACCAAAATTGATTATCATATATTACTTCATAATTACTAAATGTCGAAGTAAATATTGGAGAAATCTATTGCCCATTTTCATAGTGTCATTAATTATTTTAAACCATAAGATAAAATAACTTCAATAAATCTTATATTTCATTGTCTTGACACATGTTTTAAACTATAAATAGATTTTTAAAGTCTATAACAAGCATCAAGATAATGGAACATAAGATTTAATGAAATCATCAACATTGAACAAATGCCTGTAGCAAAAGTATGTGTCCTAAGACTCTTAAGAAAATAGCCCAAATGAAGAAAAGATCATATGCCATTATCATTGGTAGTTTAATGTATATTATGTTGTGCACGCATTATGATATCATCTATAATGTTGTCTTAGTTAGTCGTTTTTAGTAAAACCTAGAACCGAGACACTAGAAAGAAATGAAAAGGATATTCATATACCTTAAATGGATAAAAGATTATTGCTTCTATTTTTAAGGATCTGATATGTGTTGGATCGTAAGCGTTCGATAGAGGGGGGGGGGTGAATATCGATTAAAACTTTCGTTCGAAAAGAGTTAAGCGCACAGCGGAAATAGAGTAAAGACAAAGTAAGAAATAAAGGCAAGGCTAACACAGTTTGGTTTTACTTGGTTCGGAGCCTGTGTTGACTCCTACTCCAAGGCCCGCACTCGTCGAGTGCTTTCATTGGGCAATCCACTAGCAGTTCGAATATTTGATTACAGAAAGTTAAGTACAGAAGTGCTAACAAAAATAAAACAAAGCTTATACCGACAAAGGAGGAAATTAAAAGAATAGGAGCGAGTTATCGGAGCTTCGTTGGCGTCGCAGGAGCACAGAGCAGCAGGGCAAGCAGTAGAAGATCTCTTTTTCAATTGTTGTTTTTAAGCTCCCCTCTGACCCTTCTTTTATATGAGGCTCAGGGCGCCCCGGATCCCTTCCGGGCACCCTGGTGAGACGTGGCAAGTCCAACCAACGAGCTCCACGTGACGACGCGCGATCTGGATAAAAATCACCTCCTGGGCGCCCGGATCCCCTCCAGGCGCCTGGACCACCTTTCTCCAGAAATCAGCTTTCCTGCAAGACAAGGTTAGTCCGAGGTGAATAAATAGTGTATATCCTGCAAAACAGAGTGTTAGCACAGTTCATAAGTTTGACATAAAAAGTATGACTTAGATTCCGTCTTTCCGAGACCGGAATCTAGTCACGATCTCGACTTAGAGATCCAAAATGGATCTAAGCCGGATCAACGCCTAATGTTCCCTTCCCGGGAACGCGTCCTCACAGTCACTCCCTTCTAGTGACTTACCTTCACTTACCTGTCAGACGTCCGGTCAGCCCTTCGACCCGTCTAGACTTCTCGCCAAGCGTCCGGTCAGCCCGTCGACCCGCTTGGACTTCTTGCCAGCTATCCGGTCAGCCCGTCGACCTAGCTGGACTTCTTGCCAGACATCCGGTCAGCCCGTCGACCTATCTGGACTTCGTCTGCACACTTGGTCAGAGTGTTAGATCACAACAAACCTAACTTAACCCGATTTGTCATTCATCAAAATCTGAGTTAGACCGTTAGTGCTAACCGCACCAACAATCTCCCCCTTTTTGATGGAATGACAACCTGGTTAAGTTAGTAAAAATATGTGAGAAAAAAAGGTTAAACATTTTGTTCTAGCATGAGGTTTAAGTTAGTTTTTAATTTTAATTTTATTTTGTTTTTCTAACTTAACCACCTATCCCTCCCCCTTTGGCATTCATCAAACAAGGAAAACATTCAAAAATACAGAATACATAAAAAAATGTAGGAAATGATGTCAAGTTAACTTGGGGGAGTTTTAAATTTCACCACATAATAATTTAACTTTTGTAACATAACTAAGTTTTGAAAAATAACTAATTTAGCAACATAACTTAGTATTTTTTTGAGTAAGGGTAATCTTTACAACATTAAATGAATTTGCAAATTCAAAGAGAAAGTTTTTTTTTTAAAGCTAATTTTCAAGTATAAGTCTAATAAACATAAGTATCCAAATTTCAAGAAATTGAATTTTCAAAATAAGTTTCAACTTGGAATTCTTTACAAACATGAGTTTTCAAAAACAAATTTTTAAAATTAAGTTTGAAAAAAAAATTTAAGACTAAGTTTGAAAAATCTACTTTTCAAAGCTAATTAAAATTTATTTTTCAAGTCAAAGTTTGCAAAATCCAGATTTTCAAAATGAAGTGAAGTTTAATTTTCAAATCAAACTTTAAAGCTAGATCCAATTATTGAAAATTTCAAAATAAGCTTGTAAAGTTAAAACACCTTTTTAAACATAAGTTTTATAAAGATAATTTTGCAAAAGTAAGATTTTCAAAATCAAGTTTATTAGATTTTACAAAGATAAGTCAGATTTGTTAAAATATTTTTAAGAAAGTATTTTTCAAAAACCAATTTTAGTAAAGGAAAAATAAATGTGAGACTAATTAATCCTCTCCCTAAACCTGACATTTAAAATAGATGTCTAACCAATTAGTTACTTACTGACTATCAGAAGATGACAGCTTTCACTTGGTTAGTCAAGTTAAGTTCATTGTGATCAGTTAGTGGTTGACTAAGCTGAATAACTTAACTTGATTAATGTAGGTTTTGTATTTAACGCCCAGACTTATATCGATGCACTGACATAAGTATCTTAAGTCCAGGCAATTGGCCTATACATCTCACCCCTTTCTAAGTTTGTCAATCACAAGCAAGGTAATTCTAGGGTGTTGGTGAGATGCTCAAATACTAGTCCTGGGGGTACATGATTTCTAAGGGGATTTTTCTAGTCTAAGGCTAAAGTTGTTTTGAAATTCTAAAAGTTGGAAGGTTTTAAAACAAATGAAAACAAGTTTAACCTAGAATTTAAAACAGATTAGAATTTTAAAAATCCTAGTCTATTAAATTAGAGTATGACCAATTAGATCTGAAAATGAAGATCAATAGAATATGTACTACAAAAAGCTATAATAGTGTCATGACAACGCTGCATAATAATCACGACTACTGAGACGATGACGGGGGTGGTCCGGAACCCATCGACCGAAGCAATGCCAATATCTCAGTGTGACGAGCCCGGTCGTCCTCTCGTAGGTCTCGTCGTAGGTCGGAGATCTCCTGCCGGATCTCCTGTCGCACATCTCGTCGTAATCAGAGACCTCCTGTCGCACCTCTCATCGGAGATCAGAGACCTCTCGTCGTATATCTCGATGGAACTTGGAGGACTCATGCTGGAGGCTCAACATGGCTCTCTCTAGCCCGGATACTCGATCGGCTAGAGTGTGAGGAGCGGGATGTGGGGCTCGAGCTGGTGCTGGGGCAGGAGTGGCCTCATCAGGAAAGAGTGCGAGAAAGAACTCATCGACCTCCTCCTGCTGTGCGTCTGGGTCAGGATGGTGCTGTGCCTCCCTTTGCCAGGTCATGATGCCCTCATCATCTATATGAATACTAGCTAGGGAAAAGTTCCTAGCTCCTATAATGTCAAACTCAGTCATATAGCGGATGTCACCTCTGGTGACATCACTGCCCAAAGAGGACATATATGCTGTCAAAATGTGACAGTAGGACATATGAACTCGCCCACTCGTCACATATCTGGCCGAGTAAATGATGGTGGAAAAGATATGCAGGCTAATGTCAATATCTAGCCTATGACACAGAGCATAGAGAAGAAAGGAATGGAACGGGTGCATCATCGCGATGTCACGAGTACTCAGTGGCAGAATGCAAAAGGCTAAGACCCTATAAATGGCGTAGTCCTGGACTCGAAGGGTAACTGACCTAAACTGGGTCACTGTGGGTACTCGCTCGCCCTCGAAAAAATACGAATAAATCGTATCAAGAGTGATATGCGAGTAGGGATCTCCAAAGGATAGCTCCATGGGAGGATAACACTGAAAGGGACAGGTAGACTCTCGTAACTCCAAAAACTCTCGGATGGCTGTAACGCCCGAAAATTCTCAAATTAATTTTAAAAATATTCTATGATTTTTCTGGAATTTTAGGATATTTTTATGAAATTTTTAGAGTAGCGGAAGTAGCAAAAACAAATAGAAACGTAAAATGGTCTAGGCGGGAATTGAACCCGAGACCTATGGGCCCTATGCCTTATAGAGGACTCTAGTAACCAAGTGAACCCAGCAGGGCCATGCTGAAAGAAGAGGGAATCAATTATATTTATACTTAAGTTGGGAGAATTAACCACTTAATATAAATAGGGAAAATAATTTAACGAAGAGTTATTTTGGTCGTGACTTTTCTTAACCCTCACCCTAGTCACGCCGCCCCTCTCTTCTCCCTCATCTCTCGGCGCCAACCACAAGCAAGCCTAGGGTTCCATCCCTAGGGTCATAAGGGCTCTTTCCGACGACGACTCCGATACGAGGGCGTTCCTCTCCGCGAGAAGAGCACATAGGCGTAAGAGGATCGTCGAGGGAATCGTCTCCACCGGAAAACGAGCGACTAGAATCGTAAGAAATTTAGCACAGGAGGTAAGAAACCCCTCACCTGTAGTATAAGTAGTTCTCGTATGATTTCATGCTTTAGTTTAGTAGTATATGGATTCTTGGCACATAGGGTGAGCAATAGCGCACACCAAGTGCTCGATAGTATGTGCAGCCCATTTAAAATGCAACTTAGGCATTTAATAGCTTAGTTAAATGCAAGAGAAGCATTTATTTAGTGCAGTCAGTGTTATTACAGCTTATATGGGACTACGGTTCAATGGGTGGGCTCCCACAGTCGCCTCTAGGTTCAGACAACCTAGCTCTAGATTCAGATAACCTAGAAATAACAAGATAAGAAAAAATTTAGCTATATCCAGTATTTTATTTTCAGCAGTGGCACTGTACTAGACTAGATGTCCATTGGGTTGGGCTCCCACAGTCGTCCCTAGGTTTAGATAACCTAGTAAACCCTACTAGATTCGGAATTTGCAACCCCGGGTTTAGTTAGGGATGCGCGCACAGTAAGTACAGTTGTTAGGCCCATCAGCAGCATGATTATGTATTTTAATCTATTACGATAAATAGTTTTAAAAAAACTCACAAATCAGTTGTGTGTAAAGTTTAATTTCAGTTCTAGCTTAGTTTAGTGTAGCTCAGTTCATGCTTTAGCTTAGCTATGTCTTATTGATACATGTGATAGTTCTATGATCAGTTTTGACTCTATGTTTTGTGTGATAGTATGTCATGCCATGTTTTAACATGTTCAGCATAGATTTCAATAGCATGTTTTAAAAAGCATACATTGCATCGTATGCATGTTTTGTGAGGTAGATGGTTTCTTACTAAGCTCTCAAGCTTACAGATACTTTCTTTTCCTTATACTGCAGATAAAGGTAAAGGAAAGATGGACTAGCAGAGGCTGGAGGACAATGCTATAAAGATGTGTGTGGGCAGGAACATGGAATAAAGATCCTTGGAGAAACTAGCAACCTTTAGAATTTAGTATTTTCTTATAGTATTACTTTTCTGCATTTCTAGATACTTAAGTGTCCGAATTATGCAAGATATGCTTAGATGGTTAGTGGACATGCTTAGAGCACTAGTTGTTTGCTATTAGAATGTTTTCCAGTTATTTTAGAACTTATGTATGTGACCTTGGCACGAAACAGTGCTGAAATCAGAGTTTAGCTGCGAAATCAGAAACCCCAATCGATCCACCGATCGATTGGAGGCCCTCAATCGATCAGCTGATCGATTGGGGAGTTTTCTCGAGAACAGTAAGCTCCTGGATCGATCAGCTGATCGATCCGATCGCGTTCTGTCGCGAACAGAGAGGTCTGGAATTGATCCTTGGATCGATTGACAAGTTTGGATCGATCATCCGATCGATCCAGAATATTACCCCGCGCACAGTAGCGCGCTGAATCGATCAATGGATCGATTAGTCAGGATGGATCGATCAGCCGATCAATCCAGAATCTTGTCCATGCACAGTAGCACGCTGAGTCGATCAGTGGATCGATCAGACTACTCCAATCGATCAATCGATCGATTGGGAGGTCTGATATCAGCTGGAAACCCTTAGTTCAGTTCCTTGACCATGGGGAAATGTAATATATGACATGTACAGCTTAGATTACACTCCTTAGCATATGATTGATAAAAAATATATATATATAGTGACCTGAGTGTAAATATTGAATTTAGTAGCAGTCAGCGAAGATTTCAATTAGTACAACTTCCGCATCTAGACTTAGTGATGGTCATGGAGTAGCTTAGCACAACATAATGTGATGGTCCGGCCTTACAGCCTAGCCAGTAGAAGGCGGGTCGTTACAGAGTGGTATCAGAGTAAAAGTTCCATACTTCCTACACACACATCAGCATTGAACCTGCAACTTCCAAGTAAGAACATCTCTCACTTCATTTATGTTTTGCTTTCATGTTTATAGATAATTAAAGCATGCTTATGTATGATAGCCTCTAGTGTGATTATGGTAGCTAATTAAACATGATGACAATAGCTATGCAATATGATTCTGTTAGTTATGTATGTCCTCTATTCTTTAGAAAATGGCACGAGGACGCCCAGCTAGAAGGGCACCAGCTACTGAGCCCTAGCATGAGGCAGGCAGTTCAGTGCCTCCCCCAGACCTTACAGCAGTAGTGGCTCAGTTACAAAAGCAACTAGATGAACAGCAACTGGAGATAGCCACCCTCAGGGCTAATCAGTAGAACACTCCCACTGTCACCCCAGAACCCAATTTAGCAACCCCAGTGGTGATAGAGGTTCCACCAGTCCAACCTGCAGCACCAGTAGCCCCAGCAGTGGGGGCAAGGGGAGAAACCTATCTGATCCAGTGGCAGAGAGTTAAGCCAGAGAACTTCTCAGGCACCAATGAACCATGGGATGCTCAAGCCTGGTTCAAAACACTGGAGAGTACGATGGAGCTTCTGGACTGACCAGAGCATGAAAAGGTGAAGTGCACCTCCTTCTACTTGACAGGAGATGCACGTATGTGGTGGGAGAGAATTAGAGTGAAGCGCCCAGTGAACCAGATGACATGGGCTAACTTCGAGAAAGAATTCTTCGAGGAGTTCTTTCACATGCGGGTCACAAACTGTCACTACGACGAGTTCACTGAGTTTCGTCAGGGCAACCTATCAGTCGAGGAAGCCGTAAAGAAATTCAATAGATTGGCTCGTCTATGCCCTAAACTAGTCAGCACAGAAAAAGAATGAGTCCGGTTGATGCTCAAGATGCTGAGGCCGGAAATAGCGATGAACGTGGCTGGTGGCGTTCATAGGCCGCAAACCACCGAATAACTAGTCAGCAGTGCTCTGACCACCGGGCACTATCAGAACAATATCAAGCAGCAGAAGCAAGTCCTCTCAGAGTCCAAAGGGCAAGGAGGCTCAGGTACTCAGAAACAACAGGGCCATAGTTCTAACTGGAAAGGGAACTCCAGCAACAAGCGCAAACCAGGGAGTTACCCAAAGGGAGGACCAGCCAGCAAACAGCCTAGTTATCCCAAATGTGCTACTTGTGGGAAATTTCACCCAGGAGTTTGTCGTAAGGGCACACGAGGATGCTTTGAATGTGGACAGGAAGGGCATATGGCTAAGCAATGCCCAAACAAGACAAGTCTTCCTCAACCACAGCCGATACAGTATGGAGGACAACCAGCACAGCTACATCAGATGCAGGCCGTGTTAGATGGTCCACACATCAGCCAGGGCAGACTAGAAGCCCCTCCAGCTATGACGAATGCAAGGATCTACTCCTTAACCAGAGAAGACATAGCGAATGCCTCGACAGTTGTTACAGGTCAGATTAGTATTTTACAGCAAAGTACAACTGTCTTATTCGATACTGGGGCAACCCATTCTTATATATCCAGGGCATTCACCGAAAAGTTAGCAATACCCCGAGAGGTACTCAGTAGTCAGTTTCTGATGACCCTACCTTCAGGAGAAATTATTGCATCCACGCACTGGCTCAGAGCAGTGCCAGTCATTATAGCAGACAGAGAACTCTTTTGTGATCTGATAGTGCTAGATATGACTGATTACGATGTCATATTTGGAATGAACTTCCTAATCAGATACGGTGCCTCTATCGAGTGCCGTAAATAGAAAGTCATATTCCAACCTGAAGCAGGAGTACAATTTGAGTATAGTGGAGAACCAAAGAGAAAAGCGAAGAAATTTCTCTCAGCTCTGAAAGCACAGAAATTGTTAGATTCAGGATGTATGGGATTTTTAGCGCATGCAGTCAATGGCAGTCAGGACAAGGGCCAACAGCTAGCAGAGGTCCGAGTCGTACGTGACTACCCAGCAGTCTTCCCTGAAGAGTTACCAGGCCTAGCACTAGACAGGGAGATTGAATTTGAGATAGAACTCATTCCCGGTACGAATCCTATCTCCAAAGCACCTTACCGCATGGCTCTAGCAGAACTGAAGGAACTTCAGGAGCAATTACAGGAGCTGCTTGACAAAGGTTTCATACACCCTAGTCACTCACCATAGGGAGCGCCTGTATTGTTCGTGAAGAAGAAGGACGGGAGCATGCGCCTGTGCATAGACTACCGGGCACTGAACCAAGTCACCATCAAGAACAGGTATCCTCTTCCCAGAATAGATGACCTGTTTGATCAGCTAAAGGGAGCAGCAGTGTTCTCTAAGATAGACCTCAGATCAGGTTATCATCAGGTGAAAGTTAAAGAAGGGGATATACCCAAGACAGCATTCAGGACTAGATACGGACACTACGAGTTCGCAGTCATGCCCTTTAGCGTGACAAATGCTCCAGCTACTTTCATGAACCTCATGAACCGGGTATTCAGGGACTACCTAGATAGATTTGTTATTGTGTTTATCGATGACATCCTTATCTATTCAGGAACTCAGGAAGAACACGCAGAGCACCTGAGAATAGTATTGCAGACCCTTCAGCAGAACCAGCTGTATGCCAAGTTCACGAAATGTGAATTTTGGTTAGATCAGGTGTCCTTCCTGGGTCACATCATCTCAAAGGATGGTATCATGGTAGACCCCAGTAAAATAGAAGCTGTGAGTAACTGGAAAATACCTAAGAATGCCAATGAAATCAGAAGCTTTTTGGGATTAGCAGGTTATTACAGAAAGTTTGTAGAGGATTTCTCCAGAATAGCCTCCCCACTGACAGCTCTTACCAGAAAGAACAGAAAATTTCAGTGGACAGAGGACTGTGAGAACAGCTTCAGCGAGTTAAAGAGGAGATTGATCAGTGCTCCCATTTTGACTCTACCAGCCAACACAGATAGCTTTGACATTTACAGTGACGCCTCTAAATTGGGACTAGGAGCAGTACTGATGCAAGAAGGTAAGGTGATCGCCTATGCCTCCAGACAACTCAAGGAATATGAGAAGAATTACCCTACTCATGACCTTGAGCTTGCAGCAGTAGTGTTTGCTTTCAAAATTTGGAGACATTACTTGTATGGAGCTTAGTGCAGAGTGTATACAGATCATCAGACTCTGAAGTACTTCTTCACTCAGAAGGATCTGAATATGCGACAGCGTAGATGGCTAGAGCTGCTCAAATATTATGACATAGATATCCTCTACCACTCAGGAAAAGCTAATAAGGTAGCAGACGCACTTAGCAAAAAGTCCGATGCTACCTTACTATCCCTAGTAGCCATGTCACCGCCCCTACAGAAAGAGATTACAGATTTTGGTCTCGAACTTATAGTGGGACAGCTCTCTACTATGACATTAGCATCTAACCTGCTTGGTGACATCCAAACAGCTCAGGAACAGGATCCTGAAATTCAGAAAATCAAGCAAGGACTAGCAGAATCAGAAAGTGGAGAGTTTAGAGTGTCCACTAGCGGGGTGTTGTTATACTTCGGTGATAGACTCTGTGTTCCAGATCAGGAGGAACTAAAGAGGAAAATTTTAGACGAGGCTCACAGGACTCCTTATGCGATGCATCCAGCTTCCACCAAGATGTACCAGGACTTGAAGAAATGTTTTTGGTGGCCTGGGATGAAAAGAGACATCACTAGATATGTTAACACCTGTCTGACCTGTCAGAGGGTTAAGGCGGAACATCAGAGACCAGGAGGAGTTCTGCAGCCTATTCAGATTCCAGAATGGAAGTGGGAAGATATTTCCATGGATTTCATAGTGGGCTTACCCAGAACCACGAATGGTTTCGATGCCATCTGGGTAATAGTTGACAGGTTAACTAAATCAGCCCACTTCTTAGCTATCAGGATATCCTACTCCATGGAACAGCTAGCTCAGTTATATCTCAAGGAGATCGTCACACTACATGGAGTCCCACGGACCATTATATCATATAGAGATAGTAGGTTCACCTCTCACTTCTGGGAGTGTGTACAGAAAGCATTGGGCACTAAGTTAAAGTTCAGCATAGTTTTCCATCCTCAGACAGATGGTCAGACGGAGCGAGTAAATCAGGTACTCGAAGACATGCTCCGAGCATGTGCCCTAGACTTCAAAGGAAGTTGGTGCAGATATCTGAGTTTAGCAGAATTTGCATACAACAATAGCTATCAGGCCACTATCGGTATGGCACCTTACGAGGCTCTCTATGGGCAGAGGTGTAGATCTCCAATCTGCTGGTATGAGAGTGGTGAACAGAAAGAACTAGAACTTCAGACAGATCTAGTAGCAGATACCCCATCAGCTATACAGCAGATCCGCCAGAGGATAGAGACAGCTCAGAGCTGCCAGAAAAGCTATGCTGATACACGACGCAGACCCTTAGAGTTTTCAGTTGGGGATTCAGTATTCCTCAGAGTGGCTCCCATGAAGGGAGTAATGCGTTTTGGGAAGAAGGGCAAACTAAGTCCCAGATATGTGGGACCATACCTTATCACTAGAAGAGTTGGCAAGGTAGCATATGAACTAGAGCTACCACAGGAGATGTCAGCCATCCATAATGTATTTCATGTCTCTATGCTGAAGAAGCATATCCCAGATGCCACCCAGGTGATTGAGCCCCAGTCGGTACCAGTCCGCGAAGACCTCAGCTATGACAGTCGGCCTATTCAGATAATAGACCGAGCAGTTAAGAAATTGCAGAAAAAGGAAGTTCCATTAGTAAAAGTCATTTGGCAAAATCACACAGCAGAAGAGGCAACCTGGGAGACAGAAGCTAGTATGAGGCAGAAGTACCCAGAGTTATTCTAAGTTCGAGGATGAACTTTTTATAAGGTATGGGAGATTGTAATGCTTGAAAATTCTCAAATTAATTTTAAAAATATTTTATGATTTTTCTGGAATTTTAGGATATTTTTATGGAATTTTTAGAATAGCAGAAGTAGCAAAAATAAATAGAAACGTAAAATGGTCTAGGCGGGAATTGAACTCGAGACCTATGAGCCCTATGCCTTATAGAGGACTCTAGTAACCAAGTGAATCCAGCAGGGCCGTGCTGAAAGAAGAGGGAATCAATTATATTTATACTTAAGTTGGGCGAATTAACCACTTAATATAAATAGGGAAAATAATTTAGCGAAGAGTTATTTTGGTCGTGACTTTTCTTCACCCTCACCCTACTCACGCCGCCCCTCTCTTCTCCCTCATCTCTCGGCGCCAACCACAAGCAAGCCTAGGGTTCCATCCCTAGGGTCATAAGGGCTCTTTCCGACGATGACTCCGATACGAGGGCGTTCCTCTCCACCAGAAGAGCACATAGACGTAAGAGGATCGTCGAGGGAATCGTCTCCACCGGAAAACAAGCGACTAGAATCGTAAGAAATTTAGCACAGGAGGTAAGAAACCCCTCACCTGCAGTATAAGTAGTTCTCGTATGATTTCATGCTTTAGTTTAGTAGTATATGGATTCTTGGCACATAGGGTGAGCAATAGCGCACACCAAGTGCTCGATAGTATGTGCAGCCCATTTAAAATGCAACTTAGGCATTTAATAGCTTAGTTAAATGCAAGAGAAGCATTTATTTAGTGCAGTCAGTGTTATTACAGCTTATATGGGACTACGGTTCAATGGGTGGGCTCCCACAGTAGCCTCTAGGTTCAGACAACCTAGCTCTAGGTTCAGATAACCTAGAAATAACAAGATAAGAAAAAATTCAACTATATCTAGTATTTTATTTTCAGCAGTAGCACTGTACTGGAATAGATGTCCATTGGGTTGGGCTCCCACAGTCGTCCCTAGGTTTAGATAACCTAGTAAACCCTACTAGATTCGGAATTTGTAACCCCGGGTTTAGTTAGGGATGCGCGCACAGTAAGTACAGTTGTCGGGCCCATCAGCAGCATGATTATGTATTTTAATCTATTACGATTAATAGTTTTAAAAAAACTCACAAATCAGTTGTGTGTACAGTTTAATTTCAGTTCTAGCTTAGTTTAGTGTAGCTAGTTCATGCTTTAGCTTAGCTCTTTCTTATTGATACATGTGATAGTTCTATGATCAGTTTTGACTCTATGTTTTGTGTGATAGTATGTCATGCCATGTTTTAACATGTTCAACATAGATTTCAATAGCATGTTTTAAAAAGCATACATTGCATCGTATGCATGTTTTGTGAGGTAGATGGTTTCTTACTAAGCTCTCAAGCTTACAGATACTTTCTTTTTCTTATACTGCAGATAAAGGTAAAGGAAAGATGGACTAGCGGAGGTTGGAGGACAATGCTACAAAGATGTGTGTGGGCAAGAACTTGGAATAAAGATCCTTGGAGAAACTAGCAACCTTTAGAATTTAGTATTTTCTTACAGTATTACTTTTCTGCATTTCTAGATACTTAAGTGTCCGAATTATGCAAGATATGCTTAGATGGTTAGTGGGCATGCTTAGAGCACTAGTTGTTTGCTATTAGAATGTTTTCCAGTTATTTTAGAACTTATGTATGTGACCTTGGCACGAAACAGTGCTGAAATCAGAGTTTAGCTGCGAAATCAGAAACCCCAATCGATCCACCAATCGATTGGAGGCCCTCAATCGATCAGCTGATCGATTGGGGAGTTTTCTCGCGAATAGTAAGCTCCTGGATCGATCAGCTGATCGATCCGATCACGTTATGTCGGGAACAGAGAGCTCTGGAATCGATCCTTGGATCGATTGACAAGTTTGGATCGATTAGCCGATCGATCCAGAATATTACCCCGCGCACAGTAGCGCACTGAATCAATCAATGGATCGATTAGTCAGGATGGATCGATCAACCGATCGATCCAGAATCTTGTCCATGCACAGTAGCACGCTGAGTCGATCAGTGGATCGATCAGACTACTCCAATCGATCAATCGATCGATTAGGAGGTCTGATATCAGCTGGAAACCCTTAGTTCAGTTCCTTGACCTTGGGGAAATGTAATATATGACATGTATAGCTTAGATTACACTCCTTAGCATATGATTGATAAAAAATATATATATATAGTGACCTGAGTGTAAATATTGAATTTAGTAGCAGTCAGCGAAGATTTCAATTAGTACAGCTTTCGCATCTAGACTTAGTGATGGTCATGGAGTAGCTTAGCACAACATAATGTGACGGTCCGGCCTTACAGCCTAGCCAGTAGAAGGCGGGTTGTTACACCGATCGATCCAGAATATTAACCCGAGCACAGTAGCCATCTGAATCGATCCATGGATCGATTCAACAGCTTGCAATCGATTGAGTTCAATCTGGATCGATTGGGAAGCTGGGTTTCGACCAAGAGACCTTGTAGTTCTGCTCCTTGACCATAGGGGATGCAGGATATGCCATGTACACCTTAGATTGCATCCCTTAGCACATGTAGAATAAAGAAATGGTATTAGTTTAGCAATGTTTTAAATTAATCCAGTTTTCCGCACCTAGACTTAGTGATGGTCATGGAGATAGCTTAGCACAGCATAATGTGACAGTCTGGCCTTACAGCCTAGCCAGTAGAAGGCGGGTCGTTACAGAGTGGTAACAAACAGTAGGTCTTAGTATTCCCACATGTTTCATTTCATTAGAATAGAAGTATTCCTTTGCTATCTAATTTTTCAAGAAAAGGTATGTGTATCATATCTGTACTTAATACTTATACTACAAAATTCTACCAGAAATCTTAGAATATTGTTACAAGTAGATTCATTGGATTGGTTCAAATAAAATACTGGATATAGCTGAATTTTTTCTTATCTTGTTATTTCTAGGTTATCTGAACCTAGAGCTAGGTTGTCTGAACCTAGAGGCGACTGTGGGAGCCCACCCATTGGACCGTAGTCCCATATAAGCTGTAATAACACTGACTGCACTAAATAAATGCTTCTCTTGCATTTAACTAAGCTATTAAATGCCTAAGTTGCATTTTAAATGGGCTGCACATACTATCGAGCACTTGGTGTGCGCTATTGCTCACCCTATGTGCCAAGAATCCATATACTACTAAACTAAAGCATGAAATCATACGAGAACTACTTATACTGCAGGTGAGGGGTTTCTTACCTCCTGTGCTAGATTTCTTACGATTCTAGTCGCTCGTTTTCCGGTGGAGACGATTCCCTCGATGATCCTCTTACGTCTATGCTCTGATACCACTCTGTAACGACCCGCCTTCTACTGGCTAGGCTGTAAGGCCGGACCGTCACATTATGCTGTGCTAAGCTATCTCCATGACCATCACTAAGTCTAGGTGCGAAAAACTGGATTAATTTAAAACTTTGCTAAACTAATACCATTTCTTTATTCTACATGTGCTAAGGGATGCAAGGTGTACATGGCATATCCTGCATCCCCTATGGTCAAGGAGCTGAACTACAAGGTCTCTTGGTCGAAACCCAGCTTCCCAATCGATCCAAATTGAACTCAATCGATTGCAAGCTGTTGAATCGATCCATGGATCGATTCAGATGGCTACTGTGCTCGGGTTAATATTCTGGATCGATCGGCTGATTGATCCAGACTGGCCAATCGATCCATTGATCGATTCCAAAGCTCTCTGTTCGTGGGAGCGATTTCCCCGATCGATCGAACGATCGATCCCCAAACTCTCTGTTCGCGACAGAATGCGACTGGATCGATCGACTGATCGATTCAAGAGCTTACTGTTCGCGACAGAATGCGACTGGATCGATCGGCTGATCGATCCAGAAGCTTACTGTTCGCGGAACCAGGCTCCCAATCGATCCACTGATCGATTGAGGGCCCCCAATCGATCCACTGATCGATTGGGGTTTCTGATTTCGCAACAACCTCTGATTTCAGCACTGTTTCGTGCCAAACTCACATACACAAGTTCTAAAATAACTGGAAACATACTAATAACACATAACTATGATCTTAAACATGATCACTAACAATCTATGCAGATTTTCTATAATTCCATGCACTTAGATAACTAAATAAGCAAGAGTAACATGATAAGAAACACTAAATTCTTAAATGTTCTAGTTCTTCCAAGATCTTTATTCCAGGTTCCACCCACACATATCTTCATCGCATTGCCCTCCAACCTCCGCTAGTCCATCTTTCCTTTACCTTTATCTGCAGTATAAGGAAAAAGTATCTGTAAGCTTTCGCTTAGTAAGAAACCATCTACCTCACAAAACATGCATACGATGCAATTTATGATTTGAAACATGCTATTTGAAATATACACTGAACAGGTGAGAGCATGGCATGGTATCATACAACATGGAAACCAAAAACTGATCATGGAACTATCACATGTATCAATGATGAAAACTAAGCTGAAGCGTGAACTGAGCTAAAACTAAAACTAAGCTGGAACAGAGTTTAAACTGTATACACAACTGATTTGTGAGTTTTGAAAACTATTTATCATAGATAGATTAAAATACATAATCATGCTGCTGTTTGGGCCCGACAACTGTACTTGCTATGCGCGCATCCCTAACTAGACCCGGGTTTGCAAGTCCCGAATTTAGTAGGGTTTACTAGGTTATCTAAACTTAGGGACGACTGTGGGAGCCCAACCCAATAGATATCTAATCCAGTACAGTGCCACTGTTAAAATAAAATACTGGTTATAGCTAAATTCTTCTTATTTGGCTATTTCTAGGTTATCTGAACCTAGAGCTAGGTTGTCTGAACCTAGAGGCGACTGTGGGAGCCCACCCATTGGACCGTAGTCCCATATAAGCTGTAGAGAAACTGCATATGCTAATTAAATGCTTCTATCGCATTTAGCTAACTATTAAAATGCCTAAGTCGCATTTTAATGGTGCTAAACATACTCTTGAGCACTTGGCGTGCGCTGTTGCACACCTTATGCGCCAAAAATCCATAAACTACTAAACTAAAACATGCAATCACACGAAAGCTACTTATACTACAGGTGAGGGGTTTCTTACCTCCTGCGCTAGTTTTCTTACGAATCTAGTCGCTAAATTTCCGGAGAAGACGATCCTTTCAACGATCTTCTCGCGTCTATGCGTTCCTCTCCCTCAAAACCCTTACCCACGCCGCCCCTCTCCCTACTCTTCTCCTCTCGGCGCCAACCACAAGCATGCCTAGGGCTCCATCCCTAGGGTCCCAAGGGCTTCTTATCATGGAACCTGGAATAAAGACCTTGGAAGAACTAGAACATTTAAGAATTTAGTGTTTCTTATCATGTTACTCTTGCTTATTTAGTTATATAAGTGCATGGAATTATAGAAAATCTGCTTAGATTGTTAGTGATCATGTTTAGGATCATAGTTATGTGTTATTAGTATGTTTCTAGTTATTTTAGAACTTGTGTATGTGAGTTTGGCATGAAACAGTGCTGAAATCAGAGGTTGTTGCGAAATCAGAAACCCCAATCGATCAGTGGATCGATTGGGGGCCCTCAATCGATCAGTGGATCGATTGGGAGCCTGGTTCCGTGAACAGTAAGCTTCTGGATCGATCAGCCGATCGATCCAGTCGCATTCTGTCACGAACAGTAAGCTCCTGGATCGATCAGCCGATCGATCCAGTCGCATTCTGTCGTGAACAGAGAGTTTGGGGATCGATCATTCGATCGATCGGGGAAATCGCTCCCACGAACAGAGAGCTCTGGAATCGATCAATGGATCGATTGGCCAGTCTGGATCGATCAGCCGATCGATCCAGAATATTAACCCGAGCACAGTAGCCATCTGAATCGATCCATGGATCGATTCAACAGCTTGCAATCGATTGAGTTCAATCTGGATCGATTGGGAAGCTAGGTTTCGACCAAGAGACCTTGTAGTTCAGCTCCTTGACCATAGGGGATGCAGGATATGCCATGTACACCTTAGATTGCATCCCTTAGCACATGTAGAATAAAGAAATGGTATTAGTTTAGCAAAGTTTTAAATTAATCCAGTTTTCCGCACCTAGACTTAGTGATGGCCATAGAGATAGCTTAGCACAGCATAATGTGACGGTCCGACCTTACAGCCTAGCCAGTAGAAGGTGGGTCGTTAATACTAGCTAGGGAAAAGTTCCTAGCTCCTATAATGTCAAACTCAGTCATATAGCGGATGTCACCTCTGGTGACATCAATGCCCAAAGAGGACATATATGCTGTCAGAATGTGACAGTAGGACATATGAACTCGCCCACTCGTCACATATCCGGCTGAGTAAATGATGGTGGAAAAGATATGCAGGCTAATGTCAATATCTAGCCTATGACACAGAGCATAGAGAAGAAAGGAATGGAACGGGTGCATCATCGCGATGTCGCGAGTACTCAGTGGTAGAATGCAAAAGGCTAAGACCCTATAAATGGCGTAGTCCTGGACTCGAAGGGTAACTGACCTAAACTGGGTCACTGTGGGTACTCGCTCGCCCTCGAAAAAATACGAATAAATCGTATCAAGAGTGATATGCGAGTAGGGATCTCCAAAGGGTAGCTCCTTGGGAGGATAGCACTGAAAGGGACTGGTAGACTCTCGTAATTCCAAAAACTCTCGGATGGAAGTGGGGGACAACGTGATATCAGTTTCAGCTGCCCTAGTAGTATAGGTAAAGTCGTCCAATTTTACTAGGTTGTTATAAAATTCTGCACACAAACTTATGTTTACTGAGCTAGTACATTCAACAAGGTTCTGAAGGTTGTAGTGGTTGATGGCCTCCATAGTTGGAATGCAAGAGCGTAAAAAGAATGCTTTATCTATACATTTGGTCCTAATGGCCATGTAGATGGTTGACTCAAACTTAATCCTAAGCTCATCAGTGGGAAACCTAGGATCAACACTGGGGGTAGAGGGCCCAGCACCAGATTTAGAACGTTTCCTAAATTATATAATAAAATAATACTAATTAAAGAAAATAAACAGGTAATAATAAACTTTAAATAGAAGACAAGAGTTTTACCGAGGAGCCATTGCTAAAATAATTTTAGAACTGACGACCTCGGTTGATTCGCGAGCGCGTATTAACCGTAGAACGAGAGAAAATTTTAATTTTGAATGCTTTCACAATAAAGCTTGGAGAAAGCTTGAACGAAAGCTTGGAGGTGCAAAGGGAGGGGGCGCCCTGCCCCCCTATATATAGGGGAGTCCAGGCGCCCGGACCTGTTCCGCGCGCCCGGGGTCAAGTGGGGCGGGGCGCCCTGATCCCCTCCGGGCGCCCCGGGTCCGTATACCAGGGTTTTTGACTCCAGTTTTTTTTTTAAAAATTAAGTTTAAAAAAAGTTTAAGTTTTAATTTTAAAATAAGTTTTTTAAAAAAAATTTAAGTGAAAATAAATTTTTAATTTAAAAAAAATTTAAGTTTTTAAAAAAAATTTAGGTTTTAAAAAATTTAAGTTTTAATTAAAATAAGTTTTAATTTTAAAATAAAATTTTAAGTTAAAATATTTTTTTTAAAAAAAATTAAGTTTTTAAATAACTTTTTAAGATTAAAAAAAATTTTATGTTTAAAAAATTTAAGTTTTAATTTTAAAATAAGTTTTAAAATAAAATTTAAGTGAAAATAATTTTTTTTAAAAAAATTAAGTTTTAAAATAAATTTTTAAGATTAAAAAAAATTTTAGGTTTAAAAAATTTAAGTTTTAATTTTAAAATAAAATTTTAAGTTAAAATAAATTTTTAAGTTAAAAAAAATTTAAGTTTTAAAATAAATTTTTAAGATTTAAAAAAATTTAAGTTTGTTTTAATTTAATTTAATTTAATTTTTCTTAGTCATCTCACCCGATCTATGTTTTCAATCAGGTAATCCTATAATTTTGTGAGATGAATTAGATTCAATTTTGGAGTTTTACTTGTGTTAGATTCAGGTTTAACTTTGGGTTCAACAAATAGGCGTTCTCTGGATAAACTTCTGGGCTATGGTGAGTCACTCGGACATCATTAAAGTAACAATGCCTTCGAAGTTTTCCAAATAGTCCTATCCACTGGACTTAGTACAAAACCTCTGGTCTAACTGGTTAGGATTCATAAAGGGTAGCTTCGGTCAATTCCACTTAGCCAAATGCACCAGGTCGAAACCATATCTTCCTAGACATGCATAGACTAAGCTTCCCTAACGTACTATCATCCAATATTTCACCAGTACCATTTTTCAAGTTAAACTTGAACCATTTTTAACTAATCCTAATTACCCTGCCGGGTAGGTTGGTTTTGGAGGTGCCAGCTATTCTAAAGCCTCCCCCTAAATTGATTGTCATTTAATTTAACTTTGTTCTCGGTTTATGTCTATTTCTGTTATAATTAAATTTCACTTGATGATAGTTTACATTTTGTTGAGTTTTAATATGTTTAGATTTTAACCCTTTTGGTTCAGGTTTGTATTCTAGTTTATTTGATTTATTTGACTTTATATAATATATTTTATCTTTAGGGATGTAGTATTGATTAAGTCCTACTTGCGTGATTAAACACGCTTTCGGAACCCAAGCTTATTTTGTTGGTTTGTGTTGGGATATTAAAGATTTAAAAGTTTTAGTTGAACTTGATTTGTAACCAAGTCCAGTTTTGTTGTAACTTGCTTTTTGATTGTTTAAAATTAAATCTAAGTTCTTTGACCTCGTTGTGAATTTTTCTAATATTTCTTTTAAATTATTAATTTCTATTTTTAGTGATAGATTCTCCTCCTCAAGTGTTAGATCTTGAGTTGGACTTGAGTTTTTGATTTGTTCCTTGAGGTCTTGATTTTCCTTGAGGAGTGACTTATTTTCATTTTCTATTTTTACTAATTTATTATTTAAGCAGGAAATAATTTTAAAAAATTTTCTTTTTAGATTTCAGTATACCTCTTCGGAACCTTCGGAAACGAGTACGGACTCGTGGCTTGATTCGGGTTCAGACCCGTCTTCCGATTCATCCTCCGATTCTTCTTTGCGGGCCATCAGCGCGAGGTAACTCTGGTTCCTTTGTTCTTCGGCTTCCGATTCATCCGAGGAAGTGTCGTCCCACGTCGCTTTGAGCGCCTTCTTTTTTATCAGCTTCGGTTTGTCGTTCTTCAGTTTCGGACACTCGTTCTTGTAGTGGCCCTTTTTGTTGCATCCGAAGCACGTCACGCTCCTTGATTCGGGGGAGTTGATTTTCTGAAGGTCTTTCTTGCTGAAGCCCCTCTTTCTCCTGGTGAACAATTTCCTTACCAAGTTCACCAGGTGCTATTCATCTTCAGAGTCCTGGTCAGAATCTGCTTCAGGCTTAGGCTTGTTCTTCTTTTATTTGGAGGGACCTTCAAACAAAGCAATTCCTTTCTCGGCCCCGATGTTAGTTTGTCCGTGTAGTTCTAATTCACAAAACAGCTCGTCTAATTTAAGTTTTGATAAATTCTTAGAAATTTTATAGGCATCTACGATAGATGCCCACAAACTATTACGTGGAAATGCGTTTAATGCATACCTTATCAAGTCCCGGTTCTCCATTTGGTGGCCGATGGCGTGGAGCCCATTGAGGATGTCCTTGATCCTTGCGTGAAGTTGACTTGCAGTTTCTCCTTCCTGTATTTTTATATTAAATATTTTATTTAATAATAAGTCTCGTTTTGTTACCTTAGCATCGCTCGTTCCTTCGTGCAGCTCGATCAGTTTGTCCCACAGTTCTTTGGCGTTCTTATGTGGTCCGACCCGATTTAGTTCTATTCTGGTCAATCCACACTGTAGGGTGTTGATTGCCTTGTTTTCTGTTGACGCCTTCTTCTTTAGGTCTGACGTCCAATCTTCTGGATCCAGCAGATTTCCGGAACTGTCTACTGGTATTTTATAGGGTCTGGTGATGCTCATCCACTGGTCGAAGTCTGTTTTGAGATAGACTTCCATTCTCTTCTTCCAATATGGGAAGTCATCCCCGTTGAAGAGGGGAGGATGCACTGTGCTGAATCCTTCAAGCTGTGACATTTTAGTCCTGTACACAAGTAAACAAATTGACAAAAAGTCCCAAGACTCGGTCTTGGATTAGTAGTGCGGGAAGAATTAAAAAATAGTAGAAAGATCTAAATTGGTGTTTCACCAATTTAGATTTAATTGAAAAAAAACTTTCCAAAAGGGCAATGATATTAATCGAAAAAATGAAAGCCGGAAAAAAAACTAAAAAATATTTTACCCCCTTTTCTGATTGGTGGTTGCACCAAATCAGAGCAGTACCTGTTCTGATACCACTTGTTGGATCGTAAGCGTTCGATAGATGGGGGTGAATAAACATTAAAACTTTCGTTCGAAAAGAGTTAAGCACACTACGAAAATAGAGTAAAGACAAAGTAAGAAATCAAGGCAAGGCTAACACAGTTTGGTTTTACTTGGTTCGGAGCCTGTGTCGACTCCTACTCCAAGGCCTGCACTCGTCGAGTGCTTTCGTTAGGCAATCCACTAGCAGTTCGAATATTTGATTAAAGAAAGTTAAGTACAAAAGTGCTAACGAAAATAAAACAAAGCTTATATTGACAAAGGAGGAAATTAAAAGAATAGGAGCGAGTTGTCGGAGCTTCGTTGGCGTCGCAGGAGCACAGAGCAGCAGGGCAAACAGTAGAAGATCTCTTTTTCAATTGTTGTTTTTAAGCTCCCCTCTGACCCTCCTTTTATATGAGGCTCGGGGCACCCCAGATTCCTTCCGGGCGCCCTGGTGAGACGTGGCAGGTCCAACCAACGAGCTCCACGTGGCGACGCACGATCTGGATAAAAATCACCTCCCGGGCGCCCGAATCCCCTTCGGGCATCCGGACCACCTTTCTCCAGAAACCAGCTTTCCTGCAAGACAAGGTTAGTCCGAGGTGAATAAATAGTGTATATCCTGCAAAACAGAGTGTTAGCACAGTTCATAATTTTGACATAAAAAGTATGACTTAGATTCCGTCTTTCCGAGATCGGAATCTAGTCACGATCTCGACTTAGAGATCCGAAATGGATCTAAGCCGGATCGACGCCTAATGTTCCCTTCCCGGGAACGTGTCCTCACAGTCACTCCCTTCCAATGACTTACCTTCACTTACCTGCCAGACGTCCGGTCAGCCCTTCGACCCGTCTGGACTTCTCGCCAAGCGTCCGGTCAGCACGTTGACCCGCTTGGACTTCTCACTAGCTATCCGGTCAGCCCGTCGACCTAGCTGGACTTCTTGCCAGACATCCGGTCAGCCCGTCGACCTGTCTGGACTTCGTCTGCACACTTGGTCAGAGTGTTAGATCACAAGAAACCTAACTTAACCCGATTTGTCATTCATCAAAACCCGAGCTAGACCGTTAGTGCTAACTGCACCAACAATATGAGTCTGAAAGGTTATATAGATGCAGATTAGGTTGGGAACCTTAATGATAAAAAATACACATCTAGTTATGTCTTCTTTCTGAATGGTGGAGCTATCTCATGGAACAGCAAGAAGCAAGCTTATGTAACATTGTCAATAATGGAAGGTGAGTACTTGGCTTATTCAATGGATGTACAAGAAGTCATATATTTAAGAATGTTCCTGAAGCATCTAAAGAATGCTGAGGATAATAAAAGTCCTGTTATAGTTTATTATGATAATTAAGTTGTCATAGTTTTTTCTAAGGGTTTGAATATCATAGCATGTGCAAGAACGTATCTATTAAGTATAATTTTGTAAGGGTCAGATATAGTTGAAAAGAAAAAGATAGCTCTTGAATATATCTCTACACGTGTTATGTTTGCTAATTCTTTTATTAAGTCAATGACTAAAGAGTTATTTCAAAAACATGTGAAGTCTTTGGGACTTCATAGATGTAATATTTATAAAGACAATCGGATATTGAAAATGTTTGATTTTATAATACCATGATTTATTTAGTGTATATGCCATTGTTAAATTTGGATGTCTCAGTAAGCATGTTAGTGGGTTGAGATTGGTTCTCTTACATGGACAATCATCTCTATTTGTAAAGCGTAAATAGAGGTAAAATCATTACTTATGGGGCAACCAATAAAGTTATGAATGGAGATGTACCTATAAGCTAGGGTCACTGTGACAACAGTATTAAGATAAGATTATTTATAAATTGATAATGATCAGAGTAAATATACCCACCATTTACTAAACCTGTTCAAAGCTAGATAAGAATTTATAAGTTGAATTCAGGATTAGGTATTAGGTATGTCTAGATCAAAATATATATAATGTTAAATTTATGAAAAATATGCACTCATTATTAGTAAAATGAATAACATTGTAGCATGTGATTCATACCATATGTGCTATAGCTATAATAAGGGTAGCATGAGAATTGATCCTTGCTTCTCTACTATATAAGATCCTTGAGATTATAAGATAATGTCAATTTTATTCTCAATGACTTTTTAGTTGTCTACTTAAAATTTTAATCAGTATATGTTATTTTAGCATGTATCCTAATGACTATGGTTGCTTTGATTATAGAGAATGACTAAGAAAGTGACTAATAAAAATAAATGGATTCTAGCTAAAAAGGGAAAATTAAAATTGTTATACATCTTTTATGTTTATTCACTGGGTGACTAATTATATTTTTTATTTAGTACTAAAAATATGATTGTAAATAATTGTAATAATTTAAAATATTGAACATGCTCTTGACATGATAATCATTATGAGGGATTAGAGATATTCATATTGATGTAAATAATTTAATTTAGAGTAAATGCAAGATATTGATATCTCCAATTTATCTTGAATAGTGGCTATGTAAGGTGTGACAACTTTCTTAGTATTAATAGCTCAATATGTTTGTTGTCACACAAACCATTTTTTCTTATATATGAATTGGATGTTCTTACTTGGTCTTTGTAGCTTGACTTGGATGAGTGAGAGATGTTAGTTGAAAGCAACAACAAGCAATTACACCTTGCAGTTGATTAGCAACTACAAGATATAGTTGGAAAACTACCCATTTCCACATTATAAAATACGCCCAAGTTAAGAGATGGATGATGAGAAAAAATAGTGAAAAAGAACATCAATCCTTAGGAATTTGGCTCGTGATTTTGTTAGTACTCTGTGGTTATTTTAATGTGGTCAATCAAGTTTAGTTAGATCCTATTGTATTTGATCCTTGTGTCTAAGTGTGCAGGAGTTTAGGAACACAAGAAGTCGAGTGAAAGACGCAGCTAGCTAGAAAGATGACACGGGAAAGGAGTCAACTGGCTCGGTGCATCAAAATGATAAAATGCTGCAGAAGAGTACACCAACGGACAAGAAGGACACACACCATGGTCTGAGGGATGAGAAACCGGGGAGGAAGGTTGCTCGAGGAGAAGGTCGGAGTTGGGTTCAAGTGAGCTCAACTCCGGTTAGTCGAAGAATCATCCACGTGAAGCAATCAACTATTGAGCTAAGTTGTCATGTGGAAGGCGCCTTCCATGGACTGGAAGGCACCTTCAATGCCTCTTAGAAGGCGCCTTCTATGGCTTAGAAGGTACCTTCGATGAACAGTACAAAGGCCGCTTCCAGCCATTGAAGGTGCCTTCAGATAGCTGTTAGCCGCGAATAGAGTTTTATCTACAACGGATAAAATTTATCTGATGGAAGGCACCTTCGACCTCTTTGGAGGTGCCTTCAATCTATGGATATAGTTTTCTAGGGGCTATAAAAAGATCCCTGGACCTAAGAAATAATCAACTTCTATATTAATTTCCTAGCAACTTTCTGAGCATTCAACGAGTGTAAGAGGCTTCTCCGCCTTCAACGAAGAAGATTTTTTTTGTATTTTTATTTGTCTTGGATTAACAACCACCTAGATTATAACCAAATAACTCTTTTACCTCTTTCCTTTAAGTTGTTAATTTATTTTGTAGTTGTTCAATTAACTTGTTATATTTATGTGATTGCTACTAATCTAAGTCAAGAGATCAGGAAAGGTTGTTTTTATCTCTTGTCGGCCCCGCTGCACCAACAAGTGGTATCAGAGCCCAACCACTTCAGAAGGACTAATCACTGACTAAGTACAAAGATGATGACCGGATCAAGCATTTATCTGCCAAAGTTTGAGGGAGACTTTTCGCAATGGAACATCGGATGGAGGTATTTTTTAAAACAGATTTTGAAACTCTCTTAATTATGAAATATGGTTTTGTAGCTCCCAAAGACCCACAAGAAAATGGAAAAGAAGAATACTATGGACCAAGAAGGAGCAAGCAGACTTCATAGCAAATGGACAAGCCAAATTCTATCTGTTGAGCGTGCTACTTCCCTAAGAAGTCAGTAGAATCGTGTAAAATACCGTAACCCAATAATAAGGTTAAATGGACGAAATACCTTAAATTTTTTAGAATTTTTAGAAATTTTCTAAGGATTTTTCAAAGTTCATATGAGATAGTTTTGCGGGGATGAATTAATAGGCATGGGAAAGGTCCGTTTAGAAATACCCAAAAGTAGGAGTTGATTTAGGAAAGTACTTAGGATTTGATTAAACCAAACCTAAGTTTCCTAATTAAATTATTTTACTTTTCTTTTCTCTCCCGAGTCGATCCCTTCCTTCTCCCCTCTCACGCAATGTCAAACTCCTCCCCTCTCTTCGCCCTCACCGAATTCCTTTCCTCATCTCACCACCGCCGAGCTTTTACCCTCTCCTCTTTGTCGATCCTACCCTGTCATTGTCTCCTTGTCGCGGAGGCTCTCACCGCGCCGATCTCCACGAGAGCACCACCGGCAACAATCCTTCTTTTCGCGCGTCTCTGCCCTAGCGCTGACGCCGATCTCCCTTTCCTTCCTGAGCTGTGCACCGTTGACCTCTTCCTCTCCTCCTCGACGCACTCTCTCTACCCTAGCACCGGCAACCAAACCCCCTTCCACCTCTGGCCACTACAAGGGCCAGCCAACTAGTGTCGAGCGCTTGCATCTCTGCCCTAGATCACCGCCCAGCGCCTGAGGTATATCTTGTGCCCTAGCCCTAGTCCTTCTTCAGTTGAGCTCTCTTCGCCAGCGCTAAGCTAGGGTTTTCGGTGGCCAGATTTGAGATGGGAGGTTGCTGCTATGGCTTGAGCCTTCGGTGTCACTTTTCATTGGTCCTGGCTGTCAGGATTTGGTATTTGTCGAGAGCCAGCAACTGACACTTTTGAGGAAAGACTGTTGAATTAAGTATGAGTTTGATTACATGGTTAAATAATAGGTCAATTTTGGGTAAGTTAGGTTGATTTATGTGATCAAGCTAACTCTATATTGATCAACCCATGTGGTTAAAGGAGTTAAACGTTTATTCATGGATTAATCTAGGATTTGAGTTAGATCCAATTTTTTTTACGAGCTAACCGAGATTAAATGATGAATTAGGATTTCTTGGTTTAATAGGTTTGGGGATTTTGTTTGGTTATTTGCTGTATATGTAATTAGCTAAATACGTTATGTGATCGCAGGAAGTTGATTCGAGACGGGTGTCTCGACGTAGGATTTCTGGTCACAATCTTCTATTGAGGTGGATACTTCTAACTTATCTCTTGATATAGTCATGTTAGATATGCATAATAGTTTATTTCTAGTGGTAATGGTTATGTTTGCATCTGCTTTGATATGCCACTATCTGGTTCTTGTTGTCTGCCTATATTCCTATCTGTTATGCATTTCTACTTATATTTTCTTTGATTGCCTCCATGTGTATCCCTGTTCATAGAAATAGTAACTTACATTGCCTACTGTGTTGTTTGTCATATCTGATTTGTGTACTTAAGTTTTTGATACCTAGACCATCGTATGATTTATTTCTTTTTGGTGCATTTTATATTGAGGTGTATACTGTCAATATCTACACGTTAGTGTCATGCACCATCTTGCATGATTGCATGCTGTGCGATTGTCAGCTCCATTATTGTTGAGCGCATTGCCAACTACATGATCTGCACATACAACCACTCATGGGTTAGTGTACATCAGGCAGGGTGTGTGCAGTTTGCTCTGTCAAGGCTCCGCTAATCCACTCCTGGGTAGCGATGACTACAACTTGTAGCCGGCAGGGATCCCTCCCCTTGACTATGATACAGGGAGATGAGAGCATTGAGCTCCCCCACTCTGTCTGGGTAGGAGGATAGGTGTACTCCAATAGCATCCTGTCCACTCGGTCACTCAGGAGCAGTGATGGCAGAGTGCACAGTTGGCATAGCCCTACCCACTCGATCTCACCATTGCACGTGAGATGGCTGACTGTGTTAGGGGTGACACATGTCATTTTTGCATCATATGCATAGATTGCATTTATTGTTTGTGATTGCTGCATTTTGGATGTTGCATTTGCTTAGGTTGCATATGTTTGACATGCATACATGTGACATTTTGTATCTAGCCTGACGACCCTTATATTCAGATAGGAGATCCTGGTGAGTACAGTTTTCTTCAGCCTTTTCAGTTTGCATTTCCTTTTATTGTTCAGAAAATTGTACCGCATAATTATTACTGTTAGTTATATCTTATTATGCATGTCTATCTGGTATCCGTTAAGTTCTTGAACTCACCCCGTTGACTATTCTTATTTCAGGTTGAAGTCGTCAGGAGATTCCAGTTGCTAGCCCCCTTGCCGCAAGAACTTTCGATTTGGTCTTTTGGTTCCTAGTTATTTGCTTAGAACCATGTTTCAGACTATATTGATTTTTCACTTTGAATTTTATGTGGTTTGTCTTTAAGTATTGTACTGGTTGGGTTTTTACTTGCTTGGTGGATTTGTATTTGTTATGCTTTGCTACGCGCCTGTCAATCGACAGAAGAGGCAAGTTTAGATGTTGTTTTTGCTTTCTTTTGTATTGTGGTGACAGACGAAGGCTATTTTGATATAAACTGCGTGGTTTGTTTAGTATTTTTATTGTTATTATTCCGTCCTTGTTGCCCGAGGTTAGTGTGGCTCGGAGGGCTTGTAGCAATGTCTCAGATTGTCATCGATACAGGGGAGATGCTGTCGAAATTTCTTCTGGCAGAGACTACCTGAGGCGTGACAAATCGGCTCCTACAAACCAGCAAAAGAATTTTGGGAGAAGTTCCTGGAGCTACACGAAGAAATGTCCGAAGCAAAGCTCACGAGATGGACCTACTCCGGAACCAAATCAGTAACCTCCAGATGGAAGAAGATGAATCAGTTGCACATCTACACGAAAGAATCAAGGAGCTAATCACCGGATTAACAAACCTCAGAGAAACGGTAACTAATCGAGATGCATAAAGGTATGATTTAAATGCATTCCAAAGAACACCAGAATGGATATCTATAGTAGACTCATACTATACCTCCAAAGATCTCCAGGTAAGTACATTGGAAAATCATTTTCACACTTTCGAATTACTCAAGTATCTGTGTACAAGACAAAGAAAGGGACCAAGTCAGGACCTAGCACTGCAAGCCTAGAAGGGTGGACTAGACTCAGACTCTGAAGCATCCATTGACGTAGATGAAGCAACATTATTGGTAAGGAAATTTAATAGATTTATTAGATCTAACAAATTCAAGTCATAGATGAAAAAGGACTTAAGAAGCAAAAGTAAGATTCGATGCTACAACTACCAAGAAGAATGTCACATCAAGGACAACTACCCTAAACTGAAGAAAGACAAGGACAAAAATCTTCATCCTTCGAGTCAGAGATCGAGACCTACGCAGGACTAGCCTTACTGGCTGACCACCAAGGAGAAGATGAAAACAACTCATAGATGAGCATCGATGAAGGGGGAGGACCATCAGAAGAAAGCTTCTTTTAATTCGAAGCATGCAATGTTAGTTTTATTTATTTCCTGATTAGTTTATTGAGCATGATTAGACTTATCTTCCAGCATGCAGTTTTATCCTTGTATATCATGAGTATGCAGATTTTAGTGCTTGCTAATGAATATGCATGAGTAGATTTATTTCATAGTTTCAGTACTTTTAACATGAGCAGCTATATATGTTTTCTTTTTAAAGCATACAGTTTCTAGTTTCTTCCTGTATACATGCATATTCGAGTTTTTGTGAGTTAGATAGCGCTTACTAAGCAATTTTGCTTATAGATTGCATTTCCTCTTACTGCAGATAAAGGAAATGAAAGGATATATGAAAGGAAGGCGACAAGGTGGCGTGGATGGTGTGTGATGCCAGGACTATGGAAGTCTTGGGGCTAGAAAAGAGTTCTTTTAGTTTTCTTTCTTTATTACTAAGTTTCTTTGTTTTAGTGATTAAGAAACATTTGAAGTTGTACTTTAAGATCCATGTCATTTGAGATTATTTTTGTTTTAGATTGCATGCTAAAATGAACTCAGTTTAGTAGGTATGTATTTTTGGTGTTTGACCCTTATTTAATTGTGTGGGTGTTTGATATATGTTCCAGCCGCCTGTGACTGATGTATATATATATATATATATATATATATATATATATATATATATATATATATATCTCAGTTTATGGTCATCGGTACAGGGGAGATGCTGTTGAAATTTTTCGATAGAGACTCCTCGTGGTTTCGATCATACCGGTTAAGTAGAGTTAGTAATTAAGTAACGGTCACCCTTAGAGAGTAGTATAGTAAGAAGGGTGGTCGTTACAGTTGGTATCAGAGCAGTCTCCATTCTCCAACATCACACATCAGCACCATCTTTGTCGTCTTCAAGTAAGAAAGTATTTAAGTTTTCTTTTATGCTTTTCCTTTAGTGCTTGCAGTATAGAGAAATGTTTAGAAGTACCTGCTCGTATGTGTTTAAAGTCAAGAATCATGCTTAAGTAAGATATATCTAGAAAGTATAGTGATGATTTCAAGTTTTCCCTCTGCATGACGAGATGTCAAGAAGAGGGCGTCCCCGTACCACTCGTACTGAGAACCGAGCTCAGGAGAAAGAGGAGCCCAGAACAACTGAGACCAATCTTTTTGAAGTTGTTGCTCAACTCCAGAGACAAGTAGCAGAGCAGCAATAAGTGATTGTCAATCTGATGGCTAATCAGCAGTCAGTTCCTACCACTCCCCTAACTGAAAACGTGGAGACTCCAGTGGTGACTGAGGTCCCACCAGCCGCCCTAGAAGTCGCCACGGCACCTAGAAGACAAGAAGCATACCTGATACAGTGGCTGAAGCTGAAGCCAGAGAGTTTCTTAGGCACGACTGAGCCCTGGGATGCTCAGGCTTGGTTCAAGACACTGGAGAGCACCATGGAGCTTCTTGACTGGCCAAAAGTCGAGAAGGTCAAGTGCGCCTCTTTCTGCCTATCAGGAAATACTCGTATGTGGTGGGAGAGAGAGTTAAGAGCAAGAGAGTAGTCAATCAAATGAGCTGAACTGACTCCGAGACAGAGTTTCACGAAGAATTCTTCCACCAACGGATCACCAATAAACATTATGAAGAGTTTATAGAATTCAGAAGGTGAACCATCCTTTGAGTTCACGGGAGTGCCGAAGAGGAAGACCTAGAAATTCCTCTCCTCCCTAACAGCTCACCAGATGTTAGCTAAAGGATGTACTGGTTTTCTTGCGTACATTGTGAATGCAGAAGAACAAGAAAGACCCAAGCAGGAAGATGTTCGGGTAGTCTGTGAGTATCCAGAGATATTCCCAGAAGAACTACCTGGACTACCTCCTAACAGAGAAGTGGAGTTTGAAATTGAATTGGTCTCTGGCACCAGCCCAAATTTCAAAAGCTCCGTACCGAATTTCTCCAGCAAAGCTAAAAGAGTTACAAGAACAACTTCAGGAGTTGCTTGACAAGGGTTTCATCCGCCCTAGTCATTCACCCCGGGGAGCTCCAGGGTTGTTCGTTAAGGAGAAAGACAGATCTATGCAGATGTGCATGGATTTTAGAACGCTGAACAGAGAAACAGTTAAGGACAAGTACCCTCTTCCCAGAATAGATGATCTATTTGATCAGCTAAAGAGGGCAATAGTGTTCTCTAAAATAGACCTGCGCTCTGGGTACCATTAGCTAAAAGTGAAAGAAAGTGATATACCTAGAACAGTTTCCAGGACCAGATATGGACACTACAAATTTGTAGTCATGCCATTTGGTGTGACTAATGCACCTGCAGTCTTCATGGACTTAATGAACAGAGTGTTCAGAGAAAACCTCGACAAATTTGTCATCGTGTTCATCGACGACATTCTGATCTATTCAAGAACCCCAGAGGAGCATGACATGCACTTGAGGATAGTGTAGGATCGAAAAGAATTTAGATATCTCCACAATTGCATGATATTGTCCACTTTGGGCCTAAGCCCTCATGGTTTTGCTCTTGGGCTCTCCCCAAAAGGCTTCATGCCAATGGAGATATCTTTTCTCTTATAAACCCATGATCTTTCCCATGTGTTTCCAATATGGGACTATGTTTGCAATCTTGCAACCCCAACAATCCCCCCCCCCCCTCAAACAAAGTACCATAGGCTTCCCACGTCCGATCCTCGACCCACCAGGTCTTCCTGCCCCTCGGTCCACCCGACCTACTAGGACTTCCTTGCCTAGTCGCAACTAGGACTTCTTGCCTAGTGTCTGGTCCTCTTGATCTGAACATAGGAGCCCCCACTTTCTTTGTTCGAGGTCAATATTGTACCCACAAGGCTCAATCATACCATAGCTCTTGTGGACAGTCGGCGGTTAAACCTTCTGGCAGTCCGGGCTCTGATACCAATTGTAGGATCGAAAAGAATTTAGATATCTCCACAATTGCATGATATTGTCCACTTTGGGCCTAAGCCCTCATGGTTTTGCTCTTGGGCTCTCCCCAAAAGGTCTCATGCCAATGGAGATATCTTTTCTCTTATAAACCCATGATCTTTTCCATGTGTTTCCAATATGGGACTATGTTTGCAACCTTGTAACCCCAACAATAGGTTCATATGAAGCACCAAAGATTGGATTCGGATTAATTCAAATTAGACTTATTGAGTTAGACTCAATTAGATTCAATTGTTGAATGAGTCTAATTTAAATTTGATTCATTGAGTCAATTTATATTAATGAATTGAGATTTATTAGATTAAAATTGACTTGAACCAAAGGTTGGTTTTAACTCAACAAGGAAGAGAATTGGTCAATTTTGACTTGACCAAATGGAATTTGAAACATCAAGTTTGACTTGATGTATTGCCACATCATGAAGGTTGACTCATCCTACATGGCATGACTAACCTTGCCACATCATCTCCACCTCATCATGGTGTGCCACCTCATGGAGGTTACACATCCATTCCATTTAATGTGGCCGGCCACATTAAATGAAGGGGTTACAAGAAGTGGCCGGCCACACTAATGTTAGAGGAATTTTTGTTTTGTGGCATTCAAGTGTGGTTATGGTTGCATCTTCTTCCTTGGGTTTTTTCTCCTTTTTGGCTGTGGTTGCCGTGGGTTTCAAGCAAGGGAGAAGAAAGGTGAGTGAGTCTAATCCAAGAAGAAAGGTTAGTGAAAGTCACATGGAGTTTTTAGAGGAGTGTGTTCTCTTCTTTTTCCTTTCTTCATCTTCCAATCATATCCAAGAGCATCAAGAAGTGCTAGCACACTTGTGGTGTTCTCTTCTCCATCCTTGAGTGTTAGAGAACACTTCTTGTTTGTGTGGATACTTCTAGAGGTGTGTACATTTGAACACACTCGAGATCCGGCGTACCTTGGACGAGCGGGATTTGCAAAGGGCACGCAACAAGGGTAACTTTCTAAACATGTAGATCTAAGTGTAGATCTAGTTAGTAAACTCGTACATGTAAATTTTTGTTCTATACTCTTCGCACGGATCCGGTGGCATGGGGGTTTCGGGGTTTCCGCGACGCGAAAAAGCGGTTTTCGCGGCCCGAAAAACCCAACAGTGGTATCAGAGCCACGTGCGAAGACATGTACGATTTTATTTTGTATTTTTATGAAAAATATAGCTTCTGTGAATTTCTGTAATTTCATGATTTTTATAGTTTTAAAGGGTATTTTTCTCGTAGAAGCGAAGCACAAGTGTTTAGACACTTGTAGACTTCGACTACCGAGAAGATTTTTCCGTAACGGCAATGTTTCGACCCAAAACTTTTTGGGACAGCGGGCTAAGGTGCTGTAGGATCGCTTAGGAGCAACTCGCGATGGTTAGATCGCGGGTAGGGGTACTGCCCCTAACCCCGCAAGGGGATTTGCTCCGCGATTGCGCCCGAAATCGCTAATCGGGACCGCCGGGAAAAATTTACACATAAAATTTTAAAAATTATGAAAAATTATGAAAATATATAATTTAGAATTATATATTATTTTTTTGATAGTCATGGCCCAAAAAGACCCAATATGATTGGATTTGTGTTGTAATTTATAATACGACCTGCGTGTCGCCATGTGTTTGTGTGTGCTGTATTTGATACGCGACCTGCGCGTCGTGCCTCCCTATTTATATTCTAGTTGTAAATTAGATTTAGAATTGAATGTAACTCGAGTTTCAAAATTGTAATGAAAATTTTGAAGCGGTGGAAGGTCCACTCAAGACGGAGTTACAAGGAAGGCGCAAGCAACACAAGGTGGTCAAAAGGAAGGCGCTTGAGAAGTTGTTGACCTTAGGTTGACCATCCGATCTTCTCATTGGCTTGAGAAGATCGTGGTAGGGCCATGACATAATCACAAAATTAATTTAATTAATTGCTTTTATGTGTATGTGATGCACGCTAGTAAAATAGTAATTAATTAGTGTCTAACGATTAGATTAGATCTAAATCGTGCACATGATGCACCCCACGATTAGATTAAATCTAAATCAAGTATATGATACGCATCATTGATTAGATTAGATCTAAATCATGTCGACTCTAATGTCTACCGTGCCGTGATACCTATCACTACCTCGATCGCATGTGTTGTTGAATCTGCCAAAGCAGAGCAACACATATTATCTTGGTAGGGTACGGAGGGACAATCTTGGTCCCACTTATCAATGCATGGGCGAGTACAAACTCAATTAGATTGAGTATTCCTAGTTTACTCGGTTGGATCGAGTACAACTATAGGCATTCTTCCAATGGTTGGAAAGATAGGACATAAATCACATTTATATTAATTCTTGGGCGTATTAGCCAAAGCTAACTCAAGTTTTAATATAACTGCCGATAATGATCCTATAAACAAGAGTTGCATAGAGATGTAATTGGTAATCGTTACCTACCGATCATACTAAATCTTGGGCGTATTAGCCAAAGCTAACTCAAGGGTTAGTATGATGTGGATCTTGTCCCACATGAATTATAGAATTCAGTGGGAGCATCATTTAGTTAAAGGCCTAATTAAATGATTAAGAATATGATATTTATTTCTGCATTTATTTCTATTGTAGATTACCATGACGTCAAATACGAACAATTTCTCCCTGTGTTCTGTCCTTAAGAAGGACAAGCTCAACGGAACAAATTTCCTGGACTGGTATAGGAACTTGAGAATAGTTCTCACTCAAGAATGTAAACTGTACGTTCTGGAGCAGCCCATTCCGGAGGCTCCTCCTGCCACTGCCACGCGAGCAGACCGAGATGCTTACAAGAAGCATCAAGATGATGCATTAGATGTGACCTGTCTTATGCTCGCGACCATGAACTCTATGTTGGTTGCTACTCGGAAAACCTAATGGTTCCACTGTACAAAAACTTTATACAAAGGTCTGAACCTTTCCTAGCTACCATGTGTTCTTTTAAATTAAACTTGGATCGCCTGCGGAACTTAACACGTTTGATCCAAAGTTTAATTTACTTGTTCTTTTAGGTTTAGACTTGGATCTCCTGCGGAACTTAACACGTTCGATCCAAATCACCTAGGTTATTAATTCCATTAAATATTAATTTCCAGAATTGGCTTCCAGGACTGCATGGTGAGGCACATGGCCTTCTTGGATATGGGAACAACCACCACCGCCTAAGCAAAGCCTTTTAAGGAAAGATAATATTTAATTTCCTTAAATAACTTTAGGTCAACCAAAAAGAACAATCAAATCACAAGGAAAAGAAAAACAAAAGAACACAACATCGAAAACAAATTCGAAATACTAGAATCGCATGCCTCTTGTATTTGGTATTTTTACAAAAAAACAAAACTAGTATGATGCGGAAACAATTACTAGTTTTACCTTTCTTTGAAGACAATGACCTCTTGATCTTCTAACGTATTCCTCTTCTAATCTCGGACATTGTGTGGGCAATGATCTTCCAAGACGAGAACCACCTAGCACCTTCTTCTTCTTCCTTCAAGTTTCGGCCAAGCAAAAACTTCCAAAGGATGAAGAACTTTTTCCACCAACCAAGCTCCAAGGGATGCAAGCTTTCTCTCCTTCTTCTTCAAGCTAGAATCCGGCCACCAATTAAAACTCCAAGAGCATGAAGAGGTTTGGCCACAAGATGGAGAAGAAAGAAAGAGGAGGGGCCGGCCACACCCAAGGAGAAAAAGAGAGGAGAAAATAATAGAGTCGTTAACCATGAAGACACCTCTACCCCCTCTTTTATAATCCTTGGTCTTGGAAAATAAGGAAATTTAAATAAAAACTTCCTTAATTCTTTTGCCATGAAAAGGAAAAATTTTAATTAATTAAAATCAAAATTCTTTTCTCAATTTCAATGGTCGGCCACATTAATATCTCCAAGCAAATAAAATTTTAAACACAAATTAAAACTTCCTTATTTGCTTCCGGAAATTTATAAAAATTTATCCAATAATTTTTATCCCTTCATGATTGGTTAATAAAAAGGAAATTTTATAAATTAAAAACTTTCTTTTAAACATGTGGATAATTTCTAAAAAGGAAAGTTATCTCTAAAAATTAAAATCTCCTTTCAATCTACAAATAAGGAAAGATATCAAATCTTTTCTTAATCTTTTGTAGAAACTAATAAAAGAGAATTATTAATTTTTTAAACTTTCTTTTAAATCATGAACATGGTTAAAAGGAAAGTTTTTACCAAAATTAAAATCAACCTTTTAATCTACAAATAAGGAAAGAGATTTAGCTCTTCTCTTAATCTTTTGTAGAATCTTATAAAAGGAAAGATTTAAATTTTTAAACTCTCTTTTAAATCATGTTATCCACATAAGAAAAATTTTTAAAATTAAATTCCTTTTTATTTTAATAGGGCCAACCACCTAAGCTTGAGTTCAAGCTAGGGCCGGCCACATGAATTCACCCATGGACCAAACCATGGCAAGCCCTAGCTTGGTCTCCAAGCTAGCTTAGCCGGCCCCTATAGGATGGGTAAGAAGGTGGGTATAGGTGGTTATAGTACTCTATAATTAAGAGGCTACGATAGGGACCGAGAGGAGGAATTGGTTTTGGTCTCCCGTTAAAATAAGCATCCCGTGTTCGCCCTGAACACACAACTTAATTTTATCAATAATAATTCATTCCACTAGAGAACTATTATTGAAATACCACACCAATCCCAAATTACATTTTGGGCTCCTTCTTATTATGAGTGTGTTAGTCTCCCTGTGTTTAAGATGTCGAATGTCCACTAATTAAGTGAGTTACTTACAACTCATTTAATTAATATCTTAGTCCAAGAGTAGTACCACTCAACCTTATCGTCATGTCGGACTAAGTCCATCTGCAGGGTTTAACATGACAATCCTTATGAGCTTCTCTTGGGGATATTCTCAACCTAGATTACTAGGACACAGTTTCCTTCTATAATCAACAACACACACTATAAGTGATATCATTTCCCAACTTATCGGTCTTATTGATTTATCGAACTAAATCTCACCCATTGATAAATTAAAGAAATAAATATCAAATATATGTGCTTGTTATTATATTAGGATTAAGAGCACACACTTCCATAATAACTGAGGTCTTTGTTTCTTTATAAAGTTAGTATAAAAGAAACGACCTCTAATGGTCCTACTCAATACACTCTAAGTGTACTAGTGTAATTATATAGTTAAGATAAACTAATACCTAATTACACTGCGACCTTCCAATGGTTTGTTCCTTTCCATCTTGGTCGTGAGCTATTATTTATAATTTATAAGGTACTGATAATATGATCCTCTGTGTGTAACACCACACACCATGTTATCTACAATATAAATTAATTGAACAACTACATTTATCATAAATGTAGACATTTGACCAATGTGATTCTTATTTCTAGATAAATGTTTATACCAAAAGCTAGGCTTTTAGTATACATCCTAACAATCTCCCACTTATACTAAAAGACTAAGCTGCCATATCTGCTGCCATACATCTAAATCCCAACCCTTCAACATGCCCATCAAAACCTCTTGCCTTAAGGGTCTTAGTGAAAAGATCTATAGGTCATCATCTGATGCAATCTAGGCAGCAACAACTTCTCCTCATTTATATGATTTCACGTATTGGGTGGTACTTGCGCTCTATTGTGTTTACTTGCCTTATAGACTCATGGTTTCTTCGAGTTTGCTACTGCACCACTATTATTACAATAAATTGTAATAATCTTTGGACAAACCAGAAATCATATCTAAGTCTATCTTGAGGTTATTGAGTCATTCAGCTTTTATGGCTACCTCAGAGGCTTGCCATATACTCAGCTTCTATGGTGGAGTCCAGAAAAACACCTACGCTTATCACTCTTCCATAGTTATGACTTTACCTCCTAAAGTAAACACAAAACCCCGAGGTTAACTTAATATTGTCCCTATCCGATTGGAAGTCAAAATCCGTGCAACCCACAGGGACCAAATTAACTGCCTTGTAAGCTAGCATATAATCTCTAGTGCCTCTAAGGTACTTCAATATATGCTTTACTGCAGTCAAATGTCCTTGTCCAGGGTTACTTTGATATCTACTAACTATGTGTTAGGATGTATAATAAAAGCCTAGCTTTTGGTATAAACATTTATCTAGAAATAAGAATCACATTGGTCAAATGTCTACATTTACGATAAATGTAGTTGCTCAATTAATTTATATTGTAGATAACATGGTGTGTGGTGTCACACACAGAAGATCATGTTATCGGTTCCTTATAAATTATAAACAGTTGCTCACGACCAAGATGGAAAGGAACAAACCATTGGAAGGTCGTAGTATAATTAGGTGTTAGTTTATCTTAACTATATAATTATACTAGTACACTTAGAGTGTATTGAGTAGGACCATTTGAGGTCGTTCCTTTTATACTGACTTTATGAAGGAACAAAGACCTCAGTTATTATGGAAGTGTGTGCTCTTAATCCTAATATAATAACAAGCACATATATTTGATATTTATTTCTTTAATTTATCAATGGGTGAGAGTTCGATAAATCAATAAGCCCGATAAGTTGGAAATGATATCACTTATAGTGTGTGTTATTGATTATAGAAGAATGTCCTAGTGATCTAGGTTGAGAATGTACCCAAGAGTAGCTCATAAGGATTGTCATGTTAAACCTCGTTGAATGGTACTACTCTTGAGCTAGATATTAATTAAGTGAGTTGTTAATAACACTTAATTAGTGGACAGTTATCATAAACAGGAGACTAACACCTCATAATAAGGGAGCTGTAATTTGGGATGTGTAGTTCAATAATAGTTCTCTAGTGGAATGATTATTGATAAAAATTAGATTGTGTCGGGCTAACCAGGATGCTTAATTATCGGAGACCAAACCAATTCCTCCTCTCGTCCCTATCGTAGCCTCTTAATTATAGAGCACTATACCCACCCCACCTTCTTACCCATCCGATAGGGGGCGGGGAAAATTGGGCCGCCAAAGTTTGGTTCATGGGTGCTTCAAGTGGCCCTAGCTTGGGTTCAAGCTTGGTGTGGTCGGCCCAAATTAAAATAAAAGGATTTTATTTTTAAAAATTTTCTTATGTGGATAACATGATTTAAAGAGAGTTTAAAATTTAAATCTTTCCTTTATAAGATTCTACAAAAGATTAAGAGAAGAGCTAAATCTCTTTCCTTATTTGTAGATTAAAGGTTGATTTTAATTTTGGTTCCTTTTTTAACCATGTTCATGATTTAAAGAAAGTTTAAAATTAATAATTCTCTTTTATTAGTTTCTACAAAAGATTAAGAAAAGATTTGATATCTTTCCTTATTTGTAGATTGAAAGGAGATTTTAATTTTTAGAGATAACTTTCTGGAAATTATCCACATGTTTAAAGAAAGATTTAATTTATAAAATTTCCTTTTTATTAACCAATCATGAAGGGAAAATTATTGGAGAAATTTTTTTATAAATTTTCGGAAGCAAATAAGGAAGTTTTAATTTGTGTTTAAAATTTTATTTGCTTGGAGATTTTATTAGTGGCCGGCCATTGTAAATTGAATAGAGAAAATTATTTTAATTAAATAAATTTTCCTTTTCAATGGAAAAAGAATTAAGGAAGTTTTTATTAAATTTTCCTTATTTGCCAAGACCAAGGATAATAAAAGAGGGGGTAGAGGAGGCTTCATTGAGAACATCTCTATTTCTATTTTTCCTCTCTTTTCTCCTTGGGTGTGGCCGACCCCTTCTTTCCTCTCCTCTCCTTTGTGTGGCCGAAACCTTCTCATGGTGGAGATAGCTTTGGTGGCCGGATCTAAGAAGGAGAGAAAAGAAGCCTCTTTTCTAGTATCCCTTGGAGTATTGGTGGTGGTTGAATCTCTTCATCCTTGGAGGTGCTCTTGTTGTGGCCAAACTTTGCAAGGAAGAGAAGAAGGTGCTTTGGTGGTTTCTCATCTCGGAAGATCATTGCCCACACAACGTCTGAGGTTAGAAGAGGAATATGGTAGAAGACCTAGAGGTTTTTGCTTGCAAAAGAAAAGGTATACTAGTATTTAATTTCCGCATCATACTAGTTTTATTTCTTTGTAAAAATACAAAATACAAGAGGCATGCGATTCTAGTATTTCAAATTTGTTTTCGATGTTGTGTTCTTTTGTTTTTCTTTTCCTTGTGATTTGATTGTTCTTTTCGGTTGACCTAGAGTTATTTAAGGAAATTAAATTTTAGCTTTCCTTAAAAGGCTTTGTCTAGTCGGTGGTGGTTGTTCCCATATCCAAGAAGGCCATGTGTCTCGCCACGTCAGTACTGGAAGCCAATTCTGGAAATAGATATTTAATTGTTTTCGTAACCTAGGTGATTTGGATCAAACGTGTTAAGTTCCACAGGAGATCCAAGTCTAAACCTAAAAGAACAAATAAGTTAAACTTAGGATCAAACGTGTAAAGTTCCGCAGGCGATCCAAGTTTAATTTAAAAGAACACATGGTAGCTAGGAAAGGTTCAGACCTTTGTACAAAATTTTTGTACAGTGGAACCATTACGTTTTTTGAGTAGCAACCAACAATTGGTATAAGAGCTAGGGTTTTGCCTCTGTGTATTTGGTATTAGTTTAATTATGCACATGTCATACATAATTTAGGCAGGTTAATAGTAGGATGTGCTAACTTTGTGGATGCAGGATCCAACTATTATGGCTTATAGTTATTATGTGTGTGATTGGACCCTTGGACATGTCAAGGGCATTTTATTCTGTGTGCATGATTGTATTATAAAATACAGCAGGAGCTGTATTTAGTTTTATTAGGATTTTATTTTTTGATCTAGTTACATGTACATTCCTTTTATGGAATATAGGATCGATGGATGTAAATTTTATTTTATGTTCGATCTAGTTTACATGTACATTCCTTCGAGGAATATAGGATCGAAAAATGTAAAATTCTATTTATGTCGCGGATTGAATCTTGCAAGGCGTGGAACCTTTTGAGGACCAGAGGCGCAGTGGAACAAGGACCAAGATGGATGCGACAACTAGACCCGGTGGCGGTGGCCAAAGATGGCAGCAGCTAGGGTTGGCGACACACGGAGGACAGCAATAGATAAAAGCCATAATAGTTGAAAATTAATTTTCTATTTATTACTTTTTATGCTGTGTTGTGTGTGCTTGTTAGTATGCATGCTAAGTAGGCTAGCATAGTCAAAATTCCTCACTTTAAATAACTAAGTGGGAGAGGGATTTATTTTTAAATAAATTCCACGGTCTCCATTACTGGTTTATAAGTGATGCAACAAGCTTGCGCGTTGGCTCTGAGTGCATTCCTCCATATCGAATGAGCTTGTTTGCAGATCACTAGCTTAAACTTCTATTTTGATGACTATAGGAAGTTAATTAAGAGCGTGTGATCTTCCCCATCGGAAGGGGCACAATCTTATTAATGGACTTAGTGTCAAGTAATGGTATACACTTAGGCACGTCTAATAGTATCCTCCCCATCGGGGTCACTGCTATTGTTTGTGTGACCGAAGAAAATCAACTATTAATTTGTCAAATAAATAAGTTGACAAGATAATAAAATTAAAAACTCCTCTTTCAAATGTTTGATTTTGTATACGTCCACACTATCGTGGCATACAAAATTCATGGTGTTTGAGGTAATTTTATAAAGATTTATTGACAAGATAATTAATGGGTAAAATCCTCCTCTTACAAATGTTTAAATTTTGTATATGTCCACACTATCGTGGCATGCAAAATTCACGGTGTTTGAGGTGTTGGTGAATTTAAATAATATCGTTTGAGGAATCAATGTTATTTTAAATTCAAAAGGTTTTGACCAAATATTTGATCAAAGACAGATCAACTATTAATTTTATTCTTCATAAAGTAAAGTTGACGAGATAATAAAATTAATGGATAAAACTTTTTTTTGATTTTGTATACGTCCACACTATCGTGGCATACAAAATTCATAGGGATTTTAAAAGAATTGATCTTGACCAAATATTTTTGTGATTCTTAGGATTTAAAATATTTGTCAATCCCCTAGTTGTTATGCTATAGAAAAGACTTAGTAGTCCCAATTGTAATGATTGAAAATAGGACTTGGACATTAAGGTAGACTGTCTTCTTAGAACTAAGAACAATTTAGGTGTATTTAATTCATTAGTTGAAACATGTCTAGTGGTGTTATCTACCAGAACCTGGAGTGTAGATACAGATGCCATATTGCAGGGTTCCAGGAAACCCGACAACTAAATGAAAATAAAAACACCGTCCACATGGGCATTACTGCAAAAATAGCAGCTGTTGCAGTGGGAGAGGTTTATTCTCTAATAGGAATAAAATATGGATTATTAGAAATTGTCTTTACATACTAAGTTTAAAAAGGACCTGATTTCAGTTTCTAAACTATTATAGAATAGATATTGTGTCTATTTTGATAACAAAGTTGTTATCAAGAAAAATAGGGAAGTTATCTATTCTGGTATGTTGGTTGACAATTTATAATCCAATAACTCCCACGATACAACAAATGGAAATTAGTAACACATCTTCTAACTTTAAGAGAAAGCAACCTTCGGAAATGAACCAATTATATCTTTGGCATCTAAAGCTAGGTTATATTAACTTAAGTATGATTCATTGGTAGCTGATGAACTTTTGGGTTCATTAGTAGTGGAAATCTTTCCAACCTGCGAGTCTTACTTGGAAGGAAAAATAACCAAGAAGCTTTTAAATCTAAGGGGTATGGAGCCAAAGATATGTTGGAATTGACTCATTCTGATTTGTTTGATCCTATGACTATCCAGGCAAGAGGTAGTATCGAATATTTCATCTATTTTATAGATAACTATTCAAGATACAAATACATTTACTTAATGTGCCGCAAGACTAAGTACTTTGATTAGTTCAAAGAGTACAAGGCTAATGCAGAGAAACGTCAAAGTAAAAGTATCAAGACACTACGGTGAGATCGTAGTGGCAAGTACCTCTTGGGAGAATTTAGGAGTCACTTATCAAAAGTAGGGATTCATTCCAAACTAACTGCACCTGGTACACCCCTACAGAATGGTGTAGAAAAAGGAAGGTATAGGACTCTTATGGAAATAAGTAGATTGATGATGAGTTATTTGGAAAATTACCAAATTCATTTTAAGGATATACTCTGGAAACAGAAGTGAACATAGTAACTTCCAAAGTCAGAACTCTCTACTCATATAGAATTGCTAAATAGGCATAAGCCTATTTTGAAGCATATTCGGATTCGGGTAGTCCAGCACATATGCTGAAGAGAGACAATGATAAGTTGGACAGGAATTCACTTGTTTGTAAGCTATCCTAGAGAAATGAAAGTAGGTTTATAGTCTTAAAAATCAGAAGGTCATTGTTAGCATCAATGATCGATTTTTAGAAAATGACTATGTAATAAACCACAAGCCCATAAGTAAATTTGTTCATAAAGAAATTATAAAGGACATGTCTAATCTAGTACCAACTGTACAAGATGAAATATCATAAGAAACTGCAACACGTATCACAATTGATACATAATTATAGACAGTACATCATCGTAGTGGGAGGGTTGTCAAACAACCAAAAGGATTCATGTTTTGGGAAAGTTTTTGGACTTGATCCCAAATGAACATGAGTCTGATCCCGGAAATATGATGAAGCACTCCAAAATAAAGATGCAGCATCTTGGCAAAGAGCAATGAATACAGAATTAGAATATAAGTATTCTAATCAAATCTGGAAGCTTGTAGAACCACCAGATGGTGTAAAAGCCATTGGGTGAAAATATGTCTACAATAGGAAAAGATGGATAGACAGGAAGGTGGAAACTTTCAAAGCAAGGCTTGATGAAAAAGGAAACTTTTTCACTGGTAGTCATGCTTAAGTCTATCAGGATTCTTTTATCTATTTAGCAAGTGGATGTCAAGACAGCATTCCTTAATGGAAGTCTTGAAAAAAGCATCCATATAAAGCAACCAGAAGGGATCATTGCAAAGGGCAAAGAGCATCTTGTGTGAGCTCAATCAGTCTATGGACTGAGGCAAAGCTTCAAGGTCTTGGAACATCCGATTTATCAAAGTAATCCAGACCTATGGATTTATTTAGTAACCGGATAAGTCTTGTGTATACAAAAAGTGTGATGGAAACGTGGTGGTATTTTTTGTACTATACGTAGATAACATTTTTGGTAGTTGGAAACAATATCAAAGTGTTGTCAGAAGTAAGGGTATGGTTGTCCAAACAATTCGATATGAAGGACTTGGGAGAATGTATATATTCTTGGGATCAAAGTAATAAGGGATCGCAAGAAAAGAATATTTTATTTATCCCAAGCTTCATATATCGAAAAAATCCTTGCTCGTTTTAAGCATGCAAAACTCCAAGAAAGGTGTCTTACCTTTTTTAGCATGGAGTAACTTTATCTAAAGAGATGTCTCCGTAGACATCAAAGTAGATAGAGGAAATGAAGGCAGTTCTTTATGCTTCGGCTGTTGGAAGCCTAATGTATGCTATGCACGAGATCAGAAATCTGTTTTGCCAAGGGCATAGTTAGTAGATATCAAAGTAACCCTGGACAAGGACATTGGACTGCAGTAAAACATATATTGAAGTACCTTAGTGGCACTAGAGATTATATGCTAGCTTACAAGGCAGTTATTTTGGTCCCTGTGGGTTGCACGGATTTTGACTTCCAGTCGGATAGGGACAATAGTAAGTCAACCTCGGGGTTTTGTGTTTACTTTAGGAGGTAAAGTCATAACTATGGAAGAGTGATAAGCATAGGTGTTTTTCTGGACTCCACCATAGAAGCTGAGTATATGGCAAACCTCTAAGGTAGTCATAAAAGCTGGATGACTCAATAACCTCAAGATAGACTTAGATATGATTTCTGGTTTGTCCAAAGATTATTACAATTTATTGTAATAATAGTGGTGCAGTAGCAAACTCGAAGAAACCATGAGTCTATAAGGCAAGTAAACACAATAGAGCGCAAGTACCACCCATTACGAGAAATCGTATAAACGAGGAAAAGTTGTTACTGCCTAGATTGCATCAGATGATGACCTATAGATCTTTTCACTAAGGCCCTTAAGGCAAGAGCTTTTGATGGGCATGTTGAAGGGTTGGGAATCAGATGTATGGCAGCAGATATGGCAGCTTAGTCTTTTAGTATAAGTGGAAGATTGTTAGGATGTATAATAAAAGCCTAGCTTTTGGTATAAACATTTATCTAGAAATAAGAATCACATTGGTCAAATGTCTACATTTACGATAAATGTAGTTGCTCAATTAATTTATATTGTAGATAACATGGTGTGTGGTGTCACACACAGAAGATCATGTTATCGGTTCCTTATAAATTATAAACAGTTGCTCACGACCAAGATGGAAAGGAACAAACCATTGGAAGGTCGTAGTATAATTAGGTGTTAGTTTATCTTAACTATATAATTACACTAGTACACTTAGAGTGTATTGAGTAGGACCATTTGAGGTCGTTCCTTTTATACTGACTTTATGAATGAACAAAGACCTCAGTTATTATGGAAGTGTGTGCTCTTAATCCTAATATAATAACAAGCACATATATTTGATATTTATTTCTTTAATTTATCAATGGGTGAGATTTAGTTCGATAAATCAATAAGCCCGATAAGTTGAGAAATGATATCACTTATAGTGTGTGTTGTTGATTATAAAAGGAAACTGTGTCCTAGTGATCTAGGTTGAGAATTTCCCCAAGAGGAGCTCATAAGGATTGTCATGTTAAACCCTGCAGGTGGACTTAGTCTGACATGACGATGAAGTTGAGTGGTACTACTCTTGGAGCTAGATATTAATTAAGTGAGTTGTCAGTAACTTACTTAATTAGTGGACAATTGTTATCTTAAACACAGGGAGACTAACACACTCATAATAAGAAGGAGCCCAAAATGTAATTTGGGATTGGTGTGGTAGTTCAATAATAGTTCTATAGTGGAATGAATTATTATTGATAAAATTAAGTTGTGTGTTTGGGCCGAACACGGGATGCTTAATTTTATCAGGAGACCAAAACCAATGCCTCCTCTCGGTCCCTATCGTAGCCTCTTAATTATAGAGTACTATACCCACCTATACCCACCTTCTTACCCATCCCATAGGGGCTGGCCAAGCTAGCTTGGAGACCAAGCTAGGGCCGGCCAAAGTTTGGTTCATGGGTGCTTCAAGGTGGCCGGCCCTAGCTTGGGTTCAAGCTTGGTGTGGTCGGCCCAAATTAAAATAAAAGGATTTTTATTTTTTAAAATTTTTTCTTATGTGGATAACAAGATTTAAAAGAGAGTTTAAAAATTTAAATCTTTCCTTTTATAAGATTCTACAAAAGATTAAGAGAAGAGCTAAATCTCTTTCCTTATTTGTAGATTAAAAGGTTGATTTTAATTTTGGTAAAAACTTTCCTTTTAACCATGTTCATGATTTAAAAGAAAGTTTAAAAAATTAATAATTCTCTTTTATTAGTTTCTACAAAAGATTAAGAAAAGATTTGATATCTTTCCTTATTTGTAGATTGAAAGGAGATTTTAATTTTTCGAGATAACTTTCCGGAAATTATCCACATGTTTAAAGAAAGATTTAATTTATAAAATTTCCTTTTTATTAACCAATCATGAAGGGAAAATTATTGGAGAATTTTTTTTATAAATTTCCGGAAGCAAATAAGGAAGTTTTAATTTATGTTTAAAATTTTATTTGCTTGGAGATTTTATTAGTGGCCGGCCATTTTAAATTGAATAGAGAAAATTGTTTTAATTAAATAAATTTTCCTTTTCAATGGCAAAAGAATTAAGGAAGTTTTTATTAAATTTTCCTTATTTGCCAAGACCAAGGATTATAAAAGAGGGGGTAGAGGAGGCTTCATTGAGAACTTCTCTATTTCTATTTTTCCTCTCTTTACTCCTTGGGTGTGGCCGGCCCCTTCTTTCCTCTCCTCTCCTTTGTGTGGTCGAAACCTTCTCATGGTGGAGATAGCTTTGGTGGCCGGATCTAAGAAGGAGAAGAAGGAGAGAAAAGAAGCCTCTTTTCTAGTATCCCTTGGAGTATTGGTGGTGGTTGAATCTCTTCATCCTTGGAGGTGCTCTTGTTGTGGCCAAACCTTGCAAGGAGGAGAAGAAGGTGCTTTGGTGGTTTCTCATCTCGGAAGATCGTTGCCCACACAACGTCCGAGGTTAGAAGAGGAATACGGTAGAAGACCTAGAGGTTTTTGCTTGCAAAAGAAAAGGTATACTAGTATTTAATTTCCACATCATACTAGTTTTATTTCTTTGTAAAAATACAAAATACAAGAGGCATTCGATTCTAGTATTTCGAATTTGTTTTCGATGTTGTGTTCTTTTGTTTTTCTTTTCCTTGTGATTTGATTGTTCTTTTCGGTTGACATAGAGTTATTTAAGGAAATTAAATATTAGCTTTCCTTAAAAGGCTTTGTCTAGTCGGTGGTGGTTGTTCCCATATCCAAGAAGGTCATGTGCCTCGCCACGTCAGTACTGGAAGCCAATTTTGGAAATAGATATTTAATTATCTTTGTAACCTAGGTGATTTGGATCAAACGTGTTAAGTTCCGCAGGAGATCCAAGTCTAAACCTAAAAGAACAAATAAGTTAAAATTAGGATCAAACGTGTAAAGTTCCGCAGGCGATCCAAGTTTAATTTAAAAGAACACATGGTAGCTAGGAAAAGGTTTAGACCTTTGTACAAAATTTTTGTACAGTGGAACCGTTAGGCTTTCCGAGTAGCAACCAACACTATGCCCTTGGCAAAACAGATTTCTGATCTCGTGCATAGCATACATTAGGCTTCCGACAGCCGAAGCATAAAGAACTGCCTTCATTTCCTCTATCTCCTTTGATGTCTTCGGAGACATCTCTTTAGATAAAACTACTCCAAGCCCAAAAGGTAAGAAACCTTTCTTGGAATTCTGCATGCTTAAAACGAGCAAAGATTTTTTCGATATATGAAGCTTGGGATAAGTAAAATATTCTTTTCTTGCGATCCCTTATTACTTTGATCCAAAGAATATATACATTCTCCCAAGTCCTTCATATCGAATTGTTTGGACAACCATACCCTTACTTCTGACAACACTTTAATATTGTTTCCAACTACCAAAAATGTTATCTACGTATAGTACAAGAAATACCACCACGTTTCCATCACACTTTTTGTATACACAAGACTTATCCGGTTACTAAATAAATCCATAGGTCTGGATTACTTTGATAAACCGGATGTTCCAAGACCTTGAAGCTTTTCTTCAGTCCATAGACTGATTGAGCTTGCACACAAGATGCTCTTTGCCCTTTGCAATGAACCCTTCTGGTTGCTTTATATGGATGCTTTCTTCAAGACTTCCATAAAGGAATGCTGTCTTAACATCCACTTGCCAAATAGATAAAAGAATCCGGATAGACTTAAGCATAGCTACCAGTGAAAAAGTTTCCTTTTTCATCAAGCCTTACTTTGAAAGTTTCAACCTTCCTGTCTATCCCTCTTTTCCTATTGTAGACCTTTTAACACCCAATGGCTTTTACACCATCTGGTGGTTCTACAAGCTTCCAGATTTTATTAGAATACATATATTCTAATTCTGTTATTCATTACTCTTTGCCAAGATGCTGCATCTTTATCTTGGAGTGCTTCATCATATGTCCGAGATCAGGCTCATGTTCATTTGGGATCAAGTCCAAAAGACTCTCCCAAAATATGAATCTTTTAGGTTGTTTGACAACCCTCCCACTACGATTAGGCATTGTCTATAATTGTGTATCAATTGTGATACGTGTTGCAGTTTCTTGTGATATTTCATCTTGTACAGTTGGTACTAGATTAGACGTGTCCTTTATTAAGAACAAATTTACTTATGAGCTTGTGGTTCATTATATAGTCCTCTTCTAAAAATCAGTCATTGATGCTAACAATGACCTTCTGATTTTTAAGACTATAAACCTACTTTCGTTTCTCTAGGATAACCCACAAACAAGTGAATTCCTATCCAACTTATCATTGTCTCTCTTCAGCATATGTGCTGGACTACCCGAATCTGAATATGCTTCAAAATAGGCTTACGCCTATTCAGCAATTCTATATGAGTAGAGAGTTCTGACTTTGGAAGGTACTATGTTCACTTTCTTTTTCAGAGTATATCCTTAAAACGAACTTGGTATTTTTCTAAATAACTAATCATCAATCTAATTATTTCCATAAGAGTCTTATACCTTCTTTCTACTACACCATTCTGTTGGGGTGTACCAGGTGCAGTTAGTTGGGGTTGAATCCCTACTTTTGTTAAGTGACTCCTAAATTGTCCCAAGAGGTACTTGCCACTACGATCTTACCATAGTGACTTGATACTTTTACTTTAACGTTTCTCCGCATCAGCCTTGTACTCTTTGAACTAATCATAGCACTTAGTCTTGCGTCACATTAAGTAAATGTATTTATATCTTGAATAGTTGTCTATAAAATAGACAAAATATTCGTTACTACCTCTTGTCTGGATAGTCATAGTGTAACAACCCAACTCCTGGGTACTAAGCTGTGAGCCGGATCGCTACATTAACTACTGACGCTACTGGGGTGTACTGTGCGGAAACTGGGTAAAATAAAATTTTACTAAACTATTGTAGTTGCCTCTGTTAACTCTATAAGAGTGAGATTTCATATCCAACTACTTTCTAGATATTCATAGCTATGCTGGGGATGTGAAACTGGAGCTTTGGATCGGTCCGTGGAACGAACCACTGGCACCCACGCGAACACTGGCTGGATCGGTCTGCCGACCGATCCAGCTGTTCACTGATCGGTCAGTGAGACCGATCAGTGGCTCACTGATCGGTCGGCCGACCGATCAGTGACTGCAGATTTCGTCCCGAACTCTCTGTTCGTGGACGGATCGGTCGGCTGACCGATCCTGGGAGATACAGTAGCTACTGTATCCATCTGGATCGGTCGGCTGACCGATCCAGGAAGAGGAATGACACTGGATCGGTCCGCTGACCGATCCAGGTTCTGAAAGTCTGAAACGAAATCAGAGTTTCTGATTTCCAGCACTGATTCGTGCCAAAAATCGTATACACAAGTTCTAGATACATGAAAACACTCTAGCATGCAAATACTAACATTCTAACATCATATATTTAACATTCTAAGCATAATCTAAAGCACGGTTCGTTAACTCATGTCAAACATGGAAATACTAAAGTTCATATGCTGAATTGAAATTACTAAAGAGTTCAAATGCATAATTAAAGCTTGTTAGATCCCTAAGATCTTTCATTCCAGTTCCACACACACATCTTGATCTGCATTGTCCTTCAGCCTCCCCTGCTAGTCCATCTTTCCTTTACCTTTATCTGTAGTATAAGGAAACATAGTATCTGTAAGCTCAAGGCTTAGTAAGAAACCATCTACCTCACTAAATCATGCATACGATGCAAACATGATTTTAAATTATGTTGTTTGAAAAACATACTGAATATGCAAGCATGGCATGGCATAGTATCATACAAAGCATGGCATAACATATAAACTGAACATGAAACTGAACTAGTCATGCATATATCTAAATCTGTACATGAACTCAAATCAGGTAAACTGAACCTGAACTGAACTGAAAGCTAAATTAGTGTTCTCATCACTGGTTTCAAATTTGAAAACTATACATATAATAGATGAAAGTACTAAACATGCTGTTGGGCCCTGGCAACTGTACTTACTGTGCGCGCATCCCTACGAGACCCGGGCTTGCAAGTTCCGAATCCAGCAGGGTTACTAGGTTATCTGAACCTAGGGACGACTGTGGGAGTCCAGCCCATGGATATCTGATCCAAGTACAGTGCCAACTGAATAAAAGTAAAATACTGATTACTGTTTTATTTTAATTTGCTATTCTAGGTTATCTGAACCTAGAGCTAGGTTATCTGAACCTAGAGGCTACTGTGGGAGTCCACCCAATGGATATATAATCCATATAGCTGTAATAACTGATAATAAACTGAATAAAATATTTCTAATACATTTTACATGCTGTTAGGACGCCTACTAGTGCATCCTTCTGAACTGGGCATTCTACCGAATGCTTGGTGTGCACTAAAAGCACACCCTAATACTGAAAACTGTAAAATTACTGAACTAACGCCAAAACTAACAAACGAGAGCAATTATACTGCAGGTGAGGGGTTTCTTACCTCTTGATCGTAATTTCTTACGATTCTATTCGCTAGAGTTCCGGTGGAGATGATCCTCTCGACGATCCGATCACGTCTTCGCGTTCCTCTCGCGGAGAAGAACCTCTTTCGTGTTGGAGTCATCGCCGGAAGATGAACCTATGGACCCTTGCCTTGGCGTGCCGTGCGTGAGGAAGAGGAGAAGAAAAAGAGGCGGCGGTGGTGTTGGGTTTCGGTGGAGAAGGATGTGCCGAACCAAAATAACCCAAACCCCAACTTAAGTTTATTATTTATATTAAGTGGTTTAATGAACCCAACTCTAATATAAATATATTTGCTTCTCCTTTCTTTCAGCACGGCCCTGCTGGGTTCACCGGTTACTAAACTTATCCGTAAACCATAGGTCTCGGGTTCGATTCCCGCCTAAGCTATTTTACGGTTCTAATTATTTTTGCTACTTCCGCTACTCGGAAAATTCCGGAAAAATATCTAAAAATTCCGGAAAAATCATAGAATAATTCTAAAATAAATTCGGGAATTTTTCGGGCTTTACAATCCCCCATACCTTATAAAAAGTTCGTCCCCGAACTTAAAACAATTCTGGGTACTTCTGTCTCATGCTGGCCTCTGTCTCCCAAGTCGCCTCTGCTGCTGTGTGATTTTGCCAGCTGACTTTGACTAATGGTACTTCCTTGTTCCGTAATTTCTTCACTGCTCGGTCTATTATCTTAATAGGTCGACTGTCATAGCTGAGATCATCACGGACCTGTACCAACTAGGGCTCAATCACCTGGGTGGCGTCTGGAATATGTTTCTTCAGCATGGAGACATGAAACACGTTGTGGATAGCTGACATCTCCTGAGGTAGCTCTAGCTCATATGCTACCTTGCCCACTCTCTTCGTGATAAGGTATGGTCCCACATATCTGGGAGCTAGCTTGCCCTTCTTCCCAAAACGCATGACTCCCTTCATGGGAGCTACTCTGAGGAAAACTGTGTCCCCAACTGAAAACTCTAGGGGTCTGCGTCGTGTATCGGCATAGCTCTTCTGACAGCTCTGTGCTGTCTCTATCCTCTGGCGAATCTGCTGTATGGCTGCTGTGGTATCTGCTACTAGATCTGTCTGAAGCTCTAGTTCCTTCTGTTCACCACTCTCATACCAGCAGATTGGTGATCTGCACCTCCGCCCATAGAGTGCCTCATAAGGTGCCATGCCGATAGTGGCCTGATAACTGTTGTTGTATGCAAATTCTGCTAGACTCAGATATTTGCACCAACTTCCCTTGAAATCTAGGGCACAAGCTCGGAGCATATCTTCGAGTACCTGGTTTACTCGCTCCGTCTGACCATCTATCTGAGGATGGAAGGCTGTGCTGAATTTTAACTGGGTGCCCATAGCTGACTGCACACACTTCCAGAAGTGTGATGTAAATCTGCTGTCTCTGTCTGATATAATGGTTCGTGGAACTCCATGCAGCCTGACTATCTCCTTGAGATACAACTGAGCTAGCTGCTCCATGGAATAGGATATTCTGATAGCTAAGAAGTGGGCTGATTTAGTCAACCTGTTGACTATTACCCAAATGGCATCAAAACCATTCGTGGTTCTGGGTAACCCCACTATAAAGTCCATCGAGATATCCTCCCACTTCCATTCTGGAATCTGTATAGGCTGCAGAACCCCTCCTGGTCGCTGATGTTCTACCTTGACCCTCTGACAGGTGAGGCAGATGCTAACATATCTGGCGATGTCTCGCTTCATCCCGGGCCACCAAAAACGTTTCTTCAGGTCTTGATACATTTTGGTGGAGCCTGGATGCATCGCATAGGGAGTCCTGTGAGCCTCATCTAGAATCTGTTTTCGTAGTTCCTCCTGATCTGGAACACAAAGTCTGTCACCACAGTACACTACCCCTCTGGCGGACACTCTGAACTCTCCATTTTCTGATTCTGCTAACCCTTACTTGATTTTCTGGATTTCAAGATCCTGCTCCTGAGCTGTCTGGATATCATCAAGCAAGGTAGATGCTAAGGACATAGTGGAAAGCTGCCCGACCATAAGCTCGAGACTAAAATCTGTAATCTCCTTCCTAAGGGGTGGTGACATAGCTGCTAAAGATAATAAGGTAGCACTGGACTTCCTGCTGAGTGTATCTGCTACCTTATTAGCTTTCCCTGGATGGTAGAGGATATCTATGTCATAATCCTTGACCAGCTCTAACCATCTGCGCTGTCGCATATTCAGATCCTTCTGAGTAAAGAAATACTTCAGACTTTGATGATCTGTATACACTCTGCACTGAGCTCCGTACAAATAATGTCTCCAAATCTTGAGAGCGAACACCACTACTGCAAGCTCAAGGTCGTGAGTAGGATAGTTCCTCTCATAATCCTTGAGTTGTCTGGAGGCATAGGCGATCACCTTGCCCTGCTGCATCAGTACTGCTCCTAATCCCAATTTAGAGGCGTCACTGTAGATGTCGAAGCTGTCTGTGTTTTCTGGTATAGCTAAAATAGGAGCACTGGTCAATCTCCATTTTAGTTCATTGAAGGTTCTCGCAGTCTCCTCTGTCCACCGAAATTTCTTGTTCTTCCCGGTGAGAGTCGGTGGGGAGGCTATCCTGGAGAAGTCCTCTGATTTCCATGTAGTAGCTTGCTAATCCCGAGCTTTCGATTTCACCGGCATTCCCGGTCTCTTCCGATTTACCGCTTCTATCTTGGGATCTACCATAACACCATCCTTGGAGATGATGTGACCGAGAAAGGCTACAGTCTAGCCAAAATTCACATTTCGTGAATTTGGCGTACTGATTGGTTCTGCTGAAGGATCTGCAAAACTGTCTTTAGATGTTCTGCATGGTCCTCCCGAGTGCCTGAATAGATAAGAATGTCATCGATGAACACGATAACAAACTTGTCTAAGTATTCTCTGAATACTCTGTTCATGAGGTCCATGAAAGTAGTTGGAGCATTTGTCATGCCGAAAGGCATGACTACGAACTCATAATGTCCGTATCTGGTCCGGAAAGCTGTTTTCGGTATATCACCTTCCTTGACTCTAACCTGGTGATATCCCGATCTGAGGTCAATTTTAGAGAACACTGCTCCTTTTGGTCAAACAGGTCATCTATCACGGGAGAGGGTACCTGTTTTTAATTGTGACCTGGTTCAAGGCACGGTAGTCTATGCATAAGCGCATGCTTCCATCCTTCTTCTTCACGAACAACAGGTGCTCCCCATGGTGAGTGACTAGGGCGATGAAACCCTTGTCGAGAAGCTCCTGTAATTGCTCTGAAGTTCCTTCATTCTGCTGGAGCCATGCGATGCAGTGCCTTGGAAATTGGATTTGTCTTGGAATGAGCTCTATCTCAAATTCAATCTCCATGTCAAGCCCGGTAGCTCTTCAGGGAAAACTGCTGGGTAGTCACAAACGACTCGAACCTCTGAAAGCTGTTGGTTCTTGTCCTGGCTGGTGTTGACTACATTTGCTAAAAATCCCATGCATCCTGAATCCATTAACTGCTGTGCTTTCAGTGCTGAGAGAAACTTCCTGGCTTTTCTCTTTGGCTTCCCCGTGTACTCAAACTGTACTCCTGCTTCAGGTTGGAATATGACCTTCTGTTTACGGCACTCTATAGAAGCGCCGTATCTGATCAGAAAATCCATTCCAAAGATGACATCGTAGTCAGTCATTTCTAGCACTATCAGATCACCAAAAAGTTCCCTGTCTGCTATAATGACTGGCACTGCTCTGAGCCAGTGCGTAGATGCCATAATGTCTCCTGAGGGTAGCGTTGTCAGAAACTGACTATTGAGTACTTCGAGGTGCTAATTTCTCGGCAAATGCCCGGATACATAAGAGTGGGTTGCCCATATCGAATAAGACAGTTGCATTATCTTTGTAAAATATTGACCGACACGTGACAACTGCGAGGCATTTGCTCGTCCTCTCGGTCGGTGAGAAAATCCTGGCATTTGTGTTAGCTGGGGCTTCTAATGCCTCGACGATCTGGACCATCTAAGGTGCATACATCCGTGTAGCCGCATTGGCCGAGCTCCATCTGACGGTTGAGGCCGAGGAAGATCGTTCTTGTTCGGCCTGCTTAGCCATGTGCCCTTCCGTCCACATTCAAAACAACCTCGCACCCTTGCGGCAAACTCCTCGATGATGTTTCCCACAAGTAGTACATTTGGGATGTCCGGAATGTTTCCACTGGTCCTCCTTTGGGTCACCGCTGCCTTGCGTTTCCCTTTCGTTGGAGCTATGTCCTGTTGTTTCACGAGTACAGCTAGCTTGTCCCTTGGGCTCTGTGGAAACCGCTTCGCTGGATGATATTGTGCCGATAGTGCTCGGTGATCGAGCACTACTCACTAGCTCCTCCGTGGTTTGTGGCCTATGAACGCCACCGCCCACATTCACCGCGATCTCGGTCCGAGCATCTTCGACATCAAGCGTACTCGTTCCTTCTCTGACTAGTTCGACACGACAAAGTTAACTTGTTGAATTTCTTCACGGCCTCCACCACTGATAGGTTGCCCTGACGAAATTCTATAAACTCGTCATAGTGTTGGTTCGTGACTTGCATGTGAAAGAATTCCTCGAAGAATTCTTTCTCGAAGTTGGCCCATGTCATCCGATTTCTGGCCACTTCGATTTAATCCGCTCCCACCACATCGTGCGTCTCTAGGGAAGGAGGCACACTTCACCTTTTCGTGCTCTGGCCAGTCTAGAAGCTCCATCGTGCTTTCCAGTGTTTTAAACCATGCCTGAGCATTCCATGGTTCGCTGGTGCCTGAGAAGTTCTCGGGCTTAATTCTCTGCCACTGGATAAGGTAAGCTTCTCTCTTAGTCCCTGCTACTGGGGCTACTGGGACTGGTACTGCAGGCTGAGCTGGTACTACCTCTGTGATTACTGGAGTCGTGAGGTTTGGTACTGGAGTGACTGGGGGAGTAGTCTGCTGGTTAGCCTTTAAGGAGGCTATCTCCTGCTGCTGTTCAGCTAACTGCTGCTGTAGCTGAGCCACTAATGCTGTAAGGTCTGGGGGAGGCACTGAACTGCCTGCCTCATGCTGGGGCTCAGCCGCTGCTGCTTTCTTAGCTGGACGTCCTCGTACCATTTTCTAAATAGCAGAGAACACATAAATATAACTAGGCTATCATGTTATAGTTAACTACTGGTAAAATGTTAAATACCATTACTGTAAACATGAATTAATTAACTACCAACATGAGAGCAAACATGAAAGCACATATAACTGATATAAAAGCTGAAAACAAAACTGAGTGAGAGGTGTTCTTACTTGGAAGCTGTAGGCACAATGCTGATGTGTGTGTAGGAAGTAAGGAACACTGCTCTGATACCACTCTGTAACAACCCAACTCCTGGGTACTAAGCTGTGAGCCGGATCGCTACATTAACAACTGACGCTACTGGGGTGTACTGTGCGGAAACTGGGTAAAATAAAATTTTACTAAACTATTGTAGTTGCCTCTGTTAACTCTATAAGAGTGAGATTTCATATCCAACTACTTTCTAGATATTCATAGCTATGCTGGGGATGTGAAACTGGAGCTTTGGATCGGTCCGTGGAATGAACCACTGGCACCCACGTGAACACTGGCTGGATCGGTCTGCCGACCGATCCAGCTGTTCACTGATCGGTCGGTGAGACCGATCAGTGGCTCACTGATCGGTCGGTGAGACCGATCAGTGGCTCACTGATCGGTCGGCCGACCGATCAGTGACTGCATATTTCGTCCCGAACTCTTTGTTCGTGGATGGATCGGTCGGCTGACAGATCCTGGGAGATACAGTAGCTACTGTATCCATCTGGATCGGTCGGCTGACCGATCCAGGAAGAGGAATGACACTGGATCGGTCCGCTGACCGATCCAGGTTCTGAAAGTCTGAAACGAAATCAGAGTTTCTGATTTCCAGCACTGATTCGTGCCAAAAATTGTATACACAAGTTCTAGATACATGAAAACACTCTAGCATGCAAATACTAACATTCTAACATCATATATTTAACATTCTAAGCATAATTTAAAGCATGGTTCGTTAACTCATGTCAAACATGGAAATACTAAAGTTCATATGCTGAATTGAAATTACTAAAGAGTTCAAATGCATAATTAAAGCTTGTTAGATCCCTAAGATCTTTCATTCCAGTTCCACACACACATCTTGATCTGCATTGTCCTTCAGCCTCTCCTGCTAGTCCATCTTTCCTTTACCTTTATCTGCAGTATAAGGAAACATAGTATCTGTAAGCTCAAGGCTTAGTAAGAAACCATCTACCTCACTAAATCATGCATACGATGCAAACATGATTTTAAATTATGCTGTTTGAAAAACATACTGAATATGCAAGCATGGCATGGCATAGTATCATACAAAGCATGGCATAACATATAAACTGAACATGAAACTGAACTAGTCATGCATATATCTAAATCTGTACATGAACTCAAATCAGGTAAACTGAACCTGAACTGAACTGAAAGCTAAATTAGTGTTCTCATCACTGGTTTCAAATTTGAAAACTATACATATAATAGATGAAAGTACTAAACATGCTGTTGGGCCCTGGCAACTGTACTTACTGTGCGCGCATCCCTACGAGACCCGGGCTTGCAAGTTCCGAATCCAGCAGGGTTACTAGGTTATCTGAACCTAGGGACGACTGTGGGAGTCCAGCCCATGGATATCTGATCCAAGTACAGTGCCAACTGAATAAAAGTAAAATACTGATTACTGTTTTATTTTACTTTGCTATTCTAGGTTATCTGAACCTAGAGCTAGGTTATCTGAACCTAGAGGCTACTGTGGGAGCCCACCCAATGGATATCTGATCCATATAGCTGTAATAACTGATAATAAACTGAATAAAATATTTCTAATACATTTTACATGCTGTTAGGACGCCTACTAGTGCATCCTTCTGAACTGGGCATTCTACCGAATGCTTGGTGTGCACTAAAAGCACACCCTAATACTGAAAACTGTAAAATTACTGAACTAACGCCAAAACTAACAAACGAGAGCAATTATACTGCAGGTGAGGGGTTTCTTACCTCTTGATCGTAATTTCTTACGATTCTATTCGCTAGAGTTCCGGTGGAGATGATCCTCTCGACAATCCGATCACGTCTTCGCGTTCCTCTCGCGGAGAAGAACCTCTTTCGTGTTGGAGTCATCGCCGGAAGATGAACCTATGGACCCTTGCCTTGGCGTGCCGTGCATGAGGAAGAGTAGAAGAAAAAGAGGCGGCGGTGGTGTTGGGTTTCGGTGGAGAAGGATGTGCCGAACCAAAATAACCCAAACCCCAACTTAAGTTTATTATTTATATTAAGTGGTTTAATGAACCCAACTCTAATATAAATATATTTGCTTCTCCTTTCTTTCAGCACGGCCCTGCTGGGTTCACCGGTTACTAAACTTATCCGTAAACCATAGGTCTCGGGTTCGATTCCCGTCTAAGCTATTTTACGGTTCTAATTATTTTTGCTACTTCCGCTACTCGGAAAATTCCGGAAAAATATCTAAAAATTCCGGAAAAATCATAGAATAATTCTAAAATAAATTCGGGAATTTTTCGGGCTTTACACATAGGATCGCACAAATCAGAATGAACCAATTCCAATGTATCTTTGTCTCCATACCCCTTATACTTAAAAGCTTCTTGGTTATTTTTTCCTTCCAAGTAAGACTCACAGGTTGGAAAGATTTCCACTACTAATGAACCCAAAAGTTCATCAACTACCAATAAATCCTACTCAAGTTAATATAACCTAGCCTTAGATGCCAAAGATATAATTGGTTTATTTTCGAAGGTTGCTTTCTCTTAAAGTTAGAAGATGTGTTACTAATTTCCATTTGTTGCATCATGAGAGTTATTGGATTTATAAATTGCCAACCAACGTACCAGAACAGATAACTTCCCTCTTTTTCTTAATAACAACTTTGTTATTAAAAGAGGCAGAATATCAAGTTCTTTGAATAGTTTAGAAACTGAAAACTAGTTCTTTCTAAACTTGGTACGTAAAGACAATTACTCAAAATCCATGTTTTATTCTTATCAAAGGATAAACATCTCCCACTGCAACAGCTGCCACTTTTACAGCAGTGCCCATGTGGACGGTGTTTTTATTTTCATTTAGTTGTCGGGTTTCCTGGAACCCTGCAATAAATTGCGGACATGATTAATGGCATTTGTATCTACACTCCAGGTTCTGGTAGATAACACCACTAAACATGTTTCAACTAATGAATTAAATACACCTATATTGTTCTTAGTTCTAAGAAGGCAGTCAACCTTAATGTCCAAGTCCTATTTCTAATCATTACAATTGGGACTACTAAGTCTTTTATATAGTATAACAACTAGGGGATTGACAAACATTTTAAATCCTGAGAATCACAAAAATATTTGGTCAAGATCAATTCTTTAAAATCCCCATGAATTTTGTATACCACGAAAGTGTGGACGTATACAAAATCAAAGAGGAGATTTTATCCATTAATTTTATTATCTCGTCAACTTTACTTTATGACGAATAAAATTAATAGTTGATCTGTCTTTGATCAAATATTTGGTCAAAACTTTTTGAATTTAAAATAACATTGATTCCTCAAACAATATTATTTAAATTCACCAACACCTCAAACACCATGAATTTTGCATGCCACGATAGTGTGGACGTATACAAAATTTAAACATTTGTAAGAGGAGGGTTTTACCCATTAATTATCTTATCAATAAATCTTTATGACAAAATAAAATTACCTCGAACACCGTTGAATTTTGTATGTCATGATAATATGGACGTATACAAAATCAAACATTTGTAAGAGGCGTTTTTAAATTTATTATCTTGTCAACCTATTTATTTGATAAATTAATAGTTGGTTTTCTTCGGTCACACAAATAATAGCAGTGACTCCGATGGGGAGGATACTATTAGACGTGCCTAAGTGTATACCATTACTTGACACTAAGTCCATTAATAAGATTGTGCCCCTTCCGATGGGGAAGATCACACGCTCTTAATTAACTTCCTATAGTCATCCAAAATGGAAGTTTAAGCTAGTGATCCGCAAACAAGCTCATCCGATATGGAGGAAGGCACTCAGAGCCAACGCGCAAGCTTGTTGCATCACTTATAAACCAGTAATGGAGACCGTGGAATTTATTTTAAAAATAAATTCCTCTCCCACTTAGTTATTTAAAGTGAGGAATTGTGACTATGCTAGCCTACTTAGCATGCATACTAACAAGCACACACAACACAGCATAAAAAGCAATAAATAGAAAAACTAATTTTCAACTATTATGGCTTTGATCTATTGTTGTCCTCCGTGTGTCGCCAACCCTAGCTGCTACCATCTTTGGCCACCGCCACCGGGTCTAGTTGTCACATCCATCTTGCTCCTTGTTCCGCTATGCCTCTGGTCCTCAAAAGGTTCCACGCCTTGCAAGATTCGATCCGCGACATAAATAGAATTTTACATTTTTCGATCCTATATTCCTCGAAGGAATGTACATGTAAACTAGATCGAACATAAAATAAAATTTACATCCATCGATCCTATATTCCATAAAAGGAATGTACATGTAACTAGATCAAAAAATAAAATCCTAATAAAACTAAATACAGCTCCTGCTGTATTTTATAATACAATCATGCACACACAATAAAATGCCCATGACATGTCCAAGGGTCCAGTCACACACATAATAACTGTAAGCCATAATAGTTGGATCCTGCATCCACAAAGTTAGCACATCCTACTATTATCCTGCCTAAATTATGTATGACATGTGCATAATTAAACTAATACCAAATACACAGAGGCAAAACCCTAGCTCTTATACCAATTGTTGGTTGCTACTCAAAAAACGTAATGGTTCCACTGTACAAAAATTTTGTACAAAGGTCTGAACCTTTCCTAGCTACCATGTGTTCTTTTAAATTAAACTTGGATCGCCTGCGGAACTTAACACGTTTGATCCAAAGTTTAATTTACTTGTTCTTTTAGGTTTAGACTTGGATCTCCTGCAGAACTTAACAAGTTCAATCTAAATCACCTAGGTTATTAATTCCATTAAATATTAATTTCCAGAATTGGCTTCCAGGACTGCATGACGAGGCACATGGCCTTCTTGGATATGGGAACAACCACCACCGCCTAGGCAAAGCCTTTTATGGAAAGCTAATATTTAATTTCCTTAAATAACTTTAGGTCAACCAAAAAGAACAATCAAATCACAAGGAAAAGAAAAACAAAAGAACACAACATCGAAAACAAATTTCAAATACTAGAATCGCATGCCTCTTGTATTTGGTATTTTTACAAAAAAAACAAAACTAGTATGATGCGAAAATAATTACTAGTTTTACCTTTCTTTGAAGACAATGACCTCTTGATCTTCTACCGTATTCCTCTTCTAATATCGGACATTGTGTGGGCAATGATCTTCCGAGACGAGAACCACCTAGCACCTTCTTCTTCTTCCTTCAAGTTTCGGCCAAGCAAAAACTTCCAAAGGATGAAGAACTTTTTCCACCAACCAAGCTCCAAGGGATGCAAGCTTTCTCTCCTTCTTCTTCAAGCTAGAATCCGGCCACCAATTAAAACTCCAAGAGCATGAAGAGGTTTGGCCACAAGATGGAGAAGAAAGAAAGAGGAGGGGCCGGCCACACCCAAGGAGAAAAAGAGAGGAGAAAATAATAGAGTCGTTAACCATGAAGACACATCTACCCCCTCTTTTATAATCCTTGGTCTTGGCAAATAAGGAAATTTAAATAAAAACTTCCTTAATTCTTTTGCCATGAAAAGGAAAAATTTTAATTAATTAAAATCAAAATTCTTTTCTCAATTTCAATGGCCGGCCACATTAATATCTCCAAGCAAATAAAATTTTAAACACAAATTAAAACTTCCTTATTTGCTTCCGGAAATTTATAAAAATTTATCCAATAATTTTATCCCTTCATGATTGGTTAATAAAAAAAAAATTTTATAAATTAAAAACTTTCTTTTAAACATGTGGATAATTTCTAAAAAGGAAAGTTATCTCTAAAAATTAAAATCTCCTTTCAATCTACAAATAAGGAAATATATTAAATATTTTCTTAATCTTTTGTAGAAACTAATAAAAGAGAAATTTTAATTTTTAAACTATCTTTTAAATCATGAACATGATTAAAAGTAAAGTTTTTACCAAAATTAAAATCAACCTTTTAATCTACAAATAAGGAAAGAGATTTAGCTCTTCTCTTAATCTTTTGTAGAATATTATAAAAGGAAAGATTTAAATTTTTAAACTCTCTTTTAAATCATGTTATCCACATAAGAAAAAATTTTAAAATTAAATTCCTTTTTATTTTAATAGGACCGACCACCTAAGCTTGAGTTCAAGCTAGGGCCGGCCACATGAATTCACCCATGGACCAAACCATGGTCGGCCCTAGCTTGGTCTCCAAGCTAGCTTAGCTGGCCCCTATAGGATGGGTAAGAAGGTGGGTATAGGTGGGTATAGTACTCTATAATTAAGAGGCTACGATAGGGACCGAGAGGAGTAATTGGTTTTGGTATCCCGATAAAATAAGCATCCTGTGTTCGCCCTGAACACATAACTTAATTTTATCAATAATAATTCATTCCACTAGAGAACTATTATTGAACTACCGCACCAATCCCAAATTACATTTTGGGCTCCTTCTTATTATGAGTGTGTTAGTCTCCCTGTGTTTAAGATGTCGAATGTCCACTAATTAAGTGAGTTACTGACAACTCATTTAATTAATATCTTAGTCCAAGAGTAGTACCACTCAAACTTATCGTCATGTCGGACTAAGTCTACCTGCAGGGTTTAACATGACAATCCTTATGAGCTCCTCTTGGGGACATTCTCAACCTAGATTACTAGGACACAGTTTCCTTCTATAATCAACAACACACACTATAAGTGATATCATTTCCCAACTTATCGGGCTTATTGATTTATCGAACTAAATCTCACCCATTGATAAATTAAAGAAATAAATATCAAATATATGTGCTTGTTATTATATTAGGATTAAGAGCACACACTTCCATAATAATTGAGGTCTTTGTATCTTTATAAAGTCAGTATAAAAGAAACGACTTCTAATGGTCCTACTCAATACACTCTAAGTGTACTAGTGTAATTATATAGTTAAGATAAACTAATACCTAATTACACTGCGACCTTCCAATGGTTTGTTCCTTTCCATCTTGGTCGTGAGCTATTGTTTATAATTTATAAGGTACTGATAACATGATCTTCTGTGTGTGACACCACACACCATGTTATCTACAATATAAATTAATTGAACAACTACATTTATCATAAATGTAGACACTTGACCAATGTGATTCTTATTTCTAGATAAATGTTTATACCAAAAGCTAGGCTTTTAGTATACATCCTAACACTCGGAGCTTCAGAAGCAACATGAGTTGATGGGTGCTTATGATATGGTTGAACATCTTTGTCACCTATATCAAGGACAAGCAAGGCACTGGAAGAGGAACTCCAAAGAATACCTGGAAGATCTTAAGAAGAAGAGAAATAAGATTTCTACTTCAGGTATACATGTTATAGAAGTCAACCTCTCTATTTCTTCATCATGGGTATTAGATACTGGATGTGCTTCGCACATTTGTACTAATGTACAAGCGCTGAGAAATAGCAGGGCATTGACGAAAGGTGAGATAGACCTACGAGTAGGCAATGGAGCACGGGTTGCAGCTATTGCTGTAGGAACTTACCATCTATCTCTGCACTCTGGGCTTATACTAGAATTAGATGATTGTTGTTATGTGCCTGCCTTAACTAAGAACATTATATCTGTTTCTTGTTTGGATAAGAAAGGTTTTTTGTTTATAATAAAGAACAAATGTTATTCCATCTATTTAAACGAAATGTTCTATTGTAGTGCACCTCTGATAAACTGACTCTATATTCTAGACCTTGAGAGCCCTATCTATAACATTAGTACCAAGAGGTTCAAGTCAAATGACATGAACCAAACCTATCTCTGACACTGTCGCTTAGGTCATATAAATGACAAGCGCTTATCTCAGCTCCATAAGGATGGTTTGCTAGACTCATTTGATTTTGAATCTTATGAGACGTGCGAGTCATGCCTACTAGGCAAGATGACCAAGACTCCCTTTAGTGGGCACAGCGAAAGAGTGACTGACTTGTTAGGACTTATACATAGTGATGTATGTGGCCCTTTCAATGTCACTACTAGAGGCGGTTATAGGTACTTCATCACATTTACTAATGACTTCAGTAGATATGGTTATGTGTACTTGGTGACACATAAGTCTGAATCCTTTGAAAAGTTCAAGGAATTTAAGAATGAAGTACAGAACCAGCTTGGCAAGAGTATTAAGATACTTCGATCAGATCGAGGTGGAGAATACCTTAGCCATAAGTTTCGTGACTATCTAGCTGAGTGTGGGATTCTATCTCAACTCACTCCTCCTGGAACACCACAGTGGAATGGTATATCCGAAAGGAGGAATCATACCCTATTAGATATGGTACGGTCTATGATGAGTCACACAGATCTTCAGACATTCCTTTGGGGCTATGCTCTAGACACGACAGCTTTTATACTCAACCGAGTTCCATCCAAGGCCATGATAAAGACACCATATAGGATATGGATTGAGAGAGATGCCCAGGTGTCTTTCATGAGGATTTGGGGTTGTGAGGCTTACGTTAGACGTCAAGTCTCAGATAAATTAGGACCCAAATCCGACAAGTGCTACTTTATAGGATATCCCAAGGAAACTAAGGGATATTACTTCTACATTCTCAGATAGTTGTGGCAAAGACTGGAGTCTTTCTAGAAAGGGACTTTGTTTCTAGAAAGACTAGTGGGAGTACATTCGATCTTGAAGAAGTTCAAGATGCGGATCCTAGCACTGAAGCCTCGATGGAAGTTGAACTGGAACCACAAAGTGTTGTGGATGATGTTGTTCCATAAAGAGTTGAGGAACAACAACCAGTTCAAGTAGACATACCTCTTCGAAGGTCTGATAGGGTACGTCGTCAGCCTGAGAGATATTCATTTCTCTTGTCTAACCATGATGACGTTGTGCGCATAGAGGATGAGCCTACCACCTATCAGGAAGCTGTGATGAGACCATATTCCGAGAAATGGCTAGAAGCCATGAGATCCGAGATGGAATCCATGTACACCAACTAAGTATGGACTTTGGTTGATCCACCTGAAGGGGTAAAACCCATTAGGTGCAAGTGGGTCTTTAAGAGAAAGACTGACATGTATGGACTTATCTATAAGGGTCGCTTGGTAGCTAAAGGTTTCAAGCAGATTCATGGTATTGACTATGATGAACCTTTTCTCCAGTAGCGATGTTTAAGTCCATTCGGATCATGCTTGCTATTGCAGCTTACCACGATTACGAGATCTGGCAGATGGATGTCAAAACCGTGTTTCTGAATGGAAACCTGCTCGAGGATGTGTACATGACACAACCTGAGGGTTTTGTAGATCCACGGCATACTGGCAGAGTATGCAAGCTGCATAGGTCCATTTATGGACTAAAGCAAGCCTCTCGGAGCTGGAATCTTCGATTCGATGATGCAATCAAACAGTTTAGTTTCATCAAGAACGAAGGTGAGCCTTGTGTCTACAAGAAGGTTGTAGAGAACATAGTTGTCTTCCTTATATTGTATGTGGATGACATACTGCTCATTGGGAAAAACATCCCTTTGCTACAGTCTGTCAAGACTTTGCTAGGGACTTGTTTCTCAATGAAGGACTTAGGTGAAGCATCCCGCATTTTAGGGATATAGATCTATAGAGATAGATCTAAGAGATTGCTTGGCCTAAGTCAAAGTACATATATTGACAAGGTACTCCTTCGGTTTGCCATGCATAACTCCAAGAAGGGTTTTCTACCGATGTCACATGGCGTGAGTCTTTCGAAGACTCAGGGTCCCTCTTCTAGAGAAGAGAGAGACTGCATGGATCAGATCCCTTATGCTTCAGCCATAGGATCGATCATGTACGCCATGTTATGTACTCGACCTGATGTCTCGTATGCTTTGAGTATGACGAGCAGATACCAGTCAGATCCAGGGGAAAGTCACTGGATAGCGGTCAAGAATATTCTTAAGTACTTAAGAAGGACTAAAGAGTATTTCTTGATATATGGAGGCGATGATGAGCTAGCTGTAAAGGGTTACAGTGATGCTAGCTTCCAGACCGACCAGGATGATTATAGATCGCAGTCGGGGTTCGTGTTTTACATTAATGGTGGTGCTGTGAGCTGGAAGAGTTCGAAGCAGGACACAGTTGCTGATTCTACAACAGAGGCCGAGTACATTGTTGCATCAGAGGCAGCAAAGGAGGCAGTTTGGATCCGCAAGTTCATCACTGAACTTGGGGTGGTTCCTAGCATTGCTGACCCCATTGAGCTCTATTGTGACAACAATGGAGCTATAGCACAGGCGAAGGAACCTCGCTCACACCAGCGGACCAAACACATACTACGGCGCTTCCATCTCATTCGAGAGATTATCGAGAGAGGAGATGTGAAGATTTGCAGAGTACCCACAGAGGCTAACATCGCAGATCCCTTGACCAAGGCTTTGGCACAGAGGAAGCATGATGGTCACACTAGGTCATTAGGGCTTAGAGCCTACACTGATTGGCACTAGTGCTAGTGGGAGATTGTTAGCTAGAGCCCTAGAGCCAATCATTTGATGATTGTATTATGGACTTGTTGTATCATATTCTATATATTTAAAGGCATTTGGTTTTTGGTTATTATACTTACTTGTATTGGTGCCAAATAAACTAAGTATAATAACATCTTTGAGTAGAAGGTTCTTACCTGTATCAATCGATTGGTTGAATCGATAGTGAGATGATATAGGGAACACTACTCTTAATCATTCCTAGTCGCGTATTAACATTCAAGGACAATGTTAATGCAATAAGACTAGCATGTAGGTCGACTCGATGACTTGATCTCACAAGTCATGGATATACAGATATTAAGTTGACACATGGGTATGCATTAGAGAATGTATACTAAATGACCCGCTGTGAGAAAATATCATGGATCATTATATGAGTGTCATATACTTTCTCATGTGGCTATTAGTATGACTACTAGTCCTTAGACCTGAAGTCACCATGGTTCCCTACATAAGGAGTTATGTACTTTGGTTTCGTCAAACGTCACCCGTAACTGGGTGGACTATAAAGGCGATTACTGGGTATGTAACAAATTATGCGGAGGGATGTGAGTGATGTAGATGGGATCTATCCCTCCTATATGACGGGAGAGACATCGGTATTCTTGATAGAGTGAGACACGAAGTGCATGGCCATGCCCAAATGAGTCAATATGAGATATTGAGCTCATTTGATTTAGTGAGTCTACTTGGAGTTCAAGATTTAGATTGGTCAGAGGATGATACGGTCTATGCCTCACATTGATCAATCTAGATGTCTAGGATAGAAGGACACTTGTCATATATTGTGAGGAGTCACAATTAGTAGTCACAAGGTGATGTTGGATCTCAACATTCTTGTAACTTGGGTAGCAATGATGTATTGCTAGATGCCGCTCATTGCTTATGTTTCTAAAGGAGTTTAGAAACATTGCCAACGTTACAAGAACCTATTGGGTCACACACAAAGAACAAGTGGATGGAGATTAGGTTCATATGATGAACCAATTGGATTAGGTTCATATGATGCACCAAAGATTGGATTCGGATTAATTCAAATTAGACTTATTGAGTTAGACTCAATTAGATTCAATTGTTGAATGAGTTTAATTTAAATTTGATTCATTGAGTCAATTTATATTAATGAATTGAGATTTATTAGATTAAAATTGACTTGAACCAAAGGTTGGTTTTAACTCAACAAGGAAGAGAATTGGTCAATTTTGACTTAACCAAATGGAATTTGAAACATCAAGTTTGACTTGATGTATTGCCACATCATGAAGGTTGACTCATCCTACATGGCATGACTAACCTTGCCACATCATCTCCACCTCATCATGGTGTGCCACCTCATGGAGGTTACACATCCATTACATTTAATGTGGCCGGCCACATTAAATGAAGGGGTTACAAGAAGTGGCCGGCCACACTAATGTTAGAGGAGTTTTTGTTTTGTGGCATTCAAGTGTGGTTATGGTTGCATCTTCTTCCTTGGGTTTTTTCTCCTTTTTGGCTGTGGTTGCCGTGGGTTTCAAGCAAGGGAGAAGAAAGGTGAGTGAGTCTAATCCAAGAAGAAAGGTTAGTGAAAGTCACATGGAGTTTTTAGAGGAGTGTGTTCTCTTCTTTTTCCTTTCTTCATCTTCCAATCCTATCCGAGAGCATCAAGAAGTGCTAGCACACTTGTGGTGTTCTCTTCTCCATCCTTGAGTGTTAGAGAACACTTCTTGTTCGTGTGGATACTACTAGAGGTGTGTACATTTGAACACACTCGAGATCCGGCATACCTTGGACGAGCGGGATTTGCAAAGGGCACGCAACAAGGGTAACTTTCTAAACATGTAGATCTAAGTGTAGATCTAGTTAGTAAACTCGTACATGTAAAGTTTTGTTCTATACTCTTCGCACGGATCCGGTGGCATGGGGGTTTCAGGGTTTCTGTGATGCGAAAAAACGGTTTTCGCGGCCCGAAAAACCCAACAGATAGTACTGCAGACTCTACAGCAGAAACAAATTTATGCCAAATTCTCGAAGTGCAAGTTCTGGTTAAATCAGGTGGCGTTTTTAGGTCACATCATTTCTAAAGAAAGCATTCAGGTGGATCCAGCCAAAATAGAAGCGGTCAACAACTGGAGTAGACCCAAGAATGCCAGAGAGATCAGAAGCTTCCATGGTTTAGCTGGGTACTACAGGAAATTTGTGGAGGACTTTTCCAGGATAGCTTCTCCACTAACGGCCTTAACTAGGAAGAACAAGAAGTTTGAATGGTCAGACAAATGTGAGCAGAGTTTCCAAGAGCTAAAGAAGAGACTGACCAGTGCTCCCATCTTGATAGTTCCAAAAAGTGACAAGAGTTTTGACATCTACAGTGATGCTTCCAAGATGAGCCTAGGAGTTGTACTCATCAAGAAGGAAAAGTTATAGCTTATGCTTCCAGACAACTCAAAGACTACGAGAAGAACTACCCCACTCATGATCTTGAGCTGGCAGCTGTGGTCTTTGCACTAAAACTCTGGCAACATTATTTGTATGGAGTTCAGTGCAGAATCTTCACAGACCATCAGAGTTTAAAGTATTTCTTCACCCAGAAAGATTTAAACATGAGACAGCGCAGGTGGCTAGAGTTGGTCAAAGACTATGACTGTGAAATCCTCTACCACCCAGGCAAAGCTAACAAAGTGGCAGATGCACTAAGCAGAAAATCGAGTGCATCCCTGATGTCTTTGTCATCATTAGCCCTACCATTGCAGAAGGAGTTGTCAGACTTTGGAATGGAAATTATTTATGGGCAACTCTCTGCATTGACCTTAAAGTCTACCTTGCTTGAGGATATACAGAGAAAGAAGAGTGAAGATCCAGACATCCAGAAGATCAAGCAAGGGATACAGAAAGAAGAAGATACAGAGTTTCAAGTATCAGACAGTGGAGTTCTTTATCAGGGGAACCGCCTTTGAGTTCCCAATGATGAGGAATTAAGAAGGAAGATTTTAGAGGAATCTCATAGTACACCATACTCCATGCATCCTGGTTTCACCAAGATGTACCAAGACATGAAACAGAGATTCTGGTGGTCTGGACTCAAAAGAGACTTTGCTAAATATGTCAATACCTGCCTGACATGCCAGAGAATCAAAGCAGAGCACCAGAGACCAGGAGGAGTTCTATAGCCTCTCCCAATACCAGAGTGGAAGTGGGAAGACATATCCATGGACTTTATAATAGGTCTTCCAAGAACTACAAATGGATATGATTCAATATGGGTAATAGTGGACAGATTAACCAAGTCTGCCCATTTTCTAGCCATCAAGGTGTCTCACTCTATAGAGCAGTTGGCACAACTATATGTTAAGGAGGTGATCAGACTTCACGGAGTTCCTAAATCTATTGTTTCTGATAGAGATGGGCGTTTCACCTCTCACTTTTGGGAGTGTGTTCAGAATGCACTAGGTACCAAACTCAAGTTCAGCACAGCCTTCCATCCTCAGACAGATGAACAGACAGAGCGAGTAAATCAGATTTTAGAAGATATGCTCAGAGCTTGTGCGCTAGATTTCAAGGGAAGTTGTTGCAAGTATCTGTGCTTAGCTGAGTTTGCTTACAACAATAGCTATCAGGCCACCATCAAGATGGCACCTTATGAGGCGTTGTATAGCAGGAAGTGCAGATCACCCATTTGCTGGCAAGAAGTAGGTGAAAGAAAAGAAATGGAAGTAGAGCTGGGCATTCAGACTGAGATGATATATGAGACCACTCAGGCTATCCAGAAGATCAGACAGAGGATTGAGACTGCCCAGAGTAGACAGAAAAGTTATGCTGACACACGCCGTAGGCCACTTGAGTTCCAAGTAGGGGATTCAGTTTTTCTCAAAGTCGCTCCTATGAAGGGAGTGATGAGATTTGACAAAAAGGGCAAATTAAGTCCTCGCTACGTAGGACCTTACCTGATCACATAAAGGATTGGGAAAGTAGCTTACAAGCTGGATTTACCACAGGACATGTCGGCAATACATAACGTATTTCATGTCTCCATGCTAAAGAAGTGTCTCCACAACCCTAGCCAAGTGATTCAGCCTCAGTCAGTGTAGATCCAGGAGGATCTTAGCTATGAGAGCAGACCTACACAGATAGTGGATAGAGCAGTCAAGAGACTAAGAAACAAAGAGGTGCCACTAGTGAAGGTCATCTGGCAGAATCAGAAGCATGAGGAAGACACTTGGGAACGTGAGGACAGTATGAGACAAAAATATCCAGAGTTATTCTAAGTTCGAGGATGAACTTTTTATAAGGTATGAGGAATTGTAACAACCCAAATTTCCTCATTTCGAGTCCCAAAAGTAATTTAAAAATATTTAAAAATGCTATAGAAATATTCTAGGGATTTTTAGAAATTTTTAGAGTATCTTTATGTAATTTTTGGAGGTCGTTTGGTATTTTTACTAAACGAAAGAAGTTTTGACAAAAAAAAAAATATCCAAGCCGGGATTCGAACCCGAGACCTCGGATTAAGCCGAACCCTAAGCGAGTCCGGCTGACCAAGTGTTCACGCGGGCGTTGCTGATTAAAGAAGGAGAAAAATCTATTTAAGCAGTAGTTAAGGATATGGAAATAAATTGAAATAAAAAGGGGCGGATGAGGGAATCAAACCCGCGATCAGAGATTTCGGCGGAATCCGGCTGACCAAGTGTGTCAGTGGTCGATACTGATCAGATATGTAGCGACAAATATTTAAGGTATACTATTTAATAAAAACCCCTAGTTACAAAAGAGGGCTTATTTTTTTCCCGAGACCTAAACCTTTCCTACCTTCCTCTCCCGACGGCGTTCCTCTTCTCGGGTGAAAACGCAGCAGGGGATCTAGGGCATCTCTCCGGAGGCCGACGAGCGGCTAACTCCGGGAGTTCTTCATCAATCCGAGGTCTCCTTGTCGAAGGGAAGTTGTGAGCACGAAGAGGAGCCGGAAAGCTCAAGCTAACCGGAAACCCTATAGCTCTCTTCGGTTGTAAGTCCAAGAACATGAAGGGTAAGTTGCTCCTCACCTGTGGTAAGAGTGGTTCTGAATTTGATTTGGGTGTTTTCTTATTTTTTTTGTATGCTGTCAAGTTTTTTTTTTTGGTTAAGGGCTTGTTGCCGTGGGTTTTCAAAGGAAGAACATGAGAGGGATTAATTGGTTTAGACAGTGAGATAGTTCTGTAATTGGTTTACAAATCTGCAGTTTGTAATTGGTTCCCAGTATGCATTGTCCTTTTGTTTCCCTACAGTAACACTGAGTAGAGGGATAATTGTAGCTCTCGGTTTGAGTTTACAGTGTAGTATTTCAGTTTGAATCATAAATGTAACATTCCTAAGGATCTCTATTGCTCTATAGAAGTATAAGCTTTACATAGGTATCAAGCTTTAACAGATTTTTGTTAGTGTTGCATAACTATGTGTAGCATGTTGTTTCTTTAGTTGCTTGGGACCTTAAATAGATTTAATTTTTGTGTTGAATAACAACCCTTATACTTAGCATACAATTATGGATCCATTGTTTCTTCCGTGAGTCTCAAAAAAATTTAGTGTGTGGAGCATTTGTCCCTTTTCGGTTTCCTGCCATGCCACAGTTTCAGGAGGAGTTTGCTTACTTGGTTTTCGGATTTTAGTTGTAGAGAATTATTGATGTTTAGGGATCTTAGAATAGATTCAGGATTTTGCTTGCTTTCTTGCTAATCTGTTGAAGCATGATAGGAGATTTTTCTAGTTTTCATTTACTATAGATTTGAGCATGAGCAGTATTGGACCTTATTTCCATTTCTTTGTTATGGATTCGAGCATGGGCAGTATTGAACTATATTGCTATTTCCTTGCTATAGATTTAAGCATGAGCAGTATCGATTTTAGATCTCTAGATTTCTTTGTTATTAGTTTTTGATAAGTATGACATGCAGATTTTTATAAGTATTGTAGGCTGATTTTGTTTTCCCCTTGTTTTTAGATGTGCATGAGCAGATTATGGCGCATATATATATATATATATATATATATATATATATATATATATATATATATATATATATATATATTAGCATTTAGTTTAGACTTTCCTTGCTATAATGAGTAGCTATAAGTAAGAAAAGACCAAGGTCTTGATAGGATCGCTAAATTTTAAGTATTGAGATTAGCAGCACACTAAGTGCCCAAAGGAATGCCAAGGCATTTTATTATAAGGATATTAAAAGATAACAAGTATTTTATTTTAAAGAGGCTAGTACCCAACTTCCAAGGTTGTCGTTAAACAAATCCAGGTGACCAATTCCAAGGTCTTGGCCCTGGTAAGACCAAGGTCTTTACCCTCGTAGGACTGATGACTAGCTACCACAGTCTCTATTAGGGAGCGCGCATTGGTACTACGCCTGGGCCCAAGAGAAGTTGATTATTATTTTGAAGTATTAAAGTATAAGTTTTGAAACAAATGAAACAAGCTTCACTTATGTTTAGAGTCAGCAAGTTTAGCTTCTTTTAATTCAAAGCATGCAGTGTTAGTTTTATTTGTTTCCTGATTAGTTTATTGAGCATGATTAGACTTTTCTTCCAGCATGTAGTTTTATCCTTGTATATCATGAGTATGCAGATTTTAGTGCTTGCTAATGAATATGCATGAGTAGATTTATTACCTAGTTTCAGTACTTTTAACCTGAGCAGCTATATATGTTTTCTTTTTAAAGCATACAGTTTCTAGTTTCTTCATGTATACATGCATATTCGAGTTTTTGTGAGTTAGATAGCGCTTACTAAGTAATTTTGCTTTTAGATTGCATTTCCTCTTACTGCAGATAAAGGAAAGGAAAGGATATATGAAAGGAAGGCGACAAGGTGGCGTGGATGGTGTGTGATGCCAGGACTATGGAAGTCTTGGGGCTAGAAAAGAGTTCTTTTAGTTTTCTTTCTTTATTACTAAGTTTCTTTGTTTTAGTGATTAAGAAACATTTGAAGTTGTACTTTAAGATCTATGTCATTTGAGATTATTTTTGTTTTAGATTGCATACTAAAATGAACTAAGTTTAGTAGGTATGTATTTTTGGTGTTTGACCCTTATTTAATTGCGTGGGTGTTTGATATATGTTCCAGCTGCCTGTGACTGATGTATATATATATGTATCTCAGTTTATGGGCACCGATACAGGGGAGATGCTGCCGAAATTTTTCGGTAGAGACTCCTCGTGGTTTCGATCATACCGGTTAAGTAGAGTTAGTAATTAAGTAGCGGTCACCCTTAGAGAGTAGTATAGTAAGAAGGGTGGTCGTTACAAAATAAAAGGATGAACTAGTTATGATGTGGAAACTAATAACTAGTTATACCTTTTATAGCTTATAGACCTCACGATTTTCTGTCATATTCCTCTTCTTATCTCAGACGTCGTGTGGGTGACGACCTACCGAGATGAGAATCCACCAAAGCTTCCTTCTTCTCCAAGCATGTTTCAGCCACCACAAGAACTCCAAGAGAAGATGAGGTTCGACCACCACCACCAAGCTCCAAGGGATGCTAGAAACAAAGCCTCCTTTCTCTACTTCTTCTCCAAGCAAAATCCGGCCACCAAGGACTCCCCAAGAGTTGATGTCGCACACCACCAAAGATGAAGAAAAGGAGATGAAGAAGGATGAGGGCCGGCCACCACCAAGGAGGAGAGGAATAATAGAAGTATTGTTATATGAGGTGAGGCACCTCTACCCTCTCTTTTACATTCCTTGGTCTTGGCAAATAAGGAAAGTTTTGATAAAAACTTCCTTATTTTCCTTGCCATTGAAAAGAAAATTTTTACTAATTAAAAATCCTTTTCTCTATTAATGTGGTCGGCCATATCTAATCCTCCAAGGAAGGAAAGTTTTAAATATAAAATTAAAACTTCCTAATTTGTTTCGGGAAACAAAAATTTCTCTTTTAAAAATTTCCTTCATGGTTGGTTATAAAAGGAAACTTTTATAAATTAAAATCTCTCTATTAAAACATGTGGATGATTTACAAATAGGAAAGTTTTCTCTAAAATTAAAATCTTCCTTTCAATTTACAAATAAGGAAATATATCAAATCTTTTCTTAATCTTTTGTAGAAACTATAAAAGGAAAGATTTAAATTTTAAAACTCTCTTTTAAAATCATGAGGATGGTTAAAAAAGGAAAGTTTTATCAAAAATTAAAATCTTCCTTTTAACTACAAATAAGGAAAGATATCAAACCTTTCTCTTAATCTTTTGTAGAAAACTATAAAAGGAAAGATTTAAATTTTAAACTCTCTTTTAAAACCATGGCTTCCACATAAGAAAAGATTTTAAAAATAAAATCCTTTTATTTTAATGTGGTCGGACAATTAAGCTTGGGTGCAAGCTAAGGCCTGCCACCAACTCACCTTGGTTTGGTCGACCTTAGCTTGGGCTCCAAGCTAGGCTTGGCCAGCCACCTTAAGGTGGGTAAGAAGGTGGGTATGGGTGGGTATAAACTTTATAAATAAGAGGCTACGACAGAGACCGAGAGGAGGAATTGGTTTTGGTCTCCCGATGAACTTGAGCTTCCCGTGTTCGCCCCGAATACTCTACTCGAGTTCATCAATAATATCTCATTCCACTAAAGAGTTATTATTGAACTACCGCATCAATCTCATATTACTATATAGGCTCCTCTTTATCATTAGTGTGTTAATCTCTCTGTGTTTAAAATATCGAATGTTCACTAATTAAATGAGCTACTGACAACTCACTTAATTAATATCTAGCTCCAAGAGTAGTACCACTCAACCTTATCGTCATGTCAGACTAAGTTCACCTACAGCGTTTACATGACAATCCTTATAAGCTCCTCTTGGGGACATTATCAACGTAGATTACTAGGACACAGTTTCCTTCTATAATCAACAACACACACTATAAATAATATCATTTCCCAACTTATCGGGCCTCTTGATTTATAGAACTAAATCTCACCCATTGATAAGTCAAAGAAATAAATACTAGATATATGTGCTTGTTATTATATCAGGATTAAGAGCACACACTTTCATAATAACAAAGGTCTTGTTCTTTTATTCAGTTAGTATAAAAAGAACTTACCTTAAATGGTCCTGCTCAATACACTCAGAGTGTACTAGTGTAATTTTATAGTTAAGATAAACTAATACCAAATTACACTACGACTATTCCAATGGTTTGTTCCTTTCCATCTTAGTCATGAGCTATTATTTATAATTTATAAGGAATTGATAACATGATCTTTTGTGTGTGACACCACACACCATGTTATCTATAATATAAATTAATTGAACAACTATACTTAGCATACAAATGTAGATATTTGACCAATGTGATTCTTTATTTCAAAATAAGTATTTACAAAAAGCTAGGCTTCTAGTATACACTCTAACAGGGTCTTTTTATAGCCCTTGGAAACTCTATCTCTAAGGTTGAGGGCGCCTTCGAAGACCATCTGAGGCGCCTCCAATGTGAAGATCGGATAGAGTTTTATCCGATTCCAAACGACCAGTTTGGCCAGGTCCAAGGCACCTCCAATCGAGGTTGAGGGCGCCTCGGACGAGTTTAAATGCGCCTTCAACCAGTGTTGAAGGCGCCTTTAGCTCCTTCTTCCAGCTTGTCTTTGTCTTCATTTTGGCTTCCGAAGTTCCGATCACTTGGGTGATTCCGGCCAACCGAAATAGGGCTCACCCGAACCCAATTTCCGGCCTTCTCCTCGAGCAGGCTTCCAACCCGGCTTCTCGTCCCTCGAACACTATGCACATTCTTCTCGTCCACCGGTGTACTCTTCCGCAGCTCTCTCATCCTTCGGACGCACTGAGCTGGTCAGCTCCCTTCCCGTGCCGTCCTTCTCACTAGCTGCATCTTCCGCTCGACTTCCTGCGCTCCTAAGCTCTTGCACACTTAGACACAAGGATCAGATAACAAACAGGACCTGACCTGACTTGGTTGATCACATCAAAACAACCATGGGGTCTAACAGAGATAAAACTAACCTTAGCTAATTTATACCCCATAATTGTAACACCCACTAAGCTTTTAAGATAAATATGAGAATGATGAACTTGCCTTAGAAAAATATTAGTAGAATGTTGAACCAAAAAGAAATAAAAATAGGGAGTGGTCAAGGATTGAACCTTGAACCTCTCATGATGTAAATGATAGGATTAATGGGTAATAACCAGTTGGGATAGGAATGATATATTGATAGCAAAGGAGGGAAACTCATGATAAGGATGAGAGTAAAAGCTAGCCAAAAGAAAGCAAGAAAAGAGCAAGAAAAAGGCAACTTGCCTTCCTTCTTTTCCCTCCCTCTTCCTCTCCCTCTCCCTTTGCCGTGACTTAAAGAGGAGAATTAAGGGGATTCATTCCCCCTTGTTTTATCATGAATGATGAGAACAAATAAATAAATAAAATAAATATAAAAATGGAAAAAAAAAAAAAGGAGAAGGAAAGCAAAAACCAATTTTGCTACCTCTTCCCCCTTAACATAAAAGGGAGCATGTGAAGAGAAGATTTGATTTTTCACTCATTTCTCTCATTCTCCCCTCTACATCACCGAGAACCTCAGCCCCCTCTCCTCCATTTTCGGCCCCCAAAACAAAGTTCCTCCTAGGATACAAGTAAGGCTACCAAGGGAAAACAAAGGAGGAGAACAAGAAGAAGAAACCCTTTCTTCCATCACCACACTTTAGAACCACAAGAGAAAAGGATGTAAGTATCCCCTCACCTGTGGTACAAGTAGTTTTGATGTGTTTTTGGATTTTATGAGGATTTTAAAACCTAGAACAAAGTTGTGAAAAATTCGGCCAAAGGAAGGATTTGTGATCCTAGGAATGTTTAAAATAAGCCTTGATTCATGATAATTTCTCTATGCTTTGTAAGAAGGTTTCCTCTCATATTTTTATATATATGTGATGTTGGATTAGAGATGTGTCTAACCCTAGAGTTTCGGCCAAAAAGGTTTTATAAGGGCTAGGGAATTTATTTGTTCACATAACTTGCACAAAACCCTCTAAATAAATGGTTAAGTATCCATTATTGTTTTCATACTTGAAGGTTACTTGGAACCAAAAGTATTCCACACATAGGTTTCGGCCAAGGAAGGGTTTAGGGATAGGAATACTTTGGATTTAAACTCACCATGTTTATATGATAGAATATAGAGTTTCTTAATGAAGTTGCATGCTTGTATGTTGATAGAAACTCATGAACATCACTCTTAATGTTTCAGCCATGGTAAGGTGGATGGCTTAGAATATCTTAAACAGATTTTTAACATGCTCAAAACCTCCATGATAATAAGATATGAAAGTTGTTTAATGCTCCCATGCTTAATTAGAGTATAGGAAAATTGGTTGCATGATATATGATAATTATGACCACAAGGGTCCTAGCTTGTTTATGAACCAAACTTATATGTATAGTTTCTTTGATATTTTTGCCATAAAACTTGTTTAGGTTTTCCATACTTTAGGCCACCTAAAACCTAGTTTAAAGACTTGGAAGGTTTCGGCCAAACATATGCTATGAGATAAAGAAGGGAAAAACCTAGGAAACCTAAGACACAATTTAAATGTATGCTTATAGTGCTTGACTTTTATACATGTTATGAAATGTGTTATGACTTGCTATGCTTTTATGCCATTTGAACAAATTCTATGCTTGATGAGGTTCGGCCATGTAGGGTTTAAAGACCTAGAAACCCCAAAAATTTAGACTTCATGTGTTAAAGATGCTTCTTATGAAATTGAGATAACATGTTGATTGTGTTCACATGCTTATATGTTTAACTATGATTCAAATGGACACCTTAAGGTCTCGGCCATGAAAGGATACATGCCCTAGAAACCCTAGAACTTACATTAAACATGCTCATGTCACTCTCCATGAAATATGAAATGTAGAAAGCTAAAAAAAATTCACATGCTATATGTTGTTAGTGACCTAAATTGATGCTAAGGGAAGTTTCGGCCATGACCACTTGTATGATGCCATTTATGAATGTATACATGATGTTAGAGTAAGTTCACATGCTTGTATGCTTGCTTGAAAACCTAAATGAGTACTTGTAAGTTTCGGCCAAGACATAAATTTAAGGGCTTAAAGAATTTAGGAACTAACTCAATGGTGCTTACCATATTCCTTGAAATGAATGTTATAAATATGGTTAAGGTTTCCATGCTTTATGTCCTTTAGAATCTTGTTTCACACTTGTTAAGATTCGTCCAAATGAGGTTTAAGGACTTGGAGAACTTAGAGTCCAAGTAAACCTTGTTTATGATACTTCCTATGAAAATGATATGTGAATGAATTAGGTTTACATGCTTGGATGTGTTTAAAACCTAAATGGGCACCTAAGAGGGTTTCGGCCATGATAAGAACCCAAAGGATTAGGAAGCTTAGTACCCAAATTAATCATGTTACATTGTTCCTTATGATTGGATGAGCACATGATATACTTTTATGCTTAGACATGTATGCTTCTGAGCTATACCAGATGAGAATTTCTACGATATGTTATGAGTTCAAAATATGCATGTTTTATGTTATGATATGTGGGTAAATCTTACATGCTTTGGTGATATGATATGAGCTGAAAATATGCATGCTGATGTTATGATATGTGGTTAAATTATGCATGCTTTGATGCTATGTTTAGTGCTTAAAATATGCATGCTTTCATGATATGCTATGTGGTTAAATTATGCATGCTTTGATGCTATGGTTAATGCTTAAAATATGCATGCTTTTATGATATGCTATGTGGGTAAATTATGCATGCTTGATGATATGCTTTATGCTTAAGATATGCATGTTTTTATGATCTATGCCTAAGTGATGCATATTGTTATGATATGATGTATGCCTAAGTGATGCATATTGTTATGATATGATGTATGCCTAAGTGATGCATATTGTTATGATATGATGTATGCCTAAGTGATGCATATTTTTATGGTATGATGTATGCCTAAGTGATGCATACCTTTATGACATGATGTATGCCTAAGTGATGCATACCTTTATGATATGATGTATGCCTAAGTGATGCATACTTTTATGACATGATGTATGCCTAAGTGATGCATACTTTTATGATATGATGTGTGCCTAAGTGATGCATGCTTTTATGATGTATGATATGTATAAGTATGACATGTACTTTACTTTATATGGCTTGTACCAAGGGTGGGCTCCATAAGCGCCCCGGGGTCGATGGAATAAGACTCGGACCTTGTTAGGGATGAGCTCCTAAGTGCCCCTAGGTCGATGGAGTAAGACTCGGGCCTAGTATGTTTGCCTTATAGGGTTCAAGACTTGCTACCTTGGACCTACATAGGTTGCGCGCAATATGTAAGTGGTACATAGCCGGGATCCCCTTTAAGTTGAGATTATGTTCAAATATATATGTAAGAAGAAATGGTTTTAAAGATCATGAGACATACACATGTTTTTTAGATACATGTTTTTCAAAATCATATGTATATACCTTATGATGATTTATATGCCATGGTTAGATATGATTATGTTATGTTCCATGATATGTTCATGTGTATGATATGCCATGACTCCTTATGATGATATGCCATGATTAGATACAATTATGTTATGCTTCATGCTATGCTTTACGCTATGATATGCCATGACAAGTTATGATTTCTTCATGTTGCATGATATGCTTAAAAGAGTATGTTACATTATGTCATGACTAGTTGAAGTGATGCCATGTTGAGACATTCTTTGATTATACTATGATTTTCGATTTTAGTGAGTAGGAAAGGAACTTACTGAGCCATGAGTGCTCACAGCTTACTGTCCTTGTACCACAGATAAAGGAAAAAGCTGGATGAGCTAGAGGAGCAGCAGGAGGGGCAAGGAGATGTGTGTGGCAGTGGCTAGGCAACCAAATAAGAACCTGCTTTAAAAACTTTTAAAGAACTACGCTTTGGTATCATGAATTGTAGTACCTTATGTGTGACTTGATGTTATGTTTCTACTAATTTTGATATCATGTTATTGAGGCCATGATAGTGTAGTTCGGTTTTGATGAAAAGAAAAACAAAAGAAAAGTTTTTATGAAACTAAGAAAATTATTTTAAGTCTTCCGCTGTTATTTGTACATAGAGTATCGTAGCCCCGTCCCTTAGGATTAGCAGGGAGGGCGGGCGTTACAATAATAATGTATGATAATCTAAGAATAGAGAATGATAAATTGAAAGCACGAATAGAAAAATTAGAAAATGACTATACATGCTTGAATTTGAATAGTTGTCGAAAATCAAAATTTACAAATAACAATAGAAATTATGGTAAAATCAATTGATACATTAGAAATCACTAGGGACATATTAGGAAAATCCCTAGAAATTATGTACCTCTTAAATTTTTAATAAATCCAATAGGTAGGAACTTATATTGGGTTCCAAAATCTTTATTTGACTAAATTTCTTTTTTTTTATCTCAATTAAAAAAATATTTGAAATATTTTTTTACTGTTAAGTTATTTTCTATGAATTTATTAACGAGAATGGTATATAAAAAATTAAAAATAATTTCAAATTTAATTTTAAAAACTTTACTTTTTGTGATGAAACATGATATTCTCTATCCTTATAATTATTTTTAAATTTTTTAATATTACAAATTACTTTGTGTAAATCATATTTTTAAATTAAAAATTCAAAGTAAATAGATATTTGAAAACTTTTATTTTCTGCCATTAAACTATGTATTTTCCACTTCTTAAAAAATTAGCAAAAGTTTTAGAAATAATATCAGCATACTAAGAATTCTTGTTATGTACCCCTAGAAATTTATATCAAAATTTTTCTAACTTTTTATGTTATTTTTCCTAATATTTTTTATGCGATCAAAATAGAAGACATAGGTACAAGTTAAGGGGGAGTAGTTTTTTGTAATTTTGTTGACTTGCCAAATCAAAACATTACCCTAAACACAAAAGTGGATGAACCTGACTTCGAAGCTTCTATCGATGAAGACGAAACAGCCCTCATGGTAAGAAACTTTAGTAAATTTCTTAAATCTAACAAATTTCACAAGTCGCAAGTTAAGAAACACCTTTAAGCAAAAGGAACGTTCAATGCTACAACTGCTAGGAAGAAGGGTACATCAAGAATAACTACCCTAAACTAAAGAAAAAGAGAAAGAAAAAGAAAAAGGTTTAAGACGAACGAAGCAAAGAAACTTAAAAGCTACATGGGATGAATCATCGTCTTCTGAATCTAAGATCGAGGCCTATGTTGGACTGGCACTAATAGCAAACCAATATAGAGACAAAGAAAGTACCTCAAAAATGAGCACCGATAAAAGGGGAGTGTCAATGAACAAAAGCAACGATGAAGGAATGTTGGATCATGAGGTAAGTGAGGTGCGTTCCCTATCTCCTAAACAATCATATGAATTTATTAAAATACTTTCTAGAAATATGTGCAAATTAAAAAAATAAAATATAAAGTTAAAGATAACTTTAGAAAATACATGCCAACTAAAAGATTTTGATAAATTGAAATCTGAAAACAAAAAATTGAAAGAATAAATAGAATATTTGAAAATTGACTATGCATGCTTAAAATCAAATATTTTACAAAAGTTAAGTTTTAATAATTATGGTAGACTTAATTAGTATATCAAGAACCATATGGGACAAATTAAAAAAAAATTCCCTATAAATTATATTATACCAAAGTTCCTGAAAAATTTAGTAGGTAGGAACTTATATTGGGTTTCAAAATCATGTCTAAATTAAATTCTCCATTTAATTGATATATTAGGGTAGAAATTGCTTTACTTAGTAAAATATCTTTCATACAAACTTTTCTTTAGAATTGTGCATTCAAATTTTTATGATGATAGAATAGCAGATTATCTATTAGATTAATTTTTCAAAAAAAATTTATAATTAATTTTCTATGAATTAGTTACCAAAGAATTAATTTTTAATATTAAAAATGCTCAAAAACTAAATTTTGAAAATTTAAATTTTTTGAAGATGTTTATTTGGTTTTACAAACTTAAAAAATTATCAAGATTTTTCTAGATCAACATCTATTTTTAATATTTATTTTTCTAAAAATAGGATTCTGTAATGAAACAATTTAATTCTATTAAAATAAAAAACCATGAAAACTTTTTTTATTGATCTAACTACTTCTGTTTGACTCTGACAAAAAAATTAGTGTTTTTTGAAATAGAAAAATTATTTTTAAATTATTTTTATCAAAACAGAGAATTAATTAGTAAAATTAGAATATTTTTAAAAATTATATTTAAAAAATGTTAGACTACTGTTAATTTTATTCATGATCCCCTAACAAACTTTTCAACATTTTTTATAACTTTTTTGTATTTTTCCTAAATTTTTCTTTATGTGATCAAAATGGGAAAAATAGAATTAAGTGAGGGGGGTAGGAAAATTATAAATTTATCCTTGTGCTTACTTGCAAGTTTTCTATTCTAATTTCAATTTTCATTTAATTAGTCAAATGATTTTATGTTGGTTTAAACCCTAACTTAACTTGGGATGATACACATCAAAAGAGGTAGATTGTAAGTACCCAGGATTAGTTTTGATATGGTCAACCCGATTAAGTTAGGTTATATTGAGTTCAATCCTTGCGTCTAAGTGTGTAGGAGCTTAGGAACACAAGAAGTTGAGCGAAAGACACAACTAGCGAGAAGGATGACACAGGAGAAAGTTGTCGAGCTCGGTACGTCTGAGGGACGAGGTGCTGCAGAAGAGTACACTGGCAGATGAGAATGAAGCTCGTGGCGTTTCTGAGGGATGAGAAACCATAACAGAAGGCTTCTCAAAAAAAAATCGGAAGATGGGTTCAAGTGAACCCAATTTCAGATGACTGAAATCACCCTAGCAAAAGGAGCAGCGCAGTGGAGGTGCTGCCAATCTAAGCGTCCTACCTAGTTTGGGCAACAAAGGCTCCCTCAAGCCTTTGAAGACGCCCTCGCACCTTTTTGGGAGACGCTCTTGCACCTTTTTGGGAGGCACCCTCTGTAATGGCCAAAAATTCTCAAAGTAATTTTAGAAATATTCTATGATTTTTCTGGAATTTTAGAATATTTTTATGGAATTTTTGGAGAAGCAGAAGTAGCAAAATTAAGTAAAAACGTAAAATAGCCTAAGCGGGAATTGAACCCGAGACCTAGTGAACCCTACGACTTATAGATGACTTTAGTCACCAAGGGGCCCCAGCAGGGGTGTGCTGAAAGAAGAGGAGAACAATTATATTTAAGGTTTAGTTGGGGCATTTTTACCACTTAATATAAATAGGGAAATTAAGTGGAGAGTTATTATTTTTGGATCGGAAATTCTTTTTTCCTCACCCTCACACGCCGCCCCCTCTTCTCCTCATCCTCTCGGAGCACAAGTCCAAGGAAACATAGGGTTTCATCCCTAGGGTCGTAGGAACACTTTCCGGTGACAACTCCAGCACGAGAACGTTCCCCTCCGCGAGAAGGAAGCATAGACGCAAGAGGATCGTCGAAACGGTCATCTTCTCCGGAAACCTAGCGATCGGAGTGTAAGAAAAATTAGCGCAGGAAGTAAGTAACCCCTCACCTGCAATATAAGTAGCTATTCGCATGCTTTTATGGTTCTAGTCCACTTTTATGGTCTTAGTTTAGCTATATGTAGAATTAGAGCACATCAAGTGATCGATAAAATGCCTAGTATAGTTAAATGATACAACAGGCATTTTAATAGCTCAGTTAAATGCCCTAGATGCATTTTAAATAGCATACATAGCCTTGCTTCAGTGATATGGGACTACGGTCCAATGGGTGGGCTCCCATAGTCGCCTCTAGGTTCAGATAACCTAGCTCTAGGTTCAGATAACCTAATAAAAAGCAAGATATGATAAATCAGTTACAAACAGTATTTTACTTTATCAGTGGCACTGTACTGGACTTCAGTTGTCCTTGGGTTGGGCTCTCATAGTCATCCCTAGGTTTAGATAACCTAGTAACTCTACTAGATTCGGGACTTGCTACATAAGGCCTAGTTAGGGATGCGCGTACAACAAGTACAGTAGTCGGGCCCATCAGCAGCATGTTTAGTATTTTTATCTATTTATGAAAATAGTTTTCAAACTTCACAACCAGATACGTGAATACAGCTTAGTTTCAGTTTAGTTCTTATTGTGATGATAATTAGCTTAGCTTATGGATCCGTTTAGTTTCTGGTTGATACACAAATAGCTATGTTTCAGTAGTTGACTGTCATGTTTCAGTATCCTAGTATGATTCTCATCATGTTTGTTAGCACAGCATATTTTAAAAGAAAGCATGATTTCATTTAATGCATGTTTTTGTGAGGTAGATGGTTTCTTACTAAGCTCCCAAGCTTACAGTTGCATTTTTCTTATACTGCAGATAAAGGTAAAGGAAAGATGGAATAGCGGAGGCTGGAGGCAATGCGATGAAGTTGTGTGTGTGGGCAGGAACTTGGAATGAAGATCCTTGGGGGAAAACTAGCAAATTAAGAACTTAGTACTTCTTATAGTATTACTTTTCTGCACTTTTGGATGTTAAGTGTCTTGATTCATGAGAGTATGCACTATGTTATGCTTTGATTGTTAATTGTCATGATAGTAGATAGCTGACCATGAGTAATGGCATGCCCAGTAGTAGTGTGGTGATTGTAGTTGAATTTCTGAAAATTCTGTATGAGGTCGGGTCTGATTTCTGCAGAAATCAGAAGCCCAATCAATCAGTCGATCGATTGAGCGGTCCTCAATCGATCAGCTGATCGATTGGGAGCAGTTCTCGCGTACAGAACGCTAGTGAGTCAATTAGCTGATCGATTGGGAGTAGTCCTCGCGTACAAAATGCTAGTGAGTCGATTAGCTGATCGATTGGGGAGCCTCGATCGATCAGCCGATCGATTGAAGCGCGATCTGTCGCGTACAGAGAGTTGATGAGTCGATCAGCTGATCGATCGGCCATGGATTGATCAGCCGATCGATCGGGAATTTAAATCCTACGAACAGAGAGCTTCTGAATCGATCTCTGGGTCGATTGACCAGATTGGATCGATCAGCCGATCGATCCAGTTTTGACCCCATGCACAGTAGCGAGTTGAATCGATCAGTGGATCGATCAGACAACTCCAATCGATCAGCCGATCGATTGGAATGTCTGATTTCAGCTAGAAGTGCCAAAATTAATATTTTGACCAAATAGGAGGTTAAGTTCCCTCCTTTAGCATATGTACAACTTCGGAAGTGCACTCTAAGAATAATCTCCAGTGTTTATAGTAAATAGTAGAGACTTTTAATTAGTACCGTCTTTTTCTTTTTCGCACCAGAATAGTTAGCGTAATGTAACCCTCGGCCTTACAGCCCAGTCAGTAAGAGGCGGGTCGTTACACCCTCAAGCCATTGAGACGCCTCCAATAGCCTTTAGGATACCGTTGCGAAGAGGATAAAACTCTATCCTCTTGGAGGGGTCGTAGACCTCTTTGGAGGCGCCTCTAACCAATGATAACATTTTTTCCAAATGCTATATAAAGCCCCCTGGAGTTAGGAATTAGACAACAATTGAACAACAACTTCTATATTAACTTTCTTAGTCTTTTCTGATCTGTCAAAAAATGTGTGTAAAAGTCTTTTCCACCTTCAACGAAGGAGTTTTTAGCGAGCTTTTCAATGCCTTGGATTAACAACCACCTAGGTTAACCAAGTAAACTCGAGCCTTTTTACCTATTCTTTTTAAGTTGTTTTCTTTAATATTAATTGCTTATATTTGCTTAATATAATTGTGCATCTTTGCTAAGTAAAAAAGGAAGAAATTCTTTCTAACTTACTTGAAGGGTTATTCACCCCCCCCCCTCTAACCGGCCTACTGAGACCTACCGTTAGGACACTTCGGGAGCTAGAGGGGGGTGATTAGTGTTGGTGTTGCAAGGTTACAAACATAGTCCCACATTGAAAACACATAGGAAAAATCATGAGTTTATAAAGAGAAAGATATCTCCATTGGCATGAGACCTTTTGGGTAGAGCCCAAGAGAAAAACCATGAGGGTTTAGGTTCAAAGTGGGCAATATCATACCATTATGGAGATATCTAAATTCTTTTCGATCCTATAATTGGTATCAGAGCCCAGACTGCCAGAAGGTTTAACCGCTGACTGTGCACAAGAGCTATGGTCTAATTGAGCCATGTGGGTACAATATTGACCTCCAACAAATTAAATGGGGGCTCCTATGTTTGGATCAAGAGGATCAGACACCAGGCAGGAAGTCCTAGTTGCGGCTAGGCAAGGAAGTCCTAGTAGGTCGGGTGGACCGAGGGGCAGGAAGACCTGGTGGGTCGAGGATCGGACATGGGAAGTCTGTGGTCCTTTGTTTGAGGGGGGGATTGTTGGTGTTGCAAGGTTGCAAACATAGTCCCACATTGAAACACATGGGAAAGATCATGAGTTTATAAAGAGAACGATATCTCCATTGCCATGAAGCCTTTTAGGGAGAACCCAAGAGCAAAGCCATGAGGGCCTAGGCCCAAAGTGGACAATATCATACAATTATGGAGATATCTAAATTCTTTTCGTTCCTACAATTAGCTCCAATTGCTTCGTCTTGTTGAATTGTTACAGTAGAAAATTTAAAACAATGCAAATACTAGGATTTACTTGGTATTGTTGGTGCGGGAAGCATCCGACGATCGAACCTTTGTTTTGATAATGGAAAAGGAATTCAAAGTTAAGCTTATTTGTGATCTAACATGTCTGATTGAGCTTGCAGGAAAGTCCTAAGTATTCTTAGGCAAAATTCCTAGCTGCGGTTAGGCAAGAGGAAAATCCTAGGGGGTGGTAACCCTAGGTCCTAGGGGTGGTAACCCTAGGTGGAGGAAAATCCTAAGGGGGGAAACCTTAGGTCCTAGGGGGTGGTAACCCTAGGTGGAAAAAAAACCTAGGGGGTGGTAACCCTAGGTCCTAGGGAGTGGTAACCCTAGGCGGAAAGTCCAGTCAGATCTGGAGGACCGTACTAGCATTGGGTAATCTCTCCTGAGGGGAGTAGGTGAGGATGCGTTCCCCCTAGAGGGAACAGTAGGCGTCGGGTCGGCCTAGGGTTTCTGGTCGAAAATTCGAAGTCAGACTCGGACAGTCCAGAGACTATCAATATTTTATTTATGACTATTATGTGTTAACTTTATTTTGCAGGGTATATGTTTGGGACTAACACATTTTGCAGGAACAAAGAAGCAACCTTAAGCCTCGGATGAACAGTGCCTGAGGCGCCTCCATGGAGCTTAGAGGCGCCTCAGGTGCAAGGCTGAAGGGAGCTGCGCAGCAGGCCTGGAGGCGCCTCAGACTGAGCTAGAGGCGCCTTGGACCGTAGCTTGGAGGCACCTTGGACCAGCTTGGAGGCGCCTTCAAGTGGATCAGAGGAGACTTTTTTAGTGTTGATCCACGCAGCAGACTTGGGGTGTTGGAGGTGCCTTGGGTGGTGTTTGAGGCGCCTCCAGCACTGTTTAAAAGGAGGCTTCGAGCAGCATTGTTCTTCATCTATTCACAAGCAACCATTCTGCAACAAGCTGCTAACGAGACATTCCGACGAAGCTGCTACTTGACGCCAACGACCCGGAGCTTCCGAATTTCTATTTTCTACTATCGTTGGTATATTTTACTATTTTTTATTGTACTTCACTTGTAAACATTTTATCGATATTATAGTTGTTTCCCATCAAAAGTGATCAACGATCGTGGGCCTTGGAGTAGGAGTCGCCCAAGGCTCCGAACCAAGTAAATAACTTGTGTTCGTGTTTGCTTTACTTAATTCCACTGCTTTACTTGTCAAGTTTTACGAATCTGAAATGCGTGAAAGCAACGAGTGCTATTCACCCTCCCCCCTCTAGCACGATCTCGATCCAACAATTGGTATCAGAGTGGGGTAGCTTTGATTTAGTGCAACCACCAATCAAGCAATTTTTTTCGTGGTGTTTTCAATTTTTCGGAGTCAATTGGAATTAGTATAGTTGCTACATTCCAATTCTTTATCTATTCGAATCATTTTTTTCTCAAAGTCGGTGCAACACCACTCGAGTTCGTTATTATTATTTTCATATCTCACTGCTAATCCAGGATCAAGTCCTGGGGCATTATTTCTCTTGCTTTTTTATTTGCTATATCTAAATGGCTTTTCAAGAAGGTTTTAGCACTGTTCGCCCCCCGCTCTTCTCCGGAGACGATTTTGGATATTGGAAGGGTTGGATGGAGGCGTATCTCCAGAATCATTTTGAAGTCTAGATGATCGTCAAAATCGGGCTCCAACTACCGACTGATGCCACCGGCAAGCCACTACCATACGAGGACTGGGAACCAACACTCATCAAAAAGCTAGAAGCCAACGCAAAGGCAACCTGCACCCTCCAATGCAGACTGACTAAGGAGAAGCTGAACCACGTCGGCCCTTTTTCGAGCACCAAGGAATTATGGGAGAAGTTGATTGAGCTTCACGAAGGAACCTCCGATACCAAGGTCAGTAAATGGGATTTATTATTCAATAAATTGTATAATATTAAGTTGCAGGAAGGCGAGACGGCTACCCAACTCCACGCCCGGATACAAGACCTACTCAACGATCTACACGCAATCGGACAGAAGGTAGAGAACTGGGATATTTTGAGGTATGCCTTAAATGTCTTTCCAAGGAACACCTTGTGGGCATCCATGGTTGATGCTTACAAGGTTTCTAAGGACCTCTCTTCCATAAATTAGATAAGCTATTTCCCGAGTTTGAATTACATGAACAAGTTAACTCACGTCCGGTCGAGAAAGGTTTGTCTTAGGTTACAGGTACAGGTAGATCACGCAAGACTAAATCAAAGCGCAGAACCAAACCAGAGTCAGAAGAAGAAGAACCAGTTTCAGACGACGACGACGATGAAATCACAACCGAGCTCGTTAACCTGGTAAAGAAACTATACAAGAAAAAGAAAGGTTTCAACAAGAAGGACCTAAAGAAGGCAATTCAAACCAAGGAAGTTCAACCAAAGGTGAAGTTTGAGGTAACATGCAATGGATGCAATCAGAAGGGGCACATCAAGGCGAACTGCCCAAACCTAAAAGATCCAAAGAAACAAAGGAGGAAGAAGGCCCTGAAGGCCACATGGGGCGAATCTTCTTCAGAGGAGTCCGACGACGAAGAGCTCGAACAGACGAGTTTTCTCGCGTTGACGGTCCAGGACTACACCAATGAATCCGAAAGCGAGGATGAATCGGAAGCCGAGTCCGAGAGAAGCCACGGATCCATATCCGTTTTCGAAGGGCCTGACTCCGCTGTAAGTATCCCGCGTTTACATAATCTAGTAAATTATTTAATTCGAAAATTAGCAAAATCCAATATTAGGGTCAAGTCACTTCAAAAGGAGGTAGCAGCCCTTAAAGAAGTGACTAACTCCAAACCCTTGCCTAACCCAATTAAGACTGAAAATTCAACTCAAGTCCAAAAACTTGAGGAAGAAAATTCTAGTCTGAAAACTCAGGTCAAGGATTTGAAGAAGACATTGGAACGGTTTTCTTTAGCCGCCAAGAACCTTGACCTAATTCTTGGGACACAAAGAGCCGTTTACAACAGATCTTGATTAGGTTTTAAGACCAAAAAGAAATATCGATCCTATCTAACCTTAGTCAACAGACCAAATAGTAAGACAGTCCAAGCATGGGTACCCAAGTCCAACTTAGTTAATCAAGTTGGACTTGGCCAATATTGGGTTCCCAAGGATCAAGTACATTACCTTGATAGACCATATCAAGGCTATGATCCAGGGGGAGCCAAAAATAAACTGTATTAATAAACAAATAAATAATTAAAAGAAGATAATTAAATTAAAAGTAAAAAAACTTAAATCTAATCTATAAATATATAAAATTATCAATAATTTAGGTGGAGGCTCCAGAATAGCTGGCACCTCCAAAACTAACATACCCGGCAGGGTAACCCAAACCAAACTACCCGGCAGGGTAATTAGAACTAATTAGAAAGGGAACAAGTTTAACTTGAACTATGGTACTGGTGAAATTTTGGATGATAGTACGTTAGGGAAGCTTAGTCTATGCATGTCTAGGAAGATATGGCTTCGACCTGGTGCATTTGGCTAAGTGGAACTAACTGAAGCTACCCTTTATGGATCCTAACTAGTTAGACCAAGGTTTTGTATTAGTTCAGTGGATAGGACTATTTGGAAAACCTCGAAGGTATGGTTACTTTAATGATGTCCAAGTGACTCACCATAGCGCAGAAATTTATCAGAAGAATGCCTATTTGTTGAGCTCAAAGCCAAACCTGAATCTAACACTAAGTTAAACCAAATCCTATAATTGAATTTAATTCATCTCACAAAATTATAGGATTCCCTGATTTTAAATTTAGATCGGGTGAGATGACTAAGGATTGAATTAAATTAAAATTATTTTAAATTCAAATCTAATTAATAATACAAATTAAATTAAAATTAATAATTCAAATCTAATTAATTATTCAAATTAAATTAAAATTAATAATTCAAATCTAATTAATAATTCAAATTAAATTAATAGTCAAAATTCAACTTAAAATTAAAATTATATTAAATCAAATTAAATTAATTATATTAAATCAAATTAAATTAATTAAAATCAAATTAAATTAATTAAAATCAATTTAAATTAATTAAAATCAAGTTAACTTATTTAAAAATGTTTTAAAAACTTTTTTGAAATTCTTAAAAAAAAAAAACCCTAACAGCGCCCTCTAGGATCGGCGGGAAATTTTCCGTCGAAATCAACTGAGGCGCCTCGGACCGAGTCAGAGGCACTCTAAATGCATCATTGGAGGTGCCTTCAATATAAATAGGCAGCGAACAGAGAGTTCGCTACAAATTTTCTTCTCGCCGAAATCAGCGATCTAAGGCGCCTTAAGCTTGGATTTCCACCTTTCAACTCCTTCAAATACCCTACAATGCCTCCTAGGTATACTCTAAACTATCCTAAATCATCCTTTACATGTTTTTAGTGCTTGTTTTTCAAATTTTCATGTATATGGTTGAAATTAAGAAGAGACGCAATGTTGTGTCCACCTCGGGTACTGCCCCATCCACTAACGCTAGATTCCCCACTGAGCAGCATAGGCTTAGTTTTTCTCAGCATTCATACTCTGTCATTAAATGTAGATATCTAAATAGACTCTATTTTACGACTTATTATCCGTCCATCATACAGATGATTGCCCACTACTAGTTGGATAAACTGGTTTACTGCAGTCATGCAGTAAATAGAGATCTATGTGCCCAGTTTTTCAACAACCTTGAAAGGGCTGATGATTTGGTATATTCCACCAGAGTTGGTGGAAAGGACATCCAGTTTACTCCTTCTCTATTCACACCATCTTAGAGCTTAGACAGTCAGCATCTCCTTTCCTGTGCTACCCTAATAGGGATCTTCCATTTGGCAACCCCTACTCTCACATTACTCTAGATACACTCTATGAGTACTTTTTTGGTGGGGAGAGACACTTGGAGTCTCTGATTTCATGTCGATGTCTCTCAGGGTGCAGGATTACATCATGTATAGAGTCCTCACTACATGCATTCTACCCATCACATCTCGGGTCATCCCGAAGATGCGTCCGTCCCACTCTTTCTTTTTGTATGCATTATGTCATCATCTAGATATAGACATTACATTACATATATTCTCTAACATAGTTCATGCGGCTAGTCTTGTCACATCCCGAGTAGTTCACATACCCTACTACCATGTGCTAACGTCTATCTTTTCAACGATAGAGAGCATAGATGTGACTCAGGAAACGGTCATTCCTCTTACCCATTATGATGACACTACAAGAAAAAAGCTAAACAACAACGCTTTTTTGGCGTTGTCGTATGTACTTAAAAAGTGATGTTGTAGATGGTGTTGTAGAAAGTCATATCAAAGACAACGCTTTAAAAGCGTTGTGGTTGGTCACAAAGACAACGCTTTTTAAGCGTTGTCTTTTCGTTCTTAAAAAGCGTTGTTATAGATGTTGTTGTAAAAATGCACATATCAAAGACAACGCTTTAAAAGCGTTGTGGTTGGTCTCAAAGACATTGTTTTTTAAGCGTTGTCTTTTATTACTTAAAAACGTTGTCTTTTTAAATTTATAAAAAATAGTGTTTTTCTTAATTAAATAGCAAAAATTATAAAAAATACTCAAAATTTACATATAATTGAATATCCACAACCACAATCATTTTTATAATAAGACTATTTAACAAATAAATAAAACTTTATATTATACAAACAAAATGTATACATATTGATCCACTAATTAATTTTGTATCATACAAGTTATCCTTAACTTCATGACAATAATTTTTCAAACACACAAGTTTTACAAAACCTCATCATTGACTCTTCTTTAAGATTGCTGGACTTAATCTTAAAGGATCCATATCCAGTAGAGAGCAACCTATACATCACATTGAAACAAAATGATCAAAAGTTACAAGCTAATAGTGTGAAGTGCTACATAATAGAACAAGTTTCTATGCTTCCTCAAAATGGAGAGAAATCAATTGTGTGCTTTCCTTAAAGAAGAGAAGAACCATTCCTGTCTTATTGAAACAGAAAGATAAAGCATGATTAATAGTCTTGCTGCTATTATTCGAGAAGGATGGTCGCTTGATTAGAAGAATTATACATAGGGAATGGCAATCATAAGCTCTTCTACAATATTTAATGCCAAGATCAGCACAGCAGTTCAATAAATCGTAACTGCTTTATCAGCTGATACTGATTTTTCTGGCAATTGCCAGAGATGAAAGAAGGCTATTTCAGTATTGGGTGTTAATGAAATTGGGAGGCTGCAATTTTCACGTTTACTCACCTTCCAATGTGTGCTTCCACGGTGCAGATCGACCCTAACACAATAAGCAAAGGATGAATCATAAGTAAATCGTCAAAAAAAAAAAAAATCCAATTCTATATTTTGCAGTAATCACTAAAGGGATCTATGAATATCACCTCTGGCACAATCCGATTCAGAAATGTTTCAGTGTCGCTCTGAACATCAGAGTCATAATTCTCATTTATGGTGAGAGAAGCACTTGTATGCTGCACTGAACAAGTATTTAACCTTCTGATCAGAAGAACAGCAGCAAAATGCAACGGACAATTTGTTTTTAATAAAATTGTAATCGCAGTCAACGAAAACTCACGGAAAAGATGAGCAAGGCCGCATTTGAAGCCCGACAAATCTTGTTGTATCTCTTCAACAATCTGGCACAACACCAGAAGCATACGAGTTATGTTTCATCACATTTTCCTATACATCGAGCGTCCATCAGTAAGAAATATAAGAGATCAAGTACAACCAAACGCATCTATCGATTGACCAGTGGATCATTTTCCAAACACAACAGGAAAAAAATTGCTTTTTACTGATTAATAAGGGAGATAAAATCAAGAAATGATCGGAAGAAAAAGAGACAGATTTGGGGGCGATTGAACCTTGGGGGTGATGAGATGGCATCCGCGCCTCTGAGCAGGGACGACGACGGTCTTCTGTGCCCACTTGGCGGCCATGGCCTCAGAGACAGCAGTAGAAATGCCGGCGGCGGCCACGACAAGTGTACGAGGGCCCTTCTGGGATCTCAAACGGGGGATCGCATGGAATTGCTTCTTTAAGTCCAGCAATCTCTTCTTCTGAAAGGCTTTCAGCTATCACTCTTAGAGCCATCTTCTTCAACTTGTCATCAGCACACCTGGGGTTGTAGGCAATCAAGAAATTTTGTATGAAAACTTTCATACATGTAAATCTCGTACTAAATAATATGTCAATGTTATATATACATGTAATTCATACCGTAAGTGTGTTTATATCGTAACTGACAAGTTTTCTTTAGGGCCAACTTCTACTCAAGCTCTTTAAACACTGCATCAAAATAAAAAAATTGGCATTAGTTCTGTGCTAAATGAAAATCATATTTAGAGGAAAAAGCGGGAGTGCTGTAGATGGATATATTAACCAAGCATATTAATGTTTGACCTGTCTTTACAAGTTCTAAGCATATATATTAACCAAGCATATAACCTAAGAGGAATAAGTTACAAAATGCTACTTGATGTTTGACCTGTCTTTATTGGATTTTGCAGCCCCGGTCTTCTTGTAGCCAGGCACAATGTAATACTTGATGTTGACTCTACCTTTGCAGTTGTTTCGGCTTGAGGAGTGGCAAAGAATGGTGGAGTAGAGGATGGATTTCAGGTATTCATCCGTGCCATCGAGGAAATGACTCCAGTAGGTGACTAGCATGTTGACCAGGGCATGCTTGGAGAAGATGACTTGTTTCAGAAGCTTTTTAGATCAAAGATACGAAGTGCATTGTTATAAAACTAGATGCACGAACACTTGCTTATACGGTTCTTGAAATAAAATACATTCGTAACCGTCACTAGCCCAAGCTCAATAAGGAAAATTCACGGTAAATGTGCATAGTATACCTCAGATACTGCAGATGATAGGGAAGGCCAAAAGACAGTTTGACGCAAATATTGAGATTGCCCAAGCCAATCCATGGTACTAATCCTGACAGCTCCTCCAAATCAAGGGATTCACTTCAACTTTCCTAAACCAAAGAAGAAACAAATGGATTACAAAAGAAAACAATTTGCACCATCAAACTGAAACTTATAATAAGCCTTAATAAATTAATGAAAAAAGAATTGTTTAGAAGTTCACTGAGAAACATATGAAAATACAACAAATGCAACTGCAAAAAAAAAATAAAAAACTAGTATCCAATTAACTTTTTTTTATACTTTCAGATCAAAAGGTCAAATTTATATACTTTGGTTCATGTTCAAGCAAGAGGATAACAATCTCATCGACAGTTAGTATTTCCTTTTAATATAGAACACTAAAAAGAAGGAATATCAATGATGAAACAAACCTGAAAATGCGAGCTACTGAGGCAGCGAGCAATCTGCTTGAACAAGGTAATCATGCAGCGTTGGAACTCTGTCGTGAGCATCAAAGACCAAATATTACCAAATATTAAGATCACTGAATTGTCTGGACCACCACATAATTGAAGCTAATTGTCTGGAGTTGCAGGAAAGAATAATCAAAAGTAAAGTTGTTCCCAACCTCTCAAGTTTCGATTCATGAATCTTATGCTTTAATTCAAACTAAAACAGCACAAAGAGAATGCTCAAGGAGACAAGGAGCTTTATTTGTCACCAATCAAGTGGGAAAACATAATAGAAGCTTCAGAGCAGTGGTCTGGGGAACAACTTTACTGGCCCTTGGGTTACTGAAGCTTACAAATTGCTTACTGCCAAGAACGTTTCAAACCTGGTTGATTTATCTGCATCTGTTCTATAGAAACTCTAGCTATCACCTCTAAGTTCTCAATGCATTCACCATTAATTGATTGCAGCAAAAGGAAACCACTGCATGTAATAGACTTTTCGACTTGATCTCTTCTCCAAGTAAGAACATTTCAAACCTAGATACCTAGTAAATCCACATCTGTTCTATATAAACCCGTCACCTCTAAGCTCTCAATGCATTCATTCACCATTTACTTCCTCAATACATGCTCTAGTACTGAGAATTCAAGCTATGCAAGGAATGGCTGTTAAACTCCTCATTGCACTGCTTGCCTTGGCTTCCTCACACAAAGGGTATGCATGCATGCAACTTTACTCTCGAAAACTAGAAGATATATTGAAGTCATTATCAGAAGAACATGAAAATTTACTTACAATCTTGTGTACTGTGTTCACCAAATCTTCACCTTCAAACTCTCCTCCTTTGTTGGCGCGTCCTTTCTTCCACATAATAGCTCTATTGATGTCATTATCATCACATAATTCAGTCCCCTACAACAAAGAAAAATCAAATAACAAATGTGAAATAATTTAATGTGAATCAATTAGAGGGTTCTTAGAGGAAATATATTTTAAAAATACTTACAGGAGGAAAGAAGGCACTACAAATTAGCTTAAGGGGATCACACTCTGGTTTAAATTAGCTCCTTATTTTATCATGTTAGAAGCAAGCTTATTAACTGAGCTTGATTAATGAGTATACCTATGCCCCTGACCCTGAATGAGGGGAATATTACAATATAGAGAAAGGATAGGCATGGAGTATGACAGGTTGTGTGGCTAGATTGATGCTTATTGAGCATGTGCATGCTTTAAATGTTTGTGCCACTAGCTAAAAGAGTAAATTTTATTGCTTAAAAGAATAACAAAATGTAAAATTGAATAGTAAAAATTCCTAGTACCAACCAAGAATAAAGGTATATATGAAGCATTAAATATAATCCTAAGTTAGGTTCAAATGCGCAAGAAATCACAAAGATTATGCTGAAAAACAGATCATTTTTAAGCAGGACATAATTTTGGAAGTCTAATTAAATCCGATATGTAATTATACACTAAAGCATTATATTTGCCCATGTAGAAAATCGCATGCAAAAATTGTAATCTGCAAACTAAATTGATAAGATTTTAACAACAAGATAAAACTTCATTATTGGAAAAAAGAAAGAAAGAAAGAAAGTTCGTTCTTTTGTTGTTAATTCCAACAAAGGAAAAATGAAATGAAAGGCAACGATGAGAACAGCACTTGTTAGATGTTACCCCCAACCAGAACCAGCTAGCCAACCAGATGAGATCGTTGGAACATTAAAACTCTGGTCAACTCCAAGATCCAGCAGCTCTATTCTCTCTACAATGAAAGCAGGACCCTTTGCCGACCTAATATAACAACGAACAGAGGTAAGTAACTACTGCTTTCTAACATTACTTTCTGTCAAAAATTGACCAACCAGATCAGCAAGAAGGGTGTTGAAGAGAAGGAAATGGTTGAGAGGTTTACCTTGGCTTAGTTTACGAATTGGGATGGAAGTCTCTGCCCTGTGCAAAACCCTAGCAGGAAGGCCTGCACGGTACAAAATTATTTATGATAGATAGGTTACAAAATCGAAAATGGGGCCAGCACAAAAAGGTAGACCACGCTCGTCCCCCCGTGCGATCCCTTTACTACACCATAACTGATCCCATCTCTCTCGACTTGGAGGAGTTGGGCCGGCGTGAGGAGTTTTGCGTGAGGAGTTTGGGTCGAGATTAGGGTTCAGAGGAGATCACGCGGCAAGGAGAGGAGAAGGCGCTCGTGGAGAGGAGAAGGCGCTCGTGGAGAGGAGTGGAGAGGAGAAGGCACTGAAGGAGAGGAGAAGGCACTCGTGGAGAGGAGAACTCGTGGAGAGGAGTGGTGAGGAGAAGGCGCGCGCGCGTTGAGGGTTTAGAGTTTAGCAAAGCGAGGGCTGCGAATTTATTTTAAGTGAGTTTAGGGGAAACATACACAACACTTTAAAAAACGTTTTTTAAAAAAATGTTGTCTTTGACCATAAACAACAACACTAAAGACAACACTTCATTAAAAACCGTTGTCTTTAGTAAAAAGTAAATACCATAGACAACGCTTTTCACTAAAAGCGTTGTAAAACAAAGAACGACAACGTTTTTATTAAAAAGCGTTGTCTATTGGGTGTTGTTGAATGCAAAAATTCTTGTAGTGTGAGTATGGGATGGGTTCTCATAGGTTAGCACATATAGATGTCACTGCTCAAGGGGTCCTAGCATGGGTGGGCAGGCCTCCACCAGTCGACCCAGCCGAGGATGAGCCAGTTGCTCCTGCCGAGGGAGGTGGTCTAGCCCCAGATGAGTTCTTTCTACCGCCTGAGAGATGAGAGGAGCTATTTGAGTTTACTCATGATCAGTTATTCGTAGAGCCCCTCGATCCATCTCAATCCTCGACTTCGACACGGCCATCCTTATCGGTCGAGGACCGACTCACACGTCTCGAGCTTCACTCCGCTCAGACACGTAGCCTCATGTTGGAGGAGTTTCGCATGCTTCGCACAGAGATAGCCTCTGACTTTGCCTCTCTTCATCAGGGGCAGCCTGCTCCCGAGCAGCCTCATGCACCACCTCCAGTTGACGACCCTCCAGCTGATGATCCTACTTATTGATACTATATTTTCATGCATTGTACTCTGGACTTTAGACACAGACACTTTCATCTGCTATTCCATTATTACCTAGTTAAACTTTTGCCAATCAGAGTTCAGTTACTCAACCTAACTTTCTGCTTACTAGTTGCTTAGTTCTGCGCATATTAGACTCTTGCTTAGTTTCTTTTATAAAACTTCTACGAAAAATGTCTTCAAAATCCCAACTTTATTAGATTTTCAAAATATGGACTTAGCCTAGGCACTTACCTTTAGACATCATGTTCCCCTAGATTTCAGCCAGAGCATCTCACAAACACTCTAGGCTTAACTTACTTGTGTTTGACAGAAACTTAGAATGGCGTGAGATGCATAGGGTACTGCCTGGACTTCAAAATTCTTAATTCTGTACATCACAGTAAGTTTGGGCATTAAAAACTAACATTACATTAATCAAGTTAAGTCATCCATCCCTAGTCAAATCTAACTGGATCAATTGACTTAACTTGACTAACCAAGTGAAAGCTGTTATCTTCTAGGCAAACAGCTAGTAGCTAATGGTTAGACATGTGACCAAGAATGTTAATATTGTCAAGAAGATTAGCTAAAGGTACTCATGCTTAAACTTTAGGATTTCTTAAATTGACATGAAAATGGCCTTACATCAAATTAGATTTTTCTGAAACACTTTTTAAAATTGACTTATCTTTTCTTAAACACTTTTTAAAATTCCGTATTTTTCAAAATCTCTTTAAATTTAGATTTTCAAAATTACTTTGCCAAACACTTGTTCAAATTAGCCTAAATTTGCCTTAAATCTTAGTTCCATATCTTTCAAAAGCTTGTTAAAATTTAACTAAGTGTGTGAAGGTTGTTTCAAAAATTTCTAAGCATTTACTTAAAGGATTTTCAAAAGTTAAGTGTTTGTCTTTCTAAGCTAATTATCTTTCAAAGTTTAATATTGTTCACAAAGCCTTAGTGATATTAAGAAAATGTCTTTAGGAATTTAACTTTTCAAAAATTATCTACACATTTATTTAATTTTAGCTAAGCTACCTTCAAACTCAAAACAATTTCCCTTAGCTAAAGTTACTCTTCAAAATAATTCCTAAAACATTCACTTAGCTAAAAGTTTTGCAAAAAGATTAAAATTCAAAAAGCTAAGTGTTTTCATAGACTTTTAAGATTCAACTTTTTAACTAAGTCTCTTCCTTCTTAAGCTTCCTTCAAAATTTAACTGAATATTTTCTAAAGATTATTAAGCTAAATATTTGTTTTGAAAAGGATTTTTCAAATTTAACCTCGTATTATTCAAAAAGGCTTTTTTAAAAAAATTTAACAAAATTCTCCCATGTTGGTTAAATTTCTAAGGCCATTTTTCTTATTCCTTTGTTTATTTTGATATATGGCAAAGGGGGAGAGTAGGAAAATTCAAAATAAAAGAGAGCTCTTGTTAAGGGGGAGCCTTGAGTTTAAGTATATGATAGCTTAAGTTAGGTTTGCGTTTGAATCTACTTACTTAAGCTTGCTTATGTTTCTTACTTAAACTTTGAAGATCAGATATACGTCTATTTTACTTAACTTTGAATTTCAGTTGCCATAATCAAAAAGGAGGAGATTGTTGGTGCAGGAAGCATCCGATGATCGAACCTTTGTTTTGATAATGGAAAAGGAATTCAAAGTTAAGCTTATTTGTGATCTAACATGTCTGATTGAGCTTGTAGGAAAGTCCTAAGTATTCTTAGGCAAAAGTCCTAGTTACAGTTAGGCAAGAGGAAAATCCTAGGGGGTGGTAACCCTAGGTGGAGGAAAATCCTAAGGGGGAGAAACCTTAGGTCATAGGGGGTGGTAACTTTAGGTGGAGAAAAACCCTAGGGGGCGGTAACCCTAGGTTATAGGGGGTAGTAACCCTAGGAGGAAAGTCCAATCAGGTCTGGAGGACCGTACTGGCATCAACTAATCTCTCCTGAGGAGAGTAGGTGAGGACGCGTTCCCCGTAGAGGGAACAGTAGGCGTCGGGTCAACCTAGGGTTTTCGGTCAGAAATCTGAAGTCAAACCCGGACAGTCCGGAGACTGTCAATATTTTATTTATGACTATTATGTGCTAACTTTGTTTTACAGGGTATGTGTTTGGGACTAACACATTTTGCAGGAACAAAGAAGAAACCTTAAACCTCGAATGAACAATGCCCGAGGCGCCTCCATGGAGCTTGGAGGCGCCTCAGGTGTAAGGCTGAAGGGAGCTGCGCAACAGGCCTGGAGGCACCTCAGACTGAGCTGACGGCGCCTTGGACCGTATCTTGGAGGCGCCTTGGACCAGCTTGGAGGCGCCTTCAAGTGGATCAGAGGAGACTTTTTCAGCGCTGATCCACGCAGCTGACTCGGGGTGGTGGAGGCGCCTTGGGTGGTGTTTGAGGCACCTCTAGCACTGTTTAAAAGGAGGCTTCGAGTAGCATTGTTCTTCATCCATTCACAAGCAACCATTCTGCAACAAGCTGCTAACGAGACATTCCGACGAAGCTACTACTTGACGTCGATGACCCGAAGCTTCTGAATTTCTATTTTCTACTATCGTTGGTATATTTTACTATTGTTGATTGTACTTCACTTGTAAACATTTTATCGATATTATAGTTGTTGCCCATCGAAAGTGATCAACGATCGCGGGCCTTGGAGTAGGAGTTACCCAAGGCTCCAAACCAAGTAAGTAACTTGTGTTCGTGTTTGCTTTACTTAATTTCGCTGCTTTACTCATCAAGTTTTACGAATCTGAAACGTGTGAAAGCCACGAGTGCTATTCACCCCCCCCCCTCTAGCACGATCTTGATCCAACAGGTATCTCCTTGAGATGACTAATCCAAGGGTCCACTCTCCTAACGATCTCATCCACTATGAAATCTACTCCTTGGAAACAATCAAGAGGTGGAGAAGCCTCATACAATGTCACAACAAGAATACAATAAAAGCAAGAAGTAAATACAGAATACAAATAGATCTCTTGTTGCTTGAAATACCTCTTGTAGACTTGAAAATGCAGCAGCACTTCTCTCAGAATCTTGCAAGAACCGGCGGTGAAGAGTGAGGAAGAAGAGATTCATTTGAATCTTCATGAAAGCCTTTATATGGCATGGATTATGGCTCCCAATCAATTGGCCTTACCCCCAATCGATTGTCACGTTAGATCAGATCAAATCCAGTCGTACAAACCTTGCAATGACTCTTTTCTTCTTCTCTCAATCGATTATCCAATCGATTACGAGGATTCATAATCGATCACCCAATCGATTCAGAAGCTCATTGTTCACTGTGAACTTCTCCCAATCGATCACTTGATCGATTCATGTGGCTCAATCGATCAATTCAAAAGCCCACTATTTATCATGAGCTTCTGCTAATTGATTGGGCACTTTCCCAATCGATTTAGCATAGTAAAACATTGTGCTTTGCAAAACAAATCACTTCAATCGATTACTCAATCGATTAAAGAGGGTTAAATTGATTAGCCAATCGATTCAGTGTCTCTCTATTCTCACGCCAATAGCCCTCAATAGATCATTTGATTGACTGGCTTTGGCCCAATCGATTGCCCAATTAATTAACCAACCTAACTCACTTAACCTGAGTCTAGGGTTTCCTTGCCCAACATTTGGTCAACTGTGACCTGTTGAAACTTCTTCACCAACTGTTTAGTCAACCTTTGACCCACTTGGACTTTCCATCTCGTGTCAATTTCCCATTGAACTTTCGATCACCAAGTGTAATCCTCCTTGATCCACTTGGATTTTTCTTTTGCCTAACCATAGTTAGAACTTTCCTCTTGCCAACATCCGACCCTCCTTTACCCACTTGGACTTTCATTTGCCTACCCGTAGTTAGAACTTCCCTTTGTCAACGTGTGATCCTCCTTGACCCACTTGGACTTTCCTTTGTCTAACCACAGTTAGGACTTCCCTTGCTACATGCAATTCTTCTTGTCCCACTTGGACTTTCCTTTCCCTAACAGTAGTTAGGACTTCTCTTGCCAATGTGTGATCTTTCTTGACCCACTTGGACTTTCCCTTGCCTAACCGTAGTTAGGACTTCCCTTACCAATGTGTAATCCTCTTTGATCCACTTGGATTTTCCTTTATCTAACTCTCAAGTTAGGATTTTACTTTGTCTAACCTCCGAGTTAGAACTTTCCATTTGTCTAACCTCCAGTTAGGATTTTACCTTACCTAACCCTCGAGTTAGGACTTTGCTAATCAAGTATTTTGTCCTCTATGACCTACTTGACTTTCTTCTCACATATTGTCAAGTATCTGGTCAACCTTGACCTACTTGATCTCTTTCATATATTTTCCAAACATATTATCCAAACATCAAAACTCAAATTCAAATCCCTTCAAACTTAGTCAAACTAATTAACCTTGACCCTAGAATAATTGTACCAATAATCTCCCAACAATTTGGTCCTCCAGACCTGTTTGGACTTCCTGCTCAGTATCCTATCCTCTAACCCCTCGGACTTTCTCCGATGTTCGATCTTCTTTGACCCATCGACTTTTTAGACGTCTGGTCCATTGACCCGTTTAGACTTTCCTCCTGGTGCTTTTGATCAGCCAAGACTTCCACCTTACCTAGTATCCAGTCCAGCAGACCTAATAGGACTTTCACTTGCTTAGTCTCACTAGAACTTTCACTTGCTTAGTCTTACCATGATTTTCTGGTTGAGCTACATGTACACTTGATCAACATCGTTTAGATCGCAAATCAACTTAACTTTAAATCTTTTATCAATATTAAAATTTAGGTTTGATCATCTGATATTTCCTATACTAATAAATTTTACTGGTCCCTTTATTAAAAGCATACTAGATTGGTGTTTTGAGAGGCATATTTTAAGTATGGTTATAGTACTTATTTACTCTATGACAAGTGAGAGGAATATTAGATAGTATTATTTTGAGTACTGCATATGTTCATGAATTGTGTCTATGTTATAAATCAAGTATTGAAGTTGTTGAGTAAAAAAAGATTTGATTTATAATTCAATCTAAAGAATCATTGTCCATAATGAGTGAATGACACGAATAATTTATTTTGAGAAGATGACCTCAATTTCATTAAAAATTTATCTTTGGCTTTGTAATAAGAGTAGAGATGCTTTTTATTGTAGTGAACCGAACCGCATGAAACTAGAATTGTAAGGTTATCATGTAAATTTAGTTTTATTTGATTATCGTATATAACATTGTAATCCTAAGTGGATAATTAAAACACCAATGGGTGAGATTATGTTATTGGTCAATATCTCAATGTTTTGGAAATTAAAGTGAAATAAGGACAAGCATATACTCGTAATATGAAATTTGTTACGTACTTAATATGCATGATCATGTTATCACAAGCTCAAAATCTATGCTTAATAATTTAACTTTAATTATTGAATTAATGATGCCATATGATCATTGAGACTATCAAATAGAAAATGAGAGTTGGGTGATTGTAAATATCTAATAAAGGTATTTTATTCCTAGTATCCTATTTTATATATATTATAATTGATCGGGGTAATATATTATTTTTTTATTTTATGTTTTTTAATCTAAGTATTCAAAAAAAATTTGAATCATTAATTTTATGAAGGTGATCGATCCAGTCTCACAGAAATTTTTTACCGACTATTAGGATAAATTGAGAAATGCTCGCAGAAACTCATCCAAGAAACTAACGTTTTGAAGGTTGTCGTCCCACTAGAAGAAAATCTTTGGATTGCACTGCAGCTATGGTTCGACCTTAAATGTCTAGTTAATCACTTAGAAATTCTAACTATTATACCATTATCTCGGGACAATAGGGTAATATATTAAAAAAAATGATAAACTCAGTTAGCCCTGGGTGACCGAGCCGGCCCTATGAAATTTTTCCACCAGCCATCAGGGTAAATCGGGAAGTGCTTGTGATGGGCGGCCAAGAAGCCCAGCATCCGTTTGTAGTATCCGAACCCACTTAATTAATTAATGGGATTTATTGGGTTAGATTATAATTTAATTAGAATTAGAATTTATCTAATTAAGGAGATTTATTGGATTAATTGTAATTTCATTAGATTTTGAAATTATTTAATTAAGGATATTTATTTGAGTAATTGAAATTTAATTATAATTCATATTTTATTAAGAATTATAAATTTAAATAGATGAGTTAGTTAGGATTAATCAAGTTAACCATTAATTATGGAATTTGGATTAGTCAAATTAAGAAAATAATAGGATATATTAAATATAATATAGAATATATAATTAAACAAGAATAAAAAAAAGAAATACAAGACTAAAATTTTATGTAGCATGTATTGTATATAGAAAGAAAGTATAAATAATATATATAATATAAACCCTATAATTTAAATAAGAATAAAAATATATATAGATAGATATATAAGATTAAATATCAAATTAACGACTAATATAAATAATATTATATATATATATATAATATAAATTAAATGAAACATGTATATTTAGAAAACTATAATATTTAATTATTATGTATACATTTTATATATATATATAAATATATATGGAAATATATAATTTGATTCAATGTCAAATTAATGATTATTAAGAAACTATATGAATTAAATATATTACCATGTATATGTGATATATACATGGGTATTTATATATATGAAAATATATAATTTGATTCAAAAATCAAATTAATGACTTAGTATTAAGAAACTATAATATGAATTAAATATATTACCATATATATGTGATATATATATATATATATATAATGTGATTCATTATATATATATATATATATATGTATATATATATGTGTATATATATATATATATATATATATATATATATGTATATATGTATATATATATATATATATATATATATATATATATATATATGGATATATGTAAATATGGAATTAGTATATGGATATAAATATGTATAAAAATTAATGCAATTAATAACTTAGCATATAAGAAGGAAGACAAGGTCCTAAGCTCTCACTTCTATTTAAATCTTACCCTCAAAAGCCTCACCTTTTGCCACCGGCCCTAAGAAGGTTTCCTACCCCTTTTTGTTTCTCCACCAGTGCTAGAGCTTCAACGGAAGACAAGAATTTAGGAGCTAAATACTTAAGGCATGTTCCCTAACTTGTAATGCTTTAGTTAGTTTCTATGATTTGTGACTTCGGGTACCATGGGTTGAGGTAGGATGCTCTAGTTTAAATTCTCTTCTTATGTTTTTAAAGGTCTGCGTAGATGGAGTATTTCGGATTTCTGGAGGAGGGTAGTTCCCTCACTAAATTCTAATGGTTACCTATCATGATCTCGCTTTAGGAAGGTTGTGCATATTCTTCCCATCTTATGAATTTATTGGTTCCTATAAACTATAGATGTTAGGTTCCTAGTGTAACCACCCCACCCTCCTCCTACTAGTCTGTGGTAGTGGTCGTTACTTAACTATAAACTTTACTTAACTAGTGTTGCTCACATATAGATAATAATACTTAGAACTTTCAAAAATTTGCTAACTATTGATTAGGCATGCAATTAAGTAGTAGCTAAAACATAAAGATGTAGATAGTTCATCTCAATACTCTGATCGAAAAACCAAAGAGAGCAACTGAATACAAATCTGCACATGCATACTACAGCTATACGACTCAAATAATGGGACTAATTGTATAGCAATAGAAATGAAAGAATTCTATGAACAGAATCACCAATACGAAAAGTACAATTTTAGCAGTGCAAAAAAAAATTAAATCATCTAAGTTTCCCTATCACTCTAAACAGAATATTAATAAAACTTTTTGTGAAATGTCCCAAGGCTTCCATTCATCAGTCATCATCACACACCCATCCCACATCTCCTTGTCGCCTTCCTTCACTATAGCTTTCCTTTTCCTTTATCTGCAGTAAGAGGAAATGCAACTATAAGCGGATACTTAGTAAGCACTGTCTAACTCACAAAAACTCAATGTGCATATACATATATATATAACAGAACTAAAAACTGAATGCTAAAAGAAAACCTGAAACTGAAATGCTTAATGAAAAATCTGCACTGAAATGCTAAACTCCACAGAAAATCAGAACTACAAGTCTAAATAACCTGTTGGAAAATCTAACTGAATACTCCCAGAACCAAGGTCGTCCATGTTTAATACATGGCACAAAAAAACTAATAGTAAGCTCCTCTGTTCGTGCCCCTTATTGTAGCCCAAATCAAGCTAAACCTGCTGGAATTTACAAACCTATGTAAAGCTTGTTTCATTTGTTCAAAACTTATACTTTTATACTTCAAAATAATGATAATAAATTCCCTCTTGGACCCAGGCGTAGTACCTAAGCGCGCTCCCTAATAAAGACTGGGGTGGCGAACCACCAGTCCTACGAGGGTGAAAATCTTGGTCTTACCAGGGCTGGGACCTCGAAACCGGTCACCTGGATTTGTTTAACGACAACCTCGGAAGTCGAGTACTAGCCTCTTCAAGTAAAATACTTGTTACTTATTAATACTTCTAATAAAAAGAATACCTCAGAATTTAAACAGTAAGCTAAAAAAAAAGGGTTGTTCATAATCTTTACATAGCACAAACCGAAACCAAGTAGTAAGGGTTGTTCGTGCCCCTTTCATGGCACAACCCAATACTGCACAGCAAGCTCCAAGGGGGGTTGTTCGTGTCCAGAAATGTCAAGAAAACGAAAATCTGCAATGCCATTTTTTTTTAAAGTCGTTCACACTCAACAAAGCCAGCAAGAAAAAGGATAAATCTGCACTAGAATTGGTGGCTTTTCTTGCTCGTGGAAATACAAAACAAGCAAATCTGGGTTGCACACTTGAATTAAAGTTGTTCATGCTCAAAATTAGCAAGGTAGTTTGTACTAGAATGTTAAACTTCACAATCAATTGTTCTAAAACTGCATGGTAAAAACTAGTAACCAAAAGATCTACTGAATACTCCCAAACTAAGGTTGTTCATGTCAAATGCATAGCACAAACAAAACTAAAACCTGTTGAAAATCTAGACCATTTCATGCTCATTGCCTAGCAACAAAACCTAAAACTGCCAGGCTAAATATAAGCCGCTCCAAAAGAAAGTCTAAGCCTGAAATTTTAATTATAAGGGCTGAAGGATCTAAACTACATGCCTAGTCCATACAATTTATTTTCTTTCTTTGAGATTCACGGCAGTAAGCTTCAAAAACACATTCTTTATAGCATGCTTCGGAAATAAAGAAGGAAACAACGATCCGAGAGCTACTCCTACTGCAGGTGAGAAGCACTTACCTAATTCCCTTGACTCAAAGCCGAGATCGGCTTCTAGGGTTTCGGAGAATCTTGAAATTTCGGCAACTTCTTCACGTCTACGCGCTCTCCCCGACGAGGTGATCGCGATGGTGTGGAAGGCTCTCGAAATGGGTCCTTGGTCGGTCACCGGAGACGCAACCCTAGCTCCCTTTTTTTCTTCGCCCAAGCAGGAGCCAACGCCGTGCGTATGTGGAAGAGAAGAGGGTTTAGGTTAAATCTCCCTTCCTCTCTTAACTTATCCCTCTTTATACTTAGGTATTTTTGGTTATCCTATTACCGCTTAAGTTTATTTCGCTATATATTTGATCAGCACGGCCCTGCTGGGTTCTTGGTCATCCGAAACAACTTAAGGCTTGTCTTAGCTAGAGGTCTCCTGTTCGAACCTCGGTCCAATCTCTTTTTGCCTCACCTTTGTTTCTTTTGATAAAAATACCAAACGAACTCCGAAATTTACATAAAAATACTTTAAAAATTTCTAAAAAATCTCTAGAATATTTCTAAAGCATTTCTAAGTATTTATAAGCATTATTAGGACTCGTAATGAGGAAATTTGGGTTGTTACAATTCCCCATACCTTATAAAAAGTTCGTCCTCGAACTTAGAATAATTCTGGAAATCTTTGTCTCATACTGTCCTCACGCTCCCAAGTAGTTTCCTCGCGCTTCTGATTTTGCCAAATGACCTTCACTAGTGGCACTTCTTTGTTCCTTAGTCTCTTAACTTCTCTGTCCACTATCTGTGTAGGTCTGCTCTCATAGCTAAGATCCTCCTGGATCTGCACTGACTGAGGCTGAACCACTTGACTAGGGTTGTGGAGGCACTTCTTTAGCATGGAGACATGAAATACATTGTGCATCGCTGACATGTCTTGTGGTAAGTCCAGCTTGTAAGCTACTTTCCCAATCCTCTCTGTGATCAGGTAGGGTCCTACGTAGCGGGGACTTAACTTTCCCTTTTTGCCAAATCTCATCACTCCCTTCATAGGAGCAACTTTGAGGAAGGCTGAATCCCCTACTTGGAATTCTAGTGGCCTACGGCGTACGTCAGCATAACTTTTCTGCCTACTCTGGGCAGTCTCAATTCTCTGTCTGATCTTCTGGATAGCCTGAGTGGTTTCATCTATCATCTCAGTCTGCCTGCCTAGTTCTGATTCCATCTCTTTTCTTTCTCCAGCCTCTAGCTAGTATATGGGTGATCTGCACTTTCGGTCATACAGTGCCTCGTAAGGTGCCATCTTGATAGTGGTCTGGTAGCTATTGTTGTAGGCGAATTCAGCCAAGTACAGATACTTTCACCAACTGCCCTTAAAATCTAATGCACAAGCCCAGAGCATGTCTTCTAAACCTGATTTACTCGCTCTGTCTATCCATCAGTCTGGGGATGGAAGGTTGTGCTGAACTTGAGTTTGGTGCCTAATGCATTCTGAACACACTCCCAAAAATGGGAGGTGAAGCGCCCATCCCTATCAGAAACAATCGACTTCGGAACTCCATGATGTCTGATCACTTCCTTAACATATAGCTATGCCAACTGCTCTATAGAGTGGGACACCTTGATGGCTAGAAAATGGGCATACTTTGTCAACTTGTCCACTATCACCCATATCGCATCGTACCCATTAGTGGTCCTTGGAAGACCTATTATAAAGTTCATGGATATTTCTTCTCACTTCCACTCTGGTATTGGGAGAGGTTGTAGGACTCCTCCTGGTCTCTAGTCTCTGGTGTTTTGCTTTGACCCTTTGGCATGTCAGGTAGGTACTGACATATTTTGCTACATCTCTCTTGAGTCCAGACCACCAGAATCTCTATTTCAAATCTTGATACATCTTGGTGGAACCAGGATGCATGGAGTACGGTGTACTATGAGCTTCTTCAAGAATCTTCTTTCTCAGTTCCTCATCATTGGGGACACAAAGGTGGCTCCCCTGATAGAGGATTCCACTGTCTAATACCCAAAACTCTGAATTTTCTTCTTTTTGTATCCCTTGCTTGATCTTCTGGATATCTGGATATTCACTTTGCTTTCTCTGTATATCCTCAAGCAGGGTTGACTCTAAGGTCAATGCAGAGAGTTGCCCATAAATAATTTCAACTCCAAAGTCTGACAATTCCTTCTGTAGTGACAGTGCTAATAATGACAAGGGCATCAGGGTTGCACTGGATTTTCGGCTTAATGCATCCACCACTTTGTTAGCTTTACCTGGATGGTAGAGGATTTCACAGTCATAATCTTTAACCAACTTTAGCCACCTGCGCTGTCTCATGTTTAAGTCTTTCTGGGTAAAGAAATATTTCAAACTCTGATGGTCGATGAAGATTCTGCACTGGACTCCATACAAATAATGTCGTCAGAGTTTTAGTGCAAAGACTACAGCTGCCAGCTCAAGATCATGAGTGGGGTAGTTCTTCTCATAGTCTTTGAGTTGTCTGGAAGCATAAGCTATAACCTTCCCCTCTTGCATGAGAACAGCTCCAAGGCCCATCTTGGAAGCATCACTGTATATGTCAAAACTCTTGTCACTCTCTGGAACAGTCAGGATGGGAGCACTGGTCAGTCTTTTCTTCAATGCTTGGAAACTTTGCTCACATTTGTCTGACCATTCAAACTTCTTGTTCTTCCTAGTTAGGGTTGTTAGTCGAGAGACTATCTTGGAAAAGTCCTTCATGAATTTTCTGTAATATCCAGCTAACCCAAGGAAGCTTCTGATCTCCCTGGCGTTCTTGGGTCTACACTAGTTGTTGACCGCCTCTATTTTGGCAGGATCCACCTGGATACCTTCTTTAGAAATGATGTGACCTAGAAATGCCACCTGCTCTAACCAGAACTCACACTTTGAGAATTTGGCATAAAGCTATTTTTGCTGAAGGGCCTGCAGTACTATTCTCATGTGCATGTCATGCTCCTCTAGGGTTCTTGAATAAATCAGAATGTCATTGATGAACATGATGACAAATTTATCAAGGTATTCTCTGAACACTCTGTTCATTAAGTCCATGAAGACCGCAGGTGCATTAGTCACACCAAAAGGCATGACTACAAAATCGTAGTGTCCATATCTGGTCCTGAAAGATGTTCTGGGTATATCACTTTCTTTCACTTTCAGCTGGTGATATCCCGAGCGTAAATCTATCTTCGAGAAAACTATGGCCCCTCTTAGCTGATCAAAGAGATCATCTATTCTGGGAAGAGCGTACATGTTCTTAACTATTACTTTATTCAGCGCTCTATAATCTATGCACATCCGCATAGATCCATCTTTCTTCTTAACGAACAACACTGGAGCTCCCCATGGTGAATGACTGGGACGGATGAAACCTTTGTCAAGTAGCTCCTGGAGTTGTTCTTGTAGCTCTTTCAGCTCTGCTGGAGACATCCGGTACGGAGCTTTTGAAATTGGACTGGTGCTAGAAACCAACTCAATTTCAAACTCCACTTCTCTGTTAGGAGGTAGCCCAGGTAGCTCTTTTGGGAATACCTCTGGATACTCACAGACTACCCGAACGTCTTCCTGCTTGGGTCCTTTTTGTTCTTCTGTATTCACAATGTATGCAAGAAAACCAGCACACCCTTTAGCTAACATCTGGTGAGCTATTAGGGAAGAGAGGAATTTCTGGGTTTTCCTCTTTGGCACTCCCGTGAACTCAAAGGATGGTTCACCTTCTGGACTGAAAATCACTTTCCTTCTGTGGCAGTCCACCGAAGAACTGTACTTGCTGAGGCAATCCATACCCAGAATAACGTCAAAATCCTGCATCGCAAGGACTACTAAATTAACATATAGCTCTCGGTCTGAAATTCTGACTGGTACAGCCCGAAGCCACTGGTTGGACTCCATGACCTCCAGAAGGTAGGGTTGTCAAGAACTTAGAGTTCATGCTCTCTGTAGGCACCTAAAATTCTTTGGCAAAGGGCACTGATATAAAAGAATGGGTCGCCCCAATATCAAATAGTACCGTAGCTAAATGCTGAAAAATAACTACTTGACCTGTTACGACCGTAGAGGCACTAGCAGCTTCCTCTTTAGTGAGGGAGAATACTCTGGCACTGGCTGGAACTGGTGGGGCTTCCAACCTTCCTTGACTGAGCTGAGGTCCGTCCAGAGTTGCAGGTGTTGGAGTGTATACTAAAAGCCTAGCTTTTGTAAACATTTATTTTTGAAATAAAAAAATCACATTGGTCAATATCTGCATTTATTTATTAAATGTAATTGTTCAATTAGTTTATATAGTAGATAACATGGAGTGTGGTGTCACACTCAGAAGATCATGTTGTCGGTTCTCTATAAATTATAAACAAGTTGCTCACGACTAAGATGGAAAGGAACAAACTATTAGAATAGTCGTAGTGTAATTAAGTATTAGTTTATCTTGACTAATAAATTACACTGATACACTTTAAGTGTATTGAATAGGACCATTTAGGTAAGTTCTTTTTGTACTGACTTAATAAAAGAACTAAACCTTAGTTATTATGGAAGTGTGTGCTCTTAATCCTAATATAATAACAAGCATATATATTTAATATTTATTTCTTTGACTTATCAAAGGGTGAGGTTTAGCTCGATAAATCAATATGCCCGATAAGTTGGGAAATGATATTACTTATAGTATGTGTTGTTGATTATAGAAGGAATCTGTGTCCTAGTTATCTAGGTTGAGAATGTCCCCAAGAGGAACTCATAAGGATTGACATGTTAAACCCTGCAGGTGGACTTAGTTCGACATGACAATGAAGTTGAGTGGTACTACTCTTGGAGCTAGATATTAATTAAGTGAGTTGTCAGTAACTTACTTAATTAGTAGACATTCGTAATCTTAAACACAGGGAGACTAACACACTCATGATAAGAATAAGCCCATAATATAATTTGGGATTGGTGCAGTAGTGCGATAATAACTCTCTAGTGGAATGAGTTATTATCGATGAACTTGAGTTGTGTGTTCGGGGCGAACACGGGATACTCAAGCTCATCGGAAGGCCAAAACCAATTTCTCTTCTAGGTCCCTGTCGTAGCCTCATTATAGCCTCAAGTCCATCCAAATGTAAGGCTATTCTTGGTGTCCAAGAAGTGGGCCGGTCCAATGCTTGGTGACCAAGCAAGGGCTGGCCACATCCTCTTCTATAGGGGCCGGCCCTTTGCTTGGTGACCAAGCATGAAGGGGTCGGCCACTATAATTCAAAAGGGGAGGGTTGTTTTGAATTTTTAAAATCTTCTCTTTGTAGAAAACTATAAGTTTTAAAAGAGATATTTTAATTTTTAAAACTTTCCTTATTTAAATTAGGTCATATGTTTTAATAGAGAGTTTTAAAAGTTTTAAAACTTTCCTTTTTTAACCATCCTAATGGTTTAAGAAAAAAAGGAAGATAAATTTTAAAATTAAAATTTTCTTTCATTATGTTAAAAAAGGAAATTTTCTAAGAGAAGTTTTAAATTTTAAAACATGGTTTTAATTTTTAGAACTTTCCTTTTTTAACTCCTACTTTAGGAAAGAGAGCTTATAAATTTTATAAGAGGATTACTTCTTATAAAATTTTTTAAAAAAATATATTTCCTTATTCCTCTTGATGAGGTGGCCGGCCACCTTGCTTGGTTCCCAAGCAAGTGGCCGACCATCATAAAATAAAATAAAATCATCACAAAATCAAAATTGGTGATTGATTCAATCAAGAGGCAAGAAAAGGACAAATAAAAAGGGAAAAGGAAAAACTCTAGGATGATTTTATTTTTTTGTAAAAAGTTTTTCCTTATTTGCCTTGGGCAAGTAATATAAAAGAAGGGGTGAGGGGGCTTCATGAGACAACTCTTATTCTTTTGCTTAGTGATCTCTTGGTGGTCGGCCCCTCTCTCCCGTCTCTTTTCCCTTTTGCTCTCTTCTCCTTGGTGGTGGTGGCCGGATTTTAGAAGAAGAGGAAGAAGCTTTTGGGTGATATTCATCTTGGAGCATCGTCGCCCACACGACGTCCAAGGCGAGGCGAGAAATACGGCAGAAGATCTCGAGGTCATTAACTTACAAAGAGAAGGTATAACTAGTAATTTTCTTCCGCATCATACTAGTTATTTTCTTTGTAAGAATTCTAAATACAAGAGGCAATTAGATCTAGTTTATTGAATTTATTTTTTGAGTTTGTGTTTTCTTCTTTTTCAAATTTGTGATTCGATTGTTCTTTTTGGTTAACCTAGAGTTATTTAAGGAAATTAAATATTAGCTTTCCTTAAAAGGCTTTGACTAGGCGGTGGTGGTTGCTCCCATATCTAAGAAGGTCATGTGCCTCGCCATGCAGTCCTGGAAGTCAATTTTAAAAATTAATATTTAATGGAATTAATAACATAGGTGGATTTGAATCAATAGTGTTAAGTTCCGCTTGCGATTCAAATCTAAACCATTAAGAACAGATAAGTTAAATTTGGAATCAATGATGTTAAGTTCCGTCTGCGATTCCTAATTTAACTTCTAAAGAACACAATAGGTTATTTAAGGAAAGGTTCGACACTTGTACAAAAAATTTTGTACAGTGGAACCGGTACGTTTTCCTAGGACTAACCAACAGCAGGCATGTAGTGTAACTGAGGCTTGCTCCCGTATGGTGCTGCCTGTTGCTGAGGTGCTTTGAGCTTGTTAGGACATGCCTTAGCCAGGTGTCCTTCTTGACCACACGAATAACATCCAGTCATACCCAAAAGACAGGCTCCTGGATGTAGTCTCCCACATTTAGGGCAGAGAGGGAACTTGACCTGCTTGTCTACTGGACCTCCCTTTTGGCTGCCTCCTGTATTCCATCGTTTCCTCTTGTTATCCTTGTCCTTCCAGTTCTGCTTACTTGCCTGGGGTTTCTGACTCCCTACTGTCTTGTCCTCTATCTTGACTGGCTTGAGTTACATTTGTTGTACCTTGATGCTGTTCAGATAGTGCTCAGCGACTAATGCCCTGCTGACCAGCTCTTCACCAGTCTGTGGCCGATGAGTTCCACTACTCACATTAAGTGCTATTTCTGGTCTCAGCATTCGGAGCATCAGTCTGACTCGTTCCTTCTCTGCACTCACTAACTCTGGGTAGAGCTGAGCTAGCCTGTTGAATCTTTTGACTGCTTCTTCTACTGGCAGGTCACCTTGTCTGAATTCTATAAACTCCTCATAATGTTTATTGGTGATCCATTGGCGGAAGAATTCTTAGTAAAACTCTGTCTCAAAGTCAGCTCAGCTCATCAGGTTGGCTGCTCTCTTGCTCTTAACTCTCTCCCACCACATACGAGCATCTCCAGATAGGCAGAAGGAGGCACACTTGACTTTCTCGACTTCTGGCCAAACAAGAAACTCCATTGTGCTCTCCAGTGTCTTGAACCAAGCCTGGGCATCCCAGGGCTCAGTCGTGCCTGAGAAACTTTCTGGCTTCAACTTCAGCCACTTTATCAGGTATGCTTCTTGTCGTTTAGGTGCTGTGGTGACTTCCAGGACAGCTGGTGGAACCTCAGCCACCACTGGGGTCTCCACATTGATAGTTGGGGGAGGGGGAGGAACTGGCTGCTGATTTTCCATCAGATTGGAGATTACTTGTTGCTGCTCTGCTACTTGTCTCTGGAGTTGAGCAACAACTTAAGAGAGATTAGACTCAGTTGTTCTGGGCTCTTCATTCTCCTAAGCTCGGTCCTTAGTACGAGCGGTACGGGGACACCCTCTTCTTGCCATCTAGTCATGCAGAGAATGGGGAAAACAAAAACAAGAACTTTTATCTTACTTAAGCACATATAAGCAAATACTTCTAAGGATTTCTCTATACTGCATTTAATAAGGAAATGCATAATAAATAAAAAAAAATTAAGTACTTTCTTACTTGAAGACGTCAAGGCTGATGCTGATGTGTGTGTGATGCTGGAGAATGGGGATTACTCTGATACCACCCCACCCTCCTCCTAGTAGTATGTGGCAGTGGTCGTTATTTAACTATAAACATTACTTAACTAGTGTTGCTCACATGTAGATAATAATACTTAGAACTTTCAGAAATTTGCTAACTATTGATTAGGCATGCAATTAAGTAGTAGCTGAAACATAAAGATGTAGATAGTCCATCTCAATACTCTGATCAAAAAACCAAAGAGAGCAACTGAATACAAATCTGCACATGCATACTATAGCTATACGACTCAAATAATGGGACTAATTGTATAGCAATAGAAATGAAAGAATTCTATGAACAGAATCACCAATACGAAAAGTACAATTTCAGCAGTGTAAAAAAAATTAAACCATCTAAGTTTCCCTATCACTCTAAACAGAATCTTAATAAAACTTTTTGTGAAATGTCCCAAGGCTTCCATTCATCAGTCATCACACACCCATCCCACATCTCCTTGTCGCCTTCCTTCACTATAGCTTTCCTTTTCCTTTATCTGCAGTAAGAGGAAATGCAACTATAAGCGGATGTTTAGTAAGCGCTGTCTAACTCACAAAAACTCAATGTGCATATACATATATATATATAACAGAACTAAAAACTGAATGCTAAAAGAAAACCTAAAACTGAAATGCTTAATGAAAAATTTGCACTGAAATGCTAAACTCCACAGAAAATCAGAACTACAAGTCCAAATAACCTGCTTGAAAATCTAACTGAATACTCCCAAACCAAGGTTATCCACATTTAATACATGGCACAACAAAACTAATAGTAAGCTCCTCTGTTCGTGCCCCTTATTGTAGCCCAAATCAAGCTAAACCTGCTGGAATTTACAAACCTATGTAAAACTTGTTTCATTTGTTCAAAACTTATACTTTTATACTTCAAAATAATGATAATAAATTCCCTCTTGGGCCCAGGCGTAGTACCTAAGCGCGCTCCCTAATAGAGGCAGAGGTGGCGAACCACCAGTCCTACGAGGGTGAAGACCTTGGTCTTACCAGGACCAAGACCTCGGAACCGGTCACCTGGATTTGTTTAACGACAACCTCGGAAGTCGGGTACTAGCATCTTCAAGTAAAATACTTGTTACTTGTTAATACTTCTAATAAAAAGAATACCTCAGAATTTAAAAAGTAAGCTAAAAAAAGGGTTGTTCATAATCATTGCATATCACAAACCGAAACCAAGCAGTAAGGGTTGTTTGTGCCCCTTTTATGGCACAACCCAATACTGCACAGCAAGCTCCAAGGGGGGATGTTCGTGTCCAGATATGTCAAGAAAACAAAAATCTATAATGCCATTTTTTTTAAAGTCGTTCACACTCAACAAAGGCAGCAAGAAAAAGGATAAATCTGCACTAGAATTGGTGGCTTTTCTTGCTCGTGGAAATACAAAACAAGCAAATCTAGGCGGCACACTTGAATTAAAGTTGTTCATGCTCAAAATTAGCAAGGTAGTTTGTACTAGAATGTTAAACTTCACAATCAATTGTTCTAAAACTGCATGGGAAAAACTAGTAACCAAAAGATCTACTGAATACTCCCAAACTAAGGCTGTTCATGTCAAATGCATAGCACAAACAAAACTAAAACCTGTTGAAAATCTAGACCATTTCATGCTCATTGCCTAGCAACAAAACCTAAAACTGCCAGGCTAAATATAAGCCGCTCCAAAAGAAAGTCTAAGCCTGAAATGCTAATTATAAGGGCTGAAGGATCTAAACTACATGCCTAGTCCATACAATTTATTTTCTTTCTTTGAGATTCAAGGCAGTAAGCTTCAAAAACACATTCTTTACAGCATGCTTCGGAAATAAAGAAGGAAACAACGATCTGAGAGCTACTCCTACTGCAGGTGAGAAGCACTTACCTAATTCCCTTGACTCAAAGCCGAGATCGGCTTCTAGGGTTTCGGAGAATCTTGAAATTTCGGCAACTTCTTCACGTCTACGCGCTCTCCCCGACGAGGTGATCGCGATGGTGTGGAAGGCTCTCGGAATGGGTCCTTGGCCAACCGCCGGAGACGAAGCCCTAGCTCACTTTTTTTTCTTCGCCCAAGCAGGAGTCGACGCCGTGCATATGTGGAGGAGAAGAGGGTTTAGGTTAAATCTCCCTTCCTCTCTTAACTTATCCCTCTTTATACTTAGGTATTTTTGGTTATCCTATTACCGCTTAAGTTTATTTCGCTATCTATTTGATCAGCACGACCCTGCTGGGTTCTTGGTCATCCGAAACAACTTAAGGCTTGGCTTAGCTAGAGGTCTCCGGTTTGAACCTCGGCCCAATTTCTTTTTGCCTCAGCTTTGTTTCTTTTGGTAAAAATACCAAACGAACTCCGAAAATTACATAAAAATACTCTAAAAATTTCTAAAACTCTCTAGAATATTTCTAAAGCATTTCTAAGTATTTATAAGCATTATTAGGACTCGTAATGAGAAAATTTGGGTTGTTACACCTAGATAGGTGTATTGAACTGGGGCTTGGTTAGTTACCATTATATTCCTCCTTGATAATATTAGATTCCATGTACTAGATTGGGTTTAAGATGTTATGACCATAACCATGTTTTGAATTTCTCTATGGTGTATGGTTTAAGATGTTAGGACCATAACCATGTTTAGGATTTCTTTTTTTTGTATACGTTAATCTGATTTTGGTTTAGGATGAATGAAACGAAATATGCTTAGATAACTTCATGGTCAAAGCAGGCATCGGATTACGAGGTTTAAATTGCTATGAAATCAATTATGTATGATACCAATTATACGGACAGGAATGTTTCATAACTATGCATGTAATGGATTAAAAAATATATATAAATAAATAAATAAAGACAAGTATACACATCTTACAAACTCTAGCACACCAATTATATGGAACTTTAGCACATCAATTATCTATAGGGGTTGACGTGGCATGTTATGGATTTTTATGGAAAAATTATCTATAGGTATCAGGTTAAATTGATTCATAAAGTTGGTGTGGACATGGACATTAAGGTTCCAAGTTACTGTTTAGATATTAGGGGTTGACGTGTTAATAGAATGGTTAGGGGCGAGATAGGTTTATAAACTCTAGCACGCACTGATTATATATTTTTGGACAACCATGATTATTTATGCCTTGTATGAGGGGGATTGGTTTACATTACAAAGTGTTATTGGCATGCATGAGGGTTATGAAATATTTAATGAGAAACACAACTTAATGGTAGACAATTTATGCTCATGTATGGTTAAGTTCAGCCTTGCTTAATTAGGTTCTTATGCTAGGAATTTTGTTGTATAATAATGCCATGTGTATATAACTATACGAGTATAAGTAATTGATGTTCAAGTAAGGGATGATGAATATGGATAACCGTGTTTTGGGTTCGTGCTCACGTTTATACTCAAGATCATGTTTAAGTTTATCTTCATGTCTATGCCCATGATAATGTTTAAGTGTATGTTCTTTTCTTGGAATTTGCTCTAGCGCAGGATTGTGGATAAGCTTATGTTTTCTTCCCATCATGATAATTTAAGTTCTCATGAAATGAACCTGTTTACGTTTATGTACAAAAATATATTTATGTTCCATGCTTGAGTAGTAATCATGGCTATGCTTATGCACATGTTCAATTGTATTAAGTTATGATCCGGGGACCTAAGCCCGGGGAGCTTACCAAGTTATGATCCGGGGACCTAACCCCGGGGAGCTTACCGAGGTATGATCCGGGGACCTAAGCCCGGGGAGCTTACCAAGTTATGATCCGTGAACCTAAGCCTAGGGAGCTTACCAAGTTATAATCCGGGGACCTAAGCCCGGGGAACTTACCAAGTTATAATCCGAGGACCTAAGCCCGGGGAGCTTGTCAAATCTTATTATGGGTTAAGTTATGAACTAGGGACCTAAGCCTGGGGAGCTCACCCAATCTACGTGGTCGAGTGTGACCGGTGTCCTTAGCCCGGAGCTCGCCAATCTTACGTGGTAGAGTGTGACCGGTGTCCTTAGCCCGGGAGCTCACCAAATCTACGTAGCCGAGTGTGACCGGTGTCCTTAGCCCGGGAGCTCACCAAACTATGTAGTTAAGTGTGACCGGTGCCCTTAGCCCGGGAGCTCATTAACTCTATGCGATTATGATCTTTTCCATGTTTATCTTATTTACATGCTTATGCTTCTGTTCATCCATAGTATGTACGTTTATGCCAGTTAGTATGCTTATGCCTATGTTTATATACATGCTCATGATTATATCTATCTCATGCTTAGTTTAGTTACATACTTATGCTTATGTTTCTGTTCATCCATAGTATGTACATTTATGCTAGCTAGTATGCTTATGCCTATGTTATTTACATGCTTCTAGTTGTGTCTATTGTATACTTAGCTTACGTACATGCTTAGGCTTATGTTTATGCTTGTATGCCTAAGTAGACGTCTACGCTCATGTCCATGATGTGCCAGTAAGTAAGACCTAAGTTACCTTTGATGTGGTTTCCCTTGGTACACTAGATTATAAACGCTAACTAATGCATAACATTGTTTTGAATATGCTGAGTCTCTCGACTCACAGTTTATATCTCTTTTTTTTCAGACAATGATATGAATGGGATATGAGGCATTGACTAGTGAGTCAGCTCAGAACAAGGGCAGTACAACCCAAAAGCATTCTAGATTAATTCCGCATGTAGTTATATTTTTTTTTCAAATTGTCTATGTAATTTTATTTGAAGTAAGGAACCATTATGGAAGTATGAGAAGTGGCGCCGCAGGTTATGCATTATATATATATTTTTTAAAAAAAAAAAAACTTGGGTCGTTACACCGTTGGTTGCGTGTCCCATTTGGAGAAAAAATTTCTACAAATTCGTCATGGTTGGGGATCAAACGAGGGTGTCTGGGTAACAACCTGAATACCCTTCCACTACACCATAGTCCCAGGGGCAATAGGGTAATATATAATTGATAAAGCTAGTTAACCTCATTGACTAACCTTGGGTGACCAGCCCGACCCCATAGAATTTTTCTACTTGCAACCATGGGTAAATCGGGAACCGCTCGCAACAAGTAGCCAAGAAGCTCAGCATCCTTTGGCTGCGCGTCCCATTTAGAGGAAAAATTTCTACAAATTCATCATAGTTGGGAATCGAACCATGGGTGTCTGGGTGACAACCTGGTGTCGGATCAAGATGCACGTGAAAAGGGGGTGAATCACATGATTTTAAAAAACTTATATTTTTCTTTTGAAATCAAAAGTGCACAGCAGAATTCAACACAGAAATAGAAAGCAAAAAACACAAGTATGCGAACTCGGTCGGTTTTACTTGGTTCGGAGCATTTGGTGACTCGTACTCCAAGACCCAGGTCTCGCGGACCTATCGACAGGTAATCTACTAAAGTCCTCTTCTGACACCGTCGGAAGAGGGAATCGTGTACAAAAAAGAATAGAAAAAGTATAACAAGCTACACTTTCTTTTTATGCAACAATTAAGTACAAAATGAAACTTTGTTATCCAACACTTATAGTTTTAACAGATCATCTCAATGTTGCACGGCTTCTCAATGACAGTCGGGTGCAGTAGTTTCGTAGCAGAGCAGCAACACCAAGTCTGAGCAGTTTAAACATCGAATCTTTATTGTCGAGAAAGCCTTATGCCTTATCTGACCAAAGGCGCCTTCCAAGCTCCCAAAGGCACCTTCCATCGCCCAGCTCAAGGCGCCTTCTGTCGCATGGAATGTGCCTCGGGTACTGTCACCCGAGGAACTTTGTGCTCCTTTTTCCCTACGAAATGTGCTAGTCCAACACAAAATAAAATATACCCTACCCTACAAGATAAAATTAGCACAATAATAATAAAATAGTAGTAATAATTAATTCATGTTCTTCCAAGACTAGGAACTAGTCAAAGTCTCAGTTTAGGGATCTAAAATTAATCTAAACTAGATTGAGACCTATTGTCCCCTCATACGGGGCGCGTCCTCACTTAGTCACTCTCTTCCAATGACTTACCTCCACTTACCCAATGTCAATTTACCTCCTTGACATCCAATCTAGTCCACCAGGTCTTCCTGCCGAAAACACACATCCGGACTTCACTAATCGAGAATCGAACATTCCGACCTCTTACCGGAATCGTACATCTGGACTTCAACCCATTAGGAATCAAACATCCCGACCTCCTGCTAGAATCTCACATTTGGACTTCGCCAATCAAGAATCGCACATCTCAACTGGACTTCCTACCCGTCAAGTTAGTCAATCCTGCACACTCGGTAACAAGGTTAGATCACAAACACATCTAATTCTAATCCATTTGTTATTCATCAAAATCTGAATTTGATCATTGGTACCAACTGTACCAATAATCTCTCCCTTTTTGATGCAATAATAACCTAGGTTAAAGTTAGAAAAAAAAACATGGACGCATATAGTAAAAAATAATAATTTAAGAGAAAAATTAAGTAATTTCAATTTCTATTTTATTCTCTTGATTATTTAGGGCTAGTATAAACTCAGTTAGCCTCATTGACTAGTACTGGGTAACTGGCCTAGCCCGACGAAATTTTTCCATCGGCCACTAGGGTAAATCGGGAAGCACTCACGGCGGCAGTCCAAAAGCCCATATAGAGGAAAATTCCTATAAATACATCATAGCTAGGGATCGAATCGTGAGTATCTAGGTGACAACTTGTTAGAGTGTATACTAAAAGTCTAGCTTTTGGTATAAACATTTATCTAGAAATAAGAATCACATTGGTCAAATGTTTACATTTATGATAAATGTAGTTGTTCAATTAATTTATATTGTAGATAACATGGTGTGTGGTGTCACACACAGAGGATCATGTTATCAGTACCTTATAAATTATAAACAATAGCTCACGACCATAATAGAAAGGAACAAACCATTGGAAGGTCGTAGTGTAATTAGGTATTAGTTTATCTTAACTATATAATTACACTAGTACACTTAGAGTGTATTGAGTAGGACCATTAGAGGTCGTTTCTTTTATACTGACTTTATAAAGAAATAAAGACCTCAGTTATTATGGAAGTGTGTGCTCTTAATCCTAATATAATAACAAGCACATATATTTGATATTTATTTCTTTAATTTATCAATGGGTGAGATTTAGTTCGATGAATCAATAAGCCCGATAAGTTGGGAAATGATATCACTTATAGTGTGTGTTGTTGATTATAGAAGGAAACTGTGTCCTAGTGATCTAGGTTGAGAATGTCCCTAAGAGGAGCTCATAAGGATTGTCATGTTAAACCCTGCAGGTGGACTTAGTCCGACATGACGATGAAGTTGAGTGGTACTACTCTTGGAGCTAGATATTAATTAAGTGAGTTGTCAGTAACTTACTTAATTAGTGGGCATTTGTTATCTTAAACACAGGGAGACTAACACACTCATGATAAGAAGGAGCCCAAAATGTAATTTGGGATTGGTGCGGTAGTTCAATAATAGTTCTCTAATGGAATGAATTATTATTGATAAAATTAAGTTATGTGTTCGGGGCGAGCACGGGATGCCTAATTTTATCGGGAGACCAAAACCAATTCCTCCTCTCGGTCCCTATCGTAGCCTCTTAATTATAGAGTACTATACCCACCTATACCCACCTTCTTACCCATCCTATAGGGGTCGGCCAAGCTAGCTTGGAGACCAAGCTAGGGCCGGCCATGGGTATGTTCATGGGTGAATTCATGTGGCCATCCCTATTAAAATAAAAATGAATTTTAATTTTAAAATTTTTCTTATATGGATAATATAATTTAAAAGAGAGTTTAAAAATTTAAATCCTTCCTTTTATAAGATTCTACAAAAGATTAAGAGAAGAATTAAAATCTCTTTCCTTATTTGTAGATTAAAAGGTTGATTTTAATTTTGGTAAAAACTTTCCTTTTAATTATATTCATGATTTAAAAGAAAGTTTGAAAATTAAAAATTCTCTTTTATTAGTTTCTACAAAAGATTAAGAAAAGATTTAATCTCTTTCCTTATTTGTAGATTGAAAGGAGATTTAAATTTTTAGAGATAACTTTCCTTTTTGGAAATTATCCACATGTTTAAAAGAAAGATTTTAATTTATAAAATTTCTTTTTATTAACCAATCATGAAGGGATTAAAATTATTGGAGAAATTTTTATAAATTTCTAGAAACAAATTAGGAAGTTTTAATTTTGTTTTAATTAAAACTCTCCTTGTTTTGGAGAAGGTCGGCCATTATAATTTGAAAAGAGAAAATTATTTTAATTAAATAAATTTTCCTTTTCAATGGCAAAAGAATTAAGGAAGTTTTTATTAAATTTTCCTTATTTGCCAAGACCAAGGATTATAAAAGAGGGTGTAGAGGAAGCTTCAAGGTGAACAACTCTATTCTATTTTTCCTCTCTTTTCTCCTTGGGTGTGGCCGGCCCTTTCTTTCCTCTCCTCTCCTTTGTGTGGCCGAAACCTTCTCATGGTGGAGATATCTTTGGTGGCCGGATCTAAGAAGGAGAAGAAGGAGAGAAAAGAAGCCTCTTTTCTAGCATCCCTTGGAGCATGGTGGTGGTGGCCGAACCTCTTCATCCTAGGAGAAGTTTTGATGGCCGAAACTTGTAAGGAAGAAGAAGGTGCTTGGTGGTTCTCATCTCGGAAGATCGTTGCCCACACAACGTCCGAGGTTAGAAGAGGAATACGGTAGAAGATCAAGAGGTCTTTCTAAAAGGTATAACTAGTAATTTTTGTTTCCGCATCATACTAGTTATTTTTGGAAATAATACTAAATACAAGAGGCATACGATTCTAGAGTTTCGAATTTGTTTTCGATATAGTGTTCTTTTGTTTTTCTTTCCCTTATGATTTGATTGTTCTTTTCGGTTAACCTAAAGTTATTTTAGGAAATTAAATATTAGCTTTCTATAAAAGGTTTTGTCTAGTCGGTGGTGGTTGCTCCCATATCCAAGAAGGTCATGTGCCTCGCCACGTCAGTACTGGAAACCAATTATGGAAATTAATATTTAATGGAATTAATAACTTAAGGTGACTTGGGTCGAACGTGTTAAGTTCCGCAGGAGATCCAAGTCAAAACCTAAAAGAACAAATAGATTAAGTTTTGGATCAAACGTGTTAAGTTCCGCAGGCGATCCAAAATTTAATTTAAAAGAACACATGGTAGCTAGGAAAAGGTTCAGACCTTTGTACAAAATTTTTGTACAGTGGAACCTCTAGGTTTTCCGAGTAGCAACCAACACAACTTGGATATTCTACCACTACACCATAGATGTGGCTAAAGATGATTCGCCTACGACTGCACCATAGAAAAAAAATGATAATCTCAGTTAGCCTCATTGACTATCCCTAGGGGTGACCGGCCCGACTCCATGAAAGTTTTCCACCGACAACTAGGATAAATCGCAAAGTGCACTCGACGACCAGCACAGAAATCCAGTATCCTTTGATTGCGCCCCCTTCAATTTGTCGAAAAATTTTCTATAAATACATCATAATTAGGGATCGAATCACGGGTACTTAGATGACAACTTAAATGTCCTGCCGTGATATCATAACCTCGGAGACTACCACTGCACCATAGAGATCTATAAACTAGAGGATATTTTTATTTTAATTATAAGGTTTAGTGATTTCGATTAAATTAAGAGTGCAATCTCGTTCTTTCAATTGAGTCCCCGGGGTCATGGTGTCGCGGTAGGACATTTAGGTTATCTCCCAGGCACCCGTAGTTCGAACCTCAGCTAGGGCATATTTTATAAGAATTTTTCTTCCAAATAGGGGACGTAATCAAAGATGCTAGGCTTCTGGACCGGCCGCGGGGACTATCATTTTTTTTTCCGTTCTTTCAATCGAATAAAATTAAATTAATAAATTAGTTTAACTATTTAAAAGTTGACTTTAGTTAAAATTAATCTATTAGAGTTTAACTTAATTGGGTCATGGCTCGAATAAATTATAAGAGTTATAATTTATCAGTAGAAAAATAAAATTTCTGATTAACGTTGTCATGCATATATTGTACACGTGGCAAAAAAACTTGATACTTGTAAGTAAATATCAAATCTTTAATTGAAGATGTTTCAATTATAAAAGCTAATTAGAATATTTCGAATATGTTATAATTTGATTAGCCCATTAATTTACCGTAAGATTATAAAGCATCTCCAATGGTGGAACATCATATAAAAGCAACAAAAAAAAATCACATTACCTCTCCACTATAAATAATAATAATAATAATAATAATATACTCACGCTTTCTTAAAAAATGACAACTTTAAAATTACAATTACAAAATAATTTTAATTAAAAAAAAGAGAGCAAGAAGAGGCTTGGAAAAGTAAATGAGCTCCCTCTGACTATGAGAGGATGCTCTAATTATCCTATATTATTATTTTAAATAATTAAAATTAATTTATAATAGAGCACCAAAAAAAAATACTATAGAATTGAATTTTGAAATAACATCCAAAAAAGGATTTAGAGTATAAATCTATTGAAAAAATTATTAAAGAGAATTCTTTAATTTTTTAATATGTTGAATTATTTAATTCCTATTAAATGTTTAAAATAATTAAAATTTTATTGTGAGACTTTTAAATTACTATTAATCAATGTTTGTAATTGAACTTTTAAACCTTTATATTCTCTTGCTAGCTTAGTCATCATAGGTTTCTATATGTAGCAATGATCCCCAAGGTTGTTCGTGAGGTAGATGATAAGATTTCAATACACGAGGGGCCCAAGCGAACAGGAGCCCTTACCTCTTTGTCGTACAGCTAACAACAGCCCAATACACGAGAATCGTTGGTTAGTGATGCTGTGACAAACGCAATCTAAATCTGGACACCCGAGTATCACGGCGATAATTAGTTGCTGATAACCCTAGAGCGGCGGGCTTCATCGACATTGCATCCACATCCTGATCCTGGTCCCCTCCTCTATTCACTAGTTAGTGCGGCAGGCAGCAGAGTATCGATTGATATATGACCATTCAATCTGACCCTTGAGCAGTATAGTAATGTCCATGACTAGGGCACTGTTGTCTAACCTGGACCAGACTGCAACTGGTGGAGAATCAGTGGCACACCAAGAAGCTAGTGATGTCTCTGTCACTGTTTTTTAACCCGAATCTGGACCTGTACCAGCTGCCTGCAAATTTGTGCTAGTTGTTCGTTCGTCAAACAAAAGCATTCTCAATAATATCAAGATAAAAAATGTAATTTGGGGTCCAACAAACTGACTGAAACTACAAATTGAGTGCACTAGTTCCTATTGTGATTATTTTAATGAAATAAAATGAATAACACGAGAAGAGTCATGACACGTAGAGTGTGACAAGTTATATATACTATACTGAACCGATGGGTTATTTACACGGTCGGTGGGTGGATCTAAGGACTACAGTAGCTGTCACAATAACATATATACCACAAGGGATTTGGTAAGCAAAAATTACAATACCAACGAAAACTTCAGGAAATAAGATAGGTCCCACTGTCCACGTCAAGGGACGAGGAAAAGCAGGACTATAAAGGGGGGGTGAACCACAACTCACACAGTATCTGGTTGGGTCCCACCATAAAAAACAAAAGGAAAGAAGAAACAACGACGCCGAGTTTCACTTTTTGCTTAGCATCTTCAAAAAGCCTGCACGACAAGGCATAAAGACTGTAAGCACGAACCCCTTTTGATACGAACCAAAAGTATCTTTGCAGTCATGAAACTATAATCTTTTTAAGTTTTAGTATTTAATCGGAAGTTCAAGGCCCTAGATAACTCTGCTGCAGTTTGGCTGATTTCAGTACTACAGCATGACTGATGGAAGGATTAGCGTGGGCTAATAGAACGACATTAATTTAGGTAGTGGTGCTCAAGTAATGGAAACACATACCATATCACCTCCTGGACATCATCCAGAAGTCTCAGGATTACCAGAAGCAATGGGTTCCTTTTGTCCATCGCTAGCTATTCTTCCATCAGAAGCAGATGCATTCTCTTCGACTTGACAATTCAATGTTCCTGGGGTCATCCTCTGGACATCCTCACGAGTATAGATGAAAATCTTGCGGACCATGTTGCAGAATTCACTTCAATGAAAAAAAAAAAAAAAAAGGCCACCTTACCTAGAAGTAAAATTGGAGAAAATGGAGGGAAAAAAGGTTTTGCAACCATCACTTACTTCCAGGGGTCATCTCCGACAAGCATCATATCACCTTCATTATCAGTGTACACAACCATCCAAGTCTTGTTGGGAGACACCAGTGCACCACCGAATTCAAACATTTGATCTAGTTCGACAACAAGTTCTTCATAACCATTAAACTTGGTGAGATCAACAGATCTACCAAGAGCAATACCTTGTTTATGAACCTAAAGAATAAATATTAGTCAAAGCTCTACCATGATCCCACATTTACCCAGCACCATATATAGCTGCTCTTGACAAATATTTAAATTATTTCTAGAATGTAGCATATGAGAGCACATATAGATCATAATAATACATATAACAAACTCCATCCAAATTGTCTTTAAGATCAAATTTTTAAATCAAAATTTGCTAAAGGATACAGAATATTTGACCAAAGAAATTATTTAAATTCTAATAAAATCAGATGTAAATCATCAAAATCCAAGGGAAAAAAAGTAGCCCAAGTAAATTTGGAACTCAGAATAAACAAAGGAAATACTATTAAGGTCTCATATAGGAAAAATAGCTTCTATAAACAGGCAAGTCAAAAAAGATTGACAGTTACAGTAAACAAAATCAAAGGGCAGAGATATAATGACAAATAAAATAATGAAAATACCTTTGTGCAACTCCTAGTTGAACCACCTTGAAGTTTGTTTTGGTTATCTTTAGGAGCCTGAACATGTTTCTCTGAAGCATAGTTTGTTGGTGAATCACCAAACAATTTCTCAGAAGTGGGGAACTCATATCGTTGATTAGTGCCTGAAGCAGGATGGTCAAGTGTCATCGGAACATCAACTGGCTTGATCTGTGCTGCAACTAATTCAGGTGTAAGTGGGCTGCTGTTTAGATTGAACCCAAATAGTTTACAACCACTGTTTCCTTTGGGCTTCATCACTTCATTTTGTGACAGCACTACGGGTTGAGGTTTGATGACCCTAGGTTGTGGCCTGCTCTCTTGAGACTCTGCCAGTAAACTTGCCAACCAGTTTGGTGAATGGTTATTGCCTCCTGTGCCCTGAAACTCAGTAAAAACACCCTGCATGCCATATCTGCAAATTCCCATTTTCTGATAAGTCAGTTCATCAAATTGTGTACTTGCCTTCAAATTGCATTCAGGCAAACTAAAATTTGAATTTGGTGGCATCAAAGACCATGATCCAGGAGAACAGTTATGGTTGGACACTTGATCTTCGAAATAAGTTTTCAAAAAACCTTTATCACCTAAAGTTTGCTCAAAAAGTGATGAACGAAAACCATTTGAATCAAAAGGTCGGAATCCTGGTATAACTTCAGAATATGTTTGCTCATGTCTGTTTATATGAATCCTGTTGTCTGATCCCAATTTTTTATGAGCAGAAATGTCATTTTTCTCTTCATCGGATGTAGACCACATTATATATTTTGGATCTTTCTCTGACTCATCCCCTTCCACAGTACTTCTCAAGGTCATCCCTTCTTGACCTTGCAAGACCCTTGAAACCCCATTTAGTTGGGAAGGGTCTGCAGTGACTTTGGTAGCAACTGAACAGCATGTTACATAATTAACTCAAACTAAAACTCAGTCATGCCAGTTTCAAAAAATTAAACCATTTACAACAAATATTACCTTCCTTTTTAACAGAAGAATCAGTGGAATAAGGAAAGGTAGAAGTTCGCAGCTTCTTTGCTCTAGGCATTTGAAGTTGATTAAGGGGAGGTGTTAGAGAAGGCTCAATTTTCCATGGAGAAACCCTCTCAGGGCGAGGAATAGAAGAACTCTCATCCCACCGCACCTGGGATTTGAAACATAGAGGACTCAGTCTAGCCCAAGGTAAAAAACAAAAAAAAACAATTAGAAGTAACCAGCTACCTTAAGGCATTTCCATTTTGAACCAGGCCACCTGTCTACATCCGCATCACCTATCCCGATGATAGTTCCCGTGAATCTTTTGGCATCAAAAGGTTCATATCTCAGAAAGATTTTTTCAATACTACTTCAAATGATCCTATAATATTTTGTGGAAATTCAAAAACTAAAAAGATGGATGAGCAACTAATACCTTTGTTCTGGTGCCTCTTCGCCTTCAAATCTCATTTTGAACCGCATGCCAATAGAATAATTGCTATTTATGGATTCCATATATTGATCAAATGGAACAATAAACTCTGATGGGCTAATCCTGTTATAAGAAATAATAAAATGTCTAAATGAATTAGGCATTGGAATCCTAACAACCAACATTACAGTCATCAGTTTTGGCTTAAAAAGTAATTGTAATTTCTCACTTCTAAGGAAAATTAAAAAAAAAAAAAAGAATAAATAGATCAGTTTCCTAGTAGAAATTATATAGATTAGAACAGAATCATACAGGCCACACACCTTGGTTTGTAATAAACTGTAAACATGGTGCCAGTGTTAACAGCATGCCAAGCTGTTGCAAGAACACCCAAGTGCATACTATGACTAGAAATCACAGATGATGGAACATTGTTCTGCTGCCTCATTGCACGCCTCACTCCAACACGAAGTTCACCATTCTCCCCTCTGATGATCCCACAAGGTTAAATGTTTGCATACTTGCAGTATATTAAAAAACGAATGATTTATGAAGACGGATATGGACAGACCTCAGGAATATAAACGCATCCCCAGCAACTAGCCTTTTAGAGCTAATAAAAACACTCCATCCACTTTGAAGCAAGTGTCTTCGTGGTTGACCTATTTTATAAACCATGAGGCAGAACAAAGGTGTAACCAGTAAAACCGTAAAACAAAAGGATCTTAGGACAATCTAATAGGATATTAGGTTCTAGGAATGGATGAAAGCATATAGCTTTCCCACATATGCATCTCAACATATTAACAGATATACTTTGACAATACTCAGAAGGAAATTAATTTTTTTATATCATGTGAAATGACACTTCAGCAAAAAGGACAAGTCCTTAAACCAATTCAAATAGCAAGAGCTATAAGTTCAACAACAATAAATCCATACGAATAAACAAAAACATCCCTCAAAATCAATCAAACAAATCAGGGTTTCTCTAAACAAGAAACTATTAACTTTGATTACCACGAAATATGTGACGGAAAGGCCATTCAACCCCGTGCAAATCCTTTGCCACTAATTCTTGACTTGGTGGCTGCCTGCTCATATCCTGATCCCCATACAAAATAATCAAGTAAAGGCAAAAAAAACAAAAAAAAAAAAAAGAAAGACAGTAGCAAAACTAACCAGTGGAGGGAGGCACTCGTCTGCATGCCGTCTTAGCACCGAGAAACCACCGTGAGTGCTCGTATCCGATGCAGTCAGTGTTTTGCAGAAAGAATAGACGTGAGGCCGTGGCGGTGGAGATGGAACCGCTTCCTTCTCCATCGTACTTTCATCCTGCTGAAGCACCATTCATCAAGTCAATTAATCGAGAAAAGCGCCCTACTTTATCTTAAGAAGATCGACAAAAAGAGAAAAGAAAACTAATCAAACAGGTCCAGAAATAGAAAAATGCTAAGCTTTGAACAATTACCTTCGACTCGGGAAGCAGAGTCACCTGCGCATATACCTCATCAGTTTCTGGCTCAGCCTGTCAACATAAAGCATAACAGTAAGATCATTACAAGGAAAAGAATGTCCGTAGTTCTCCAAATCAAAACGAACGGAACGAACTTCACAAGAGCACCTTCAGCTGGACATTCATCACACGGCAAAGGATCTTCCATGGCAAGTTGTATACCGGCATCTGCTGGTCTGAAACCTGATTCGTGGACGCCTCCACCTAAAACGCAAAAAATACCAGCAAGGAATAAAGACCAAAGGAACCAAACAAGAATCCCCCCAGGAATCCAAAACTTGGAAAAGGAAATGAAGCAAACGTGGAGATTTTAGGTGATTTCGAGTCGACACCTGCTCAATATGGCCTTGAGGAAAGTAAAAAATTTTTTCCCCAACTCTGGGAATCGTCACTAAAGGACCAGCACAAGCGAGCCATAACTCCGTGTAGAGAGCGTCCTTTGAATCTGAAAGAAAAACCGCCAGAATTAAAACGAAAATCAAATCCCTCCGACAACTCCTTTAGATCGGCCGATAAAACTCACCTTTATTGCTAAGAGTGCCGTTGGACAATCCTAAGCTTCCATCCTCTTCAGCAACGCCGCCGATCGCCGTCGCGACCTCATGCGGCTCACTGCCGCCCGACGAGAAGCACTGCGCTTGTCCTCCGCAACTCCCCTTAACCGACACCTCCGAAGACGCCATCATCAATAACCCGGAGACCACCTCAGCTCCACGATTTCCTCGTCCACAAACGATCCAACCAAAACCATACCCAGCCCTAAATCGAAGCCCTCTCACCAATTCTCAGAACCTCCAACAGCCGAGATCCAAGAAGACGATGAAATCAAGCAAACCTGTCAAAATTTCTCCCTTACCGCCCCTTTTCATCTACGTCGATCACCTCTCCTCAATCTCCTCACCCTCGCTGTCTCCTTCCCCAGCGTCTACTTTTTCTTTTCAGCGAAGGGAGGAGCACAAATGGGAGGAAAGAGAGTGTTCGTACTGTCGTCGACCGCAGCAGCATTCTAGGATCCAATCCAACCTGCAAACCAGCAACTCAACCTTGAGATCCGCATGCTAACCGGGGTCCATGCAATCGGAAGATTAGGACAGCAATTGCAATAGTCTTCATAGAGCAAGCCCTGGGCGAGTTCCGCTTCTCAGTTTAACTCGGGTAAAAATCCAAGGACAAATCATTTCAACCGCGGTCAATTCGCTAACCAGGCCCTGCTCGCCGGGACGACTTTAACGGCGTCAGTGTACTCCGCCGCTAAAATGGAAATAAGATGACGGCGTCTCCCCTTCCCGTTTCCCCACCACGGAGACCGCCTATGCCCATGTCGTGCTATTAACGGACAGTCTCCCTAAATTAAAATATTAAAGCCTTTTACGGCCTTCCTAAGTCCCAAATATAATAAATCGCGTATCCTTTATTATTAATTACCCAGTTCCGCCCTCGTGGTCCCCTCCCTCTCGAGGCGAGGTTTCGACTGCTCATTGGCGGACAGATGACCCCACTCTCCGCGGGATTAGCTTCATGTGAAGCGGTGTCAGTCACCTGGCGGTCACCGCACCGACTCGAGGGAGATGGCGCTAGGACGCCTCTGTCCACGTTTCGGCGCGTAACTCGTCGCGAGTAACGGCCTCCTCTCCCCATCGGGCCGCGATTTGGTGTTCCAGACCGAACAGCATCCTGGAAAAGGCTGTTAAATTATCCCGGTAAAATGGTGTTCGCTGTATGAATCAGCGCAGCGGCTCTGGAGGGGAGGGGTTGCCGCTGCGGGGTAAGGTGGTCCTAACAAGAGTGAAATTAACAGTAGTTTTGAAAATAAAATTTAAAAAAAAAAAAGCGCTAAGCAGCAGCTGCAGCTCTGCGGCTGGGCTCCTGAGGACGTCCGTCAGCGAGGGGCGGGTCCCACCCCTGCTCCTCCTCTGCCCGACATCGCTTCAGCACGGGATAAGCCTGGTGGGCCATCTGCTGCTCCTCTTGCCCGGCGGCCTGGCCCCACTCGTTCCGACGATGCACGTAACGGAGTCCACCTCGGACGTTAGGAGCGGGGAACGTTGAATGCTGGCGGCGCGAAAAAAAAATGTCAATGAGATTTAAGTCTCATAATAATAATTTATTTATTTATTTATTTATATATATATATATATAAAAAAGATTTAAGTTTCATATTAATAATTTATATATATATATATATATATATAATACTGTTATCCCGTGGGACTTAAAAAACTTGCTTGTGCGCGACTGCAGAATTGGCGTTGCAAACATGACTTCATTTGTTTTTTTCTTTTCTTTGACTTTCCATTTCACAGAACACATGTTCTTTCTCGTTTAAGCCTTCGAAGTGAAACTAGGGCAGACCCGAACTCGTCGTCGTGACGTCGTCCTCACCGCGCACCTTCCCTCGATGTTCCTCCTCGCTCTCAACTCCTCACGACCCTCACTGTCCCTCGGTTGTGACAAGTTCTCTCAGTCGCGAAGCATTCCACGGAAAGGGGAGCAAGACGGTGCGACAAGTTCCCTCTGTGCTTGCCATCCTCTCCCCTCACCGTGACGCTCTTTGTGCTCAGCATCATCTCACCGCGACGAGTTCCCTTCCTCACCACGGGCATCCTCTGTGCTCGGCATCCAAGCTAGGGTAGCGAGGCTTGGGCATCAAAGTTTCTCCCTCATTGTTCCTCTCGCCTGTGCTCACCGTCGTCTCCCCTCAATGATCCCGTGGTCTCCTGGCATATAGGGTTTTCTACCGACTTCTAGCCGCCGCAACCCCTCTCTATGAGACTCCTATACCTACTTAATGTTTTCCACTTAATATTAGATTTTTCCACTCTAATTTAAGGTTTATGGTTGAAATCAGTCCTGCACCTACTTATGAAAGAATTGTTCATAGAAATTGCTTTTGTTATGGTCATTCTCATTTCTATTTGCAATTCATTTTTCGTGATATGTATATGAAGGATCACATTGTTTCTATTTTCATGCAACTTTAGAAGATGCATTCTTCTTACCCATTCCTAAAAATCCTCCATGTGTAAAATTAACAACTATGTTTAGCAACTTGATAGCTAACCACTATGGTAGATAATTAATAGTAAGATTGGATGAGTTTGGGCAATTAGGCAACAACAAATGGGAAATGGGAGAGTTGCACGTATCTTGTTGCCAGACTTGTTAATAGTCTAATCTATTGGGTTTTGACCAGTGTATCCCTATTTAGTCTTCGAAATAATTTAACCATTGATTAGTTGGTCACAACATAGTGCTTTAGTTTGTTCTACATGAACAAATTATAAACTCTTTATTTACTTATTTTTGTTCCATATGTCTCATTTTAGTTCACTTCTATGTCTATTTTTTTAGAATTTGTTAAATTTATATTTGAGTGTCTCTTTCCTTTATAACTTATATTCTTTTGGTTCTATAATTTTCAGGAATCTTGCAAAGAACATGACTCTTTATCTACAATCCATGGTAAATCGTTTCATTTAAGTTCTTATATTTTGTTTATATAAAATTTTGGATGTTGTTTTAAATGTAGGGAAAAACATATGTTGTATTTGTTGGACGTGAACTGGAAATTTATGAAACGTGGGCAGAAGCTTCTAATTATGTTAATGGCTTTAAGGGCGTCATACACAATTCTTTCAAAAGTAGAGAGGAGGCAGAAAAAACTTTTGAGACATACTTAGATAAAAATCTGTACCAACTTCTTTTGCACCAAGTCAAAATGAAATATTTTGTGCAACTTCAAATTCAAGTTCAAATTTAAAGAGAAAACTTTCGAAAACTGAAAAATTTGCTAAGTTGAAAGAAGTATTGAAAGAGATAGAGCATTAGTTAGATTCTCTTATGATCAGTGATGATAATGAGGTTGATTAGGCATGTTGTTTCAGGTTGTTATATGAGTTGAATTTCAAAAACTGATTTTATTTTTAGTGGTTGCAAGGGTTGTATTGAAATTAAGACGATGATTTTTATCTAAATGGTTTTATGTAAGTTGTTACAAGTAATGTGATGAAGTTGTTGTGAATTTTGCAAAATGTAGGAGGAATCAGTTATTGCAAGTAAAGTAGGTTGAAGTTATTATATGAGTTTGCAAGTTGTGGATCAATCCATGTATTGGCATTAGCTAACACATGAATCTTGGTTCATCAGATATTTGAGAGTGATAATCAGCTTAGCTGCTTATCATGGGTGTTGTTGCTTATCATCTTAAACAAGAGCATAAGCAATGACAATTGTTGGTTTATCATCAAAAATTGGAATGACAGTATCATTAACAATAGATTGGTTATCATGAGTAAATGTAGCTTAACTGCTTAATGGAAGATACATTTTTTAGTATTCATGCGTCAATATTCAATAATGAAATGACAACTTTCATTTATATCAAGTTAGATATTTCAAGCAAACCCAGAGTAATGGGGGGCTGCGAATGGACGATAGATAAACAAACCAGACTTAATATTTCGACAGGTAGTTGATGTGCAAGTATCATGGGTGCTGTTGTGGAGCCATGATACTTGTTTAATGCAACAGGCAAGTGCATTGAAAACACACTGCTGTTAAACTAAAAGATTTGTAGATCTTATAGAAAGCAACCCCCATTTTTGTTTACGTGAATTCCTCAACGATACAGGAGAATCCTGGGCGTACAAGCATACATTTCTATTGAAAACATAAATATTATTTAGCTACAATTACAAAGACTATGACATACAGAACCTCCCCGTTTCACTAACACCTATACTTTTGTATATTGCAAGTTATGACCATCTCCCAAACAAAGAAAAACATACACGAAATCATTTACTTTGTTCGGATCTAGCAAAACAATGGTTCTCGTCACACATAGGGCAACTTGAAGTTTTTCAAAATAGACTTCTTACAAGCAGACATCGTGCAGATACATGACAGATTCATTGTTGTTCTCTGCAAAACTAATATGATCTTTTTCCTGCAAGGTATAATCAATCCAAATAGAAAAACAAGATTAATAATCCAACACCAGAAAAGATGTGTCAAGACATTTGTAGGACTCTGTTAGTTGGATCTGATGAAGTATACCAAGCTTAACTGGAGTTATTCTATCATAGGTAAATTTGCAGGAATTTCATATAAATATCAAGGAGTTGGAAACAGATGACAAATGAGCTCTAGCAACTGAACTAATTGAAATAGAATAATATACTAAGCTGATAGAAATAGAATATGCAGTTTCAAAGTAACGATTATGCAAATATGCAGTTTATATATACATTAAGTTTGCAAAATCTGGTAATAATGGCTGGAAACCTCCATGGCAAAAGTAACATGAACACAAGTTTAGATCATAATTTGAGGCGATTCCATGGATAATGTAACACAGTCATAACATCAATCTTTTTAGAATGTAAAAAACGACTACTATAAAGAAAAACTTTTATCTAAGTTATCATCTGAAATTGAAATCTTATTTTTACAAAGTTCGCTCCAAAGTTCTCATCAATAAAAGCATGCATTCATTATATTCAGAAATTACTTTAACTGTGCAGAAATATATCACATTACAGCATTGCATATCACAACACAACACAGCATAACAATGTTCTTTAAGTTTGCTGAAACGATGTTTTCTTTAGTCAAATTCACTGACATCACAGCAGAACATCACAGAAGAACACCGCATTAAAAATGATAGCATTTGTAAATCTTAGACAAATACATAAATGAATAAAGAGTTCAAAACATCGTTGCTGGTCTTCTCCACCTTTAGGAGACGCAACTTTAGATTTAGGTGCTTGTCTGTGCAACTGCTCCAAGATCTCTAGATTATAAAGCCTAAGTGACAAGATAGTCACTCAAATGTTAATTAGAGCATTCATAAGCACAAATCAAGCTAACATATGTGCAATTCATAAGCACAAATCAGAAATCATACGTGTAATAGCTAACTAATCAGAAATAGACATAATTAACAAAAGTGAAAAAGGAACCTTCGACACGGATTTTCCTATATTGACCCAACTTTAGACAGATTTAATTAACAAAGCGCATATTGTTAGAACCTACAATAATAAAGACAATTATTAATTTTAATATTTCAATCAATCAACCGTTAACTTTAAATTAAACTTTGATAGTACTTGCCTGCTATAGATGTCAATTCTTCTTCATATGTGTCATCATCGTTATTATGATGATTATCCAAAGTTGATCTGACAATCAACACCATGTCAAATGTACACATTTAATAAAAGATATTGATTTACAAATAAAATTATCATACAAATGGAGAATTAATCGACACATACTTTTGTTGTAAAATAGGACAATTGTGCTTGTCATGTGATACACCGCAATGCCCACATCCATGACATAACTGGGACTTTGAGGTTGACTTCTCCTTTGATGATTTTAATCTCTTCCCACATCCTTTTGTTCTTACTAAAGAAGGATCAATAATATTAGGGGACTCATCTATGAATTTCTTCCTTTGACCTCTATTGTCGCATGTTCTACTAATATTTATCTCTTGAATTTTACTATAGATAAAATCCAATTGTTCATCCAAGAATGTTGTCCCCTTATTAGTCAAAGATGCATCATCAATTAATACTGAAGCTTTGTAAGATAACCTTGAGTGCCTTGACATCAAAACCCTATCTGGATCATCAATGAAATTTTGCTCCCTCAAAGTATATATTGCACCAACCTTTGCATCTCGTGTCCATCGTTAGAGTATATACTTATCAGGCAAATAAAATACTTGGTTAATACGAAAAAAGCTAACATATGCTTGCATGGAATGCCATCAAACTCAAATTTCTTATAACTACATAATATGTTGTCTCTCTGTTTGTCATGCGTGAGTACCCTTGGTTTGGAGGAAGAACAACTTTGAAAATTGATCACATGGTAAACCATTAAGTCAACTCTCATAGATACTTGTTGCACATAATAATCATGACTCTCACTCATTTCACTTTGAAACTCCACCCATTTTTTTGTGTACAACTTAACTATTTGAGTTTCCATTGACCAGTTTGTCTTAATCCTGGGATGTTCATTAATATCAATATGATCTGCAACTAACTCATTGTGTCTTTGGTGTCTCAGTGCCCTATTGAAACGAGTGATAAAATCTATCAATGAGTTTTTATTTGAGACATATCTCTTGAAAAATGCATGGGAGCCTTCAAATCTTTGACTACTTGACATTCCAGTACAAAATACATGGCTAAAATAAATTGGCACCCACTTATGTCGCAATTCATACATCAAAGATAATCAATCATTTTTCTCTAAGTTAGCACACTTGATAACCTCTTCCCATGGATTCTCAAATTCATCAGTGTTGTAAAATTTCTAATAACATTATTTATACTTCGATAGTAGTCACAAAAAGTCAAAGGATGCAATTTTTCTGAAAATTTGTTCAGTATGTGCCACAAACAATATTGATGCACTATTTGAGGGAAAACTTGGGCAATGACTTTTGTCATAGTAGGATCCTGATCAGTGATAATTACATTTGGTGCACCTTCAGGTATGATTTCTATGAACTTGTTAAGTAGTCATACAAAAGATTCAGTTTTCTCATCACTTATAAAGCCATAACCAAAAATAACTGTCTAGTGATGATGATTCACTCCTACAAATGGTGTAAAAATCAATCCATATTTGTTGGTATTATATGTTGTATCAAATACAACCACATCACCAAATATATTATATGTTGTTCTTGATACATGATCAACCCAAAAACATCTACTGAATCTGTTATTTGAATCAGTCTGCATTCAAAGAAAAAAGTTGGATTTTTCTCTTTCTCAAATGCAAATAGCTCGATTAGTGTTTCAGCATCGATATCCTTTTGTTCATCCCTTAGCTCTTTCTCAAAATTTCTAATATATCTTTCTGTGCAACCTATTTGTTCAAACCCATATTCTATCTCTAATAATCGCATTTGTTGGCAAGTTGGCACATTGGCCTTTGAAAACCGTTGAGTCAATGCTTTTTTTGCTGCCGAAACTAGGCTTGTTCAACCGGTCGGTTAATCAGTTTATCGGTTCCAGTTAATTCCGGTTAATCACATTTTATAGACAACCGATTAACCAGCCGGTAGTATTACCAGTTCTACCAGTTTCAGTTAAACCGGTTCCGGTTGGTTAATCGATTCCAACCGAGAATCGGTAGGCCTGGTAAGCACCACTAAGTGGACTAAAGCGCAGCCCAGCTAAGTGGATGAAAGCCCAGCTATCATTTTGCAATCCTTTAGAATTTATAAATCTTGAAATTTCCAGCTTCTACTTCACTAAATCTATTTCTGAGATGTTTACTGATTGTTGTTTTCATCATCATCATTTGTCAACATATTGACAACCATTTTCTTCTCCGTTTCTCTCCTTATAATCAAATTATTGCGGGAGTGGGTCTCTAGACTTTTTTCGACATGCAAATACTGCTTTGTGGCAAATTGAGAAGGACTTTTGCAGCAAAATAGAATCCAGACTTTCTATTATAGCTTTTATCATGCCCCCTACCCTACTCTTAAACACAATTTGATTATCAACAGAAAAGAAATCACTCACCGACCTTGAAAAAGTTTTTGATCTCTACTTCTTCTGGAAGACCGTAGTAATCCACAATATCCTCAAGATCGTAGGCCAAGTATTTGAGCAAGTCCTTCACAGAATCAACAATAGAATGGTGGGATTCAACATCTTCGATCACTGCGTCAATAATCGTCAACAATTCCTTGAGCTTCTCCATCTTCCTTTTGGTACGAATCATTGCCTTGAGTTTCTCATCGAGTTCGACAAGAATGGCCACATTATCGACCATGAAGTGACCCACAACAGTTACCAAAGCTACTTCCATAGCTACGGATAAAGTATGCAAAAGTTGAAAAGAGAAGTAATATCTACGTCGCGAAGTTATAGAAATTGCAAGGCGACGACTGCTTCAAGTGTTTATTTTTGATGGATTATTAAAAGGGTTGCGTCTCCAATAATAAGATTTCTTATAAAACTAGTGTTTATAAAACTAATTTATTACTGGTTAGCCCAGATTAATCAGTTTATCGGTTTTAAAAAAAAAATTAAACCGAAAATCGGACCGGTTAACCGGAACCGATTAAAACCTGTTAACCAGTTAACCGGTTAACCCGAATCGGTAAGCTACCGGTTCCGGTCCGATTTTCGGTTTCTCGATTTTTTTGCATAACCCTAGCTAAAACATTATGATGTGAGCATAGCAAATGCACCTTTGAAGGAGTCGATAGTGGATGATTATGACCTTCCGTGAAATCAGTGACAACCCATGCAGATCCAGTTTGTTTCTTGACAAGTGAAATCTTTGACTTACAACCAGTTCTAACTTCACCACGTGTTCTTTCCCTTGTCTGTTGATCACCCTTTGCTTGTTTATTCCGTTGATCATCTGTATGCCTTTCTTTAAAGCATACAAATGTTTTCCACACAACCTCATTTGTTATCTTATTTTTCTTGCTACTATTTATCCTTGCACTAAATCCGGATTCGCGTGCATATTGGTTATATAATGAAAATGCCTCATCTATTGATGAGAATTCCATCCCATATTTTGGCTTTTGATCATCTACAACTTGAGAAATATATAACTGATCTTCACCATAATTTTCATCCATTGCTAAGAAATTTCAGATGGAGATAAAATGAAATTCTGCATATCATTATCAAATAGCCAGAAAAAATATTGTAAGAATGATACTTCAAGTTCATGCATGCAACCCGAACAAAAACACAAAGATAATCATAAGACATCAAAAAAAATAAAACACTCTAATGTGCATTTTTTTTAACGAATACAAATTGATATAAGGACTCTTATTAAGGAAAAAAAAGGTTATAAAAATGCACATTTCCCCACTTATAAGTTGCTAAAAATCTCAATTGAATCCTTAACCAAAATAAGATAGCACAAGAGGGCGAAGACACCGAGAGAGGGGAACCAGCGTAGAGAAGACAAGGAGAGGAAACAAATACATACCACCTTAAGCACGAGCTGACAGAACTTATCGCAGCCGAGAATGTGATAAGGGGAGATGACGGTGAGCACAGGTGAGAGGAACAATGAGGGAGAAACTTTGCTGCCCAAGCCTCACTACCCTAGATTGGCTACCGAGCACAAAGGACGCCCGCGATGAGGAAGGGAACTCGTCGCGATGAGAGGATGCTGAGCACAGAGAGCGTCGCGGTGAGGGGAGAGGATGGCGAGAACAAAGGGAACTTGTCGCATCATCTTGCTCCCCTTTCCGTGGAATGCTTCGCTACCGAGAGAACTTGTCGCAACCGAGGGATGATGAGGGTCGTGAGGAGTTAAGAGCGAGGAGAAACACCGAGGGAAGGTGCGGGCGAGGACGACATCACGACGACGAGTTCAGGTCTGCCCTAGTTTCACTTCGAAGGCTTAAACGAGAGAGAACATGTGTTCTGTGAAGTGGAAAGTCAAAGAAAAGGAAAAAAAAACAAATGAAGGCACATTTGCAGCGCCAACTCTACAGTCGCGCACAAGCAAGTTTTCTAAGACAAGTTGGGATATGGCTAGTATTTATATATATATATGATGGCTAGACAAGTTGGGATAAAATTTATCTAAGTAAATGAATTAACGGTATGAGTAAAATGGTCGATCATGATGGTCAGCGACTAGTATTTTAACTTGGATGAGCAAAGGTAATAAATGGTCCTTATTCAATTATTTATTACAAATGAGGTATAGAACCCTTTTATAAGGATGCAATGACCTTGTACACGAAAAAAAAAAGGAGAAGTAATAGAAAACAGATTTTCTTCCACATTTCTTCCCCAGTTTCCTCTCTCCCATTCATTTCAATCAACAGTCTTCTTATGTAGCAATCACTCCACAAATAACCTATGTTAGGTTATAGTAACCTTATAGCATCGCCGAAGGGAATGAATATGTTTTAAGGAAACTGCGTCAAACACAAGCATTGACACCTCACTTCTCGATTGGGCATCGCTTTCTCAACTGAGTAAAATGACCCAATCAAGCTCGAACAACACTCAGTAGTCAGGCACGCGACTTCCCAACTCAGCATCGCTCTCCCGACTCGGACACAAGCAATGACGATCCATTCGGACTTGACTGACTTAGTAGTCAGCGACTAGACCAACTCGATAGTCAGCGACTAGACTAACTTAGATCTCAATTTCCCCACTCGAAATTCAACATTTTGACTTAGTATTCCGCTTCCCACTCAGGAAGTAGACACTTAGGAACACTTGACAGTCGACTAACAATGTCCTAGTAGATTGGCCTAATTAATCCAGACTGATAGTTTAAGATTATCGACTTAGATCATTTAATATGTAAGTCTCAATTTAATTTTGATTTCAATTTAGCATATTTCTTTATATCTATGGTAAAGATAATATATCCGAGGTAAGGGTACAACGGTTAAACCCTTTGAGCAGTTAACCAAACATCTAGGGGTTGAATCCCAACTGTGATGTACTTTAGGGATTTTTCTTATATGGGATAATAATTCTAAAAATGTTAGCCGTGATGGATGATATATTTTTTTTCAAGATTGAATTGATTATTTCTTATTTAAAAAACAACACTTACCCCCCTTTGGCTTGAAGTCAAAAAGAAAAAAAAAGATAATAAATAATTAAAATAATCCATTATTTTACTGACCTAAACCCTAATTCTAAAAGTTGAAATTATTATGATCGAAATATCTTTATTGAAAAAGTAAGCTTTGACTTCTAGACAAAAAAGATAAGCAAAAAACAAAAAATCCCACATGATCGTTGAAAGTTTAACCTTAACCTGAACGTTTTGGAAGGTGAAGCTATTGAAGTCGTGTGCTTCTTCTTCTACTTTATCCATCACCGGAATATCCCACATCCATTATTTTTATGCATGCAAATAGTGGTTGACATCCATTAAATATTAGTGGTTTTGAGTGTATGTGGTATATTAAGATATTTGAATACTAACCTTGTAGTCACAACTGTCTATAAATTTCCTTCTTAGATTTTGTAATATCTTTGATGTATGTATTGGTGCAATTTTATCATACCAACACTTCACTCCTTTATTGTAGACCATATTTGATGATAATGAAGAAATTTTTAATGATGAACTTTGTTCCATCTGTATTTGATTTTGGTTCATCAATTTAAAATTTTGACTCTTGTTTGATTTGATGAGAATGGTGGAATGAGTTTTTTTTATGGTTATCTCTTTAAGAGTTGATGTTTTTCTGTTGTTTATGTTGGTGCATGTATGCATTTTGCAAGGATTATTTTTCCAAGAATAAGTGAGATTTTTAACCTCTCTCTATATATAAATATATCTATTAGGTTTGATTAAGGTTAAACTTTTAATGATCATATATGATTTTTTTTCTTTTGTTGTCTAATAGTAAGAGATTACTTTTTAGTAAGAGTGTTTTAGTTAGAATAATTTTAACATTCAGAATTAAGATTTAGGTCAGCAAAATATAAGTATTTTAGTTATTTATTATTATTTTTCTTTTTAACTTTAAGTAAAGAAGATTAAATATTATTTTTTAAATATAAGAAGAAAAACTACTGCTTGATAGAAAATCCAGCGACTTAAAGTTGTGGACAATACTAAATGATTAGAATGTGATAAATTAGAATTGACTTTTCTTAATTTTTAAGATCATTACTAAAAATATATAAATAATATCATATTTTATAAGTTAATTATATCTATTTTCTTATATTTTTTATATTTAATTTTTAAAAATTATCTCTCTCTATATTAATAAATAATTATATTTTTAAAACAATATATACTGATTAAACCTCTTATATTCAATTTTTTAGCTGGTATTCTGGTACGGTTCGCCTTGATTATATTAAAATTAATCGGTTGGACCTCCAAAAAGTTGGACACACTGAAAAGGTAATCTGACATACGATACGAGTGGCGCCGGCGCCTGCCGTTACACGCACGCAATAACGCGGAGGATGTTGACTTGCACTGCTCGTGTTAATCTCAGCGTAATTAAATGATTAAAGATAATTATGAAGGTGCTGTCCACTTCCTGCTGCCTCGTAACTAGGCGGCGGTTCATAGGGTGGCAGCGTCACGTCATGTGTTAATTATCAATTAAAAATTAAGACGAACGTGTGATTTGATTTGACCGACTAACTAAGCTAAGACTAGTCTCGAGCTATAGATTTGATTTGCTTTCTTTGCTTGACTTTGTTTTGGTGGGATCGCATCGGCGTATTATTTTATTGTTAAATTTATTTGACGATAAATTAATAGAAGGAAAAAAAAAATAATGAAAGCTGATGAATGGTAGGATGAGTAGGGCACACAAAACGATGATGCAGCTTCTGGGGTCCACATGGATCTGGTTAAGCCAGCACGGATCTACTCAATGCTCTCTCTCCACGTGATGACGTAGAGAGATGCGGCAGTTGATAAAAGGCGATACCCATTAATTACCAATATATATATATATATATATATATATATATAAAATCATTAATAATCTTAACATATCAATTTATATTAGTTTTAAACTGTTATACTCATAGTGCTCCTATATCTATCTATCTATTTTTAAAAAATAAATTATTTCGATTTAAAATCTTTCAGTAACCTTAAGAACTTAGATTTATTTTAAATTTGCATAATTGCACACCGAATGGTCCTTGAATCCATTCGTATTCTTTTTTTCTAAATTTGGTGTGCATATAATTTAAGGACCATGACTGAAAATTAGTTTCAAAATACAATTCAAAAATAGTTTTTAAAAATCTCGATGTTACCTATTTATTGATAACAGTCACCTATAATGATTTTAATATAAATTTTGAGTGAAACATAAAAAAAATTAATTGGTTTACAACTTTAAGCTATTCATTAAAAAGAAGATATATTTTCATTAAAAAATTATTTATTTTTTTAATAGATTATGACATAAATGATGTCTATATTGGATTTCATGATTTTTCAAATAATACAAAATTATTTATAGTTTCTAAATTTGAACTACTAAAAGTCTAAAAAAAAGCAATCAATTGAATCAACCTTATTAGTCAATTTGGGTAATAACCGACTAGCACAGAAAAAAAACATTATGAAGCTTCAAATTTAGTTGAAACTTAGTAGTTTCAGTCAATTATCTCCAACTCCACTGTGTCTTTTTATCTTTAATCCTGTGAAATGCTTAAGTATTTCAAGGAGTTTGTTGGTGTAAATTAAGGAGAGAAGTATTAGAAAATGATAAGAATGATGGGTTAAGGGGAGAGTCACAAAATGATTTCTTAAGGGCCCTATGTTTTTTGTGTGTTTGTCAAGGGGAGGCAAAATTCAAGTTTGATGTTTGCCTAGAAATAATTAGTATTAATATATAGGATAATGTATATATATTTATATGATTGACTATTAAAAATAGGAATTGATAACATGTCTTGTTATCTCTCTAGTTATTATCCATTTATCAATAAAAGAGGTACTTGTAAGATGTGTAGAAAATAAACTTATAATCTTTGCCTCCAGAAATATTTACCATTACAATACCCATGAGTCAGCCTGCTAAAAGGGGTACCCAAAATATCTCTTAGAAACATTTCTCTACGTTAGAAATCAAAATAAATCAGTTAGAAATAGACTTCGAAACCATGGATACCATAGTACATACCCTATGTCCTCAGCCTTTTTCACAAATTCTAGATAAAGGCAAAGACTTACAAATTTCCATGACCTCACTAGATACGGACATAATTTTTATTAAAGCCTCCAGTATTTATAACACGGGCAAAACCCTTGATATTAGGGTCAAATGTCTCATTAATATACATGGCCATGAGTTTACCTTACATGTCTTTTTAGACAGAGGGGCAACTAATTCTACCATAAATGAAGTTACACTCTTATCAATATTACCTAAAGCTCTCATTAAAATAGCCTCGTAACCTTTAATTAGTACTCAATTTGACAGTCAACAATTAGCTTGCACCCAATTTGTGACCAACATACATTTAATATTTTACAATAATTGTGGTAAATATAGTACCCCTCTATTGCTCTCCAAATTATGGATTAAACCATTATGACATCCTAACATCCATCTTATTTTAGGACTTAATTTTCTTTTAGCGTCAGATAGAGCTTTTCTCAAAGCTCTCTTCACCAAAGATTATGTTCTTTTATTTTTCACACCAATAATTTTACCTATTGTCTCAGACTATCCATCAGTTGTCCATCCACTGACAACACTAAACACAACTAATGAACATATTAACAATCCAATAAATACCACTTGCCACTGTTCTACAACCAATGCTTGTAAGAAGACAAGTAACCCAACCCTAAGTACTAATCTCTAAACTTGTGCTCTAGTTTTTTTTTTGACTATCAAGAAAACTAGAAACACTTGGCTAGTCAAGCCCCTTATACGGTTACTTTTCTACATGGATTATCCCATCATACCTAATAGTCCTAAAACAGTTACTTCAGATGATTAATACCCCCATTAACCAGACTTAGACTCTCTTATTTCTATATTAGAAAAACTAGAGATTATTATAGAAAATCCAACCAAATATTGGGATAGGGATAAAGTTTATTGCAAACTTACAATAATTAATCCCAATTTAACAATTAAAGCCCAAGATTTAAGATATACAAATTGAGAGACAAAAGAATGTAAAATGCATATCCAACAATTATTACATTTAGGTGCTATTCAATAATTTACCTCTAGACACAGAAGCTCGACTTTTATTGTTAACAAAGGAGCTGAATAAAAATGTGGGCAATCAAGAATAGTGTTTAATTACAAGAGGTTAAATGATAAATACCAGAAAGATGACTACAAGATCCCAGATAAAGATCAACTCTTAAATAAGATACAACAACATGAAATCAGGATTTTGGCAGATTAAAATGCACCCCGAGTCTATTGAATTGACAAATTTTTCTTATCTTGAGGCCATTTTGAGTGACTTGTTATGCCTTTTGGCCTTAAGGTAACTCTTTAAATCTTCCAACGGAAAATAGATGATATCTTCTAACATATTTCTATGTTTACCTATATTTACATAGATGATATTTTAGTTTTTTTTTCCAAAATGAAACAAGAACATTATGCCCATCTGCATGTAATTTTTAATTTATTTAAAAAACATGGTCTTGTCATTTCTTGTAAAAGATAAAACTTGCATCAACACATATAGAATTCTTAGAGGCAGAAATATGTCAAGGACAAATAACATTACAATCTCATATTTCAGCAAAACTCGCTTTTCCTGATAAAATGGAAGAGATTAACACTTTAAGAATTTTTTTAGGTCTCCTAAATTATGAAAGACCTTATCTTAAAGAAATTGATAAAATTAGCGGACCTTTATACAATAAAATATCTTTGACAAGACAAAAACATTTTAACCAACAAGATATAGCTTTAGGTCAACAAATTAAACATCTGGTTAAAACCATTTCTAAGTTGACCCTACCTCTTGACTCCAATTATTTGGTCATTGAAACAGACGGATGTGAAACAGGATGGGGAGGTATTTTATACAACAAACATCTAAATATGAACCTAAAAGCATAGAAACCTTATGCAGACATGCCTTTGGAAAATACCAAGAAAAAGGACATTTAACATTCCTATATTATGAAATCTTAGATGTCATCTACTGTTTAGAGGCTTTTAGGTTATTTAGTTGTAATAAATAAGAAATTACTATAAAAACAAATTGTGAAACTATAGTAAAATATAATCTGTTGGTGCGGGAAGTATCCGACAGTCGAACCTGTGTTTTGATTATGTTAAAGGGTCCAAAGTTAAGTTATTTTTATTATTTAACAAGTTTGATGAGATTACAGGAAAGTCCTAAGTGTACTTAGGCAAAAGTCCTAGCTGCAGTTATGCAGGTGGAAAACCTTAGGGGGTGGTAAGCTTAAGTCCTAGGGGGTGGTAACCCTAGATGAGGAAAAGTCCTAGCTACGGTTAGACAAAGGGAAAACTCTAGGGGGCGGTAACCCTAGGTCCTAGGGGTGGTAACCCAATGTCTTAGGGGTGGTAACCCTAGGCGGAAAGTCGTTGAAATCCTGGTATCGTGAACCGGGTAGAAGACTGAACGGGTCGTGGAGAGGATGCCCATCATGAAGACCGAAAGCTTCGGATGCTGAGCAAAAGTCCAGTTGGTCTGGACGATCAACTTGTAAGATATCGAAAAATTTAAATAAATAGGGTTATTTGAGAAAGAACCTTATAAATTTTTTTTGAAATTTTCTAAAAAATTTTCAGAGCTCGTACGATGGGTTTTGAGGGGATCCATTACGGGTTCGGATTTAAAGCCTGTTTGGGAGCCCCCCCCCCCCCCCCCCGTTTAAGAGAGGAAATGTTGATTATATAATTTTTTTTTATTTCCTTCTCCCCCAAACGGCGTTTCCTCGATCCTGAGTTCCTTCCCCTCTTCTCCTCTCACTGTTCTCTCGTGGACGAACTGAAGTCGGCGAACCTTCGACAATCATTGCCGTCGCCTGAGGAGTACATCACCGGAGCTTGTCGGAGACTGAACTAGGAGGCTTGGATCATCCTGATCTACTATTCTCAAGTCTTCCCTGAGCTTTCCTCCTGATTCTTCTGATCCTTTCTTCCCCGATCCGACGCCAATGGATCGATCCAAGATACAACGATCGCCGGCGTGAAGGTGCCTTAGGGCTTCGAGGGTAAGCGATCGACTCCTAGTCCTTCTTTCCTCTTCTCTGGATTTTCTCCGTTGTGCCCTAGTGTAATGTCTGATCCTTCTTTGTTCTTGATCCTCATTTTCTTTGCGGCTGAATTAGGTCACGGATTGGAGATGTTGGGGATCAGTGAGTTGTGCTTGGGTTGTCGGGCAGAGAATAGAGGGGGTGATGCTTGATCAGTGGACCTCCTCTTCCTTGCTGCTGACTAAGGTCCCGGTTGGAGGTGAGTTCTGGTTGGAATTAGGTATTGTTGGATTAGAGTTCTCCATTTCTTATTGATCCATGATTTGGAATTATGTGTGTTGTGGGGTGTTCTTGGTGGGCAGCCGGTTGATCAGGGCAGTGCGGTGAGGAGAGGTTCTGTTCTGTACTGTGGGGTATTCTTGTTCAGGCAGCAACCCTTCCAACAGCAACATCCACTTAGTTCTAACATCTTGTTCGGCTATGAATCGAGGTAAGTGTAGGGATTTGATACTTGTTGTGGATAATGGATTGATTTAGGTATGATTTGATTACATGATCATGTGTAGTATTGAATTAGGGTTATGTTTAGTTGTTTATGTGTAAAATTATTTAGTTTAGAATTAATCTAATGGAATGATTAGGGTTAAGGCAATTAACCCTAGTCAACCGTTGGATTTCTAATCTAATGGGTGATTAGGGAGTAGGTAACTAACCCTAATTGACCGTTAGATTTAATTAGGTAGGTTGTGATTGTGTTTGATTAGGGTTTTGCCCTAATTTAGTTTTAGAGATTTTATTTAGCTATTCATTTGGATTTAGCTAAATAAAATATTTATATATTATTTGACGCAGGATTCTGATTCGAGACAGACGTCTCGACTTTGGATTACTTGATTGGACCCTATATTTGAGGCGGGTACCCTTTGACTTATTTTTTTGATATTGTCTTATGATATGTGTAGTATATATATAACTAGTGGTAATTGGTAAATTTATCACTTCCCTGGTTTTAGTTTATTCGATACCTGTTATATGCTTCTATTGTTATCTGCTATACATTAGACTTGTATGCTCTTATCTTCTGTCATGCATATCTATGTTCATAGAGATAGATTTATTTAGTGCTTCTGTATACTAGATTAATTGCTAGACATATTGGATATGTGATCTTGGATTCATGTTGCTTATATCATTGTTATATATGCGTTTATCTTTCTGGCACATATATATGGATGAGGATATGTTTAGGTATGACATACTGTAGCATCATGCACCATCTCGCATGATTGCATGCTTGGGCGATTGACGACTTCATTATTGTTGAGCTCATCGGCAGGCTACATGGGCCTGCACACAACGTGACCACTACATGGGTAGTGGCACAACACCCAGGGTGTGTATGACAGTTGCTCTGTAGTGCTCCGCTGGTTCGCTCGTGGGTAGTGTGACTGCAGCGTGGGGGAGTTGAGATCCCTACTCTCCATCACTATGTTGCTCCCTCACTATGTTTGAGGTAGGAGGATAGGTGTACTCCGACAGCATCCCGTCCACTCGGTCACTCTTCAGGAGTAGTGATGGCAGAGTGCACGGTTACCATAGCCCTACCCACTCGGTCTCATCATCGCGTGTGAGATGGCTGACTGGCGTCAGGGGTGACCATATCATATTGCATCATATGCACATATTGCATTTATTGTGATTGCTGCATATTGGATGATGTATTTTGGTGACTGCATATGATTGACATGAATATAGGATACATGCTTATTTGTTCTGACTATTTTTACCTGTTGTATGTTCACAGTCATTTACTCAAGCCTTGCTAGTAAGTATAGCTTATTTTAGTTATGCATTTCTTATTATTCTTGCTATAAACTGTATTAGATGCTTATTGTTAGTTACTACAGTTTATTTAGCTATGCATACCTATTATACTGTTAGGAGACTGTACTATAGGTTATTGTCGGTAGTTATATGTTACTGTACATATCTATTGGTTACCTGCTGAGTTCTTTGGACTCACACCGTTACATTACTACTTTTCAGGTTGAGGCCGTCAGGAGATTCCAGTCGCCAACCCCCCTTGTCGCGAGGATTTTTGGTTGTAGACTTTCGTATTCGATTTTATGTCTTTAGGCACTTATGATGTGGGATTCTTGTATTGTGGACTTTATATCGACTATTTGGGTTTGCTACTTTTATTTTTCCGCTGCAGGTATTTTCATTACTTCGTGGATTTCATTTCTTCATTGTAGTGGAGTAGGATTTACATATATCTACGATGATTCCTTTATCGTCTTTTCTTTTAGTAATTTCTGTTGTCAGCCGGAGGCTGTTTATATAAACTGCGTGAATTGGTTATATAATTGTGTGGATTGTTTGTTATTTGTATTGTATTGTTCCGGCCGTGTGGGACGAGGTATTGATATATGTATATCAGGATTCATATTGTCACACGTACAGGGGAGATGCTGCCGAAATATCATCGGTAGGGACTACTTGGGGCGTGACAATATTTTTGATATCAGAGCCGATTTACGATACTTGCTAGGCATTCTGGATTTTCGAGATTTTATTTGATACCAATACTTTTGGTATCAAAGTAAGTTTACGATTCTCGGTTTACGTGTTTTGGATTTTCGAGATCAGTCTGATACCAATTTATTTGGTATCAGAGCGAGTTACGATACTTGCTATGCGTTCTAGATTTCTGAGATTTAATCTGATACCAATTTATTTGGTATCAGAGCTAGGCTCTGATTTCGGATTTTTGTGTTATGGAGTTTGTGAGCGTATCTGAGTATTTTCGGATTGTACGGATTTCTGTCAATTTTTCGATTCAGAATTCCGAGGTATATTTGAAGATGTTCTATTTGGGGGACTAAGCAGCGACAGGACATCTCCAGAAAAAAAATAGGTAAATTTAGGTAATTTTATAGTTCTCATGCCTGTAGTGATATCTGGGTAACATTTTGTTTACAAATATGATGCATACACGTATTCCAGTACCGAGACGTGGCCGACCACGTAAGAGGACGATAGATTCTCCGGAGACAGAATCTCCAGAGAGATCTGCTGGGGTCGAGCCTGTCCGTCAGGGGCAGACTCCTCAGGGTATAGTGGGCACGTCGGGTTATCAGATCCCGACGATTCCTACTATAGAGGTACTTACCTCGACAGTACCACCAATGGTACCACCGTCGGCATATCCGACGCCTCCCCCATCAGTAGTATCTGCAGCATACCCGGCACCCCCTCTAGCCGTGTCTACTACGCCGTACTCAGCACCACAGATACCTAGGCCGATTACTACATACTCGGCACCCATACCAGCAGTACTAGTTGTTTCTTACTCGGTACCGCCCATTGTACCTACAGTCACCCCTACTTATGTCTACTCTGCAGTGCCACCAGCGGTACCTACCTCGGTTTATGCAACAGCATCAGTGGTACCTCTTCCAACCTATCCATCAGTACCACCCATAGGATCAGCTCCAGTGGTTCTACCCAGTTCCGCAGCGATCCCTACTGATATAGTGGCGGCACGAGCATGGATCCCAGCCTTGGCAGAGTCGGTGAAAAGCCAATTCTCATTGTTCCGCGGGGAGACTGATCCGAGCATAGCTCAGTCCTGGATAGAGACTATGGAGCGGACATTCTTTTATATGGCTTGCTTTGAGTGGGAGAAGGCTGAGCTGGCTACTTTTCACTTACGAGATGGGGCAGAAATCTGGTGGGATACGCATCGCTCGATTATCGGTGAGCAACATATTACATGGGTGAGATTTAGGGAGGCATTCGAGAGTCAGTATTTTCCCCGAGCATATCAGATGACACGTCGGCAGGATTTTCTGAGTCTTCGACAGAATAATCGCTCAGTTATGGAATATAATGCTGAATTTAATCGACTAGCCAGATTCTGTCCTGAGTTAGTTGTCGAGGATAGATCTCGTATACTTCAGTTTATCCAGGGACTAGACGGGCATCTTCAAGTGAAGATTGTCGATTTTGGTCATTCATCATACACAGAGGCACTGGATAGAGCTCTTATAATTGAGTTTGCTCAACAGAGAGTGAATGCAGACAAGAAGAGAAAGCAAGCTGATCGGACTTCTGAACAGATCCAGCAGCCACGGGCTACCGGACAGCAGTAGAGCAGTCACACTCAATCAGGTCAGGGTACTTCTGGGTCATCTAGCCAACCCCAGAAGTCAGGACGATCTTCATCTGGACGTTCCTGGTCTGCTCAGCAGAACCGGAAACAGTCTACCGGCGACCCTTACTACACTTGATGCGGATCCCGAGATCACATCACCTTTGCATGCACCCTGAGACAGTCAGTTTGTTATTATTGCAAACTGCCTAGGTACTTGAGTCGAGACTGTTCGCTGAAGGCTTAGCATGTAGCTTCCAGAGTTCCTGTTCCGGGAGGACAGTTTGGTCAGTCCGGGACTCCGCGAGGGGGGCCGAAAGCCCAATCTTCACATCGTCAGCAGAGGACAGCTCCCCCTGCAGCAGCGGCATATGACATGCACGGTCAGGAGCATTTCGGTGTCCTTATAGAGTCCCAGAGTTCTATTTCGGGACCTCAGTATTTGACACAGGGGCAGTATTAGTTGCAGCCTCAGCCGTTGGTGTAGTATCAGTTGTACCCTCAGCCATTGGTACAGTATCAGTTGCAGCTTCAGCCACCGATTCAATACCTACTGCAGCCCACGTGCCCATCCCTAGCTCAGTATTCAGTACCGACTCAGTGGCAGGCTCAGGCTCAGATGCAGCAGCCTTTGGCAGTGCTACCACCTTTACCACCGTCAGATACTGGACGAGTTCACGCGATCACTAGAGAGGAGGCACAACGGGCCGACAGATCCGTTTTCCATAGTACAGTTTTACTTTATGCATTTTCTACTGATATGTTAATTGATACAGATAGTTCACATTCCTTTATATCTTGTGCATTTATGAGGGAGATTGGTAGACTACCTACTCATAGACCGCGGTGACTGACCGCCCACTTACCGTCTGGTGATACTTTGGATGTCACTCAGGAGGTTAGAGGTTGCCCGTTAGACTTTGGCAACATTATACTCACGGTAGATTTATTAGTACTGGAAATGGTCGAGTTCGACATTATCCTTGGCATGGATTGGCTATCACCATACCATGCTACAGTTGATTGCCAGACGAAGGTGGTCACCTTTCGACCTCCGAACCAACCCTCGTGGTATTTCACTGGCATCAGAGACGATGGGATATCGACCATTTTTGTGATACAGGCTTAGAAACCGCTGTCACATAGATGTCAGGGATTTTTATTATCATTGATTAGTCCTGACGACAGTAGTAGTCCTCAGCTCTCCGACGTTCCAGTGGTCCGAGAGTATCCGGACATATTCCCAGATGAGCTACCAGGTTTGCCTCCCCGAAGGCAAGTGGAGTTTGCTATTGAGCTAATTTTGGGAACTGCGCCAACATCGAAAGCTCCTTATCGTATGACACCGAAAGAGTTGGACGAACTAAAGGTTCAACTCCAGGAGTTATTAGATAGGTGATTTATTCGCCCTAGTATTTCTTCGTGGGGTTCTCCGGTATTATTCGTCAAGAAGAAGGATTGCACTCTGAGGTTGTGCATTGATTATAGGCAGCTGAATGCAGTGACTGTCAGGAATAAGTATCCATTGCCATGGATTGAGGATTTATTTGATCAGATCAGAGATACATCAGTGTATTCTAAGATTGATCTGCGGTCCGGATATCATTAGCTGAGAGTCAAAGATTCTGATATTCAGAAGACAACATTTCATACTAGATACGGACATTACAAGTTTTTGGTAATGCCATTTGGGCTTACCAATGCTCCCGTAGTGTTTATGGATTTGATGAACCGTATTTTTCTGGAGTATTTAGATCAGTTTGTTATTATTTTTATTTATGACATATTGATCTATTCGCGTTCCGAAGAGGAATATGCACAGCATCTTCGCATAGTCTTGGAGACTCTTCGACGATATCATCTGTATGCGAAGTTCAGCAAGTGTGCTTTTTGGCTATCCTCAGTTGGTTTTCTGGGACACGTGGTGTCAAGCCGAGGTATTTCAGTTGATCCTCAAAAGATGGAGGCTATCACTAGCTGGGAGCAGCCGAAGTCAGTCCAAGAGATCCGCAGTTTCTTGGGACTAGCTGTATATTACAGACGATTCGTTGAGGGTTTCTCCAGTATTGCTATGCCGTTGACATGTCTGACTAGAAAAGGTGTGAAGTTCACTTGGTCAGAGGCCTGTAAGACCAGCTTTCAGGAGCTAAAGCGGAGATTAGTATCGGCACCAATTTTAGTTTTACCTTCCGGAGTGGACGAATTCGTACTTTACACAAACGCATCTCTACAGGGATTGGACGCTGTTCTGATGCAGTACGGCATGATAGTCTCCTATGCTTCTCGTCAGTTGAAGGAGCATGAGAAGAACTACCCAGTATATGATTTAGAGTTAGCCGCTATTATCTTTGCTTTGAAGATTTGACGACATCATCTTTATGGTATTACTTTTGAGATTCTTACTGATCATAAGAGTCTCAAATATATTTTCACACAGAAGGGACTCAATCTCCGACAGAGAAGATGGATGGAGTTTCTGAAGGATTATGATTGTACCATTAGCTACCATCTAGGGAAAGCTAATGTAGTTGTCGATGCACTTAGTTGGAAGTCCAGAGGGACTTTAGCTTGCCACCGAGTTATAGTCACGGACTTGATTCAGGGTTTCTCCGAGTTGGGCCTTGAGGAGTAGGGACGGACAGAGCAGGGTATTCTTATTACCATGGTTGCTCAGTCGTCGATTAGGATGAGCATTCGAGAGGCCCAGGCCGGAGATCAGCATTTACAGTTCATTGGCAGCCAGATAACTTTCGGATAGCAGACGGAGTTTACACGAGATAACTAATGGTTAGTCCTAGGAAGACTGTACCGGTTCCACTGTACAAAAATTTTGTACAAGTGTCGAACATTTCCTTAAATAACCTATTGTGTTCTTTAGAAGTTAAATTAGGAATCGCAGACGGAACTTAACATCATTGATTCCAAATTTAACTTATCTGTTCTTAATGGTTTAGATTTGAATCGCAAGTGGAACTTAACACTATTGATTCAAATCCACCTATGTTAATAATTCCATTAAATATTAATTTCCAAAATTGACTTCCAGGACTGCATGGCGAGGCACATGACCTTCTTGGATATGGGAGCAACCACCACCGCCTAGACAAAGCCTTTTAAGGAAAGCTAATATTTAATTTCCTTAAATAACTCTAGGTTAACCAAAAAGAACAATCGAATCACAAATTCGAAAACAAAAAAAACATAAATTTGAAATAAGTCCGAAAACTCTAGAATCATATGCCTCTTGTGTTTGGTATTTCCAAAAATAACTATACAAAGAAAACTAGTATGATGCGGAAAATAATTACTAGTTATACCTTTCTTTGTAAGCAAATAACCTCTTGATCTTCTACCATATTCCTCTTCTTATCCTGGACGTTGTATGGGCAACGATCTACCAAGATGAGAATCCACCTAAGCCACCTTCTTCTCCAAGCAAGATTCGGCCACCACAATAGCTCCATGAAAGGATGAGGTTCGACCACCACCAAGCTCCAAGAGATGCTTCTTTTCTCTCCTTCTTCTCCAAGCTAGAATCCGACCACCTTCAAGCTCCATGAGATGATGAGGATCGGCCAATGAAGAAGAGAGAAAAGGAAGAAGAGAAAACTTCTATGGCCGACCACACCAAGGAAAAGAGGGAGAGAAAAAGAATAGAGTCGTTAGCCATGAAGGCACCTCTACCCCCTCTTTTATAATCCTTGGTCTTGGCAAATAAGGAAATTTATAAAAAACTTCCTTAATTCTTTTGCTATGAAAAGGAAAATTTATTTAATTAAAAATAATTTTTTCTTCTCACATTACATGGCCGACCACATTAAAGCTAAAAACAAGGAGAGTTTTAATTAATTAAAACTTCTTAATTTTGTTGGATCGAGACACGCTAGAGGGGGGGAGGGGGGGGTGAATAGCGCTCGCGGCTATTTCGTTTGATTCGTAAAACACTCGAGTAATTAAAACACAGCGGAAAATAAGAAAGCAAGCACACAGAGACAGGAGGATTTACTTCGTTCGGAGCCTTGATCGACTCCTACTCGAAGGCCCGCGATCCTTGATCGCTTTCCGTGGGCAACAACTATAAGCTCGTATAATTATTACAAACTAATTACAATTCAGAGCAGTAAAAAGATTATACCGACAACAAAGGACTAAATCTGAAGCTCCGGGTTGTCGGGGTGTTGTTGCAGCACTTCGGGATCGTCTCGTAGGCAGCTTGTAGCAGATAGTTCACTTGGAAGAAGATATTTCAAGCTGCTGGTCAAGATGTCCTTTTATTGGATGTTCAAGGCGCCTCCAGTGCCAGTCAAGGCGCCTTGAACCCCAAAATTTATCCCTGTTCCTGCGCTGTGATAACCTCCGCTGATTGCTGCTTATCCTAACCTGAAGGCGCCTTCATTAAAGCTCCAAGGCGCCTTCAATGGTCCAAGGCGCCTTCAATCCCTATGAAGGCGCCTCCAGCTCCACTTCGCAGCCAGCTTCATGTTTTGCACCCGAGGCACCTCCAAGCTCCATGGAGGCGCCTCAGACACTGTTCATTCGAGGGAAAACATCATTATTTTGTACCTGCAAGATATGTTAGTCCCAAACAATATCCTGCAACACAAAGTTAGCATAAAATAACAGTATAAATATGATAAAGAATATTATGACAGTCTCGAGACTGTCCGGGTCTAACTTTGGATTTCCAACCGGAAACCCTAGGTCGACCCGACGCCTACTGTTCCCTCTACGGGGAACGCGTCCTCACCTACTCCACTCAGGATATTTACCTGATGCCAGTCCGGTCCTCCAGACCGACTGGACTTTCCGCCTAGGGTTACCACCCCCTAGGACCTAGGGTTACCGCCCCCTAGGGTTTTTCTCCAGGTTATCCACCCCAGACCTAAGGCCTTAGGGTTTTCCTCCACCTAGGGTTACCGCCCCCTAGGACCTAAGGTTGCCCCCCCTTAGGATTTTCCTCCACCTAGGGTTACCACCCCTAGGACCTAAGGTTACCCCCCCTTAGGATTTTCCTTCACCTAGGGTTACCACCCCCTAGGACCTAAGGTTATCCCCTCTTAGGATTTTCCCCTACCTAACCCCAGTTAGGACTTTCCTGAAACCTTATTTAACCACGTTAGATAACAAAGAATCTTAAGTTTGAATCCCTTACCATTATCAAAACTGAGGTTCGATCGTCGGATGCTTACTGCACCAACAATCTCCCCCTTTTTGATTATGGCAACCGAAATTCAAAGTTAAGTAAAAATGTAATAAAGATACGCATAAATAAGCACAGGCATAAATAAAGCATAGGCATATTCATAACAAAATTTTCGTTTTAACAAAATTTACGTTTTAATTTTCTTTGAATTTTAATTTATAATTTTCTTTGAATTTCTTCCTACTCTCCCCCTTTGCCATATATCAAAATACCCAAGAGAGTGAAGAAAATCTAGGCTTTAGCTTAACTTTCAAAGATAATTTTCAATCTTATCTTTCAAAGAGAAAAATAGAGGGTTAAACATACTTTTGATAAACACTTAGTTTTTCTTGTAAGACTTTTAGCTAGGTGAAATCATAATTTTGAAAGTAAAATTCTTCCTTTAGTTTGAGAGATACTTTTAGCTAAATTTGAAAATACTTAGCTATGTTTTCAGCTTAAAAATGATTGCATTGAGAAAATATCTTTCCAAGTAGCTAAGTTTAGAAAATAATTTAACTAAGTTTAGTTAGAGAAAACTTAATTAAGTACTTAGCTTTGAAAACATTTAGCTTATAGAGGAGTTATAATTTAAAAGTCAGGTCATAAATAATTTTAATTTTAAAGCTAAGTTAAAACTAGCTTGAATTTTCAAAGATTTGCCAAAAATAGTTTTTAATTTTGAGGTCAAGTCAAAATTTTTAAAGAAAAACTAATTTTAAAACCGACTCAAAATCACTCCCCCTTAATTAATGCCTTAATAAATTTTTGAGTTCAGGAGTTCAAGCATGAGAGGTTAAAAAATTATTTTCCTAATTTTCCATCTCATTCATTCTAGATTAACAATGTTTAGCATATGAGTGAGTGTGAGATGGAGTTTACTTTAATTTACAACATTGAAAATATCAGTTAGAATTCCAAATAAGTGCCCATTATTTTGAAGATTTAAAAATTAATTGAGTTTAGAATTTCAAAGAATTTAATAACTTCTGAAAAGGGTTTTGAAATTAATTTTTCAAGGGATTTTTCAAATGATTTTGAAATGATCATTTTTCAAGTGATTTTACAAATAACTTTTGAAATTAAGTTTTAAAAAGATTTTGAAATTAAGTTTTAAAATAATTTTGAAATTAAGTTTTGAAATAATTTTGAAATTAAGTTTTAAAATATTTTTGAATTTAAGTTTTGAAATAATTTTGAAATTAAGTTTTAAAATAATTTTGAAATTAAGTTTTGAAATAATTTTGAAATTAAGTTTTAAAAAGATTTTGAAATTAAGTTTTAAAATAATTTTGAAATTAAGTTTTAAAAAGATTTTGAAATTAAGTTTTAAAAATATTTTGAAATTAAGTTTTAAAATAATTTTGAAATTAAGTTTTGAAATAATTTTGAAATTAAGTTTTAAAAAGATTTTGAAATTAAGTTTTAAAAAGATTTTGAAATTAAGTTTTAAAATAATTTTGAAATTAAGTTTTGAAATAATTTTGAAATTAAGTTTTAAAAAGATTTTGAAATTAAGTTTTAAAATAATTTTAAAATTAAGATTTAAAAATATTTTGAAATTAAGTTTTAAAAAGATTTTGAAATTAAGTTTTAAAATAATTTTGAAATGATTTTGAAAAGATTTTGAAAATAATTTTGAAGTTAAATAAATTTGAAAGAAATTTTTTGAAAGATAATTTTAAAGTTAATTAAAAAAATAATTTTAAAGTTAATTAATCTTTGAAATATAATTTTAGACAATTTAGAATGATTTAGAAACTGAGTTTTAAAATAATTTAGATTTGAAAATAATTCAAGTTAAAATAATTTAATTGTTAATTAACTTGATTTAAGTTAAGTCAATTTTAATTTCCTAGTCATCTCACCCGATCTAAATTTTCAATCAGGGAATCCTATAATTTTTGTGAGATGAATTGAGGTTCAATTTAAGGGTTTGGTTTAACTTTGTGTTAGATTCAGGTTTAGCTTTGGGTTCAGCAAGTAAGCATTCTTTGGATAAACTTCTAGGTTGTGGTGAGTCACAAGGAACTCATTAAAGTAACCATGCCTTCGAGGTTTTCCAAATAGTCCTACCCATTGAGCTTAATACTAAACCTTGGTCTAACTAGTTAGGATCCATTTAAGGGTAGCTTCGGTCAGTTCCACTTGGCCAAATGCACCAGGTCGAAGCCATATCTTCCTAGACATGCGATGCCCAAGCTTCCCTAACGTACTATCATCCAAAAACTTCACCAGTACCGTGGGTCAAGTTAAACCTAACCCATTTTAATCTAACCTTAATTACCCTACCGGGTAATCTACTCTTGTTTACCCTTATCGGGTGGATTAATTTCGGAGGTGCCAGCTATTCTGGAGCCTCCTCCCATGTTATTGATTTACGTTTTATTAAGTTAAGTAAATAAAAGGTACTTTATTATAACTTGGTTTGTACTGTTTAAGTTTTACTTTAGATTTATAACCTAAGTCTAGATTTCGTGATTTGACTAAATTATTAACAATCTTCTCTAATTTATCAATTTTATCTTTTAAAATATTATTTTGTATTTCTACTTTTCTAAGAGTTAATTTCTTATTTTTATTTGAATAAATTTTGTTCATTACATTATTAGCATGCATATCTGATTTTCGAGAGAAATCTATACTAAAGCAAGCAGGATTAGCTAGGGTATCGACATGTGTTGCAAAATTGGATTTTCACGTAATGTAAATTTACTAACCTTGATTTCTCCTCTGGATTCTTAAGTCTTCTTTATGAGCATTGACTTTTGCAGTGACCCATTCGTTTGCAGTTAGAGCATTCAATGTGCTTCTTCCCTTTCTTGATCGATTTCTCCTTTTCCTCTGGTTGTGTCGGTCAAATCTTACGAGTAGGGCATTGGTTTCTATAGTGCCCTCTCTCCCTACAATTAAACAAGTTATGTGAAATTTACAATTTGAATTGACAATTTTACCTTTTAGATCCGTGATAGGATCCTCCCCCTTGACTGCTGCCATTTCAAATTTCGACTCAGATTCAGATATCTCGTCTTTGGCCATCAGTGTTCGATATCGGTCTGATTCTTCTGAGTCTGGTTCGAAGGTTGACTCTGAGGATTCAATTTCAAATTCGGACTCAGACTCTATTCGATCTTCTAACTCTGAAGGGATCTCATAAAGCTTGAGCACTTTCTCCCAAAGCTCCTTAGCATTGTTGAACTTTCCAACTCGATCAAGATCTGAATTTGTTAGTCCGCACAGGAGAATGTAAGTTGCTTTTGCATTTGCCTCGAATGTCCTTATTGTTTGTGCATCCCACTTGTCACAGGTGATGAGTACACCTTCTTTGGTGGGGAGAGTGAATCCAATATGGAATATGGTCCATATTTCTGCTTCGGTCTTTAATTGATGCTCCACCTGGTCTTTCCAGTATCTGAAGTTCTCGTCAGACAGCAGTGGTAGGCATGTGGAGTTGTACCCATCTTCGTAGGCCATTAGAAGGAATCTCGTAAAATAAATACAATAAAACTTGTTCCAAGACTTAGTCTTGGATTAGTAGTGCGGGAGAGAAATAAAGATAGTAATTCAGGAATTTTGAAAAAAAATAAAATATTATTAAAATATTATTAAAAAATATTAAAAATATTATCATAAATTTTTGGAAACGCAATATTTCGCTAATTCCAACCAATGGTGAAAAGATGAAAATTAATTTTTCAAAAGCAGTTTTGGAGGGAAAAACGAAAGGCGTAAGGTTTTATTTTTAACCTATACAAACGACAAAACCACGAACAAAATGCTTGAATGGTCGTTGCACCAGTTCAAAGCGACCCCACTCTGATACCAATTGTTGGATCGAGACGCGCTAGAGGGGGGGGGTGAATAGCGCTCGCGGCTATTTCGTTCGATTCGTAAAACACTCGAGTAATTAAAACGCAGCGGAAAATAAGAAAGCAAGCACACAGAGACAGGAGGATTTACTTCGTTCGGAGCCTTGATCGACTCCTACTCGAAGGCCCGCAATCCTTGATCGCTTTCTGTGGGCAACAACTATAAGCTCGTATAATTATTACAAACTAATTACAATTCAAAGTAGTAAAAAGATTATACCGATAACAAAGGACTAAATCTGAAGCTCCGAGTTGTCGGGGTGTTGTTGCAGCACTTCGGGATCGTCTCGTAGGCAGCTTGTAGCAGATAGTTCACTTGGAAGAAGATATTTCAAGCTGCTGGTCGAGATGTCCTTTTATTGGATGTTCAAGGCGCCTCCAGTGCCAGTCAAGGCGCCTTGAACCCCAAAATTTATCCCTGTTCCTGCGCTGTGATAACCTCCGCTGACTGCTGCTTATCCTAACCTGAAGGCGCCTTCATCAAAGCTCCAAGGCGCCTTCAATGGTCCAAGGTGCCTTAAATCCCTATGAAGGCGCCTCCAGCTCCACTTCGCAGCCAACTTCATGTTTTGCACCCGAGGCGCCTCCAAGCTCCATGGAGGCGCCTCGGACACTGTTCATCCGAGGGAAAACATCATTATTTTGTACCTGCAAGATATGTTAGTCCCAAACAATATCCTGCAACACAAAGTTAGCATAAAACAATAGTATAAATATGATAAAGAATATTATGACAGTCTCCGGACTGTCCAGGTTTGACTTTGGATTTCCAACCGGAAACCCTAGGTCGACCCGACGCCTACTGTTCCCTCTACGGGGAACGCGTCCTCACCTACTCCACTCAGGAGATTTACCTGATGCTAGTCCGGTCCTCCAGACCGACTGGACTTTCCGCCTAGGGTTACCACCCCTAGGACCTAGGGTTACCGCCCCCTAGGGTTTTTCTCCACCTAGGGTTACCTCCCCCTAGGACCTAAGGTTGCCGCCCCTTAGGGTTACCGCCCCCTAGGACCTAAGGTTGCCCCCCCTTAGGATTTTATTTCACCTAGGGTTACCGCCCCCTAGGACCTAAGGTTACCCCCCCTTAGGATTTTCCTTCACCTAGGGTTACCACCCCCTAGGACCTAAGGTTATCCCCCCTTAGGATTTTCCCTTGCCTAACCGCAGTTAGGACTTTCCTGAAACCTTATTTAACCACGTTAGATAACAAGGAATCTTAACTTTGAATCCCTTTGCCATTATCAAAACTGAGGTTCGATCGTCGGATGCTTACTGCACCAACAAATTTGTCTCCGGAAATTTATAAAAATTTCTCCAATAATTTTTTCCTTCATGGTGGTTTGTAAAAAGGAAATTTTATAAATTAAAATCTTTCTTTTAAACATATGGATAAAAAGAAAGTTATCTCTAAAAATAAAATCTCTTTTAATTTACAAATAAGGAAAGATATCAAATCTTTTTTAATCTTTTGTAGAAGATTTATAAAAAAAATTTTTAATTTTTAAACTCTCTTTTTAAATCATGAATATGGTTAAAAAAAGAAAGTTTTCTCAAAATTAAAATCTACCTTTCAATCAACAAATAAGGAAAGATTTCAAATCTTTTCTTAATTTTTTGTAGAAAGCTATAAAAGGAAAGATTTAAATTTCAAACGCTCTTTTAAAACCATGATATTCACATAAGAAATAATTTTAATAAAAATCCCTTTTTAATATGATGTGGCCGGCCAACTAAGCTTGGGCTCCAAGCAATTGGCCGGCCACCTTAAGGCTCAACCTTTAGGCTTGGCCGACCCTAAGCTTGAGCTTCAAGCTTGGCTTGGCCGACCCCTATAGGTTGGGTAAGAAGTGGGTATGTGGTGGGTATAAATCTCTATATACAAGAGGCTACGATAGGGACCGAGAGGAGGAATTGGTTTTGGTCTCCCGATGAAATTAAGCTTCCCGTGTTCGCCCCGAACACACAACTTAATTTCATCAATAATAATTCATTCCACTAAAGAACTATTATTGAACTACCGCACCAATCCCAAATTACATTTTGGGCTCCTTCTTATTATAAGTGTGTTAGTCTCCCTGTGTTTAAGATGTCAAATGCCTACTAATTAAATGAGTTACTGACAACTCACTTAATTAATATCTTAGTCCAAGAGTAGTACCACTCAACCTTATCATCATGTCGGACTAAGTCCACCTGCAGGGTTTAACATGACAATCCTTATGAGTTTCTCTTGGGGTCATTCTCAACCTAGATTACTAGGACACAGTTTCCTTCTATAATCAACAACACACACTATAAGTAATATCATTTCCCAACTTATCGGGCTTATTGATTTATCGAACTAAATCTCACCAATTGATAAATTAAAGAAATAAATATCAAATATATGTGCTTGTTATTATATTAGGATTAAGAGCACACACTTCCATAATAACTGAGGTTTTTGTTCCTTTATAAAGTCAGTATAAAAAGAAATGACCTCTAATGGTCCTACTCAATACACTCTAAGTGTACTAGTGTAATTATATAGTTAAGATAAACTAATACCTAATTACACTACGACCTTCCAATCGTTTGTTCATTTCCATCTTGGTTGTGAGCTACTGTTTATAATTTATAAGGTACTGATAACATGATCCTCTGTGTGTGACTCCACACACCATGTTATCTACAATATAAATTAATTGAACAACTATATTTATCATAAATGTAGACATTTGACCAATGTGATTCTTATTTCTAGATAAATGTTTATACCAAAAGCTAGACTTTTAGTATACATCCTAACAAACTCCCACTTATACTAAAAGACTAAGCTGCCATATCTGCTGCCATACATCTGATTCCCATCCCTTCAACTTGCCCATCAAAAGCTCTTGCCTTAAGGGCCTTAGTGAAAGGATCTTCCAGGTTGTCACTTGATGCAATCTAAGCAACAACAACTTCTCCTCGTTATATGATTTCTCGTATTGGGTAGTACTTGCGCTCTATTGTGTTTACTTGCCTTATGGACTTATGGTTTCTTCGAGTTTGCTACTGCACCAAATTATTTTAGGCAAACCAGAAATCATATCTAAGTCTATCTTGAAGTATCTGAGCCATACAACTTCTATGGCTACCTCAGAGGCTACCATATACTCATCTTTTGTGGTGGAGTCCAAAAAAACACCTATGCTTAACACTCCTCCATAGTTATGACTTCACCTCCTAAAGTAAACACAAAACCCTGAGGTTGACTTACTTTTGCCCCTATCCGATTGGAAGTCAAAATCCGTGCAATCCACAAGGAGCAAATTATCTGCTTTGTAAGCTAGCATATAACGTCTAGTGCCTCTAAGGTACTTCTATATATGCTTTACCGCAGTCCAATGTCCTTGTTCAGGGTTACTTTGATATCTGCTAACCATGCCCACGGCAAAGCAGATTTCTGATCTTGTGCATAGCATATATTAGACTTCTGACAGCCGAAGCATAAGGAACTGCCTTCATTTCCTCTATCTCCTTTGATATCTTCGGAGACATCTCTTTAGATAAAGCTACTCCATGCTGAAAAGGTAAGAAACCTTTCTTAGAGTTTTGCATGCTTAAAATGAGCAAGGATTGTTTCGATATATGAAGCTTGGAATAAGTAAAATATATTCTTTTCTTGCGATCCCTTTGATCCCAAGAATATATGCATTCTCCCAAGTCCTTCATATCGAATTGTTTGAACAACCATACCCTTACTTCTGACAACACTTTGATATTGTTTCCAACTACCAAAAATGTTATCTACATATAGTACAAGAAATACCATCATGTTTCCATCACACTTTTTATATACACAAAACTCATTCGGTTATAAAATAAATCCAAAGGTCTGGATTACTTTATTAAACCGGATGTACCAAGACCTTGAAGCTTTATTTCAGTCCATAGACTGATTGAGCTTACACACAAGATGCTCTTTGCTCTTTGCAATGAACCCTTCTGGTTGCTATATATGAATGTTTTCTTCAAGACTTCCATTAAGGAAAGCTGTCTTGACATCCACTTGCTAAATAGATAAAAGAATCTGGATAGACTTAAGCATGGCTACCGGTGAAAAAGTTTCTTTTTTCAACAAACCTTGCTTCGATAGTTTCTACCTTCCCGTCTATCCCTCTTTTTCTATTGTGGACCTCCTTACACCTAATGAGTTTTACACTATCTGGTGGTTTTATAAGCTCCCAGACTCTATTAGAATACATATATTCTAATTCTGTATTTATTGCTCTTTGCAAAGATGCTGCATCTTTATCTTGGAGTGCTTCGTCATATGTCTGGGGATCAGGTTCATGTCCACAAGGGATCAAATCCAAAGACTCTCCCAAAACATGAATCTTTTAGGTTGCCTAACAACCCTCCCACTACGACGAGGCACTTTCTGCAATTGTGTATCATTTGTGATATGTGTTGCAGTTTCTTGTGATATTTCATCTTGTATAGTTGGTACTAAATTAGACGTGTCATTTCTTTAAGAACAATTTTACTTATGGGCTTATGGTTCATTGTATAGTCCTTTTCTGAAATCGACCATTAGTGCTAACAATGACCTTCCGATTTTGAGGACTATAAATCTCCTTTCATTTCTCTAGGATAACTCACAAACAAGTGAACTCCTACCCAACTTATCAGTGTCTCTCATGTGCTAGACCACCCAAATCCGAATATGCTTCAGACTAGGCTTACACCCATTCTGTAATTCTATGGGAGTAGAGAGTTCTGACTTAGAAGATACTATGTTCACTTCCGTTTCCAGTGTATATCCTTAAAACGAATTTGGTAATTTTTTGAATAACTCATCATCGATCTAATTATTCCGTAAGAGCCTCATACCTTCTTTCCACTACACCATTCTGTTGGGGTGTACCAGGTGCAGTTAGTTGAGATTGAATCCCTTCTTCTGATAAGTGACTCCTAAATTCTCCCAAGAGGTACTCGTCACTACGATATTACCATAGTGACTTGATACTTTTACTTTGATGTTTCTCCACATCAGCCTTGTACTTTTTGAACTAATCAAAGCACTTAGTCTTGCGGTGCATCAAGTAAATGTATCTATATCTCAAATAGTTGTCTATAAAATAGACAAAATTTTCGAACCTACCTCTTGTCTGGATAGTCATAGGACCACACAAATCAGAATGAACCAATTCCAACACATCCTCGGCTCTATACCCCTTAGACTTTAAAAGCTACTTGGTTATTTTTTCCTTCCAAGTAAGACCCGCAGGATTGGAAAGATTTCCACTACTAATGAACCTAAGAGTTCATTGGTTTTGATCCTTTGAATCCTACTCAAGTTAATATAACCTAGCCTTAGACTGCCAAGGATGTGATTGGTTCATTTCTGAAGGTTCCTTTCTCTTATTAAAGTTAGAAGATGTGTTACTAATTTTCATTTATTGCATTGTGGGAGTTATTGGATTTATAAATTGTCAACCAATGTATCAGAACAGATATCTTTCCTATTTTCTTGATAACAAGTTTGTTATCAAAATAGATAGAATATCTATTCTTCGATAGTTTAGAAACCGAAATCAAATTCTTTCTAAACTTGGTACGTAAAGATAATTTCTTAAAATCCATATTTTATTCCTATCAGAGGATACGCATCTCCCACTGCAACAGCTATCACTTTTGCAGCAGTGCCCATGTAGACAGTGACTTCCCCTTCATATAGTTATTGGGTTCCCTGGAACCTCTGCAATGAATTGCAGATATGATCAGTGGCTCCCGTATCTACACACCAAGTACCGGTAGATAACACCACTAATCATATATTAACTAATGAATGAAATACACCTATTTTATTCTTAGTTCTAAGAGGACAGTCTACCTTAATGTCCAAGTCTTATTTTCAATCATTACAATTGGGACTACTAAGTCTATTCTATAACTAGGGGATTGACAAACATTTTAAATCCTAAGAATCACAAAAATATTTGGTCAAGACCAACACATTAAAATCCCCATGAATTTTATATGCCACGATAGTGTGGATGTATACAAAATCAAAGAGGAGATTTTATTCATTAATTTTATTATCTCATCATCCTAACTTTATGACAAATAAAATTAATAGTTGGTCTATCAAATATTTGGTCAAAAACTTTGAATTTGAAATAATATTGATTCCTCAAAATAATATCATTTAAATTCACCAATACCTCAAACACCGTGAATTTTGCATGCCACGATAGTGTGGACGTATACAAATTCAAACATTTGTAAGAGGAGGGTTTTACCCATTAATTATCTTGTCAATAAGTCTTTATGACAAATAAAATTACCTCAAACACCGTGAATTTTGTATGCCACGATAGTGTGGACGTATACAAAACCAAACATTTGTAAGAGGAGTTTTTCCCATTAATTTTATTTTCTTGTCATCTTGACAAATAAAATTATCTCATACACCGTGAATTTTGTATGCCACGATAGTGTGGACGTATACAAAAACTCGACATTTGTAAGAGGGGGTTTTAATTTTATTATCTTGTCAACTTATCTTTTTGACAAATTAATAGTTGGTTTTCCTTTGGTCACAAAAATAATAGCAGTGACTCCGATGGGCAGGATACTATTAGACCTGCCTAAGTGTATACCATTACTTGACACTAAGTCCATTAATAAGATTGTGCCCCTTCCGATGGGGAAGATCACACACTCTTAATTAATTTCCTATAGTCATCCTAAATGGAAGTTTGATCTAGTGATCCACAAACAAACTCATCCGATATGGAGGAAGGCACTCAGAGCCAACGCACAAGTTTGTTTGCATCACTTACAAACTAGTAATGGAGACCGTGGAATTTATTAAAATAAATCTCTCTCCCACTTAGTTATTTAAAGTGAGGAATTTTAAATTATCCTAGCATACATTACAAGCATACACACACATCACAGTAAATAAAAGCAATAAATATGGAAATTTTTTTCCAACTATTATGGCCTTTTCCTGTTACTGTCCTCCATGTGCTCCAACCCTAGCTGCTGCCATCTTTAGCCACCGCCATAGGGTCGAGTTGTCGCATCCATCTTGCTTCTTATTCTGCTGCGCCTCTGGTGCTCCAAAAGTACCACGCCTCGCAAGAATCCGATCCGCGACAAAAATAGAATTTTACATATATCGATCCTATATTCCACGAGGGAATGTACATGTAATCTAGATCGAGAATAAAATTCTAAAATCCTAGGGCTAATACAACTCCTGCTGTATTAGTTACATACAATCATGCACATACAAAATAATGCCCTTGACATGTCCAAGGGTCCAATTACACACAACATCTATAAGCCATAATAGTTGGAGCCTGCAACCACAAAGTTAGCATATCCTACTATTATTCTGCCTAAATTATGTATGACATGTGTATAACCTAATTTGAAAACAAAACACATAGAGGCAAACCCTAGCTATGATACCAATTGATGGTTAGTCCTAGGAAGACTGTACCGGTTCCACTGTACAAAAATTTTGTATAAGTGTCGAACCTTTCCTTAAATAACCTATTGTATTATTTAGAAGTTAAATTAGGAATTGCAGATGGAACTTAACATCATTGATTCCAAATTTAACTTATCTGTTCTTAATGGTTTAGATTTGAATCGCAAGCGGAACTTAACACTATTGATTCAAATCCACCTATGTTATTAATTCCATTAAATATTAATTTCCAAAATTGGCTTCCAGGACTGCATGGCTAGGAACATGGCCTTCTTGGATATGGGAGCAACCACCACCGCCTAGACAAAGCCTTTTAAGGAAAGCTAATATTTAATTTCCTTAAATAACTCTAGGTTAACCAAAAAGAACAATCGAATCACAAATTTGAAAACAAAGAAAACACAAATTTGAAAACTCCAGAATCATATGCCTCTTGTGTTTAGTATTTCCAAAAATAACTATACAAAGAAAATTAGTATGATGCGGAAAACAATTACTAGTTATACCTTTCTTTGTAAGCAAATAACTTCTTGATCTTCTACCGTATTCCTCTTCTTATCCTGGACGTTGTGTGGGCAACGATCTACCGAGATGAGAATCCACCTAAGCCACCTTCTTCTCCAAGCAAGATTCGGCCACCACAATAGCTCCATGAAAGGATGAGGTTCGGCCACCATCAAGCTCCAAGGGATGCTTCCTTTCTCTCTTTCTTCTCCAAGCTAGAATCCGGCCACCTTCATGCTCCATGAGATGATGAGGTTCGGCCAATGAAGAAGAAAGAAAAGGAAGAAGAGAAAATTCTATGGCCGGCCACACCAAGGAAAAGAGGGAGAGAAAAAGAATAGAGTCGTTAGCCATGAAGGCACCTCTACCCCCTCTTTTATAATCCTTGGTCTTGGCAAATAAGGAAATTTAAATAAAAAACTTCCTTAATTCTTTTGCCATGAAAAGGAAAATTTATTTAATTAAAAATAATTTTCTCTTCTCACATTACATGGCCGACCACATTAAAGCTATAAACAAGGAGAGTTTTAATTAATTAAAACTTCCTAATTTGTCTTCGGAAATTTATAAAAATTTCTCCAATAATTTTTCCTTCATGGTGGTTTGTAAAAAGGAAATTTTATAAATTAAAATCTTTCTTTTAAACATATGGATAAAAAGAAAGTTATCTCTAAAAATTAAAATCTCTTTTAATCTACAAATAAGGAAAGATATCAAATCTTTTCTTAATCTTTTGTAGAAGATTTATAAAAGAAAATTTTAATTTTTAAACTCTCTTTTTAAATCATGAACATGGTTAAAAAGGAAAGTTTTCTCAAAATTAAAATCTACCTTTCAATCTACAAATAAGGAAAGATTTCAAATCTTTTCTTAATCTTTTGTAGAAAGCTATAAAAGGAAAGATTTAAATTTCAAACTCTTTTTTAAAACCATGATATCCACATAAGAAATAATTTTAATAAAAATCCCTTTTTAATATGATGTGGCCTGCCATCTAAGCTTGGGCTCCAAGCAATTGGCCGGCCACCTTAAGGCTCAACCTTTAGGCTTGGCCGGCCCTAAGCTTGAGCTTCAAGCTTGGCTTGACCGACCCCTATAGGTTGGGTAAGATGCGGGTATGTGGTGGGTATAAATCTCTATATACAAGAGGCTACGATAGGGGCCGAGAGGATGAATTGGTTTTGGTCTCCCGATGAAATTAAGCTTCCCGTGTTCGCCCCGAACACATAACTTAATTTTATCAATAATAATTCATTCCACTAAAGAACTATTATTGAACTACCACTCCAATCCCAAATTACATTTTGAGCTCCTTATTATGAGTGTATTAGTCTCCCTGTGTTTAAGATGTCAAATGCTCACTAATTAAATAAGTTACTGACAACTCACTTAATTAATATCTTAGTCCAAGAGTAGTACCACTCAACCTTATCATCTTGTCAGACTAAGTCCACCTGCAGGGTTTAACATGACAATCCTTATGAGCTCCTCTTGGGGTCATTCTCAACGTAGATTACTAGGACACAGTTTCCTTCTATAATCAACAACACACACTATAAGTAATATTATTTTCCAACTTATCGGGCTTATTGATTTATCAAACTAAATCTCACCCATTGATAAATTAAAGAAATAAATATCTAATATATGTGCTTGTTATTATATTAGGATTAAGAGCACACACTTTCATAATAACTGAGGTCTTTGTTCCTTTATAAAGTCAATATAAAAAGAATCAACCTCTAATTGTCCTACTCAATACACTCTAAGTGTACTAGTGTAATTATATAGTTAAGATAAACTAATACCTAATTACACTACGACATTCTAATGGTTTGTTCCTTTCCATCTTGGTCATGAGCTACTGTTTATAATTTATAAGGTATTGATAACATGATCCTCTGTGTGTGACTCCACACACCATGTTATCTATAATATAAATTAATTGAACAACTACATTTATCATAAATATAGACATTTGACCAATGTGATTCTTATTTCTAGATAAATGTTTACACCAAAAGCTAGGCTTTTAGTATACATCCTAACAATAATGAGGGTATTATTTATTTCTGAGTCAGATTATGTGTGCCTCAGTCTCACCCGGTCATGGAGGAGTTACTTCAGGAGGCTCATCGTTCTAGATTTGCTATCCACCCAGGTGGAACTCGTATGTATTGTGATTTGAGGCGTTCTTATTGGTGAAACGGTATGAAGAAAGACATCACAGAGTTTGTAGTTAGATGTCTTGTTTGTCAGCAGGTGAAGGCTGAGCATCAGAGACCTGCTAGATTACTTCAGAGGATCCCTATTCCAGAGTGGAAATGGGAGCATATTACAATGGATTTTGTGGTAGGATTGCCTAGGACCCAACGAGGCCAGGATGCGATTTGGGTAATCGTTGACATATTAACCAAATTCGCAGACTTTTTAGTGATCCGGAAGATCGATTCTCTAGATCGATTAGCAGAGCTATATTATTGAGAGGTTATCAGATTGTATGGTGTTCCTTTGAGCATTATATCGGATAGAGACCCACGATTCACGTCTCGATTCTGGTAGAGTCTATAGCAGGCTTTAAGCACGCAGCTTCATTTCAGTACGACATTCCATCCGCAGACAGATGGATAGTCAGAGCGGACCATTCAGACTTTGGAGGACTTGCTGAGGTCTTGCGTTATGGATTTTGGAGGCAGTTGGGAGGATCACCTGCCATTGGTGGAGTTCGCCTACAACAACAACTATCATTCGGCTATCCAGATGGCACCGTTTGAGGCATTGTATGGCAGACCTTGTCGGGCACCTATCCTCTGGGAGGAGGTTGGGGAGGCCCAACTGCTAGGATCTCAGAGAGCTCAGCAGGAGGTAGAGTTGGTTCGTACTATCAGACGGAGGATGTCATAGGCGTAGGACCGTCAGAAGAGTTGTGCTGATCGGAGATGGAGACTCCTGGAGTTCTCTATTGGTGATCATGTATTTCTGAGAGTTTCACCCACGAAAGGGGTGAAGAGATTTGATCTTCGAGGTAAGTTAGCTGCACGATATATTGGGCCATTCCAGATCTTGGAGAGGATTGGAGCAGTAGCTTACCATCTGGCGCTACCACTATCTCTAGCTGGCATTCACGATGTATTCAATGTATCTATGCTAAGGATATACCTATCCAACCCATCACATGTTCTGTCAGATATATCAGTTCCTATTCAACTTGACGTTACTTATGAGGAGGTGCTAGTACGAATTCTGGACCATAGAGAGCGTCAACTGCGGAACAAGACTGTCCAGCTAGTCAAAGTCGGATGGCAGTATCATTCTGACGAGGAGGCTACTTGGGAGCTGGAGGATACGATCCGAGCTCGATATCCCCATCTTTTTTACTTGAGGTATGTAGGTTAGAGTTCCTTTTAGCATTTATACTGTTTGGTTATATTCTAGTGCTTGCTGTTGGTTATAGCAAAATTTGGGGACCAAATTTTTATTAGTAGGGGAGAATGTAAGATATCAAAAAATTTAAATAAATAGGGTTATTTGAGAAATAGCCTTATAAAATTTTTCCAGAATTTTAGAAATTTTCTGGAAATTTTTTGGAGCTCGTACGATGAGTTTTGAGGGGATCCATTGCGGGTTCAGATTTAAAGTCTGTTTGGGATACCCCCCGTTTAAGTGAGGAAATGTTGATTATATAAATTTCCTTTTTTTTTTTAAATTTTCTTCTCCCCCAAACGGCGTTCCTCGATCCCAAGTTCCTTCCCCTCTTCTCCTCTCATTGTTCTCTCGCGGATGAACCGAAGCCAGCGCACCTTCGGCAATCGTTGCCGTCGCCTGAGGAGTACATCGCCGGAGCTTGCCGGAGACCGAACCAAGAGGCTTGGATCATCCTGATCTACTATTCTCAAGTCTTCCCTGAGCTTTCCTCCTGGTTCTTCCGATCCTTTCTTCCCCGATCCGACTCCACTGGATCGATCCAAGATACATCGATCGCCGGCGTGAAGGTGCCTTAGGGCTTCGAGGGTAAGCGATTGACTCCTGGTCCTTCTTTCCTCTTCTCTGGATTTTCTTCGCTATGCCCTAGCACAGTGTCCGATCCATCTTTGTTCTTGATCCTCATTTTCTTTGCGGCTGAATTAGGTCACAGATTGGAGACGTTGGGGATTAGTGAGTTGTGCTTGGGTTGTCGGGCAAAGACTAGAGGGGTTGATGCTTGATCAGTGGACCTCCTCTTCCTTGCTGTTGACTGAGGTCCCGGTTGGAGGTGAGTTCTGGTTGGAATTAGGCATTGCTGGATTAGAGTTCTCCATTTCTTGTTGATCCGTGATTTGGAATTATGTGTGTTGTGGGGTGTTCTTGGTGGACAGCCGCTTGATCAGGGCAGTGCGGTGAGGAAAGGTTCTGTTCTGTACTGTGCGATATTCTTGTTCAGGCAGCAACCCTTCCAACAGCAACAACCACTTAGTTCCAGCATCTTGTTTGGCTGTGAATCGAGGTAAGTGTAGGGATTTGATATGTGTTGTGGATAATGGATTGATTTAGGTATGATTTGATTACATGATCATGTGTAGTTTTGAATTAGGGTTATGTTTAGTTGTTTATGTGTAGAATTATTTAGTTTAGAATTAATCTAATGGAATGATTAGGGTTAAGGTAATTAACCCTTGTCAACCGTTGGATTTCTAATCTAATGGGTGATTAGGGATTAGGTAACTAACCCTAATTGATCATTAGATTTAATTAGGTAGGTTGTGATTATTTTTTATTAGGGTTTTACCCTAATTTAGTTTTGGAGATTTTATTTAGCTATTCATTTGGATTTAGCTAAATAAAATATTTATATATTGTTTGACGTAGGACTCTGATTCGAGACGGACGTCTCGACTTTGGATTGCTTGATTGGACACTATATTTGAGGCGGGTACCCTTTGCCTTATCTTTTTGATATTGTCTTATGATATGTGTAGTATATATATAACTAGTGGTAATTGGTAGATTTATCACTTCCTTGGTTTTAGTTTATTCGATACCTGTTATATGCTTCTATTGTTATTTGCTATACATTAGACTCTTATGCTCTTATCTTCTGTCATGCGTATCTATGTTCATAGAGATAGATTTATTTAGTGCTTCTGTATACTGGATTAATTACTAGACATATTGGATATGTGATCTTGGATTCATATTGCTTATATCATTGTTATATATGCGTTTATCTTTCTGGCACATATATATGGATGAGGATATGTTCAGGTATGACATACTGTAGCATCATGCACCATCTCGCATGATTGCATGCTAGGCGATTGACAACTTCATTATTGTTGAGCTCGTCTGCCGGCTACATGGGCCTGCACACAACGTGACCACTGCATGGGGAGTGGCACAACACCCAGGGTGTGTATGGCAGTTGCTCTGTAGTGCTCCGCTGGTCTGCACATGGGTAGTGTGACTGTAGCGTGGTAGTAGGCAGGGATCCCTCCCCATCATCGCGTTCCAGGAGATGAGAGCATTGCACTCCCTCACTATGTTTGAGGTAGGAGGATAGGTGCACTCCGACAACATCCCGTCCACTTAGTCACTCTTCAGGAGTAGTGATGGCAGAGTGCACGGTTGTCATATCCCTACCCACTCGGTCTCACCATCGCGTGTGAGATGGCTGACTGGCGTCAGGGGTGACCATGTCATATTGTATCATATGCACAAATTTCATTTATTGTGATTTTTGCATATTGGATGATGCATTTTGGTGACTGCATATGATTGACATGCATACAGGATACATGCTTATGTGCTTTGACTATTTTTACTTGTTGTTTGTTCACAATCATTTACTCAAGCCTCGCTGGTGAGTACAACTTATTTCAGTTATGCATTTCTTATTATTCTTGCTGTAGACTATATTAGATGATTATTGTTAGTTACTACAGTTTATTCAACTATGCATACCTGTTATACTATTAGGAGACTGTACTATAAGTTATTGTCGGTAGTTATATGTAACTGTACATATCTATTGGTTACCTCCTAAGTTCTTTGGATTCACACCGTTACATTACTACTTTTCAGGTTGAGGCCGTCGCGAGATTCCAGTCGCTAGCCCCCCTTGTCACAAGGATTTTTGGTTGTAGACTTTCGTATTCGATTTTATGTCTTTAGGCACTTATGATGTGAGATTCTTGTATTGTGGACTTTATATCGACTATTTGGGTTTGCTACTTTTGTTTTTCCGCTGCAGGTGTTTTCATTATTTCGTGGATTTCATTTCTTCGTTGTAGTGGAGTAGGATTTACATATATCTACGATGATTCCTTTATCGTCTTTTCTTTTAATAATTTCTGTTGTCAGCCAGAGGCCGTCTATATAAATTGTGTGGATTGGTTATATAATTGCGTGGATTGCTTGTTATTTGTATTGTATTGTTCCGGCCGTGTGGGCCGAGGTATGGATATATGTATATCAGGATTCATATTGTTACCCATACAATGGAGATGCTGCCGAAATTTCATCGTTTGGGACTACCTGGGGCGTGATAATATTTTTGGTATCAGAGCCGGTTTACGATACTTGCTAGACATTCTGGATTTTCAGGATTTTATTTGATACCAATATTTTTGGTATCAGAGCAGGTTTACGATTCTCGGTTTACGTGTTCTGGATTTTTGAGATCAGTCTGATACCAATTTACGATACTTGCTAGACATTCTGGATTTTCAGGATTTTATTTGATACCAATATTTTTGGTATCAGAGCAGGTTTACGATTCTCAGTTTACGTGTTCAGGATTTTTGAGATCAGTCTGATACCAATTTATTTGGTATCAGAGCGGGTTACAATACTTGCTATGCATTCTGGATTTCCGAGATTTAATCTAATACCAATTTATTTGGCATCAGGGCTAAGCTCCGATTTCGGATTTTTTTGTTCTGGAGTTTGTGAGCGTATCTGAGTATTTTTGGATTGCACGAATTTCCGTTGATTTTTCGATTTGGAATTCCGAGGTATATTTGACGAGGTTCTATTTGGGGGACTAAGTAGCTACAGGACATCTCCAGATGACAAATAGGTAAATTTAGGTAATTTTATAGCTCTCATACCTGTAGTGATATATGGGTAACATTTTGTTTATAGATATGACGCATACACGTATTCCAGTACCGAGACATGGCCGACCACATAAGAGGGTGATAGAATCTCCGGAGATAGAGTTTCCTGAGAGATCTGCTGGGGTTAAGCCTGTCCGTCAGGGACAGACTCCTCAGGGTATAGTGGGCACGTCGGGTTATCAGATCCCGACGATTCCGACTATAAAGGTACTTACATCGACAGTACCACTAGTGGTACCACCATCGACATATCCGACGCCTCCCCCATTAGCAGTATCTGTGGCATACCCAACACCCCCTCTAGCCGTGTCTGCTACGGCGTACTCAAAACCACAGATACCTAGGTCGGTTACTACATACTCGGCACCCGTACCAGCAGTACCGGTTGTTTCTTACCCGGTACCACCCATTGTACCTACAGTCGCCCCTACTTATCTCTACTCTACAGTGCCACCAGCGGTACCTACCTCGGTTTATGCAGCAACATTAGTGGTACCTCTTCCAACCTATCAATTAGTACCACCCATAGGATCAGCTCCAGTGGTTCTATCCAGTTCCGCAGCGATCCCTACTGATATTGTAGCGGCACGAGCATGAATCCCAGCCTTGGCAAAGTCAGTGAAAAGCCGATTCACATTGTTCTGCGGGGAGACTGATCTGAGCATAGCTCAGTCCTGGATAGAGACAATGGAGCGGACATTCATTTATATGGCTTGCTCCGAGTGGGAGAAGGCTGTGCTTGCTACTTATCACTTACGAGATGGGGCAGAAATCTGGTGGGATATGCAGTGCTCGATTATCGGCGAGCAGCATATTACATGGGCGAGATTTAGGGAGGCATTCGAGAGTCAGTATTTTCCCCGAGCATATCAGATGACACGTTGGCAGGATTTTCTGAGTCTTCGATAGAATAACCGCTCATTTATGGAATGTAATGCTGAATTTAATTGACTAGCCAGATTCTGTCCTGAGTTAGTTGCCGAGGATAGATCTCGTACGATTCAGTTTGTCTTGGGACTAGACGGGTATCTTCATGTGAAGATTGCCAGTTTTGGCCATTCATCATACAGAAGACGTACTGGATAGAGCTCTTATGATTGAGTCTGCTCAGCAGAGAGTGAATGCAAACAAGAAGGGAAAGCAGACTGATAGGACTTCCGGACAGATCTAATAGCCACAGGCTACCGGACAACAGCAGAGCTGTTGGGATTTTCGAGCCATAAAAACCGCTTTAGCGTTGTGGAAACCCCGAAATCCCATGTCACCAGATTCGTGCGAATATTAAAATTTTACATGTACAAGTTTTCTAATCCTAGATCTACTTTAGATCTACATGTTTAGGAGTTTATACCTTTGATGCGAAGCCCTTCGCTTATCCCGCTCGTCCAAGGTTCGCCGAATCTCAAGGGTGTCAAGTGAACACCCCTCTATGTGTATCCACACGAACAAAAGGTGGAGAAGAAACCTTTAGAGTGTGCTAGTGTAACGACCCAATTTTCCCTATTTTGACTTCCAAATGTCCATAAAAATATTTGGAAATACCTTTAAAATATTCTAGAGATTTTTAGAGTATTTTTACGCAATTTTTGGAGGTCGTTTAGTATGTTTACAAAAAGAAAGAAATTTTGACAAAAAGAGTTGAAGGCGAGGCTCGAACCCATGACCTCGGGTTGGACCCGACCTAACCGGACACAGCCCACCAACTGGGCTGCGCACGCTTTGTTAACTAAGTATGGGGAGAAACAAATTTAAAGCATAGATAGTAATTAAGTATAACCTGAGTATAAGAAAGGGAATTAGGTTTGGATTTTCCAAAACCCAACACAATTTCTCCCGAAATTGTTTCTCCCCTTCTCCCTCGCGACAGCGCCGTCTCTCTCGGCGGAAACGAAGAAGAAGCTAGGTTTTGGGTCTCCGGTGCCGGCGAAGCTTTCTTCCGGCCAGCCCTCACTCGTGGGTGGTCATCCCGACATAGAAGAGCTCGCGGGCACAAGAAGAAGCCAGAAAATCTGCAAACCCGAGCCCTCCGAAAACCCTAAGAGCCTTCTCCTTCCTCTTCTCGGTTGTAAGTCCAAGAATGCTCGGTAAGTACTACTCACCTGCAGTAGGAGTTGCTCCGAATCTTTGGATTTCGTTTCCTTGTTTTCGGATTTATAGTCCCCTTGATGTGAATCTGCCGTGAGTTCCCTTGTTGGATGAATTCGGCGGTGAACCTTGGATAAGTGACTTTCCTTGTTTCTGAATCATGCTTTGAAAGTGATTGAATTTAGGGGTTTAGGATGACTGCCGTGGGTTTCAAAGAAGGTGTAATAAATTGTTTAGTGTGATTGAGCATGTAGAATTGTGTTAAGCCAAATCTATGCTTGTTAGGGATTCAGTTCTGTTTGAAATCTGAGATGAATGAATAAATTGTTTAGGGTTAACATGTGGTTTCGGTTTCTATTAGTTGATCATTCTATTGCAAATAGATGAACAGATTTCTTTATCAGATAGAAGTTGGTAGCGGCAGTAGCTTTTCTTGTTGCTTTACTTCGTTGGAAAGGAGTCAACATGTGTAGATCTAGTGATGCATGCTTTGGTACACCACGTGTAGAAATTGTTAGCAGCAGTAGTTTTTATCGCCTTATGCTGTGAATATGTTGCAAGGGGTTTTAGTTCAGCAGGTTTTCTTTTTAGTTTGAAGCATGCGGTTAGTTTTTCGTGCTACTCAAAGGGCAAGAACAGCCCTTCATTTAGTTAGAATGGTTTAAGCATTTTATTGAGCTTAAGTGCAGAGTTTTAGTAGTTTTATGTGCAGATTTCTATTAGCCATATGTGCAGATTTTTATTAGTCATGTATGCTGATTTTTGGGTTCTCTTGCTTCAAAATGTACATGAACAGATTTTAGCATTCTGTTGCCTATTTTACAGCATGTGTAGAAAGTCCAAGTTAGTTTTCTTTTGCTCTATTTTGTAGCATGATTAGCAAGATCAAATCAGTTTTCTTTTGCTCCATTTTGTAGCATGATTAGCAAGATCAAATTAATTTTCTTTTTGCTCCATTTTGTAGCATGATTAGTAAGATTAGATTAGCTTTCTTTTGCTTTTATCACAGAATGTTTAGGAAGTCCAAATAAGCTCTCTTTTGCTTTATTTTATAGCATGTTTAGAAAATTCAGATTTGCTTCCTTTTGCTCTATCTTATAACATGATCTTAGAGAGTTCGGATCTACTTTCCTTGTGTGATTGTTATATAGCATGCTTGGTTAGTTGTAATCCTATACTTGTTAGATATATCTATAGGATTCTAATAGGCTCCAATAAAGGATTATAAGAAGCATGAGTAAAGAAAAGACTAAAGTCTAGTTAAGAAGAGATAACAAGTAAATTAAAGTAAGAGGCTAGTACCCGACTTCCGAGGTTGTCGTTAAACAAATCCAGGTGACCAATTCCGAGGTCTTGGCCCTGGTAAGACCGAGGTCTTTATCCTCATAGGGCTGGAGGCTCGCTACCCCAGTCACTATTAGAGAGCGCGCAAAACAAAGATGGTACTAAGCCTGGGCCCAAAGAAGAAAAGAAAAGAAAAGAAAAGAAGAACAAGAAGAAGAAAGTGAAAGAGAAATTAAAAGATTAATTTCTAGCATAAGAAAAGAAAAAGAAAAGAAGAAGAAAGTAAAAGAGAAATTAAAAGATTAATTTCTGGTATAAAGATATAAGAAAATGAAACAAGTTTTATGCTTAGAATCAATAAAAGTTTAGTTCTTTAATTCTAAGCTTACAGTAGTTGTTTCATTACTTTCTTGTCCGTTAGTGAGCATGTTTAGTATTCAGTTTTATTTCTGTATACCATGAGTACATGCAACTTTGCTTTTAGCATTCCAGTTTTAGTATTGTTGCATTCTTTTTATGCACTTCGAGTTTTTGTGACATAGATTAGTACTTACTAAGCGTTTTCGCTTATAGATCGATTTTCTTTCCTCCTACTGCAGATAAAGGAAAAGCTAAGATATGAAAGGGAGGCGACAGGATGGTGGTGGTGATGAAGGTGTGTGATGTCTGGACTGTGGAGAGATCCAGAAGTAGCTGGCAAAATTGTCTAGACTTTCTTTTAGTCCTTTGTTAATGTTTTATTACATTTGGGATTGTAGTTGAGTTTATTTCCGCATGTCTAGCTAGTCTCTTTTATTATTTGTGGAGTGCTGTGGTCATTGCTATTGCTAGAGTAGTTTCTTTGTTTTATTGTGATTTTTATTACTGCGTGGTTGTGGAAAATATGTTCCAGCCGTCTGTGGCTGCGTATACTATGTTTGTATTATAGATTTGGTCACCGGTACAGGGGAGATTCTGTCGAAATTTTTTGGTAGGGTTTCCATGTGATATTTAATCATACCGGTTAAGTAGAGTTAGTAGTTAAGTAATGGTCATCTTTAGAGAGTAGTAGTAGTAAGAAGGGTGGTCGTTACAGTTGGTATCAGAGAAGTTTTCATTCTCCAGCATCACACACACATCAGCATCATCCTTGCCGTCTCCAAGTAAGAAAGTATTTAAATCCTTTCTTTATTCTGCTTTCCTTATTATTAACTGAGTATAGAGTACTTGTTTTTTTGAGTACTAAAGTAAGATAGAAGATTTAGTTTCCCTTTCTTTATTCATATTTATGTATGTTTAGAAAGGATAGAGAAGTGTTTAGAAGTACCTACTCATAGGTGTTGAAAGTCAAGAATCATGTATAAGTAAGATATATCTAGAAAGTATAGTGATAATTTTAAGTTTTTTTTTCCTCTGCTTGACTTGATGTCAAGAAGAGGGCGTCCTCGTATCGCTGGTACTGAGAACCAAGATCAGGAGAACGAAGAGCTTAGATCAACTGAGCCCAATCTCTCTGAAGTTGTAGCCTAACTCCAGAGACAAGTAGCGAGCAGCAGCAAGTGATTGCCAATCTAATGGCAAACCAGCCAGCAGTTCCTCCCCCTCCTCCAGCTGTCACTGCAGAGAATCCAGTGGTAACTGAGACTCCACCAGCTGCCCTGGGAGCCGTCACAGCACCTCAGAGACCAGAAGCTTACCTTATACAGTGGCTAAAGCTAAAACCAGAGAGCTTCTCAGGCACGACTGAGCCCTGGGATGCCCAGGCTTGGTTTAAAACACTAGAGAGCACTATGGAGCTTCTTGACTGGCCAGAAGTCGAGAAGGTCAAGTGCGCCTCTTTCTGTCTGTCTGGAGATGCTCATATGTGGTGGGAGAGGATAAAGACCAAGAGAGTAGCCGATCAGATGAGCTGGGCAGATCTTCAGTTAGAGTTCTATGAAGAGTTCTATCACCAACAAACACTATGAGGAGTTTATAGAGTTCAAGCCAGCCAAGATAGAAGACAAGACAGTAGGGAGCCCAGAGCCCCAGTCAAGTAAGTGCAGAAGAACAGAAAGAAGGTAAGAAAGAGGGGGTTCGGGTGGTCTGCGAATATCCCGAAGTATTCTCAGCAGATCTACCTGGACTACCTCCCAATAAATGAGTGGATTTGAGATTGAATTGGTTCCTGGAACCGGTCCAATTTCAAAAGCTCCGTATCGCATGTCTCCAGCAGAGCTGAAGGAGTTACAAGAACAACTACAGGAGTTACTTGACAAAGGCTTCATTCGCCCTAGTCATTCACCCCGGGGAGCTCCAGAGTTGTTCGTTAAGAAGAAAGACGGATCCGTGCTAATGTGCATAGATTTCAGAACGCTGAGCAAAGTAGCAGTTAAGGACAAGTACCCCCTTCCCAGGATCGATGACTTATTTGATCAATGAAGAGGAACAACAATGTTCTCAAAGATAGACCTACGCTCTGGGTACCATCAGCTGAAGGTGAAAGAAAGAGATATACCCAGAACGACGTTCAGGACCAGATACGAGCACTACGAGTTTGTAGTCATGTCTTTTGGAGTGACTAATGCACCTGCGGTCTTCATGGACTTAATGAACAGGGTGTTCAGAGAATATCTTGACAAATTTGTCATCGTATTCATTGACGACATTCTGGTCTATTCAAGGACCCCAGAGGAGCATGACACGCACTTGAGGACGGTACTGCAGACTCTGCAGCAAAAGCAGCTTTATGCTAAATTCTCAAAGTGCGAGTTCTGGTTAAATCAGGTGGCGTTTTTAGGTCACATTATTTCTAAAGAAGGTATTCAAGTGGATCCAGCCAAAGTGGAAGCGGTCAACAACTGGAGTAGACCCAAGAACGTCAGAGAGATCAGAGGTACTACAGGAAGTTCATGGAGGACTTTTCCAGGATAGCCTCTCCACTAACAGCCCTCACCAGAAAGAACAAGAGATTCGAATGGTCAGATAAATGTGAGCAGAGTTTCCAAGAGCTAAAGAAGAGATTGATCAGTGCTCCCATCCTGACTGTTCCACAGAGCGACAAGAGTTTCGACATCTACAGTGATGCTTCCAAGGTGGGCTTAGGATTTGTACTCATGCAAGAAGGAAAAGACATAGCTTATGCTTCCAGACAACTCAAAGATTATGAGAAGAACTACCCTACTCATGATCTTGAGCTGGCAGCTGTGGTTTTTGCACTGAAACTCTGGCGACATTATTGTATGGAGTTCAGGGTAGAATCTTCACAGATCATCAGAGTCTTAAGTACTTCTTCACTCAGAAGGACTTAAACATGAGACAGCGTAGGTGGCTGGAGTTGGTCAAAGATTACGACTGTGAAATCCTCTACCACCCAGGCAAAGCTAACAAAGTGGCAGATGCACTCAGTAGAAAATCCAGTACATCCCTGATGTCTTTGTCATCATTAGCCCTGCCACTGCAGAAGGAGTTGTCGGATTTTGGACTTGAAATTATTGAAGGGCAACTCTCTGCATTGACCTTAGAGTCCACATTGCTTGAGGAGGTACAGAGAAAGCAAAGTGAAGATTCAGACATCCAGAAAATCAAGCAAGGATTACAGAAAGAAGACAAATCAGAGTTTCGAGTAACAGATAGCGGGATTCTTTATCAAGGGAGTCGCATTTGCGTGCCCCATGATGAAGAACTGAGGAAGAAGATCTTAGAAGAAGCTCACAGCACACCATACTCTATGCATCCTGGTTCTTCCAAGATGTACCAAGATGTGAAACAGAGGTTCTGGTGGTCAGGACTCAAAAGAGACGTTGCTAAATATGTCAGAACCTGCCTGACATGCCAGAGAGTCAAAGCAGAGCACCAGAGACCAGGAGGAGTTCTTCAGCCTCTTCCAATACCAGAATAGAAATGGGAAGACATATCCATGGACTTCATAACAGGCCTTCCAAGAACCACCAATTGATATGACGCGATATGGGTGATAGTAGACCGATTGACCAAGTCTGCTCACTTCCTAGCCATCAAAGTGTCCCACTCCATAGAGCAGTTGGCCAACTATATGTTAAAAAGGTAGTCAGACTTCATGGAGTTCCTAAATCTATCATTTCTGATAGAGATGGGTGCTTCACCTCACACTTTTGGGAGTGCGTTCAGAATACACTAGGCACCAACTCAAGTTCAGCACAGCTTTCCATCCATAGACTGATGGACAGACAGAGCGAGTGAATCAGATTTTAGAAGACATGCTCAGAGCTTGTGCGCTAGATTTCAAAGGAAGTTGGTGCAAGTATTTGTGCTTAGCTGAATTCGCCTACAACAATAGCTATCAGGCCACCATAAAGATGACACCTTATGAAGCACTATATGGCAGGAAATGCAGATCACCCAAATGCTGGCAAGAAGCAGGAGAGAGAAAAGAGATGGATGCAGAGTTGGGCATTCAGACAGAGGTGATAGACGAGACTACTCAAGCAATCCAGAAAATCAGACAGAGAATTGAGACCGCCCAGAGCAGACAGAAGAGTTATGCTGACACACGCCGTAGGCCATTGGAATTCCAAGTAGGAGATTCAGTTTTCCTTAAAGTCGCTCCTATGAAGGGAGTGATGAGATTTGGCAAGAAGGGCAAATTAAGTCCTCGCTATGTAGGACCTTACCCGATCATAGAGAGGATTGGGAAAGTAGATTACAGGCTGGACTTACCACAAGACAGGTCAGCAATACACAATGTATTTCATATCTCCATGCTAAAGAAGTGTCTCCATGACCCGAGCCAAGTGATTCAGCCTCAGTCAGTGCAGATCCAAGAGGATCTTAGTTATGAGAGCAGACCTACACAGATAGTGGACAGAGTAGTCAAGAGATTGGGAAACAAAGAAGTACCACTAGTGAAGGTCGTCTGACAGAACCAGAAGCACGAGGAAATCACTTGGGAGCAGAGGACAATACGAGATAGAAGTATCCAGAGCTATTCTAAGTTCGAGGACGAACTTTTTATAAGGTATGAGGGATTGTAACGACCCAATTTTCCCTATTTTGAGTTCCAAATGTCCATAAAAATATTTGGAAATACCTTTAAAATATTCTAGAGATTTTTAGAAATTTTTAGAGTATTTTTACGTAATTTTTGGAGGTCGTTTATTATGTTTACAAAAAGAAAGAAATTTTGACAAAAAGAGTTGAAGGCGAGGCTCGAACCCATGACCTCGGGTTGGACCCGACCTAACCGGACACAGCCCACCAACTGGGCTGCGCACGCTTTGTTAACTAAGTATGGGGAGAAACAAATTTAAAGCATAGATAGTAATTAAGTATAACCCGAGTATAAGAAAGGGAATTAGGTTTGGATTTTCCAAAACCCAACACAATTTCTCCCGAAATTGTTTCTCCCCTTCTCCCTCGCGACAGCGCCGTCTCTCTCGGCGGAAACGAAGAAGAAGCTAGGTTTTGGGTCTCCGGTGCCGGCGAAGCTTTCTTCCGGCCAGCCCTCACTCGTGGGTGGTCATCCCGACATAGAAGAGCTCGCGGGCACAAGAAGAAGCCAGAAAATCTGCAAACCCGAGCCCTCCGAAAACCCTAAGAGCCTTCTCCTTCCTCTTCTCGGTTGTAAGTCCAAGAATGCTCGGTAAGTACTACTCACCTGCAGTAGGAGTTGCTCCGAATCTTTGGATTTCGTTTCCTTGTTTTCGGATTTATAGTCCCCTTGATGTGAATCTGCCGTGAGTTCCCTTGTTGGATGAATTCGGCGGTGAACCTTGGATAAGTGACTTTCCTTGTTTCCGAATCATGCTTTGAAAGTGATTGAATTTAGGGGTTTAGGATGACTGCCGTGGGTTTCAAAGAAGGTGTAATAAATTGTTTAGTGTGATTGAGCATGTAGAATTATGTTAAGCCAAATCTATGCTTGTTAGGGATTCAGTTCTGTTTGAAATCTGAGATGAATGAATAAATTGTTTAGGGTTAACATGTGGTTTCGGTTTCTATTAGTTGATCATTCTATTGCAAATAGATGAACAGATTTCTTTATCAGATAGAAGTTGGTAGCGGCAGTAGCTTTTCTTGTTGCTTTACTTCGTTGGAAAGGAGTCAACATGTGTAGATCTAGTGATGCATGCTTTGGTACACCACGTGTAGAAATTGTTAGCAGCAGTAGTTTTTATCGCCTTATGCTGTGAATATGTTGCAAGGGGTTTTAGTTCAGCAGATTTTCTTTTTAGTTTGAAGCATGCGGTTAGTTTTTCGTGCTACTCAAAGGGCAAGAACAGCCCTTCATTTAGTTAGAATGGTTTAAGCATTTTATTGAGCTTAAGTGCAGATTTTTAGTAGTTTTATGTGCAGATTTCTATTAGCCATATGTGCAGATTTTTATTAGTCATGTATGCTGATTTTTGGGTTCTCTTGCTTCAAAATGTACATGAACAGATTTTAGCATTCTGTTGCCTATTTTACAGCATGTGTAGAAAGTCCAAGTTAGTTTTCTTTTGCTCTATTTTGTAGCATGATTAGCAAGATCAAATCAGTTTTCTTTTGCTCCATTTTGTAGCATGATTAGCAAGATCAAATTAATTTTCTTTTGCTCCATTTTGTAGCATGATTAGTAAGATTAGATTAGCTTTCTTTTGCTTTTATCACAGAATGTTTAGGAAGTCCAAATAAGCTCTCTTTTGCTTTATTTTATAGCATGTTTAGAAAATTCAGATTTGCTTCCTTTTGCTCTATCTTATAACATGATCTTAGAGAGTTCGGATCTACTTTCCTTGTGTGATTGTTATATAGCATGCTTGGTTAGTTGTAATCCTATACTTGTTAGATATATCTATAGGATTCTAATAGGCTCCAATAAAGGATTATAAGAAGCATGAGTAAAGAAAAGACTAAAGTCTAGTTAAGAAGAGATAACAAGTAAATTAAAGTAAGAGGCTAGTACCCGACTTCCGAGGTTGTCGTTAAACAAATCCAGGTGACCAATTCCGAGGTCTTGGCCCTGGTAAGACCGAGGTCTTTATCCTCATAGGGCTGGAGGCTCGCTACCCCAGTCACTATTAGAGAGCGCGCAAAACAAAGATGGTACTAAGCCTGGGCCCAAAGAAGAAAAGAAAAGAAAAGAAAAGAAGAACAAGAAGAAGAAAGTGAAAGAGAAATTAAAAGATTAATTTCTAGCATAAGAAAAGAAAAAGAAAAGAAGAAGAAAGTAAAAGAGAAATTAAAAGATTAATTTCTGGTATAAAGATATAAGAAAATGAAACAAGTTTTATGCTTAGAATCAATAAAAGTTTAGTTCTTTAATTCTAAGCTTACAGTAGTTGTTTCATTACTTTCCTGTCAGTTAGTGAGCATGTTTAGTATTCAGTTTTATTTCTGTATACCATGAGTACATGCAGCTTTGCTTTTAGCATTTCAGTTTTAGTATTGTTGCATTCTTTTTATGCACTTCGATGTTTTTGTGAGATAGATTAGTACTTACTAAGCGTTTTCGCTTATAGATCTTTTGTTTTTTTTCCTCCTACCGCAGATAAAGGAAAAGCTAAGATATGAAAGGAAGGCGACAGGATGGTGGTGGTGATGAAGGTGTGTGTGGAGAGATCCAGAAGTAGCTGGCAAAATTGTCTAGACTTTCTTTTAGTCCTTTGTTAATGTTTTATTACATTTGGGATTGTAGTTGAGTTAATTTCCGCATGTCTAGCTAGTCTCTTTTATTATTTGTGGAGTGCTGTGGTCATTGCTATTGCTAGAGTAGTTTCTTTGTTTTATTGTGATTTTTATTACTGTGTGGTTGTGGAAAATATGTTCCAGCCGTCTGTGGCTGCGTATACTATGTTTGTATTATAGATTTGGTCACCGGTACAGGGGAGATTCTGTCGAAATTTTTCGGTAGGGTTTCCATGTGATATTTAATCATACCGGTTAAGTAGAGTTAGTAGTTAAGTAACGGTCATCTTTAGAGAGTAGTAGTAGTAAGAAGGGTGGTCGTTACAGCTAGCACCCTTGAAGGTTTTGGCCAAGGTGGAGGAGAGGGAGAGAAGAAGAAGCAAGGAGGAAGAAGATGACTTGAATGAGTTTACACAATTGTAACTCATGGAATCAAGTGGCCGGCCACCTTAGAAAGAGGTTATATACCTCCATGGGATATCAAGAGTCACAACTCTTGATCTCTCTAATGAGGTGGCACACACATGTGCTAACCTTGATGATGTGGAACATCATCATTGGCCAACACTATGCCAACTCACAAATGAGGTGGCATTGGTCAAGTCAAACTTGACCTTTCATCTTCCCTTCTCAAGTCAAGTCAAACTTGACCTCTTCTCTCCCATGGTTGATCAAATCTAACCATTGGTTCAAGCCAATTTTAATTTAATGAATCTTATTCATTGAATTAAATTGACTCAATGAATCTAAGTCCAAATTAGACTCATTAAACACATAAACCAAATTGAGTCCAACTCAATTAGTTTAATTTGGATTACTCTTAATCCAATTTGGTTCATCACATGAACTTAATCCTCTTGGTTCATCAAATGAACCTAATCTCCATCTAATTGCCCTTTGTATGTGACCCTATAGGTTCTTGTAACGTTGGCAATGTTCCTAAACCCATTTAGAAGCATAAGTAATGAGCAGTATCTAGCAACACATCATTACTACCCAAGTTACAAGAATGTTGAGATCCAACATTACCTTGTGACTACTAATTGTGACTCTTCACAATATATGACAAGTGCCCTTCTATCCTTGACACCTAGATTGATCAGTGTGAGGCATTGACCGTGTCATCCTTTAATCAATCTAAATCTTGAACTCCAAGTAGCCTCACTATAATCAAATGAGCTCAACTCATTTGGGCATGAACATGCACTTAGAGGTCTCACTCTATCAAGAATAACGATGTCACTCCTGTTATATAGGAGGGATAAATCCCATCTACATCACTCACATCCCTCCACATAATTTATTACATACCCAGTATGTTGGTGCGGGAAGCATCCGACGATCGAACTCGTGTTTTGATAATGGCAAAGAATTCAAAGTTAAGATGTTTTGTAGTCTAACAAGTCTACTTAAGAATTTCAGGAAAGTCCTAGCTGCGGTTAGGCAAAAGGTAAAACCCTAGGGAGTGGTAACCCTAGGTCATAGGGGGTGGTAACCCTATGCGGAAAGTCTTGGTAGGTCGATGTCTTCAGGCAAAAGTCCTAGGGGGCGGTAACCCTAGGTGGAAAGTCCTGGTGTCGCGAACCAGGTGAAAGACTGAACTAGCCGGGGAAGCGGATGTCCAGCGGAAAGTCCGGAAGCATCGAGTGCTGAGCAAAAGTCCAGTCGATCTGGAGGATCGACTGGCAACAGGTAAATCTCCTGAGTGGAGTAGGTGAGGACGCGTTCCCCGTAGAGGGAACCCGAAGTCAGACTCGGACAGTCTGGAGACTGTCTATACTTCATTTATCATGTTTATTGTGCTAACTTTGTGTTGCAGGATATGGTTTGGGACTAACGTATATTGCAGGTGCAAAGGAGCAACCTAAAGCCTCGGATGAACAGTGTCTGAGGCGCCTCCATGGAGCTTGGAGGCACAAGGGAGTATAAGGCGCCTTGGAAGGCGCCTTGAGCAGGGTATGAGGCGCCTCCAAGGGATGAAGTTCGACCAGTTCAGATCTGATCCACGCGGAAGACTAGGCAGCATGGAGGCGCCTTGAACAACCTTCAAGGCGCCTTGAACACCCTTTATAAGGGGGTTTCGACCAGCATCTCAAGCAATCAAGTTCCGAGCTTTCCTTCTTCAACGTGCTGCTAACAAAGTCATTCCGAAGTGCTGCTGCGACATTCCGACGACCCGGAGCTTCAATCTTCTTCTTTCTTAAGTTGTCGGTACAAGTTTACTTCAATACTTTCAGTGTAATTTGTAATTTCTATCGTGATTATAGTTGTTGCCACCGGAAGCGATCAAGGATTGCGGGCCTTCGAGTAGGAGTCGCCCTAGGCTCCGAACTAAGTAAAAAGCTTGTCTCTTTGTGTGTTTGTTTACTTTCCGCTGCGTGTTTTAACTCCGATATTTTCACGATTCTGATAAACGTAAAATTTAGCTACGAGCGCTATTCACCCCCCCTTCTAGCGCGTCTCGATCCAACAATTGGTATCAGAGCGGGGTTGTTTTGAATCGGTGCAACCACCATTCAAAACAGTTTTTTTTCGTGGTTTTGTTCGGAGTCAATTAGAATTTAGCCACATAGCTATATTCTAATTCTTTTTCAAATCGAAGTTGCTCAAAGTTGGTCAATACCACTTAGGCTCGTTTTTTTTCTTTTTTTTTCCTACCCGCACTACTAATCCAAGACTCAGTCTTGGAATAGATCTTGTTGTTTTTGTTTCTGTAGATCTAAATGGCCCAACAGGAAGGATATAGCACCGTTCGTCCCCCACTATTTTCCGGAGAAGACTTCGGATATTGGAAGGTGCGAATGGAGATATATCTAAAGATCCAGTTCGACACCTGGATGATCGTCAAAACAGGACTGCAACTACCAACTGATACAGACGGTCAGCCTACATCCTGTGAGAACTAGGAGCCAACATTTATCAAAAAGGTGGAAGCAGACGCCAAAGCCACCTGCACCATTCAGTGCGGTCTTACCAAAGAAGAGCTCAACAGAGTCGGTCCATTCTCCTCCGCAAAAGAGCTATGGGAGAAACTGATCGAACTTCACGAAGGCACCTCGGAAACCAAGGTAAGTAAGCGTGATTTGTTACTAAATAAACTATACAATTTGAAAATGCAGGAAGGCGAGACGGCAAGATATCCTGAATTCTCTACATGGAATCGGGCAGAAGGTAGAAAACAGAGATATAATAAGGTATGCCCTTAACTCATTCCCTAGGAGTACATTATGGGCATCAATGGTAGATGCCTATAAAGTCTCTAAGGATTTGTCCTCCTTAAAATTAGACGAATTATTTGTTGGGATCTTAGATGGCTAGAGGGGGGGGGGGTGAATAGCCCCTTTAAAAACTTAAACAAAACTTCTACACAGATAATTGTTAGCACAGCGGAATTAGACAACTAAAGGAAAGAAAAACACAAGCACACTAACACTAGGATTTACGAGGTTCGGGGATAACTTGCCCCTACTCCTCGGCGTGTCCGTAAGGTGGACGACTCCTTGATCTTCGGTAGATCGCACCCCGGATAACTTCCGGCTACAAATCCTCCTTCTCGGTGGAGTAACCTCCCCACAACGTCTCAAGAAATATCTAAGTTAAAGCACGAGACTTACAGAAGCTCGGTGGCAAAGGAGAATAAAAATGCTTACAACCACGCGAGGATCAGTAGCAGAACAGAGATCGCAGTTCACCCGAGAGCTCAAGAACTTCGCACAACAGCACATACTTTTCTTTCAAGCTTTCTTGTTATCATTCTATTCTCTCCTCTCGCTATTTTTACTGCTTCTCAAACCTGATCTCTGCTGTCACCGATCTGGTCCAAAACTGTGCAAATCAGCGCTGCAGCCAATCCCTCTTCCTCCTTACCTGGTTCTCTGAACTCACACCAATGATATCACAGTCATCAAATTCAAAATTTAAAATTCGAAATTGAATTAAAAATTTAAAATTAAAAATCAAATTCAAAATTTAAAATTCGAAATTAAATTAAAAATTCAAAATTAAATTACAAATTCAAAATTCAAAATTAAAAATGAAATTCAAAATTTAAAATTAGAAATTAAATTAAAATTCAAAATTAAATTACAAATTCAAAATTCAAAATTAAAAATCAAATTCAAAATTTAAAATTCGAAATTGAATTAAAAATTTAAAATTAAAAATCAAATTCAAAATTTAAAATTCGAAATTAAATTAAAAATTCAAAATTAAATTACAAATTAAAAATTAAAAATTAAAAATCAAATTCAAAATTTAAAATTCGAAATTAAATTAAAAATTCAAAATTAAATTACAAATTAAAAATTAAAAATTAAAAATCAAATACAAAATTCATCGAAGGCGCCTCGGGTGCAAAAGCTGAGCTGGCTGTGAAAGTTCATCGAAGGCGCCTTGAAGGGAGTATAAGGCGCCTTGAGCAGGGTATAAGGCGCCTCCAAGGGATGAAGTTCGACCAGTTCAGATCTGATCCACACGGAAGACTAGGCAGCATGGAGGCGCCTTGAACAGCCTTTATAAGGGGTTTCGACCAGCATCTCAAGCAATCAAGCTTTCCTTCTTCAACGTGCTGCTAACAAAGTCATTCCGAAGTGCTGCTGCGACATTCCGACGACCCGGAGCTTCAATCTTCTTCTTTCTTAAGTTGTCGGTACAAGTTTACTTCAATACTTTCAGTGTAATTTGTAATTTCTATCGTGATTATAGTTGTTGCCCACCGGAAGCGATCAAGGATCGTGGGCCTTCGAGTATGAGTCGCCTTAGGCTCCTAACGAAGTAAAAAGCTTGTCTCTTTGTGTGTTTGTTTACTTTCCGCTGCGTGTTTTAACTCCGATATTTTCATGATTCCGATAAACGTAAAATTTATCCACGAGCACTATTCACCCCCCCTCTAGCGCGTCTCGATCCAACACAGTAATCGTCTTTATAGTCCACCCAGTTACGGGTGACGTTTGACGAAGCTAAAGTATGCAACTCCTTATGTATGAAACCATGGTGACTTCAGGTCCAAGGACTAATATTCATACTAATAGCCACATGAGAAAGTATATGACACTCATATAATGATCCATGTTACTTTCTCATGGCGGGTCATTCAGTATACATTCTCTAATGCATACCCATGTGTCAACTTGATATCTCTATATCCATGACTTGTGAGATCAAGTCATCGAGTTGACCTACATGCTAGTCTCGTCGTATTAATATTGTCCCTGAATGTTAATAGTTGACTAGGAATGATTAAGAGTAGTGTTCTCTATATTATCTCACTAACGATTCAACCAATCGATGATATAGATAAGAACCTTTTACTCAAGGACATTATTATACTTAGTTATTTGGCACCAATACAAGTAAGTATAATAACAAAAAAGAAATGCCTTTATATACATAGGAATATGATACAACGAGTCCATACAATAATCATCATATGATTGACTCTAGGGCTCTAACTAACAATCTCCCACTAGCACTAGTGTCAATCAGTGTAGGCTCTAAGGCCCAATGACCTAGTGTGACCATCATGCTTTCTTTGTGCCAAAGCCTTAGTCAAGGGATCTGCGATGTTAGTCTCTGTGGGTACTCTGCAAATCTTCACATCTCCTCTATCGATTATCTCTCGAATGAGATGGAAGCACCATAGTATGTGTTTGGTCCGCTGGTGTGAGCGAGGTTCCTTAGCCTGTGCAATTGCTCCATTGTTGTCATAATAGAGTTCTATCGGATCAGCTATGCTAGGAATCACCCCAAGCTCAGTAATGAACTTGCGGATCCAAACTGCTTCCTTTGCTGTTTCTGATGCAGCAATATACTCGGCCTCTGTTGTAGAATCAACAATATGCTCACAACACCACCATTCAAGCAAAACACGAACCCAGACTGCGATTTACAATCATCTTGGTCAGTTTGGAAGCTGGCATGACTGTAACCCTTTACAGCTAGCTCGTCATCGCCTCTATATATCAAGAAATAATCTTTAGTCCTTCTCAAGTACTTAAGAATATTCTTGACCGCTATCCAGTGACTTTGACCTGGATCTGACTGGTATCTGTTCGTAATGCTCAAAGCATACGAAACATCAGGACGTGTACATAGCATGACGTATATGATAGATCCTATGGCTGAGGCATAAGGGATCATATCCATGCGGTCTCTCTCCTCTCTAGAAGAGATCTACGTCAACGTGCAGCAATCCACCAAACAATTGTTGAAGCTACTTACCTGAAAAAATTTACAACTCCATCATAGGTAGCTAACGCTATTTCTCTTGTACCATCCTTGTCTATATCATATAAGAGAGGGTTGGAATGGACTGTCGATTGGTGAAAAGCAGGCCATCCTGATGAATTTGGAATTTTCACATCAATGGAAACTATATGCTATTATGTGTTGAGTAACTACAAAAAGCATGCAAGGGAGCTACCAACAAGATATTGAAATTTATAGATAAATGACTAGATAACAGAAATAACATTAAAGAGATACTTGACATTTTATCACCATCAGAACCCTCCAATACTTTGAGGTAATGGACAAATGATGGTACCACTATCTCTAGCTTGCCATCACTGGAGTTGCAAGAATACAACAATAAGTCAACCTCTCAGTTAGCACAGATACGACTGTGTCCACTATTCCAATAAAAGTGGCGAGCCGTGCAAGATCTAGAAAACCTATCTGAACACACTATTTCGACCAATAAAAGTGAATAATAAACAGAAATCGATGCTTAAAACCGACACCTTCAAAGATCAAACACCACAAACTTTGACATATGAGCAGGTAAAGGGCATGATGAAACAAATCAAAAGCTAAAAAGAAGAAGAAAAGAGAATGTTGCGCTTGCAAATATAAGCATAGTGGAATCAAAAGTAGGTTTCATTTTTTTGAGACAAAATTTATGAATGAAGACAAGACCTAGGTTATAAATCTACCTTGACTATGGTTCTAGCACAAATCCAAAGAAGACAAGACCTAAGTTATGAATCGACGGAGTAGGATTGCACCTTTGGCGAAGAAATACACCTCGTCCGATCAAAAGGTTCCACGAGTGAAAGAAGCAGCAGTGGAAGGTCAGAGGGCCTCGTCGAACTCAGAAACCCGCTCACCAAGAAACTAGAGGAGCACACCGTCGTGGAGGAAGATCCAGCGGAGGCTTGAAGAGATTGTATGAGGAGAGGGAAAGAAAATTTCCTTAGGTTCTGGAGCGCGAAGGAAAAACACGACGCCGAAAAGAAAACAGCGAGGGAAAGGAAAACAACGAGGGGTAAAATGACCAAATTTAATTACAACAGTTTTTTCAAAACTGTTGTTGTAGCCGCTAAAAACGCGGATAAAGACAATGGTTTATAAAACCGTTGTAAAAAGTGTTGTCATTTTAAAAAAAATCGCTCAATGACAACAGTTTTGCCAAAACCGTTGTCTTTTATATTTAATGGGGATCTCAAAGACAACGGTTTTAGCAAAAACCGTTGTCTTTGAGCAAATACGCAACGCTTTCTCTTAAAACCGTTGTCGTAGGGGTGTTGTCGTTTGCATTTTTTGTTGTAGTGCTTGTTTGTATCTATTTGATCTTGTATGGATTGTTGTGATTGGACTTAACTACCATACTTGATTAAATGTTTAATTATCTTATGAATCTTGTAGAGGTAATTCCTCATTCGATTATCCAAGAGACGTATGTGGCAGACAAGCCTGTGTAAGGATGATGGAGGGATAATCTTGAAGGTGAAATAAGATCATTCAAGGGGATAGGCTAGATTGTATGCATTAATCTTTTATATCTTGATATGGTTGAGAGGTAATGAATTTCTATATTGATTATCCGAGGGACGCACGTGACAGGCAAGCCCATGTAAGAACATCATAGGAATCATTCCTAATTGATTACATTAGATATAGATTTTAGTCCTAGGCCAGTTGTCTATTGTAAGAGAGAATCGGCGATCTTCTACAAATGAAGGACAATTGAGGGGTAAGATTTGGTAGATCATTTACATTGAATAATATTATAATGAAACCAAAATTCCTAAAACATCCTTTTATCATAGCCCTTATTCCTGTTTCTATGTTTTTACTTCTATGATTTACTTTTCATAGTTGCTCTTAGTTTTATAAATCAATTGATTAGTTGTTTAGCTAATTCTTGTTGAGATATCTTTAGTGGTTATAACCAGTCCTTGTGGATACGATATCTTTCTTTATTACTGATGACGTATCCGTATACTTGAAACGTTAACAAAAATTTTTGACCTACGAGTCTTGTTTGGAAGGAAAAATGACTAAGAGGTCTTTTAAGGCAAATGGGTATAGAGCCAAAGCAGTGTTGGAATTGGTTCATTCTGATTTGTGTGAGCCTATGACTATCCAGGCAAGAGGTGGTTTCAAATATTTTGTCTCTTTTATAAACGACTATTCGAGATATGGGTATATTTACTTAATGCGCTGTAAGTCTGAGTGCTTGGATAAGTTCAAAGAGTACAAGGCTGATGTGGAGAAATGTCATGATAAAAGTATCAAGACACTACGGTCTGATTATGGTGGAGAGTACCTCTTAGGAGAGTTTAGGAGTTACTTATCAGAGGTCGGGATTCAATCCCAATTATCTATACCTGATACACCCCAACAGAATGGTGTAGTGGAACGAAGGAATAGGACTCTTATGAAAATGGTTAGATCAATGATGAGTTATTCAGAATTACCAAATTCGTTTTAGGGATATGCTCTGGAAACGACGATGTATATTCTGAACTTGGTACCTTCTAAGGCAGTACCCTCTACCTTTATGGCAAAACTCCAAGAAAGGTTTTCTACCTTTACGGCATGGAGTACCTTTATCTAAAGACATGTGTCCTAAGAAACCAAAGGAGATAGAGGAGATGAAGGCAATTCCTTATGCTTCGGCTGTAGGAAGCCTAATGTATATGATGCTATGTACGAGACTAGATATCTGTTTTATCGTGGCCATGGTTAGCAGATATCAAAGTAACCCAGGACATGGACATTGGATTGCCGTAAAGCATATATTAAAGTACTTGAAAAGGACTAGAGATTATATGTTGGTTTACCAGGTAGATGATTTGCTCCCTGTGGATTACACGGATTCAGACTTCCAATCAGATAGGGACAGTAGTAAATCAACCTCGGGGTATGTGTTTACTTTAGGAGGTGGAGCCATAGCATGGAGGAGTGTTAAGCAGAAATGAGCTTCAGACTCCACCATGGAAGCTGAGTATGCAGCAACTTCTGAGGCAGACAAAGAAGCTGTATGACTCAGAAACTTCTTGATGGACTTAGATGTGATTCTTGGTTTGCCCAAAGTTATCACAATTTATTGTGACAACAGTGGTGCAGTAGCAAACTCGAAGGAACAACGAGCCCATAAGTCAATTAAACACATTGAGCGTAAGTACCACCTGATACGAGACATCATAAAACGAGGAGAGGTTGTTGTCGCCAAGATTACATCACTGGATAACCTGGCAAATCCTTTCACTAAGGCCCTTCCCATAAGAGCTTTTGATAGGCATGTTGAGGGGATGAGAATCAGATGTATGGCAGCATAGTCTTTTAGTATAAGTGGGAGATTGTTGGGATGTATACTATACACCTAGCTTTTGTATGAATATCTGTTTTGAAATATTTTGAAATGAGAATCACTTTGGTCAAATGTTTGCATTATATATATATATATATATATATATATATGTTAATGCAGTTGTCCATTTAATTTATATTATAGATAACATGGTGTGTAGTGCCACACAGAAGATCATGTTATCGATTCCTTATAAATTATAAATAGTAGCTCACAACCAAGATAGATTGGGGCAAACCATTGGAACAGTTGTAGTGTAATTTGGTATTAGTCTGTCTTGACTATAAAATTATACTAGTACACTATGTGTGTATTAAGCAGGATTGTTTGAGGTTATTTGATTTTTACTGACTACATAAAAGAACAGAACCTCTGTTATTATGGATGTGCATTCTCTTAATCCCTATATAATAACAAGCACATATACTTAGTATTTATTTCTTTAACTTATCATTGGGTGAGATTTATTTGTTAAATCAATAGGCCCGATGAGTTGGGAAATAGTACTGTTTATATGGTGCGTTGTTGATTATAAAAGGAATTTGTGTCCTAATTATTTAGGCTGATGATGCCCCCTTGAGGAGCTCATAAGGATTATCATGTAAATCCTGTAGGTGGACTTAGTCCGACATGATAAAAAAGTTGAGTGGTACTACTCCTGGAATCAGATGTTAATTAATTGAGTTGTCAGTAACTCATTTAATTAACGGACATACGATATCTTAAACACGGGGAGATTAACACACTCATGATAAAAAGGAGCCCATATTGTAATATAGGATTGGTGCGGTAGTTCAATAATAACCCTTTAGTGGTATGAGTTATTATTGATAGATTTGAGTTGGGTGTTCGGGCCGAACACAGGAAGCCCAAGCCCATCAGGAGGCCTAAACCAATTCCTCCTCTAGGTCCCTGTTGTAGCCTCTATATAAAGCCTTGCATCCACCCATCCAAGTTGTTGGTTTTGTTTTTCAACACCACCTCCTCCTTTCCTAGGGCCAGCGACACCACCTCCTCCACCTAGGGCTGACGCCACCTTCTCCTCCACCTAGGGTCGGCACCACCTTCTTCTCCTTGGTAGTCGTCGCCTCTTCTTCTCCTTGGTGTCCGACGGCTTGGAAAAGAAGAAGGAGAGTAGAAGGTGCCTCATCCTGGAGCTTCTCTTGGTGGTCGAAGATTTGGAAACAACGAAGGGAAGTGTGTTTGTTATCTTGGTAGATCGACGCCCACACGACGTCCAAGAAGAGGAGAGGAATACAGCAGAACATCAAGATGTCTTTAGCTACAAAGAAAAGGTACAACAGTTCTTTAATTCCGCTGCGTAATTAGTTTAGTTTTCTTTGTATCAATTTTGAATACCAACACAAGAGACTAACGATCTTGTACTTCGATCAAGGTGTGCTTTGATTCGTCAAGAACTTGTTTGATTGATCATACACATGTTTGATCGAACATGCGGGTTGCTAGGAAAAGTTCTGTACTTGTACAATTTTTTTACAGAGAAATTTAAACAGAACAGAATTCCAGTGCCTTCAAGTGATATCAGAGCAAGGTTTTTGGTTCTGTTTGATTGGTTTTCGGTTAAATTATACATTTCTCATATATAAGTTTAGGCAGGATAATAGTAGGATGTGCAAGAAAGATTAACTCTGTGGTTGCAGGCATCCTAGATCAAACTATTATGGCCTTTTGTGTTTGTGTATTATTTGAACCCTTGGGCATGTCGAGGTTGTTTTGTGTTGTGCATGATTGTAATAATTGAATACGACCGGTTGCTGTATTATTTTTTACATTCTGTTCGATTAAATTACATGTAAATTTCTTTTTGAAATATAGGATTGATAAATGTAAATTTTTATTTTTTTGTTGCGGCTTGTATCCTTGCGATGCGTGGTGCTATTTTGAGGACCGGAGGCATGGCGAAGAAGGAAGCAACATAGACGCGATGGCTTGATCCATCGGTGGCATATTGGAGGACAACGATGGATGAGGCCATAATACTTGGAAATTTTATTGTCATATTTATTGCCTACAAGAAGCTAGAATCTTGTAGGCTACAAGATGGCGGCTTGATCCTTCTAGAATCTAGAATCTTCGATTCAATGATGTGATCAAAGTGTTTGGCATCATCAAGAATAAAGATGAACCTTATGTCTACAAGAAAGTTAGTGGGAGCGTAGTCATCTTTCTCTTATTGTATGTAGATTACATACTTCTCATTGGAAATGATATCCCTACTCTTTGTTGGATCACGACGGCCGGCTAGAAGGGGGGGTTGAATAGACTGAAAATAAAAACGCAACCCTTCTCAAACTCTTAAACTAACACTTGCATAAATAAAGTAAACAGTAAAACATAAAAGAAGTAAAAGGCAGACAGAGATTTACTTGGTTATAACCGGGGAGGTTGTTAATCCAAGGAAGATGAAGCACTAGTATCTCCTTCAGGCGGAGAAGTTTTTTATAGCATTTAAGCACAGAAACAGAAGCTCAACTCTAAACTAAAGCACACAAGCGTTGGAATTATAATTCCTGATTTCGTTGAAAAGCTTCTAGACCAAAGCTATATTTATAGCTTTGGTCGAGGCGCCCCGAAGGGTTCTGGGCGCCCTGGGGGATAAAACTTTATCCCCAACGTTTAGATCGAGTCAAATCTCGATCTGGTCAATTATCGACTTCCGGGCGCCCCAGTACGTTCCGGGCGCCCCAGTATGTTCCGGGCGCCCCGGTACGGTCCGGGTGCCCCGGACTGTTCTGGGCGGCCCGGGCGGGAAAGTCAATCTCGTTGACTTTTTTCAGCCCGGGTCTTCTGCTCCGGCTCTATTCACCTCAGACCGAGTCTTCCGATCGCTTGGGTGATCTTTGTCATTAGGAATAAGGCTCGCCCGAACCCAGCTTCTGGTCTTCTCGAGTAGGCTTCCGCTCCGGCTTCTCGTCCCTCGGAATTGCCATGTGGTTCCTTCTCGTCTGCCAGCGTACTCATCCACAGTTTTCATCCCTCAGTAGCACCCCGTGCCGACCTTCTCGCTAGCTGAGTCTCTTGCTCCTCGAGCAGTCTTCCGCTCCGGCTTCTCGCCCCTCGGAACCACCACACGCTTCCTTCTCGTCCGCCGGTGTACTCTTCCACAGCGCCTCATCCCTCGGACGCACCGCGTGCCGCCCTTCTCGCTAGCTACGTCTTCCGCTCGACTACCTGTGCTCCTAAACTCCTGCACACTGAGACACAAGGTTAAAAACACACAGGACCTAACTTAACTTCTTGATCACACCAAAATAACCTTGGGGTTCCAACAATCTCCCCCTTTTTGATGTGATCAACCCAAGTTAAGCTAGGGTTAAAATAGACATAAAATTAAACAATTTATATTACAATAACGTGCAACAAGATAGAAAAATTAAATTTCAAATTTTTTTTAATTTCTACCTCCCTCTAGACTTATACTTTTTCTTCTCCCTCTTTGATCACATAAAAAATTAGGGTTGCAAGAAAAATCTAAGGGTTGACACTTAGAAAAATTATAAAAATCTATTTCAATGATTTTCTTGAAAATATTTCTAAGTCAAGGAAAATTTCTAAGTAAAAAATAACTTTTGAAAAAAATTCTTAGGTTTTCGTCATCAAGAATTAAGAACTTTCTAAGCCGAAAACTTTATGCAAGAATTTTTTTTTAAAAAAATTGAGAACATTTAGAAACAAAATTTTCTATGCATTTATTTTATTTATTTATTTATTTTTAATTCTAATACTTTTATCAGAAAGTTTTAAATTTCCATTTTAATTTATCATAATTTCTTAAATCACACTTTTTCAGATTTAAAGCAACCAATATTAAACATGTAAAAAATTGTATCATGTTAATTTCTATTATTAATTTGTCGAGATTCTTTTATCGATAAACTATTTCTCTTGACTTAATATTTTTTTGTTATATTTTGAATTTCTAATTCACAAAAATATTTCGATAATATAAATTCTAACTTGATAAAGTTTTTCGACAGTATTCCTAATTTGCAAAATTCGTTCGACAAAATATTTTGTAATTTGTAAAATTTATTCGATAGAAGATTTTCTAATCCGAGAAACTCTTTCAATGATTCAATTTCTAATTCGCAGAATTCTTTCGGCGACTTTTCGATTGATTTAACTAATTGTTCAGAAGGTGGAGATGATACCTAACTTACCTTGTCAGCAGTTAATTCTCCCCCTGTCAAGTTGCTTTCTTCCAAAGTCTCTCCCCCTTCATCGATGCTCATTTGGGATGAGCTTTATGTAGCTTCAGGATGGAGTTCGGCTGTCTCGACAGTTTCCTCATTCTCGGACTGTTCTGAAGGTGACTTGGTGTCCATCGAGGAGTTGGATTCGACTTCATCTTGTACTTCGTAGATCTTCAAGAACTTTTCCCAAAGTTCTTTTACGCTTTTGTATTCTCCGACTCTGTCGAGATCTTCATTTGGTATTACTCTTAGCTGGTGAAATTCTGCCCGAGCGTTTGCCATACTCTCCTCACGTTGCTTCTCGGTCCAGAGATATTTCTTGATTTCTTCTCCATTCGTTGTCTTTGGTGCTTCATAACCAAATTTCATTATTAAAGAAATACCAAAATCTGTGTTTAGATATACCTCCATTTATTGCTTCCAAAAAGCAAACTCTCCCTCGAATGCTAGTGGGTATACGCTAGCTCCGGCCATCATTTTGTTGCTTCGATCGGCGGTTAGTCCTCCTGAAGCGCCTTGTCTCTGATACCACTTGTTGGATCACGACGGCCAGCTAGAAGGGGGGTTGAATAGCCTGAAAATAAAAATGCAACCCTTCTCGAACTCTTAAACTAACACTTGCATAAAAAAAGTAAACAGAAAAACATAAAGGAAGTAAAAGGCAGACAGAGATTTACTTGGTTACAACCGGGGAGGTTGTTAATCCAAGGAAGATGAAGCGCTAGTATCTCCTTCAGGCGGAGAAGCCTTTTACAGCGTTTAAGCACAAAAATAGAAGCTCAACTCTAAACTAAAGCACACAAGCGTTGGAATTATAATTCTTGAGTTCGTTGAAAAGCTTCAGGACCAAAGTTATATTTATATCTTTGGTCGGGGGCGCCCCGAAGGGTTCCGGGCGGCCTGGGGGGATAAAATTTTATCCCCAACGTTTAGATCGAGTCAAATATCGATCTGGTCAAATATCGACATCCGGACGCCCCGGTACGGTCCGGGCGCCCTAGACTGTTCCGGGTGCCCCGGGCGAGAAAGTCAACCTCGTTGACTTTTTCAGCCCGGGTCTTCTGCTCTGGCTCCATTCGCCTCAGATCGAGTCTTCCGCTCGCTTGGGTGATCTCTGCCATCCGGAATAGGGCTCACCCGAACCCAACTTCCGGTCTTCTCGAGCAGGCTTCCGCTCCGGCTTCTCGTCCCTCGGAATCGCCGCGTGGTTCCTTCTCGTCCGCCAGCATACTCATCTGCAGTCTTCATCCCTCAGTCGCACCCCGTGCTGACCTTCTCACTAGCTGCGTCTCTTGCTCCTCGATCAGTCTTCTGGTCTCGCTTCTCGTCCCTCGGAACCACCGCACGCTTCCTTCTCATCTGTCGGTGTACTCTTCCGCAGCGCCTCATCCCTCGGACGCACCGTGTGCCATCCTTCTCCCTAGCTGCGTCTTCCGCTCGACTACCTGTACTCCTAAGCTCCTGCACACTTAGACATAAGGTTAGAAACACACATGACTTAACTTAACTTGTTGATCATACCAAAACAACCTTGGGGTTCCAACACTCTTCAGTCAATGAAGACTTGGCTTAGGTATTGTTTCTCAATGAAGGATTTAGGTGAAGCGGCCTACATTTTAGGCATCAAGATCTATAGAGATAAATTTAAGTGATTGCTTGGTCTAACTCAGGGTACATATATTGACAAGGTGCTTAAACATTTTGCCATGCATGATTTCAAGAAGGGATTATTGCCAATGTCACATGGTGTAAGTCTTTCGAAGACTCAATGCCCCTCTTCTAAGGAAGAAGGGGACTGCATGGATCAACTTCCTTATGCATCTGCTATAGAATTTATCATGTACACCATGCTTTGTACTCGTCTAGATGTCTCATATGTGTTAAGCACTATGAGCAGATACCAGTCAGATCTAGGTGAAGGTTACTAAACACTAGTTAAGAATATTCATAAGTACTTGATAAGAACTCAAGATTATTTCTTGATCTTTGGAGGCGATGAAGAGGTTGTTATAAAGGTTTACACCGATGCTAGCTTCCAAAACTGACAAAGATGATTATAGATCACAATCAGGGTATATATTTTGCTTAAATGGTGGTGTTGTGAGTTAGAAGAGTTCAAAGCAAGAAATAGTCACTGATTCTACAACAGAGACCGAGTACATTGCCGCTTCAACTACAACTAAAGAGGATGTTTGGATCAGGAAGTTCATTACAGAGCTTAGTGTCGTTCCTAGTATAGCGAACCCAATAGACCTCTATTGTGATAACAATGTGGCTATAGCACATTCTAAGGAACCTCGCTCTCATCAGAAATTCAAACATATACTACGACGATTTCATCTCATTCGAGAGATCATCGATAGAGGAGATGTGAGGATATGCAGAGTACCAACTGATGATAATATTGCAGATCCTTTGACCAAGGCTTTAGCACAGAGGAAGCATGATGGTCACAATAGGTCACTGGATATTCAATATTTCAGTGATTGGCACTAGTGCTAGCGGGAGATTATTAGTATTAGCCCTAGTACCAATTATGAGATGATTGACAAGAGTACTTTTTGTATCATATTTCACTTATTAATAAAAGGTAAAGTTGCTGAATAAATAAGTATAATAATATCCTAGGGTAGTAGGTTATAGTCTACAATGTATCAATTGGTTAAATTGATAATGGGATGTTGTGGATTATAGAACACTACTCTCAACTATTCCTAATCAAGCATTAATATACAAGGACAATATTAATGCGTTGAGACTAGTATGTAAGTCAACGGATGACTTAATCTCACAATTCATGGATATGAGATATCAAGTTAATGCATGGGTATATATTAGAGAATGTGTCTTGAATGACCTGCCATGAGAATATTTCATGGATCGTTATATGAGTGTCATAAATATTCTCATGTGACTATTAGTATGGATAATCCTTAGACCTGAAGTCACTACGGTTCCCTACATAAGGAGTTGTATACTTTGGTATCGATAAACGTGTTAGGTTTTTCGGGCAGTAAAACCGCTTTTTGCATTGCGGAAACCCCAAAATTCCCAGGCCACGGATCCGTGCGAAGATTAAAACTTCGTAAAAACTTTCACGTACGAGTTTTCTAAGCCTAGATCTACTTTAGATCTACGAGATAAGAATTTACCCTTGATGCGAAGCCCTTCGCAATCCTGTTCGTCCAATGTTCGTCGCCGGATCTCGAGAGTATCAAGGTAGATACTCCTCTATGTGTATCCACACGAACAACTCGATGGAGAGAACCTCTAAGGATGTGCTAGCAACCTTAGAAGATCAGTAATGGTGGAGGAGAGGGAGAGAAGAGAAGAGCTTGAGGAAGAAGAAGGAGTTACTCACCAAGCACACAAATGCACTAACTCCCTCATCTAAAGTGGCCGACCACTTTAAGAGAGATTGTAACCTCCATGGGATGCCAAGAGTCACAACTCTTGGTAACTCCCATGAGGTGGCATCCCACTTAAGCAACCATGATGATGTGGAGCATCATCATTGGCCCACTCTTTGCCAACTCACCAATGAGGTGGCAAATGGTCAAGTCAAACTTGACTCTTCATTTTCCTCTCAAGTCAAGTCAAACTTGACCACTTCTCTCCCATGGTTGATCAAATCTAACCATTGGTTCAAGTCAAATTTAATTTAATGAATCTCTATTCATTGAATTAAATTAATTCAATGAGTCTAAGTCTAAATTAGACTCATTTAACACATGAACCAAATTGAGTCCAACTCAATTAGCTCAATTTGGATTACTCTTAATCCAATTTGGTTCATCACATGAACCTAATCCTTTAGGTTCATCAAATGAACCTAATCTCCATCTAATTGCCCTTTGTGTGTGACCCTATAGGTTCTTGTAACGTTGGCAATGCTCCTAAACCCATTTAGAAGCATAAGTAATGAGCGGTATCTAGCAACACATCATTACTACCTAAGTTACAAGAATGTTGAGATCCAACATCACCTTGTGACTAATAATTGTGACTCCTCACAATATATGATAATGTCCTTCTATCCTAGACATCTAGATTGATCAATGTGAGGCATAGACCGTGTCATCCTCTAATCAATCTAAATCTTGAACTCCAAGTAGACTCACTCAATCAAATGAGCTCAACATCTCATATTGACTCATTTGGGCATGGCTATGCACTTAGTAGTCTCACTCTATCAAGAATATCGATGTCACTCCCGTTATATGGGAGGGATAGATTCCATCTACATCACTCACATCCCTTCGCATAATTTGTTACATACCCAGTAATCGCCTTTATAGTCCGCCCATTTACAGGTGACGTTTGACGAAACTAAAGTACGTAACTCCTTATGAAGCGAACCATGGTGACTTCAGGTCCAAGGACTAGTAGTCATACTAATAGCCACATGAGAAAGTATATGACACTCATATAATGATCTATGATACTTTCTCATGGCGGGTCATTCAGTATACATTCTCTAATGCATACCCATGTGTCAACTTGATATCTCCATATCCATGACTTGTGAGATCAAGTCATCGAGTTGACCTACATGCTAGTCTCGTCGTATTAACATTGTCCCTGAATGTTAATACTTGACTAGGAATGATTAAGAGTAGTGTTCCCTATATCATCTCACTATCGATTCAACCAATCGATTGATATAGGTAAGAACCTTCTACTCAAGGACGCTATTATACTTAGTTATTTGGCACCAATACAAGTAAGTATAATAACAAAAAAAAATGTCTTTATTTATATATAAGAATATGATACAACGAGTCCATACAACAATCATCAAATGATTGGCTCTAGGGCTCTAACTAACAATCTTCCACTAGCACTAGTGTCAATCAGTGTAGGCTCTAAGGCCTAATGACCTAGTGTGACCATCATGCTTTCTCTGTGCCAAAGCCTTGGTCAAGGGATCTACGATGTTAGCCTCTGTGGGTACTCTGCAAATCTTCATATCTCCTCTCTCGATAATCTCTCGAATGAGATGGAAGCGCCGTAGTATGTGTTTGGTCCACTGGTGTAAGCGAGGTTCCTTAGCCTGCGCAATTGCTCCATTGTTGTCACAATAGAGCTCAATAGGGTCAACGATGCTAGGAACCACCCCAAGTTCAGTGATGAACTTGCAGATCCAAACTGCCTCCTTTGCTGTATCTGATGCAGCAATATACTCGACCTCTGTTGTAGAATTAGCAACTGTGTCCTGCTTCAAACTCTTCCAGCTCACAGCACCACCATTTATGCAAAACACGAACCCTGACCGCGATCGATAATCATCCTGGTCGGTTTGGATGCTGGCATCACTGTAACCCTTTACAGCTAGCTCATTATCGCCTCCATATATCAAGAAATATTCTTTAGTTCTTCTCAAGTACTTAAGAATATTTTTGACTGCTATCCAGTGACTTTCACCTGGATCTGACTAGTATCTGCTCATCATGCTCAAAGCATACGAGACATCAGGACGAGTAAATAGCATGGCGTACATGATAGATCCTATGCATGAGGCATAAGAGATCTGATCCATGTGGTCTCTCTCCTCTCTAGAAGAGGAACCTTGAGTCTTCGAAAGACTCACGCCATGTGACATCGGCAGAAATCCCTTCTTGGAGTTCTGCATGGCAAATAGTAGGAGTACCTTGTCAATATATGTACTCTGACTTAGGCCAAGCAACCTCTTAGATCTATCTCTATAGATCTGTATGCCTAGAATGCGGGATGCTTCACCTAAGTCCTTCATTGAGAAACAAGTCCCTAGCCAAGTCTTAATAGACTGCAGCAAAGGGATGTCTTTCCCAATAAATATTATGTCATCCACATACAATATAAGGAAGACAACTGTGCTCCCAACAACCTTCTTATAGACACAAGGTTCATCTTCATTCTTGATGAAACCAAACTGTTTGATTGCATCATCAAATCGAAGATTCCAGCTCCGAGAAGCTTGCTTTAGTCCATAAATAGACCTATGCAGCTTGCATACTCTGCTAGTATGCTGTGGATCTACAAAACCCTCAAGTTGTGTCATGTACACATCCTCAAGCAGGTTTCCATTCAAAAACATGGTTTTGACATCCATCTGCCAGATCTCATAATCGTGGTACGTTGCAATAGCAAGCATGATCCGGATGGATTTAAACATCGCTACTGGAGAAAAGGTTTCATCATAGTCAATACCATGAATTTGCTTGAAACCTTTAGCTACCAAGCGACCCTTATAGATAAGTCCATCCATGTCAGTCTTTCTCTTAAAGACCCACTTGCACCCAATGGGTTTAATGCCCTCAGGTGGATCAACCAAAGTCCATACTCGGTTAGTGTACATGGATTCCATCTCGGATCTCATGGCCTCTAGCCATTTCTCAGAATTTGGGCTCATCACAGCTTCCTGATAGGAGGTAGACTCATCCTCTATGAGTACAACGTCATCATGGTCAGACAAGAGAAATGAATATCTCTCAGGCTGACGACGTACCCTATCAGACCTGCGAAGAGGTATGTCTACTTGAACTGGTTGTTGTTCCTCAACTCCTTATTGAACAACATCATCCACAACACTTTGTGGTTCCAGTTCAACTTCCATTGAGGCTTTAGTGCTATTGTTCGCATCTTGAACTTCTTCAAGATCGAACGTGCTCCCACTAGTCTTTCTAGAAACAAAATCCCTTTCTAGAAATACCCCAGTCTTAGCCACAACTACCTTGTGTTGACTGGGAACGTAGAAGTAATATCCCTTCATTTCCTTGGGATATCCAATGAAATAGCACTTGTCGGATTTGGGTCCCAATTTGTCCGAGACTTGACGTCGAACGTAAGCCTCACAACCCCAAATCCTCATAAAAGACACCTGGGCATCTCTCCTAGTCCATATCCTATATGGTGTCTTTATTACAACTTTAGATGGAACTCGGTTGAGAATGAAGGCTGCTGTGTCTAGAGCATAGCCCCAAGAGATGTAGGAAGATCTGTGTGACTCATCATAGATCGTACCATATCTAATAGGGTACTATTCCTCCTTTTGGATACACCATTCCACTGTGGTGTTCCAGGAGAAATGAGTTGGGATAGAATCCCACACTCAGCTAGATGGTCACGAAACTCATGGCTAAGGTATTCTCCACCTCGATCTGATCGAAGTATCTTAATACTTTTGCCAAGCTGGTTTTGTACTTCATTCTTGAATTCTTTGAACTTTTCAAAGGATTCAGACTTATGTGTCATCAAGTATACATAACAATATCTACTGAAGTCATCAGTAAATGTAATGAAGTACCTATAACCACCTCTACCAGTGACATTGAAAGGGCCAAATACATCACTATGTATAAGACCTAACAATTCAGTCGCTCTCTCACTATGTCCACTAAAGGGAGTCTTAGTCATCTTGCCTAGAAGGTATGACTCGCATGTCTCATATGATTCAAAATCAAATGAGTCCAGCAAACCATCTTTATGGAGCTGGGATAGGCGTTTGTCATTTATATGACCTAAGCGACAGTGCTAGATATAGGTTTGGTTCAAGCCATTTGACTTGAACCTCTTGGTACTTATGTTATAGATAGGGCTCTCAAGGTCTAGAATATAGAGTCCGTTCATCAGAGGTGTACTACAATAGAACATGTTATTTAAATAAACTGAACAACATTTGTTCTTTATTATAATTGAAAAACCTTTCTTGTCCAAACAAGAAACTGAAATTATGTTCTTAGTCAAGGCAGGCACATAACAACATTCATCTAATTCTAGTACAAGCCCAGAGGGTAGAGATAGATAGTAAGTTCCTACCGCAACAGTAGCAACCCGTGCTCCATTGCCTACTCGTAGGTCTATCTCGCTCTTCGTCAATGCTTTGCTATTTCTCAGCGCTTGTACATTAGTACAAATGTGAGAAGCACATCCGGTATCTAATACCCACGATGAAGAAATAGAGATGTTGACTTCTATAACATTTATACCTGAAGTAGAAATCTTATTTCTCTTCTTCTTAAGATCTTCCAGGTATCCTGTGCAGTCTCTCGATGCCTCGCTTGTCCTTGATACAGTTGACGAAGATGTTCAACCATATCATAAGCACCCATCAACTCGTGTTGCTTCTGAAGCTCAGAGTTCATGGTTGCGAGCATGAGACATGACACATCTAATGTGTCATCTTGATGCTTCTTGTAAGCATCTCGGTCAGCTCGCGTGGCAGTGGCAAGAGGTGCCTCCGGAATGGGCTGCTCTAGAACGTACAGTTTACGTTCCTGTGTGAGAACAATTCTCAGATTCTCGTACCAGTCCAGGAAATTAGCTCCGTTGAGCTTGTCCTTCTTAAGGACAGAACGTAGGGAGAAAGAGTTAGTATTTGACGTCATGACAATCTACAACAGAAATTAAAGCAGAAAGTAAATGTTATATTCCTTTTATCATTTAATTAGGCCTTTAACTAAATGATGCTCCCACTGAATTATAGAACTTTTGCAGAATCAAGTCAGTGATGTGGTCAAACCACACTTACTAGATTCTAACCAATCAGCTATAATTTTTGTGGGATAAGATCCACATCATACTATGCTTTGAGTTAGCTTTGACTAAATCGCCCAAGACTTAGTATGATCGGTAGGTAACTAATTACCAATTACATCTCTATGCAACTCTTGTTTATAGGATCAAGATCCGCATTTATATTAAAACTTGAGTTAGCTTTGGCTAATACGCCCAAGAGTTAATATAAACGTGATTTTGTCCTATCTTCCAACTATTGGATAAATGCCTATAGTTAAACTCGATCCAATTGAGTTAACTAGTTACTTAATCTAATTGAGTTGTACTCACCCATGCGTTGATAGGCGGGACCAAAATTGTTCCTCCGTATCCTACCAAGATAATATGTGTTGCTCTGCTTTGGCAGATTCAACAACAACATGTGATCGAGGTAGTGATAGGTATCACGGCATGGTAGACATTTTTGAGTTGACGCGATTGAGATTTAATCTAATCGACGATGTGTATCATATACGTGATTTAGATCTAATCTAATTGTTAAGGCGCATCATGTACATGATTTAGATCTAATCTAATCGTCGAGGTGTATCATATACGCGATTGATCGAATCGAATCGTTAAGGCGCTAATTAATTATTTATTCTAGCATACATCACATATACATACACAAGCAATTAATTGAATGTTTTGTGATTAGTCATGTCCCTACTACGATCTTCTCAAGCCAATGAGAAGATCGGATGGTCAACCTAAGGTCAACAACTTCTCAAGCTCCTTCCTTTGACCACCTTGTGTTGCTCGCGCCCTCCTCGTAACTCCGTCTCGAGTGGACCTTCCACCACTCCAATTTTGTACATTACAATTTTGAAACTCGAGTTACATTCGAGTCTAAAAACTATTTTACAATAGGAATATAAAATAGAGGAAGGCACGACGCGCAGGTCGCGAATCAAGTACAACATGCACAAACATAAAAATGGCACGCATGCCATATTATGAATTACAACACAATTTTTCCAAACTAATTGAGTCTTTTGGGCCATGACCATCAAAAAATAATACATAATTCTAAATTATGTAATTTCTATAAATTTCTATAATTTTTCTACAATTTTTACAATTTTTATGAGAAAAAATTCCTGGCGGTCCCGTTTAGTGATTTTCGGGCGCAATCGTCGAACGAAGCCCCTTGCGGGGACAGGGGCAGCACCCCTACCCGCGATATAACCATCGTGAGTGTTCCTAAGCGATCCTATAGTGGCTTAGCCCGCTGTCCTAAAACGATTTGGGGCAAAACCTTGCCGTTTCGGTAAAATTTTCTCGGTAGTCGAAGCCTACAAGTGTCTAAATTCTTGTGCTTCGCTTCTACGAGAAAAATACCCATAAAAACTATAAAAATAGTAAATTTACAGAATATTATAGAACTGATATCTTTCATAAAAATACAAACTAAAACTCGTACGCGCTTCGCACGTGGCTCTGATACCACTGTTGGGTTTTTCGGGCCGCAAAAACCGCTTTTTGCGTTGCGAAAACCCCGAAATTCCCATGCCACGGATCCGTGCAAAGATTAAAACTTCGTAAAAACTTTCACGTACGAGTTTTTTAAGCCTAGATCTACTTTAGATCTACGAGATAAGAATTTACCCTTGATGCGAAGCCCTTCGCAATCCCGCTCATCCAAGGTTCGTCGCCGGATCTAGAGAGTATCAAGGTAGATACTCCTCTATGTGTATCCACATGAAAAACTCGATGGAGAGAACCTCTAAGGATGTGCTAGCAACCTTAAAAGATCAGTAATGGTGGAGGAGAGGGAGAGAAGAGAAGAGCTTGAGGAAGAAGAAGGAGTTACTCACCAAGCATACAAATGCACTAACTCCCTCATCTAAAGTGGCCGGCCACTTTAAGAGAGATTGTAACCTCCATGGGATGCCAAGAGTCACAACTCTTGGTAACTCCCATGAGGTGGCATTCCACTTAAGCAACCATGATGATGTGGAGCATCATCATTGGCCCACTCTTTGCCAACTCACCAATGAGGTGGCAAATGGTCAAGTCAAACTTGACTCTTCATCTTCCTCTCAAGTCAAGTCAAACTTGACCACTTCTCTCCCATGGTTGATCAAATCTAACCATTGGTTCAAGTCAAATTTAATTTAATGAATCTCTATTCATTGAATTAAATTAATTCAATGAGTCTAAGTCTAAATTAGACTCATTTAACACATGAACCAAATTGAGACCAACTTAATTAGCTCAATTTGGATTACTCTTAATCCAATTTGATTCATCACATGAACCTAATCCTTTAGGTTCATCAAATGAACCTAATCTCCATCTAATTGCCCTTTGTGTGTGACCCTATAGGTTCTTGTAACGTTGGCAATGCTCTTAAACCCATTTAGAAGCATAAGTAAAGAGCGGTATCTAGCAACACATCATTACTATCTATGTTACAAGAATGTTGAGATCCAACATCACATTGTGACTACTAATTGTGACTCCTCACAATATATGACAATGTCCTTTTATCCTAGATATCTAGATTGATCAATGTGAGGTATAGACCGTGTCATCCTTTAATCAATCTAAATCTTGAACTCCAAGTAAACTCACTCAATCAAATGAGCTCAACATCTCATATTGACTCATTTGGGCATGACCATGCACTTAGTGGTCTCACTCTATCAAGAATATCGATGTCACTCCCGCTATATGGGAGGGATAGATTCCATCTACATCACTCACATCCCTTTGCATAATTTGTTACATACCCAGTAATCGCCTTTATAGTCCACCCAGTTACGGGTGACGTTTGACGAAACCAAAGTACGTAACTCCTTATATAGGGAACCATGGTGACTTCAGGTCCAAGGACTAGTAGTCATACTAATAGCCACATAAGAAAGTATATGACACTCATATAACGATTCATGATACTTTCTCATGGCGGGTCATTCAGTATACATTATCTAATGCATACCCATGTGTCAACTTGATATCTCCATATCCATGACTTGTGAGATCAAGTCATCAAGTTGACCTACATGCTAGTCTCGTCATATTAACATTGTCCCTGATTGTTAATACTAGACTAAGAATGATTAAGAGTAGTGTTCCCTATATCATCTCACTATCGATTCAACCAATCGATTGATATAGGTAAGAACCTTCTACTCAAGGACGCTATTATACTTAGTTATTTGGCACCAATACAAGTAAGTATAATAACCAAAAACAAATGCCTTTATTTATGTAACGCCCGAAAATTCTCAAAACTATATTAGAAATATTCTATGATTTTTTCTGGAATTTTTAGATATTTTTCCGGAATTTTTAGAATAGTGGAAGTAGCAAAAATAATTAGAACCGCAAAATAGCTTAGGCGGGAATCGAACCCGGGACCCCTCGGATCCGATAATTTTTAGTTAGCCTTAGTAACCAGATGAACCCTGCAGGGCCGTGATGAAAGGAAAGGGAAACGATTTAAATTATATTAGAGTTGGGCCAAAGTACCCACTAAATATAAATAGGAAGTTTAAGTGGGGTTTGGTTTATTTTTGTTTGGTTCGGCAACTTCTCCTCCTCTCCAACCCTCACCGCCGACTCCCCTTCTCCTCTCCCTCTCTCGGCGCCAACCACAAGAACAACCTAGGGTTCCTTCCCTAAGGGCTCTAGGAGCACCTTCCGGCGACGACTCCGACACGAGGACGTTCCCCTCTACGAGAAGAACACGTAGACGCGAGAGGATTGTCGAGAAGATCGTCCCCACCGGAAAACTAGCGACTAGATTCGTAAGAAAACTAGCGCACGAGGTAAGAAACCCCTCACCTGCAGTATATGTAGCTTTCGTTTGATTGCATGCCTTTAGTTTAGCTATATGCAGATTTTTTCGGCACTCAGGGTGTGTTTAAACTCTCCTCGCAAATTAGGGACCTAGTTGAGCACCTCTAGATGGGCCATACACGTTGTTCTCCTTCAGTTGGAGGCTCTAGAAGTTGTCGGGTGCCTAGAGGTGATCTCCCTATTAGAGGGGAGAGTTGGAGCACACCAAGTGTTCGACAAAATGATTATTGTAGCTAAATACTACCTCAGATATTTTTAACAGCTCAGTTAAATGCATTAGTAGCATTTAAATTAGTATATTAGTCTAGTTTCAGCTTACATGGGACTACGGTCCAATGGGTGGGCTCCCACAGTCGCCTCTAGGTTTAGATAACCTAGCTCTAGGTTCAGATAACCTAGAAACAGCAAAATAAACAATCAGTAGCTATATTCAGTATTTTATTTTCAGTGGCACTGTACTGGACCAGATGTCCATTGGGTTGGGCTCCCACAGTCATCCCTAGGTTTAGATAACCTAATAAACCCTACTAAATGCGGGAACCCGGGTCTAGCTAGGGATGCGCGCACAGCAAGTACAGTTACCGGGCCCAAACAGCAGCATGATTACTATTTTCACTTATTATGATAATAACTTTCAAATTCGTAACCTAGTTATGTGAATATAGTTTAAGCTCAGTTTTAGTTTCAGTTTCAGTTTAGTTCTCCTAGTTGATACCATGAGATAGCTCCATGCTTAGATTTTATTATGCATGCCATGTTTCAGTGTTTATGCCATGTAACTTCAGTATGCCATGCTTTAACAAATCCAGTGCATGTTTTTAAATAGAATTCTTTAAAAACATGATTGCATCTTTGCATGTTTTTGTGAGGTAGATGGTTTCTTACTAAGCTTAAAGCTTATAGATACTTTTTCCTTATACTGCAGATAAAGGTAAAGGGAAAATGGATTAGCAGAGGAAGCTGAAGGTCAATGCAGTGATGATGTGTGTGTCAGGAACTTGGAATGAAGATTCTTAGGGAGTTTAGCAAATTAAGAACTTAGTTTCTTTTCTCGAGTACCTTTATGCACTTTTAGACCTTAGAATGTTTAAACCATGGAAGATTTGTTTAAGTTGTTAGTAATTATGTTGGAATGCTAGTTAATAGATGTTAGAACTTATTTCAATTGATTTTAGAACTCTTATATGAGATTTTGGCACGAACTAGTGCTGAAATCAGGGTTCTGATTCGAAATCAGAAACCCAGATCGATCTACAGATCGATCAGAGTTGGGTTGTGCCACTGGATCGGTCAGCTGACCGATCCAGTCGCGAACAGAGAGTTGGCGTCTGTTATGGATCGGTCAGCCGACCGATCCAGATGCGAACAGAGAGCACAGAAGTTCACTGATCGGTCAGCCGACCGATCAGTGAGCCACTGGATCGGTCTACCGACCGATCAGTGTGCTCCTGGATCGGTCGGTAGACCGATCCAGCCGCATACAGAAGCGAAATAGCTTATGGATCGGTCAGCCGACCGATCCAGAGTCTTCTTCCGTGCCAGTATCAAGCTGAATCGATCACTGGATCGATCCGACAGCCCAAACGATCCATGGGTCAGTTGAAATGCCTGATTACAGCTAGCAGGTCATCCGAGAGGCATAGATTATCTTCCCTAGCATGTGTACAACTCCTAGGTACACTTAGAATATTAAGTTCAGATTCTACAGTAATCAGTTTAGCAAAATTTTAATCAATCCAGATTTTCGCAATAGTAATTTAGCACAGCATAATGTAGCGATCAGCCTCACATCCTAGTTAGTAGGAGGCGGGTCGTTACAATTTATATACAAGAATATGATACAATGAGTCCATACAACAATCATCAAATGATCGGCTCTAGGGCTCTAACTAACAAAACGTCACTCGTAATATGGTGGACCATAAAGTCGATCACTGGGTATGCAACAAATTATGTGGTGGGATGTGAATGATTTAGATGAGATCTATCCCTTTAATATAACGGAAGTGATAACTATGGGCCCCTTGATTAGTAGGACACAAGAATGCATGACCATGCTCAAATGAGTCAATATACAATATTGATCTTACTTGATTGAGTGTGTCTACTTAGAGATCAAGAAACATAAAAATTGATAAGAAGATGACACGGTCTATGCCTCATTGATCAATTTAGATATCAAGGATAGAAGGACTAAGTCATACAAGATAATAGAAACGGAAAGATTAAGTCGGATCTCGACATTCTCGTCACTTGGGTAGCAATGATGCATTGCTAGATGCCACTCATTGCTTATGTATCTAAAATGATTTTAGACATTGCCAACGTTATGAGAGCCTATTGGGTCACACACAAAGAACACGTTGATTTGGAAATAGATTATAGGGTTAAGTCTAATCCAAATTATATACATTGAGTTATACTCAAATGAATTCAGATTAGACTCATTGAGTAATGGGTTAGACTCATTGGTTTATTGGAATAATGACTTATTAGATTAATGGTTAATACAATATACTAAATTCAACCCATTAAGATTAATGAATATTAATAGAGATTAATACATCATTAATCAAAAGGAAGATCAAGAGACCAAAATATTTTTGTATTCATTGGATGAGTACAAAAGCAATTTGGTAAAAGTAACCTTTAGGTGAAGTAACCTTTTTGGTAAAGTAACCTTTTGGTGAAGTAACCTATTTGGTAAAGTAACCCTTTTGTGAAGTCACCTTATATAGATGAAGTGACCTTTTGGGTGAGTGGTTTTTTCTCTTCTTCCTCTTCTTCTCTTGACCAAAAACAACCTTGTGTAGTTGTTAGCACAACAAAGGTTATTTCTTCTCCAAGTCGTGAGTTCATGAGACGGACGGAGAACGTGTTTGTGTGGATACCGTATAGGTGCGGATGTGCTGATCACACTGAGATCTCCATCCTAAAGAAGCATTGCTACCGGGACTATGAAGGGCACACACCAAAGGTATAAATTCCCTTCATTAAACTTAGTATGTGGTTTTCTCCTGCATGGATCTTCTAGAAGGAACTTATTTTTCTACTACGCTTTCTGCATATTTATCACTATAGTTCCTTTTAGGGACCCCCTTCGATATATAGCTAGATAGCTACTCAGCACCTTTCCACTCAATCACTCGAGAGTAGTGATGACCTTTGAATGTTGTACAGTTGTCATCGATCCGACCTCTCGACCATACAAGGGTCGTGGTATAGAGGGGTAGGCAGGGTGACCATCCGTGCATACGCTGTTATTATTATACCTATTGAAGTTGTTGATTGTTTATTTATGTAATTGTTTTATTATATTCATGTGATATGCTTACATATGTTGAGTTATATACCTGTTGCATGTGCTTAGACATTAGCTTACTTGTTAGTAGTATGTATATACCTTGCATGTTACCCTTGTAGATATGAGCAGTACTGTAGCCTATCTGTACTAGTCCTAACATTCTATTACTAACCTAGGATATGGTTTTAGGTATGGCCATTTACTATGATATCACTATAGTATATGCTATTTTTCCTATGAGGTTGTATACCTTTATATCTCTAGTTCTTTATTATATTCATGCACTATTTATCTATTACCCACTGAGTCTTAACACTCACCACCCCTTAAACTGGTATTCTTTCACCAGGTAGCAAGTAAAGAATTTATGGAGTCGCCTAGAGATCTTGTCTACCAGTCCCATGTCACATCGAGTGACTTCTTCTGTTATTGCTTCCGTTTACATTATTGGCTTTGGACTTGTTTATGTATATGTATATTTGGTATAGAGTTTAGCTTTATGGTTTCTTGTATTTGTTTTGATGTCATTGAGTCAAGCCGGGCCGGCTCATAGTTAGTTGTATTGTGGTTTTGCTTTCATTATTTTGTGACTTTCGTTGTGTTTTGCTACAGCCGTGTGGGCTACTTATTATACAATTGTGTGGTTATGTTATTTTTTTTTTCCAACCATGTGAGTTGTGTATATAACTGCGTGGTTATATTTTATATCCAGCCTTGTGGGCAGTTAATAGCTTGTGAGTAGCCTTGTGGAATTGTATACTAGATTCATTTGTCACTGCTACAAGGAAGGTGTAGCCCAATTTTCATCAGACAACCTTACCCACGGAGTGTGACAATTTATTGGTATCATAACTACAGGTTTACAAGGCCTATTTTTCGTGTTTTGGATTTCATGATTAGTTATCTTGATGTGACTTTTCAAGTTTTGGGACCAGGCAATGACAGGACATCTCCAAGCTATATAAGGTATGTTTGTGTATTGTTATCATACACTTCTATTGATACTTGTCTAGTTATTTATAGCATGTATGATATGTGTTGGGTCAACCACTATTTAGATTTATCAGTTCCTACTAGAAATTAGGGATTACAGTCTCATGGAATTTCTTCTACCATACCACTAGTACTACTAGTTTATGCTATTTCTAGTTAGGTAGTGGATAGTATATGCTAAATATCATGTTGGCTTGGTCAGTAGAGTATTGATTTACTCGTATTGGTTTGGTCAGTAGAAGATCGATTTATTTTTGTTGGTTTGGTCAGTAGAGGACTGATTCATTCTTGTTGGTTTAGTTAGTAGAGGACTAATTTACTCTTATTAGCTCGGTCAGTAGGAGACCAACTTACTCTATTTCATGGAGATTCCGATCTTTGGGTTATTTGTGTGTGGTTAGATAACCTGGAAGGCACATTGGAGTACATGACTTGTACCGACATAGAATTGACTGAATTAGCCATATATCATTATTGGCTTGACTAGTTTGTAGAGGATCGATGTATTCTATTTCATGGGGACTTTTACCATGGACTGTATGCACCTGGTAGGATAAACTAGAAGGTACATTCGAACAAGATGACCCCCATCGATGTGGAAAAATATAGAGCTAGCTGCTTAACACTTACGAAAATACAATCATTGCATGGGTGTATAACTAGGAGATGTACAATCCTATATATGACTTGTACTGATGTGGAAAAGATGAAGTTAGCTGCGTATCCTTTACGTGACCAGGCACCACATGAAGTAAGATGCAAAAGACAGTTTTTGAGAATAGGGCGAGGGTCACTCGACTCATCTAACGTTGGTCCATGAGAGATCTTGACTCATGGACTGATCGGATAGGGTTAGATATCCTTGATGATCCCTAGAGATATACGACTCGTAATTATGTGGAGAACAGGGTGCTAGTTGATTAGCATCTATAAAATCAAGCTGATACTAAGTGGAAATATTAGATGATGATCTTTGAGGGGTAGAGTGTCGATTGACAGTTATTTCGACCATCTATTTAGTAATAGTGCTCCTCTACCCTTCTACGCATGGCTCGCCACTAGAGGTTACTGAATCTCAGGTGGAGCAATCATAATATGATGGGTTACAAGATAATGGTTGGTTGACTCAGTTAACATTATCTCCATCAAGTAACTCAGGACCTTGACCACATGATCATTTACTCAAGGTCTTGAAGTTTATATCTCAGATCAGAGGGTTTGACCTTTTATCGATATTTGTCGAAGGACATTTATAGGCACTATTAAGAGAGTTGTGGAGATACTCTTTTGATGGGTAGACTCTCAATTAGGAGGTTGAGTGACCCTTTGGACTATGGATTAACATTTCTTTACTATGGATATTTGAGTATCTAAAAGAATGAGATTCGACATAATCTTTGGACATTTTTTTGATAAGATTATTAGAGTTTTATACTCATATCTCATGGATTGACCGTATCTCTACCATTTGGAGAGTTATTGATTATCGATCAAGAAGTCAAGAGATATCCGTTGGACTTCAGTAGTTATACATCATTGGTTGGATGGTGATATATTTTTACATCTTGATAGTACCCCATGATAAGAGCAGGTCACTAGAAGTTAGATTTGTGAGGACATGACTGGTCCGTCTCACTAAAGATATACGATAATAATTTCCTCACTGGATATAATCCCTGTAGTGGTACAACATAGACGTGCAATGTTGAACCATGGTAAATATATTTCAGTTTGTTGGCAGTGGGTGTTGAAGGTTGGGTGACTTTCTTTTACTCTATCATTGTTCAGGAGACTATCAAGGTTGATTAATGATAAGGATGATTTTGGATTGGTGGATATTATGAAACAATTGTGTGATATGTTATCTTTTGATGATGTATTGGTAGATGTTTGACTTGATGGTCTATTATTTGGTATTTGTTATTGATAGTGACATGAGGAGTGGCATGTCTATGATATTTATGGATTTGGTGATTAGTAGTTGGTGACCAAATTACAGACTCGTTATCGGTGATCTTACGGTTGAGTGAACCTATTGTGCGGATATTATGAGTCCTTGGTATTGATATTTAGGCTTACTAGTGCCCTAGATGTTTTCATGGATTCAATGAATCTGGTATTCCTAGGGAATATGAATTAAATTGGTAATTGTCTTCATTGGCAATATTGTAATATATTTCGGATCCGAGGTGGACCACAAACAATATCTTCACATACTTCTGGAGATGCTTCGACGAGAACATCTTTATACAGAGTTTAGTAAATGCATATGTTGAGCTATCTTCTATGGGATTCTAAGGACACATTGTCTTTAGCAGGAGTATATCAGTGGATCCATAGAAGATAGAAGCTATTACCAATTGGGAGTAGTCAAAGTTTGTACATGAGACTCGCAACTTCCTTGGTCTAGCTGGATATTACCGAAAATTGGTTGAGGGTTTATCCAGCATTATTATGCTGTTGACTGGATTTTCTAGGAAAGGAATGAAATTTTCCTGGATAAAGGCTGGTAAGACCGATTTCAGAAGCTAAAACGAAAAGCTGATTACTACACCGGTCTTAGTTTTACCTTATAGTGTAAACAGATTTGTACTCTACATAGATATATCGTACTAGGGGTTAGGTGCAGTATTGATGCAGCATGAGTGGGTAGTGTCTCATTCCTCTTATTAGTTAAAAGATCATGGGAAGAATTATCCAGTTTATGATTTGGAGTTAGCTACCCTCTAGGGAAAGTTAATGTGCCTTGAGTAAGAAATCCTGAGGAGTTCTGAGTTGTCACCAGGTTTTAATTACAGGATTGATATAGAGTTTCATGAGTTGGGATTGGTAGAGTAGAGACAGACAGAGCGAGGGACTCTGGACTCCATAATTGTTCAGTCGCCAATTGTTGAGCAGATTTAAAGGGATCAAGCTAATGATCAACATTTTCAGTTTATAGGTGGCAGAGTAATCTCAAGACTACAAATAGAATTCTCGTGTGATGAGGACAAGATTCTTTATTTCTATGGGGGAATAAGTGTTCTCCTGAGTCACATCTTATCCGGGAGGAGTTCCTTCAGGAAGCACACTGTTGGGGTTCAATTAAAGTCCCACATTAGAAAGATTTGGTAAAAATTGTTGGACCCCGTGGTTGTTTTGATGTGATCAACCAAGTTTAAGTGTGCAGGAACCCCTGTGGCTGATCGATCGACCGAACACAAGGATCAGTCGACCGAACCCAAGCTCGATCCAGAGAGACTGCACCTGGACGGAAGGCTGGGTAGGTACAGCAGGTTCGGTCGACCGAACCTGAGGATCAGTCGACCGATCCCTCTCGAGTCAAAACCTGATCCCGAAAATTAGGTTATCTGATAAGTCTTGGAACCCCTATATAAAGGGGTCTCAAATAGCTATTCACTATAACGAAAATAGTATCAACTCTGTAATTTCTGTTCAAGCAACCTCTGTGCTCTTAAAGTGTAAAAGGCTTCTCTGCCTTTAAAGAAGGAGACTCTCTTAGTGCGCTTTTCCACCGCCTTGGAATAACAACCGTCTCGGTTGTAACCAAGTCAAATAGCTGAGTCATCTCTCTTTTCTTTTTTGTTAATTTCTTTAATTGTTAGTGTTGCTTTATTTTAGAGTTGAAAGTTTGAGGAGGGTATAATTTTTGATTGCAGGCAATTCATCCCCCTCTTGCCGGTCCCCGCTGCACAAACAAGTGGTATTAGAGCCCAACAGCCTCAGAGGGACTAACCACCGTCTGAAGCACAAAGATCAGAACAATGGCCGACGCGAACATTCATCCCCCGAAGTTCAACGGAGATTTCGCTACATGGAAGTGAAAAATGGAGGTATTCTTTAAAACAGATTTTGACATTCTTATTACAATGAAATATGGTTTTGTAGCTCCAAAAGACAAAGAAGAAAACCAATGGACGAAGAAGGAGCAGGCTGATTTCGTCGCTAATGGAAAGGCTGAGTTCCACTTGCTGAGCGTTCTTTAGCCCCAGGAGGTAAATCGGATCGGAAGCTACAACTCTGCAAAAGACCTCTGGGATAAATTCCTGGAGTTCCATGAGGGTACCTCGGAAGCAAAGCTAGCGATGTGCGATATCCTTCGGACACAACTAACGAACCTCCGGATGAACAATGGCGAGAAGGTAGCGCAACTCCAAGCAAGGATTAAGGAGCTAATAACTCAACTAATCAATCTTGGAGAAGAAGTAACGAACCAGGATTCCTTTAGATCCGCGCTCAACGCCTTCCCCAGAACTCCAGACTGGGCGTCCTTAGTAGATGCATATTACATCTCTAAGGACTTTGAGGTAAGTAGCTTAGAAAACTTATTTTCTACCTTCGAACTTCACGAGTCTCGACTTGCAGAGAAACCAGTAGAGAAGTCGAACCTTAACATTGCCCTACAAGCCGGAAAGGATGATCTCGACTCCGAAGCATCGATCGACGAAACCGAAGCGGCGCTACTGGTAAGACATTTTAATAAATTTCTTAAATCTAACAAATTTAAATCACAGTCGAGGAAGCATCAACGCAACAGAAGGACGGTCCGATGCTACAACTGCAATGAGGAAGGACACATCAAGGATGACTACCCTAAATTGAAGAAAAAGAACAAAGAGAAGCCTAAAAAATCGACGTCCTCTACATGCAAGAGCCTGAAGGCCACATGGGATGATTCTTCATTCTCCGAGTCAGAAGCCGAAGCTTTCTCGGGACTAGCACTGGTGGCCAACCATCTCTTTGAAGATGACTCGGACTCAGAGATGAGCATTGATCAAGGGGGAGAATCAGAAGAAGAAAGCTACGATGAAGGGGGAGCATCACCAAGTGAGGTAAGTAAGGTACGTGATCTCACTCCCTCTCAATCTTTTAAGTTTATCAAAGTACTTACTAAAGACTTAGTCAAATCAGAAAAAGAAATTGTCAACTTAAAAACAATGTTAGAAAATGTGAATTTAGAAAATGAGAAATTAAATTTGGAACTTGAAAAATTAAAAACTGAAAATGCATGCTTAAGACCAAATTGATTTCAAAAATCAAAAATTAAGGTCTACGGAAAATTAAATTGGTATATAAGAAAATATCAGGGTCAACTTAGAAAAATACCAAAAGTATATGTACCTCCTAAGTTTTTAACCAACCCTGTAGGAAGGAAACTTTACTGGGTTCCAAAATCTTTGCTAGAGTAAAACCTAATGAGTTAGAACTTACAGCGAGTAAATTAATCAATGAATTTCTTTATAAAGCTTTGTCTAAGAAAGTGGTTGTTGCTCCAATAACCAAAAAGGCCAAGTACCTCGCCACGACCTGGAAGCCGAAATATCAAAATAAAATATTTAATTAACTTTCTGGTAAAAGTATTAAAATTAGAATAAAACAATGCTTTAAAAGGTTACTTAAATATTTTTTTCATTTTTAAATACTGCACATAAATTTTGAAAAATTCTCAAATAGTATTTTTATCTAAGTTTAAATCTAATCTGAAATTAGAAATTATTTTATTTACATTTGAAAAATCTTTAAAACTATTTTTACTACAAAGTCTTCTAAAGTTAGAAAGTTTTTTGGTTTAAGTTGAAATTTTTTTAAAACTTAGAAATTTTTGGAAATTGTCTTAACTAAGCTCTTCTGAAAATAAACTTAAATTGTTTACTTTGCAAAATTTTCAAATGACTTAGAAAATTATTTTCCCCCGTTTTTGCTATGATCAAAGGGGGAGAGTTTAATAACAAGTATTTGGGGGTTTAGGGGGAGTTAGAAAAAAATAAACTTTTAATATTTTCCCTTATAAACTTATGTTGCAAATTCTATCAATTTTTGTGCTTAAAATATTAGTTTAGTAATTTTCTTAAAATTACTATTTATTTTTTTCCCCTAACTTAAACTTGGGTTGATGCACATCAAAAAGGGGGAGATTGTTGGACCCCGTGTTCGTTTTGATGTGATCAACCAAGTTTAGGTTAGGTCCTATTTGTCTGATCCCTGTGTCTAAGTGTGCAGGAACTTAGGAGCACAGGAAGTCGAGCGGAAGACGCAGCTAGCGATAAGGACGGCACGGGAAGGGAGCCGACGGGCTCGGTGCATCCGAAGGATGAGAGAGCTGCGGAAGAGTACACCGGTGGACGTGAAGAACGTGCACGGCGTTCGAGGGACATAAAGCCGGGATGGAAGACTGCTCGAGGAGAAGGCTGGGAACTGGGTTCGGGTGAGCCCTATTCCGGATGGTCGAAATCACCCAAGGAAGCCGAACCAGAGTAAGTCAACCGGGAAGTTGACTTGACAAGTGTTCGGTCGACCGAACCCTTTGATCAGTCGACCGAACCCTGTTCAACAGAAGCCAGCTGTTAAAGACACGTCAGTAGCCACGTCAGCAGCCAATGGTTGATCGGTCTACCAAACCCTCTGATCGGTCAACCGAACCGAAGATAAACCAGAAGACTTAGTCAAACGTGCTGATCGGGCCAACTCAGAGAGATCCTTGGCTGATCAGTCGACTGAACACAAGGATCGGTCGGCCGAACCCAAGCTCGATCCAGAGAGACTGCACCTGGATGGAAGGCTGGGCAGGTACAGCAGGTTCGGTCGACCGAACCTGGGGATCGGTCGACCGATCCCTCTTGAGTCAAAACCTGATCCCGAAAATCAGGTTATATGATAAGTCTTGGAACCCCTATATAAAGGGGTCTCGAATAGCTATTCACTACAATGAAAATAGTATCAACTCTGTAATTTCTGTTCAAGCAATCTCTGTGCTCTTAAAGTGTAAAGGCTTCTCCGCCTTCAAAGAAGGAGACTCTCTTAGTGTGTCTTTCCACCGCCTTGGAATAACAACCGTCTCGGTTGTAACCAAGTCAAATAGCTGAGTCATATCTCTTTTCTTTTCTATTAATTTCTTTAATTGTTAGTGTTGCTTTATTTTAGAGTTGAAAGTTTGAGGAGGGTATAATTTTTGATTGCAGGGAATTCACCCCCCTCTCGCCGGTCCCCGCTGCACCAACAAAGATCATGGGGTTAAAAGGATGGATGATATCTCCATTGGTATGAGGCCTTTTTGGGAGAGCCCAAGAGCAAAGCCATGAGGATCTAGGCCCAAAGTGGACAATATCATTTCATTGTGGAGATATGTGGACATCCCTTTGGGTACAACAATTGGTATCAGAACCATGGTCTAGACCAGATGTCATGTGGGGCGACCTTGAACAAGGTTGAGGGTGGGCCTGGAGTAGGTCAGGGTGATCGGATGCTTACGAAGAGGCCCGAAGCAAGTCAGAGTGACTGAATGCTCGCGGGGAGACTCGAAGTAAGTCAGGGTGACCGGATGTTCGTGGAGAGCCCGGAGTACATCAAGGTGACCAGATGCTTGTGAGGAGGTCTGGAGCAGGTTAGAGTGATCAGATACTTATAGGGAGGCAAGTAGGTTAGGGTGACCGGATGCTTGTAGGGAGGCCTGAAGCAAATCAGGGTGACCAGATGCTCGTAGATAGGCCAGAAGCAGGTCAAGATTAACCAGATCCAACTGCTTACGGGGATGCCTGGAATAGGTTAGAATGACCGGATACTTGTGGGAAAGGCCCCGAAGAAGGTCAGGGTGACGGGATACTCGTGGAGAGGCCTGGAGCAGGCCAGGATGACTGGATGCTTGCGGGGAGGCCTGGAGCAGGTCAGGATGACCAGATGCTCACGGGGAGGCGAGTAGGTCAGGGTGACCGAATGCTCGTAGGGAGGCCCGAAGCAGGTCAAGGTGACCGAATACTCACGGGGAGGTCTGGTGTAGGTTAAGGTGACTGGGTGCAGATGCTTGCGGGGAGGCCCAGGGCGGGTCAGGGTGACCAGATGCTCGCAGGGAAGCCTGGACCATAAGAGTAATTGTGGTCCTTCGTTTGAGGGGAGGATACCAATTTTTGTGTAAAGAGAGGGCAACACACACCGATCCAGATTTGCAAAACATTTGGGTGGTACCTGAATGTATAGAGACTTGGAGCATCCCTATTGGTGGGACGACATAAAGAAAGACATCGTGAATTTTATAGCTGGATGTCTAGTATATCAACAAGAGGAGGGTAAATATCAGAGACTAACAGGATTGTTTTAGTAGATACGTATACTAGAATGAAAATGAGAGCATAATATGATGGACTTTATTGTGGGATTACTTAGGTTGCGAAGAGGATATGATACGATTTGGGTAATCATTGATTGATTGACTAATTTGCTTTCTTTCTATTGATCTATAGGTTGGATTCTTTGGATCAATTAGCAGGATTATACTATAGAGAGATTACCAGACCTCATAGTATATCTTTGAGTATTGTATCAGATGGAGATTTGCAACTCACATCATGATTTTGGCAAAGTTTATAGTAGGTCATGATATAGAGCTCTATTTTAGTATAACTTTCCATCCTGAGACTAATGGATGGTCTGAGCACACTATTAAGATGTTAGGGGATCTGCTGATAGTATGCTATATGGATTTCGGAGGCAGTTGTGAAGACCATTTATATTTAGTAGATTTTATCCATAGTTATCTAGGTAACAGTGTGGGAGTAGCAGAAGTAGGGTGAGCTCATAACCCCATAGAGTCATCCCTTACGGTTGGAGATTTGTTCATGATACTGGGATGGAGTGGTATATGAGTATGTTGATTGATTGTTACCCTTGGATGAAGATCACTGAGTTGAGCAGTAAATTTGGGCACCAAATTTTTATTAGTAGGGGAGAATGTTAGATACGACAAATTCAATAATAAGTGTTATTGGAGTAATAACCTTATTAGAGTTTCAAAAAAAAATTAGATTTTTTTTCAAAAATTAAACGGAGTCCGTATGACACGTTTAAGGAGATGAATCAATTGGACTTAGAGGAATCCTATTTAGAATAACTATTAAGTGGGAATTGATTGAGGAATTAACTTAGGGTTTAATAAATTAAACTCTATGTATATAAGTTATATTAAGTGCCCTAAATCATTTGCCGAAGCTTCCTCCTTCTCCCTTCCTTTCTTGCGCTGATTCCCCTCACCCTCTCCCTTCTCTCCACATCGCCTCCGATCACCACGGGCTGATGCAAGGTCGTCGCCACCCTGACACTGTCGATCTCCATGGCCACCACCACCAGATGTGGCCGCGATGGGGAAGGAGGCCAGCCCCTTAGCCGATCCTCTTCTCCTCGCCTGATGTCGTTGCCTCCTTCATGTGAGGCTAGATCTGTGATGTTGTGGTCATTTCCATCGCGAGGATTGAGCTATCAGGCTGCCCTCAGTCTTAATGCATCGTCGCCGCCCAATCATCCCGAACGTCGCCCTCGAGCACCACTGCCTTTGCCATGATTGCCACCTGATCGCATTAGTGCTGCTTGACCCAGCCATCGACGGTGTGAGAGCCACTGTCATCCACTGTTCTTCAATGCCACTTTGCCTTTCACTCGATCGCCACCAACACAACCCTATTGCTGGGTGCCATCGTCGCCAAAAGGGAGGATCATCACCTACCCTCCTTAGTGTGTGAGAACTCTAGCTAAGTAGCTTATGATGCCATCCGTGGAGCTATCACTGGTGAATCCCTAATCCCCTACTACTAACCCACAGTTCCCTTGGCCAAATTTGAATTGCAACCACCTATTTGTTGGCGCTGGAATTCCATTTTGTGTAAATCCCTTGTACAAAAATTTGTACGAGCACAGAACCTTTTCTAGAAACCCACACGCTCAATCAGACATGTGTTTGATCAATCAAACAAGTTCTTGATTGATCAAAGCACACCTTGATTGAAGCACAAGATCGCTGCCCTCTTGTTTTGGTGTTCACGATCCATACAAAGAAAAACAAACTAATTGTGCTACGGAATAAAAGAACTAGTTGTACCTTTCTTCGTAGCTAAATACTTCAAGATCTTCTGTCGTATTCCTCTCCTCTTCTTGAACGTTGTGTGGGTGACGATCTACCAAGACAACACCACCCTCATTTCTTCTAAAACCGCTGGCCACAAAAGAGTCGCTAAGATGGGGCACCTTCTAATCTTCTTCCTTCTCTTCTTCTTCCTATTATTGCTTTTCTTGCTCTTCTTCCCTTTCTTCAAGTTGCCGCCCACAAGGGAGAAGGGGGGGGGGGGGGCGCCGACCACCAAAGAGGAGGAGGGGATGAGGGCTCCGACCCTAAGCAAGGAGAAGGAGAGGGAAAGGGGGGGGGGGGGGGGAGAATAGGTTTGTGTCGCCGGCCCTAGGAGGAGGAGAGGGGGTGGCAACCACAAGGAGAGAAGGGATTATGGAGAATAAGAAAGTTAGGTTTTAGGGGCCACATCCTACTCCTTTTTATAGACTTGCCGTCGGTTACAAGGAAAGAAAAATTAACAAAATTTTGTTTAGAAAAAATCTAAAAAAATTATGTTAAAACAAACCAAGTTAAATTAAACCAAACCAAGTTAAGTTAAACCAAACCAAGTTAAATCAAACTCGGTTATGGATGGGTGGATGTGAGGCTTTATAGAGGCTACAACAGGGACCAAGAGGAGGAATTGGTTTTGGCCTCCTGATGGACTTGAGCTTCCTGTGTTCGACCCGAACACCCAACTCAAGTTCATCAATAATAACTCATACCACTAAAGGGTCATTATTGAACTACCACACCAATCCCATATTACAATATGGGTTCCTACTTATCATGAGTGCGTTAATCTCCCTGTGTTTAAGATATCGTATATCCGTTAATTAAATAAGTTACTTACAACTCATTTAATTAACATCTGACTCCAAGAGTAGTACCACTCAACTTTATTATCATGTTGGATTAAGTCCACCTTTAGGGTTTACATGATAATCCTTATGAGCTCCACAAGGGGACATCATCAACCTAAATAAATAGGACACAATTTCCCTTTATATTCAACAACACACCATATAAATGGTACTATCTCCCAACTTATTGGGCCTATTGATTTAACGAATAAATCTCACCCATTGATAAGTTAAAGAAATAAATACTAAGTATATGTGTTTGTTATTATATCGGGATTAAGAGTACATACATCCATAATAATAGAGGTTCTGTTCTTTTATATAGTCGGTATAATCAAACAACCTCAAATGGTCCTACTCAATACACACATATAAGCTACTATTTATAATTTATAAGGAACCAATAACATGATCTTCTATGTGGCACCACACACCATGTTATCAATAATATAAATTAAATGGACAACTGCATCGACATATATATAAATATAAAATGCAAAAATTTGACCAAAGTGATTCTCATTTCAAAATATCTCAAAAACAGATGTTCATACAAAAGCTAGACTTATAGTATACATCCCAACACTATTGAGTGGGAGTCGCTGATCTCCATGAGTCATTGCTGAAGTAGCGAACAACCACTGGAGAAGAAGAGGGAGCCATGGGTAACGAATCCCTTAACCTAAACTTTATTGATCTATGATCAATATTGATTCAGGGTTATTTGATTTAGAGGGCAACACTTTTACCTAGCTCCGATTATCGCTGTGACAACATCCTTTCATCGGATCTGCGAGGAGAGCTCTACTTCTATTGTTGTTGTGATAGCATCCTTTCATCGGATCTGAGAGGAGAGCTCTACTTCTATTGTTGTTGTGATTGGATTTCTTCATCAAGCAGTGAATCAGATTTGGGTAAGTTATGCAGGTAATTTCATATATGAACTAGATTTGATTCTAGTTGTGGAATAGATAGAGTGTTCTAATTCTATTTGGTTGTGATATGATGCTTGATTGGATTTAGGTTTGTGATTGATTATTATGTGGATCGATTGTTATTGAGATGAATGTTTTTGGTTAAATGGAGGATTGATTCATTTATGCAATTGGGTGAGTTTTTGATTAATTATGGGTTGGATTAATTGAGGTGGATGAATTATGTAGGGTTGATTCATGATATTTAGTAGATGGTATAATGGACCATAGAAATAGATTAAGTTGTATTTAATGGATTAATGGATTTTAGATTATGATTGGAAAGATTAAAGGATTCATGGATGATTTGATTAGGATTTTCCTAAATTAGTTTAGGTTGGGATTTAGCTAGTTGTTGCATATGTAATTAGCTAAATTGTATATCATGTGATTTGCAAGACTTTGATTTGAGATGAGTGTCTCGCCATGAGATTAGTTTATCACAATTGACAGATAAAGGTGGGTACTTCCTGCTTTGTCTCCTTAGTACTTTGACCCTAGTGCATAAGCTTTATATTCGGATAGTTGTTGTATTTATCTTGACTCCTCTCATATTTTTCATGTGCTTGATACTTATCCACTCAATCTTTGAGATAATCGACTTGATATCTATACAGTCTCACGTTGCTATCCATGATATTTAGCAGATACTAGATACCATGCTTACTTGCTTTGATTTCTATTTATTCATATACCTTGTTGAGCATATTGGCTTCATGTAGCATACCTGATTTTTGTTTATATATGTGATGACTGCTACATCTTGCACATCATGTTATTTCATGCATGTCGATGACCATGTCTCCCTAGTGGTTGAGAGGGTCATTGGCTAAAGCCACACGCTTGACCACTCATGGGTAGTGGTAGCTGGAGCAAATGTCGCTTGTCCTGTCGTGCCACACTCGACCACTCATGGGTAGTGATAGCTGGAGTTGTGAGCAGTAGGGACCCCCTTCACTATGTATCTAGATAGCTACTCAGCACATGCCCACTCGGTCACTCGAGTGTAGTGGCGGCCTTTGAGTGTTGTACAGTTGTCATCATTCCGTCCTCTCAACCATACAGGGGTCGTGGTGCAGAGGGGTAGGCGGGGTGACCATCCGTGCATACGTTATTATTATTATACTTGTTGATGCTGTTGATTTCTTATTTATGTAGTTATTTTATTATATTCATGTGATATGCTTACATACGTTGAGTTATATATCTGTTGCATGTGCTTAGAAATTGGCTTACTTGTTATTAGTATGTATATACCTCGCATATTACCCTTGTAGATATGAGAAGTACTATAGCAGATCTGTACTACTTCTGACATTCTATTACTAACCTAGGATATGGTTTCAGGTATGGGCATTTACTATAATATCATTATATTGTAGTATCTACTATTTTTCCTATGAGACTGCATACATTTATATCTCTAGTTCTTTATTATGTTCATGCACTATCTATCTATTACCCACTGAGTTTTAACACTCACCACCCCTTAAACTGGTATGCTTTCGCGAGGTAGTAGGTAAAGAATTTATGGAGTCGCTTGGAGATCTTGTCTACCAGTCCCATGCCACATCGAGCGACTTCTTCTATTATTACTTCCGTTCGTATTATTGGCTTTGGACTTGTTTATGTATATGTATATTTGGTATGGAGTTTATCTTTGTGGTTTCTTGTATTTGTTTTGATGTCGTTGAGTCAAGCTGGGTCGACTCACAGTTAGTTGTATTATGGTTTTGATTTCATTATTTTGTAACTCCCGCTATGTTTTCCTATAGCCGTGTGGGCTACTTATTATACAACTGCGTAGTTATGTTTTTTTTTGTTCTAGCCGTGTGAGTTGTGTATATAACTATGTTGTTGTGTTTTATATCCAGCCTTGTGGGTTGTTAATAGCTTGTGAGTAGCCTTGGGGCATTGTATACTAAATTCATTGTCACTACTACAAGGGAGGTGCTGCCCGATTTTTGTTGGACAACCTTACCCACGGGGCATGACATGGTCGGCGATCAGGACTCATCGACGTTGTAGCTCTGTGGTCAGCGGTGATGAGCAATCGAGAGAGGGTGGCACGTGAGGGAGAAGAGAAGGGGGATTGGGAATGAGGAAAAGGGGTAATCGGCAGAGGAGAAGGAATGGAGAAATAGAAACCTAGGTTTTAATGGATAACTTAGGTTTATTAATCCAATCAACTCCCAGCTCAATTGAGTAATCTAAATAGACTTTCTCTTAGCCCATTCGATTCATCCCCTTAAATGTGTTATACGAACTCCATTTAAATTCTAAAAAATTTCTAAAAATTCCCATAAAATTCTATAAGGTTATTTCTCTAATAATACTTATTATAAAATTTTCGTATCTTACATTCTTGGCGTACTATCATTTCAATCAATTTTGATGCTATGTTATTGCACTACAACAAAAATGACTTTCCGCAGCACATCATCAATGGCGTGCAATTAAAGCATGTCATTAATAATAGTTTTTACGGCGTGCCTAATTATGTGTGCTGCGGATAATATAATATTTATACAAATGACAGCGTGCAGAAAAAGTATGCTGTTAATACACTTTTCTACGACGTTCAAAGTGCGCCGTTAAAACATAATATTAACCGCGCGCTGAGCGCGCTGTTAATAATTATTATAGATATAAATAATGGCGTACAAAAAAGTATGCTGTGAATAGATATTATTTACGATGTTAATAAACTTTTCTACGACGTGCAAAGTGCGCTGTTAAAACTTAATATTAACAGCGCGCGGAGCGCGCTATTAATAATTATTATATATATAAATAACAGTGTACAAAAAATGTATGTTGTGAATAAATATCATAAAATATTAGCAGCATGCAATATGTGCCGTTAATAATCTTCAAAATTTTCTAAATATTTAACCAAAAATTTCTCGTTGAAACAAACCTCCCGCAAATATTTTTCCGTGCATCCTCATCTGCCCGCGAAACATCTCCTCACACCCGAAACATATCCTCACGCCCGAATTGCCCAGAAAGCCTAAAATCGCGACCACCTCCTCACGCGTTCGTCGGAACCTCCCTGCCGCAGCTCCTCTCAGCCAACATCTTCGCCCATCTTCTCTCCGTTGAAGCCCTCTCCGGCTAAATCCTCTCTGGCGAAGCCCTCCTTCTCAACCGAAGCCCTCCTCCTCAGCTGAAGCCCTCCATCTCAGCTGAAGCCCTTGCCGAAGCCCTCATCCTCAGCCGAAGCCCTCCTCGTCAACCGAAGCCCTAGCCGAAGCCCTCCTCCTCATCTGAAGCCCTCTTCCTCACGCGAACTCTCTCCGCCAAAACCTCTCTGCCGCAACCCTAGCTCCTCTCTACCGAACATCTCCGCCCATCTTCCCTCAGACGAAGAGCTCTCCGGCGAAGCCCTCTCATCCGAAGCCCTTTTGTCCGAAGCTCTCCACTGAATTGAACATCTTCTTCGATCCTTCCATTTCTCAGGTTGAAATTTCTTTTTCTTTTTCTTATTTTATGTTGAACATCTGCAACTCTTTCTTGTATTTACTTTCCTTCCTCTTCCTGGCATTCTCCATCTTAGTAATGGGACTCTAATTGATTTAGTTGCATTGGCTTTCATTGGCTTTAGTTGTAGAAGATAAATAACATTACCTTCTTGTACTCTTTTGTTGAAACAACATGAACATGAAGGTTCTGTGCATCTATTTTAGAATAGAATGAAGTTGATCCTTTCTATATTTTCCATTATCAAATATAGATGCACAAAACTTTCATGTTCATGTTGCTTCAACAAAAGAGTACAAGAAGGTAATGTTATTCTAACAAAGGATCTTGATGCACAAAACCTTTGATAATGGATCTTGACCCACTTTCCATTATCAAATATAGATGCACAGAACCGTAGCATCTTGATGAACCACACTTTGCAAACTAACAAAGTTTTACCTTGGCAAACTAGTTGCTAGTACTTGTCTTATGTCAATGTCTATCTGTTGTCTCCCTTCCAACCTAAACCAGCCAAAAACCCCTCAGGTCTCCACTTTCATCCACTTGATCAGTTGAGCCTTATCTATCGATAATTCACTCCGTTCCCTGGAATGCAATTTAGAATTTAAACCCTCCCTCCCTGGCCTGTAATACGTGACCCACTTAGTTGCAATTTAGAATTTGACCCACTTAGTTGGTATATGTCTTACCTTGGCGAATAACCCACTTAATATGCCTTTTTTCCATCAATATTGCAATTTGCACTCTCCCCATTTTGTTTTCTTTCGACTTTCATTTTCTTTTATGTATATTAAATAAATATATATGTCACGCCCCAGAGGAGCCCCTGTCCGAGAAAATTTCGGCAGCATCTCCCCTGTACTGTGGACAATCTGAAACTTTTCTACATCCTCACATACCTCAGCCATAGGCGGCTGGAATAATAAAAACAATAAAAATACAACCACACATTCCACGCAGTTTATATAACAAGTAACAGAAAGATAATACCCTGACTCGAAATCAACTCTACTCCACTACACTCGTAAAGCTCAAATCCGATGAACTCACCTCTTCTGCCGTCCAGGCAGGCATGTAGTAGAATAAATCCAAATCCAGATCCATCGACATAATAAAATCCATACAATGTCCATAAGTAAAATAATCCAAGACATAACAAGTTCAAAACAGTCTAGAACAGAAAAGAAACCAAAAGAAAACCAATCATATCCTCGAGGTCTGCAGGGACCAGCAACTGGAACTCTCTCCTGACAGCATCAACCTGAAAATATCAACAATGGAGGCGGGGTGAGTCCAACACTCAGCAGGTACAATTGATATACAAAGTAGGGCAATAACACCTAGCACTAATCATGCGTATAGTCTCCTGATAAGAAAGATAAAAATGCATCTGAAGTAAACAAAAGAGACTGTACTAACCAGGACCTGAGTATAAGGTCAAACAGTTCGAGGGATAGGGAAATCATGTATGCATGTCAAACATAGGTATCCAAACAATATGCAGCATATCAATGCAGCAAACACAAACACAAGCAATAAATGCATCATGCATATGATGCCAATGATGCGTCTTGGTCACCCCTGACGCCAGTCGATCATCTCACACAATAGTGAGGCCAAGTGGGTAGGGCTGTGACAACCGTGCACTCTGTCGTCACTACTCCTGATGAGTAACCGAGTGGACGGGATGCTGTCGGAGTACACCTATCCTCCTACCCCAAATCATAAATGGGGGAGCGCAATGCTCTCAACTCCCGGTACACGATGACGGGGAGGAATCCCTGCCGGATAACACGTTGTGTCACACTTGCCTAACAGAGTCCCTGCTGCAACACACTCAGCCTGAATCGACCACTAACCCATGAGTGGTGGTGTGTGCAGATCCATGTAACTGGCGATGTGCTCAACAATAATGGAGCGGACTATCGCAAAGCATGCAATCATGCAAATGGTGCATGACACTAACCACAAAATATCCTGACCTAATCCATATATATATATAACAGTGCATCATAGGTCAACGAATCAAATCAATCCAAGGGTACACAGAAGGTATAAAACCTAGGTCCTGAACATGGCAAAGTATGGTATATCACTACCCCTATAAACATGTATAAGCAGGTAAAATATTCATGAGATACAAAGCAAGCAATCAATCCAAACAGGTATTGGGTAGTGACTAACCGAAACAAATAAGGAACATAATTAATGCAACTTGTTAAATTCACTACTATGTATATCAAATGACATAAGTCAAAAGTACCCGCCTCCGATAAAATGGTCCTATCCGGTAATCAAGATACTCGTTGAGATACCGTCTCGAATCAAAGTCCTGTGTTAAACAAATAAATCTTTTTATTTAACTACACTCCTATAAATAGCTAAATAAAAATCTCCTACACTAGATTAGGGCAAAAACCCTAATCAACAATCACATAAATCTAACCCAGAATCCAACTCATACCAAATACAAAACATAACCTAAATTAACATTCCTTGCTGACCTATCAACCAATCATCTACAAGATGATCAAATTCTTTACCTCTTACCTCAATTTACAACTGTAGTTGCTGCTGGATCTAACGTAAACAACTACTGGATTAAATTGCTGAACCAAGAAAACCCCACAGCAAGTCCTGTTAGAAAATTCTTCCTCACTGTCGGTTCAAGATGAGATCACAAACTAAAAATACCTAATTTTCCTTACCTATCTCGTAGCTGTGATTGTTGATCCACACCAGGACTGTTGCTGCTAGCACAAAATGATTGCTGCTAGAATCCCAAGTTTTGCTGCTAGAAAATAAGCGCAAATTTCTAGATCACAACTACACTATTCTGATCAAGAACAAAAATCCAAAACCAAGAATCCAACTTACCTTAACCGTGACCTAATTCCACCACAACGAGGGATTGCTCAAGTACAAAACATTTGCGGAACAGTGAGGGGTGGCGCTGCTCCATGCGATGTCGGCTACTAGCTAGGGCACGGCGGTGATCGGCACAAGAGGAAAAATGGCACAAGGGGTGCGGCGCTGCTTTGTTGAGGACAATCGGCCGGCAGTGTGCGGCAGAGATCAGATTTCTGGCGAGCCCCTGTTGGCCGTGATCCAGAGAGGGAGACCGAAAATGGTTCGGCAAACCTGTGGCCGGCGTTCGAAGCTCTTGTGACCAAGGAATCGGCGTCGGAAGACAAAGAAGAAGAAAGAAAACAAAGATGAGTGCTCGGCTTCTCCCTTGATCACATCTTAAACGCTCGGAGGGAGATGGAACCGCCGAGTGTGGTTAGGGCAAGGAGAATAGGCGCGTGTGGGTTCGGTGAAGAAGAGGAACGGAGGAAAGGAGAAATAAAGAAAAGAAATAAAAGAAAAATAAAGGAAAAAGTAAACTTTTCCTCACTTAAATGGGGTAGCCTAAACAGGCTTTTCCGGGCCCCGTTTTTGTCCCCGTTAACTCGTCTATACGAGCTCCGAAAAATTCCCGAAAAATTTCCAAAAATTCTGGAAAATTCCCTTATTAATATTCGCCTGTTTTCCGGTATTTTACATTCTCCCCCCACTAATAAAAATTTGGTCCCCAAATTTCGTTATCTACCATCAGCAAGTACTAACAACAGATATAGAGTATAAATGCTGAACGCTAAATAAATCACATACCTCAAGTGAAAAGATGGGAATATCGAACTCGGATCGTATCCTCGATCTCCCAAGTAGCCTCCTCGTCCAATTGATGCTGCCCTCCGACTTTAACCAGTCGAATAGTCTTATTCCGCAGTTGACACTCCTTCCGGTCCAAAATCCGTACCAGAATCTCCTCATAAGTGACGTCAGGATGAACGGAAACTGAGGTATCTGTCAGCACATGTGTCGGGTCGGGTATGTATCCCCTCAACATAGACACGTAGATCACATCGTACACGCCTACCAAGGGCGGTGGTCATGCTAGCCAGTAAGCTACCGCTTCAATCCTCTCCAAGATCTGGAAAGGTCTAATGTATCGCGGAGCTGGCTTACCTATGAGGCCAATCTCTTCACCCCTTTCGTGGGTGAAACTCGTAGAAATACATGGTCACAAATGGAGAACTCTAAGAGTCTCCGACTCCGGTCAACAAAACTCTTTTGGCAGTCTTTTACCTCTGACATCCTTTGTATAATAGTATGGACCAACTTTGCCTCATGCTAGGCTCTATGAGATCCCAACAACTGGGCCATTCCCAACCTCATCTAGAGGGTGGGTGTCCGACAAGGCCTACCATACAACACTTCAACGGTGGCATTTGGATAGTCGAATGCAAACCATTGTTGTAGGTGAACTCTACCAATGGCAAATGGTTCTCCCAACTGCCTCCGAAAATCCAATACACAAGACCTTAGCAAGTCCTCTAGAGTCTGAAAGGTCCGCTCTAACGGTCCATCTGTATGCAGATGGAAAGTTGTACTGAAACAGAGCTGCGTGCCCAAGGTCCGCTGCAGTTTCTGTCAAAAACGAGACGTGAACCGGGGATCTCTATCCGAAATAATAGTCAACGGAATACCACGTGATCTGATAATCTCCCGGCAAAACAGATCTACCAATCGATCCAGGAAATCAGTCTTCCGGATCGCTAACGAGTATGCGAATTTGGTTAATCGATCAATGATACCCAAATCGCGTCATGGTCTCGTCGTGTCCTCGACAAACCTACCACAAAGTCCATAGTAATGTGTTCTCATTTCCACTTAGGATTAGGAATCTGCTGAAGTAAGCCGGCAGGTCTATGGTGCTCGGCCTTCATTTGCTGACAGACAAGACATCTAGCTACAAAATCCGCGATGTCTTCTTTCATGTCGTCCTTCATGTCGTTCCACCAATAGAAACATCTCAAATCTTGGTACATACGGGTACCGCCTGCAAATCATGAGCGATGAGCCTCCGGAGGTAACTCTTATAAGACCGGATGAGACTGAAGCACGCAAAATCTGCCTCGGTAGTGTATAACACCCTCCTCGTCTCATGTGAACTCGGTCTGCTGCCCGGAAACTATCTGGCTGTAAATAAACTACAAATACTAATCAGCAGCCTATGGCTCTCGTATCATTGTCCTGATCAACGACTGAGCAACCATGGTAACCAGAGTACCCTGTTCTGTCTGTCCTTACCCCTCAAGGCCCAAATCGGAGAAACCTTAAATCAAGTTTGTGACCACAACTCGGTGGCAAGCTAAAGTCCCTCCAGACTTCCTGCTAAGCGTATCGGCAACATATTAGTTTTCCCCGGTGATAGTCAATCGTACAGTCACAATCCTTCAGGAACTCCATCCATCTCCTCTGTCGGAGATTAAATTCCTTCTGGGTAAAAATATATATTTGAGACTCTTATGATCAGTGAGAATCTCAAATGTAATACCGAATAGATGCTGTTGCCAAATCTTCAAGGCAAAATAATGGCAGCCAGCCACAAGTCATGTACTGGGTAGTTCTCCTCATGCTCCTTCAACTGCCGAGAAGTAGGAGACTACCCTGCTGTGCTGCATCAAAACAACCTGTAGAGATGCGTCGGTATAGAGCTCGAATCCGTCCTCTTCAGAAGGTAAAAACCAAAAATCAGAGCCGACACTAGTCTCCGCTTCAGCTCCTAGAAACTGGTCTTGTCATCCTCAGTCCAAGTAAACTTTACGCCTTTCCAGGTCAGGCGTGTCAGTGATATAGCTATCCGAGAGAAACCCTTAACGTATCTTCGGAAATATCGAGCAAACAAAGAAAGTTGCGAGCCTCTTCTATAGACTTCGTCTACTCCCAACGGTAACAACCTCGTTCTCCTGTGGAACCACGGTATACTCCTACTGGTGACCGTGTGTCTCAAACATCTCACAGAAGACAACCAAAATACGCACTACTGATCTTCACATCTAGACGTTTCCACCGAAACATCTCTGGAACTATGCAAAGATGATGTGCGTGACTCACCGTGAATCAGAAATAGATCACAACATCGTCAACAAAGACAATGGAAATCGATCCAAACATCCTGGAAATACCAAAATCATCAAGTCTCTGAAAACATCTAAGGCTTCCCAAACCCTAATGGTAAAATCATGACCCATAATGTCCATATCCCAGACATTTCTAGCCATAAGATCCCTGACAATAAGTCTGAAATATGATCACCAACGATATAAATCATCTAAGCATAGATCCTCCAGTGTGAGAGCAACGCTCCATCACAGAAAATACCACATATGTGGGAGCAACGCTCTACCACAAGAAATCCTCAATATGTAGGATACCAAATAATCTATAACATGTATCTGCAATAGATATGGGGGCAATGCTCCGCTACAAGCAATCCGAAATATGTATATGTGGGAACTCCGCTCCACCACAAACGATCCATAAGTGTCCAAGGCACCTAACTATCCAACTAGAGGCTGCACGAGATCACTTAACCACATATCACTGTAGGCAGCCAAAGGTATAAACAACCTAGTAAACAAATCAAATCCATAGTCAACTCTATCATCATCCTAGTGGGTTGGTCACCCACTAATAGGAGAATTAGTTGACAGGGTTATACAACCAATAACATAATGTAGACACTCAGCATTCTACATTCAACATAGGTAAATCATCATGATGCTACCCACCATACACCTGGTACACATGCACACACAACATATGTATAATTGACATAATCCTCCAATTTGTACACACCAAACACACTCATAGCACAGGTATAAATCAGTGTGATACCTCCAACAATACCTATCAAACCCGTGTGCATATATCAACATAGGTATAATCAACAATACACCTCAACAACACTCACATGACATATGTACACCTATGCCAAGAGTATAATCAACGTAATACTTCTAACAAATCATAATCGACACGAGTATACTCTCAAAACAATCATATAATAAACAAGATACCTCAAATATTACACCCAACACATCTGCACATATCACAACTCAGATTAGATCGATAAGATACATCCAATAAAACACTCAAACACATGTGCACATATCACGACACAGATTAAATTGATAAGTTACCTCCAGTAAAACACCTAAACATATGTGCACCTTTCACAACATAGTTTTAATTGACAAAATATCTCCAATAAACAATCAGACATGTATGCCTAACCACTCGGATATAATCTACTAAAAACCCACAATAATCATATGTATAAATATGTACGACCCAAAAGATAAAGTCAGAATTCAAGAACATCAAGACGCTCTCATTTTTATCCTCAAAAATATTAGCCCACATAATATCAGATGAATCAGTCTCTACTTCCCATGAGAGCAAGTTAGCATTGAAAACATCAAATCATTATTTATCCACATAGTCCAATATCAGAAGAAGCAAATATAAATTTTATCATCCTGTTAACTAACCACAACTAACCTGATTTATTAAAATCTCATGGGCACTCTAAACCATAAACTCTCTAGCACCCGATTTATAATCTGATCACCAACTATAAACATCAAACCTGTGAATATCATACATGACACTCACTATGTCACCATCAACAACAACCCAAATAATAGATCATCAAAATAGTTATCCACTAATAGATCATCAAACAACCACATAACATTTACTCTCATAAATCATTAGAAATCAACACATCACAATATCTGATCTCCCAATATCCCTCGTCCTCAAATCATTCTCAACAATGATCAAACATGATAACTCTCCAATGACCAATTTTCATCGTATCGGATACCCTAATATCCAAAAGATACGAGTATAAAAACTCTACTGGCTAAGTCCATAGGAATATATAGGTATCATCCATTACCCAACTAACAATAGCAGAGGCTGGTATATGCCTCCATCTCCTACTAGTAGTAACAGAAGCTAAAACTACTGATGGTATGATATGAAAAATCACCAGAGACTATAATCCTTGATCTCTATTAAGGTCAATCATGCTCAATGGTTATCCCATCACATGTAATATGGCTACAACAACCAGACAGGTAATAAAGATAAAGTGCTAATAGATGTCCTAACTATCATAAAATAAACATCATACCTATTTGTCGTCTGGAGATGTTCCATCGCTGTCCAGTCCCCAAATTCTGACCTCAAAATTCCGAACGAGAAAATCGCTGGAAATCCATATAAATCTGAAACGGAAGTCCGAAACATAATCATAACGGAAATCCGTACAAACAAAATAGACATCCAAAAATCCAGAACACCAAAAGCAGGTATCCATAACCTGCTCTGATACCAATAAATTGGTATTAGATAAATCTCGAAAATACAAAATACAAAAATCCAACAAGTATCGCCAAACTTGGCGCTCTGATACCAAGTAAATAAATTGGTATCAGGTTATCCCAAACATCAAAAATACGAAAACAAAAGATCGTATACCTGGGCTCTGATACCACTAAATTGTCACGCCCCAGAGGAGTCCCTGTCCGAGAAAATTTCGGCAGCATCTCCCCTGTACGGTGGACAATCTGAAACTTTTCTACATCCTCACATACCTTAGCCACAGGCGGCTGGAATAATAAAAACAATAAAAATACAACCATACATTCCACGCAGTTTATATAACAAGTAACAGAAAGATAATACCCTGACTCAAAATCAACGCTACTCCACTACACTCGTAAAGCTCAAATCCGATGAACTCACCTCTTCTGCCATCCAGGCAGGCATGTAGTAGAATAAATCCAAATCCAGATCCATCGACATAATAAAATCCATACAATGTCCATAAGTAAAATAATCCAAGACATAACAAGTTCAAAACAGTCTAGAACAGAAAAGAAACCAAAAGAAAACTAATCATATCCTCGAGGTCCGCAGGGACCAGAACTCCTTCCATGAGATCAACCCGAAAATATCAACAATGGAGGCGGGTGAGTCCAACACTCGCAGGTACAATTGATATACAAAGTAGGCAATAACACCTAGCACTAATCATGCGTATAGTCTCCGATAAAAATAAAGATAAATCCAAATCGAAGTAGACAGGTCCTGAGTATAAGGTCAAACAGTTCGAGGGATAGGGAAATCCTGGATGCATGTCAAACATAGGTATCCAAACAATATGCGCATATCAATGCAGCAAACACAAACACAGCAATAAATGCATCATGCATATGATGCCAATGATGCGCCCTGGTCACCCGCCAGTCGATCATCTCACACAATAGTGAGGCCGAGTGGGTAGGGCACCGTGCACTCTGTCGTCACTACTCCCGATGAGTAACCGAGTGGACGGGATGCGTCGGAGTACACCTATCCTCCTACCCCAAATCATAAATGGGGAGCGCAATGCTCTCCGGTACACGATGACGGGAGGAATCCCTGCGGATAACACGTTATGTCACACTACCCATGAGCGGACCAACGGTGCCTAACAGAGTCCCTGCTGCAACACACCAACCCATGAGTGGTGGTGTGTGCAGATCCATGTAACTGGCGATGTGCTCAACAATAATGGAGCGGACTATCGCACAGCATGCAATCATGCAAATGGTGCATGACACTAACCACAAAATATCCTGCCCTAATCCACATATATATATAACAGTGCATCATAGGTCAACGAATCAAATCAATCCAAGGGTACACAGAAGGTATAAAACCTAGGTCCTGAACATGGCAAAGTATGGTATATCACTACCCCTATAAACATGTATAAGCAGGTAAAATATTCATGAGATACAAAGCAAGCAATCAATCCAAACAGGTGTTGGGTAGTGACTAACCGAAACAAATAAGGAACATAATTAATGCAACTTGTTAAATTCACTACTATGTATATCAAATGACATAAGTCAAAAGTACCCGCCTCCGATAAAATGGTCCTATCCGGTAATCAAGATACTCGTTGAGATACCGTCTCGAATCAAAGTCCTGTGTTAAACAAATAAATCTTTTTATTTAACTACACTCCTATAAATAGCTAAATAAAAATCTCCTACACTAGATTAGGGCAAAAACCCTAATCAACAATCACATAAATCTAACCCAGAATCCAACTCATACCAAATACAAAACATAACCTAAATTAACATTCCTTGCTGACCTATCAACCAATCATCTACAAGATGATCAAATTCTTTACCTCTTACCTCAATTTACAACTGTAGTTGCTGCTGGATCTAACGTAAACAACTACTGGATTAAATTGCTGAACCAAGAAAACCCCACAGCAAGTCCTGTTAGAAAATTCTTCCTCACTGTCGGTTCAAGATGAGATCACAAACCAAAAATACCTAATTTTCCTTACCTATCTCGTAGCTGTGATTGTTGATCCACACCAGGACTGTTGCTGCTAGCACAAAATGATTGCTGCTAGAATCCCAAGTTTTGCTACTAGAAAATAAGCGCAAATTTCTAGATCACAACTACACTATTCTGATCAAGAACAAAAATCCAAAACCAAGAATCCAACTTACCTTAACCGTGACCTAATTCTACCACAACGAAGGATTTCTCAAGTACAAAACATTTGCGGAACAGTGAGGGGTGGCGCTGCCCCATGCGATGCCGGCTACTAGCTAGGGCACGGCGGTGATCGGCACAAGAGGAAAAATGGCACAAGGGGTGCGGTGCTGCTTTGCTGAGGACAAGTGGCCAGCAGTGTGCGGCAGAGATCAGATTTCCGGCGAGCCCCTGTTGGCCGTGATCCAGAGAGGGAGACCGGAAATGGTTCGGCAAACCTGTGGCCGGCGCTCGAAGCTCTTGTGACCAAGGAATCGACGTCGGAAGGCAAAGAAGAAGAAAGAAAACAAAGAGGAGTGCTCGGCTTCTCCCTTGATCACATCTTAAACGCTCAGAGGGAGATGGAACCGCCGAGTGTGGTTAGGGCAAGGAGAATAGGCGCGTGTGGGTTCGGCGAAGAAGAGGAACGGATGAAAGGAGAAATAAAGAAAAGAAATAAAATAAAAATAAAGGAAAAAGTAAACTTTTCCTCACTTAAATGGGGTAGCCTAAACAGGCTTTTCTGGGCCCCGTTTTTGTCCCCGTTAACTCGTCCATACGAGCTCCGAAAAATTCCCGAAAAATTTCCAAAAATTTCGGAAAATTCCCTTATTAATATTCACCTATTTTCCGATATTTTACAATATAAATCTTATTTTATATTAAACATGAAATATTTGTATGTTAGTGTTTGGGTCATTTACGAAATGGATAAGGAATGGATACATTTGCCTTCAGGGCTTGTACCTGAGTATGAAGAAGGTGTACAAAAATTTCTTACACAAGCTAAGAAATATCTCAAAACACGTGAAGTAATCTTATGCCCTTGCAAGCATTGTAAAAACAAAAAGTATATGAAATTTGACCAAGTGTACGATCACTTAATTATTAAGGTGTTTGATCCTTCTTACACTATTTGGGTCTTCCATGGAGAAACTTATAACCGACAATATCAAGGTGAAGGTAGTTCAGGAGAATTTCAGAAAGATGATGAAAGTAGAGAGGCATATCACTTATATATGGATGCCTTTGTGCCAGAAGAAGAGGTTGGATACACTATGTCTGAGGTAAAAGATAATGACTTTGCTAGTTTATTGGAAGATGCAGAAACTCCCCTCTCCCTTGGTTGCACAACTTACACAAAGTTATCAGCAGTCGTCACATTATACAATTACAAGTCTACTAATGGTCTCACAGACAATAGTTTCAATGAGCTCCTTAAGATCTTAGGTGACATGCTTCCAGAAAAAAACACACTTCCAGAAACTGTTTACTCGATGAGAAAATTGTTAAAACCATTTGATTTAGGATATGAGAAGATTCATGCTTGCCCAAATGATTGTTATCTATTTCGAAAGGAGCTTAAAAATCTGGATACGTGTCCAAAGTGTGGTTCATCAAGATGGAAGGTGGACAAAGTCACCACCAAAGTTTTTAAAGGGGTTCCTGAAAAGGTGCTACGGTATTTTCCGGCGATACCAAGATTTAAAAGGATGTTTAAATCAAAAGAAAAAGCTGAAGAGTTGATTTGGCACTCTAACCACAAAAGTCAAGATCACATGATGGGTCATCCAGTTGATTCAGTAGCTTGGGATACAATAAATCATAAATGGCTAAATTTTGCATCAAATCCTAGAAATCTACACCTTGTCCTTGCAACCGATGGATTCAACCCTTTTGGCTACCTTAGTTTTAGATATAGTTGTTGGACCGTTATTTTGGTAAATTGTAACCTTCCTCCATTGATGTGCATGATGAAAGAAAATCTTATGTTGACATTACTAATTCCAGGTCTAAAGTAACCGGGAAATGATATAGATGTATACTTGGAACCCCTTATAGAGGATTTAAAGGAGTTGTGGGAGACAGGTGTAGAGATATATGATGCATTCAGCAAGTCAATGTTCAATCTAAAGGCTATTTTGATGTGGACAATCAATGATTTTCTAGCTTATGGAAACCTAGCTGGATGTGCCACAAAAGGGAAACTTGGTTGCCCAATATGTGGGGAAGACGTATGTTCTATGTGGCTTAAGTATAGTAGAAAGTTTGCATATATGGGCCACAGAAGATTTCTTTCTCCTAATCACCCATTTCGTCAGAAAAAGAAGTGGTTTAATGGAAAAAAAGAAAGAAAAGGGAAACCTAGACCTTTGAATGGGTTAGAAATTCTCAATGCAATGATAGATATTGAAAAGGACTGGGGTAAAAAGAAAAAGGATGTGAATGTCAATACTTCGGGTAAAAAGAGGAAGAAACAAGATAGTTCAAAAGAAATGCAAAAATTTGTTCAACAGTGGAAGAAAAAGTCAATTTTTTTCAATTTGCCATATTAGAGTGTAAGTTATTTTGCACTCTATTCATTAGTTTTTGTCCACAAATTGTTTTAAATTTCCATAACTAACATTATGAAATATGTTGATGGTTACTTGTAGGGGCTCCTGTTACGTCATAACTTAGATGTGATGCATGTTGAAAAGAACGTTTGCGAGAATATCATAGGCACATTATTAAATCTAAAGAAAAAAAATCCAAAGATGGTGTGAATGCTCGCAAAGATTTGATGCACTTAAACATTAGAAAAGAATTACATCCTTAAGAAAAAAGGAGAAAATAAATATCACTTGCCTGTTGCACCGTACATGTCTGTCACGCCCCGGAGGAGTCCCTGTCCGAAGAAATTTTGGTAGCATCTCCCCTGTACGGCGGATAATCTGAAACTTTTTACATCCTCATATATCTCAGCCACATGCGGCTGGAATAAAAATAATAATAAAATACAACCACACAAACATCCACGCAGTTTATATATAAGTAAACAAAACAGTAATACCACGACTCGAAACCAACCCTACTCCACTACACCCATAAAACACAAATCCGACAAACTCACCTCTTCTGCCGTCCAGGCAGGCATGTAGTAAAACATATCGAATAAAAATCCATCGACATCACAAAATCCATACAATGTCTATACCCTCAACCAGAACAAGTTTAGCATAATCTAAGTAAGAAAACCAAAAGACCAACAATATCTTTGAGATCTGCAGGGACTAGCAACTGGAACTCTCTCCTAACAGCATCAACCTGAAAAAAAAATAACAACAATGGAGGCGGGGTGAGTCCAACACTCAGCAGGTACAACTGATATGCAAAGTAGGGAAATAATATTTAGCACTAATCATGCGTACAGTCTCCTGATATAAAAGGATGAAATGCAACTGAAGTAAACAGGAGAAAAACTGTACTAACCAGGACCTGGGTATAAGGACAAACAGTCTGAGTGGCATAGAAATCCTGTATGCATGTCAAACATAGGCGTTCAAACAATATACAGCATATAAATGTAGCAAGCATAAACACAAGCAATAAATGCATCATGCATATGATGCATCCTGGTCACCCCTGACGCCAGTCGATCATCTCACACACAATAGTGAGGCCGAGTGGGTAGGGCTGTGACAACCGTGCACTCTGTCGTCACTACTCTTGATGAGTGACCGAGTGGACGGGATGCTGTCGGAGTACACCTATCCTCCTATCCCAAATCATAAATGGGGGAGCGCAATGCTCTCATCTCCTGGTACACGATGACGGGGAGGAATCTCTGCCGGCTAACACGTTGCATCACGCTACCCATGAGCAGACCAACGGAGCCAAACAAAGTCCCTGCTGCAACACACACTGCCTGAATCGACCACTAACCCATGAGTGGTGGTGTGTGCAGATCCATGTAATTGGCGATGTGCTCAACAATAATGGAGCGGACTATCGCACAGCATGCAATCATGCAAATGGTGCATGACACTAACCACAAAATATCCTGAGCTAATCCATATATATATAAAAGTGCACCATAGGTCAACGAATCAAATCAAAGGTACACTGAAGGTATAAAACCTAGGTCCTGAACATGGTGAAGCATGATATATCACTACCCCTATAAGCATGTATCAACAGGTAAGGAATACATGAGATGCAAAATAAGCAATCAACCAATCATGTAACAGGTATCGGGTAGTGATTAACCGAAACAAATAAGAGAACATAATAATTGCTACTTATTAAATTCACTACTATGCATATCAAAGACATAAAGTCAAAAGTACCCGCCTTCAATATAGATCGAGCTAATCAACCTCTATGTCGAATTGCTCGTCCTGAATCCAATTCCTGTAGTAAAAATCGTACAGTTTAGCTAAGTTAATTATAAACAAAATAGCTAACCAAATTCCTAATCCATCGACCAGCTAGGGTTAGCTTCATTAACCCTAATTAGACCATTAGATAAATTCTAAACCTTTCCTAGTCTCACATATGTGTACGCTACCAAAAAGGAAACAATTCCTCTACTCTTTACCTCAATCACAGCCACTGCTTGCTGCTGAAAAAGGGTCGTTTGCTGCTGGATTTCAAGGTAAATAGCTGCTCCAATCCTGAGGAACCTACTGCCAAAATTTCTGGCTGCAGCTACCTGAAATTACTGATCCCTAAATCAAAATACTCAAAATCAGCACTTGTCGTTATCCAACAGGTCCAAATGCAACTGATAGGATCTGTACCCGAACCTCAAATCTGTAATGACCCAATTTTCCTTATTTTAACTTCTAAAAGTCCATAAAAATATTTGGAAATACTTTTAAAATATTCTAGAGATTTTTAGGAATTTTTAGAGTATTTTTATGTAATTTTTGGAGGTCGTTTAGTAGGGTTACAAAAAGAAAGAAGTTTTGATAAAAACGTTGAAGGGGAGACTCGAACCCGAGACCTTGACCCGAGCTGAATCTCAGCCGAACCCAGCCAACCAGCTGAGCTACACGGTTTTACTAACCTAGTATGGAGAGAAATAGAGTTAAGCATAGTTGGGATCGAATTAAAACTAAGTTATAAAGGTTTAAGTGTTTTTCCCGTGACCTAAACCTAACCTTTTCCTCTCTTTTTCCTCTCCCGACGGCGCGATTCTTCTCTCGGGCGAAAATCGCAGCCAAGGCTAGGGTTTTCTTCCTCCGGCGTCGGCGAAGGGTTTTCCGGCCGGTTTCCACCCGTGGGTGACCATTCCGACAAGGAGAACTCAGGAAATACAAGGAATCGGTAGAATCGAGGCTCCACCGAAACCCTAAAGCATTTCTCTTCGGTTGTAAGTCCAAGAACCCGATGTAAGTGCTTCTCACCTGCGGTAGGAGTAGCTCTCGGGTTTTTATTTTGCGTTTTGTTGTAAGATGAACAACAGAAATCTTTTATCATGGTATGTAGTTTCGGATTTTGACCTTGATCTAGCAAATTGGTTTAGGTCTTTGGTTTAAATCTGTTGATGTTTTTAGTGCACGGGCAGAAGTTTTTTTGGGGTTTTCCTTGATTACCACAGCATGCTAATTAGATGGGTTACCTTGCAATTCAAGCATGATTAAGTAGTAGATTTCCCTTCAAGTTACATCATGATTAAGGGTCTGTTAAGACTCGAAATAGGGTTAGTTTATACAAGCTTGAGATGTGAAAACTTTTACTGCCATGAGCCAAACTAGGGAAAACTTTTCCATACAGTTTTGTTATTGACTGTTGAAATTCGGTTTGCAATATACCATGTTACTTATCAGTAGTGCAGTTGTTTTTAAAACTCTGTGGAGATCAGTTTGAATAAGTACTGGCTTATATTAGTGATATATGCTTTAGAATCTCTCGTATAATGAATAAAAGAGAGAAGTGCAAGTAAAGAAAGACTAAGTCATAATCTGATCCTAAATTTCAGAATTTAGAATCAAAGCACACTAAGTGCTTAAATCAATGCCAAGGCATTTTATTACAAGAAGTATTTAAAGAAGGATATAAAGAAAAGTATTTTACTTTTAAAAGGGCATGTACCGGACACAAGGTCCAAGGGATGGGCTCCAAGTTGCCCCTAGACATAAGGTCTAGAAGTGTCTTAATGGTTTTGGGATTAGCTACCTCAATTCTCATTAAGAAAGGCGCGCAAAGTGGTACAATGCCGGGCCCAAGTAAAGTTGAATATTATTTTAAAGTATAAAAGTATTAATTTGGAAACAAACAGAACAAGTTCATTTATCTAAGTTACAAATTCTAGCAAGTTAAATTGTTGTTTCCTTTAGAGATGCATGATGTAGTTCTATCTGCTATTTTCATGTTGAGCATGTACTCCCTGTTTTCAGTTATGCTTATGCATTCCTTATCGGATTTTGTGAGTAGAAAGCACTTACTAAGCTTTTAGCTTATAGATACTACTTTTTCCTCCTACCGCAGATATAGATAAAAATAAAGGAAAAGCTAAAGTTGTGTAGAAGAAGGCGACAAGGAGACGTCGATGGTGTGTGTGTGGTGGCTGATATGGAAGCTTGGGATCTTGCTAGATGATTTTGGAAATGTTCTGCTAGTGTTATTTTGATTTCTGCTATAGTGGAACTACATTGCCATGCTAAGGATTGTTATATACTCAGTATTTTTATGTGCATGTTAGTATTCTATATGAGTTTTGTTCTATGGAGAAATTTGCATGGGATGTTCGGTTGTTATAAGCTCAGTACTTTTATGTGCATGTTAGTATTCTATATGAGTTTTGCTTAATGGAAACACTGCAACATGATTAACTTCTGCTGTAGTGACTTTTTTTTTTACAGTAAGTGGTATACATGAATAGCTAGCAATTTCCTATGGTCGGTATTCCTTTTGTTACTGCTGGGATTTCAATCTGCTGTGAAGTAGTGTGCTCAGCATTCTTTATTGCTGCTGAATTTTTGGTCTGCCGTGAATTCCTAGTTGATTGTAGTTTGCAAATTTTGTTAGAAGGGTGAAGTGATATGCTCGGTATTCTTGTGAATATGCTAGGTTATTTTGCTACTGCTAGCTTGGAATATTCACTTGGTAACTGCTTTACATGCTAGTATTCTGCATTCTTGTAGAAGTATTTGTTTTATGGAAGGAAAATATGTGAGTTTCGGATTTGTGTGCAATAAATGAGCAGTAGGTTTAATTGACTTCCTTTTTATTTCTCTTCGGTTGTAGAATGAAATGAATGCAAGATAACAAGTGGTGTAGTAAGCAGTTGAGGTATTTAAGCTCCATATGTCTGTACGTTATACTTGCTGTTTCACTTATTGCATGTTTAATCCTGTAAAGAAAAAAGAATAAACCAGGAAGAAAGAAAAGAAAAGAAATATATGTATCAAGAAAATTTTATACTGCTATTTAGAGACATATTCTGATATGTGATATGTTTCCATTAGTTTAAAGTATCTCTGGTCTTAAAGTAAGTGGTATCAATTATGTGTAGTTAGTAGAATCAGTAGCGGTCACCTCAGAGTAGTAGTAAGGAGGGTGGCCGTTACAGTTGGTATCAGAGCGGTTCCCATTCTCCAGCATCACTCACACATCAGCATCTACCTTGCCGTCTTCAAGTAAGAAAGTATTTAAGTTCTTTCTTTAGTGCTTTCCTTTATTATTATTATTTGCAGTATGGATTGATTGTTTATAAGTGATTAAGTAAGATAAGAGTTTTTTAGCTATTTCCTTTCTTAATATATATAAATGTGTATGTTTAGAAAGGGTAGAGAAATTATTAAATTTTCTTATTTGTTTAACTAGATGTCGAGAAGAGGACGCCCTGCATCGCCTGATCGAGGACCAAGTTCAGAGAAAGAGGGCCGACTCAATCGAGCCCAATCTTTCTCAAGTTGTTGCCCAACTCGTAAACAAGTAGTCGAAAGCAAGTAATTGCCAATCGATGGCAAATCAACAACCGCCTCCTACTCCTCAAACAAGAATCGTGGAGACTCCATGGTAATCGAGGTTCCACCACCGCCCAAGGAGTCATCACGCATCCCGAGACAAGAAGCCTACCTCATACGGAACTAGAGAGCTTCTCAGCACGATCGAGCCCTGGATGCCAGTGCTTGGTTCAAAACACCGAGAGCACCATGGAGCTTGACCGCCGGCCGAGAAAGTCAAGTGTGACCGAGACGCACGCATGTGGTGGGAGAGAGTAAAGAGCAAGAGGGCAATCAATCGGATGAGATGGATTGATTTTCAGACAGAATTCTACGACGAGTTCTTTCGCCAAAAGATCACCAATAAGCACTACGAGGAGTTTATGGAGTTCAGACAGGATCTGACAGTGGAGGAAGCAGTTAAAAGATTCAACAGGCTAGCTCGTCTCTGCCCAGAACTAGTAAGTACAGAGAAGGAGCGAGTCAGACTAATGCTCAGAATGCTGAAGCCTGTGATATCACTTAATGTGAGTAGTGGGACTCATCAACCCCTGACTGGAGAAGAGTTGGTTAGTAGAGCCTTAGTAGCTGAGCATTACCTGAACAGCATGAAGGCACAACGAGAGCAGCACAAGTCAATCAAGATAGAGACCAAGACTGGGGGAAATCAGAAACCCCAATTGAATAATCAGAACTGGAAAGGCAAGGGTACAAAAAGAAAGCAGTGGGATTCAGGAAGTAACCAGAAGGGAGGACCAAAAACCAAACAGACTAAGCTCCTTCCCTACCCTAAATGTGGGAGAACACATCCAGAAGCCTTCCTCTTGGGTAAGACTGGATGTTATTCTTGTGGTCAAGAAGAACACATGGCCAAACAGTGTCCTAACAAATTCAAAGCATCCCAGCCACAGCCAATACAATATGGAGCCAAGCCTCAACTACATTATATGCCTGCAACTCTGGAAGGACCTCAGATGAGTCAAGAAAGGTTGGAAGCTCCACCAGTTCCAGCCTTTGACAATGCCAGAGTATTCTCCCTTACCACCACGGTCGTAACAGGTCAAGTAGTTATTTTTCAACATATAGCTACTGTACTATTTGATACTGGGGCGACCCATTCTTTTGTATCCATACCTTTTGCCAAAGAATTACAGGTACCTACAGAAAGCATGAATTCCAAGTTCCTGACAACCCTACCTTCTGGGGAAGTCATGGAATCTAGTCAGTGGCTTCGGTCTGTACCAGTCAGAATTTCAGACCGAGAGCTATGTGTTATGCAGGATTTCGATATCATTTTGGGTATGGATTTCCTCAGCAAGTACAGTGCTTCAGTGGACTGCCGCAGAAGAAAAGTGATCTTTAGTCCAGAAGGTGAACCATCCTTTGAATTTACAGGAGTGCCAAAGAGGAAGACTCAGAAATTTCTCTCTTCCCTCACAGCTCACCAGATGCTAGCTAAAGGGTGTGCTGGTTTTCTTGCATTCATTGTGAGTACAGAAGAAGAAGAAAGACCTAAGCAGGAGGAAGTTCGGGTAGTCTATGAGTATCCAGAGGTATTCCTGAAGAGCTACCTGGACTACCTCCCAACAGAGAAGTGGAGTTTGAGATTGAACTGGTTCCTGGTACCGGTCCAATTTCAAAAGCTCCATATCGCATGTCTCCAGCAGAGCTAAAAGAGTTACAAGAGCAACTTCAGGAGCTACTTGACAAGGGTTTCATACGCCCTAGTCACTCACCATGGGGAGCTCCTGTGTTGTTTGTCAAGAAGAAGGATGGATCTATGCGGATGTGCATAGATTATAGGGCTCTGAATCAAGTGACCATCAAGAATAAGTGTTCTCCAAGATAGATCTGCGCTCTGGGTACCATCAGTTAAAAGTGAAGGAGAGTGATATACCCAGAACTGCTTTCAGGACCAGATATGGACACTATGAATTCGTGGTCATGCCTTTTGGTGTGACTAATGCACCTGCAGTCTTTATGGACTTGATGAATAGAGTGTTCAGTGAATACCTTGACAAGTTTGTCATTGTGTTTATCGACGACATTCTAATTCAGAACCCGAGGAGCATGACACGCACTTGAGAATAGTCCTGCAGACCAAAGCAACTCTATGCTAAATTCTCAAAGTGCGAGTTCTAGCTGGCAGGTGGCATTTCTAGGTCACATTGTTTCAAAAGAAGGCATTCTGTAGATCCAACAAAGTAGAAGAGGTCAAGAATCGAAGAGACCCAAGAATGCTGTGGAGATCAAGTTTCCTGGTTTAGTTGGGTACTACAGGAAATTTGTGGAGGACTTTTCCAGATAGCCTCTCCACTGACACCAGGAAGGACAAGAAGTTTGAATGGTCGATAAATGTGAGCAGAGTTTTCAAGAACTCAAGAGGAGACTGACCTATACTGACTGTTCCAGAGGGTGACAAGAGTTTTGACATCTGGTGATGCTTCCAAGATGGGCTTAGGAGTTACTCATGTAGGAAGGAAAAGTTATAGCTTATGCTTCAAGACAACTCAAAGACTACGAGAAGAACTACCCCACTCATGATCTAGAGTTGGCAGCTGTAACTCTGGCGACACTACTTGTATGGAGTCCAAGGCAGAATCTTCATAGACCATCGGAGTCTTAAGTACTTCTTCACTGAAGGACTTAAACATGAGACAGCGCAGGTGGTTAGAGTTGGTCAAAGATTATGACTGTGAAATCCTCTACCACCCAGGTAAAGCTAATAAAGTGGCAGATGCACTGAGCAGAAAGTCCAGTGCATCCTTGATGTCCTTATCATCATTAGCCCTGCCACTACAGAAGGAGTTGTCAGATTTCGGACTTGAAATTATTTATGGGCAACTTTCTGCATTGACCCTAGAGTCAATCCTGCTTGAGGATATACAGAAAAAGCAAAGCGAAGATGCAGATATTCAAAAGATCAAGCAAGGGATACAAGAAGAAGGAAGTTCAGAATTTTGAGTATCAGACAGTGGAATTCTTTATCAGGGAAATCGCCTTTGTGTTCCCAATGATGAAGAGATGAGAAAGAAAATTTTAGAAGAAGCCCATAGTACACCATACTCCATGCATCCTGGTTCTACCAAGATGTACCAAGATGTGAAACAGAAGTTCTGGTGGTCTGGACTCAAAAGAGATGTAGCTAAACATGTCAGTACCTGCCTGACATGTCAGAGGTCAAAGTAACACGAGACCGGAGGAGTTTTACAACCTCTTCCAATACCGGAGTGGAAGTGGGAAGACATATCCATGGACTTCATAACAGTCTCCCAAGAACCACAAATGGATATGATGCGATATGGGTGATAGTGGACAGATTGACCAAGTCTGCCATTTTCTAGCCATCAAAGTGTCTCACTCTATAGAGCAGTTAGCAACTATATGTTAAAGAGGTGATCAGACTTCACGGAGTTCCCAAATCTATTATTTCTGATAGAGATGGGCGCTTCACCTCGCACTTTTGGGAGTGTGTACAGACTGCACTAGGCACCAAGCTCAAGTTCAGCACAGCCTTCCATCCTCAGACTGATGGACAGACAGAGCGAGTAAATCAGATCCTAGAAGATATACTCAGGGCTTGTGCACTTGATTTTAAAGGCAGTTGGTGCAAGTATCTGTGCTTAGCTGAGTTTGCCTACAACAATAGCTATCAGGCTACCATCAAGATAGCACCATAAGAGGCGTTGTATGGCAGAAAGTGTAGATCACCTATATACTGGCAAGAAACAGGTGAAAGAAAAGAAATGGAAGTAGAGCTGGGCATTCAGACAGAGCTGATAGAAGAAACCACTCAGGCTATCCAGAAAATCATCGAGGATTGAGACCGCCGAGTAGATGTAAAAGCTATGTCGACTGTGAGGCCACTGGAATTTCAAGTAGGAGATTCAGTTTTTCTCAAAGTTGTTCCTATGAAGGGAGTGATGAGATTTGGCAAGAAGGGAAAATTGAGTCCTCGCTATGTAGGACCTTACTTGATTACAGACAGGATTGGGAAGGTAGCTTACAAGCTGGAATTACCACAAGACATGTCAGCAATACACAATGTGTTTCATGTCTCCATCTTAAAGAAGTGTCTCCATGACCCTAGCCAAGTGATTGAGCCTCAGTCAGTGCAGATCCAAGAGGATCTTAGTTTTGAGAGTAGACCTACACAGATAGTGGACAGAGCAGTCAAGAGACTAAGAAGCAAAGAAGTACCACTAGTGAAGGTCGTCTGGCAGAACCAGAAGCACGAGGAAGTCACTTGGGAGCGGGAGGACAGTATGAGACAGAAGTATCCAGAGCTATTCTAAGTTCGAGGATGAACTTTTTATAAGGTATGGGGAATTGTAACGACCCAATTTTCCTTATTTTAAGTTCTAAAAGTCCATAAAAATATTTGGAAATACTTTTAAAATATTCTAGAGATTTTTAGGAATTTTTAGAGTATTTTTATGTAATTTTTGGAGGTCGTTTAGTAGGGTTACAAAAAGAAAGAAGTTTTGATAAAAACGTTGAAGGGGAGACTCGAACCCGAGACCTTGACCCGAGCCGAATCTCAGCCGAACCCAGCCAACCAGCTGAGCTACACGGTTTTACTAACCTAGTATGGAGTGAAATAGAGTTAAGCATAGTTGGGATCGAATTAAAACTAAGTTATAAAGGGTTAAGTGTTTTTCCCGTGACCTAAACCTAACCTTTTCCTCTCTTTTTCCTCTCCCGACGGCGCGATTCTTCTCTCGGGCAAAAACCGCAGCCAAGGCTAGGGTTTTCTTCCTCCGGCGTCGGCGAAGGGTTTTCCGGCCGGTTTCCGCCCGTGGGTGACCATTCCGACAAGGAGAACTCGGGAAATACAAGGAATCGGTAGAATCGAGGCTCCACCGAAACACTAAAGCATTTCTCTTCGGTTGTAAGTCCAAGAACCCGATGTAAGTGCTTCTCACCTGCGGTAGGAGTAGCTCTCGGGTTTTTATTTTGCGTTTTGTTGTAAGATGAACAACAGAAATCTTTTATCATGGTATGTAGTTTCGGATTTTGACCTTGATCTAGCAAATTGGTTTAGGTCTTTGGTTTAAATCTGTTGATGTTTTTAGTGCACGGGCAGAAGTTTTTTTGGGGTTTTCCTTGATTACCACAACATGCTAATTAGATGGGTTACCTTGCAATTCAAGCATGATTAAGTAGTAGATTTCGCTTCAAGTTACAGCATGATTAAGGGTCTGTTAAGACTCGAAATAGGGTTAGTTTATACAAGCTTGAGATGTGAAAACTTTTACTGCCATGAGCCTAACTAGGGAAAACTTTTCCATACAGTTTTGTTATTGACTGTTGAAATTCGGTTTGCAATATACCATGTTACTTATCAGTAGTGCAGTTGTTTTTAAAACTCTGTGGAGATCAGTTTGAATAAGTACTGGCTTATATTAGTGATATATGCTTTAGAATCTCTCGTATAATGAATAAAAGAGAGAAGTGCAAGTAAAGAAAGATTAAGTCACAATCTGATCCAAAATTTCAGAATTTAGAATCAAAGCACACTAAGTGCTTAAATCAATGCCAAGGCATTTTATTACAAGAAGTATTTAAAGAAGAATATAAAGAAAAGTATTTTACTTTTAAAAGGGCATGTACCGGACACAAGGTCCAAGGGATGGGCTCCAAGTTGCCCCTAGACATAAGGTCTAGAAGTGTCTTAATGGTTTTGGGATTAGCTACCTCAATTCTCATTAAGAAAGGCGCGCAAAGTGGTACAATGCCGGGCCCAAGTAAAGTTGAATATTATTTTAAAGTATAAAAGTATTAATTTGGAAACAAACAGAACAAGTTCATTTATCTAAGTTGCAAATTCTAGCAAGTTAAATTGTTGTTTCCTTTATAGATGCATGATGTAGTTCTATCTGCTATTTTCATGTTGAGCATGTACTCCCTGTTTTCAGTTATGCTTATGCATTCCTTATCGGATTTTGTGAGTAGAAAGCACTTACTAAGCTTTTAGCTTATAGATACTACTTTTTCCTCCTACCGCAGATATAGATAAAAATAAAGGAAAAGCTAAAGTGGTGTAGAAGAAGGCGACAAGGAGACGTCGATGGTGTGTGTGTGGTGGCTGATATGGAAGCTTGGGATCTTGCTAGATGATTTTGGAAATGTTCTGCTAGTGTTCTTTTGATTTCTGCTATAGTGGAACTACATTGCCATGCTAAGGATTGTTATATACTCAGTATTTTTATGTGCATGTTAGTATTCTATATGAGTTTTGTTCTATGGAGAAATTTGCATGGGATGTTCGGTTGTTATAAGCTCAGTACTTTTATGTGCATGTTAGTATTTTATATGAGTTTTGCTTTAATGGAAACACTGCAACATGATTAACTTCTGCTGTAGTGACTTTTTTTTTTACAGTAAGTGGTATACATGAATAGCTAGCAATTTCCTATGGTCGGTATTCCTTTTGTTACTGCTGGGATTTCAATCTGCTGTGAAGTAGTGTGCTCAGCATTCTTTATTGCTGCTGAATTTTTGGTCTGCCGTGAATTCCTAGTTGATTGTAGTTTGCAAATTTTGTTAGAAGGGTGAAGTGATATGCTCGATATTCTTGTGAATATGCTAGGTTATTTTGCTACTGCTAGCTTGGAATATTCACTTGGTAACTGCTTTACATGCTAGTATTTTGCATTCTTGTAGAAGTATTTGTTTTATGGAAGGAAAATATGTGAGTTTCGGATTTGTGTGCAATAAATGAGCAGTAGGTTTAATTGACTTCCTTTTTATTTCTCTTCGGTTGTAGAATGAAATGAATGCAAGATAACAAGTGGTGTAGTAAGCAGTAGAGGTATTTAAGCTCCATATGTCTGTACGTTATACTTGATGTTTCACTTATTGCATGTTTAATCCTGTAAAGAAAAAAGAATAAACCAGGAAGAAAGAAAAGAAAAGAAATATATGTATCAAGAAAATTTTATACTGCTATTTAGAGACATATTCTGATGTGTGATATGTTTCCATTAGTTTAAAGTATCTCTGGTCTTAAAGTAAGTGGTATCAGTTATGTGTAGTTAGTAGAATCAGTAGCGGTCACCTCAGAGTAGTAGTAAGGAGGGTGGCCGTTACAAAATCGAACGAGTACATACTACCAGTGATAGAATACACAGAAAAAACCAAGATAAGTTGCTCACCTCACTACTGTAATCAAACGGATCAAATCTGGTTGGGCAATGGAATTGGGTAGGCAATAGAGGGTCGGTTGTTGCGGTTGATCAGATGAAGCGACACCCAAATAGAAGCAAAGCAAATCACAGTAATTTCCACGGTTGCTCAGATCAGACCGGAGAAGAAAAACAGGACACTCGACGGCAAGGTCAAGTCTGGGTTGGATCTGTAGCCGCAAAAAAGGAAAGAAGGCTCGACAGAAATTCTGTGACCACAATTAGGGCTCACGGCAGCCGGCGCGGCAGCGACGCTATAGTGTAGAGACACAAGGCTGATGATGATCTTTCCTTCTGGCGTCGATTGGACTCGGCAAGGTTAGGGCGGCGCCGTGAGATGAAGAGTATACAACTCGCGGTGCGGCTCGGGCAGGAAAGAGGAGATCGGCTGCCGGCTCTGGCGTGATAAGCTTCCTGGTGATGCCGACGTCGACGTTGGGCAAAAGAGAGGAGGAAGATCTAGGGCTCTCGTCGCCGGCGGCAGAGGGGGTGAGGGCGTGCGCACGAGGGAGAAGAGGAGAGGATCGGGTTTTGGGAGAAGTGGGAGAAGGAGAAGGGGGAAAACGACGTCGATGATTTTGGAAAATAAAATCGTTGGCGGATAATAAAAAGGGAATAAGGAAAAGATAAATAAAATAAAACTTTTTCTCGTTAAAGCGGGGTAGCCTAAATAGGCTTTTCCGGGGCCCAAATTTTATCCCCGTAACCTACACCATACAGTCTCTGAAAAATTCCCAGAAAATTTTCAAAATTTCCGAAAAATTCCCTTATGGAGTTTTGTCTATTTTCGGTATTTTACATTGTCTAAAAAAGAAATGGATGTATTTTGCTCTAGGTTGAAGAAAATAAAGTTACCCGATGGCTATAGCTCAAATATTGGTAACTGTATTTCTTTAGAAGAGTGTAAGCTTAATGGGCTGAAATCTCATGATTGTCATGTTCTAATGCAACAATTGCTACCAGTAGCATTGAGAAATCTTCTACCGAAAGGTCCACGTAATGCTATCTTTCTGCTTGGTTCATTTTTCAATGAATTATGTCAAAGAGTGTTAGACATGAATCGTTTAGAAGCACTAGAGGAGAATATTGCTGAAACTTTATGCATGTTGGAAAGATATTTTCCACCTGCCTTCTTTACCATCTCGGTTCATTTGACAATTCATTTAGCAAGAGAGGCTCGCTTGTGTGGGCCAGTCCAATTCCGTTGGATGTATCCATTTGAAAGGTAATAAATAATAATTTAGTTTTGCTATAAATGGTTCTTTCATGTAATTTTTTTTTATGATTTAGATTTATGAAAACACTAAAAGGGTATGTGAAGAATCGAGCAAGGCCAGAAGGTTGCATAGCTGAGTGTTACCTCGTAGAAGAATGAATGATGTTTTGTAGCGCTTATATAAAAAAGGCTTCTAATATTGGTGTTCGTTCAAATCAGAATGATGATTTGGAAAATGGATTAGTGGAGGGTCGTCCAATTTCTCAAGGAAAAGAAAAGATTTTAGAAGATGACATGCTGCAAATCGCACATCGATACGTGTTGTTTAATACTGCAGAAGTTGAACCTTACTTGCAGTGAGTGTAATTAATTGCATACTATATTAGTCTTGATGTATTACATATCTTGTATATTCTAATATCTACATTCAATGATTTTCAATAGGATGCACATCGAGGAGCTTAAACAAATAGATAGTCGTTTCTTAAGTAATGAAACATTGTTACAAAAGCAACATATGGAAACATTTGCTGAATGGTTATCAAAACATGTTCCTTTTAACTCTTCAGGCCGAATTCAATGGCTAACATATGGTCCAAGAAAGCATGTTGCATCTTATACGGGTTATATTATAAATGGACATCGGTTCCACATAATTGATGTTGGAAGGTCGACACAAGATAGTGGAGTTTCGATTGAAGCCGATACTGTTTGTCAATCTAATGCTAATGATTATTCACATATAGTAGAAAGACTATCAAACTATGGAGTTATACGGGACATTATTTTACTAGACTACTATTCTTTCAAAGTACCTATTTTTAGGTGCGATTGGGCCAATCATGGAAATGGTATCAAAATGGAGATGGCTTTACACTGGTTAACTTACACCAAGGACTAAAAACTTTTGAAAATGATCCTTTCATTTTAGCATCACAAGCCAAGCAAGTATTCTATTCTAGGGACAATGATGAATCAAATTGGTATGTGTTGCTAAAAGCACCGCCTCGAGGTATTCATAACATGAATGTGGTTGAAGCAGAAGCCTATACATCATCAACACCTCTTGACGTGTCCCAATTTAAAATTAACATTACCGAGAAAGAACCATATGCAAGGAATGAGTGTGAGGGAATTGATGTGATTGAGACATGACTAAAATTTTGAGATGTAGATTTTAAAGTTATTTATTTCAATTGGTAAATGTTTGTTTTCAAAGTTATATAACTCTATATTACTGTTGCAATATATTTGTCTACATAATTATTGTGTTTGTTTATATTCATTATGTCATATTATATGTTTGATCAATTCATTACATAGCATTTAAAAAGATGGGCAAAAAGAGCAAAAAGTATAGCTTAGCATCTCCAAATGAAATTCAGGTGATATTTTACTCTTTCAAAAATCTTAGTTTTAGTAAATAAACTACACTTGTACATTTCAATATATTTTTTTGTTATTTTACAGGAAACTATAGCATCACATGATTTGCATGGTGAACAACAAATTAATGATGACAAACCTCATAAGAAAAAGGGAAGGAGTGCGTCCAAACTGAAAATGGTTAGTGGCCAAGACAAGTGCAAAGAGCTGGAGCGTAACAAGTTAGGACAACCGATTGGAGATAATTCGGTAAAGTATGCTTCTTTTCTAGGGTGCATGATTAAGGAATTTGTTCCATATACATTGGATGGATGGAATGAAATAGGTGAAGAAGTAAAGGATAGGATGTGGAGTTGTCTTCAGGTAATATCTTCAGACACTACATTTTTCATTTCCATTTCTATAAAAAAATGTATATGCATTTTCATGTTTATTAATGTACAGCTGAATTATAAAGTTGAAGATTAGGAAAAGAAAGTAATTTTTCAAAAGTTGGCTAAATTGTGGCGTGATAGAAAATCCAAATTGCAAATACTTGTACGAGAAGTTAATACAAGTCGAGCGGCTTCACGAGATCTCAATCTTTTGAAGCCTGAATTTATGGAGTAAAATCAATGGGACTTGTTTGTGAAGAAGACACTATCAACTACCTTTCAAGAAAGTATTTATTCACTTTAAATAGTTTTTTAAAGGAGATGTATAAGCTTAAATCTGGATCTTGGTTGTCCATGCTCATGTAAGAGAAGCAAGATGCTAATCATCATGTGCTTTGTTGTTTAAGGACTTCAACTTCACACTGTTCGTCAATTATTGGGTAATGTGTGTCTTGATTATTTTCACAGAAGAGCAAATTTTATTACTATACTTATTTCAATTATAAGAAAAATAAGATAATCTGTGCATTACAGTGCTATAGTTGGTTCACAGACAAGAAAATGTATTCTTTCATTTTTTGGTTTAAAATTTTACTTGATCAACTTGGTTATTGTAGGGGAAACCTGTTGTTTGAGTCGATTCATTACTTGTTTTTTATTTCATACCTTTGTCATCTCATCACTAGGCCTAGTGTTATATCATTACATTAGTATGTCTAATTCATATTTCATTCATCATTGTTTTTCACTTTTGGTTGCTCTGTGTTTCATTCATCATTGTTTTTCACTTTTGGTTTCATACATGCTGTGTTTTTAAAACTAGACTGGACATTGAACAGGTGAAACTGTTGGTTTATTAGTTTTCTGGTCAAACTGGAAGATTTAAAAATAATAATATAAATATTCTAATCCTTTCTTTTATAAGTATAAACATTTGGTATTACTTTAATAAACATATTAAAATAGTTTTAAATTGATTGATAAAATTCTTGACTCAAGAAAATGATACCAACATATGGCTTATACTTCACTCTTAATATGTATTTGTATTTTTTCGGTATATATCATCATTAATTAAAGTTTTTAATACATATAACATTAATATAATATATGATTAACTAATATATTAATATGATATATCATAAATCATTATTTTAACAGTTAAATGGTTAGATCAGTCAATTTTTTTGTAAAAAATTTTGAAAATTAGAAAAGAAATTGTAACTGCAGCTGGGGTTTTAACTACCGTCACCTATTAATAAGAAATCACATACAACTGAGATAAGAATTTTGTTTGTCTTAAGCATTTCTTGGTTTCAGTTTTATACTGGTTGAGTTTGTTTTTACTAGTTTGCTTAACACCCAATTTTTCAGTCAAACTGGTCTAAATTTTTCACTGGCATCCTGTATAATCAGTTAAACCAGCTGGCTCGGATGGGTTTTAAAGAACTGCTATTATGTTTACAATAGTTTCCCCTTGCATGGTTCAAATATTGGAATATGTCCAGTCTAGTTTCCTAAAGAACTGCTATTATGTTTATTGCTATTGTATCGAAACATCACTAGACTATACAATTTTTCAAATATTGGAATATGTCCAGTCTAGTTTCCCCTTGCATGGTTCCAGGAATATGTCCAATATTGGAATTTTTCAAATATCGAAACATCATTTCCCCTTGCATGGTTCAAGGAATATGTCCAATATTGGAGCACAACCATGATGTGCTATTCTTTTGGACCATGTTAGTGTTGGAGATTGTATATCTTGTTATAAATTGAACTTTGTAGCTATTACTCAATTTTCAAAAAAAATATTATGTATAGTCATTAATTCCGTGATTCCAACTTGTGGCACACCAGAAACATGTCTTTTTTATAGTTCATTTGTTAGGTTGATTTCTGTTAGTTTTGCCTCTGCTGTTAGCTACTAGGTTCCATATTTAGTGTTTCTCTGGCTTTGTCCTGGTGGCATATATTGAGGATAATAAGGGGTTTTCTCTTTTTGAGTTCATTTCTGGTTTGCCAGGTTGATTTATGGTTCATTTCAAATTTGGAACAGAACAATATGTAAAATATTCTAGAGTAATACTGTGATTTATGATGACCAAAATTACTTGTAATAAATGTCTTATTAATGCTAAATGTAAAATAAATGTCTTGATTTGTTTGGTAAATGTCAGGAAAAGAGTGCGTGTAACAACCCAAATTTCCTCATTTCGAGTCCTAATAGTAATTATAAATATTTAGAAATGCTTTAGAAATATTCTAGAGATTTTTAAGAATTTTTAGAGTATTTTTATGTAATTTTTGGAGGTCGTTTGATATTTTTACCAAAAGGAAGAAGTTTAAAAAAAATAAAGAGGTAAAAAACTTATACCTTACAGAACAACCGAAATCTTATAGCATACTACAGCAGCAATGCAAAAAAAAAGTAAAAGCAGCTCCTTTTGAAGTTTTGTGGAGTTCGGATGGTGCTATAAAGGGGGCACGGACAGTTTTCCTTTAGGGTTTATAGTGCAGATTTGGTGGAACTTGTAGTGCAGATTTTTGGTGGAATTTATAGTGCAGATTTTTGGTGGAACTTGTAGTGCAGATCATCAAGTACTTTACTCCCTATATCATACTTCGGAAAAAAACAAGAAGAATCAACTTCCAAAAGCTACTCCTACCGTAGGTGAGTATTTTTATGCAATTTTTGGAGGTCATTTGGTATTTTTACCAAAAGGAAGAAGTTTAAAAAAAACTAAAGAGGTTCGGCCGAGGTTCGAACCCGTGACCTCCGACCCAACCCGAGTCTTAAGCGAACCGCGATAGCCAAGCGTTCAACAGGTGTTTCATGAACAAATTAATAACGAATTGGTCTTAAGCCATAACAGAATTGGAGAATACCCTAGTTATAAAAAAGGGATAAGTTAGGAGAAGGTGTTATTTTTCTCTCGCGACCTAAGCTTTCCCGATCCCGATTTCGAGCGGCGCCATTCTGTGCTTGGGTGAAAACGAAGCCGAGTTAGGGCTTCTCTCCGGTGGCCGACCAAGGACTCGTCCGAAGGTTTCTCCACGCGGTTGTGACTCTCTCGGCAAGGTGAACACGTAGGCACAAGAGGAGGCCGGAAAGCTCGAGCTAATCGGAAACCCTAGAGCTCTTCTTCTCGGTTTTGAGTCAAAGAAGCAAAGTAAGCGTTACTCACCTGCAGTAGTAGTTTCTGGATTTAGTTTCTTCTTGATTTCGTAGCATATGGTAAAGATGGTTGGTTTTGTGTTGCTGCCATAAACCCAAGGGAAGAAAGAGGATGAACGGTAGAGGTTAAGTATGTGGATAGATTCCTTTCAAGCTTTGAAATTAGCATTGTAGCTTTTGACTGGAATTTTCTGTGTGACCTTGATAAGCATGCTCGGATCAATGTGGAGGTTTAAAGTTTTCAAATTTTGTTGCTCTATTAGGACATCAGCTGTGAACAAGTTTACCATCGGTTCTAATTTTAAAAGTTTCAATAAGCCTAACAAGGTTTGCTTTCTTTTTGCATTGCTGCTGTAGTATGCTATAAGATTTCAGTTGTTCTGTAAGGTATAAGTTTTTTGAATCAGGTTATATGGGTTTTATTAGCTTCGGCAGGTTTGTTTTTGAAACTTGTTGCCATAAAATTTAGTTCAAATTGTTTAGAGTTTATAGTAACATTTCAGCAAGTTTAACTTGGTATTGTATAATGGAAAAGAAAATAAAAGCAGCTCCTTTTGAAGTTCTGTGGAGTTCGGGTGGTGTTATAAAGGGGGCACAGACAGTTTTCGTTTAGGGTTTATAGTGCAGATTTTTTGTGGAACTTGTAGTGCAGATTTTTGGTAGAATTTATAGTGCAGATTTTTGGTGGAACTTGTAGTGCAGATTTTTGGTGGAACTTATAGTGCAGTTTTAAAAAAAAAAAGATTATAGTGCAGTTTGGTTAAGTATTATAGTGCCGAATTTATGTTTGGATAGTATATAGAAATTGTGTAGCATAAAATGCAGAATCTTGATTAGTAGAGTATGCAGATTTAGTTTTCAGTTTGTGATTTTGGCTTAGTATTCCAGTTTAGATCATGTTGTAACATGCTTAAAGATCTCTATTGCTCTATAAAAGTATAAGCTTTACATAAGTATCAAGCTTTAACAGATTTTTAGTGTGGAATAGCTATGTGTAGCATTACAGATTTTGATTTGTTTAGCATTGCAGATTTTGAATTGTTTAGCATTGCAGTTTTGATGGTTTAGCATTGGAAGATCCAATTAGATCTCTAGTAGCTTAATTAGATTTGCAGATTTTATTAAGCTTACAAGTGCAGATTTTATTAAGCTTACAAGTGCAGATTTTATTAAGTTTATAATGCAGATTTTATTAAGTTTACAAGTGCAGAATTTTATTAAGCTTACAACACTACAAGAAATTTTAGATTTAACCACACCTAATGGACAACAGTTTTTCAAGAAACTGTTGTCTTTTTACCATTTAACAACGGTTTTATTGAAAACCGTTGTTGTTCATCATAATTTTTTTTAAATGACAACAGTTTTTAAAAAACTGTTATCTAATGTATGTCAAAGACAACAATTTTTAAAAAACTGTTGTCTAATGTATGTCAAAGACAACGGTTTTAAAAAACTGTTGTCTTTTAGTGTTGCTTATGTGATAATATACAACAGTTTTATTAAACTGTTGTCTATTGAATGTTGTTGAATCATAAAAACACAACAGTTTTTTTAACTTCGTTAAAAAAACCTAAAACCCACTCCAACTCCTCCTTCGCGACTCCTCCGCGAATTTTTAAAACCAAGGTTTCTTATTTTTCCCTTACTTTCCCTTCTCCACCGAATTCCTTAATCCCGAGCCCTCACTCCCGCGACACCGCCGAACCCCTTTCTTCATCGCCGACTTCTTCCCTTAAGCCTGACCTCGCGACGCCGCCCTCTCCATCCTCCCTTCCCTCTCGCGAGTTCCTGGGCGTTGCCGGCCTCTCCTCATGCCAACATCAGAGATGAGCCACAGCCGCCGGTCTCCTCTCTTCCTTGTGTGCGAGCAGGCGATCTTCTTCTTTCCCTCACGCAGACAACACAGCAGCGATCCTTCTCCCTCGCTCGAGCACTGCGGACCACAACCGTCGATCCTCTTCTCTCCGAGCCGTGCCTTAACTGGTCAGGCAAGTATACTTCCATGTGATGGTATGAGATCTGTGAGGTGATGATTAGGTTGTTAGGAGGAGTCTAATTTCTTGTTGGTGATGCCCAATTTGTGGATTGAGTCGCGATTGGATCTTCTGCCGTGATGCTCTAGCCTTCCTATGCGATGTTCTGGTTTTTTTTTTTTATCGGATTTGGGGGCTTTAGGGTATTGGTGGAGAATGCTTTTGTTCTTTTCCTTCTTGCTTTCGAATCTGTGGAAGTAGATCATTGGATTTTGATTTAGTGAGTTGATGACTGGGCTTTTGTCAAGATGGAAACCCATAAAGATTAGGTTTGATCTAAGCAACAATGATTCCTCTTCGATACTTTGACTTTTCATTTATTCCCTTTGTATTGATCTTGAATACATGCACTCGAGCATTGACACTCTGAATGGATGCTTGATATCCTTTGATCATGAGTAAAAATTTTTTAGAAGTAGCCATGACAGGCACTTGGATCCACACTCGTGTCAGATAATAACACCCGGTCCGAATATCATTTCCTTCCTTAATAAATGTTGATTATACCACAAATTCCTTCAAAGGGGTTTCACGATGTTGTGGTGATTATTGTTATATTTCATCATGTGCAAATTCCATGGCATAGGTGCAACATATGAAAACTAATGATGCTTGGTGTAGCATGGAATGATAATTGCAATTGTACAGTTCTGTGCACTACATTGTCTGATGTTACAAGGCTGCAGCTAGATATTGTTCATGCTATGGCTAGGTAAACCCCTTTCAGTTGGCTATGTTATAGTTTGTTGTGAGTCTGTACCCATGATTACAGTTTGTTGCACACTGGATCGCTGAACAATCTACTGTTGTTGAACCTTGTATTCGATGATAGATTTCAACATGCAAGACTCACCTCACTATGGCTAAACTAGGCTTGAATTCTCATCAACGACACATGAGAATCACATGTATATGGAATATGGATTGTGCACAAATATAGACCATAAGACTCCACATTCTTTTTAGTATAACATTGCTTTTCCTATCAGCCATAATGCTATCTTTGTGTGATGGCTAACAAAACAAATTGCAATCTCACACCATGGTATTAAAAAGCTCATGCTTGGGCAATGTTGAGCCGCCTAGATGGTTTTTGAAGAGGACTAAATAGTGACATATGAGATATGTGATCTGTATGTGCAGTTAAAACCTTATTCAGTTCAATTGGGGTGTTTTCTGTTGTCAGTTTTATTATTGGGGTACTTTCTGAATTATTTTTAGAGTTCAACCATGTGGAAGGAAAATGCATTTGGTAAATATATATACAACACGACAGAATATGTTGCAATTATGCTTGTCTACAGAGATTTTCAATTTATTTGTATTTCTTATATTCTCTGTATTATTATTCCTATATTCTCTGTATCACTTATTTATTTTTCATTTTTCTGCCAAGTTACTTTATAATATTTTACTGTTATTTTTTGTGCAGGGACTTTCCGTTCCTAGATGCAATCAATAGACGAAACCAATGAAGACAAGAAAATATTTTATACTCTATTTCTTACAAAATAAACAAATATTTCTTCACCAATCGGTACAAAGACAACAATTGAAAGTTGTAACTATCTGATTGATAAGTCCTAGGCTATTTGGTTGAGTTCAAGTGATCATTGAAGCATTTTCAATGTTTCATTATATTAATGTTCAAGCTACATAGTAATTTGCATGCCTAGATGTTAAGCCTACCTAGGGCTAGACTGATCTTTGATCTTTAGTTTTTTTATATTTCATTCCTGTATTTTGTAATACCTTTTATGCATAGATCTTGATCTATACAACTTTTTATTGGTATGTTAAAAACATTTTGCTCAATTCATTTTTTTCCAATTAGCGTAAATTAAATTCCTTGACGTTTGCAACTGTTGCACCCATTTCATAATTGATGAAATTAATTGTTTTGTTTAAAGTAAATTTTTATTAGATGTTGTCATTTTTCCCTGGTTATTATTCAATTCTTTTTTTAATGCATCTGTTGTAGTGATGTGGAGATGAACATTATGTTGGAGAGCTCCTTGAATGCAAAGGAGAAAATAATCTCTGAGTTGAATATGGAGCTTCATAACATGGAATCCACATTATTAAAGGGGAGGGAGCAGCATTTGAATGAGATAAAGAAGTTGATTGCACTAATCAATGAAAAGGTTTCAGTTCTTTGTTTATACCTAATTTTTTATACGATAACTGATATGAAGTATAAGTTGCAACATTTTGGCATTTGAGATGACCAACAATTATAGTTCAATTAAAATTTTATCACAATTTCTCGGCACAACAATATGATCTTGGACATGTTTAAAGCTATCACATCCTTTATTAACACAATTAGATTTGATAAAATAGCAATGCTTACAGTTCCTAATCTCTATATCTCTATTTTCTTGCAAGATAGTGCTCTTTTGGAGATAAGAAGAGAACTTCAAGAAAGACCAACCACAAGATTAGTTGATGATCTGCGTAAAAAAGTTAAAATTCTTCAGGTCCATAAAATGCAATTGACCATTGGATTCACCTTCCTAACATTTGTGCACATGCATTCTTCTTTTGGATTCCTTTATACTGTTTGATATTGCATACTCAAGAGCCACGCTTAAACAATTTTGCAATATAACTATACTTTTGAAGATCCACTTAGGTATTTAGCCAGTAGTTGTTTCAGTTCATCTACATTCTTCCTTTCTTTATTCTTAGTAGTTTGTTCCTAATTGATGATGTATTTTGTCACGCCCCGAGAGTAAGGTTGTCCGACGAAAATCGGACAGCACCTCCCCTGTAGCAGTGACAAATAGAACCGGTATACAACACCACAGATAATACATATACAAATATATCACAACCACGCAGATAATATGCAGCCCACACGGCTGTAAAGTCAAACACAGCGGAAAACAAGAATAACAAAGATAAAATAACAAAAACTCACCGCGGGCCGGCCCGGCTTGACTCATCGGCAAAACAACCAAATACAAATAACAAGTCCACAGCTCAATTATTACAATGCTAAATTCAAAGGTTTAACTCACAATAAAATGAAAACCAAAACCGTAAAACCATCCTCAAAAGTGACATGGGACCGGCAGTCGGGATCCTCCTCCAAGCGTACTAGCATCGCTATCAGCTACCTGGTGAAATTACCAATGCGGGTGGTGAGTATAAAACTCAGCGGGTAATAAGATAGACAGTGCATGAGTATCATAAAGAACAGGAATACAAAAGGATACAGTCTCGGAAAGATAAATAGCAGATACTACAGGGTAAACAAAGTATATACATATCCATACCTGAAACCATATCCTAGGCTAACAGTGTAAGGTCTGAGATAAAGTAAACCGCTACAGTACTGCTCATAACTACCAGAATCACATATAAGGTATACTGCAATAGTAATCAGTGTCCAAGCATATATAACAGGTATGTGATAACAGAACTGCATAAGTAAGCATAAACAGCATAAACAGGTATATCAAAAAGTAGCGTATGCACGGATGGTCACTCCCGCCCACCCTCAAGTCCATGACCCCAGTGTGGACGAGAGGTCGGACAATGACAAACTGACACACTCCGGCTACCACTACTCTTGAGTGGCCGAGAGGACAGTTGCATAGTAGCTGAATAGCTACGTCTGCGACGGGGTCCCTGCGCCCACGACTCCAGCAGACACTACCCATGAGTGAGCGAGTGGGGGCACGACAGGACAGCACGCTCCAAGCTACCACTACCCATGAGTGGCCGAGCGTGCGGCCCAGGCCAACGACCGTCTCAACCACAAGGGAGCCAAAGTCGTCGGCTATGCATGCAATGACATGATGCGAATAATGCAACAGTCATCATATATATATAACAGGAAATCAGGTATGCTACATGAATCCGCATGCTCAATACTAAGCATAAATAAACAGTAATCAAACAGGTAAGCATAAACAGGTAAGCATGGCATCTAGTATCTGCTAGGTATCAGGAATAACAACGGGAGACTGTATAGATAAGAAAGTGATCATCTCGAAGATTGAGTGGATAAAGTATCAAGCACAAGAAATAAAATGAGTGGAGTCAAGATAAATACTGCATATATGAAACTAACTCATGCACTTAAACCGATATCTAAAGGAGCAAGTTAAGAAGTACCCGCCTCAAATGTAGGCTGAATCCGACGTCAACCTTGTCACAATACCCGCCTCGATCAAAGTCCTGTGTCAACGTACAAAATTTAACTAAATACATAGGAAACAGAATAACTAAACTAGTGTACAAGGCATGCGAATTTAATCTGAGTTCCAGTCATTATCCACACGAAATCGCACTAATTTGCACGACCTAAACCAAAACCCTAGTTTATGTCTTCAGATCAAACAATTCCCAACCGAAACTATGTCCATTTGAATTCCCAAATCATGCATTCTTCCCAATACACCAATGCACAACATCAGTTCAATCAAACTAGGTATCGGAAAACCTAAACATTACCTCACGGTGAGCTCCCCACTGTTGACTCTCCGCCGGAAGGTGAGATCGCCGGCGCTAGCACACCGATGCTGTCCAATGCTACAGATTCACAGATTCGAGCTCTCACAGGGCTACCAACAGGGCTACGAACAACACAATCACACCCAATCAACACATAATCCCAACCTAAACCTAACAACCAGAACTGTAGGTCTACATCCAAAGCTGAAAATGGCTTACCCAATGACTCACGGCCGGAAATCATCTGCTGGGGATGTCCGCCAGTGTTGGATTGCTGCTGGAGAAGCTTGGCCGAGCTCCTCACAATGAACCACTGCCAGAACCGAAACTCAATCAATAAAATCTCGCATTCCAGCACCAAACCACGAATTTCCTTAACTAAAGAACCCAAATCAAGATAACCTATACCTCCACCTACCTTGCTGCCGAATACCTCCACGATCGACGGAGGAAACCCGATCAGATCCACTCAACTCTAGCCCCGGAAAGACGAGATAGTTTCTTGCGATGCAGATCAACGTCCCACTTCAATCTCTAGTACGGCGATTCAAGCTCCGGCGTTCACCGAGGTCAGAACAGCTCACCCGACCGAGGCATTGCGAAGGAGGATGTCACCAACGAAACCTCCGACCAGGCGTGGGGAGGACCGGCGACTCGTCTCGCACCCCGGCACCGGCAATCGGTTGCGAGCGTACGTCGGTGCTGAGCCCGTCGGCGAGAATAGAGAACAAGTGAGGAGAGATCGGCGGAGGCAGTAGGCACGAAGAAATAAGGGTAGGCGGCGATTTAGGGCTTAGGACTGTAGCTTATAAGGGGAGGGTTTGGGTTAGGTTAAGTTCTCACAACTCCTTAACTAACCCTCTTTTAATGATAATTTTCTTTACCACCTTAAGCTTAACAATTTATCCCCTTAAACATTATCATACGACATCCAAATAAATCCAGAAAAATGTCCAAAAATTCCCAGTAATCATTATAGGTTATTTTATTTTGCCGTATCTCACATTCTCCCCCTCTAATAAAAATTTGGTCCCCAAATTTATAACCCAAAAATCGGACCATCGAAATCCACATAGCAACCACCGACTTCTTGATGTACAACAAGTACCTCTACAGACGGTAAAGATACTGCTATGTCACGTGTCTAGCGTATAGGTAACACCCTCCGTAAAGATACTTGAGAGATAAACAAATGGGTTCCACTAGCATCTATTAATAGTCCTATAATAAACGTATAAAGTAGAATAATACCTCGGAAGACCGATCTCTCAGCTCCCTGTCCCTCCTCTCGTGTAATAGCATAAGCGCGACCCTCCTCTGAGCTCAGCTGAGGCATGCCTGGGGTGGTCTGTGCTGGATTCGAAGGTGCAGGAATCGGCTGCTGATACTGAGACTGAAGCTGCTCCTGGAACGCTGAGTAGGGCTGAGGTGGATGAAAAAACCTGCTGTACAGGAAATGTCTGATGAGAAGATACTGCGGCAGAATACTGTGTAGTCGCTGGTTCCTGACCCTGCACATAATATATCTGTCCCTGAGAAGGCTGAGGTCTCTGCTGATGTGGAGCACCCTGATTCGTTTGAGATCCTCTCTGCTGCCATGGCTGGGTGGGTCGATCTCCCTGACAGGTAACTTTAGTAGTCTCCAACCGAGCCTTCAGGGTACATTCCCAACTCTCATGGCCCGGAAGCTTACAATAGAAACATATAGAGTGATCCAACGGACAATCGGGTTTGAGGTGACTTTTTGAGCCGCACTGGTAACACCTGGTTTCACTATTATCATTCTTCCGATTTCTCTTAGGGGAACTAGTAGACCCATCCGTGGTGCGCCCTGATTCCTGTGGCCGAGAAGATCCTTCGGAAGTAACTTGCAAGTTTTGACCCTTATTCCCTCTTTTCTGCGACAGCTGCTTGTCCTTACTTTTCTCCTGATTCACTTGCTGCTGAGTCATCTCAATAAATAGTGCTCGATCTAGAACCTCCCGATAGGAACTACCTGGAAATCCTGACATCCGAATCCGAATGTATGCTGCAAGACCCTGAGTGAACTGCTGCATACGATCATAATCTTGTGCCACTAAGTGAGGACAAAACTCTGCCAACCTACAAAATTCGGCATTGTACTCCATCACTGACCGGTCGCCCTGCTTGAGATTCAGAAATTCCTGGCGTCGAGCTAGACAGAAGGTCGCTGGGAAATATTGCCGCTCAAACGCGTTTCGGAACATCGCCCATGTGATGCGCTGCTCTCCAAAGATCGTCTTCTGCATGTCCCACCATGTGACTGCTTGATCTCGGAGATGATACGCTGCCAGTTCCACTTTCTCCTCATCCGTGCAACTCAGGTACTCAAAGGTGCTCTCTACATTCTTCAACCAACTTCGAGAAGCTCAAGGATCTGCTCCGCCCAAATATAAGGTAAATCTGTCCTTGACGGACCTCGCCAGTAATGGTATCCGAGCTCTGTCCCTCATCCAATCAGTAGTAGCAGGAGTAGGAAATGCTGATGGTATCCCGGAGGGAATACCCTGAGGCTGAAATTCCCGATTCCTACCAGATGGTATGACTGAAGGGATCTCCTGAGGCTGACGTCCCTGATCTCTAGGAGTCTGATGGGTCTGTCCCCGACTGGCCGTCTCAACATCCGTTGGATCCCTAGAAGAATCCGCCTCCTGAGTCACTGGTTCTGGTTCCTCGGCCTCAATGGGTTGTTTCCGTGGTCGTCCCGGACCACGACGAGTACCGGCTACCGCTCGACCACGTCTCATACCTGGTGTAAACCACTAATAAGTACTACAAACAGTATAAGTTCGTACATATAAAACTTACAGCCAATTACTTGGAGGTGTTCCGCCGCCACCTGGTCCCAAATCCCAAAAGTCACTTCGAGGAATAAAATCACGAAAAAAAATCCAAAACGTACAAATCTGACATCGTAAACCTGTAGCTCTGATACCAATAAATTGTCACGCCCCGAGAGTAAGGTTGTCCGACGAAAAGATTAGCATGGCCCCTGCGCAAGGATGACACGCATAAATCGAGAAATGGTCCAAAAATTCCCAGTAATCATTATAGGTTATTTTATTTTGCCGTATCTCACAATTTAGCCATGCTTTGCTCCCAGTGTAATTATTTAGAGAGATAGTTTAACATACTTGTAGTTTGTCCATTGGAGGATTTTTGACGGTACAGTTCAATGCTACAAATTTCACTTATTAAGTGTACATATGGTGTTATTCCATACCAATGCAACAGTGAAATCAAAGGTCCATTTTCAATGCTTTGCTCTCAAGTTGTTTCGGTTAGTAATGATCCTAAAGATAACCTTTTATTCTTACAAGATTGTTCCAGATAGCCTCTGTCACAATATTATTTACAATTTTCCTTTATCATGACTATTTCAGATATATAATTTAACATAATTTCAATTTATTAAGTTAAGTCACAGTCTTACTTGAGTGTACTAACAGGCACAATGCATTCAGCAATACAATTTAGTTGCTCAGGAAATAGTTGAAACAAATGCATTAGCTTGTTCATTGATATAGGATATGGTGAAACAAATGCATTAGTTGAAACAAGCTATCACATCCTTTATTAAACAGGAAAGTGCATTTTTATTATTCATAGGCATTTAGTTTAGATCAAGTGACATTTCTTTATCTTCTTCTTACAGGTGGAGTTTGAAGGATTAGGAGAATTAAGAAGCAAGGATGAAGAAGATGAAGGATTAGGAAAATTAAGAAGCAAGGATGAAGAAGATGAAGGCATTTAGTTTATCTTCTTTCTTTATCTACTTGGTCCACTTCGATCCAAGTACGATGCAAACATGGCAAGGATGAAGAAGATGAAGGATTAGGAGAATTAAGAAGCAGTGTTTTGTTACTCTTCTAGTGTTGTACATGGTAAAAGTAGTTCAAATGATCCAACTCTTCAAAGCTGGATATCAAGATTAGGATGTTGTGTTACTCTTCTAGGATTAGGATGTTGTGTTGTTCTACCTTTGTTTTAATAGTGTCGTTGTCATTTTGTTGGCTGCTTTTGAAATTTCTTCGGAATGTTGTAAATATTATTTTCGAATGTTAGAAAATTATATGTTAAATTTTATTTACAAATTTAGTATTTTGAATGATTTATAATACTAGAAAATTGTATAATAAATTTTAATATTTTTTTTTATCAAAAAAAAACAACGATTTTTCACTGTTGTCGTAAATAGTTTAAAACTGTTGTTGAAGACCCTGTTATTAAAGGTAGACGCTCAAAGACAACGGTGAAAAACTGTTGTCTTTGAAGGAAAAGACAACAGTTTTTCACCGTTGTAAAAATTGTTGTCTTTGTCTTCAAAGACAACGGTTAAAAACCGTTGTCTTTGGGTACCCCCTTTAACAACACAGCCTTTAACAACAGTCCGAAAGGGGCTACGACAACGGTGAAAAACCGTTGTTGTAAGGCTTTTTTCTTGTAGTGCAAGTGCAGAATTTTGTTAGTATAGTATGCAGAATTTTGATTAGTATAGTATGCAGATTTTTGTTTATGCATTTCAATGTTAGAATTTGTTTAAACATTTCAATTTTTAAAGAAGCATTCTTTTATTAGAGGTATTAAGAAGTATAAGAAAGATAAAGAAAAGAAAGAAAAAGGCCAAGGCCTTAAGTAGAACCCAAAGTCAAGACTTTAGGGATTTTGGCACTCAAGGTGTTTGTTAAAATGCCAAGGCATTTAAAGAAGAAGTAATTAAGTATTTTACTTTAAAAGGCTAGTACCCGACTTCCGAGGTTGTCGTTAAACAAATCCAGGTGACCAATTATGAGGTCTTGGCCCTGGTAAGACCGAGGTCTTTACCCTCATAGGACTGGTGGCTCGCTACCTCAGTCTCTATTAGGGAGAGCGCTTTGGTACTACGCCTGGGTCCAAGAAGAGATTGATTATTATTTTGAAGTATTAAAGTATAAGTTTTTAAACAAATAAAATAAGCTTCACATAAGTTTAAAATTCAGCAAGTTTAGTTTTCTTGTATGCTAACATGTTGTTTAGATTTGCTTACATGTTTAGTATTTCAGTATGCTATGTTTCTTTTGCTATTAGATGAGCATGAGTAGTATCTTCTTTTGAGCATTCAGTTTCTAGATTTCTTCCAGTCACATGCATATTCGAGTTTTGTGAGTTAGATAGCGCTTACTAAGCAATTTTGCTTATAGTTGCATTTTCCTCTTACTGCAAATAAAGGAAAGAAAAAGCTATAGCAAAGGAAGGCGACAAGGAGGTGCGGATGGATGTGTGATGCCTGGACTATAGACGCCTTGGGATTTAGCATAACAATTTATTAAGATTATTTTGCACATTAGACCTATTATCTGAGTTGTATAATGGTTGCATGCATGTTCAGATTAATAACTATATTTCAGCATGATTAGAATGATGTATAGTTTTAGTTGTGTTCACATGCTGGAGTAGAATGTAGAGATAAGTTGTTTATGTTTTCCGCCGCTATCAGTTGCATGTTTAGAGAGTTTATGTATTGATCTTTACATGTGAACAACTCCAATTAAGTAAAGTTAGTAGTCCAGTAGCGCTCCACCCTCACAGACTAGTAGTGAGGAGGGTAGGGTGTTATAGTGCGAGATTTAGAGCAATGCGAGAAAAACAAGACCACATTCACACGATGAGCCGGAGAGGTTATGCTCGTTTGGCTCACATTATGGTAAATATTATTTTTTATACTTCTAAATTAATTATTGAATATTGTTTCTAACTTTTTTTTTTCTAATATTTCTATATCTAAGGAAAAAACATGTCCGCCAAATACACAAATTACAAGATCAAAAGTTTGGATTGAAGGTCACAAGAAAAAAAATGGGGAACCTAGTACTCAATCAGTTGGAGAGAAAATGGTAATAAAATTATGTCTTTTTTATTTGAAGAAGCTTATAAGAAAAAAATTGGGTAACTTAAATTTGTTATTTTCTTAAAATTTAAATTTTTTATTTGCAGAAAGAAATACAAGAATGTCCACCAGAATTTCAAAAGACTACTAACATTGCTGATGATGCAATTAGCATTGTGTTTGGCAAGGAAACAAGAGGTAGAGTGCATGGATTGGGCTTTGGAGTTACACCATCAAAAGTTGGAGCTTCTGTGCAACAAAATCAAACTGTTAAACAACTCCAAGCTATGGTACATAACCTTCAACAAGAAATACAAGAAATGAAGTCTATGTTTTTACAAAGTATGAGGCAACAGAATCAACAAGAACAGGTTAGTAATTAAACAACATACATAAAATAAGTTAATTTGGAATCTACACTTATATGTTGCCATTGTTTGACACAATTTATTTGTAAAATTAGGTTGGCAGTGGTGGCATTGGTAGTGGTATTGGGAACGAAGTTGGTAGCAATTGTGATATCAATGATGCTGCAAAAATAATTGGTGATTTTCATAATGTTAATAAACATTTAGCTACTGCTCAGGTAAATATCTTCATAATATGCATTTTTAAACCATAAAATTATTACAAAAATTGGCATGATAGAATTAATAACTTGTATTATTTTTTTACAGTCAAATTTGAAGAATGGCAGTCGTGGAGATATCCGTGCTAATACTAAATGCAAGTTGCTTCATTGGTGTGTTGATGGATTATTTGTTGCAGAAGGTCGAATTGCGCCCACAGATCCAAACACAAAAGTGCATCATGTTGTTCTTGGTGGATCTTGTTGCAAAGTTTGGGTTGACAAGATTTTGATGGAGAAGGTTGATCTAATTAAACCAAATGAGGAAATGCAGTTTCTCGATGATGCAATAGGAAGCACAGTCGCATGGTTATCTAAATTTATAGTCTTGTGTGATTGATATAGATTATACTGAATTGTGGATTGAAAGTTTTTATCTAGTTTGTGAGAGATTATGCATCTTGTTTTTGTATTGAATCTTTGTGTTTGGATTATAAAAACTAGTGACTTTTATTCTGTTCTATCTTTAGCCATTTATTTCTATTTAGTTTTATTTTTTAATTTCACATTTTGGGTTTGGGTTTATTTTGTTGAAGTATTTGTTAAATTGGAATTCAAGATTATTTGATATGGAGCTGTAACAATTTTCAACAGCGTGCAACGCATGCTGTTGATGATTCTTTTCGCGGCGTGCATTGCACGATGTGGATACATGTTTCAACATCGTGCATTGCATGCTGTGAATAGTTGTTTTTATTAGTTTTTGCAGCGTGCATTGCTTGCTGTGGATAATTGTGTTTGATAGTTTTCGCAGCGTGCATTGCTTGCTATGGATAGTTGTTTTTGATAGTTTTCGCAGCGTGCATTGCATGCTGTGGATAATTGTTTTTGATAATATTCGCAGCGTGCATTGCTTGCTATGGATATTTGGTTTTCACAGCGTGTAAGGCACGCCGTCGATAGTTATTTCCGCGGCGTACATAGTACGCTGTCGATAGTTATTTCCGCGGCGTGCAATGCACACCGTCAATACTAATGACTTTCAACTGCTTTAAACTATGCAGCGTGCATTGCGCGCCGCGGAAGGTGATTTTGCACGCTGCGAAAAGTCATTTTTGTTGTAGTGTTAGGGTTTGTTAATCCTTTTTTTTATTTCTAACCATTCTAAAATGTATGACATGGTATATAATAAGTAATTTAAAGTATTCATGATCCTAGCAAGTCAATCAATCTAAACAGTCATATTATTATTATTATTATTATTATTATTATTATTGTTATTATTGTTGTTGTTATTATTGTTATTATTTTTATTATTATTATTATTATTGATTAGTTTCATAGTTAAAATATACTTGATTATAACACGGTTTGTAAAGTTTAAGTTTTTTATTTAGGTTTGACTTAGACTTGTAACCCAAGTCTAGATTTTGTGAGTTAGTAAAATTATTAATTAACTTTTTAATTTATCATTTTATTTTTCAAAAAAATATTTTATTTTTCTAGTTTTCTAAAATTCAAATTTGTATTTTTAAATTTAGAAAACTTATTTTCTTTGTTATTTATTTTCAATGTAGATTTTTTATTTTTACAAGTCAAAAATTTATTTTTTAAATTCTTATGTTCAAAGGTTAAAGGATTAATTTTTAAATTTTTGTAGTTTAATTACTTATTTTTATTTTCCAAATTTTCAGTTAAATTTTGTTTATTATTAATTAATTTTAGATAATTATCATTTTGGTTTAATTTTAAATTATCTTGAATAAATGGATTTTGATTAACTGGATCTAGGTTTTGATTAAGGTTTGGATTAATTTGATCCATGTTGGTTAAATTTGAATTAGTTAACTTTTTATTAATTAAGTTATTTTTCTTAAGTAATGTTAATGTAACATTTTCATGCATTTTAAATTCATAGTGCAATCTAAACAAGAAAGAGCTAAAGTATGTAAATTTTCATGTAATTTAAATTTATACCTTAATTGTAAGCTACGGCAAATTCAATAATAAGTATTATTAGAGTAATAACCTTATTAAATTTTCTGAGAATTTTTAGAAAATTTTCAAAATTTAAATGGAGTTTATATGACATGTTTTAAGGGGATCAATTATCGGGTTGTGAGGAAGTCTGTTTAGATAATTATTTAAGTCGGAGTTGATTGAGGAATTAACTTAAGATTTAATTAACTTAAACCTATGTATGGATATAAAAGCCTAAGTGTCATAATTCCTCATCCGATTCCTTTTGTCCTCTCTCGCTCGATCGCCGCAGATGCCACCTCCTTCTCTTCTCCTCTTATCGCACGAAGCTGTATCTGCTACCGACGCTCTCCCTCTTGTGAGTTTTCCCCCTTTCCCATCTTCTTTTCTCATCTGATCCACCTCCGCTGGCACTCAAACTCCCTTTCCATCCATGCCTTAACTCTTAATTCTACCACCAATAGCGTCCTATACTAATTGTCAATGACTCTTTTGCAAGCATAGGCTGTCATCGCCGACCGTAAAGTATGGGTGAGCATGCTGTTTTTCCTATGAGACCGCATACCTTTATATCTCTAGTTCTTTATTATGTTCATGCACTATCTATCTATTACCCGTTGAGTCCCTGCACTCACCACCCCATAAACTATTTTTCTTTCGCCAAGTAGTAGGTAAATGATTTATAAAGTCGCCTGGAGATCCTGTCTACCAGCCCCATGTCACATCGAGTGACTTCTTCTATAATTGCTTCCATTCGCATTATTAACTTTGGACTTGTTCGTATACATGCATCTTTTATATGGGGTTTAGTTTTGTGGCTTCCTGTAATTATGTTGATGTGGTTGTGTCAAGTCGGGTCGACTTGCAATTAGTTGTATTATGGTTTTGTGTTTGTTATTTTGACACTTCCACTGTGTTTTGCTACAACTGTGTGGGCTGGTTACTATACAACTGCGTAGTTATGTTCTTTTTTTTTCCAGCCATGTGAGTTATGTATATAACTGCATAGTTATGTTTTATATCCAGCCGTGTGGGTTATTGAAGGCTTGTGAGTAGACTTGTGGCATTGTATACATGTTTCATTTGTCATTGCTACAGGGGAGGTGCTGTCTGATTTTTGTCGGACAACCTTACCCTTGGGGTGTGACAATTTACTGGTATCAGAGCCACAGGTTTAGGAGGCCTATTTCTCATATTTTTAGATTTTCATGATTTTTTTTCTCAATGTGACTTCAAGTTTTGGGACCAGGTATCGACAGGACATCTCCAAGCTACAGGAGGTATGTTTGTGTACTCTTATCATACACTTCTGTTGGTACTTGTCTAGTTATTTGTAGCATGTATGACATGTGTTGGGCCAGCCACTATTTAGGTCTATTAATTCCTACTAGGGATTAGGGAATTATAGTCTCATGGGATTTCTTCTACCGTACCACAAATACTGCTAGTTTCTACTATTACTAGTTGAGTAGTGGATAGTATCTACTAAATATTATGTTGGCTCGGTCAGTAGAGTATTGATTTACTTGTGCTGGTTCGGTCAATAGAGGATCGATTTATTTTTGTTGGTTTGGTCAGTAGAGGACTGATTCATTCTTGTTGGTTTAGTTAGTAGAGGATCGATTTACTCTTATTAGCTTGGTCAGTAGAGGACCGACTTACTCTATTTCATGGAGATTCCAATCTTTAGGATATTTTGTTTGGTTAGATAACATGGAAAGCACATTAGAGTACATGACTTATACAGACGTAGAATGGACTGAATTAGCTGCATACCATTGATGGCTTGACTAGTCTGTAGAGGATCTATGTATCCTATTCCATGAGGACTTTGACCATGGACTGTATGTACCTGGTAAGATAACCTAGAAGGTATATTCGGATAGATGACCCCCACTGATGTGAAAAAGTGTAGAGCTAGTTACTTAATACTTACAAGATACAACCGTTATAAGATGTATAAATTGGAGAGTACATTCAGATATATGATTTGTACTGGTGTGGAAAAGATAAAGGTTGCTGCTTATCCTTTATGAGATCAGGCACCACGTGAAGGAAAATGCAAAAGACTACTTATGGGAGCAGAGTATCTCTTATTGATGATTCTGAGATGCTCTAGAGAGATAGTATTTCTCTACCTCCTTCTATATAGCTTGTCAAGAGTTCTTGAATCGAAAAAGGAGGAATCATGGTATAATGGTTTATAAGGTGATGGTTAGCCGACTCACCTAATGTTGTTTCATGGGAGATCCTGACTCATGGACCGATCGGATTGTTGGGATATGCCCGATGCAGTGTGTGTTAAAACACGTTTCGTAAACATGCGCAGCGAAAAATAAAACAATAATAATTCCTAAATTGTTACATCACATGCACTACACGCATACAAGAATACAACATGTCAAACATGATCGCATAATTAAATTTATACAAAAAGTAAATTTATGCTAGGTGTACCTTACAGATAACCTGTAATGAGAAGGCATCAACCATAGCAATGTTGTCGAACCTCGCCTCTATTCATATCCACGCCAAGATCCTCAAGACAACTCCTTGAGTACAAACCTCTCTTTCGAAAGTTATTAGCCACGAACGAAGAAGAGGGATCAAGAGGAAGAGCAAGAGAAGCACACAGGAAAAGATTTCTTCCTTGTGGTGGTCACGGCAAAAAGGGGAAGGGCTTCCCCTTGTTAGCGGCGGCAAAGAGAAAAGGGAGAGGGAGAGGAGAAGAAAAATTGGGTTAAAGTTTTAAAAAAAAACCTTACAAGACAATTAATGATCTCATGTGTATAATTTTCTCTCAACCATATCAATATATAGCCATCATTAATGATTTGGATTAGAAAGCTCAAATCCAACCCATTATTCCTTAACCAAAAATTAGCCCATTAACCTCTTGGTTTGATTCACAACTAAACTAAGTTGGTTCATGACTAATTCATGATTAAACTAAATATGGTCGAACTCTTCCATAAAGGATATGACCCATCCGTGCTTCCATTATGACAAATATTTTCATATTTGTCTTATGTATGGTCTAACCAAACATTTATCTCTTGATCTAAGAATCATATTCTTTAACTTATTTTATATCTTTTAGAGACTCGTTAGTACGTGTGACCCAATAGGTTCCTGGTTTATCTTGGTCGTCCATAATTAACTACTTAATTATAGAACGATCATGAGTGGTACCTAATAGTACATCATGATCCCCAATTAGTCAGAAAATCATAGTTGATCTTAGAATTAATTCTAAACCCTTTAGGAGTTACAGTGAGTCATGCCTCGTTCCTTTCACTCATCTTATATCCACTTGGTTCAGGACATGGTCTATGTGTCTTGTCCCTATTAGGCTGACTACATAACACCTAACCCAAGTAATACTTCCTCGTTCTACGGATTCAAATTACTCATACATGTGTACAAGAGTCTCGCACTCTTAACATGTGATGCTTTGGCCAAAGACTTTGAGTAATAATCCTAACGAGTGGACATAGGGTATACGTCTCATCGCAAGGAGCGGTGAATCCTTTATGGGCTATCCAAAAACCTTCAGGCACTTGAAGTTATACCTAATCATCTCAGATCCACACCTCAATGAGATACTTATTTAAGATGTCAAAGTATAAGTCTCCATGACCACCTTCCATCCAATGACGCGGTCGGAGTTTCTTCCCTTTCTTGTCCTTCGGGACTTCAAATGGCTCTTTGACCACCATCATGGTGTCCCAATCCGTGTCAAAAAAGACCTCCATCTTCATCATCTAATATGTGATGTCCCATAGGCCTCCTCCTTCAAACTTTGGCGGGACAATCAACTCGGCCATCTTTTGCTTCCTTGGCGGTTAGTCCAATAGAGAGCGTCCTCGCTCTGATACCACTTGTAAGGAGATCAGAGGCCGGCTTAAAGGGGGGGTTGGATAGACGGCACCCCCAAATCGATTGCTTCCTACACTCGTTAGTATGCGCAGTGAAAATATAAACTAACTATAAATATGAAAGCTAAACACTAAAGGAAAGAAAAACAAGCAAACCGCTAACAAATTCATTTAACGTGGTTCGAAGATTATGGCTCCTCCTCCACGGCGTGTCCTTGAGGTGGACGATCTCGATCCATCGGTGGATTAGCCCCCGACAAACTCTGGCTATCTCAAGTAGCTCCTTGTGGGTGGAGAAACCTCACCACAACACTCACAAACACTTGAGAACAAGTAGACTACTAATTAGGGTTTACCACCACTAAATTTCGTCAGCTCTAACCAGGCTCCCAAGTTTTGATTATATAGCTAGTGGGTTGAAAACCTCACCTACCAGTCGACTGCCAAAACATGCAGTCGACTGTCCTCTGTGAAAATTTGACCATTACATCCCAACGGCTCGATACCAGTCGACTGCTAAAATTAGCAGTCGACTGCTCCACACTGACCGAATGAACAAAAATATTATGTTCACTCTCAGTCGACTACACGATCAACTGCACTAGTCGACTACTAAAACATGCAGTCGACTGCTATAGTAACGCCATAGTACAGCTACAGTAACGCTGCCGTAAAATCCTAAAACCAGGATTTTGCTCCGAGTATAATCTCTCATGCACTCGTACCCTCACCCTTATGACTCACTTGACGCTTTTTTGCAGCCTTGACCTCTTGCCTTCAAGCCTACTTCCTTTGGCTCTCGTCCCTCGGATGCATTCAAGCTCGCGGCTCGTCCCCAATGTCATCCTTCGTGTATGCCTCGAAGTCGCTTCCCTCGGCCCTTGTCCTTGCTGCCTTGTCCACGGTCCCTTAGATGCTCCATCCTTCACCGGACCCGAAGCCATCAACCTGAGTCACATGTATATCCTGCAGTCCTGCACAACTCACATACATATATCAAATACAAGGGTGAACCTAACTTAAACCCTTTGCCCAAACATCAAAACACATGGTCGCACGGACCATTAGGATTGCTCTAACATGAAGTACTCTAATACACCACCGTGGAGTGGTATTCAGTAGTAATTTAGATTATCCTGCAATCATATAAGTAGAGAGCTAAGGAAGGGAAAATTCATAGCACAATATCCGTCATTACAATGAAACCAACGACCTAGAACATTCACTGAACTAAGGACTTCCTCAATTTACTTTTTTTTTACTTTCATAATTTAGTTGAAAATCTCAAAATAGACACTTATCAATTTTTGTCTATCTAAATTCGAAGTGTAAAACCAGCTAGCATTTAATTTTCAGTCCTTGTGAGATCAACTTATAAATTTTATTACTTGACGATGACCGTGTGCTTACGATTTATCACATCAAGTTTTTTGGTGTCGTTGTCGGGGATTGAGTGTTTGAATCTAGTTAGCTTACATTAGAGTTTGTCTAGACAATTCCTTAATTCTTCAATTTTTTAATTCTTTAGTTCTTTAATTTTTTTATTCTTGCATTCATTATTCTTTATGCTTTATTTTTCATCTTTATATTATATTTCCTTTTCTGCATTTTATTTTCTTTCCTACTTTAATTTTGTTACTTCATGTTTATCTATTTCTAACGCATTCCCTTTTAGATAGGTATGAACTCCTTCAAGGCAAAGCTGATTGCTCTAATTCATAGGTTCAACCAAAATACAAACGTGAATTCTTATATTATTTTTTGTGATATTTGTTTTGCAATAGGTCATGTGGAAAGTACTTGTCCATCATTATTTGACTCATCCTTGTGGGGGTTCCCTCCCCAACTACAATCAGAGGCCGGAGCAAGGTTATTATGAGGCTTGTAAAGTAATGGGACATTCCATTGTAATTTGTATAAGGATCAATAATCTGGTGAAATCATTAGAAGAGCTTGAAAGAAAGTTTAATGAAATGGCCTATTCAAATTCACATTCTTATATATCCAGCTGGAGGAATCCTCAAAATTTTATTTTAAAATAATCAACAATAAGGAAGGATGAATTATTTGGCCCGATATTGGAAGTTCAACCACCATCTCAAGAAGATAGATTGGAAAAGATGGCGGAAAAATTTTGACCAGTCAAGCTCAAATGCTCAGGGATATGAAGAAAAAAATTAAAAGAAACAATGTAGACTCATCTTACACTGAAACACCAACTCTACTCTCAACTTGGAAGGACCATTAGATGGGCATTATACATATATATGAGCTTGAGGAACAAGATATAGAAGCTTCTTCCCACACCTTGGAAGATAGATTATGGGAAAATGTGGGAGAGCTTCAAAGCCTCCCAGGCTTAATTAAATGAGATGAATAATGATAATGTAAATGAGGTTGGGGCAAATGAAATAGAGAATCTGATAGAGGAGTGCACTACTCTAATTCCAATACCTCCTGATCCTGTCTAAGATTTGTGAAGATGAGCACTGGTTCTGATGAATGACGATGACCTTCGATGAAGATGAACTCTGATGATCCGAAGAAACTCCTCAATGCTCCTGCGCATAGTAAGACGAATCAACAAAGCATTAGTGACCTAAGACCAAGGTGGGGATTCCTGGCTAGGTCCTCCGACGCTCAAGTCAGTTCCTCTCATAAATGGAAGAAGAAGAACAATAACTAAAGTGGAAACAGAGTTTAGATGCTAGAACTTGTGTACCTTGCCAATGGAGAGGATCCCCTTTTTATACTACCTCACGTGACTTCCGTAGTCGTGAAGTGGTCTCCAGTTTGTTAGGGTTTGTTAGGAGATGAAGTCATCTTCTATAATTCGTGCAATAATCCTTTAAGGAATCTTTTCTGTACCCCAGATGTACCCATTTTGTCGTTTATGATTTATATTTATAATGGAAGAAGCTTCTAGAAGATATTTCCCGCCAAATATTCTGTTAGGCATGTCTTGGTCGATCATTCAAACTAGTCATATATACTGTTAAGAATACCTCCTATGGAATATGTCTTGACCAGTCCTTCCAGCTGGTCATATATACTATTAAGAATACCTCCTGTTGAATATATCTCGGCTGGTCGTTCAAGTCGATCATATATACTATTAAGAATAATTCCTGTTAAATATGTCTTGGTCAGTCATTTAAGCTGACTATATATACTGTTAAGAATACTTCCTGTTGAATATGTCTCGACCGGTTGTTCAAGCCGGCCATATATTAGGAATATATTATAAGGTTAAGTAACTTTATACTCGGGCGACCCTTGACTGACCGAGCATACATGAGCGCGGAGGTGCTCGCTCGACTTGCTATCGGCCGGTAATATGTTGAGAATCATATATAAAGCTAAGTGCCTTTATGCTCCAGCGGGCTTTGCTTGGCTGAGCATATATGAGCACGTGGGTGCTCGCTCGGCCTTCGGTCGGCCGGTAATATGCTAAGAATCTTATATAAGGCTAAATACTTTATGCTCGGGCGGACCTTGCCCGACCGAGCATATACGGGTGTGTGGGCGCTCGCTTGGCCTGTGATCGGTCAGTACTAGGCTGAGAATATTATATAAGGCTAAATGTCTTTATGCTCGGGTGGGCCTTGACCGACCGAGAATACATGAGCGCGGAGGCGCTCGCTCGGCCGATAATATGTTGAGAGTCATATATAAGGCTAAGTGCTTTTATGCTCAGGCGGACTTTGCCCGGCCGAGCATATATGAGCATGTGAGTGCTTGATCGGCCTGCGGTCGGTCGGTGATATAATGAGAATATTATATAAGGCTAAATCTCTTTATGCTCGGGCAAGCCTTACCCGACCAAGCATACATGAGCGTGGGAGTGCTCACTCGGCCTGCGATCAACCAGTGATATGTTGAGAATATTATATAAGGCTAAATGCTTTTATGCTTGGGCAGACTTTGCCCGGTCGAGCATACGTGGGCACGTGGATGCTCGCTCGACCGGTGATATGCTGAGAATATTATATAAGGTTAAACGCCTTTATGCTCGAGCAGGCCTTACCCAGCCAAGCATACATGAGCGTGAGAGCACTCACTCAGCCTGCGGTTGGCCAGTGATATGTTGAGAATATTATATAAGGCTAAATGCCTTTATGCTCGAGTGGGTTTTGCCCGGTCGAGCATACATGGGCACGTGGGTGCTCGCTCGAATTGCGGTCGGCTGGTGATATGCTGAGAATATCATATAAGGCTAAATGCCATTATGCTCGGGCGAGCCTTACCCGACTGAGCATATATAAGCGCGGGGCGCTCCCTCGGCCTACGATCGGCCGGTGATATGTTGAGAATATTATATAAGGCTAAATGCCTTTATGCTCGGGCTAGCTTTACCTGGACGAGCATATATGGGTGTGTGGGTGCTCGCTCGGCCTACGGTCGACCGGTGATATGCTGAGAATATTATATAAGGCTAAATGCCTTTATGCTCAAGCGAGTTTTTCCCGACCGAGCATATATGAGTGTGGGGGATCTCGCTCGGCCTTTATTCGACCAGCTATATACCTTTCCTATTCCTCTGGATCTAAACCCCTCCTTCACTCACTCGGTCAATCCATTATAACCCATATCACTAGCCTCCCTTTCAAGTCTAGTCGAAGGAGGTATAGCTGACTGACTAGACCTAAGTCTATTTTTTCCCTTTTGACATTCACTACAGTGATCTCATAACACCCTCTACAGTAAACTCGTGACACCTCCAACACATATCTTGCCACCAAGTTAAATAGAGGTGTGATCCTAACTTCTGCAACATCACCCCTTACTCTTTCTTACTTTACTTTCCCTTAGAGATATTATTAAGAGTCATGGCTTCGGATCTCCCCCACCCCCCCCCCCCCTGGATCAACTATTATCCGAGAATGAAACGTCTTTGGCTGAGGCTATGCAAGCCTTAGATCTATATCATTCGCATTAAAGAGAGCTAGAGATACGTTTGCTAGCAGCTCAGTCTTAAGTTCGGTCGGAAGTGGCTTTGAGGGACAAACCTTATTGGGATTTAAAGCAAAATATTGAGTAGTTGGATGATCTGAAAGCCCAGCACACTTCAGAGATAACTGTTTTAGCGAGGAAGATTCGTGTAGATGGTTTGCTGATATCACAACAACAACAAGACTTGGAACAACAGAAACCTAAGGTGAATTTCTGCAAGCTGAGTTAGATCGGATTAGATCAGAGATAGGTTCCCAACCACAGGCCCTAGAGAGTGAATCACACAAGCTCAAGAGGATAGGACGAACTTCTCCTCTTTGTCCAGGCTGTCATTCTACTACACAGCCGTAGCTGGAATGGAAGAATAATCTGGTAGCTCCAGGGAGCGGGACAAGTAGGAAGTTATTTATCTGCTATATCCGTCTATGGGAGATTTTCAAAAGTCTAAGAGTTATGACTATATTTCTAATGATAATGTAGAATTCTATATCTATGATTGATTATGTTATTTACCTTGCTAAATGTTTCTTATGGTGGGTCACGTGAGGACTGGTTGAATGAGAGGTTCCATGGGTATGCGCGAACAAATATGAATTTGACCGATCTTTAAGACTCCCTTTTGTACACACGGTCGATCGAGATTACACTTGGGCATGGCCTCTTCACTGTTTACAAATTTTTTTTATTTGTTTATATTTTGAGATTCGCGCGGTTTTTCAAAGTGGTCTCATTGGTAATTGGTCCTTCAACGAAAAGAGAATGTTCAAAGATATGGCGGTTCAGTATATGATTCAATCTATTCTATCCATCATAAATGCATCTTCCTGGGCAAGCGCCATGTATCCTTTTTTCTTCTTTTTTTAGGTAACCCTCGGTACGTTTTTCGTTCGTGTCTTATCACACATTCTTCTTGGTAGTTCAATGGCTCTCCTTTACTGAATCATTTTATTTCGACGGTGATCCTTATATTGCCCTAAAACCCTAAGCCTTTTTGAACTTTTTACTCTTCATCTTCCTCCAGTTATTCCTTGGCAATTTTCTTTTCCGACCTTTCTCAACAACTCGCTTCTTCATTTTCCTAGGTCTTCTTCTGTAACCTTTTCTCCTTTAGGATTCAGTAAGTCGTTTGCTCCTTAAGTGTTTCGGTTTTTCGACATGGCTGAAGAATCTTTACTCCCTTGGTATGCTCAAATTTGTTCTTCCTTCACTGATACCGACCAAACTTCCATCCGCTCTCTGTATGAAACCCCTAAAGAATACTGTATTAGGGTTCCACCACCTGACGCTCATCCTTGTCTTCCTCCTGATGATTGTGTTACCTTTTTTAAAGAGCAACTAGCCGCAGGCTTACGCTTTCCTATCCCTACATTCTTGATAGATATAAGTTAATATTTCGGTATTCCTCTTCAAAAATTTATCCCAAACGCCTTCAGGTATCTATGTGGATTGTATATGGTATTCCATCTCTTCAATATACCTCCTATTCCTCAAAATTTTTTCATGTTTTCCTACCCAAAAAATTGGAACCGGAAGTATTTCTTTTCTAGTCTTGCCCAAAGATGGTGCTCTTTGAAGAAATGCCTTCGTACATCAAGGGTTGGAAATCACATTTTTTTCTTTGTCAAATTCCCTGGCCCTGCCGCATGGTCCACTAAATGGCAATCTTCCTTTCCTCCTCTCCCTGATGTAAGGGAGGTTCATCAACAACCTATCTTTTTTGAATACTCTAGTAAATTACTAGGTTATCACTTTTATATTCATTAATGGATACGTGATGATCTCTTATATCTTTTTGTCTTAAGCTTTGTTCAAAAGAGCCTACAATACTCTTTTGGTAAGTTTCGAAATTCTTACCTATCCCTCCTTTACTGACTAAAATATTTTTTTGTTTGTTACAGTGGATACTCTATTAAGAGCTTTGGTGGATGATGTAATCCGCCTAGTGTTAGTTAGAGCCCTAGAGCCAATCTTATGATGATTGTTGTATGAACTCGATGTATCATATTCCTATATACTTATAAAGGAATTTCTTTATGGTTATTATACTTACTTGTATTAGTGCCAAATAACTAAGTATAATAGCTTCCTTGAGTAGAAGGTTCTTATCTATATCAATCGATTGGTTGAATTGATAGTGAGATGATATAGAGAACACTACTCTTAATCATTCCTAGTCAAGTATTAACATTCAGGGACAATGTTAATGCGATGAGACTAGCATGTAGGTCAACTCGATGACTTGATCTCACAAGTCATGGATATAGAGATATCAAGTTGACACATGGGTATGCATTGGAGAATATATACTGAATGACCCGCCATGAAAAAGTATCATGGATCGTTATATGAGTGTCATATACTTTCTCATGTGACTATTAGTATGACTATCAGTTATTGGACCTGAAGTCACCATGGTTCCCTACATAAGGAGTTGCATACTTTGGCTTCGTCAAACGTCACCCGTAACTGGGTGGACTATAAAGGAGATTACTGGGTATGTAACAAATTATGCAGAGGAATGTGAGTGATGTAGATGGTATCTATCCCTCCTATATAACGGGAGTGACATCATTATTCTTAATAGAGTGAGACCACTAAGTGCATGGTCATGCCCAAATGAGTCAATATGAGATATTGAGCTCATTTGTTTAGAGTAAGTCTACTTGGAGTTGAAGATATAGATTGATTAGAGGATGACACGGTTTATGCCTCAATTGATCAATCTAGATGTCAAGGATAGAAGGACATTGTCACATATTGTGAGAGTCACAATTAGTAGTCACAAAGGTGATGTTAGATCTCAACATTCTTGTAACTTGGGTAGTAATGATGTGTTGCTAGATACCACTCATTACTTATGCTTCTAAATGAGTTTAGGAGAATTGCCAACGTTACAAGAACCTATAGGGTCACACACAAAGGGCAATTAGATGGAGATTAGGTTCATATGATGAACCAAGAGGATTAGGTTCATGTGATGAACCAAATTGGATTAAGAGTAATCCAAATTAGACTAATTGAGTTGGACTCAATTCGATTCATGTGTCAAATAAGTCTAATTTAGACTTGGATTCATTGAGTCAATTCAATTTAATGAATAGAGATTCATTAAATTAAATTGACTTGAATCAAATGTTAGATTTGATCAACCATGGAGATAAGAGGTCAAGTTTGACTTGACTTGAGAGGGAAGATGAAGGGTCAAGTTTGACTTGACCAAATGCCACATCATTTGTGACTTGGCATGGGGTCGGCCAATGATTATGTTCCACATCATCAAGGCTACATCAAGTGTGTGTCACCTCATGAGGAAGACCAATAGCCATGACTCTTGGTATTCCATGAGTGGTCGGCCACTTAAAAGGGGAATAAGTGCAAGTGTGCGCTAACTTTAATTCTCTCTTCTTCTTCCTCTCTACTCCTCTCTCCCTCTCCTCCATTGACGTGACCATCCAAGAGTGCTAGCACACTCTAAGTGGTTTTTCTCCATCTCTTGTCCGTGTGGATACGTGTAGAGGAGTGTATGCTTGACACTCTATGAGATCCGGCTACCGTTTGGACGAGCGGGATAAGCGAAGGGAATCGCTACAAAGGTATAACTTCTATCATGTAGATATAGTGTAGATCTAGGAGAAAACTATGTATATGTAATTTTTATCTTCGCACGGATCCGTGGCAAGAACTTTGAGGTTTTCCGCAATGCAAAAAGTAATTTTTGCGGCTCGAAAGTTCCAACAGTGGTATCAGAGCCACGTGCGAAGCATATACTAGTTTTATTTGAAATTTTATCTAAAATTTACAAATCTGTAAATTTCTGTAGATTTACTAAATTTTAACATTTTTATGAGTATTTTTCTCTTGTGTTGAATTTTTATTTAATCCTTGTATTGAATTTGACTTTCATTGTTTGAATTGCATCTACTATGCTTAATTAGATTTATGCACGCAATGTGTTCGATCAATTGCTTCAATTAATAATTAGGTTTATTTTGATGTATTTTAGTTTGGTTAATTCTTGCTTTGTCTTGTTTGTTCAATTCCGTTGAGTTCTAGTTTTGACCTAATGCAATTAGGATAGATTAGTTTAGTTTTTGTTTCATGGTTTAGGTTTTGTTACATGCTTAGTTTTGTTGATGCTTTATTTCATGTTATGCCCATTGATAGATAATCTTATATCGTAGTGTGACAATGCAATGTAGGAAAATCTTCAATGGTTAGTTAGGATAGATATAATTTTCTTTACTTGCATTGTCTTTCATTTACTAGATTAGGTTTCATTTAATGCTTTGTCATTCTATTTCTTAGTTTAATTGTGTTGATGGTTAATCCATAGCGTAGTGTGACAATGCGTTGTGGATTAATTATTCACACTTAGTTAGATTTCATTCCGCATTAGAGTAATTTCTTGCTTATCTTGTTTATTTATTTGTTAGGTGTAGAATTAAAATCCAAAACCCCATTTCCATATTGAAAACCCCAAAAAAATAGAAATAACATATGACCCTAAGTTTACCATCCTATCGTTACTTTCATTGGCGGACGACCCGAGTCATTCCTATGCTACATTAGCGTAGGAGGGGTTTGGTACTTCATCATTTGATGCCCAATTCGCGATAAAATTGGGTCGTAAATCAGTGCTCCTTTACCGGAGCCTTCAACTCAGCCAGCGCTCGCTCCTAGCCCTCCAACTACTCTTGGGGAAACATCTACCAGCATACCTCCAAAAGATACCCCATCGGAAATACAAGAACAGGGACCCAGGGCCACTCCTACAAGAAAATGCCCTAGGCGTCGATTAACATTAGCACCCTGACCTAAAAAATGAGCTATCTCTACCTCTGAAGAGATACCCGCATGGGATATTCCCTCTTCTTCTCCAGAGCCTACCCTTTCCTCTTTATATCCTATACTTACTTGTTCCCCTTCTTAATTACCGAAAGATCCCCCTCTTCCCAGTACATACTCTAACCCTGAGTTTATAACGAATTTTTCAGAACCAATTTCCCTACCACCTTCAGTAACTCAGGGTTCTTCTATTCTTCTTTTTTCCCCTCTTTCTCTCCATAGCTATTTATCATCCTCTTCTACGTCTGCTCTTACCCTCCCAATATTATTGGGGAGGGGGGGGGGGGGGTTTCTCTAACGACAGCCTGGGCAGAAACTTGTAAAGAACTAGAGAAGCTTACTTCTGCTGACTGGGCTGACAAATTTTCTTTTGAGGAAACTAAGGTAACATGCCCTTCATCCTTTTGTTTTCTTATTAATGCATTCTAATAATTATTTTTTGACAGAGGTGGATTATTAGTATGAATATGGCTCGACACCTATATGATCTAACTCAAGAAGTTACCAAGCTAAAACAGCAAGCTTCTGGAGCATCCTCCTCTCACGCCTTTGAAGAGTTATCCTGCCAATTACAAGAAGCTCGTAAGCTTCTTGAGGTATAACTCGCAAATTCAAGCAAATAGAAAGCCTCTGCAGAAGGTTTTGAATCTTAAGCTAAGTCAGAGACCCTTCTTCATACTGAATTGACATCTAAAGTGGACAACTATGCTACTGAGAATGCTCAATTGTTATCTCAACTACAAGCATTGAAGGATGCTCACGCTCTTGAATTAGCTGCTAAGGATGCTGCCCTAGAATTTAAGAATTCTGAGTTAACTTCCCTAAGTTCATCCTTAATCACCATTAAAGCAGAGCTTTCTTCTAAAGAGTCTAAATTGAAAACTTCTCAAGATGCTTTGGTAGAGTACATGGTGGGTGAAGATGATAGATTTGAGGAGAAAAAGAATAATGTTAGAATCTCCTGAATTTAATGCTCCTATTGCTACCTCCATTGCCAAAGCCTTCACCAAGGGAGCTGAGGGGTGTGCAAACCAATTGAAGAAGGAAGTCCATCTGGTTTCTGACCCCCCCCCCCCCCACCCAACATCATGGATCGTCGGGCACTACTTGCTGAGATACTTCCTAACTTGTTTTTCTAAGTTATTGTAAATCAGGATGTTTTTGTATTGAAGAATAATTTCTTATCTCTTAGGATATTCTAATTGTTGTCATTTTTTGTCTCTGTTTCTTTGATGATCATTTTCATTTGACTTCTTTCAATCGAGCAGACTTAGTTTTATGTTTGATTTCATTTACATTTGACTGACCTTTGATAACCAGTCTAGCCTATATTTATGCTCAACTTCATCCTTAATGCTCGGCCGACCTTTAGTGACCGATCGGGTTTACGTTTATGTTTTAGTTTCCTCTGTACTTAACACTCGGTCGGTCTTTGGCCACCGATTGAGTTTATACTCGTGCTCAATTTCATCCTTAATACCCAGCCGGCCTTTAATGACCGATCAAGTTTACGTTTATGTTTAAGTTTCCTCTGTACTTAACACTCGGTCAGTCTTTGGCGACCGATCGAGTTTATACTCGTGCTCAATTTCATCCTTAATACTCGGCTGGCCTTTAATGATCGATCGAGTTTATATTTATGTTTTAGTTTCCTCTGTACTTAACTCTTGGTCAGTCTTTGGTGACCGATCAAGTTTATACTCATGCTTAATTTCATCCTTAATACCCGACCGACCTTTAATGACCAATCGAGTCTATGTACGAATACATATATTTTAAACTAACCCTGAGTTTTGATTGACGAATACTAGCCGACCGAATTTATAATACAAAAAAATCTCTTTCAGGCTCCCCGAATTTTTTACACTTAACTTCGGTAATGATAGTATCTTGGGAATACAACTTTTCGTATTGGCTATCCACACCATTTCCTTATTGGTGACACACCTACCTATGACATTTGGTGTGTACCTATTTTACTGTGTCTGCCGCCTCACTATTCCATCCAACGGCTCCTCTTCAATCTCTCTTTTCTTATCATCTCAATCCAACGTTTCTACTTAAAACACCTTTTTCGATGCTCTACCAAGGCTTTTAAAGGTAAAAGAGAGAAAAAAAATCCCTAACACTTCATCTTCTTCCTCTAGTTAGTGTATCTTTTGTTCTTTGCTCTCCGCTAATTGTTCTTGTTCTTCCTACCTCATTCTATTAACAATGTTGACCTCCAATGAATGGTACACCCAGTGCGCTTCTAATTTTTCTGTAGCGGAAGTCTGTGATCTTCAATGGAATTACAACTTCCCCTCATACGTGGTCATTCCTACCCCTAGAGATTGTCCTCATCTTCCTCTTCCAGAAAATGTGGTGATTTTTTGGGAATAGGTTCTATGTGGTTTTAGGTTTCTCATTCATCCCTTCTTTGTTGACATTAGTAGATACTTTGACCTTCCCCTAAATCAACTTATCCCTCAATCATTTTCTATCATGGTTGGTTTTGTCGTTGTTTCCCGTTTATTGGACTTTCCTCTATCTGCTCAACTTTTCCATCACTTTTTCGTTCCTCACCAAGTGGAAGATAGTATTTTTAAATTTCAATCACACCCTAAAACTACCATGTTCTATAGAATTCCTCCTCAAGAAGAATGGCGGGATAAGTTTTTCTTTATGCCTCTTCCTTCTCCACCTCCATCTGGCATCGAGAGCTTTCCCCCATCCCTCAATTGGGCAATATCTTAGAAGATCCTATTCTCCATTCTTCAATGAGGAAATTAAAGGGCACAAAATTTAACTTACCTGCCCTAATCGTCGAAGGCTTATTATTTACTTTTGGTCTTAGCACAGCAGACGCAACCTTAGATGTTTCCTTTGGCAAGATTATTCTTCTGACTCGTGTTTTAAACCATTTTTGTGTTGTTTCTAATATAAAATTTTCTTTTTTTCTCCAGATGATGTTATTCTTCCTACCTTCATGTACAAGAATACTCATTTGACAAGGGCGGCCTTAACAAGAATGGGTGAAGAACTATTGAGAGATTGTCCTCTTAATTAACCCCCCTCTTCCCTTGTCCTACTACCTCCCTCTGAACAACCTCAAGAATTCTCAAGCTCCTCGGAGCAAGAGGGTCCCTTTATGGTGAAACGATGAAAACCTCGTACCTCAGCTCCTTGTCCCCTCTCATATATCATAGCTGATTTTGAGCAAGTTCTCATTGTTCCTGTTGAAATTTTCCACTCTAAAGGTAAAGAACTTGCTCCCCCTACACATGTTCATTCCAATTTTGCATTACTTATGATGAGACCCGAACTCCTCATTCCTATATCTCCTGTTATTCCCCTAGTTGTTTCTTTATCAGAGGAGGTACCCATTTCTCCTGAGGATATATTGCCCCTTCTCCCAACTTTATCTTCCTCTTCCACCAGACCTCGTGCTAAAAGAACTCCTTGTAGGAGATCATGTTGGTGCGGGAAGCATCCGACGATCGAACCTGAGTTTTGATAATGGCAAAGGATTCAAAGTTAAACTGTTTGTGATCTAACGTGCTTGACTAAGTGTTTCAGGAAAGTCCTAACTGCGGTTAGGCAGGTGAAAACCCTAGGGGGTGGTAACCCTAGGTCCTAGGGGGTGGTAATCCTAGGCGGGGAAAAGTCCTAGCTGCGGTTAGGCAAAGGAAAAATCCTAGGGGGTTCTAACCCTAGGTCATAGGGGGTGGTAACCCTATGCGGAAAGTCTTGGCAGTGTAACGACCCGCCTTCTACTGACTAGGCTGTGAGGCCGATCGTTACATTAATCTGTGCTAACTATTCCATAACCATTATTAAATCTAAGTGCGGAAGCTGCACTAATTGAAATTTTACTAATCTATCATCATTTCTTGGTTCTACATACGCTAAGGGGTGTAATCTAAACTATTCATGACATATATTACATCCCCCAATGGTCAAGGAACTTAACTAAAAGTTTCTTGCTGATGTCAGGCCTCCCAATCGATCCACGGATCGATTGGAATGGCCGGATCGATCCATTGATCGATCCAGGTGGCTACTGTATGGGGAAGTCAGGTTGGATCGATCCAGTGATCGATCCAGCACGCTACTGTGCTCGGGCCAATATTCTGGATCGATCGGCTGATCGATCCAGACTGACCAATCGATCCCAGAGCCTACTGTCCGCGACAGAATTTGCTGGATCGATCGGCTGATCGATCTAGAAGCCTACTGTTCACGGTACGAACTCCCCAATCGATCGGCTGATCGATTGAGAAGCCTCCAATCGATCGACCGATCGATTGGGGTTTCTGATTTCATACCAGAACTCTGATTTCAGCACTGTTTCGTGCCAAATTCATACACGTGAGTTCTAACATGGCTATAAACATACTAACAACATTTAACTGACATTCTAAGCATGATTACTAACAATCTAAACAGGTCTTTCATGATTCATGCATCAAAATAACTAAAATTACGGAAATAACGTTATATAAAACTAAAGTTTTAGGTTGCCAGTTTCTCCAAGATCTCTACTCCAAGTTCCTTCCACACACATCTTCATCATTGCATTGACCTCCAGCCTCCGCTAGTCCACCTTTCCTTTACCTTTATCTGCAGTATAAGGAAAAGAAGTATCTGTAAGCTTTCGCTTAGTAAGAAACCATCTACCTCACTAAAACATGCAATCGATGCAAATCATGCTTTAAAAACATGCTATTTGAAAAGAACATACTGAATATGCTAAATATGACATGGTATACAACACATAGAAATAAAACTGATCATAGCAATAGAACTAATCATGAATTATCATGTTGTATCAACAGAAAACTAAACTGATATAAAACTGAGCTAAGCTAATACTAATCTGATGCTAAAGCTGACTGAACTCACATGACTAATTAGTGATGTTTGAAAACTATATTCATAAGTAGATTAAAATAATAATCAAGCTGCTGTTTGGGCCCGGCAACTGTACTTTGCTGTGTGCGCATCCCTAACTAGACCCGGGTTTGCAAGTCCCGAATTTAGTAGGGTTACTAGGTTAGCTGAACCTAGGGACGACTATGGGAGCCCAACCCAATGGATATCTAATCCTGTACAGTGCCACTGAAAAGTAAAATACTGAACATAGCTAATATCTCTTGTCTTGCTTTTACTAGGTTATCTAAACCTAGAACTAGGTTGTCTGAACCTAGAGGCGACTGTGGGAGCCCACCCATTGGACATCTCGTCCTATAAAAGCTGTAGCAAGACCATATGAGCTGTAAAATGCTTTTATGGCATTTATCTAGGCTATTAAAATGCCTAAGATGGCATTTACCTGAGCTAAACATTTAATCGAGCACTCGGTGTGCACTAATGCACACCCTGTGTGCCTAAAACCGCATATAATTAAACTAATGCCTAAAAATCATACGAAAGCTACTTATACTGCAGGTGAGGGGTTTCTTACCTCCTGTTCGTAATTTCTTACGATTCTAATCGCTAGGTTTTCCGGAGGAGAGATCTTTTCGACGATCTCCTCGCGTCTACGCGTTCCTCTCGCGGAGAGAAACGTCCTCGTGTCGGAGTCGTTGCCGGGAGGTGTCCTTGAAGCCTTAGGAGAGGAACCCTAGGTTTGTTCTTGTGGTTGGCGCCGAGAGAAGGAGAGGGAAAGGGGACGGCGTGGCTAGGGTGAGAAGGAGGAAAAGTCACGTTCCAAAATAACTCTTCACTTATTAATTCCCTATTTATATTAAGTGGGTAATTCGGCCCAACTCTAATATAAATTTAATTGCCTCCCTTTCCTTCCAGCACGGCCCTGTTGGGTTCAACTGGTTACTAGAATTATCCGTAAACCATAGGTCTCGGGTTCCATTCCTGCTTAGGCCGTTTTCGTTTTCTATTTATTTTTGCTACTTCCGCTACTCTAAAAATTCTGTAAAAATATTCTAAAATTCCAGAAAAATCATAGAATATTTCTAAAATAGTTTTGAGAATTTTCAGGCGCTACAGGCAGGTCGATGGCTTCAGGCAAAAATCCTAGGGGGTGGTAACCCTAGGTGGAAAGTCCTGGTGTCGTGAACCAGGTGAAAGACTGGATCAGCCGGGAAGCGGAAGTCCAGCAGAAAGTCCGGGAGCCTCGAGTGCCGAGCAAAAGTCCAGTCGATCTGGAGGATCGAACTGGCATCAGGTAATCTCTCCTTAGGGGAGTAGGTGAGGACGCGTTCCCCGTCTAGGATTTCCGGTCGGAAACCTGAAGTCAGACTCGGACAGTCCGGAGACTGTCTATACTTCATTTATCATATTTATTGTGCTAACTTTGTGTTGCAGGATAATATTTGGGACTAACATATCTTGCAGGTGCAAAGGAGCAACCTAAAGCCTTGGATGAACAGTGTCCGAGGCGCCTTCATGGAGCTTGGAGGCGCCTTGGGTGCAAGGCTGGAGCTGGCTGCGAGAAGCTATTCAAGGCGCCTTGATGAACAGAGGAAGGCTCCTTGAACAGATGAAGGCGCCCTGTGAACAGTGGAAGGCGCCTTGAATCTGTGATAAGCTTCGACCAGTTTGCTCCTTATCTCCGCGGCTGACTCGGCCTATTCAAGGCGCCTTGGATAGCATTCAAGGCGCCTTGAACACTATTTATAAAGGGGGTTCGACCAGCAGCTTGTATTAATGAATTCCAAGAAATACTTACGCTACAAGCTGCTCTAGAAACGCCCAGAAGTGCTGTTACATGTTCCCGACAACCTGGAGCTCCAGATTCTGCTACTTTATTTTTGTCGGTATAATTTGTTTTAAGTTCTTTCAATTGTAATATCTTATTGTACATTTTACGAGCTTATAGTTGTTGCCCACCGAAAGCGATCAAGGAGTCGCCTCAGGCTCCGAACGAAGTAAAATCTCTCGTGTCTTTCTGTGTGTGTTCGTTCTTTATTCCGCTGCGTGTTTTAACTCTGATAGTTTTGCGATTCGAAAAATGAAATAGCTGCGAGCGCTATTCCCCCCCCCCCCCCCCCCTCTAGCGCATCTCGATCCAACAATTGGTATCAGAGCGGGGTCGCTTTGAACTGGTGAAACCACCATTCGAGCATGTCTTTTGTGGCTTTTTCATCTATTTACGCCTTTCATTTTTTCCCTCCAAAACTGTTTTCGAAAAATTCATTTTCATCCTTTCACGGTTTATTAGTATTGATAAAATATTGAATTTGGTAAAATTTAAAATAATATTTTTTAAATAGTTTTTAATAATAGTTTATTATTATTTTATTATTTTTTCTCGAAACTCATAAATTTCTACGTCTATCCTTCTACCACACTACTAATCCAGGATTAAGTCCTGGGAAAAGTTTTTGTTCACTTTTTTGTGCAAGATTCAATGGCACTCTAGGAAGGCTATAGCACCACTCGTCCACCGCTCTTCTCCGGCGAAGACTTCGGCTACTGGAAAGGCCGAATGGAGTCGTACCTACGAACCGAGTTCGATGTCTGGATGATCACCAAGACCGGGCTCGAAATACCAACTAACAAAGCTGGCATGGCACTACAGTACGAGAACTGGGACACGAACCTTATCAAAAAGGTAGAAGCAGACGCAAAAGCAACGTATACACTTCAGTGCGGCTTAACGAATAAGGAGCTGAATCGCGCCGGCCCATTCTCAAGCGCCAAGGAGCTGTGGGAGAATCTGATTCAGTTACACGAAGGTAGCCAAGTAAGTAAGCATAATTTAATAGATGATTTATTTGAATTAGATGAACAGTATGATACTATTTCGGCCGAGGAAGGTATTACTTTGGTTGCAGGTATAAGCAAGACAGAGGAAGCTAGAAAGAAACAAATGATGAAGGCAACATGGTTCGAGTCTTCAGACGAATCCGAGACTGACGAAGAAGAACCGGCAAGCTTCCTCGCACTACCGGTACTAGCAACTGTGGCGGAAACTGAGTCCGAATATGAGACAGATACCGAGAGTGAATCCGGATCCGAGTCCGAGAAAAGCCACGGATCCGTATCCGTTTCTGAGGGACCCAAACCCACTGTAAGTTCTTTAATTTCTAGTATTAGCTTAGATGATTCAGAAAATTTAATTCCTTACTTATTAAAGAAGTTGGCTAAATCCAACGTCCGGGTTAAGTCGCTCCAAAAGGAGGTAACAACCCTTAAGGAAGCGACTGACTTGAGTGCTTTAACTGAGCCAGTTCAAATTGGAAGTTCGACTCAAGTCCAACAACTTGAGGAAGAAAATTCTAATTTGAAAACTCAAATTGAAGAACTCAAAGACTCGTTGGAACGGTTCACCTTGGGTTCCAAGAATTTGGATCTAATTCTTGGAAAACAACGAGCCATTTACAACAAATCCGGACTTGGATTTGAGACCAAAACAAAATATAAATCATATCTGTCTCTAGTTAATAGAAATAATAGAAACATGATTCAAGCATGGGTCCCCAAGTCCAAATTGATTAATCAAGTTGGACTTGGCCAATACTGGGTCCCGAAGGATCAAATACACTACCTCGATAGACCATATCGAGGCTATGATCTAGGGGGTGCAAAAAGAAAAACGATATTAATAAAATGAACAAAATTAAAAATTTGAAATTAAATTATAAATTCAAAATTCAAAAATCAAAATTAAATTAAAAATTTGAAATTATAAATTATAAATTATAAATTTAAAAATCAAAATCAAATTAAAAATTTGAAATTAAATCATAAATGGAGGATCCAGAATAGCTGGCACCCCCAACTGAACTACCCGACAGGGTAACTGAACTTAATCTACCCGAAATGGGTAAAACAAGAGTATATTACCCGGCAGGGTAATTAAGGTTAGACTAAAACGGGCTAAGTTTAACTTGACCCACAGTACTGGTGAAATCTTTGGATGATAGTACGTTAGGGAAGTTTGGAAATCACATGTCTAGGAAGATATGGCTTTGACCTAGTGCATTTGGCCAAGTGGAACTGACCGAAGCTACCTTTAAATGGATCCTAACTAGTTAGACCAAGGTTTAGTATTAAGCTCAATGGGTAGGACTATTTGGAAAACCTCGAAGGCATGGTTACTTTAATGAGTTCCTTGTGACTCACCATAGCCCAGAAGTTTACCCAAAGAATGCTTACTTGTTGAACCCAAAGCTAAACCTGAATCTAACACAAAGTTAAACCTTACCCAGAAAATTCAACCATAATTCATCTCACAACAATTATAGGGTTCCCTGATTGAAAATTTAGATCGGGTGAGATTACTAAGAAATTAAAATTGATTTAAAACATAATTTTAAAATTATTTTAAAAATTAATTTCAAAATTATTTAAAAATCCTTTCAAAATTAATTTCAAAATTATTTTAAAAAAAAATTTCAAAATTATTTAAAAATCCTTTCAAAATTAATTTCAAAATTATTTAAAAAATCTTTTGAAAATTATTTCAAAATCTTTTAAAATCATTTCAAAAATATTTTGAAAATCATTTCAAAAATCTTTTGAAAGTCATTTAAAAAATCTTTTAAAAATAATTTCAAAAATCTTTTGAAAATCATTTCAAAATCTTTTAAAACTTAATTTCAAAAATCTTTTGAAAATCATTTCAAAAATCTTTTAAAACTTAATTTTAAAAATCTTTTGAAAATCATTTCAAAATATTTTAAAACATAATTTCAAAAATCAAAATATTTTAAAACTTAATTTCAAAAATCTTTTGAAAATCATTTCAAAATATTTTAAAAATAATTTCAAAAATCTTTTGAAAATCATTTCTAATTTCAAAAATCTTTTGAAAATCATTTCAAAAATCTTTTGAAAATCATTTCAAAAATCTTTTGAAAATCATTTCAAAATCTTTTAAAACATAATTTCAAAAATCAAAATCTTTTAAAACTTAATTTCAAAAATCTTTTGAAAATCATTTCAAAATATTTTAAAAATAATTTCAAAAATCTTTTGAAAATCATTTCAAAAATCTTTTGAAAATCATTTCTAATTTCAAAAATCTTTTGAAAATCATTTCAAAAATCTTTTGAAAACCATTTCAAAAATGTTTTGAAAGTCATTTCAAAAATCTTTTAAAAAATAATTTCAAAAATATTTTGAAAATCATTTCAAAATATTTTAAAAATAATTTCAAAAATCCTTTGAAAATCATTTCAAAAATCTTTTAAAACTTAATTTCAAAAATCTTTTGAAAATCATTTCAAAATCTTTTAAAAATAATTTCAAAAATCTTTTGAAAATAATTTCAAAATCTTTTAAAAAATAATTTCAAAAATAGTTTGAAAATCATTTTAAAAATCTTTTAAAAATAATTTCAAAAATCTTTTGAAAATCATTTTAAAAATCTTTTAAATCTTAATTTCAAAAATCTTTGAAAATCATTTTAAAAATCTTTTAAAAATAATTTCAAAAATCTTTTGAAAATCATTTTAAAAATCTTTTAAAAATAATTTCAAAAATCTTTTGAAAATTATTTCAAAAATCTTTTAAAACTTAATTTCGAAAAGCTTTTGAAAACCATTTCAAAAATCTTTTAAAACTCAATTTCAAAAATCTTTTGAAAATCATTTCAAAATTTTAAAAAAAATTATTTCAAAATATTTAAAAAATTATTTCAAAATCTTTTAAAAATTTATTTCAAAATCTTTGAAAAATTATTTCAAAATCTTTTAAAAATTATTTAAAAATCTTTGAAAAATCATTTCAAAATCATTTTAAACTTTATTTAAAAATCTTTTAAAAGTCATTTTAAACTTAATTTCTAAATCTTTGAAAAATCATTTTAAACTTAATCTCAAAATGTTTTGAAAATTCATTCCAAAATCATTTAAACTTTATCAAAATATTAGTCAATTAATGTCAGAAGATTAATCAATTAATTTCAAAATATTAAAAGGGTTTAAAAATCTTTTCTTCTCAAATCATATTATGACTGCAAATGTTAACTCCAATTAATTTTCACTATAGTCTCCAAGTTTAATATTTACTAATTTGAAATTCAAACTTATATTTTCAATAATTTTATTGACAGTTTATTTTATCTGACACTCACTCATAAGCCAAACATGCCTGAAAACCGAGAATGGGTGAGATGAAAAATTAAACAAAATATAAAAGACCCATTATATTTTTGGACTCTAGGACTCTAGGGATTCATGTTTTCATTAGTTAAGGGGGAGTGAACGGAGTCAAACTAATTATCAAGTTACTATTGAAGAGCTTTTCAATTTTAATTAAATATCTTTTGAAAAAACGTTTCAAATCGAAATATTTAGATTAAGCATGCTTGTAATTTAAGGCTCTGATACCTGATCAAATCAAATTGGGACTATGATACCTAATCAAATCAAATTTAAAATTTACTTAACTTGACTCATACTTGGACTTAAGGACAAACTGAATTTAACTTAACTAAACATTTAGTTACTCCCTCCTTGCTAACAAAAGACTTTAAACTAAATATCTTTCAAACTTGAGAATGTTTTTAAGCTAAAATACTTAAAACTTTAGCTACATTTTCAAACTTTTACATCTTTTCAAAATCACCCTTGAAGACTCCTTCAAAATTCAAGTTTGCAAAAGGCTTAACTAAGTGATTTCTATAACAATGAAAATTAAAATCTAAGTCAATGTTTCAAAAGAAAAATTCTTATTTTTTAGATTTTTATTTCACTTAGCAAAAAGTTAAACAATGAAAATTAATTATAACAAAGCTAAGTGTTATAAAAAGCTCTTTCAAATTTTTCTAAGTATTACTAGTGTTTAAAAATTTCAGATTTTTTTTAAAAAAAGGGTGATAAATTTTCAAAACTTGTCTACTTTTATCCCTCTTTAAAAAGTTAAGAATCAAACTCACTTGCTTTTCTGAAAAGTTCAGACTTGTTTAAAACTGACTTTTTTTTTTTTTTTGATAAATGGCAAAGGGGGAGAGTAGGAAATTCAAAGTAAAAATCAAAATCTAATTCAAAAGTAAAAGGAAGCCCTGTATTAAGGGGGAGCTTCACAAAGTTTAAGTGTTAGCTTAAGTTATGATTTTAGTTGAATTTATGTACTTAAGCTTGCTCACTTAAACCTTTTGATATATTCATGCATTTGTTTTACTTAACTTTGAATTTGGGTTGTCATAATCAAAAAGGGGGAGATTGTTGGTGCGGGAAGCATCCGACGATCGAACCTGAGTTTTGATAATGGCAAAGGATTCAAAGTTAAGCTGTTTGTGATCTAACGTGCTTGACTAAGTATTTTAGGAAAGTCCTAACTGCGGTTAGGCAGGTGAAAACCCTAGGGGGTGGTAACCCTAGGTCCTAGGGGGTGGTAACCCTAGGCGGGGAAAAGTCCTAGCTGCGGTTAGGCAAAGGAAAAACCCTAGGGGGTTGTAACCCTAGGTCATAGGGGGTGGTAACCCTATGCGGAAAGTCTTGGCAGGTCGATGGTTTCAGGCAAAAATCCTAGGGGGTGGTAACCCTAGGTGGAAAGTCCTGGTGTCGCGAACTGTGAAAGACTGATCACCGGAAGCGAAGTCCAGAAATGTACGGAGCCTCGAGTTTGAGAAAGTCCAGTCGATCTGGAGGATCGAACTGGCATCAGGTAATCTCTCCTGAGGGGAGTAGGTGAGGACGCGTTCCCCGTAGAGGGAACAGTAGGCGTCGGGTCGACCTAGGATTTCCGGTCGGAAACCCGAAGTCAGACTCGGACAGTCCGGAGACTATCTATACTTCATTTATCATATTTATTGTGCTAACTTTGTGTTACAGGATAGTGTTTGGGACTAACGTATCTTGCAGGTGCAAAGGAGCAACCTAAAGCCTCGGATGAACAGTGTCCGAGGCGCCTTCATAGAGCTTGGAGGCGCCTCGGGTGCAAGGCTGGAGCTGGCTGCGAGAAGCTATTCAAGGCGCCTTGATGAACAGAGGAAGGCGCCTTGAACAGATGAAGGCGCCCTGTGAACAGTGGAAGGCGCCTTGAATCTGTGATAAGATTCGACCAGTTTGCTCCTTATCTCCGCGGCTGACTCGGCCTATTCAAGGTGCCTTGGATAGCATTCAAGGCGCCTTGAACACTATTTATAAAAGGGGTTCGACCAGCAGCTTGTATTAATGAATTCCAAGAAATGCTTACGCTACAAGCTGCTCTAGAAAAGCCTAGAAGTGCTGTTACATGTTCCCGACAACCCGGAGCTCCAGATTCTGCTACTTTATTGTTGTCGGTATAATTTGTTTTAAGTTCTTTCAATTGTAATATCTTATTGTACATTTTACGAGCTTATAGTTGTTGCCCACCGAAAGCGATCAAGGATCGCGGGCCTTCGAGTAGGAGTCGCCTCAGGCTCCGAACGAAGTAAAATCTCTCGTGTCTTTCTGTGTGTGTTCGTTCTTTATTCCTCTGCGTGTTTTAACTCCGATAGTTTTGCGATTTGAAAAATGAAATAGCTGCGAGCGCTATTCACCCCCCTCTAGTGCATCTCGATCCAACAGATCAGTTACTTCTGGGTCTATTACAACACCTGTTGAGCAGGATCCTCCATTAGTGAGCCTCCCATCTCCTAAACCCTCTTCACAAGCCTTTGAACATCCTCCTTCCTCTTCTTCACCATTTACAAGCCCTCCCCCCCGACCTTCCATCTTATTTCAACAAAGCCATAGATTATCGTCTCTGCTCGGCCAAACTTCTACCCCCTGCCTCGTATGGATTATTACAACTAAAGGGGGCACTGACTAAGTCTTGGCTGTAATCTCAGGCGCATATGAGAAGAACCACCTTCTCTGAGAGTGTTGAAGACCACAATCGTCAAGCCACTGCGGTAAGTTTTTGAACCTAATTTACTTATTTCGACATACAAAATGTAACCCTATTATCATTTTATCTAGCTATATGCTTCGAGCCTGCATTTAAGCAAGCTAGTTGTAGATTTAGAGAGGACTAACCAAACTCTAAAAGACAAAGTGGAAGAATTACAAGCTGCCTCCAACCTCCCCAACAATGAACTCATTCAACTACAGGATAGGGTGAAATCACAAGCTGAGTTCACTGCTATCTTAGAAAAGGTTCTATAAGATACCCGTCAAATGATACAATCCTGAAAGGAGGAAAAAAGGAACTTAGAGTTACAATTAGAGGGGTTTAATTCTACACTTAGCGTTAAAAAGGCTTTAAAAGATAAAGCTCTTTCAGATGTTGCCCATAAAGCCACTCTACTAAACCAGTTACAATAATCACATGATTCGAGATCTTATGAGTTAGCCCCAGAATTGGCTTCTAAAGACTTCGCCTTACTCCAACAAAAAGAAAGATTGTGAGCCCAGGATTTGCAAATAAGCTCGCTCTTAAAAGAATTAAAGGAGGCTAAGACACAGAAGACTACTCTACAAGGGGAAAAAGATAGCCTACAATCTAAATTTTAGGCATATAAGGCCGGCGAGGAAGAGCGCTGGCACAGTAGGCGCAGAGCCTACCTAAGCTCTCCTGAATTTGGTGAGGAGTATGCTAGACAAATTGTAGGAACTTTCACTTACTCTGTTGAAGGAGTAATCCAACAACTGAAAGAGCGGGGTTGTCTATCTGAAGTCCCTCTTCCCTTGTTTATAGATCTTTGACGACTCAATCGAGAACTCCCAAAAGACCTTTTGAGCAAATTTGAGTAGACTTGGTATTTTGTACTTGCATTTTATCACAATTTCATAACTGATGTATACCATTTGCTGTTTATAAAATGTTAATGAAAGTTCATACTCACCTGCTTTCCCTTGTGATTTCTTTATCTTCAGAACCACCCGGATGTTTATATAAATGAACTTTTTTTCATATGTTCACCATATGTAGAGAAATCTCATAGAAAAATTATAATTAAAGGAAGTAGCTCTCCTAGTTATCCTCTGAGTGATATATAATGATGAATGAGTTTTTTCCTAATGATTTCTAGGTTCATATGATAAATTAAGCATCTTGCTTATATATATATATATATAGCATTCTTGACTTGTCCATGAACTAGTCAGATTTATATACCCGAGCAAAATTAACTATCTACCATGCAAATGCTTCTCTAAGCTTTCCCGACTATATAGAGGGCCGGTCAAATTTGTACACCCAAGCGAAATTGAATATCTGCTATGTAAATGTTCCTTTGAGCTTTCTCGACTGTATAAAAGACCGGTCAGATTTGTACGCCGAGCGAAATTGAATATCTACTATGTAAATGTTCCTTTGGGCTTTCCTGATTGTATTGAAAATTAGTCGGATTTGTATGCCCGAGCGAAATTGAATATCTACTATGTAAATGTTCCTTCGGGCTTTTCCAACTGTATAGAAGACCAGTCTAATTTGTACGCTCGAGCGAAATTGAATATCTGCTATGTAAATGTTCCTTCGGGCTTTCCTGACTGTATAGAGAATCGGTCAGATTTGTATGCCCGAGTGAAATTGAATATCTGCTATGTAAATGTTCCTTCGGGCTTTTCTGACTGTATAGAAGACCGGTTAAATTTGTACACCCGAGCAAAATTGAATATCGATAAGTATTGTTAATGCCACAACGCATGGTTGATCTTGGAGAAGGTTTAAAGTCTCTGGTTCTCCTTAAGGAAACCTAATTGGTCACTCTTTAAGGTCCCTGATCGACTGTGATAGAGGTTTAAAGTCTCTGGTTCCCTCTAAGGAAGCCAGGCTGATCACTCCTTAAGGTCCCCGATCGACTGTTATGGAGGTTTAAATTCTCCGGTCCCCCCCTAAGGAGGTCAGGTCGGTCACTCCTTAGGATCCCCGATCGCCTGTAATGGAGGTTTAAAGTCTTTGGTTCCCCCTAAGAAAACTAGGTCGTTCACTCCTTAGGGTCCTCAATCGACTGTTATGGAGGTTTAAAGTCTTTGGTTCCCCCTAAGGAAGCTAGGCCGGTCACTTTTTAGGGTCCCCGATTGATTGTTATAGAGGTTTAAAGTCTCTGGTTTCCCCTAAGGAAGTCAGGCCGGTCACTCCTTAGGGTCCCCGATCGACTATTATGATTCAAAGAAGAGTATATATCTTCCCCAAATGATACTGCCTACACTCTATCTGACATTTGTATTAAAAATGTTCGAACAGAATACATAAATGACTTACAAGTATATTCGTTAAGTTCTATATGGTTGTAAATGATTAGCACTCTGAGGTTGTTCAAGTTTTCTTCCTTCTACATCCTAGAGGTAATAGGTGCCCGATACAAGTTTCTGTATGACCTTATAAGGTCCTCCCCATTGAGGCTCTAGCTTGTTAACATCTCCCACCGGCTTGATGCGCTTCCATACCAGGTCACCTACCTGAAAGAACCTTGGAATAACTCTTTTGTTATAATTCTACCTCATTCTTTGCCAATAAGAAATAAGTCGGGTTGCTGTTTTGTCTCATGCTTTCTCTATTAAATCAAGCTCCATAAGGCATCACTCCATGTTGTTGTCATCATAAAGCCTTATTCGATCAGACTCTACTCCAAGTTCAATTCGAATCACTGCTTCACCCCCATAAATCAAGTGAAAAGGAGTAATTCTTGTGGCTTCTTGAGGAGTAGTACAATATGCCCACAATACACTGGGTAGTTCATTTACCCAGCTGCCACCAATATGATCTAATTTGATTTTAAGTCCTCTGATAATTTCTCTATTAGTTACCTCGTCTTGTCCATTACTCTATGAATATGCCACAAAGGTAAAATCTTGTGTAATGCCATAATCAGAATAACATTTCTTAATTTTTCCTCCCTTGAAATTGCCTTCCATTATCAGAGACTATTTTGTGTGGAATATCAAATCTGCAAACAATATGCTGCCATAGAAATTTGATAACCACATGTTCAGTAATTTTGTCCAATGGTTCTGCTTCTACTTATTTAGAGAAATAATTCACTGCTACTAATAAGAATTTCCTCTGAGCAGGCGCAAGAGAGAAAGGTCCTACTATATCCATGCCCCACTGATCAAAAGGACAAGATACTATAGCAGTCTTTAATAATTCAGTAGGATGATGAGGAATATTTTGATATTTCTGACAAAACAAATAAGTTCTCACAAGCTAAGCAGCATCTGCTTGTAAAGTGGGCCAGAAATATCCAGCTAATAATATCTTTCTAGCAAGAGACCTACCTCCCATATGATTACCACAAGAATCTTGATGCACTTCTTATAGAATAACTGTATGTCATTAGATCTAACACATTTGAGTAGAGAACTAGAGAAGGCCCTTTTATATAAATGATCTCCAATCATTGTGTATTGGCTTGCCCTTTTCTTGAATACCCTAGCTTGTTCTATATTAGTGGGTAGAATTCCTTATCGTAAAAATAGAATGATTGGTGTTCTCCAATCGTCTTGAATTTCTAGATTAGCCTGTTGTTTAACACAAGATATTAATAATGTCTGTTCCACTGGTCTATCCAAATTCCAAGTCACAATGGCAGAAGCTAATTTAGCTAACTCATCTACTACTTTATTATTTGTTCGAGAGATTTTCTTTATACTTACTTCATGAAATTCAGCCCTCAATTTATCAAAGGCCTCTGCATATAGCTTGAGTCTTTCATTACTAATTCCAAAGCTACCAGTCAATTTTTGTGCTGCCAATTGAGAATCAGAATGAATTACCACACTAGTAGCTCCCACATGCTTAGCATCTTGTAAGTCTGCTATCAATGCTTTATATTCAGCCTCATTATTGGTGGCTCTATAATTCAATCTAATAGATAATTATATTTAATCTTCCCTAGGAGATATAAGAAGAACCCTAATTCCACTACCTTGTCGAGTAGAAGATCCATCCACATAGATAATCCAGGTTTCCTCTATTTCGGGACTTGGTATTTTTATTATGAAATCCGCCAAAGCTTGAGTTTTGATGGTCACCTGAGGCTGATATTATATATTATATTCACTAAGTTTGGTCATCTACTTAATCAATCTTCTGAACGCTTCTGGGTTAATAAGCACCCGACCAAGAGTGTTGTTAGTTAATACTATTATTGGGTGTGACAGAAAATAAGGACGCAATCTCCGAGCTGCTAGAACCAACCCATAAGTTAACTTCTTGAGTGTTTTATATCGACACTCTGCTCCTTTTAATAAATGACTTAAGAAATATATAGGTAATTACTCTTTCTCTTCTTGCCTCACTAATACAGAGCCAATAGCATGATCATTGGCTGATAGGTACACCCACAAAGTTTCTCCTGCTACTGGTTTAGCTAATACAGGGAGAGTGGACAAATATTCTTTTAGCTCCTCAAATGTCTTACTGCAATCCTCATCCCATTAGAACTTAGTTGCCCGTCAGAGTACCTTAAAGAAGGGGAGACTTCGATCGGTCGACCGAGAGATGAAGCGAGACAAGGTAGTAATCCTCCCTGTCAATCTCTGAGCTTCCTTCAGGTTCTTTGGGGGAGCCATGTCCTGCAATATTTTTACCTTGCTGGGAGTAGCCTCTATTCCTCTTTCGGTCACCATGTATCCCAGGAACTTCCCGCTCTTGGCCTCAAATAGACACTTGTTGGGATTGAGATTAAGCTCATACCTCCTTAAGGTCCTACAAGTTTCTTCAACATCAGCACATAAACTAGAAGCCTGTATAGTTTTAATAAGAATATCATTCACATAAACTTTCATATTTCTTTCAATCTACTTCTGGAAAACCTTATTCATAAGTCATTGATAAGTAGCTCATGCATTCTTTAGACCAAAAGGCATAACATTATAGTAATAGGTACCTTCAGCAATTATAAAGCTAACTTTTTCTTGATTTGCCTTAGCAAGTGGAATTTAATGATACCCTTGATAGGCATCCAGTATACTAATAAACTCGTAGCCAGCCGTGAAATCCACCACTTGATCTATGCGGGGTAGAGGATAATAGTCTTTTAGGCAAGCCTTGTTGAGATCTCTGAAATCAATACATACTCACCACTTGTTACCTGTCTTAGAAATCAAAACCACATTAGCCAACCAGCTTAAGAATTGTACTTCCCGAATATATCCAGCCTCTAGTAGTTTGTCTACTTTTTCTTTGATAATCTTATTCTAGTCAGCCCCGAAGTCCCTCTTTTTTTGTTTGACTGGTCGGGCATCCAGATATATGTGAAGAGAGTGCTCCATAACTGTTGGCGCAACACCCTTCACTTCCTTAGGTGTCCAAGTGAACACATCGCTATTTTTTGTCAGACACTTTATTAAATCTTCTCTGAGATCAAGATCCAGGTCGGAAGCGATATGTGTGGTAGCTTCCGGTCAGCCAAGTTGTATTTGCACTTCCTCCTTTTCTTCATATATAAGGGTGGGCGACTTTTCATAAATGGCATTAATATCCATCCGCTGAGCTTTTCGGGCGGCATTAGCTTCCACCCTCATAATCTCCACATAACACTTTCGTGCTGTTATTTGATCTCCCTTGACTTCCCTTACTTGATCGTCCACAAGGAATTTTATCTTCTGGCAAAAAGTAGAAACGACTGTCCTGAATTCATTTAAGGTCGGTCGACCCAGAATAACATTATAGGCTGATGGAGCATCCACAACTATGAAGATTGATCGGCGGGTCCACATAAGAGGCTCCTCCCCTAAGGATATGGCTAATTTTATCTGATTCAGTGGTTGTACCTCATTGCTTGTGAACTCGTATAATGGAATAACCATAGGCTGAAGCTCGCTTGGTTCAATTTGCAACTGGTCAAAAGCTTGTTTCAAAATAATATTAACAGAGCTACCAGTATCAATAAAAGTACATGAAATGTTATAATTAGCTATAATAGCTTTGATTATCAGTGCATCATCATGGGGTACCTCCACCCCCACAAAATATCTGGGTCCAAAACTGATCTCCGGCCCTACCGCCTTCTCAGCATTACATCCAACGGCATGAATTGTTAATCACCACGCATGAGACTTCCTTGCCTGGTTAGAATCACCATCAGTAGGTCCTCCAGCTATCATATTAATATTTCCATGAGTAGCATTATTGTGATTTTCCTCTTACCGGGTTGATGATGGTTCTGATTGTGCCTGGCTAGGTGCTTGAGCTTATACAGCTGAAAGAGGTAATATTCCTGCTTGCGATCCACTCGGCTGATATTCAATTTTAAGAGGACTATTTTGCCGAGGATATCACCGACGATTTGGGACTGGAGAATGCCGACGATAGTGGGTGTTACCCGCCTGTTGATTCTTCAGAGTGAAATAATTTTCTGTATTATGGGTACTAGTCAGATGATAAGTACACCATCTCTACGAAAAATGTGCAGGAGCATCCACATGTTGTACCGCCTGAGGTCGAGGCTCGGAATGCTGATGGTACGGATCTGCCCAAGGTCCTTTAGGAGGTTGGACAGGTCCACCCGGGTGGGCCACTGTTGGAACTAGTGCAGAGATATTAACATCTTTCCTGTGGGCATCTTGAGTCTCCTCCACATTAATAAACTCTGAAGCTTGCTCAATTAATATATCAAAATAATGGTAGGAGGATTCCTAACCAAATCCTTAAAAAAATCATTATCATTAAGTCTCTAAGAAAAGACGCTTACCAAGATCTCCGTGGTGGCTAATGGAACATCAATAGACACTTGGTTGTATCTCTTAATATAAGCTCTGATGGATTCCTTATGACCTTACTTAATAGAAAAGAGACTCCAAGGAGTTTTATGGCATCTCCGATTACTAGAAAAATGATGCAAGAATACCTTGCGGAAATCCTTGAAGCGATGAATAGAATTCTCTAGCAGTCGCTTAAACCATCTTTGAGCTACTCCTCCGAAAGTGGTCAAGAACATCCGGCATTTAACTCCATCAGTAAATTGTTGGAGGAGCGCTACATCTCAAACTTAAGAAGATGATCTTCGGGATTAGTTATTCTCGAGTATTCTCCAACATTTAAGTTCTGATAATGTTTTGGCAACAGATCATCCAACACCCATTGAGAGAATGGAGAGATAATCCTTTCAGGAGAACTATCACTAGCTACCACCTTCCCCTTTCATTTTTCCCTTACAGGAGTTTCTCCAGAAGATTCATGAAGAACTGCTCTTCGTCCTCCTTGTTCAATAGGTGTCCGGAAATAAGCTTTAGAACGTCGGGTGGGAGAGAGAGGAGCAGAGAACAGATGACCCGGATCTCCTCCTCTGATCTCCCTTTCTCAGTGGTGAGAGGTTGCAGACATCGCTGGAGGTGGCACTACAGGTAATGTGCCTCCCGTATTCACTTGTTATTATTGTTGTTGTAGTATCTTCTGTACTCCGGTGTTGATGAGCAACTCCAGATCATCCTGTGATATAGTAATGGTGTTGGGTTTACCAACTTCCTCCATCTTCGTAACCTCAGATCCAGTGAATAGTTATCATAGACAGCACCAAATTTGATCATATCTGAGATTTGTGAAGATGAGCACTAGTTCTGATGAATGACGATGACCTCCGATGAAGATAAACTCTGAAGATCCAAAGAAACTCTCAACGCTCCTGCGCACAATGAGACGAGACAACAAACCATTTGTGACCTAAGACCGAGGTGAGGATGTCTGGCTAGGCCCTCCGACGCTTAAGTCAACTCCTCTCACAGATGGAAGAAGTAGAAGAAGAAGAAGAATAGTAATCGAAGTGAAAATAGAGTTTAGATGCTAGAACTTTCATACCATGCTAATGGAGAGGATCCCCCTTTTTATACTACCTCACGTGACCTCCGTAGTCATGAAGTAATCCCCAGTTCGTTAGTGTTTGTTAGGAGATGAAGTCATCTTCTATACTTCATGCAATAATCCTTTAAGGAATCTTTTCTGTACCCTAGATGTACCCATTTCGTCATTTATGATTTGTATTTATAATGGGGACACGTTATTATAACTGAAGAAGCTTCTAGAAGATGTTTTTCACCAAATATTCTGTTAAGCATGTCTTGGCCAATCATTCAAACCGGAAATATATACTGTTAAGAATACCTCTTGTGGAATATATCTTGGCTGGTCATTCAAGCCGGCCGTATATACTGTTAAGAATACCTCCTGTTGAATATTTCTTGATCGGTCGTTCAAGCTGGCCGTATATACTGCTAAGAATACTTCCTGTTAAATATGTCTCGGCCGGTTATTCAAGCCAACCATATATACTGTTAAGAATGCTTCCTGTTGAATATGTCTCGATTGATCGTTCAAGTCGGCCATATATTAGGAATATATTATAAGGTTAAGTAACTTTATACTTGGGCGGGCCTTGACCGACCGAGCATACATGAGCACGGAGGCACTAGCTCGGCCTGCTATCGGCCGGTAATATGTTGAGAATCATATATAAGGCTAAGTGTGTTTATGCTCAGGCGGGCTTTACCCGGCTGAGCATATATGAGCGCGTGGGCGCTCGCTCGGCCTTCGACCGGTCGGTAATATGCTAAGAATATTATATAAGGCTAAATGTCTTTATACTCGGGTGGGCCTTGTCCGGCCGAGCATATACGGGCGCGTGGGCGCTCGCTCGGCCTGCGATCGATCAGTACTAGGATGAGAATATTATATAAGGCTAAATGCCTTTATGCTCGGGCGGGCCTTGACCGACCGAGCATACATGAGCGCGGAGGCGCTCACTCGGCCTGCTATCGGTCGGTAATATGTTGAAAGTCATATATAAGACTAAGTACCTTTATGCTTGGGCGGGCTTTACCCGGTCGAGCATTATATGAGCACGTGGATGTTCGCTCAGCTTGCGGTCGGCCGGTGATATGCTGAGAATATTATATAAGGCTAAATGCCTTTATGCTCGAGCGCGCCTTACCCAGCCGAGCATACATGAGCACGGGGGTGCTCACTCAGCCTGCAGTCGGCGGGTGATATGTTGAGAATATTATATATGGCTAAATGCCTTTATGCTCGGGCGGCCTTTGCCTGATCGAGTATACATGGGCACGTGTGTGCTCACTCAGCCTACGGTCAGCCGCTGATATGCTGATTATATTATATAAGGCTAAATGCCTTTATGCTCGGGTGGGTCTTACCCGGCTGAGCATACATGAGCACGGGGGTGCTCACTCGGCCTGCGGTCGGCCGGTGATATGTTGAAAATATTATATAAGGCTAAATGCCTTTATGCTCAGGTGAACTTTGCCTGGTCGAGCATACATGAGCATGGGGGTGCTCGCTCGGCTTGCAGTCGGCCGGTGATATGTTAAGAATATTATATAAGACTAAATGCCTTTATGCTTGGGCTACCTTTGCCTGGTCGAGCACATATGGGTACATGGGTGCTCGCTCGGCCTACGGTTGGCCGGCGATATACTGAGAATATTATATAAGGCTAAATGCCTTTATGCTCGGGTGGGTTTTGCACCGCTGAGCATATATAAGCACGGGGGGGGGGGGCGCTCGCTCGGCCTTTATTTGACTAGCTATATACCTTTCCTATTTCTCTGGATCTAAACCCCTCCTTCACTCGGTCGGCCAATCTATCATATCCCGTATCACCTCCTATTGTCAATAATCAAGAGGAGCCTTCCCTTTGGCCTGCTATTGATGAAGTTATTGAAGGAAGTGTAAGAAGCTGTGTTATGGAAGCAGCATCTCAAGAATCATCTCCTTTGATCATACAATCAATTAATACTATAAAATTTATAAGAATGAAATTGGTTGATGATATATGTGTATGGCTTTTGTAGTGGAGGAAGAGTCCCAAGAAACAAATTCTTTAGAAGCACCTCCACTTGAACCAGAGCTAGAGACACTACAAGATCCAGAAGGTATCACATCTATTTGTTTAGAACTATCAGGTATCTCTCAGCAATGCAAAGTAAGTATCACTAGTGATCTTTTAGAAAACTTCATAGAGGTACCTATTATTGTTTTTGTTGGATGTGACTCTATTTCTCATAATTGCTTAACTAAACTTGATATGGTTCTAGTTCTTACTTATTTAACATGTATGCGAGAGGTGTGTTTTTCTTGTGGGTGTGTAGGTTTTCAAGAGGCCAAAAATTGGAAGCTCACACTGAACCATCTCCGACTGCCGGAAAGAACTCTTAAGGAGACGAAGATGAAGAGAGCAATGATACACTACATTGCTCTTATGATGATAGCTCTCTTCATAATAACATGGGTCATTGGAAGAAAAGTCCGAAAGTTTCTCACTCCGGCAAGATCGTGATTTCGGTGAGTCTATTGGAGCTAATGACCTTAAACAAGCGCTTCTTAAAAGGCGACCCAAGTTTCTTTCTTATTATTATTTCATTTTATTTTATTTTCTCTATTATTAACCCAATCCCTTAGTTTTTATTGTCCATATTTTTTTTTTTCAAAATACATTATTTAGTAGGCTTGAGGATAATGGAGTAATTTTAGAACTTGATTGACTCATTAACTTGGCATGTCTCATTTGGTATCTTCTTTAACCTTAACTCTCTTTCATATTTGACTTTATTTTCATTAGGACAATGAAAAGTTTAAGTCTGGGGGGATGCATACTTAGATGCATATATGTTGGGTTATAGTATAGATTTTGATAATAAAATTTAGATTTTGGTCATAATAAAATTTTTGAGACATTTTGAGCTACACTATCCATACTATTACTGTTGGCTTGTCCGAGAATAAACTTCTAGCATGATCATTATCTAGAGATCATGAGTTACACTTCTCAGTGTTAGTATATTTAGTGATCTATTTTTCTATCTATAGTGGAACAAAATGAGCATGATATTTGTTTGATAATAAAAATTTTCGCACGTATATGGTTTAGATTCATGTTGTTAGGATATGAGTACTAGTATGTTTGATGATCTACTTTTCTCTATCATTAATAGCAGGACATGAGCATTATTTTTCATTGAAAAAATTTGGTTATAGTCTAGCTCGAGGATCTCTATACACGTTGCCTTATTTTGATAGTTGAAAATTCTGAAAATAGTCATGATTCATTGAATTTGATGAGTATTTAATTTCCCATGGTGATGTTTTAACTACACCTTAGCTACTATATTAATGCTCGAAATATTAAAACTCATTTGGAAAACTGGAAATCCTACTAATTGCATCATTACAAATGTGTAATTGAAAAAAGAAAAAAATAAACAAACAAAACATATGAAATAAGGGATTGAAAAATTTGTTGCCATGAGTGGAAACTAGATGTTTGCCCCTTTGAGACCGAGTTAAGTTACTGGAGAAACGAACACTAGATTTCTCTTATTATCGAGCACATTCTTTAGACCTTGGGTAGATCTAAGATAGATGAACCAAGCAGTGTTACTGCCGGGAATAAAAGAAAAAGATGGTTCAATGATGACTTGACTAAGATTAGGAATTAAAACTTGAGAAATTTAAGTCACTATTTGCACTAAGCACGGAGAACTCATTTTTAGGATAGTTAAATCCATTCATGATGATGCTCACTATTGAAATTCTTTGATAGAGTTAAATTGATTCGTCAGGGATTATTATGTAGTTATTCCTACATATGTTTCTAGATTACAAATTTTTGTTTGATAACAATCGAATGGTTACATTAGATCATTCTTGATTATGCTCATCAGTTTCACTAGTTTGGTAGAACTGATTAGAATCACTAGGGATACTCATTATTAGCTCATGAATCTAGATTGCAAAGTTTGCTTGACGATAACCAAAGGTTTAAGTTTGGGAGTGTGATGTATATAGATTATATATATTATTTTATATCATTTAACGCACATCTTTCTATATTCATTTAGCTATAATCTATGCTTTTACACCCTTTTATATTATATTTCAGTATAATTACTATTTTGCATCCAGAGATCTACTCGGTGTTTGCTTTCACTTTCAGGAGTGATGTGTGTAGATTATATACACTTTTATGCATGTTTGGATGCACATCTACTTATATTTCATTAGCATAATCTATGTTTATTGCACCATATTTTATTATAATGTCATACTTCTATTATATTCTATTTAGAGATTTGCTCTTTGCATATTTTGATTGACATGACCCATATTGGAGCGAAAATGGAGCAAGAACGCACACGAGAACAACTTTGGAAGAAATCAAGCCAATGTCGTGTGACCCACACAGTCGCGCTCCCCCACCAGAGGCAAATCTAGCCACGAAAATGTGAGTCACACGGCCGTGTCAATATCCTGTGGCTAGGCATCACACAGCCGTGCCAAATGGCACGGTCGTGCCAACTTTCCAAAGGCGAAGAAAGTCACGACCATGTGAATCCACACGACCGTGTAACTTTGGCAGAGAAGAAGAAGGCCACGGCCGTGTGACCCACACGGTCATGTGACCAGAGTCGAGGCCAAGAAGAAGCCTGCTGTGTGGATCCACATGGTCGTGCTACGGGGTCGTGCCACGCCAAAACAGAGTTGTGCTGAATTCTAGGTAGATTGTAGACCAATCATAAAACGGCCATAACTTTGCGCTCGGTTGGAGTTTTGGGTTGTTTTTTATACTGAAACGTAGCTAACTTCAAGGTCTACAACTTTTCTTCAAATCCAACAGAGAAATAGCATTGTCTACCCATGCTAAATGGCACGGTCATGCCTCCCAACTACGGGTTCATCTGACCTCCACCCAGATTGCAGACCAAACTTTGAACCGCCATAACTTTCGGCTTAGTTGGAGCTAGGACTCGATCCAAGTATCAGATTGTAGATAATTTCAAGAGATATAACTTTGGTTCAAGGTGAATCACGAAAACCTAGTTTAATGGGTGAAACACCCGGTTTACCAGACTCCTGTAATCCTGGTTTTTCTGGGTAGTTTGGAGGAGGTATAAAAGGGTCAAGAACCTCATTCTTTAACTCATCTTTGCTTTGGGACTTCGTCTCTCTCCTTGGGAAAGGGTTCTCCCCTTAGGGGGAAACCCTAGAGCTTCATTCACCTCCATCACTTGATGATTCATCCATCTCCGGAGCAAGGAGGCATCCCCAAGACATCGGAAACATCAGCAAGCATCTCTTTTTCTCACATCTAGGGTTGTAAGTATGGTTTACTTTATGTTTTAGGGTTGTTCTTCCTTTGCAATGGAGTAGATCTTATTTCTAGGATTAGGGAGTATTTGTGATGTGATGGAGATGTAAAACTATGTGGATTTACCATATTTTCTATTCAATGACTTGTTAATGCCTTGTTCATATTTGATGAAATGTATGTGTGAAGTTTATATATATCTTTTGCATGTTTTATCAAATGGTTGTGTAGAATTGTTAATCCTATAGAGGGAATACCTCAAATTGTATGATCGAGAGGCGTTAGTGATAGGCTGCCCCGCTAATGGACGTCTAGGGTATCACCTTGAAAGGAAAAGAAACTCTCCACAAGGAAGTAAGGGATCGGTCATAATCAGTATTTCTATTTCTATGTTATTGTGTGTTAGTGTGTTTCTATGTTGTATGATCGAGGGGCGTTAGTGATAGGCTACCCCGCTAACGAGCTTCATAGAAATCACTTCCATTTAGTAGCATAAGACATGGAGTAGAAGATCATGCCGACTTATCCACTACAGGGGAGAGTCGGTAGTGCATTTAACTTCCTACAAGAGCATGAACATAGAGGATAGGAACTAAGCAATCTATGTAACATCGCCTAGCATCACAAGGAAACTAAAATCCTAGAATTGCACCTCAAACTATCTCTCACATCCTCTTAGCTCAACCCCACTTAAGATCCACCATCTCTTCTCTCTTCTCTCTTCTCTTTCTCTTACTCTCTTTTTCAACTAATCTTACATTTGACTAGATAATTCACCGTGTGAAGTTAACTAGTACTTAATCAATAGTCCCTGTGGATTCAATATCTTTTTATTACTAACGTCGAAATTGTATGCTTGCGGTTTGCTTTAACAAGTTTTTGGCGCCGTTGCCTGGGACTATTTTCGATTAACATTAGTTGATTAGCATATGAGTTACTCTAGATATTTTTCTTTTTCTTTTTACATTTTCTTTCTTGTTTTCATTATGAATTTTATTTCTTGTCTTTAATTCTACATTTTTAGTTTTTCTTATAATTTCTTTTAGATATCTTGAGTACTAACATGTCAAACAGGACTTCGAGAGAATTTTTTACACCCATGGGCACAAAAGCAAGATCTCCCATTGATGAAAATCATGAATTAGAAGATCACCAATTTGATTTCCTTTGTGGAGTGTGTGGTAGCACATCTCATCTAGTTGTTATTTGTCACTTCTTCCAAAAATATGCTAATACTCTAGAACTTCAGTTTTTAGTTCAACCTCAACACCAAGATACATATGAGCAAGTTCTTGATACTTATGGCTATGATTGGGGAGATCATCAAATTCAGAACCTTCAACCCTAGTTAATTCCAGAGCAGAGTGAACAGTCACTATCCCAACAGTAAAACCCTGACATGCCTCAACATGACAAGCAATTTTGGATGAACCATCAAAATTTGGACTACAAATGCATACAAAATGTTGAGCATTCTTCCCATGTGTATTAGAGTCCGTCAGAGTTTCAGGATGATTTTTCATTGGACAGACCACATCATTCACAATCAGATGAGCTGATTGATTTAGAGGACTCTCAAAACCCAAATATTCCTACTCCAAGTCAGATGAAGACCACAACACAAGATTATGAAGAGCTAATGGTGCAATGGGGGATCCTAGCTTTATGAATATTATTACAAATTTCTAATAATGTTGTTCCTTCTGTTAATAATTTTGATGTTAGTAGACTCTTCACTACTTATGAAGATGATGTGGTGGAAAAAAGTGTAGGGACATGTACTATGGAGGAAATGTCCCAAGGATCACCTCTTTGGTCGCACAACCAATTGATACAATAGAATTTGTAAGAATGAAATTGATTGATGATAAATGTGCAGGGATCGGACTTATGTAATGGAAGCAAAGCCCTAAGAATCACCACTTTTAGAGGCACCACCACTCGAACCAGAGCTAGAACCACTACAAAATTCTGAAGAGGTCACATCCACTTGTTTAGAACTTTTAGGTACTTCTCAGCACTACAAGGTTAGTATTCTTAGTGATCTTTTAGAAAATTTTATGGAGGTACCTATGATTGATTTTGTTGGATGTGATTCCATTTATTATAACTGCTTAACTAAACTTGATATGGATCTAGTTCTTACTTATTTAACATGTATGTGGGAGGTATGTTTTTCTTTTGGGTGTGCAAGTTTTTATGAGGTTGATAATTGGAAGCTCAATCTGAACCATCTCCGACCGCCGGAAAGCACTCTTAAGGAGATGAAGATGAAGAGAGCGGTGATCCACTACATTATCCTTATAATGATAGCTCTCTTCATAATAACATGGGTCATTGGAAGCAAAGTTCAGAAGTTTCTCACTCCGGCAAGATTGCGATTTCGATGAGCCTAATAAGGGGTCGAGCTAATGACCTTAAACAAGTACTTCTTGGGAGGCAACCCAAGTTCAATCTTATTTTCATTTTAGTTTTAGTTTCCTTCAAGTTCCTTTTTAGATTCTTTATCAATAAATCATACCCTCTACTTAATTTCTCTTGTCTATCATTGTTTTATAGGACTCAAAGTTGTGGAAGAGTGTAAAATCATAGATAGGGAAGTTTCTTCAAATATGAATGTCAACCATTTAGAGCTCATCACTTTGTAACTTCTCTAAACTTCATAAATCTCCTCCATATATATCATTTCTAGTTTTCATTGGGACAATGAAAAGGTTAAGTCTGGGGGATGCATTAGATGATGCATTTGGTTTAGTTTAGTTTTTGCTTATTTCTTTTTACATAATAAAATTTTTACTAGTTGCATCATTCATCACATTATGACTGTTTGTTCCTTAATGCAAAATACTAGCACGCTTGTTCTAGATTTATGTGGTTTATGTGTTACTTATTGTGCTAGTATGTTTAGTGATCTATCTTTTTCTATCTATAATAGCATGAAGTGAGCAATATTTTTATTGTAAGAGTTTAAGTATTGACCTTGTTTTAGGACCTCTATACACTTTGCCTAGTTTTGATGGTAGAAAACTCTGAAAATAGTCATAATTCATAGAACTTGATTAGTACTAGTGTTTTCGTGGTGATTTCTCAAACTACATTTTGGTTACTGGATGATGCTTGAATCATGTCAGCTTATTTGGAAAAATCAAAATATCCCAATATTTGCATTTATGTGCATCTGTGTTCAAGTGTTGCATCTTGCAATCACTTAGAAAAAAATGATGATGAAAAAAAATGAATGAATAAGGGATATAAAAAATAGTTGTCGTGATTTGAAACTAGCAAGTTACCCCTTTGAGACTGAGTTAGGTTATTGGAGAAATAACTGCTATGTTTCTCTTGATATCGAGCACGCCTTTGAGACCATGGGTAGATTGTCGAGGATGAACTAAGCGTGTGGCAGGTAAGTGTCTATCGCCAGAAGTATAAGGAACACAGTTTTATGACGACTTGACTAGGCTTAGGGATTGATACTTGACAAATTTAGGCCACTATTGCACTGAGCACGGAGGACTACTACTTAGGTTATACTCAAACTACTTTTGTATCTTGCTCACCAATGAAATCATTTGATAGAATTAGATTGACTTGCTAGAGATTATGATGCACTATTTAACCACATGAGTTTAGATGTAGTTTTTGCTTGAGGACAAGCAAAGGTTTAAGTCTGGGGGTGTGATGTGCATAGATTATATACACTTTTATGCATATTTGGACACACATCTACTTATATTTCATTAGCATAATCTATGTTTATTATGTTGGGGATCGTTAGTGGTCGGCTAGAGGAGAGGGGTTGAATAGCCCTGCATAATATAAAAACAAAACCCTTCTCAGACTTTAAAAGAATACTTGTGTAAGTTAAATAAAGAAAGAAACTAAAAAGATGAGGCTCACGGATTTGACTTCTTGATTACAACCAGAGAGGTTATTAATCCAAGGAATGGATCGTACTAAGTATCTCCTTCAGGCGAAGAAGCCTCTTATAGCAGTGAAAGCACAAAAATGAGAAGCTAAACTAAAAGAAGAGCGCACAAGTGTTGTAATGCTAATTGCTTGTTATGATTGAAAAGCTTCTGAACCAAGCCTGTATTTATAGCCTTGGTCCGGGCGCCTGGAGGGTTCCAGGCACCAAGAAGGGGATAAAACTTTATCCCCTTCGTAACATATCACAGTCAAATCATGATCTGGTCAAAGTCGGGTTCTGGATGCCCGGAATCGCTCCGGGCACCAGGACCACTAAAGTCAACATGGTTGACTTTTTCTAATCCAGGCCCTCTGCTCCAGTGTCGCTCGCCTTGGTCCGGGTCTTCTGCTCCGGCTCCGCTTGCTTGGGTGATTTTGGCCAATCGAAATAAGGCTCACCTGAACCCAATTTCAGCCTTCTCGAGCAACCTTCTGCTCCGGCTTCTCGTCCCTCGGAAATGTCGCGCACTTCCTTCTCGTCTGCCCGTGTACTCTTACGTAGCACATCGTCCCTCCGACGTACCGAGCTTGTCGACTCTCTCCCGTGCCTTCCTTCTCGCTAGCTGCGTCTTTTGTTGGACTTCTTGTGTTTCTAAGCTCATACACACTTAGACACAAGGTTAAAACATCATAGGACATAAACTAACTGTTGGTGTTGCAAGGTTATAAACATAGTCCCACATTGAAAATACATGGGAAAGATCATGAGTTTATAAAGAGAAAGATATCTCCATTGGCATGAAGCCTTTTGGGGAGAGCCCAAGAGCAAAGCCATGAGGGCCTAGGCCCAAAGTGAACAATATCATACCATTGTGGAGATATCTAAATTCTTTTCAATCCTACACTAACTTGGTTGATCACATCAAAATAACCTTGGGGTTCCAACAATCTCTCTCATTTTAATGTGAGCAACCTAATTTAAGCTATGATAAAGAGACATAAGGTTAAAATAATAAATTCTGCAATAAAGTACAAAAAATAAAAAATTTAAATATACCTCCCCCTAGACCTAATCTTTTCTTTCTCCCCTTTTGATCATATAAAAATGGGATACCAAAAAAAATCTGAGTAGAAAATTTTTGAAATAACTTTATCAAATATTAAAAATTTTAAAAAATTTGATAACACCGAAAAAATTTGTAAAAATTTCTAAGTAAAAACTTTCAAATAAAAAGATATTTTTGATTAACTATTTAAAAAAATATTTTTTTTTTGAGAAAAGTTTTCTAAGTTTTTGCAAGCAAAACAATATTTTTGAGAATTTTCAAAAAAAAGTTCAAGCCGAAAAAATTTCTAAGTAAAAAAATAAGTTAGACATTTTTGCAAAATATTTTTTGAGACATTTCCAAGTAAGAAAAATATTTGAAAAAACTTTTTTAAAGAATTAAGTAATCTCAATTTAATACTTTATCAGTTAATCAATTAAACATTTTATTTCAATATTTTGGCTTCCAGCCTGTGGCGAGGCACTAAGCTTTCTTGATTATTGGATCATCAACCACTTCTAGACAAAGCCTCATACAGAAATTAAACATTTAATGAACTCTTTGAAAGCCCTAAAATTTTTAATTAAGATAAAACTTTAGAACCTAGTAAAGATTCCTTCTGATTAGGTTAACTAGTAATTTCTTTGGAATGTATTTCTCAGAAATTTTCCTAATTTGTCCTTTATGATATCTAAAGTACCAATTTAGACTGTTAAATTTTCTATAACTTGTATTAGATGAGCATGTAAGATTTTTTAAGTTATTTATCTCTTTTTGCAAATTATCATTTTCTAATTTTACTTTGTCAAACTCTTCTAACGGGGCAAGATTTAGCTAGAATTAGTTTTAAATTTTTAATCTCTTTTTCTAATTTGCAGTAATCTTTAGTTAATACTTTAGCAAACTTAAATTGTTTATCGGGAGGAAGAGATCGTACCTGACTTACCTTATCGATCTCGTTATCCGTGGCTCCCCCTGAACTACTACTTTCTTCCAATGTAGCTCCCCCTTCATCAATGCTCTCGATGTTTATTTCGAATGAGCTTGAATCATAGTCCTTGTCTTGATGACTTGCCAGTAATGCAAGTCCGAAGAAGGCCTCAACTTTCGATTCTGACGACGTATCGTCCCATGTCGCTTTTAGTGTCTTGAACTTGTTTGTTTGGACAGACTTCTTTCCTTTGTCCTTGTCCTTGTTCCTTAGTTTGGGGCAATTGTCTTTGACGTTCCCTTATTCGTTGCAGTGGTAGCACCTAATTGTCCTTTTCTTTCTACCCTACGGATGGTTAGTTTTACTTGAATTAAACAACTTTTTAAAGCGACTTACCATCATTACCATTTCCTTGTCATCGAGAGAACATTCTGACTCATGTTCATCTCTCGTTGCCTTGAGGGCAATGTTGTGCTTTGGCTCCTTCATACTTGCACATCTCGATTCATGCACTTCAAACATAGAAAATAATTCTTCTAAGGTAATAGTTTCTAAGTCCTTAGAGATATAAAAAGCATCTACTAGTGAAGCCCATTTCGTATTCTTAGGGAATGCATTTAACGTGTACCTTAGTGAATCTCGGTTAATTACCTTTTCTCCGAGATTCGATAGTCCGGTGATGAGCTCCTTAATTATCGAGTGAAGATATACAATTGTTTCATCTTCTTCAAGCCTAGGTTAGTCAGCTGGTTGCGAAGTAAGTCCCGTCTCGCAAGCTTGGCTTCGGACGTCCCTTCGTGTAGTTCAAGGAACTTCTCCCAAAGCTCCTTTGTTGAGTCGTAGTTGCCGATCTGGTTGACTTCTTGTGGCAGAAGGACACTCAGCAGATGGAACTCTGCTTTGTCGTTTGCCACATAGTCGGCCTACTCCTTTTTCATCCATTGGTATTTTTCCTTATCCTTCGGTGCTATAAAACTGAATTCCATTATTAGAAGTAAATCGAAATCAATTTTAAAAAATACCTGCATTCGCTTTTTCCAGCTAGCGAACTCCCCCTCAAACTTTAGCGGGTATATGCTTTGTCCGGCCATCGTCTTTGCTGTTGGAATGTATACTAAAAGCTTAGCTTTTGTATAAACATTTACTTAGAAATAAAAATCATATTGGTCAAATATCTACATTTATAAGCTAAGTGTAGTTATTCAATTAATTTATATTGAAGATAACATAGTGTGTGGTGTCACATACAGAAAATAATGTTATCAATTCCTTAGTGGAATGAATTATTATTGATGAAATTAAGTTGGGTGTTCGGGGCAAACACGGGAAGCTTAATTTCATCGGGAGACCAAAACTAATTCCTACTCTCGGTCCCTATCGTAGCCTCTTATTTATAAAGTGTGATACCCACCTATACCCACTTTCCTACCCAACCTTAGGTGGTCGGCCAAGCAAGCTTGGAGTCTAAGCTTGGGGTCGGCCAAGCCAAAGGTTGAGCCAAGTCAAGGTGGTCGGCCCTAGCTTGGAGTCCAAGCTTGGTGTGGCCGACCATGTAATGAATAAAAGGGATTTTATTTAAAATATTTCCATATGTGGAAGTCATGGTTTTAAAAGAGAGTTTAAAATTAAATCTGTCCTTTTATAGTTTTCTACAAGAGATTAAGTGAAAGGTTTGATATCTTTCCTTATTTGTAGTTAAAAGGAAGATTTTAATTTTTGAGAAAACTTTCCCTTTTTTAACCATATGGTTTTAAAACAGAGTTTTAAAAATTATAAATCTTTCCTTTTATAACTTTCTACAAAAGATTAAGTGAAAGGTTTGATATCTTTCCTTATTTGTAGTTAAAAGGAAGATTTTAATTTTTGAAAAAACTTTCCTTTTTTTAACCATATGGTTTTAAAACAGAGTTTTAAAAATTATAAATCTTTCCTTTTATAACTTTCTACAAAAGATTAAGTGAAAGGTTTGATATCTTTCCTTATTTGTAGTTAAAAGGAAGATTTTAATTTTTGATAAAATTTTCTTTTATGAAACCATCCTCATGATTTTAAAAGAGAGTTTTAAAATTAAATCTTTCCTTTTATAGTTTCTACAAAAGATTAAGAAAAAATTTGATGTCTTTCCTTATTTGTAGATTGAAAGGAAGATTTTAATTTTAGAAAAAAATTTCCTTTTTGTAAATCATCCACATGTTTTAATAAAGAGATTTTAATTTATAAAAGTTTCCTTTTATAACCAACCATGAAGGGAAAAATTATTAGAGAAATTTTTATTTTAAAAATTTCCGGGAGCAAATAAGGAAGTTTAATTTTGTGTATAAAATTTTCCTTATTTGGAGCTCTTGAAGGTGGCCGGCCATATAAAGGGTTAAAGGAAATTTTAATTAAAATTTCCTTATTAACCAAAGGCAAAGAATATAAGGGATTTTTAATAATAATTAAATTTCCTTATTTGCTAAGACCAAGGAATATAAAAGAAGGGGTAGAGGTGCCTTCACCTCATAATAACTCTCTTCTATTTTCCTCTCCTCTCTTCCTTGGTGGTGGTCGGCCATATCATCTCCTCATCTCCTCCTTTTCTTCCTCCTTAGTGGCCAAACCTCTTCAACCTCTAGGAGCTTGTTTTGGTGGTCGGATCTAGCTTGGAGAAGAAGAAGGAGGAGGAGGTTTTGTTTCCTAGTTTTTCCTTGGAGCTTGGTTAGTGGCCGAGACTTATAATCTCTTGGAGAAGGTTGCTTAGCCGAAACTTGGAAGAAGAAAGAAGAAGGGCTTGGGTGGTTCTCATCTCGGTAGATCATTGCCCACACGATGTCCGAGATAAGAAGAGGAATACGGTAGAAGATCAAGAGGTTGTTGCTTACAAAGAAAGGTATAACTAGTAATTATTTTCCGCATCATACTAGTTTTTCTTTGTATGAATTTCAAACACAAGAGGCATATAATTCTAGATTTCGAATTTATGATTCGAGTTTGTGTTTTTTTTTTTTCGAATTTGTGATTCGATTATTCCTTTTGGTTAAACCTAGGGTTATATAAGGAAATTAAATATTAGATTTCATTGAAAGGTTTTGTCTAGGAAGTGGTGGTTGCTCCCATATCCAAGAAGGCATAGTGTCTCACCATGTTTAACCTGGAAGCTGATTTCTGAAATTAATATTTAATTGAATTTGTAATATGGGTGGATTTAGATCAATAATGTTAAGCATCGTTTGCAATCCAAGTCTAAACCACTAAGAACAGATAAGTAAAATTTGGAATAAATAATGTTAAGTTCCGTTTGTGATTCCGAATTTAATTTCTAAATAACACAATAGGTTGTTAGGAAAGGTTTGACACTTGTACAAAATTTTTGTACAGTGGAACCGGTACGATATTCCTAGGATCAACCAACATTTGCTTCGATCGGCGGTTAGTCCTCCTGAAGCGTCCTATCTTTGATACCACTTGTTGGGGACTATTGGTGGTCGGCTAGAGGAGAGGGGTTGAATAGCCCTGCACAATATAAAAACAAAACCCTTCTCAGATTTTAAAAGAACACTTGCGTAAATTAGATAAAGAAAGAAACTAAAAAGACGAGGCTCACGGATTTGACTTGGTTACAACTAGGGAGGTTGTTAATCCAAGAAATGGATCGCACTAAGTATCTCCTTCAGGCGGAGAAGCCTCTTACAGCAGTAAAAGCACAGAAATGAGAAGCTAAACTAAAAGAAGATCACACAAGTGTTGTAATGCTAATTGCTTGTTCTGATTGAAAAGTTTCTGGACCAAGGCTGTATTTATAACCTTGGTCGGGGCGCCTGGAGGATTCCAGGTGCCTAGAAGGGGATAAAATTTTATCCCCTTCACAAAGGATCTTGGTCAAATCATGATTTGGTCAAAGTCAGGTTTTGGGAGCTCGGAATCGCTCCGGGCGCCCGGACTGGTCCGAGTGCCCGGACCACTAAAGTCAACATGGTTGACTTTTTTTTATCTGGGCCCTCTGTTCTGGTGTCGCTCGCCTCGGTCCAGGTCTTCCACTTCGCCTTCTCGAGCAACCTTTAGCTCGGCCTTCTCGTCCCTCAGAAACGCCACACCCTTCCTTCTCGTCCACCCGCGTACTCTTCCGCAGCACCTCGTCCCTCAGATGCAACGAGCTTGTCAACTCTCTCTCGTGTCATCCTTCTCGCTAGCTGTGTCTTTTGCTCGACTTCTTGTGTTCCTAAGCTCCTGCACACTTAGACACAAGGTTAAAACACCACAGGACCTAACCTAACTTGGTTGATCACATCAAAATAACCTTGGGGTTCCAAAATATTACACCCTATTTCATTATAATGTCATACTTTCGTTATATTATGCTCGTAGATCTTCTCTTTGCATATTTTGATTGACAGGACGCATATCGGAGTGAAAATGGAGCAAGAACGCACACGAGAACAGCTTTGGAAGAAATCAAGCCAAGGTCGTGTGACCCACACGACCGTGCTCCCCCACCAGAGGCAAATCAAGCCATGGCCATGTGAGCCACACGGTCATGTCAATATCCTATGGCCAAGCATCACACGGCCTTGCCAAATGACACGGTCGTGCTAACTTTCCAAAGGCAAAGAAAGTCACGGCCGTGTGGAAAGCCACGGCCGTGTGAATCCACACGACCGTGTGACTTTGACAGAGAAGAAGAAGGCCACAGCCATGTGACCCATGCGGTCGTGTGACCCACACGACCGTGTGACCAGAGCCGAGGCCAAGAAGAAGCCGGCCGTGTGGATCCACACGGCCGTGCCACACCAAAACAGAGCTGTGCTGAATTCTAGGCAGATTGTAGACTGATCGTAAAACGGCCATAACTTCGCGCTCGGTTAGAGTTTTGGGCTGTTATTTATACTGAAACGTAACAACTTCAAGGTCTACAACTTTACTTCAGTTCCAATAGAGAGATAACATTGTCTACCTATGCTAAATGGTATGGTCATGCCTCCCAACCGTGGGTTCATTTGGACCTCCACCCAGACTGCATACCAAACTTTGAACCGCTATAACTTTCAGCTCGGTTGGAGATAGGGCTTAATCCAAGTATCAGATTGTAGACAATTTCAAGAGATACAACCTTCGTTTAGGGTGAATTACGAGAAAACTTGGTTTAATAGGTGAAACACCCAGTTTACCAGACCCCTGTAATCCTGGTTTTTCTGGACAGTTTGGAGGAGGTATAGAAGGGTCAAGAACCTCATTCTTTAACTCATCTTTGATTTGGGACTTCATCCCTCTCCTTGGGAAAGGGTTCTCCCCTTTGGGGGAAACCCTAGAGCTTCATTCACCTCCATCCCTTGAAGATCCGTCCATCTCCAAAGCGAGGCATCCCCAAGATATTGGAAACATCGGCAAGCATCTCTTCTTCCCCTTTTTCTCACATCTAAGGTTGTAAGTATGTTTTACTTTATGTTTTGGGGCGGTTCTTCCTTTGCAATGGAGTATATCTACTTTCTAATATTAGGGAGTATTTGTGATATGATGGAGATGTAAAACTATGTAGATTTTCCATATTTTCTATTCAATGACTTGTTAATGTCTTGTTCATGTTTGATGAAATATGTGTGTGAATCTTATATATATCTTTTGCATGTTTTATCAAATGGTTGTGTAGAATTGTTAAACCCATAGGGGGGATACCCTAGATTGTATGACCGAGGGGCGTCAGTGACAGGCTGGCCCGCTAACGGACGTCTAGGGTATCACCTTGAAAGGAGAAGCAAATCTCCACAAGAAAGTAGGGGATTGGTCATAATCACTATTTCTATTTCTATGTTATTGTGTGTTAGTGTGTTTCTGTATTGTATGACCGAGGGGCGTTAGTGACAGGTTGCCCTACTAACGAACTTCATAGGAATCACTTCCATTTAGTAGCATAGAACATGGAGTAGGAGATCATGCCGGCTTATCCACAGTAGGGGAGAGTCGGTAATGTATCTAACTTCTTACAAGAGCATGAACATAGAGGATAGGAACTAAGCAATCTATGAAACATTGCCTAGCATCACAAGGAAACTAAAATCCTAGAATTGCACCTTAAATCATCTCTCACATCCTCTTAGCTCAACCCCTCTTAAGATCCACCATCTCTTCTCTCTTCTCTTTTTCTTACTCTCTTTTTCAACCAATCTTACGTTTATCTAGATAATTCACCGTGCGAAGTTAACTAGTGATTAATCAATAGTCCCTGTGGATTTGATATCTTTTTATTACTAACGACAAAATTGTACGCTTGCGGTTGCATTAACAGGGGACCAGGGGTTAAACTTAATAACTTAAACAGGTGGGATCCAGTTCATCCAACCAATGAATGATCAGGGGATCAGGGATGGTCCAGGGATCCTGGATGAGAGGATCCCTGCCCCTATAAATGGGTACTCTAAAGAGGCTTTCTTGCAGCCCAATAATTGATCCCCTTAAAATACGTCATACGAGCTCCAAAAAATTCCTAAAAAAATTCCTAAAAATTCAGAAAAAATCCAATAAGATTATTTCACAAATAACCTTATTTTTTAATTATAATTCTGTTTGGTATTTTACACCTTCCTTTTATTTTGATAATACTTTCTTGACTGCGATTTAAATTTATTAGTTTTAATGAATTTATTAAACTTTCTTACCAGTAGCACCACTTCATCTTCGTTGATCAACACTTCGGAGTCAGGATCATCCATCTTGGCTTTCGAGGCAAGATCGTTGTTCAACTTTTTGATTTCTTTAGAATCTGCACATCGAGTTTCATGAAGTTTAAAGGTAGAAAACAAATTCTCTAGTGTATTTACGTCAAAGTTCTTAGAGATGTTGTATGCATCTACTAAGGATGACCACTCTGGAGTTCTCGGGAAGGCGTTGAGCGTATACCGAATTAAATCTTGATTCGTTACTATTTCTCTGAGATTGTTGAGCTGAGTGATGAGCTCTTTGATCCGTGCTTGGAGTTGCGATACCTTTTCTCCATTATTCATTCGCAGGTTTTTCAGCTAGGTTCAGAGGATGTCTTGCCTTGTAATTTTGCTTCAAAAGTGATTTCATGGAGTTCTAGAAACTTCTACCAGAGCTCTTTGGCGGAGTCATAACTACCGATTTGATTTACTTCCTAGGACAGAAGGACGTTGAGCATATGGAATTCTGCTTTACCATTCACCACGAAGTCAACTTACTCCTTTTTCATCCATTGATATTCTTCTTTGTCTTTCAGAACTACGAAACCATATTTCATGATTAATAAAATTTCAAAATTCATTTTAAAGAATACCTCCATCCGGCATTTCCATTGTGCGAAGACTCCCTCGAATTTTAGTGGGTGAATGCTTGCACCGGCCATCGTCTTGTTGCTTCAATCGACGGTTAGTCCTTTTGAGGCATCCTACCTTTGATACCACTTATTAGGACCCTTGAAGGCTGGTAGGAGGGAGATGTGAATAACCTGAAAAAGAAAATAATACTTTTCCCATAATTTCAACTCAAATTAAAAACAACAATAATAATAACTTAAATTAATAACTAAAGAGATGAGGCACACTATTTACTTGGTTACAACTTAGGTAGTTGTTAACCCAAAGGCAATGGAAAGCTCTAAAAGATCTCCTTCGTGTAGGCAGAGAAGCCTCTTATAATCATTAAACGCTCAGACAGTTGCTAGGAAAAGAATACAAGAATTGATTGTCTATTTCCTAGGTCTAGGGGTCTTTATATAGCTCCTGAAAAATTTTATCCTTGGCTTGAAGGCTCCTTCCATAGGGTTGGAAGGTGCCTCCAGTGAGGCACTAAAGGATAAATTTTTATCCTTTGGAAATGGCTAAAAGTAGCCTGGTCGAAGGCGCCTTCCATAGGGTTGGAAGGCGCCTTCATACTGTTCATCGAATGCGCCTTCCATAGTGAGGCACAGAGGCACCACGGAGATGCCTCGGAGGCATCTTCAATTCCCTTTGAAGGTGCCTCCGGCAGCATCTTCAGCCTTCTTTCGCTCTTCTACTGCTTCAATCACCTAGGTAATTGCGGTCATCTGAAATAGGGCTCACCTGAACCCATATTTTAGCCTTCTCCTCGAGCAGGCTTCCACTCCAGCTTCTCATCCCTTGGAACATCACGCACGTCCTTCTCATTCACCAGTATACTCTTCGGCAGTACCTCATCCCTCAGATGCATCAAGCCTGTCAGCTCCCTTCCCTTGCCATTCTTCTCGCTATCTGTATTTTCCGCTCAACTTCTTGTGTTTCTAAGCTCCTGCACACTTAGACACAAGGGTCAAACACAACAGAACCTAACTTAACTTGGTTGATCACATCAAATCTACCACGGGGTTTCAACATTGTATTCTGTCATTCTATGTTCGATCGGCCCCACTTACTAAGTATTTGCCCAAGCACTCACACCCTTTATTCACATCCCCAGATAAAGACAAGGAACAAGTCGAGAAAGAGGAGCAAGAGACATTTTAGGGCTAGTAATAAAGCCCTGTCCAAGTGATTTTGCCTTTTAGTTCATGTTATCTTTACTTGTACGCTTCCATTTTTTTCACTTTTGGATTATAAAGACAATAATTCCATTATATTATTACTAGTTTGGTATTCACTTTATGAGGCTTGTTGTTTTTAAGTATTTATATTCACGAGCAATGCCGGTGTCATGTGCTTATGTCATGGGGTGTGACACATGCACTTGCGGTTTATCACATCAAGTAGTGAGAACGATAGTCAATGGAGATGAACTACATAGATGAAGATGTGACGGATGTCATGTGGAAGAGTTGAGGATTTATGTGCATCCAAGGTATTGAGTAATTTGATTAAAAAAATGGTTAAGGGATAAAGTCAAGTTATGATAGTAAGAGTTTGGTGGCGAGTTGTAAGAGTTCAATGATCTATACCCATGGAAGAACTCAATATAGGTGGACTCGATTGTTAGGATGATCTTAGTTAGATTTTTAATCAGCTAAAAATGGACTTTAATTGGCTGGTTGAACAAAGAAACCCAAACCCTAACATTTGGGGATTTATGGTTTTGATCAATTTAGTGGTGTGAAATCTAATTGACTGAAGTCTACTAAGGTTAAGGAGCTAATGACCATAATTATTTATCACAATTTAAGCTCACATTAATTATTTTATCAAGGCTATCATTATCCAATGGTTAAACTCATTACTATCTTAAAAAAAATCTTAATTTTTATTTATTTATAAATTATATCTCACAATTATAACAAGACATAGTAGTCATTTCTATAATCTCATAAAAAAATAATAGAGAAAAATCAGAGCCAACAATATAATAATAAGTATATAATAAAAACCTCTAATAGATTAATTATTTAGGTTTTTCTTATTTAATTTTAAGATTATAAATTAATTATTAAAGTTTCTTCAATGTTTTACCAAACAACGTACTTAGTTTTGCATATTTCCTAAAATGTGTACCCATTTTCACATTGACCAAATCACGTATCTCTTCCTATTCTCTTTCCCATGATGCCCTCTCTTCCTTTTTATTGTTCATATGAAAAAAAAACTCGAAACCATTTTATTTTTTTTTACCAAAAAAAACCTAATATTCTCCTTCATCTCCATTGAAGAGTTCGCTTTCGAGGTCAATCTTGCCCTCCCACATGTTAAGGTTCGTCTCGGAGTCTGTGATTGTCACACAAGGTAGGGTCATTGCCACCAAGGCTTCCACCATGGCCAAGAAGCTCCTTCATAGCATCGGAAAGGCCATGTGAATTACTGGCATCATCTTTCTCATCCTCGTAGTTCCCCTTATCATTGAGATGAATCGTTAGCTGCATCTAAACAAGTTGGAGATGCAACAATCGACCCTTGTCGGCGTCCCCACCACCCTGACACCCCTCTATGTAAGTACCCCGTGATAGTTTTGATGTGATCAACCAAGTCAAGTTAGATCCTGTTATCTTTTAATCCTTGTGTCTAAGTGTGCACGAACTTAGGAGCATAAGAAGTCAAGTGAAAGACGTACCTAGTGAGAAGGATGACACGGGAAGGAGTCGACGACCTTGGTACATCCGAGGGATGAGGTGCAGTAGAAGAGTACACTGGCAAATGAGAAGGAAGCGCACGATGTTTCTAAGGGACTAGAAGCCTGAGCGGAAGCTTGCTCAAGGAGAAGGCCAAAAAATGGATTCGGGTGAGCCCTATTCCGGATGGTCAAAATCACCCAAGCGAATGGAACTGGAGTCGAAGCCTGAACAAAAAGTCAACTCGAAGTTGACTCTTGTCCGGGTGCCCGAAGTTTGGGTGCCTAGAGCTACTATGAGCGCTCAAACCACTTTGGTGCCATCCTGGGCACCTTGACTCCTCGACACTGCAGATAAGCGTCGACAATGGTCTAGGCATCTGAAGCATGATAAAACTTTATCCTTTTGTTGTTGCATAGCCGTTTGCGAGAAGATGAGATTTGCCACGCTGGGGGCGCCTGGAGAGGGACTTGGCGCTCGAACCATGCCACGTTAACAAATGGTCAGTTTTGACTAGTGAGCTATAAATAAAGCGCTGGTCTTCTCCCTTTCGAACAATACACTCTATACTTCGAAATCTATTCAGTCTTTCATTTCTGAGCTTCATTTTCGTGTACGAGGCTTCTCCGCCTCCGGCATTTTGTTCGAGAAGGAGATCTTCATAGTGAGCTTATTTTCCTTGGAGTAGAAATCCTCTAATTACCAACTAAGTAAATTATTTATCTCGTACTCCTTTTAATTCTATAATATTTCTTTAATTGTGTAATCATTTAAAGCTCGATTGTTTGAGAAAGGTATTCTATTTTATTTTATTATGCAGGGCAATTCACCCCCCCTCTTTCCAACCGCAAGGGATTGACAATTGGTATCAGAGCCCAACCACTTCTGAAGGACTAACTGCTAAATGAAACACAAAAGATGATGGCCGGAATAAGCATCCACCCGTCGAAGTTCGAGGGAGACTTTGGCCACTGGAAAAATAAAATGGAGATATATTTCAAAATTGATTTCAATATATTTCTAATCTTAAAAAATGGTTTTGCAGTACCTATCGACATCAACGACAAGTTAAAGGAAAAAAAAAACTGGATGAAGAAGGAACAAGTTGAATTTGTGGCAAATGAAAAAAATAGAATTATATCTATTAAGCGCACTGCCACCACTAGAAGTAAATAGAATCGGAGTCTAAAAAATTGTAAAAGATCTCTAGGAAAAATTCCTAGAGCTTCACAAAGGATCCTCCGTAGCCAAGCTCACAAGAAGAGATCTACTTCGAAATCAACTAACGAATCTGTGATTAAAGGAAGGTGAATCAGTCCCTCAACTGCACGCTAAGCTAAAGGAACTGATCACCAAACTCATGAATCATAGAGAAAAGGTAACCAACTAAGATTCGCTAAGGTATGCGCTTAACATTTTTCCTAGAATACCTGAATGGTTAACTATAGTAGATGCATATTACATCTCTAGAGACTTAGAGGTAAGTAATTTAGAAGAATTATTTTCTACTTTTGAAATTCATGAGTCTAGATGTACAAATCTAAAGAAGGAGTCGAAGCAAAATATTACCTTAAAGGTAAAAATGGATGAACCAGATTTCGAAACATCTCTCAACGATGATGAAATGACATTTTTGGTAAGAAAGTTTAAAAAGTTTTTTAGAACTAATAAATTCAATCAAGTGTAGGGCAAAAGAAGAAAAAGAAAAGTGAGATGCTATTACTGTAATAAAGAAAGACATGTCAAAGACAACTGCCTAAAACTTTAGAACAAGGAGAAGAATAAAAAGTTGACCTAGACAAATCATAGAAATCTAAAGGCGACGTGGGATTAAATGTCATTAGAGTCAGAGATTGAAGCCCACACTGGACTTACACTGATGGCAAGCCACCAAAAAGAAGATGAAGTAAGCTCATTCAAAATGAGCATCAAAATTATCGATGAAAGGGGAGCAACATTAGATGGAAGCAGCACTGCAGGGGTAGCATTAGATAATAAGATCAACGAGGTAAGTCAGGTACAGTTTCTGTAACGACCGCACCTCTTAACCCTAACTCAAGACACGGACGTTACTCCTACTTTAGTTACCTTCTAAAGACTTCGTCATATGCACACAGTTCGATCCAGAGATCTACTCTGAACTTATTTCAACTGTTGAGTTGTGTTTGAAACGATGCGGAGCTAAGGTGAAGTCTAGAGCTGCTAAAGGGTCCGGACCGTGTGGTGATGGCCAACCGTGTAGAATTACTAGACCCGAAACTGGGCACGGCCGTGTATGGCACACGGTCGTGTAAGGTCCTTCCTGCTGGAGTAGGGCACGGTCGTGTGGCTCACATGGCCGTGTTACCTTGACAGAGATGGAGAGGGTCACGACCGTGTGGCTCACACGGCCGTGTCACCTTCGTTTGAGAGGTAAGGGGTGCACGGTGATAATCGCCTAAAATCTATATTAAATGTCACAAATAGGCTTATCAAATTAACAATGTATTATATTCACTGAACCCCTTAATTAAACAATAATGTTGTAGTAACGAGCCCAGGATCGATCCGAGGAACCAACGGTATAATGTAATTTAGGATTGTCTTTTATTCCTATTTTTTGGGGTTTTCGATATAAAAATGGAGTTGGGGGTTTAAGCTTTAAATCTAAATCTAACATAGGAAAAACACAGGAATTAAGAAATTAATCTAAAGCAAGAGTGAAACATAACTATGTGCCAATGAACAAATCATTACGCATTGTCACACTACGTTGTGATAAATCCATCAACACACATCAAACTAAGGATGAAATTATGAGACTCAAATAAATCTGATCTAAAGCAAGATGTAAACCTAATTTAGCACTTAAACACTAAACAATTAACCAAGCACAAATAAAACTTAAACTAAGCTTCAACAAGGAAAGAAATGCTAACTACTTGCATAAAAATATAACGAACATTAAAAGAAATCTATCTAAGCTATAAAACAGTAAGAAAAAGAACTAAAATGAAATAAAATGGTAAACCAATCCATTCTCACAATCAATTCCACGAGTTTCACACTCAAGCCGTCACACAAGAGTGTCAAAGTCGAAACCACCCAACTTTGGACCTCAGTGGAGACTCTCTACAGCGTATCAGTTCCAGGATTGCTCAAGAACGCCGACGGACCACCCCTGACGAGCTAAGAACAACCCAAAACCCAAAGAATGGCCGAAATCTGAAAATCTGTCTCTGGATCTGATGGAAAGCTGTGGAACGCGGATGAACATCGAGTGAAGCTCAGGAACACCGGAAGACCACCTCCGAATGTTGCTGATGGGAATCGGAGTCGTCGATTGGAAGACCACCTCCAAATCGAGCTGGAAAAGGGAGATGCCGCAAGCCAAATTCCACCGGAGAGAACACCCTCCAATGGCTCCAGAAGATCGGGATGATGCCGCCGAGATGCTCACTACCGAGATTGAAGCTCGGGAGAGTGATCGGAGAAGAGAAAGGGGTCGGAATCCACTGGAAATCGCGCGCTGGGATGAAGCTACTGTGCGTGGAGTCGACGAAGAAGAAAGGGAACTGTAGCTTCTGTTTTAAATCTGATCCAGATTTGAACGGACGGCTAGGAGCAATTTGGAGCTAAATCAACGGTAAAAGCTTGCCCAAAATCCGATCCGAAGGTACTGATATTGATCTAGAGTCTGGATCTACCCTCCCTTTAGTCGGATCGATCAAATCATCATTGGAAGGCCCAGATCTGCCGATCTTCAATGAACGGCCCAGATTAATCCAGCTGGATCAATGGCTGGATGAACTCAGATCTGGATCAAAACTTCTGGATCTTCATCAATGGCTTAGATCCGCTCCCCATTAGGTTGGATCAGCCAAATCTTCAACGGATGGTCCAGATCTGTCCTATTCTTGATGAACGACTCATAATGCTCCAAAGCTTGATCTTCTTGTTTGAACTCCGATTCGAGCCCAATTTCGGTCCAAATAGATCCAAATTCAAGATCCTTTAATGCCTACAAAATAAGAATCAAATATTAGCATCAAATAACACCAAAAAATAATATAATTTGTAATTAAGTCCAAAATACACACTATGCACAAAATGTGATGTAACCATGATTTAAACTATGAAATCAACATCAAACCATGCATATATGAATCAAAATAATGCAGTAAAATCATGGCCATCACACGGCCGCGTGAATCCACACGACCATGTCATTTTAGCCGAGAAGAAGAGGTGCATGGTCATGTGACTTCACACGGCCGTGTCACCTTGGCCGAGAAAAGGGGTGCACGGTCGTGTGTGTCACACGGTCGTGTCACTCCAACTGACAGGAAGGGGTGCACGGTCGTGTATGCCACATGACCGTGTCACCTGAGCCGAGGAGGAGAATGGCGAGGTCGTGTGACTCCACACGGCCGTGTCATGGGTCGTGTGGAGGTCGCCCCCTGCTCCATAAAAGACTCATTCTCTCCTTTTTACTCAACCTTGGCTGCTACACTATCCCCTCACATGAGGGAGAGTTTTTGACACACTAATTACTATCAACTGAAAATTTGTCATAAGAAATTCTTAGTGGTATTGCTTGCATAGTCAAAAGGTAGGAAGGTACACTAAAACCCAGTTTAACACATTTCCTTGCACCAACAAGTTCCAGGATCTTCTTCCACGGTTCCATCACACACACACCATCAAGCACTGCCCCTGCCGCCTCCACTTACTCGAGCTTTCCTTTACCTTTATCTGTACTATAAAGAAATGCAAACTAAAAGCAAACGCTTAGTAAGCACCATCTACTCACAAAGAATATCAAGCATTAAAACGAGAACATGCTTTTCAAATCTGCTTGCGAAAAAACACAAAGCTCGTACTAAAACATATAGTTCAAAAATCTGAACATGGCATGCATTTTAAATAGGTTTATCATGCAAGAACCTCAACTTGAAAACCATGCTAGGAATATAAACATGCAAAAGCAACATAAGTCTTGTTGTATTAACTACTCTTTAAACTCAAGTTTTTCAAACTTAGGAATGCTTCCCACTTAAGCGAATAATGCGTTTTGAAAACTTTATATTACATAACTAGTGAACATAATATTCAACTTGCTTTGGGCCCGGCAATGTACCACTTTGCACGCATCCTTAATAATATCCGAGGTAGCTAATCCCGAGCCTATTAAGGTACTACTAGGCGATCTAGGGGCCTAGGGGCACTTTGGGAGCCCACCCATGGACCTTGTGTCCAGTACATGCCAATTAAAGGTAAAATACTTTCTTTAAATATCACTTTCTTATACTTTGTACATACTTGTCATTTAAACAAACACTTTATGTGCGCTAAATCCCCCTCACTTATAGGGAAGCACCTTAAGGCACCTGAATTTGCTTCTTAGTCCCAAACTTCATGGGAAGCAGTTCAAGGTACTCACATGCTCTTAATCCCAAACTTAGAGGGAATTTTACATCTCATTGCCTGTAACTTTTAAACATGTTTACTTCTCTAACATGTGTACATGCTTACTTCTTAACTATGCATATAGCTATCCCAACTACAACAAGGAAGTTCTTACATGCACAAATGAAATAACTTATACTGCAGGTGAGAGGTAGTTACATTCTTTCGCTAAGTCTTACAATTCTAGGGTGTAGGGAAGACAAATCCTCTCTTGAACGCTGAAATCTCCAAGACACCTTCCCCCCGCGTACTACCTCCTTGGAAGGAACCCTCTCCTTAGATCCCTCCCTTGGAAAGCTTCAAGATTTAGAGTCTTAGGTTTCTTGGCCGAAAATTCAAAGAGAGGAAGAAGAAATTCGGCTAGGTAAAGAAGAGGAGAAGGGGAGATGAAAAGTTAGGTTTTCCTCTCTTCCTTTCCCTTTTAAACTAAGTGGAAGTTGAAGCATCTCCTCACACAAAATCTGCTTATAATCAATTGTTTCGTACTTCTAATGTGATGCTTTACCACCGCCCTAATGGAAACTCTAACCAATCATATATAAGAAGTCTTGGGTTCAATCCTGCCCAAGGCCATTTTTAAATCTATTTTTATTTATTTTTCTCTTCTTATAGTTCTTTTTTTTTTTGCCCTTTTTAAATAGAGAAAATTTACGGGTGTTACAATCCCCCATAACTTATAAAATGTTCATACTCGAACTAGAACAATTGTGGATACTTCTGTCTCATCTCATCCTCACGCTCCGAGGTTGCCTCTTCATACTGTTGACTTTGCCATAGTACCTTTACTAGCGGTATCTCTTTGTTTCTCAGCTTCTTAACTTCTCGATCTATTATCTGAATAGGTCGACTTTCATAACTGAGATCCTTTTGAACTTGTACCGACTGTGGTTCAATCACTTGGTTTACATCGGGAACATGCTTTTTCAGCATTAAGATATGAAATATATTATGAATAGCTGACATTTCCTGAAGTAGTTCCAGCTCATAAGCTACCCTACCAACTCTTTTGGTGATCAAGTATGGCCCCACATATCGTGGACTCAACTTTTCTTTCTTCCCAAACCGCATCACTCCTTTCATAGGAGCTACTTTGAGGAACACTGAGTCCCCAACCTCAAATTCCAGTGGTCTACGGTGCACATATGCATAGCTTTTCTGCCGGCTCTGAGCAGTTTCTATTCTCTGACGAATGTTCTGAATAGCTTGGGTGGTGTCTTCGATGAGGTCTGTTTGGAGTCCCATTTCTTTATTTTCCCCCCCCCCCCCCCTTCATACCAACAAATAGGACATCGACATCTCCTCCCATTTAGAGCCTCGTAGGGTGTCATTCCAATAGTAGCTTGATAGCTATTATTGTATTCGAATTCTGCTAAACATAGGTATCGACACCAGCTGCCCTTGAAATCTAAGGCACAAGCCCGTAGCATATCCTCCAAAACTTGGTTCAACCGTTCTGTTTGCCCGTCAGTTTGAGGATGAAATGCTGTGCTGAATCGTAACTTAGTGTCAAGAGCTCTCTGAACACACTCCCAGAAGTGTGAAGTAAAATGACCATCTCTATCAGAAATTATGATTTTGGGAACTCCATGCAATCTGATGACCTCTTTCACATACAATTGTGCTAACTGCTCAATAGAATAGGATGTTCTAATTGCTAGGAAATGAGAAGACTTGGTCAATCTGTCTACTATTACCCAGATAGCATCATAACCGTTCATAGTTCTGGGTAGTCCTACTATAAAATCCATAGATACATCCTCCCACTTCCACTCTGGGATCTGGATAGGCTGCAGAACTCCGCGTGGTCTCTGATGTTCTGCTTTAACCCGTTGACACGTCAGACAGGTACTGATGTATCTAGCAACATCTCTTTTCATCCCAGACCACCAAAAGTGTTCCTTTATATCTTGGTACATCTTGGTGGAACCAGGGTGCATGGCATAGGGTGTTACATGGGCTTCATCAAGAATTTTCCTCCACGGTTCTTCTTGATTAGGGGCATAGAGATAATTACCATAATATAGTATCCCACTATTTGATACTCGAAACTCTCCATTTTCTCCTCCTTGTATTCCCTGCTTCATCTTCTGAATGTTGGGATCTTCCTCCTACCCTTTGTGTATATCTTCAATCAGTGTTGACACTAATGTCAAGGTGGAAAGCTGCCCGGTAATAATTTTGAGCCCAAAGTTTACTACTTCCTTCAGTAGAGATTGGGACATCGCAGCTAAGGATAATACAGTTGCGTAAGACTTTCTACTTAGTGCATCTCCACCTTGTTCGCCTTCCTTGGATGGTAGAGAATTTCACAGTTGTAGTCTTTGACTAGCTCAAGCCATCTCTGCTGTCTCATGTTCAGATCCTTCTGAATGAAGAAATACTTCAAACTCTGGTGATCTATGTAAATCTTGCACTGAGCTCCGTATAAGTAATGCCTCCAGACCTTGAGAGCGAAGACTACTGCTGCTAACTCGAGGTCATAAGTGGGATAGTTCCTCTCATAATCTTTGAGTTGTCTCGAGACATAGGCAATAACTTTTCCATTCTGCATTAGTACAGCTCTGAGTCCCAATTTGGAAGCATCACTATATATATCAAAGCTCTCGCCATCTTCTGGAAAAGTCAGGATTGGAACACTGGTCAGTCTCCTTTTTACTTCAAGGAAACTCTTTTCACAATCTTCCGTCCACTCAAATTTTCTATTCTTCCGGGTAAGTGTTATCAAAGGAGAGGCCATCCTTGAGAAGTTCTCTACAAATTTCCTATAGTAGTCTGGTAGCCCAAGGAAACTCCTTATTTCACTGCATTCTTGAGTCTATTCCAGTTACTCACGGCTTCTATTTTTGTCGGGTCTACCATAACCCCATCTTTGGAAATAATGTGACCCAGAAAGGACACTTGATCAAGCCAGAACTCGCACTTAGAGAACTTTGCGTACAACTGGCTCCGCTCAAAAATTTGTAACACTGTCCTCAAATGTTCTGCATGTTCTTCATGGGTTCTGGAGTAGATAAGGATGTCATCTATGAAGACGATCACAAACTTATCCAAATACTCTTTGAACACTCTGTTCATTAGGTCCATAAATGTAATCGGAGCATTCGTCACTCCAAAAGGCATGACTACGAACTCGAAGTGTCCATACCTCATCCGAAATGCTGTCTTCGGTACATCATCAGCCTTCACTTTCACTTGATGATATCCATGTTAGCTAGAGCCCTAGAGCCAATCATTTGATGATTGTATTTTTGGACTTGTTGTATCATATTCTATATATAAAGGCATTTGTTTTTTGTTATTATACTTACTTGTATTGGTGCCAAATAAACTAAGTGTAATAACGTCCTTGAGTAGAAGGTTCTTACCTATATCAATCGATTGGTTGAATCGATAGTGAGATGATATAGGGAACACTACTCTAAATCATTCCTAGTCGAGTATTAACATTCAGGGACAATGTTAATGCAATAAGACTAGCATGTAGGTCAACTTGATGACTTGATCTCACAAGTCATGGATATAGAGATATCAAGTTGACACATGGGTATGCATTGGAGAATGTATACTGAATGACCCGCCATGAGAAAGTATCATGGATCGTTATATGAGTGGCATATACTTTCTCATGTGGCTATTAGTATGACTACTAGTTCTTAAACCTTAAGTCACCATGGTTCCCTACATAAGCAGTTATGTACTTTATGTTAATACAGTCTGACCAGGCTATTATTTTGATGTTGACACTGATTTAAGTTTGTATCAGATATTAATTAAACTCAGACTGATTAATAATCAAGGTTGATCATGTGGAGAGGAAAAGTCCAAGTACCGATACTTGGCACGCGAAGTCAGAGAGGGCTCGGTAGCTCGTTCTCTGGACCGGACGAAGTCGAAGAGGGCTCTGTAGCTCGTTCTCTGGACCGGACGAAGTCGGAGAGGGCTCGGCAGCTCGTTCTCTGGACGAAGTCAGAGAGGGCTCGGTAGCTCGTTCTCTGGACCGGACGAAGTCGGAGAGGGCTCGGCAGCTCGTTCTCCGGACTAGGTCAAAGATGGCTCGGTAGCTCGTTCTCTGGACCGAACGAAGTCAGAGAGGTCTCGGCAACTCGTTCTCCAGACTAGGTCAGAGAGGGCTTGGTAGCTTGTTCTCTGACCCGGACATGGAAGTCGGAGAGGGCTCGGTAGCTTGTTCTCCAGACTTGGTCAGAGAGGGCTCGGTAGCTCGTTCTCTGGACCAGGAAGACGTTAGGGTTTAGGGCTGGGAAGCTCTAAAACCAACAGATGCATTGGATCTGTCTGTTGACCGATCCAGTGATACTTTGGCAGTCTGGATCAGTCTGTCGACCGATCCAGTGATACTTTAGTTATCTGATCGGTCTCGTGACCGATCAGTAACCACACAGTAGCTCTCTGTGGGTTATCTGATCGGTCTGGTGACCGATCAGTAAGAAATTCAAAACAATAGGGGGATCGGTCTGTGGACCGATCCACCTATAGGCTGATCGGTTCACAGACCGATCAGCATCATCCCAGACCGATCAGGATGTGTTCTAATCGGTCCATAGGGCCATGGATCAGTCTGTTGACCGATCCACAACGATGTCGTTTGTCTTCTGCTATTTCTCTATGATTTCTGATTCATCTGATCTAACCATCTGTTGTAAGCTTTTTGAGTTACAGGTTGCAGGTGTCGTGCCAATGCTTAAATTCAAATTAAGCTCCATCAGAAGAATAAGACCAAGTGCTCTTTTTGCTGTGTTTCGCTGCAAATGGTGCAATTGGAGCGTCAACGTTCACTGGCTGCGATCAGTTGGCAACAGCTTGACTCTTGCTTATTGGTTCGAGCTCAGAGACACCAGTGAAGACCATGGATGGTATTGGTGTGAGTTCAGAGAACCAGATGAGGAGGAAGAGTGATTGGCGACGCCTGAGTTGGTCGCAGTGATTCGATACAGGTGACAGTGATTCGGCTCTGGCTGAAGACAGTGAGAAAGAAGAGGAATAAGAAGAAGGAAGAAGAGAGGATTTTCAAAAAAACTCTCTGTCGATCAAGCAAGAGTGCTGTGTTTTTGAGCTCTTGGCTGAGGAACTTCTTCTGTCTTTGCGCTTTGCTTTCATCGTGGCTGTAAGTTTATTGTTCATTCCTTTTAGCCACTAAACTCTGTAAGTCTTGTGCTTCATTTCAAATCTTTTCTGAGACTTTGTGGAGAGGTTACTCCACCGAGAAGGAGAAATACTTAGCCGAAATCTGTCCGGGGTGTGATCTACCGAAAGATCAAGGGATCGTCCACCTTACGGATACGCCGAGGAGTAGGGGCAAGTTATCCCCGAACCTCGTACATCCTTGTTGTGTTAGTGGTGGGTTGTTTCTTTTCCTTGCATCAGTTTTCCTTTTGCTTATTTCCGCTGTGCTAACAAACTTTTGTGAAGAGATTAATTGAGTTTTTAGAGGAGGCTATTCACACCCCCCTCTCTAGCCATCCGAAGGTCCTAACAAGTGGTATCAGAGCAAGGCGCTCTTCATCCGGATTAACACCCTAAAGAGCAAGAAGATGGCTATGAAGGAAGGTTTTAGCACCAATCATCCACCCTACTTTGAGGGAGAGGACTTCCAATATTGGAAGAGCCGTATGGAGTATTATCTCAAGACCGACATCTCCATGTGGTTCTCGGTCAAGGAAGGGTTCACACCTCCAAAGGACGAAGAAGGTAAGGAACTAGAGTCGTCAAGGTGGTCCGCCGAGCAAACTCGCAAAGGACAAGCCGATGCCAAGGCGGTGGTCACTCTACAATGTGGGATAGCCAAAGATCTACTTGTCAAGGTAGGTCCATTTGTGAGCGCAAAAGATTTGTGGAACAAGCTCATCGAGCTCCAAGAAGGAACCCGAGACTCTCGGATCGCCAAGAGAGACTTGTTCCTAAACCAACTACAAAATCTCACCATGAAGGAGAACGAAACGGTAAGTGAACTACACGGAAGATTCAAAGAGATCATTAATGGTCTTCATTCCGTAGATGAACGCGTAGAGAATCGCGATCTTGTAAGGTACACTCTCAAAGCCTTTCCGAGGAATGCCTTGTGGTCATCTATGGTAGATGCCTACAAGGTCTCCAAGGACCTTTCAATTGTTAAATTAGATGAATTCTTTTGTGAAATGGAACTTCATGAACTTGCTAACAAGGGTCAAAAAGAGAAAGGTATTGCCTTAGTTGCAGGAGAAAAGAGCAAGGATGGAAGAAGGAAGAAAGAAAAGAAGAAGGAGAAAGAGATTCCTTCATCCTTATCCTCCTCCGAGTCCGATGATGAAGGTGAATCATCATCAAGCGAGATGGCCAACTTCGTAAGGAGAATCATGAGAAGGAGCCGGAGATACAAAGGGAAAGGTAAGTCTATTGATCAAAATGTTGATAAGACTAATGTTACGTGTTATAAGTGTAGCAAGAAAGGACACTATCAGAGCGAGTGTCCAAAACTCAAAAAGAAGGAGGAAAGGGCCAAGAAGAAGAAAGCTCTCAAAGCTACTTGGGATGAATCCTCCTCAAGCTCATCGGAGGAAGAGAAGAAGGAGAAAAGCACTCGTCAATTAGCGCTCATGGCAAGGGAGGAATCGGATTCCGGAAGTGATACATCAGCCGCGGCTTCATCATCTTCGGATGATGAAGAGTTAACTTCTCCTCACTTAGAAAAATGTTATAAAACTATTGCACATTTATCTACTTTGCTTAAGAAATCAAAAACTGAAATCAAATCATTAAAAGATGAAGTAGAACACTTGAAGACTCTTAGGGAAGATGAGGTTGATGACCTACATCAAGAGCTTCTTGAGGATGAAAACAAAGCCTTAAAGAGTGAAGTTGAGAAACTCAAGAAAATGCTTGAGAAATTCTCAACTAGCTCTAAGACCTTAGATATGATTCTAAATGCCCAAAGGGCGGTCTACAACAAGGCTGGGTTAGGATATCAACCTAAGGAGTCTAGTTTCATTTCCCTAGTGTCTAGAACCCAATTTCATAGATCACATGCTTTTAGGGTTCATGAGACTAGGAAGGGTGTGACCAAGGCATGGGTTCCTAGGTCTTTCATTGTAGATGCATTAGGTCCCAAGATTTGGGTACCTAAAACATCTATCTTTCGTGTCTTGTAGGCATTTGTCAAGGGGGAGCATCTATCAACTTGGTTTGTTGATAGTGGATGCTCCAAGCACATGACCGGGGACAAGTCACTCTTTACTACCCTTCAAAACAAAAATAGAGGTAATGTGTCCTTTGGTAATAATGGTAGCCTTAAGGTTATAGGAGTTGGAGATATTCATATATCCGAATGTCTCCAAATCAAAAATGTCCTTCTAGTCAAGGGGATGACCTTTAATCTCCTAAATGTCAGCCAATTGTGTGATACGGGTTACATAATTGAGTTTCATTCAAGTTAATGTTTGGTCAAACACATTGACACACTTGACACGGTACTAGTAGGCACAAGGGTAGATAACATTTATCAAGTATTTTTTAAAAGTGCTACTAATGCCTCTGCTAAGTGTTTCATGTCAAAAGAAGAAGAATCATGGCTGTGGCATAGGAGGTTGGCCCATGTAAACATGAAGAATATTCGAAAGCTGGCCAACAAAGGATTAGTGCGAGACTTACCAAGCATCAAGTACCAAAAGACAAAATTATGTGATGCATGTCAAAAGGGTAAGCAAACAAAAGCGTCTCATAAAGGTAAAAGCGCTGTAAGTACATCTACTGCTTTAGATTTATTGCATATGGATTTGTTTGATTGCAGTAATGTTATTTCATTGAATGGAAGTAGATACTACTTAGTGATCATTGATGATTTTACTAGATATACATGGACTTTCTTTTTGAAAAATAAGGATCAAACCATAGATGTTTTTGTTTCTTTTTGTAGAAGAACTGAAAATGAAAAATCAACAACAATTAAAACAATTAGAAGTGATCATGGTGGAGAATTTCAAAACCATAGATTTTTAGAATTTTGTCAAGAAAAAGGATATAGGCATGAGTTCTCTACTCCAAGGACCCCACAACAAAATGGGGTTGTGGAGAGAAAGAACCGAGTCTTGCAAGAGGCTGCACGAAGCATGCTCAATGAGTACTCACTACCGAGCTACTTATGGGCTGAAGCTGTAAATACCGCTTGCTATGTGCAAAACCGAGTCTTGATACATAGGATTTTAGGAAAGACTCCCCATGAACTTTGGTTTGGGAGACCCCCTACAATTAAACATCTTAGGGTGTTTGGTTGTAAGGTGTTTATCTTGAACACCAAGGATCATCTTGGAAAGTTCACGGCTAAGGCTGACGAAGGGATACTAGTCGGGTACTCTCTCATCAGCAAAGCCTATCGAGTCTACAACAATAGGACTAAATTGATTGAAGAGTCCTCGGATGTAGCATTTGAAGAAATTCCTAAATCAAATGATCAATCAAGGGATGTAGGAGAAATTCAATTTAAACTTAGAAATCTAAGTTTAAATGATCAAAACATAGAAAGAGTCGAAAATGACTCCGATGATGATGAGCAAAGGCAAGAGAGGGCTCAGTCTGATCCTTTGCCTGATACTGAGCCCTTGCCTGTGTCTAGTGAGACCACTCATGAGGCACCGCCAACACCAAGGCAATCTAGGATAGCCTCTAGTCATCCCCAAGACCAGATTATGGGAGACATTCAACAAGGGGTTAGGACTAGGTTATTCTTTAGAAATGAGTCTAATGAGGTCGCCTTGATCTCAGAAATCGAACCAAAATTAGTTGATGAGGCATTGCACGATCCTGATTGGATCATAGCTATGCAAGATGAGTTAGGTCAATTTGAAAGGAGCCAAGTATGGGACTTAGTTCCTAGACCTAAGAAGACCACCATTATTGGAACCAAATGGATCTTCAAAAATAAGTTAAACTAAAAGGGAGAAGTCGTAAGAAACAAGGCAAGACTTGTAGCCAAGGGCTACAGTCAAGTCGAAGGCCTCGATTATGATGAGACTTATACTCCCGTGGCTTGATTAGAGTCCATTCGTTTAATGCTAGCTTTTGCTGCACATAGAGGCTTCAAGCTCTATCAAATGGGCGTTAAATCGGCCTTCTTAAATGGTTTCATTAAAGAAGAGGTCTATGTTGAACAACCACCGGGGTTTGTGAATACCGAAGCTCCAAACCACGTGTACAAGCTCAAGAAAGCTCTTTATGGGCTTAAACAAGCACCTCGAGCATGGTACGAAAGGTTGTCAACTTACTTACTAGAAAAGGGTTTTGTAAGAGGTCAAATAGACCCAACACTATTTCTGCGTAGAGATGGTGAAAACATATTTGTAGCCCAGGTGTATGTCGATGACATAATTTGTGGCTCAAATAATAAGGACTATTTGAATGAATTTATCACTCACATGGAAAGTGAGTTTGAGATGAGTCTGGTGGGAGAATTGACATTCTTCCTTGGATTTGAAATCAAACAAACTCGAGATGACATTTATGTCCATCAAACAAAATACACTCAAGAGATGCTCAAGAAATTCAAAATGAGTGACTCTAAGGAAGTATCCACTCCAATGGTGACGAACACTCGCCTTGACAATGATGAGAATGGAAAACCAGTTGATCTAACGCAATATAGAAGCATGATCGGTAGTCTTCTATATCTCACAGCTAGTCGACCGGACATACTTTTTGCTGTGGGCATGTGCGCTAGATATCAAGTATGTGCCAAGGAATCTCATTTAATTGCAGTTAAGAGAATTCTGAGATACCTTAAGGGCACAATTAGAGTAGGTCTCTAGTACCCTCATACTGAGTCTTTTGATTTGATAGGTTATACCGACTCCGATTATGCTGGGTGCAAATTGGATCGGAAAAGCACTAGTGGGGGTTGCCAATTTTTAGGTTCATCATTGGTTAGTTGGTCAAGTCAGAAGCAACATTGCGTTGCTCTCTCCACAACCGAGGCTGAATACATTGCCATGGGAGAGTGTATCACAATTGTTGTGGATAATCCACACCCTAGAAGATTATGGGTTTTCATAAAAGGGAGTGCAAGTGTTGTGTGATAACATCAGCACAATAAACCTAACAAAAAATCCAGTCCATCATTCAAGGACCAAACATATTGAAGTGCGTCATCACTTCATTAGAGATCACGTAGCTAGGGGAGACATTGCACTCACATATGTTGAGTCAAAGTCAAATCTAGCCGATATTTTCACCAAACCTCTTTCGGAAAATGAATTTAGTCATTTAAGGAGAGAATTGGGAATGTGTTTGGCTTAATAGGTCATTAGGACCACGTCATGATCAATAAGGACAATTAAAACGATAAGAAAAAAAAGGGAAATTAATTTGGGCAACTTGGGAACATCTCACACAAACTATAAGGTTTAACAAATTATTTTTGTTTGCTAGAAATGGGTTGAGATGCTAGGATCAGCCGAATTATTCAAAATGTATCATGCATCCCTTGAATAATTAGGTTGAAGAGACATAAATTGAGTATGGGGAAGACCATTACATAATTCATGTGTATTTGGTTCTTAGATCTTACTCGTATATTCCAACCAAGGAAACTTGGTTGGACCTTTACCTAGAAATTATGTAACTTTGGTTGATGGACTGTTTGATACTTTTGATCGATACTTTTCATGATTTTGATTGAAACTAGGACAAGTCCTTGAAATAATGATAGCAATTTGGTTATATTTTGACAAACTTGAAACTGAACATAACAAGGTCGAAAATTTCAGTTTTCAAGCCTTGAGTTGTCTGTTTTTCTAAATGTCTGAAACTTTCGGGCTATAAAGAATTTCAGACCATAATCTTTAGGAAATAGTTATGCTTGTAGATTCTTCAGGTTCTAGGTACTGAATTTGGAATTTTTACTGGAGAAACTTCTACGAATTATCGAACACCTCTATGAATTTCAGTTACTGAAATTACTGGAGAAACTTCAGTATCAGACACTGATCAACCTACAGCCCGATCAGGAGAAGGTGGATCGGTCTGTCGACCGATCCAAAAATCTCTCCAGACCCTTCTGTTTGTAATCTGATCGGTCCAGGGACCGATCAGGTTCGTTTTGTACGCCAGGAAGCCTACTGATCGGTCTACAGACCGATCAGGAGTTCCCTTATCGGTCCGAGGACCGATCAGGTCAGTCTGGTACGCAGAGAGGGCTACTGATCATTTTCTGATCGGTCTACAGATCGATCAGGAGGTTCCCTGATCGGTCCAGAGACCGATCAGGAGGTTTCCTGATCGGACTGGTGACCGATCAGGAAGTTTCTGATATCTCCTGATCGGACAGCCGTCCGATCACTTCAACACCTGGACCCCTGGACCCTAACCGATCTCTCTTAAATCTTCCCGATCCTTTCTCTTCTCCTTTCACGCTGAAGCCCTAGCCGACACTTTCCTACACCTCAACTCTTCTCTTCTCTTTGCACGCCGAAGCCCTAGCCAAAGCCCTAGCCAAAAGATACTCCAATGGCACCAAGGTAACTCCATACTTCCCTAGAACTACTCACCTTGGCATTTCAGTTTCATTTCTCACCGTATCTGTGCATTTTGTTCTGGTTATCGGCTGTTGGTGGCTCCGGTGCTCACTTATTTGCCCCATTGTATCACATTGTTAAACCTTAGGAAGAAACAAGTGGGTGAAGGAACCTCTAAGTCATCTAAGAAGTCCAAATCTAAGGCTCCCTCTCGACCTCAACCATCCGTTTCTGGACAATTTCCAAACCATCACTTTGAAGAAGCCTTTAAACAAAGAACCTTCAAACTTCTTCCCTGTAGGTCTGTGGATCGAAAATTCATGGATGAATTCTGTCCATCTGTGTCAGAAATAATTGCCTATTACAAACTTGATTCTCTAGTCTACTTAGAACGGGACATCAATTACGACTTGGTATCTGAGTTTTATAATAATCTTCATCAAACTAATGATGTTAATTATAAAACTAAGGTTGCTAAGCAAACTATTGATTTCAATTTCTCGGCTTTCTTTGATTATCTAGCTTGCCGGAGGTGTTCAGGAAATGTCTTTTCTATATATCCTGATTTACCAGACCCCTTACCTTCACCCTTCGATGTCTCATCTGACTCCATTTATGAGTATTTCTTCGGACATCTTAGACCGGGTGGGCTAGATAAATTAGATGTTGATTTTCCTACTTTTGCAGCCTTGGGATTATCTGCCCCAGATTACATTCTCTTTAAGATTATCACAAACTGTCTTCTGCCAATCATATCTAAACCCTTGTCTGAGATCCGACCATATCATTGCCTGATGCTTTATGGATTGCGTCGGTGTCTCGACTTTGACATCATGTCTAGCATCTATTCTTCGATCATCTCCTATAGTGAGCCAAACAGCTTCACTGTTTATATGCCTTATGGGCATATAATTACAGATTGGCTCGAGACCCTTCAGATTGATGTCTCCAAGGGTAGAATAGTCAAGATGATCAGGCAGGACTGCAGACTTGGGAAACGAGCATTTTCCAAGTCTGGCATCATAGGACAGAATGGGGAGGTTCGGTGGAAGGATGGGAGAGCACTAGGTGAGTTACCACGGGCACCTCCACGACAGGTTGCGGCTGCTCCTGTTGCTGCTCCTCCTGCTGCTGCTGCTGCTGACGATGGAGAGGCAGATCCTGATCTGCGCTGGCAGATCACCGAGCTGGAGAGCCGCATTGATCAGCACAATGAGCTGCTGGTTGCTGAACTCCACGGGCTGCGCATTCAGATTGACCAGCGCTACGATGATCTACGCAGTCAGCAGTTGGCGACACATCAGGCGATTATGGGATGGATGGCCAGATACCCACCTCCGCAGTATTTCCCAAGCTATCCATCCTCGAGCAGCGACATGCCACCTCAGGGACCCACTCCTCCAGCTGATGATGCTGATGCTCCTCATGATGAGGAGGTTGATTGATACACATTGTTCTATGCTGTCATTTTGATTATCTATGTTTTGGACGTTGTTTGTTGGATACTTATGTCTGACCTGGATACTTACTGATTTCATATATTTATGCTGCTCATTTTCTTGTTTTTCTTTATGTTTCACTTCCTATTGGTTATTAATATGCTGCTCATATGTCATGTTTTGTATGTCTCTTATTTCTTTATTACTGTCTTATAATACACTTAGAGGGCATTCTAGGTGGATTAAGAATAAGACAGTATGGGTTAAGGGGGAGTCCTTTAACCTTTTCTTACCTAATTCGCACCTTTTCGGTGTTTGACAAAGGGGGAGAAGATAACTAAGTTTAGAGATAAATGAAAGTTTGGCTTTAGGGGGAGGATCTTGATTCCCCTATCCTTACATGGTGTTGTATCTGTCTTAGGGGGAGGATCTTAATTCCCCTAAAATTAGGGAAATATAAATATTTCTGATCTAAATTTAAATCGTGATGTCAAACAACAAAAAGGGGGAGATTGTTAATACAGTCTGACCTGGCTGTTGTTTTGATGTTGACACTGATTTAAGTTTGTACCAAATATTAATTAAACTCAGACTGATTAATGATCAAGGTTGATCATGTGGAGAGGAAAAGTCCAAGTACGGATACTTGGCACGTGAAGTCAGAGAGGGATCGGTAGCTCGTTCTCTGGACCGGACGAAGTCGGAGAGAGCTCGGTAGCTCGTTCTCTGGACCGGACGAAGTCGAAGAGGGCTCGGCAGCTCGTTCTCCGGACGAAGTCAGAGAGGGCTCGGTAGCTCGTTCTCTGGACCGGACGAAGTCGGAGAGGGCTCGGCAGCTCGTTCTCCGGACTAGGTCAGAGAGGGCTCGGTAGCTCGTTCTCTGGACCGGAAGAAGTCGGAGAGGTCTCGGCAGCTCGTTCTCCAGACTAGGTCAGAGAGGGCTCGGTAGCTTGTTCTCCAGACTAGGTCAGAGAGGGCTCGGTAGCTCGTTCTCTGGACCAGGAAGACGTTAGGGTTTAAGGCTAGGAAGCTCTAAAACCAACATAGGCATTGGATCGGTCTGTTGACCGATCAGTAACCACATAGTAGCTCTTTATGGTTTATCTGATCGGTCTGGTGACCGATAAATATGAAATTCAGAACATTAGGGGGATCGGTCTGTGGACCGATCCACCTATAGGTTGATCGGTCCACAGACCGATCAGGATGTGTCCTGATCGGTCCAGAGGGCCATGGATCGGTCTGTTGACCGATCCACAATGATGTCGTTTGTCTTCTGCTATTTCTCTGTGATTTCTGATTCATCTGATCTAACCATCTGTAGTAAGCTTTTTGAGTTACAGGTTGCAGGTGTCATGCCAATGCTTAAATTCAAATTAAGCTCCATCAAAAGAATAAGACCAAGTGCTCTTTCTGCTGTGTTTCGCTGTGCATCAACGTTCACTGGCTGCGATCAGTTGGCAACAGCTTGACTCTTGCTTATTGGTTCGAGCTCAGAGACACCAATGAAGACCATGGATGGTATTAGTGTGAGTTCAGAGAACCAGATGAGGAGGAAGAGTGATTGGCGATGCCTGAGTTGGTCGCAGTGATTTGATACAGGTGACAGTGATTCGGCTCTGGCTGAAGACAGTGAGAAAGCAGTGGAATAAGAAGAAGGAAGAAGAGAGGTTTGAGAGAGGATTTTTCAAAAACTCTCTGTCGATCAAGCAAGAGTGCTGTGTTTTTGAGCTCTTGGCTGAGGAACTTCTTCTGTCTTTGCGCTTTCCCTTCATCGTAGCTGTAAGTTTATTGTTCATTCCTTTTAGCCACTAAACTCTGTAAGTCTTGTACTTCATTTCAAATCTTTTCTGAGACTTTGTGGAGAGGTTACTCCTCCGAGAAGGAGAAATACTTAGCCGGAATCTGTCCGGGGTGTGATCTACCGAAAGATCAAGGGATCATCCACCTTACGGATACGCCGAGGAGTAGGGGCAAGTTATCCCTGAACCTCGTACATCCTTGTTGTGTTAGTGGTGGGTTGTTTCTTTTCCTTGCATCAGTTTTCCTTTTGCTTATTTCCGCTGTGCTAACAAACTTTTGTGAGGAGATTAATTGAGTTTTTAGAGGAGGCTATTCACACCCCCCCCCTCTCTAGCCATCCGAAGGTCCTAACACTTTGGTTTCGTCAAACGTCACCCGTAACTGGGTGGACTATAAAGGCGATTACTGGGTATATAACGAATTATGCAGAGGGATGTGAGTGATGTAGATGGGATCTCTCCCTCCCATATGACGGGAGCGACATCGGTATTCTTGATAGAGTTAGACCACGAAGTGCATGGCCATGCCCAAATGAGTCAATATGAGATATTGAGCTCATTTGATTCAGTGAGTCTACTTGGAGTTCAGGATTTAGATTGATCAGAGGATGACAAGGTCTATGCCTCATATTGATTAATCTAGATGTCTAGGATAGAAGGATACTTGTCATATATTGTGAGAAGTCACAATTAGTAGTCACAAGGTGATGTTGGATCTCAACATTCTTGTAACTTGGGTAGTAATGATGTATTGCTAGATACCGCTCATTACTTATGCTTCTAAATGAGTTTAGGGGCATTGCCAACATTACAAGAACCTATTGGGTCACACACAAAGAACAAGTGGATGGAGATTAGGTTCATATGATGAACCAAGATGATTAGATTCATTTGATGAATCAAATTGGATTAAGAGTAATCCAAATTGGGCTAATTGAGTTGGACTCAAGTTGATTCATGTATTCAATGAGTCTAATTTAGATTATGACTCATTAAATCAACTTAATTTAATGAATTAGATTCATTATATTAAGTTGACTTGAATCAAATGGTTAGATTAGATCAACCATGGAAGAGATTTGGTCAAGTTTGACTTGACTTGAGAGGAAGAGGAAGAGTCAATTTTGACTTGACTAATTGTCACATCATTAGTGAGATGGCAAGATGTGGACCAATGATGATGCACCACATCATCATGGTGTGCCACCTCATGGAGGTTACAAGCCTCCTTTCCCATTAATGTGGTCGGCCACATTAAATGAGTGGGAGTTACTCATGTGGCCGGCCACACAAGAGATTGAATGGGGAATGAATTTTATTCAAGGATCTCATTTATTTCATCTCCTTCCTCTAGCCATTCTCTTCTCCCTCTCCTCTTTCTTGGCCGTGAGTTTCAAGGAAGAAACAAGGTGAGTGGTTTTAAGTTTCATGAAAGAAAAAATAGAGTGATTGTCACATAGAAGAAGAAGAAGAGTGTTCTTGTATTTCATCTTCTCTATTTTTCTTTCCAATCCCATCCGAGAGCCCTAGAAAGTGCTAGCACACTTGGGGTGCTCTCTTCTCCATCCTTGGGTGTTAGAGAACACATCTTGTTCGTGTGGATATCACTAGAGAGTTGTCTACGTTGACAATTTCGAGATCCGGCGTACCTTGGACTTGCGGGATTGCGACGGGCAAGCATCGAAGGTATAAAATGTTTTTTCTTTGTAGATCTACTATAGATCGAAGCTTTAAACTCGTACTCGTATTTTTGAAAGTATCCTTCACATGAGATCCAGTGGCATGGGTGATTCGGGGTTTCCGCGACGCGAAAAACGTAGTTTTCGCAGCCCGAAAAACCCAACAGTGGTATCAGAGCCACGTGCGAAGCGAGTACGAGTTTAGATTCGTATTTTTATGTAAATTCATGTTTTTATAGTTTTAATGGGTATTTTTCTCGTAGAAGCGAAGCACAAGTGTTTAGACACTTGTAGGCTTCGACTACCGAAAAGAATTTTCCGAAACGGCAATGTTTCGCCCCAAAACCTTTTGGGACAGCGGGCTTAGGCGCTGTTAGATCACAAAGGAACCCTCGCGATGGTTAGATCGCGGGTAGGGGCGCTGCCCCTGGCCCCGCAAGGGGATTCGTTCCGCGATTGCGCCCGGAAAAATTTACTCATAAAATTGTAAAAATTATGAAAAATATAGAAAATTATGAAAAATATATAATTTAGAATTATATATTAATTTTGTGATAGTCATGGCCCAAAGACCCAAATTGGATTTGGAAATGTGTTGTAATTCATAATACGGCCTGCGTGCCGTTATGTGATGTGCGTTTTTCACGACCTGCACGTCGTGCCTTTCTCTTATATTCTGGTTGTAAATTAGATTTAGACTCGAATGTAACTCGAGTTTCAAAATTGTAATGTACAAAATTGGAGCTGTGGAAGGTCCACTCGAGACGGAGTTACGAGGAGGGCGCGAGCAACACAAGGTGGTCAAACGAAGAAGCTTGAGAAGCTGTTGACCTTAGGTTGACCATCCGATCTTCTCATTGGCTTGAGAAGATCGTAGTAGGGCTATGACACAATCACAAAATAATTTAATTAATTGCTTATATGTATGTGATGCATGTTTAATTAAGTAGTTAATTAGTGCCTAGCGATTAGATTAGATCTAAATCGTGCACATGATGCACCCCACGATTAGATTAGATCTAAATCAAGTATTTGATACGCATCATCATTTAGATTAGATCTAAATCACGTCAACTCGTAATGCCTACCATGCCGTGATACCTACCACTACCTCGATCGCATGTTGTTGTTGAATCTGCCAAAGCAGAGCAACACATACTATCTTGGTAGGGTACGGAGGGACAATCTTGGTCCCGCCTATCAACGCAAGGGTGAGTACAACTCAATTAGATTGAGTATTCCTAGTTTACATAGTTGGATCGAGTACAACTATAGGCATTCTTCCAACGATTGGAAAGGTAGGTCAAAATCACGTTTATATTAACTCTTGGGCGTATTAGCCAAAGCTAACTCGAGTTTTAATATAAATGCGGATTTTATCCTATAAACAAGAGTTGCATAGAGATGTAATTGGTAATCGTTACCTACCGATCATACTAAGTCTTAGCCAAAGCTAACTCAAGGGTTAGTATGATGTGGATCTTGTCCCACATGAATTATAGAATTCAGTGGGAGCATCATTTAGTTAAAGGCCTAATTAAATGATTAAGAATATGATATTTATTTCTGCATTTATTTCTGTTGTAGATTACCATGACGTCGAATACGAACACCTTCTCTCTGCGATCTGTCCTTAAGAAGGACAAGCTCAACGGAGCAAATTTCCTGGACTGGGAGCAGCCCATTCCGGAGGCTCCTCCTGCCACTGCCACGCGAGCAGACCGAGATGCTTACAAGAAGCATCAAGATGAAGCATTAGATGTGTCATGTCTTATGCTCGCAACCATGAACTCTGAGCTTCAGAAGCAACATGAGTTGATGGGCGCTTACGATATGGTTGAACATCTTTGTCACCTATATCAAGGACAAGCAAGTCACTGGAAGAGAAACTCCAAAGAATACCTGGAAGATCTTAAGAAGAAGAGAAATAAGATTTCCACTTCAGGTATACATGTTATAGAAGTCAACCTCTCTATTTCTTCATCGTGGGTATTAGATATCGGATGTGCATCGCACATTTGTACTAATGTACAAGCGCTGAGAAATAGCAGGGCATTGACAAAGGGTGAGGTAGACCTACGAGTAGGCAATGGAGCATGGGTTGCTGCTATTGCTGTAGGAACTTACTATCTATCTCTACCTTCTGGGCTTGTACTAGAATTAGATGATTGTTGTTATGTGTCTGCCTTGACTAAGAACATAATTTCAGTTTCTTTTTTGGACAAGAAAGGATTTTCATTTACAAAAAAGAACAAATGTTGTTCCGTCTATTTAAACGATATGTTCTATTGTAGTGCACCTCTGATAAACGGACTCTATATTCTAGACCTTGAAAGCCCTATCTATAACATAAATACCAAGAGGTTCAAGTCAAACGACCTGAACCAAACCTATCTCTGGCACTGTCACTTAGGTCATATAAATGACAAGCGCTTATCCCAGCTCCATAAGGATGGTTTGCTGAACTCATTTGATTTTGAATCATATGAGATATGTGAGTCATGCCTACGAGGCAAGATGACCAAGACTCCCTTTAGTGGGCATAGCGAGAGATCGACTAATTTGTTAGGACTCATACATAGTGATGTATGTGACCCTTTCAATGTTGCTGCTAGAGGCGGTTATAGATACTTCATCACATTTACTGATGACTTCAGTAGATATGGTTATGTGTACTTGATGACACATAAGTCTGAATCCTTTGAAAAGTTCAAAGAATTCAATAATGAAGTACAGAAGTATTAAGATACTTCGATCCGATCGAGGTGGAGAATACCTTAGCCATGAGTTCCGTGACTATCTAGCTGAGTGTGGGATTCTATCCCAACTCACTCCTCCTGGAACACCACAGCGGAATGGTGTATCCGAAAGGAGGAATCGTACCCTATTAGATATGGTACGATCTATGATGAGTCACACTGATCTTCCGACATACCTTTGGGGTTATGCTCTAGACACGGCAGCTTTTATACTCAACCGAGTTCCATCCAAGGCCGTGATAAAGACACCATATAGGATATGGACTGGGAGAGATGCCCAGGTGTCTTTCATGAGGATTTGGGGTTGTGAGGCTTACGTTAGACGTCAAGTCTCAGACAAATTAGGACCCAAATCCGACAAGTGCTATTTCATTGGATATCCCAAGGAAACTAAGGGATATTACTTCTACATTCCCAGTCAGCACAAGATAGTTGTGGCAAAGACTGGGGTCTTTCTAGAAAGGGACTTTGTTTCTAGAAAGACTAGTGGGAGCGCGTTCGATCTTGAAGAAGTTCAAGATGCGAACAATAGCACTGAAGCCTCGATGGAAGTTGAACTGGAACCACAAAATGTTGTGGATGATGTTGTTCCATAAAGAGTTGAGGAACAACAACCAGTTCAAGTAGACATACCTCTTCGCAGGTCTGATAGGGTACGTCGTCAGCCTGAGAGATACTCATTTCTCTTGTCTGACCATGATGACGTTGTGCTCATAGAGGATGAGCCTACCACTTATCAGGAAGCTGTGATGAGACCAGATTCTGAGAAATGGCTAGAGGCCATGAGATCCGAGATGGAATCCATGTACACCAACTAAGTATGGACTTTCGTTGATCCACCTAAAGGGGTAAAACCCATTGGGTGTAAGTGGATCTTTAAGAGAAAGACTGACATGGATGGACTTATCTATAAGGGTCGCTTGGTAGCTAAAGGTTTCAAGTAGATTCATGGTATTGACTATGATGAAACCTTTTCTCCAGTAGCGATGTTTAAGTCCATACGGATCATGCTTGCTATTGCAGCCTACCATGACTATGAGATATGGCAGATGGATGTCAAAACCGTGTTTCTGAATGGAAACCTGCTCGAGGATGTGTACATGACACAACCTTAGGGTTTTGTAGATCCAAAGCATACTAGCAAAGTATGCAAGCTGCATAGGTCCATTTATGGACTAAAGCAAGCTTCTCGGAGCTGGAATCATCGATTCGATGATGCAATCAAACAGTTTGGTTTCATCAAGAACGAAGATGAGCCTTGTGTCTACAAGAAGGTTGTAGGGGATATAGTTGTCTTCCTCATATTGTATGTGGATGACATACTACTCATTGGGAAGGACATCCCTATGCTTCAGTCTGTCAAGACCTGGCTAGGGAGTTGCTTCTTAATGAAGGACTTAGGTGAGGCATCCCGCATTCTAGGGATACAGATCTATAGAGATAGATCTAAGAGAATGCTTGGCCTAAGTCAGAGTACATACATTGATAAGGTACTCCTACGGTTTGCCATGCAGAACTCCAAGAAGGGATTTCTGCCGATGTCACATGGCGTGAGTCTTTCGAAGACTCAAGGTCCCTCTTCTAGAGAGGAGAGAGACCGCATGGATCAGATCCCTTATGCCTCAGCCATAGGATCGATCATGTACGCCATGCTATGTACTCGACCTGATGTCTCGTATGCTTTGAGCATGACGAGCAGATACCAGTCAGATCCAGGTGAAAGTCACTGGATAGCGGTCAAGAATATTCTTAAGTACTTAAGAAGGACTAAAGAATATTTCTTGATATATAGAGGCGATGATGAGCTAGCTGTAAAGGGTTACAGTGATGCTAGCTTCCAAACCAACCAGGATGACTATAGATCGCAGTCGGGGTTCGTATTTTGCATTAATGGTGGTCTAAGGATAAGAAAGTGACCCGGCCCTCACTAGGCAAGAGTGTAGTACAGCGTCGGGCGTACAAAAGGAGGCAGTTTGGATCCGCAAGTTCATCACTGAACTTGGGGTGGTTCCTAGCATTGCTGACCCCATTGAGCTCTATTGTGATAACAATGGAGCTATAGCACAGGCGAAACAACCTCGCTCACACCAGTGGACTAAACACATACTACGGCGCTTCCATCTCATTCGAGAGATCATCGAGAGAGGAGATGTGAAGATTTGCAGAGTACCTACAGAGTCTAACATTGCAGATCCCTTGACCAAGGCTTTGGCACAGAAGAAGCATGATGGTCACACTAGGTCATTGGAGCTTAGAGCCTACACTGATTGGCACTAGTGCTAGTGGGAGATTGTTAGCAAGAGCCCTAGAGCCAATCATTTGATGATTGTATTTTTGGACTTGTTGTATCATATTCTATATAAATAAAGGCATTTGGTTTTTGGTTATTATACTTACTTGTATTTGTGCCAAATAAACTAAGTGTAATAACGTCCTTGAGTAGAAGGTTCTTACCTATATCAATCGATTGGTTGAATCGATAGTGAGATGATATAGGGAACACTACTCTAAATCATTCCTAGTCGAGTATTAATATTCAGGGACAATGTTAATGCAATAAGACTAGCATGTAGGTCAACTTGATGACTTGATCTCACAAGTCATGGATATAAAGATATCAAGTTGACACATGGGTATGCATTGGAGAATGTATACTGAATGACCCGTCATGAGAGAGTATCATGGATCATTATATGAGTGTCATATACATTCTCATGTGGCTATTAGTATGACTACTAGTTCTTAGACCTGAAGTCACCATGGTTCCCTACATAAGGAATTATGTACTTTGGTTTCGTCAAACGTCACCCGTAACTGAGTGGACTATAAAGGCGATTACTGGGTATATAACGAATTATGCAGAGGGATGTGAGTGATGTAGATGGGATCTATCCCTCCCATATGACGGGAGCGACATCGGTATTCTTGATAGAGTTAGACCATGAAGTGCATGGCCATGCCCAAATGAGTCAATATGAGATATTGAGCTCATTTGATTCAGTGAGTCTACTTGGAGTTCAGGATTTAGATTAATCAGACGATGACATGGTCTATGCCTCATATTGATCAATCTAGATGTCTAGGATAGAAGGATACTTGTCATATATTGTGAGGAGTCACAATTAGTAGTCACAAGGTGATGTTGGATCTCAACATTCTTGTAACTTGGGTAGTAATGATGTATTGCTAGATACCACTCATTACTTATGCTTCTAGATGAGTTTAGGGGCATTGCCAACGTTACAAGAACCTATTGGGTCACATACAAAGAACAAGTGGATGGAGATTAGGTTCATATGATGAACCAAGATGATTAGATTCATTTGATGAATCAAATTGGATTAAGAGTAATCCAAATTGGGCTAATTGAGTTGGACTCAAGTTGATTCATGTATTCAATGAGTCTAATTTAGATTATGACTCATTAAATCAACTTAATTTAATGAATTAGATTTATTATATTAAGTTGGCTTGAATCAAATGGTTAGATTAGATCAACCATGGAAGAGATTTGGTCAAGTTTGACTTGACTTGAGAGGACGAGGAAGAGTCAAGTTTAACTTGACTAATTACCACATCATTAGTGAGATGGCAAGATCTGGACCAATCATAATGCTCCACATCATCATGGTGTGCCACCTCATGGAGGTTACAAGTCTCCTTTCCCATTAATGTGGCCGGCCACATTAAATGAGTGGGAGTTACTCATGTGGCCGGCCACACAAGAGATTGAATGGGGAATGAATTTTATTCAAGGCTCTCATTCATTTCATCTCCTTCCTCTAGCCATTCTCTTCTCCCTCTCCTCTTTCTTGGCCGTGAGTTTCAAGGAAGAAACAAGGTGAGTGGTTTTGAGTTTCATGAAAGAAAAAATAGAATGATTGTCACATAGAAGAAGAAGAAGAGTGTTCTTGTATTTCATCTTCTCTATTTTTCTTTCCAATCCCATCTGAGAGCCCTAGAAAGTGCTAGCACACTTGGGGTGCTCTCTTCTCCATACTTGAGTGTTAGAGAACACATCTTCTTCGTGTGGATATCACTAGAGAGTTGTCTACGTTGACAATTTCGAGATCCGGCGTACCTTGGACTTGCGGGATTGCGACGGGCACGCATTGAAGGTATAAAATATTTTTCCTTTGTAGATCTACTGTAGATCGAAGCTTTAAACTCGTACTCGTATTTTCGAAAGTATCCTTCGCACGAGATCCAGTGGCATGGGTGATTCGGGGTTTCCGTGACGTGAAAAATGCGATTTTCACGGTCCGAAAAACCCAACAATCCAGACCGCAAGTCTATCTTGGAAAAGACTATGGCCCCCTTTAACTGATCAAATAGGTCATCAATTCTCGGCAAGGGATACCGATTCTTGATTGTCACCTTATTCAGCGCTCGGTAGTCCACGCACATTCGCATAGACCCGTCCTTCTTCTTTACGAACAACACCGGAGCTCCCCATGGTGAGTGACTAGGGTGAATGAAGCCCTTGTCGAGTAGCTCCTGTAATTGTCCCTGACGTTCTTTCAATTCTGTCGGAGACATTCGGTAGGGTGCCTTTGAGATTGGATGGGTACCAGGAATGAGTTCAACCTCAAATTCAATTTCCCTATCCGGAGCTAACCCCGGCAACTCTTCCGGAAACACTTCTGGGTAGTCACATACAACTCTAACTTCCTCTAACTCATGATCTCTTTCTTGCTGGGTATTAACAACATGAGCTAGAAATCCAGTACATCCATCGGCTAACATTTTCTGGGCCTTCATGGCCGACAAAAATTTATGGGTTCTCTTCTTTGAATCTCCAATGAACTCAAACTTAGACTCTGCCTCTGGTTGGAATAGAACCCTTCGCTTATGGCACTCGATGGAAGCACCATACTTGCTTAGGAAGTCCATCCCAAAAATAACATCACAATAAGACATATTTAGCAAGATCAAATCACTGTACAGTTCTCTGTCTGAAATTTTGACTGGCACAGCTCACAGCCAGTGTGTAGATGTCATTATCTCTCCCGAGGGTAGTGTCATCAAGAATTGTCCGCTTAGGACTTCTGGGGGTATACCGATTCTTTCAGCAAATACTATGGAGACAAATGAATAGGTTGCCCCAGTATCAAATAGCACAGTTGCATATTGATTAAAAATGCGTATCTGACCTGTGACAATGGTGGAGGCGTTTGCTACCTCCTCTCTAGTAAGGGAGAAAACTCGAGCATTTTTAGAACTTGGTGGAGCTTCTAGCCTACCTTGGCTAACGTGAGGACCCTCCAACGCGGCCTGCATCTGGTGTAGTTGTGCCTGCTTGCTTCTATGCTGCACAGATTGTGCAGGAGGAAGATTGATCTTCGTCGGGCAATTCTTGGTCATATGCCCCTCTTGACCACATGTATAACAGCCACTCGTGCCCTGGCGACAGATTCCAGGGTGCATCCTTCCGCAGGTGGAACATGTGGCATACTTAGTTTGCTTGTTTACGGATCCTCCCTTCTTATTACTCCACTACTTCCTCTTAGAGTTCCCTTTCCAGGTTGACCCATGACTCTGGGATTTCTGAGTGTCAGAACTCCCTTGACCTTTGGTCTCCATCAATACTGGCTTCTGCTGCTTGATACTGTTCTGATAATGCTCCATGATCAGGGCACTACTAATCAGCTCTTCTACAGTCTGCGGTCTATTAATTCCGCCAGCTACATTTAGAGCTATCTCTGGCCTCATCATCTTGAGCATTAGCCTCACCCTTTCTCGTTCAGTGCTGACCAGCTTGGGGCATAGGCGAGCCAGACTATTGAATTTCTTCACTGCTTCGTCCACTGATAAATCTCCTTGTCAAAATTCCGTGAACTCGTCATAATGTTTATTCGTGGCTCGCATATGGAGGAATTCTTCGAAGAACTCAGTCTCAAATTCAGACCACGTCATTTGATCTACTTTTCATTTTGCCTTGACCCGTTCCCACCACATTCTTGCATCACCAGTGAGGCAGAAGGAGGCACACTTAATCTTTTCTACCTCCGGCCAGTCCAGTAGCTCCATTATACTCTCCAAGGTTTTGAATCATGCCTGAGCATCCCATGGTTCATTGGTACCAGAGAAACTCTCTGGCTTCAGTTTCTGCCACTGGATAAGGTATGCTTCTTGCCTCACCACCTTTGTTGGGGCTACAGGGGTAACTGATGGTACTTCAACTATAGTAGGTGTTACCATATTGACTTCTAGTGGGACCACATGGGAAGCTTGCTGGTTAGCAGTTAGGGCGGCAATAACCTGCTGCTGCTCAGCCACTTGTCTCTGAAGTTGAGCTACTACTTCTAAAAGGTTGGGTTGTGGTGCTGACTCATTTTCCCCTGGTTGAGGTTCATTAACCCTCAGCTGTCTAGCTAGTCATCTTCTAGCCATTCTACATATCATAAGTCAAAACTAGTGAAAACAAACATCAGCCACTCCTCATTCCTACTTGCTATCATTACTACTTTCACATATAAGCATGCTAAAACTTAACAAGAATTTCTTACTAAACGTAATAGTAACTAAGTGTATAAAGAAAAGGTACTTTCTTACTTGGAAGCTGGAGGATCAATACTTGATGTGTGTGTGGCGGAAGGATGGAACTGCTCTGATACCATACTATAACGATCACACCTCTTAACCTTGACTTAAGACACGGACGTTACTCCTACTTTAGTTACCTTCTAAAGACTTCGTTATATGCACACAGCTCGATCTACAGATCTACTCTGAACTTGTTTCGACTGTTGAGTCATGTTTGAAACGATGCAGAGCTGAGGTGAAGTCTAGAGCTGCTAAAGGGTCCAGACCGTGTGGTGATGGCCAGCTGTGTAGGCTTACTAGACTTGAAACTAGGCACGGCCGTGTATGGCACATGGTCGTGTAAGGTCCTTCCTGCTGGAGTAGGGGCACGGCCGTGTGGCTCACATGGTCGTGTTACCTTGGCAAAGAGGGAGAGGGTCACGACCGTGTGGCTCACACGGCCGTGTCACCATCGTTTGAGAGGTAAGGGGTGCACGGCCGTGTGAATCCACACGACCGTGTCATTTTAGCCGAGAAGAAGAGGTGCATGGCCGTGTGACTTCACACGGTCGTGCCACCTCGGCCGAGACAAAGGGGTGCACGGTCCTGTGTGTCACACGGTTGTGTCACTCCAACCGTCAGGAAGGGGTGCATGGCCATGTATGCCACACGACCGTGTCACCTGAGCCGAGGAGGAGAATGGCGAGGTCGTGTGACTCCACACGGCCGTGTCACGGGTCGTATGGAGGTCACCCCCTGCTCCATAAAAGACTCATTCTCTCCTTTTTACTCAACCTTGGTTGCTACACTATCCCCTCACTTGAGGGAGAGTTTTTGACACACTAATTACTATCAACTGACAATTCGTCATAAGAAATTCTTAGTGGTATTGCTTGCATAGTCAAAAGGTAGGAAGGTACACTAAAACCCAGTTTAACACATTTCCTTGCACAAACAAGTTCCAGGATCCTCTTCCACGGTTCCGTCACACACACACCACCAAGCACTGCCCCTGCCGCCTCCACTTACTCGAGCTTTCCTTTACCTTTATCTACAATATAAGGAAATGCAAACTATAAGCAAATGCTTAGTAAGCGCCATCTACTCACAAAGAATATCAAGCATTAAAACAAGAACATGCTTTTCAAATCTGCTTGCGGAAAAACACAAAGCTCGTACTAAAACATATAGTTCAAAAATCTGAACATGGCATGCATTTTAAATAGGTTTATCATGCAAGAACCTCAACTTGAAAACCATGCTAGGAATATAAACATGCAAAAGCAACATAAGTCTTGTTGTATTAACTACTCTTTAAACTCAAGTTTTCCAAACTTAGGAATGCTTCCCACTTAAGCGAATAATGCGTTTTGAAAACTTTATATTACATAACTAGTGAACATAATATTCAACTTGCTTTGGGCCCGGCAATGTACCACTTTACACACATCCTTACTAAGATTCGAGGTAGCTAATCCCGAGTCTATTAAGGTACTACTAGGCGATCTAAGGGCCTAGGGGCGCTTTTGGAGCCCACCCATGCACCTTGTGTCCAGTACATGTCAATTAAAGGTAAAATACTTTCTTTAAATATCGCTTTCTTATACTTTGCACATACTTGTCATTTAAACAAACACTTTATGTGCGCTAAATCCCCCTCACTTATAGGAAAGCACCTTAAGGCACCTGAATTTGCTTCTTAGTCCCAAACTTCATGGGAAGCAGTTCAAGGTACTCACATGCTCTTAATCCCAAACTTAGAGGGCATTTTACATCTCATTGCCTGTAACTTTTAAACATGTTAACTTCTCTAACATGTGTACATGCTTACTTCTTAACTATGCATATAGCTATCCCAACTACAACAAGGAAGTTCTTACATGCACAAACGAAACAACTTATACTGCAGGTGAGATGTACTTACATCCTTTCGCTAAGTCTTACAATTCTAGGGTGTAGGGAAGACAAATCCTCTCTTGAACGCTGAAATCTCCAAGACACCTTCCCCCCACCTACTACCTCCTTAGAAGGAACCCTCTCCTTAGATCCCTCCCTTGGAAAGCTTCAAGATTTGGAGCCTTAGGTTTCTTGGCCGAAAATTCAAAGAGAGGAAGAAGAAATTCGGCTAGGGAAAGAAGAGGAGAAGGGGAGATAAATCCTAGATGTGAAAATAGGCATAATTCATCCAAAAAAGGGTATAAAGAATAGATAGGCAGAAATCAAATATCTAAAAAAAAATAGAAAGAACAATAGCCAATGAGATCGAAATACTGAATCATAAATGTAGTTTGGGTTCAAATTCTATATATATTGGATAAGTTCAATCCTGCCTAAGGCCATTTTTAAATCTATTTTTATTTTTTTTCTCTTCTTCTAGTTCTTTTTTTTTTGCCCTTTTTGAATCAAATATCTTTTTTTGCCCTTTACGGGTATTACAGTTTCTACCTCCTGACCAGTTACATAAATTTATTAAAATGTTATCAAAAAATTCTTATAAACTAGAAAATGACAATAAAAGATTATTAAAGGAAAACAAAGAGTTAAAAGAAATTTTAGAAAAATCTTGTCGACTAGAAGATTTTGATAAAATAAAAATTAAAAATTAAAAATTAAAAGACCAAATAGAAAATTTTGAAGAATTCTGCATGTTCGAATATTGGTACTTTAAATTTTAGAAATTATCAAAGACTGAATTGACATTTTAGATATCATAAAAGCCAAATTATAAAATTATCATGAAAATTTATTCCTAAAAAGTATTTAGTTAATCAAGTAGGAAGGAACCTATATTGGGTAATAAAATCATGCTTAGATTAAAATCTTTAGGCATGTTTTATTCTTTTTTAATTTTTGTGCTTAGAATTGTCTAAATAAATTGTTTCGCATAATTTCTTTTCGAAATTAATTTGATCTTAATTTTTTCGAGAAAGAGGACTTCATTACTCATCTATAGAAAAAAATTGAAATTTTTTGTCCATTATATTATTCTTTATGAATTTTTTAATAAAAATTATATTTTTTAATTTAAAATTATTTTATAAAATTATTTTTGAAATTTTCATTTTTTGATGATAAAATATCTTGTTATCTATCAAAAAACTATTTTCAAAATATTTTGACCGTTATTAAATTATTTGTGATTTTTTTATAAAAATGATAATTTTTAATATTAAAAATTATTGAACATTCAATTTTAAAAAAATTAATTTTTCTAAAAAATACTTGAACTATTACATTCTTAGAAAATTTTTCAAGATTATTCGAACTTAGAAACTATTTTTAAGTATTTTTTAAAAGAAACTACCTCTTGTTGTAGAAAATAATTTATTACTACTTAAATTATTTTTATTTTTTCATGAAAATTTTATCACTCTTTTGGATATATCTGTTTAACCGGTATAAAAAATTTTAGAATTTTTTAGCAATTAAAAATAATTAAAAATTATTTTTTCCAAAACTATTTTATAAATCGAAAAAGTTCAGATTTTTTAAATTTCCACTTCATAATTTTATGAATATTAGTCAATTGTTTTTTTCTTAGAAACAATTTCATATTTATTTCTTAATTCTTTTCAAAGATTTCCACTATTTTTAATATGATCAAAGGGGGAGAATTAGAGATTAAGTCTAGGGGAGAGTACATTTTGATTTTGCATTACATGTTATTAATTGCAAATTCTATAGTTGTTATTTTACTGTTATTTATTTTATTTTACCCTAACTTAACTTGGTTTGCTCACATCAAAATTGGAGAGATTGTAAATATCTCATGGTAGTTTTGATCTGATCAACCAAGTCAAGTCACAAACGAAGTTTACGATTGGCTCTAACAGAATTCACTAGTCACAAACGAAGGAAACCGAATTGCAGCGTACTGCTGCACAAAAACAGAATCAAAACATAACACAAAAACAGAACTAGATAGATTAGATTCATGCAGAAAACGAAACTACAAATAAATCTAAGCTATGAACTATCAGATTCAGAAACAAAGTGTAAAAACAAGAAAACCTAAGCTAGAAACAAACTGCAAAGAAAACCTAACATCCCTACAACTCAAATCTCGGACCAAACTTATCTTCTCCTTGCCGTCACACAAGGAATCTGCAGAGAACACTCCAACAGAAGTCAGATGGTGTTCTCAAGCTCAAGACAAACTCAGATTCACTTGTATCAGCTCACAAATCGTCAGCGATATCAGATTTTGAAGTTGTTCTCTGTTGCGCCTGCTGGGTTCTCTGGAACTGGAGACGCGAGCTGATAAATGGAGCTAGGAACGTTTAAGTGCCATCGCAAATGGTTCAAAATCACCGGAGGACCACCGTCGATGGTTCTGTACAGGAAATGGAACTCAACCCAGAGAAACGCCGCTGGGATGAGGAAGAAATCGCGCCCCGCAGCTACAGTGCTTCACCTACAAAAACGCTCGCTGGAGATGCGCCGAAGGTCGGAAACTGGTCGCTGGAAGCTGAGGAACTCCACGCCGATTATGACAGCTTGATTCGAAGATCTGGGAGCAGGGAGGGAGCTGCGTTCGCGCCGTCAAGAAACTGGCACGATGAACAGTAGCGCAAGCTCACTGTTCACTGTGCCAGAATTTCCTTTTATACCTAGGGTTTTGGCCAATTAAACCCTAAGTTAGTGTAAGGCTCATGTGCGATCTAGCTTGGGTTCAGGCTCCATGAAATCCATTGGAATCCAGGTTTAGTTGAGCCCAAAGGTGGTCTTGCACTACTTCATTTAATTAGATGGACCAATCCTCCACTTGCATCATGAGTCAATTGTACCCTATAAGACCACATTAACATAATGAGGAATAAATCATGCATTAAAAGGAAAAACATTACAAAGCTCATAAAAGACCTTGTTTGAAGAATATGATTAAAATTGGAAATTAAAATGTGCAAATATATATAGATCACCACAAATTAATCCAAAAGTAATGTATCAATTCATAGCCTATCAAATCTCCCACACTTATTCTTGCACGCCTCGTGCAAGTGAGCCAAATAAAATAACAACTAAGATGGTACCTCCTTCTCCTAACTATTCTTGATCATCTCCAAAAGAAAGTAAAAGGAAGTTACATGTAAGTATCAAGTTTTATAGACTCACACATTAATGACCTCTATTTTCACCTTGGTTCAATACTTAGTAAATTTCATCCATCATGAATAAAATGAAAATGATAACATTTCTAATCCTCAAAAGGTAATTTGAAGTGGCTCTCTTCCTAATCTCAATTTTTGCAAAGGTGGAGATCACTCAAACCACTCATAGCAAATCCACTACCATAAGCTTGCTTTTCATCTAATTTAACCTCCATCTCAGATATCGAGATGCACAATAATGAAGTTTACGGCCATTAGAAAGAAAAGCAAATTATGATGTAAATGAAAGAGTTAATTTTGATAAAGTAAGGAAGAAAACAAGTTTCAACTTGAGGTGGAAGACATGGCACTAGAATGCTATGTGATGTTCAATTTTGGCTAAACATGAAATGTTACACCCATGGCACCAGCATTTCTCCTTCCACTGCATCTGATTACTGACATGATCTGAAAAAACATACCAATCTGGCCTTCAACTTTTCATTTAGTGCAGATCAGAGAGCCTTGCATTTTTTTCTTCAATTCCTCAATTAACAATACCAATCTCTCTTCCTCTAATTTCAGTAAACAACTAGAATTCTGCTTCAACAAATTCTTAGCTTCCGATTCTTCAAAATCTCCAATCCAATCTAAATTCTTTAATTTGATTCATCATATGCTCTGAGTTTCATCCATTCCATATCAATCACATAAAAATCCTGATAACTTATGGCCACTGCACAGTGGTCATATGAATCTGTCCTTGAGTTTTCAGATTTAACTTCAATGCCATTTCAGCCAAAATTTCCTAGTTAGTAAGCCTTTGAAGATAGTTCATTTGATAATGAATAAAGATGGCTTAAATTCCATTCATTTCAGATCCGATTATCAAGAAAACTTGGCTCAATTCAACAGATTACCTCTGGCACAAAGCTGTTCTGCAGTTCAATCCAAATTCAGTTCCATTCGCAAATGTTCACCTCTTTTATCTTTACCTTCTCTTCTACAATTGTACAGCTGCAAAGCTTACTTTCTTTCCCTGCAATAGCACAAAAATTTCAGCTTAGATTTTACTTCTTCTCACTGCAATAACGGTCTAAAACTCAAGCTGTAATTTTTGGTTTAGTTTCAGTTTCCAGCTTTGTTTCCTGGTTTGGTAACCAATTTCTTGTCTAAAAATCTTGTAGCTCTGGAGAAGGAAGACAACCATTCATCAATACTAAATTAGCAGCTGGATTCCAGATCTTTCTATGTTCTAGTAGCCCCTTAAACTCCATTCTGCACTGCCACTACTGAATTCAGTTTGTCTTCAACGCTGAACTTTGTATCAATCTAACATGTTTAGCCACAAGAAATTTTCAATACTCCTTCATATTGTCTCTATAGACCCTTTACAATGCATATCCAAAGACCTTCCATTTTCCAGCAGCGCTGGCCCATCACAATTCTCATTCCAAATTGGCACAAAACTGCCATTTTTTTCTTGCAAATCTGCATCTTCTGAGTTTCTGCACTATACTCATTCCTGTCATTTCAGCCATCCTCCTCTTTGTTTTCATTGTTCAATTTCAGATCTGACACTCCATTTCTTGGATTGAGTATAACTTCACAACCAATAACCATCAATGACTTCTTGCATTCTTCTCATTCAACCCAAATACAACCCTTCAATGCTGTAAAATGTCTTGCCATTTCCAGATTTCAGTGATTGAATTGAATCTTTGTAGATTTAACGTCCACCCTTCTCACTACTCTCTAAAGGTGACCGTTACGTAACTACTATAGATTCTTACTTGACTAGTACAGCAAACTGTACATTAAAATTTTTCCAAAAAACTTAAAATTTCGGCAGAGTATATGCAGTTCAGCAGGACTAAAATACAATACAATACTGACAAGCACATATAACTCATAATAGCATAAAACATATGAAACTATATCTCAATGCAGACACAAAAGTACCTACTTACTAAACTGAACTCATTTTAGCATGCAATCTAAAGCAAAAATAATCTCAAATGACATGGAATATAAAGTACAATCCCAAATGACATAGAATATAAAGTACAATCTCAAATGTTTCTTATCCACTAAAACACGGAAACTTAATAATGTCCCAAGTCTCTCCCATAGTCCTGGCATCACACATCATCGAACACCTCCTTGTCGCCTTCCTTTGCTATAGCTTTTCCATTCCTTTATCTGCAGTAAGAGGAAATGCAAACTATAAGCAAAATTGCTTAGTAAGCACTATCTAACTCACAAAAACTCGAGTATGCATGTAAGCTGAAAGAAATCTAGAAACTGAATGCTCATAAGAAGATACTACTCATGCTCATCTAACAGCAAAGGAAACAAGACATACTGAAATGCTAAACATGTAAAGCAAATCTAAACAAACATGCCAGCATACAAGAAAACTAAACTTACTAAATTTTAAACTTACGTGAAGCTTATTTTACTTGTTCAAAAACTTATACTTTAATACTTCAAAATAATAATAAAGCTTCTCTTGGGCCCAGACTTAGTACCAATGCGCGCTCCCTAATAGAGACTGTGGTAGCTAGTCACCAGTCCTACGAGGGTAAAGACCTTGGTCTTACCAGGGCCAAGACCTTGGAATTGGTCACCTGAATTTGTTTAACGACAACCTTGGAAGTCGGGTACTAGCCTTTTAAAAAGTAAAATATCTTAATTACTTCTTCTTTAAATACCTTGGCATTTTAACAAGCACCTTGTGTGCCAAAATCCCTAAAGTCTTGACTTTGGGATCTATTTAAGGTCTTGGCCTTTTTCTTTCTTTTCTTTATCTTTCTTATACTTTTCTTAAACTAAAAATACTGTAATACTTAACAAGATATGCACTGTAAGCTTAATTAAAAATTTACACTATAAGCTCAATTAAAATCTACACCATAAGCTTAAATAAAAATCTGCACTATAAGCTTAATTAAAATCTGCACTATAATACTTATCAAAATCTGCAAGCAATACTTATAAAAATCTGCATACAATACTTATAAAATTCTTCACTTAATGAAAACTGCACTTAATGGAAGAAATCTGCACTTAAAATTCTGCACTACAAGGAAATCTAAACCACACTAAAATCCTGCACCTCTACTAATTATGGTACACGCCTACTGCTAAAACAAAAAAGGAAACTAGAAACTAAATTAGAAATCTAACTATGTACTTGGAAAATAAAGGACAGTTCGGGTTTTATACAGAAGCAAAGAAAACTAACTAAAAATTGAATCTGTACTTGCTAAAACTGCAAATTGAAAGGGGTGTTCTAAACTCTAAACAGAGCTGTTCATTTCTGCAGCGAACACAAGGAAACCTGGACTGGAATGAGCTCCAAAGGGAAGCTGTTCTAAGCTCCAAATGGAGCTGTTCACACCTCTATCGTAGCATAAATCAAACTAGAACTCGCTGAAATTTTGGAACCTATATAACTTGTTTCGTTTGTTCCAAAATTTATACTTTTTATAGATCAACAGGATCTTTAATATTGCTACAACAGAACCAAAAGGAAGAAAGCAAAGAACGCATGCTAATCATAAGGGCTGTAGGAAAAAAAACTACATGTCTGATCTAATGGCAGCATGCTTTGATCAAATTAAGCTTCACCAAATTTCCAAGACCACTGAACTGTACAGCAAGCTCTATCCCAAACTAAACTTCACAGAACCGAATTATTCATTCCTATAAGTCCTTTAAATAAAATTCTAATAGGCACAAACAAACTATACAGCAGCTCCAAATCAACAGTAAGGAAGGAAGCAATAAGGTAACCACATAAAGGAAACTATATGCTAATCAACAAGTCTATGTTTTCTCATGTTTAGCCAACATAGCCGAATTGCACAGCAACCCCAAGGGAGCTACTCGTGCCCCTTTCTTTTGCATAAGATCAAGTTAAACTTGCTGTAAAATTAACACAAAACCTATGTAAACAAATTCACAGCTTAAACTTTTATAAGCAACCAAAATCTCTACAACCAAAATCTGAAAGCCAAAGAAGCAATTCCTCCTGGAACTGTGGCATGGCAGGAAACCAAAAAGGAACGAAATGCTCCACACACTTAATCTTTTTCCATGTTCTTCCTTTCAACCTCACGGCAGAAACCTTTAAATTCATCTATCTTCATGGCATACTCGAAAAAAAACAAAGGAAACACCAAATCAAACTCGAAACTACCCTTACCGCAGGTTAGTAGCAACTTACCCTTGAGTCCTTGGACTCACCACCGAAGAAGAAGGCCTCTAGGGTTTGCGGAGAGGCTCGCCGTTCAGCGATCTCTTCGCATTCGCGTGCTCCCCTCGACGAGACAACCGTGAAGGTCTGAAAGACTTCCGGAAATCTCCCTTGGCCGACCGCCGGAGAGGAACCCTAGATCCCCCCTTTTTCCTTCGCCCAAGCAGGAGTCATCGCACGCGAGAGGAGGAGAAGGGAAAAGGGTTTCGGGAGAGAAAGGAAAATAACTTAACCCTCTTAAACTTAGGTATTTCTGTATCTACTACCGCGTAAATATATTTCGTCCCTTATTTGATCAGCACGGCCCTACTGGGTTCCTAGTAAGCCGGATTCGCTTAAGACCTGGATCGGGTCGGAGGTCGCGGGTTCAAACCTCGGCCGAACCTATTTATTTTTTGAAACTTCCTCCTTTTGGTAAAAATGTCAAACAAACTCCAAAAATTGCATAAAAATACTCTAAAAATTTCTAAAAATCCCTAGAATATTTCTAAGGCATTTCTAAATATTTTTTAATTACTATTAGGACTCGAAATTGTTAGGACCGAAAAGTAGCTAGAGGGGGGGTGAATAGCTTCGCGTGTGCTCGTCGTGCTTCGTTGCTTGTTTCTTCAAAGTGATGCGCAGCGGAATACAAAGAAACAAACTACAACAATGCTAACAATAGGATTTTACTTGGTATCCACCTCACAAGAGGTGACTAGTCCAAGGATCCATGCACACACACACACCTCCACTAATAAACACTCCTTTTCGGTAACTACCGAAGGCGGAGAAGCCCTACAAGACTCTCAATACAAGTAGAAGAAAGGGTAGTAAAGAATAAGCAAAAGCTTACAAGAGATGCAGTAAAAACCCTAGCTTCTTCTTCTTCTTGTTGCAACTCGCCTCTTGACTTGGATGAACCTCCAAGAACCTTCAAGAACTGGCGGTGAGGAGCTTAGAGAGTGCTGGGGAGGAGCTGTGATGAATCTGGAATGAATCGGTGAAGTTCTGCCGAAGGAAATGAACGCCTGCGGCTTAAATCGACGCTAACGGTCAAATCCCGATCGATTGGAATGCTCCCAATCGATCAGGGAGGCTTTGGATCGATCCACGGATCGATCCAGAGCGCCTCTGTGCTCTGGAAAAACTTCTGGATCGATCCAGCGCTTATCGCGTGAAGCAGCAGCGTCCCAATCAATCCACTGATCGATTGGGACCTCTGGATCGATCCACCGATCGATCCAGAGGGGTTCTGGTCGCGGGGACTCACCAGATCGATCGGTGGATCGATCCAAATCTTCTGGATCAATCCACTGATCGATCCAAACCTGCTGGATCGATCCACGGATCTATCCAAACCTACTGGATCAATCCACGGATCAATCCAAACCTGCTGGATCAATCGGCTGATCAATCCAGATCTTGGTTTTTACCCAAAACCAAGCCCAAAGCCCCCTAAACCAACATCTAGTCAACCATGACTTGTTGGTACATAAGACCTAGCATCCGGTCACTCTTGACCAGCTAGGACTCTCTCACCAAGTGTCTGGTCAATCCCTTTGACCCACTTGGACTTTTCTCTTCTTGCCAAGTATCCGGTCACTCCCTAAGACCTACTTGGATTTTTCTTCCTCGTGCCAAGTATCCGATCAATCCCTTTGACCTACTTGGACTCTCACCAGATGTCTGGTCAACCTTGACCCATCTGGATTTCTCTTGCCTGACTTCACTCACCAGGACTTTCCCAATTGCCTAGCTTCACTCACTAGGTCTTTCACCTGGCTTCACTCACCAGGATTTTTCTCCTGCCTAGCTTCACTCACTAGGACTTCCCAATTGCCTAGCTTCACTCACTAGGTCTTTCACCTGGCTTCACTCACCAGGATTTTCCTCCTGCCTAACATCCCAGTTAGGACTTCCCAGTCAAGTAGCTGGTCATCCTTGACCTACTTGACTCTTCTTCAATCAACCTTGCATTGTCAAACATCGAAATCCAAACCAAGACTCAAGCTTGGTCAACCAGGTCAACCTTGACCTGAGGAATGTTGCACCAACAATCTCCCCCTTTTTGATGTTTGACAATACCAACACTATCACTTACAATACCACATGTAAGTTAGGCTAATCTCATAGCCTAAACCTTCTTCATGCCACTAGGTAATGAATACATAAGTTAAGCCCTTCATTCTCCCCCTAAGAGGGCAAACTCCCTCTAGGTGATAAAAGCCTAACTTACTCCCTTTCATTCTCCCCCTATTGGCTCACATCAAACCATGCCCCATTTTTGGGCACTATCCACTTGAAACCACTTGAACAATGAGGATATCCACTCCCCATTAAAGTTCAAACGCTCAACCTTGAGCATGTTCTTAACGGAAGGTTAACCACCTTCCAAGGTTCATGAAAAATAATTTTCATATCTTTAAAGAGTCCCTCCCCCTAAAAATATGGTGGTAACTTCTGTCATTGCACCAACAATGACTTGGAATCCCCAAAACTTTCAGAAACCCAATTTTAGAAGTTTTGAGGTTTAAATATTCAAAATTTGAAACAAACCTCAACCTAAACTTCAACTTAGCCTTCCTTAACCAATCCATCCTTGTTTTCCACACGAAAACACCCTTTTTATGTATACAAATGTATTTTCAGGGGTTTGGAATGGTTACCTAGACTAAAATAGGTTCAAAATGCTGAAAATAAGCTTTCCCAGCCAAAATCAGCATCTTCAATTGATTGGAGTTGGGTTCCAATCGATTGAACCCTGCTGAATCGATCCACTGATCGATTCAATCTTCTTGGATCGATCAGTTGATCGATCCAGCGAGCTTCTGCTCGCGAGAAATGCCTTCTCAATCGATCGGATGATCGATTGAGGCACTCCAATCGATCCACTGATCGATTGGAGGCCTGAAATTGCTGAAATTCAATTTCATCCAATTTCAGAAACCCCTAGAAAATTCTACAAAATTCCAAAAATCGTAAAAATTTGTGTAGACATTATTTAGGGTATAATTTATCATGGAAAAATAGTTTTCTATGAAAATACATCATATTTTCAAAGATTGATACAAACTTGAGAACTTGCAAAAACTTTAGTGTTTTCTTCAAGTTTGTGTCTAACTATTCCATGGTGATTACTATCAAAAGATAGCCTTCACCAAGGTTTTCCAAAATCATTTTAAAAATATTTTCAAAACCAATATCCCACCATGTTCCTTGGGCTTAATGCACATGACTTGTACATTAGCTTTCCCAATGATGGGAAAACACATAACTATGTGTTTTGATGAACTTAAAACTCAAGGAAATGCACTAACTCAGCATGTTGAGTTTTGTTCGTCTTCCTAACATCTCACTTGTATCTATTGTGTATAAAATACATACAAGTCATCTTATAGGTCTTTGTGAGATGTTAATTTTGGTTTTGCTCTAACCTAGGGTTCATGCATATTTATCTAGGCATCTTGTGGATATTGACCATCCACCTAGGATGTCATTTGGTATGCCACTTGATGATAACTGTCATTTGTCCTTAATTTTAAGGAAATAACATAATGCATGATAATGTTATGGCATACATCAAAAAGAAATAATTTTCAGAAGAAAATTTCCTATAACTACATGATGTATGTATGTCATGACATGTATTTTTGAGTTTTTCATAATAAGTCATGAATGCACAAATAAAACATGATGTCATGGCATATAATGGGCAACCAAACATGGCAAGATTTTGCATAATTAAAATATACCTAGATTATCTATCTAAGTATCCTTAACCCTTAGCTAATCCTAAAGCATAAACCCTAGATTGCCCAATTTCCTTAGGAAAATGTAAAAACCCAACTTGACATTTCTTTAATCTCTTGAATTAATTATGCCAATTAAAAATTTAAAACATTCCTCAAATATTGGCATATTTCATTTTCCCATAAGAGTAATCACTTTAAATTAAGGCTTAGATTTGCCTTAAATTCCTAAGACAATACCAAAGTCCCAATTTGGTATTTCTTAACACTTGATTTCTTGTGCCATTTAAAGTCATCTCAAATTTCTTCCTTTATAGCACATTTTACTCTTTCCAAGATTAACAATAAATCCATTTCATTTTCAAAGGTTAACAAAAACCTTGAAAATGCTCCTTGAGTGTCAATTTCTTCAAAGTTGGGTTAACTACCCTTCTTCTCAGAGTTGACACTCTCTAACCCATCTATGGGATAGAGAAAATGCTCCTAGGAACCCAAAACCTATTGGTGCTCCTTGGATGCTCTAGGTATTCACTAGGGATAACTTCCCTAGATACCTTCCTAGTGACCTTGTTTGGTTTCTTAGAAGTCTTGGTCACTTTTTCTAGGTCAACTCTAGGGATTGCTTCCCTTGTAACCTTCTTTGTGACTTTCTTAGTCTTCTTAGAAGTCTTAGTCACATTTGTTGCAAAAATACTCTTAGGGATAACTTCCCTTGTATTTTTGGCTTGACCACTAGACCTAGGGTTGGTTCCATAACTATATGGAACCCTATGGTAAGAGATTACATCCTTCTTAGCCTTTGGTTTGTATCCCAAACCCCTATGGCCATTAGATGACCTTTGTGCTCCTAGACCTAGGCTATGCTCATTTTGCCCTTTTAGGATATTTTCCATCCTTTTTAGGGTCTTTTCCATTTTATCAAGCCTTGACCTCAAGACTTGATTTTCTATCACTAAGTCCTTAGTTTTTGGTTTTCCATTAAATTTATGAGCATTTTTATTTCTAGGCTTGTAGCTAAGGTCCTTAGTGTGATTGCCTAGATTTTTATCTACCTTCCTAATCCTAGGTGTGGTAGTTTTAGCATGGTAAGCTACATTATTTTCCTTAATTTTACCATGCTCTCTATTCTTATGGTAAATAGCATTAAAATGATATAAGTTAGAACTAGCATGCTTTTTACCATAATGTAAAGGGATAGACTCAATAAAAGTTACATTCTTTTTTACCTTAGAGGCTCCCCCTTGACTTGAGCTTCCTCCTTGAGCCTTAACCATCTTCTTCCCCTTAGGGCATTGACTCCGGTAATGCCCCTTTTGATTGCAAGAGAAGCACACAATGTGCTCCTTGCTCTTCTTTGTTCCGGGGATGGTCTCCTTTGGCTTCTCCTTGCCCTTAGGTGACACTTGGCCCTTCTTCTTGGCCAATTTAGGGCACTTGCTTTTGTAGTGCCCATGTTCCCTACATTCAAAACATATAATATGATTTTTATTATTAATTGAACTATTTATACCTTCTTGTGTAGGGGTGGCACTTGCTCCTCCATTTGATATGAATGTAGAGGCTTCCTCTTGATCCGAAATCGATTTCCCTCCAATTGATTTATCTTGACTTGTGGAGGTGGAAGCTTCTTCATCCTCTTCTTCTCTTGACCCGGATGTGGAGGATTCTCCTTCTTCTTGATCCGGTGTCACCAAGAGTTGCTCCCCCTCAATCCTAGAGGTGGAGGCTTCACCTTCTTCTTCATCCTCTTGTACATGAAACAAGGAATATGTTCCTTCCTTGCTTTTTTGATTACACTCCCTTGAGAATGAAGCTTCTTGGATTTCCTCTTCTTCGGAAGTTGAGCATCTCTCAACTTCGGAGTCCTCCTCTTGATCTTGCTCCAATGAGTCACCCTCTTTGGATTCTTCTTGGTTAGGTATAGTGGAGGGGATCTCATGAGCCTTTTCCAATTTGCTCCATAGCTCTTTGGCATCTTCAACTTCTCCAATTTTCTCCAAGATGTTGCTCGGCAATAGATTGACCAAAAGCTTGGTCACTTTGTCATTTGCCTCACATCTTTGGATTTGTTCTTGGCTCCATTTGCTCCTTTTGAGAACTTTGCCCTTTGAATTCCTTGGAGCCTTAAAACCTTCCATTAGAGCAAATCATTGCTCTATCTCCATCATCAAGAAATTTTCAATTCTTGATCTCCAAGAATCGAAGCTTGTGGATGTGTATGGTGGAGCCACCCTTGTATCAAATCCAAGTCCATCTTGGAATTGCATCTTGAAGTTGAGCTTCTTGAATTCTTTGACTTTGATGAATTTGCTCCAACTTCTTCACCCTCTAGCTTTGCTTGTTATGTTTGCCCCTTCCGGCGGTGATTCCGGTGAAGAGCAACCTTGCTCTGATACCACTTGTTAGGACCGAAAAGTAGCTAGAGGGGGGGTGAATAGCTTCGCGTGTGCTCGTCGTGCTTCGTTGCTTGTTTCTTCAAAGTGATGCGCAGCGGAATACAAAGAAACAAACTACAACAATGCTAACAATAGGATTTTACTTGGTATCCACCTCACAAGAGGTGACTAGTCCAAGGATCCACGCACACACACACACCTCCACTAATAAACACTCCTTTTCGGTAACTACCGAAGGCGGAGAAGCCCTACAAGACTCTCAATACAAGTAGAAGAAAGGGTAGTAAAGAATAAGCAAAAGCTTACAAGAGATGCAGTAAAAACCCTAGCTTCTTCTTCTTCTTGTTGCAACTCGCCTCTTGACTTGGATGAACCTCCAAGAACCTTCAAGAACTGGCGGTGGGGAGCTTAGAGAGTGCTGGGGAGGAGCTGTGATGAATCTGGAATGAATCGGTGAAGTTCTGCAGAAGGAAATGAACGCCTGCGGCTTAAATCGACGCTAACGGTCAAATCTCGATCGATTGGAATGCTCTCAATCGATCGGGGAGGCTTTGGATCGATCCACGGATCGATCCAGAGCGCCTCTGGGCTCTGGAAAAACTTCTGGATCGATCCACGGATCGATCTAGCGCTTATCGCGCGAAGCAGCAGCGTCCCAATCAATCCACTGATCGATTGCGACCTCTGGATCGATCCACCGATCGATCCAGAGGGGTTCTGTTCGCGGGGACTCACCGGATCGATCCGTGGATCGATCCAAATCTTCTGGATCGATCCACTGATCGATCCAAACCTGCTGGATCAATCCACGGATCAATCCAAACCTGCTGGATCAATCGGCTGATTAATCCAGATCTTGGTTTTTGCCCAAAACCAAGCCCAAAGCCCCCTAAACCAACATCTAGTCAACCATGACTTGTTGGTACATAAGACCTAGCATCCGGTCACCCTTGACCAGCTAGGACTCTCTCACCAAGTGTCTGGTCAATCCCTTTGACCCACTTGGACTTTTCTCTTCTTGCCAAGTATCCGGTCACTCCCTAAGACCTACTTGGACTTTTCTTCCTCGTGCCAAGTATCCGGTCAATCCCTTTGACCTACTTGGACTCTCACCAGATGTCTGGTCAACCTTGACCCATCTGGATTTCTCTTGCCTGACTTCACTCACCAGGACTTTCCCAATTGCCTAGCTTCACTCACTAGGTCTTTCACCTGGCTTCACTCACCAGGATTTTTCTCCTGCCTAGCTTCACTCACTAGGACTTCCCAATTGCCTAGCTTCACTCACTAGGTCTTTCACCTGGCTTCACTCACCCGGATTTTCCTCCTGCCTAACATCCCAGTTAGGACTTCCCAGTCAAGTAGCCGGTCATCCTTGACCTACTTGACTCTTCTTCAATCAACCTTGCATTGTCAAACATCGAAATCCAAACCAAGACTCAAGCTTGGTCAACCAGGTCAACCTTGACCTGAGGAATGTTGCACCAACAGAAATGATGAAATTTGGGTTGTTACAATTCCTCATACCTTATAAAAAGTTCGTCCTCGAACTTAGAATAATTCTAGATATTTCTGTCTCATGTTGTCCTCGCGCTCCCACGTAACTTCCTCGTGCTTCTGATTCTGCCAGATGACCTTCACTAGCGGCACTTCTTTGTTCCTTAGTCTCTTAACTTCTCTGTCCACTATCTGTGTAGGTCTACTCTCATAGCTAAGATCCTCCTGGATCTGCACTGACTGAGGTTGAATCACTTGGCTAGGGTCGTGGAGACACTTCTTTAGCATGGAGACATGAAATACATTATGTATTGCTGACATGTCTTGAGGTAAATCCTGCTTGTATGCTACTTTCCCAATCCTTTCTGTGATCAGGCAGGGTCTTACGTAGCGGGGACTTAACTTGCCCTTCTTGCCAAATCTCATCACTCCCTTCATCGGAGCAACCTTGAGAAAGACTGAATCTCCTACTTGGAATTCAAGTGGCCTACAGCGTGTGTTAGTATAACTTTTCTGCCTACTCTGAGCAGTCTCAATCCTCTGTTTGATCTTCTGGATAGCTTGAGTGGTTTCTTCTATCATCTCGGTCTGCCTGCCCAATTCTGATTCCATCTGTTTTCTTTCTCCAGCCTCCAACCAACATATAGGTGATCTACACTTTCGGCCATACAGTGCCTCGTATGGTGCCATCTTGATAGTGGCCTGATATCAATTGTTGTAGGCAATCTCAGCTAAGCACAGATACTTACACCAGCTTCCCTTGAAATCTAGCGCATAAGCTCTGAGCATATCTTCTAAAATCTGATTTACTTACTCTGTCTATCCATCAGTCTGAGGATAGAAGGCTGTGCTAAACTTGAGTTTGGTGCCTAGTGCATTCTGAACACACTCCCAAAAGTGAGAGGTGAAGCGCCCATCTCTATCAGACACAATAGATTTTGGAACTCCATGAAGTCTGATCACTTCCTTAACATACAGTTGTGCCAACTGCTCTATAGAATAGGACACCTTGATGGCTAGAAAATGGGCAGACTTGGTCAATCTATCCACTATTACCCATATTACATCATATCCATTTGTGGTTCTGGGAAAACCTGTTATAAAGTCCATGGATATGTCTTTCCACTTCCATTCTGGTATTGGGAGAGGTTGTAAAACTCCTCCTGGTCTCTGGTGCTCGGCTTTGACCCTCTGACATGTCAGGCAGGTACTGACATATTTTGCAACATCTCTTTTGAGTCCAGACCACCAGAATCTCTGTTTCACATCCTGATACATCTTGGTGGAATCAGGATGCATGGAGTAAGGTGTACGATGAGCTTCTTCTAAAATTTTCTTTCTCAATTCTTCATTATTGGGGACACAAAGGCGGCTCCCCTAATAAAGAATTCCACTGTCTGATACTCGAAACTCCGAATTTTCCCCTTTTTGTACCCCTTGCTTGATCTTTTGGATATCTATATCTTCTTGCTTTCTCTGTATATCCTCAAGCAGGGTTGACTCTGAGGTCAATGCAGAGTGTTGCCCATAAATAATTTCTATTCCAAAATCTGACAACTCCTTCTGCAGTGATAGGGCTAATGATGACAAAGACATCAGGGATACACTGGATTTTCTGCTTAGTGCATCTGCCACTTTGTTAGCTTTGCCTGGGTGGTAGAGGATTTCACAGTCATAGTCTTTGACCAACTCCAGCCACCTGCGTTGTCTCATGTTTAATGCTTTCTGGGTGAAGAAATACTTTAAACTCTGATGGTCTGTGAAGATTCTGCACTGGACTCCATACAAGTAGTGTTGCCAGAGTTTCAGTGCAAAGACCACAACTGCCAGCTCAAGATCATGAGTGGGGTAGTTCTTCTCATATTCTTTGAGTTGTCTAGAAGCATAAGCTATAACTTTTCCTTCTTGCATGAGTACAGCTCCTAGGCCCATCTTGGAAGCATCACTGTAGATGTCAAAACTCTTGTCACTTTCTGGAACTATCAGGATGGGAGCACTGGTCAGTCTCTTCTTTAGTTCTTGGAAACTCTGCTCACATTTGTCTGACCATTCGAACTTCTTGTCCTTCCTCGTTAGGGTTGTTAATGGAGAGGCTATCTTGGAAAAGTCCACAAATTTTCTGTAATACCCAGCTAAACCAAGGAAACTTCTGATCTCTTTAACGTTCTTGGGCCTATGCCAATTATTGACTGCTTCTATCTTGGCAGGATCCACTTGGATGCCTTCTTGTTCTTCTGCATTCACGATATACGCAAGAAAACCAGTACATCCTTTAGCTAACATCTGGTGAGCTGTTAGGGAGGAGAGGAATTTCTGGGTCTTCCTCTTCGGCACTCCCATGGACTCAAAGGATGGTTCACCTTCTGAATTCTATAAACTCTTCATAATGTTTATTGGTGATCTGTTGGCGGAAGAATTCTTCGTGAAACTCTGTCTCGGAGTCTGTCTAGCTCATCTGATTGACTACTCTCTTGCTCTTAACTCTCTCTCCCAACACATACGAGCATTTCCTGATAGGAAGAAAGAGGCACACTTGACCTTCTTGACTTCTGGCCAGTCAAGAAGCTCCATGGTGCTCTCCAGTGTCTTGAACCAAGCCTGAGCATCCCAGGGCTCAGTCGTGCCTGAGAAATTCTCTGGCTTCAGCTTCAGCCAATGCATCAGGTATGCTTCTTGTCTTCTAGGTGTTGTGGCGACTTCAAGGGTGGCTGGTAGAACCTCAGTCACCACTGGAGTCTCCACATTGATAGTTGGAGGAGTGGGAGGGACTGGCTACTGATTCGCCATCAGATTGATGACCACTTGTTGCTGCTCTACTACTTGTCTCTGGAGTTGAGCAACAACTTCAGAGAGATTAGGTTCAGTTGTTCTGGGTTCTTCGTTCTCCTGAGCTCGGTTCTCAGTACGAGCGGTAAGGGGACGTTCTCTTCTTGACATCTAGTTATGCAGAGAAAAACTAACAATCGTCCCTACGCTTTCTAGACATGTATACATATGTAAACAAAAGAAAACAAGAACTTTCATCTTACTTAAGTATATCTAAGCAAATACTCTATACTGCAAATAATAAGGAAAAGCATAAAAGAAAACTTAAATACTTTCTTACTTGAAGACGGCAAGGTTGGTGCTGATGTGTGATGCTGGAGAATAGGAACTGCTCTGATACCAACTTTAACGTCCACTCTTCTCACTACTCTCTAAAGGTGACCATTACGTAACTACTATAGATTCTTACTTAACTAGTACAGCAAACTGTACATTAAAATTTTTCCTGAAAACTTAAAATTTCGGCAGAGTATATGCGGTTCAGCAGGACTAAAATACAATACAATACTGACATGCACATATAACTCATAATAGAAGAAAACATATGAAACTATATCTTAATGCAAACACAAAAGTACCTACTTACTAAACTGAACTCATCTTAGCATGCAATCTAAAGCAAGAATAATCTCAAATGACATAGAATATAAAGTACAATCTCAAATGACATGGAATCTAAAGTACAATCTCAAATGTTTCTTATCCACTAAAAATCGGAAACTTAATAATGTCCCAAGTCTCTCCCATAGTCCTGGCATCACACATCATCGAACACTTCCTTGTCGCCTTCCTTTGCTATAGCTTTTCCTTTCCTTTATCTGCAGTAAGAGGAAATGCAAACTATAAGCAAAATTGCGTAGTAAGCGCTATCTAACTCACAAAAACTCGAGTATGCATGTAAGCTGAAATAAATCTAGAAACTGAATGCTCATAAGAAGATACTACTCATGCTTATCTAACAGCAAAGGAAACAAGGCATACTGAAATGCTAAACATGTAAAGCAAATCTAAACAAACATGCCAGCATACAAGAAAACTAAACTTGCTGAATTTTAAACTTACGTGAAACTTATTTTACTTGTTCAAAAACTTATACTTTAATACTTCAAAATAATAATAAAGCTTCTCTTGGGCCCAGGCTTAGTACCAATGCGCGCTCCCTAATAGAGACTGTGGTAGCTAGTCACCAGTCCTACGAGGGTAAAGACCTTGGTCTTACCAGGGCCAAGACCTTGGAATTGATCACCTGGATTTGTTTAACGACAACCTTGGAAGTCGGGTACTAGCCTTTTAAAAAGTAAAATATCTTAATTAATTCTTCTTTAAATATCTTGGCATTTTAACAAGCACCTTGTGTGCCAAAATCCCTAAAGTCTTGACTTTGGGATCTACTTAAGGCCTTGACCTTTTTCTTTCTTTTCTTTATCTTTCTTATACTTTTCTTAAACTCAAAATACTGTAATACTTAACAAGATCTGCAGTGTAAGCTTAATTAAAAATCTGCACTATAAGCTCAATTAAAATCTGCACCATAAGCTTAAATAAAAATCTTCACTATAAGCTTAATTAAAATCTGCACTATAATACTTATCAAAATCTGCAAGCAATACTTATAAAAATCTGCATACAATACTTATAAAAATCTTCACTTAATGAAAATTGCACTTAATGGAAGAAATCTGCACTTAAAATTCTGCACTACAAGAAAATCTAAACCACACTAAAATCCTGCACCTTTACTAATTATGGTACACGCCTACTGCCAAAACAAAAAAGGAAACTAGAAACTAAATTAGAAATCTAACTATGTACTTGGAAAATAAAGGGCAGTTCGGGTTTTGTACAGAAGCAAAGAAAACTAACTAAAAATTGAATCTGTACTTGCTAAAACTGCAAATTGAAAGGGGTGTTCTAAACTCTAAACAGAGCTGTTCATTTCTGCAGCGAACACAAGGAAACCAGGACTGGAATGAGCTCCAAAGGGAAGTTGTTCTAAGCTCCAAATGGAGTTGTTCACGCCTTTATCGTAGCGTAAATCAAACTAGAACTCGCTTGAATTTTGGAACCTATATAACTTGTTTCGTTTGTTCCAAAACTTATACTTTTTATAGAGCAACAGGATCTTTAATCTTGCTACAACATAACCAAAAGGAAGAAAGCAAAGAACACATGCTAATCATAAGGGTTGTAGGAAAAAAACTACATGTCTGATCTAATGGCAGCATGCTTCGATCAAATTAAGCTTCACCAAATTTCCAAGACCACTGAACTGTACAGCAAGCTCTATCCCAAACTAAACTTCACAGAACCGAATTATTCATTCCTATAAGTCCTTAAATAAAAGTCTAATAGGCACAAACAAACTATACAGCAGCTCCAAATCAACGATAAGGAAGGAAGCAGTAAGGTAACCACATAAAGGAAACTATATGCTAATCAACAAGTCTATGCTTTCTCATGTTCAGCCAATATAGCCGAATTGCACAGCAACCCTAAGGGAACTACTCGTGCCCCTTTCTTTTGCATAAGATCAAGTTAAACTTGCTGTAAAATTAACACAAAACCTATGTAAATAAATTCACAGCTTAAACTTTTATAAGCAACCAAAATCTCTACAACCAAAATCCGAAAGCCAAAGAAGCAATTCCTCCTGGAACTGTGGCATGGCAGGAAACCAAAAAGGAACGAAATGCTCCACACACTTAATCTTTTTCCATGTTCTTCCTTTCAACCTCACGGCAGAAACCTTTAAATTCATCTATCTTCACGGCATACTAAAAAAAAACAAAGGAAACACCAAATCAAACTCGAAACTACCCTTACCGCAGGTGAGTAGCAACTTACCCTTGAGTCCTTGGACTCACCACCGAAGAAGAAGGCCTCTAGGGTTTGCGGAGAGGCTCGCCATTCAGCGATCTCTTCGCATCCGCGTGCTCCCCTCGACGAGACGACCGTGAAGGTGTGAAAAACTCCCAGAAATCTCCCTTGGCCGGCCGCCGGAGAGGAACCCTAGATCCACCCTTTTTCCTTTGCCCAAGCAGGAGCCGTCGCACGCGAGAGGAGGAGAAGGGAAAAAGGGTTTCGGGAGAGAAAGGAAAATAACTTAACCCTCTTAAACTTAGGTATTTCTGTTTCTACTACCGCTTAAATATATTTCGTCCCTTATTTGATCAGCACGACCTTGCTAGGTTCCTGGTCAGCCGGATTCGCTTAAGACTTAGATCGGGTCGGAGGTCGCGTGTTAAAACCTCGGCCGAACCTATTTATTTTTTGAAACTTCCTCCTTTTGGTAAAAATGTCAAACGAACTCCAAAAATTACATAAAAATACTCCAAAAATTTCTAAAAATCCCTAGAATATTTCTAAGGCATTTCTAAATATTTTTTAATTACTATTAGGACTCGAAATGAGGAAATTTGAGTTGTTACAATTCCTCATACCTTATAAAAAGTTCGTCCTCGAACGTAGAATAATTCTGGATATTTCTGTCTCATGCTGTCCTCGCGCTCCCACGTAACTTCCTCGTGCTTCTGATTTTGCCAGATGACCTTCACTAGCGGCACTTCTTTTTTCCTTAGTCTCTTAACTTCTCTGTCCACTATCTGTGTAGGTCTGCTCTCATAGCTAAGATCCTCCTGGATCTGCACTGACTGAGGTAGAATCACTTGGCTAGGGTCGTGGAGACACTTCTTTAGCATGGAGACATGAAATACATTATGTATTGCTGACATTTCTTGAGGTAAATCCTGCTTGTATGCTACTTTCCCAATCCTTTCTATGATCAGGTAGGGTCCTACGTAGCGGGGACTTAACTTGCCCTTCTTGCCAAATCTCATCACTCCCTTCATCGGAGCAACCTTGAGAAAGACTGAATCTCCTACTTGGAATTCAAGTGGCCTACGGCGTGTGTTAGTATAACTTTTCTGCCTACTCTAAGCAGTCTCAATCCTCTGTCTGATCTTCTGGATAGCCTGAGTGGTTTCTTCTATCATCTCGATCTGCCTGCCCAATTCTGATTCTATCTCTTTTCTTTCTCCAGCCTCCAACCAGCATATAGGTGATCTACACTTCCGGCCATACAGTGCCTCGTATGGTGCCATATTGATAGTGGTCTGATATCTATTGTTGTAGGCAAACTCAACTAAGCACAGATACTTGCACCAACTTCCCTTGAAATCTAGCGCACAAGCTCTAAGCATATCTTCTAAAATCTGATTTACTCGCTCTGTCTGTCCATCAGTCTGAGGATGGAAGGCTGTGCTGAACTTGAGTTTGGTGCCTAGTGCATTCTGAACACACTCCCAAAAGTGAGAGGTGAAGCGCCCATCTCTATCAGACATAATAGATTTTAGAACTCCATGAAGTCTGATCACTTCCTTAACATACAGTTGTGCCAACTGCTCTATAGAATGGGACACCTTGATGGCTAGAAAATGGGCAGACTTGGTCAATCTATCCACTATTACCCATATTACATCATATTCATTCGTGGTTCTTGGAAAACCTGTTATAAAGCCCATGGATATGTCTTTCCACTTCCATTCTGGTATTGGGAGAGGTTGTAAAACTCCTCCTGATCTCTGGTGCTCTTCTTTGACCCTCTGACATGTCAGGCAGGTACTGACATATTTTGCAACATCTCTTTTGAGTCCAGACCACCAGAATCTCTGTTTCACATCCTGATACATCTTGTTGGAATCAGGATGCATGGAGTAAGGTGTACTATGAGCTTCTTCTAAAATTTTCTTTCTCGGTTCTTCATCATTGGGGACACAAAGGCGGCTCCCCTGATAAAGAATTCCACTATCTGATACTCGAAACTCCGAATTTTCCCCTTTTTGTACCCCTTGCTTGATATTTTGTATATCTGTATCTTCACTTTGCTTTCTCTGTATATCCTCAAGCAGGGTTGACTCTAAGGTCAAAGCAAAGAGTTGCCCATAAATAATTTCCATTCCAAAATCTGACAACTCCTTCTGCAGTGGTAGGGCTAATGATGACAAAGACATCAGGGATGCACTGGATTTTCTACTTAGTGCATCTGCCACTTTGTTAGCTTTGCCTGGGTGGTAGAGGATTTCACAGTCATAGTCTTTGACCAACTCCAGCCACCTGCGCTGTCTCATGTTTAAGTCTTTCTAGGTGAAGAAATACTTTAAACTCTGATGGTCTGTGAAGATTCTGCACTGGACTCCATACAAGTAGTGTCGCCAGAGTTTCAGTGCAAAGACCACAACTGCCAGCTCAAGATCATGAGTGGGGTAGTTCTTCTCATAGTCTTTGAGTTGTCTTGAAGCATAAGCTATAACTTTTCCTTCTTGCATGAGTACAGCTCCTAGGCCCATCTTGGAAGCATCACTGTAGATGTCAAAACTCTTGTCACTTTCTGGAACTATCTGGATGGGAGCACTGGTCAGTCTCTTCTTTAGTTCTTGGAAACTCTGCTCACATTTGTCTGACCATTCAAACTTCTTGTCCTTCCTCGTTAGGGCTGTTAGTGGAGAGGCAATCTTGAAAAAGTCCACAAATTTTCTATAATACCCAGCTAAACCAAGGAAACTTTTGATCTCTCTAACGTTCTTGGGCCTATGCCAATTATTGACTGCTTCTATCTTAGCAGGATCCACTTGGATGACTTCTTGTTCTTCTGCATTCATGATATACGCAAGAAAACCAGTACATCCTTTAGCTAACTGCTAGTGAGCTGTTAGGGAGGAGAGGAATTTCTGGGTCTTCCTCTTCGGCACTCCCGTGGACTCAAAGGATAGTTCACCTTCTGAATTCTATAAACTCTTCATAATGTTTATTGGTGATCCGTTGGTGGAAGAATTCTTCGTGAAACTCTATCTCGGAGTCTGTCCAGCTCATCTGATTGACTACTCTCTTGCTCTTAACTCTCTCTCCCACCACATACGAGCATTTCCTAATAGGCAGAAAGAGGCACACATGACCTTCTCGACTTCTGGCCAGTCAAGAAGCTCCATGGTGCTCTCCAGTGTCTTGAACCAAGCCTGAGCATCCCAGGGCTCAGTCGTACCTGAGAAACTCTCTGGCTTCAGCTTCAGCCACTGTATCAGGTATGCTTCTTGTCTTACCTCAGTCACTACTGGAGTCTTCACATTGATAGTTGGAGGAGTGGGAGGGACTGGCTGCCGATTCGCCATCAGATTGACGATCACTTGTTGCTGCTCTGCTACTTGTCTCTGGAGTTGAACAACAACTTCAGAGAGATTAGGTTCAGTTGTTCTGGGCTCTTCGTTCTCCTGAGCTCGGTCCTCAGTACGAGCGGTATGGGGGCGTCCTCTTCTTGACATCTAGTTATGCAGAGAAAAACTCAAAATCATCCCTACGCATTCTAGACATGTATACATATGTAAACAAAAGAAAACAAGAACTTTCATCTTACTTAAGCATATTTAAGCAAATACTCTATACAGCAAATAATAAAGAAAGGCATAAAAGAAAACTTAAATACTTTCTTACTTGAAGACGGCAAGGTTGGTGCTGATGTGTGATGCTGGAGAATAGGAACTGCTCTGCTACCAACTTTAACGTCCACCCTTCTCACTACTCTCTAAAGGTGACCGTTACGTAACTACTATAGATTCTTACTTGACTAATACAGCAAACTGTACATTAAAATTTTTCCAGAAAACTTAAAATTTTGGCAGAGTATGTGCAGTTCAGCAAGACTAAAATACAATACAATACTGACATGCACATATAACTCATAATAGCAGAAAACATATGTAACTATATCTCAATGCAAACACAAAAGTACCTACTTACTAAACTGAACTCATCATAGCATGCAATCTAAAGTAAGAATAATCTCAAATAACATGGAATATAAAGTACAATCTAAAATGACATGGAATATAAAGTACAATCTCAAATATTTCTTAACCACTAAAACACGGAAACTTAATATTGTCCCAAGTCTCTCTCATAGTCCTGGCATCACACATCATTTAACACTTCCTTGTCGCCTTCCTTTACTATAGCTTTTCCTTTCCTTTATCTGCAGTAAGAGGAAATGCAAACTATAAGCAAAATTGCTTAGTAAGCGCTATCTAACTCACAAAAACTCGAGTATGCATGTAAGCTGAAAGAAATCTAGAAACTGAATGCTCATAAGAAGATACTACTCATGCTCATCTAACAGCAAAGGAAATAAGACATACTGAAATGCTAAACAAGTAAAGCAAATCTAAACAAACATGTCAGCATACAAGAAAACTAAACTTGTTGAATTTTAAACTTACGTGAAGCTTATTTTACTTCTTCAAAAACTTATACTTTAATACTTCAAAATAATAATAAAGCTTCTCTTGGGCCCAGGCTTAGTACCAAAGCGCGCTCCCTAATAGAGAATGTGGTAGCTAGTCACCAGTCCTACGAGGGTAAAGACCTTGGTCTTACCAGGGCCAAGACCTTGGAATTGGTCACCTGGATTTGTTTAACGACAACCTTGGAAGTCGGGTACTAGCCTTTTAAAAAATAAAATATCTTAATTACTTCTTCTTTAAATACCTTGACATTTTAACAAGCACCTTGTGTGCCAAAATCCCTAAAGTCTTGACTTTGGGATCTACTTAAGGCCTTGGCCTTTTTCTTTCTTTTCTTTATCTTTCTTATACTTTTCTTAAACTCAAAATACTGTAATACTTAACAAGATCTGCAGTGTAAGCTTAATTAAAAATCTGCACTATAAGGTCAATTAAAATCAGCACCATAAGCTTAAATAAAAATCTGCACTATAAGCTTAATTAAAATCTGCACTATAATACTTATCAAAATCTGCAAGCAATACTTATAAAAATCTGCATACAATACTTATAAAAATCTGTACTTAATGAAAACTGCACTTAATGGAAGAAATTTGCACTTAAAATTCTGCACTACAAGGAAATCTAAACCACACTAAAATCCTACACCTCTACTAATTATGGTACACGCCTACTGCCAAAACAAAAAAGGAAACTAGAAACTAAATTAGAAATCTAACTATGTACTTGGAAAATAAAGGGCAATTCGGGTTTTGTACAGAAGCAAAGAAAACTAACTAAAAATTTAATCTGTACTTGCTAAAACTGCAAATTGAAAGGGGTGTTCTAAACTCTAAACAGAGTTGTTCATTTCTGCAGCGAACACAAGGAAACCTGGACTAGAATGAGCTCCAAAGGGAAGCTGTTCTAAGCTCCAAAGGAGTTGTTCACGCCTCTATCGTAGCGTAAATCAAACTAGAACTCGCTGCAATTTTGGAACCTATATAACTTGATTCGTTTGTTCCAAAACTTATACTTTTTATAGAGCAACAGGATCTTTAGTCTCGCTACAACATAACCAAAAGGAAGAAAGCAAAGAATGCATGCTAATCATAAGGACTGTAGGAAAAATATTACATGTCTGATCTAATGGCAGCATGCTTCGATCAAATTAAGCTTCACCAATTTTCCAAGACCACTGAACTGTACAGCAAGCTCTATCCCAAACTAAACTTCACATAACCGAATTATTCATTCCTATAAGTCCTTTAAATAAAAGTCTAATAGGCACAAACAAACTATACAGTAGCTCCAAATCAACGGTAAGGAAGGAAGCAGTAAGGTAACCACATAAAGGAAACTATATGCTAATCAACAAGTCTATGTTTTCTCATGTTCAACCAACATAGCCGAATTGCACAGCAACCCCAAGGGAGCTACTCGTGCCCCTTTCTTTTGCATAAGATCAAGTTAAACTTGCTGTAAAATTAACACAAAACCTATGTAAACAAATTCACAGCTTAAACTTTTATAAGCAACCAAAATCTCTACAACCAAAATCCTAAAGCCAAAGAAGCAATTCCTCCTGGAACTGTGGCATGGCAGGAAATCAAAAAGGAACGAAATGCTCCACACACTTAATCTTTTTCCATGTTCTTCCTTTCAACCTCACGGCAGAAACCTTTAAATTCATCTATCTTCACGACATACTAAAAAAACAAAGGAAACACCAAATCAAACTCGAAACTACCCTTACCACAGGTGAGTAGCAACTTACCCTTGAGTCCTTGGACTCACCACCAAAGAAGAAGGCCTCTAGGGTTTGCGGAGAGGCTCGTCGTTCAGCGATCTCTTCGCATCCGCGTGCTCCCCTCGACGAGACGACCGTGAAGGTGTGAAAAACTCCCAGAAATCTCCCTTGGCCGGCCGCCGGAGAGGAACCCTAGATCCACCCTTTTTCCTTTGCCCAAGCAGGAGCCGTCGCACGCGAGAGGAGGAGAAGGGAAAAAGGGTTTCGGGAGAGAAAGGAAAATAACTTAACCCTCTTAAACTTAGGTATTTCTGTTTCTACTACCACTTAAATATATTTCGTCCCTTATTTGATCAGCACGACCTTGCTAGGTTCCTGGTCAGCCGGATTCGCTTAAGACTTAGATCGGGTCGGAGGTCGCGTGTTAAAACCTCGGCCGAACCTATTTATTTTTTGAAACTTCCTCCTTTTGGTAAAAATGTCAAACGAACTCCAAAAATTACATAAAAATACTCCAAAAATTTCTAAAAATCCCTAGAATATTTCTAAGGCATTTCTAAATATTTTTTAATTACTATTAGGACTCGAAATGAGGAAATTTGGGTTGTTACAATTCCCCATACCTTATAAAAAGTTCGTCCTCGAACTTAGAATAATTCTGGATATTTCTGTCTCATGCTTTCCTCACGCTCCCACGTAACTTACTCGTGCTTCTGATTCTACCAGATGACCTTCACTAGCAGCACTTCTTTGTTCCTTAGTCTCTTAACTTCTCTGTCTACTATCTGTGTAGGTCTTCTCTCATAGCTAAGATCCTCCTGGATCTGCACTGACTGAGGCTGAATCACTTGGCTAGGGTCGTGGAGACACTTCTTTAGCATGGAGACATGAAATACATTATGTATTGCTGACATGTCTTGAGGTAAATCCAGTTTGTATGCTACTTTCCCAATCCTTTCTGTGATCAGGTAGGGTCCTATGTAGCGGGGACTTAACTTGCCCTTCTTGCCAAATCTCATCACTCCCTTCATCGGAGCAACCTTGAGAAAGACTGAATCTCCTACTTGGAATTCAAGTGGCCTACGGCATGTGTCAGCATAACTTTTCTACCTACTCTGAGCAGTCTCAATCCTCTGTCTGATCTTCTGGATAGCCTGAGTGGTTTCTTCTATCATCTCGGTTTGCTTGCCCAATTCTGATTCCATCTCTTTTCTTTCTCCAGCCTCCAACCAGCATATAGGTGATCTACACTTTCGGCCATACAGTGCCTCGTATGGTGGCATCTTGATAGTGGCCTGATAGCTATTATTGTAGGCAAACTCAGCTAAGCACAGATACTTGCACCAACTTCCCTTGAAATCTAGCGCACAAGCTCTGAGCATATCTTCTAAAATCTGATTTACTCGCTCTGTCTGTCCATTAGTCTGAGGATGGAAGGCTGTGCTGAACTTGAGTTTGGTGCCTAGTGCATTCTGAACACACTCCCAAAAGTGAGAGGTGAAGCGCCCATCTCTATCAGACATAATAGATTTTGGAATTCCATGAAGTCTGATCACTTCCTTAACATACAGTTGTGTCAACTGCTCTATAGAATGGGACACCTTGATGGCTAGAAAATGGGCAGACTTGGTCAATCTGTCCACTATTACCCATATTGCATCATATCCGTTCGTGATTCTTGGAAAACCTGTTATAAAGTCCATGGATATGTCTTTCCACTTCCATTCTGGTATTGGGAGAGGTTGTAAAACTCCTCCTGGTCTCTGGTGCTCTTCTTTGACCCTCTGACATGTCAGGCAGGTACTGACATATTTTGTAACATCTCTTTTGAGTCCAGACCACCAGAATCTCTGTTTCACATCCTGATACATCTTGGTGGAACCAGGATGCATGGAGTAAGGTGTACTATGAGCTTCTTCTAAAATTTTCTTTCTCAGTTCTTCATCATTGGGGACACAAAGGCGGCTCCCCTGATAAAGAATTCCACTGTCTGATACTCGAAACTCCAAATTTTCCCCTTTTTGTACCCCTTGCTTGATCTTTTGGATATCTATATCTTCACTTTGCTTTCTCTGTATATCCTCAAGCAGGGTTGACTCTAAGGTCAATGCAGAGAGTTGCACATAAATAATTTCCATTCCAAAATCTGATAACTCCTTCTCCAGTGGTAGGGCTAATGATGACAAAGACATCAGGGATGCACTGGATTTTCTACTTAGTGCATCTGCCACTTTGTTAGTTTTGCCTGGGTGGTAGAGGATTTCACAGTCATAGTCTTTGACCAACTCCAGCCACCTGCGCTGTCTCATGTTTAATGCTTTCTGGGTGAAGAAATACTTTAAACTCTGATGGTCTGTGAAGATTCTGCACTGGACTCCATACAAGTAGTGTCGCCAGAGTTTCAGTGCAAAGACCACAGCTGCCAGCTGAAGATCATGAGTGGGGTAGTTCTTCTCATATTCTTTGAGTTGTCTGGAAGCATAAGCTATAACTTTTCCTTCTTGCATGAGTGCAGCTCCTAGGCCCATCTTGGAAGCATCACTGTAGATGTCAAAACTCTTGTCACTTTCTAGAACTATCAGGATGGGAGCACTGGTCAGTCTCTTCTTTAGCTCTTGGAAACTCTGTTCATATTTGTCTGACCATTCAAACTTCTTGTCCTTCCTCGTTAGGGCTGTTAGTGGAGAGGCTATCTTGGAAAAGTCCTCCATAAATTTCTGAAATCTTGATACTCCATTCATTCCAAAGTTTCTGGATTTGCAAAGCTTTTAACTCTTTCACAACTTCTCACAGAATTCTGAACTTCAGGCTTAAACTCTTGATATCTTCATATGATGTTACTGCTTTCTCATTCAAGCTTCGACAATTATTTCCATAAGACTTCTCAATCACTTAATCAAATAATAGCTTGATTTCCATCTTGTTTCAGCTAATAACATCACTTAAAGTTACTGAAAATTCAAAATTCCAGCAAGTTACTGCAATACCAGAATTCCAACAAGTTACTGCAATACCATAATTCTGCCCAGCCATTTGTAAAGAATGGAAAGGAAAATAAACAACAATTGTTTCTGGAAATTCAAGAGGTTCAATTAATTCCTCAAGGGTTTCAAGGTCTGATACGAAGAGTTGCACACAATTAATACACACACTCTTGAAATCATGTAAACTCTATTTTGATTCCAGCATTGTCCTCATTGTTTAAGGTAGCCCTTTTCCTTCAACTTCTCAAATTAATTGATACTCCATTCAAGTGCTCCATTGATGAAATATTAACCACCCATTGAATCCTAATTATAACCCTTTCTGGTCAAATTTCAGCAGCTACTAAGGCTCACTGTTCCGGCATTCTTTTATGTCCAGAATAAGTTCTAAAACTATCATTCCTTATTTTTCAGATGCCATAAAAAATTGCTTACCATTTGTTTAAACATATTCTTCAATTTCAACTAAGCTACCACTCATTTAAATCTTGCATTCTAAGTTTTGATACAAACTGGTACAACATTTTAGCACTACACTTGAATTTCTGCAGATTTCCACAGCTCCTGGAATTCCAATTTGATCCAATACTTCATCTTGCATTCAAATGTATCAAAAATTGGAACAAACACTAAGCAAACTTCCACTGTGCTTCCTCTTTTCAGCTTGATACATTTCTGATTCCAACACAAAAGAACTCAATTTCAAAAGAACTCCATTTCAAAACCAAACACCTTCCTCCACACTTATTCTTTTGCCTGTCCTAACCAAAATAAAATCAGCACATATCATCCAAGATAACCACATCCAAAGAAATAAGACATGAGAAAAGATCAAAGATATGATGATTTATGACAAGAAGAATAGCAAACAATAGGTGAGGAAGATATGATAATGGAGTAAACATCATAAATGTGACCTAATTCTGAATAGTAGTACAAAATAGATTTAAAGCAAGTTCTAGAGTGAAATAAGCTACAAGTGTATCACTCAAAAAGGCTTAAACCTCACTAGGTAAATACAAGTCATCATATCATTTCATCAATCAAGAATCTATCACTAGTATCAACCTCATGCTATCCTAGAGTTCAATCATGCCATAAAGTCTTTAAACTTGATAATCTAATTTAACATTCCTTTTCGAATTCCTAAAAATGATACAAAGAAATGTCAAAAGAAGGAAGTACCATTTATTCCTAAAACAAAGACTATCAAACTCAAAGAAATGGTAACTATCATGAACATAAAACCTAAAGTCCCAAAACCATAACCATGCAAGAATAAAAACTACTAATGAGACTCAAAATTTATTAAAGCAAGAAAATTCCAAATGAAATCGAAATTTTACCTAAACAAATAAGAAAACTACTAGCACCTAAAATTTATTCATTTACAAAGAAACAAAAGATAGAGTGAAACTCCCCTTTAGCTCGGGTAGATAGCATCAATATGTTCCATTTCCTCCACCACCAAGCCCTTAACTCCTTCATGAAACTTTTTAAGCCTATGTCCATTCACCTTGAAAATCCGGCCAGTAGACATATCCTGGATCTCAACCACTCCATAAAAGAAAATATTAGTAACACAATAAGGTCCTTCCCATCTTGATCTCAACTTACCTTTAATCAATTTGAGACGAGATCGATATAGAAGTACTTTGTCACCAATTTGGAAGTCTTTCACCTCAATTTGTTTGTCATGAAATCTCTTGATCTTTTCTTTATAAATCCGTGAGTTCTCATAGGCTTCCAATCTAATCTCTTCAAGTTCTTGAAGTTGCAATTTCCTTTCTTCTCCAACCGTGCCACTATCAAGATTGCATGCTTTAACCGCCCAATATGCCCTATGCTCAATCTCCATGGGTAAATGACAAGCTTTTCTATACACAATCCTGTATGGAGACATTCTTATAGGGGTCTTGAAAGCAGTCCTATAAGCCCATAGTGCATCTTCAAGTCTTTTGCTCCAATCCTTTCTATCCGGTCTCACAATCTTTTCAAGAATTGATTTCACCTCACTGTTAGACACTTCTGCTTGCCCATTTGTTTGAGGGTGATAGGATGTAGAAACTTTGTGTGTAACCCCATACTTATATAGCAAAGCCTTCATGTGTCTGTTACAAAAATGAGACCCTTGATTACTTATGATCGCCCTGGGTACTCCAAACCTGCAAAATATGTGAGACCTGACAAAGCTAACAACAACAGAGGAGTCATCAGTCTGAGTGGGAATGACCTCCACCCATTTGGAAACATAATCAACTACCAATAAAATGTAAGCAAAACCGAAAGAGGCAGGAAATGGACTCATAAAGTCAATACCCCAAACATCAAAAATCTCACAAAATAGTATGAATTGTTGAGGCATTTCATTTATAAGTCCTATGTTCCCAGTTCGTTGACACCTATCACATGATCTATAAAAAGCATAAGCATCACGAAAAAGAGTAGGTCAATATAAACCACATTCTAATACTTTCCTAGCAGTTCTTTGTGGTCCAAAATGTCCTCCACACTCAAAAGAATGACAAAAAGTAAGTACAGACTGAAACTCAGAGTCAGGTATGCATCTCCTAATGATCTGATCACTATAAAACTTCCACAAATAAGGATCATCCCAAACATAGAATTTTGAATCACTTTTTAATTTATCTCTTTGAGCTTTTGAAAATTGTATGGGATAAACATGTGCAACTAAGAAATTCACTAGATCCGCATACCATGGAGACTCACCCTGCAGCTGTAGAAGCTGCTCATCCCTGAAATCATCATCAATAGTCGTATGATCCAAGTCTCCTTCAATCCTGCTCAAGTGATCTGCAACCAAGTTCTCCTTCCCGCTCCTATCACGTATCTCTACGTCGAATTCTTGAAGCAGAAGCATCCATCTGATTAATCTAGGCTTTGCATCAGGCTTCTTGAGGAGATACTTCAAAGCTGCATGATCAGAAAAAATAATCACATGAGAACAAAGAAGATATGATCTAAATTTATCTAAAGCAAAAACAATAGAAAGAAGCTCTTTTTCTGTTGTTGTGTAGTTTGCTTGAGCTGAATCCAAATTCTTGGAAGCGTAGCAAATAACATGTGGTGCTCCATCCACTCTTTGTGCCATTACAGCTCCCACTGCATAATCTGAAGTGTCACACATCAACTCAAAAGGTAAGGACCAATATGGGGGTCTGATAATAGGTGCTGAAGTAAGTGCCTCCTTCAATCTGTCGAACGCCTCTATACACCTCTGATCGAAATCAAACATAACATCCTTCTGAAGTAGCTGAGACAATGGCAGAGCAATCTTACTGAAGTCCTTAATAAATCTCCTGTAGAATCCTGCATGACCAAGAAAAACTCGAACCTCCCGCATGCATGCGGGGTAAGTTAAAGAAGATATAACGCTAAATTTAGCAGGATCTACTTCAATGCCTTTCCTAGAGACTATATGACCTAAAACAATGTCATTCTCTACCATAAAGTGACACTTTTCAAAATTTAAAACCAAATCCATGTCGATACATCTACTCAAAACTCGAGACAAGCTTTCCAAATATGCATCAAAAGAAGAGTCATAAACAGAAAAATCATCCATGAATACTTCCATGCAATGCTCTAATAAATCACCAAAAATACTCACCATGCATCGTTGAAAAGTACCTGGAGCGTTGCACAGTCCAAATGGCATCCTACGATATGCGAATGTACCAAAAGGGAAGGTGAAGGTAGTCTTCTCCTAGTCCTCTGGGTCGATGCAAATCTGAAAATAACCAGTGTACCCATCAAGAAAACAATAATGTGATTTGCCTGCCAGCCTCTCCAACATCTGATCAATAAAAGGAAGTGGATAATGATCCTTTCAGCTTGCTTGGTTCAGCTTCCTATAGTCCACACATACTCTCCAAGAATTCTTTACTCTTATGGGCACCAGTTCATTCTCTTCATTGGCTACCACTGTCACTCCTGACTTCTTCGGAACCACATGGATAGGACTGACCCATTTACTGTCAGAAATCGGATAAATAATGCCAGCTTGTAAGAGTCTAGTCACCTCCTTCTTTACCACGTCCAAGATCAAAGGGTTCAGTCGTCTCTGTGGCTGTCTCACTGGCTTTACATCCTCCTCCAAGTAGATCATATGCATGCAAATAGAAGGACTGATACCAGGAATGTCTGCCAGTGTCCATCCAATGGCCTTCCTATGCTGTCTCAGAATCTCTAACAATCGTTCCTCCTGATCCGACTCCAAATTTTGAGCTATGATGATAGGTAGTTGTTGATTCTCTCCCAAATACGCATATTTCAAATGTTGAGGCAATGACTTCAATTCCTCCTGTGTCTGGTCAATAGTAGGTGATCCTAGGGGTAGTGCTGCTGAGTAATCCCCTACACATACCTCTTCCTCTTTGAGCGATCCTAGGGGTAATGCTTCTCCTAAGCAATCCCCTACGCATTCTCTTGAGTTAACATCTTCTTCCACATCTAAGATATCCTCCAATAAAGAAACAAATTCATTCTCTTGACCAAAATCAGAAACCTCTAAATCTGAATCAATATCTGACAAGAAATCCATGCCATCCAACTCCTCTGAGATATCCACGCTAAGTATAGAATGATCCTCTCTAGGATGTTTCATAGCCTCAAAAATGCTGAAATGAACCACTGTGTCTCCTATCTCCATAGAAAGAGTTCCTGCATGTACATCTATCTTGGTTCTAGCAGTCTTCAAGAATAGACGTCCAAGAATAAGCGGAGCACGGTTCGCAAGCACATCACCCTCCATATCTAAGATGTAAAAATCTGTAGGAAAAATTAACTCCCTCACTTTTACCAATACATCTTCTATCACTCCAGCTGGGTGTGCTTGACTTCGGTTAGCTAACTGAATCACTACACCTATAGGCTGTAGAGGTCTAATTCTTAATGACTGAAAAACTGACTTAGGCATCACATTAATAGAAGCTCCAAGATCTAACATTGCATCCTCAAAAATACAATCTCCTATAACACAAGGCACGGTGAAAACTCTTGGATCTTCACACTTCTGAGGAACTGGCTGAAGTAATGCTGAGACATTTTTCCCCATACTTATCAATTCATTTCCCTTCAATTTCTTTTTGTGCACACAAAGATCCTTAAGGAATTTGGCATATTTAGGAACTTGTTTGATCATGGTAAGCAAAGGCACATTTACTTCAACCTTGCTGAATAATTTCACCAGTTCTTGATATTCCCTAGCCTTTTCTTCCTCCATTTCTCTTCTTGGTTGTACACTTCTTTGAGGGAAAGGTAACGGAATGGAAGACTCACCTCCTTGCTGGTTCAGATTTTTTTCCAGATTTTGTGTTGAATTGTCCAGATTCTGTGTTGTTTTTGAAGATGATGTTGGAGTAAATGTCAAGCCGAAATCTGCTCCATCAAATTGATCAAATTCTGAAGCTGTCGGTTGATTGAAATATTGCTGATCAGCTCCAATAATCCCATGCTGCACAGAATCCGGTTGCTCTGAATTTGCTGGAAAATTTTGGAAACTTTGTGGAGTCGAATCTGAAGCTGTCCTGGGTAAGCTTTGCTGTGATCCAGCTGAAAAATTCGGATTTGGGTCTGAAATTGTTTTACCACTTCGAAGAGTTAATGCACTCACATTTCCTTTAGGATTTGGAGTCAGTTGTGAAGGCAATTGTCCAAATCCTTGATTTTGCATCTGATTAATGTTACTAGCCAGCTGCCCAATCTGCCTTTCAATGTTTTGCAGTGTTGTATCAGTCCTCTGCTGATGTTGCTGCTGTTGCATCATTTGTTGTTGCTGTTGAAGCACTTGTTGCATCAAATCCTCAATTTTTGAGCTGCTAAAGTTTTGCTGAGGTTGCATTGATCTTGGGCTTGTAGAAGAAGGCAGTGCAAGCTGAAATTGGTGCTGATTTGCATTACTTGGCTGCTGGAAATTCTGCACAAGTTGCTGAACATGCTGGAAATGTGTTTGTTGATTCTGTGAGTTCTGAAATTGTGGCTGACTTGCAACATTTGAATGCTAGAAATTTTGGAATGGTTGAAATTGCTGATTTTGGCTGAAGTTTTGCTGAGATTATGGCCGCTGTTGTTGCTGAAATTGCTGTGCTGGATGATTCTGGTAATGATGCTGATTCTGTTGATGCTAATAATATGGATGATGAATCTGCCCTTGTGGTTGTTGCTAATAAAATGCATTCATATACCTCAAATTAGGGTGATCCCTCCATCCCGATTATAAGTTGAAGAGTTGGGATCATATTTGTGTTGCTGAAATTGAGGTCTTGAAATGGCTGCAACGGATTCATCTTGATGTAGATTAGGACAATGATCCGAAGAGTGATTTTGGCTTGAACAAATTCCACACAACTTCATCATTGGTAAAGGAAAATTTGAAACATGACACGAATTTTGTAAAGCCATTTGCTTCACTAGAGAGGTCAATTCTTGTAAATTGTTTCTAATTTCTTGTTGCTCAGTCGAAACTAAATGAGTTTCATTAACCACTCTAGTACCAAGAGCTCTACTCCCAAATTGCTGTGAGTTTTCCGCCATATTTGAAATTAGCTCTCTTGCTTGATTTGGAGTCTTATTCACTAAGACTCCTCCAACTGCTGCATCTATCATGCTCCTATCCATGGGAAGTAAACCCGCATAAAAATATTAAACAAGAAGTTGGTCACTAATTTGATGTTGTGGACAACTCGAACACAGCTTCTTGAATCTCTCCCAATAATCATAAAGAGTCTCTCCCACTACTTGTTGAATACCACAAATACTCTTCCTGATTGTTGCAGTCCTAGAAGTTGGGAAAAATTTCTCCAAAAATGCTTTCTTCATATCAATCCAACTTGTAATGTATCCAGCTGGAAGGCAATATAACCAGTCTTTAGCTGCTCCCGTCAAAGAGAATGGAAAATCCCTCAACTTAATGTCTTCTTCTGAAATCTCTTGTGGCTTCATGGTTGAACAAACCACATGGAATTCATGTAGATGGCAGTTGGGATCCTCTCCTGATAAGCCTTGAAATTTGGGAAGCAGATGAATAAGTCTTGATCTGAGTTCAAAATCTCCTGCCAAATCTGGATACGTGATGCATGAGTACTTATAAGCCACATCTGGAGCTACAAGCTCTTTCATAGTTCGACCCCCTTCTGTTATTTGATTATCCATCTCTGAAATTCTGCTCTCACAAGTTGTTGCTGACCTAACTTGTCTCCTTAAAGCCCAAAAGGTTCTCTCAATCTCCGGGTCAAGTTCAAGTAATGTTGCAAAGGAAGACCTAGTCATGCAAGCCAATAAACAATCAAAATTCAGTATATAGTCAATAAAATCAGAAAAAATCAGCAAACTAAAGCTGATAAAATTATTCACAATCCAAAACAAACAAACAATTCTAGCAAAGTTTAATTGGTCCCCGGCAATGGCGCCAAAATTTGGTAGCTATTCAAATTGATGTCACAAATTAACTCCCAAATTAATGTTCAGATCGAAAACTCACAACTACACAAAGCAATGTTTTAGTATAAGGCCCGAGTCGAATTTTCCGAGGATTATGCTAGCATCGTGTTGCTTCAGATTTGGAACACATCTTTTTGGGTTTTCTAGATATAGAATGGGGTTTGGGATCAAAAGGTAAAATGAGAACAAAATTAAACTTGCTGACATAACTATTTCCTACTACAGTAATGTCTTAAAACAAACCAGAATTCAAACACTTAACACATACTTGCACTAAATGGAATTCAACCTAATTACTACAATCAAACCTTATTAATTTTGAACGTATCCAAAGCAAACTAGAGTTCTAATTCTAAGCTCCCAGAAATTGATACTAAACTAAATCTTCCCAACCAGCTGAACCTTCCTACTGGAACCGGATGCAGAAATTCAGCTTAGGGCATTTCAGAACAGAAATTTGACAAAACTTCACTCTTCATCTTACCAAATACAAAAGACATTAATTCAGATAATAAACTAACTAACTTAATAGCTAACAATTGGCTCTAACAGAATTCACCAATCACAAACGAAGGAAACCGAATTACAGCAGTACTGCTGCACAAAAACAGAATCAAAACAGAACTAGACAGATCATATTCATGCAGAAAATGAAACTACAAATAAATCTAAGCTATGAACTATCAGATTCAGAAACAAAGTGTAAAAACAAGAAAACCTAAGCTAGAAACAAACTGCAAAGAAAACCTAACATCCCTACAACTCAAATCTCGAACCAAACTTGTCTTCTCCTTGCCGTCACACAAGGAATCTGCAGAGAACACTCCAACAGAAGTCAGATGGTGTCCTCAAGCTCAAGACAAACTCAGATTCACTTGTATCAGCTCATAAATCATCAGCGATATCAGATTTTGAAGTTGTTCACTGTTGCGCCTGCTGGGTTCTCTGGAACTGGAGACGCGAGCTGATAAATGGAGCTAGGAACGTTTAAGTGCTGTCAGAAATGGTTCAAAATCACCGGAGGACCACCGTCGATGGTTCTGTACAGGAAATGGAACTCAACCCAGAGAAACGCCGCTGGGATGAGGAAGAAATCGCGCCCCACAGCTACAGTGCTTCACCTGCAAAAATGCTCGCTGGAGATGCGCCGAAGATCGGAAACTGGTCGCTGGAAGCTGAGGAACTCCACGCCGATGATGACAGCTTGATTCAAAGATCTGGGAGCAGAGAGGGAGCTACGTTCGCGCAGTCAAGAAACTGGCACGATGAACAGTAGCGCGAGCTCACTGTTCACTGTGCCAAAATTTCCTTTTATACCTAGGGTTTTGACCAATTAAACCCTAAGTTAGTGTAAGGCTCATGTGCGATCTAGTTTGGGTTCAGGCTCCATGAAATCCATTGGAATCCAAGTTTAGTTGAGCCCAAAGGTGGTCTTGCACTACTTCATTTAATTAGATGGACCAATCCTCCACTTGCATCATGAGTCCATTGTACCCTATAAGACCACATTAACATAATGAGGAATAAATCATGCATTAAAAGGAAAAACATTACAAAGCTCATAAAAGACCTTGTTTGAAGAATATGATTAAAATTGGAAATTAAAATGTGCAAATATATATAGATCGCCACAAATTAATCCAAAAGTAATGTATCAATTCATAGCCTATCACCTTGCCACGTCAACAAATGGTTAGTTTCGACTAATGGGCTATAAATAGAGCCTTGGTCTTCTCCATTTTGAACAACACATTCTGTACTTCGAAATCTATTCAGTCTTTCATTTCCGAGCTTTATTTTTGTGTACGAGGCTTCTCCACCTCCAACGTTTGTTCAAGAAGGAGATCTTCATAGTGAACTTATTTTCCTTGGAGTAGCAATCCTCTGATTGTCAACCAAGTAAATTGTTTGTCTCATACTCCTTTTAATTCTGTAATATTTCTTTAAGTGTATAATCGTTTAAAGCCTGATTGTTTGAGAAAGGTATTCTATTTTATTTTATTGTGCAAGGCAATTCACCCCCTCTTGCCAACTCCAAGGGGTTGACACTCTATACCACCGCTGTACCATCCAAGTGAGAAAAGGAATGAGATGGTTGTGGTCTAATGCCATGCTTAGATAGGTGGTAGTAGTAATTCCTATTTAAGGTAGTCGCATTAAATTTGATGGGTTAAAAATACTTTGGTGTTCTTATCTAATACTGAATCTTAGATTTCATGAGGATTATGGAGAGTTATCCTATTTTAGTTATTTTTTTATCATTCCTTCTGATGAGAGTAGAAAAAGTGTTCAAGAATCAAGACAAATAACTTCTTGTAACGCCCCGACTCGAGCGGGCCCCACCCGGACCGAACCGGGAACGCCACCAGAATTGCCCATCGGGTTGACGACTAGCTCCACAGACCACCGGAGGTCCTTTCAGCGTGCTTTGTCCTCACTCGCACGCGCCTTGGAAAACTTTCTAGGAGGTCACTCATCCTCAGATTTCTCCAAGTCAAGCACACTTAACTTTGGAGTTCTTAAGTTTGGGCTTCCGAAAAGGAATGTGCACCTTAGTGATATGGATAGTATCATCTAACCTTTAAGTCATACTTAACTAGAATCTCATAACCAGAGTATTACAATCACCTCCACTTAAAGACACAACATCCTCGTTGTGTAATCACGAATCACACCATAGATAAATCTCAGAATCTAGTGCCCAAATAATAATTAAATAATAAGGTTATTAGACAAATAATCTTATTGGATTTTTTAGAAATTTTTAGGAATTTTTTGGGAATTTTTCGAACCCCAGTTGGTGTATTTTAAGGGGATCAATTATAGGTTTGGAAAAAGGCATGTTTGGGATACCCAAAAGTGGGAATTGATTGAGAAGTGTACATGGGATTTGATTAAGCAAACCTAAGTATATAAACCCTATTAATATTACCGTGCCCTAACCTCGCCCTTCTCCTTCATTCCCAACCCCTCTCCTCTTCCTCATGCTTGATTCCTTTCTCCTCTCCCTCACGCGCCAACCTCTCCCTATTCCCCATCACCGCAGACCACTCGACCTACAACATTGATGAGTGCCGACCGCCAACGTCCTCTCCACAGTTCTCGCTCTGCACCTCTGTGTCGTTGCGATTGCACCGACTGCCGGCGGCTAGGCATCGACATTGACGATCACAAAGGGGCAGAGATCACAGCTTCGTCACCTTCACTGTCATGTCGCCTCTGCCCCATTGCCTCACCGAGTGTCGGAGTCGGAATTCTTCACAGCCGCGGACGTCGTCGTCGCTATGGTTGAGCCGCCTGTCTCTCATCGGCCCTGATGTAGCGTCTCCTCCTGCCATCATCGTCCGATTCGTTGCCTCCCCTCGTGTCCAACGAACGCGGGCAGATTTCACCTAGGACGTGACACTGTAGCCACTCGCAAGCCCTAGTCACAATTCATGCCACCTGATCGCTGTTGGTATCACGCTGCTTTGATGTTTTCTTCTCCGATTACCCTCTGGTCAATACCCTAGTGTTATTGTCTCATGTCTTTTGATCAGTTCATTATCACAATGGTGGATCTCTGGCGTAAACAAGGGTTGGATCAGCCCTTGTAGCTCCATCTCTGGTTCCAGTAATAGCCCCATTGATCACCCTTTCCGACAGCTAGGTCTTCGGCTGTGAGATAACAAGGGAGAAGCCATATGAAGGTAAGATATTTATAGAATTGGAGAAGGGGTTGTCAACATGGGATTGGGTTTAATGCTTTGATGATTGTGATAATTGTTATGTAGGGTGTTGGATTTGGAAATCAACAACTCCATCTTGCTCTGGTCGTGATCCTCGGTAGCGAGCACTTCTCCGGTTGTGAATTAACAGTGAGGTCTCCTATTCGGGTGAGTTAATAGAACTAAATTATGTTTAGCCTTAATCAAATGTGATTATAGCATGTTTAATCTAAGGTAGTTGTGATTGGTTAGGGATGAGTAATTAGTGGTGTTGTTGGGATTATTAAATGTGGTGGTTAGAAACTGATTAAGTGGAAGAACTATGTATGTTGGATTCATGATGGTTATTTGGTGAATGATTTATACAAATGGATGCATGATCATTATTACTATATTATGGATTGGTTGTTTATTGAAGATTGAGGTTAGGATTGGATTGTAAATGAATTTATGGATTCATGTTAATTAAGAAGTTGAGAAATTCAAGGATTAAATATTGGATTAATTGATGATTCATGTGTAAATCTAATCTAATTAGATTGTAGTATAATTAAGGTTGATTGGGGGATTACTCCAGGATCATGTTCGATTAGCGTTACCCTAATTAGATTAGGGATTCTGTTTAGTTATTTAGTTCCTACTTGATTAGCTACATTATACATATTGTGATCGCAAGACTTGGGTTCAGGACGAGCCCCTCGACGTTGAACTACTTGATACGATCAACAAGTAAAGGCGGGTACTTCTTGCTTTATCTCTTTAGTACATTGTTCTTAGTGCATGAGCTAATACCTTCGGATAGTTCCTGTATTTATCTTAACTCCACTCGTATTTTTCCTGCATTTGATACTTCCACTCAATCTTTGAGCTACTCGTTTTTGTATCTATACAGTCTCTTATTGCTATTTATAATATTTAGCAGATACCAGACACCAGATACTAGATACTGGATATATAGATACCGGATACCATGTTTACTTGCTTTGACTGCTATTTATTCATGTTTCTTATTAAGCATGCTGCCTTCATGTAGCATACCTATTTCTGTTTATATATATATGATGATTGTTGCATTGTTCGCATCATGTCATTGCATGCATTGCCGGCAACCTTGGCACCCTTGTGGTTGAGACGGTCGTTGGCCAGGGTCGCACACTCGGCCACTCATGGGTAGTGGTAGCTGGAGGTGCGCTTATCCTACCGTGCCCCCCACTCGCACACTCATGGGTGGTGATAGATGGAGTCACGGGCTGCAGGGACCCCCGTCGCAGATGTAGCTATTCAGCTACTATGCAACTGTCCCCTTGACCACTCGAAAGTAGTGTTAGTTGAAGTGGTGTACAGTCTATCACTGACCCGGCCTCTCGACCATACAGGGGTTATAGTGCGGAGGGGTGGACGGGAGTGACCATCCGTGCATACGCTGTTATTATTATATCTGCTGATTGCTTACTTATGCTGCTATTGTTTACTTATGCTGATATGCTCACATAGGTTGAGATATATACCTGAGGTATGTGTTTAGACACTAATTTACTTATTGGTAGTATACCTCACATGATGCTCTTGTAGTTATGAGCAGTACCGTAGCAGGTCTGTACTATTCCTGACTTTACTAGCCTAGGATATGATTTCAGGTATGGCCATTTACTATGATATCACTTTAGTATCTGCTATATTCCCTACGAGACTGTATATCTTTGTATCTCTAGTTCTGTATTATATTCATGCACTATCTGTCTATTACCCGCTGAGTATTTATACTCATCACCCCGTAAATTGGTTATTTCGCCAAGTAGCAAGTAAAGGTTTTATGGAGTCGCCTAGAGAACCTGTCCACCAGTCCCACATCGCATTCGAGGGCGATCCTTTGATTTTGGTAGTCCTTACGCTATTTATATTTTGGTTTTGTACTTGTTCTTGTATTTGTGTATTCTGTTATTTGGAGTATCGTTTGTGGTATCCTGTATTTGGTTTGTTAATATTGTGTCAAGCCGAGCCCGCTCGCAGTTAGTTGTTCTGTTGTTTTATGTTCCTTATTTTATGATTTCCGCTATGTTATGTTTTAGTCATGTGGGCTGCTATTTAAACTGTGTGGTTGTGTTATTTATCTAGCCGTGTGGGCTGTTGTATACTGCTGATGAGTATGTCTGTGGTTATATATACTTATGCTTCATATTATCACCGGTATTGGGGAGATGTTGTTGAAATTTTATCGGTAGAGACTCCTACAATTCTATAAATGATCGACCATGGTTGGTGATCTCTTAACAATTTTTAATATTGCTATGCATCCTGTATTAGAAACAGATACTACTTAGTAGTTAAATATGTGTTGTGCTTCTTTTTTATTTTACATCTTTTGGTGATGAAAGATAGGTGCTTAAATTTTTCACATATATACACTATACATAATCAAGTCATCGTGTCATTCTAATTTGTGTATATTGAAAAAAAAAATACAAGAAGGATATTATCTTGTATCACAATTCTAATTATTCAAGATTGATTGATGACTATTTTGAGCTATTGCAACTCACATCTTCAACTAGTTTGTTTTTCTCTTATTTTGTACCATATTGCATATGAAAATATCTTGATTTGGAATATTTGCTTATTTAAACTGAGGTCATGTATGACCTATAAAGATATGGAATATTTCCATATTGTATATGACCTATAGTTTTGATAGAATCAATTTAGAATTTATAAAGATTTCTTAGGTAGATAATTTCTATTATTTATTTATGATTCTATTAAGGTTGACTAAAAATTATAGATGGTCTCCTAACTGATTTGTTCCAAGAGTATAGTTTGAAGTTGACCTAACCTTTTTCATATAATGGTTGGTTTGTTGGACTATTTGTTGTTATTTTGATTAGATATTTTAGTGTCAAAACTTTAGCTTTCTATCTAATTACTTAGATTGAACTGATTTTCTTAACATATGCAACAGTCTCATTAACAATATATCGATTATTCAACTTTAGTTTTTTATCCTTATATTTTATTATTGTTATTCAAATGTTCTATCTTTTGAAGACTATATGGAGAATATCATAATAGTGGAATAAATTATGTTATGAAGCGTCATAATCTTATAATAGATTTGAACAATAATATTAAAAAATTATTTTCTTCATATAATTATAATAACATTAAATCTGCTCTATTCTTTTTTCTTTTGAATTAACATGACCCTTCTTTAATTGTTATTTGTAGAATATTTATCTCTTCTTATGAAAGACTTAGGATAATGAAAGGATATGAAGCAAGAGATATACCAAGGATAATGTTGTATATAAAATGTGCTATTGTCATGTGAAAGAAAAAGTAACTATCAACTTGAGATATATTATTGTTTGTTTGTTTGTTGTAAATTTATATTTGATATGTTCAAAAATGATCTTGTTCTTTTATTTGAGAAATATTTCATCTCAATCTATGTTGGTATTGAATTTTTATTGTAAATTGATATTTGAGAAACTATAGTACTTTTGTAAAATGGTCTTGTTTTTTACATATTAATGAACTCATTTATAGTGTTGGTTAATGAGTATGATTATCGTGGCCTTAATAATAAACTTTTGATATCATTTCTCATACTTGAATCAAGTTGAAAAAATCACTACTCTCAATATTATGTATCACATTATTGTTTAAGAGCATGGATATATTCAGAAGCATTAGACAAATGCATAGGTCTTCGTTTGAAATCATTATGAGTTCTCTAGGTCCGTCAGTTACTTTTGGATGAAACTGACTAATGGACCTTCGCTATTAAAAAAAATAAAAATTTAATATCTTTATAAAAATAGAAGTCTAAGGAACTCATTTGTGATGTTGGTCAGGGAGTATGATTGTTATGACCCTTATAATGCACTTTTGGCATCATTTATTATACCTGAATCGAGTTGAAAAAAAATCACTGTTCTCAATATAGTGTATTGCGATAGTATTTGACTACATGGGTGTATTAAGGAGACTGAATCGAGCACATAGGAGTTTGCTTGGAGTGATTTAGACATCTCTAATTCTATTATTAGTTTTTGGGACAAAACCCGCTAATGGACCTAGAGCATTCTAAAAATCAAAAATTTAATTTTGTCTAACATAAGGGAGTCCCATGAACTCATTTGTGGTGTTGGATAGTGAATATCATCGTCTTACCATTTACAATGAGGCTCCAACATCATTTCTCAAGGTGAGAACAAGTTTAAAAAAAGGGTTTAATATAATGTATTATAATGGTGTTTGGCGGCATGAGTGTAATAAGGAGATTGAGATGAGCATATAGGACTTTGTTTAAAGTAAATCAAACATTTCTAGGTCCATCAGCCACTTTTGTCCCAAAAGCGGTTGATGGTTGCTGGTTTGCAGAATACCATGTTGCTAGAGTTCAAAAGATCAATAACAACATGTTGTTAATCTTCAAAAGACTAGCAATAATATGCTACTCATTAATAGATTTTTAATTTGATATATAATGCGTCTCGTAGTTCAACCTGAAATAACAGTTATGACCTCTCAAATTTATAACTTATAGTTGTAGCAACTATGATTTCATAGCTATTATAACATGTTGCTGATCTTCGAATACAAGCAATAATGTGCAACTGATTCTAGAGAATAGCAATAATGTGTTGTTGGTCTTTAGAAGATCAACAACAAAGACTAGCAACAACGTACGTGTTGAATTGTAAACTTTGAGATATTATAATTTTTTATTTGAATTTAACTATGAAACACATAATATATCAAATCAAAGTTCCTTTAGAGTTCTTTGATTTGATATATTATATGTCTTATAGTTCAATCCGAATCAAAAGTTATGATATTTCAAAATTATAACTTATAGTTGTAGCAACTATGATTTTGTAGCTACTACAATGTATTGTTGATCTTCAAAGACCAGCAACAACGTGTTGTTGATCTTAGAGGATTAATAACGTGTTGTTGGTCTTCAAAAGACCAGCAACAAAGTATTAAACCGTAAACTTTGAGAGGTTATAACATTTGATTCAAGTTGAAATATGAAACACACAATATATTAAATTGAAAATTATTCAAAGATCTTCGATTTGATATATTATACATCCCATAGTTCAATCGAATTAAAAGTTATAGACTATTAAAGTTGAACTTGTAGTTGTAGTAGCTACGATTTCAGAGCTGCTATAATGTATATGCTAGGTAAATTTTAAGAGACTATAACTACAAGTTCAACTTTAAGATGTCATAATTTTCATTCAGATTAAACTATGAGACACATAATATATTAAATCGAAGATATCTAAACGAACTTTGATTTGATATATTGTGTGTTTCATGGTTCAACCTGAATCAAAAGTTATGACATCTCAAAGTTTATGATTCAATATGTTATTATTGGTATTTGTTGTTGATCTTTTGAAGACCATCAAAATGTTGTTGATCTTTTAAAGCTAAGTAACATGTTGTTTCTGATCCTCTAAGATTAGTAACATGTTATTGCTGGTCATCGAAAATCAGCAACATGTTGTAGCGCTATGAAATCGTAGTTGCTACAACTACAAATTATAACTTTGAAAGGTCATAACTTTTGATTCGAGTTGAACTATGAGACACATAATATATCAAATCAAAGATCTCTGAATGAGATTCGATTTGATATATTGTCAATTTCATAGTTCAATCTGAATTAAAAGTTATGATATCTCAAAGTTTATGGTTTAACACGCACATTGTTACTGGTCTTTGTTGCTAATCTTCTAAAGACCAATAACATGTTATTGTTGATCTTCTAAAGCTCAGCAACACATTGTTGTTGATCCTCTAAGATTAGCAACATGTTATTGTTGGTCTTCGAAGATCAGCAATATGTTATAGTAACTACGAAATCATAGTTGTTACAACTACAACTTATAACTTTAAGAAGTCATAAATTTTTATTTGAGTTGAACTACAAGATGCATAATATCTCAAATTTAAAATCTCTAAATGAGCTTCAATTTGATATATTATGTGTTTTATGGTTCAACTTAAATCAAAAGTTATGAACTCTTAAAGTTTTTGGTTCAACACAGATATTGTGTTGGAAGGAATCTTGAGGTCCGGTGTGACTATGAGTTTTGATATTTAGGTAAATAGTTAATTTAGGTTTACCCTTATATTTGATATGTGTATTTAAGTTGTGTAGGTTTACAGGATACACATATGACTTAGCTTGATGGTTTCAGATCTAGTGAAGGATAGAGCATCCGAGGGACCATGGATAAGGCAGTAAGGACAAGCTGAGGGAAGCGCACTTCGAGACATACATGAAGGATGACATTGGGACAAGTCACATGCTTGAATGCATCAGAGGGATGAGAGCCAGAGGAAGGAGGTTTGAAGGTAAGAGGTCAAGGCTGCAAAGAAGAGTCAAATAAGTCGTGAGGGTCTGAGTGCAAGAGAAATGTACTCGGGAAGAAAAACCCTAGGTTTAGGGTTTTACCAATTGACTGAGTATAGGATCAGTTGACTAGGATAGCGTACAGAATGCTTCTATGCCTGATGGTTGAAGGGATCAATCAATTGATAAAGGCACCAATCGACTGGTAAAGAGTCGTTGGCAAAATCACAAGTTCTGTGAAGTACTGTTGGCTAGTACCAATTGACTGGTGCAAGCAGTAATCGACTAGTGCAAGCAACAGTCGACTGATAACAGTAAACTTAGCTTGCTTTAGAGCTTGGTGTGGCTGGTCTTGGTTAACGAAACATAAGTGGAAATCCCTGTTAGTAGTCTACCTTTAGCAATGATCGGAGTGAGGTGTATTGATCAAGGTTGTGGGAACTTTACTCCTCCAAGAAGGAGTTTATACTAGCCGAAGGTTATCAGGACTTGATCCACTATAGAATCACAAAGATCGTCCACCTTACAGACAATGGTGGAGTAGGAGTCATAATCTCCGAACCACGTAAATAAACGTGTTAGTAGTTTGCTTATTCTTTTTTGTCTTGAGCTTTTGTATTTGCATTTGCTTGCATTTCCACTGCATAAATGAACACATAGGAAAGCAAACAATTTAGGGTCAACGTCTATTTAACCCCTCTTCTAGCTAGCCACCGATCCTCAACAAGTGGTATCAAGCAAAGAAGCTCTCCGTAGGACTAACCATTGAGAAGAGTAACTTTCAAGGATGACCAGCTTGATTGAACCTCTAAAGTAAGGAGGAAGTCTATGGGACATCACATTTTGGATAATGAAGATGAAGAACTTCTTCAAGATGAATTGGGATACCATGGTGGTTGTTGAGGAGCCATTCAAAGTCCCAATAGACAAGAAAGGAAAGAGACTCCGACTGTGTTATTGGACGAAAGAGCAAGTCTCACGATTAAAGACAAATTCAAAGGTAATATGAATAATAAGTGATATTTTGCCTAATGATGTGATGAGTCATGTAGGTGAATACAAGAACACCTGCGATTTATGGAACAAAATGAAGAAGGTTCTCAATGAAGAACCTATGCCTATACACGAAGAGGAGAAGTCCGAGGAAAGGGACATAGTGGCTCAAGTGGAGGTGGAGCAACAGGAAGATAACATGTGTTCAACTTTCGAGGAGAAGGAAGATGAGGAAGTGTCATCCACATCTGCAAGGGTGTTGAAGAAGAAGCCAAGATAGATGAAGAAGAGGTCTTGGAATTAGTCAACCAAGCTAACATCTTCACCGAAGTGAGGTCAAAGGGTCACATTATTTGTTTTATATGCAATGAAAAGGGATACTACAAGAGTAGGTGTTCTATGAGTAAGAAGAAGGTAACTCCTAAACCTAATCAAGTTATATTAAATACTAACATGAGTTGTAAGAATGAAGAAGTTGAAAGGAGGAGAATGCACATTGTGTGCTTCATGTCTGGAGAGAAAGGTCACTACCACACCAAGTTCCCTAAGAAGAGAGAAATCAAGAAGCTAGCACATTTGAAGAAATAGGAGAAGAAGAGAAGCTTAAGTCGAAAGGGAGCTTTAAGGGTACGAGAGACATATCCTAATTTGAAATGTAATTCAAATTGTTATTTTCCCATGCATGTTAGGAGAAATGATTTTGTTAATTCTACTATGCCCATGCAAAATTTTGGTTCTAAGTATCATTATAGAAGTAGGGTAAATTTTGGAATTAACCCTAGGGTACCTATGCATGATAAATCTAGGCAAGTTAGAATCCCATTACCTAAGGAGAAGAAGGTAATGGAGAATCTAGGTAAAATTTCCAAGAAAGGGAGACATATGTCTAGAAAAATGGGTAGGTCTAGGAATGTCCAAGGTGGACAAGTCAATTATGGAGTTAGGAATCTATAAAAGGAGAATCAAGCTTTGAAAGCAAAGCTTGATAATTTGGAAAAACCCCCTAGATAGATTTAATGTTGAATCTAAGAGGTTAGGTATGATGTTGGGCAGTCAAAAACCCAATAATAATAAATCGGGTTTAGGATACTGATCTAGTCTGAATAGTCGAAATCGCCTAAGCAAGTGGAGCCAGAGTAGAAGCCCAAACAGAAAGTTAACTTTGAGTTGACTTTGGTCTAGGCACCTGGAGTTATTCTGGGCGCCTGAGGTCCGAGCACCCGGAGCTACTCTGGGCGCCTGGACCAGTTTGGTGCCATCTAGGGTACCTCGACCTCTTCAGCGCTGTGGATCAGATCTGCAAGGGTCCGGGCGTCCAGAGCGGATCCAAGAGCCCAGAGTTAGATAAGATTTTATCCAAGCCCTGTTGCATAGCCGTTTACATGATGATAAGATTTGCCATGCTAGGGGTGCCCAAAGAGGGTCCGAATGCCCGGAACGTATCACGTTAGCAAACGATCATTTTTGACCAATGGATTATAAATAGAACCCTAGTCTTCTCATTTTCAAAGAACATACTCTGCACTACGAATCTCTTTCTATTTTTCATTTCCAAGCTTAATTTTCATGTACGAGGCTTCTCTGCCTCCGACGTTTTATTCGAGAAGGAGATCTTCATAGTGAGTCTATTTACCTTAGAGTAGCAATCCTCTGAATGCCAACCAAGTAAAACTGTTTGTCTCGTACTTAGTTTAATTCAATTATTTATTTTTATTTAAGTGTGTAATTGTGTTAAACCCAATTGTTTAAGAAAGGTATTATCATTTTTATATTGTGTAGGATAATTCACCCCCTCTTGTAGGGTCGTAAGGGACCAACAATTGGTATCAAAGTAAGGTTGCTCAGAAGGACTAATCACCAATTGAAGCAAAGACAATGACTAGAACAATCATCCACCCGTCGAAGTTTGAAGGAGACTTCGCACATTGGAAGAAAAAAATAGAGGATTTCAATATATTTTAAATTTTGAAAAATAGTTTTATAGTACCTACCGACAATAATAGTGAGCTAAAGAAAGAAGAACACTGGATGAAGAAGGAACAAGCTAAATTTGTGGTAAATGGATAAGTAGAACTTCATCTGCTAAGCGCGCTGCCACCACAAGAGGTAAACCAAATTGAAGTCTACGAGTCTACGAGTCTACAAAAAATCTCTAGAAAAAATGTTAGGACTTTCGAGCCACAAAAATTGCTTTTTGTGTTGCGGAAACCTCGAAGTCTTGCCACGAATCCGTGCGAAGATAAATAAAATTCATGTACATGTTTGTTTATCCTAGATCTACCTTAGATCTACATGAAAAGAACATTACCCTTGTAGCGATGTCATTCGCTTATCCCGCTCGTCAAAAAGGTTGCCGGATCTCGTAGAGTGTCAAGTGTACACTCCTCTACACGTATCCACACGGACAAAAGGTGGAAAGAACCACTTAGAATGTGCTAGCACCCTTGAGTGGTTCGGCAATGGAGGAGAGGGAGAAGGAAGATGAGAGGAGGAAGAGGAAGAATTGAATGAGCACACACTTTGTTTCAATTCACCATAAAGTGGTCGACCACTTCATTGTGTGTTATATACCTCCATGTAATACCAAGAGTCATGGCTCTTGGTCTTCCTCATGAGGTGGCACACAATGATGTAGCCATGATGATGTGGAACACCATCATTGGCCGGCCCATGCCAAGTCACAAATGACGTGGCATTTGGTCAAGTCAAACTTGACTCTTCATCTTCCCTCTCAAATCAAGTCAAACTTGACCTTTTTATCTCCCATGGTTGAGCAAATCTAACCATTGATTCAAGTCAATTTAATTTAATGAATCTCTATTCATTGGTTTAAATTGACTTAATGAATCATAATCTAAATTAGACTTATTATACACATGAATCAAATTGAGTCTAACTCAATTAGTCTAATTTGGATTACTCTTAATCCAATTTGGTTCATCACATGAACCTAATCCTCTTGGTCCATCATATGAACCTAATTTCCATCTAATTGCCCCCTATAGGTTCTTGTAATATTAGCAATGCTCCTAAACTCATTTAGAAACATAAGTAATGAGCGGTATCTAGTAACACATCATTACTACCCAAGTTACAACAATGTTGAGATCCAACATCACCTTTGTGACTACTAATTGTGACTCTCACAATATATGATAATGTTCTTCTATCCTTGACATCTAAATTGATCAACTGAGGCATAGACCGTGTCATCCTCTAATCAATTTATGTCTTGAACTCCAAGTAGACTCACTCTAATCAAATGAGCTCAATATCTCATATTGACTCATTTGAGCATGGTCATGCACTTAGTGGTCTCACTCTATCAAGAATCATGATGTCACTCCCGTCATATAGGAGGGATAGATCCCATCTACATCACTCACATCCCTCCACATAATTTGTTGCATACCCAGTAGTCACCTTTATAGTCCACCCATTTACGGGTGACGTTTGACAAAGCCAAAGTATGCAACTCCTTATGTAGGGAACCATGGTGACTTCAGGTCCAAGGACCGATAGTTATACTAATTATAGTCGCATGAAAAAGTATATGACACTCATATAACGATCCATGATACTTTCTCATGGCGGGTCATTCAGTATACATTCTCTAATGCATACCCATGTGTCAACTTGATATCCAATATCCATGACTCGTGATATCAAGTCATCGAGTTGACATACATGCTAGTCTCATCGCATTAATATTGTCCCTGAATGTTAATACTTAACTAGGAATGATTAAGAGTAGTGTTCTCTATATCATCTCACTATCAATTCAACCAATCGATTGATATAGATAAGAACCTTCTACTCAAGGATATTATTATACTTAGTTATTTGGCATAAATATAAGTTAGTATAATAACCATAAAGAAATGTCTTTATATATATAGGAATATGATAAATCGAGTCCATACAACAATCATCATATGATTGGCTCTAGGGCTCTCACTAACAGTGTCAATCAGTGTAGGTTCTAACACCCAATGACCTAGTGTGACCATCATGCTTTCTCTGTGCCAAAGCCTTGGTCAAGGGATCAGTGATGTTAGCCTCTGTGGGTACTCTGTAAATTTTCACATCTCCTCTATCGATGATCTCTCGAATAAGATGGAAGCGTCGTAGTATGTGTTTGGTCCGCTGGTGTGAGCGAGGTTCCTTAACCTGTGCAATTGCTCCATTGTTGTCACAATAGAGCTCTATAGGATCAGCTATGCTAGAAACCACCCCAAGATCAATAATGAACTTGCGGATCTAAAATGCCGCCTTTGCTGCTTCTAATGCAGTAATATACTCGGCCTCTGTTGTAGAATCAGCAACTGTGTCCCGCTTCGAACTCTTCCAGCTCACAGCACCACCATTCAAACAAAACACGAACCGAGACTGTAATCGATAATCATCCTGGTTAGTTTGGAAGCTGGCATCACTATAACCCTTTACAGCTAGCTCGCCATCACCTCCAAATATCAAGAAATATTCCTTAGTCCTTCTCAAGTACTTAAGGATATTCTTGACCGCTATCCAGTGACGCTCACCTGGATCTGACTGGTATCTGCTCGTCATGCTTAAAGCATACGAAACATCAGGACGAGTACATAGCATGACATACATGATAGATCCTATGGCTGAAGCATAAGGGATCTTATCCATGCGGTCTCTCTCCTCTCTAGAAGAGGGACTTTGAGTCTTCGAAAGACTCACACCATGTGACATCGGCAGAAATCCTTTCTTGGAATTCTGCATGGCAAATCGTAGTAATACCGTGTCAATATATGTACTTTGACTTAGGCCAAGCAATCTCTTAGATCTATCTCTATAGATCTTTATACCTAGAATACAGGCTGCTTCACCAAAGTCCTTCATTGAGAAACAATTCCCCATCCAAGTCTTTATAGACTGCAGCAAAGGGATGCCATTTCCAATGAGTAGTATGTCATCCACATACAACACAAGGATGACAGCTGTGTTCCCAACAACCTTCTTATAGATATAAGGTTCATCTGTTAGGATCGGTTGAGCTAGAGGGGGGGTGAATGGCTCACTTCGTTTTCTTGATCTTTGATTTTGCACAGCGGAAACTTGAAGTCAATGCTAACTCCGGTATTTACTTGGTATCCACCTCCTCAAGGAGGTGACTAGTCCAAGGATCCACACCACTCACCACACTTCCACTATCCAAAAACCCTCCTTCTCGGAATCACACCGAAGGTGGAGAAACCTTACAACACTTACAATACTTCCTCTCCAAAAGGAAATAGCTCACACTCACTACAATGAGGAAGAGAAGAGATTTACAAACTTGAAATAGCTTCTTCCTTGTGACGTGAGATTTGAAAGCTTGGAGAGATTGAGAGCTTTAACTTCCAACGCTTGAGAGATCTTGAGCACTTCAAGGATTCTTCACACCAGAGCAATAGAATAGTATTTTTCGTTAATATGTGCTTATTCCTCTTTCTTCCAGCGTTTTAAACATCAAGAAAACTAGCCGTTTCTCACACTGTCGCCGTGAATCGATTGAGATTATGTCCCAATCGATTCACAAGTATCCGTTGGAAGCCATCGCGTCAAGATCAACGGTGCAGATTCTTTTCTTTGACTTGGATCGATTGGGGCAGAGTTTGAATCGATTCAGCCACTTGCTCATGAAATCGCAGCTTTGTGAATTGATTGGCCGATCGATTCAATACCTTGAATCGATCGGTTGATCGATTCAGGATGATTCTGTGCTTCGCACAGAATGTTCACGGATCGATCGGTCGATCGATTCAATACCTTGAATCGATCGGTTGATCGATTCAGGATGATTCTGTGCTTCTCACAGATCGTTTCCGATCGATCGGTCGATCGATTGACTTACCTTTCCAATCGATCGGCCGATCGATTGACTTACCTTCAATCGATCGGCTGATCGATTCAAAGGCATTCTGCCTCACAGCCATGTCTGAATCGATTCACCAATCGATCTCTGATAGTGAGCCTAACACACATATAATCCTGTGACCTGCAGGAGCTTCTTTTGCCAAGAATCTGGTCCCCGACCTTCTCAGACTTCTCTTGCATCTGGTCTTCTGACCTGCAAGAAACCTTTTTACCAAGAATTCAGTCCTCGACCTTCTTGGACTTCTCTTACATCTGGTCTTCTGACCTGCAAGAAACTCCTCCTGCAAACTCACAATGCATGTTAGTTCAAACGTATTAACCTAAACTTAAATAATTGTCAACACATTGAAACTTCCAGGGCTTGATTGCACCAACAATCTCCCCCTTTTTGATGTTTGACAATCTATTTAAGTTTAGGCCAACTTCCAAAATATCATAATGATACAATGATAGATAATGATTGCAACAATGCTAAAAATCATCTAAATTAAACATAAGCAATAAACATGAACATATTTAAGCAGTCAGGTTGATTTTAATTATCTTAAGCGTAAACTTCAACATATATCTCCCCCTTTGTCAAAAATAAAAAAAAAAACGGAACTCCCCCTTAATAAGTGCACGAGGCAAATACGATAAATCCGAGGGGTGCTCCCCCTAAAACACATATATCCACATAATAGAACAACACTGAAATATAGATAGATATATATAAAAAAAAATGAAATACATCAGAAGGAGTATATCATACATTCAAAAAGAAATGAAGTTCACACAGAGACTCCAAAACAACAACCATCCATATAGCATACAATAACATGTCATAGCGGGACAAAGAACTCAATAAGATCATCCCCCGGAGGAGTGGGATCAGCAGCAGCAGGAGGAGGAGGAGCCGAAGTAGTAGCTGGAGCAGGAACCGCCTCAGTGTCAGCACCAGCAGCATCCTCAGCCTGGGGAACGGGAGCTGTGGAGGGAGCAGACTGAGACGGATTACCCGTCACTCAGGAGCTCACTAAATCCACTAAGGTATCCATAGTCGCCTGCATCGAAGTCTGTCGATGGACCATGGTCTCCATCATAGAACGCAGGTCGGCTACCTCCATGGTCAGCTCCTCCAGGCGAGTGTCGACAGTCTCCTCGAATGTCGGAGAAGCTGGCTCAGGGATATCCTCCTCAAAATCATCTGCCGCAGGAACTAATGCTTGTGCATCCCCCCCATGGCGAGCCCTGGGTCCCTCACCAAAAGCATGTCCATCGCGCCACCGAACTCCCTCTAGACCACCAACTAAGCCCGTCTTCGTGAAGGAGCGGGAAGAAATCCTAGAATAAGCCACAGTCATGTGCTCCAGTCATCCCTGGGAGACATCTATCTTCTGGGACTCCAGCTAATCTACGATAAGATGCCCGAAAGGCATATGGATCGTCTGCTTCATAGGTTGGGTAAAATGAATGATGTAATAAAAGATGTTCAGAGTGATGTTGATGTCAAGGGAATGACGAATGGCATAGAGAGAAAACATGTGAGGAGGTCGCAGAGCGGCCAAGGCACGAGAGACAATGGGGAAAAGGCAGTTGATGATCACTTTAAACAAGGCATTGTTTTCAGCCGACAACTCAAGCGAAGAGAATTTAGTGATTTGAGCATTTGGCCCATCCGGATGAGAATGACCAAAGAGGAACTGATGCATGGATGCAATGCTAATATGCTCAAAAGGTGGAGGCAGCTCATCGGGAAGATTGGGATAAAAGATAAAATCATTGTTTGAAGGTAGACATTCGAGATAAGATTGAAGAATCTCATAGGAGAAGTCCAAGCTCCATTTCGCAACACGAGTGCGATAATTTACACCATCAGAAGTGTGCAAATTATTATAAAATTCGGAGACAAGGGCTACATTGACATCCCTCTCACAGGTTAACAAAGAGTCAAGTTTATAATGCTTGAAATGATTATAGGTATCAAAACAAGATGTCCTATAGTATTGCAAATCAACTGATCTAGGGGTTATAAGTTTGAAGGTGTTTTTGCTAAAGGATTGTTGCATTGCAGCATTTGGAAATCTATGATCAGTGGGAGGTTGAGGACGTGAGGAAGGTACAGACGATCCTTCGCCCGATTCACAAACCTTTTGTTGCTTTCTGTGGGATAGAAAATGAACCAGAACCACAAACAGGAAAGGAGATGCAAAAAATGCAAGGACAGTGCAGAAAATGCAATGCATGAGGGATAATGCAGAAGGACACACAAAATACATATAGATTAGGTCAAATATAGGAGCAAAACCCAAAAAAGAAAGAAAAAAAGAAAGAGAGCAGAGAAATTTACTTAGGGTTAGGGTTTTGAGACCGCATGGTTTGGGAGGACGCGGTGATGAGGAAGAAGGGCTGCCCAGTACGTCGAGTAGAAGTGGAAGAGCTCCCCTTCGCCGGAGAAGCACGCCGGAGTGAACGATCGAGGCAGATGAAAGAGTCGCCTGGGAAGTCACCTAGGGCAAGACAGGGTCGAGAGAGAGAAGAGGAAGTGATGAGAATAAGTGGATCGATTCGGATTTAGGGTTTTAAGACGGGTTTTAAGTTCTCGATCGATCAACCGATCGATTGAGAACAAGTGAATCGATCGGTCGATCGATTCACGACGCTTCTGTGAGAATTCTTATAGGATCGATCCATTGATCGATTCAGATGCCTTCTGGAAAAACTTGAGTATGCTTCTGTGATTAAACGAAATTGCTTCGTAATCGATCCATTGATCGATCCAAACGATCTGAATCGATCCACTGATCGATTCAGATGCGTTCTGGAGTGAAAGGTGAACCTCCCAATCGATCAACCGATCGATTTGGACGTCTGATATTTCTGCATTTCTGAAAACCTTTCAAAACCAAGTTTTGGAAACGCACAAGTAATTGTATATTCCTCTAAAAATCACGAAATTAGGTGTAAACACTATTTATGCCACATATTATCAAGGAAAAATAAAGGTTGACAAAAAGTGACACTCTCTAGACAAGATTTACACAAAAGTAAAAATTGTTGAAAACATCAATGATTCGAGTGAGTTTTATCAAGGTTTCAAACATAAGTATGGTGCATATGGTGAGTGTAAAAATTTCCAATCATAATCGTAGGACAACGTGCACATGATTTGTACACGTTCTTTCCCTATGATTGGACAAATGAATGTTTCATATGAAAACCACTTTTCTTGACCAAAATAATGCATCATAACAAGCATCATGACCAAGATAAATGTCTCTAACCTCTCACCCCATCTAAATCATATTAAGAGAACAATCCTATGTTCTTGTGAGAGGCAATGTTAAGATGAATAAAACTTAAAGAACTCTACCTATGAAGTGATCATGGAGGATGTGATTTAATCAATACAACACATTCCCAATTCCCTTCTAAGAAAGCTAAATTCAACTTCGGGAAGAGGTTTAGTGAAGATATCGGCTAAGTTTGATTTTAATCCAACATAATTTAAAATGATATCTCCTCGAGTGACATGATCATGAATAAAATGATGCTTAACCTCTATGTGTTTCGTTCTTGAATGATGAACGGGATTTTTGGTTAAGTTGATTGTACTCACATTATCACAAAGAACTTGAACATTGTTATAGGTAAGTTTATAGTCCTCTAGAGTATGAGTCATTCACAATAATTGTGATACATACTCTCCCATGGCAATATATTCCGCTTCGGTTGTGGAGAGAGCTACACAATGTTGTTTTCTACTTGACCAACTTACCAAAGAGGATCCTAGAAATTGACAACTACCACTAGTGCTTTTACGATCCAATTTGCATCCGGCATAATCGGAATCGGTATAGCCCACTAGGTCAAAAGTTTCGGTTCTAGGATACCAAAGACCAACATTTTGAGTCCCCTTGAAATAACGAAGAATTTGCTTAACGGCACTCAAATGTGACTCCTTGGCACAAGATTGATACCTAGCACATATACCTACGGTGAAAAGTATATCGGGTCTACTAGCCGTGAGATAGAGAAGACTTCCTATAGCACTACGATACACCTTGGAGTCAACTTCTTTCCCCTCAATGCCTTTATCCAATTTAGTATTTGTGGCCATGGGAGTAGATATTTCCTTTGCATTTTCCATCCCAAATTTCTTAAATAGCTCTTTGACATATTTGGATTGATGAATGTAAATGCCTTCTTTTGTTTGCTTAATTTGTAATCCTAGGAAAAATGTCAACTCACCAACCAAACTCATTTCAAATTCACTCTCCATGTGATTAATGAATTCATTTAAAAAATCTTTATTTGTGGAACCACAAATAATGTCATCTACATATACTTGGGCCACAAACATATCATTACCACTATTTTTCAAGAATAAAGTAGGATCAATTTTTCCTCTATGAAACCCTTTTGATACTAGAAATGTTGACAATCGTTCATACCAAGCCCGAGGAGCTTGTTTTAGTCCATATAAGGCCTTTTTAAGTTTATATACATGGGTTGGACACTCCAAATTCTCAAATCCCGATGGTTGCTCAACATATACTTCTTCTTTTATAACCCCATTTAAAAATGCTGATTTTACATTCATTTGGTACAATTTGAAACCCTTGTGGGCGGCAAAGGCCAACATCATTCTAATTGACTCCAATCTTGCTACTGGTGCATAAGTTTCATCATAGTCCAACCCTTCTACTTGATTGAAACCCCTAGCGACCAATCTAGTTTTATTTCTCACCACTATCCCTTTATCATCAAGTTTGTTCCTAAAGACCCATTTTGTATCAATAATTGATTTGTTGTTAGGCCTAGGAACTAAATCCAAAACTTGACTTCTCTCAAATTGAGATAATTCATCTTGCATTGCTAAAATCCAATCAGGATCAAACAAGGCATCATCAATGGTTTTTTGTTCTATTTGAGATATTAAGGCAACTTGACTTCCGTCATTTCTAAAGTAAGATCGAGTTCTCACTCCTTGAGTAATGTCTCCTACTACTTGATCTAAGGGATGATTTACATGAATCCTAGTAGGTCTTGAGTCTTGATTTGTTATAATTTCGGGTTCAAGTGGTAAAGGTTCATTTTTCTCACCATCACTTTCTTGATTTTCTTCTCCTTGATGATTTACCTCATTTAGTGTTAGTTTCTCTAACTCAAATTGTAATTCTTCATCGTTTGTTCTTATAGAGTTTAAAGAAGGATTTTCTTCAAATACAACATTTAGTGATTCTTCAACTAGTTTTGATCTTTTGTTGTAAATTCTGTATGCCTTGCTATGACTTGAGTAACCTACAAGAATCCCCTCATCCGCCTTAGCGGAAAACTTTCCCAAGTGATCCTTGGTGTTTAGAATATAGACCTTACACCTAAATACTCTAAGATGCTTAATTGTAGGTTGTTTACCAAACCACAATTCATGAGATGTTTTTCCTAGAAACCTATGTATTAAAGTTCGATTTTGGACATAACAAGCCGTATTAATTGCTTCGGCCCATAGGAAACTATGTAGTGAATATTCATTTAACATGCTCCTAGCAGCCTCTTGCAAAACCCTATTTTTCCTCTCAACAACTCAATTTTGTTGAGGTGTTCTAGGGATTGAAAATGTTGGTGCGGGAAGCATCCGACGATCGAACTCGTGTTTTGATAATGGCAAATGATTCAAAGTTAAGGTGTTTTGTAATCTAACAAGTCTGCTTGAGGATTTCAGGAAAGTCCTAGCTGCGGTTAGGCAAAGGGAAAACCCTAGGGGGTGGTAACCCTAGGTCATAGGGGGTGGTAACCCTATGCGGAAAGTCTTGGCAGGTCGATGACTTCAGGCAAAAGTCCTAGGGGGTGGTAACCCTAGGTGGAAAGTCCTGGTGTCGCTAACCAGGTGAAAGACTGGACTAGCCGGGAAGCGGATGTCCAGCAGAAAGTCCGAAAGCATCAAGCGCTGAGCAAAAGTCCAGTCGATCTGGAGGATCGCACTGGCAACAGGTAAAATCTCCTGAGTGGAGTAGGTGAGGACGCGTTCCCCGTAGAGGGAACAGCAGGCGTTGGGTCGACCTAGGGTTGCCGGTTGGAAACCCGAAATCAGAGTCAGACAGTCCGGAGACTGTCTATACTTCATTTATCATATTTATTGTGCTAACTTTGTGTTACAGGGTAGTGTTTGGGACTAACGTATCTTGCAGGTACAAAGGAGCAACCTAAAGCCTCTGATGAACAGTGTCCAAGGCGCCTTCATGGAGCTTGGAGGCGCCTCGGGTGCAAGGCTGGAGCTGGCTGCGAGAAGCTGTTCAAGGAGCCTTGATGAACAATGGAAGGCGCCTTGAACAGATAAAGGCGCCCTGGTGAACAGTGGAAGATGCCTTGAATCTGTGATAAGGTTCGACCAGTTCGCCCCTTATCTCCGCGGCTGACTCGGCTCATTCAAGGCGCCTTGGTGAACAGTAGAAGGCGCCTTGAACAGCCTTTATAAGAGGTCTCGACCAGCAGCCCTCTACAACACCTTCTCAAGCAATCTTCTGCAACGTGCTGCGAATTCGACCATCCCTAAGTGCTGCAAGAACACCCCGACGACCCGAAGCTTCAGATTTAGTCTTTTGTTGTCGGTATATTCTTATTACTGCTTTAAATTGTACTTAGTTTGTAATAGTCTTTACGAACTATAGTTGTTGCCCACCGAAAGCGGTCAGCGACCGCGGGCCTTCGAGTAGGAGCCGAGATAGACTCCGAACGAAGTAAATAGCTTGTCTTTCTGTGTGTTTGTTTACTTTCCGCTGCGTTACTTCTCCGATAGTTTTTACGATTTCGATACGAACGAAATAGCCGCGAGCGCTATTCACCCCCCCCCTCTAGCGTTTCTCGATCCAACAATTGGTATCAGAGCGGGGTTGTTTTGAATTGGTGCAACCATCATTCAAAACAGTTTTTTTTTGTAGTATTTTGTTTTTTTAGGAGTCAATTAGAAATTAGCTAAGTAGCTAAAATTCTAATTCTTTTCATATCGGTGTTGCTCAAGGTTGGTCAATACCACTTGAGCTCGTTATTTTTTCTTCTTCGTCCCGCACTACTAATCCAAGACTCAGTCTTAGAATAGATTTTCTTGTTTGTGTTTTTCAGATCTAAATGGCCCAACAAGAAGGATATAGCACTGTTCGTCCCCCACTATTTTCCGGAGAAGACTTCGAATATTGGAAGGGGCGAATGGAGATATATCTGAAGATCCAGTTCGACACCTGGATGATAGTCAAGACAGGACTGCAACTACCAACTGATGCAGACGGCAAGCCTACATCCTGTGAGAACTGGGAGCCAGCCTTTATCAAAAAGGTGGAAGCCGACGCCAAAGCCACCTGCACCATCCAGTGCGGTCTTACCAAGGAAGAGCTCAACAGAGTCAGTCCATTCTCTTCCGCAAAGGAACTATGGGAGAAACTGATCGAACTTCACGAAGGCACCTCGGAAACCAAGGTAAGTAAACGTGATTTATTACTTAATAAACTTTACAACGTAAAAATGCAGGAAGGCGAGACGGCAAGTGCGTTACACGCTCGAATTCAAGATATTCTGAACTCACTTCATGGAATCGGGCAGAAGGTAGAAAATAGGGACATTATAAGGTATGCTCTTAACTCGTTTCCTAGGAGTACATTGTGGGCATCGATGGTAGATGCCTACAAAGTCTCCAAGGATTTGTCTTCCTTAAAATTAGATGAATTATTTAGTGAATTTGAACTTCATGAACAAACTAATACACAGCCGACCGAGAAGGGTATCGCTTTGGTTGCAGGTACTAGTCGAACACGCGAACTAAGATCCCGACAAAAATTTGAACCGGAATCAGAAGACAAACCCGACTCAGAAGATTCAGAAGATGAACTGACCAGCGAACTAGTGAATCTCGTGAAGAAGCTCTACAAGAAGAAGAAGGGCTTCAACAAGAAAGATCTGAAGAAGGCAGTTCAATCTAAGGAGGTCTAACCAAACTCGAAGGTAAAGTTTGAAGTCACCTGCTACGGGTGTAACCAGAAGGGGCACATCAAAGCGAACTGCCCCAACCAAAAGGAAGCCAAAAGGCAAAGAAGAAAGAAGGCCCTGAAAGCAACGTGGGACGAATCTTCTTCGAAGGACGACGACGACGACGAACTCGATCAGACGAGTTTACTCGCACTGATGGCCCAGGACCAGATCATCGAATCCGAGAGCGAGAGCGAGTCAGTGGCCGACTCCGAGCAAAGCCACGGATCCGCATCCGTTTTCGAAGGGCCAGACTCCGCTGTAAGTATTCCGAGGCTTAATAATTTAGTCAATTATTTACTTCGCAAATTAGTCAAGTCAAACCTTAAGATAAAGTCACTTCTAAAGGAAGTAGCTATCCTTAAAGAAGTGACTAACTCAAAATCCTTACCTGATCAAGTTCAGACTGAAGATTCAACTCAAGTTCAAATACTTGAGGAAGAAAATTTGAGTTTGAAAAATCAGGTCAAGGATTTAAAAAATACTTTAGAACGGTTTTCTTTGGGCTCCAAGAATCTGGACCTAATTCTTGGAACACAAAGAGCCGTCTACAATAGAACTAGGCTAGGATATAAAAGTAAAAAAAAATATATAAATCTTATTTATCCCTAATAAACAAACAAAGTAGTAAACCAGTCCAAGCATGGATCCCCAAGTTCAAATTGATCAATCAAGTTGGACTTGGCCAATACTGGGTTCCGAAGGATCAAATACACTACCTCGATAGACCATATCGAGGCTATGATCCAGGGGGAGCTAAAAGAAAAATGATCTTAAAAATTTTAAATTCAAAATTCAAAATTCAAAATCAATTTAAAAATTTTGAAATTAAATCAAATTAAAAAATTCAAAATTAAATCAAATTAAATTCAAAATTCAAAATTAAATCAAATTAAAATTCGAAATTAAATTCAAAATTCAAAATTAAATCAATTTAAAATTTTGAAATTAAATTATAAATTCAAATTCAAAATTCAAAATCAATTTAAAATTTTGAAATTAAATTATAAATTCAAAATTTAAAATTCAAATTCAAAATTCGAAATTCAAAATCAATTTAAAAATTCGAAATTAAATTATAAATTCAAAATTCAAAAATAGATGGAGGATCCAAACTAGCTGGCACCTCTAACTGAACTACCCAACAGGGTAACTGAACCTAATCTACCCGGAATGGGTAAACCAAAAGTACATTACCCGGCAGGGTAATTAAGGTTAGATTAAAACGGGCTAGGTTTAACTTGACCCACAGTACTGGTGAAGTTTTTGGATGATAGTACGTTAGGGAAGCTTGGGCATCGCATGTCTAGGAAGATATGGCTTCGACCTGGTGCATTTGCCCAAGTGAAACTGACCGAAGCTACCCTTAAATGAATCCTAACTAGTTAGACCAAGGATTAGTATTAAGTTCAATGAGTAGGACTATTTGGGAAACCTCGAAGGCATGGTTACTTTAATGAGCTCCTTGTGACTCACCATAGCCTAGAAATTTATCCAGAGAATGCTTACTTGTTGAACCCAAAGCTAAACCTGAATCTAACACAAAGTTAAACCAGACCCTTAAATTCAACAATAATTCATCTCACAACAATTATAGGGTTCCCTGATTGACAATTTAGATCGGGTGAGATGACTAAGAAATTAAAATTGACTTGAACTTAATAATTCAAATTATTCTTAAATTATTTTTAAAAACTAAATTTCAAAAATCATTTTAAAACTAAATTTCAAAATTATTTTTAAAACTTAAATTTCAAAATTATTTTTAAAAACTAAATTTCAAAATTATTTTTATAACTTAAATTTCAAAATTATTTTAAAACTCAATTTCAAAATTATTTTAAAACTCAATTTCAAAATTATTTTAAAACTCAAGTTCAAAATTATTTTAAATTTCAAAATCATTTTAAAACTCAATTTCAAAATTATTTTAAAACTCAATTTCATAATTATTTTAAAACTCAAGTTCAAAATTATTTTAAATTTCAAAACCATTTTAAAACTTAATTTCAAAATTATTTTTTAACTTAATTTTAAAATTATTTTAAAACTCTTTTCAAATTTAATTAAATTTAAAAATTTTAACTCTAAAATAAAAAAATAAAAAGAAAATAAAAAAAATGCCTCGTGGAGGCGCCTGCCACAAGGGAAGGCGCCTCCAAGTGCGGCGGGAAAGCTCCCGCCGCATCACCTTAAGGCACCTCGGATTGATCCGAGGCGCCTCCAAAAGCTACTTAAGGCGCCTTAAGATGTTTAAGGCACCTTCAATTCCCAATTTTAGGAAACGAACAGATTGTTTCTGTTCGTTTTCTACCGACGCCGAGCACATCTTCCGCGTGCGGATTCTAGCAACCAAGGCGCCTTCAACCCGTTTAATCTTCCCTCAACACTTGGCAATGCCTCCTAGGTATAATCCCAATCCTTCCCGATCAAATTCTACGTAAAATTTCTGCTTATTTTGGTCAATTTTTGGTAAAATCGTTGAAAATAGGAAGCGCCGACACGTTGATCCTACTCCAGCTAGACTTCCATCAGTAGATATCAGATTCCCTACTATACATCTTAGGGATACCTTTGCTAATTACACTTTTGAACCTATCAAACCTAGATATGTAAATAGGACCTTTTATACCCAGTTTTGTCAGCCATCTATCCAAATGATAGAGCACTATCAACTGGACCAAATAGTTTACTGCACTAATACAGTAAACCAAGAATTATGTGCACAGTTTTATCACAACCTTGAGAGGGTTGATGATAATAGATACTCCACCAGAGTTGCTGGCGTTGACATTGAGCTTACTCCCACTTTGTTACGCACCACCCTAGGACTTAGGGTTTCAGAGTCTACCTTCTTATGCTACCCCAGTAGGGACCTACCATTTGGCGATCCTTACTCCCATATTACGTTAGATACTATCTATACATATTTCTTCGGGGAAGAGAGACCTGCTGGCCTGACTGAGTTCAGGTCAGTCTCTCTTCGGGTTCAGGACTACGTGATGTATAGGGTCCTGACAGCATGTATTTTGCCGATCTCATCTCGGGATGTCCCGAAGATGAGGACTTCCCACTCATTTTTCCTGTACGCCCTGTGTCATCGATTAGATATCGATATAGCCTTGCATATATTCCAGAACATTATCTGTGCATCTGGGACAGTTACTTCCAAGATAGTACACATACCCTATTGTCATATTTTGACACGCTTCTTTTCTACCATAGAGGGTATAGATGTGACCAGGGGGACAGTCATTCCTCTTACTATATATGACGAGCTAGGATCCCGTAGTTGTAGACTAGCCGGTGCTGATATCACAGCTAATGGAGTTCTAGCTTGGACAGGACGACCACAGCCAACAACTGGCCCTATCGCTCCAGCAGCCGAGGATATACCAGGCGAGGGAGAGGAGTGGGCTGATTTCTTAGCTGAGGATCTTTTCACGGATCCTTCCTCGTCTGCCGGACCATCCACCGCAGCTGGACCTTCGACCTCTACATCACTCTCCGTCGAGGACAGACTTGCTCGACTCGAGGTCGAGTCCATCCAGACACGACGGATAGTTCTCTCTATTCGGTCCGAGATGGCTGCCAGATTTACGTCACTTCGTGATGAGATACGACGTCTAGGTCAGCCAGCACCCGAGCAGCCCCATGCACCACCTTCCGTTGATGACCCTCCAGCTGATGCTCCTCGAGTAGATGATCCTGCTATTTGATATAACTCTTTTATGCATTGTACTATGGATTGTTGCCAATAGACACCTTCACTTCACTACCTATTTATTTTGTTAGACTCCCTTGAAGTGATATATACTTATTTGCATGCTTAGTCAGTTTCACAAATTCTGGGTTTACTTATCATCTTTCAACATCTAGGAAAAATAATTTTCAAAATTCCATTTTTTTTAGACTTTTCAAAAACTGGACTTAGCCTAAGCTTTCCCCTTAGAATCTTGTTCCCCTAAAATTAAGCCAGAGCATCTCACAAACACCTAGGTATACCTTGTTTGTGATTGAAAAACATAGAATGGCGTGAGATGCATAGGGTACAGCCTGGACTCAAGAATGCTTATATCGGTGCATCAATATGAGTCTGGGCGTTAAACACGCAATATGCATTAATCAAGTCAAGTCTTCCAGCTCTAGTCAAATCTAACTGGACCAAATTGACTTAACTTGACTAACCATGTGAAAGTTATTACCCTATAGGCAATCAGCAAGTAGCTAAAGGATAGATAGTTGGTAAAGGATACTCAATTTTCTAGTTAAGCATGTTTGATCTTTAGGGCTCTGATACCTAGTAAGTTAATCTATTGAACATGATTCATGCTTGGACTTAAGGACCAACTGACTTTGAATGAATAACCTAAACCAAATTTTTAGCTACTCTGCTCCCTCCTAGCCCTGAAATTTAATAAGTATTGTTTAAAATTAAGCTAAGTTTTTTTTTCTTTCTCTAAGCTATAGCCTTCAAATCCAATACTTGCAAAGAACTTAGTTTTATTTTCAAAACTTTAAAACTGAGCTTACTTTGAAATCTAACCTTATAAATTCTTGTTTTCTTAAGTAGAGCAAAGATTTCAAAGCTACTTCAAAGATTTCTAAAAAAAAAAAATTATTGTTTTACTAAACTATCAAAAAGATCCACTTTCTAGAAACTTTTTCTAAGTTTCCAAAAAGCTAACATCATTTAAACTGTTAAATATTTTCTCACTTAGCTAAACTGTTAAATATTTTTCAAAATCTTGTTAAATCAAATGACTATTTTTTACTTATTTTTTAATATATGGCAAAGGGGGAGAATAGATGTAAAATTCAAATTTGCATATAATGAATATTAAAGGGGGAACAACAGTTAAGGGGGAGCATATAATTGGCGCTATACTTTAATTTCGTAGGGTTTACTTTAGCAAATTTGCTTTGTTAAATGTGTTCATTTCTTTTCTTAGTAAATCTGCCATTGTTAAAGTGTTCATTTGATTCGTCTGTTTACTTAACTTTGAATTTGAGTTGTCATAATCAAAAAGGGGGAGATTGTTGGTGCGGGAAGCATCCAACGATCGAACTCGTGTTTTGATAATGGCAAAGGATTCAAAGTTAAGGTGTTTTGTAATCTAACAAGTCTGCTTGAGGATTTCAGGAAAGTCCTAGCTGCGGTTAGGCAAAGGGAAAACCCTAGGGGGTGGTAACCCTAGGTCATAGGGGGTGGTAACCCTATGCGAAAAGTCTTGGCAGGTCGATGACTTCAGGCAAAAGTCCTAGGGGTGGTAACCCTATGTGGAAAGTCCTAGTGTCGCGAACCAGGTGAAAGACTGGACTAGCCGGGAAGCGGATGTCCAGCAGAAAGTCCGGAAGCATCAAGTGCTGAGCAAAAGTCCAGTCGATCTGGAGGATCGCACTGGCAACAGGTAAAATCTCCTGAGTGGAGTATGTGAGGACGCGTTCCCCGTAGAGGGAACAGTAGGCGTCGGGTCGACCTAGGGTTTCCGGTTGGAAACCCGAAGTCATACTCGGACAGTCCGGAGACTGTCTATACTTCATTTATCATATTTATTGTGCTAACTTTGTGTTGCAGGGTAGTGTTTGGGACTAACGTATTTTGCAGGTACAAAAGAGCAACCTAAAGCCTCGGATGAACAGTGTCCGAGGCGCCTTCATGGAGCTTGGGAGCTGGCTGCGAGAAGCTGTTCAAGGCGCCTTGATGAACAGTGGAAGGCGCCTTGAACAGATGAAGGCACCCTGGTGAACAGTGAAAGACGCCTTGAATCTGTGATAAGGTTCGACCAGTTCGCCCCTTATCTCCACGGCTGACTCGGCTCATTCAAGGCACCTTGGTGAACAGTAGAAGGCGCCTTGAACAGCCTTTATAAGAGGTCTCGACCAGCAGCTCCCTACAACACCTTCTCAAGCAATCTTCTGCAACGTGCTGCGAATTCGACCATCCCTAAGTGCTGCAAGAACACCCCGACGACCCGAAGCTTTAGATTTAGTCTTTTGTTGTCGGTATATTCTTATTACTGCTTTAAATTGTACTTAGTTTGTAATAGTCTTTACGAACTATAGTTGTTGCCCACCGAAAGTGGTCAGCGACCGCGGGCCTTCGAGTAGGAGCCGAGATAAACTCCGAACGAAGTAAATAGCTTGTCTTTCTGTGTGTTTGTTTACTTTCTGCTGCATTACTTCTCCGATAGTTTTTACGATTCCGATACGAACGAAATAGCCGCGAGCGCTATTCACCCCCCCCCCCTCTAGCGCTTCTCGATTCAACACAAAACTCATGTTTGTAGCCTTTTTCCATACAAAAACTTGTGAATCTATCATTTTCAAACTCACCTCCATGATCACTTCTTATCTTATTTATTTTATGAGCTTTTTCATTTTCTACTTTATTACAAAAGGCAATCAAAGTATCTAGAGTTTGATCCTTATGTTTCAAGAAGAACACCCATGTATATCTAGTGTAATCATCCACAATCATAAAGCAATATCTACTACCATTCAAGGAGGTATACCTACTACTATCAAACAAATCCATGTGAATAAGCTCTAAAGCATTTGAGGTACTTACAATATTTTTACCTTTATGAGTAGCTTTGGTTTGTTTACCCATTTGACACGCATCACATATTTTGTCCTTTTGAAACTTCAACTTTGGCAATCCTTGCACCAACTCTTTCTTTGAAAGATTTTTGATATTCCTCATGTTGGTGTGAGCAAGTCTCCGGTGCCAAAGCCAAGTCTCCTCCTCTTTAGACATGAGACACTTAGCAAACACATTAGTAGCACCAAATAGTTCAACTTGATAAATATTTTCTTTTCTATGGCCTATGAGAACATTGGTGTTTAGTTCACTATACTTGACTAGGCATTGAGATGAGTTGAACTCAACTCTATACCCCGAGTCACATAGTTGACTAACACTCAAAAGATTAAAAGTCATGCCTTTTACTAGTAACACATTTTTTATTACAAATTTTTTGGAGATTCTAATATCTCCTATTCCTATAACTTTTAACTCACCACTATTACCAAAAGAAACGGTACATTTACTTTTGTGTCTAAATGATGAAAATTTTGATGAGTCCCTCGTCATATGCTTAGAGCATCCACTATCTACGAACCATGTTGTTGGATGCTCCCCCTTTGCGCATACCTGTTTAAACACGATGAACCAAATGTTTTGGTACCCATACTTTGGGTCCGGTAGCATCAATAACAAATTGCTTGGGTACCCAAGCTTGAACAACCTTAACCCTTGAAGCATGGTTTCTACTAATTAGAGACATGAATTTAACTTCCTTATCTTGTGATTTAAAACCTAGTCCCGCTTTGTTGTACACGCCTCTTTGAGCTCCTAGAATCATGTCTAAGTATTTTGAGCTTGAAGTAAATTTTTCTATAGCACATCTAAGATTATCAACTTGTGATTTCAATGATACATTTTCTTTTTCAAGATCATCAACATCATTTTTGTCATTTTCATGAAGCATGCAACTTTCACATGGCACAATTTCATTTTTGAGTGATTTCACTTCATTTTACAATCTTTTAACCTTCCCTTTTGATTTATCTAGTGCATTGGTTAAGCATGCAATGGTGGCATACATCTTATCAAGCTTGGGAGAAATTACCTCATCATCACTAGATGATGACTCACTTGAAGACTCCACATCTTCACTATTTTCTACATGGCTTAAGGCCATGAGAGTCATGTGCTTTGAGCTCTTCCTTTCATCTTCTTCCGACGAGTTTGATGATGAGTCATCCCATATGGCTTTCAACGCCTTCTTCTTTTTCTTGATCTTTTCCTCTTGCTTCTTCAACTTTGGACACTCAGTTTTGTAGTGTCCCTTTTTCTTGCATTTATAGCAAATTACATCAGTCTTATTCTTAGAATCCACAAGAGATTTACCTTTTCTCTTCTCATCATTAAAGATTTTCTTAACATCCTTCTTGTCAAACTTCCTTGAATGTCTCATCATTCTTCGAACGAAGTTTGCCATTTCACTTGATGATAGCTCTTCATCACTATCACTATCACTATCTTGTTCGGATTCTGAAGATGACTCCTTCTTCTCCTTTTTCTTTTCCTTGTGCTTCTTTTTGCTCTTTTCACCTGCAACCAAGGCTATACCTTTCTCCTTATGGCTTGTGTTAGCTTGCTCATACAATTCAAGTTCACAAAATAATTCATCCAATTTCACTATTGACAAATCTCTTGAAACCTTATAAGCATCCACCATGGATGACCATAAAGAGTTTCTTGGGAAAGATTTTAAAGCATACCTTATGAGATCTCGGTTCTCCACACTCTCTCCAACTGAACGAAGACTATTTAGGAGTTCCTTGAATCTCCCATGTAGTGAGCTTACCGTTTCTCCATCCTTCATGGTGAAGTTTTGCAGTTGATTTATCAACAAATCTCTCTTTGCAATTCTTGAATCCTTGGTTCCTTCATTTAGTTCAATAAGCTTATCCCACAAATCCTTGGCACTCTTAAAAGGTCCAACTTTGTTGAGTTATTCCGAGCTTAATCCACATTGAAGAGTCACAATCGCCTTTGCATTTGCTTGAGCCTTCATTTTTTGTTCAACAGTCCACCTTGATGACTCAAGTATTTTTCATTTTCAGTTGGCGCCATGAATCTCTCCGTGATTGAGAACCACATATCAATTTTGGTCATGAGATAGTGTTCCATGCGGCTCTTCCAATAAGTAAAATTGCTACCTTCATAGAATGGTGGTCGTGAAGTACTATGTCCCTCCTTCATTGACATCTTGTAGCTCTTTAACTTGTGCTTTCTTGATAATGAATCCTCAAAAGCAAACCAACGCTCTGATACCACTTGTTAGGATCGGTTGAGCTAGAGGGGGGGTGAATGGCTCACTTCGTTTTCTTGATCTTTGATTTTGCACAGCGAAAACTTGAAGTCAATGCTAACTCCGGTATTTACTTGGTATCCACCTCCTCAAGGAGGTGACTAGTCCAAGGATCCACGCCACTCACCACACTTCCACTATCCAAAAACCCTCCTTCTCGAAATCACACCGAAGGTGGAGAAACCTTACAACACTTACAATACTTCCTCTCCAAAAGGAAATAGCTCACACTCACTACAATGAGGAAGAGAAGAGATTTACAAACTTGAAATAGCTTCTTCCTTGTGACGTGAGATTTGAAAGCTTGGAGAGATTGAGAGCTTTAACTTCCAACGCTTGAGAGATCTTGAGCACTTCAAGGATTCTTCACACCAGAGCAATAGAACAGTATTTTTCGTTAATATGTGCTTATTCCTCTTTCTTCCAGCGTTTTAAACATCAAGAAAACTAGCCGTTTCTCACGCTGCTGTCGCCGTGAATCGATTGAGATTATGTCCCAATCGATTCACAAGTATCCGTTGGAAGCCATCGCGTCAAGATCAACGGTGCAGATTCTTTTCTTTGACTTGGATCGATTGGGGCAGAGTTTGAATTGATTCAGCCACTTGCTCATGAAATCGCAGCTTTGTGAATTGATTGGCCGATCAATTCAATACCTTAAATCGATCGGTTGATCGATTCAGGATGATTCTGTGCTTCGCACAGAATGTTCACGGATCGATCGGTCGATCGATTCAATACCTTGAATCGATCGGTTGATCGATTCAGGATGATTCTGTGCTTCTCACAGAATGTTCACGGATCGATCGGCCGATCGATTCAATATCTTGAATCGATCGGCTGATCGATTCAGAAGGGTTCTGTGCTTCGCACAGATCCTTTCCAATCGATCGGCCGATCGATTGACTTACCTTCAATCGATCGGCTGATCGATTCAAAGGCATTCTGCCTCACAGCCATGTCTGAATCGATTCACCAATCGATCTCTGATAGTGAGCCTAACACACATATAATCCTGTGACATGCAGGAGCTTCTTTTGCCAAGAATCTGGTCCCCGACCTTCTCAGACTTCTCTTGCATCTGGTCTTCTGACCTGCAAGAAACCTTTTTACCAAGAATTCAGTCCTCGACCTTCTTGGACTTCTCTTGCATCTGGTCTTCCGACCTGCAAGAAACTCCTCTTGCAAACTCACAATGCATGTTAGTTCTAACGTATTAACCTAAACTTAAATAATTGTCAACACATTGAAACTTCCAGGGCTTGATTGCACCAACATCATCTTCATTTTTGATGAAACCAAACTGTTTGATCGCATCATCGAATCGAAGATTTCAGCTCCGAGAAGCTTGCTTTAGTCCATAAATAGACTTATGCAGCTTGCATACTCTGTAAGTATGCAGTGGATCTACAAAACCCTCAAGTTGTGTCATGTACACATCCTCGAGCAAGTTTCCATTCAGAAACACGGTTTTGACAATCATCTGCCAGATCTCATAATTATGGTATGCTGCAATAGCAAGCATGATCCGAATGAACTTAAACATCGCTACTGGAGAAAAGATTTCATCATAGTCAATACCATGAATTTGCTTGAAACCTTTAGCCACCAAATGACCCTTATAGGTATGCAAATGTCCATCTATGTCAGTCTTTCTCTTAAAGACCCACTTACACCCAATGGGTTTGACGCCTTCAGGTGGATCAACCAAAGTCCATACTTGGTTGGTGTACATGGATTCCATCTCGGATCTCATGGCCTCTAGCCATTTCTCAGAATCTGGTCTCATCACAGCTTTCTGATAGAAGGTAGGCTCATTCTCAATGAGCATAACGTTGTCATGGTCAGGCAAGAGAAATGAGTATCTCTCAGACTGACGACGTACCCTATCATACCTTCGAAGAGGTAGGTTTACTTGAACTGGTTGTTGTTCCTCAACTCCTTGTGGAACAATCTCATCATCCACAACACTTTGTGGTTCCAGTTCAACTTCCATCAAGGCTTCGGTGCTATGGTCCATATCTTGAACTTCTTCATGATCGAACATACTCCCACTAGTTTTTCTATAAACAAAGTTCTTTTCTAAAAATACCCCAGTCTTAGCCACAAACACTTTATGTTGACTGGGAATGTAGAAGTAATATCCCTTCGTTTCCTTGGGATATCCTATAAAATAGCACTTATCGGATTTGGGTCCTAGTTTGTCCAAGACTTGACATCGAACGTAAGCCTCACAACCCCAAATCCTCATAAAAGATTATTGGTGCAACCTTAGGTCAAGGTTGACCTGGTTGACCAGACTCGAGTTGACTTGACTCGAGTTGTGTTTTGATGTTTGACGAGTTATGTTTGACAATGTTTGACGTGAACAGAAAAGTTGTATCTTGATGTTTGACAAGGATACAAGCTTGGGAGATTGTGGGTGCAACCAGTGGTCAAGGTTGACCTGGTTGACCCGAGGTGAGTTGACCAGACATCTGGTGAAAAGTCCAAGCAGGGAGCTTGGCACGGGAAAAGTCCAAGTATGGAGACTTGGCACGGAGAAGTCCAAGTATGGGAACTTGGCAAGTGGAAGTCGGAGAGGGCTCGGTAGCTCGTTCTCCGGACTAGGTCAGAGAGGGCTCGGTAGCTCGTTCTCTGGACCGGATGTGGAAAGTCCTGGTGAGTGAAGCTAGGCAGACGGATAAGTCCTGGTGAGTGAAGCCAGGCAGTTGTGAAAACCCTAGTGAGTGAAGCTAGGTGAAAGTCCTGATGAGTGAAGCCAGACAGTGGGAAAGTCCTGGTGAGTGAAGACAGGCAGTGGGAAAGTCCTGGTGAGTGAAGCTAGACAGTTGGAAAGTCCTGGTGAGTGAAGCCGGGCAAATTGGAAATCCTGGTGAGTGAAGCCAGGTGAAAACCCTAGTGAGTGAAGCTAGGTGAAAGTCCTCGTGAGTGAAGCCGGGCAAGGAAAAATCCAGATGGATCAAGGGTGATCGGACATCTGGTGTTGAGAAGGTCAAGTAGGTCAAGGGAGTGACCGGATACTTGACACGAAGAGAAAAGTCCAAGTGGGTCAAAGGGATTGACCGGACACTTGGTGGGGAGTCTTAGCAGGTCAAGGGAGTGACCGGATGCTAAGCATGATGTACCAAGAGGTCAAGGTTGACCGGATATTGGTTTGGACTTGGTTTGGGCAAAACCAAGACTCGGATCGGTCTGAGACCGATCGTAAAGCCAAGTAAGGCAAAGAGAAGGAGGGATCGGTCCATGGACCGATCCACGCACCGATCGGTCCACACCGATCGAGACGATCAGAGAGTTGGGCGAGTTCTCTGTGAAGAGTGTTGATCGGTCTGGGGACCGATCAGCATAGGTCTTGATCGGTCCCCAAGACCGATCAGGGAAGCCTCGGACCGATCAGGGTGGAGCCTGATCGGTCCAGGTATAGCTGTTATGAGTGACAACGACTATCTCCGTCTTCTTCGCTGTCTTCTTTGCAGTGCAGGTTATAAAAGGAGATCGAGGGCTTCTACAGCAAAACTTCTTCTTCTTCCTCCTCTGAACTGAGCTGTTGTTCTTCTGAAAGCTGTGCTCTTGAGCTTTGCTGAGCTCCGAAGCTTCGTGTGAGCTTCTTTGACTGAGTTGCTTGTTGGCATTCGTCCGTGAAGTTGGTGCTTCATCCGGGACTTCAGTCGACGAGAAGGCAAGCGAGTATTCGTACATTCATTGTGTATTTTGTTCTTGCTCTTCTTTGTATTTCCATATTGCTGTTGTAAGCTATTGTGGCGAGATTTCTCCACCCACAAGGAGTATTTATTAGCCGGTTCTCCGGGGACTCATCCACCGATGGATTGATAGGGCTCGTTCACCTTACAGACACGCCGAGGAGTAGGAGTATCACCTCCGAACCTTGTTACATCCATCGAGTTTGAGGTTTGTCTTTTTCCTTTTCGTTTCTACGGTTTCATTTCCGCTGCGCTAACCCTAATCGTAGGAAGAAACGCGAAGATTTTGGGGCAGCTATTCACACCCCCCCTCTCTAGCCGCGACCATCGATCCTAACAAAGATATCTGGTCATCTTTCCCATTTCATATCTTATATGGTGTCTTTATCACAGCTTTGGATGGAACACGGTTAAGTGTGAAGGCTGCTGTGTCTAGAGCATATCCCCAAAAAGATATAGGAAGATCTGTGTGACTCATCATAGATCGTACCATATCTAATAGGGTACGATTCCTCCTTTTGGATACATCATTCCACTGTGGTGTTCCAGGAGGAGTGAGTTAGGATAGAATCTCACACTCAGCTAGATAGTCACGAAACTCATGGCTAAGGTATTCACCACCTCGATCTGATCGAAGTATTTTAATACTCTTGCCTAGTTGGTTTTGTACTTCATTTTTGAATTCTTTGAACTTTTCAAAGGATTTTGACTTATGTGTCATCAGATACACATAATCATATCTACTGAAGTCATCAGTAAATGCAATGAAGTACTTATAACCACCTCTGGTAGTGACATTGAAAGGGTCACATACATCACTATGTATAAGTCCTAACAAGTCAGTTGCTCTTTCACTGTGTCCACTAAAGGGAGTCTTGATCATCTTGCCCAGTAGGCATGACTCGCATGTCTCATATGATTCAAAATCAAATGAGTCCAGCAAACCATCTTTATGGAGCTGGGATAAGCGATTCTCATTTATATGACCTAAGCGGCAATGCCAGAGATAGGTTCGGTTCATTTCATTTGACTTGAACCTTTTGATACTTATGTTATAGATAAGGTTCTCTGAGTCTAGAATGTAGAGTCCGTTCATCAGAGGTGCACTACAATAGAACATATCGTTTAAATAAATGGAATAACATTTGTTCTTTATTATAAATAAAAAACCTTTCTTGTCTAAACAAGAAACTGAAATGATGTTCATTGTAAGAGCCGGCACATAACAACATTCATCTAATTCTAGTACAAGCATAGAGGGCAGAGATAGATAGTAAGTTCCTACAGCAACAGCAGCAACTCGTGCTCCATTGCCTACTTGTAGGTCCACCTCGCCCTTCGTCAATGTCTTGCTATTTCTCAGTGCCTGTACATTAGTACAAATGTGAGAAGCACATCCGGTATCTAATATCCATGATGAAGAAATAGAGAGATTGACTTCTATAACATATATACCTAAAGCAGAAATCTCATTTCTCTTCTTCTTAAGATCTTCTAGGTATACTTTGTAGTTCCTCTTCCAGTGCCCGGTCTGACCGCAGTGGAAGCAGGTAGCATCCTTAGCAACCCCTCCTTTAGGTTTCATTACCTTGCCTTTACCCTTGGCTTGGGACTTTCCCTTACCTTTAGGCTTGCCCTTGCCTTTATGTTTTTGCACCATCAAAATGGAGTTGGGCTTTACCTTCTTAAGGTTGAGCTCAACAGTTCTCAACATGCTTAGCAGCTCAGACAATGACTTATCAATTTCGTTCATGTTGTAATTCATGACAAATTAACTGTAGCTCTCTGGCAATGATTGCAAGATCAAGTCAGTGGCCAGTTCTTGGCCAAGTCAGAATCCCAACCTCTGTAGGTCCTCTATGTACCCAATCATCTTGAGTACATATGGACCTATGGGAGTCTCATCTTACATCTTTCACTGAAACAGTGTTTTAGAGATCTCAAATCTCTCGTGTCATGCTTATCCTTGATATAGTTGATGAAGATGTTCAACCATATCATAAGCAGTCATCAACTCATGTTGTTTCTGAAGCTCAGAGTTCATGGTTGCGAGCATGAGGCATGACACATCTAATGCATCATCTTGATGCTTCTTATAAGCATCTCGGTCAGCTCGCGTGGCAGTGGCAGGAGGTGCCTCAGGAATGGGCTGCTCCAGGACGTACAGTTTTCTTTCTTGTGTGAGAACGATTCTCAGATTCCTGAACCAGTCCAGGAAATTAGCTCCATTGGGCTTGTCCTTGTCAAGGGCAAAACGTAGGGAGAAAGTGTTCGTGTTTGTCGACATGGCAATCTACAACATAAATAAAGCAGAGAGTAAATATCATATTCCATTTATCATTTAATTAGACTTTTAACTAAATGATGCTCCCACTGAATTATAGAACTTTTGTAAAATCAAGTCATAGATGTGGTCAAACCACACTACTAGATTCATACTAATGGGCTATAATTCACGCGGGACAAGATCCACATCATACTACGCCTTAAGTTAGCTTTGGATAAATCACTCAAGACTTAGTATGATCGCGCGGTAGATAAATAATTATCAATTACATCTCTATGCAACTCTTGTTTATAGGATCAAGATCCTCATTTATATTAAAACTTGAGTTAGCTTTGGCTAAATCGCCCAAGATTTAGTATAAATGTGATTTTTATCCTATCTTCCAACTGTTGGAAAAATGCCTATAGTTATACCCGATCAAATTAAGTTAACTAGTTATACTCAATCTAATTGAGTTTGTACTCACCCAAGCTTTGATAGGCGGGACCAAGATTGTCCCTCCGCACCCTACCAAGATAATATACGTTGCTCTGCTTTGGCAGATTCAACAACAACAAATGATCAAGGTAGTGATGAGTATCAAAACTTGGTAGGCATTTTGAGTTGTCTTGATTAAGATCTAATCTAATCATGAATGTGTATCATATACGCATTAAGGCACTAATTACCCTACATTAGCATGCATCACATACACATAAGCAATCATATATACTGATTAATTAAATTATGATGAGCTCATGACCCTACTACGATCTTCTCAAGCCAATGAAAAAATCGGATGGTCAACCTAGGGTCAATGACTTCTTCAAGCGCCTCCCTTTGATCGTCATGTATTGAAATCACCCTCCTCGTAACTCCTCTTGAGTAGACCTTCCACCGCTTCATTTTGTACATTATAAATATGAAACTTGAGTTATATTTGAGTCTAAAATCTATTTACAACAGGAACATAAGAAAAGAGGCACGACACGCAGGTCGCATATCATATACAGTACGCACAACATAAAAAATGACGCGTAGACCATATTATGAATTACAACACAATTTTATCCAATCAAATTTGGGGGTTTTGGGCCATGACCATCACAATATCATACATAATTGAAAATTATGTATTTTACATAAATTTCTATAATTTTACTACTCTTTTTATCAATTTTATGAGTCACAACTTCCCGGCGGTCCCGATTAGCGATTTTCAGGCGCGATCGCAAGGCAATGCCCTTTGCGGGGTTAGGGGCAGCGCCCCTACTCGCGAAATAAATATCACGAGTGTCCCATCTTGATCTAACAGTGCCTTAAGCCACTGTCCCAAAATAATTTGGGCGAGATCTTGCCGTTTCGGAAGATTTTTCTCAGTAGTTGAAGACTACAAGTGTCCAAGCACTTGTTACTTCGCCTCTACGAGAAAATTACTCACAAAATCCATAAAAATAGTAAACTTACAGAAACTTACAGATCTGAAACATTTTCAAAAAAATAAATACAAAACATGTACACGCTTCGCACGTGGCTCTGATACCACTATTAGGACTTTTGAGCTGTAAAAATCACTTTTTGCATTGCGGAAACCTCGAAGTCTTGCCACGGATCCGTGCGAAGATAAATAAAATTTATGTACATGTTTGTTTATCCTATATCTACCTTAGATCTACATGAAAAGAGCATTACCCTTGTAGTGATGCCCTTCGCTTATCCCGCTCGTCCAAAAGGTTGTCGAATCTCGTAGAGTGTCAAGTGTACACTCCTCTACACGTATCCACACGGATAAAAGGTGGAAAGAACCACTTAGAATGTGCTAGCACCCTTGAGTGGCTCGACAATAGAGGAGAGGGAGAAGGAAGATGAGAGGAGGAAGAGGAAGAGGAAGATGAGAGGAGGAAGAGCACACACTTTGCTTCAATTCACCATAAAGTGGTCGGCCACTTCATTGTGTGTTATATACCTCCATGTAATACCAAGAGTCATGGCTCTTGGTCTTCCTCATGAGGTGGCACACAATGATGTAGCCATGATGATGTGGAACACCATCATTAGTCGACCCATGCCAAGTCACAAATGAGGTGGCATTTGGTCAAGTCAAACTTGACTCTTCATCTTCCCTCTCAAATCAAGTCAAACTTGACCTTTTTATCTCCCATGGTTGATCAAATCTAACCATTGATTCAAGTCAATTTAATTTAATGAATCTCTATTCATTGATTTAAATTGACTCAATGAATCATAATCTAAATTAGACTCATTTTACACATGAAACAAATTGAGTCCAACTCAATTAGTCTAATTTGGATTACTTTTAATCCAATTTGGTTCATCACATGAACCTAATCCTCTTGGTTCATCATATGAACCTAATCTCTATCTAATTTCCCTTTGTGTGTGACCCTATAGGTTCTTGTAACGTTGGCAATGCTCCTAAACTCATTTAGAAACATAAGTAATGAGCAGTATCTAGCAATACATCATTACTACCCAAGTTACAAGAATGTTGAGATCCAACATCACCTTTGTGACTACTAATTGTGACTCTCACAATATATGATAATGTCCTTCTATCCTTGACATCTAAACTGATCAACTGAGGCATAGACCGTGTCATCCTCTAATCAATTTATGTCTTGAACTCCAAGTAGACTCACTCTAATCAAATGAGCTCAATATCTCATATTGACTCATTTGGGCATGTCTATGCACTTAGTGGTCTCACTCTATCAAGAATCATGATGTCACTCCCGTCATATAGGAGGGATAGATCTCATCTACATCACTCACATCCCTCCGCATAATTTGTTATATACCCAGTAGTCGCCTTTATAGTCCACCCATTTACGGGTGACGTTTGACGAAGCCAAAGTATGCAACTCCTTATATAGGGAATCATGGTGACTTCAGGTCCAAGAACTGATAGTCATACTAATAGTCACATGAGAAAGTATATGACACTCATATAACGATCCATGATACTTTCTCATGGCGAGTCATTCAGTATACATTCTCCAATGCATACCCATGTGTCAACTTGATATCCAATATCCATGACTCGTGAGATCAAGTCATCGAGTTGACCTACATGCTAGTCTCATCGCATTAACATTGTCCCTGAATGTTAATACTTGACTAGGAATGATTAAGAGTAGTGTTCTCTATATCATTTCACTATCAATTCAACCAATCGATTGATATAGATAAGAACCTTCTACTCAAGGACGTTATTATACTTAGTTATTTGGCACCAATACAAGTAAGTATAATAACCATAAAGAAATACCTTTATATATATAGGAATATGATACATCGAGTCCATACAACAATTATCATATGATTAGCTCTAGGACTCTCACTAACAAAAAATTCCTAGAGCTTCACGAAGGATCATCCCAAGCCAAGCTCGCAAGGAAAAATCTACTTCAGAACCAACTGACTAATTTACGAGTAAAAGAAGGTGAAACACTTCCTCAACTACATGCCAAGCTAAAGGAGCTACTCATTGAACTGATGGATCTCGGAGAAAAGATAACCAATCAAGATTCACTAAGGTATGCACTTAACGCTTTTCCTAGAACTCCTGAATGGTCAACTCTAGCAGATGCATATTACATCTCTAGAGACTTAGAGGTAAGTAATTTAGAAGAGCTATTTTCTATTTTTGAAATTCATGAATCTAGATATGCATATCTAAAGAACGAGTCAAAGCACAACATTGTCTTGAAGGCAAAAATGGACAAACCAGATTCCGAAACATCTCTCGATGATGATGAAACGACGTTTATGGTAAGAAAGTTCAAAAAGTTTGTTAAAACTAATAAATTCAATCAAGTGTAAGCTAAAAGAAGAAAAAAAAGGAAAGTGAGGTACTATCATTGCAATGAAGAATGGCACATTAAAGACAACCATCCAAAACTAAAGAACAAAGACAAGAACAAGGACAAGAACAAAAGATCGACCCAGAAAAAGCATAAAAATATAAAGGCGACATGGGATGAAACGTTATCATCAGATTCAGAAGTCGTAGCCTATGTCGGACTTGCACTGATGGTAAGTCACCAAGAAGATGGCAAAGCAAGCTCATTTGAAATGGGCATAGAATGCATCTACGAAGAGGGAGCCACTTCAGAAGGAAGTAGCAATACAGGGGGAGCATCAAAACCGAGATCGACAAGGTAAGTCAAGTACAATCTCTATCTCCTGATAAATTATATAAGTTTATAAAAATACTTTCTAAAAATTCTTGTCATTTAGAAATTAAAAATAAAAATTTAAAAAGGAAAATGAAGAATTAAAAATAACTTTAGCAACATCTTATCGATTAGAAGATTTCGACAAATTGAAAATAGAAAATGAAAAATTGAAAGAACAAATAGAACATTTGAAGAATTCTGCATGTTCGAATGTTACTACTTCAAACTTTAGACGACTTAATTAGAATTTTACATATCATAAGGGCTAAATTAGAAAATTATCATAAAATTTTTTCTGAAAAGATTTATAATTAATCCAATAGGTAGGAACCTATATTGGGTTCCGAAATCATGCTTAGATTAATTTTTTATGCATGCCTTACTTTTAAATTGATTTAATATTTTTGCTTAGAATTATCTAAATATATTATTTTGTATAATTTCTATTTAACGTTAATTTGATCTTTATTTTTTTAAGAAAGAGGATTTAATTGATTACCTGTAGAAAAAATTTCAAAATATTTTAGCTGTTGAATTATTCTTTATGAATTTCTTAGAAAAAATTATATTTTTTAATTTAAAAATATTTCATAGAGTTGTTTTTGTAAAATTTATTTTTCCGTGAAAATTTTTCATGTTCTCTGTCCATGAAAATATTTTTAAATTTTTTTTATCGTTATTAAATTTTATATGAATTATTTATCCAAATACTAACTTTTAATATTACAAATTCTCGAAGAGTTAATTTTTGAAAATTTATTTTTTCTATAAAAATACTTGTTATATTACATTCTCAAAAAAAATTTCAAGATTTTTTAGAGCTTAAAAACTATTTTCAGCATTTTTTTTATAAAAATACATCTTTTTGTAGAAAATAAGTTATTATTGCTTAAATTATTTTCAATATTTTGTGAAAATTTTATTACTGTTTTGGATATGTCTGTTTAACTGTTATAAAAATCTTCATAGTTTTTCAACACTTAAAATTCATTTTAAAATTATTTCTCCAAAACTGCTTTATAAATCGCAAAAGTTAAAATTTTCAAAATCTTAACTTCATAAGTTTTCTGAATATTAGTATATTTTTCCCTTAGAGATTATTTTAGATTTATTTCAAAGTTTTTTTTCAATATTTCTCTTATTTTTAATATGATCAAAGGGGGAGAATTAGAGATTAAGTCTAGGGTGTGAGTATATTTTTTTATTAATTGCAAATTATGTACCTACTATTTAAATATTATTTGTTTTATTTTACCCTAACTTAACTTGGGTTGGCCACATCAAAAAGAGGGAAATTGTAAGTACCCTGTGGTAGTTTTGATATGATCAACAAGTCAAGTTAGGTCCTATTGTCTTTTGATGTCTTGTGTCTAAGTGTGCAGGAACTTAGGAGCACAGGAAGTCGAGCGAAAGATGAAAATAGCTAGAAGGATGACACGAGAAAGAGTTGATGGATTCAGTGTGTCTGAAGTACGAGGTACTGCGGAAGAGTACACTGGTGGATGAGAAGGAAGCGCGCGACGTTTCCGAGGGATGAGAAGCTAGAGTGGAAGACTGCTCGAGAAGGCCAGAAAATGGGATTCAGGTGAGCCCTATTACGGATGGTCGAGATCAACCAAGCAAGTGGAGCTGGAGCAGAAGCTCGGACAGAAAGTCAGCTTTGATTTGACTCTGGTTCGAGCGCCTGAGGTCCAGACACCCATACTAGTTTAGTGCCATCCGGGGTGCCTCGATCTCTTTGGCGCTATAGATCAGATATGCAAGGGTCCTAGTGCTCGAAGTGGGTCTAGGCACCTAGAGCGAGGATAAAATTTTATCATGCACTTGTTACGTAGTCGTTTGCATGACAATAAGATTTGCCATGTTAGGAGTGCCCGGAGAGGGTCTGGGCGCTCAGATTGTGCCACTTCAACAAACGATCATTTTCGACCAATGGGTCATAAATAGAGCCCTAGTCTTTTCCTTTTCGAAAAACAGACTCTGTACTATGAATCTCTTTCTATTTTTCATTTCCAAGCTTAATTCCCGTGTATGAGACTTCTCCGCCTCTGACATTTTGTTCGAGAAGGAGATCTTCATAGCGAGCTTATTTGCCTTAGAGTAGAAATCCTCTGATTGTCAACCAAGTAAAATTGTTTGTCTCGTACTTAGTTTAATTCTATTATTTCCTTTTTATTTAAGTGTGTAATTGTGTTAAACTTAATCTTTTGAGAAAGGTATTGTTGTTTTTGTATTGTGCAGAGTAATTCACCCCCCCTCTTGCTGGCCGTAATGGACCAATAGAGTTATCCAAGGCCAATGAGAAAAATATACTAGGGTTTCATATGATTATGGTAAGGATAAGATGTCCAACGTGCACCATTGTTGTTTAGCCATAGTGGAGAAAGTATCTAAGAAGATGGCTAAGGTTAAGAGATATAGGGGGAGCTCAAATAGTCAATTTGGGACCCATGCCCATGGATCTCAAGTGGATATTACTTGGAATTCTAGATGGGTCATGAAATGTGCTAAAGTGGTTTGGAGATGGATTGAGCCTCAAACCTAGGAATTGACACATATGAGATGTGTTTCATACATGGAAATATGAAATTGGGTTCATATTGCATGAAAAATTAATTTTAGATGTATAGATGTCATATAAACTAATACTAGGGATGCACTATGGTTTAGTATGGGCAGATATATCAAGAGGAAGTCAAAACTAGGACTTTAGGTTACGATTTAATTGAATCATTTAAATAGTTTTAGATTTTATATCAATCTTGGGATCTATGATAGATATATTTTTGAATATATTTTTCCTAAGTAGATACGGGTGAAACAGATCTCTCCATAAAATTTGGAGATTTTTATATGTCTATAGAATTTTTGGTGCATTTCTGAATTTGGATTAGAAATGTTATTTAGGTTAAAAATAGGGTGCCAGTTGACTGATATAGATACTAGTCGACTGGTAACAATGTTTATCGAATATAGAACGCTTCTATGAGGCTATTTTGATAAGAGCAGTCGACTGGGGTCTAAGGCAGTCGACTAGTACAAGACTAAAACTATTTTTAGCATTGGATTTGACTGAGACAATTCGTATAGTTGTATGAGATCCTTGGAGAATAAATACACGAGTTTATGGTCAGTTTGGATGATCAAGTTGCAATAATTGAGATATTACTAGAAACTTTTTGATATTATGCAAAGGGGGAGAAGTAAGGTTTAAGTGGAAAACCTTAAATACTTTTGTGGTGAAAAATTCCTAACTCAATGGGGAGCTTAGGTATAGGGGGAGCCTTGTGATAGACTCTTAAATATCCTTATGGTAAAATTTCTAGCTTAATGGGGATCTTAGGTGTAGGGGAGCCTTGTGATAGATTCTAATGCATGTTGCATGTTTCATTAGCATGATTGATCGCTATTATGTTTTCCTTAACTTAAACGTATGCCAAACATTAAAAAGGAGGAGATTGTTGAAAGTCATCTTGAGGTCCAGTGTGACCATGAGTTTTGATGTTTGGGCAAAGAGTTTAAGTTAGGTTTATCTTTATATTTGATATGTGTATTTAAGTTGTGTAGGTTTGCAGGATACATATATGATTTAGCTTGATGACTTAGGGTTTGGTGAAGGATAAAGCATTTGAGGGACCATGGACAAGACAACAAAGACAAGATGAGGGAAGCACACTTCAAGACCTATGCAAAGGATGTCATTGGGACAAGCCGCAAGCTTGAATGCATCCGAGGGATGAGAGCCAGAGGAAGAAAGCTTGAGGCAAGAGGTCAAGGCTATAAAAAAGAGTCAAGTGAATCGTGAGGGTCCGAGTGTGAGAGTAATGTACTTGGGAAGGGAAATCCTAGGTTTAGGGTTTTACCAATTGACTGAGTATGGGATCAATCGATTGGGGTAGGGCACAGAATTCTTCTCTGCTCGACAACTGAAGAGATCAGTCGACTGGTGAAGACACGAATCGACTGATAAAGAGTCGTTGGTAGAATCGTGAGTTCTGCGGAGTACCATTGGCCAACACCAGTCAACTAGTAACGGTAAAATCAGCTTGCTAATTTTTCCAAGCTCTATATAATAGAGCTTGGGGTGGCTAGCCTTAGTTAACGAAACAGGAGTGGAAAACTCCTGTTAGTAGTCTAACTTGAGCTCTGATTGGAGTGCAGTGTATTGATCAAGGTTGTGCGAGATTTACTCCACCGAGAAGGAGTTCATACTAGCCGGAGGTTGCCGGGCTTGATCCACTGAAGGATCATAGGGATTGTCCACCTTATGAATAGTCATGTAGTAGGAGTCCTAATCTCTAAGTCATGTAAATAAATGTGTTAGTGGTTTGCTTGTTCTTTCTTGTCTTTAACTTTTATGTTTATATTTGCTTGTATTTCCGCTGCACTAATGAATACGTAGGAAAGCGAATGATTTGGGGTTAATGTCAATTTAACCCCCCTTTTAGCCGGCTATCGATTCTCAACATGTTGTTGCTGATCTTCTGAAGACCAGTAACATGTTGTTGCTAATGCTCTGAAGATCAATAACACGTTATTGCTGAAGATCATTAATATATTGTAGTAGCTACAAAATCATAACTACTAGAATTACAAGTTATAAATTTGAGAGGTCGTAACTTTTGATTCAAATGAACTACGGGACACATAATATATCAAATTGAAGATTCTGAATAAGTTTCAATTTGATAAATTTTCTATTTTTAGAATGTCGTAGGTTCATCATCTAATTTTGTCCCAAAAGTGGCTAATGAACCTAAAAAACTTGAAATGATATGAAACCAGGACTTATATATTCATCTAATTCTCCTGACTATATCCTTAACCATATATGAAATACATCATATTGAGAGCAATTTTTTTTTTCAAAACTAATAACACAAATTCATTTCTTTAATATGCCATACTCAATATTATTTTATAAACAAAGTCATTTGATAAAATCTTATCAATAATTTCTTTACCAACATATATTAAAATAATAATATTTTTAAATACAAGTATAAAATCATTTTACAATATACCAAATATCAATTTACAAAAGGTAAATTAGTAACTACAATATTTCAACAATAATAATAATCTAATAAAAAATAATTATCATACTATAAAAAATATTAATTTACAACTGTCATACTAGAAAATTACAACAATAAATATAATAGCAACAACAATTTTATAAGTTTTACAATAACACATATTACAACAATAATACATATAAAGAACACAATAATTTAAACAAAATAGCAATTAGCAGTATTCGTCAATAATAGTTATGTATGCAACAATAATAAAAAAATATTACGAATATTCCTTTTCAAGATTTACAGCAAATCGTCATACTTGTGATTATATTACATAGGAAAAGCAAAATTTTCTATTTCATCCAATAAAAAATTAAATTGTCTAGTCTTTTCAAGTATCCTAGATGATTATCTGTAGGAAAATAGCTCAAGTGGTCATCCTTAGTATGCCCTTGTAGATTAAGGATCAAAGATCATATCTAGAAAGAAAGACAATGAAAGTATAAAAAAAACTAGAAATAACTTACTAGAAAAAATCATCATCAATACAAGAAAACTAAAAAAATAGGAAATAAAATGCTAATTCGCATATAAAAATTAATTATTTTCTTGATTATGAATATCATAATAAATAAATTTTTTAAAACTTACCTAAATTTAGGTAAGACAAGTGAAATTTATTATTTTACATGTTAAATTATCGAAACTTTATTACTCATGAATAATTAGTGACATGGACCTAGGTCCATAGTGTAAATTTAGTATGCATACTATTAAGTAAGCTTGATTAAATGTATACATAATCTTATTTTTTCCTCTAAAAAATTTTAATCTTTCATCCATCCTCCTTCATCTCCGTCTCAATGAGTTTCCTCCATCATTGTCCGTCTTGACATTTCATCAAACAACTACAGTTAAAAAATAGAATTGCCCTAAAATATACAAAGTTCATATCTTTAATTTGAAATAAAAAATTTAGTTTGTTATCAGGGATGCATTGACACTCTTGCAACCGAAGCTGCTTTCCGATGAAAAATCGACAAAGTTGGTCTCATCCTCTAAAAGTGCATATTTTCCTCCTCTCATGACTGACTTCTCCGACTCGTTGAGCTCTACTTCTAACAATAAGAAGAAACTTATAAAAAAGATCAAATGTTGAAAAAATACAGCACAACGACGTGAGTATCATGAAAAGAGAGTGAACGGAGTTGGGATGGAATGATGAGGAAAACTCACCCCTGACACATTTTTTACAATCGATAGATTTGGTTATCATAAATTGGTCTGAAGTTCAATCTTGATCTCAAATTTTTATCAATTTACTATGTCTCAGCGAAGGTGAAAGGGTGTAGCCACTGCTAGTAATCTGATAATAGAGAAAACAGTGATGAATGGGGGAGACTCGGAAGATTAAGTTTTTTTTAAAAATAAAATGAAATGAAGAGGAGTATTATGGAAAAGAAAAATGCAAAAAAAGCTATATATTTTGGACAATTTGAAAATGAAGTACGGGGTAACATGTAAAATCAGCCACGCGGCCCAAGTTTCTTTAATGTTTAATTATCCTTTTGTTCGAAAATAATTTGACATCGTCCAAAATTTTAGCGTAGCGTCGGTGGACAAATCCAAACCCTACAGTGGCTCCATTCGCCATCGGAGCTCCTTTCTATCTCCTGCCCAGCTTCGAATTCTCTTCCTGGTTGCGTGGAGGACGGGTGGCGGCGGAAGGAGGATGGTCTCGAGCGCGGAGCCGAGCAGCAGCGGCTCCGGGACGCCTTCCGGCCGCGCTCGCGGGCTGGTCCTCAAGGCGCTGCTTTTGCTGGGCGGTGCCCTTTTACTGAAGCGGATGAGGAAGTCCGCCACCCGATGGGACCACGCCCGCGCCGTTACGAATTCCCTCGTCGGGGAGAAGGTTCCCTCACGGTTTTCCCATCCTTGCCTTTTTTCTTTCCCTTCCTTTGTTTTTTGCATTCGGGTGAATCTGGAAAGCATACAAACTGCTTGATTTGCCTTTTTCTCTGTAAAGTTTTCTCGGGAACAGGCTCGCAGAGATCCTGACGATTACTTCAATATAAGGTGCAGGCAAAATTTCTCTTCCTCTTTTTTTTTCTCCTTCTGTCCTCGATTCTTTTCATTTCTTCAGATTTCTGTTGCAGTAGCTCTTAGGATGAATTTATGCTCACCATTTTATCTGTCTCCTGAATGCAATTTGAATGGGCTCAATAATATCTTCTCCATCAAGTATCATCAAGTTTTAAGAATCCTATCATCCTCAATTTTGAATTCCTATATATATATATTGGCTAACTTATTTGGGCTGGAAGATATTATGAAATTTGAAATTTCAATTCAATGTTTTTGGATGACCTCGTTTATCGGGAATAAGCCAAGAAGCTTATGCGTTACAATTCTAATTGTTAAAATAGTTTGGATTGCCAATCCCTCCTGAAGTGGTCAAATATCGATAAAAGAAAAAAAATAGCAAGATACCCAAAAGGAATGGAATCCGTCTTCCTATTCTTCTGTACTTAAATTTGAGATGATAATTTTTGAGGTTCAATTGCATATACTGATTTCCTTTTTGAGAATTGGCTTGGTTAAGAAATTTTGGTGGAATTAAAATATGTTATGTGTTTCTTTATTCATGAATATCATACATATGTATACATAGTTACTCTAGACTTAATTAAATCCCTACGATCAATTCCTACAATCAAGATAAATCATATCACTATATTTTCTTTTTCTATTTATATAATTTGTAACACTTCCACTAAAGCTGGGGCATAGACATTGATCATGCCTAGCTTGTTACAAAGATAATTGACTTGAGAGTCCCATTTATAGTTTTTGTGAAAATATCTCCCAACTCTTATCTTGTCTTCACATACCTATCAAGATTAATCCTTGCTGATTTTTTTCATGGACAAAATAACAATCAATTTTAATATGTTTAGTTCACTCATAAAATACGGGATTAGAAGCAATATGTAGAGCCGCGTGGTTATCATACCACAATTTGGTTGGTACTAAAGTTTTAAGACCTACTTTAGTTCAAAAGCTGATATATCCAAATTATTTTGCCATACCTTTATATTTGAGTTTGCACTTGAACGCGAGACAACATTCTACTTCTTACTTTTCCATGAAACTAGATTCTCTGGACAAAGACACAATCACCACATGTGGATCTTCGATCATCTTTGGATCTTCCCCAATTAACATCTGAAAACAGTCAACCTTAATATGACCATATTTGCTATATAAGTTACCTCATCCAAATGCTCCTTTCAAATAGAAAAAATTTGTTCTACAGCTGCCTAATGATTAACTATTCCTTTCTTACTTCATGTTACCTCAACTTCTGAGAAGTATTTTAAAATCCCTAACCAAATGCTTTGTATGAAATTGATTGTGAAGAAAGGATTTAAGAGACAACATTTTGCAATATTATTCCTAATGACAATATCATCCACATAAATGACCAATAAGATGATGCCCACTGCAGACTTTTGTAGAACACAGCAGACTTACATTTCTCAATCACTTGACTAAATTTGACAAATCAGGCATGAAGACTTTGTAGTAAACCATATAAGGATTTATGAAAATGATAGACTTTTCCAAACTCCTCCTAGCAACAAATCTTGGCGGTTGCTCCATATAGACTTCCTCTTGAAGATCACCATGGAAAAAAATATTTTTAATATCTAATTGATGTAAGGGCCAATTATGAGGGGTCACTATGGAAATAAATAATCGGATGGAATGAAATTTAGTGACAGGATAAAATGTATTGGAATAATCCACTCCATAATTTTTGGCATAGTCTTTTGCAACAAGGCGGACTTTTAGTCAAGCAATAGACCCATCACGATCAACTTTAATTGCAAACACTCATTTGCATCCAATTGCCTTCTTTTGTGTAGGTAATTTGACTAGGGTCCAAGAGCCATTATCATCCAGAGCATTCAATTCTTTGATCATAGCATTATGCCAACCTAGATGAAATCGAGTTCAAGAGATGCAATAAAGGATCAAGAAGATGTTGATAAGTGATTATAAGATATAAAAGAAGACACTGGATAAGTGCATTGATGCATAGCTTTGTGAAGAGTAATTGATAGATCATTGACAAAGAAGCTAGTGTAGGAAATGGGTTAGGAGGTATATGTTGCCGAGAATAAACTTGTTGTATGGGAAGCTTAACAAGAATAAATTTAGTAGGATAAAAAATAGAGAATGTAACAATATAAAATAATAAATCATCATCCTTCCCCTATCTAGGGCGATTGGTAGAGGGAAATAAAGGTGTGGTTTCAAGAAAAGTAACATTAGTGGACACCAAATACTTGCTAACATTAGGATAGTATCATCTATATCCTTTTTGAACCTGATAATACCCAAGAAAAACACATTTTAGAGATTTTGGATCAAGTTTTGTGATCTGAGGATGAATATCCTGAACATAGCAAGTACAACCAAATGTCCTAGGTTCCATCGGAAACAATAACTTATTTGGACAGAGAATGTGATAAGGAGTCTTACAATGAAGAACAAACAATGACGTATGATTAATTAGAAAGCAAGTTGTGGAAACTACATCAACCCCATACTGCATTTGAATTAATAAAGCTCTTGCAATTTCAAGAAGTCTATTCTTTCTTTTAACGACCTCATTTTGAGATAGTGTGTCTAGGTTTGATAGAGAATGCCATGTTGAGTCATGGAAGTTTGAAAAGATTCAGATAAATATTCCGTAGCATTATTACTTTGTAATATTTGTACAAGAACATTAAATAAGTTTTATTGTCAACAAAAAAGGAAGAGAAATGAAAGAATAACTCAAAATGATTTTTTTCATCAAATATAACCCTGTCATATGAGAATATTTATCAACAGAAATAACAAAATATTTAAACTTAGTTTAAGACATAATTGGACAAGACTTCCAAACATATGAACGAACTAATTTGAGAGGAGCACAAGCTCATTTATTGACTCTTGGACTTGAATTAAGATGATAGTGTTTAGTGTGTTGTAAATGGCGGTAGGTCGTTGAATTTTTTTACTATTTTTATACATGATTAAATAATATATTAACTAAAAGATAAAAAATTAAATAAAAGATAAATTTTTTAAAAAAAAATAGTATAAAATATATTAACTAAAAATAAAAAAAGTTAATCTAAATGTTTTTTTAAAAAATAAATATTAATAATATTTTAAATATAAATATTAAATTAATAAGATGATTTTAAATTATCCCAATCATGATTAAAATTATTAATCCAAAGTTTCGATTAAATCCTAAGATAAAAAAACCTATTGTATTCAGCGATCGACTTCAGTGTTTTGGCGTCAGACGTGTCACCGGATGCAACGCCTATGGATGCGTCACCTAAGCCCAATGACGAGTCTCGATCCGTCGTCTGGTCTGGCGACGAGTTCGGACCTATCGTGCGTGCCTGAACGCGTTGCCTGAGCCTGACGACGTGTTCGGACGTGTCGCTTGAGGCCGCCCCAACCGCCATTTAGAACACTGGTATTTAGTAAACTGACACAATTCAATCTAATGAGGATAGACTATAAAATTGAGGACAAGACGACTGCGGTAAGTTTAAGATTAAATGTGATGGAATTGAAGGGGTTGAAGTAATTGTGTCAGGCCCAAAAGCCATAAGAGGTTGACCCTAAAGTAATAGAAGTAGAAGTAAAAGCATGCGACTGAAAAGTAGAGAATAAATTAGAATTACTAGTCATATGATTTGTGACATAAGAATTCATGACTCATTTTTTTTAGTTTGAGGAAACAAGACATGTATTTGGTTTAGTTGACTCAACAATGACACTAACTAGTGTTGATGAAGATTTTAATGATTCTTAGCACTGAGAGAATTTGACATATTTATCAATAGAGATCATGATAGATTGCTTAGGAGTATTATTAATAGATGCAATGTGTGTCAACTGTGTTGTCTTATTCTGCAAATTCCTTCATATGTCCTGGCTTATGACAATAGTGACAAACAATTCCTCTTAATTCCTATCCTCGAGTACCAGGATTCCTAAGGGCACTATTTGGTTGAACATGTGTAGAGTGGAAATCTCAGAACTAGAGAGAATATGAGATTTAGTAGTCTTAAACTCAGAAGGAAGGCCAACTAAAAAACTCATTACAACCATCTCTCCCACTGAGCTTGTTGCATTTCACATTATGACTGAATGGTAATAACATGTTAAATTCTTCATAAGTTTTTAAAAATCCATGAAATAGGTTATAAGGGACCTATCTTGTTTTTTTGCACGATACAAGGCTTTGCACACCTCATAAATATGGGAAATATTCTCCTCTCCAGTTTATAAGAAATCTAGATATTCTGTTAGCTCTTTAACAAATTTACAGTGACTGATTAGACCAATCACGTCACTGTCAATGGAGTTTCCTATTTGTAAAAATATCTGGTCATCCTCTTTCAACCATATTTGTTTTGACTCATCTGTAGGTGGATCTTTAGTCATATGATTATCCATATCAAGGTTCTAAAATTCGCTAAGTGCTAGTCGGGTGCAGTCTAGCGCCTAGCGCCTAGGCCGCTTAGGCGGGGGGACTAGGTGCTACTAGGTGGATTTCACGATATCAACATAAATTCATAATAAATCACATTCTATAACTCTAACACAATAACATCAAATTTAAAATGAGAATAAAATTACACTACTAATAAAATATCACAAATTTATTCTACTTCTCCATAATTTTCAATAACTTGTTCTTCATCAGATACAAACTCAATATTATTATTGTGATGCTCTTCTTCTTCGGATGCAAAATCATCCTAGCGAAATTCTCTCACTCTAGAGCTTCTTCGGGGTTGTTTGATAAAATGACATTTCTAAAGGATAATACTTTGGTCAACCTTCAAGTCAATCGCATCCAAGTCGCTAGGAAAGATCAGACAACAAATTTTTCTTCAAATTGATTTTTTCGGCCTTTTAACTCTCTGATTTCTCATAAATGTCGGCTTCCTCATTCACTCTAATTTCTCCGGCTCTGGTTACTCAGTACAATGAAGATGAAGTTTGGTACTAACTGCTAGGGCAAGCAAGCAAATCGATTTCCTTGTTGGACTAAAATTTAGGGCTTATAAAAAAAAGTTACATTTTAGTTTTTTTTTAATTGGGCTTTAAATTTAAAACCTCAAACTAAAAAAAATCATGAAAATCGACAATTCGATCAATTAGTCAGCGCCTAGGGCCGCTTAATCCCTCATAGGCGCCAAGGCCGTCTAGGCTGGTTGACTAGCATGTTTTCGGTGCGGTCGGTTGGCGCCTAACACGGTAACACCTAAGCGGCACTTAGGCGGCCGCCTAGGTCGATTTTTAGAACATTGATCCATATCAATGCTATGTGAATAAAGGCAAATTGTCTTACTCCAGTTAAGATAATTAGAGCCATTTAGTTTATGTTCCATGATTTTTTAAAACACAAAGGCAACATCAGATACAAATGCATGCTTCTTAGTCATATCACCAAAGAGCAGCAAAAAAAAAAAAAAACAAGAAAACAGTGAACTAAAGTTGAAATACCAAAGAAACTCTATACCTATTGCACAAAAAAAGTCCCATACTTGATTAGGTGCTGGTATGCAGATATGTTGTATGGAGCAGGATTAATAGAATAGTGGCTCAGATATTCTGATGACGGGAATCTGTGCGATGACAACTGTCCCTCCTGGGCAAGTGGTGACTAATAGTAAAGAAGAGCTGTATTGATCCATAATGGAAGAGGAGGCTAGGGCTTGGGATGACAGCTAGGGTTTGGATGACGGCTAGAGTTTGGAGACATGACTAGGGTCTGCTAAGAAATTTTGGAAGAATTAAAATAGGTTTTATATATATATATATATATTCAAATTCCTACAATCAAGATATATCCTTATATTTTCTTTTTCTATTTATATAATCTGTCACAGACTCCAAACAAGTGAATGGGAATTAGAATTAGCAAGCTACGTTTTGCCTTATGGGAAAACATTATTATAATTTTGAGAATTATGCTTAGAGCTATAAATGAGATGAGCCAAGCTTGGTTGTGTTGACTTGTATTTTCGAAAAAAAAAATGAGCTCAAGACAAATTCAGTATCACCTGAGCTTAGTATTTTGTGCACGACATTGTATATCAAAAATCTTACCAGGCTCAAATTGTGCTTGAGCCTTTACTGAGCTCAATAAGAGACTAGAATTTCTTTGTAAGTTATTTCAAACTTTATCAAACAAATGAAATTTATATTATTTATTTTTTAAAAATATTTTGGAATTGGGAAGTTTGTCAAGTATCTAAAAAAAAAAAAATCATTGAGTCATAAATACAAACATTTATTTTGTTCTTTATATGTTTGAAAAAAATATCAAACTCAGATCATCAATGAACCTTAGATAAGTTTGTAAATAAGTATGTTTATGAAGCTCACAAGTTTTGTTCATGGACATTAACAAGCATAACTCTCTAATATTTAAACCTGATTTTTTTAGTGTTGTCTAGCTTAAAGATATGTTCAAGTTTTTATTTATTTTATATTTCTTCAAATTGAACAAGCTTAAATGTGAACTTATTGAGCTTGTTCACAAACATTATATTAATTTATGTCCCTAACAATGTCAAGTCTTCTTTACTCTAAAACAGAATGGTTACATGTCCAGCGACAGAGATGGTAGATTCATCAAGGGTTTTGTACTTTGAGCAGGTCAGTTTAATTTTCTTCCATGTTCTACAACCTATTTTCCTTATGTTTTTTTATTCTCTTTTTCCATGTCATTTATTTTTCAAACTCAAATTAGTGTTTTTCCCTTAAATTTCTTTTCACAGGCATTTTGGAGGACTCCTCAGAAACCTTTTCGACAAGTATGACGACTGGTTCTTAAAAATCATATACTATGTTCTTAAGTGCCTAATTTATAACTAGTTTATGGACATCTCTGCTTTGTTGGTTAAATAATTGTTGGACTTTGATTTGATTACGCATCTTCTTGTCAATTGCCATTTGGAAAAGGTATTAATTTGAAGTGGTGAGAATAACCACATCTGGCATTAAGATTCCACCTGGGCTTAGTTGTTGAATAGTAATTTCCCATGCAAGTAAAATAATTTAGTTGATATTGCTCATGACCTAACTGAAAAAAAACTAATTTGAACGTATAATTTTTCCAACATAATCCTAGATTCTAAGTTGTAGAAAAATCAAAGGTTGAAGTCTAGAAGTAACGTGACATTTCATCAAATATAAACATTTTGAAAGAGATTGCATTTGCTATTTAAACATATGGATTGAAATAAATCCAAATTGAAGACAAAAAGTGTATGAGTACAGCTTGTATTTGTTTGCATAGAGAAATATGTAAGAGAACTTCTACAGGAAAAGTGAAAACTAAATCTTTGTTTGGAAACATGCTATCTAGGAATACAAACTTCAATAAATGAATGCAGAGTGTGTAGTCAACCGTTTGATTCTCATTCTGTTCGGAAGAATGGAAATCTAAGTTATTCCTTGAATATGTGGTTATCATGTTTTTCAGAAAGATCCTACTTATCCACAAATGTAAATAATTACAACAAGTATTTGAAGTGGTTTTATTCATGCAAGACAACTTTTTACATTAGCATGAGGCACTAATAAGATAAAATAAGGGAAAGAAAAGGGTGGTAAGTGTAGGATTGAAAGAAGGCTAATTTTTTTTTTTTTTTTTTGTGGGGGTTGAATAGCCTTAAAGAAAAACTTAGATAAAAAGATAAGTTATTTAGCAAAATTAAACAATAGACTATAAGGAAAATGCACAAAAGTAGAAAAGGCAATGCTAGCTTGGTTTTTTATGTGGTTTGACAACCCTTTCGCTCCTACTTCATGGTATATAACCTTTCGGCAAGCCACTCCAAGAATTCCACTAACTTTCTCCTTCTCCAACACCTTCCGGAGGTGAAGAAACCTTTTACAAGTCTTTTTTACAAAAGAGCAAAATATTGAATGGAAGGGAGGGCTCGAGAGTAGAGATTATGGTAGAGTAGATTTGCTATATAAATTGAATTATTTTGTAGCTAACATATCCTATATTTATAGGCCTCTCCCAAGCTTCCAAGAAATCTCTATAAACATCTATTTTGTTCAGCATTAATTGACTAACCTCAATGTTGATTAATGTTGAACAATATACATAAAGGAAAATGCACAAAAGTAGAAAAGGAAAGGCAATGCTAGCTTGGTTTTTTACATGGTTCGGCAACCCTTACGCTCCTACTCCATGGTCTATATGTTATATTTGAGAGTGTGCTAAGATAATCGCTTTAGATATTGTATCATTTAATTGATAAATAAATTTATTATTTGGGTGTACATTCTCTATGTATATGATTGGATCTTAAACTCAACTAATGAAGTCCACAATATAATATATAACATAAGAGAAATTGTGAGTATTTCATCATGTGTAATTATACACGTATTGAAATATTCTCTAATCAATGAATTGATGAGTGATATCGAGAAATCACAAGTGCATGATTCTATCGTCGGGTAATAAAATATTGATTATCGTTAACTAAGCACTAGTTGATTTCGCACATGAGCTATCTAGACAATCGAAAGTTGGTTCATGAGCGCTTGAGAAAGAGAGATTGAGAGAAGAGAGAGCAGAGAGAGAGTGTGAGCGCAAGTGAGCCAGGGTGAGGTTGAGTTTGGGGGTGAAAGATTTTAGGTTTTTGGTTTCATTATGATGCTAGTTAATGACCCTATGCATTGTTCGTCTACCAACTCCATGCTTACGTTCTTGTAGGGCTTCTAACTAAAGGCCGGTACAACCCCACGAAGATCGCGCCAGAGAGTTTATTCCAAATTCCAACGCATTAGTAAATAAGTAACTCTAGAAAGTCTAGTTAAAGGGTTACCCTAAGGCCCCCGGTCATATAATCGCTAGAGTTATCTAATGTATTTCCTAACAGTAGATTAATGATATTTAGTAGAAGAGGTAATCTAGAAAGTTTGGTTCAAGGGTCGCCCTTTGTCACTAAGGCCCCGGTCATACAATCACTAGATTACGCAAATCACTTCCTAACATTAATATTAATATGGGGAAATTTCTCAAACTCTAATTAGTTTCCCTGGTAGGGAATTACCCTCCGTTTCAAAGGGATATTGTTTCAGGGGTAATTTTCGACCTTCAAAAATCTCCTGCGTGGCAGTCAAATCCCGCACTTGACTCTTAGCCTACCAACGAATGCACCACAAAGGCACAAAGAAATTCCAAGGCAAAGCCACAAGAAAGTCACAACAAGCAACACCAAAGATTACAGGAAAACTCCCAACCTTTATTAGCCTCAATAAAGGAATACAAGTGGAACAATATAGAATCACTTACAAATCGCTCCTGATCTGCCCACACAAATCCCTACAATTCTTCACAATCTGCCTTCATAAATTCCACCCTTTGCACTATGCACTCGTGCACTCTTGGCACCCTCTTGTCAATGACCCACCTTGCCTATTTATCATGCATAGGCGGCGGTTACAAAGGAGGTTACATGGTGGTTGCACCAACCACTTGTGCCACATGGATAAAACTAACTCAACTTCCAAAATTATCTTGTCCACATGTCTTGGCTGTATTGACACCATGCCAAGTGGTAGCCTGCACCCCTTGTGCTTTGCTCCATCATCATGCATGACTTGGGCTTGGACAACCCCCCGCCGTTGCTCCATTGCTTGACATATTTTGCATGCCAGGCTCGATGGATTGCCAAGTCCGCCTCCTGCATAGACTTAGGCTTGGACATCCTCGTGTTGTCGCTCCGCTCGCTGTTTGGCATGTCTTGCGCACATGTCATGCCCGCTTCTTTGCCGAGTCTTTGCCTTTTGCAAGACTTGGGCTTGGACAGCCCCGCGCCGCCCAAATGCTTCGCTGCTTCGCATGTCACGCACCCCACTCACATTCTTAATAGGCTGGATCAAAGGAGCAACGAGCCAATCCTCGTGTCCAGCCGTGCCACTAAGTTAGGGGGCTAACAGATACCGTAGAGAGTAAGGATACCCTCTGTTTCGTTCATACAATCGAAAGTACCTCCTCTACACGGGGAACAAAACTCTACATCTACACGAGTTGACCTCACACATATTTCATCAAACACATACAAGACAACACGTAGAACATGTCAATAAATCTATCATAGCACAAGAAAATATCCAAATACATAGTTCATACATCACATCATAACTACTTCCTACTCCTAGAATTAGGAGATCTACTCCACTGCGAAGGATTTACAACCCAAAGATATAATATAAAACATTCTTACAAAAATCAAACATGAGTTAAAGAAGAAGAAATGCTTATCTAGGGGATTGTCGGTGTCTTGGGATGTTTCCTTGCTCCAGAGGTGGACGGATCAGGTGGTTTGGCAAAGATCTAGGATTGCCCCAAAAGGGGAGAACCCTTCTCTAAGGAGAGGGATGAAGCTTCCAGCCGAAGATCCCTTTCTAAGTGTGGAGAGCTCCTTTATATAGGCTGGAAAACGGTTGTTCGCTCAAATCTCGTGGCCACGGTTCGTGCCACAGGCTACAACCACCCATGTCGTGGCGGCCGAGCCTGCCATGGCCTGTGGCGTTGGCCACGGACAAGGCACAACAGCCGAAGCTACCACGGGCATGTCGTGGCAGGAAGACAAAGCCTGCCACGGGCTGTGGCGCTGGCTATGATCGTCCGTGGCCGAGTAGGACATCTTTGCCTTATTCTTTTTGCTCTTCGTTTCGTTCAAATCTTTGCTCCTATCATCCAAAATAAACGAGAGCAGCAGGAGTAATAAAACATGAAAATGAAGCATATAATCAAGTTATCTCAAATCATTCATGCAAAAGTGGGTCGAATGTAGTGCGAAAATACGATAAAAACCCTATATACTTCACACTTATCAATGAGATTGGAAATCATCGATTTTGTAAGACTAGTATATGTTATGTTCCTTGGTTTATCCAAGAAGTCGGTCCTCACTAACTTAGAAACTTTGAGATGTTGAGAGTTAACATATGGATGTTGGTTAAGGGTAACTAGTTCGTTGGATGTGACCTACTATGAGACTTCATATGGTTCCTTACATGTCCATGAAGATCTCATTGCAGCTCGAGTGCAACTTTCCTTAGACTTGAGGTATTCAAGTCATCTTGGTAATAGAGATTTATACTTTGACATCTTGGCAATCATTTCCTAGGAGGCGCAACTATGTAAGTCTGGGATGATTAAGTAGAAGTTAATATGTTCGAAGGCGTTTAAATAACCCATAAAGGATTCACATTCCTTTTATAAGGAGACATATACCCTATGATATCTTCTTAGGATTATTACTCGTAAGTCTTATTGGACAAAACATGTCAAGAGGATGATCTTCTTCGACACATGCTTGAGTAATTTGAATCCACGGGACAAAGAACTATTACTTGGGCTAAGTGTGACGTAGTCAGCCTAGTGGGGACTAACACTTGGACCATGTCCTGAACCGAGTGGGTATAAAATGAGTGAAAGGAACCAATACACTAATAATTGTAACTGCTGATGATGCCATGATTTATGCCATGTAGATAGTTTCTTTGCATGTAATTGATGAGACCAAAATAAAAAAAATCTCTTGTGAAAATATTAAAGCTTACACCTTCCATTAATATAGTAAGAACTAGAGTTTAATTCTATGTTTGGGCCGTTGGACTCTCTCCAAGCCTAACTTGAAATTAGACATGTTCAGACCATTGAGATATGATCTTCTGATTAATGAGTGAGCTTTAACTTGAAGTATTAATTTGTTGTACTCACTTCAAGGTTAATGTAGAAAGAGGTGATGTTGGGTGATATGCATATGATGCATATGTGTTAGTTAACAATCCGATGTTTATGCAAATATCAATGATTGATAGCATAATGCGATAGTTATGTATATGTGATATATAATTGGTATATTTGATACTTACCACTAGAACTAATAATCACTTGTTGCACTCACTCCAAGGTTATTTTTATCTATAGTGGATATCAACCCACATAAAGAAAACCTACTATTTTTCGAATTCAAAGTAAGGACTTTGAATTTGATAAGCAAGTGGGACCCCTTTTATGCATGTGAATTGTTTCCATTACATAATTAATTCATCTCTCTTATGTACTCAATTTTGTATTTTAAAATTAATAGAATAAGCATGTATTCTTTGAATTTACGGTTGATTTTGGAACAAATAAACTGACAATGCTGAACTTCTTAGATTAGTTTCGAAACTTGAGAATTGTTCTCAAGGTTGAGAAGAAGGCTAAGGAAGAATAACCAGCTCCAAAGAGCCCATGGTATCACTGTGATAAAATGGGACATTAGATAAGAAACTGTAAGGTTTTTCTTGAGTCCGTCAAGAAGAAGAGGTCTTTCGATGTCCTACCTCAAGAAGGTATCTTGGTTATTGAATGTTACACTATTTCTTCAAACATTTGGGTATTGGATACTGGTGTGCCCCACGTATATGTAATGATGTACAGGGACTAAGGAATAGTAGAAGACTAGACAAGCGAGAAACAAATTTGTGAGTTGGCAATGAGGTAAAAGTTGCAACTATAACCATAGGAACTTATTTGTTGAAACTCCCTAGTGGACTAGTTTTAGAATTAATTATGTTTTTTTTAATAAAGAATATTATTTCTATTTCTTGCTTAAATAGAAAAGATTTTTATTTAACTTTTAGTAACAATTATTGTTACATAACTTCAAATGATGTTCTTTATGTGTCTGGAACATTATACAATAGTATCTATGCGCTATATATATCCAAAGACATTTTTAATATCAAAACGAGTAGCAAACGTGCTAAATGAGACAATCAATTAACTTCCTACATATGATATTGTTGCCTTGGCCATATAAGCAAGAAATGCATGACCGAATTGCAAAAGGTTGACATTCTTGAATCTTTTGAATTGAATTCATTTGATACATGCACTTCATGCTTAAAAGGTAAGATGACTAAGTTACCGTTTAAGGGAAAGGGTGAACGAGAGAATGATGTATTGCCCTTTTACATATTGATGTATGTGGACCTATGTAAACTCATGTAAAAGGGGGTTATAGCTACTTCATTACCTTCATTGATGATCACTCTCAATTTGGATATGTGTATCTTATGAGATATAAGTCTGAGGCATTTGAAAAACTTAAAGAATATAGACATGAAGTAGAGAAACAACTAGGTAAAGTATCAAAACATTTCGATTATATCAAGGTGACGAATACTTAAGCTAAGAGTTTCAAAATTATCTCAGAGATAATGACTGTCTCAACGGACTCCGCCTTACACACCACAACACAATGGTGTGTCAAAAAGGCAAAATCGAACCTTGTTGGACATGGTTAGGTCGATGATGAATCATGCAAGTCTTTTCAAATCCTTTTGAGTCTATGCACTCAAGACAACTATTTACTTACTACATAGGGTCCCGACTAAGACAATCTCTATTACTCCATATGAGATATGGACCAACAAGAAGCTTCATTTGTCTTATTTGAAGAAATGAGATTGCCCTGTTTATATGAAGAGGACTGTATCAGATAAGCTAGATGCTAAGTCTGATAAGTGTCTATTTATTAGTTACCCTAAAGAAACTAGGGGTTACTAATTTTATCATGGAACAAAAGTTGTTTATTTCAAGGCATGCTGTATTTCTTTTACAGAAAACAATGAGAGTGAGGTGGAACTTAAAGCAGTTCAAGAGACTCCAGTAGACACAAAAGAGATGCTTAATCAGAAACCACAACCAATTACTCATAAGGATGTGATAACGACTGTTGTTACACCACTTCTTCGTAGATCTAGTAAAATATGTCAAATTCCCGAGAAATATGGATTTCTCATAAGTGAATCGAAAAATGTGTTATTGAGGATGAGGAGCCTACTAGCTATGAATAAGTTCTGAAAAGTTCAGAAATGGATACATAGTTATAAGCTATGAAATCGAAAATAAATTCGATGTATGAAAATCAAATTTGGAACTTGGTGGACCCACCCGAAGGTATAACACCTATTGGGTGTAAATGAGTTTTCAAGAAGAAAATTGACATGAATGATAATTTGATTACCTACAAAGCAAGATTGGTGGCGAAAGACTATCATCTCAAACATGGTATTGACTATAATAAAACCTTCTCACCAATAGTCATGCTTAAATCCATTCGGATACTTTTGGCCATAGAAGCTTATCGTGATTATAAGATATGACAAATGGATGTGAAAAGAACTTTCCTTAACGAAAATCTGATCGAGGATTTATATATGATACATGCCGAGGGTTTCACATCTATTGACAAAAATAAAATATGCTAGTTTCAATGGTTCGTTATGGATTGAAACAAGCATCTAAGAGTTTGAATATTCGTTTTGATAAGGTAATCAAAGAGTTTGGTTTTTGATAAACTCTGTGTGTACATGAAGATTAGTGGGAGTGCGGTTGTGTTCCTAGTATTATATGTTGATGACATATTGCTTAAAGGAAATGATGTGCCTGGTCTATAGTTAGTTAAATTTTGGTTGTTTAAAACATTCTCCATGAAAGATATGAGAGAAACAATCTATATCTTTGGGATTAAGATTTATATAGATAGATCAAGAAGGTTGCTTGGACTTTCGTAGTCTAGATACATAGATCAAGTGTTAAAATAGTTTAGCATGGAAGAATCCAAAAAAGGTTTTCTTCTCATGAGATATGAGATTCATCTTTTAAAGTCTATGTGTCCGAGTAGACAAGACGAGAGGATGAGTATGAGTCAGATCCCATATGCATTAGTTATAGGATCGATTATATATGCTCTGTTATGTACTAGGTTTGATGTATCGTATGCTTTGAGTGTCACGAGCTGATATTAGTCAGATCTAGGTATGGATCATTGGGTTGTTGTCAAGGCAATCCTTAAGTACTTAAGAAGAACTAAGGATTTGTTCATGGCATATGGAGGAGATGATATGTTTATATGAGGGTATACTAATGCCAATTTCTAGGCGGATAAGGATGACTCCAGGTTCTAGTCTAGATACATACTCAAATTAAATGGAAGCGCAATTAGTTAGAAAAGTTCCAAATAGTAAATCATTGTTGATTCTACCATTGAGGTGGAATACATTGCAGTTTCTAAAGCAGCAAAGGAAGCGATTTAAATCAAGAAGTTCATCATTGAACTTAGAATGAATCCGAGCATTGTTGAAGCATTACCAGTAAAGTTTACTGTGACAATAATGGGGCAATTGCATAGGTCAAGGAACCTAGGTCTCATCAACGATCTAAACATGTGCTTCGCCGATATCACTTGATCAGGGAAATTATAAGAATGAGAAAAATATAAATTGAGAAAATTTTCACTGAAAGAAACTTAGCGGATCCTTTTGATAGCCTCTACCATAAAATAAGTTTGAGACACGTTGAGTCCTTTGGGAATTAGGCTAAGTGGAATGATGTTATATTTGAGAGTGTTCTAAGACAATTGCTTTAGATATTGTATCATTTAATTGATAAATAAATTCATTATTTGAGTGTATATTCTCTATGTATATGATTTGATCTTAAACTCAACTAATGAAGTATACAATACATAACATGAGAGAAATTGTGATTAGATCAGAATAAGTATCTCATCATATGTAATTATGTACCTATTGAAATATTTTCTAGTTAATGAATTGATGAGACTGGACATTATCGATTCTGTAAGACTAGTATATATTATGCTTTTAGTTTATCCAAGCAGTCGGTCCTCACTCAAGTAGTTGGTCCTTGCTAGAAACATTAGGATGTTAAGAGTTAACATATGGATGCTGGTTAAGGGTAACTAGTTCAATGGATGCGATCTGCTATGAGACTTCATGTGGTTCCTTACATGTCGATGAAGATCTTATTGTAACTCGAGTGCAAGTTTCCTTAGCCTTGGCGTATTCAAGTCATCTTGGTTATGAAGGTCAATACTTTAACATCTTAGCAATCATCTCCTAGGAGGCGCAAGTCTGGGATGATTGGCTATAAGTTAATATGTCTAAAGGTGTTTGAATATCCCACAGAGGATTCACTTCTTTTATAAGGAGACGTATACCCTTTGTCTCTTATCAGGATTATTACTTGTAAGTCTTTAGCCAAAGCAAAACATGTCAAGAGGATGATCTTTTTAGACACGTGTTTGAGTAATTTGAATCCACGGGACAAGTAGCTATTACTTGGGCTAGGTGTGACGTAGTCAGTCTAGTGAGGACTGACACAGAGATCATGTTATGAACCAAGTGAGGATAAGATGAGTGAAAGAAGTAGACACTAAGAACTGTAGTTGCTAAAGGGTTCAGAATTATTCTAAGATCAATTGTAATTTTTTGATTAATTAAGGATCATGATGTACTATTAGGTGTCACTCATGATCGATCCATAATTAATGGTTAATTATGGACGACCAACATAAATCGGGAACCTATTGGGTCACACATTATTAGATTATTCGAAGGACATAAAATAAGTTTGAAAAATTGGATTCTCAGACTGAGAGAAATTAAGTCTGGTAAGACTAGACGAAGGATAAATATGGAAGATATTTATTGAGACGAAAGTGAGCTGAATGCACTTTGGTTTAATAATGAACCAAAACTAGTTTGATTTTAAACCAAATTGGTTTGTTTTTTTGAATCAAGCTTATTGCAAGCGGATCGTGATGACTTAATGGGTATGAGTTTGATCTTGTTTATCAAACTTGGATGGAGATGTATTAATACCCCTCCATGGGAGAGAATTAGATATCAATCTTTTGGGTTTAGGTCTTCTCCTCCTCTCCCTCTCCGATGTCACCGATTTTGGCGCCGACGTCTGCTGATTTTGGCACCGAGCCACCGACGCCTCTTGCCTTCAATTTCGGCATCGACGCTCCAGTCGCCGGCAGTCGTCCGTGCTCCGGACAGCAGCTACCCTTGCTGCCAAATTCGGTGCCGTCGATTTCGGTGCCGCTGACAACTAGTTGCTACCGCCCATCAAATCGTGCTGTGGGGTTCTCTCTTGTATCGTGTCGTCTTTTTCCTTTGTCTAGTACCAAAGTGGAGACATGGTTTGTTGCTCACGGAGTTGTCTTGAAGGTATCTTGGCGTCTAAATGCTCTCTTCAATGTTCGATTAGGAACTCAAAGGTATAACTGCTAAACAAAGATTTTATTTTACGATTATGTCTACGCATGTATGTTCTTGTGGATGTGTGTGATGCGTACTCTAATAATTTAGAAAATTATTATGCTTCCGCTCCATATTTTTCGAAAACAAATTTTAAAGCACTCAACACTATAACCTTTCGGTAGGTCACTCTAAGAATTCCACTAACTTTCTCCTTCTCGAACACCTTCCGGAGGTGGATAAACCTTTTGCAAGTCTTGTTTGCAAAAGAGTAAAAAACTAGAATGGAAGGGAGGGTTTGGGAGTAGAGATTATGGTAGAGTAGATTTTCTATAGAAGTTGAATTATTTTGTAGCCAACATGTCCTATATTTATAGGCCTCTCCCAAGCTTCCAAGAAATCTCTATAAACATCCATGTTGTTCAGCATTAATCGACTAACCTCAATGTTAGTCATTTGGTTGTTGGTGCCCAACTGCTTGCAACAATAGCTTCTGAAACAACCGTTATAACAAACTAACCGTTTTGTAACCATTGAACCATCTATTAGTCAATTGCTTGCACTATCAGTCGACTATCTTCAACTGTAGCTTCTTGAAAATTATTATTACAACAAACTCACAGTTCCTTTATAATAAATTAATCATTATGTCAATTGACTCAAGTCACTACTAGTCAACTGTTAACAGAGACAATCAGAATGGTACCCTTGGCTTAAATCATGGGTCGAATGCCCAACTGACCGACACATGGTATTAGTATTAGTTGACTCTTCATTCAACTGACACATTTGTCAATCAAGGGCTCTAAGCTGAGACTTTGTTTTGCCGCGTATTTGCCTTTGATCTATTTGGACTTTTTCTTGCCACACATCTGATCACCCTTAATCCGGTGGAACTTCCTCTTGCCAAACATCCAGTCACTCTTGATTTGTTGGCTTTTATTCTTACTATATGACCTTCTCTTGCGTACACTTGTCACAAATTCATCATATACATTTTCTAACTTAACCCTTGGGTAACATCAAAATCGATTGCACCTGCAATATGAGAAAAAAGGGAATCTGAGAGGATCGTGGATTTGGGATAAACATTATTTCCTCTAGATACTAGTAAGGGAAGTAAAAGGGGCCTTTTCAAGACACTAGGTAGTAATTGAAATAAAGGGAGAGAAGAGTCATTCACACTCTCCAACTTCACGCATTTTGGAGGGTTTTATACCTAATATATAATGAAAGGAAATGGTAGGATATTTTTTACTTTGATGTTCCAATATCTTTAATTTTTTCCCCCAAGAGAGAATTTAGAATTCTTCCTTCCCTTTCCTCTTTCCCCTTCTTTCTCATCGACATTGAAGAGTATAATGGGAGGGGGATTTATATCTGACAACAATTTCCTTTTTGAGTTCAAGGAAGTAGATAAAGTCCCCAAAAATAATTGGCTAGTTGTTAGTGACCAGTTGATGATGTTGGTAGATTAATCAGTGGAATGATCCATGTAATCAATTAGTCTCCTTGATCTGTGGAATGCTCCCATTGCAAACGGTTAGTCTCCTTGGTATGGCAGACCATCTCCTTTTCTTTCTTGTTTGCCTAATTTTGTCCTAATGAATTGAAGAGAAAAAATCACCCTCTTTTCCTTGTCTTTCATTCTCATCTTTCTCTCCAACTTATCAACATTAATTTTCCTCCCCCTCCAAGCTACCTTGCTTCCTTCCCCAAGAAAACACATTAATATTTTACTTGGAAACAAGAAGAGTGTAAGAAGGTTTTTGGGGAAAGCTTTGCTTTCAATTTTGGATATTGTTATAAGCATTTCATTTCTTTTTTATTGTTTTATCTCTTGATAGGGATGATTTGCATAACGAGAATTTGTTTTCTTTCATTTGGTTTTATCACATGTCAACTTTGACTAACTAAATAAGTAATCCATTAATTTGTTAGGTTTAAGTTAGTGCCGTTTGGATCAAAACTGTAGTAGGCAATTCAACTAAATTGAGGATAGATCACCATATTCAATTGAGTTAAAATTCTAGACTGGAAAAAATAGAAACCAGCCAAACATGATTAAATTGGGTGAACCTGTTTGGTTGACTGTAGCTATCATTTTTGGACTTTGGATGATTTAAAGATGTTTATGAATTTGGTTGAACCAGTTGTATCTATAAAACCCATGTTAGATGCCTCAATTGGTTCAATCACATATTCTGGTTTCTGGTTTAAGACGATTGGTCTAAACCACGTTTCCTTATTATCAATCTATTTAGTCTCAAGTATCTGGAGTTGGCTGCATTGATTTTATCCCCTGAAGAAATTCTGCTGAAAGCTATATAGTTAGTAATACTCAAATCTCTTAAACTGTTTTTATTTTCTTCAACTAGAATTTTTGTTTGCTCTCCCACTATCTTTTATACCTTCATGATTTTACTTTGATCTCTCTATCCTTTACACCTTCAAGTATAATCAATTGGTTGTATTTGAATATGAACCTACAAATTTCACCTATTTTCCTTCAATTTACATCTATGAGAGCAACACCTAATTCCTCCAAATAATAATTTTTTCTAATCTTTTCTACTGACTCCAACCAGCCATCTTAATATTCTCAGTTTGCAACAGTAAATTTTTAACATATTGTTTACTGTCCAACACTCTGAACTATATATTATGTTGGAGAGTAGTAATACAAAAAGACAGTGACTCTAAAAATGTTTAAACTTAAGTGACAATAATGATGATTGACCCTCAAAAGAATCTTTTTTTCCACAAACATGATGTAATAAGAAGATTGGGTTAAACTATAAATACACAAACTACTCCATCATTTCATAAACTTTTTTTCTCATCATCTTATTTATATACTTTTTTTGTGGAAGTGGGTAGGAAGCTGAGTAGAACCTAATTAACATATTGTAAGTTAATCCTCCCTCTTTGACCTTAATCCCACTTAACACTAAGCTCATCCCCTTCACTACCTCTGTGTCACTACATCCGTCATCCGCCCAAGCAGTTATTTGTTTTCCACTAGTGCAAGCCCCCTTGAATTCCATCCTTGCCTCCTTTGCTTATGCAACCCACTCCAATCACTTTTTTTGGAACTCCAGATTAGTTTTACCCTATTTCTGCAGCATATTTGACAGTGTTACTACTTCTACAATCCTCTAGCAAAAGGTCTGTATGGGGGTCTTTGCCGCCAAAAGTAGTGGGGGTGATGGTGTATTGATTGGCGTCACTAGGTGATTATTGGATAGGTTTGTGGTTGGGAAGGGGTATAGTTGCAATGAGTGCTTTTGCAATGTCCGCATTCAATGAATTGTTGATACAGGGATTTGTACAGTTGATGCCTTGGCTAGGAGGCAGATTACAATTAATTATAGTATCTGAAAAACTAGAGTGTGAACAATATAAGATGGGGTACTGTTGCTGCCAGTATTTAGTGTAGTAGTGAGAGGAGATAAGCGGATGCATTGAAGCCGGCATCAAAAGTGATAAATACTTAAAATATCCTGATTGGTTGCCTTAGTCACATTTCTGTTTGCTACAATGTTGGAATCACAAACAAAACAAAAAAATGTTGTGATTGAAAAAAGAATGAAAACGTATGAAGTAAAAAACAGGGACATGGTGAAACAGTTTCTGCGTGTTGTACAAGAAAATAGTCTTCATCAAATTGATTGCATATAGTTTGCTTGTCATTATCTATTTTTTTTGTCTGATCATGCCTTTTTATTTGTGCACTAGAAGAATTTTAAGCATCTGCTTCTCCATCCATGACAGCCTTTTGACTTATTTGGCACGACATTTCCCTCTTGAGCCATGCCAAACACTTCATGCTGTTGCTATGAACTTCATATCTCTTGAATCTGTATTTCCCCTGCTGCAAAATCTTGGCAAATATAATTTCTTGAGTAGATTCTGTTGCTTGCTGGTTTTCTTCTTAAATGTGTTTCTTCAAATCTTCACGATTAGCTTTGGTGGATTGTGTATGTGAAGGTGGTCACCTTGCCAAGGGTATAATAGGTGGTTTCTAAAGCTATGCTGCTTCTGCCTTGTCACCTTTTTAAAGTCTTAATGACTAATTAACTTGAAGTATGTACTAGAAGTGGAGGTGGCAAAATGGATTTATCAGACCAGCCTGAGCTAGGCTTGATTGGCCCAATTAGATTGATTCAGGTTAGGCTCGACACAAACCATCACAGGTTGTGCTCGGCATGAACTGTGCTCGACATGGCCCATGATGGTTGAAATGTGACACTCCATTTGAGCTCAATTAGGCCTTTTTATAATAAAATAATAAAAATGAATAAAAAATAGAAAAAAAAATATAGGGAAAATTTTAAGTATAAAAAGTTAATCTATTTTATTAAATAATTATTTTGTTTAAATTTTTAATCTTTTTTCTGCTTCTTATATTCATATATTTTTAATATGTGGGTCAAGCTCTAGCCCACGAGCCATGCCATGCCATGCCATGCCCGAGATGTCTTGCAGGTCAAGTCACCTTTCACAACTCGATCTGTAGATTGTGTTGGGCTCAACACAGGCCAACTCTATCGCAATGTGCTAGGCACAACCCAAATCGGGTTGGGTTGGGCCAGATCTCAAGCAACCCGAATCAATTGCCACTTGTAAGTATAATTGACTTTTGTGAGATACTGAAGGTTTGATATTTAGCAAAAGACGCACTACAAGTTGGAATTTATTAAAATGTACACCGTATTCTTAGAATGCCCTATGATTTTTTAAATATCTATAAAACTTTTTAAACTATTTCAAAATCAAGGACACCTACAGATTCCTGAGAACATTATGAATTTAATGGTGCTCAAAACATCATTGATAGAGACACGTCCCAAAAGTGATGCAATATGGGTTGAATATATAAATGGGTTGAAATGAAATGACATGTTTATTAAGATAATTCATTTTAGAAAATAATGAGAACATATTATATAATTTAATTCTCGAGACCATTTAGTTAATGTCGCATCTAATATTTTACATAGTTCTTTATTGGCTTGAATGACACAACACATTTATGCACGATTAATATGAAACGATACAAATTGCCTTTCCTAATTTTGACTGGTATAAGACCATCAAGTTGTTTTAGCCAACCCACTTCGATATAAAATAAGCGCATAAATAAACTTCTGGGAGTACTATTCTATAAAGTTAATGATGGTCTCATGTTCTATCTTGACCACTAGAAGACTATTAAATATACTTTTGTAATTTTTTTGTACAAGATAATCATCAAGCTATTTTAGAGGTGTTTTGGCTAAAGCAATCTTAATGACCCTTTCTAGTAGTTAAAATGATAATATGAGATTAGTGGGCTCCCATAGATTATTTATACCTCCCTCCCCCCTCCTCTTTTTGACTACTTGAAAGTCATCAAGGTGTTTTTGCGTAAATACCTTTAGGCAAAACACCTTGATGATCTTCAAGCTGTCAAAATGACAAAATGAGATCATTATTTTGATTATATGATTCTCCTTGGAGCCATTCATGCCTTTATTTTTTGATTTTATGATCAAAATTTTAAAATAAGACACTTAGCATTAGATTTTGATGTTCTTCAAAATCAACTGATTTTGATGTTAGACCTGGTATGACTTTTCTCCAGTTTGGGGTGTTTGGTAACTATAGGGGTATTTTGCACTCTTTAGTAAATCTAAAACTATAAGGGTGTTCTGAGATTCAATAATCAAAACTTTAAATACCGTATTCTTTTTTCCCATTATTTCTAAGAAGCACCTATATGCTTTAATGACTATGATTGACTGATGACATGCTAGGTGATGGATCTTGCATTTCATGTGTTGATTCATTATATACCCTTCTTCTCTTTGCTATGGTATTTATTGAACATTAATTAACATCCTACCTCTTAACTTTGTACATTTTATTTGCCACAGAGATTTTATATGGTGAAGCCTTGTCCAAAGGAGATGAAATGTGATGTTGAGGTCAGAAACAGTTGGTTGTCTTATTTGTTTTGCTTTTTGGTATATTTTGGTTTGTCTTCTTCATTCTTAGGAATAATTTCATTTGAGCTCGAACTTAATTTTTTTCCTTCACTTTTGTCCTGTTGTTCAATTAGACACACCATTTTGGTCCTTTAGCTATCTCAAAATCTCAACAGTGTCTTGAATTAGCTGCTACAGGTGTCAAATATATAAGACACCTAATTAAACTACATGAGCCAAAATGGGGAAAATGAAAACTTGTGGGACAAAACAAAAAAAAATTGAAATTAATTAATTATAAACTCATTTCCTCATTTTGTTCGGTTGTAACTCTTTAAAATATTTTTTATGGACAGTTGAGTTCGTATGCTATAAGAGATGTGGAGGAGTACAAAAACTTTTGTGACCGTCCAAGGGGTCAAAGGCCACAGCCTGAGGAGGTTATTGGGGTATGTTTTTTTTACTGCAATTTTTTGTCTAGACCTTTTTATAGCATGACTGTTACTCTTTGGTCGAACAATTTTTTTGATGGAGAATTATATGTGAAGATATTTGTAGTCATTATATAATTTCTTAATAATAAACTTGGCACTTCAAGAAAGTAAATCAGTTCATGATGGCTTGAGCCAACAGATATTTAGTTACTTTCCAGCGAGCTGTGTGGATTCAAGTTAGAGATCCCCATTTGTTAGTGAAGATTTACAATTACTTGGATGAAAACGTTGTTATAGTAACAACTGACCAAATGTTCTTGATGGATATGAAAAAAAAAACATAGCTAAATTTTAGTAAAATGGTCCATGGGGACAGAACTCCGCCCATGACGATTGATCATGGCCGGTCCCAAGCCCGGATAAAGGAGGAGGGTTGCGTTAGGTTGCTAGCCAACGTCAAAACTATGACAAATATTCAATGAATGAATCCATTAAACTATTGTGCTAGTGCTAGGTTATTCCCCGGAAGGAATGCGTTGCAGGGTCCGACTGTAACGTCTCGGTAAGGATCACTATATCTTCAGAACTCGGGTGTAGTGCTAAATATGCAAGAGTTCGCGTTACAGGTCCGACTGTAACGTCTCAGCAAGGACCGCTACATCTCCATGAGAACTTGGGTGTAGTGTTAAATAGGCAAGAGTTCTCACGCCATAGGTTGGATAAGAACAAATATGATAGGAAAACTAATAATCTAAGATTTGGAACATCGAACATAGGAACTCTCACTGGTAAATCAATGGAGGTAGTAGATATGATGATTAGGAGAAGAATTAGTATTTTGTGCGTACAAGAGACAAAATGGACAGGTGAGAAGACAAAGATGATAGAGAACTCGGGTTTTAAGTTATGGTACATTGGAAAGAGTAAAGCAAGAAATAGAGTGGGTATTATTGTAGATAGTTTGTTAAAAGATGAAGTTGTAGGAGTAGTTAGAAAAGGGGATAGAATTATAGCCCTTAAGATAATAGTGGCGAAAGAAACTATGAACATAATTAGCGTATATGCACCACAGATAGGATTAGATGAAGCTACCAAATCAAGGTTTTGGAAGGACTTAGATGAAATATTATAAAATATTCCACCAAATAAAATGATTTTAATAGGAGGCAATCTAAATGAGCATGTCGGAGTGAAAAATGAGGAATATGAGAGAGTACATGGGAGTTATGGGTTTGGAACGAGGAATGAGGAAGGAAAAACTATATTAGATTTTGCGATAACATATGACCTTATATTAGCTAATACGTTTTTTAAGAAAAGAGAAGAACATTTAGTCACATTCAAAAGTGGGAATAATAAATCGCAAATTGACTTTCTTATGCTTAGGAAGAAGGATAAAAAGTTTTGTAAAGATTGCAAAGTCATCCCTGGAGAAAGCTTAACTACCCAACATAGGTTAGTAGTGTTGGATATACGCCTCAAACATAGTATCAATAGAAAGAAAATATATACGATTCATAGAATTAAGTGGTGGAAGTTAAAGGATGAGAAATAAGATATATTTAAGGAGAAGGTAGAAATACAAGCATTAGGTGAAATATACGATGACTCTAATACAACATGATATAAGATGGTATCAAAGTTGAAAATAGTAGTTAAGAGTGTACTCGATGAGTCAAAGGGACATGCACCACTAAGTAAAGAATCTTGGTGGTGGAATGAGAAAGTACAAGAGAAAGTGAAGGAAAAACGAATAGCTTATAAGGAATTATATATTTGTAAGAACGAGGAAAACTTAAAATATATACAATAGCTAAGAAAGAAGCTAAGAAAGTAGTGAGTGAAGCAAAAAAATGAAATTTTTGAATGATTATATCAAAAATTGGATACAAAATAAGGGGAAAGAGACATTTATAGAATAACTAAAGTGAGAGAAAGGAAAACAAGAGATCTTAGCAAGTAAAATGTATTAAAGATGAATGTAATAGGGTATTAGTAAACGATGGAGAAATAAAAGAGTGGTGGAAGAAATATTTTCATTAACTTTTTAATGAAGGTATTGGTGACCAACTTAACTTAGGTAATTTAAGTAGGTCAAATGAGCATAGAAATTTTAATTTTTATCGTAGAATTCAAACTTCAGAAGTAAAACAAACTTTAAATGAGATGCATAATGGAAAAGTCGTTGGACTAGATAATATTCCGATAGAGGTATGGAAGTGTTTAGGGAAACAAGGTATTGAATGACTTACAAAATTATTTAACATGATATTGAAAACGAAAAAAATGCCTGATCAATGGAGGATAAGTACTCTAGTTTCCTTATATAAGAACAAGGGAGATGTACAAAATTGTGCAAACTATAGGGGTATTAAACTAATGAGTTATACTATGAAACTTTGGGAAAAAGTAATAGAAAAAAGATTAAGGAAGGAGTGACAGAAAATCAATTTGTGTTCATGTCTGGCAGGTCCACAATAAAAGCTATACATCTTCTTAGACAATTAATTGAAAAATATCGGGAGCAAAAACAAGATCTACACATGGTATTCATTGACTTAGAAAAAGCTTATGATAGAGTCCCAAGAGAAATTATATGGAGAATTTTAGAAAAAAGAGGTGTTAGCGTAACATATATTGAACTAATTAAGGATATGTACGAGGATGTAACGACCAGAGTAAAGACTTCAGGCGGAGTAACTGAAACATTTCCAATAAAGATAGGGTTACATCAAGGAGAGCTCTAAGTCCCTATCTTTTTACACTAATTATGGACGAACTCACTGCGCACATTCAAGACACAGTACCGTGGTGCATGTTGTTTGTAGATGATATTATTTTTGTAGATGAAACACGTGAAGGAGTAAATGCTAAACTAGAATATTGGAGGGACACACTAGAAGGGAAAGATTTTAAGCTTAGTAGGTTAAAGACAAAATATATGGAATTTAAGTTTAGCAATATTAGAAGTAATGAAACAATTGTTAAGATAGGAGAGGACGAGTCGCCCGGAACCCGAGAGGTTTAAATATTTAGGATCATTTTTGCAAAACGATGGAGGGATTGAGAGAGATGTCTTACATATAATACAAACAAGATGGGTGAAATGGAGGGGAGCGTCGAGTGTTTTATATGATCGTAAAGTACTTCTTAAACTTAAAGGTAAGTTTTGTAAAACCGTAGTTAGACCTGTCATGTTATATGGAGTTGAATGTTAGGCTATGACTCGAGCACATGAGCAGAAGATGAGAGTTGCAGAGATGTGGATATTAAGGTGGATGTGTGGACATATGATGATGAACAAAATAAGAAATGAGAGCATTAGAGAGAAAGTCGGAGTTGCATCTATTGAGGAAAAACTCACACGTTTAAGATGGTACGGGCATGTACTTAGACGACCAATAAATGCTCCAGTTAAGCGATATGAAACTATGATAAATATGCATATCAAACGAGGAAGAGGAAGACAAAAAAAAACTTGGTTAGCAATAATAAAACAAGATAAAATTTATTTAAATATAGATGATGATATAATAGGAGATAGAGCTCAATGGTGTAAAAGGATTCATACAGCCACCCCCACCTATTGGGAAAAGACTTGGTTGTTGTCGTCGTCGTCCATGGGGACAGAAATTTTACCTACTAAGATCATATTGATATTAACAACTGTGTTTCCCTTCTGTTTCCCCCCTTCATGCAGTGGCTTAGCATTATCTTTGATAGGAAAATTTCATTTATGAGGAGAAACAAGTAAAACAACTACAATGGTAGGAAACATACCTAAAGTATAATGTGAACTCTGATAATTGTTGGAATTGATTCTTATTTCAGACTTTGTTTACAATCTTCCTCAAATTTCTTCCCTGCCTAGCCGTGTGCAATAATAACTCCTGTATTACGTATCATTTTGCTGCATCTGTTTCCTGTCTATTTTCTTATTTTATCAAACCTTCTAGAGATTTACGTTTAGGATCCCCAGATTGCTGGTAATCTTGGCTGTAGAAATCACATAGCCATTTCCTGATTGGTAGAATAATTCTTTCGTAGAAGGGGCATCAAGATTGATTTAAACAAACTGTAGTTTCTGTTTAATTTTTCAGCAATTTATTGAGATATTTCTAGTTGGATTCTTTTTATTAGGTAATTCAAATTTTTGGGGCTACCTTATGAAGTTTCTTTAACCTGTTAGCTATAATGGTCACCCTACTGGAATTTTTATGGTATAATTTTGTCCAGTAGTTTTTATTTCTGTATATGTTTATTTGCCATAATATTGTTAGTCATCTGCCATATCCTCTGAGAGGGATCACTTTTGAGGGAACATGCTAGCGAGACATGCGCACTTGTTTTCTTGCTTCAACATATTTATTCCATTGATCCAATTGTCATCTTGGAGTTCACTCCTCTGCAAACTTAAAATGACTGATTAATTGTCTATTTGTGGGTAATAATTTTGAATTTTATCTTGTTTTGTCTTCAGGATATTGCAGAACATCTGACAACCATTCACCTCTCACGTTGTGAACGTGGAAAGCGTTGCCTCTATGAGGGCTCAAGTCCACCGGGTGGCTTTCCTAACACATGGGTATCCTCGAATTTTCTTCAATTTAGATGTTAGTTCCATTTAGATTCAGTCACTATTTTGTAAACGTGACTATACTGGCCAGTCCAACCGTATCAAAGATAATCTGGTCAAGTGTATGGCATGAAAATCCAGTTGGTCTATTGAATTAGAACAACAGCAGCAAATACTGAACTGGAGGGATGCTGGATTACCTGCTGGGTCGAGTTTACAAATTTTGGTTTTAGTTACCCATACTTGATGAATTAACCTTTACACTTTTGTTCCTGTTTAGGGTGGTGCATCATATTGTTCATCGGACCTCACTATTCACAGAAATGGTGAAGTCCACACTTGGGACAGAGGATACGACGAGGAGGGGAATCAGGTGAAGTCTTTATTGTAATATCACCTTCATGAATCAGTATGATCAACTATTAAAATGCATCAGCCACACTATACATGACGAGGTCTCTTATTATTTACATTTTATTTAAGCAGGTCTGGGGTCCGAAGACGGGTTCTTATGAGTTTAAACCTGCAAGACTGTCAAACAACGGCGACATGTTCTCACCTTTGAACTCCCGCCCTATATTTTCATTGGATAAGATGGAAAGTTCTTTTGTAGTCAACGAACAGTAGCCTACATATAATCCAAATCAAATAATTCATATTTCATTCTTACTCATCTGTCTCAAAACCGGATCCAACCTCGTCTAATACATGAGAGTTGGTTTTCCAATAATGCTTTTGTGAAATAGAAACAATTCACAATACTTTGTCCTCCAAAGCAGGCAATGAGAAGCAGAGGATAGCCCATTTTGCAGGTGTAAAGAAGGCGGATGATACCACATGAATGGGTTGCCTTGTTATGCTGGCGCTGATGCTCTTCTCTTGCATCGGCCCTCTTCCTTTGTTATTGCAATACTTGGGCTGTCCAAATCTCATCGGATCAGCTGATTATTACCTCACTATATTTTGTAGCAGCAATTGTCATCGGTTATTAGTATCCTGTTTTAGTGTTTTTGTGGCTCCAAATGTGTCATCAAACTAGCAAACTAAGAATGCACGAAAGCAGCAGGCATCTTCCAAACGAAGTCGGCAGGCGTCCTCAAATGGATGCCTTGGACCTCTGGATTTAAATGCGTTTGCATGTATACTACAATGTCCAGTGGTAAGTTGCCATGACAATAAAGCTTCACAGACTAGCCCAATACGTTCATGACTCAGTTTTACAAGGACATTTGGATCGAAGAGGGTGGACATTCTAGTGCTCGCATAGAACTCTCATGCAATGAAATAGAAACGTGTTTATCTATCATTTTAGGAGCTTATATATTATTAAGGAAGTTTATAGAAATATTGAAAATCTTGTGTATTGGCTAGATTCCATTGAAGTGGATGGTATCAAACAGTTAGGAGCTTAACCTGCACTGGATGTATCAAACAGGTAAGGTAACTTTCGATATGAAGAACCATGAGGCTGCTGTAAGCCATCGAAGGCCTTCCCGTTGTTGAAACAGATTTTGACCCATTCAAAGGGCGAAAAATTTGGTGGCATGAAAAGGAAGCTAACCAACTGGCCTGTCAAAGTTATGTATTAGGTTGAGATCAACTTCTAGCTCTAGTACGGAAACAAAGGCAGCTTGATTGTGTTTATTTAGATATTGAAAATTATAAATAACAAAATTTTGAAAGAGAATTTTTAAAATCTGGTTTACAAGAAAATCACCCTATTTGTTTGACCTTAGGGCGTAATGGGCAAAGCTGAAGAAAAAAATTCTTGACTATTATGGAGGTAAGGTCTGAGATTTATAGTTTAAGAGCAGTAATGAAATTTTAAAATTACTGTTTCATCTTAAAATTAACAATGTAGGTGGTCTTAGTGAATAATAGTGAAAATTATACAAAGAGATATAAAATAAAAATAAATTAATTTGTGTGATTCGATAATATAGGGTTCACAAAAATGTTCGAGGATATTTTTTTAGGGAGTTTTTTTTTTTATTATGGAAGAGTGGTAGATTTTTATATTTTTATATGATATTGACATGATATATTAGAGATTAAAAAAAAGCTCTAATAAGGCTCTAACTATTGGAGATGCTCTTAGATGATGAGGCCTTGACTTAGTCCCAACATGGACACGTAAGTAGTAGTTTGGGTTCGAGTAATGTTTTCTATCTAAAATTTTTAAACTATAAATAAAATTTTCAAAAGAAAAATTATTTTTTTATAAATTTTTTTTATTTATTTATTTTTTAAAAAATTAGGATTGAAGATAAATTGTAAATATTTAGGATCCATAGAGTTATTTGGCCATCCATAGATTACTTATGTATTCTCTTTGGGAAACATCAATATCTATCTAAATCTATTTGACTAAATCTTCGATGGCCTTTATCTTCATGCTCTAATCCTTCAAGCGACTTCACTTTTAGTCTAATACACAATAAAATAAAACTCCAATACTACTGAGATAATTAGTAGATAAAATAGATTATGCCTTCAAGCGACTTCACATATGAATGATTAATCATCATGAGCTATATGGTGGTTAAGATAAAATAGATTATGCCTTCTCTAACAATCGTGAGATAATTAGTATTTTTTTTAAAAAAAAAAAATTAATCAACTCTTTGTACATTAAATAAAAATTTAACTTCTTCACTTTTTATTATGTAGATCAATGTTTGTTTAAGTCTCCACTCAATTGACCTAGATAAGTATGATTCAAATGGCTTCCTAACATTTGGAAAAAAAAAAAAAAGATTGTAAATCAACTTATCAACTCCTATCATTTTTACGACATAATATGAACATTTAATTTAATCTATTTTTTAATATTAGTTAATTGCATATTTTAAATCTAGGATCAGGTATTCTTTGAATTACATACTTTTTCTATTAGAGTGTATACTAAAAATCTAGTTTTTTGTAAACATTTATTTTAAAATAAGGAATCACATTGGTCATATGTCTATATTTATATGCTAAGTATAGTTGTTCAATTAATTTATATTGTAGATAACATGGTGTGTGGTGTCACACATAGAAGATCATGTTATCAGTTCCTTATAAATTATAAAAAGTAGCTCACGACTAAGATGGAAAGGAACAAACCATTGGAATAGTCGTAGTGTAATTTGATATTAGTTTATCTTAACTATAAAATTACACTAGTACACTCTAAGTGTATTGAGTAGGACTATTTAAGGTAAGTTCTTTTTATACTGACTAAATAAAAGAACAAGACCTTTGTTATTATAGAAGTGTGTGCTCTTAATCATAATATAATAACAAACACATATACTCAATATTCATTTTTTTAATTTATCAAAAGGTGCGATTTAGTTCGATAAATCAATAGGCCCAATAAGTTGGGAAATGATATTATTTATACGGTGTGTTGTTGATTATAGAATGAAATGTGTCCTAGTAATCTAGGTTGATGATGTCCCCAAGAGGAGATTGTCATGTAAACCCTGCAGGTGGAGTTAGTCCGACATGACGATAAAGTTGAGTAGTACTACTCTTGGAGCTAGATATTAATTAAGTGAGTTGTCAGTAACTCATTTAATTAGTGGGCATTCTATATCTTAAACACAGGGAGATTAACACACTCATGATAAGAAGAAGCCCATATAGTAATATGGGATTGGTGCGGTAGTTTAATAATAACTCTTTAGTGGAATGAGATATTATTGATGAACTTGAGTTGGGTATTCGGGGTGAACACGGGAAGCTCAAGTTCATCGGGAGACCAAAAGCAATTCCTCCTCTCAGTCTCTACCGTAGCCTCTTATTTATAAAGTCTTATACCCATTCATACCCACATTCTTACCCACCTTAAGGTGGTCGGCCAAGCCTAGCTTGGAGCCCAAGCTAGGGCCGGCCAAACCAAGGTGAGTTGGTGGCCGACCCTAGCTTGAACCCAAGCTTAGGTGGCCGGCTAAAATAAATTAAAAGGATTTTATTTTTAAAATCTTTTATTATGTGGAAGCCATGATTTTAAAAGAGAGTTTAAAATTTAAATCTTTTCTTTTTTAGTTTTCTACAAAAGATTAAAAGAAAGGTTTGATATCTTTCCTTATTTGTAGTTAAAAGGAAGATTTTAATTTTTGATAAAACTTTCCTTTTATGTAACTATCCTCATGATTTTAAAAGAGAGTTTTAAAATTAAATCTTTCCTTTTATAATTTCTACAAAAGATTAAGAGAAAAGATTTGATATCTTTCCTTATTTGTAAATTGAAATGAAGATTTTAATTTTGAGAAAATTTTCCTTTTTGTAATCATCCACATGTTTTAATAGAGAGATTTTAATTTATAAAAGTTTCCTTTTATAACCAACCATGAAGGAAATTTTTAAATAGAAATTTTATTTTTAAAATTTCCGGAAACAAATTAGGAAGTTTTAATTTTGTGTTTAAAATTTTCCTTGTTTGGAGGAATTGAGGTGGTCGGCCACATTGATAGAGAAAAGGAAAAAAATTTTAATCAATTAAATTTTCCTTTCTATGGCAAAGAAAATAAGGAAGTTTTTATTAAAACTTTCCTTATTTGCCAAGACCAAGGAATATAAAAGAGAGGGTAGAGGTGTCTCACCTCATAACAATATACATCTAGTATTCCTCTCTTCTCTTCCTTGTGGTGGTTGGCCCTCCCTCTCTTCTTCCTCTTTCCCTTTTCTTCTTCCTTGGCCGGTGGCATCAACTCTCTAGGAGACCCTTGGTAGCCGGATTTTGCTTGGAGAAGAAGTAGAGAAAGGAGACTTTGTTTCTTTGCATCCCTTGGAGCTTGGTTGATGGCCGAAGACCTTCATCTATAGGAGATTCTTGGTGGCCGAAACTTGCAAGAAGAAGAAGGAGGCTTGGGTGGATTCTCGTCTCGGTAGATCGTCGCCCACACGACGTGCGAGATAAGAAGAGGAACACGACAGAAAATCGTGAGGTCTATAAGCTATAAAAGGTATAACTAGTTATTAGTTTCCGTATCATAACTAGTTCATCCTTTTATTTAGATCTTGAAATACCAAACACAAGAGGCTAATGAATCTAGGTAATCGAATTTATGTTTTCGATTTTGTGTTTCTTTTGTTTTTCGAACTTGTGATTCGATTGTTCTTTTTGGTTAAACCTAGGGTTACTATAAGGAAATTAAATATTAAATTTCGTTGAAAGGCTTTGTCTAGTAAGTGGTGGATGCTCCCATACCCAAGAAAGCCTAGTGCCTCACCATGTTTAACCTGGAAGCTGATCTCTGAAATTAATATTTAATTGAATTTGTAACATGGATGGATTTAGATCAATAATGTTAAGCATCGTTTGCGATCTAAGTTTTAACCACTAAGAACAGTTAAGTTGAATTTGGAATCAATAATGTTAAGTTCTGTTTGTGATTCCAAATTTAATTTCTAAAGAACACAATAGGTTGTTAAGAATGGTTCAGGACTTGTACAAAATTTTTGTACAAGGGAACCAGTACGATATTCCGAGTAGCAACCAACATTTTCAACATATGACCAATCAATTTTTTTCTAAGGAATTTGTAGAAACCTATCACTGAAAAAATAAGAGATGATTCTTAGAACATCCACAATGGATGCATTATTGACAGGGCTGTAAACGAGCCGAGCCGAGCCGAGCCGAGCCGAGTCGAGCTTTGGGGTGTTCAAGCTTGTTTGATAAGATAACCAAGCCGAGCCGAGCTTAAAATGAACCAAGCTTTTGAAATAAGTGTTCAAGCTTGACTTGGTTTATTTTTTATGAGCTTGAGCTTGTTTGAAGCTTGGCTTGAGCTTGGTTCGTTTAGATATTATCAAGCTCTCAATTCAAGGTTGGCTTGAGCTTGGTTCGAGCTTGGCTTGAGTTTGACTTGAGCTTGGTTCGTTTAGATGTTATCAAGCTCTCAATTCAAGCTTGTTTGATTGTTTAAAATTTTTAATTGTTTGATTGGTTATTAAGATTGATAATTTAAATTTATTTATTTTATTTTATTTTATTTTATTTTATTATTTATTTAGTATATTGAAAAGAGTTTTATTAATAAATATGGTTCATGAACATTGTTTACGAACGTTGTTCACGAACATTATTCACAAACGTTAACGAGCTCAACACATATGTGTTCAAGCTTGTTTGTTTAGCTTAACGAGTCGTTCAAGCTTGTTTGTTTAATTAATCTTATGTATATTGAACGAACATAAACAAGCTCTTACCAAGTCGAACACTAAGCTTGTTCACGAACGCTTGGTTCATTTACAACCCTAATTATTGAGGTGTTATAATACCTCTTTGGTGTTAACATCATTGCATTTGAACGCGTTCAACCAACGTGGGGTGGGCCCCTAACTAGCCCACCCCACGTTTGTATTTTTTTTATTTTTCTAATTTTATTTATTAAAAGATTTAAAATTAAAAATTAAAAATTGAATAAAATAAAAAAATAATATTATTATTAAAAAATAATAATAATTTTTATATTTTAAAATATATTTATTTAATGTGATATAATTTTAAGATAATTGAGTGAACTATGAGACCCATAAATTATGAGTGTTAACGTTAAAAAAAATGTTGGTGAAAAATATATGTTGTTATAATGATCGAATATATGGCAATGGTCCTCATACTTTTGATGAGATGGTCGGTATTATAATGGAGGTGGGTTGTGAATACCCTTACGGTCTAAGAATGATTTAATATTAAGTAAGTTGAGTTCCACCTATGCACTAAATCAATGGAGATTTTTCTATATTATCTATTCACATTATTGTAATATTTTTTAGAATCTTGGTGACTAGTAGAGGAACAAATTAATAAGATTTGATTCCTATTTTATTGTATATATCTTAACTATCTAAGCTTATAATCTCGAATATAAAGGTTTAAAATGTGACAATATAATCAATGTGAAAAAAAATATATAAAATAGAAATAAATTTGCATCTTAGGCTAAGAATAATTAAATCATTATTAGATGCATTAACAAATATTTGAAAGAGAAATTGTTGGTTATTTGAAAGAAAAATCATTGCTGAAAGCAGCACAATGAAGATTCGTAGAAATGACATAATGATATTATATGCAAGTATTCAAAGATAATAATTCTCACCGTAGTTATATTTTGCTATCATATAATTGTGTTTTTTCTAATTATTAAAAAGTTTTTTATTTAAAATTTGTTCACATTCTATTCTAACTAACTTGGACTTTCAATGCCCACCCGCTACCAAATTGTAGAGTGCAAAAATTGTTGGTAAGTATATGAGTTAATGACTTTAGTGATTGGAGGTCGAAACTTGATAGGGGAATTTATTATCTCGTTTATCAATTTAGGTTCATATTGCACTCCCTCTCAATGGCATGAAGAGTCGTAAGGAGGCCGCTAACATGACTATACCACACGTTTGAGAGGGTAAAATTTCAGACATTATTCTCTTAAATATATTCAATATTAATTAATTAAATATCAATAATAATGCATTTTAATTAAAAATATCAATAATAATGCATTTTAATTAAAAATAAATAAATAAATTTAAATAATTACTTTGCTGGAAGAAGACAATAAATGAAGACAGAGAAATTAAGAAAGATTTTAAATTAGTAAAATAGAGTAAGAGAAAATTTTAAAATAGTAGAGAGATATTAAGAGAATTATAGAGATTAAGAAAATATAGAGAGTTTAAGATAACCTTGTGCTGTGTGTTTGGATATGGGATGAGAGCATTTATAAGGATTTTAAAGGTTTTTTTTTTTTAAATAATTTTGAAGGCATTTAGGTAAATTTAATGTGTGAATCATGCATATATTTTAAGTCTTATTTAACATACATTTACGGCATTATATGAGTATTATTTAAGTTAACTGCTAGCTTTTGCATTGATTTTTATGTTTTTAATTTGGATGACTTCTCTCTGATCTATGATTATAGGACGTGAAAATCATAGCATTGAAGCATATTTGAAATGAAAAACCAAAGGAGCGTACATTGCAATATGATACACAGCCTGCCCATGGCACCTACGACAACTGTGGATCATCCATGGAGACAGAATTAGCATCAGAGCATCAACTAGAACTTCAAATAAGGAGCACAACTAGACCATGGCACCTTCTACGATCATGTTCCATCTGACAAGGAACACGACTAGACTTTGGCACCTGACACAACCCTGTTCCATCTAAGACTTTGACGTGGAGATTTCTAGCATGATCCACGACCAGCCCATGGTGCCTGCCACGACCATGGATCGTTAGGTTTTAATGGTAGCACCCCTCTAAATTTTAGGAAAAGTTATTATATTTTGGAATATTTAAAGGCTATAAAGGCAACCAAGGGGCACCAGTTTGAGACATCGAAGGGGTTCCCATGGAAAGAAACCCTAGGAAAGAGCTGTCTTCCAAGAGATCCAAGAGCCTAGAGATTTTTGACCGCCAAAGGAGTATGTGGAGATCTTTCAGAGACATCATCAACATCAACAACCAAGTCTCCTCTACACTTCTCTCTTAATTTTCATTATAGATGTTCCTTTTGACGTCTATGGCTTGTATCTCCATATTAATGGAGTAGTCTCCTTAATTCTAGAATTAGGGAGTAACAATTCATTATATGTGATTTCTCTCTTTTATTTATGATATGTTAGATACTTGATTCAATTTAGCTTGCTTAATGTATTCGTGTAAACCTCATATCTAACATATAAATGTACGTGCAATTGCCAGATATTAGGGGACATATTGAGAGGTGAACTCTAGTATCGTACCTATAGAACTAAACTTGAGGGGTTGTTCACGAAAGTAGTTCAAACTCTCTCTCGAATACCATTGGCTATCACAGAGCGAAAATAGTCTACCCTGATTCAGTTACCATGAGAATAAGAGTCATATTAGGATATATAGATACACCAGTGTATTTTGAGAGAAAATATCGGTTACCTTAGAATAAATCACTTTCAAGCATGATCTAACATTGAGGTAAAAGAGGGATTCACAACTAAATTGTCAATGATCATTATGGTGAAACTGAAGTCCTAGGATTATATCTAAAATTGGTTTTCTCACAACTTTTCATTCTGCTTTCTTAGTTTGCTTTCTTTATGATGTGCATGTTCTGTAAGTGCACGACTGTCATCAAATAATAAAATATTGTTCACTAGGGCTGTGTTCTTAGTACCAAATTATTCACAAAGGAGGTTATCTATGTGGAGGTTCGGATCTACCTGTCCATATCCACCTGGATCAATCGATTGAACCTCTCTGTTCAGTCGACTGAACCCCTCGATCGATGAAAACTTTAATTTTTTTATAAAACAAAGTTAGCATAGAGATAATACAAATAATGATCTTGTAAAATAGAGTTAGATATAAGATAATAGAATTCATGAGTAATATAGACAATTAGGATTATCATGATCTCGACTTAGAAACCTCTATTGATTTCTTCAGTCAAATCATCGCCTAAGGTTTGTCTTGATTAGGACACAACCTTACCACTCCACTCCAAGAGCTTACCTCAATTTACCCACTAAATATTTGGTCCTTCAAACCTATTTGAACTTCATTTGTTCAACAACTGATCGGCTTGTCAGAGCTTCCTCCTGATTCAATATCTGGTCCTCTTTGACATATCGAATCCATCTTGTCAGATATCTAGTCCACTTGACCTATTTGGACTTCCTTCCTGATTTCCATGATATGCCAAGACTTCCATCGGCTAGTATTTGATCTAGCTGACCTACTATAGGACTTTCTAAGTTGAGCATTCTATACACTTGATTAATCCATTAGATCACAATAGGACTTAATTTAAACCTTTGACAATATCAAAACATAAGTTCGATTCTGGTGTATCCTGTATCAATAATTTTCTCATTTTTAATGTTTGATAACCTGATTCATAGTTAAGTTAAATATCAAATTTAACAACTCCTCCTCTGAATTTAACATTTCCGAGTTGTTAAAAAAATTCTTAACTTTTAATCCCATCGCTCCCCTTTTGACACATAAAAAAGAATGAGATCATTGATTAATTTGTAAATAAAGTTTTGAAATAAACAATGCAATTTTACAAGTTAATAATGCATTATTTTGGAAATAATTTTCAATATTAATGATATAAAAATATTTTTTTAAGATAAAATTATTTAAAATTTATAGGTCCAAAATATTTTTGCTTAGAAAAAAAAGAAGATATTTTCCAAATATGTTTTAAGTAAAAGTTGTGCTTAAAAACTTAACAAATAAGATTTTAAATACGGTTTAGATAAAGCTTGGGAAAATATTTTTCAAGGTTAAGGTAATATGCAAAAGTATTTTTCAAGGAAAAAATAATTTTTGAAAATATATTTTAAGGTAAAAATAATTTTGAAAAGTAATTTTTGAAAATATTTTCTAAGTAATACATTTTTCAAATTGCTCAAAATATTTCCAAGGAGAAAAAGTGAAAAATATTTTAAAAGAAAAGAAAGAAATTATTTTCAAGGAGAAAAAGTTTTTTTAAAAACAAATTTTTGAAGAAAAAGAGTTTCAAAAAGAAATTTTTTTTTTGAAAAGAATGGATTTTTTAAAAAGATCTAAATTGAGACAAGTCCCACTGAAAGGAACCTAGCAGATACTTTGATAAACACTATCACAAAGTAAGTTTCAGGATCATGTCAAGTCCTCTCGTATTAGATACTAATGCAATTGACATTAGGTCAAGTGAGAGTATGTTATTTTTGAGAGGTGTCCTAAATTGATCACCTTAAATATTATATTATTTATTTGATAAATAAAATTTTTTATTTGAATGTGCATTCTATATTTATATGATATTGATCTTAAACTCAATTAATGAAGTCCACAATACAATACATAGCATGAGAGAAAAATTAAGATTAGATCACAATTAGTAGGTATCTCTCCATGTGTAATTATATACATATTAAAATATTCTCTAATCAATGAATTGATAAAATTGGACATCATTAATTTTGTAAGAGTAGCATATGTTATGCTTTGTTTATCTAAGCAGTCAGTCCTCACTAGCTAGAAATATTGGGATGTTGAGAGTTAAGATATGGACATTGGTTAAAGGTAACTAGTTCATTGAATGTGACCTACTATGAGATTTTATGTGGTTCTCTACATGTCAATAAAGATCTCATTACATCTTGAGTGCAAGTTTTCTTAGACTTGAGGTATTCAAGTCATCTTAGTCATGGAGGCTTATACTTTAACATTTTGGCAATCATCTCCTAAGAGGTACAAGTCTGGGATGATTTGGTATAAGTTAATATGCCTAAAGGTGTTTGAATAGCCCATAAAGGATTCACCACTCTTTTTATAAGGAGACATATATCCTATGGCCTCTTATCAGAATTATTACTCATAAGTCTTTGGCCAAAGTATTATACTTCAAGAGGATGGTCTTTTTAGATATGTTTTTGAGTAATTTGAATCTATAGGATAAGAAACTACTACTTGAGCTAGGTGTGACGTAATCAACCTAGTTGGGGCTGACACATAGACCATGTTTTGAACCAAGTGGATATAAGATGAGTGAAAGGAACAGACACACTGATAATAGTAATTGTTGAAGGGCTCAGAATTATTTTATGATCAACTATGATTTTCTAATCAATTGGAGATCATGATATACTACTAGCTATCACTCATGATTGATTTATAATTAATGATTAATTATGAATGACCAACATAACCGGAAATATATTGGGTCACATACACTACGAGTATATCCAAAAGACTTTGTATATCCAAAAGACTTAAAAAAGATTTAAGAATTGGATTTTTCATATTGAGAGAAACTAAGTCTAGGAGGACCAGACAAGACACAAATATGGAAGATATTTATTAAACCAGAAGCTATGGTAGACCACTCCTCTTGAAGGCAAGGTTGGATTGATTATGGTTTAGTAATAAACCAAATTGGTTTGGTTTAGTTATGAACCAAAATTGGTTTGGTTATAAACCAAGATAGTTTGGTTTTTGAACCAAACTTAATGCTAATGGATCAAGTTAGCTTAAAGGGTTTGGGATTGGGTAATGACTTGCTCCCCAAGTCATTGTGAAGAGGTATATATATACTCCTCTGTGAGGGGAAGAGATGATTATTCATTGGAAGCACCTAATTATGATTAGGGCTCTCTCTCTTCCTCTCCTCTCTTTCTCTTGTCACTGCCCACCCAAAGAGGGTTGTTGCTCCTTTGTGTTGTCACTGCTACTAACAGCCATCCCCACTACTGGTGTAACGACCCGGCCCTTAGGCCCCTTGGGCGGCCCAACTGGTGGTCCATTTGGCGGCCCCTTGGTGGTCCCTTGGGCGGCCCAACTGGCGACCCTTTATGTCATCGATCGACGACCCTCGGTCGTGCCGTTATTCACTAGGTCTTCCCACCCCTGACTAGTGGATTTTTGCCTTCCCCAGGATTCGAACTCTAGACCTCCAGGCTAAGTACTAGAGTTTATGAATCCTGGTAGCCAAGTGAGTGCGTCACGCCCCAGGTAGTCCTTGCCCGAATAAAATTTCAGCAGCATCTTGTTGGATCGAGAAGCGCTAGAGGGGGGGTGAATAGCGCTCGTGGCTATCTTGTTCGATTATCGGAATCGTAAGAACTATCGGAGTAATTAAGCAGCGGAATAAAACAAAGTAAGCACACAGAGACAGGAGGATTTTTACTTCGTTCGGAGCCTTGATCGACTCCTACTCGAAGGCCCGCGATCCTTGATCGCTTCCGGTGGGTAACAACTATAATTCGTAAAAGTTACAATCTGAATTACAATTAAAGCAATAAGTAAACTAATACCGACAACAACAGATCGAAGAGTCTGAGCTTTGGGTTGTCGACGTCGAGTAGTAGCACTTCAAGGTCGTCTCGTAGGCAGCACTTCACAAAAGAAAGCTTAGAAGATTGTTGTTCTGAAGCTGCACCTCGACCCTCTTTTTATATGACATTCAGGGCGCCTGGATCCATTCCGGGCGCCTGGAGTGTGACGTGGCCAACCAACCAGGATGCTCCACGTGGCAAAGTCGTGCAGGGGATAAAACTTGGTCCCGGGCGCCCGGACCTCCGGGCGCCCGGACCTCCGGGCGCCCGGACCACCTTCTTCCAGCAGGTTCCTCACCTGCAAACAAAGGTTAGTCCGAGCAAAATACCCTGCAAGACAGCGTTAGAATCTGATAAAACATAGTAAAGAAAAAACGCCAGTCTCGGGACTGTCCGGGTCTGACTTCGGATTTCCTACCGGAAACCCTAGGTCGACCCGACGCCTACTGTTCCCTCTACGGGGAACGCGTCCTCACCTACTCCCCTCAGGAGAGATTACCTGATGCTAGTCCGGTCCTCCAGACCGACTGGACTTTCCGCCTAGGGTTATCACCCCCTAGGACCTAGGGTTACCGCCCCCTAGGGTTTTTCTCCACCTAGGGTTACCACCCCCTAGGACCTAAGGTTGCCGCCCCTTAGGGTTTTCCTCCACCTAGGGTTACCGCCCCCTAGGACCTAAGGTTGCCGCCCCTTAGGATTTTCCTCCACCTAGGGTTACCGCCCCCTAGGACCTAAGGTTGCCGCCCCTTAGGGTTTTCCTCCACTTAGGGTTACCGCCCCCTAGGACCTAAGGTTACCCCCCCTTAGGATTTTCCTTCACCTAGGGTTACCACCCCCTAGGACCTAAGGTTACCCCCCCTTAGGATTTTCCCCTGCCTAACCGCAGTTAGGACTTTCCTGAAACCTTATTTAACCATGTTAGATAACAAGGAGCCTTAACTTTGAATCCCTTTGCCATTATCAAAAATGAGGTTCGATCGTCGGATGCTTACTGCACCAACACATCTCCCCTGTGCGGGTGATAATCTAAAACTTTATACATTGCCCTTAGGGCCACATATACCTCGGCCAACACGGTCGGAACAATAACAATAATAAAAAAGCAACAACCAAACATCCACGCAGTTTAATAGTAAACAAACTAAAGCAGTGATAAGAAAACTCAAAAACAACCCTACTCAACTACACCCATAAAGCTCAAAACACGACGAAACAAAATCCACCCACCTCTTCTGCCATCCAGGCAGGCATGTAGTAAAACAAATCCACATAAACTCATCGACAACATCCATAAAGTAAACTAATACAAGTCCAGATAGTGCAATAAGAAAATAAGAACCAAAGTCCGAAAACAACACATCCTCGGAAGAGTGCAAGGGACTAGCGACTAGAACCCTCCAGACAGCTTCAACCTGAAATGTAATAATAACCACGGGGTGAGTCAACTCCTCAGCGGGTAACAACTGATATGCATAATAAAGAAAATAACAACTAGCACTAATCATGCGTACAGTCTCCTGATATAAGAATGATAAATGCAACTGAAATAAATAGGAGAGAACTGTACTAACCAGGACCTAGGTATAAGTATAACAATCCAAGAGGTATAGAAATCCTGTATGCATGTCAAACAAATGCATCCATCCAATATGCAGTAAATAAATGTAGCAAACACAAGCAATATATGCATCAATGCGTATGATGCCAATGACATGTCCTGGTCACTTCTAACGCCAGTCAGCCATCTCACACACGATGGTGAGACCGAGTGGGTAGGGCTGTGACAACCGTGCACTCTGCCGTCACTGCTCCTGATGAGTGACCGAGTGGACGGGATGCTGTCGGAGTACACCTATCCTCCTACCCCAAATTATAAGTGGGGGAGCTCAATGCTCTCATCTCCCTGAGCCAGTCCAGAGGAGGGATCCTTGACGTGCTACCACGTTGCGTCACGCTACCCATGAGTGGACTAGCGGAGCACCGACAGAGCACATGCTGCAACACACCCTGCCTGATGAAAACCACTAACCCATGAGTAGTTGTGTGTGCAGATCCATATAACTAGCGATGTGCTCAACAATAATAGAGCCAACTATCGCCAGCATGCAATCATGCGAGATGGTTCATGACACTAAGCATAGAAAATATCCTGAACCTATCCATATATATAATGTGTACCCTAAAACAAATTGACCTAATCAATGGTCTAGGTACACAGGCCAGATAAGGTATCAAAACCTAGGTCTTGAATATAATAAAAACATGGTTGTCACTACCCCTATAAGCATGTATAATCAGGTAGGTACTAACATGAAGTGCATAACAAATAAACAAAACAAGCATGTAACAGATTGGGTAGTGACCAACCGAAGTAGATAAGAAACATAATCATTGCTATTTGTTAAAAACACTACTATGCATATCAAATGACATGAAGTCAAAGTACCCGCCTCCAAATAAGAAAGGTCCAATCCAGTCCAAATCCGACGTCGAGATACTCGTCTCGCGTTAAAGTCATATAATACATGGTATCCAGATTTAGCTAATTATATATAAATAAATTAGCTAAATCAAATCCTCGAGAAGCTAACATAAATCTAAATATACTTATAAACCCTAATTGGATAATCTAACTCCTCAATCAATTCTAACTAATTCATTCGAATTAGGACTTGCAATATGCATAATCAATCATAGCATCTTACCCAATTTAGCCCTAATTCAACACATATATCAAATCCTTATGCCTTACCTCAAATCACAGCCTTGTTCTAAAACAAGAAGCTGTTGGAATTTATTGGAATTAGTGATTGCTGGATCCAAGAACAACTCACAGCTACAGTTGTTGATCCACAACCAAGGAAGTTTGTTGCCAGAAAGGATTAGCGCCTGGAAACCACCTCATTGCCTAATTTGTTTTGGTTAGCCACCTTATCAGAACACACCTAACCTAAATCCAGATTTAGGAGAAGAGTCTACCTCAATACTGGCCGCCGGAACCCTAAGTCAACGATGGTGAAGAGGGCAGTGGATCTAGACTAGGGAACCGCGTGGTTGAAATAGATCCGGTGGTCGGAACAGTAAGGTGCAGAGGTGCGGCGGCGACTGTGAACCCAAAACTAGGGCACGAAACATTTACCTCCAAGATCACCTCTGGGGCGACAACTAATCGAAGCTAGTAGTACGTATTGTGATTGTCTTTTACGAGTTTTTAGGACACGTGTTTAGGAGACATCATGTTGACCGTACATTTGCATGTTGTATGTACACACGTGTTTAGTTATGTACTTTTGGAGGAGTTAGGTTGATTGTATGTTTGTGGTTTATACACGTGTCTGATGTGTTTATTATTGGAGGATACATGTTGATTGTATTTACGATCTGTGCATATGTGTCCAGGGGGATTATTGGAGATTTTTGGTTGATTATATGTGTGTAGTTGTGTACATGTGTTCGGTGGGATGTGTGGATTTATCATGACGATTATATTCATGTTGTGGAGTGCTTATATGGAGTTAGAGTTTGCATGGATGATGACAGTGTCTGTATCATGATTATATATATATATCATATTCATCATTCATTGCATACTGACGACTATCGTCTCCTTTGTAGTTGAGAGGGTTGTCAGTTTTTATAGCTGTCCACTCTACCACTGATGGAGAGTGGTAGCTGGGAGTGAAGCTATGTCCTGTCGCGCTCATTCAGCCGCTCGTTGTTCTGTCAGCCTCGACCACTCTGGAGTAGTGGGTCTTGAGGGTACAGTAGTCAGAGGGTTTGAGTTATGAGTGGTCAGGGACCCTTAGCTATGTAGTTATATAACTACTTAGCTGACCGTCCGCTTCGGCCGCCTATAGCGGTGCATGTACTGGAGGCTAGTACGGTTTGTCACAGACCCAAGCCTCTCGACCATACAGGGGTCGTGGTGTCTAGAGAGGTGGCGGGGGTGACCATGGAGCATGCATGCACATTTGCATTTGATGCGCGGTGCATCGTTGGAGATATATTTGCATACATGCCTAGTAGATACTAGTTGCATGTGTTTGTGGTATGTTGCATTTGTTTGCGATATGATTGTTGCATATGGTTGTCATGCTGCATACATGTCATTTATTTTACATGTATTGTATTTATATTGCACAGGTGTCACGAGTAGGTCTGTTGCAGATCTGGTGAGTTTACTGACCATTATACCAGGTGTTGATTCCAGATTGGGTATGTATCTATCATTATGTCGGTTGTAGTTTGTACGGTATGTATGTCAGGTTAGTAGGTCTGATATGTTCAGATGCATTGATTATGATAGTAGGATCATGTTCTTTATTTCCCTACTGAGACTATATACCTTTGATCTCTATGTTTATGTATAGACCATGCACCATCTTTTCTATTACCCGCTGAGTTACCTATACTCACCACCACATGTATATCTTTATGTTTTCAGGTAGATGGTTGGAGTGTCGCTCGGAGTATCCTGTCTGCCGGGTCCTACGTCACATCCGAAGGTCGTTTCTGGTTTTGTATATGTTTTATTTGTATTTGTTGTATTTGGTGGGTTGTTGTATTTGTTGTTGTGATTGTTGTATAAAGCCTAGCCGGTTAGCAGTGTGTTGATTGTGTTGTATTGGGCTTTTCATTTTCGTTTTTCCGCTGGGTTGATTTTTAGTACAGCCGTGTGGGCTGTTTTTATATATAACTGCGTGGTTGTGATTGTTTCATTCCAGTCGTGTGGGTTGTTATTATAACTGCGTGGTTGTGTATATAAACATTCCATCCGCATGTGGCTAATGTATTTTGTTTGTATTGATGCTTCAGATTGTCACCGATACAGGGGAGATGCTGCCGGATTTTTGTCCGGCAGAGATTCCGTTGAGGGCGTGACAATTTAGTGTTATCAGAGCAGGTACGATACCTGTCTTGCTATGTGTTCTGGTTTTTCAAGATTTATCTGAAACCAATTTTTGGTATCAGAGCAGGTTCGATGCCTGTTATTCGTGTTTTGAATTTCGTGATTCGGTTTTCTTGATGTGACTTTTCGGGTTTTGGGACTAGGCAGCAGCAGGACATCTCCAGGCTATAGGAGGTATGTTTGCATATTGTTATCATATATTTCTGTTGGTGTATGTATTGTTGCCCATGATAGTTAGTTATGACATGTGTTAGTACTCTTTGGTTAGACCCTGCCTATTTGTTTGTAGCATGCATTGCATGTGTTGCGTCAATCACTGATCACGGTTGACCTACTGGAGATCAAGGATTACAGTCTCAGGAGATTTCCTCATATCATACTACTAGTAGTTTTAGTGTCTGTTACTACTAGTTGGTTGAGAGTCAGAGTCACATACCAGTCTCTATTATTATTAGCTGGATAGTGGATGATATCTGTATACATATGTTAACTCAGTTTGTATTACTCCAGCTGGTTAGATCAGTTTAGGAGTGATTTACCTGATTGACTTGTGCCGTTGTGGATTGATCTATCTTAGTTGGTTTCGTACCCTTGTTATTTTGATTAGTAGAGTATTGATTTACTCCTGTTGGTTAGGTTTGTAGATTACCCTCGTTGACTTGGGTAGTGGTGGATCGATTTTTTTTACCTTAGTTGCTTTTGACGAGGATTGATTTACCCTTATTAGATCTGTTAGTTGACGACCGATTTATTTAGCAGTTCGATCATTAGGGTATCATCATACTTTATTTTTAGATATTCCTATCTTTGGGATATTCATGCTTGGTTAGACATTTTGAGAGACATATTTGAGTACATGACTTGTACTGTCATGGAAAGGACTGATTTAGCCGCATACCATTGTTGACTTAGTCAGTCTATAGAGGATTGATGTATCCTATTTCATGGGGACTTTGACCATGGATTGTCTGTACTTGGTTGATTGACTTAGAAGGTACATTCGGATAGGATACCTCCACTGATGTGGAACAGTGTAAAGCTACTTGCTTAACACTTTTGAGATATAACCGTTATTAGGGTATACGAGTTGGAGAGTACATTTGGATATATGATTTGTATTGACATGAGAGAGTTGAAGTTGGTTGCTTAACCTTTACGTGACCCGGTACCACGTGAAGGAAGAAGGAGAGAATGTGTTTGGAGATCAGGTCATCACTTAGTGATTTCCTTGAGATGTTTTGGAGAGAGAGTAGTTCTTTACCTCTTTCGGTAGCATGGTGGTTTATAAGGCGATGACCAGTAGACTCGCCTATCGTTGTTCCATGGGAGATCCTGACTCATGGAACTATTGGATATGATTAGATATTCATGATGTACTTAGTGATATATACCCCGCAATGGTGCGGAGGAAGTGGTATTAGTTGAGTAATACCTAGGAAGTCCGATCGTAACTAGGTATAATTTCAGATGATGATCTTCGAAGGGTAGAGCGTTGATTGACGGATATTTTGATCAGCTAGTTAGTTATAGTGCTCCTCTATTTTTGTGTTCATTGCTCGATACTGGAGGTTACTGAACCTCAGATGGAGTAATCACAGTATGATGGGGGTACAAGACAATGGTTAGATGACTCAGCTAACATTGTCTTTATCAGGTGGCTCAAGACCTTGACCACGTGATCATTTTACCAGATATTGTAGTTTATATCTCATATTAGAGGGTTTGACCTTTTATCGATATTTGTCGAGGGACATATATGAGATGATTATGAGAGTGGTGGAGATACTTACTAGATGGGTAGACTTTTAGTCAGCAGGTTGTGTGACCCTTTGACTTTGGATTGACATTCCTTTACTGTGGATATTTGATTATCAGAAAATATGAGATGATGAGATTTGACAGACTTTTGGATACATTTAGTTTGTTGATAGTGAGTGTTGAAGGTTGGATGATTTCCTTTTTTCTCTATCTCTGTTTAGGGGATTACTTGGTATGATTGATTGATGTTGAGGATGATTGGAGTTTAGTGGATATTGTGAGATCAGGTGTGGTGATATGTTATCTTTTGATAATCTATTAGTGGATGTGTGATTTGATGATTTATTGCTTAGTATTTGATGCTGATAGAGACATGAGGGGTAGTACTTGTGTGATATTTATGGATTTGGTGATTTGTAGTTAGTGCTCAGATCACAGATTTGTTGGGGATCTTATGGTTGAGAGTGTTTGTTATACGGATATTATGAGTCCTTGGTTTTACCATTTAGGCTTACAGTGCCCTAGATGTTTTTATGGACTCGATGTATTTGGTATTCATAGGGTGTTTTGGATCAGCTTTCATTGTCTTCATTGATGATATTGTGATCTATTCCTGATCTGAGTTGGATCACGTACATCATCTTTGCATAGTTCTAGAGATGTTTCGACGGGAGCATCTATATGCGAAGTTCAGTAATGCGTATTTTGATGGTCTTCGGTGAGATTTCTAGAACACATGGTCACCTATGGAGCTGTAGGAGATAGAGGTTCTTACCGGTTGGGAGTAGTCGTAGTCTATACCGGAGACTCGCAACTTCTTTGGTCTGGTTGGATATTACCGAAGATTGGATTGAGGGTTTTTCTAGCATTGTTATGTCGTTGATTGGACTGTCTAGGAAATGAATAGAACTTTCTTGGATGGATGCTTGCGAGATCAGTTTAGATAGTTGCACATGTCTTAGCGGTACTTTCTAGTGTAGACGGATTTGCACTCTACACAGATGTATCGTATCAGGGGTTTGGTACAGTTTCGATGTACATGAGCAGAGTAGTCTCGTGCCAGTAGTTAGAATCCTCTTGAAATGAGAATTGGATTCTTTATTTCCATGGGAGATTATGTGTGTTTCCAAGTCACTTCTTATCAGGGAGAAGTTACTATAGGAAACACCTTGATCTGGATTTGCTATACATTCGAGTGACATCTGATGTGTGGAGACATTAGAACACTCTTATTGGTGGAACGATATGAAGAAAGACATCGCAGATTTTGTAGCTTGATGTCTATTATGTCAGCAAGTGGAGACTGAACATTAGTGATTAGTAAGATTATCTCTGTTGATTTGGATACTGAAGTGGAGTTGGGAGCATGTTATGACGGATTTTGTTGTGGGATTATCCAAGACTTAGAGAGGATATTTTGGTATGGGTAATCATTGTCGGGTGACGACTTTGCTCCCTAGCCATTGATTTGTGGGACAGATTCTTTTGGATTGAGTATTAGGATTATACTGTGGAGAAATTATCGGACCTTATGGTATATCTCTGAGGGTTGTATTGGATGGAGATCAGTGATTTCATGTCATGGTTTTGATTATGGTTACAGCAGACTTTGGATTAGGAGTTTCACTTTAGTATAGATTTTCATCTCAGACTGATGGGTAGTTTGAGCGATCTATATAGGTGTTGGAGGATCTATTGATAGTGGATTTTGGATTTTTGAGGTGTTTGATTTATCCACAGTTGGTTAGGTAACCGTGTGGGAATAACAGAAGTAGGGTGAGCTCATGACTCACAGAGTCATCCTTTAGGGTTGGAGATTGGTTCATGATATTTGGATGGAGTGGTATATGAGGATGTTGATTGGTGGTTACTTTAGATGAGGATCCCTGAGTTGACCAGTAAATTTGGGGACCAAATTTTTATTAGTGGGGGAGAATGTAAGATACCATAAAAGTAAATAATAAATATTATTGGACGAAAAATTTTATTGGATTTTTCGGGGATTTTTAGAAATTTTATGGGAATTTTTCAGAGCTCGTAAGACGAGTTTTGAGGGGATCAATTTTGGGTACAAATAAGGCCTGTTTGGGATACCCGTTTAGGTGAGGAAATGTTTATAATTATAAATTATTTTCTTTCCTTTAATTCCCTTCCCAAGTGTCGTTTCCCCCAAACCCGACGCCGATCCTTCCTCCTCTCCTTCCTTCCCCGACCTCCCTTCCTTCTCCGATCTCCCTCGCAGACGAGCGACGATGGGCAATTCCTCCTTCCCTTCTCGGTGTCGTCGGCGCAAAGCAACCACCGGAGCTTTAGGAGGGAGCGAGTTGCTGATCCTCCGTCCTCTCCCTCTCGATTTCTCTCTCACGGACGATCCGACGCACCTGACGCCGATGGAGAGCGTCGTCCACCTGCGAGCTCGGCCTCACCGCGCCACCTGAGGACAGTCGCCGGAGTCTTGAAGGTATTGATTCTGTCCAATCCAACTCTGGTGGAGCGATCTCTTGATCGGTCGATTCTTGTGCGCGTCTGATGGGATTCGGTTCTAGGGCATGACAAGGATCTTGACTTGCATCCCGAGTTGCTCAATTGATTCCTCCTCTTCGAATCTGTTGCTGGAGGTTGATCGGTTGCTCCACATCTACTGGACTAGATCGGGCGATGCCACCTAGAAGCGACTGATCTAGGTAAGTTTCATCCGGGATTGTGTAGCTTCAAAAATCATGTTTAATTGATCCTCTTGATGACATTCTTCCTGTTCTGGATTGAAGGAATGCATCAGATTAAGGTATCGTGGATTTCCCCTGCTGCTGATCACTGCTTCTTCACTTCTTGAAGATGTGGAGGTCACGGGAGAGGAGGTAAGGTTCTGTTAAGGTGAATTTTGTATTGTGGATTAGGGTTTCAGCAATTCTTTGCTGTACAATTGGGTTTATGGATTAATCTTGGGGAGAATTGGTGTAGGGGGCTCTTGGTGGCTGTCGGCAGGGGTTCTTGTGGAGCTGTGAGTTTTGTTTGGCTACTATATCTTAAGGTAAGTGATGTTAGTAGGGTATTTGATCTTTATGCAGTGTTGATTAGGGGTGTTTATTTGGATGACAGCAACTTCCACCTTGCTCTGGTCATGGATTCTAGCAGTAGGCACTTCTTCACCTTGATCCAAATTTGGGTAAGTGGTTTGGTGTTTGGATTTGATTAGGGTGGTGATTGTGGGTTATGTTTGGACTTAGAAAGAGTTGGATTTAAGGATGGACTTATCATCTATTTTTGTTTGGATATTTAGGTGGAATTAAATAGGGTTACCTAATCGACGTAGGATTTGGTTATGGGTTTGGCTAGTTGTTGATTATGTGATTAGTTAAATAATATATGTATATATCATGTGATCGCAGGACTTTGATCTGGACGAGCAGCGTGATGTGGGGTGGTTCTGTTGGATACGAGACTTTTAAAGGCGGGTATTTCTTACTTAGCTCTATGTAGATTTTTATTGAACTTAGTGCATGGTTTTAGGTGATGGATTAGGCTGCTTTTCCTTATATCGTATTTGTTGGTTGTCTTCCTGCTTGATACTTATGCTTGATCTTTGAGATGTCCTAGTTATATCATATACAGTCTCTACTCTGGATTTCTACTCTGCTGTGATTACGTGTGTAGAGTATGTATTGTAGGGATTATCGAGTGGTTGGATTTACCATGCTGATTTTGCATATAATATGGACTGTACGTAACTTGGTATGTGTTTTAGGAGACGTCATGTTGACCGTACATTTGCATGTTGTATGTACACACGTGTTTGGTTATGTACTTTTGGAGGAGTTATGTTGATTGTATGTTTGTGGTTTATACACGTGTCTAATGTGTTTATTATTGGAGGATACATGTTGATTGTATTTACGATCTGTGCATATGTGTCCAGGGGGATTATTGGAGATTTTTGGTTGATTATATGTGTGTAGTTGTGTACATGTGTTCGGTGGGATGTGTGGATTTATCATGACGATTATATTCATGTTGTGGAGTGCTTATATGGAGTTAGAGTTTGCATGGATGATGACAGTGTCTGTATCATGATTATATATATATATCATGTTCATCATTCATTGCATACTGACGACTATCGTCTCCTTTGTAGTTGAGAGGGTTGTCAGTTTTTATAGCTGTCCACTCTACCACTGATGGAGAGTGGTAGCTGGGAGTGGAGCTATGTCCTGTCGCGCTCATTCAGCCGCTCGTTGTTCTGTCAGCCTCGACCACTCTGGAGTAGTGGGTCTTGAGGGTACAGTAGTCAGAGGGTTTGAGTTATGAGTGGTCAGGGACCCTTAGCTATGTAGTTATATAACTACTTAGCTGACCGTCCGCTTCGGTCGCCTATAGCGGTGCATGTACTGGAGGCTAGTACGGTTTGTCACGGACCCAAGCCTCTCGACCATACAGGGGTCGTGGTGTCTAGAGAGGTGGCGGGGGTGACCATGGAGCATGCATGCACATTTGCATTTGATGCGCGGTGCATCGTTGGAGATATATTTGCATACATGCCTAGTAGATACTAGTTGCATGTGTTTGTGGTATGTTGCATTTGTTTGCGATATGATTATTGCATATGGTTGCCATGCTGCATACATGTCATTTATTTTACATGTATTTGCAGTCGTATTTATATTGCACAGGTGTCACGAGTAGGTCTGTTGCAGATCTGGTGAGTTTACTGACCATTATACCAGGTGTTGATTCCAGATTGGGTATGTATCTATCATTATGTCGGTTGTAGTTTGTACGGTATGTATGTCAGGTTAGTAGGTCTGATATGTTCAGATGCATTGATTATGATAGTAGGATCATGTTCTTTATTTCCCTACTGAGACTGTATACCTTTGATCTCTATGTTTATGTATAGACCATGCACTATCTTTTCTATTACCCGCTGAGTTACCTATACTCACCACCGCATGTATATCTTTATGTTTTCAGGTAGATGGTTGGAGTGTCGCTCGGAGTATCATGTCTGCCGGGTCCTACGTCACATCCGAAGGTCGTTTCTGGTTTTGTATATGTTTTATTTGTATTTGTTGTATTTGGTGGGTTGTTGTATTTGTTGTTGTGATTGTTGTATAAAGCCTAGCCGGCTAGCAGTGTGTTGATTGTGTTGTATTGGGCTTTTCATTTTCGTTTTTCTGTTGGGTTGGTTTTTAGTACAGCCGTGTGGGCTGTTTTTATATATAACTGCGTGGTTGTGATTGTTTCATTCTAGCCGTGTGGGCTATTATTATAACTGCGTGGTTGTGTATATAAACATTCCAGCCGCATGTGGCTGATGTATTTTGTTTGTATTGATGCTTCAGATTGTCACCGATACAGGGGAGATGCTGCCGGATTTTTGTCTGGCAGAGATTCCGTTGGGGGCGTGACAGTCGGAACCCTAAGTCAACGATGGCGATGAGGGCAGTAGATCTAGACTAGGGAACCGCGTGGTTGAAATAGATTCGGTGGTCGGAACAGTAAGGTGCAGAGGTGCGGCGGCGGTTGTGAACCCAAAACTAGGGCACGAAACATTTACCTCCAAGATCACCTCTGGGGCGACAACTAATCGAGGCTAGGGCTTGAATCCCTTCTCTTGGCTGAAGACCAGCTCGTGCCGAGGCTACAACTCGGATCGGGAAGAAGGGGCGGTAGGAAAACTGAAGGGTGTCGTCTGCGCCATGAGGTGCCGGCTGATCTGGGCTGTGCTGGCCGATCGGCAGCGGCAGTGGAGTGATTCGGGAGAGAAAATGAGGGGAAAGGAGGATCTAGGGCTCGGGGAGGAAGGAGGAGATGGCCGACTGTGGTGGCGGCGGCGCGATGAAGAAGATGAAGAGAAGGCTTGGCGTCGCGGAAGAAAAAGGGAAAGAAAGAACAAGACCCTTTGGCCACAACTTTAATCGCGAGGGAGGGGGAAGAAATCACCGTCGGTTAGGGAAAATCGGAGGAGATGGCGGTGGGGAATGGCGTCGGGCACGCGAGGAAAGGGAAACAACGGAAAAATGAAGAAATAGAAAATCAAAAGAAAAGAAAAGGAAATAGAAAGGAAAATCAAACATTTCCTCGCTTAAATGTGATAGCCTAAACAGGCTTTCCCGGGACTTAATTTTATCCCCGTAAACTTGTCCATACGGTCTCTGAAAAATTCTCGAAAAATTCTGAAAAATTCTCTTATGGCGATTCGCCCTTTTTCCGGTATTTTACATTCTCCCCCAAGAGGATGCGCAGTGAGCCGACGAATCTATTTTCTGTGGTACAATTTCTATTTATGCCTTATCTACTGATAGATACTGGTAGCTCGCATTCATTTATATCTCGTACCTTTATGCGGGAGATTCGTAGATTACCCACTTTCAGACCGTAGCGACTGACTGTGTCTCTACCATCCGGTGATACCTTGTTCGTCACTCAGGAGGTTAAAGGTGTTGGATCGAGACGCGCTAGAGGAGGGGGTGAATAGCGCTCGTGGCTATCTCATTTTTCGATTATCGGAATCGTATCAAATAAGTCGTTCGAGTATAAGCGCAGCGGAAAGAAATAGAAACAAGTACAAACAAAGACACGAAAGGATTTACTTCGTTCGGAGCCTGTGGCGACTCCTACTCGAAGGCCCGCGATCCTTGATCACTTTCCGTGGGCAACAACTATAATTACGAGAAAGAGTTATAGCTTTGAAGTACAAGTAAATAAAGAAAACTAATGGTACCGACGACAAGAACAGAATCTTGGAGCTTCGGGTCATCGGAGACTTGTAGCAGCACTTCCGGATGTCTTTTAGAGCAGCACGTTGGAGACAGAAGGCTTGAAAGTTGATATTTTGAGCTGCTGGTCGAGACCTCTTATAAAGGTTGTTCAAGGTGTCTTCTACTATTCACCAAGGCGCCTTGAATGAGCCGAGTCAACCGCGGAGATAAGGGGCGAACTGGTCGAACCTTATCACAGATTCAAGGCGCCTTCCACTGTTCACCAGGGCACCTTCATCTGTTCAAGGCGCCTTCCACTATTCATCAAGGTGCCTTGAACAGCTTCTCACAGCCAGCTCCAGTCTTGCACCTGAGGCGCCTCCAAGCTCCATGAAGGTGCCTCGGACACTGTTAATCCGAGGCTTTAGGTCGCTCCTTTGCACCTGCAAGATACGTTAGTCCAAACACTATCCTGCAACATAAAGTTAGCACAATAAATATGATAAATGAAGTATAGACAGTCTCCGGACTGTCCGAGTCTGACTTCGGGTTTCCAACCGGAAACCCTAGGTCTACCCGACGCCTACTGTTACCTCTACGGGGAACGCGTCCTCACCTACTCCCCTCAGGAGAGATTACTTGATGCCAGTTCGATCCTCCAAATCGACTGGACTTTTGCTCGGCACTCGAAGCTCCCGAACTTTCTGCTGGACTTTCGCTTCCCGGCTGATCCAGTCTTTCACCTGGTTCGTGACACTAGGACTTTCCACCTAGGGTTACCACCCCCTAGGATTTTTGCCTGAAGTCATCGACCTGCCAAGACTTTCTGCATAGGGTTACCACCCCCTAGGGTTTTCCCTTTGCCTAACCGTAGCTAGGACTTTCCTGAAATCCTCAAGCAGACTTGTTAGATTACAAAACACCTTAACTTTGAATCCTTTGCCATTATCAAAACACGAGTTCGATCGTCGGATGCTTCTCGCACCAACAATCTCCCCCTTTTTGATTATGGCAACTTAAATTCAAAGTTAATTAAACAAATGAATAGATGAATACTTTTAACACAGGCAAATTTGCTAAGAATAGAAGAACACATTTAACAAAGCAAATTTGCTAAAGTAAACCCTACGACTTTAAAGTTTAGCGCCAACTATATGCTCCCCCTTAACTGTTGCTCCCCTTTTTTTTTATTATTTTAAATTTGAATTTTATGCTATTCTCCCCCTTTGCCATATATAAAAAAAAATTAAAATAGTCATTTGATTTAACAAGATTTTGAAGAATATTTAACAGTTTAGCTAAGTAAGAAAATATTTAACAGTTTAAATGATGTTAGCTTTTTAGAAACTTAGAAAAGGTTTCTAAAAAGTGGATCTTTTTGATAGTTTAAAAAAAAAAACAACTGAAATCTTCGATACCAACTGACTTTAAAACAATAATCTTTATTTAGAAATCTTTGAAGTAGCTTTGAAATCTTTGCTCTACTTAATAAAACAAGAATTTTATAAAGTTAGATTTCAAAGTAAGCTCAGTTTTAAAATTTTGAAAATAAAACTAAGTTCTTTGCAAGTATTGGATTTGAAGGCTATGGCTTAAAAAAAACTTAGCTTAATTTTAAACAATACTTATTAAATTTTAGGGCTAGGAGGGAGCAGAGTAGCTAAAAATTTGGTTTAGGTTATTCATTCAAAGTCAGTTGGTCCTTAAGTCCAAGCATGAGTCATGTTCAATAGATTAACTAACTAGGTATCAGAGTCCTAAAGATCAAACATGCTTAACTAGAAAATTGAGTATACTTTACCAACTGTCTAACCTTTAGCTACTTGTTGATTGCCAACAGGGCACTAGCTTTCACATGGTTAGTCAAGTTAAGTCACTTTGGTCCAGATAGATTTGACTAGAACTGGAAAACTTAACTTGATTGATGTATTTGCGTATTTAACGCTCAGACTCATATTGATGCACAGATATAAACATTCTTGAGTCCAGGCTGTACCCTATGCATCTCACGCCATTCTATGTTTTCAATCACAATCAAGGTATGCCTAGGTGTTTGTGAGATGCTCTGGCTTAAATCTAGGGGAACAAGATTTCTAGGGGGAAAGCTTAGGCTAAGTCCAATTTTTGAAAAATCTTAATAAAGTGGAATTTTGAAAATTATTTTTCCTCGATTTGAAAAAAAACAACAAAATGAGACATCTACTCTACCCAACACATTCCTATTTGCCTTCTAAGTGCACTGAACTCAAGTTCAGGTAAGGGTTTTGTAAAGATGTCAGCTAGATTTGATTTGGACTCAACATGGTTGAGTGCAATTTCACCTTTAGCTACGTGATCCCTTACAAAGTGGTGTTTTACCTCTATGTGTTTAGTCCTAGAATGGTGAATAGGATTTTTGGTCAGATTAATTGAGATGATATTATCAATAAAGTTTTTTATATTTTTATATTCTAGTTGATAGTCTTTTAAAGTATGCATCATCCACAACAGTTGAGATGCAAATTCTCCTAGAGCTATGTATTCAGCTTCTGTAGTGGATAGAGCAACACAATGTTGCTTTCTGCTTGACCAACTTACTAGGCACTGACCTAGGATCTGGCAGCTACCACTTGTACTTTTTCTATCTAATTTGCACCCGGCATAGTCCGAATCAGAATAGCCATAAAGATCAAAGGTGCAAGTTTTTGGGTACTAAAGTCCTACATTTAGAGTTCCTTTAATATACCTAAGTATTCTTTTAACATATGTTAGGTGTGACTCTTTTGCACAGGATTGTTATCTTGCGCACATACCTACTGCAAACAATATGTCGGGTCGGCTTGCAGTTAGGTAAAGTAAACTACCTATGACACTCCTATAGTATTTTGGATCTACTGGTTTTCCTTCAGGGTCAGAGTCAATGTTAATGTTGGTTGCCATTGGAGTATTTATAATTTTTGAATTTTCCATGCAGAATTTTTTAATTAACTCCTTAGCATATTTAGTTTGATAAATGTAGATTCCATCTTTGGTTTGTTTTATTTGTAAGCCTAAGAAAAATTTGAGTTCCCCAACCATACTCATTTCAAATTCACTTTCCATTAATTTAACAAATTCTTTTAAAAATTTTGAGTTAGTTGAGCCAAAAATTATGTCGTCAACATAGATTTGGGCTATAAAGATGTCTTTTTCTATAGTTTTTACGAACAAGGTCGGATCGATTTGTCCTTGGTTAAAGTCTTTGGATATTAAGTAATTAGATAGTCTTTCATACCATGCTCTAGGGGCTTGTTTTAGTCGATATAACGCCTTTTTTAGTTTAAATACATGGTTTGGGTAGTCTATGTCCTCAAACCCTGGAGGTTGGCTTACGTAGACCTCTTCCTTGATAAATCCATTCAAAAAGGCTGACTTAACGTCCATTTGGTACAACTTGAACCCTTTATTTGCTGCATAGGCTAATAACATCCTAATGGACTCGAGTCTAGCTACCGGAGCATAAGTTTCATCATAGTCTAAGCCTTTGACTTGACTAAACCCTTTGTCTACTAGCCTAGCTTTGTTTCTAATTATATCACCGTGATCATCCAACTTGTTCCTAAAAACCCATTTGGTGTCTATTATTGATTTATCTATGGGTTTAGGTACAAGGTCCCAGACTTGGTTTCTCTCAAATTGTGCTAATTCTTCCTGCATTGCAATGATCCAGTCTGGGTCAGGTAGGGCTTCTTCTATAGTCTTAGATTCAATTTTAGAAATAAGGGCAATCTGACTAAGGTTTCTATAGGATGATCTAGTTTTGACTCCTAGGTTTGGGTCACCCAAAATTTGGTCAGGTGGGTGAGAGGTACTTACTCTAGTTGGTCTCAGCTGTGGGTCAGAAATAGGTTCTTCTGACTCATTAAGGTTAGGTTGGATTTCATCATCTTCTATAGCTCTTGGGGTGATGTCAATATTTCCATTTATATTTGATGGGTTGTTTTCTTCATCAAATATTACATTAGTTGTTTCTTCAACTTTCAAGGTATTTTGATTATATACTCTAAAGGCCCTACTGGTAGAGGAGTATCCTAAAAATATTCCTTGGTTAGACTTGGGTGTAAATTTTCCTAAGTAATCTTTAGTATTTAAAATGTGAACTTTACACCCAAATACTTTTAGATAGTTTAGATTAGGAATTTTATGGTAGTAAAGTTCATAAGGTGTTTTTTTGTGAAGTTTGTTAATTAAAATTCTGTTTTGAATATAATTTGCAGTATTTATTGCTTCAGCCCAAAATTGATGATTTAAATTATATTCGTTTAACATAGTCCTAGCGGCTTCTTGTAGTATTCTATTTTTACGTTCCACTAGGCCATTTTGTTGGGGGGTTCTAGGACATGAAAATTCATGTTGGTATCCATTTATTTTACAAAATTGAGTAAACCTATGATTTTTAAATTCTCCCCCGTGATCACTTCTTATTCTTTTAATTTTAGCATCTTTTTCATTTTTTGTTAATTTGCAAAAATTACTAAATATTTCATAAGTTTCATCTTTTGTTTTTAGGAATTTTACCCATGTATACCTAGAGTAGTCATCAATTATTACTAAGCAATATTGATTCTTGCTTAGTGATTTGGCTCCATGTGAATCAAATAGGTCAAGGTGAAGGAGCTCAAGTACGGAGTTAGTTCTTTCTAGGTTGGTTGATTTGTGGGTTGATTTGGTTTGTTTTCCTTTTTGACACGCATCACATATTGAGTTTTCAATAAATTTTAATTTGGGCAAACCTCTAACTAGACCATTTTGACTCATTTTTGAAATGAGTCTAGTGTGCGTGTGACCCAGTCTTCTGTGCCACAGTTGGGTTTCCTCTTGTTGTGTCAAGAGACACTTTATCGAGGATATTGATAGGTTAATTGTGTAGATGTTATTCTTTCTAAGTCCCTCAAGTCTAATCTCAGGGTTTTCGATATTTTTAACTAGACACCCAGATTTATCAAAATTGACTATATATCCACTGTCACACAATTGACTTATACTTAGTAAATTAAAATTAAAGTTCTCAACCAATAAAACATTTCGAATAATGAAATCAGAACTAAGTTCAATATTACCTTTTCCGATTACTTTAAGTTTACCGTCGTTGCCAAATGCAACTGATCCTAAATTCTTATACTTGAGTTTAGTAAACTTCAACTTATCTCCAGTCATGTGTCTGGAGCAGCCACTATCCAACATCCATTGATCCAATTCCTACAAATGAAGTAGTTGAATTGGTTTAATGGATTTAAAGATAGCTAAATTGAAGTAGACTCCTTAGATTTTTATCTTACCTAATCTAAGTTAGCAAGAATTAATCTTATTGTAGTTTTAAATTAACGTTTTGAGAAGTGTTTTGGATTAAGTTTTAAAAGAGTTAAGTTAATTCAGTAAAGATTTTAGAGTTGATCAATTTTGAAAAATTGAAATAATTTTGAATTTTGAAATATAAAAATAATTTTGAAATAATTTGAGTTTTAAAAATAATTTTGAAATTTGAGTTTTAAAATTTTTGAAATAATTTGAGTTTTAAAAATAATTTTGAAATTTAGTTTTTAAAATAATTTTGAAATTTAGTTTTGAAATAATTTTGAAATTTGAGTTTAAAATAATTTTGAAATTTAGTTTTGAAATAATTTTGAAATTTGAGTTTAAAATAATTTTGAAATTTGAGTTTAAAATAATTTTGAAATTTGATTTTTAAAATACTTTTGAAATTTAAGTTTTTAAAATAATTTTGAATTTTAAGTTTTTAAAATAATTTTGAAATTTAGTTTTTAAAATAATTTTAAAATTTAGGTTTTAAAAGTATTTTAGAAATGTTAATCAAAGATAATTTAATTGTTGATTAATTTGATTTAAGTTTAAGTCAATTTTCATAGTTTAATTTCTTAGTCATCTCACCTGATCTAAATTGTCAATCAGGGAATCTTATTATTGTTGTGAGATAAATTATTGTTGAATTTAAGGGGCTGGTTTAACTTTGTGTTAGATTCAGGTTTAGCTTTGGGTTCAACAAGTAAGCGTTCTTTGGATAAACTTCTAGGCTATGGTAAGTCACAAGGAGCTCATTAAAGTAACCATACCTTCAAAGTTTCCCAAATAGTCCTACCCATTGAACTTAATACTAATCCTTGGTCTAACTAGTTAGGATCCATTTAAGGGTAGCTTCGGTCAGTTCCACTTGGCCAAATGCACCAGGTCGAAGCCATATCTTCCTAGACATGCGATGCCCAAGCTTCCCTAACGTACTATCATCCAAAAACTTCACCAGTACTGTGGTTCAAGTTAAACTTAGCCCGTTTTAATCTAACCTTAATTACCCTGCCAGGTAATCTACTCTTGTTTTACCCATCTCGGGTAGATTAGGTTCAGTTACCCTGTCGGGTAGTTCAGTTGGAGGTGCCAGCTAGTTTGGATCCTCCATCTATTTTTTTATTTGAATTCTGAATTTATAATCTAATTTTAATTTGATTTTGAATTTTGAATAATTTAATTTTGAATTTTTAACTTGAATCTTTAATTTAATTTCAAATTTTTAATTTGATTTTGAATTTATAATTTAAATTTAATTTGATTTTGAATTTTCAATAATTTAATTTCGAATTTTTAATTTGAAATTTTTAAGACCGTTTTTCTTTTTGCTCCCCCTGGATCAAGGCCTCGATATGGTCTATCGAGGTAGTGTATTTGATCCTTCGGAACCCAGTATTGGCCAAGTCCAACTTGATTGATCAATTTGGACTTGGGGACCCATGCTTGGACTGATTTACTACTTTGTTTGTTTATTAAGGATAAATAAGATCTATATTTCTTTTGTCTTTTATATCCTGGCCCAGTTCTGTTGTAGACGGCTCTTTGTGTCCCAAGAATTAGGTCCAAATTCTTGGAGCCCAAAGAAAACCGTTCTAAGGTATTTTTTAAATCTTTTACCTGATTTTTCAACCTAGAATTTTCTTCCTCAAGTTTTTGAATTTGAGTTGTATTTCCAGGCTGAACTTGATCAGGTAAGGAATTAGTGTTAGTTACTTCTTTAAGGACAGCTACTTCCTTTAGAAGTGATTTAATCCTAATGTTTGACTTAGCTAACTTGCGTAATAAGTAATTAACTAAATTATTGAGCCTTGGAATACTTACAGTGGAGTCTGGTCCTTCTGAAACGGATGCGGATCCGTGGCTTTGCTCGGACTCGGCCTCTGACTCGCTCTCGTTCTCGACGATCTGGTCCCGGGCCATCAGTGCGAGTAGACTCGTCTGATCGAGTTTGTCGTCGTCGTCCTTTGAAGAAGATTCGTCCCATATTGCCTTCAGGGCCTTCTTTCTCCTTTGCTTTTTGGCCTCTTTTTGGTTGGGGCAGTTTGCTTTGATGTGCCCTTTCTGGTTACACCCGTAGCAAGTGACTTCAAACTTTACCTTCGAGTTCGGTTGGGCCTCCTTGGATTGAACTGCCTTCTTCAGATCTTTCTTGTTGAAGCCCTTCTTCTTCTTGTAGAGCTTCTTCAAGAGATTCACTAGTTCGCTGGTCAGTTCATCTTCTGATTCTTCTGAGTCGGGTTCGTCTTCTAATTCTGGTTCAGTTTTTCGTCGGGATCTTGGTTCGCGTGTTCGACTAATACCTGCAACCAAAGCAATACCCTTCTCGGTCGTCTGTGCATTAGTTTGTTCTTGCAGTTCAAATTCACTAAATAATTCATCTAATTTTAAGGAAGACAAATCCTTAGAGACTTTGTAGGCATCTACCATCGATGCCCACAATGTACTCCTAGGAAACGAGTTAAGCGCATACCTTATAATGTCTCTGTTTTCTACCTTCTGCCCGATTCCATGAAGGGAGTTCAGAATATCTTGAATTCGAGCGTGTAACGAACTTGCCCTCTCACCTTCCTTCATTTTTAAATTGTATATTTTATTAAGTAATAAATCACGCTTACTTACCTTGGTTTCCGAGGTGCCTTCGTGAAGTTCGATCAGTTTCTCCCACAGCTCCTTTGCGGAAGAGAACGGACTGACTCTGTTGAGCTCTTCTTTGGTAAGACCGCACTGGATGGTGCAGGTGGCTTTGGCGTCAGCTTCCACCTTTTTGATAAAGGCTGGCTCCTAGTTCTCACAGGATGTAGGCTTTCCGTCTGTATCAGTTAGTAGTTGTAGTCCTGTCTTGACTATTATCCAGGTGTCGAACTGGATCTTCAGATATATCTCCATTCACCCCTTCCAATATCTGAAGTCTTCTCCGGAAAATAGTGGGGGACGAACAGTGCTATATCCTTCTTGTTGGGCCATTTAGATCTAAAAACAAACAAGAACAAGAAGATCTATTCCAAGACTGAGTCTTGGATTAGTAGTGCGGGAAGAAGAAGAAAAAAATAACGAGCTCAAGTGGTATTGACCAACTTTGAGCAACACCGATTTGCAAAAGAATTAGAATTTTAGCTACTTAGCTAATTTCTAATTGAATCCGAAAGAAAAAATAAAACAAAATACCATGAAAAAAAATGTTTTGAATGGTGGTTGCACCAATTCAAAACAACCCCGCTATAATACTAATTGTTGGATCGAGACGCGCTAGAGGGGGGGGCTGAATATCGCTCGTGGCTATCTCGTTTTTCGATTATCGGAATCGTATCGAGTAAGTCGTTCGAGTATAAGCGCAGCGGAAAGAAATATAAACAAGTACAAACAAAGACACGAAAGGATTTACTTCGTTCGGAGACTGTGGCGACTCCTACTCGAAGGCCCGCGATCCTTGATCGCTTTCCGTGGGCAACAACTATAAGTACGAGAAAGAGTTACAGCTTTGAAGTACAAGCAAATAAAGAAAACTAATGGTACCGACGACAAGAACAGAATCTTGGAGCTTCGGGTCGTCGGAGACTTGTAGCAGCACTTCCGGATGTCTTTTAGAGCAGCACGTTGGAGACAGAAGACTTGAAACTTGATATTTTGAGCTGATGGTTGAGACCTCTTATAAAGGCTGTTCAAGGCGCCTTTTACTGTTCACCAAGGCGCCTTGAATGAGCCGAGTCAGCCGCGAAGATAAGGGGCGAACTGGTCGAACCTTATCACAGATTCAAGGCGCCTTCCACTGTTCACCAGGGCGCCTTTCAAGGCGCCTTCCACTGTTCATCAAGGCACCTTGAACAGTTTCTCGCAGCCAGCTCCAGCCTTGCACCCGAGACGCCTCCAAGCTCCATGAAGGCGCCTCGGACACTGTTCATCCGAGGCTTTAGGTCGCTCCTTTACACCTGCAAGATACGTTGGTCCAAACACTACCCTGCAACATAAAGTTAGCACAATAAATATGATAAATGAAGTATAGACAGTCTCCGGACTGTCCGAGTCTGACTTTGGGTTTCCAACCGGAAACCCTAGGTCGACCCGACGCCTACTGTTCCCTCTACGGGGAACGCGTCCTCACCTACTCCCCTCAGGAGAGATTACCTGATGCCAGTTCGATCCTCCAGATCGACTGGACTTTTGCTCGGCACTCGAAGCTCCCGGACTTTCTGCTGGACTTCCACTTTCCGGCTGATCCAGTCTTTCACCTGGTTCGCAACACCAGGACTTTCCACCTAGGGTTACCACCCCCTAGGATTTTTGCCTGAAGCCATCGACCTGCCAAGACTTTCTGCATAGGGTTATCACCCCGTATGACCTAGGGTTACCACCACCTAGGGTTTTCCCTTTGCCTAACCGCAGCTAGGACTTTCCTGAAATCCTCAAGCAGACTTGTTAGATTACAAAACACCTTAACTTTGAATCCTTTGCCATTATCAAAACACGAGTTCGATCGTCGGATGCTTCCCGCACCAACAAAAGGTTGCCCGTTAGATTTTGCCAACATGATAATTACGACATTATTTGTCAAGAAAAAGGATGGTACACTGAGGTTTTGCATTGACTACAAACAACTGAATGCAGTGACCGTCAGAAATAAGTACCCTTTACCGCGGATCGAGGATTTGTTTGATCAGCTCAGAGGTACATCAGTGTATTTTAAGATTGATCTGTGATCCGGATATCATTAGATGAGAGTTAGAGAATCTGATATTCAGAAGACAGCATTCCGTACCAGATACGACCATTATGAGTTTTTGGTAATGCCATTTGGGCTTACCAATGCTCCAGCAAATACCATTCGGTAATGCCATTATGAGTTTTTGGTAATGCCATTTGGTAATGCCATCTGGATACCATGTATTACAGGACTTTGACGTGAGACGAGTATCTCGACGTCGGATTTGGACTGGATTGGACCTTTCTTATTTGGAGGCGTGTACTTTGACTTTATGTCAATTGATATGCATAATAGTGTTTTTAACAAATAACAATGATTATGTTTCTTATTTGCTTCGGTTGGTCACTACCCGATCTGTTACATGCTTGTTTTGTTTATTTGTTATGCACTTCATGTTAGTACCTACCTGACTATACATGCTTATAGGGGTAGTGACAACCATGTTTTTATTATGTTCAGGACCTAGGTTTTGATACCTTATCTGGCCTGTGTTCCTAGACCATTGATTAGGTCAATTTGTTTTAGGGTACACATTATATATATGGATAGGTTCAGGATATTTTCTATGCTTAGTGTCATGAGCCATCTCGCAGGATTGCATGCTGGTGATAGTTGGCTCCATTATTATTGAGCACATCGCCAGTTACATGGATCTGCACACACAACCACTCATGAGTTAGTGGTTTTTATCAGGCAAGGTGTGTTGCAGCAGGTGCTCTGTCGGTGCTCCGCTGATCCACTCATGGGTAGCATGACGCAGCGTGGTAGCACGTCAGGGATCCCTCCTCTGGACTGGCTCAGGGAGATGAGAGCATTGAGCTCCCCCACTTATGATTTATGGTAGGAGGATAGGTATACTCCGATAGTATCCCGTCCACTCGGTCACTCATCAGGAGCAGTGACGGCAGAGTGCACGATTGTCACAACCCTACCCACTCGGTCTCACCATCGTGTGTGAGATGGCTGACTGGTGTCAGGAGTGACCAGGACATGTCATTGACATCATACACATTGATTCATATATTGCTTGTGTTTGCTGCATTTATTTACTGCATATTGGATGGATGCATTTGTTTGACATGCATACAGGATTTCTATACCTCTTGGATTGTTATACTTATACCCAGGTCCTGGTTAGTATAGTTCTCTCTTGTTTATTTCAGTTGCATTTATCATTCTTATATCAGGAGACTGTACGCATGATTAGTGCTAGTTGTTATTTTCTTTATTATTCATATCAGTTGTTACCGGCTGAGGAGTTGACTCATCCCGTGGTTATTATTACATTTCAGGTTGAGACTGTTCGGAGGGTTCTAGTCGCTAGTCCCCTGCACTCTTCCGAGGATGTGTTGTTTTCGGACTTTGGTTCTTATTTTCTTATTGCACTATCTGGACTTGTATTAGTTTACTTTATGGATGTTTTCGATGAGTTTATGTAGATTTGTTTTACTACATGCTTGCCTGGACGACATAAGAGATGGGTGGATTTTGTTTTGTCGTGTTTGGAGTTTTATGGGTGTAGTTGAGTAGGGTTGTTTTTGAGTTTTCTTATCACTGGTTTAGTTTGTTTTCTATTAAACTGTGTGGATGCTTGGTTGTTGCATTTTTATTATTGTTATTGTTTCGGCCGTGTTGGCCGAGGTATATGTGACCCTGAGGGCAATGTATAAAGTTTCAGATTGTCACCCGTACAGGGGAGATGCTGCCGAAATTTTATTCAGGCAGGGACTACTTAGGGCGTGACACCGGCGGCATATGCCCCAGTTTATGCAGCAGCACTGGGAGTACCTCCCCCGGTCTCTTTAGCTGTACCCCCTGTAGCACCAGCTCCAGTGTTTCAGCCAGTTCCAGCAGCTACCCCTACCAACCTCCTAGATATTGTCGCGGCACGAGCTCGGATCCCAGCATTGGCAGTGTCGATGAAGAGTCGATTCACACACTTTCGAGGAGAGACTGATCCGAGTGTGACCCAGTCCTGGTTAGAGACTATGGAGAGGGCATTCTTCTACATGGCTTGCTCCGAGTGGGAGAAAGCAGAGTTGACTACTTTTCACTTACGGGACGAGGCCGACACCTGGTGGGTTACACAATATTCTATCATAGGCGAGCAGAACATCACTTGGGTTAGATTCAGAGAGGCTTTTGAGAGCCGCTATTTTCCACGGGCATATCAGATGACCCGCTGGTGGGATTTTCTGAGTCTACGGCAGAACAACCGATCGGTGACAGAGTACAATGCCGAGTTCAATCGGTTGGCCAGATTTTGTCCAAAACTGGTTGCTGAGGATAGTTTCCGTATGCAGCAGTTTATTCAGGGACTGGATGGACATCTGTAAGTAAAGCTTGTCGATTTTGGGAACGCATCTTACATAGAGACACTGGACAGAGCCCTGATGATAGAGTCAGCTCACCAGAGAGTGTATCCGAATAAGAAAAAGAAGCAGCCGGGTCAGACTTCTGGATAGATCCAGTAAACACAGGCTACACAGCAGCAGATTGTTCGCAGTCAGCCAGGTCAGGGTACTTCTGGGGCATCTGGTCGGCCTCAGAAGTCAGGGCAATCTTTCTCAGGACGTTTCCGGTCTCCTCAGCAAAACCGGTAACAGTCTGTTAGCGATATTCACTGTTTCCGATGTGTGTCCAGAGATCATATCACCTCAGCCTGTTCTCTGGGATAGTCAGTTTGTAATTATTGCAAACTGCCTGGGCACCAGGTGTTGGTGCAGTGGGGACCGACAAGAGGGGGTGAATTGCCTGCAAATAAAAATTACCCTCCTCAAAGCTTTCCAACTCTCAAAATAAAGCAAGACTTAATAACAGAAAGAGAAGTGAAGACAGAATCTTAACCTGATTAAAACCAAGAGGGTTGTTAATCCAGGGCGATGGAAAGCGCAGTAAGAAACTCCTTCTTTGAAGGCGGAGAAGCCTTGTACACTTTGAGAGCACAGAGGTTGCTTTAAACAGTAATTACAGAGTTGCTTTTTCGTATCAATTCATTGTTATTCTAAAGCTGTCCGAGACCCTCTTTATATAGGGGTTCTCGAGCTTATCAGATCACCTGATCCTTCGGGATCAGGTCTGACTCGAGAGGGATCGGTCAACCGATCCCCATGTTCGGTCAACCGAACCTGCTGTATTTGCCTATTCTTCCGTCCAGGTATAGTCTCTATGGATTGAGCTTAGGTTTGGTCGACCGATCCTTTTGTTCGGTCGACCGATTAGCCAACGGTCTCCAGCTGAGTTGGCCCGATCAAACTGCTCGACTTGGTCTCTGGATAATCTTCGGTTTGATCGACCGATCAGGAGGTTCGGTCGACCGATCAGCTTCACCAACGGTCAGCTTCTGACGTGGCATTCGACGTGTCTGCTGCGATTGGCTTAGGTCAAATAAGGGTTCGGTCGACCGATCATTAGGTTCGGTCGACCGAACCGTTGATAAGTCAACTTCCAGTTGACTTGCTCCGGTTCGGCTCCTTGGGTGATTGCGGCCATCCGGAATAGGGCTCACCTGAACCCAGTTCCCGGCCTTCTCCTTGAGCAGGCTTCCGGCCGGCTTCTTGTCCCTCGAACGCTGCGCACGTTCTTCTCGCTCCACCGGAGTACTCTTCCGCAGCTCTCTCGTCCTTCGGACGCACCGAGCCCGTCGGCTCCCTTCCCGTGCCGTCCTTCTCGCTAGCTGCGTCTTCCGCTCGACTTCCTGCGCTCCTAAGTTCCTGCACACTCAGACACAGGGTTCAGACAAAATGCAGGACCTAACCTACTTGGTTGATCACATCAAAACTACCACGGGGTCCAATAATCTCCCCCTTTTTGATGTGCATCAACCCAAGTTCAAGTTAGGGTTAAAAATAGACAAACATAATTTTAAAAAAATTACTAAACTAACAAGTATAGCATAAATTTACAATAAACAAAATTGCAACATAGTTTAGAGAGAAAACAGATATATTTTAATTTTCCTAACTCTCCCTAAACTTGTACTTTTCTCTCCCCCTTTGATCACAGCAAAAACGAGGAAACAAGTTTTTTTTAAAAAAATTCTAAGCAAAATAATTTCTTAGAATTTTTCAAAAGGAATTTCTAAGAAAAAATGAAGAAACATTATTTGAATAATTTTTCAAAGCATTATTCAAGTGTTATGAGAATTTTTCTAAGTTAAAATATATTTTCTAAGTTAAAATTTTCCAAAAATCCAAAACTTAATAAAGCAAAAAAAAATGTTTGTACACTTTTAAAGCATTTTAATCCTACTTTTAATGCTTTTTCAGAAAGTTAATTAAACATTTTTGTTCCAATATTTCAACTTCCTAGTCGTGGCGAGGCACTAGGCCTTCTTGGTTATTGGAGCAACAACCACTTCCTTAAACAAAGCCTTCATAAAGAAAATGTTTAATTTTCTCTCTATAAAGCTTCTAATTTTAAGAGATTAGTTTAGCACAGATTTTGGAACCCAATAGAGATTCCTTCCTACTGAATTAATCAGAAATTTAGGTGGTACATAGTTTTTTGGTATTTTCCTAATTTGACCCTGATGATGTTTAACATACCAGTTTAATTTTCTATATAACTTTATTTTTGATTTTGGAAAAATATTTACTTTTAAACATGCATCAGATTTCGGTTCTTGAATTTCATTCTTTAACTTTGCATTTTCTAATTTCAAATTTTCATTTTCCTTTTCAAAGTTATCTAACTCTTTAGAAAGTGCTTTAATAAAACGAAAGGACTGAGTGGGGGTAAGATTGCGTACCTGACTTACCTAATTTGGAGAGGCTCCCCCTTCATTGCAACTTTCCTCTTCTGATGTTCCTCCCCCTTCATCGATGCTCAACTCTGAGCTTGACTCTTCTTCTGGTTGATGGTTAGCTAGTAGAGCTGATCCTGAGAATACTTCGACTTCTGACTCGGAGGATGAAGAGTCGTCTCATGTCGCCTTCAGGTTTTTGTGCTTGGGTCGAGCTGGCTTCTTGCTTCTTTCCTTATCTTTCTGTTTGCTCTTTAATTTTGGGCAATCATCCTTGATGTGCCCTTCTTCGTTGCAATTGTAGCACCGGACTGTCTTTCCTTTTTGATGACGTTTACTTGACTGCGATCTAAACTTGTTAGATTTAAAAAACTTATTAAAACGTCTTACCATTAACGCAGCTTCATTTTCGTCGATTGACGCTTCGGAGTCGGGATCGTCCTGTTCAGCTCGCAGGGCAACGTTGAGGTTCGACTTCTCTACTGGTTTTTCTGCAAGTCGAGACTCGTGAAGTTCGAAAGTTGAAAACAGGTTTTCTAAACTACTTACCTCAAAGTCCTTAGAGATGTAGTAAGCATCTACTAAGGACGCCCATTCTGAAGTCCTCGGGAAGGCATTGAGCGCGTATCGGATGGAATCCCGGTTGGTTACTTCTTCTCCAAGGTTCGTTAGCTGCGTTATCAGCTCCTTGATTCTCGCTTGGAGTTGTGCTACCTTTTCGCCGTTGTTCATCCGGAGGTTTGTTAGTTGTGTCCGGAGGATGTCGCGCCACGCCAGCTTCGCTTCAGAGGTACCTTCGTGAAGCTCCAGGAATTTCTCCCAGAGATCTTTCGCTGAGACGTAGCTTCCGATCTGACTTACCTCCTGAGGTGGCAGAACACTGAGGAGGTGGAATTCAGCTTTTCCGTTGGCGACGAAATCATCTTGCTCCTTCTTGCTCCACGTGTTTTCTTCTTTGTCTTTAGGAGCTGCAAAACCATATTTCATAGTAATTAAAATATCAAAGTCTGTTTTAAAGAATACCTCCATTTTTCTCTTCCATGTAGCGAAATCGCCGTTGAACTTTGGGGGATGAATGTTCGCGCCGGCCATTGTCTTGATCTTAGTGCTTCAGACGGCGGTTAGTCCTTCTGAGGCTATCAAGTTCTGATACCACTTGTTGGTGTAGCGGGGACCGGCAAAAGGGGGATGAATTGCCTGCAAATAAAAATTACCCTCCTCAAAGCTTTCCAACTCTTAAAATAAAGCAACACTTAATAACAGAAAGAGAAGTGAAGACAAAATCTTAACCTAGTTACAACCAAAAGGGTTGTTAATCCAGGGCGATGGAAAGCGCAGTAAGAAACTCCTTCTTTGAAGGCGGAGAAGCCTTGTACACTTTGAGAGCACAGAGGTTGATTTAAACAGTAATTACAGAGTTGCTTTTTCGTATCAATTCGTTGTTATTCTAAAGTTGTCTGAGACCCTCTTTATATAGGGGTTCTCGAGCTTATCAGATCACCTGATCCTTCGGGATCAGGTTTGACTCGAGAGGGATCGGTCGACCGATCCGCAGGTTCGGTCGACCGAACCTGCTGTATCTGCCTATTCTTCCGTCCAGGTATAGTCTCTGTAGATTGAGCTTAGGTTCGGTCGACCGATCGGCCAATAGTCTCCAGCTGAGTTGGCCCGATCAAACTGCTCGACTTGGTCTCTGGATAATCTTCGGTTCGGTCGACCGATCAGGAGGTTCGGTTGACCGATCAACTTCACCAACGATTAGCTTCTGACGTGGCATTTGACGTGTTTGCTGCGGTTGGATTCGATCAAAGAAGGGTTCGGTCGACCGATCATTAGGTTCGGTCGACCGAACCGTTGACAAGTCAACTTCCAGTTGACTTGCTCCGGTTCGGCTCCTTGGGTGATTGCGGCCATCCGGAATAGGGCTCACCCGAACCCAGTTCCCGACCTTCTCCTCGAGCAGGCTTCCGTCCGGCTTCTCATCCCTCGAACGTCGCGCACGTTCTTCACGCTCCACCGGAGTACTCTTCCGTAGCTCTCTCGTCCTTCGGACGCACCAAGCCCGTCGACTCCCTTCCCGTGCCGTCCTTCTCGCTAGTTGCGTCTTCCGCTCGACTTCCTGCGCTCCTAAGTTCCTGCACACTCAGACACAGGGTTCAGACAAAACGCAGGACCTAACCAACTTGGTTGATCACATCAAAACTGTTGGTGCAATCGACCTCCAAGGTTTTAATGTCAGACAAATATGTTTAAGTAAGCTTAAGTATGTTTAAGTATGGAGTTTGATCTAGAGAAGTCCTAGTTAGAGGCTAGGCAAGGAGAGAAATCTCGGTATATTGTGGAAGCCAGGTGGATAGGTCTGGAGGACTTGATCCCTAAGTAGCCGAATACTGAGTCCTAGTTGTAGGCTAGGTAAGGGAAATCTCGGTATGTCGTGGAAGTCAGGTGGATAGGTCTGGAGGACTTGATCCCTGGGTAGCCGAATACTGAGTCTTGGTGAGTGAAGCCAAGTTGAGAAAATCCTAGGGGGTGGTAACCTTAGGTAACGAGAAGTCTTGGAGGAGTAAACTCCAAGCAAGGTTGTTCGCGCGGTCGACTGGACCAGTGGATCTCGGTAAATCTTGGTTTAGGTTTACCATTGTATTCTGTATTACTATTATTGTTGTTGGCTGATATGGTATTGCAGGCAAAGTCTTAGTGGATCAGGCGATCAGACACTGAGCAGGCAAAAGTCCAAACATGTCTGGAGAAGCATGTTTGGCAGGTAAGTTGAGGTAAACAACTGGAGGAGCGACAGTGAGGTCAGGTTTCCAAAGGGAACAACCTAAGGTCGCTGATCCAACTGAAGAAACCGGGAAGGTTTCCAAGTTGAGATCAAGACAGTCCTACTGTCTTTATATTACTCATGCATTATATATTACTGTTCTAACCTTTGTGTTGCAGGGATACTGTGCTTAACTCTGTGTTGCAGGTATAGCCGGATCGGTCGACCGAACAGAGGGATCGGTCGACTGAACCAAGTTGACTCAGCACAGATCAGTTATGCCAGCAACGATCAGAAGCAAAAGGAAGTTAAGTTGATAGGTCGACTGAACCCATGGATCGGTCGACTGAACCATCAATATTAAAGGCGCAGTAAAAGCAGATCAACGCAAATCTCGACGAACAAAGGGATCGGTCGACCGAACCATTGAAGTCCAGTTAATGCAGAATATCGAGCCAACATCAGATTGCCAGCTGGAGGTGATCGGAGCTGGTTCGGTCGACCGAACAGGGGATCGGTCGACCGAACCTTCAGTACTTCTATAAAACCAAGCTCGAAGACAGAGGCAAAAACATAGAACTTTTACTGATCAAAAAATTGTTGTTCTGCAAGCTGATCGAAGCAACAAGTCTCCATCAATCTCTGCATTCGCGCCGACCACAAGCTTTGACTTTCAAATTCATTTTTCGGTAAAATTATTATTGTTGCACTTAAATTATATGAGATAGTAGAGCTGTTAGTATCTTATATCTCTTGAACTTGTACGATCTGCTTCTCTCCGAGGAGTTCGGAGAGAAGAGTTTTAGTGTTTTGCCCATCGGTGCGGTCAAGGACTGCGGGCCTTTGAGTAGGAGTCGAGCTAGGCTCCGAACGAAGTAAAATACCTTGTCTCTCTTTATTTTTCGCTGCACGACTTCGGTTTCAAAAGAAAAGAATAGTTTTAAAGTGCGCGATATTCACCCCCCCCTCTATCGCTTCAAACGATCCATCAATTGGTATCAGAGCCGGTTAGCTCTGAAATTTCTTAACCGATTTTCAAAGCATTTTAAAACTTTTTTATTTTCTTTTAGTATATTCTTTTTTCTTCGTATATTTATCTTTCAAGCACTACTAATCCCAAGACAAAAGTCTTGGAAATATTTTTAAATCTTTTCTTGCAAGAATGTCGATATCATATAAAGAAGGATGAAGTATCTATGACCCTCGTTCGTATGATCAAGTATACTTCAGTTCCTGGAGGAAAATGATGGAATACTTTGTTGGAAGTAACAATTTCGACAACTGGATCGCACTAAGACAACCTTCTCAAAACTCAGAATCGAACAAAAAGGTAATGAATATGTTAATAGATATTTTGCCTAATGAAGTTTTGTGTCAACTAGAAGGTTACAAGAATGCATTCGAGATGTAGACCAAATTGATCAAGCTTCACGAGACCCCGTCGAGGCTAGAAGATCAAGGCGAAAGTGAGTCCGAATCCGAATCCGAAGAGCTATCCTCAGAACCAGATCTAGATCAAATCAGCTTTGTCACGCCCCAAAGGAGTCTCTGCCAGACAAAATTCCGGCAGCATCTCCCCTGTACCGGTGACAATCTGAAGCATCAATACAAGCAAAATACATCAGCCACATGCGGCTGGAATATTTATATACACAACCACGTAGTTATAATAACAACCCACACGGCTGGAATGAAACAATCACAACCACGTAGTTATATATAAAACAGCCCACACGGCTGTACAAAAACACAGCGGAAAACAAAGGAAACAGAAAGCCCAATACAACACAATCAACACACTGCTATCCGGCTAGGCTTTATACAACAACCACAACAACAAATACAACAACCCACCAAATAAACAAATACAAATAAAACATATACAAAATCAGAAACGACCTTCGGATGTGACGTAGGACCCGGCAGACAGGATACTCCGAGCGACACTCCAACCATCTACCTGAAAACATAAAGATATACAAGCGGTGGTGAGTATAGGTAACTCAACGGGTAATAGAAAAGATAGTGCATGGTCTATACATAAACATAGAGATCAAAGGTATACAGTCTCAGTAGGGAATCAAAGAATATGATCCTACTATCATACTCAATGCATCTGAACATATCAGACCTACTAACCTGACATACATACTATACAAACCACAACCGACATAATGATAGATACATACCCAATCTGGAATCAACACCTGGTACAATGGCCAGTAAACTCACCATATCTGCAACAGACCTACTCGTGACACCTGTGCAATATAAATACGATTGCAAGTACATGTAAAATAAATGACATGTATGCAACATGACAACCATATGCAACAATCATATCGCAAACAAATGCAACATACCACAAACACATGCAACTAGTATCTACTAGGCATGTATGCAAATATATCTCCAATGATGCACCGCGCATCAAATGCAAATGTGCATGCATGCTCCATGGTCACCCCGCCACCTCTCTAGACACCACGACCCCTGTATGGCCGAAAGGCTTGGGTCCGTGACAAACCGTACTAGCCTCCAATACGTACACCGCTATAGGCGGCCGAAGCGGACGGTCAGCTAAGTAGTTATATAACTACATAGCTAAGGGTCCCTGACCACTCATAACTCAAACCCTCTGCCTACTGTACCCTCAAGACCCACTACTCCAGAGTGGTCGAGGCTGACAGAACACTGAGCGGCTGAATGAGCGCGACAGGAATAGCTCCAAGCTACCACTCTCCAATAGTGGTCGAAAGGACAGCTACAAACGACTGATGACTCTCTCCACCACAAGGAATACAATAGTCGTCAGCAATGCAATGAATGATGAACATGATATATATATAATCATGATACGAATACCGTCATCATCCATGCAACTCTAAATCCACCTAAGTACCCCACAACATGAGTATAATCATCATGATACCTCCATATATCCCACCAAACATATGTATATATAACTACACATGTATAGTCAACCAAAAATCTCCAATAACCCCAACAGACACACATACACAACCCCACGTGTACAATCAACATGTATCCTCTAGTAAAAACACATCAAACACGTGTATAAACCACATACATACAATCAACACAACTCCAATCATCACACCCGACAGAAGTATAGACGACATACCAATGGACAAACCTCATATGAATACCACCAACGAAGTATCCCCTACCATACATATTCTACATGTAAAAATACCACAGAGTATAGATAACCAAAGTGCAGACTGTATAAAAATTAAATAGATCATCACAAGGGTCAAGCATCGGTATCAAGCAGGAAAACAACAAACAAACACGATATAAGGTAAAGCATCCTAAACATCACATAAAACCATGCACTAAGCTCAATAAAATCTACATAGAGTCAAGGAAGAAATACCCGCCTTTATTTGTAGATCGTGCTAAGTAATCCCGCGTCGAGACGCTCGTCCCGACTCCAAGTCCTGCATCAATCAATATATATATATTCTATTTAGCTAAATTCATAAGAATTAAGATAGCTAAATAAAATCCCCACCCAATCAGGATAACTCCACTCAAATCTGATCTCCGATTAATCCTCCAAATAATCCTTAATCACACAACCCAAATTCATCCATTAACCAAATTCCATCAAATATTCTAATCCATCCCTACACAACACAATATCAAACCAATGAACTCAATTAATGATCATGTAATCATCTCTAAAACTCCCCAAATCAATAATTCAATTCTATCCAACATCATCACAATACTTTCCAATTCGATAATCATCCAATCATTTTTAAATTAATCTTAACTATAACTCCTCATACTACTCACCAAGATATGCAGTGGTCACTAGTGGCTCACAGCTAGATACGGTGCACAATCGGAGAAGATGGCCGGAGCTCTGGATCACCGGCGAACAGTACCATCGGAGCTGCAGTGACAATTCAAAGAACAACTTACCATCTAGCACTAAAAATAAGGCCAAGGGAGAAACAACAAACCCTCAACTCATCTCTAGCACTCACCCAAATCCAAGGTGGCAGCTGAGGAAACACGCCCAGAGAGGTTCACTGCTGCTACTGGATCATCGGAACCGTGGATCGCTGGAAATCATTACTGCCCAAAGCAACAATGTCTATCCAAGAATCAAATCTTTACATTCCAATCCAAAAATAGAAATTAGATAGCTATAAACTAACAAGAACCATACCTTACTCTATTTCTATGTCGGAAATCCGTCACACTCTAGGGATCAGCAGGTGATCTATGTCGACAAAGAAGAGGAATCAGAATCCAGTGGAGTTGGACTTCCCTGATCCAAGCTCCGACGACGAGAAGGCACTGGACACCCACAATAGGAAACTAGGGCTCGAATCTCCCCTACCTCACCGAGCCCTAGCCTAGCCATGCCCTAGCCTCGCCATGCCCTAGCCGCTGAGGAACAACCGATCGCGAGCAAGAAACCCCTGAGGACGTAATCGCTCCGCCGGAGATGATGGGTACCGTCGAGTTCCGGCGACACCTTCCCTCCGACGACACGTGATGACTAGATCACGGTGGAAGAAGCCTCTCCATCGTCGTCGAGTTGTTACCTCGTGAGGAAGAAAGGAAAATGAGGGAAAGAAGAATCGGTAGCCGGTAGCCTACCTCCTCAATGCTCCGGTGGCTGCCCTATGCCGGCGAAGCCGAGAGGGGAGGAGAGGAGAATTGCTGGTGGTGAGGCTCGGGACGAAGAAGCTTCGCGCGAAGAGGGGAGAAGTAGGTGTTGGGTTTTTCGGGCCGCGGAAACCCCGAATCACCCAAAGTCGTAGATCCGTGCAAGGAAAAATTCGAAGACAATACGAGTACGAGTTTCAAAAACTTCTAGATCTACTCCTAGATCTATGTGTTAAAAAGTATACCTTGAAGCGTGCCCTTTCGCGTTCCCGCTCGTCCAAGGAATTGCCGGATCTCTAGACTGTCAAGCGTCGGTCCTCTAGAAGTATCCACACGGACACGTAGGTGGAGAAAACCTCACACAAAGGTGTGCTAGCACCTTGGTAAGATTTGGCCAAGCAAGGAGGAGAGGGAGAGGGAGAGCTTGAGAGGAAGAAGGAAGAAGATACACAACTTGAATGGAAAAATGAATTTCACATTCAAACCAAAGTGGCCGGCCACTCTTCATTGTGAAAACTCCCAAATTAATTGCATTAATTGCAATTAATATGAAGTCATTAAAGAGAATGGCTTTGTAACTTCCATGAGGTGGCACCCATGATGATGTGGAGTAACATCATTGGTCCACTTCAATGCCAACTCACCAATGAGGTGGCATAAAGTCAAGTCTAACTTGACTTTTAATCTTCCTCTCAAGTCAAGTCAAACTTGACCAAATCTCTTCCATGGTTGATCGAATCCAACCATTTGATTCAAGCCAACTTAATATAATGAATCTAATTCATTTAATTAAATTGATTCAATGAGTCAAAATCTAAATTAGACTCATTGAACACATGAATCAACTTGAGTCAAACTCAAGTTAGCCCAATTAGGATTACTCTTAATCCAATTTGATTCATCAAATGAATCTAATCCTCTTGGTTCATCATATGAACCTAATCTCCATCTAATTGTCCTAAGTGTGTGACCCTATAGGTTCTTGTAACGTTGGCAATGCCCTAAACTCATTTAGGAGCATAAGTAATGAGCGGTATCTAGCAACACATCATTACTACCCAAGTTACAAGAATATCGAGATCCGACATCACCTTGTGACTACTAATTGTGACTCCTCACAATATATGACAAGTGTCCTTCTATCCTAGACATCTAGATTGATTATTATGAGGCATAAACCGTGTCATCCTCTAATCAATCTAAATCTTGAACTCCAAGTAGACACACTAAATCAAATGAGCTCAATATCCCATATTGACTCATTTGGGCATGGCGTGGTCTCACTCTATCAAGAATACCGATGTCACTCTCGTCATATAAGGGAGAGATTCCATGTACATCACTCACATCCCTCACATAATTTATTGCATACCTAGTGATTCAGTGACGTTTGCGAAACTAAAGTACATAACTCCTTATGTAGGGATCTATGGTGACTTCAGGTCCAAGGACTAGTAGTCATACTAATAGCCACATGAGAAAGTATATGACACTCATATAACGATCCATGATACTTTCTCATGGCGGGTCATTCAGTATACATTCTCTAATGTATACCCATGTGTCAACTTGATATCTCTATATACATGACTTGTGAGATCAAGTCATCGAGTTGACCTACATGCTAGTCATATTGCATTAACATTGTCCCTGAATGTTAATACTCGACTAGGAATGATTAAGAGTAGTGTTCCCTATATCATCTCACTATCAGTTCAACTAACCGATTGATATAGGTGAGAACCATCTACTCAATGGCATTATTATACTTAGTTTATTTGACACCGATACAAGTAAGTATAATAACCAAAATCCAAATGCCTTTATTAATATACAAGAATATGATGCAATGAGTCCATACAATCATCAAATGATTGGCTCTAGGGCTCTAACTAACAATCTCCCACTAGCACTAGTGCCAATCAGTATAGGCTCTAAGGCCTAATGACCTAGTGTGACCATCATGCTTTCGCTCCAAAGCCTTGGTCAAGGGATCTGCGATGTTAGCCTCTGTAGGTACTATGCAAATCTCCACTCGATAATCTCGAATGAGATGGAAGCCGTAGTATGTGCTTGGTCCTTTGGTGTGAGCGAGGTTTCGCCTGTGCTATAGCTCCATTGTTGTCACAATAGAGCTCAACTGGTCGCGATGCTAGGAACCACACCAAGTTCATGATGAACTTGGATCCAAAGCGCCTTGCACGATGCGAATATACTCGTTCACATTGTAGAATCACCATCAGATCCCGCTGAACTCTTCCACCGGACCACCATTAATGCAAAATACGAACCCCATTGCGATCTATAGTCATCCTGGGCTAGCATCACTGTAACCCTTTACAGCTAGCTCATCATTGCCTCCATATATTAAGAAATATTCTTTAGTCATTCTTAAGTACTTAAGAATATTCTTGACCGCTATCCAGTGACTTTCACCTAGATATGACTGGTATCTGCTCGTCATGTTCAAAGCATACGAGACATCAGGTCGAGTACATAGCATGGCGTACATGATCGATCCTATGGCTGAGGCATAAGGGATCTGATCCATGCGGTCTCTCTCCTCTCTAGAAGAGGGACCTTGAGTCTTCGAAATGTTAGTTAGAGCCCTAGAGCCAATCATTTGATGATTGTATGGACTCATGTATATCATATTCTTATTAAGGCATTTGGTTTTTGGTTATTATGCTTATTTGTATTAGTGCCAGATAAAATAAGTATAGTAGCGTCCTTGAGTAGAAGGTTCTTACCTATATCAATCGATTGGTTGAATCGATAGTGAGATGATATAGGGAACACTACTCTGAATCATTCCTAGTCGAGTATTAACATTCAGGGACAATGTTAATACAATAAGACTAGTATGTAGGTCAGCTCGATGACTTGATCTCACAAGTCATGGATATAGAGATATCAAGCTGACACATGGGTATGCATTAGAGAATGTATACGAATGACCCGCCATGAGAAAGTATCATGGATCGTTATATGAGTGTCATATACTTTCTCATGTGGCTATTAGTATGACTATTAGTCCTTTGACCTGAAGTCACCATGGATCCCTACATAAGGAGTTATGTACTTTGGTTTCGTCAAACGTCACCTGGACTATAAAGGCGATTACTGGGTATGTAACAAATTATGCAGAGGGATGTGAGTGATGTAGATGGGATCTATCCCTCCCATATGATGGGAGCGACATCAATATTCTTGATAGAGTTAGACCACGAAGTGCATGGCCATGCCCAAATGAGTCAACATTAGATGTTGAACTCATTTGATCGAGTGAGTCTACTTGGAGTTCAAGATTTAGATTGATTAGAGGATGACACGGTCTGTGCCTCACATTGATCAATCTAGATGTCTAGGATAGAAGGACAATGCCACATATTGTGAGGAGTCACTATTAGTAGTCACAAGGTGATGTTGGATCTCAACATTCTTGTAACTTGGGTAGTAATGATGTATTGCTAGATACCGCTCATTACTTATGCTTCTAAATGAGTTTAGGGGCATTGCCAACGTTACAAGAACCTATTGGGTCACACACAAAGAACATGTGGATGGAGATTAGGTTCATATGATGAACCAATAGGATTAGGTTCATATGATGCACCAAAGATTGGATTCAAATTAGACTTATTGAGTTAGACTCAATTAGATTCAATCGTTGAATGAGTCTAATTTAAATTTGATTTATTGAGTCAATTTATATTAATGAATTGAGATTCATTAAATTAAAATTGACTTGAATCAAAGGTTGGATTTAACTCAACAAGGAAGACAATTAGTCAAGTTTGACTTGACCAAGTAGAAGTTGAAACATTAAGTTTGACTTGATGTATTGCCACATCATAAGGATGACTCATCCTTGCCACATCACCTCCACCTCATGAGGCATGCCACCTCATGGGGGTTACACTCTCCCCTTGGTTTTAATGTGGCCGGCCACATTAATGGGGGGGTTACATTGTGTGGCCGGCCACACTAATGCAAGGAGGGGTTTTGTTTTGTGGCAATTGAAGTGTGGTAATTGTCTCATCTTCTTCCTAGCATTCTTCTTCCTCCTTTGATGCTCTTTCCATGAACTTCCAAGAGAGGAGAAAGGTGGTTGAGTTAATCCAAGAAGTCCAAGAAGAAAGGTAATATTTTTAGAGGAGTGTATTGTATTCTCTTCTTTGCATTCCTTTCTTCTTTCCTTTCCCATCCGAGAGCCCTAGAGAGAGTGCTAGCACACTTGAGGTCTCTCTTCTTCAACCTTGAGTGCTAGAGAGCACTCCTTGTTCATGTGGATATCATTAGAGGAGTGTCTACGTTGACACTCTCGAGATCCGGCGTACCGTTGGACGAGCGGGATTTGCGAGGGCACGCTTCGAAGGTAAAATGGTTTTTCCTTTGTAGATCTACTGTAGATCATAGTATAAAACTCGTATTTGTGTTTTTCGAAATTTTTCCTTGCACGGATCTACGGCTTTGGGTGATTCGGGGTTTCCGCGACGCGAAAAGCGGTTTTCGCGGCCCGAAAAACCCAACAGTGGTATCAGAGCCACGTGCAAGGCGAGTACGAGTTTGTTTTTTGGTTTTATGAAAACTAAAGTTTCTGTAATTTTCTATAAAATTATGATTTTATAGTTTTTATGGGTAATTTTTCCGTAGAAGCGAAGCACAAGTGTCTCGGCACTTGTAGGCTTCAGCTACCGGAAAGATTTTTCCAAAACGGCTTCGTTTTGCCCCAAATCCGTTTGGGACAGCGGGCTTGGGTGCCATTAGATCGCAAAGGAGCAACTCACGATGGTTAGATCATGGGTAGAGGTACTGCCCCTAACCCCGCAAGGGGATTTGCTCCGCGATTGCACCAGAAATCGCTAAAAAACGAACCCGCCAGGAAGATTTTTCCGAAACGGCAATGTCTCGGCCCAAATCGTTTTGGGACAGCGGGTTTAGGCACTGTTGGATCGCAAAGGAACCCTCGCGATGGTTAGATCGCGGGTAGGGGCGCTGCCCCTGGCCCCGCAAGGGGATTCGTTCCGCGATTGCGCCCGAAACCGCTAAACGGGACCGCCGGGAAATTTTACTCGTAAAAATTATAAAAATTAATTTTAAAATTATAGAAAATTATGAAAATATATAATTTTGAATTATATATTAATTTTGTGATAGTCATGGCCCAAAACCCAATATGATTGGTTGTGTTGTAATTCATAATACGGCCTGCGTGCCGTTACGTGTTTGCGAGTGTTGTATTATATTCGCGACCTGCGCGTCGTGCCTTCTCTTATATTCTTGCTGTAAATTAGATTTAGACTCGAATGTAACTCAAGTTTCAAATTGTAATGTACAAATTGGAGCGGTGGGTCCACACGAGACGGAGTTCCAAGGCGGACACGAGCAACACAAGGTGGTCAAAGGGAGGAGCTTGGAGAAGCTATTGACCCTAGGTTGACCAATCGATCATCTCGTTGGCTTGAGAAGATCGTAGTAGGGCCATGACTAAATCACAAATAGATTAATTAATTGCTTGTGTATGTGATGCATATTTAAAAAGTAGTTAATTAATTAGTGCCTTACGATTAGATTAGATCTAAGTCGTGCACATGATGCACCCTTGCGATTAGATTAGATCTATGTCATGCACAAGATGCATCCCTTTCGATTAGATTAGATCTCAATCGACTCAACTCTAATGCCTAACCGTGTCGTGATACCTATCACTACCTCGATCACATGTATTGTTGAATCTGCCAAAGCAGAGCAATACATATTATCTTGGTAGGGTACGGAGGGACAATCTTGGTCCCGCCTATCAACGCATGGGTGAATACAAATTCAATTAGATTGAGTATTCCTAGTTACTCGGTTGGATCGAGTCAACTATAGGCATTATTCCAACGGTTGGAAAAGATAGGTCAAAATCACATCTATATTAACTCTCGAGCGTATTAGCCAAAGCTAACTCGAGTTTTAATATAAAAGAGGATATTGATTCTATAAACAAGAGTTGCATAGAGATGTAATTGGTAATCGTTACCTACCGATCATACTAAGCCTTGAGCGTATTAGCCAAAGCTAACTCAAGGGTTAGTATGATGTGGATCTTATCCCACAAGAATTATAGAATTCAGTGGGAGCATCATTTAATTAAAGGCCTAATTAAATAATTTTAAGAATATGATATTTATTTCTGCAAATTTTCTGTTGTAGATAACCATGACATCGAATACAAACTCTTTCTCCCTGCGTTCTGTCCTTAAGAAGGACAAGCTCAACGGAGCAAATTTCCTGGACTGGTACAGGAACCTGAGAATTGTTCTCACCCAAGAACGTAAACTGTACGTTCTGGAGCAGCCCATTCCGGAGGCTCCTCCTGCCACTGCCACGCGAGCAGACCGAGATGCTTACAAGAAGCATCAAGATGACGCATTCGATGTGTCCTGTCTAATGCTCGCAACCATGAACTCTGAGCTTCAAAAGCAACATGAGTTGATGGGTGCTTACGATATGGTTGCACATCTTCGTCAACTATATCAAGGACAAGCAGGGCACTGGAAGAGGAACTTCACGGGATACCTGGAAGATCTTAACAAGAAGAGAAATAAGATTTCTACTTCAGGTATAAATGTTATAGAAGTCAACCTCTCTATTTCTTCGTCGTGGGTATTAGATACCGGATGTGCTTCGCACATTTGTACTAGTGTACAAGCACTGAGAAATAGCGAGCATTGACGAAGGCGAGATAGACCTACGGTAGGCAATGGAGCACGGGTTATTGTAGGGACTTATTTTCTATCTCCGCCCTCTGAGCTTATACTAGAGTTAGGCGATTGTTGTTATGTGCTGCATTGACTAAGAACATTATATCAGGTTTCTTGTTTGGACAAGAAAGATTCTTTATAATAAAGAACAAATGTTGTTCTGTCTATTTAAACGATATGTTCTATTGTAGTGCACCTCTGATAAACGGACTTTATATTCTAGATCTAGGGAGCCCTATCTATAACGTTAGTACCAAGAGGTTCAAATCGAACGATATGAACCACACCTATCTCTGGCACTGTCGCTTAGGTCATATAAATGACAAGCGCTTATCCCAGCTCCATAAGGATGATTTGCTGGACTCATTTGATTTTGAATCATATGAGATATGCGAGTCATGCCTACGAGGCAAGATGACCAAGACTCCCTTTAGTGGGCACAGCGAGAGAGCGACTGATTTGTTAGGACTCATACATAGTGATGTATGTGGCCCTTTCAATGTTGCAGCTAGAGGCAGTTATAGGTACTTCATCACATTTACTGATGACTTCAGTAGATATGGTTATGTGCATTTGATGACACATAAATCTGAATCCTTTGAAAAGTTCAAAGAATTCAAGAATGAAGTATAGAACTAGCTTGGCAAGAGTATTAAGGTACTTCGATCAAATCGAGGTGGAGAATACTTAAGCCATGAGTTTCGTGACTACTTAGCTGAGTGTGGGATTTTATCTCAACTCACTCCTCCTGGAACACCACAGTGGAATGGTGTATCCGAAAGAAGGAATCGTACCTTATTAGATATGGTATGATCTATGATGAGTCACACAGATCTTCCGACATATCTATGGGGATATGCTCTAAACACGGCAGCTTTCATTCTCAACCGAGTTCCATCCAAGGCCGTGATAAAGACACCATATAGGATATGGATAGAGCCCAGGTGTCTTTCATGAGGATTTGGGGTTGTGAGGTTTACGTGCGATGTCAAGTCTCGGACAAATTAGGACCCAAATCGACAAGTGCTATTTCACCGGATATCCCAAGGAAACTAAGGGATATTATTCTACATTCCAGTCGGACAAGGTAGTTGTGGCAAAGCTGGGTCTTTCTAGAAAGGGACTTTGTTTCTAGAAATACTAGTGGAAGTTCGTTCGATCTTGAAGAAGTTCAAGATGCGAACAAGCACTGATGCCTCGATGGAAGTTGAATTGGAACCACAAAGTGTTGTGGATGATGTTGTTCCACAAGGAGTTGAGGAACAACAACCGATTCAAGTAGACATACCTCTTGCAGATCTGATAGGTCGTCAGCCTAAGAGATACTCATTTCTCTTGTCGACCATGATGACATTATGCTCATAGAGGATGAGCCTACCACCTATCGTGAAGCTGTGATGAGACCAGATTCTAAGCCATGAGATCCGAAATGGATTCCATGTACACCAACCAAGTATGGACTTTGGTTGATCCACGAAGGGTAAAACCCATTGGGTGTAAGTGGGTCTTAAGAGAAAGACATGGATGGACTTATCTATAAGGGTCGCTTGGTAGCTAAAGGTTTCAAGCGATTCATGGTATTGACTATGATGAAACCTTTTCTCGATGGCGATGTTTAAGTCCATTCGGATCATGCTTGCTATTGCGACCTATCATGACTATGAGATATGACAGATGGATGTCAAACGCGTTTCTGAATGGAAACTGCTCGAGGATGTGTACATGACACAACCTGAGGGTTTTGTAGATCCAGACAGAGTATGCAAGCTGCATAGGTCCATTTATGGACTAAAGCAAGCTTCTCGGAGCTGGAATCTTCGATTCGATGATGTGATCAAACAGTTTGGTTTCATCAAGAACGAAGATGAGCCTTGTGTCTACAAGAAGGTTGTAGGGGACATAGTTGTCTTCCTCATATTGTATGTGGATGACATACTACTCATTGGGAAGGATATCCCGATGCTTCAGTCTGTTAAGACCTGGCTAGGGAGTTGCTTCTCAATGAAGGACTTAGGTGAGGCATCCCGCATTCTAGGGATACAGATCTATAGAGATAGATCTAAGAGATTGCTTGGCCTAAGTCAGAGTACATACATTGACAAGGTACTCCTTCGGTTTGCCATGCAGAATTCCAAGAAAGGATTTCTGCCGATGTCACATGGCGTGAGTCTTTCGAAGACTCAAGGTCCTTCTTCTAGAGAGGAGAGAGACCGCATGGATCAGATCCCTTATGCCTCAGCCATAGGATCGATCATGTACGCTATGCTATGTACTCGACCTGATGTCTCGTATGCTTTGAGCATGACGAGTAGATACCAGTCAGATCCAGGTGAAAGTCACTGGATAGCGGTCAAGAATATTCTTAAGTACTTACGAAGGACTAAAGAATATTTCTTGATATATGGAGGCAATGATGAGCTAACTGTAAAGGGTTACAGTGATGCTAGCTTCCAGACCGATCAGGATGACTATAGATCACAGTCGGGGTTCGTATTTTACATAAATGGTGGTGCTGTCAGCTGGAAGAGTTCGAAGCAGGATACAGTAGCTGATTCTACAACAGAAGCCGAGTACATTGCTGCATCAGAGGCAGCAAAGGAGGCAGTTTGGAAACGTAAGTTCATCACTGAACTTGGGGTGGTTCCTAGCATTGCTGACCCCATTGAGCTCTATTGTGACAACAATGGAGCTATAGCACAGGCGAAGGAACCTCGCTCACACCAGCGGACCAAGCATATACTACGGCGCTTCCATCTCATTCGAGAGATTATCGATAGAGGAGATGTGAAGATTTGCAGAGTACCTACAGAGGCTAACATCGCAGATCCCTTGACCAAGGCTTTGGCACAGAGGAAGCATGATGGTCACACTAGGTCTTTAGGCCTTAGAGCCTATACTGATGGCACTAGTGCTAGTGGGAGATTGTTTGTTAGAGCCCTAGAGCCAATCATTTGATGATTGTATGGACTCATGTATATCATATTCTTATCAAGGCATTTGGTTTTTGGTTATTATGCTTATTTGTATTAGTTCCAGATAAAATAAGTATAGTAGCGTCCTTGAGTAGAAGGTTCTTACCTATATCAATCGATTGATTGAATCGATAGTGAGATGATATAAGGAACACTACTCTGAATCATTCCTAGTCGAGTATTAACATTCAGGGACAATGTTAATACAATAAGACTAGCATGTAGGTCAGCTCGATGACTTGATCTCACAAGTCATGGATATAGAGATATCAAGCTGACATATGGGTACGCATTAGAGAATGTATACTGAATGACCCGCCATGAGAAAGTATCATGGATCGTTATATGAGTGTCATATACTTTCTCATGTGGCTATTAGTATGACTATTAGTCCTTTGACCTGAAGTCACCATGGATCCCTACATAAAGAGTTATGTACTTTGGTTTCGTCAAACGTCACCCGTAACAGGGTGGACTATAAAGGCGATTACTGGGTATGTAACAAATTATGCAGAGGGATGTGAGTGATGTAGATGGAATCTATCCCTCCCATATGACGGGAGCGACATCAATATTCTTGATAGAGTTAGACCACGAAGTGCATGGCCATGCCCAAATGAGTCAACATTAGATGTTGAACTCATTTGATCGAGTGAGTCTCCTTGGAGTTCAAGATTTAGATTGATTAGAGGATGACATGGTCTGTGCCTCACATTGATCAATCTAGATATCTAGGATAGAAGGACAATGTCACATATTGTGAGGAGTCACAATTAGTAGTCACAAGGTGATGTTGGATCTCAACATTCTTGTAACTTGGGTAGTATTGATGTATTGCTAGATACCGCTCATTACTTATGCTTCTAAATGAGTTTAGGGGCATTGCCAACGTTACAAGAACCTATTGGGTCACACACAAAGAACATGTGGATGGAGATTAGGTTCATATGATGAACCAATAGGATTAGGTTCATATGATGCACCAAAGATTGGATTCAAATTAGACTTATTGAGTTAGACTCAATTAGATTCAATCGTTGAATGAGTATAATTTAAATTTGATTTATTGAGTCAATTTATATTAATGAATTGAGATTCATTAAATTAAAATTGACTTGAATCAAAGGTTGGATTTAACTCAACAAGGAAGACAATTGGTCAAGTTTGACTTGACCAAGTAGAAGTTGAAACATTAAGTTTGACTTGATGTATTGCCACATCATAAGGATGACTCATCCTTGCCACATCACCTCCACCTCATGAGGCATGCCACCTCATGGGGGTTACACTCTCCCCTTGGTTTTAATGTGGCCGGCCACATTAATGGGGGGGTTACATTGTGTGGCCGGCCACACTATTGCAAGGAGGGGTTTTGTTTTGTGGCAATTGAAGTGTGGTAATTGTCTCATCTTCTTCCTAGCATTCTTCTTCCTCCTTTGATGCTCTTGCCGTGAACTTCCAAGAGAGGAGAAAGGTGGTTGAGTTAATCCAAGAAGTCCAAGAAGAAAGGTAATATTTTTAGAGGAGTGTATTGTATTCTCTTCTTTGCATTCCTTTCTTCTTTCCTTTCCCATCCGAGAGCCCTAGAGAGAGTGCTAGCACACTTGAGGTATCTCTTCTTCATCCTTGAGTGCTAGAGAGCACTCCTTGTTCGTGTGGATATCATTAGAGGAGTGTCTACGTTGACACTCTCGAGATCCGGCGTACCGTTGGACGAGCGGGATTTGCGAGGGCACGCTTCGAAGGTAAAATGGTTTTTCCTTTGTAGATCTACTGTAGATCATAGTATAAAACTCGTATTTGTGTTTTTCGAAATTTTTCCTTGCACGGATCTACGACTTTGGGTGATTTGGGGTTTCCGCGACGCGAAAAGCGGTTTTCGCGGCCCGAAAAACCCAACACGAAAGACTCACGCCATGTGACATAGGCAGAAATCCCTTCTTGGAATTCTGCATGGCAAACCGAAGGAGTACCTTGTCAATGTATGTACTCTGACTTAGGCCAAGCAATCTCTTAGATCTATCTCTATAGATCTGTATCCCTAGAATGCGGGATGCCTCACCTAAGTCCTTCATTGAGAAGCAACTCCCTAGCCAGGTCTTAACAGACTGAAGCATAGGGATGTCCTTCCCAATGAGTAGTATGTCATCCACATACAATATGAGGAAGACAACTATGTCCCCTACAACCTTCTTGTAGACACAAGGCTCATCTTCGTTCTTGATGAAACCAAACTGTTTGATCGCATCATCGAATCGAAGATTCCAGCTCCGAGAAGCTTGCTTTAGTCCATAAATGGACCTATGCAGCTTGCATACTCTGCTAGTATGCTGTGGATCTACAAAACCCTCAGGTTGTGTCATGTACACATCCTCGAGCAGGTTTCCATTCAGAAACGCGGTTTTGACATCCATCTGCCATATCTCATAGTCATGGTAGGCTGCAATAGCAAGCATGATCCGAATGGACTTAAACATCGCTACTGGAGAAAAGGTTTCATCATAGTCAATACCATGAATCTGCTTGAAACCTTTAGCTACCAAGCGACCCTTATAGATAAGTCCATCCATGTCAGTCTATTCTCTTAAAGACCCACTTGCACCCAATGGGTTTTACCCCTTCAGGTGGATCAACCAAAGTCCATACTTGGTTGGTGTACATGGATTCCATTTCGGATCTCATGGCCTCTAGCCATTTCTCGGAATCTGGTCTCATCACAGCTTCCTGATAGGTGGTAGGCTCATCCTCTATGAGCATAATGTCATCATGGTTAGACAAGAGAAATGAGTATCTCTCAGGCTGACGACGTACCCTATCAGACCTGCGAAGAGGTATGTCTACTTGAACTAGTTGTTGTTCCTCAACTCTTTGTGGAACAACATCATCCACAATACTTTGTGGTTCCAGTTCAACTTCCATCGAGGCATCAGTGCTATTGTTCACATCTTGAACTTCTTCAAGATCGAACGCGCTCCCACTAGTCTTTCTAGAAACAAAGTCCCTTTCTAGAAAGACCCCAGTCTTTGCCACAACTACCTTGTGCTGACTGGGAATGTAGAAGTAATATCCCTTAGTTTCCTTGGGATATCCAATAAAGTAGCACTTGTCACGAAACTCATGGCTTAAGTATTCTCCACCTCGATCTGATCGAAGTACCTTAATACTCTTGCCAAGCTGGTTCTATACTTCATTCTTGAATTCTTTGAACTTTTCAAAGGATTCAGATTTATGTGTCATCAAATACACATAACCATATCTACTGAAGTCATCAGTAAATGTGATGAAGTACCTATATCCTCCTATAGCAGCGACATTGAAAGGGCCACATACATCACTATGTATGAGTCCTAACAAATCAGTCGCTTTCTTGCTGTGCCCACTAAAGGGAGTCTTGGTCATCTTGCCTCGTAGGCATGACTCGCATATCTCATATGATTCAAAATCAAATGAGTCCAGCAAACCATTCTTATGGAGCTGGGATAAGCGCTTGTCATTTATATGACCTAAGCGACAGTGCCAGAGATAAGTTTGGTTCAGGTCATTTGACTTGAAATTCTTGGTATTTATGTTATAAATAGAGCTCTCAAGATCTAGAATGTAGAGTCCGTTTATCAGAGGTGCACTACAATAGAACATATCGTTTAAATAGACGGAACAACATTTGTTCTTTATTGTAAACGAGAAACCTTTCTTGTCTAAACAAGAAACTGATACAATGTTCTTAGTCGAAGCAGGCACATAACAACATTCATCTAATTCTAATACAAGCCCAGAGGGCAGAGAAAAACAGTACGTCCCTACAGCAACAGCAGCAACCCGTGCTCCATTGCCTACTCGTAGGTCCACCTCGCCTTTTGTCAATGCCCTACTATTTCTCAGCACCTGCACATCAGTACAAATGTGAGAAGCACATCCAGTTTCTAATACCCATGATGTAGAAATAGATAGATTGACTTCTATAACATATATACCTGAAGTGGAAGTCTCACTTCGCTTCTTCTTAAGATCCTCCAAGTATACCTTGCAGTTCCTCTTCCAATGCCCAGTCTGACTGCAGTGGAAGCAGGTAGCATTCTTGGCAACCCCTCCTTTAGGCTTCAGTGCCTTGCCTTTGCCCTTGGCTTGGGACTTTCCCTTGCCTTTGGGCTTGCCTTTGCCCCTATGCTTCTGGACCATCAGAATGGGCTTAACCTTCTTAAGGTTAACCTCAGCAGTTCGTAACATACTAAGGAGCTCGGGCAGTGGCTTGTCAATCTCGTTCATGTTATAGTTTAGAATGAATTGACTATAGCTATCCGGCAAGGATTGCAAGATTAAGTCAGTGGCCAGCTCTTGGCCAAGTGGGAACCCCAGTCTTTGTAGGTTCTCTATGTACCCAATCATCTTGAGTACATAAGGACCTCGCATGATATCGACATGCACTGGAAACAATGCCTTAGAGATCTCAAATCTCATGCCTCGCTTGTCCTGATATAGTTGGCGAAGATGCTCAACCATATCATAGCGCCCATCAACTCGTGTTGCTTTCAAGCTCGAGTTCGTCATGAGCATTAGACATGACACATCTAATCGTCATCTTGATGCTTCTTGTAAGCATCTTTGTCACATGGGGCATTGGCAAGAGGAGCCTCGGAATGGGCTGCTCCATTTACGTTCCTGAGTGAGAACTATTCTCAGGTTCCTATACCAGTCCAGGAAGTTTGCTCCGTTGAGCTTGTCCTTCTCAAGGACAGATCGCAGGGAGAAGGTGTTCGTATTTGACATCATGGTTATCTACAATAGAATAAAAGCAGAAATAAATATCATAATATTTTAAAATCATTTAATTAGGCCTTTAATTAAATGATGCTCCCACTGAATTCTATAATTCTTGTGGGACAAGATCCACATCATACTAACCCTTGAGTTAGCTTTGGCTAATACGCCCAAGGCTTAGTATGATCGGTAGGTAACGATTACCAATTACATCTCTATGCAACTCTTGTTTATAAAATCAATATCCACATTTATATTAAAACTCGAGTTAGCTTTGGCTAATACGCCCGAGAGTTAATATAGATGTGATTTTGACCTATCTTTTCCAACCGTTGGAAGAATGCATATAGTTGACTCGATCTAACCGAGCAACTAGGAATACTCAATCTAATTGAGTTTGTATTCACCCATGCGTTGATAGGCGGGACCAAGATTTTTCCTCCGTACCCTACCAAGATAATATGTATTGCTCTGCTTTAGCAGATTCAACAATACATGTGATCGAGGTAGTGATAGGTATCACGGCACGGTTAGGCATTTAGAGTTGGTTCGATCGAGATCTAATCTAATAGAAAAGGATGCATCTTGTGCACGACTTAGATCTAATCTAATCGCAAGGGTGCATCATGTGCACGACTTAGATCTAATCTAATCGTAAGGCATTAATTAATTAATTACTTATTAAACATGCATCATATACATAAGCAATTAACTAATTAATCTATTTGTGATTTAGTCATGGCCCACTATGATCTTCTCAAGCCAATGAGAAGATCGAATGGTCAACCTAGGGTCAACAGCTTCTCCAAGCTCCTCCCTTTGACCACCTTGTGTTGCTCGTGCCCGCCTCGGAACTCCGTCTCGTGTGGACCCTCCACCGCTCCAATTTGTACATTACAATTTGAAACTCGAGTTACATTTGAGTCTAAATCTAATTTACAACCAGAATATATGAGATAGGCACGACGCGCAGGTCGCGGAAAAAAAAAAACATACAACACACGCAAACACATAACGGCACGCAGGCCGTATTATGAATTACAACACAATCAAATCATATTGGGTTTTTGGGCCATGACTATCAAAAAATTAATATATAATTCAAAATTATATATTTTCATAATTTTCTATAATTTTAAAATTAATTTTTTACAATTTTTACGAGTAAAATTTCCCGGCGGTCCCGTTTAGCGATTTCGGGCGCAATCGCGGAACGGATCCCCTAGCGGGACCAGGGGCAGCGCCCCTACCCGCGATCTAACCATCGCGAGGGTTCCTTTGCGATCCAACAGTGCCTAAACTCGCTGTCCCAAAACGATTTGGGACGAAACCTTTGAGAAGAATTTTCCCGGCGGTCTCGATTAGCGATTTCGGGCGCAATCGCGAAGCAAATCCCCTTGCGGGGTTAGGGGGAGTGCCCCTACCCACGATCTAACCATCGTGAGTTGCTCCTAAGCGATCCTACAGCGCCTTCGCTCGCTGTCCCAAACAGATTTGGGTCGAAACATCACCGTTTTAGAAAAATCTTCCCGATAGTCGAAGCCTACAAGTGTCTAAACACTTGTGCTTCGATTACTCGAGAAAAATACTCATAAAAACCCAAAAATCATAATTTTACAGAAAATTTAGTTTTCATAAAACCAAAAATTAAACTCGTACAAGCCTTGCACGTGGCTCTGATACCACTGTTGGGTTTTTCGGGCCGCGAAAACCGCTTTTCACGTCGCGGAAACCCCGAATCACCCAAAGCCGTAGATCCGTGCAAGGAAAAATTCGAAGACAATACGAGTACGAGTTTCAAAAACTTCTAGATCTACTCCTAGATCTATGTGTTAAAAAGTATACCTTGAAGCGTGCCCTTTCGCGTTCCCGCTCGTCCAAGGAATTGCCGGATCTCTAGACCGTCAAGCGTCGGTCCTCTAGAAGTATCCACACGGACACGTAGGTGGAGAAAACCTCACACAAAGGTGTGCTAACACCTTGGTAAGATTCGGCCAAGCAAGGAGGAGAGGGAGAGGGAGAGCTTGAGAGGAAGAAGGAAGAAGATACACACCTTGAATGGAAAAATGAATTTCACATTCAAACCAAAGTGGCTGGCCACTCTTCATTGTGAAAACTCCCAAATTAATTGCATTAATTGCAATTAATATGAAGTCATTAAAGAGAATGGCTTTGTAACTTCCATGAGGTGGCACCCATGATGATGTGGAGTAACATCATTGGCCCACTTCAATGCCAACTCACCAATGAGGTGGCATAAAGTCAAGTCTAACTTGACTTTTAATCTTCCTCTCAAGTCAAGTCAAACTTGACCAAATCTCTTCCATGGTTGATCGAATCCAACCATTTGATTCAAGCCAACTTAATATAATGAATCTAATTCATTTAATTAAATTGATTCAATGAGTCAAAATCTAAATTAGACTCATTGAACACATGAATCAACTTGAGTCGAACTCAAGTTAGCCCAATTAGGATTACTCTTAATCCAATTTGATTCATCAAATGAATCTAATCCTCTTGGTTCATCATATGAACCTAATCTCCATCTAATTGTCCTAAGTGTGTGACCCTATAGGTTCTTGTAGCGTTGGCAATGCCCTAAACCCATTTAGGAGCATAAGTAATGAGCGGTATCTAGCAACACATCATTACTACCCAAGTTACAAGAATATCGAGATCCGACATCACCTTGTGACTACTAATTGTGACTCCTCACAATATATGACAAGTGTCCTTCTATCCTAGACATCTAGATTGATTATTATGAGGCATAGACCGTGTCATCCTCTAATCAATCTAAATCTTGAACTCCAAGTAGACACACTAAATCAAATGAGCTCAATATCCCATATTGACTCATTTGGGCATGGCCATGCACTTCGTGGTCTCACTCTATCAAGAATACCGATGTCACTCCCGTCATATAGGAGGGATAGATCCCATCTATATCACTCACATCCACCCGCATAATTTGTTACATACCCAGTAATCGCCTTTATAGTCCACCCAGTTACGGGTGACGTTTGACGAAACTAAAGTACATAACTCCTTATGTAGGGATCTATGGTGACTTCAGGTCTAAGGACTAGTAGTCATACTAATAGCCACATGAGAAAGTATATGACACTCATATAACGATCCATGATACTTTCTCATGGCGGGTCATTCAGTATACATTCTCTAATGTATACCCATGTGTCAACTTGATATCTCTATATCCATGACTTGTGAGATCAAGTCATCGATTTGACCTACATGCTAGTCTTATTGCATTAACATTGTCCTTGAATGTTAATACTCGACTAGGAATGATTAAGAGTAGTGTTCCCTATATCATCTCACTATCGGTTCAACTAACCGATTGATATAGGTGAGAACCATCTACTCAAGGACATTATTATACTTAGTTTATTTGGCACCAATACAAGTAAGTATAATAACCAAAATCCAAATGTCTTTATTAATATACAAGAATATGATACAATGAGTCCATACAATCATCAAATGATTGGCTCTAAGCTCTAACTAACAGTCGGAAATTTAGGGCTAGAGTTATTTACTTAGGGTTAACTTTAATCAAACCATAAGTTAATTCCTCTATCAACTCCCACTCAGAGGGTGTTCCAAACAGGCCTTCACTGTAACCCGAATCCATCCCCTCAAAACAGGACATACGGACTCCGTTTAAATCCTAAAAAATTCTAAAAATTCCTGAAAAATCCAATAAGATTTTTTGTCCAATAATATTTATTATTAAATTTTACGGTATCTTACATTCTCCCCCACTAATAAAAATTTGGTTCCCAAATTTACTGCACAACTCAGGGAACCTCATCCAATGATAACCTCCAAACCACATACTCACATACCACTCTATCCAAGTATGATGAACAAATCTCCAACCGTAAAGAATGACTCTGTGGGTTATGAGCTCACCCTACTTCCGCTACACCCACTCTGCAGTCTACCCAACTACGGAAAAATCAACTACCTCTGAAATCCAAAATCCACTATCCTCAGATCCTCCAACATCTGTATAGGGCGGTCAAACTATCCATCAGTCTGAGGATAACAATCTATACTAAGATGAAACTTTGAACCCAAAGTCTGCTGTAAAATCGATCAAAACCATGATAAAAAATCACGGATCTCCATCCAATATAACACTCAGAGATGTACCCTGAGGTCCGATAATCTCTCTAGAGTCTTATCCTACTACTCAATCCAAAAGAATCTGCCCTACAAATCGATAGCTAGGGAGTAAAGTCATTATCCAACAATGATTACCCAAACCATCATATCATCACCATGTTCAGGATAATCCCATAATAAAATCTGTCATAACATGCTCCCAACTCTACTCTAGTATCCAAATCAACAGAGACAATCCTGCTAGTCTCTGATACTCAGCCTCCACATGCTGACACACTAGACATCAAGCTACAAAATCCACAATGTCTTCCTTTATATCGTTCCACCAATAAGAATGCTTCAAATCTCTATACATCGAGTGTCACCTGGATGTACCATAAATCCAGATCAGGGTGTTTCCTACAGTAACTCCTCTCGGATAAGAAGTGACTCGGTAACACACATAATCTCCCATGAAAATAAAGAATCTCATTCTCATTACACGAGAATTCTCACTACTAGCATGAGACTACTCCGCTCATGCTATATCGGAACTGCACCAACTCCCAGATACGATACATCTGTGTAGAGTACAAATCCGTCTACACTAGAAAGTATAACTAAGACAGTGCAATTAACAACTTCTCGTTTCAACTCCTGAAACTGATCTCGTAAGCGTCTATCCAGGAAAATTCCATACTCATCCTGAATAGTCCAGTCAACGGCATAACAATACTGGAGAAACCCTCAATCAATCTCCGATAACATCTAGCTAGATCAAGAAAGGAACAGCGAATCTCCGATATAGACTACGTCTACTCCCAACTGATAACCACCACTATCTCCTGTGGATCCACCGATATCCCTCTACCAGAGACAATGTGTCCCAAAAACTCATAAAAGACAATCACAATACGTACTACTAACTTCACATATAGATGTTCCCGTCGAAACATCTCTAGAACTATGTGAAGCTAGTGTACGTGATCCACCTCGGATCGGGAATAAATCACAACATCGCCAATAAAGACAATGAAAACTGATCCAAACCCTAAGAATACCAAGTACACTGAGTCCTTGTAAACATCTAGGCACGCTATACCTTAATGGTAACACCAAGGACTCATAATGTACGTACCACAAGCTTACTCAACCATAAGATCATCAAAATCCAACATATCACCACACCTGATCACACAATATCCACCAACCAAAAATCGTCCTAAACATCAATCAAACTGGATAACTTCACGTACAATGATAGCGAAAAAGAAAATCATCCAACCATATAACACTCACTGCCGATAAGCTAGTTGTATCCGAAAGGTCTGCCAAATCTCATCATCTCATCCTTTCTAAAAATCAAATATCTACAGTAGAGGAAATGTCAAGCCAAAGTCAAAGGGTCACGCAACCTACTGACTAAGAGTCTATCCATCAAGGAGATATCTCTACAACTCTCATAATCATCCCATAAATGTCCCTCGACAATTATCGATAAAAGATCAAACCCTCTAAAATGGGATATAGGCTACAAGATCTGGTAAAATGCTCACGTGGCCAAGGTCTTGAGTTACTTGATAGAGACAATGTTAGTTGAGTCGTCTAACCATTGTCTTGTACCCCATCATACTGTGATTGCTCCACCCTGAGGTTCAGCAACCTCCAGTATCGAGCAATGAACACAAAGATAGAGGAACGGTACAACTAAATAGCTGATCAAAATATCTGTCAATCGACGCTCTACCCCTCGAAGATCATCATCTAAAATTTTACCTAGTTACGATCGAAACTCCTAGGTATTACTCAACTAATACCACTTCCTCCGTATCATTACAGGTCGTAGATCACTAGATACACCAAGGATATCTAACTACATCTGATAGGTCTATGAGTCAGGATCTCCCATGGAGACACTTTAGGCGAGTCTACTAGTCATCGCCTTAAAACCCATCCTGCTATCAAAAGAAGTAGAGAATTACTCTCTCTCCAAACACCTCAAGGAAATCGCTAAGTGATGACCTGATCCTCAAAAAGCATTCTCTGCTTCTTCCTTCACGTGGTACCGGGTCACGTAAAGGTTAAGCAGCTAACTTCAACTCTCTCTCGCCAGAACAAATCATATGTCCGAAAGTACTCTCCAACTCATACACCCTAGTAACGGTTGTATCTCATAAGTGTTAAGCAGGTAGCTTTACACTTTTCCACATCAATGGAGGTATCCTATCCGAATGTACCTTCTAAGGCATCCTATCAGGTACAAACAATCCATGATCAAAGTCCCCATGGAATAGGATACTACAATCCTCTACAGGCTGACTAAGCCGACAATGGTATACGGCTAACTCAGTCCTTCCCATGACTGTACAAGTCATGTACTCAAGTATGTCTCCCAAAATATCTAACCAAGCATGAGTATCCCAAAGATAGGAATCTCTAAAAATAGAGTAAGTCAGTCCCCTACTGGTCGGACTAACTAAATAAATCGATCAACTACTATCTGATCCAACAAAAGCAAATCAATCCTCTACTAATCAAACTAAGGTAAATGATACACAACTACCCAAGTCAACAAGGGTGATAAGTCAAATCGAAACTACACAAGTCGACCAAGTAAATCATGTTGGGTTTTTCGGGCCGCGAAAACTCCTTTTCGCATCCCGGAAACCCCGAATCACCCATGCCACTGGATCTCGTGCGAAGAAAACTTTCGAAAATACAAGTACGAGTTTTAAACTTTGATCTACAGTAGATCTACAAAGGGAAAAAAACTTTATACCTTTGAAGCGTGCCCTCGCAAATACCGCAAGTCCCAGGTACGCCGGATCTCAAAGTTGTCAACGTAGACAACTCTCTAGTGATATCCACACGAACAAGAAGTGTTCTCTAACACTCAAGGATGGAGAAGAAGAGCACCACAAGTGTGCTAGCACTTTCTAGGGCTCTCGGGTAGGATTTAAAAGGAGAAAAGGAGAGAAAGTAAAAGGAATCTCACATACTCCTCTAGGTACCCTCCTTTGTGACATTCACTTCACCCTTTTCACTTGGAACTCAACTCACTCACCTTCCTCTTGCTTGAACACCCACGGAAACAGTAGCCAAGAGAAGGAAGAACCCAAGGAAGAAGATGAAGCAATTACCACACATGAATGCCACCAAATGAAAACACCTCCTCACATTAGTGTGGCCGGCCACACAATGTAACCTCCTCATGTAATGTGGCTGGCCATATTAAGTGGTATAAGATATGTAACCTCCATGAGGTGGCACACCATTATGAGGTGGAAATGATGTGGCAAGGTTAGTCATGCCATGTAGGATGAGTCAACCTTCATGATGTGGCAATACATCAAGTCAAACTTGATGTTTCAACTTCCATTTAGTCAAGTCAAAATTGACCAATTATCTTCCTTGTTGAGTTAAATCCAACCTTTGATTCAAGTCAATTTTAATTTAATGAATCTCAATTCATTAATATAAATTGACTCAATGAATCAAATTCAAATTAGACTCATTCAACAATTGAATCTAATTGAGTCTAACTCAATAAGTCTAATTTGAATCCAATCTTTGGTGCATCATATGAACCTAATCCAATTGGTTCATCATATGAACCCAATCTCCATCCACTTGTTCTTTGTGTGTGGCCCAATAGGTTCTTGTAACATTGGCAATGTTTCTAAACTCCTTTAGAAACATAAGCAATGAGCGGCATCTAGCAATACATCATTGCTACCCAAGTTACAAGAAATGTTGAGATCCAACATCACCTTGTGACTACTAATTGTGACTCCTCACAATATATGACAAGTGTCCTTCTATCCTAGATATCTAGATTGATCAATGTGAGGCATAGACCGTGTCATCCTCTAATCAATCTAAATCTTGAACTCCAAGTAGTCTCACTAAATCAAACGAGCTCAATATCCTATATTGACTCATTTGGGCATGGTCATGCACTTCGTGGTCTCACTCTATCAAGAATACCGATGTCTCTCCCGTCATATATGAGGGATAGATCCCATCAACATCACTCACATCCCTTCGCATAATTTGTTACATACCCAGTAATCGCCTTTATAGTCCACCCAGTTACGGGTGACGTTTGACGAAGCCAAAATACATAACTCCTTATGTAGGGAACCATGGTGACTTCAGGTCTAAGGACTAGTAGTCATACTAATAGCCACATGAGAAAGTATATGACACTCATATAACGATCCATGATACTTTCTCATGGTGGGTCATTCAGTATACATTCTCTAATGCATACCCATGTGTCAACTTGATATCTCTATATCCATGACTTGTGAGATCAAGTCATCGAGTTGACCTACATGCTAGTCTTATTGCATTAACATTGTCCCTGAATGTTAATACTCGACTAGGAATGATTAAGAGTAGTGTTCCCTATATCATCTCACTATCGATTCAACCAATCGATTGATATAGGTAAGAACCTTCTACTCAAGGACGTTATTATACTTAGTTTATTTGGCACCAATACAAGTAAGTATAATAACCAAAAACTAAATGTCTTTATTTATTTAGAATATGATACAACAAGTACAAAATACAATCATCAAATGATTAGCTCTAGGGCTATAGCTAACAAATCAATCCTAAACAGGAGTAAATCGATACCCTACTAACTGAGTCAACATGAGTAATACAAATATCATCCACTACCCAACTAATAGTAACAGAGACTCTATAAGCCTCTAACTCTCAACCACTAGTAGTAGTAGACACTAAAACTACAAGTAGTATGATATGAAGATTCCCCTGAGACTGTAATCCTTGATCTCCAGTAGGTCAACCGTGATCAGTGATTGACCCAACACATGTAATGCATGCTACAAACCAATAGGCAGGTACTAACATGAGAGTACTAACACATGTCATAACTATTAGAACAACAATCAGTATACTAACAGAAATGTATGATCACAATATCTAAACATACCTCCTATAGCCTGGAGATGTCCTGCTGCTGCCTGGTCCCAAAACCTGAAAAGTCAAATCAAGAAAACTGAAACACGAAATCCAAAACACGAATAACAGGCATCACACCTGCTCTGATACCAAAAATTGGTATCAGATAAATCTCAAAAATCCAGAACACATAGAAAAATAGGTATCATACCTGCTCTGATACCAAAAATTGTCATGCCCCAAAGGAGTCTCTGCCAGACAAAAATCCGGCAGCATCTCCCCTGTACCGGTGACAATCTGAAGCATCAATACAAGCAAAATACATCAGCCGCATGCGGCTGAAATATTTATATACACAACCACGCAGTTATAATAACAGCCCACACGGCTGGAATGAAACAATCACAACCACGCAGTTATATATAAAATAGCCCACACGGCTGTACAAAAACATAGCGGAAAACAAAGGAAACGGAAAGCCCAATACAACACAATCAACACACTGCTAGCCGGCTAGGCTTTATACAACAACCACAAAAATAAATACAACAACCCACCAAATACAACAAATACAAATAAAACATATACAAAATCAGAAACGACCTTCGGATGTGACGTAGGACCCGGCAGACAGGATACTCCGAGCGACACTCCAACCATCTACCTGAAAACATAAAGATATACAAGCGGTGGTGAGTATAGGTAACTCAGTGGGTAATAGAAAAGATAGTTCATGGTCTATATATAAACATAGAGATCAAAGGTATACAGTCTCAGTAGGGAATCAAAGAATATGATCCTACTATCATAATCAATGCATATGAACATATCAGACCTACTAACCTGACATACATACTATACAAACCACAACCGACATAATGATAGATACATACCCAATCTGGAATCAACACCTGGTACAATGGTCAGTAAACTCACCATATCTGCAACAGACCTACTCGTGACACCTGTGCAATATAAATATGACTGCAAGTACATGTAAAATAAATGACATGTATGCAGCATGACAACCATATGCAACAATCATATCGCAAACAAATGCAACATACCACAAACACATGCAACTAGTATCTACTAGGCATGTATGCAAATATATCTCCAACGATGCACCGCGCATCAAATGCAAATGTGCATGCATGCTCCATGGTCACCCCCGCCACCTCTCTAGACACCACGACCCCTGTATGGCCTAGAGGCTTGGGTCCGTGACAAACCGTACTAGCCTCCAGTACGTACACCGCTATAGGCGGCCGAAGCGGACGGTCAGCTAAGTAGTTATATAACTACATAGCTAAGGGTCCCTGACCACTCATAACTCAAACCCTCTGCCTACTGTACCCTCAAGATCCACTACTCCAGAGTGGTCGAGGCTGACAGAACACTGAGCGACTGAATGAGCGCGACAGGACTAGCTCCAAGCTACCACTCTCTAATAGTGGTCGAAAGGACAGCTACAAACGACTGATGACTCTCTCCACCACAAGGAAGACAATAGTCGTCAGCAATGCAATGAATGATCAACATGATATATATATAATCATGATACGAACACCGTCATCATCCATGCAACTCTAAATCCACCTAAGTACCCCACAACATGAGTATAATCATCATGATACCTCCATATATCCCACCAAACATATGTATATATAACTACACATGTATAGTCAACCAAAAATCTCCAATAACCCCAACAGACACACATACACAACCCCACGTGTACAATCAACATGTATCCTCCAATAAAAACACATCAAACACGTGTATAAACCACAGACATACAATCAACACAACTCCAATCATCACACTCGACAGAAGTATACACGACATAACAATGGACAAACCTCATATGAATACCACCAACGAAGTATCCCCTACCATACATACTCTACATGTAAAAATACCACAGAGTATAGATAACCAAAGTGCAGACTGTATAAGAATTAAATAGATCATCACAAGGGTCAAGCATCGGTATCAAGCAGGAAAACAACAAACGAACACGATATAAGGTAAAGCATCCTAAACATCACATAAAACCATGCACTAAGCTCAATAAAATCTACATAGAGTCAAGGAAGAAATACCCGCCTTTATTTGTAGATCGTGCTAAGTAATCCCGCGTCGAAACGCTCATCCCGACTCCAAGTCCTGCATCAATCAATATATATATTCTATTTAGCTAAATTCATAAGAATTAAGATAGCTAAATAAAATCCCCACCCAATCAGGATAACTCCACTCAAATCTGATCTCCGATTAATCCTCCAAATAATCCTTAATCACACAACCCAAATTCATCCATTAACCAAATTCCATCAAATATTCTAATCCATCCCTACACAACACAATATCAAACCAATGAACTCAATTAATGATCATGTAATCATCTCTAAAACTCCCCAAATCAATAATTCAATTCTATCCAACATCATCACAATACTTTCCAATTCGATAATCATCCAATCATTTTTAAATTAATCTTAACAATAACTCCTCATACTACTCACCAAGATATGCAGTGGTCACTAGTGGCTCACAGCTAGATACGGTGCACAATCGGAGAAGATGGCCGGAGCTCTGGATCACCGGCGAACAGTACCATCGGAGTTGCAGTGACAATTCAAAGAACAACTTACCATCTAGCACTAAAAATAAGGCCAAGGGAGAAACAACAAACCCTCAACTCATCTCTAGCACTCACCCAAATCCAAGGTGGCAGCTGAGGAAACACGCCCAGAGAGGTTCACTGCCGCTACTGGATCATCGGAACCGTGGATCGCTGGAAATCATTACTGCCCGAAGCAACAATGTCTATCCAAGAATCAAATCTTTACATTCCAATCCAAAAATAGAAATTAGATAGCTATAAACTAACAAGAACCATACCTTACTCTATTTCTATGTCGGAAATCCGTCACACTCTAGGGATCAGCAGGTGATCTATGCCGGCAAAGAAGAGGAATCGGAATCCAGTGGAGTTGGACTTCCCTGATCCAAGCTCCGACGACGAGAAGGCACTGGACACCCACAATAGGAAACTAGGGCTCGAATCTCCCCTCCCTCACCGAGCCTTAGCCTAGCCGTGCCCTAGCCTCGCCATGCCCTAGCCGCTGAGGAACAACCGATCGCGAGCAAGAAACCCCTGAGGAAGTAATCGCTCCGCCGGAGATGATGGGTACCGTCGAGTTCCGGCGACACCTTCCCTCCGACGACACGTGATGACTAGATCACGGTGGAAGAAGCTTCTCCGTCGTCGTCGAGTTGTTTGCTCGCGAGGAAGAAAGGGAAATGAGGGGAAGAAGAATCGGTAGCTGGTAGCCTTCCTCCTCAATGCTCCGGTGGCTGCCCTATGCCGGCGACGCCGAGAGGGGAGGAGAGGAGAATCGCTGGTGGTGAGGCTCGGGACGAAGAAGCTTCGCGCGAAGAGTGGAGAAGTCAGAAATTTAGGGCTAGAGTTATTTACTTAGGGTTAACTTTAATCAAACCATAAGTTAATTCCTCTATCAACTCCCACTCAAAGGGTGTTCCAAACAGGCCTTCACTAAACCCGAATCCATCCCCTCAAAACAGGACATACGGACTCCGTTTAAATCCTAAAAAATTCTAAAAATTCCTGAAAAATCCAATAAGATTTTTTGTCCAATAATATTTATTATTAAATTTTACGGTATCTTACAAGCTTCATCGCTCTAGTGGCTGAGGAGGAGGCTAATGGATCTGAACCCGAGTCTGATCGAACACTTGAGCCTGAATCCGAAACGGCAATGGTCAAGGGGGAGATTCCTAATGAGGATTCAGAAGGTAATATTGTAAATTCAAAATTTAAAGAACACATAACATGTTTCAAGTGCAGAGAAAAAGGACACTACAAAAATAAATGCCCGATGAGTCAATTTGCACAACTAAAGGCAAAGGAGGAACTGATGCCTAGAGTCTGAAAAAGGAAGGATCACATCGAATGTTTCAAATGCAAAAAGATGGGACACTACAAGTTTCAATGTCCGGAGAAAAGACCCAAGGATTCGGGGGGAGCAAATATGGTAAATAAATTTAATTTATACGAAAATTTGCATGCTTTAGATTCTTCTTGTTTGAATTGTGCTAAGAATTTAAAAAATCATGAAAATCCTACATTACTTAACAAAACTAATTTAATTAATAAAAATTTAAATATAACCAAAATTGATCAACTCGGCCCAAACCTTAATCAAGACCTAGATATAATTAATCAAAACTTATTTATTCAAGACAATTTGAATTTAAATCAAAATAACAATTATCTAAAATTAACTAACAATAAACAGAACCTAACTAAAAATTTAGAAAATAAAAATAAAAAACAAAACTATAAATTAAATACAAAATCAAATTTTTGAAAACTAGAAAAATAAAATAATATTTTGAAAAATAAAATTGATAAACTAGAAAATATTATTAATAATTTTATCAACTCACAAAATCTAGATTTCAGTTATAAATCAAAACCAAATCTGAAACAAAACTTTCATAAACCTAATTATAATCATTTACCCTTTAATTATGAAACTAATCAATATTGATAATAATATAATAACAATAAATAACAATAACAATAATAAATAACAATACTAAACAATAATTAATAAAAACAATAAGAATAATATGACTTGTTTGAACTGTTTAACTTGCTATGATCATGCATACTTATCTGTTAAATACCATGTCATGCATCTTCTCTTTATGCTGCTAGAACCGTTAGTTATAAAAGGTTTACCAAACCCTACAACATAGCATCGGAATGGATTGGGATGATAGTACGTCAAGGAAACTTTGTCGAAGGCATGTCTAGGCTGAATATGGAATTCTACCTGGTGCACTAGACTTAGTGGATCTGACCAAAGCTACCCCAGTCAAACATGGGCTAGTTAGACCAAAATTTAGTATTAAGTTTTTTGGGCAGGAACAGTTTGGAAAGTCTTCAGCAAGTGGTCTAATGATATTCAAGTAGGTCATATGTCTCGCCACTGAACTGAAACTTATCCTTAGGACGCTTGCTTGATTAACCCAAAGCTAAGTTTGAATCTAACATGGGTTCAATAACCTCTTCAATCCTAACTTAAATCAAACTTAATTCAAACCTAATTCAAACCTAACTTAATTCAAACCTAATTTAATTAAAAATTATTTTTTAATTAAAATTATTTTTAAAAAAACTTAAAATTATTTTAAAACTTAATTAAAATTATTTTAAAACTTAATTAAAATTATTTTAAAACTTAATTAAAATTATTTTTTTAAAAAAAAACTTAATTAAAATTATTTAAAAAACTTAATTAAAATTATTTTAAACTTATTTTTAAACTTAATACACTTAATTAATTCTTAATAAATCTCAACTTGAAATCTTAACTTTAATCAACAAATAAATTACTTTAACCTTAAACAAAATTAAGTTTTTAATCCTAAAATCTTTACCTAATTCCTAAGAAATTAATAATAATTCATAATCAATTAATTCGTAACTATTAATTATGAAACTTTAATCAACAATTCTTACTCTAATTAATAATAATACTAAATTAAATTGAAACTAATTTTAAATTATGTTTAAATCAATCAATAATCTAGCAATCAACCTATAATCATAGCTATTAAAAACAATTCTTAACCAAATTCACTTAATAACTTTACAATTTCTAAACTAAACATCAATTCAATTAATTCACAAAATAAATGTTACCATCTATTTAACTTACAATAATCAAAGTTTAACTAAAATTTAATTTAAATTTCAACAAACTCAAAATCAATAAAGTCATCTCACACAATTATAGGATTAATTACCATACTTGAAAATTTAGAATGGGTGAGATGCTAAGAAAATTAAAATTTAAACTATTTTCTTAAAAAGGATTTTGAAAACTTATAAATCTATTTTCTTATGAAATATTTTTCAAATCTTGATTTATGATTGATTGGTGTATTATATATATAATTATTGTTATTCACCGCCTAGGTCTTTAGAACCTTAAGTCAATCGTGACCCTTAGACACACATAGAAATGTCTTCCTTGTGGGTAGCAAGGATATCTAAAAAATAGTGTCCAGTTAAGGGGGAGAGACTTGGTTGAAGGACATATTTTATTCAAAATCATGCTCTTGAAAACATATTTTTTTTTAAAAAAAAAATTGTTTCAAACCACTCTTTGAAAATTGCTTGATAAAACTTCTTTACAAATCTTTTTGAAAAATATCTTAAAATCTCTTAATCAAATATTTTTTTAAAAAATATATATATATTACTTTTACAAAATTCTTCTTCAAGCATTATCTTTTCAAAATCATATTTTTCAAACTCATACTTTTTGAAAAATACTTTGAAAATTCCTCTAAAACTTTTTATTTCATATTTTGAAAAATTCTTTGCAATTTTTCTTTTTTGAATATTATGACATTTATATCTTAGTAAACCAGTAAGAAAAATAAAAAGAATTTTTGACAAAGTCCAAGCCTTGGAATATCTTTGTAAAATCCTTGAAAATATTTTTAGCCTTGAAATATTTTATAAAATGGTATTGAACTCAAATTTGAAATACTCTTTGAAAAGAATGCTTGATAAAAACGCTTTACAAATATTTTTGACAAGTATTCTTTGAAAATTTTTGAAAGAAATTTTGAGATATTTTTGCAAGCATTAAAACTTCTATATCATGGTTTTGCAAAAATACTTTAAGTCTTGAAATACTTTTTGAGAGATTTTACTTAGTGCATTCTTCAAAATTATTTTGAAAAAGATACTGCAAATTTACTCAATTTTTTAATGGAATGAGGTTTTTTCAAAATCTCTATGACTTGTTTTTGAAAACTCGATTATACATCAATTGGGTGAGGGAATACCTTAGGAATATCTTGAAAATATTTACAAGTATTCCATCCTTGTTGGTGCAAAACTTAGGGATCCTTAGCAATTAAAGTCATTTATGGAGTGGTTCTTTTTGTTGTATGACAAAAGGGGGAGAAGAAGGGTTTAAGTTAGAAATCTAAATCTTTTTGACCGAACTCAAACATATTTGTTAAACATCAAAAAGGGGGAGATTGTTGGTGCAATCGACCTCCAAGGTTTTAATGTCAGACAAATATGTTTAAGTATGCTTAAGTATGTTTAAGTATGGAGTTTGATCTAGAGAAGTCCTAGTTGGAGGCTAGGCAAGGAGAGAAATCTCGGTATATCGTGGAAGCCAGGTGGATAGGTCTGGAGGACTTGATCCCTGGGTAGCCGAATACTGAGTCCTAGTTGTAGGCTAGGTAAGGGAAATCTCGGTATGTCGTGGAAGCCAGGTGGATAGGTCTGGAGGACTTGATCCCTGGGTAGTCGAATACTGAGTCTTGGTGAGTGAAGCCAAGTGGAGAAAATCCTAGGGGGTGGTAACCTTAGGTAACGAGAAGTCTTGGAGGAGTGAACTCCAAGCAAGGTTGATCGGATGGTTTCTGGTAGACCGCGCGCGGTCGACCGGACCAGTGGATCTCGGTAAATCTAGGTTTAGGTTTACTATTGTTTTCTGTATTACTATTATTATTGTTGGCTAATATGGTATTGCAGGAAAAGTCTTAGTGGATCAGGCGATCAGACACTGAGCAGGCAAAAGTCCAAACATGTCTGGAGAAGCATGTTTGGCAGGTAAGTTGAGGTAAACAACTGGAGGAGCGACAGTGAGGTCGGGTTTCCAAAGGGAACAACCTAAGGTCGCTGATCCAACTGAAGAAACCGGGAAGGTTTCCAAGTTGAGATCAAGACAGTCCTACTGTCTTTATATTACTCATGCATTATATATTACTGTTCTAACCTTTGTGTTGCAGGGATACTTTGCCTAACTCTGTGTTGCAGGTATAGCCGGATCGGTCGACCGAACAGAGGGATCGGTCGACCGAACCAAGTTAACTCAGAACAGATCAGTTATGCCAGCAACGATCAGAAGCAAAAGGAAGTTAAGCTGATCGGTCGACTGAACCCATGGATCGGTCGACCGAACCATCAATATTAAAGGCGCAATAAATGCAGATCAAGGCAAATCTCGACGAACAGGGAAGGAGCCTGTTCGGTCGACCGAACAGAGGGATCGGTCGACCGAACCATTGAAGTCTAGTTAATGCAAAATAGCGAGCCAGCGTCAGATTGCCAGTTGGAGGTGATCGGAGCTGGTTCGGTCGACCGAACAGGGGATCGGTCGACCGAACCTTCAGTACTTCTATAAAACCAGGCTCGAAGACAGAGGCAAAAACATAGAACTTTTATTGATCAAAAAATTGTTGTTCTGCAAGCTGCTCGAAGCAACAAGTCTCCATCAATCTCTGCATTCGCGCCGACCACAAGCTTCGACTTTCAAATTCATTTGTCGGTAAAATTATTATTGTTGCACTTAAATTATATGAGATAGTAGAGCTGTTACTATCTTATATCTCTTGTACTTGTACGATCTGCTTCTCTCCGAAGAGTTCGGAGAGAAGAGTTTTAGTGCTTTGCCCATCGGTGTGGTCAAAGACTACGGGCCTTCGAGTAGGAGTCGAGCTAGGCTCCGAACGAAGTTGGTCATGGAGGACAGCTCAATCAGACAGGGACTCGACGAGGAGGGCGTAGATTCCAATCCTCACATCGTCATCAGGGGACAACTTCCCCTGCACCAGCTGCGTATGGAATGCTTGGACAGGATCACTCCAGTACCTTTATAGTACCACAGAGTTCAGTTGTGGGACTTCAGTACCAGTCCTAGCCGCAGGTACAATATCAGTCGCCATCCTCTCAGACTTCTCTGGCACAGTATCCAGCACCGCCTCAGTGGCAGGCTCCTGCCCAGACGCAGCAGCCGCTGGCAGCGTTACTATTGGCACCTCCTCTTTGGCCATGCTTCCCTCTGATTATCCAGTTGTCGGACAGCAACAAAAGACCATCAGATAACAACCTTTTATCGTTGGGCAATTGCCCCTTTGGCTACTTCTCTCCCTTGCTTTTTGCCACCGAGTTGCCCTGGCTACTGGGCACAAAGTCAAGTCGGGGAACTCTCTCAGATTGCATCATCTCCTCCATTTGGATAGTACCAAATCAGACAAAACTTGTGACTTTGAGAAGCCAATTTGAAGATTTCTCAACGTGGATATCGATAGAGACAATCTTTCAAAAGGTTGCTAGTTGATGCTATTTTCGCTACACATTATATGGTAGGTATAATCTAAATAAAGAGTTTTTATTTACTTTGACTATGCCTACACATATGAATCCTATATGTATGTGATGCATGTTGTAATAATTCAGGAAATTATTATACTTCTATTGCTTATTTTTGAAACAAAATTTTTAAAACACACATAGAAACACCCAGCATGTTTCATAAGAGTTTTGGTGTTGGCCTAATTGTTTAGCATCTCTTTACACTTATTCTTGATTTTGATAGCGATATATCTAAAAATAATCATAATTCATAGAGTTGGACTACTACTCTTATTTCCTAAGTAACCCCTCAACTGCATTTGGTTACTAGGTAAACTCAAATCATGGTACTCATTGGAAAAAAAAATCAAAATCTCAGAGAACAGAATGAGAGAAGAAGGTCGTGTTGAAAAAGAAAGCATTGCATAGTGCAAGAAAAAAATGAGAAAAAAATAATAAGGAATAAAAAAGAGTTCTCGTGAATGAAAACTGATAAGGGATACCTTTAAGACCGAGTTAGATTACTAGAAAAATATCTGTCATGTTTCTCTTAAGACCGAGTACCCTTTGAGACCTTGTGTAGATAGTTTATATCACTTTTTTGAGGGGCAGGGGGAATGAACCTTGTGTGTGGCAAGTAAGTGTCTATCGACGGAATCATTAGGAACATAGTTAGATGATGACTTGACTAGGATTAGAGGTTGAAACTAGAAAAAGTTGAGCCACTCTTTGCACTAAGTATGGAGAATTTTTTGTTAGGCCATACTAAAATAATGTTATTGTTTTGCTCATTAATGAAACTACTTGATAGGATTAGAATACTCCATTAGGGATTATGATATATTATTTACACACACAAGTCTACATTGCAGGTTTTGTTTGAGGACAAGTAAAAGTTTATGTCTAAGGGTATTGATTTGTGTGTTTATTATGTGATTTTTAGCATTATTTCGCATATATTCTATGGAATTTCATGAACATATAGTTGGAGCACTCCCAATGGTCCATACGATCATATATTTTGGTGTTTGAGCAAAAGATTTAAGTTAGGTTCACCCTTGTATTTGATATGTGCATTTGAATTGTGCAGGTTTGCAGGATACACATATGACTCAGGTTGATGATTTCAGGTCTGGTGAAAGATGGAGCATCCGAGGGACCATGGACAAGGTAGCAAGGATAAGGACCGAGGGAAGTGACTTCGAGGCATACACGAAGGATGACATTAGGGACGAGCCGGGACTTGAATGCATCCGAGGAACGAGAGCCAAAGGAAGTAGGCTTGAATGCAAGAGGTCAAGGTTACAAAGAAGCGTTAAGTGAGTCATAAGGGTGATGGTCTGAGTGCTGAGAGATTGTACTCGGATACTAGTCGACTGGGAGTGAACAGAATGCTTCTGTTCACTCGGCCAGTGTGGAGTAGTCGATTAGTACTTTTACCAGTCGACTGATATCGAGCCATTGGGTTGTAACGGTCAAAACTTCACAGAGAACAGTCGACTGGCACTTTCACCAGTCTATTGGTAGACGATATTTTCCAACCCATGGCCTATATAACCAAGCCTTGGGATCTTAGTTGACGTTGACAAAATAGAGGTGGTTAATCCCTATTAGTATTCTACCTGTGCCCTAGCGTCTCAAGTGTTCTTATGAGTGTTGTGGTGAGGTTTCTCCACCCACAAGGAGCTACGTGAGCTAGTCAAAGTTTGCTAGGGAGTCATCCACCGACAGATCGAGATCATCCACCTTACAGACAACCGTGGAGTAGGATCCTTATCTCCGAACCACGTTAAACAACGTGTATTGGTTTGGTTACTCTTTCTTAGTCTTTAGCTTTCGTATTTGTGTTTGTATTAGTATTGTATTTCCGCTACGCAAACTAACAAGTGTAGGAAGCTATCAATTTGGGGGTGCCATCCATTCAACTCTCCTTCTAGCCGGCCGTAAGATCCCCTACAAGTGGTATCAGAGCGAGGCCGCTCTCCATTGGACTAACGGCCAAGGAAGCAAAGATGATCGGCTTGATAGATCCACCAAAGTTTGAAGGAGGAAGTTTATGGGGCATCACCTTTTGGATGGTGAAGATGAAGAACTTCCTCGAGACGGATTGGGACACAATGATGGTCGTCGATGAACCATTTGAAGTCCCAAGAGACAAGAAATGAAAGAGACTCCGACCACGACATTGGACGGAGGAGCAAACCACACAGTCAAAGTCAAACAATAAGGTAATATCAATTTTGGTAGATATTTTATCATCTAACGTGTTAAGTGATATAGGTGAATATGAGAATGCCCACGAATTGTGGAGCAAAGTGAAGAAAGTTCTAGGGAAAGAACTCATGCCTACACAAGAAGAGAAAATATTTAAAGAAAGTGATGAAGTGGTCCAAGAGGAGAAGAAGGGTCAATCAGATGTGGAGACCAATTCAACATCAAAAGAGGAAGAAGAAGTGAATTTGATCACATCCAAGGAGAAGGAGGATGAGGAACCATCATTAACATCCTCAAATGTTGAAGAAGAACCCAAGACATGTAAAGGTAAGAAAAAATTAACCAAGGACAAGATGTGCAAGGTTAAGAATGTTAGGTTTGTAGGCCAAGTGTCACTCGAGGTGTACCGATGTGGTCTAGCAATTGTGGATGAGTCACCTAGGGAGGTGACTAAGGTTAAGAGCTCTTAGGGGAGCTCTAAGAGTCAATTTTGAACCCATGACAAATGGATCTTAGGTGGATACTACTTGGGAGTCTAGAGGAGCCATGGAGTGTGCCAAATAGTTTGGAGATGGACTTGAGTTTCAAACCCAAGGAATTGGCACACATGGATTGTGTTTCATGCAAGGAAATATGGCATTGGGGACATATTACATGATAATTGGTTTTTGATGTATAGATGCCATATAAACCAATTATAGGGATGCATTGTGGGTTAGTATGAGTAAATACATCAAGAGGAAGCCAAAAATAGGACTTTAGGTCAATGTTCAATTGAACCATTTAGCTAGTTTTAGATTTTTTATATCAATGTTGGGATTGGTGATAGATATATTTTTTAATATATTTTTCTCAAGTAGACATGGGTAAAACATACCTCTTCACAAAATTTGAATATTTTTGGATATCTGTGGAATTATTGGTGTATTTCTGAAATCGGGTTAAAAATATAGGATAGGTTGGAATTTTGGTGCCAGCCGACTGATACAGTTACCAATCGACTGGTAACAGTGTTTATCAAACACAGAATGGCTCTGTGTGTTGATTTCGATAAGGGCAGTCGATTGATATTTCTGGTAGTCGACTGATATTAGCCTGAAACTATTTTCAGCATTGGTTTTGACCAAGTCAACTCGTTTAGATGTATGAGATTCATGGGGGATAAATATATATGTTTAGGGTCAGTTTGATGATCAATTTTCGACAATTGGGATATTGTTGGAAAGCTTTTGGATGTTAGGCAAAGGGGGAGAAGTAAGGTTTAGTTGGGAAAATCTTAGTGCCTTTGCGTAGGGGGGCATTGTGATAGGTTATTAAAAATCCCTGTGGTAAAATCCTAGCTCAATGGGGAGCTTAGGTGTAGGGGAAGCCTTGGGATAGGCTTCAATGCATGTTTACATTTTTCATTTGACTGTGTAAGTCCAAGTGGGTAGCTTTGGCAATGTAAGTCCATTCGGCGGTGTAAGTCCAAGTGTGTAGCCTTGGCAACGTAAGTTCATTCCGCAGTGCAAGTCCAAGTGTGTAGCCTTGGCAGAGTAAGTCCATTGTTATTAGTATTGTTATTTGTTATTTGTTTTCCCTAACTTAAATGTATTGTCAAACATCAAAAAGGGGGAGATTGTTGGAGCAATCCCAATGGTCCATGCGACCATATGTTTTGGTCTTTATGGAAAGAGTTTAAGTTAGGTTCACCCTTGTATTTGATATGTGTATTTGAGTTGTGTAGATTTGTAGGATACACATATGACTCAGGTTGATGGCTTCGGGTCCAGTGAAGGATGGAGCATCCGAGGGACCGTGGACAAGCCAATAAGGACAAGGACCGAGGGAAGCGACTTCGAGGCATACGCGAAGGATGACATTGGGGACAAGCCGCGAGCTTGAATGCATTCGAGGGACGAGAGCCAAATGAAGTAGGCTTGAAGGCAAGAGGTAAGTGAGTCGTAAGGGTGAGGGTCCGAGTGCTGAGAGATTGTACTCGGGTACTAGTCGACTGATAGTTTCATCAGTCGACTGGTGTAGTCGACTGGGAGCGAACAGAATGCTTCTGTTCGCTCGACCAATGTGGAGCAGTCGACTGGTACTTTTACTAGTCGACTGGTATCGATCCGTTGGGTTGTAATGGTCGAATCTCCACAGAGGACAGTCGATTGACACTTTCACTAGTCGACTGATAGGCAGGGTTTTCCAACCCACGACCTATAACCAAGCCTTGGGAGTTTGGTTGAGGTTGACGAAATAGAGGTGGTAAACCCTTATTAGTAGTCTACCTATGCCCTAGCATCTCACGTGTTATTGTGAGTGTTGTGGTGAGGTTTCTCTACCCACAATGAGCTACGTGAGCTAGTCGAGTTTGCCGAGGAGTCATCCACCAACGGATCAGGATCGTCTACCTTACGGATAGCCATAGAGTAGGAGCCTTATCTCCGAACCACGTTAAACAATGTGTATTGGTTTGGTTACTCTTTCTTAGTCTTTAGCTTTCATATTTGTGTTTGTATTAGTATTATATTTCCGCTGCGCAAACTAACAAGTGTAAGAAGTTATCGATTTGGGGGCGTCATCCATTCAACCCCCCTTCTAGCCGGTCGCAAGATCCCCTACACATATTTCATATTGTCACATCTTCCTTTTGTTTATTTTACTCATTTAGTTGCGAGAACTGCTCTTTGCATTTTTTTTATTGATAGAATGTGTTTTCAAAGTAAAAATAGAGTCATTTAAGCCTTGGAACAAGAAGCTACAACAAGGAACACGCTCTGGCCATGTCCCATGATGCAAGCGTGTTCCTCCAGTCAAAGTTAACTTAACAATAGAATGAAAATGGAGTTTCAAGCACTCAACATGCCTCGGTCATGCCCCCAAGCATTATCGTGCCTCATTTGGAACTCATGAGTGACACTCCCTCCATCGAATGCAACATGCCCTGGTTGTACCTCTTAGGCATGATCATCCTTTCATTGCTAAGTCGGACATGCCTGGGCGGTTCCTCTCAGGCACGGTCATGTCTGACCTAGATCCAACAGTCGAACTGGACATGCCTGGGCCATGCCTCCCAAGCAAGGCCATGTTTGGCCCACATTTCAATGACCGAGCATGGCAGGTCCCGACCGTGCATCCTAGGCACGACCATGTCATGTGGTTTTCTCCCTGTCAGTTGCAAGTTTCCTAACCATTTTTGATGATTGAGAAGGCTATAAAAACCCCAAGAATCCTCAAAAAATGGGGAGGAGGGTTTTTCCTATTCTATGAAACCCTAGAGTCTTCATTCTAGGAGCCGTCGTGATGATATGTCCACTGATTGGAGCTTGGAGTTCCTTCCGAAGACACCGACAACCTTTGGCTAAGCTTTCTCTTCTCTCTATTTCCAGTTTTGAGTTGTAGATTGATGTATTTCATGTCTCTCGGTTATAACTTCATCTCTATAGAGTAGTTCCCTTAATTCTAGGATTAGAAAGTAGTTTGATATAATTGTTGACAATCAAATTAAGTAATTGTTTGTCTTTCTCTATTTCATGACATGTTTATTCCATGGTCTGATTTTATTATACATACATGATTGTGATACTGACCTACACCTTCATATCTCACGAGACGCAGGAAGGAACCCAAATCTCCAATCCAAACATATCTAAACATGGAGAGTCGGTCACGAAAGTAAGTCTGTATGCCACGAGGGGTATTGGATTTCTTCCCCAGCATGGGATCCATTAGCTATCATAGAGCATAATGGGTTTGCTGTGATTCAGCGTTATGAAGTAAAGGAGGGCAACTATGGGACCGTGGGGCTCTCCATGAGAAAACAGTCGTACTAGCAATGTGGCTTCGAAAGTAGGCATCGTTTTTGGGTAGACATGCCGATATAAATTCAAAAGTCTATATCAATATGTCAGGATAGACCACTACATGCGAACAAACATAGAGATAGGAAAGTAAAACAATACTTAGGATGTCAACAATCATCATGACGAATTCAAAATCCTAGGAGTGTTCCCCAATTTTTGATTTAACCTCAACTTCTTGTGATATGAGCTCTAGACTCTCTCAATTCTCTCTCTTGCTCTCTCTCTCAAGTTTACACAACCTACGATCCTCTAGATAATCAGTTTCACTAAATTGATCAGTACTTGATTTTTCAGTCTCTGTTGATTCAATAACTTTTATTACTTGACGATAATCATATACTTGCGGTTTACAACACATCAGCCACCCATAAGACAAAGAATGACAATATGAAGAAAATTTTCAATTTCATCCTGGGGCATGCATCTCCTGTAAATAGCATTAGCCCACTTTTTGTAAACTAAAGGTTCATCCCAAATATGGTATTCGATGTTCACAAAGAATCTCTTTTTCGGTTGATAACCAAGCCTAGGTGGCAATATTTCGCAAGCGAAAAGTTCACAAAATCTGTGTTCCATGGAGCATCTACTTTGTTTACAACCAACAAATGTTCGTTTGGAAAAGTATCATCAATAGGCAGTTCATTTTCTCCAACCACATGTGTGTCCTGGAATAGTCTTAATAAATGGTCTACGACTAAATTTTTAGTACATTTTTTGTCCTTAACTTCCAAATCAAATTATTGCAGCAAAAGAATCCAACGGATTAACAAGTGCCTGATAGTTGCATAATTTGTGTAAATAATCACCTTAGATCCGACGAGATACAATATGAATTTGTCAAAGGCAAAGACAACCACTAGCAACTCCTCCATAGTGGCATAATTTATTTGGGCTTCGTTCAAAGTTTTAGTAGTATAGCAGATAATATGTAATTTTTTATCCTTCCTTTGCCCTAATACCACTCTTACAACATAATCACTTGCATTGCACATAATGCAAAGAGTAAGCTCCAATAAGATGATTGCATTATTAGGGAAGATACTAAAACCTCTTCTAACATGCAAAAAAACATCCAAATAAGCTTGGTCAAAATTAAATTCAACATCTTTAATTAGCAAGTTTTTAAAGATTTAGAAATTTTAAAGAAATCCCTTATGAATCACTTGTAAAATCTAGCATGTTCGAGAAAACTACACACTTATTTCACATTTGTTGGTGGGGTAACTTCTTGATCACATCTACCTTAGCTCTGTCAACTTCAATGTCTCCTTCCAACACCATGTGCTCTAACACAATACCTTCTTATATCATGAAATGATATTTTTCTCAATTTAAAACCAAGTTTGCTTCCCTACATCTTTGTAAAACTTTAGTCAAGTTAGTCAAGCATGAATTTTGACTAGTGTCATATACAGAAAAGTCATCCATAAAAATCTTCATATGATCATATCATAGAAAATTGTTACCAATGGAGCAATTTCTTTTTTTATTTTTTTCTATCCCGATAGAAAATTACTATCATGCAATATTGGAAAGTAGTGTGGACATTAACCAAAAGACATGCACCTATAAACAAAGGTACCATAAGAATATGTAAATATGGTCTTCTTTTTTTTTTTTTTTGATCCTTTGGATGTATGGGAATTTAGTAAAAACTTGAATATCTGTCTAAATAACAAAAATGTGAATGTTTAGGTAACCTTTCGAACATCTAATCAATGAACGAAATGGTCATTCCTAGTTCCTTTGTTCAATTTCCTATAATCTCCATTCTATAATCACCCTAGCATGGATTAATTCGTTGTTTTCATTAGTGATCACAAAGTATACCTGCATCTAACCGTTTCAATACTACTTTTTTTTGGCAAGCCACTATCTTTCTCTTTTCCATCAACACTGGAGATAGGAGAAACCTTTAACAGAAATTATCTCCGCTTGTAGAAGTAATATTAAATAAGCACAACACAAGAGGAGACAAGATGAGAATGCAAGAATAGAAAACAACATAAGAAATCTCCACGTGAGATTTGCTTTATTTCATGATAGTTGTCTGAGCAAGCTTCCAAGACCCCTTTTATATTATGATTGATACTCAACATTAGTCTTGTTCTTCGCTCAGTCATTAGATTGGAATCTCCATCAATTCACAACTAAATCTATTGTATACCCAAATGTTAGAGCTCGCTTTTATCTTCGCAATGGCTCCTTTTTGGTTTCTTGTTTTGGCATCAGTTGATTGCTTAATCCATTCCAGTTGATTCTTCACTAAAGAAATTTCCTACCGCTCACTTCTGTTTGATTGTAGTTGACTGCCCTTAGGATTGTAAATAAGTCGAGTCGAGCTGAACTTTGGGGTGTTCAAGCTTGTTTGATAAGGTAACCAAGTCGAGCCGAGCCGAGCCGAGCCGAGCCGAGCTTAAAATGAACCAAACTTTTGAAATGAGTGTTCAAGCTTGGCTTGGTTTATTTTTTATGAGCTTGAGCTTGTTTGAAGCTTGGTTTGATCTTGGTTCGTTTAGATGTTATCAAGCTCTCAATTCAAGTTTGGTTTGAGCTTGGTTCAAGCTTGGCTTGAGCTTGGTTTGAGCTTGGCTTGAGCTTGGTTCGTGCTTGGTTCGTTTAGATGTTATCAAGCTTGTTTGATTGTTGAAAACTTTTAGTTATTTGATTGGTTATTGAGTTTGATAATTTAAATTTAGTTATTTATTTTATTATTTATTTAGTATATTGAAAAGAATTTTATTAATAAATATGGTTCATGAACAATGTTCATGAACGTTGTTCACGAACGTTAACGAGCTGAACACATATGTGTTCAAGCTTGTTTGTTTAGCTTAACGAGTTGTTCAAGCTTGTTTGTTTAATTAACCTTATGTATATTGAACGAACATAAACAAGCTCTTACCAAGTCAAACACCAAGTTTGTTCACGAACGCTTGATTCATTTACAGCCCTAACTGCCCTATCGACTATTCATAGCATAAGTGGATTGTTCAAAATAATAATAATAATAATAATAATAATTCTCTTGCTTGCTTGTCCATAGTTGATTGTTCATAAGATCTATCAACTTCCCAATAAAGACAATTTTGTTGCTTGTTTCTATTTGTCCCACGGTCAATTGCCCAATTAATTGTTCATAGGATCAATTGATTGCTCAACAAAATCCAATCGTTGTTCAATAGAGACGTATTATTTGTTCAGCTCTAATTTGAGTGCTAGTTGATTGATCATAATATTAGTTGATTGCCTAATCAATTAACATGCAAGTATTTGCTAGAGCCAAAGATAAAAACCTCAAACCAATTATTAGAACATAGCCAATTGACTAGTTGTCCAACAATTGATTGGTTTATACCGCGAAGCCTCTCACTTAGAGGTTTGATGGGTCGACCATTGTGTCCAATAGTCCAAACCACAAATCCAAAACCAGGTGTGGATTTGAAGTTTGATCAATAGATTGGTTGTATCCATTGATTGATTGGTCTAAACTAGGGTTGAGTATTCAGTCGAAATCAAACCGATCTAATTGAATAGATTGAAAATCGAATAAATTGAAAGTTTTTCGAACCAACCGAACCGACTGACTTTCCATACAAAAATCAAACCGACCGAATGTTAGACATTATAGGCGTTTAAGAAGTGAAGGGGGTGATCCGTTCACCTCCCTCCATTTAATCTCTTAATGAATTAACATTAATGCATCAATTATAAATCGATGCAAGTTTCCTATATAAACCTGGCGTCCAAGAACAATCAGAGGTGAGTGATGTTGAAACAAGGTATAGAGAGAACATCTAGCAGAGAGGGATTTGGTTTGTGACACTTCTAAGAAGATTCCAGAGCGATGATCTTCTCAACAACAGTAAGCTTAGTAAATCAGAGTCATCTCTAGTGTCTTCTTCGAGTTTCTCCTCCAGAGCACTGTAAATTCATTTCGTACCGTATGAAGTAATTTTTTACAAGCAACAATAATATCAGAGCCCTTGCTTTGGAGAGGAGAAATTCCTTCGACGATCAGAGATCGCATCATGGCATTTACCACATAGTTGTGCAGGTAAAAAACGACTGAGTTGTTTTCTCTTAGTTATTGAAACTGATGCAAGCATTGGCAAGGGGCTGGCAATCGGTGTTCGTGGCCGGTGAGCACCCACCACCACATTGAAAGGCGAGCGATCTTCGGGCAGTGCGTTCTTCGCAGTTGAGAAGAAAATGCTACAGTACTTGACGGCACAATAATTTTACCATGTTTTGAATCGATTAAATCAATCGATTAAAATATATTTCAATCGTTTCAAAAATTTATATAAGCGATTAATTCAAATACGTGTAATCGATTCAAGTCAAAATTTCTTTGAGAAAAAAAAACTTTCTCGTGCGATGAAAAAAAATCAAATGATTTGATTTTCACGTGCATAACAATGAAGCACAGTGTGAAGTTCGATTTTCACGTGCACAATAATGAAGCACGGTGAGAAATTTGATTTTCATGTGCACAATAATGAAACATAATGATTCTCGAATTTTTTTCAGAAAGTTATTTTTTTTTAAATTAAACTTGTGATTTAATTTTTCAGTTTAGATTTACATGATTAGTCCGATCCTAACCGGTCTAGTTCATTTAAAATATACCATATCAAATAAGATTGATTTAAGCATATCGTAATCTGATTTAAATCATTGGTTGAGTTAATCAGATCAATTTAATTCAATAATATCAAAGTCTAATTCAGACTATTGGTTGATTTATCTAGATTAATTTATTATTGAATTAATTACGCTGATTTGATTACATGAGTCGGGCTAACCAAATCAGACTAAATTTGTTCTAATAGGACGGATTTGATTATATGAGTCAAATTGCCTAATAGGTCAAGATTTGATAAAATAGATTAGATGTAAACCAGAACAAACATAGATAAGACATCCCTTTGCAATTAGATTAGTTCTAATTGAAAAATAGGCCTAATATAAGAGTTGATCAACAGATCTAATATGTCAGTCAACTAAAAACTTTCCAAATAAAGAAAATTTGTTATTTGCTTATGTGTTTTATATACATTTGTTCTATGCATATGTGAGACTTGAATTTGACCGATTTTGTTACTGGTTTGTCGATTTTGTACTGACATCATTATTTTTAATTCCAGATATCACGAATAATATATACTATGACTAGTCGCTATGAACGACAACATGAGCTTTAGGAGGAGATCAAGGAGTTAGAATATAACCCATATCACAGAATTGGATGACTTATTGGTCGGCTCGATCGGATATTCTGGAAACTTAAGCGAGAAAGGTATCCAATCTTGGACAAAGACAGAAGATGGGCTAGAATTCAGTCATTGTCAAAACATCTAAGTGATATAGTACATCAACTATAGGATTATTCTGAAGGCGTATATCTTATTCAAAGATGTGTAGGGAGTTACTTTAATTGGAATGGGATCCTGAAGAATCTGAGGAGGTTCTAGATCCCGAAGAAATGGATCTCACAAAATCTGAGTAGGATCAAGAAATGAACCTTAAAGAATTCGAAGAGGATCCAGAAATGGACCTTGAAGAACTTGAGGAGGATCCAGAAATGGATCTCACGGAGGACCCATAGAGATGGATCCTGAAGAATCAGAGGAAGATCTGGAAAAATATGTGGAAGATCCAAAAATGAATCTAAATATAGATATGAGGGATGATTCTGAGGTTGATCTTGTCATCGTCGAGTCTGGCATGAATGGGATAGTATTACCCACTACACTAGTATATTTTCTAGTGGAAGTGGTGCTAGCTTATCTATATTATTAGTGTTATATTGTTATATATGAATAACTTTAGCTCATTTAGTTTTTTCTGAAAATTATATAGTGGAAATTGTTGTTTTGTACAAACAGTGCTATATTCTATGAAAAAAATAGTTATGTTATGTGTTAACTAACTAGCTAATGATTAGTTCATTTTATTTATGATTATTTCATGTGAAAATCATTAGTTCATTTTATTTATAATTAATTCATATTTTATGATTAGTTCATATGAAAATGATTAGTTCATTAGATAGAATGTGTGTAATATAATTTATCAATGTTGATTTGATTGACACATACAAATAATGAGTGAAAATATAGTTATCACTTAATTTTATAAACCAATTCTAATTTACACTGAGTCAATAATTAATTATATACATATGAATTACATTGAAATAATAAATAATGTGTTTATTTATTGTAGATTATGACAACTAAGAATATCATAGTTGAACTCAATAACGGAGAGAAATTATATGGAGATAACTACAAAATCTAGCACCTCAAGATATAATATATTCTTGAGGAACAAGAAGTTTTAGAGTCTGTAAATCAGTTAATGGAAGAATCTGCTGATGGTTCTACAGTATAACACAGAAGTAACCTTGATTCCAATAAGGCATGGAAAAGGAAGTACTCCATTGCTAATAGAATATTGATTAGTTCAATGGTAGATGACCTAGTATTCGAGTATGAGCCATTACCATCAGCTCATGTTGTTTGGACATCCCTTAGAGAGAAGTACAGTAGAGTAAGTCTCAGTAAGTTTCGTCAACTAACAATTAAGTTTGATAGCTATAAAAAACGCTCGAATGTCACCATTACCCAATATATGAGGGAAATGGGTAATATGATTCAAGAGCTTAAGACTGCTAGTCATGCGTTGACCGATGAACAACAAGTTCAAGCAATAATCTGTTCTCATCCTGATTCTTGGGAAATGATGAGACAAAACCTTACTCACAGTGGGAGTATCTAGACTTTCACTGATGTCTCAAACCATGTAGAACTTGAGGTGGAGAGAGGATTGAATCCACAAGAATTTTTAGTCAAGTTTTTGTAGCTGAAGGTTCTGGTTCTAAAAATAAGAAAAGATGGTTTAAGAAAGGAAAGGGAAAAGGAAAAGAAGCTAGTGTTGTTGTTGGGCAAGATCAGATCAAGAACAAAGGAAAGAAATATGGACAAAAACCTAAGGGCAAGCTGACTTGCTATAACTATGGCAAGAAGGGTTATTTTGCTCGAGATTGTACTGAGCCTAAAAAGGTAGATCCATATGAGCATTATATTGCAAGTACGGTGTTGTTAGCTGATCCTCATCCTTTGTGGATTATAGATTCAACCATGTAGCTCATGATCGAGTTACATATGTGGAGTATTGTTGGGTATCAGCTGGCAATAAATGGATATATGTGGGAAGCAATGTAAGAATTAAAGTCAAAGAAATTAACACTTACAAGCTCAACCTACGTGATGGGCATACTTTGTTTCTACATGATGTCATGTATGCTCCTGAGATTCGATGGACTCCGGTTTCTATTACTTGTCTTTTTGATTTAGGTTATTTGTAAATTTTTATAGCCGTTGTGTGGAACTTCAGATTAACTCTATATTAATTGGGAATGGTTATGTAGCAAATAGTTTCATGGTTCTTGATATATAACCAAATAATAATGATGATTATTTTTTAAACATTGCTCTTACTAGTCATACTAATATTAATAATGAGGTTTGACATGCTAGACTAGGACATATAGGATAAGAGAGAAAGAATAGATTAGCTAAAGAAGGCCTTTTAGGCGTGTTGGATCGAGTTGCACGTGAAAGAGGGGGGGGGGGGGGGGGAATCACGTTGTTTTGAAAATTTGTATTTTTGGTTTTGAAATAAAAAATATGCACAACATAAATTAAGTAAAAAAAAGAGAACACAAGAAAACACGATCGATTTACTTGGTTCGGAGCCTTCGATGACTCCTACTCCAAGACTCAGGTCCCGCTGACCTATAGATGGGTAATCCACTAAAATACCTCTTCTGATACCTCTGGAAGGGGGAATCAAGTACAAGGATAAGAAATAGAAAAGTGAAACAGGCTACACTTTTCTTTGTGTAGAATTAAATATAACAAAATGGTTTCATTATCAATAAGTAAGGATTGAAGTCCAATGCTTGTTTGTCGATGTCGATCTATCGTTCGCGATCGAAAGTCCTCAGAATGGTTGTCAGACACAGCAGCTTCACAACACAGCAGGAGGATGAAGTAGCAGCACTTGGAAGCCCAAAGGATCGTGTGGAGGCTCGTATAGAAGTTGTGTTTGAAACTTTGGGCGAGCATCCTTATAAAGAGCTTGGAAAGCACCTTCCATAGCCATTGAAGGTGCCTCCAGCCCGAGAAATCTGATCCCAAACAGCCTGGCTTCTATCCGCGATGAGGTCTGAATTCTATCCTGTGAAAGGCACCTTCAGGCCATTGAAAGCGTCTTCCATAAACAGTGCGAATGAGCTTTCCATAGCCATTGAAGGCGCCTTCGAGTACTGTTCATCCGAAGACTTTTTGCTCCTTTTACCCTGTAAGTTGTGTTAGTCCAAAACTAAAGCATCTAACCTGTAAAACAAAGTTAGCACAGTGAAAAATAAGTAGTAATTAGTTCTCATCATCCCAGGATCAAGAACTATTCAAGGTCTCATATTAGGAATCCAAAATGGGCCTAACCTGGACTGATGTCTACTGTCCCTCAACCGGAACGCGTCCTCACAAAGTCACTCTCCTCTAGTGACTTACCTTCACTTACCATCTTGCAGTTGATGTGACTAGTCTTCTGACCCACCAGGTCTTCATGTTAGTTGTCTGATCCATAAACTCAACTGGGCTTTTGCTGGTTGTCCGGTTCCGCAGACCCAACCAGACTTCCTACTAGATATCCAGTCGGCCCTTTGACCTATCTAGACTTTGCACCAGCTATCTGGTCCTGTGGATCTAGCTGGATTTCAGCATGGCGTCTGATCCATTGAACTTGTCAATTCCTACACACTCGATAAAGTAATTAGATCATGAAACACCTAACTTAACTCACTTGTCATTCATTAAAACTTGAGTTAGACCGTTAGTGTAAACCGCACTAATAAGGTGCTCATGCTAAGATTAAGTTATCTATATATAAGCTTTGTCTTGCTAGAAAGGCAACTAGAAAACCATTTGGTAAAGCTATTATGGCTGAATTATCATTGTAATTAATTCATTCTGATATTTATAGTCCAATGAATATGAAAGTTAGAAATGGGAGTTCTTATTTCATTATATTTATTGATGAATTCACATATTTAGGTTATGTGTATTTGATTTCTCATAAATCTAAAGTATTAGATTGCTTCAATCATTATTTGAACGAAGTTAAGAATCAATTAGAACATAAGGTTAAAACCTTATGCACTGACCATGAAGGTAAATATTTATCTAATCAGTTCAAGACAATGTGTAATGAGAAAGGAATTATTAGACAACTAATTATCCCTGAAACTTCACAGAAAAATGAGATTGTTGAAAGAAGAAATAGGACTCTTCTTGAAATTTTAGGTCTATGATGGTGTAGGATAATTTGTCGATTGTCTCCTATTAGGGAGATACATTATTAGTTGCAACCTATATACTTAACAAAGTACCTTCAAAGTCAGTTTCATCTATCCCATATGAATGTTGGACAGGTAGAAAGTCATATTTGAGTAATCTGAGACATTGGAGGTCAGCTACCTACGTTCATGATAAGACTCATGAATATGGAAAATTATGACCCAGAGGTAAGAAGTGTATCTTTATAAGATATTCTGAAACTTCCAAGGGTTATGTCTTCATTGGTGAGTGACAAGATAGAACCATCTCTGAAATAGAGTTAAGAGATTCTACTTTTTTTGAAATTGAGTTCCCAACATGAGGGGAAATTGATAAGACAATTCCTCTATATGTGATAGAGGAGGAGGATAATGTTCCTTTATCAAAAAATTAGAAGATGTCTGAATCTAGTCAACCTAGTGGGAGGGATTTGTCACTAAATGAGTCAGTTTTTCAACAATCTAACCTACAAAGAAGTAGTCATTAGATTATTCCTTGGAGAAGGTTTAACATTGAGAATGAGGCATTGATGATTCTCCTAGTTGACGAAAAGAAATCTCGAACAGTTGAGGAAGCTTTGAGATGCTCAGTTAGAAAAGAATGGAAAGTTACAATGGATGAGGAAATGGAGTCAATGAAAAAGAATCAAGTTTAGGATTTAATCGATCTTTCTTTGGGTCAAAGGGCTATTGGGAATAAGTAGATTCTCAAAATAAAAAAAAATAGATAGATCGATTAATCAATACAAAGCTCGTTTAGTTGTAAAAGGATATACCCAAATGAAGGGTATTGATTTTGAAGAGACATTCTCCCTAGTTGTAAAGTTTGTGGTAATACATATCATCCTAGCTATAGTAGCACAATTTGACATAGAATTATATCAGATGGATGTAAAAATAACTTTCCTTAATGGTAATCTTGATGAGGAAATATATATTGCACGACCAGAAGATTACGTTGTTGAAAGCTAAGAGAATAGAATATGTAGACATAGGAAGTCTATATGGGTTAAAGCAGGCATCAAGACAATAGAACATAAGATTTAATGAAGTTATTTGTCTTATGGTTTCGAAATGATCAATGAGGATCATTGTGTTTACCTAAGAAAAGAAAAAAGAGTTTATCATTTTATCATTATATGTTATGATATGCTAATAGATAGAAGTGATATAAAGTGTGTGATAAAAGTGAAATCATGGCTTTCATCATAATTTGACATAATAGATATGGGAGAAGTTGAGTACATCTTAGGAGTGAAGATTATTAGAAATTGATTAAAAAGACTTTTGAGTTTATCTCAAGAAGCTTATATCACTAAGATGTTATAACACTTCAATATGTCAGATTGGAATATTGAACAGACACCTATAGTAAGAGATACTATTCTAAGAAAAAATATATATCCTAAGACTCCTGAAGAAATAACCAAAATGAAGAAAAAATCATATGTCAATGCTATTGATAGTTTAATGTACATTATATTGTGTACTCGCCCTAATATAAACTATGTTGTTAGCTTAGTTAGTCATTTCCATCTAAATCCATAATCAAGACACTGGGAAATGATGAAGAGGATATTTAGATATCTCAAAGGGACAACGAATTATTGCCTCTGCTTCCAAGGATCAGATATGAGCCTAAGCGGCTACACAGATGTAGATTGGGTGGGGGACCTTGATGATAGGAAATCCACATCTGGCTATACCTTCTTGCTGAATGGTGGTGTCATCTTATTGAAAAGCAAGAAGAAGGCTTGTGTAGCCCTGTCGATAATAGAAGTTGAGTATGTGGCATGTGCAGTGGCTATGCAAGAGGTTGTCTACTTAATAAGGTTTTTGAAGCATCTAAAAATTATTGAGGACAGTGGGAGTCCTATTACAGTGTAATGTACTGTGATAGTCAAGCTGCTATAGCTTTTTCTAAAGATTCCTAATATCACACAAAGATAAGCATATAGAAATTAAGTATAATTTTATAGAGGGATATTGTTGACAAGAAAATGATAATTCTTGAGTATATCCCTACACGTACTATGCTTGTAGATCTTTTTACTAAGCCATTAACTAAAGAGTCATTTCAAGGATATGAGAAATCTTTGTGACTTCGTAAAATATAACACATTATAAAATGTCATGATCTATTCAATGTATAAGTCTTTGTTACATTTGAATAAAGTCTTGATAAGCATGTTGGTAGATTGAGATTGGTTCACTCGCATGGACAATCATCTCTATTTGTTAAGTATAAATAGAGGTAAGATCATTACTTATGGACAACTTATGTTGCTGTAAATAGAGACATACTCATAAGATAAGGTCATCTTGATAATTGTATTAAGATGAGATCATTTATGTAATGATTGGAGTAAATGAATTCACCATTTACTGAATCTTCTTAGAGTCATATTGGAATTCATATGTTGAATTCAAGATTAGACATTAGCTATGTCTATATCAAAATCTGTATGATGTTAGAGTTTTGTGAAAAACATGCGCTCTTTTTAGTAAAGAGAATAACATCATAGCATATTCATACCACATGTGCTATGGTGACAAGAATAGTAGTAGGAGCATGGTGAAGGCGCTGGAATTCTGTTCTGTTTAAATTTCCCTGTACAAAAATTGTACAAGTATAGAACTATTCCTAGCAACCCGCATATTCGATCAGATATGTATTTCATCAATCAAGCAAGTTCTTGACAAATCAAAGTACACCTTGATTGAAGTACAAGATCACTGGCCTCTTATGTTGGTATTCAAAATCGATACAAAGAAAACTTAAACTAATTACGCAGCGGAATTAAAGAACTAGTTGTACCTTTTCTTTGTAGCTAAAGACCTCTTGATCTTGTGCCGTATTCCTCTCTTCTTCTTGAACGTCGTGTGGGCAACGATCTACCAAGACAACACCACCCTCCTTCTCTTCTCGGTTTCCAAACCGTCGGCTACAAAAGGAGGATCTAGGATGGGGCACCTTCTAATCTTTTTCCTTCTTCTTTCCTCTTCTTCCTCTTCTTCTTGCTGTCGGCCACCAATGGATTTCTAGAAAGGGGCATCGACCCTAGCTTGGAAAGGAAGGGGGAAAAGGGCACCAGCCCTAAGCAAGGAGGAGGGGGGAAGGGGTGCCGACCCTAGAGGGAGAGAGAGGTGCCACCGGCCACAAGCAAGGGAAAAGAGAATCAGGAAAATTAGAAAGTTATGTTTTAGGAGCCATCACCTACTCCTTTTTATAGGCTTGTCGTCGGTTACAAAGAAAGAAAAATAACAGAATTCTGTTTAGAAAAAATCTCTCTTTCTATAACCGAATTCTGTTTAGAAAAAATTTCTCTTTCTATAACCAAGTTAAACCAAACCAAGTTAAGTTAAACCAAACCAAGTTAAGTTAAACCAAACCAAGTTAAGTTAAACTAAACCAAGTTAAACCAAACCCAGTTAAACCAAACCAAGTTATGGATGGGTGGATGCGAGACTTTATATAGAGGCTACAACAGGGACCTAAAGGAGGAATTAGTTTAGGCCTCCTGATGGGCTTGGGCTTCCTGTGTTCGGCCCGAACACCCAACCCAAGTTCATCAATAATAATCCATACCACTAAAGGGTTATTATTGAACTATCGCACCAATCTCATATTACAATATGGGCTCCTTCTTATCATAAGTGTGTTAATCTCTTTATGTTTAAGATATCGTATGTCTGTTAATTAAATGAATTACTGACAACTTAATTAATTAACATCTGATTCCAAGAGTAGTATCACTCAACTTTATTATCATGCCGGACTAAGTCCACCTACAGGGTTTACATGATAATGTTTGTAACGACCGCTCACTTGGCTACCAGGATTCATAAACTCTAGTACTTAGCTAGCCTGGAGGTCTAGAGTTCGAATCCTGGGGAAGGCAAAAATCCACTGGCCAGGGGTGGGAAGATCTAGTGAGTAACGGCATGGCCGAGGGGCCGCCTTGGGGCATCCAATGGGGCCGAGGGCCAGGTCGTTACAATGTTGGTTGCTACTTGAAATATTGTACCGGTTCCCTTATACAAAAATTTTGTACAAGTCCTGAATCTTTCCTAACAACCTATTGTGTTCTTTAGAAATTAAATTTGGAATTGCAAACAGAACTTAACATTATTGATTCCAAATTCAACTTATCTGTTCTTAGAAGTTTAGACTTGGATTGCAAACGATGCTTAACATTATTAATCCAAATCCACCTATGTTACAAATTTGATTAAATATTTATTTCAGAGATCGGCTTCCAGGTTAAACATGGCGAGGCACTATGCCTTCTTGGGTATGAGATCATCCACCACTTCCTAGACACAGCCTTTCAACGAAAATTAATATTTAATCTCCTTATAGTAACCCTAGGTTTAACCACTAAGAACAATCGAATCACAAGATCGAAAAACAAAAGAAACACGAAATCGAAACATAAATTCGATAGCCTAGAATCGTTAGCCTCTTCTGTTTGGTATTTCAAGATCTAAACAAAAGAATAAACTAGTTATGATGCGGAAACTAATAACTAGTTATACCTTTTGTAGCTTATAGATCTCACGATCTTCTATCGTATTCCTCTTCTTATCTCGGACATCGTGTGGGCGACGATCTACTGAGACGAGAATCCACCCAAGCCTCCTTCTTATCCTTGCAAGTTTCGGCCACCAACAATCTCCTTGAGATGAAGAACTTCGGCCACCAACCAAGTTCCAAGGGATGCTAAGAAACAAAGCTTCCTTTCTCTACTTCTTCTCCAAGCTAAATCCGACCACCAAAATCTCCCCAAGAGTTGATGCCACCGGCCACCAAAGAAGAAGAAAAGGAGGAGAGGAAGGATGAGGGACGGCCACCACCAAGGAAGTGAGGAGAGGTATAATAGATATGTGTTGTGAGGTGAGGCACCTCTACCCTCTCTTTTATATTCCTTGTGTTGGATTTTTCTGACCACAAAAATCGCTTTTTGCGTTGCGGAAACCCCAAAACCCCGCCACCGGATCCGTGCAAAGAAATAATATTTATGTAAAACTTCGAGTACGAGTTTCTAGCCTAGATCTAAACTAGATCTACAAAGGAGAAGAGTTTTACCCTTGATGCGATGTCCTTCACTAATCCCGCTCGTCCAAGGTTCGCTGAATCTTGAGAGTATCAAAGTAGATACTCCTCTATGTGTATCCACACAAGCAAGAGATGGATAAACCAAACAAAAAGGTGTGCTAGCACCTTTGAATGGTTCGGCGAAGGTGGAGGAGAGAGAGAGAAGAGAGAGCTTGAGGAAGAAGATGAGAGTTACACTAAGCACACAAACACATTCAACACCTTTGAATGTGGTCGGCCACTAAAGGAGGAGTTTTATACTCCATGGGATATCAAGAGTCACAACTCTTGATCTCCCTCATGAGGTGGCACACACACATAAGCAACCATGATGATGTGGAGCATCATCATTGGTCCACTCTTTTCCAACTCACCAATGAGGTGGCAAATGGTCAAGTCAAACTTGACTCTTCATCTTCCTCTCAAGTCAAGTCAAACTTGACCACTTCTCTCCCATGGTTGATCAAATCTAACCATTGGTTCAAGTCAATTTTAATTTAATGAATCTCTATTCATTGAATTAAATTGACTCAATGAGTCTAAGTCTAAATTAGACTCATCTAACACATGAACCAAATTGAGTCCAACTCAATTAGCCTAATTTGGATTACTCTTAATCTAATTTAGTTCATCACATGGACCTAATTCTTTAGGTTCATCAAATGAACCTAATCTCCATCTAATTATCCTTTGTGTGTGACCCTATAGGTTCTTATAACATTGGCAATGCTTCTAAACCCATTTAGAAGCATAAGTAATGAGCGGTATCTAGCAACACATCATTACTACCCAAGTTATAAGAATGTTGAGATCCAACATCACCTTGTGACTACTAATTGTGACTCTTCATAATATATGACAAGTGTCCTTCTATCCTTGACATCTAAATTGATCAATGTGAGGCATAGACCGTGTCATCATCTAATCAATCTAAATCTTGAATCCCAAGTAGACTCACTCAATCAAATGAGCTCAACTTCTTATATTGACTCATTTGGGCATGGTCATGCACTTAGTGGTCTCACTCTATCAAGAATATCGATGTCACTCCCGTCATATAGGAGGGATAGATCTCATCTACATCACTCACATCCTTCTGCATAATTTGTTACATACCTAGTAATCGCCTTTATAGTCCACCCAGTTACGGGTGACGTTTGACGAAGCTAAAGTATGTAACTCCTTATGTAGGGAACCATGATGACTTCAGGTCCAAGGACTAATAGTCATACTAATAGCCACATGAGAAAGTATATGAAACTCATATAACGATCCATGATACTTTCTCATGGCGGGTCATTCAGTATACATTCTCCAATGCATACCCATGTGTCAACTCGATATCTCCATATCCATGACTTGTGAGATCAAGTCATCGAGTTGACCTACATGCTAGTCTCATCAGATTAACATTGTCCCTGAATGCTAATACTTGACTAGGAATGATTAAGAGTAGTGTTCCCTATATCATCTCACTATCGATTCAACTAACCGATTGATATAGGTAAGAACCTTCTACTCAAGGACGCTATTATACTTAGTTATTTGGCACCAATACAAGTAAGCATAATAACCATAAACAAATGCCTTTATATATATAAGAATATGATACAACGAGTCCATACAGCAATCATCAAATGATTAGCTCTAGGGCTTTAACTAACAATCTCCCACTAGCACTAGTGCCAATCAGTATAGGCTCTAAGGCCCAATGACCTAGTGTGACCATCATGCTTTCTCTGTGCCAAAGTCTTGGTCAAGGGATCTGCGATGTTAGCCTCAGTGGGTACTCTGCAAATCTTCACATCTCCTCTATCGATGATCTCTCGAATGAGATGGAAGCGTCGTAGTATGTGTTTGGTCCGCTGGTGTGAGCGAGGTTCCTTGGCCTGTGCTATTGCTCCATTGTTGTCACAATAGAGCTCTATGGGATCAGCTATGCTAGGAACCACCCCAAGTTCAGTAATGAACTTGCGGATCCAAACTGCCTCCTTTGTCGCTTCTGATGCAACAATATACTCGGCTTCTGTTGTAGAATCAGCTACTGTGTCCTACTTCGAACTCTTCCAGCTCACAGCACCACCATTTATGCAAAACACGAACCCTGACTGTGATCGATAATCATCCTGATCAGTTTGGAAGCTAGCATCACTGTAACCCTTTACAGCTAGCTCGTCATCTCCTCCATATATCAAGAAATATTCTTTAGTCCTTCTCAAGTACTTAAGAATATTCTTGACCGCTATCCAGTGACTTTCACCTGGATCTGACTGGTATCTTGTAACATCCCAAATTTTACTATTTGGAGTCCTAAAATACCTTATTAAAACATAGAAATGTTTTAGAAAAATTCTAGAGATTTTTAGAAATTTTTAGAGTATTTTTATGTAATTTTTGGAGGTCGTTTGGTATTTTTACCAAAAGAAAAAAGTTTTAACAAAAATATTCAAGCCGAGGCTCAAACCGGCGACCCCTGACCCGAGCAAAACCCGACTAACCAACTGAGCTAGCAGTTGTTACTTGATCAAGTAAAGGAAGAATTTTATTCAAGAATAGAAGTTAATAGCAAGAAATAATAGGAAGAAAATAGGTTACAGCCGGGATTCGAACCCACGAACCGGGCCTTAAGCAGAACGCAGCCCACCAACAGACCAGTCAAACTTTTCTTAACTAAACCTATATCAAAATATATTTAAGTAGTACTAGTTAATAGAAACCTTAGAGTATTAGAAGGAAGAACTTAGGGATTAATTACAAAACCTAAATTCTTCCCTCACCCTTTCTCCTCTCACGCGGCGTCGACGCTTCTGCTTTCGGGCAGAACAAGACCGGAGCTAGGGCTCTTCCTCCGGCGGCCAGCGAGGGTTTTTCTGAGAGCTTCTCACATCTTCGGGACCGTCTCATCAAGGAGAACAAGTAGATAGGAAGGGATCGTTGAGAAAGCGTGTCCACCCGAAACCCTAGAGCAGTGGAAGCCTTCTTCTTCGGCTGTAAGTCCAAGAAACCCAAGGTGAGTTGCTACTCACCTGCAGTAAGATAGCTCCGACGTTTAATCCTTGATTTTCTCCTTGTTCCCGAAGCTTTGCATGAGTTTCCTTGCTTTCTCTGTTTTCGGATCATTTGAGCCTTACAAGTTTCGGAATTTTTGCTGCCAATCGATGAACCTGCAATGGTATAGATTATTGAGCAACTTTTCTTTATGCTATGCGTAGTTGGAAGAATTAGATTGTGTAGATTCATTGGGTGCATGTTTTAGTACATCACTGTATTAATTTTTGTGATAACAGCAGCAATTTTCCTTATGCTATGCTTAGTAAGGATTAATTTAGAATGGGTAAGTGTATCAAGTGTAAGTTTTTCTTAGGTTTTACATGGTATCAAACTTAGATCTCCTTGTTACCTTAATTAGTATCACAGTTTTAGCCTTCCAGTTTTGTTAGCATTTGCTGCTTCCTTTCCTTACGTTTTGCTTGATTGGAATTGATGTGGAAGGTACAGATTATTGGTAGGTTAAGATTCAATGGTTGGAGGTTTTGTTCTTTTGAGAGCTTCCAAAATCTTGGACAGATTCTGTCGGTGGATTTAGTTTGATGATTGGTATTTTGATGGAGATTTTAGAACTAAATCAGCGGATTAAGAAGAGTGAAGAGAACCTAACCCTTTTGTTTGTAGGATATCGATTATGCTTTGAAAAGGTTTGAAGCAGATGGACAACTTGAAGCTATGTTTCTAGATTAAGAGTCCATGCATTAGAGCTGTTGGGTAGAAGATTATATGATTTATTTCAATGGGGTTTCACTACATATAATCAGATGTCTGTAAGATATAACATTCTGTTATACTAGTTTATTCAGGAGATCAAGTGGGTTCTATATTTAGGAAGATAATTCCTGTACCGGTTATTGAGGTTAGTTTAGTCTAAAGGTGAGAAGTATGTGAGTGATTTAGTTATGCAAGTAATAAGTTCAGAATAGAAGTTTAGTTTAGAAGATGAGAAAAGAGATTTACATGTTGATCAATGTAGATTCTATAAAGTATTAATAAGCAGAATTTTAGTAGCATAGTATGCATATTTTGTTAAGCTCAGTATGCAGATTTTGTTAAGCTTAATATGCAGATTTCTGTTTAAACTTGTATGCAGATTTTGTTTAAGCATTGCAGTGTTAGAATTTGTTTAAACATTTTAGTTTTGTAGAAGCATTCCTTTATTGGAAATATTAATAAGAACAAGTATTTTACTTGAACAAGTATAAGAAAGATAAAGAGAAGAAAGAAAAGGCCAAGGCCTTAAGTAGATCCCAAAGTCAAGACTTTGGGAATTTTGGTACACAAGGTGCCTATTAAAATGCCAAGGCATTTAAAGAAGAAGTAATTAAGATTATAAGTATTTTACTTTTAAGAAGAGGCTAGTACCCGACTTCTGAGGTTGTTGTTAAACAAATCCAGGTGTCCAATTCCGAGGTCTTGGCCCTGGTAGACCGAGATCTGCTCTTTTAGGATTGGTGGCTCGCTACCCCAACCTATTAGGGAACGCGCATAAGATGGTACTATGCCTGGGCCCAAGAAGAAGTTGATTATTATTTTGAAATATTATAAGTATAAGTTTTTGAACAAGTAAAACGAATTTTACATAAACATAAAGTATTAAAGATTAAGTTTAGAACAAATGAAATAAGTTTCATATAGTTCTAAAATCAACAAGTTTAGTTCTTTACGCTAGCATGATTGTATAGATTTACTTTACATGTTTAGCCTTTCAGTATGTTTCTTTCACTAGTAGATGAGCATGAGTAGATTTCCTTTTGAGCATTCAGTTTTAGATTTCAGTATATCCTCATGCATATCGAGATTTTGTAAGTTAGATAGCGCTTACTAAGCAAATTTTGCTTATAGACTACACTTCCTCTTACTGCAGATACAGGAAAGGAAAAGATATAGAAAGGAAGGCGACAAGGAGGTGGTCGAAGGATGTGTGATGCCAGGACTATGGAAGCCTTGGGACTAGGAAGGAGTTTCCTTTAGTTTTCTTTTTCTTTTGCTATGTTAGAAGTATTTGAGACAGTATATGTTATTTTGATGTGATTAGGACATAGTAGATGGATTGTGTTCTTGTGTGATGATTTGTGATATTGTTTTCTTTTGGTTTTGACACTTATATAACTGCGTGAGAGTTTGTTATCTGTTCCAGCCACCTGTGGCTGTGTATATAGTGTTTGTATATCAGTTTAAGGTCACCGGTACAGGGGAGATTCTGCCAAAATTTTTCTGTAGGGTTTCCATGTGGTTTTTAATCACACCGGTTAAGTAGAGTTAGTAGTTAAGTAACGGTCACTCTTAAGTAGTAGTAGTAGTAAGAAGGGTGGTCGTTACATATCTGCTCGTCATGCTCAAAGCATACGAGACATCAGGACGAGTACATAGCATGACGTACATGATAGATCCTATGGCTGAAGCATAAGGGATCTGATCCATGCGGTCTCTCTCCTCTCTAGAAGAGGGACCTTGAGTCTTCGAAAGACTCACACCATGTGACATTGGCAGAAATCCCTTCTTGGAGTTCTGCATGGTAAACTGTAGTAGTACATTGTCAATGTATGTACTCTGACTTAAACCAAACAATCTCTTAGATCTATCTCTATAGATCTGTATGCCTATAATGTGGGATGCTTCACCTAAGTCCTTCATTGAGAAACACGTCCCTAGCCAAGTCTTGATAGACTGCAGTATGTCATCCACATACAATATAAGAAAGACAACTATGCTCTGAACAACCTTCTTGTAGACACAAGGTTCATCTTCATTCTTGATGAAATCAAACTGTTTGATTGCATCATCGAATCGAAGATTCCAGCTCTGAGAAGCTTGCTTTAGTCCATAAATGGACCTATGCAGCTTGCATACTCTGCCAGTATGCTGTGGATCTACAAAACCCTCAAGTTGTATCATGTACACATCCTCGAGCAGGTTTCCATTCAGAAACACGGTTTTGACATCCATCTGCCAGATCTCATAATCGTGGTACGCTGCAATAGCAAGCATGATCCGAATGGATTTAAACATCGCTATTGGAGAAAAGGTTTCATCATAGTCAATACCATGAATTTGCTTGAAATCTTTAGCTACCAAGCGACCCTTATAAATAAGTCCATCCATGTCAGTCTTTCTCTTAAAGACTCACTTACACTCAATGGGTTTGACCCCTTCAGGTGGATCAATCAAAGTCCATACTTGGTTAGTGTACATGGATTTCATCTCAGATCTCATGGCCTCTAGCCATTTTTCGGAATCTGGTCTCATCACAGCTTCTTGGTAGGAGGTAGGCTCATCCTCAATGAGCACAACATCATCATGGTCAAACAAGAGAAATGAATATCTCTCAGGCTGACGACGTACCCTATCAGACCTACGAAGAGGTAGGTCTACTTGAACTGGTTGTTGTTCCTCAACTCCTTGTGAAACAACATCATCCACAACACTTTGTGGTTCCAGTTCAACTTCCATCGATGCTTCAGTGCTATGGTTCACATCTTGAACTTCTTCAAGATCGAACGTACTCCCACTATTTTTTCTAGAAACAAAATCCCTTTCTAGAAATACCCCAGTCTTAGCCACAACTATGTTGTGTTGACTGGGAATGTAGAAGTAATATCCTTTTGTTTCCTTGGGATATCCAATAAAATAGCACTTATCAGATTTGGGTCCTAATTTATCTGAGACTTGACGTCGAACGTAAGCCTCACAACCCCAAATCATCATAAAAGACACCTGAGCATCTCTCCTAGTCCATATCCTATATGGTGTCTTTATTACAGCCTTATATGAAACTCTGTTGAGAATGAAGGCTGCTGTGTCTAGAACATAGTCCCAAAGATACATGGGAAGATCTATGTGACTCATCATAGATCGTACCATATCTAATAAGGTACGATTCCTCCTTTCGGATACACCATTCCACTATGGTGTTCCAGGAGGCGTGAGTTGAGATAGAATCCCACACTCAGCTAGATAGTCATGAAACTCATGGCTAAGGTATTCACCACCTCGATCTGATTGAAGTATCTTAATACTCTTGCCAAGCTGGTTTTGTACTTCATTCTTGAATTCCTTGAACTTTTCAAAGGATTCTGACTTATGTGTCATCATATACACATAACCATATCTACTGAAATCATCAGTAAATGTAATGAAGTACCTATAACCACCCCTAGCAGTGACATTGAAAGGTCCACATACATCACTATGTATAAGTCCTAACAAGTCAGTCGCTCTCTCGCTGTGTCCACTAAAGGGAGTCTTGGTCATCTTGCCCAGTAGGCATGACTCGTATGTCTCATAAGATTCAAAATCAAATGAGTCCAGCAAACCATCTTTATGGAGCTGAGATAAGCGTTTGTCATTTATATGACCTAAGCGACAGTGCAAGATATAGGTTTAGTTCATGTCATTTGACTTGAACCTCTTGGTACTTATGTTATAGATAGGGTTTTCAAGGTCTAGAATGTAGAGTCCGTTTATCAGAGGTGCACTACAATAGAACATATCATTTAAATAAACTGAACAACATTTGTTCTTTATTATAAATGAAAAGTCTTTCTTGTCTAAACAAGAAACTGATATAATGTTCTTAGTCAAAGCAGGCGCATAACAACAATTATTCCAATTCTAGTACAAGCCCAGAAGGTAGAGATAAAGAATAAGTTCCTACAGCAACAGCAGCAACCCGTGCTCCATTGCCTACTCGTAGGTCCACCTCGCCCTTCGTCAATGCCCTGTTATTTCTCAGCGCCTGCACATTAGTACAAATGTGAGAAGCACATCCGGTATCTAATACCCATGATGAAGAAATAAATAGATTGACTTCTATAACATAGATACCTGAAGTGGAAGTCTCACTTCTCTTCTTCTTAATATCTTCCAGGTAAACTTTGCAGTTCCTCTTCCAGTGCCCGGTCTGACCGCAGTGGAAGCAGGTAGCATCCTTGGCAACCCCTCCTTTGGGTTTCAGTGCCTTACCTTTGGCCTTAGCCTGGGACTTTCCCTTGCCTTTGGGCTTGCCCTTGCCCTTGTGTTTCTGAACCATCAGAATAGAGTTGGGCTTAACCTTCTTAAGGTTGAGCTCAGCAGTTCTTAACATACTAAGTAGCTCAGGTAGTGGCTTGTCAATTTTGTTCATGTTGTAGTTCATGACAAACTGACTGTAGCTCTCTGGCAAGGACTGCAAGATCAAGTCAGTGGCCAGCTCTTGGCCAAGAGGAAATCCCAACCTTTGTAGGTTTTCTATGTACCCAATCATCTTGAGTACATATGGGCCTACGGGAGTCCCATCTTGCATCTTGCACTGAAATAGTGCCTTAGAGATCTCGAATCTCTCGTGCCTCGCTTGTCCTTGATATAGTTGACGCAGATGTTCAACCATATCATAAGCACCCATCAACTCATGTTGCTTCTGAAGCTCAGAGTTCATGGTCGCGAGCATTAGACAGGACACATCTAATGCGTCATCTTGATGCTTCTTGTAAGCATCTCGATCAGCTCACGTGGTAGTGGCAGGAGATGCCTCAGGAATGGGTTGCTCCAGGGCGTACAGTTTTCGTTCCTGTGTGAGAACTATTCTTAGGTTCCTGTACCAGTCCAGGAAATTAGCTCTGTTGAGCTTGTCCTTCTCAAGGCCAGAACGTAGGGAGAAAGAGTTCGTATTTGACGTCATGGTTATCTACAACAGAAAAATGTAGAAAAATAAATATCATATTCTATTAATCATCTAATTAGGCCTTTAATTAAATGATGCTCCCACTGAATTATAGAATTCATGTGGGACAAGATTCACATCATACTATGCCCTGAGTTAGCTTCGGCTAAATCGCCCAAGACTTAGTATGATCGGTAGGTAACTAATTACCAATTACATCTCTATGCAACTCTTGTTTATAGGATCAAGATCCGTATTTATATTAAAACTCGAGTTAGCTTTGGTTAATACGCCCAAGAGTTAATATAAACGTGATTTTGACCTATCTACCAACCATTGGAAAATTCCTATAGTTAAACTCGATCCAATTGAGTTAACTAGTTACTCAATCTAATTGAGTTGTACTCATCCATGTGTTGATAGGCGGGACCAAGATTGTCCCTCCGTACCCAACCAAGATAATATGTGTTGCTCTGCTTTGGCAGATTCAACAACAACATGTGATCGAGGTAGTGATAGGTATCACGGCATGAAAGGCATTTTTGAGTTGACGCGATTGAGATCTAATCTAATCGGCGATGTGTATCATATACTTGATTTAGATCTAATCTAATCGTGGAGGTGCATCATGTGCGCGACTTAGATCTAATCTAATCGTTAAGGTACTAATTAATTACTAATCTAGCATGCATCACATATACACACACAAGCAATTAATTAATTTTGTGATTAGTCATGACCCTACTACGATCTTCTCAAGCCAATCAGAAGATCAGATGGTCAACCTAAGGTCAACAGCTTCTCAAGCTCCTTCCGGTGACCACCTTGTGTTGCTCGCACCCTCCTCGTAACTCCGTCTCGCGTGGACCTTCCACCGCTTCATTTTGTACATTACAAAGAGTGAAACTCAAGTTACATTCGAGTCTAAACTATTTACAACAGGAATAAATAAATAGAAAGGCACGATGCGCAGGTCGCGTATCAAATATACACCACGCACAATCACATGACGGCACGCAGGTCGTATTATGAATTACAACACAATTTCCAAACAAATTGGGGTCTTTTGGGCCATGACCATCACAAAATAATACACAATTCTAAATTATATAATTTCCATAAATTTCTGTAATTTTGTCTAATATTTTTACGATTTTATGAGTAAAAATTCCCGGCGGTCCCGTTTAGCGATTTTCGGGTGCAATCGCGGAATGAAGCTAACCATCGCGAGTGTTCCTAAGCGATCCTATAGCGCCTTAGCCCGTTGCCCCAAAACGATTTGGGGCGAAACCTTGCTGTTTCGGAAAAATTTTCTCGGTAGTCGAAGCCTACAAGTGTCTAAACTCTTGTGCTTCGCTTCTACGAGAAAAATACCCATAAAATCTATAAAAATAGTAAATTTATAGAATATTATAGAACTGATATTTTTTATAAAAATACAAACAAAAACTCGTACGCGCTTCGCACGTGGCTCTGATACCACTGTTGGATTTTTCGGGCCGCAAAAATCGCTTTTTGCGTTGCGGAAACCCCGAAACCCTGCCACCGGATCCGTGCGAAGAAATAAAATTTATGTAAAACTTTGAGTACGAGTTTCTAGCATAGATCTAAACTAGATCTACAAAGGAGAAGAGCTTTACCCTTGATGTGATGCCCTTCGCTAATCTCACTCGTCCAAGGTTCGCCGGATCTCGAGAGTATCAAAGTAGATACTCCTCTATGTGTATCCACACAAGCAAGAGATGGAGAAACAAAAAAAAAAGGTGTGCTAGCACCTTTGAATGGTTTGGCCAAGGTGTAGGAGAGGGATAGAAGAGAGAGCTTGAGGAAGAAGATGAGAGTTACACTAAGCACACAAACACATTCAACACCCATGAATGTGGCCGGCCACTAAAGGAGGAGTTTTATACTCCATGGGATATCAAAAGTCACAACTCTTGATCTCCCTCATGAGGTGGCACACACACATAAGCAACCATGATGATGTGGAGCATCATCATTGGTCCACTCTTTGCCAACTCACCAATGAGATGGCAAATGGTCAAGTCAAACTTAACTCTTCATCTTCCTCTCAAGTCAAGTCAAACTTGACCACTTCTCTCCCATGGTTGATCAAATCTAACCATTGGTTCAAGTTAATTTTAATTTAATGAATCTCTATTCATTGAATTAAATTGACTCAATGAGTCTAAGTCCAAATTAGACTCATCTAACACATGAACCAAATTGAGTCCAACTCAATTAGCCTAATTTGGATTACTCTTAATCCAATTTGGTTCATCACATGGACCTAATTCTTTAGGTTCATCAAATGAACCTAATCTCCATCTAATTGCCCTTTGTGTGTGACCCTATAGGTTCTTATAACATTGGCAATGCTCCTAAACCCATTTAGAAGCATAAGTAATGAACGGTATCTAGCAACACATCATTACTACCCAAGTTATAAGAATGTTGAGATCCAACATCACCTTGTGACTACTAATTGTGACTCTTCACAATATATAACAAGTGTTCTTCTATCCTTGACATCTAGATTGATCAATGTGAGGCATAGACCGTGTCATCCTCTAATCAATCTAAATCTTGAATCCCAAGTAGACTCACTCAATCAAATGAGCTCAACATCTCATATTGACTCATTTGGGCATAGTCATGCACTTAGTGGTCTCACTCTATCAAGAATATCGATGTCACTCCCATCATATAGGAGGGATAGATCTCATCTGCATTACTCATATCCCTCTACATAATTTGTTACATACCTAGTAATCGCCTTTATAGTCCACCCAGTTACGGGTGACGTTTGACGAAGCCAAAGTATGTAACTCCTTATGTAGGGAACCATGGTGACTTCAGGTCCAAGGACTAATAGTCATACTAATAGTCACATGAGAAAATATATGACACTCATATAACGATCCATGATACTTTCTCATAGCGGGTCATTCAGTATACATTCTCCAATGCATACCCATGTGTCAACTTGATATCTCCATATCCATGACTTGTGAGATCAAGTCATCGAGTTGACCTACATGCTAGTCTCATCGCATTAACATTGTCCCTGAATGCTAATACTTGACTAGGAATGATTAAGAGTAGTGTTCCCTATATCATCTCACTATCGATTCAACTAACCGATTGATATAGGTAAGAACCTTCTACTCAAGGACGCTATTATACTTAGTTATTTGGCACCAATACAAGTAAGCATAATAACCATAAACAAATGCCTTTATATATATAAGAATATGATACAACGAGTCCATACAACAATCAACAAATGATTGGCTCTAGGGCTCTAACTAACACCTTGGTCTTGGCAGATAAGGAAAGTTTTAGACATAATTAAAAGTTCTTTATTTTCCTTGCCAATGACTAATAAGGAAAATTTAATTAAAATTTCCTCTTAATCCATCTTGTGGCCGACCCCTACAAGTCCTCCAAACAAGGAAAGTTTTAAACACAGAATTAAAACTTTCTAATTTATTTCTGAAAATTTTTAAAATAAAAATTTCTCTTTTAAAAATTCCCTTCATGGTTGGTTATAAAAGGAAACTTTTATAAATTAAAATCTCTCTATTAAAACATGTGGATGATTACAAAAAGGAAAGTATTATCCAAAATTAAAATCTTCCTTTTAACTACAAATAAGGAAAGATATCAAACCTTTCTCTTAATCCTTTGTAGAAATTATAAAAAGAAAATTTTAATTTTAAAACTCTCTTTTAAATCATGGCTTCCACATAAGAAAAGATTTTAAAAAATTAAAATCCCTTTTATTTTAATTGTGGTCGGCCACCTTAGCTTGGGTTCCAAGCTAGGGTCGGCCACCACTTGATCCCATCTAACCTTGGTTTGGCCTGCCCTAGCTTGGGCTCCAAGCTAGGCTTGGCTGGCCACCTTAAGGTGGGTAAGAAGTTGGGTTTAGGTGGGTATAAGACTTTATAAATAAGAGGCTACGACAGGGATCGAGAGGAGGAATTGGTTTTGGTCTCCCGATGAACTTGAGCTTCCCGTGTTCGCCCCGAACACCCAACTCGAGTTCATCAATAATAACTCATACCACTAAAGAGTTATTATTGAACTATCGTACCAATCCCATATTACTATATGGGCTCATTCTTATCATGAGTGTGCTAGTCTCCCTGTGTTTAAGATATAGAATGTCCACTAATTAAATGAGTTACTGACAACTCACTTAATTAATATCTAGCTCTAAGAGTAGTACCACTCATCTTCATTGTCATATCAGACTAAGTCCACCTGCAGGGTTTACATGACAATCCTTATGAGCCCCTCAAGGGGACATCATCAACCTAGATTTCTAGGACACAGTTTCATTCTATAATCAACAACACACCATATAAATAACATCATTTCCCAACTTATCGGGCCTATTGATTTAACGAACTTAATCGCACCCTTTGATAAATTAAAGAAATAAATATTAAGTATATGATTAAGAGTACACACTTCCATAATAACAGAGGTATTGTTCTTTTATATAGTCAGTATAAAAAGAAACTACCTCAAATGGTCCTGCTCAATACACTCAGAGTATACTAGTGTAATTTTATAGTCAAGATAAACTAATACCATATTATACTACGACTATTCCAATGGTTTGTTCCTATCCATCTTAGTCGTGAGCTACTATTTATAATTTATAAGGAATTGATAACATGATTTTCTGAGTGTGACACCACACACCATGTTATCTACAATATAAATTAATTGAACAACTACACTTAACATATAAATGTAGACATTTGACCAATGTGATTCTTTAGTTTAAAAATAAATGTTTACAAAAAACTAGGCTTTTAGTATACACTCTAACAGATAATCCTTATGAACTCCTCAAGAGGACATCATCAACCTAAATAATTAGGACACAGATTCCTTCTATAATCAATAACACACCATATAAATAATATTATCTCCCAACTCATCGGGCCTATTGATTTAACGAATAAATATCACCCATTGATAAGTTAAAGAAATAAATACTAAGTATATGTACTTGTTATTATATAGGGATTAAGAAGACGCACATCCATAATAATAGAGGTTCTATTCTTTTATATAGTCAATATAAATCGAACAACCTCAAATGGTCATACTCAATACACACATAGTGTACTAGTGTAATTTTATAGTCAAGATAGATTAATACCAAATTACACTACAACCGTACCAATGGTTTGTCCCAATCCATCTTGGTTGTGAGCTACTATTTATGATTTATAAGAAACCGATAACATGATCTTCTGTGTGGCACCACACACCATGTTATCTACAATATAAATTAAATGGGCAACTTCATTAACATATATATAAATATAAAATACAAATATTTGACCAAAGTGATTCTCATTTCAAAATATTTCATAGCAGATGTTCATACAAAAGCTAGGCTTATAGTATACATCCCAACACATGGATCCCTGCTTCTCTACTATATGAAACCCTTGAGTTTCTAAGTTAATCTCAATCTTACCCTAAGTAACTATTTAGTTGTCTACTTAAAGTTATGATCAGTGTATGCTACTTTAGCATGTTTCCTATTGGCTATGGGTGATTCAGTCTATGGAGCATAACTAGGAAGGTGACTGATTATAATGAATAGATTCTAGCTAAAAAGGAATATTAAGATTGATTTATGTCTTTAGCAATTATTCACTGTTATCAATTTCATCTTTGTTAAATATGCTCTTGACATAATAGTCATTTTGAGGTATTAGAGATGTTCATATTAATGTAAATAATTGAATCTCGGGTAAAGGCAAGTTATTGATGTCTCTGATTCATTCTATAGAGCAGCTATGTAAGGTGTAGCAATTTTCTTAATAATTATTGCTCATTGTGCTTACTATCGCACGAATCATTTTTCCTAAAGTATGAAATGGATGTTCTTATTTGGTCTTTGTAACTAATTAATTTTTACTCTGATCTTTGTGACTTGATCATCATAAAGTCTATGTAACTTATTTAGTCCTTATTACTAATTAATATTTTGCTCTGGTCTTTGTGACATGATCATCTTGTAGTCTATGTGACTTATATGGTCTATATGGCCATATGACCTTTATGGATTGACTTAGACGAGTGGGAGATGTTAGACATTGCAGGCATTTAGGAAGTGAAGGGATGATCTATTCACCTCCATTTAGGAAGTGAAGGGGTGATCCATTCACCTCCCTCCATTTAATCTCTTAATTAATTAACATTAATGCATCGATTACAAATCGATGCAAGTTTCATACATAAACCTGGCATCCAAGAACAATCAGAGGTGAGTGATGACAAAACAAGGTGTAGAGAGAACATCCAATAGAGAGGGATTTGGTTTGTGACACTTCTGAGAAGGTTCCAGAGCGGTGATCTTCTCGGCGACAGTAAGCTTCGCACATTAGAGTTGTCTCTAGCAAATTAGAGTCGTCTCCAGCATCTTCTCCAAGTTTCTCCTCCAGAGTACTATAAATTCATTTCATTCCATATGAAGTAATTTATTACAAGCAACACCGAACCGATAAAATATCAGGTAATTTGGTCTTCAACCAAATTAATCAACATTTTAAAATTTTATTTAGTTTTAACTAATTTTTTTATTTAATTAATTATATTTTTTAAAAAATAATTAAATTAATATTCTTATTCGATTTAACTAAATTCTAAAATTTAAAATTGAAACCAAACTGAATTAATTGAAAATTAAACTAATTTTTTTAAAAAATAAAAACCGAATTAACCAAACTGAATTTCTAAATTCGATTAGTTTGGTTAATTTGATTTTTCCAAATTTTTACTCACCCCTAGTCTAAACCATAAATCAATGTTAGGTGAGGATTTGAGGGTTTCTAGTCAACTCTTGTACTAGTTGATTAGATCTCATGCTAGTCCATTGTTACTTGGACTCAATCATTTCTAATGATTGAGTTTGGCCTAATGTTAAATTTGACTCACGCCTTATGAGTACAATGTAGGACCCTTGATAGTCAGCTTGAGGGGAGTGAATAGCCCTGCAAAATAAAAACAAACCTTCCTCCGACTTTTATGACCTTAATAAATCAAACACTTGCATAAGAAATAAAAAACTAATTAAAGAAAGAAAAGAGGCACAACGAGATTTACTTGGTTACAACTGGAGAGATTGCTAATCCAAGGAAGATGAAAGCTCACTAAACTCTCTTTCAGGCAGAGAAGCCTCTTTATAGCAATTAAAGCACTCGGTTACAAAACAACATTGAAAAAAATGAATTACAAGTGTTGTTCTGAACCATTGGGACCAGTGATATATTTATAGCCCTGGTCAGGGTGCCTAAAAGGGTTTTAGGTGTCTCTAGAGGGATAAAACTTTATCCCTACGGTAACGGATTGTGATTATCATGATCTAGATAAAATTCATGGTCCGGGCGCTCGGACCAAGTCCGAGCGCCCTGACCAAGTCCAAGCACCCTGACCAAGTTAACCTTGTGTTAGCTTGTTTGGTCTGGGTTCTTGCTCTGACTCCGCTTGCTTGGGTGATTTTGACCATCTGGAATAGGGCTCACCCGAACCCAACTTCTCGGCTTCTCGAGAAATCTTCCGCTCCGACTTCTCATCCCTCGAAAATGCAGTGCACCTCCTTCTCGTCCACCCGCATACTCTTCCATTGCACTTCATCCCTCATACGCACTGAGCCCATCGGCTCTCTCCCGTGCCGTCCTTCTTGCTAGTTCTGTCTTTTGTTCGACTTCCTATTCTCCTAAGTTCCTGCACACTTAGACACGGGGGTTAAAAATCAACAGGACCTAACCTGACTTGGTTGATCACATCAATACTACCTTGGGATACTAACAATCTCCCCTTTTTTGATGTGAGCAACCCCAAGTTAAGTTAGGGTAAACCATAAACAAAATAGTTAGCAGTTATAATTTTTGTACATGCAAGTACAAAAATTAAGTATAAAAATTAAAAATTGTTATTGTACTACCCTCCCCCTAAACTTAATCTTTACTACTCCCTCTTTTGATCACATTAAAAGTGGGGTACGTTAAACATATTACTTGGAAAGTCTAAAAGGTCTAAGGGTAAACAAAAAGATATGAAAAGTTAAGTTTCAAAAACTTTGATTTTATATAAAAAAAACTTCCTTAAAAAAATTTTACAAGGGTTGAATAGAAAATTTTCACAAAAATTAAATTTTTGGAAAAATCAAAAATTTGCATTTTGATCACTAGTTCATAAAAACTTTTTTAAAAAATTAAAGCATTAATTAAATTCTTCACAGTAAATAAATTAAACATTCAATTCATAAATTAGCTTTCAGGCTGTGGTGAGGCACTAAGCCTTCTTAGTTATTGGAGTATCAACCACTTCTAGACAAAGTCTCTTAAAGAATTTAAACATTTAATTTTCTTTCTGAAAGACCTAAGTCCAGAAATACAGTTATCCTAAACATGATTTTGGAACCTAAAATAGGTTCTTTCTTACAAGATTAATTAAAAATTTCTTAGAAACATATTTCTGTGATATTTTTCTAATTTGGCCTTTATGAAATCTATAATACCAATTTAATCCTTTATAGTTTCTAAAATTTAAAGCAGAAAAATTTGAGCATGCAGAACTTTTTAAGTTTTCTATTTGTTCCTTTAAATTAGTATTTTTAATTTTCAATTGATCAAGCTCCTCTATCAAGCATGACTTTGCTAAGATTCTTTTTATTTCTAAATTCTCCTTTTTCAAATTATCATTTTTACTTTTTAATTTGCACATTGATTTAGTAATAGACTTAATACCAAAATAGAGTTGATCAGAAGGTAAGAGACATACCTCACTTACCATGTCGGATCTGAAGCTTGATTCTCCTCCTGCTTCACTGCTTTCATCTAATGTCGCTCCCCCTTTATCGATGCTGGCTTTTGAGGTGCTTTGGTCTTCATGACTCGCCATCAGTGCTAGTCTGGCATATGCTTCTATTTCTAACTCGGATGATGAGCGTTCATCCCAAGTAACATTGAGATTCTTGTGTTTTTTTGTCTTGGGCCCCTTGTCTTTTTCCTTTTTGAGCTTCGAGCAATCCTCTTTTATGTGTCCTTTCTTTTGACACCGGTAGCATCGAACTTTTCTTCTATTTCTTAGAGTTTTTCGATTCTTCATTTCTTTAAATTTATTAGATCTAAAAAATTTCCTAAACTTCCATAACATATAAGCTTCTTGGTCTCCTTCCATATTTGAGTTTGAATCGAGTTCATCCTTCTTGGTGGCTCTCAGTGCCAGGTTCTGGCTTGACTCTTTACTTGGTCCTACACATCTGGATTCATGTGATTCTAAGGTTGAAAAAAATTATTCTAGTGTGCTTACCTCCAAGTCCTTCGAGATGTAGTAGACGTAAATTATTGAGGTCCATTCTGGAGTCCTGGGAAAGGTATTGAGCACGTAGTGTATAGAGTCTCGATTGGTTACCATTTCACCGAGGTTGACTAGTCCAGTGATCAATTCCTTAATCTTCGCGTGTAGTTGGGCTACCTTTATTGGAGCAATTCTAATGGTCCATGCGACCATGTGTTTTGATATTTGGGCAAAGGGTTTAAGTTAGGTCCACCCTTGTATTTGATATATGTATTTGAGTTGTGCAGGTTTACAGGATACACACATGACTCAGCTTGATGGCTTCGAGTCTGGTGAAGGATGGAGCATCAGAGGGATTATAGACAAGGCAGCAAGGACAAGGGATGAGAGAAGCGACTTCGAGGCATACGTGAAGGATGGCATGGGGGCAAGCCACAGGCTTGGATACATCCGAGGGACAAGAGTCAAAGGAAGTAGACTTGAAGGCAAGAGGTCAAGGCTGCAATAAAGAGTCAAGTGAGTCATAAGGGTGAGGGTTCGAGTGCTGAGAGATTATACTCAGGGTACCAGTCGACTGATACTTTCATCAGTCGACTAGTTTAGTCGACTGGGCAATCGAATGGGGAGCCAACAGAATGTATCTATTCTCTTAGCCAGTGTGGAGCAGTCGACTAGTACTTTCATCAGTCGATTGGTATAGAGCCGTTAGATTGTAACGGTCAAATTTCCACGGAGGACAGTCGATTGATACTTTCACCAGTTGACTGATAGGTGGGGTTTTCCAACCCGTGGCCTATATAACTAAGAATTGGAAGATTCGTTAAGGTTGACAAAATAGATGTGGTTAACCCCTATTAGTAGTCTACCAGTGCCCTAGCTTCTCAAGAGTTCTTGTGAGAGTTGTGGTGAGGTTTCTCCACCCACAAGGAGCTACACGAGTTAGTCGGATGTCTTTTGAGGAGTAATCCATCGATAAATAGGGATCGTCCACCTTACGATAGTCGTGGAGTAGGAGCCTTATCTTCGAACCACGTAAATTGATGTGTAGCAGTTTGCATTTCTCTTCTTGTCTTTAGATTAACTTTTATATTCACATTAGTATTGTATTTCCGTTGTGTAAGCTAACGAATATGTAGGAAGCAATCGAATTGGGGGCAATGTCTATTCAACCCCCCCTTCTAGCCGGCTATACAAGATCCCCAACAAGTGGTATCAGAGCGAGGTTGCTCTCCGTTGGACTAACTGCTGAGGAAAGTAAGGATGACTGGCTTGATTGTCCCGCCAAAAATTGAAGGAGGAAGTCTATGGGATATCACCTCTTGGATGGTGAAAATGGAGGTGTTCTTCGAGATAGATTGGGACACGATGATGGTAATGGAGGAACCATTTGAAGTTCCAAGAGACAAGAATGGGAAGAAACTCCGGCCATGCTATTGGATGGAGGAGAAAAGATCACGATCTAAGGTAAATTCAAAGGTAATATCTATTTTAATTAATATTTTGCCTAATAATGTTGTGAATCGTGTAGATAAATACAAGAATGTCCATGATTTGTGGAGCAAAGTGAAGATGGTTCTAAGGGAAGAACCTAAACCTACATAAGAAAAAGAAGAGCCCAAGGAGATAGGTTTAATTGCTCAAGTTGAGGAGGAGCAAACGGAAGTTGAGCCATGTTCAACATCCAATGAGACAAAGGATGAAGAAATACCATCCACAAGTGTGGATGAGGATACATCCTCAAGGGTTGAAGAAGAATCCAAGACAAGTGAAGAGGAAGTCTTGGAAGTCAACCTAGCTAGCACCTCACCGAAGTCAAATCAAAGAACCACATCATTTGCTTCGGATGTAATGAGAAGGGGCACTGCAAGAGTAGGTGTCCATTGGGTAAGAAAGAGGTAATTCCTAAACTCAATTCAATTCCTTTAGAATCTAATTTGAATTGTAGGAAGAAGAAGGAGAAGAAGTACATTAGATGCTTCATGTGTGGTGAAGAGGACACTACCACACCAAATGCCCAAGGAAGGGAGAGCTCAAGAAGTTGGAGTATTTGAAGAAATGGGAGAAGAAGAGAAGCAAAAGTCAAGGGGGAGCTTCAAGGGTAAGGGAGGTATACCCTAACTTGAATTATAATTCAAATGTTTATTCTCCCATGCATGCTAGAAATAATTTCCATTATTTACCCATACAAAATTTTGACTTTAGGTATCATGATAGGAATAGGGTAAATATAGATCATAACCCTAGGAGACCAATTCATGATAACCCTAGACATGTTAAATTCCTATTACCTCAGGGGAAGAAGGTAATGGAGACTAAGACATTAATCCCAAGAAGGGAGACACATGCCTAGGAAGGGTAGGTCTAGGAATGTCCAAAGTGGACACGTTGACTCTAGGTTTAGGAAACTAGAAAGGGAGAATCAAGCTTTGAAGGCAAAGCTTGATAAGATGGAGAAAATCCTAGAAAGATTCAATGTTGGATCTAGAGGGTTAGGTATGGTGTTGGGTAGCCAAAGACCCAACAATGATAGATTGGGTTTGGGATACTAATCTAGTTCTTACAAGGCCAAAGAGAAATCATATGCTAAGGTGGCAAATGATAATGACAAAAGAGAGTCATCCAAGGCCAAGGGAAAGTCTTATACTAGGGTTGCATATGACTATAGCAAGGAGAAGTCAATAAATGACAAGGGAAAGTTATTTAAAGGTAAAGATAATTTAACTAAGGACAAAGTGTGTAAGGTTAAAAAGGTTAAGTTTGTAGGCCAAGTGTCACCGGAGGTGCACCCATGTAGCCTAGCAATTATGGATGAGTCACCTAGGGTGGTGGCTAAGGTTGAGAGCTCTAGGGGAGTTCAAAGAGTCAATTTGGGAACCACGGTCAATGGATCTCAAGTGGGTATTACTTGGGATTCTAGATGGATCATGGAATGTGCCAAGTGATTTGGAGACGGACTTGAGTCTCAAACCTAGGGAAGTGGCACACATGGGTTGTGTTTCACGCAAGGAAAGATGACATTAGGGTCATATTGCATGATGATTGGTTTTGGATGTATATATTCCATATAAACCAATGCTAGGGATGCATTGTGGTTTAGTATGAGCAAATACACCAAAAGGAAGCCAAAACTAGGACTTTAGGTCAAGGTTCAATTGAACCATTTAGATAGTTTTGGGTTTTGTGTCAATCTTGGGATTGGTGATAGATATATTTTTGAATATATTTTTCTCAAGTAGACATGTGTGAAATAGACCTCTCCATAAAATTTAGGGATTTTTGGATGTCTATAGAATATTTGGAACATTTCTGAAGTTGAGTTTAGAATGTTATTTGGGTTGAAAATAGTGTGTCAGTCAACTGGTGCAGTTACCAGTCAACTGGTAATAGTATTTATTGAACACAGAATGGTTTTGTGAGTTTGTTTCGATAAGGATAGTCGACTGGTACTTTTGACAGTCGACTGATACCAGTCTGAAACTATATTTCAGCACTAATTTTAACCGAATCAACTCATATAGGTGTATGATATCCTTGGAGGATTAATATATGAGTTTAGGGTCAATTTGGATGTCAAGTTTTAATAATTAGGATATTGATAGAGCTTTTTGATATTAGGCAAAGGGGGAGAAGTAAGGTTTAGTTGGGAAAACTTGAAAATACCTTTGCGGTGGTGAAAATCCTAGCTCGGGAGCTTATGTGTAGGGAGAGCCTTGTGATAAATTCTTAAATATCCCTATAGGAAAAATTCTAACTAATGGGAACCTTAGGTGTAGGGGGAGCCTTGTGATAGGTTCCAATGCATGTTGCATACCATCATTTGGCGGTGTAAGTCCAAGTTATGTAACCTTAGCAATGTAAGTTCATTCGGAGGTGTAAGTCCAAGTGTGTAGCCTTGGCAACGTAAATCCATTCGGCGGTGTAAGTCCAATTGTGTAGCCTTGGCAACATAAGTCCATTCGGCGGTGTAAATCTAAGTGTGTAACCTTGGCAACATAAGTCCATTGTTTTTAGCATGTGTTATTACTATTTATTTTCCCTAACTTAAATATATTGTCAAATATAAAAAAGGGGGAGATTGTTGAAGCAATCCCAATGGTCCGTGCGACCATGTGTTTTGATGTTTGGGCAAAGGGTTTAAGTTAGCTTCACCCTTGTATTTGATATGTGTATTTGAATTGTACAGGTTTCAAGATATACATATGACTCAGCTTGATGGCTTCGAGTCTGGTGAAGGATGGAGTATCCAAGGGACCGTGGACAAGGAAGCAAGGACAAGGGCTGAGGGAAGCGACTTCGAGGCATACGTGAAGGATGGCATGGGGGCGAGCTGCGGGCTTGGATGCATCCAAGGGACGAGAGCCAAAGGAAGTAGGCTTGAAGGCAAGAGGTCAAGGCTGCAACGAAGAGTCAAGTGAGTCGTAAGGGTGAGGGTCCGAGTGCTGAGAGATTGTACTCAAAGTACCAGTCGACTAATACTTTCATCAGTCGACTAGTTTAGTCGACTAGGCAGTCTACTGGGGAGCGAACAAAATGTCTCTGTTCGCTTAGCCAATGTGGAGCAATCGACTGATATCGAGCCATTGAGTTGTAACGGTCGAATCTCCACGTAGAACAGTCGACTGGTACTTTCACCTGTGGCCTGTATAACCAAGCATTAGGAGCTTAGTTAAGGTTGACGAAATAGAGGTGGTTAACCCCTATTAGTAGTCTACCAGTGCCCTAGCTTCTCAAGAGTTCTTGTGAGAGTTGTAGTGAAGTTTCTCCACCCACAAGGAGCTACGGTGGCTAGCCGGAGGTCTTCTGGGGAGTAATCCACCGACAGATAGGGATTGTCCACTTTGCGGATAGCCGTGGAGTAGGAGCCTTATCTCCGAACCGCATAAATCGGCATGTAGCAGTTTGCATTTCTCTTCTTGTCTTTAGATTAGCTTTTATATTCACATTAGTATTGTATTTCCACTGTGTAAGCTAACGAATAAGTAGGAAGCAATCGAATTGGGGGCAACATCTATTCAACCCCCTTCTAGCTAGCCATACAAGATCCCCAACAACCTTCTCACCTTTTTCCAAACGTATGTTTGTTAGTTTATTTTGAAGAAGGTCTCTTCGTGTGAGCTTCGTTTTGGTTGTGCCTTCGTAGAGTTCCAAGAATTTCTCCCAGAGCTCTTTGGCCGACGAGTAGCTTCCGATGCGGTTGACTTCGTTAGGAGGCAACACACTAAGTAGGTGATATTCTACTCTATTGTTGGCGACAAAATCACTTTGTTCCTTCTTTGTTCAAAGATACTCATCTTTCTCTATGCCTTGTTGATCTTTTGGAACTATAAAACCGTATTTAATAATTAAAATAATTTCAAAATTAGTTTTTAGAAATACCTTCATTCGGTGTTTCCAGTGTGCAAGCTCCCCCTTAAACTTTAGTGGGACAAGGCTTAGTCCAGCCAATGATTTTGCTTCGGTAGGCAGTTAGTCCTTCTGAAGCAAACCTTGCGTTGATACCAATTGTAGGACCCTTGGCAGCCGCTAGAAGGGGGTGAATAGCCCTACAAATAAAAACAAACCTTCTTCCGACTTTTATGACGTTAATAAATCAAACACTTGCATAAGAAATAAAAAACTAATTAAAGAAAGAAAAGAGGCACAATGGGATTTACTTGGTTACAACTGGGGAAGTTGTTAATCCAAGGAAGATGAAAGCGCACTAAACTCTCTTTCAATTGGAGAAGTCTCTTTACAACAATTAAAGCACTCAGTTACAGAACAAGATTGAAAAGAAATGAATTACAAGTGTTGTTCTGAACCATTAGGACCAGAGTTGTATTTATAGCCTTGGTCGGGGTGCCTGGAAGGGTTTCATGCGCCTCTAGGGGGATAAAACTTTATTGCCATCGCAATGGATCATGATTATCATGATCCGGATAAAATTCATGGTTCGGGCACCCAGACCAAGTTAACCTTTTGTGTTAACTTGTTTGGTCCGGGTTCTTGCTCTGGTCATCCGGAATAGGGCTCATCTGAACCCAATTTCCGGCCTTCTCGAGCAATCTTTCGCTCCGGCTTCTCGTTTCTTAGAAACGCTACATGCCTCCTTTTTGTCCACCCATGTACTCTTCCATAGCACCTCATCCCTCAGATGCACTGAGCCCGTTGACTCTCTCTCGTATCGTCCTTCTCGCTAGATGCGTCTTTTGCTCGACTTCCTGTGCTCCTAAGTTCCTGCACACTTAGACACATGGGTTAAAAACTAACAAGACCTAACTTGACTTGGTTGATCACATCAAAACTACCTTGGGGGTACTAACATACAATTCACTCACTCTCATAGCTCATCAGAGATTACCTTTTGCAAAAGGCTTACATTCCTCTGAAACTTCAAGCTGCCAAGAATTCTATCCTCAATCTTCCTAGACTTCCTTACCTAACATCACATCTTCCTAACCTGCAGGAACTTCAAGCTACAAAGAATTTGGACCTTGACTTTCTTGGACTTCTTTATATAACATTAGCCTCCTTGACAAGTTAAAGCTTTATCTCACTAAGTATCTGGTCCTCTAGACCTATTAGGATATTTAGCAATTTACCTACAATATCTATCAAGTTTTTTGTACTTGCATACTTGAAACGCATATTAGATCATAATTATTTCCTAACTTAAACTTAATCCAAGCATCAAAACTAACATGCATAATACTGTCGGTGCAATCGATCTCTAGTTAAGGTTGACCAAGTTAACCAAGCTCGAGTTGACTCAAGTTGAGGTTTTAATATTTGATCAATATGTTAATTGGTCGAGATGTCAAGTAGGTCAAAGTTGTTTGGATACTTGATAGTGGAAAAGTCCAAGTTAGTCATGGTTGATCAAACAGTTGGCGGTCAAAAATCAACCTTGGAGTTGGCATGAGACAAAAAGTCCAGTGGGGCATGGTTGACCAAACATTTGGTGATTGAAAGTTCAACATAGAGTTGGTAGAAAAAGGAAGTCCAAGTGGATCACAGTTGACCAGACTCTTAACGGTCAAAAGTCTAATAAGGAGTTGGCATGAGGCGTGGTGTCTCGATAGGTCAATGTTGACCAAATGTGAGATAAAATAAGTTCTAATAGGTCAAGGTTAACTGAATACCGAATAAGATGGTAATTCAGCTTTGGTAAAGCTGGAATACGAGTATTAGTTTATTGATGATGCCGAAACATGAAAACTTAAAAAAATATGGTTTCTATAGTACTACTCTAATAACTATGCTATAGTATTTTGCTACATTACTCATGAACAATATTTTTTTTAAAAATCAGTCAATTAGTGCACACTATCAGTGATTGATATGGTCTTCGACAACTATTCATGCCATTAAATGACATATTTTTGAAATCTATCTAATTTTTCCGATTATTAATTGAACTTTAATCGACTGATGAATATGACCAATTGACTAATTACATTAGTCGAATCTCTGGTCAAGTTTGACTCGCTTCTATGTGAATCTGATTGGCATTAGTTGATTGATATTAGGCATCAATCGACTAATTCCATCAGTCGAATTGCTAGTCAAGTTTGATTCACTTGTATGTGATTTCTGATCGACATTAGTCGATTGATATAAAGTATCAATCGACTGATCCAATCAGTCAAATCTCTAGTCAAGTTTGACTCACTTTTGTGTGATTTCGGATCGACATCAATGAATTAATATCAAGCATCAACCGATTAATTTCATTAGTCGAATTTCCAATCCAGTTCAACTCGCTTCTATGCAATTTCTGATTGGTATCAGTCGATTGATAGTTAAATCAATTGACTGATACTTCAATCCGAACCGTCCCTTCTATTTTTCCAGAGTATCAAATAATTGATCCAGTAATCAATTGACTGATGCACTTTTGTCATCCTTCCTAAAAATTGAAATCACTTAAAACTTTTATACCCTCGTCCCAAGTAACTGATGTTAGATGAACCTCAATTTATCTGGACTTTCATACCTAGAGTGTCCTCATCTCTAGGTCTTTATCCACCTTTGTATTTATCCGTGATCTGCTCAGGTTTCCTTCTTTTGTTAAGGGGTTTTCCCTACAAACTCTTCAAACAAGTGATACATCATTTCATTAGCCTTAACTTAAATGTTATCAAATGTCAAATTTATATTCCTTGGCCATGATTGAATCAACAAATCTACATACTTTAGGGCATGATTGGATGACTTAGGAACTACAATACAGTTGTTGACTGAATTTGAGGTTAGTTGAAGACTATGACAATCATGAAAATAATCGATGGTAATGACATACAATCAACTAAGCAATGGCAAATAGAAAAGTAAAGTTGAAGATAACTTAAACTGTAAAAGGAGGGCAAAGAGGAGCTTATAAAGGTTACATTTTGTGTTTAACTTCTTACATCTCTAAGTTCTCTCATTGTAATCCAAAGCCTTAATTGTTGTTCTTCTTACTTTCACTCACTTGGTCTCATCTCTCATAAGAAAATTTATATAAGAGATTTTTTCAAGAAAGGATCCGAGAATATTGAAAAGTAGTTAGTATTATAAAGTGACTTGTTGAAAAATCATAATTCATGGAGCAACAATGAAGGTTCTAGATCATATAACAACTTGTGTTAACATTATTTTTTTATAAATAAAAAAATGATGAATCAGATAATATTGAATCTAGGTGATTGGTCCGGTTGCACAAATATTTGCTATCAGCAAAAAGTTCAAAGTTTAAGTTTGTTGTTATTATAACAAGTATGACTAAGTGTGCAGGAAAGTCCTAAGTGATGTTAAGCAAGATGAAAGTCCTAGTTAAGGCTAGGCAAGGAAGTCTCAGTCTGTGGGACTCGACAAAGTCTTGGTAGGTCATGGACGTCGGATAAAAATCCTAGGGTTGAGAACACTAGGTGAAAGTCTTGGGAGTTGTGGACATCAGGTAGAAGACTGGATGGGTTGAGGTTCGGATGTCCAGCTGAAGTCTTGGATGTTGAGTAAAAGTCCAAATGGCCTAGAAGATCGGTTTGGCATCAAGTAAACTCTCCTAAGAGAAGTAGGTGAGGACGTGTTCCCTGTAGAGGGAACAATAGGCGTCAGTTCGACTTAGGATTTTTTTTAAAAAAATCAAAGTTAGAACTAGCCAGTCCCGAGACTATCCAAATTATATTATGTCTATTCTTTTCTAACTCTATGATGAATAATAATGAAGCTGGAAGCTGGTTGGAAAAAGATGGTCCAGGCGCCCGGACACGGTCTAGGCACCCAGACATTCAGGCACCTAGACGTCCAGGAGCCCAAATTTCTAGAAGGACTAACCACCGACTGTGCACAAGAGTCTTGGTCCAATTGAGTCATGTGGGTGCAATATTGACCTCTAACAAAGAAAGTAGAGGCTCCCATGTCTCGATTAAGATGACCAGACACCAGACATAGAAGTCCTAGTTGTGGCTAGGCAAGAAAGACCTAGTAAGTCAGTTGGACTGAGGGGTAAGGAAGTTCTAGTAGGTCAGTTGGACCGAGGTGCAGGAAAGTCCTGATGGGTTAAGGATCAGATGACATCAAGTGGATAGACTTGAGGGATGGTCCTTTGGTTTTCTTTGGGGGGGGGGGGGGATTGTTGGATTGCAATGGCTTCAAACAGAAGTCCCACATTAAAAATATATGGAAAAGATCATGGACTTATAAGGGAAGATATCTCCATTGGCATTAGATCTTTTGGGTAGAGCCCAAAAATAAAATTATGAGGGCTTAGATCTAAAGTGGACAATATCATACCATTATGAAGATATCTGAATTCTTTTGGTCCTAATAATTGGTATCAGAGTGGGGTCACTCTAAATTAGTGAAACCACCGTTCAAACAAAAAAAAAATTTCATGTTTTTTGTTGTTGAAAATATTCTTACACCTTTTTACAGTCTTGCATCTTGAGATTTTCGAAATCAATCGGAATTAGTGTTATCACTTCTTCCGATCAATTTTTTGTTTTTTTAGCAATTGAGTTTTTCATTTCTAAAAGTTGGTGTAACACCACTCGAGTTCTTTAGTTTTTCATAAGTCTTTTATACAACACTACTAATCCAAGACCAAGTCTTTGAACAAATTTTCTTTGCTTCTTTGTGTTCGAGATTTCGAATGGCTAATCAAGAAGGTTACAGTACCACACACTCGCCCCTCTTCTTTAGCGAGGATTTTGGCTACTGGAAAGGCTAGATGTAGTATCATCTGAAGACTCAGTTAGATATGTGGATCATTATTCAAACCAGATTCACACTCCCCAGTGAGGATGGAGTACCCATCGCCTGTGACAAGTGGGATGCACCAACTCGTAAGAAGATCGAGGTTGATGCAAAGGTAGCCCCAAACCTTGTAGTGATGACTAACCAAAGAAGAGCTGAACTAAATTGGTCCATTCTCAAGTGCAAAGGATGTATGGGAAAAGCTGATCGAACAACACGAAGACACCTCTGATGCAAAGGTAAGTAAATATGACCTTATTTTAAATAAGTTATATAATATTAAAATTCATGATGGTGAATCGGTGAATCAATTACACTCTTGGATCCAAGACTTGCTCAATGGTCTTCACGCGATCGATCAGAAAGTGGAAATCACGATGTTATTAGGTATATCTTAAATGTTTTTTCGAAGAACACTTTGTGGGCATCCATGGCAGATGCTTATAAAGTCTCTAAGGATTTTTCTTTAATTAGATTAGATAAAATGTGTTTCGAGTTTGAACTTCATGAACAATTTAATGCTACTCCTACCGAGAAAGGTATCACATTACTTGTAGGAAAACTCACAAAAGAAGATGAAGGCCAACTACCAACCTCAACCCGAATCTAAAGACTAATCGAGTTCTGAAGATGAAGATGAGATCATCGACGAACTAGTCAACCTAGTTTAGAAAATGCTTAAGCATAAGATGATCCAATCCGAGAGCAAGCAGTCGAGTACGAATCAAACCATGAAGCCCAAATCAGAAGTGATCTACCATGGGTGTAACTAGAAGGGGCACGACAAGATGGAATATCCAGACAAAAAGTAAAGAAGAAGGAAGACTCTGAAAGTAATGTAGTCCGAGTCATCAGAAGACTCTGAAGAAGAACAACAAGCTCAAGCAAGCTTCCTTGCTCTACAGGTACAAGCTCACATTGTCGAGACCAAATCTAAGTCAGGGCTCAAGATCGAATCAGAGGCCAAGTCCAAGAGAAGCCATGGATCTGTATCCATTTTCGAAGAACCAAACAACACTGTAAGTTCTCCTCTAGTAGATAAGTTGTATGATTTAATAAATTATTTGATGTGCAAATTAACCAAGTCTAAAGTCTAGGTCAAGTCACTCTAAAAGGAGGTAAAACCCTTAAGAAAGTGACTAACCTAAGTTCCTTGACTGACATGTAGGATTGAAAAGCACTAGGGGGTGAATAGCGCTCGTGGCTTCCATTTTCATTTCAGGTAAATATGCAGTGGAAATAAAAATAATACAAACACAAACACCAAGATTTACTTGGTTCGGAGCCTGTGGCAACTCCTACTCCAAGGCCCGGACATAAGAGTGCTTTCGATGGGCAATCACTATAAATTTAAAATATTACAAAAGAGTATAGTTGATTAGATGCAGTAATCGAAATTATACCAACAACAGAATATCTGAAATTCGAGCTCTTGGTTATTGGAGCAATGTTAGAACTTCATCGAATTGTCTTTTGAGTAGCACACAGAAGGAAGGATTGTGATTTCTGTTGGGTTGCAAGGTTACAAACATAGTCCCACATTGAAAACACATGGGAAAGATCATGGGTTTATAAGAGAAAAGATATCTCCATTGGAATGAGGCTTTTTGGGGAGAGCCTAAGAGCAAAGCCATGAGGACCTAGGCCCAAAGTGGACAATATCATGTCATTGTGGAGATATCTAAATTCTTTTTGATCCTACAATTGGTATCAGAGCCAGGACTGCCAGAAGGTTTAATCGACAACTGTGTATAAAAGCTATGGTCTGATTGAGCCATGTGGGTATAATATTGACCTCGAACAAAGAAAGTGGGGACTCCTATGTTTGGATCAAGAGGACCAGACACCAGGCAGGAAGTCCTAGTTGCGACTAGGCAAGGAAGTCATAGTAGGTCGGGTGGACCGAGGGGCAGGAAGACCTGGTGGGTCGAGGATCAGACGTAGGAAGCCTGTGGTCCTTTGTTTGAGGGGGGGATTGTTGGGTTGCAAGGTTGCAAACATAGTCCCACATTGAAAACACATGGAAAAGATCATGAGTTTATAAGAGAAAAGATATTTCTATTAGAATGAGGCCTTTTGGGAAGAGTCCAAGAGCAAAGTCATGAGGGCCTAGACCCAAAGTGGACAATATCATGTCATTGTGGAGATATCTAAATTATTTTCGATTCTACAATTTCCTGTTCTCCTTTGGCTGCTGCTCGAATTGGGCTTAAATAGCCCGTGGAAGGTGCCTTCAGCCTCTATAGAAGGCGCCTCCAGCCCGCCGAATCCGCTGCGTCGATAAGCTCCTGCGTCTTCACTGCTTATCCACCCAAAGGCGCCTTCAAGCTCCATGGAAGGCACCTTCCATCTAGTGTCTAAGGCGCCTTCCATCTCCTTGGAAGGCGCCTTCGTGCCTTGCAACACACGACTTCGACTAACGCACCCGAGGCACCTTCTAGCTCCATGGAGGGCGCCTCAGGTACTATTCATCCAAGGCTTATCTTGTACAATGTTATGATTTCGCAAGTGCATGGATTCGTCGTCAGTAATATAAAAGATTGTCGAATCCACAAGGACTGGTTATAAGCACTAGTGAAGGCACACTTAGGATTAGCTACACTATCAATGGTTGTAAGTAATCTAAGAGAAAAGATCGGGAAGCGAGGAATGAGAACTAGCAACGAGAGGAAATCAACCTGGTTAATGAAGAGTTCTAGGAGTTCGGTTTCATTGTAGTGGCATTGATGTTTCTCATACTATCCTATACTCATTGTCCTTCGGCATGCATTCGTCGGAAGCTAAAGCAACAATCTTTGAGCACTAGACAAAGATAATCCCTACGAAATCCTATCACGGTTAACCCCTGTCACTAGGGCACCTCGGTAGATCGCAAGGACATGACTCTTACTGATGTTATCAAAGATAGAATTAAAAAGCTAGGTTTGATCTCTTACTTCCTTACGAAGGAGTCACCTCTCCTTTCGAGAAAGTACCCTAGATGTCCGTGAACAGGTTACCCCTATCACTAGGGCCCCTCGGGTATACGATCTAAGGTATCCTCTCTACGAGGTTGGAAATTCCTGCACAATCAATCAACACGACAAATAGATCGTGGAATCGAAACAAAGCAAGCGAAATCATTCAATGAATATAAACATATTATGAGTTTTACATCAAACCAATCCACAATTACTCCCTCGTCCTAGAACAAAGACTCTACTCCATAGACGCTAGAGAAGAACCCGAAGACATGGTGAATCTAAACATACAATCCTCAAAAGCGAAGAGAGAAAGAAGAAGTATGCTTATCCAATGACGATGAGTGGTCTCCGGATCCAATCCTTTGCTTCTGGAGTTGAGGTGGTGATGGAAGGTCGCTGGATAGATGTCCTGGATGGCGTGGAGTGGCACCAGAATGAATCTCCTCTTGACGACTCGCCTCCCGGCTCTCCCCTCTTTGGAAAAGGAACCCCTTTTATAAGCTAGGGCACGGTGCGGCAACACTACCATGCAAGGATGGCATGGCCGTGTTGGACCCGTGATTATTTTGATGTGATCAACCAAGTTAGGTTAGGTCTTGTTTGGTATTTGATCCCTGTGTCTAAGTGTGTAGGAGCTTAGGAGTGTAGGAAGTCGAGCGGAAGACACAGATAGCGAGAAAAATGGCACGGGAAGGGAGCCGACGAGCTCGATGCATCCGAAGGACGAGAGAGCTATGGAAGAGTACACCGATGGGCGAGAAGAACGTGTGTGACGTTCAAGGTAAGTAAAGTCGGGACAGAAGACTACTCGAGGAGAAGGCCGAAAATTAGGTTCGGGTGAGCCCTATTTCGGTTGGCCGGAATCACCCAAACGCATGAAGCTTCGGAAGTCAAAACAAAGGAGAAAGCAAGCTGGAAATGAAGCTCAAGGCGCCCTCATTGAGTATTGGAGGCGCCTCCACCTTGGAGGCGCCTTCATCAAGTATTGGAGGCGCCTCCACCTTAGAGGCACCTTCATCAAGTATTGGAGGCGCCTCCACGCATGCTTGTTTGAGGCGCCTCATCCCTGGTCAAAATGACCGTTGTCGACCGGATAGAGTTCTATCCATTCACCCGAGCTGAGGCACCTTGGACCTCAGTTGGAGGTGCCTTCGACCTATGGGATAGACTTTCCAAGGGCTTCAAAAGGACCCCGGACCTAGGAATGAGATATCAATCAAGTATTCAACTATGTATTCATTTCTAGCAATAGTTCTGAGCTTCTAGTGTGTAAAAGGCTTCTCTGCCTTCAGAGAAGGAGATTTTTCAGAGCTTTTTATATTGCCTTGGATTAACAACCTTCTTGGTTATAACCAAGTAAATTGCTGAGTCTTTTTCTTTTAGTTTACTTTATTACTGTTGTATTTTTTTAGTTGAAAGTCTTGAGGAGGGTATACTCTTTTATTGTGCAGGCAATTCACCCCCCTCTTGCCGACCCCGCTGCACCAACAAGTGGTATCAAAGCACAACAGCCTCAGAAGGACTAACCGTCGACTGAAGCACAAAGATCAAGATGATGGCCGGCGCGAACATTCATCCCCCGAAGTTCGACGGAGACTTCGCTACGTGGAAACGCCGAATGGAGGTATTCTTTAACACTAAATTTGATATACTTTTAATAATGAAATATGGATATGCAGCGCCAAAAGACAAAGAAGAATACAACTGGACGAAGAAGAAACAAGCCGATTTCGTGACCAACGGAAAGGCGGAATTTCACTTGCTCAACGTTGTGCCGCCCTAGGAGGTAAGTCGGATTGGAAGCTAGAACTCTACTAAAGACCTCTGGGATAAATTCCTGGAGCTCGATGAAGGCACCTCAGAAGCAAAGTTAGCAAGGCGGGGCATCCTCCGGACTCAGCTAACGAATCTCCGGATGAATACCGGCGAGAAGGTAGCGCAACTCCAAGCGAGAATCAAGGAGCTGATAACGCAACTGACAAATCTCGGCGAATCAGTAACGAACCAAGACTCTATCCGGTATGCGCTCAACGCCTTCCCTAGAACTCCAGAGTGGGCGTCCTTAGTAGATGCTTACTACATCTCTAAGGACATTGAGGTAAGTAGTTTAGAAAGTTTATTTTCTACTTTCAAACTTCACGAGTCTCGACTTGCAGAGCCTAAACAAGTAGAGAAGTTGAACCTCAACATTTCCCTAAGCCGAAAAGGACGATCCCGACTCCGAAGCATCGATCGATGAAACCGAAGCGGCGCTACTAGTAAGACGTTTCAATAAATTTCTTAAAACTAATAAATTTTGATCGCAGTCAAGGAAGAATCAACGTAACAAAAGGACGGTCTGATACTACAACTGCAACGAGGAAAGGCACATTAAGGATGACTGCCCCAAATTAAAGAAAAAGGACAAGGAAAAGTCTCGAAGACAGACACCCTCTAAACGCAAGAGTTTGAAGGCTACATGGGATGAATCTTCATCCTCGGAATCTGAAGTCGAAGTCTTCTCGGGAGTGGCACTCATGGCCAACCACCTTTTTGAAGAAACCAGCTCGGAGAAGAGCATAGATGAAGGGGGAGGATCATCAGAATAAGAAAGTTGCGACGAAGGGGGAGCATCACCAAGTGAGGTAAGTAAGGTACATGCTCTAACCCCTACTCAGTCTTTTCAATTTATCAAAGTGCTTACGAAAGATCTAGCAAAATTAGAAAAAGAAAATGCTGAATTGAAATTGAAATTAGCAAAAGCATGTCCCCTAGAAATGTATGATAATTTAAAATTAGAAAATGAAAAATTGAAGAATAATCATGCATGCTTAAATAAATTTCCAAAATCAAAATGTAGAACTTATGGAAAATTAAATTGGTATATTAGAAAATATCAGGGGCAACTTAGAAAAGTTCCTAGAAACTATGTACCCCCTAAGTTTTTGGTTAATCCAGCAGGAAGGAACCTTTACTGGATTCCAAAATCTTTACTAGATTAAAAAAATTTTAAGTTAGAGCTTACAGCGAGAAAATTAAAAAATGAGTTTCTTTATGAGGCTTTGTCTAATGAAGTGGTTGTTGCTCCAATAACCAAAAAGGCCTTGTGCCTCGCCATGACCTGAAAGCCAAAATATTGAAAAAAAAATATTTAATTAACTTTCTGGAAAAGCATTAAAATTGGAATTAAATAATGTTTTAGAAAGTTTTTTTAAAAAACATTTTTTTAATTCATCAAAAATATTTTTAAACTTAGAAAAATATTTCTTGCATAAATTTTTTTACATAGGAAAATTCTCAAATAATTTTTTTTTTTTGCCTAAGTTAAAATTTCTTCTGAAATTGGAATTTTTTTTCAAAAAATTGTCTTACCTAAGTTTTACTTATAAAAATTCTTAAATTGTTCTTTTTAAATTCTTTCAAAAGACTTAGAATTTAGTTTGAACATGTTTTATACCCCATTTTTGCTGTGATCAAAGGGGGAGAGATAGGCATAAGTTAAGGGGGAGTTAGAAATATTTTCACATTCCGTTTGAATTTTTGTAAAATGATATTCTTTTCAAAAATTAAATTTTATGTTGCAATTTATTTTAATTGCAAATTTATGCTTAAACTGGTAGTTTAATCATTTTTTAAATTATTACTTGTTTGTTTTACCCTAACTTGAACTTGGGTTGATGCACATCAAAAAGGAGGAGATTGTTGGACCCCGTGATTGTTTTGATGTGATCAACCAAGTTAGGTTAGGTCATGTTTGGTATTTGATCCCTGTGTCTAAGTGTGCAGGAGCTTAGGAGCGCAGGAAGTCAAGCGGAAGACGCAGCTAGCGAGAAGGACGGCACGGGAAGAGAGTCGACGAGCTCGGTGCATCCGAAGGATGAGAGAGCTACGAAAGAGTACACCGGTGGGCGAGAAGAACGTGCGCGACATTCGAGGAATGTAAAACCAGGATGGAAGACTACTCGAGGAGAAGGCCAAAAATTGGGTTCGGGTGAGCCCTATTTCGGTTGGCCAGAATCACCCAAACGTGTGAAGCTTCGGAAGTCAAAATAAAGGAGAAAGCAAGCTGGAAATGAAGCTCAAGGTGCCCTCATCGAGTATTGGAGGCGCCTCCACCTTGGAGGCGCCTTCATCAAGTATTTGAGGTGCCTCTACCTTGGAGGCGCCTTTATGCTTATTTGAGGCACCTCAGCCCTGGTCAAAACGACCATTGTCGACCGGATAGAGTTCTATCCATTCACCCGAGCTGAGGCACCTTGGACCTCAGTTGGAGGCACCTTCGACCTACGGGATAGACTTTCTAGGGGCTTTAAAAGGACCCCTGGACCTAGGAATGAGATATCAATCAAGTATTCAACTCTGTATTCATTTCCAGCAATTCTAGTGTGTAAAAGACTTCTCCGCCTTCAGAGAAGGAGATCTTTCAGAGCTTTTCTACTGCCTTGGATTAACAATCTTCTTGGTTGCAACCAAGTAAATTGCTGAGTCTTTTTCTTTTAGTTTACTTTATTACTGTTGCATTTTTTGAGTTGAAAGTCTTGAGGAGGGTATACTCTTTTATTGTGCAGGCAATTCACCCCCTCTTGCCGGCCCCGCTGCACCAATAGGTCGTGCCCTAACTGGGCTCTGGATGCACTGCACAGCCGTGCCAATTGGCACGGCCGTGTGATGCTGGGGCTCGATTCCTGGGGACACGGTCGTGCAGGGTTGTACGACCGTGTGCTACTTGGCCTCGGTCATGGGGTGCACAGCCGTGTAGGGTTGCACAGTCGTGTTCTAATCCGCCCCTGGTTTGGTCTCACGGTCGTGCAAGGGTTACGCGACCGTGCACATCTTCCCTTCTATTTGGCCACACGACCGTGCAAGGTTTGCACGGTTGTGTTCTCTGGCTTGCTCCGGTGCGTCAACAAACGTCGTTTTCACTCCGAAAGTTGTCCCTGTCTACACAAAACCAAACAAAGAGTAGATATCCATACAAAAGAGTATATATGATAAATACACGATAAAAGAGGTGATCATACAAAGAGTACGTACGTATAAAGCAAGCGAATGTGAGTAAAAGCATGCATAAACCATCATAATATTTACGTACATCATACAACTCCCTTTCTGCAAGGCATATTAGTCCACAAACAAAGTATGCCCTACAAAACAAAGTTAGCATAATAAAATGAGATAAATATAAGTACTCGACAGTCATCGGATTGTTCAGTTCTGACATCAAATTTCCCGAAAACCCTAGGTTGAACCGACGCCTACTATTCTCTCGCCGGGGAATGCGTCCTCACCTACTTCTCTCAGGAGAGTTTACATGTTGCCAAATCGATCCTCCAGATCGACTGAACTTTCTGTCTAGGGTTATCACTCCCTAGTATTTTTCTCAGCCTAGGGTTACCACCCCCTAGGACCTAGGGTTACTACCCCCTAGGGTTTTCCTCAGTCTAGGGTTACAACCCCCTAGGACCTAGGGTTACCACCCCCTAGGATTTTCCACCTACCTAACCGTAGCTAGGACTTTCTACCTGCTAGGGTTACTGCCCCCTACGACCTAGGGTTACCACCCCTAGAATTTTTTCACCCACGTAGAATCCACTAGGACTTTCCTGCAAGCTCAATGAACCTTGTTAGATAAAAATAACCTTAACTTTGAATCATTTGTCATTATCAAAACTCAGGTTCAATCGTCGGATGCTTCCTGCATCAACAATCTCCCCCTTTTTTATTATGACAAGATTCAAAGTTAAGTAAAACATAAATCGATTATAAGAACGTAAATGTGTACAAGTTAAAAAGACATAAATGCGTACAAGTTGAAAAGATGCAATATCAAGTGCAATTAATTAAAAAAATGTAATATTTATAACAACTTAGAACACTTGTTGTAGCTCCCCCTTAATCACTTATTCATTTTTTAATTACTTAACTTTCACTTTTCTCTCCCCCTTTGCCATATATCTAAAATACTAAATAGAGAGAAGAAAATTTTTTAGCTCACCCTTGAAAGGTAGTATTAAAAAAACTTAGCCAATTTTTAGGCGTTTGAAAGTGCTTTGAAAAAAACTTAGCTAAACTTAGCTTTTGAAAATAAATGCTTTGAAAAAAAACATTTAGCTAATTTAGAAATGCTTTGAAAAAATTTAGCTTTTTCCAAAAAAAAAATAACTTAGCTAAATTTTAGCTTTGTAAATTACTTAGTAAAAAAACTTAGTTAGTCTTAGGTTTTGAAGCTATCTTAGTTAAAAGTACTCAGTTTAAAAAAGATTTTGATTAAAGTTTTAGTTTAAGGAAAAAATCTGATAAAAACTAGGTTAAGTACTTAGCTTCGATAAGAACTTAGCTTTAATACTTAGCTTTATAAAGACTTAGTTTTGAAAATCATTGTTTTGTCAAGTACTTAGGTTTCAAAAGAAGTTGATAAGAACTTAGCTTTAATACTTAGATTTATAAATATTTAGGTTTGAAAAAGATTTTGATAAAACATTTAATTTAAAATGAATTTGGAAAAAAATTGATTAAAACTTTAGTTAACTATTTGGCTTTAAAGAGGTTGATAAAACTTAGTTAAGTACATAGATTTAAAAGGATTTATAAAAAAATTAAGTAAAAAGAACTTAGTTGAGCACTTAGTTAAAAAGAAACTTTTGATAAAAAGACTTTTAGCTTAAAAGTAATTTTGTTTAAACACACAAAAAAAAATTGAATTTTCAAAAATACTTTTAAAAGAACTTTCAAAGATATCTAACTTCACTCCCCCTTGATTATTGCTAAAACACCTCTTTAAGTTTTGAAGTCTTAAAGTCCAAGCATGAGTAACAATTATTTTCAAGCATAAACATCTACTTTTAAACAAATGTCTAACCGTTAGCTACTAGATATTTACCATGAGGTAGTAGCTGTTTAACAATTATTTTTCCTTGAAATTTAAAACCAAGCTATTTTTAAAATAATAAAGAGGAGTCTTTTCAAAAATAAGGTCTATTCTATTAAGCATATTCCTATTTATCTTCTAAGTGCACTGAACTCAAGTTCAGGTAAGGGTTTTGTGAAAATGTCAGTCAGGTTTGACTTGGACTCAACATAGTTAAGTATAATGTCACCCTTAGCTACATGGTCCCTTACAAAGTGATGCTTTACTTCTATGTGTTTAGTTTTTTAGTGTTGGATAGGATTTTTGGTTAAGTTAATAGAACTTACATTATCAATTGAAATTTTTGTATTTTTATATTCTAATTGATAGTCTTTTAAGATATGCATCATCCATAATAGTTGAGATACACATTCCCCCATGGCTATGTACTCTTCTTCAATAGTGGATAAAGCAACACAGTGTTACTTTCTGCTTAACCAACTTACTAGGCACTGACCTAGAAATTGACAAGTTTCACTTGTGCTTTTTCTATCTAGTTTGTACCCGACATAGTCTGAGTCAAAATAGCCAATTAGGTCAAAGGTGCTAGTCCTAGGGTACCAAAGTCCTACATTTAAGGTTCCCTTAATGTATCCAAGTATTCTTTTAACATTTGTTAGGTCTGATTCTTTTGCACAAGATTGATACCTAGCATACATACCTACTGCAAACAGGATATTAGGTCGACTTGCAGTAAGGTATAGTAGACTTCCTATAACACTTCGATAATATTTTAAGCCTACCGATTTTCCTTCTAAGTCAGAGTCAATTTTAACATTAGTTGTCATTGAAGTATTTATATTTTTAGAATTTTTCATGCCAAATTTCTAATTAATTCCTTAGCATATTTTATTTGAAAAATGTATATTCCTTCTTTGGTCTATTTAATTTGTAAGCCTAAGAAAAAGTTAAGTTCCCCAACTAAGCTTATTTCAAATTCACTTTCCATTAATTTGGTAAATTCTTTTAGAAATTTAGTATTGGTTGAGCCAAAAATTATATCATCTACATAAATTTAGGCTATAAAGATATCTTTTTCTAAGGTTTTTACAAATAAGGTTTGATCTATTTGATCTTGTTTAAATCCTTTAGATATTAGATAAGTTGATAGGCGTTCATACCAAGCTCTAGGTGTTTGTTTAGTCCATATAGGGCTTTCTTTAACCTAAAGATATGGTTTGGGTGGTCCAAATCCTCAAATCCTGGGGGTTGACTTACAAACACCTCTTCCTTGATGAACCCATTTAAGAATGTAGATTTTACATTCATTTGGTATAACTTGAATCCTTTATGTGCTGCATAGGCTAGCAGCATCCTTATGGATTCAAGTCTGGCTACGGGTGCATAGGTTTCATCATAGTCTAACTCTTCTATTTAGCTAAATCCTTTTGCTACTAGTCTAGTTTTATTTCTTACTATTTCACCCTTATCATCCAATTTATTTCTAAATACCCATTTAGTATCAACTATAGTTTTAGCTATGGGTTTAGGTACAAGTTCCCAGACTTGGTTTCTTTCAAATTGGGCTAACTCCTCTTGCATTGCTAATGTCCAATCTAGGTCAGGTAAGGCTTCTTCTATAGTCCTGGGTTCGATTTTGGAAATAAGAGCTATCTAACTTAGGTTTTTATAGGATGATCTAGTTCAAACTCCTAGGGTTGGGTCACCCAAAATTTGGTTAGATGGGTGATTGGTAGTTATTCTTGATGGTCTTATATTAGGGTCAATAATTGGTTCTTGTGATTTACTATATTTAATTTAAAAATTTTAATCATCATCTATGTTTCTTGCATTAACCTTTTCATTTGTTAAATTTGTTAATTTATTTTCTCCATCAAAAATCACATTAGTTGTTTCTTCAACTTTTAAGGTATCTTTGTTATAGACTCTATAAGTCCTACTGGCTGTGGAGTACCCTAAAAAGATTCTTTGGGTTGATTTTGATGTAAATTTTCCTAAGTAGTCCTTAGTGTTTAGAATGTGGACTTTACATCCAAACACTTTTAAATAATTTAAGTTGGGGATTTTATTATAATATATTTCATATGGAGTTTTATTCTGAAATTATTGATTAAAATTATATTTTGAATGTAGCAAGCCATATTTATTGTCTTAGCCTAGAATTGATTGTTTAGGTTATATTTATTTAACATGGTTCTAGCGGCTTCTTGTAGAGTTCTATTTTTTCGTTCTAATAGACCATTTTGTTGGAGGGTTCTAGGGCATGGGTACTCATGTATGTATCCATTAATTTCAAAAAATTCAATAAATTTATGGTTTTCAAATTTCCCTCCATGATCACTTCTAATTCTTTTAATTTTAGTATCCTTTTCATTTTTTATTAACTTGTAAAAATTATTAAAGATTTCAAAGGTTTCATCTTTAGTTTTTAGAAATTTTACCCAAGAAAATGTTGAGTAATCATCAATTATAACTAAGCAATATTGGTTTTTGCTTAGTGACTTGGCTCCAAGTGAATCAAACAGGTCTAAGTGTAGGAGCTCAAGTATTGAGTTAGTTCTGTTTAAGTTGGTTAACTTGTGGATTGATTTGGTTTGTTTACCCTGTTGACAAGCATTACAGATTATATTTTCAATAATTCTTAATTTGGGTAAACCTCTAACTAAGCCATTTTGACTCATCTTTGAAATGAGTCTAGTATGTGTTGGATCGTAGACGTTTGATAGAGGAGGGGTGAATATCGATTATGAAAATTTTGATAAGAGTAAGCGCAGCGGAAAAGAAAGAGCAATGCTAACACAGAACCTTTTTACTTGGTTCGGAGCCTGTGTCGACTCCTACTCCAAGGTCCGTACTCGTTGAGTACTTTCGTTGGGCAATCACTAGCAATTCGAATATTTAATTACAGAGTTTAAGTACAGAAAAGCTAGAACAAGAAATACCGACAATTATGAAATAAGAAACGAATAGACAGAGCTTTGTCGGAGCTTTGTAGCGTCACAGGAGCACAGGAGAGCGAGTTCTTCAATTCAGAGTTGTTGTTGAAGCTCTGCCTCTGCCCCTTCTTTTATATGAGGCTCGGGGCACCCCAGATCCCTTTCGAGCGCCCTGGTGAGACGTGGCAGGTCCAACCAGTGAGCTCCACGTGGCGACGACGCTTTCAGGATAAAAGTTGCCTCCTGGGCGCCTGGACCACCTTTTTCCAGGGAACACCTTTCCTGCAAAACAAGATTAGTCCGAGGCAAATAGATAATGTATATCCTGCAAAACAAAGTGTTAGCACAGTTCATAAGTTTAACATAAAAGAGTATGACTTAGAATCCGTCTTTCCGAGACCGGAATCTAATCACGATCTCGACTTAGATATCCGAAATGGATCTAAGCTGGATCGACGCCTAATGTTCCCTTCCCGGGAATGCGTCCTCACAGTCACTCCCTTCTAGTGGCTTACCTTTACCTGCCAGACATCCGGTTAGCCCTTCAACCCGTTTGGACTTCTTGCTAGCTATCCGGTAAGCCTGTCGACCTAGCTGGACTTCTCGCCAAGCGTCCGGTCAGCCCGTCGACCCGCTTGGACTTCGTGCCAGACATCCGGTCAGCCCGTCGACCTGTCTGGACTTCGTCTGCACACTCGGTCAGAGTGTTAGATCACTACAAACCTAACTCAACCTAATTTATCATTCATCAAAACCTGAGTTAGACCGTTAGTGCTAACCGCACCAACAATCTCCCCCTTTTTGATGGAATGACAACCTGGTTAAGTTAGTGAAAATATATGCAAGTAAAAAAGCATGATTTTTAAGGTTTAAGTTAGTTTTTAAGTTTAACAGGTTTAAGTTAGTTTTTAAGTTTAACATTTTGTTTGAACTAACTTAGCCACCTATCCCTCCCCCTTTGGCATTCATCAAACAAGGACATAAGTAAACAAAAATGTAAGAAATGATGTCAAGTTAACTTGGGAGAGTTTAAATAGTAATTTAGCTTTTGTTTCTTGACTTTTGTAAAATAGCTAAGTTTTGAAAATAGCTAATTTAGCAACATAACTTAGTATTTAGTACATTTTGAGTAATCTTGAAAGATAATGTTTGCAAAATTAATTGACTTTGCAAACTTTTAAGAAAATTTTTAAAAGCTAATTTTCAAGCTTAAGTTTAGGAAAGCTAAGTTTAGATATTCTAATTTCCAAACATAAGGTTATAAGTTACAAATTTTAAGATCAAATTTTCAAGATAAGTTTCAATTTTTAAAACAGTTTTTAAAATCAAAATTTCAAGGTTTAAATTTTCAAAATACGTTTCAACTTTGAAACACTTTTCAACCATGAGTTTTCAAAATCAAAGTTTCAAAACTGAGTTTGAAAAAATTTACTTTTCAAGACTAAGTTTGCAAAAGATTCAATTTTCAAAATTTTATAAAATTCAATTGAAGAATTTAGCTAGTTTTCAAGAATAGGTTTATAAAGATTTTGAAACATAAGTTTTCAAAATTAAGGATTTCAAAACTAAGTTTTTAAAAAAATCTTCTTTTTAATACTGATTAAGTTTGTAAAAATTTTAAATTTGAAAACCGAAATTCAATCTCAAAAAAAAATTAGAAAAGATATTATGTTTAAGGTGGAGAAAATGATTTTGGTGTTAATCCTCCCCCTAAACCTGACATCTAAAATAGTTGTCTAACCAATTAGGTCCTTACTGACTATCAGAAGATAACAGCTTTCACTTGGTTAGTCAAGTTAAGTTCATTGTAATCAGTTAGCGGTTGACTAAACTGAATAACTTAACTTGATTAATATATGTTTGGTATTTAACGCACAGACTTATATTGATGCACTGACATAAGCATCTTAAGTCACAGGCAATTGGCCTATACATCTCACCCCTTTCTATGTATGTCAATCACAAGCAAGGTAAACCTAGGGTGTTGGTGAGATGCTCAAATACTAGTCCTAGGGGAACATGATTTCTAAAGAGATTTTTCTAGTCTAAGGCTAAAATTATTTTGAAATTCTAAAAGTAGTAAGGTTTTTAAAAAAATAAAACAATTTTAACCTAGAATTTAAAACAATTATTTTTTAAAAAATATTTTTTGAATTTTGAAAAGTCCTAGTCTATTAAATTAGAGTATAACCAATCAGATCTGAAATGAAAATCAATAGAACAATATGTACTACAAAAGCTGTAATAGTATCATAATAGTGCTATGTAACAATCATGACTACTGAGACGATGAAGGAGGTGGTCCGGAACCCAACGACCGAAGCAGTGCCAATAGCTCAGTGTGACGAGTTCGGTCGTCCTCTCATAGGTCTCGTCGCAGGTCGGAGATCTCCTGCCGCACATCTCGTCGCAAATCGGAGACCTCCTGCCGCACCTCTTGTCGGAGATCGGAGACCTCTCGCCGTATGTCTCGGTGAAACTCGGAGGACTCCTGCTGGAGGCTCGACATAGCTCTCTCTAGTCTGGATACTCGATCGGCTAGAGTGCGAGGAGCGGGACGTGGGGCTCGAGCTGGCGCTGGGGCAGGAGCAGCCTCGTCAGGAAACAGTGCGAGAAAAAACTCATCTGCCTCCAACTGATGTGCATCTGGGTCAGGCTGGTGTTGTGCCCCCCTCTGCCAAGTCATGATACCCTCACCATCTATATGAATACTAGCTAGGGAAAAGTTCCTGGCTCCTATAATGTCAAACTCGGTCATATAGCGGATGTCACCTCTGGTGACATCAATGTCCAAAGAGGACATATATGCTGTCAGAATGTGACAGTAGGGCATATGAACTCGTCCACTCGTCATGTATCCAGCCGAGTAAATAATGGTGGAAAAGATATGTAGGCTAATGTCAATATCTAGCCTATGACACAGGGCATAGAGGAGAAAATAATGGAATGGGCGCATCATCGCGATGTCGCGAGTGCTCAGTGGTAGAACGCAAAAGACTAAGACCCTATAAAGGGCGTAGTCTTAGACTTGAAGGGTAACTGACCTAAACTGGGTCACTGTGGGTACTCGCTCGCCCCCAAAAAAATACGAATAAATCGTATCAAGAGTAATATGCGAGTAGGGATCTCCAAAGGGTAGCTCCATGGGAGGATAGAACTGAAAGGTACAGGTAGACTCCCGTAACTCCAAAAAGTCACAGATGGCAGTAGGGGACAGTGTGATATCAATCCCAGCTGCCCTAGTAGTATAGGTAAAGTCGTCTACTTTCACTAGGTTGTTATAAAATTCTGCACACAAACTTATGTTTACTGGCTAGTACATTCAACAAGGTTCTGAAGGTTATAGTGGTTTATAGCCTCTATAGCTGGAACGCAAGAGAGTAAAAAAAATGCTCTATCTATACATTTGGTCCTAATGGCCATGTAGATAGTTGACTCAAACTTAATCCTAAGCTCATCAGTGGGAAACCTAGGGTCAACACTAGGGGTAGAGGGCCCAGCACCATATTTAGAACGTTTCCTAAATTATAAAACAAAATTATACTAATTAAAGAAAACAAACATGCAAAAATATTCTAAAATTTTAAATAGAAGACAAGAATTTTACCGAGGAGTCATTGCTAAAAGGCCGATCGCTACAGTTATGCTGAGCTAACTGTGCGGAAAGCTGGGCTAATTAAAATTTTACTCTACTAATGATGGATACAACTGATAAGAAAGGTCTAAAGACCTTCTTTGCTGGTGTACATATGCTAAGGAGGGGAAACTGAACATCCCAACTGAGCTAGTGACTAGAAACTAACTTCCCAACTACCTACCGGCCTGCTGATCGATCTACAGATCGATCGAAGCTAGGGAAGTTTCTGTTCCCAACTGGATCAGTCGGCTGACCGATCCAGGTGTGGCTGGATCGGTCGGTCAACCGATCCAGGTATGTCTGGATCGGTCGACTGACCGATCCAGGCACCCGAAACACCTGCAATCGCTACTGTATCACACTGGATCGGTCGGCTGACCGATCCAGGAGGATACAGAGGCTCTGATCGGTCTGGAGACCGATCAGAGTTCTAATTTCGCCCGGGAACTCTGATTTCAGCACTTTGGCATGCTAAAATCTCACACAACAATTCTAAAATCAATGGAAATACATTCTAACAACTATTAACCAGCATTCTAACATAATTACTAACAAACTAAATAAATCTCCCATGATTTAAACACTCTAAGGTTCAAAATTGCATAAAAGAAGAAATACTAAGACTTCCACTATTTAAGCTTGCTAAAACCCTTGAGGATCTTTTATTCCAGTTCCTTCCACACACATCTTGATCTGCATTGACCTCCAGCCTCCGCTACTGGTCCACTTTTCCTTTACCTTTATCTGCAGTATAAGAAAAGTAGTATCTATAAGCTAAAAAGCTTAGTAAGAAACCATCTACCTCACAAAAACATGCAACGATGCAAATATGATTTTAAATCATGCTGTTTAAAACATATGCTGGATATACTGAATAAACTAAGCATGACATAGCATATTAGCATACAATCATGGCATATCTAAAGCTGAACATATAAACATGTATAAGAACTGCACATAAAGTTATCATGCATATTCATACGGAAAAACTAAGCTGGAGCGTGATACTGAAACTGAAACTGAACTAAGCTAAAACTGATCTTAAACTATATTCACTGGATTAGATTAAGAGTTTGAAAGCTAATATCATAATAAGTGAAAATAGTAATCATGCTGTCCCGGCAACTGTACTTGCTATGCGCTCATCTCTAACTAGACCCGGGGTTGCAAATCCCGAATTTAGTAGAGCTACTAGGTTATCTAAACCTAGGGACCGACTATGGGAGCCCAGCCCAATGGATATCTAATCCAGTACAGTGCCAACTGAAAAGTAAAATACTGAGTATAGCTAAACTGTTCTAAATAGCTGGTTCTAGGTTATCTGAACCTAGAGCTAGGTTGTCTGAACCTAGAGGCGACTGTGGGAGCCCACCCATTGGACCGTAGTCCCATATAAGCTAGGATAACTGATTTACTGATTTAGATGCTTCTAATGCATTCAACTGTGCTAATAAAAATACCTAGGTTGCATTTTTTTCTACGCTAGTTATTTAATCGACCACCTAGTGTGCTTTAACTCCCCTCTCTATTAGGGAGACTACCTTTAATCACCCAACAGCATCTAAACCTCCAACTGAAGGAGAAAAGACGTGATCGGCCCATCTAAAGGTACTCACTAAATCCCTAAACCTGCGAGGAAGGTTAAATACACCCTATATGTCGAAAACATACGCATATAACTAAACTAATGCACAGAAAATCAAACGGTAGCTATTATACTGCAGGTGAGGGGTTTCTTACCTCCTGTTCGTAATTTCTTACGATTCTATTCGCTAGAATTCCGGTGGAGATGACCTTCTCGACGATCCGCTCACGTCTTTGCGTTCCTCTCGCGGAGAAGAACCTCTTTCGTGTTGGAGTCATCGCCAGAAGATGATCCGAGAGCCCTTGGGGCTTGGGCGCCGAAAGAGGAGGAAGAGGAAGGTGTCGGCATGAGGCTTTGGAGAGGAAGGGTTTTGCCGAACCAATAAAAGAAATAACCCAAACCCCACTTAAACCTTCTATTTATATTAAGTGGTAATTCCGGCCCAACTCTAATATAAATTAAATCGTCTCCCTTTCCTTTCAGCACGGTCCTGCTGGGTTCACTGGTTCCCAACATTATCCCTAAGCCATAGGTCTCGGGTTCGATTCCCGCCTAAGCTATTTTGTGGTTCTAATTATTTTTGTTGCTTCCGCTACTCGGAAAATTCCGGAAAAATATCTAAAAATTTCAGAAAAATCATAGAATATTTATAATAGAATGGTGTTATAATCCCCATACCTTATAAAAGTTCTCCTCGAACTTAAAACCTGGTACTGGTCCGCCATGCGCCTCCCCAAGTTGCCTCTTCTGTGTGCCAAATGACTTTGACTAATGGTACTTCCTTGTTCCGTAATTTCTTAACCGCTTGGTCTATTATCCGAATAGGCCGACTATCATAGCCGAGGTCCTCGCGGATCTGTACCGACAATCACCCGGTGGCATCTGGGGTATGCTTCTTCAAGATAGAGACATGAAATACGTTGTGGACGGTGACATTTCTCGGGTAGCTCTAGCTCATATGCTACCTTGCCCACTCTTCTCACGATAAGGTATGGTCCCACATATCTAGGACTTAGCTTGCCCTTCTTCCCAAAACGCATTACTCCTTCATGGGAGCCACTCGAGGAACTGAATCCCCAACCGAAAACTCTAAGGGTCTGCGCCGTATAGCTCTGGCGACTCTGAGCTGTCTCTATCCTCTGGCGGATCTGCTGTATGGATGCTGTGGTATCTGCTACTAGATCTGTCTGAAGTTCTAGTTCTTTCTGTCCACCACTCTCATACCAGCAGATTGGAGATCTACACCTCCGCCCATAGAGAGCCTCGTAAGGTGCCATGCCGATAGTGGCCTGATAGCTGTTGTTGTATGCAAATTCTGCTAAGCTCAGATATTTGCACCAACTTCCCTTGAAGTCTAGGGCACACGCTCGGAGCATATCTTCGAGTACCTGATTTACTCGCTCTGTCTGACCATCTGTCTGAGGATGGAATGCTGTGCTGAACTTTAACTTGGTGCCCAACACTGACTGTACACACTCCCAGAAGTGTGATGTGAATCTGCTGTCTCTGTCTGAAATGATGGTCCATGGAACTCCATGAAGTCTGACGATCTCCTGAAGATACAACTGAGCTAGCTTCTCCATGGAATAGGATATCTTGATAGCTAAGAAGTGGGCTGATTTAGTCAACCTGTCGACTATTACCCAGATGGCGTCAAACCATTCGTGGTTCTGGGTAGTCCCACTATAAAATCCATAGAGATATCCTCCCACTTCCACTCTGGAATCTGTATAGGCTGCAGAACTCCTCCTGGTCGCTGATGTTCTGCCTTGACCCTCTGACAGGTGAGGCAGATGCTAACATATATGGCGATGTCTCGCTTCATCCCGGGCCACCAAAAACGGTTCTTCAGGTCTTGGTACATTTTGGTGGAACCTGGATGCATCGCATAGGGAGTCTTGTGAGCCTCATCTAAAATCTGTCTCCGTAGCTCCTCCTGATCTGGAACACAGAGTCTATCACCAAAGTACAACACCCCACTATCGGACACTCTGAATTCTCTACTTTCTGATTCTGCTAGTCCTTGCTTGATTTTCTGAATTTCAGGATCCTGCTCCTGAGCTGACTGAATATCACTAAGCAAGGTAGACCCTAAGGTCATAGTAGAGAGCTGTCCAACGATGAGTTCGAGACCGAAATCTACGATCTCCTTCTGTAGGGGCGGTGACATGGCTGTAAGAGATAATAAGGTAGCACTGGATTTTCTACTAAGTGCGTCGGCTACCTCATTGGCTTTCCCTGGATGGTAGAGGATGTCTATATCGTAGTCTTTGACCAGCTCAAGCCATCTACGCTGTCGCATGTTCAGATCCTTCTGAGTGAAGAAGTACTTCAGACTCTGATGATCGGTATACACTCTGCACTGAGCTCCATATAAGTAATGTCTCCAGATTTTGAGAGCGAACACTACTGCTGCAAGCTCAAGGTCATGAGTAGGGTAATTCTTCTCATAATCCTTGAGTTGTCTGGAGGCATAGGCGATCACCTTGCCGTTTTGCATCAGTACCGCTCCTAGTCCCAACTTAGAGGCATCACTATAGATGTCAAAGCTGCTGATGTTGTCTGGTAGAGCCAAAATGGGAGCACTGGTCAATCTCCTTTTTAGCTCGCTGAAGCTGTTCTCACAATCCTCTGTCCACTGAAATTTCCGGTTCTTTCCGGTAAGTGCTGTCAGTGAGGAGGCTATCCTGGAAAAGTCCTCTACAAACTTCATGTAATATCCTGCTAATCCCAGAAAGCTCCTGATTTCGCTAGCGTTCTTAGGTCTCTTCCAGTTACTTACTGCTTCTATCTTGCTGGGATCTACCATAACACCATTCTTGGAGATGATGTGACCCAGGAAGGACACCTGATCTAGCCAAAATTCACATTTCGTGAACTTGGCGTATAGCTGGTTCTACTGAAGGGTCTGCAATACTAGTTTCAGGTGCTCTGCGTGTTCTTCCTGAGTTCCTGAGTAGATAAGAATGTCATCGATAAACACAATAACAAACTTATCTAAATACTCCCTGAATACTCTGTTCATGAGATCCATGAATGTAGCTGGAGCATTGGTCACGCCAAAGGGCATGACCACGAACTCGTAATGTCCGTATCTGGTCCTAAATGCTGTCTTCGGTATATCACCCTCCTTGACTCTGACTTGGTGATATCCTGATCTGAGGTCAATCTTAGAGAACACTGCTGCTCCCTTTAACTGGTCGAACAGGTCATCTATTCTGGGAAGAGGATGTAAGACCGTTGGATTCGATAGAGGGGGGGTGAATATCGATTCGATAAAGATGAGTATAAACGCAGCGGAAAACTAAAATAGACACAGGTGTTTTTTACTTCGTTCGGAGCCTGTGACGACTCCTACTCGAAGGCCCGTACTCCGTGAGTACTTTCGTTGGGCAATCACTATCAATTCGAATGAAGATTACAAATAAGTACAAGAATTGACAGAAATAAAATACCGACAAGAGAAGAAGAGTTAGACTTTAAGAAAGCGCTTTGTTGGAATAGCCTCGTGGCGTCGCAGGAGCGTAGAGCAGCAGAGCAAGGAGTAAGTTCTCAGTGAAGACTTGATGTCTTTGAAGCTCCTACCTGGGGCTTCTTTTATATGCTGTCCCGGGCGCCTGGATCCCTTCCGGGCGCCTGGAATGTGACGTAGCTGCACGAACCATGATGCTCCACGTGGCGACGACTCCTGGATGAAATTTGCCGGCGCCCGGACCTTTTGACCACCTGTTCGAAAGCTCCTTTTCCTACAAAACAGGGTTAGTCAGGCAAATATGTATCCTGAAAGCAGATTATTAGCACGGTTAAAGTTCAATAGATGGATAAGAAAGAGTATGACTTAGATTCCGCTTTCCGAGACCGGAATCTAGTCACGATCTCGACTTACATCCCAAATGGATCTAAGCCGGATCGACGCCTAATGTCCCTTCCCGGAACGCGTCCTCACGATCACTCCTCCAGTTGACTTACCTCACTTACCCCGACGTCCGGTCAGCCCGTCGACCCGTCGGACTTCTCGCTCCGGTCAGCCCGTCGACCCGCTTGGACTTCTCGCCACTATCCGGTCAGCCCGTCGACCTAATCGACTTCTTGCGTCCTACGGTCCGTCGACCGCTTGACTTCTCGCCACTATCCGGTCAGCCGTCGACCTAGCGGACTTTTGCACACTTGATAAAAGTGTTCGATAACAACAAACCTAACTTACTGATTTGTCATTCATCAAAACACGAGTTAGACCGTTAGTGCTAGCCGCACCAACAATCTCCCTTTTGATGGAATGACAACCTGGTTAAGTTAGTGATAAAAAAATATGCAAGAATCAAGCATGATTATTGAGGTTTTTAAGGTTTAAGTTAGTTTTTCAAGTTTGCATTAAGTTGCTCTAACTTAACCAACCTAACCCTCCCCCTTTGGCATACATCAAAAAACGAGGGTAAACAAACATAGTGAGAATTACTGAAAACAATAAGACCTTGAAAAATAACTGAGTTTTTAAATCCAAGAAAAGATCAAATTGACTTGGGGGAGTATAAAGTTTGAAAACTTGTTTAAAGCATTAGCTTTTAGTTTTTAGAAAAAATGCTAAGTGTAGATAGGTTAATTTTCAAACATAAGTGTATAAGGACTAAATTTCAAAAAATTTCAAAACAAGTTTCAACATAAGTTTGAAATGCTATATAAACATAAGTTTTCAACACCAAAATTCCAAAACTAAGTTTGAAAAATCTACTTTTTTTTTTTTAAAAAAACTAATTGTACAAAATTCAACTTTCAAAATCAAGAAAAATAATTTTGAGAAGCTTAGTTTGTAAACTAAATTTTGTAAGATTTATCCTTCAAATCAAATTGTCAAAATTGAGTAAAATTAAATTTTTAAGAACTAGACTCAGGACAATTTTCAAAGTAAAATTAAGTTTAAATCTTTACTTTTAGTTTTCAAAGGAGTTTGGTAAAAGTAAGAACATATTTTTAGAATGTGTTTATAAAATTTGTTCTCCAAAATCAAATTTTCAAAAAGGTATTAGATTCAAAAGCGGTTTAAAACACTTGAAAAAGTCAGTTTTTTTTTTTTTTTTTTAAACAAGTTGTTTTTAAACTTTGATTTTCAAAATTAAGTTTAAAGTTCAATTTGGAAAACTAAATAGTTATATTTCTCCCCCTGAATTTGATATCTATCTCTAACCAGCTGTCTAACCAATTAAGTACTAACTAACTATCAGAAGATAGTAGCGTTCACTAGGTTAGTCAGATTAAGTTAATTATAATCAGTCAGTGTTTGACTTGACTGATGAACTTTAATCTGATTAATATCTGATTTGTATTTAACGTCCATACTTATGCTGATGCACTGAAATAAGCATCTTAAGTCTAGACAGTTGGCCTATGCATCTCACCCCTTTCTATGTTTGTCAAACACAAGCAAGGTAACCCTAGGGTGTTGGTGAGATGCTCAAAAACTAGTCCTATGGGTACATGCTTTCTAAGGATGTAAACTTAGTCTAAGGCCAAAACTGTTTTTGAAAGTCTAAGAATGGAAATTTTGAAAACAAACAAGTTTAGCCTATAAGTTGAAAAAATCATTTTTGAAAGGATTTTTGAAATTTCCTAGGCTATTGAGCACATCCCTAATTGTCGTCGTAAGTTGCTAAATTCACTTTCAGGGAGTGGTTTTGTAAAAATGTCAGCTAAATTTGATTTAGACTCAATGTACTTGAGTTCAATATCACCTTTAGTAACATGATCCCTGATGAAGTGATGCCTAACTTTAATATGTTTGGTTCTTGAATGATGCACAGGATTCTTAGTTAAGTTAATCGAACTTATATTATCAATTAATACTTTTACATTTGTGATATTTAAGTTGAAATCTTTTAGAGTATGCATCATCCATAATATTTGTGCAACACACTCGCCTATAGCTATGTATTCTGACTCAGTTGTAGATAGTGCAACATAGTGTTGCTTTCTACTAAACCAGCTGACAAGGGATGGACCAAGTAGTTGGCATCCACCACTTGTGCTTTTGCGGTCTAATTTGCATCCGGCATAATCTGAATCAGAATATCCTATTAATTCAAAGTTGTTGGTCCTAGGATACCAAATACCTACATTCGTGGTTCCTTTGAGGTATCTAAAGATTCTTTTGACTTGAGTCAAATGAGATTCTTTAGCACAGGTTTGGTATCGAGCACACATACTAACTGCAAATAAAATGTCAGGTCGGCTTGCAGTTAAGTAAAGTAGACTACCTATTGCGCTCCGATAATGTTTTAAGTCTACAGATTTCCCATTAGGATCATCATCTAGGATTGTGTTTACGGCCATAGGTGTTTTTATTTCTTTAGTATTTTCCATTCCAAATTTTCTAAGTAACTCCTTAGTATATTTTTGTTGATAAATATAATTTCCTTCATTTGTTTGTTTGACTTGTAACCCTAGAAAATAAGTTAATTTTCCTACCAGACTCATTTCGAATTCGTGTTCCATTAGGTTTGTAAATTCGTTTAAAAATTCTGAGTTGGTTGAACCAAAGATGATATCATCTACATAAATTTGAGCTATAAAAATATCTTCTTTTATTGATTTCACAAATAGTGTTGGGTCAACTTGACCTTGGTTGAACCCTTTAGAGATTAAGTAAGAGGTTAGTCTTTCATACCATGCCCTAGGTGCCTGTTTAAGTCCATATAATGCCTTTTTTAATTTGTAGACATAATCAGGGTGTTCTAGGCTTTCAAAACCAGGTGGCTGACCTACATAAACTTCTTCTTTTATTAATCCATTAAGAAAGGCAGACTTGACATCCATTTGGTATAGTTTGAATCCTTTATGGGTTGCATAGCTTAGTAACATTCTAATAGACTCTAGTCTAGCTACCGGGGCATAAGTTTCATCATAGTCAAGTCCTTCAACTTGACTGAACCCTTTGGCAACTAACCTGGCCTTGTTTCTAGTAATTTCTCCAGTTTCACTTAACTTGTTTCTAAATACCCATTTGGTTTCTATTATTTTCTTATCGTTAGGTGGAGGTACTAGGTCCCAAACTTCATTGCGCTCAAATTGAGCTAATTCTTCTTGCATAGCTATGACCCAGTCTGGGTCAAGTAGAGATTCGGCTACAGTTTTGGGTTCAATATTTGAGATTAACGAGATTTGACTTAGGTTTCTGAAAGATGACCTAGTTTGGACCCTCAGGTCTGGGTCACCAATTATTTGATTAGTAGGATGATTTGGGTTGACTCTTATGGTTCTAGGAGGTTGACTTTCTTGTAGTTGTTCTTCTTCTTCATGATTTTGGGTTTGGTTTGTTCCCTCAGAATTGATATGTTCGTGAACAGAGTCAACTGGTTGGTTTTGTTCTAGGTTTTGATTGGATTCTTTGAATTTTACATTGGTGGTTTCCTCAATCCTTAAAGTGATTTTATTATAAATTCTGTAGCCTCTGCTATTCAGAGAGTAACCTAGAAAAATTCCATTTTCTATTTTGGAAGTGAATTTGCCTAAGTGTTCTCTAGTATTTAGGATAAAGGCTGGACAGCCAAATACCTTAAAGTATTTTATATTAGGTTGTTTGTTGTAAAATATTTCAAAAAATGTTTTATTGTGGTTTTTGTTTAGTGTTGTTCGGTTTTGTACATAGCAGGCTGTACTAACAGCTTCTGCCCAAAAATATTTAGGTAAGTTATATTCATTTAGCATAGTTCTAGATGCTTCAAGTAAGGTTCTATTTTTCCTTTCTACAATTCCATTTTGTTGGGGAGTTTTAGGGCAAGAAAATTCATGATGGTAGCCATTTTCAAGGCAAAATTTATCAAAATTATGATTTTTAAATTCTCCTCCATTATCACTTCTGATTCTTTTAATTTTTATGTCTTTTTCATTTTCAATTTGTTTGCAGAAATTCGTAAAAATTTCAAAGGTTTCATCTTTATTTTTTAAGAATTTGACCCAAGTGAACCTAGAATAGTCATCTATTATAACTAAACAGTACAGACTTCCATTTATTGATTTGACCCCATGGGAGTCAAATAAATCTAAGTGTAAAAGTTCTAGGACTGAGTTGGTTTGGGATTCATTAATTGGTTTGTGGGTAGATTTTGTTTGTTTGCCTTGTTGACAGGCATTACATATTGTTGAATCTAAGTTAGGTAATTTTGGTAAGCCTCTAACTAGACCATTTAATTTACTTATGTTTCTGAAATGGGTGTGTGACATTCTTCTGTGCCATAACCAGGTTTCTTCTTTTTGCGTTAAATAACACTTGACTGAAGAAGTAGTTAAGTTGATGGCATAGATATTGTCTTTTCTAAAGCCTTTTAGGCTTATAGTTGGATTATCTAGATGTTTGATCAAACATTCTGTGGATAGAAATTTTACCTTATACCTAGTGTCACACAATTGACTTATACTCAGAAGATTATATTTAAAATTTTCAACAAGTAGAACATTTGAAATTATGAAATCTATTTTTAATTCAATATTACCTATACCAATTACCTTGAGTTTACCGTTGTTTCCAAAGGCAACTGTTCCTAGGCTTTTGTAGGTTAATTGAGTAAACTTGGTGTGATCTCCAGTCATATGTTTGGAGCAACCACTGTCCAAAATCCACTTGGTTTCCTACAACAAGTAGGATTTTTATGTTAGTCTTAGTTTATCAATTTTTAATCAATCATTATTTAAGTAAATTTTTTTTTTAATTGAGATTAAAACTAATTTAGAATTTTAAGTTTTAAGATTAAAATTTTGAAATTAATTTTTAAGTTTAAGATTAAATTTTGAAAAGTTTAAAATTAAAATTTTTGAAATTAATTTTTTAAGTTTAAAATTTTGAAAATAATTTTTAAGTTTTAAAATTAAAGTTTTGAAATTAATTTTTAAGTTTAAAATTTTGAAAAAAAATTTTAAGTTTTAAAATTAAAGTTTTGAAATTAATTTTTAAGTTTAAAATTAAAATTTTGAAATTAATTTTTTAAGTTTAAAATTTTGAAAATAATTTTTAAGTTTTAAAATTAAAGTTTTGAAATTAATTTTTAAGTTTAAAATTTTGAAAATAATTTTTAAGTTTAAAATTAAAATTTTGAAAAGTTTAAAATTAAAATTTTTGAAACTGATTTTTAAGTTTAAAATTAAAATTTTTGAATTTAATTTTTAAGTTTGAAATTAATTTTTTTTAAGTTAAAAAAAATTAAGCCTTATTCATCTCACCCGATCTGTATTATCAATCAGGGAATCCTATGATTTTGTGAGATGAAATTAGATTTTTAATTATAGAGTTTGATTTAACTTGTGTTAGATTCAGATTTAGTTTTGGTTTCCACAAATAGGCATTCTTCGGATAAATTTCTAAGCTTGGTGAGTCACATGGACATCATTAGAAGTAACCAACCTTTCAAAATTTTCCGAATAGTCCTATCCATGGAACTTAGTACTAAATCTTGGTCTAACTGGTTAGGATTCGTTTAAGGGTAGCTTTGGTTAGTTCCACTTGGCCAAATGCACCAGATCGAAGCCATATCTTTCTAGACATGCGATGCCCAAGCTTCCCAAACGTACTATCATCAAAAAACTTCACCAGTACCATGATTCAAGTTAAACTTGGTCTCTCTTCAACTAATCCTAATTTCCCTGCCGGGTTAGTTTGTTTTGGATTACCCTGTCGGGTAGGTTAGTTTTGGAGGTGCCAGCTATTCTGGAGCCTCCCCCTGATTTATTAGCCATTAATTTAGATTTTGGGTTTGTGTCGATTCTTTTTATAATTATAATCAACTTGGTGATAGTCTAAGTTTTGTTGAGTTTTGAATTTTGATTTTAAGTTAAATTTATATTTTAGTTTTTGATCTGATTTATTCAAGTTTATATAATGTATTTTATCTTTAGGTATATAGAATTGATTAAGTCCTACTTGTGTGGTTAAGCACGCTTTCGGGACCCAAGCTTGTTTAGTTGCTTTGTGTTGGGTTAATAATGATTTAAAGGTTTTGTTTGAGTTTGACTTATATCCAAGTCCGGTTTTATTATAGCATGCCTTTTGGTTATTTAGAATTAAATCTAAATTTTTAGATCTTGTTGTGAATTTTTCCAACAATTCTTTTAACTTATTAATTTCATTTTTTAATGATAAATTCTCCTCCTCAAGTGTTCGATCTTGAGTTGGATTCGAATTTTTTAATTGTTCCTTGAGGTTTTGATTTTCTTCAAGAAGTGATTTATTTTCATTTTCCAATTTAACTAATTTTTTATTTAAACACGAGATAATTCTAAAGAATTTACGATTTAAGTTTAGGTATACCTCTTCGGAACCTTCGGAAACGAGTGCGGACTCGTGGCTTGATTCGGGTTCGGACCCGTCTTCCGATTCCTCTGATTCGTCTTCCGTTTCAGCTTCGCGAGCCATCAGCGCGAGGTGACTTTGGTGCTTTTGCCTTTCTCCCTCCGATTCGTCTGAGGAGAAATCGTCCCATGTTGCTTTGAGGGCTTTCTTCTTTGTTGACTTTGGTTTGTCAAGTTTCAATCTTGGGCATTCGTTCTTGTAGTGCCCCTTTTTGTTACATCCGAAACATGTGACATTTCTTGAGTCGGCTGGCGAACTGATCTTCTGAAGATCCTGTTTGCTGAAGCTTCTCTTTTTCCTGGTGAACATTTTCCTTACCAGGTTCACCTGGTGTTCTTCGTCTTCAGAGTCTTGATCGGAATCTTCTTCAGATTCGGGTTTGTTCTTCTTTTCTTTAGAGGAACCTGCGAATAAAGCTACACCTTTCTCGACCCCGGCGTTAGTTTGCTCATGAAGTTCTAATTCACAGAAGAGTTCATCCAATTTTAATTTAGATAAATTTTTTGAAATTTTGTAGGCATCTACAATTGATGCCCACAAATTATTTCGCGGAAAAGCATTTAACGCGTACCTTATTAAGTCTCGGTTCTCCATTTGGTGGCCTATCGCGTGGAGACCGTTGAGGATATCTTTGACCCTCGCGTGGAGCTGACTTGCCGTTTCTCCTTCCTGCAACTCAATCAGTTTATCCCAAAGCTCCTTAGCGTTTTCATGCGGTCCGACCCGGTTCAGTTCTTCTCGTGTTAGTCCGCAGTGTAGAGTATTGATGGCTTTGTTTTCAATTGATGCCTTTTTCTTTAAATCATTTGTCCATTCTTCAGGGTGTACTATTTTCCCGGAGTTGTCTACTGGAATTTTGTAAGCCTTTGTGACGCTCATCCATTGGTCGTAGTCTGTCTTCATGTAGACCTTCATTCTCCTCTTCCAGTACGAAAAATCATCCCCGTTGAATAGGGGAGGACGTACTGTGCTGAAGCCTTCTTGTTGAGACATCTTATCCTGCACACACTAAATTAACTGGAAAAAGAAAATCCCAAGACTTCGTCTTGGATTAGCAGTGCGGGGAAAAATAGAAACTCTAAGTTGGTGTTGTACCAATTTAGATTTTAAGTGCAACGGAAAAAATCTTCCAAAAGATAATAATATCAGTTTAAAAAAAATTTCACCCCCGTCTGATTGGTGGTTGCACCAAATCAGAGCGGTACCTGCTCGATACCACTTGTAAGAGACTCAGAGAGATGGGGATCATCGGATAAAGATAGTATAAAAGTAAAGGAAAAAAAATAGACACAGTGTGTTTTTACTTCGCTCGAAGCCTGTGACGACTCCTACTCAAGGCCCATACTCGTGAGTACTTTCGTTGGGCAATCACTATCAATTCAAATGAAGATTACAAATAAGTACAAGAATTGACAGAAATAAAATACCGACAAGAGAAGAAGAGTTAGACTTTAAGAAAGCGCTTTGTCGGAATAGCCTCGTGGCGTCGCAGGAGCGTAGAGCAGCAGAGCAAGCAGTAAGTTCTCAGTGAAGACTTGATGTCTTTGAAGCTCCTATCTGGGGCTTCTTTTATATGCTGTCCCGGGCGCTTGGAACGTGACGTAGCTGCACGAACCATGATGCTCCACGTGGCGACGACTCGGCTGGATGAAATTTGCCTTCCGGGCGCCCGGATCCCTTCCGGGCGCCCGGATCCCCTCCGGGCGCCCGGACCACCTTGTTTCAGAAAGCTCCTTTTTCCTGCAAAACAGGGTTAGTCCGAGGCAAATATGTATCCTGTAAAACAGATTGTTAGCACAGTTAAAGTTCAATAGATGGATAAGAAAGAGTATGACTTAGATTCCGTCTTTCCGAGACCGGAATCTAGTCACGATCTCGACTTAGACATCCGAAATGGATCTAAGCCGAATCGACGCCTAATGTCCCCTTCCCGGGAACGCGTCCTCACAGTCACTCCCCAGGACTTCCTCGCAGACTCCCGTCCAGTGACTTACCTCACTTCTGCCAGCGTCCGGTCAGCCCGTCGACCCGCTTGGACTTCTCGCCAGCTATCCGGTCAGCCCGTCGACCTAACTGGACTTCTTGCCAAGCGTCCGGTCAGCCCGTCGACCCGCTTGGACTTCTCGCCAGCTATCCGGTCAGCCCGTCGACCTAGCTGGACTTTTCCTGCACACTTGATAAAAGTGTCAGACAACAACAAACCTAACTTAACCTGATTTGCCATTCATCAAAACCTGAGTTAGACCGTTAGTGCTAGCCGCACCAACAGAGGATACCTGTTCTTGATCGTGACCTGATTCAATGCTCTGTAGTCTATGCATAGTCGCATGCTTCCATCCTTCTTCTTCACGAACAGTACAGGCGCTCCCCATGGTGAGTGACTCGGGCGTATGAAACCCTTGTCAAGCAGCTCCTGTAGTTGCTCCTGAAGTTCCTTCAGTTCTGCTGGAGCCATGCGATAAGGCGCTTTGGAGATAGGATTTGTACCGGGAATGAGCTCTATCTCAAAGTCAATCTCCCTGTCTGGTGCTAAGCCTGGTAACTCTTCAGGGAAGACTGCTGGGTAGTTACACATGACTCGAACCTCTGCTAGCTGTTGGTTCTTGTCCTGGCTGGCGTTGACTACGTGTGCTAGGAATCTTGTACATCCTGAATCCAGTAGCTTCTATGCTTTCATAGCTGAGAGAAACTTCTTGGCCTTTCTCTTTGGTTCCCCGCTGTATTCAAATTGCACTGCCTCTTTAGGTTGGAAGATGACCTTCTGTTTACGGCACTCTATGGTAGCACCGTATCTGATCAAAAAGTCCATTCCGAGATAACGTCATAGTCGGTCATTTCTAGCACTATCAGATCACAAAAGAGTTCTCTGTCTGCTATAATGACCGACACTGCTCTGAGCCAGTGCGTGGATGCCATGATCTCTCCTGAAGGTAGTGCCGTCAGAAACTGACCACTGAGTACCTCTGAGGGTATTTCTAATTTTTCGGAGAACACCCTGGCTATATATGAATGGGTTGCCCCAGTATCAAATAGAACAGTAGCACTATACTGAAAAATGCTAATCTGACCTGTGACAACTGTCGAGGCATTGGCTACGTCCTCTCTAGTGAGTGAGTAGATCCTCGCATTCGCCATAGCTGGAGGGGCTTCTAATCTGCCCTGGCTGATAAGTGGACCTTCTAGAGTGGCCTACATCTGATATAACTGAGCTGGCTAGCCTGCATACTGAATCTGCTGTGGCTGAGGAAGACCGGTCTTGTTCGGGCACTGCTTGGCCATGTGCCCTTCTTGTCCACATTCAAAGCATCCTCGTGTGCCCTTGCGACAAACCCCGGTGGAATTTCCCAGTAGCACACTTTGGATAACCGGGTCGCTTGCTAGATGGTCCTCCTTTGGGTCACTCCCGATTTGCGCTTGCTGTTGGAGTTCCCTTTCCAGTTGGAGTGGCTGTTTTTGAGTGTGAGAGTTTCCTTGGCCTTTGGACTCGGAGGCGACTTGCTTTTGCTGCTTAATGCTCGTGGTCAAGGCACCGCTCACCAACTCCTCTGTGGTTTGTGGCCTATGTATGCCACCACCCACGTTCACTATCTCCGGCCTCAGCATCTTGAGCATCAACCGGATCCGTTCCTTCTCTGTGCTGACTAGCTCTGGGCATAGACGAGCCAACCTGTTGAATTTCTTCACGGCTTCCTCAACTGAAAGGTTGCCCTGGCGAAACTCAGTGAACTCGTCGTAGTGGCGGTTTGTAACCCGCACGTGAAAGAACTCCTCGAAGAATTCTTTCTCGAAGTCAGCCCATGACATCTGGTTCACTGGGCGCTTCGTTCTGATCCTTTCCCACCACATGCGTGCGTCTCCTGTCAGGCAGAAGGAGGCACACTTCACCTTCTCGTGTTCTAGCCAGTCCAGAAGCTCCATCGTGCTCTCCAGTGTTTTGAACCAAGCTTGTGCATCCCATGGTTCACTAGTGCCTGAGAAGCTCTCTGGCTTGACCCGCTGCCACTGGATCAGATAGGCTTCCTTTCTTGGCTCAGCTGCTGGGGTTGTTGGTACTGGTGCTGGTGCTGTAGGCTGAGCTGGTGGAACCTCTGAGACTACCGGAGTCGTCAAATTCGGTTCCGGGGTGACTGTGGGGGTATTCTGCTGATTAGCCTTTAAGGTGGCTATTTCCTGTTGCTGTTCAGCTAGCTGCTGCTGTAACTGAGCCACTAACGCTGTAAGGTCTGGAGGAGGCACTGAACTGCCTGCCTCTTGCTGGGGCTCAGTAGCTAGTGCCCTTCTAGCTGGGCATCCTCGTGCCATTTCTAAGGACATAGAGAACATAACATAACTAATATTATCACAGTTATATAATTAATGATATCATGTTCAAAGACTATCATATGCTAACAGGCAGTAGGCATAAAAACATGAACTGTAATTAGAAAGCAAGAACAATAAAGAGAGTAGAGGTATTCTTACTCGGAAGCTGTAGGTGCAATGCTGATGTGTGTATAGGAAGTATGGAACACTGCTCTGATACCACTCTGTAACGACCCGCCTTCTGGGTACTAGGCTGTAAGGCCGATCGCTACAGTTATGCTGAGCTAACTGTGCGGAAAGCTGGGCTAATTAAAATTTTACTCTACTAATGACGGATACAATTGATAAGAAAGGTCTAAAGACCTTCTTTGCTGGTGTACATATGCTAAGGAGGGGAAACTGAACATCCCAACTGAGCTAGGGACTAGAAACTAACTTCCCAACTACCTACCGGTCTGCTAATCGATCTACAGATCGATCGAAGCTAGGGAAGTTTCTGTTCCCAACTGGATCGGTCGCCTGACCGATCCAGGTGTGGCTGGATCGGTCGGTCAACCGATCCAGGTATGTCTGGATCGGTCGACTGACCGATCCAGGCACCCGAAACACCTGCAATCGCTACTGTATCGCGCTGGATCGGTCGGCTGACCGATCCAGGAGGATACAGTAGCATACTGTATCTGTCTGGATCGGTCGGCCGACCGACCCAGTGGCACTGCCCAGGCTCTGATCGGTCTGGAGACCGATCAGAGTTCTGATTTCGCCCGGGAACTCTGAATTCAGCTCTTTGGCGTGCCAAAATCTCACACAACAATTCTAAAATCAATGGAAATACATTCTAACAACTATTAACCAGCATTCTAACATAATTACTAACAAACTAAATGAATCTCCCATGATTTAAACACTCTAAGGTTCAAAATTGCATAAAAGAAGAAATACTAAGACTTCCACTATTTAAGCTTGCTAAAACCCTTGAGGATCTTTTATTCCAGTTCCTTCCACACACATCTTGATCTGCATTGACCTCCAGCCTCCGCTACTGGTCCACTTTTCCTTTACCTTTATCTGCAGTATAAGAAAAGTAGTATCTATAAGCTAAAAAGCTTAGTAAGAAACCATCTACCTCACAAAAACATGCAACGATGCAAATATGATTTTAAATCATGCTGTTTAAAACATATGCTGGATATACTGAATAAACTAAGCATGGCATAGCATATAAGCATACAATCATGGCATATCTAAAGCTGAACATATAAACATGTATAACAACTGCACATAAAGTTATCATGCATATTCATACGGAAAAACTAAGCTGGAGCGTGATACTGAAACTAAAACTGAACTAAGCTAAAACTGATCTTAAACTATATTCATTGGATTAGATTAAGAGTTTGAAAGCTAATATCATAATAAGTGAAAATAGTAATCATGCTGTTGTTTGGGCCCGGCAAGTGTACTTGCTATGCGCGCATCTCTAACTAGACCCGGGGTTGCAAATCCCGAATTTAGTAGAGCTACTAGGTTATCTAAACCTAGGGACCGACTATGGGAGCCCAGCCCAATGGATATCTAATCCAGTACAGTGCCAACTGAAAAGTAAAATACTGAGTATAGCTAAACTGTTCTAAATAGCTGGTTCTAGATTATCTGAACCTAGAGCTAGGTTGTCTGAACCTAGAGGCGACTGTGGGAGCCCACCCATTGGACCGTAGTCCCATATAAGCTAAGATAACTGATTTACTGATTTAGATGCTTCTAATGCATTCAACTGTGCTAATAAAAATACCTAGGTTGCATTTTTTCTAAGCTAGTTATTTAATCGACCACCTAGTGTGCTTTAACTCCCCTCTCTATTAGGGAGACTACCTTTAGGCACCCAACAGCATCTAAACCTCCAACTGAAGGAGAAAAGACGTGTCCGGCCCATCTAAAGGTACTCACTAAATCCCTAAACCTGCGAGGAAGGTTAAATACACCCTATATGTCGAAAACATACGCATATAACTAAACTAATGCACAGAAAATCAAACGGTAGCTATTATACTGTAGGTGAGGGGTTTCTTACCTCCTGTTCGTAATTTCTTACGATTCTATTCGCTAGAATTCCGGTGGAGATGACCTTCTCGACGATCCGCTCACGTCTTTGCATTCCTCTCCCGGAGAAGAACCTCTTTTGTGTTGGAGTCGTCGCCGGAAGATGATCCGAGAGCCCTTGGGGCTTGGGCGCCGAAAGAGGAGGAAGAGGAAGGTGTCGGCGTGAGGCTTTGGAGAGGAAGGGTTTTGCCGAACCAATAAAAGAAATAACCCAAACCCCACTTAAACCTTCTATTTATATTAAGTGGTAATTCCGGCCCAACTCTAATATAAATTAAATCGTCTCCCTTTTCTTTCAGCACGGCCCTGCTGGGTTCACCGGTTCCCAACATTATCCCTAAGCCATAGGTCTCGGGTTCGATTCCCGCCTAAGCTATTTTGCGGTTCTAATTATTTTTGTTGCTTCCGCTACTCGGAAAATTCCGGAAAAATATCTAAAAATTCCAAAAAATTATAGAATATTTATAATGCAGTTTCGAGAATTTTCGGGCGTTACACTCCCGTAACTCCAAAAAGTCACGGATGGCAGTAGGGGACAGTGTGATATCAATCCCAGCTGCCCTAGTAGTATAGGTAAAGTCGTCTACTTTCACTAGGTTGTTATAAAATTCTGCACACAAACTTATGTTTACTGGCTAGTACATTCAACAAGGTTCTGAAGGTTATAGTGGTTTATAGCCTCTATAGCTGGAACGCAAGAGCGTAAAAAAAACGCTCTATCTATACATTTGGTCCTAATGGCCATGTAGATAGTTGACTCAAACTTAATCCTAAGCTCATCAGTGGGAAACCTAGGGTCAACACTAGGGGTAGAGGGCCCAGCACCATATTTAGAACGTTTCCTAAATTATAAAACAAAATTATACTAATTAAAGAAAACAAACATGCAAAAATATTCTAAAATTTTAAATAGAAGACAAGAATTTTACCGAGGAGTCATTGCTAAAATCTTTTTAGAACTGATGACCTCGGTTGATTCGCGACCGCGTATTAACCGTAGAACGAGGAAAATTTAATTTTGAATGCTTTCGTAGTAAAGCTTTGAAAAAGCTTGAACGAAAGTGAATAGAGGAGGTGCAAGTGTAGGGGGCGCCCCCTATATAGGGGACTCCGGGTGCCCGGACCTATTCCGGGAGCCCGGGGTCAAGTGAGGCTAGGCGCCCGGATCCCCTCCGGGCGCCCCGGGTCCGTATAGCAGGGGCGCCCGCCCCTGGTTTTTTACTCCGATTTTGATTTTTTTTTTTTTTTTTTGGGTTTAATTTTAACAATAAAAATTTTAGAAAAAGAATTTAAGTTAAATTTTTAGGATGATTTTTAAGTAAAAGAAAATAAGTTTAAGTTAGAAAATAATTTTTAAGTTAAAAAAATTTAAGTTTAGTTTTAAAATAATTAAAAAAGATTTCAGTTTTAAAATAAATTTTTAAGTTAAAAAGAATGAAGTTTAATTTTTAAAATAAATTTTTTTAAAAAAAATTTAGTTTTACTTTTTAAAATAAATTTTTAAGTTAAAAAAACATTTAAGTTTTAATTTTTTAAAATAAATTTTAAGTTGAAAAACTTAAGTTTTAATTTTTTAAAATAAATTTTTAATTTAAAATTTTAAGTTTTGAAAATTAAAAAAAAAAAAAATTAAGTTTTAATTTTTCATAAAAAATTTAAGTTTAATTTAAAATAAATTTAATTTAAAAAATTTTCAGTTTTAATTTTTAAAATAAATTTCTAAATATAAAATTTAAGTTTTAATTTTTAAAATAATTTTTTTGAAAAAAAATTAAGTTTAATTTTAATATAATTTTTAAGGTAGAAAAAAATATTTAAAATAATTTTTAAGTTAAAATTTTTAAAATAATTTTTTTTTAAAGAAATTATATTTAATTTTTAAAATAATTTTTTTTGGGTAAAAAAAAATTTTTAAATAATTTTTTTTTAAACAAAATTAAGTTTAATTTTTTAAATAATTTTTAAGTAACAAAAATTAGATTTTAAAATAAATTTTTAAGTTAAAAAAATAAATTTTAATTCAAAATGAAAAAAAATTAAGTTAAAACACAATTTAAGTTTTAATTTTAAAAAAAAAGTTTTAAGTTAAAAGAAATTTAAGTTTTAATAAATTTTTTAAATGAATTTTTAAGTTAAAAATTAAGTTTAATTTTTAAAATAATTTTTTAGTAACAAAAATTAAGTTTTAATTTTTAAAATAAATTTTTAAGTTAAAAAAATTAAATTTTAAAATAAATTTTTAAGTTAAAAATTAAGTTTAATTTTTAAAATAATTTTTAAGGAAAAAAAATTAAGTTTTAAAATAAATTTTTAAGTTTAAATAATTAAAGTTTTAATAAATTTTTAAAATGAATTTTTAAGTAAAAATTAAGTTTAATTTTTAAAATAATTTTTAATTAACAAAAATTTATGTTTTATTTTTAAAATAATTTTTAAGTTAGAAAAAATTTCAGTTTTATTTTTAAAATAATTTTTTAGAAAAAAATGTTAAGTTTAATTTTAAAATAATTTTAAAGTTAGAAAAAAAAAAATTTAAATAATTTTTAAATTAAAAAGGTTTTAAAATATATTTTTTTTAAAAGAAATTAAGTTTGATTTTTAAAATAATTTTTTTTTGGTTAAAAAAAAAAATTTAAACAAAATTAAGTTTAATTTCTAAAATAATTTTTAATTAAAAAAAATTTTAAAATAATTTTTAAGTTAAAAAAAATTAAGTTTAATTTTTAAAATAATTTTTAAGTTATAAAAAATTTAAGTTCTATTTTTAAAATAATTTTTTAGAAAAAAAAATTAAGTTTAATTTTAAAATAATTTTTAAGTTAGAAAAAAAAATTAAAATAATTTTTAAGTTAAAAACAAATTTAAGTTTAATTTTAATTTTAATTTAGTTTTATTTTTATTTTTAATTTTAATTTTAATTTTAATTTTAATTTTATTTTAATTTTAATTTAATTTTAATTTTAATTTTAATTTTAATTTAATTTCCTTAGTCATCTCACCCGATCTATGTTTTCAATTAGGGAATCCTATAAGTTTGTGAGATGAATTAGATTCAATTTTGGGATTTATTTTTAACTTGTGTTAGATTCAGGTTTAGCTTTGGGTTCAACAAATAGGCGTTCTCTGGATAAACTTCTGGGCTATGGTGAATTTATGTTTGCATAGTATGCAGAAATAGTGTAGCATAGAATGCAGAATCTTGATTAGTATAGTATGCAGAATTTTGATTAGCATAGTATGCAGATTTTTGTTTATGCATTTCAAAGTTAGAATTTGTTTAAACATTTCAGTTTTTAAAGAAGCATTCTTTTATTAGAGGTATTAACAAGTATAAGAAAGATAAAAAAAAGAAAGAAAAAGGCCAAGACCTTAAGTAGATCCCAAAGTCAAGACTTTAGAGATTTTTGGCACACAAGGTGCTTGTTAAAATGTCGAGGCATTATATATTAGAAGTATTAAAAGATAACAAGTATTTTACTTTTATCAGTGGCACTGTGCTGGACTCTCAGTTGTCCTTGGGTTGGGCTCCCATAGTCGTCCCTAGGTTTAGATAACCTAGTAAACCCTACTAGATTCGGGACCAGCTATCTCGGGTCTAGTTAGGGATGCGCGCATAACAAGTACAGTTGCCGGGCCCAAGAAGAAAGTTGATTATTATTTTGAAGTATTAAAGTATAAGTTTTTAAACAAGTAAAACAAGCTTCACATAAGTTTAAAATCCTGCAAGTTTAGTTTTCTTTTATGCTAGCGTGTTTGTTTAGATTTGCTTTACACATTTAGTATTTCAGTATGTTTCTTTTACTTGTAGATGAGCATGAGTAGTATTTCTTTCTGAGCATTCAGTTTTAGATTTCTTCCAGTTACATGCATATTCGAGTTTTGTGAGTTAGATAGAGCTTACTAAGCAATTTTACTTATAGTTGCATTTCCTCTTACTGCAGATAAAGGAAAGGAAAAGTTATAGCAAAGGAAGGCGACAAGGAGGTGCGGATGGATGTGTGATGCCTGGACTATAGAAGCCTTGGGACCTAGCATAAGAATTTATTAAGATTGTCATTTATTAAGAATATATTAGATGAGTCATTTAGTCTTCCGCTGCTAGTTAATTGTATGTTTTGAGTTCTCCTAGAGTTTTAGGAATTTCTATCAACATGTGAACAAGGATAGTTAAGTAAAGTTAGTAGTCCATTAATGCTCCGCCCTCACAGACTAGTAGCGAGGAGGGTGGGGTGTTACAATGGTGAGTCACTTGGACATCATTAAAGTAACCATGCCTTCGAGGTTTTCCAAATAATCTTATCCACTGGACTTAGTACAAAACCTTGGTCTAACTGGTTAGGATCCATAAAGGGTAGCTTCGGTCAGTTCCACTTAGCCAAATGCACCAGGTCGAAGTTATATCTTCCTAGACATGCATAGACTAAGCTTCCCTAACGTACTATCATCCAAAATTTCACCAGTACCATTTTTCAAGTTAAATTTGAACTCTTTTTAACTAATCCTAATTACCCTGTTAGGTAGGTTGGTTAGGGTTACCCTGCCGAGTAGGTTAGTTTTAGAGGTGCCAGCTATTCTGGAGCCTCCCCCTGAATTAATGACCATTAATTTAATTTTTTGGTTTTCGGTTTATGTCTTTTTCTTTTATAATTATATTTTACTTGGTGATAGTTTACATTTTGTTGAGTTTTAATATGTTTAGATTTTAAATTTTTTGGTTCAGGTTTGTATTCTGGTTTTTGATTTGGTTTATTTGATTTTATATAATATATTTTATCTTTAGGGATATAATATTGGTTGGGTCCTATTTGTGTGGTTAAACACGCTTTCGAAACCCAGTCCTTATTCGTTGGTTTGTATTGGGTTATTAATGATTTAAATGTTTTATTTGAGTTCGACTTATATCCGAGTCCGGTTTTATTATAACATGCTTTTTGATTATTTAGTATTAAGTCTAAATTTTTTGATCTAGTAGTAAATTTTTTTAACATAATTTTTAAATTATTAATATCTAATTTTAATGATGAATTCTCCTCCTCAAGTGTTAGATCTTGAGTTGGTTTATTATTTACAACTTGTTCCTTGAAGATTTGATTTTCCTCGAGGAGCAATTTGTTTTCATTTTCTAATTTAACTAATTTATTATTTAAGCACGAAATAATTTTAAAAAATTTTCGGTTTAAGGTTAGGAATACCTCTTCGGAACCTTCGGAAAGGAGTACGGACTCATGGCTCAATTCGGGTTCGGACCCGTCTTCCGATTCTTCTTCCGATTCTGCTTCGCGGGCCATCAGCGCGAGGTGGCTCTGGTGCTTCTGATCTTCTGCTTCTGAATCATCTGAGGAGGAGGAGGAGTCCCACGTCGCTTTGAGGGCCTTCTTTTTGGTTGGCTTCGGTTTGTCGATCTTCAATCTCGGGCACTCATTCTTGTAGTGGCCCTTCTTGTTGCATCTGAAGCACGTCACGCTCTTTAATTCGGTTGGAGAATTGATCTTTTGAAGGTCCTTCTTGCTGAAGCTTCTTTTCCTCCTGGTGAACATCTTTCTTACCAGGTTTACCAGGTGTTCTTCATCTTTAGAGTTCTGATCAGAATCTTCTTCCGGTTCAGACTTGTTCTTCTTTTCTTTTGAGGAAAACCTACAAATAAAGCTACATCTTTCTCGACCCCGGCGTTAGTTTGCTCATGCAATTCTAATTCACAGAAAAGCTCATCTAATTTTAATTTTGATAAATTTTTAGAGATCTTTTAGGCATCTACGATTTATTGATTAATTAATTTTAATTTATTTAAGATTTATTAATTGATTAATTAATTTTAATTAAGATTTATTGATTGAATTAGATTAAAATAGATTAGATTTATTAAATTAGATTAGATTTATTAAGATTTATTAAAATTTATTAAATGATTAATTAATTCTAAATTCTACCTAAGTCCATCTCACCCTTTTCTAAATTATCAATCAGGGAACCTTATAGGTTTTTGTGAGATGGTTAATTTTATCTTTGATTTAGATTATCATCTAAGGATTGATTTACATTTGAGTTAGACTCAGGTTTTATAATCAGTCAATTAAATATTCATTTCAAAGATTGGCTTCTAGGCTGTAGCGAGGCACTAGTCCTTCTTGGGTATGGGATCATCCACCACTTCTAGACAAAGTCTTTCAAAGAAATTGGATATTTAATTTCCTTTTTGAAACCCCTAGGTCTAACTAGTCAAGTATAAATCACGCCTAGGTCCTTATCTAGTCTAGTCTAAGCATGTATAATAAAGGTAATAAAAACAAGCATCAAACAAATATATTTATCGATAAAGATGGTCTTTCTATTGGCTCCCCCTGGATCATAGCCTCGATAGGGTCTATCAAGATAATGGATCTGATCCTTAGGGATTTAATATTGACCAAGTCCAACTTAGTTAATCAAGTTCGACTTGGGGGCCCATGGTTAGACTATTTTTCTATTAGTTCTATTTACAAGTGATAAGACTTGTATTTTCATTTAGCCTTAAATCCAAGTCCAGATCTGTTGTATACGGCTCTTTGTTTTCCAAGAATTAGATCAAGATTCTTGGAGTCCAAGGTAAACCATTTCAACATGTCCTTAAGTTCTTTAACTTGAGTTTTCAAATTGAAATTTTCTTCCTCAAGTTGTTGGACTTGAGTTAAACTTCCATTTTGAACGGACTCAGTCAAATAACTTAGTTTAGTCTCCTCCTTTAGAAGTGTTACCTCCTTTTGGAGTGACTTGACCCGAATGTTGGATTTGGCTAACTTACGCATAAGATAATTAACTAAGTTATGCAATTTAGTTATCTGAGAAGTACTTACAGTGGGGTTAGGCCCTTCAGAAACGGATACAGATCTGTGGCTTCTCTCGGACTCTATTTCTGACTTGCTCTCGGTTTCTGATTCATCGACTTATTCACGGGCCGTAAGTGCAAGGAAGCTAGTCTGTTCGAGCTCTTCGTCAGAATCTTTGGAGGAAGACTCATCCCACGTCGTCTACAGTGCTTTCTTCTAATTTTGCTTCTTTGCTTCCTTTTGATTTGGACAGTTGGCTTTGATATGTCCATTCTTATTGTAGCTATAGCAGGTTACCTCGGTCTTCATTTTTAGACTTGCTTGCACTGTCTTGGACTGAATCACCTTCTTGATGTCCTTCTTGGTGAATCCTTTCTTCTTCTTGTAGAGTTTCAATATCATATTCACCAACTCGGCTGTGATTTCATCGTCGTCTTCATCTGAGTCTGGCTCTTCTTCGGACTCGAGTTCAGTTCTGCGCTTTGCTTTTACTTCCTGTGTTCTACTGGTACCTATAATTAAAGCAATACCTTTCTCGGCCATAGGTGTATTAGTTTGTTCATGTAATTCAAACTCTGAAAATAATTCATCCAATCTAATGGAGGAAAGGTCCTTAGAGACCTTGTAAGCATCTACCATTGATGCCCATATGGTGTTCCTAGGAAATGCATTTAATGCATACCTAATGATGTCATGATTTTCTACCTTTTGTCTGATTGCGTGGAGACTATTAAGAAGGTCTTGGATGTGTGCGTGTAGTTGACTTGCAGATTCACCATCCTACATTTTTATATTATATAACTTATTTAAAATTAGGTCTCTTTTACTTACCTTAGTATCGGAGGTCCTTTTATGCAGCTCGATTAGCTTCTACCACAAGTCTTTGGCGCTTGAGAATGGGCCTACTCGGTTTAGCTCCTCCTTTGTTAAACCCCATTGAAGAGTACATGTCGCTTTAGCGCTGGCCTCGACCTTCTTCATCAGACTTGCATCCCAGTTCTCACAAGATACTGATTTTCCAGTGTCATCGAGTGGAAGTGAGATGCCAGTTTTGATGATCATCTACATCTCGAGTTGGTTTTGGAGGTAGCATTTCATTCGCCCCTTCTAGTAGCCAAAATATTCGTCGGAGGAGAGAGGCGGGCGAGCTGTGTTGTTGTAAGATATTGGAAAATTTTAAATAAATAGGGTTATTTGAGAAATAGCCTTATAAAATTTTTTCAGAATTTTTAGAAATTTTCTAGGAATTTTTCGGAGTTCTTACGGGGGGTTTTGAGGGGATTGATCGACGGGTTCGGATAAAGCCTGTTTGGGATACTCGTTTAAGTGAGGAAATATTTATATATAAATTTCCTCTTCTTTAATTATTTCCCCAATTATCGTCGTTTCCCTCAAATCACCCGACGTCGAACAACCCTCTCCTTCCCCGATCTCCTGATTTCCTCTGCTCCCGACCCTCTTCTTCTCCGCTTCTTCTCGTGCGATCGGAGCTGACGACACCAACCATAGCCTTAAGCTATTGTTGCCGAGAGGGGAGGAGAGGCTTGCGTTCATTCCCATCGAGCCGATCGTCGACCATTAGACATCGACATCGATGGAGAGGCTTCTTCCACCGCGATCTCATCATCACGCATCGTCAGAGGGAAGGCCTCGCCAGATCTCTACGGTACCGACCATCTCTAACGGAGCGATCGCATCTTCAGCTGTCTCTTGCTCGTGATTGACGGTGGCTCGACGACTAGGGCATCGCGGGGAATTTACTTCGTGTCATTCACAGTCGTTCGATCTCCTCCGAATCTTCTTCTCGATTGGTTCACTGGAATGCATTCCGGATCTTCACTAGCTGAAGAGGATCGCACTACATTACCTGGAGGCGACAAATTGAGGTAATGTAGTGTCGGGGATCATTGTGGAATCAAGAATCTTGGTTTATAGGGTTCCAATTGTGATGTTTCTCTTGTTTTGGATCAGGGGAAGGCATAGGAACAACTCCTTGATGGATTTCCTCTGGCAGATCACTGTCCTCTGCATTCTTGAAGTTGTGAAGGTTTTGGGTGAGGTGGTAAGGTTCTTTTGAGGTAAGTTATTAGTTAAATGTTATGAATCAGGAATTAGAGTTAAATTCTTGGTTGTGGTTATATGGATATTGAATTGGGATGTTTGAATTGAAAGGTGTAGTGGATTTACTATGGTTTCGGCTATGAGTTTCCAGCAGGATACGACGTCAGTTCTTCAATTGTGGGCCAACAGCAATTCATCCGGTTTTAGGTGAGTTTTGAAGTTAATCTCATGTATATATTTGGTTGTGATAAGTTGATTTGTGATGGTTATTTGGTGAATGATTTATGTAAATGGATACATGATCGTTATTGGTATGTGTTAGATTGATTGGGGTTTGTATTGGGTTAGAATTTGTGGATATGGCGATTGGTTGATATAGATTGTTATGTGATCATTCTTAGGATCATTGGATTGATTAATAGATTGTGGATTATGTTGGGATCTAGAAGGAGTGTGATTAAGGATTATTTAGAGGATTAATCAGAGATCAGATTTGAGTGGAGTTATCCTGATTGAGTGGGGATTTTATTTAGCTATTTTAATTCATATAAATTTAGCTAAATAAAATATATATATATATATATATATATTGATTGATGCAGGACCTTGATATGGGATGATTATCATGACGTGGGATTTATTCTGGACACGATCTACGTATCAAGGCGGGTATTTCTTCCTTGGCTCTATGTAGATTTTTATTGAGCTTAGTGCATGGTTTTATGTGATGGTTTAGGATGCTTTACCTTATATCGTGTTCGTTTGTTGTTTTCCTGCTTGATACCGATGCTTGACTCTTGTGATGATCTATTTAATTCTTATACAGTCTGCACTTTGGTTATCTATACTCTGTGGTATTTTTACATGTAGAGTATGTATGGTAGGGGATACTTCGTTGGTGGTATTCATATGAGGTTTGTCCATTGGTATGTCGTGTATACTTCTGTCTGGTGTGATGATTGGAGTTGTGTTGATTATATGTCTGTGGTTTATACACGTGTTTGATGTGTTTTTACTGGAGGATACATGTTGATTGTACACGTGGGGTTGTGTATGTGTGTCTGTTGGGGTTATTGGAGATTTTTGGTTGACTATACATGTGTGGTTATATACATATGTTTGGTAGGATATATGGAGGTATCATGATGATTATACTCATGTTGTGGGGTACTTAGGTGGATTTAGAGTTGCATGGATGATGACGGTGTTCGTATCATGATTATATATATATCATGTTCATCATTCATTGCATTGTTGACGACTATTGTCTTCCTTGTGGTGGAGAGAGTCGTCAGTCGTTTATAGCTGTCCTTTCGATCACTGATAGAGAGTGGTAGCTAGGAGTGGAGCTAGTCCTGTCGCGCTTACTCAGCCGCTCAGTGTTCTGTCAGCCTCGACCACTCTGGAGTAGTGAGTCTTGAGGGTACAGTAGTCAGAGGGCTAGAGATGTGAGTGGTCAGGGACCCTTAGCTATGTAGTTATATAACTACTTAGCTGACCGTCCGCTTCGGCCGCCTATAGCGGTGCTTGTACTGGAGGCTAGTACGGTTTGTCACAGACCCAATCCTCTCGGCCATACAGGGGTCGTGGTGTCTAGAGAGGTGGCGGGGGTGACCATGGAGCATGCATGCACATTGGCATTTGATGCGCGGTGCATCTTTGGAGATATATTTGCATACATGCCTAGTAGATACTAGTTGCATGTGTTTGTGGTATGTTGCATTTGTTTGCGATATAATTATTGCATATGGTTGTCATGCTACATACATGTCATTTATTTTACATGTATTTGCAGTCGTATTTATATTGCACAGGTGTCACAAGTAGGTCTGTTGCAGATCTGGTGAGTTTACTGACCATTGTACCAGGTGTCGATTCCAGATTGGGTATGTATCTGTCATTATGTCGGTTGTGGTTTGTACAGTATGTATGTCAGGTTAGTATGTCTGATATGTTCAGATGCATTGATTATGATAGTTGAATCATGTTCTTTATTCCCTACTGAGACTGTATACTTGTGATCTCCATGTTTGTTTATGGACCATGCACTATCTTTTCTATTACCCGCTGAGTTACCTATACTCACCACCGCATGTATATCTTTATGTTTTCAGGTAGATGGTTGGAGTGTTGCTCGGAGTATCCTGTCTGTCGGGTCCTACGTCACATCCGAAAAGCGTTTCGGGTTTCCGCTTATGTTTTACTTGTATTCGTTATTTGGTGCATTCGGTGTATTTGGTGTATTTGGTGTTGTTGTTGTATTTGTGTTGTTGTGGTTGTTGTATAAAGCCTAGCCGGCTAGGAGTGTCTTGATGTGTTTTGTATGGGCTTGCTTTATGTTTTTCCGCTGTGTTGGTTTTGATTTCAGCCGAGTGGGCTGATAGAAATATTATTAACTGCGTGGTTGTGTATATATTCCAGCCGCATGTGGCTGATGTATATTTTGTTTGTACTTATGCTTCAGATTGTCACCGGTACAGGGGAGATGCTGCCGGATTTTTGTCTAGCAGGGACTCCTTTGGGGGCGTGACAGTTGTAGCCTTCTTGGTGGGCCATTTAAAAATCTAGCACAATAGAAAAACAAGAAAACTTGTTCCAACACTTGGTCTTGGATTAGTAGTGTGGGATAATGAATTTAAAAAGCGAGCTCGAGTGGTGTTGCACCAACTTAGAGACACGAAAGAACTCGATCGAAAGGTGGCAATTTTACTGATTCCGATTAACTCCAAAAAATTAAAAAGTTACCACGAAAAAATTGCTTGAATAGTGGTTTCACCGATTCGAAGCGACCCTGCTCTGATAGAAATTGTAGGATCGAAAAGCGCTAGAGGAGGGGTGAATAGTGCTCATGGCTTCCACTTTCGTTTCGAGTAAATATGCAGCGGGAATAAAAATAATACAAACGCAAACACCAAGATTTACTTGGTTCGGAGCCTGTGGAGACTCCTACTCCAAGACCCGCATGTAAGAGAACTTTCGATGGTCAATTACTATAAATTCAAAATATTACAAAAGAGTACAGTTGATTATATGCAATAATCAAAATTATACAGACAAAAGAATATCTGAAATTCGAGCTCTTGGTTGTCAGAGCAATGTTAGAACTTCACTGGATTATCTTTTGAGCAGCACATGGAAGGAAGGATTAAGATTTCTTGTTCTCCTTTGGCTGCTGCTCGAACCGGGCTTAAATAGCCCGTGGAAGGCGCCTTCAGCCTCCATAGAAGGCGCTTCTAACCCACCGAATCCGCAGTGTCGATAAGCTCCTGCATCTTCGCTGATTATCCGCCGAAAGGCGCCTTCAAGCTCCATGGAAGCCGCCTTCCATCTAGCATCCAAGGTGCCTTCCATCTCCTTGGAAGGCGCCTTCACGCCTTACTGCGCGCAGCTTCGACTAACGCCCATGGCACCTTCTAGCTCTATGGAGGGCGCCTCGGTACTGCTCATCCGAGGCTTATCTTGTGCAACTCCCTTCCTGCAAGGCATATTAGTCCACAAACAAAGTATACCCTGCAAAACAAAGTATACCCTGCAAAATAAAGTTATCACAATAAAATGAGATAAATATAAGTACTCGACAGTCATCGGACTGTCTAGTTTTGACTTCGGATTTCTTGGAAACCCTAGGTCGAACCGACGCCTACTGTTCCCTTACTGGGTAACGCGCCCTCACCTACTCCTCTCAGGAGAGTTTACTTGTAGCTAGATCGGTCATCCAGATCGACTGGACTTTCTGCCTAGGCTTACCACCCCCTAGGACCTAGGATTACCACCCCCTAGGGTTTTTCTCAGCCTAGGGTTACTGTCACGCCCCCAGAGGAGTCCCTACCAACAAAATTTAGACAGCATCTCCCCTGTACCGGTGACAATATGAAGCAATATACATACACAAATAACATAATAACATATTCAACAGCTCACACGGCTGGATATAAGCACAATCACGCAGTATAATAAGCCCACACAACTGAAAGTAAACACAACCACGTAGTATAAATAACAGCCCACACAGCTGAAAGTAAACACACAACCACGCAGTATAATAACAGCCCACACGGCTGAAAGTAAACACACAACCACGCAGTATAATAACAGCCCACACGGTTGAAAGTAAACGCAGTGAAAAATCACAAAATAATACGAATATGTGACCAACAAAGTCACTAACTACAATATCTGCAACCACCAAACTAGACTCCAAAATCCACATCGACTTATTGAAAAGTAAAATACGCAAAATCAACATACCACCCAAACAGCAACAAAACCAAAAAGAAAACTATCCTTGAGTGTGACGTAGGACTGGCAACCGGGACTCTCCAAGCATCCATGACTCATCTACCTGTTACCTGGAGGAAGAAAACCAGTTTTGCGAGGTGATGAGTATTGAAACTCAGCGAGTATAGGAAAGATAGTGCATGAACATAACATACAACTAGAAAGTGAGCCAAGAGTATACACTCTCATAAAGGAGATAGCAGATACTAAAATAAAACCATAATAAATGCTCATACCTGAAACCATATCCTACGCTAGTAATAGAAGGTCAGAAGTAATACTAATCTGCTACAGTACTGCTCATAACTACAGAGGAAATATGTAAGGTATATACAAACTTCCAATAAGTAAACCAAGGACTAAACACCTACAACGAGGGTATATCTCAACATAAGCAAGCGTAGCAGCATAAGTGAACAACAACAGTAAGCGATGACAGCATAAATATACCACAGTAGCATAAGTAAGCAATAACAGCATATGTAAACAACAGCAGCCAAAGCAAGTATAATAACAACATATGCACGGATGGTCACCCCACCCACCTCTCTGCACCACGGCCCCTGTATGGTCGAGAGGCCAGATCGATGACAACTATACCACTCAAAGGTCACCACTACTCTCGAGTGACCGAGTGGACAGGTGCTGAGTAGCTAACTAGCTACACAGCGAAGGGGGCCCCTGCTGCTCGCAACTCCAGCTGCCACTATCCACGAGTGGTTGAGTGCGGCACAACAGGACAAGTGGCATCTACTCCAGCTACCACTCTCTCGAGTGGCCGAGTGTGCGGCCCTAGTTAATGACTCTCTCAACCGCAAGGGAGAATTTGTCGTTAACACGTATGTAATAATATGATACACAACATACAACAGTCATCATACAAATATAAGTAGAAATTAAGTATGCTACATAAAGGCAGCATGCTCAATATAGTACATAAATAGACAACAATCAAAGCATACAACCATGGTATCTAGTATCTGCTACCTATCATGAACAACAACGAGAGACTGTATAGATATGGAGATGAATATCTCAAAGATCGAGTGGAAGTATCAAGCGCAAAAAATAAGAGTGGAGTCAAGGTAAAAGCAATTTCTATCCAAAGGTAGCTCATGCACTAAGTTCAAAGAACTACAGAATCAAGATAAGAAGTACCCGCTTTCATCTGTCGATTGTGTGAGACTAAAACCCACGTCATGACGCTCGTCTTGAATCAACGTCCTGCAAATCGCGTGATGTACAATTTAGTTAATTTCATAAACAACAACTAGCTAAATCCAAACCCAACTTAATTAGGGAAATAAAACTCTAATCCAACTATGAACCTTGATTCACCTAAATCATCAAACCGCAAACCTAGTAATTAGTCACACTAAATACTAAAATAGATGGAAAGTCAGTAACCGATTAGGATGAGTATGGTATAAGTTATTATATCCATGGTTTTATTAATCTATCTACCCATTTATTATTCTATAAATCTAACCACCATATACTTAACTCAATTAAGTCACAAGCTTTTTAGCCAATTAGTAATAAGGTTCCACCCTTATCCCTATTGTTAGCAAGTGAGAACTTACTGAATGAAAGGAAAGCTCATTAACCTCACCGTTAACAGAAGCAAACAGTTATTCACATCCCAAATCAACAAGTAGATTTCAATTCCTATAGTCAGATTAACCCTGATTGCTAATAGGATCTAATCAACTAAATTGAATGAGTGAAATTAGGTATAAACCTCATTACTTGTGACTTCTTCCTCGGTGGCTATTCACTGCTCCAGCGGTGGCTCACGGCAATCTGCGAAGCTACTGTGAGAAGGGTGTAGACAATTGGCAGCGGCGCCGACAACAGCAGTAGCTATTGTTTTGCGGCATCAGGTGGAGGTGGTGCGGCGTCAGGTGGAGGCAGTGCGGCATCGGGCGAAGAAGAGGAAGGCAACGGACAGGGACTGTGATGCCAATAGCTGCTAGCAACGGGTGGCGACATCTCACGGATAGGGTGCCATGGCGACACGAGAGGGAGAGGGAGAAGGCGACATAGGGTGGAGATGGTTAGGTCACGGCTCGGAGAGAAGAGGATCAGCGGTTGTGGTTATGAGAACTCGCGAGGAGAAGAGAGATCACGAGGCTCGGGATAGTGTTGGAGGAAAGGACGGAGAGACCGGTGGTGGATTTGGGGAGAAGGGGCTCGACGATGAAGAGGAGGCGCGTCGCGAGGTGAGGCTCGGGGAAGAGGGAGCTCGGCACCGTGTGGGGAGCTAGGGCATGGGCAATGTATTAGATATATATAAAATTTGAACTTAGGTTTAGGAAAAATCAAAACCTAAGTTTATTCCTCAATCAACTCCCACTTTTAGGTATTCCAAACAGGCTTTCTTACAGTCCAATATTGATCCCCTTAAAATACATTTTACAAGCTCTGAAAAATTTCCAGAAAATTCCTAAAAATTCTGTTAAGGCCATTAGCCTATTAAACCTTATTATTTAATTATTATCTGGTTCGGTATTTTACATTACTAAATTGTCACGCCGCTAGAGGAGTCCCTACCGATAAAATTTCGATAGCTTCTCCCTTGTACCGGTGATAATATGAAGCAATATACATACACAAATAACATAATAACATATTCAACAGCCCACACGGCTAGATATAAGCACAACCACGCAGTATAATAAGCCCACATGGCTGAAAATAAACACACAACCATGCAGTATAATAACAACCCACACGGCTAAAAGTAAGCACACAACCACGTAGTATAATAACAACCCACATGGCTGAAAGTAAACGCAGCAAAAAATCACAAAATAATATGAATGTGTGACCAACAAAGTCACTAACTACAATACTTACAACCACCAAACTAGACTCCAAAATCCACATCGACTTATTGAAAAGTAAAATACATAAAATCAACATACCACCCAAACAGCAACAAAACCAAAAAAAAGACTATCCTCGAGTGTGATGTGGGACTGGCAGCCAGGACTCTTCAAGCATCCATGACTCATCTACCTATTACCTGGCGGAAGAAAAGCAGTTTTACGAGGTGGTGAGTATTGGAACTCAGCGGGTATATGAAAGATAGTGCATGAACATGACATACAACTAGAAAGTGAGACAAAAGTATACAGTCTCATAAAAGAGATAGCAGATACTAAAATAAAACCATAATAAATGCTCATACCTGAAACCATATCCTATGCTAGTAATAGAAGGTCAGAAGTAGTAATAATCTACTACAGTATTGCTCATAACTATAGAGGAAATATGTAAGGTATATACAAACTTTCAATAAGTAAACCAAGGACTAAACACCTACAACGAGAGTATATCTCAACATAAGCAAACATAGCAGCATAAGTGAACAACAACAGTAAGCGATGACAGCATAAATATACCACAGTAGCATAAGTAAGCAATAACAACATATGTAAACAGCAGCCAAAGCAAGTATAATAACAACGTATGCACGGTTGGTCACCCCGCCCACCTCTCTGCACCACAACCCTTTGTGTGGTCGAGAGGCCAGATCGATGACAACTGTACCACTCAAAGGCCGCCACTACTCTCGAGTGACCGAGTTGACAGTTGCTGAGTAGCTAACTAGCTACACAGCGAAGGGGGTCCCTGCTGCTCGCAACTCCAGCTACCACTATCCACGAGTGGTTGAGTGCGGCACAACAGGACAAGTGGCATCTGCTCCAGCTACCACTCTCTCAAGTGGCCGAGCGTGCGGCCCTAGTTAACGACTCTCTCGGTCGCAAGGGAGAATTTGTCATTAACACATATGCAATGATATGATGCGTAACATACAACAGTCATCATACAAATATATGCAGAAATTAGGTATGCTACATGAAGCCAGCATGCTTAATATAGTACATAAATAGACAACAGTCAAAGCATACAACCATGGTATCTAGTATCTGCTACCTATCATGAACAACAATGAGAGACTGTATAGATATGGAGATGAATATCTCAAAGATCGAGTGGAAGTATCAAGCGCAGGAAAATAAGAGTGGAGTCAAGGTAAAAGCAATTTCTATCCAAAGGTAGCTCATGCACTAAGTTCAAAGAACTACAGAATCAAGATAAGAAGTACCCGCTTTCATCTGTCAATCGTGTGAGACTAAAACCCACGTCATGATGCTCGTCTTGAATCAACGTCCTGCAAATCGCGTGATGTACAATTTAGCTAATTTCATAAACAACAACTAGCTAAATCCAAACCCAACTTAATTAGGGAAATAAAACTCTAATCCAACTGTGAACCTCGATTCACCTAAATCCATCAAACTGCAAACCTAGTAATTAGTCACACTAAATACTAAAATAGATGGAAAGTCAGTAACCAATTAGGATGAGTATGGTATAAGTTATTAGATCCATGGTTTTATTAATCTATCTACCCATTTATTATTCTATAAATCTAACCATCATATACTTAACTCAATTAAGTCACAAGCTTTTTAGCCAATTAGTAATAAGGTTCCACCCTTATCCCTATTGTTAGCAAGTGAGAACTTACTGAATGAAAGGAAAGCTCATTAACCTCACCGTTAACAGAAGCAAACAGTTATTCACATCCCAAATCAACAAGTAGATTTCAATTCCTATAGTCAGATTAACCCTGATTGCTAATAGGATCTAATCAACTAAATTGAATGAGTGAAATTAGGTATAAACCTCATTACTTGCGATTTCTTCCCCGGTGGCTATTCACTGCTCTAGCGGTGGCTCACGGTAATCTGCGAAGCTACTGTGTCGAGGGTGTAGACAATTGGCAGCGGCGCCGACAACAGCAGTAGCTATTGTTCTGCAGCGTCAGGTGGAGGTTGTGCGGCGTCAGGTGGAGGCAGTGCGGCATCGGGCGAAGAAGAGGAAGGCAACGGATAGGGACTGTGATGCCAATAGCTGCTAGCAACGGGTGCCAGCATCTCACAGATAGGGTGCCACGACGACGCGAGAGGGAGAGGGAGAAGGCGACATAGGGTGGAGATGGTTAGGGCACGGCTCAGAGAGAAGAAGATCAGCAGTTGTGGTTACGGGAACTCGCGAGGAGAAGAGAGATCGCGAGGCTCGGGATAGTGTTGGAGGAAAGGACGGAGAGACCGGCGGTGGATTTGGGGAGAAGGGGCTCGACGATGAAGAGGAGGCGCGTCGCGAGGTGAGGCTCGGGGAAGAGGGAGCTTGGCGCCGTGTGGGGAGCTAGGGCATGGGCAATGTATTAGATATATATAAAATTCAAACTTAGGTTTAGTAAAAATCAAAACCTAAGTTTATTCCTCAATCAACTTCCACTTTTAGATATTCCAAACAGACTTTCTTACAGTCCAATATTTGATCCCCTTAAAATACATCTTACAAGCTCTAAAAAATTTCCAGAAAATTCCTAAAAATTCTGTTAAGGCTATTAGCCTATTAAACTTTATTATTTAATTATTATCTGGTTCGTTATTTTATAGTTACCGCCCCCTAGGACCTAGGGTTACCACCCCCTAGGGTTTTCCTCAGCCTAGGGTTACAACCCTTAGGACCTAGGGCTACCACCCCTTAGGATTTTCCATCTGTCTAACCGCAGCTAGGACTTTGTATCTCCTAGAGTTACGGCCCCCTAGGACCTAGGATTACCACCTCCTAGAGTTTTCCACCTGCTTAGAATCCACTAGGACTTTCCTACAAGCTTATTGAACCGTGTTAGATAACAAATAACCTTAACTTTGAACCCTTTGTTATTATTAAAACTCAGGTTCAATTGTCGGATGCTTCCCATACCAACATGACCAAGCTCAAGATGGAATCTCAACTCAAGTCCAACAACTTGAGGAAGAGAATTTCAGTTTGAAAAGTCAAGTCAAGGAACTCAAGAACATATTGGAACGGTTTACTTTGGGTTCCAAGAATCTTGATCTCCTTCTTGGAAAATAAAGAGTCGTATACAATCGATCTGGACTCAGATACAAGGCTAAACATCGATTCAAATCTTACTTTTCTTTAGTGAATCGAACAAATAGAAACCTAATCTAAGCATGTATCCCTAAGTCTAACTTGACTAATCAAGTTGGACTTAATCAATTTTGGATCCTCAAAGATCAAATCTATTACCTTGATAGACCTTATTAAGGTTATGATACAGGGGGAGAAAATAGAAAGACTATCTTTATTGTTAGATAGATTTTCCTATTTGCTTGATTTATTGCTTAGATTAGGATGATTAGATAAGGACTTAGACTTGATCGACACTTGCCTAGTTAGACCAAGAATTTTTAAAAAGAAAGTTAAACATTCAATTTTCTTAAAAGGCATTATTTAGAAGTGATCATTGCTCTGATAACCAAGAAGGTCCCTATGCCTTGCCACAACTTGAAAGCCGATTATCGAAATAGATATTTAATTTACTAATTATCAAATCTAAGTCTAACTTAAATATAAATCAATGCTTAGATTTTAAATTAAATTGAAAATAAAAACATCTCACAAAAACCTATAAGGGTTCCTGATTAAAAATCTAGAAATAGGTAAAATGTTAGGATTAATCAATTAGACCTACTTATTAACTTAACTTTCACAAACTAATCAACCAACCTACTTAAACTAACTTTCACAAACTAATCAATCAATCTACTTAACCTAACTTTTATAAACTAATCAATCATCTTATTTAACCTAACGTTCACAAACTAATCAATCAACCTACTTAACCTAACTTTCACAAACTAATCAATCAACTTAACCGAACTCCAGTTGAATCAAATTCAAATAAATTGATCAAATACAAACTAAATCAAATTCAAATCAACTTTAATATAATTCAAACTTAATTATTTTCCAAAAATTAAAAATTAACATTTTTCAAAATTTAAACTTAATTTCTTTTCAAAAATTCAAACTTAACATTTTTCAAAATACAAACATAAACTTAATATTTTTCAAAATTCAAACTTAATTATTTTTTAAAATTTAAACCTAACAATTTTTAAAATTCAAACTTAAAATCAACTTAAAAGTTAAGATTAACTTAACTCCATCTCACCCAAATTCATAAGCTTGACATATTTGATAACATAGAATGTGTGAGATGGAAAATCAGAAAATTCAATCTACCCAAAATTGTTCGTATAGATAGCATGAAGACAATTATAACTTACTTGAATTTAGTACACTTAAAAGGCAGTTAGGAATGTGCAAGGTGACATAAGTTGATTTATAACTTTCTTATCTTTAAGTTTTTAATTTCTACTTTAAAATTTTATTTTCAAAAATTTTTATTTTTAGAATTAATATGTTTTAAACTTTAAACTCTATATTTCCAAAATTAATGTTTTCAAAATTGAGCTATGGACTTAGATTTGGTTATCCTTCTACAAAGAATTATCATATAGATTCAACCTAAAAGTTAAACATTTTATTAAGGCTAATAGATGAAGTATATTTAAATATTATTTTCAAAATTAATCACTTTATTTTACACATACTTGGACTCTAGGATTTTACTCATGCGTTATCTAATTTTTCAAACTTTTTTTAAACAAAACAATGATTTAAGTACTTCTGTATTCAAAATTTTTGTTCAAAACAAGTACTTAAAAGTTTTTAAAAAAAAACTAAGACATTAATTGAGGGAGAGTTCCTTATATTTTTTTTAATTATTTTTGATATATGGGGAAAAAGAGAATTAAAAGTTAAGTTTAACTTTCAAATTAAGCTTTTTTAAAATCAAGTACTTTTTTTAAATTTTCAATCAAGTTATTTTTCCAAATTTTAAAAGCTAAGTTTTGTAAAATCTAAGTATTTTCTAAACTAAAGTTTTTAAAGAAGTTTTTTAAAGTTAAGAGTTATTTTTCATGGGAGCTTAACTTTAAAATAGTTAGGAAAATCTTGAAAAGTGTACTTAGCAATTGCAAACTTTGAAAAAAAAATTGAAAAATCTTACTTATTTACGTTTTTAGTTATTCTTAATTTGTTATGTTTTACTTAACTTTAAATTGTGTTGTCATAATAAAAAAAAAAAGGGGGAGATTATTAGTGCAGGAAGCACCAGATGATCGAACCTAAATTTTGATAATGGTAAAGGGTTCAAAGTTAAGATTTGTTGTTCTAATAAGTCTGATTAAGTATGTAGGAAAGTCCTAAGTGATCTTAGATAAGGTGAAAGTTCTAATTGAGGCTAGGCAAGAAAGTCCTAATGGACAGTAGGCAGGTGGAAAGTCCAAGTTACAGCTAGACAAAGAAGTCTTGGTTTGTGAGACTGGGTGAAGTCTTAGTAGGTCGAGGACGTTGGGCAAAAATCCTAGAGTCGAGGACACTTGTTGAATCTCTTGGGGGTCGCGGACACCGGATGGAAGACTAGACGGGTTGGGGTTTGGACGTCCAGCGGAAAATCCTAAAGTCTTGGATGTTGAGCAAAAGTCCAAATAGTCTGGAGGATCGGTTTGACATCAGGTAAACTCTCCTAAGAGGAGTAGCTGAGGACGTGTTCTTCATAGAGGGAACAATAGGCGTCGATTAGGCCTAAGATTTCTACAAAATTCAAAGTCAGAACTAGACAATCCTGAGACTATCCAAATTATATTATGTATGTTCTTTTCTACCTCTGTGATGTAAAATAATAAAGCTAGAATCTGGCTGGAAAGAGGCAGTCCAGGTTCTCGGGCGTCCAGGCACCTAGACGGGTCCAAACACCCAGATTTGAATAAAGTTTCAGAGACAAAATTTATACGAGGTGCAGCTACGTCAGCTTGATGGGGCGCCCGGGGACCAGTCCAGGTGCCCGGACAAGGCTATAAAAGGAAGATTCGACCAGTGATGTGTGTAGATTGTATACTCTTGTTTAGCATGTTTTGACGCACATTCACATACTTTACACGTGCTTTATCTATGCATTTGTGTACTTCCAGCTTTCCTTTTAACATATTTATTCTTTTTGTTCGGAGATCTGCTTTTGTAAATTTTTTGTACACATGAATCAATTTTGGAGAAGAAATGATGTCCGAGGTAAAAATTACAAAGGAGGAAGGCACCATCCTTGAGTTCCACACGGCCCTGCCATGGGGGGTGACCCAGGTCGTGTGAGGATCACCACCCGTGTGGCTGCAGCAGGAAGGGGACTAGTCATGGTCGTGTGATCTTCACACGGTCGTGCCAAGTTGTGAAGCCAATAGAGCCAAGCCGTGTACACCACACGGCCTTGCAAGCACTCCAGAGATGAAGCAGTGCACGGCCGTGTAGACACACACGACCGTGCAACATTTCTAGAGGCCAAAAACACCCTGGCCATGTGCACCACACTGCCGTCCAGGAGCTCCAGAGCCGGAGGTAGTGCAGGCCGTGTAGATCTACACGGCCATGCAAGGGGAGCAGTGGCAGAGTAGGTCATGGTCGTGTCTCACACACGGCCGTGTGAGACAGGCAGAGAAGGGAGTAGCACAGGTCATGTGAGCTTCACACGGCCGTGTCTCGGGGTCGTGTGGCGCCCAAACCCCTCCTCTATATAAAGCTTTCTTCAAGATTTGAAAGGGGATCTTCTCCCCTTTGGGGGAAATCAAGATTTGGGTGTTCCTCCACCTTCTTGGAGGGATTTTCCGACAATTCGAGGGCAGATCTTCAACGTTTTGACTTCGGGAGCAAGGATTGGATTCGAAGACCGTTCTTCATCGTAGATAAGCCTTTCTTCCCTTTCTTTCTTGAATTTGGAGATCAAGATGCTTGTAATCTTCTTATTTTTGGATTTTTTTTTTCCCGCGTTCTATGGATTAGATCTCTTGTTCTAGGATGGAGGGAGTATTTGTAATGAATATTTAATGTAAAACTTTTGTGGATTTGCTAATTTTCTATTTCAATGATTTTGTCCTATTTTGTATCTCTTTGATCTTGTGTGGAATATTGTGATTTAGACCTAATGCCCATTCTTGATTGAATGTTTGAATACCTTGTGGATCTTGTAGAGATTATTTCTCATTCGATTTTCTGAAGGGCGTTCGTGACAGGAACAAGCCCGTGTAAAGATGTTTAAAAGATGGTCTTGAGGGTGAAATAGAATGTGTTCATATCTTATATCTTGATGCGGTTGAGGAGTGATGAATTCTTATGTTGATTATCCGAGGGACGCACGTGAAAGGCAAGCCCGTGTAAGGACAACATAGATTCATTTCTAATTGATCACATTTAGGTATAGATTTCAGTCCTAGGTCGGTTGTCTATTGCAAGAGGGAACCGGCAACCTCCTACAAATGATGGACAATTGAGGAATAAGATTTGGTAGATCATTTATATTGAATAATCTTACAAAGAAATCGAAAATCCTAGAACATACCTTTATCATAGCTCTTATTCTTGTTTCTTATTCTTTAGTTTCTATGTTTTACTTTGCATAGTTATACTTTGCTTTTGTCAATCCATTGATTTGTTGTTTAGCTAATTCGCGTTGAGATATCTTTAGTGCTTATACCAGTCCCTGTGGATACGATATCTTTTATTATTACTTACAACATTTCCGTATACTTGCGGAACGTCAACAAGTTTTTGGCGCCGTTGCCGATGACTGCGCTATAACATTAGAGATTATCAATTGAGTTAGACTAAGCATAACTTTGCTTTTCTTTTCATTTGCATAGTTGAAACTAATCTTTAGAATTATGTTTTTCTTGTATATCTTTTTACTTATTGTAAATTCTTTTTGTTGTAATTCTAACTCTGCATTTTTTATTTCTAACTTGTCTAATTTTTCTCTGTTTTTCTTTTTGATTTAGTTACTTTATTTCTTTTTCTTTTGAGCATATATACCTTGCAATCTTGTTCTTGTGCATGCGAAGAGCTAACTTTGCAGGAGAACTTCTTCCTTTAGATCCAGAAATAGACAGAGCCTTTCATAGAAGAAAAATTCTGCAAAGACAATAAACAAAAAAAGGACATTCTAGCATGGCCAATAGACCACTAAAAGATTATGCAACACCTTATGCTAGGGGTTTTCGATCTAGTATTTCAAGACCTTCAGTCAAAGCAAACAATTTTGAGACCAAACCGGCTATTATTTCTATGGTGCAGCAAAATCAGTTTGGTGGAGGATCGCATGAGGACCCAAACCAACATTTGGAGGTCTTCTATGAGATATGCGGCACAATGAAGATGAATGGTGTTCCTTCTAAAGCAGTGAGACTATTGCTATTGGGTTTTCTCTAAGAGATAGAGCTAAGCAATGGTTGAATTCTTTAGCTCCAAATAGCATCACCACATGGGAGCAATGTGAGCAACAATTTCTTGATAAATTTTATCCGCCCAGTAAGATGGCTCATATGAGGAATCTCATTGCAAGTTTCAAACAAGTTGACTCAGAATCTTTATTTGAAGCTTGGGATAGATATAACAATATGCTCAGACAATGCCCACATCATGGCTTGAAAAAATGGTTAGTGTTGCACACATTCTATAATGGCATCAATTATCATACCAAAGTGTCCCTTGATTCAGTTTTTGGAGGGGCACTCATGAACAAAAGTTTAGATGAAGCTGAGGAGATAATTGAAAGTGTAGCACAAAATCATCATCAATGGGCAAATCAGAGAAGTGGTGGCTATTCTTGTGTAAACCCAACTAAAGCATCAGGGAAATTTGATGTAGATGCAGTAACCCTAATGTCTGCAAAATTGGATGCTCTCACAAAGAAGCTGGAAAGTTTAGGGACTAGTTCAAATATGGTCAATGCCATTGTAACTACTTGTGAAGTATGTGGAAGTTCTGATCATTCTAGTGACTGATGTCCTTTGGGAGTTATTTCTACACAAATCAATCAATTAGAGCAATGTGATGCAATCATGGGTTTCAACCAAAGGCAGAACAACCCATACTTAAATACATACAACCTTGGGTGGAAAAGTCATCCTAATCTTTCTTATAGAAATAATCAAGAGCAAGAACCACCTATGGGGGCAAGACCTAATTTTCAATCTGGACAGCAAAATTTTCAGCTACAACAACAATCTTCTCAAGGTTATCAGTTTTCTAAAATTGAAAAGATGCTTGAGGAAATTATCTCTAATCAAAACGAAATGAAGCAAGACCTTTTGAAATTGACTCAAAGAATGGATAATTCTGAAAGCATCAAAAGATCCAAGATAGCCAAATTGCCCAGCTAGCCTCATCATCTTCAAGAGCACCAGGGCAATTTCCTGGAAAACTTGATGTAAATTCAATAGAGCATTGCAATCGCATTGAACTTAGGAGCGAATGGACCTTGGGAGATTCTCAAATGACTGCTCCAAAAGGGATGAAAGCTGAAGAAGAGCTCTCTCCTCCAGCACTTGAACCAAATCAGATTTAAGAAAATGAGGAGAGTACCATTAATGTTGAAGAGACTCTTCCACTTTACCCACAAGGTCAAGTAGTCCCTTTTCCTCAAAGACTTGTGATGCTAAAGAAGGATGAAGAGTTTGGAAAATTCTTGGAGAAAGCCAAAGAAATATGTGTTGAAGTACCTCTTATTGATGCAATATTACAAATGCCCAAGTTTACCAAATTCTTGAAGGACATCAAGTCTAGCAAAAGAAGAAGAGGAGACATAGATACCATAGCACTCACAGAGGAATGTAGTGCTCTTTTTGAGAAGAACACTTCCCCAAAATTGAAGGATCCAGGAAGCTTTTATATTCCTTGCAACATAGGAGCTGAATTCATTGAGAAAACTTTTTGTGATTTGGGGGCAAGTGTTAGCCTCATTCCTTATTCCATATGTAATAAATTAGGTCTCAAAAACTTTAAACTTGCTACTATGGCACTGCAACTAGCTGATCATTCCTATAGGTACCCTATGGGTATTGTTGAAGACATGCCAGTAAAGGTAGGTGGGAGCATAATTCCCACAGATTTTGTTATGTTAGACATGGAGGAGGATCCAAAAATTCCTATCATATTAGGAAGATCATTCCTTGCTACAGCTGGAGCTATTATAGATGTTAAAAACCATAAGCTATCTTTGGTAATTGGTAAGAAAAGGTTGGAGTATAATTTATCTAATGCCTCTAACCATGTCTCTTCTCTTTTAAATGCTTGTAACAGGGCAAGCATTTACAAACTTGAGGAATGAAATTTCCATCCTCATGGGAGGCTACCAAATGAAGAGAACAATGTGATGGAAGATGTTGGGAGAAGACCTCCCAACAAAAATGAAAAATATGTCTGCCCTCCAAGGGCGAGAAAAAGAGAAGAATGATTAGATTGGTTGAGCTAAAGACCTTAAACAAACACTTCTTGGGAGGCAACCCAAGGGTTCTTTTAGTTAGTACATTTTATGTTTCTATTTTTCATTAGAAGTGTTTTTACTTTGTTTTCACTTTGATTTCAGGTTGAAACTTTACTTCCATGAGCTGGCCATGACTTCTTCATGGGCATGGAAGTGTTGGAGAAGCAAGGAAGGAGAAAAATCATCATTTGGAGCAAAACAGAGCTTGGTCGTGTGTCATACACGGCCAAGTATATGCTACAGATAAGGGGGGTGCTAGGGCCGTGTCTTTAAGACACGGCCGTGTGAGGCATCCCGAGAAGAAAAAGTTCTCGGTCGTGTCCCAGACACGGCCGTGTGAAGATTCAGGAGCTAAAATTGCACTGGTCGTGCCATTTAGCATGGTCGTGCAAGGCTTCCCGAGAAGAGGAAGGACGAGGTCGTGTCCCAGACACGGTCGTGCGAGCTGAACCGACAAGGAGATGATTATGGTTATGCCAATTGGCACGGCCGTGTGATTCCACCAGATAAGGAGAGGGGAGAGGCCGTGTAGATCTACACAACCCATGTGGAGTAGAGCTATTCAAGTCGTGTCCCCTTTACACGGCCGGATCCAAGTCGTGTCCACCATACACCCCCTCACCTAAACACCTTCTTCTCTCCCAAATTCCTCTCTTCTTCAATCTTTCTCCCAAATCTTCTCAGATCTAGATCTCAAATTCTTTCTTCTTCACAAATTTTATCAAGATCTAGATTCTTCTCCTCTCTTGCATCTAAGATCTCCAACTCCTTTACCTTAAGACCTTGTTCTTCAAGATCTATTTCTTCAAGATCCAACGTCCCCAGCCATAAATAGAACCCTTCTCCACTTAAACTTGAAAATATGTCCAACATTTTGAAGAGATTACGCAAGGGAAGCGGTGGATCTAGTGGAGAGAAGGAGCCAACACAGGACAAAGGAAAACAACCAATGAAGGGCAAAGGAAAGAGGACCGCACGTGACGAAGGTAATGACAATGAATTCAATATCATTTTTAGAAATGAAGATCATAAGACTAGATTTGCAATTCTTGTCAATAGAAAGATTGTGTGTACAAGATATATGGACCCAACTATTTTAGACATGTTAGGGATTAGAGAAGATGTAGATTGGATGATTGGGTTTTTAGATTGGAGCGACATTATGTACACACATCTACCTACGTATCCTCGCATTGTTCTGGAATTTTTGAGTTCATTAGACGTCCACTTTGCCAATGAAGATGATTATGTTGGTAAAATTATTTTTAGACTTATGAATAAAGAGTTTCAATGGATGTTTAGTGATTTTAATAATTATTATGGATTGTCTACCGGTAACTCTCGTAGGTTTGATTCTAGGTTTAATTGGAATCATTTTTGGAGTTCGATCACTGGATTAGAACAACCTTATAAGCCCTCTAGAGCTAAGGCTTCTCACATGCAAAACTCTGTTTTTAGATACTTACATCGAGTTATAAGTAAGACTATTTTTTGTAGAGGGAAAAGTGATGGAGTCATCAAGAAAGTAGAGCTTTATGCTTTGTGGGCTATGTTGCATAAGGTTGATTTTGATTCTGGTTTTTATTTTTTACAAACCTTAGTGAGAGCTGGGAGGGCATCCTCGGGGTCAGTTGTTTTTGGGGGTTTGATTACTCAAATAGCTATTAATTTGGAGCTTAATTTAGATGGGTTGGAAGTCATTCATGGCAATGACATAATAAACATTGATGCATGTCTTGCTATGAAAATAATCTATCGGGATGAGAATGATTTTGCATTTCTTGGGATGAGAATGGTTTTGCATTTCCTAGGACGAATGGTTTTCCTTTACCTCTTCCTTGTCCCGAACGAACTTCTATTCGCAACCCTGCTAATTGGGTAATTACTGATCTAGACCTTGAGAACGTCCCTTCTATATCCGGAGATACAGAGCCACACCTTGAGCCCTCGTCATCTGAACACCTGCAGCCTTCCGGACATTCGGATCCTGCTAGGCATTCTTTTGCCTATAGTATGGGTTCCTCCAGATTTGACTTTTCAGATTTTTGTGCATATCTAGAATCACTTCATGAGAAGCAAAATGCCCAACGAACAATGTTGGAGGGTCGTTTCTCTTTATCAGATGATTAGTTTAGGGAAGTACGAAATCATTTTCAGTTTACGAGGAACTTTCAATGTTAAATGGCTAAATTTGTACAGGATTATGATATTGATCAAGCACGAATGAGGGAATTCATGCAGGGCATGAGTGTCACTAGTCAACAAATTGATGCTCTGTATGAATATCATAGATTCCTGGGTGAAACTCCTGGTTTTCCTAGTTTTCCCATTGGGGCACGACGTAAGCCTCCTTTCCCTCATCCACCACCTTCTCCACTCATCGGGACGATGAAAAATTTAAGTCTAGGGGGGTGGTTTGCAAACCTGAAATTTGCATTTTTTTTGTTTTGTTCTGCATTTTATTTGTTTTGCATTTGTTCTTGTCTTGCTTTGATTGTTTGTTTTTGATAGTCACTTGACTATCTTTTGAAAAACCTTATGGCATACATCTTGAGAATATCAAACTTCACTTATATGTTTTCTTGTCTTCAAGTGAAAATGTTAGCACGCTCATTATCTAGATTTATTATGTTGCAAATGATGCTAGTAGTATGCTTAGTGTATCTCTTTTCTCTATCTTGGGTAGCATGATATAAGCTAAGTATCATATGGAGATAGGTTTTAGTTTTGGCTTGACCTTAAGGATCTTACATTCACTTCACTATACTTGAGCTTGGATTGTTGATATCATTGAAATAGTCATGGTTCATATTGTTTGTTTAGTACTTGGTTTCCATGGTGATTTTTCAAACTTCATTTTGGTTACTGGATGAGACTCAAATCATGTAAGTTTATTTGAAAAAATCAAAATATTCCAACATTTGTGCTAAAAGTACATTTGTGAATAAGATTTGCACAATGCAAATACTTATAAAAAAATAAAAAAAATGAATAAGGGATATAAAAAACAGTTGTCGTGAGTGGAATCTAGCAAGTCACCCCCTTTGAGACCGAGTTAGGTTACTGGGAAAATGACTGCTTAGCTTCTCTTGAGATTGAGCACGCCTTTGAGACCTTGGGTTGATTGAGAAATATGAACCAAGTGTGTGGCATGTAAGTGTCTATCACCGGTTACGTGTCTATCACCGGAAACATTAGGAACTCAAATTTGATGACAACTTGACTAGGACAAAGATTGAAACTTGAAGGGTTTTGAGTTACTTAATGCACCGTGCACAAGATACTTATGCTTGAGCCATTCTTGACTTATTTTCATGATCATGCTTGTTAATGAAACTTTTTAATAGAGTTAGGAAAATGCATTAGGGATATGAGTGCATTGTAGAACATATGAATTTAGATTGCAGCATTTTGCTTGAGGGCAAGCAAAGGTTTAAGTCTGGGGGTGTGATGTGCGTAGATTGTATACTCTTATTTAGCATGTTTTGACAAACATTTACATACTTTGCACGTACTTTATCTATGCATTTTCGTACTTCCAGCTTTGCTTTTAGCATATTTACTCTTTTTGTTTGGAGATCTGCTTTTGTGTATTTTTTGTACACAGGAGTCGATTATGGAGAAGAAATGATGTCCGAGGCAAAAATTACAAAGGAGGAAGGCACCATCCTTGAGTGCCACACGGCCTTGCCATGGGGGGTTGCCCAGGCCGTGTGAGGATCACTACCCGTGTGGTTGCAGCAGGAAGGGGACTGGTCATGGCCGTGTGATCTTTACACGATCGTGCCAAGTTGTGAAGCCAATAGAGCCAAGTCGTGTACACCACACGGCCTTGCAAGCACTCCAGAGATGAAGCAGTGCATGACCGTGTAGACACACACGGTCGTACAACATTTCCAGAGGCCAAAAATACCCTGGCCGTGTGCACCACACGGCCGTGCAGGAGCTCCAGAGCCAGAGGCAGTGCATGTTATATAGATCTACACGGTCGTACAAGGGGAGCAATGGCAGAATAGGCCATGGTCGTGTCTCACACACGGCCGTGTGAGACAGGCAGAGAAGGGAGTAGCACAGGCCTTGTGAGCTTCACACGGCCATGTCTCGGGGTTGTGTGGCGCCCAAACCCCTCCTCTATATAAAGCCTTCTTCAAGATTTGAAAGGGGATCTTCTCCCCTTTGGGGGAAATCAAGATTTGGGCGTTCCTCCAACTTCTTGGAGGGATTTTCCGGTGATTCGAGGGAAGATCTTCAACCTTTCGACTCCGGGAGCAAGGATTGAATCCGAAGACCGTTCTTCATCGTAGATAAACCTTTCTTCCCTTTCTTTCTTGGATTTGGGGATCAAGATGCTTGTAATCTTCTTATTTTCGGATTTCTTTCCTCGTTCTATGGATTAGATCTCTTATTCTAGGATGGAGGGAGTATTTGTAATGAAAATTTGATGTAAAACTCTTGTGGATTTGTCAATTTCCTATTTCAATGATTTTGTCCTGTTTTGTATCTCTTTGATCTTGTGTGGAATGTTGTGATTTAGACCTAATGCCCATTCTTGATTGAATGTTTGAATACCTTGTGGATCTTGTAGAGATTATTTCTCATTCGATTTTTCGAGGGACGTTCGTGACAGGAACAAGCCCGTGTAAGGACGTTTGAGAGATGGTCTTGAGGGTGAAATAGGGTTATTCAAGGGGATATGATAGATTATATGTGTTCATATCTTATATCTTGATGCGGTTGAGGAGTGATGAATTCTTATGTTGATTATCCGAGGGACGCACGTGACAGGCAAGACCATGTAAGGACAACATAGATTCATTCCTAATTAATCACATTTAGGTATAGATTTCAGTCCTAGGCCGGTTGTCTATTGCAAGAGGGAACCGGCAACCTCCTACAAATGATGAACAATTGAGGAATAAGATTTGGTAGATCATTTACATTGAATAATCTTACAAAGAAACCGAAACTCCTAGAACATACCTTTATCATAGCTCTTATTCTTGTTTGTTGTTGGACCTCGTGGTGTTTTGATGTGATCAACCAAGTTAGTTAGGTCCTGCTTTGTGTTTGATCCCTGTGTCTAAGTGTGTAGGAGCTTAGGAGCGTAGGAAGTCAAGCGGAAGATGCAGCTAGCGAGAAGGACGGCATGGGAAGAGAGCTGACGGCCTCGGTGCGTCCGAAGGACAAGAAAGCTACGGAATAGTACACTGGTGGGCGAGAAGAACTTGCGCGGCGTTCGAGGGACGTTAAGCCGGAGAGGAAGGATGCTCGAGGAGAAGGTCGGAAATTGGGTTCGGGTGAGCCCTATTTCGGTTGGTCGCAATCACCCAAACAAACGGAGCCTCGGAAGTCAAAGTAAAGAAAAAACGGAGCTGTGAAGACTACTCGAGGCGCCTTCAACCAATGTTGAAGGCGCCTCAAGCTGAGGTGCCTCAAGCCTCAGTCTGAGGCGCCTCAGACCTTCTTTGAGGCGCCTTCAGCCTGGTCAAATGTGATCGTTCGCAGCGGATAGAGTTCTATCCGTACACCGAGTTGGAGGCGCCTTGAACCTTATTGGAGGTGCCTTGGACCCTCGGGATAGACTTTCCAGGAGCTATATAAAGGCCCCTAGAGCTAGGAAATAAAAAACAACTCAAGCAATCAACTGTGTAGTCTCTCCTAGCAATAGTTCTAAGCTTCCAAAGTATAAAAGGCTTCTCCGCCTTCAGAAAAGGAGATTTTTCTAGTGCGCGCTTTTCATCGCCCTGGATTAACAACCTTCTTGGTTGTAACCAAGTTAACTCCCGAGTCTCTAGCTTTATTGTTTTAGTTCTTTTATTATTATTGCTATTGCTTTTATTTTGAGTTGAAAAGATCCGAGGAGGGTATACTTTATTTTTTTTCAGAAGCAATTCACCCCCCTCTTGCCGGCCTCCGCTGCACCTACATTGTTTCTTATTCTTTAGTTTCTATGTTTTACTTTGCATAGTTGTACTTTGCTTTTGTCAATCCATTGATTTGTTGTTTAGCTAATTCGTGTTGAGATATCTTTAGTGCTTATACCAGTCCCTGTGGATAAGACATCTTTTATTATTACTTACGACATTTCCGTACACTTGCGGAACATCAACAACCAGCACCTCAAAGAAACTTATTCTAATGATTTTCTTTCTTGCATGCTGCTCAAAAGACGACTCTATGATGCTGTAATGTTGCTCTAACGACCAAAAGTTCACAACTTCAATTCTTTAGTTGTCAGTGTAATTTCATTTACGACACTTAAATTATTATCTCTTTGTATTTATAATATTTGAATTTATTAGTGGATTATTCAACGAAAGCACTCTCACATACGGATCTTGGATTATGAATTATCACAGACTCCGAATCAAGTAAAAATGATGTGTTAGCTTGGTTTTTGTGTTCTCCATTTACTTTTTTTATTTTCGCTGCGTTTACTCCGATAATTTTTAACGAAAAACGTGAAAACATCACGAGCATTATTCACTCTCTCTAACGCTTTTGATCCAACAATTAGCATTATATTTTATGTTTTTATGTTTGATTGATTTACATTATTAATTAACCTTGTTAAAGGTGCATCAACAGTAAAGAATTGTTGTCCGACGGTGCAATAGTAAAGCATTTTCATAGTTAATCCCTAACTGTGATTTACTGTAAAATTGATTTTATTCAGCAGACAAATAACCTTAGATCATTGATTGTGGAGCAACGAGTCGTTCACATTTTTAAATTTATTCTGGGTAAAAAAAAAATTATGAGATTTACTCCATCATCTCTAGAATTAATTTATTTGAAAAACTAAATACAATAAAAAAAATAAAGAATTTTTATTTTAACTTCCTCCATCCATTCCACAAGGGTGAGCATTCGGTTAATTCGGTCCATAAATTAACCGAATTAACCGAAAATCGATTTAGTATTGGCTAACCGAATCAAATCAAAATTTTACTAAAACTGAATTAATCAAATTAGTTATTTCAATTAACACCGAATTAATTAAATTTATTTAAAATAACAATAAAAAGAATTTATACAAAATTAATATCAAATTAACCGAATAAACCGAATGCTCACCCTATTTCAACTAGCATCTTTTTATTTTTATTTTTTAATAATTGATATTCGATATTTAATTTATGGTCTAGTCTTATAAAAATTCTATTAAAATAAATTAAAAAAATACTCATGACGGATAATTTATCAATTTAATTAACCACTTATTAAAAAAAATAAATCCATTAATTAGCCATGTTTAAATATCTGAAAATTTATTTTTATTTTTTAATAATTGATATTCGATATTTAATTTATGGTCTAGTCTTATAAAAATTCTATTAAAATAAATTAAAAAAATACTCATGACGGATAATTTATCAATTTAATTAACCACTTATTAAAAAAAATAAATCCATTAATTAGCCATGTTTAAATATCTGAAAATTTGAGAAGATATCTCGCTGTATCACTACCAGGGGCGGGCATCCTTTGTCATTCTAGCAATTAGTGTATATTTTAAGTCAATGTGTTTATTTAGTTTAATTATATATTTTTACTACAAAGTAATACTTTGAATATAAAAATAATAATAAATAAAACGTTGGGTGAAGATGACTTCCCGCTACTAGGCCTGTCGCAGGCTGATCCAGTAGTCGACTTTTAGGTTTATGGGACGCTTTGCAAATGTCTAACCCTTTGGCGCTGCCACCAGGCAGTTGTTTGACGAAATGCCTCAACGATCACCGCCGCCTTCCGTTCGTCAACTCCATCATCCGCGCCTTCACGGAGAAGGGAGCTCCTCACAGCGCCATCTCCGTCCTCAAAGCCTTTCTCTCCTTCTCACCCTTCCGCCCCGACCGCTTCACCTTCGTCCTCGCCCTCCAAGCCTGCCTCCGTTCCTCCAACCTCACTGCCGCCGCCCAGCTGCATGCCCGGATTCTCAAAATTGGATTCCAAACCGATGCCTCCGTCGTCCCTCCCCTTTCTCACCTCTACCTCAGGCACCGACACGTCGACGAAGCCCTGCTGCTTCTGGCCGAGGCCTTCGCCGGGTCCATCGATGTCGTCAGTGGCAACCTCCTGATTGCCGAACTCTTCAAGAACCGAGAGTTCGAGAAGGCAAATCGAGTCTTCAAGCAGATGCCGACCAAGGACATAGTTTCCTGGAACTCCATGATCGCCGGGTGCGTCCAGAACTCGCGCCCCAGGGAGGCCCTGAGCTTCTTCGAACGTATGCTCGCTTCCGGATCGGAGCCCGACGGCTTTTCCTTCTCGGCGGCGCTCTCTGCATGCGCTCGCGTCGGCGCCCGCGGTCTCGGCGAAAGACTCCACCGAATGATGCTGGAGAAGAGGATCGACCTAAATTACATTCTTTGCTCGGCCTTAATCGACATGTACGCCAAGTGCGGGAACATCGACGCGGCCAGAGCAGTGTTCAACGGCGTCTGCAGAGACAGTATTTCAATCTGGAATTCGATGATCACCGGCTTAGCAATTCACGGGCTCGGATCTAACGTGCTGGAGTTGTTCTCCCGGATGCAGACCGAGGGGCTGGCACCAGATGCAGTCACGTTTCTCTCAGTTCTGACAGCGTGCAGCCATGCGGGTATGGTCGAAGAGGCTCGCCGTCATTTTAGAAACATGAACGAGGTGCACGGAATTGAGCCAAGAATGCAACATTATGGAGCGATGGTGGACGCATTGGCTCGAGCAGGCCTCCTAGACCAAGCCTACGAGACTATAAGGGGAATGCCGATGGAGCCTGACAGCGTAACATGGAGGATACTTCTAAGTGCTTGCAGGAGGCATCACAGGGCGGACTTGGGTGAGATAGCAATCAGTCACATGGTGAATCATGGCAGTGGAGACTACGTAATGATGTGGAGAATCTATTCAGCGAAGGGAAAATGGACTGACGCAGCTGGAGTTTGGGACTCCATGAAGGAGAACAAAGTCCGGAAGAAACGAGGAATGAGTTGGGTGGAAGTGGGGGGAGATGTGCACCAGTTCAAGGCTGGTGACCGGCTGCACACCGAGGCGAAGGATATCTACAGAGTGTTGTATGGCTTGACCCAAAGAGTAAAACTGGAAGGATTCCGCCCTATGACCGAGCTTGTGTCCATGGATGTTTTGGAGGAGGAAAGGGAGGAGAACCTCAACTTGCACAGTGAGAAGCTAGCCATTGCTTATTGTTTCCTGAAAACTGGGCCTGACACAGAGATCAGGGTGTCAAAGAACCTTCAGACATGTGAGGACTGTCATGAATGGATTAAGATTGTATCAAAGGTGCTTCATAGGGTGATTTTAGTTAGAGATAGGATCCGTTTTCACCGGTTTGAGAAAGGTACTTGTTCATGTAATGACTACTGGTAAGCTTCCAATTCAAATCACTGATTCGAATTTGATCAAGCTGCTTAATCTCTTTGATCGGCTGCATGTGTTTGTTTCTGACCTGACTGTAGTTCCTTAGTGAGATGGATTTTCTACTTCTCTCACACTTCAGAGATCTATTCTTAACGAAGACCTTTTTCAAATTGCTGCAAAGAATTGAATTTCCTAGTGATAGTAGCTGCAACAAAACTGAAGAGGATGGAGAGCCAACCAAAATCAACTCCTCAAGGTTGATTCATTGGGAAATCAGATAAATTATGTTCGGGTTTTATTCATCTCTTCAGTTTAAAAATATTACATTGGAATTATGTTCTGGACAAATTACTGATCGGTAAACAAAAATTCCTTAATTTCATAGGCATCTCTCATAATATTTCTATAGCTCAATGTAAGTTTCTTTTCTGTTTAGAAATAGTAGTTCATAGCCGTACTAGAGCAAGAGAAACCATTGATCTCAGCAACATGAGGAGGATACAATAAGATACCAATTTGCTAGAATAATTTTGTTCACATGCTCTTTATTAGCATATGGATATAAATGCATGACTAGTTACACAACTTTTAATTGTTTTACAAATGATTCCTTTTCTCAACTCCCTATTAGAATTATATTACCCAACTGACTCTACAAGCATGCCATTTCGTAAACACCCAAAATCGTATAGGATACCATATCAAAACATTACCAACACATTACAGAAAATCTTATTCTGCAGCTCTTAGTCATTACTCTGGCCTTGATGTGAGTAATTGTGGAAGTCTTTTTCCTTTTTTTTGTAAATGTGATATTTTCATTAGTCATTACTTTGCTTTGAGAATGTGTTGTATGCTAAATTTCGAAGCTCTGCAAAGTTAAAGCACTAGTATAATATCCAACGAAAAACAATCTAAGCAACAAAAAGTCTTCATAGGGTTTTTGTTTGTATGTGCTTACTAAGAAGCAAAATTTTGAAGGAGTTCTGATGGAAGGATGCGAGCTGTTATTTTACATATTATTATAGTCCAGAGACTCAATGGAGGGAAAAAGCTACCTAATTCATTCATTTCAAAACTTATAATATAAGAAGAAGTCATATTAAGATATTCCATTAGGTTGAAAGATTCATGTTCCATTGGATTTATGCAACAGTTCAAATGGCTTACTGACAACAAAACCAACTACCCCTTATATCTTCCATGTACTTGAGTTAAACATCTAATGCTCCAAAACATGAACTTTGAGTCATTCCCCCATTTTCTTGATGATCGCAAGCATAGCTTTGTCCAAAAAAGTCGCAGACCTAGATTCATGCCCATCTTGCATACTCATCCATTCCAGATAACATAAAATTTATCTGTGATGGAATATATTGTGTAAATTAAATAATAAGTATTCAAAGTTGCGCACAAGCCTCATTTCAAATGAATCCTTTGTTAGAATATTTGATTTTTAGCAGGCTAATTTGAAGCCTGGTCTCTTCTACGATTGGATGTAGTAATATTGCATCAACAATTATACATTAGGCATGTATTAAACCATATAGCCCATTTGTTTAAATATAGATGAGGATATAATAAGGGATTGAACCAATGACATAGGAATATTCATATAGCCTATTTGTTTAAAGACTTGGTTGTTGTAGCCTATTTGTTTGCCACTTACAAAGGTCCTCCTATCATTAGCCTGATCTACTACAATTTCATTATAGAGGTTACTAAAAATTTACTTCCACTTGCTATGGTGAAACTAGTGAGAACAGAAACCGGTGAAACTTGTCCTCATATCTAGTTTAGAGATTCAGCAGTTGCTATATGACCAAACCATGGTCACTACAAAGACATAAATTCGAAGTTCATGGTTCCTGAAGAATTGAGATTTAATTGTCCATTTACACTTTATGTATGTGTGTGCTTATATCAGATTTGCAATAGATGAATTATTTGATTACCTTCTGTATATCATTGCATTCCTTTGCATCTCTTTGGATATATTCTTGAAAATATTATGCTATTTCTATCCTGTTCAAATAAGACTCCATCTTACCTTTTCAATTGGAGAACTTGGTCCCATCAAAGAAGAGTGGTCAGGCTGTGCAACGTTCCTCTTTCCTCTTACATTGTCATCTCTTGTTGTTGCTCCTTTTGCAATTAGTACTCTAAGAGTGGTTAAACTCTAATACTAGGATCGTCGAAGACACTAGAAGGGGAGAGTCAATTGCTCATTTGCGTTGCTCAATTTTATTTTTTTACATGAAAAGATCATTTACTTATGACCTTTTAATTTCTTTCTGTGTAAACCTTCTCTTAAATTTTTCTTGTTTTTTTTATGTATAACAAAGGAGGAGAATATGCAAAATTAAATTAGACCCTCCTTAATATGGATATGAAGTGAATTGAATTTTATGTAAACAAGTTATCAAATATCAGAAAATTTCATAAACCTCTAAAAAAAATTAAATTTTTTAAATTTTATAGAAATATTTGTTTAACCCATTTCTACTTAAAAAATGGATTTTACTTAAAAATCATTCCAATTCCCAAGTTGAACAACACTATCTAAATTGGTTTAAAGAACCTTGATCTTAAGTTATTAGTTTTGGTTGCTTTTCCTTGTGTCCGTCAAGTTCAAATTGACATGTGTTGACTTCATCAATTTATTTGGCATTTTACACAATTTAAGTCCCATTTCATGCCTCTTGAACATATATCCATGCTCTTTGCATGAAATTTAAACTAACTCCCTAGGATAAGCTCACTATTCAAACTCATGTGCCAATTTTCTTTGATTATGATATCTAAATATATTGGCACTCTCTAAAACCTTTCTAGTAACCCAAGCATCACTTCTTTGGGATCATCCTTACTTGACTCATGAGTCATGAAGCTCTCCCAAGATCTTTCATCTGTAGTCATCTTTCTAAGTCAACATGCCTTCTTGGCATTGCTCCCTCCTAGATGGCTCCTCCTTACCATAATCAAATGTCATCCCGACATAAAATGGTACCTTGGCCTTAGATGATGAGGATGGGTATCCTAGTCTTTGCCTTTCTAGCTTCCCCTTAGTGGGGCCATTACTGAATTGTTCAAGGTTTTTTCCAAGTCTTAAAGCTTAGGGGGGCCATTACTGAATTGTTCAAGGTTTTTTCCAAGTCTTAAAGCTTTGCATTCGAAGTTTAGTTTTCCAATTCTAATTTTCTACTCCTAAAATTTTTCATATCTCCCTTGGGCATTCCTCTTTCTAGGCATATGAGGTGGTTTTTTTTTTCTATTTTTCTCTCCCTAAATAAAGTAGTCGTATCATGAGGTGTTCTCCTAGATATCTAAATGTATAATTTTACATAGATAAACAGCTATAAGTGTTACTCCTATGCATGGAGGAAACAACTCTTGAATTTAAATTTAAATTAGGGATTACCTTCCTTTTTATTTTAGAAGTTCTCCTGTGACATGATCCTCCCTATATCCCTTGGATCACCTCCCATTTGGATATTGATTATTGTAATGTCTATCTTATTGCATGCAAAGTATACAACATAGTCCTTCACCATCCGTACAATGGGTTCAACTTCCTTAAGTTTGTCCTTGATTCCATCTTTTGGTGTCACTTTGACCTTCTTATTTTTCAAAGTAAGATATGTACTCTTGTAGTGTTCTTTCTCCCCACATTCAAAACATACAAATGACTTATTTTTAGAAATTGGAATTTATACACCTTCTTTGTGTTGGCGCCTCAATGCTTGGAGTGACATTTTCTTCTTCATCAATCACTAGAAGGAGATGAGGTGGGTGACTCATTTTTATTGGCTCCAAATGTTGAGACTTCTTATATTTCTAGTGTTAAAGACCTCTCCTCTCTTGAAGTGGATGTTTCTTCAGTTTCTATCTTGGATGAATAAATTGATACTTTCTTAGCCTCCACCTTGGATGTTGAGTCTCTCACAATCTCAAAGTTTTTTTTTATTCTTGGACCAATGAGCCTTCCTTCTTGGTTTCTTTCTTTGTTGTGCTAATGATGGGATCTCATGAATTTTGATTAACTTCATCCATAAGTCATGAGTGTCATTGTATTCACCTAGTTTGCACAAAACATTTTTAGGTAACAAATTAACCAAAATCTTAGTGACCTTATCATATGCCTTGAATCTTTGCACTTGTTCTTTTGTCCACTTATTCTTCTTAAGCAGTCTTCCTTTCTTATCTCTTTCAAACATCTTAGTCATTCAATGTTTATTTAAAAGAATATTTTCATTCTTACCTTCCAATAAACAAATCATACCAATTAAAGGACATTGGAAATCATGTGTCATAATCTAGTTCATCTTTGAACTTCATTTTAATTCTAGCCTTGTGCCCCCTTAGTAGTTAGTTCTCAAAGAGAAACCTACTCTGATATTATTCTTAGCATGATAGATAGTAGCTAGGGGTGTGAATATATGCTTTAGTATTTTATTTACTTTTGTTCTCACCTACAATGAGTTAGAACAGTGGAACAAAAAATAAAAAACTTAAAACATGAACAAATAGAAACACCAATCCCACTGCCTATGATCTTTTAGGCTAATCACTCTTGAAATCCCACTACTTTTCTCCTTCGAAAACGTTTTACAAGTGAAAAAAAATGTTTTACAAATATGTTCAAGTTACAATAACCACAAGAAAATATAAATAAGTAAAAGAATACAATGTAAATGAAAGATTACACAATGAAAACCTTTCTTATTATTGCTTCTTGATCACTTGGATGAGCATTAGGACCTTGGTTAGGTCCTGCTCACAACCCTTGTAGAAGCTTTCACGAAGCACTACTTGAGCACTTTTAAATGACTCCCTTGAAGCTCTTTTTTATAAGGTTGTTGTTTGTTTGGATTATGCCCATCAATTAATTATGTACTTATCATCAATCAACTGGCGTGTTTTGTTACTTCACTATTGTTGTCTCCCTTATGTGCTAGTCACTATTCCAAAGGTTAGTAGCTGTCCGTGATTTACCTTTTCCGTGTTGGTCTTGGGACGAGTTGACGAGAGCACTGGGGACGAACGTATTCACTTTTTGTCATCTTGTTACTTCACTATTGTTGTGCAACTTTTCATCAGCAGTCAATTATTCTAGCTCATGATATAGGCATTAGTCTATTGGGCTAGTCAATTTCTTTTAACTAGTTGACTAACGTAGTCTATTGATCTTCAGTTAGAAACAAACAAAGCATATGGTTCATTTTATTTTCTATTTGAGTCGACTGTACAGTTGACTATCGTAACTCCAAATTTAATCTAACTACAACATTATGATTTTAGATTCATTAGTCAATTAATACTACTTTATTAGTCGACTAGTATTATGATTCCAGCCTTACTAAGGTTGAATTTGTGAAAAAAAAGCTTTTGTCTTGGGCAATTCTTTATATCGCTAGTGCAAGCCAACTTTAATTTACTAAAACCTCAACTTTTTCTAATATTTTATTGACCTCAACATGTCAGATTTCTCATGTCTGGAGAACTATTCTCAAACTTTAATATTATATAACATTCATTCCACCATAATATATTAGAATTTTCACAATCAATTATTCATTTTTAGTGGACCCTGTCTGAGCCCTCTAGTTATGGTGTAGCGATAAGGCATTCAGATTATCATTCAGGTATTCGTGATTCGATCTTCAGATATAGTGAATTTGTAGAATTTTTTTTTTCAAATGAAGCACGCAATCAAAGGATGTTGGGTTTCTTGGCCACTTGCCGCGAGCACTTCCCAATTTATCCTGATGGATGGTGAAAATTTTTCATAGGATCGGACCAGTCACCTCAGAACAAGCTAAGTCAATGAGACTAGCTGAATTTATCATTTTTTTTAATAGACTTGTCTGAACTTCTATTATCTAACATTTAGTCATTATTGATCTACTAGAATTTTTCAATATTTACTAGACATTTGGTCTTCCTTAGCTTACCTAGAAATTCTTTGCTAAAACCTATTGGATTTTTCATCATCTTCTAGACATCCAATTTACTTTAGCTTGTCTAGACTTTCACTACCAATATCTATTGGTCTTTGTTGGACTTTCCTGATAGGATTGTTGCCAATGTGGTAGAGGAGGTGAATAACACTGGTAGCCTACATGGTTAGTGTTCTACAAGACTATGTAGTGGAATATAAAATGAACAGATAAACACTAGAAGATATCAAATTTTATATGATTTATGATTTCCTAGAGTGTTATGTCGATGGTCTATACGCACAATATCCATTATCTTTTCTCTTCTTTAGTTGAACATTAAAGGTTGAAAAATTTCTTACAAGATCAACAATAATAAGAAATAAAAATACAATAAAAATAAAGCAATAAAGACTTGAGTGAAGGCCGTATGTGAGCTTTTCACACTTGCTTAATTTTATTTCTCACAACCCCTTGAGTTCCTTTTGTAGGCTTCATCTCGAAACGCCCTATTTTGTTGATCTTGCGACCATTAGTCCATTAATCATAGCTCATCAATCAACTCCTATAAATCTTATTTGAATCATGTCCTTGAAACTTCTATATTTGGTTGTGTTTGAATCAAATATTGTAGCATTAGTCAATTGATCAATGCTTAGTCTATTGTGCAAATTAACTTGGAAACCTTCTATTCCCTCCCGATAAGTTGACTGACCAGTCAACTACAAAATGTTTTATTTATTTTCAAATGGTCCTAAGTCAACTAGAAAACTATTTGCTTATTTGTAAAAGTCTAACAATTAGTCGACTGATCTCACCCATCAATAGATTGATTTAACCATAATATCCCCATCAAATTTAACTTGGGATATTTAGACCACCAATAAATTGTTCCCAATTTAGTAGTCAATTGAGCTCAACCATAAGCCCCAAACCACTTATGATATTGATTAATCACTCGACCACCATTCAACTTATATAGGGACCACCAATCAACTGGTCAAATCACAAAAGCCCTTATATATTTGGGATGTGATTTTCTCAACCACCAATCGATTAAATTCCAATATTATTCAACTAGATCCCTTGATTTTTGACCAATTCTAAGGTTGAGTCCATCTAAATTTATTATCTGCCCTTGATCTTTGTATACAAGTCACTTTATTCACATTTCAAGTGGAATTTCCCTTGATTTTCAAATAGCATTTCTTGTATGTTCTAAGCCCTTGACTCAGCCTTAGTCATCATTCACGTCTTTGCTTATATAGATATCCTCCTCGACTTATCTTGCTATGATGTTTCTTGTTCTGCAATCCCTCGAATATGTCATCTTTCTTTAATATCATGGACCTTAATCCATCACAAACTTTGGTCATGTCGAGTCAATTTGTATACATGATCTTGTATAACTTAACACAAAAGTTAGACAAACTACAAATCAAACTTAAACCCTTTGTCTAACTTATCAAAACACTTGGCTGCTTAACCACAAAGGGGGATGAGAGTCATCAAATTTCTCATCTACCAATACCTATTGAACTTTTATCAATGTCAACACTTCACAACAAAATATGTACCAAATAATGACGGACTAAATCCGTCTCTAGTCTGTCGCTATAAACATATTGCGACGGAATAACAACGGAATGTGTACCGTCACGTAAATTTTCGTTATTGACAATATAGCAACGGATATATAAATATCTGTCTATATATATAGCGACAGATATTTCAAAAATATCCATCGCTACTAGTCAAACAGAGTGAAATATCTGTTAAGGTATTAGTGACGGATATTTAAAATACCTGTCGCTATTTGCGACAGATATTTGATATATCCATCACAAATAATGACGGATATTTGATATTTCTATCACAAATAGCGATGGATAATTCAAATATTCATCGCTAAATTACAAATCCTCAGTATCAGAACGTATTGTAAAGGGTATCAATGTTCAGCCAATAGCGACATAAGTTTAAGTGTTCATTGCAAGTTGCGACGAACATTTAAGTTTCCATCGCTAGAGATCGATTTTTGAAATATCCGTCTCTAATTGCCATAGATTTTTCAAAAATCCATCGCTAATAGCAACAGAAACTTAAATTTCTATCGCTAATTTATACTACAGTTTACACATGCCCTTTTCTGTTTTTCTATTTTTCCAGTTTACATATAAATCTAAATCACTCCAACCATCACAAGTAAAGGTTTTCAAAATAAACTATACATAACAACAAAACTCACAACAAACTCGCTACACATCAACAATTATAATATAACAAACTCACAACACATAACAAATGCGCAATACATCACACACATCACAACAATCTAATTGAACTAAAATAAACAATAGATACACAATAGTAAATTCAAACATAGGTCCGAATCTAATACAAGATAAAATTTGTCCAATACAAAGTAATTAAATACAATACATCTTAATCAAAATAAAGAATAAAATTATTTCTGGGTCTTGCATGAAATTTCATTGCCATTAGTTGTGAATAGAAAATGCAATGTTAAACTACAAAAGATATAACTACTTATCTTAAACTAATAACTAGTTTAGCTAGTGGATATTCTTTAAAAATACACATCTGTATCCTTGGGATAAAAATATGCTAAATCTGAAAATGATCATGGAAATGTATAATACAATCAGAGATGTATATAATTATTAAAAAAAATAACACTATTTTTGACTAAAATTAAAAGTTAAAATAAATGATGCATACCTCAAAATAATCTACTCTGTAAAGGAATGATCGGGATCCTGGGTGTCCTGAGACTCCAAACGATGTAGGTGAAACATCTGTGAATTCAGAGACAACGTCGTTGCAAATGCTTGCATATGATGAACTATCGCCTCACTCTGAGCCTGTCGCTGCTGCATCTCCTGTATCTCTACGTCCCTCCCGGCCATTGTCTTCTCCAATGACGATAATCGAGTCTGCAAGTCCTCATTTTCCTCCCACAATTCTCGTACCTCACTAGATGAGGAGGGAGGAGGTAGGATGACTCCTAATCCTTGGAGCCCTCATCTGCTCATACATAACTTTAGCAGCGATGTTGTTGGTATATTTTTCTACTGTACTTAATTGTTGTACTCTAACTTTGTACTTTTGTAAACTTATAGTGATTGTCCAAAGTAAACGCTCAACGAGCCTGGGCCTTGGAGAAGGAGTCACCCCAGATCCTTGGTGTCGTTTCTGTGTACTTGTGTTATTATTCCGCTGCGTTTACTCTTAGTTTTCCGAAACGAAAAGTGAAAGCCACGAGCACTATTCACCCCCTCCCTCTAGCGCTTTCGATCCAACAGTCCTTACGCTAAAGTGTCAAAGACTCACGTGTCGTTCGGTCGTGTTATAAGTGAGTGAAGCCCTCGTGCTAAAGGTGTCAAAGACTCATAAGCCATTCAACCATTTTATAAGTGAGTGGAGCCCTCACACTAAAGTGTCAAAGACTCACATATCGTTCGGTCGTGTTATAAGCGAGCAAAGCCCTCGTGCTAAAGTGGTAAAGACGCACGTGCCGTTTTGTCGTGTTATAAGCAAGCGAAACTCTCACGCTAAAGTGTCAAAGACTTATGTGTTATTCGGTCGTGTTATAAGTGAGCGAAGCCCTCACGCTAAAGTGTCAAATACTCTCAACCCGTTTGAGCGAGTTATAAGTGAGCTATGTCCTCACACTAAGTATTAAAGACTCTTGACCCACTCGGGTGTGTTTTAAGTGAGCTAAACCCTTACAATAAGGGACTCGCACACTATTCAACTTTAATATACGCAAGCAAGGTACCCAGACTACGTGCCTAGGGCACAAGGGTCGTTCGGCCGAGCTCAGATCTCATTTGGCATATTACACGGACAAATATAAAAAATCAAGTTAAGGGCACGGAGGATAAGCTGAAGGACTACAAAGCACAACAACATAGAACTTAAAAGCACCGAACAGGTGCACTAGCATTCATACTTGGAAATTTTTACAAAGTAACTGGGATGGGTACAAGAAAAGGCTGAAAAACTTAAAGAAAAAACTATGCAGGTAGTCGAGCATGTCGTCGAGGAGAGAATCTGAGATTTTTTCCCTCTTTATAATTTGCTAAGAAGATCGGGGGAGATGTAGCTGCCATCCTTCAATTGTTAGAGGGTCCCATTGATAGCATATTCAAAAAGGCGGAGAGTTCGGTCGGTAAATATTTCGTTGAATTCCTGGGAGCAAAGGTACTTCACTCGGAAAGATTCCTGTCAATCAGATTCCTCATCCTTAAACTTGTCAAATACAGCTTTGGACTCTTCTAACTCAGCTTTCAACGTAGCCAGCTCAGTAACTTGCTCATCGATTGTTCATTTTTCCTCCTCGATCTAGAGCTCACTCGTCGCCTGCTCCGTCGTTCGGCTGACTTGCTCGGCCGCAAGGGATTCTTCTGCCTCTTTTAGTTTCTGTGTTAAGACCCAAGTCTCTTTGTTCTTGATACCCAGATCTTCAATGGCTCAGAGTTTTCTTGCATTGGTAGAATTTATCTTCAACTCGAAGTGCTGGACTTGCTTAGTCAGCCGGTCGAGCTAGAGCGTCTGATCATGATTTTTGTTCTTCTCAATCGTTAGTGCCCGCTCAGACCCCAGAAGTTACTTGGATCTCATGTCCAAGTCTTTTTTTTTTAAGTTGGGTCAGCTCGGTGATAAGTTGCTCAACTGAGCCCGTGATGTCTTTGGTTGCCCCGCCGGCACTCGAAGCTGCTGGTTCTCATGTTCGAGGAAGGTCATCTGCTAGCACATGACCAGACTTTCCACCCAGTACTGTGAGCTATATAAAAATTATTAATGCCGATTGGGAAAACTAAAGAAAGACTTCGCTTAACTCACCCAAGTTGATTTCTGGGTGAATTTGTCAGCAAGCTCCCCGACAGGATTGTTGTTGCTCAGGTCCTATTGTTCGCCCAAACTTGTGCCAAAGGACCTTGGATTGTAATTTGATGCTGGGGGAGCACGACTCGGCGTCGTCTAGTTGGCGCCACTCATTGGTCGACAAACGGAGGATAACCTTAATGTGTCTACCATCATTCGAAGTTGAGCGCGCTGAGGTGGCCAGGCCCTTGGATTTACACTTCGGGGAAGAGCTAATGATGGGCAGGGGCGCTTCAACACTAGTCGGTGGAGGAGGAAGATAGGCGACTGGCGACGTGATTATTGTCTCGGATGGCAGTGCGGACAACAAGAGGAGTTCAATCAGAAGAAGGAGTCAGCAGCATAGCCTCCCTCTCAGGAATCACAGAAGTAGAAGAAGATTTCCCTACTCGGAAGAAGGTCGGGAAGCCGATGATAGAGCGCGGCCTGAAGACCCGAGGTCTCTAAGTGAGAAGAGGATTCTGTTCGGTGTTGCTTACGCTGATGGATCAAAGGCTCGCCCAACGTAGCCTACTCAAATGGGACTGCGACTGACACCATGGATGGGCGTTCGAGTGGCAGCTTGCTAGTATGAGCGGCTGCCTCTCTAACCGCCACCCGACTACCTCTTGCTTCACTAGCAGTAGCTCGGCTTCCTCTTGTCTCATCAGTAAGCTCGTCCAAGTGCTCGATTGGCAACAGGCTACAACTCTGTAGCTCGGCCACTCCCTTGGTGTTGATGTCTACATCAGAGAGCCTGCATTTGTCACTCAACAACGCGCAGTTCATGATTCAATCTGCAAAAAAAAAAAAGAGAAATAAGTTGGATTCAAAGATGGTAGAAAGAAGAAAAGACATACCTAGGGGGGCGGGCAGCCGTGTTCGAATTGGACTTAGCCCAAACACATACAAAACACCCTCTAAAAGAAGCCAGTGTATGTGATACTTCTGGACCACTGGCAGGCCAAACTTGAAGCTACTTTGAAGTAGGTCGGCGTGCTTCAGTACTGACTGAGCGAGGGAGGTTTGGATAGCTCGATCTATCAGCTGGTCGGAAAGGCGGGTCGAACGGGTAAACACACATAGAAATAATGCTCTTTCCAGTGTTTATTCGAGGAGGGCAATTTATCAAAAAATACAGCGCTTACTCAGGCTTGGAAGAGAAGGTACTCGACTCAAAAAGCTTCGGGTAATAGAAGTAATGAAAAATACGAGGCAAAAGAGGAATCTCATACAGATGAAATAGTACCACAACCTCGCAGAGTAGTCTGAAGGAATTGGGTACTAACTGATGAATGAGGATGTGAAAATATCTACAGACCTCTGAGAAAAAAGGATAAATTGGAAAGCAGAGGCTGGTGAGAAATTGATCTTTGAAGAAAGGTAAAAAAATCAACGGGGGGCATGTGAGGGCAATCATATACAGAGAGAATGATGATTTGATAACCATCAAGGAAGTGATAAGTTAGTTTTATCAGATCAACCTCATCGCCATTAAATTTGGACTCGATGGAGGTATACCACAACCCAATGATAGCCGGGGTGGGGAAGGAGAGACGACCATGGAATAACTGATGGAAATCGAAGAGTGAAAGGAAGAAGGACTCAGGAACTTATTGGGAAGAAAGAGATCACTAGCGATGAACAGAGAAGGGGAAGCAAGGAATTTATCGGGACGAAGATGAAGAATATGATAGGGCAGAGGAAAAAATTAAGGGTTTAAAAACCCTATGGATGATCGACTCTAGCCGTCCGATCAAGGGTTTTGGAAAATAAAGCTTCATTGTGACCGTTGAATTCGAAAGGTAATCGTCACATTAAGCTTCTACAGCGGCCTGTCACATCACACATGCGGTGGCATGCAAGGGCAACACATGACATTTAGTTACAGGTGACATTAATGAAGAAGCAGAGGGCATGATTACAGGGCATGACCAGACATGCTTTGTATTAATGGTTGGGAATTTGAACAACTTTCTAGAAATTATGGTGACATCAACGGTAATTAAAAGACACTACATGAGTTGAGTGGTTGGAGCATAGATCAGAAAGAAAGCAGAAAACTGCTAAGTGTTGGTCATGATATCGCCAAGCGATAGTGGAGCATTACAATTGAATGTCGATTATAAACCCTTGAACAAAGAAGATCATAGTCGAGCGACGACTATAAATCCTTGAGCATTGAAGATCACAGTCGAGTGACGACTATAAGCCCTTGAGTATTGAAGATCATAGTTGAGCGACGACTATAAATTCTTCAGCATTAATGATCACAGTTGAGTGGTGATTATAAACCCTTGAGCATTGAGAATCATAGTCGAACGACATCTATAAACCCTAGAGCAGTAGACATCATAGCCGAACGACAACTTTGAACCCTAGCACAGTGGGTCATGACGAAAGAATGATAGGTCACACTACGTATCCAGTCAGTCGGACTTGCAACCTCCTTTGACTAGATTTGAGAGGAAGACTTGTGATACAGTGATGAAGAGGGGACCATCAAAGATAAGCCAAAGCAGGGAAGACCGACTGACGTGGAAGTTAAAGTCAAGAAAAGAGGCAAAGCCGGCCGAGTGGGCTAGTTATGGCTAGGCGGACGAGCAAGGCCAAACTGATAACTCGAGGTTAAGAGATAAACAGATAGTATATCCCCCGTCCACCGTCCCTACCGAGCAGGAGGCGTGTCCATTCGGATGAGAGGCAACCATCCGACAACAAGAAAGCTAAGAGAAGGGAGAGTGCTCGGTGTAGCATAGTAGAGCAGGACCCACCCGTATACCTTCTCGTAGTCTTTTGGAGGTTTATGTCACTGACAACAGAGCATATTCGTAGGCAAATCATACAGTAGAAGCTTTCAGAATGTTACATCAGATATATGCATGCTATTTTAAGGAAAGGTGTCAGGGACACTTTTTGACTTATCTTTTCATAGGACACTTGGGAAACTTGCGCATGCTCTGAGATGCATGTGTAAGCACTACAGTGGCACTATAAAAGAGGGTTCCCATCTACAGGAAGAGATATGAGCAATTTCATTATTCTGCATGCTCTTTTGCTACAATACTCTTGCTATTCTCTACATCGCCGGAGACTAACTTGAGCGTCGGAGGACCAATACCGGGAACCCCTTCCCGGCCAGACACTGACACTTTTGTGTTGCAGGAGCATGTGGAGTCTTCACCGTGTCAAACTTCCAGCCACATTCTCAGCTTTTCATCTTTTCCACTTTCAGATAGGAACACAGAGCTTTCAGGGCATCCCTATAAATTCTTTTCAACTATGCTCTTGCTCTTAATGCTCTCATACTTTGGGTGTTGTGACAATGACACGCTGCAATTTCGTGCTACAACTCTAATCAGCAACACTACGTATATTCTTTTATTAGTACTATTGTCATATTGCTTATTTTTTTATTTAATTTTTAGATTATGTTTTTAAGGTTTCTCCACCTCCAGAGGCTTTTTGGAAAGGAGAAATTAGAAATAAGAATCATAAGTCCTTTAAATGCTTATATTGTTTTGCTTCACTCGATTAAACCCATGCTAAGTTATTCCATTGTGCCACTTTGATTATTCCATTCTTTTTAACTCATAAAATTCGTAATGCTATTCATCTCCTCGAGTGTCGAGTTGGATCCTACAAGCTACAACTGTTCTGTCATGTCCATTTACCCAAATGCCCTTCGGTACATTGTTCACTTTTGATACATGCATTAAATTTTGACATTATCATATGCAATTGTAGCAGCTATTAAACCGTAATTGCTATAACTACAATAGTTGTTTATAGTTGTAGCAGCTACGATTTTATAATTGCTACAACTACAACTACAACAATTATACCAGCTGTGATTTTATAGCTACTACAACAGTGAATTAAATTACATTATAGTAATTATGAAATTATAGTTATTACAATATGAATATTTTTTTAACGTTAAATATGTCAGATGTATTGTAGTAGTTATGGAATCATAACTGTTATAATACGTCCGATTGATTAAAAATTAGATAAAAATTTAGATAGAAAATAAATAGTATTAAACAATACATAGTATACCTAACATAAAATGAGATGTTTATTTTTTTTTTCAAAAATAGTAAGGACGTCCCTAGATGATTTAGAAATAAAAAGGTGTCATTTTTAGAAATGAAGAAATATAATAATAGTAAAAAATAATATTTAGATTATAAATTTAAGAATAATAATTTAAAAATAATTTTTTAGATTTATGTGAATCAACTAAATTATTATATATGATTTCATTTATTATCAATAAAGGTAGATTAATAAAAATTATAAAATCTGATCGGAAAGTGGACAAGTATGCATTAAAATAAATAAAACAATTATATTGTCACGTGTCTATTGTCGTGAAGCTGGGTGGGTAGAAACGAGCCCGAGAAGCATGAAGCGTGCCCGTAGGGTAATGTGATATTTGTCGCGCCAAAGAGATCGTCTCCTCAAAATCTGATGGATCCAGAGGCGGTGAGGCGATCGCTCTCCAAGCCCTCCGCCGACTCCTTCGCCGCCCTCCCGGCTCATCTAATTGAGGACGTCGCCCTCAACGGCATCCGCCTCGACGACATCGAGCACGGCCGCGTCCTCTATTCTTGCACCGTTACTCCTCGGCTTGGCGTAACAGAGATACCCCATCCTTTCGACTTTTACCCGCAGTTTATGGGTTTATTCTCTTTTGTCCTCTGCAGAGTCCTGGCGGCGTCCTTATTGGCGGCGTCATAGCGACGCTCGTGGATGTGATCGGGTCGATAGCTCTATCTACTTGTGGACTGCCCACTACTGGGGTTTCACTGGATATCAACATTTCCTACTTGGATGCCGCCATGATTGGTGTGAGTAGAATATTTACATTGATTTTAATTTCTCAGTCAAAATATTCGAAACGAAACTTTTGAGTTTTCCTCTGTTGGTTTGAATCAAGTTATGAACTTAGTTATTATTAGCGCCACTTCGGGTGGATAAGTGAGAAGGAGAATCTGGAAGGGTAACATATACCTAGGAAGAGAAGTAGGATAAATTGCATTCCCTGTATCACACGTGTCTTTCTATGTGAGATTACCACTTTTACTTGTATGAAAGTAAACTATATGGAACAGGTATAAATGCTACCATATTTCACAAAAAATTGAAGGATTGTGGATGTTTAGGTTAACAACAATAACAATCAAGCCTTTGCCTTATTAAGTGGGGTCTACTATATAAATCCTCCTACACCATTAGGCTCGATCCCCTACTATATTATCATCATCTATATTTAAATAAATTTTATCTTATTTTATTGTTGTTAATCAAATCTTCTTTGGTCTTTCATTTCCTTGATTAATGTGTGTATTTATCATGGTCTCACATTACGGATATATATTGGTCGCTTAAGTATATGTTCATTCCATTTTAAATGTATCTTTTGAAGTTTTCCCTATAAATGTAACTCTGATTTTTTTTAATGTTCTCATTTCACATTGACTAATTGGGGGCAAATATTAGATGCTTAGGTTTGTGGGAAAAATAATTATCATCAAATTGAGTTTGTCTGAAGTACATAATAAAAAAAATAATGAAACTTATGTAGTTCTAGAAAGTTTAATTCACCATTAGGAATAATACTATTTTCCTTCAAAATGTTTGTGATATCTAATATATGCATTTGAAATCCTATTAATTTGAAAAGTTTAAGTTCTAAATAAGCCAATGAAGCATTAATAAATAAAATTTAAATAAAAGATCATTTAAGAATAGAATTTGCTTTGGGCAAAAATCAAAATTTTACAAAAAAGTCAAAGCAATACACGAACATATTTACATACTTCTCATCCTGAAAAACACTTTAATTGCAGCACTGTTGTAATAGTTATAGGGCAATTCATACTTGTTAAAATAAACTAGTTTAACTAGCTGCTACAAGTAGTAGCTATTACATAGCTACTACAAAATATATTTAAAGTGTTTTTGGCCATTTTAAAGTGATTGTGATCAAGCTTAAGTAATTTTAACCTAGTTGGTAAATAAATTTTCTTTATAAAAGTGCTTTATACATAATATTTTTGACCAAGTTAAACTAAAAAGAAAAAGGATTTAATTTAACATGTTGTAGCTACTACAACAACGCTGAAATAAGGGTATTTTTGAGATGAGAAATATGGTGAGATACTATTTTGACTTTTTGAATATGGGGCACCCTTTTGACGAAAATAGTAATTAAGAGCACCCTTTTGATATTTGGCCATCTACTTTTGGAATAAGATTATTGAAAATTGATTTTGCTTTTCTTATATAAAAGAAGCCATTCTTTCATTAATGTTGGTGTTAACTCCTAGAGCTTGGGTTCCAAGGAGAAACATAAGAGAGAGCATCATTGCTATCTTGAGCCCCTTTGCCCCAATTGTTGTAACTTTTCTGTCCCTATGCCTCCTCTTCATGTAGTTGATGCAATCTATAGGCCTATCCTCATCCATTGCTTTTGTGTGTGAACGATACATGTGCAAACCTATGAAGAGAAGGTGGAAACTTATATCTTTCTAACCTATCCACTTCATATGCTGTGGCTCACTCTATTTATGGGATTTTATTCTTCGCTCGCTTCCTATGCTCCCTACCTTGACCTAAGTAGGCTCTACAATCATTTTATTCTAGAGATGATGGAGATTAGTATATGTCGACCAAAAATATTGTTGCAATGCATCTATGCATCCATGGGCTAGATTGTGGCTATCCATGTTGAGGATTTTTCTCTTCTTGCTAGTGATTGAAGGACGTGGTGCGGGAGTAGGGAGAAATTGTAGGTTGAATCTAGGTAAAGGTTCTCTATTTGCCTCTTCATCCTCCTCATCCCCTTTTTGGGTAGAGTTGTCATGGCTAATCTTTGTGAGAGTTTTTCATTAGAGCTAGAGACGAATCTAAGATAGGGCTGTCTTGGGCTCTAGCTTAGCCCAAAATAACCCTTCCACACCCAAAGCCCTGCCCACCTCTAATTCCTAGATCCACGACTAGAGCTTGTGCCATGTGTGATTACATAATGACAAACTATGACCTCTCCCTTTCATCCCTTCGGTTAAGGTAGATGTGTTTAGAGATTGTTTGCCTAGGGTCTGTTTGGGTTTTGATTTGATGCCCTAGAGTCTTCTCTATCCATGTCATGTTTGCTTTTTTTATTGGGGGTTTTATTTATAGGTTTTGTGGACTCTAGTTGACTGGGGTTCCCTTTATGGCTAGATGTTTAGTCCCTCTATGCCTCCCCTTCTTTAAAATAAATATTTCATCAAATAAGATATTATGAGATGCTCACAAGGTTTAAATTATAGTTCAAGTGTTAAAGCATGTTGGCACTCATCATGCTAGCACACCGTAAAGAATGTTGAGTTTATTTTATCTGTGTTTTAATCTTACAATCCCGTTCCAGTTACCTTTATGTATCTCCAAACATAAGCCATTAAAAATTAAAAAGGTAATCAACAATAACAACAATAATTAAGCCTTACTCACTAGGTGAGGTTAACTATGTAGATCTTTATACGCCATTGTATTCTATCCTCTATTATGTCATCATTTATATTTAAATAACTTTTATCTTATTTTATCATTGTTAATCACGTCTTTTTTGGTCTTCTTCTTTCTCTTTTAATGTGCGTATTCGTTATAGTTTTACATCACCTAATTGGAGTATTTATTGGTCGTCTAATTACATGTTCATACCATCTTAAATGTGTCTTTCGAAGTTTTCTCTGAATACGTGTTACCTGACTTTCTCTATAATATTCTTATTTCTTAATTGCCCATCTTTGCATGTCTACACATCCACCTTAACATTTCAATCTTTGTGATTTTCATCTTTTGCTCATGTGCTCGAGTTGTAGCTCAACATTTAGTTTCATATAACATAGCAGGTTTAACGATGGTTTAAAATACCATGTCGGGAGTAATAAGTGGAATTTACCATTCCACCCTCCACTGACACCGCGTGCCCATGGTAACCTCGTGAGGCCGTAGAAATCGTCACAAACTTGTGGTGACCTCTATCACAAACTTGCGGTGACCTCCATGAGGTCGCGAAGACCCACAGAGGACACCACGGACCCCTGACGACCTTTACGGGTCGCGACGGGGACACTTGCCACCCTCGGTGGGATATTAAAATGCTTAAGTTTAACTTAGTTTAATAATTTTAATCAAACTCCTAACTATAATAGGATAATTTAAACAAGTTTAATCAATACCTAATAAAACTATCTCATTAATTTAATATATATTTTAAATTTGAATTTTAAAAATATAATAATAATTTATTTATATTTTTTTAATATATATTTTTTAATTAATATATTTTTTATTTAAAAGATACTGAAACTATATCGGCACGATACGATACGATACCGAAATCGTATCATTTCGGTCATAAATTGAAACTTTGTGAAGTTAAAAATTTTAAACTATAGGTTTAACTGTTGTTTTGTAGAATTTTCCTTTAAGTTTTAGAGACATTTTATAATTACAAAGTGTTGGTCCTAGTGTGGCCGGCTAGAGGGGGGTGAATAACCTGAAATCAAAGTTAGAAGAATCTCTTACTATTTGAACAGAGCAAGGATGCAATATTTAATTAAGCAAAAATAATTAACATAAAAGAAATAATAACTTATAAAAACAATAAGTAAGAAGGCTGGGATTTTTACTTGATTATAACCTAGGTGGTTGTTAATCTAAGACAGTTGCAAAGCTCCACTAAAAATATCTCTTTTATTAAAGACGAAGAAACCACTTACATTATTTGAAAAGCTCAGGTATTAGCTAGGAAATAAATACAGAAGAAGTTGTTGATTTCCTAACTCTAGGGGTCTTTTTATAGCCCTTGGAAAATTCTATCCGTGACTTGAAGGCGCTTCCAAGATGGTCCAAGGCGCCTTCAACAAGACAAGTTTTATTGTCAAAGATAAAACTTTATCTTCGGCTTGAAGGTGTCTCAAACAGGCTGGAAGACACCTTCGACACTCTTCATAGAAGGCGCCTTCCATGAGGCAGATCAACTCCTTAGCTGATCTTCTTCATGTGGGTGATGCTCCAGTTATCCGGAGTTGAGCTCACCTGAACTCAACTCCGACCTTCTCCTCGAGTAGACTTCCTCCTCGGCTTCTCGTCCCTCGAACGTCACACACGTCCTTTTCGTCCACCGGTGTACTCTTTCACAGTTCCTTGTCTCTCGGATGCACCGAGCCCGTCGGCTCCTTTCCCGTGCCATCCTTCTCGTCCGCTCGACTTCTTGTGCTCCTAAGTTCCTGCACACTTAAACATAAGATATCAAACACAAACATGACCTAACTTAACTTAGTTGACCACATCAAAAGTACCACGGGGTACTTATACAAAGAACACCTGACACTTTTTTCCATTTTAACCATTGACTTGTAAGAAATCTCTCTCAACCCTTTTATCCTATTGCAAAAATGATCTTAACTACTTAAAGCTTAAATCTCTCAATTACAGATTCACCATCTCCTATTTTAACAATTGTCTTATTACGTCTAATATTTTTAAACTTAAATTCCATATATTCTTTTTATTTTACTATATCTAAAACCTTTCACTTCTAGTATTCTTGCTAAGATTCGAGCTTAACATTTACTTCTTCACTTGTCTCATCTACCAAAATAATATAATTTGTAAACAACATCACCATGATAATGTGTCTTAGATGTGTCGAATGGGTTCATTCACGATTAGTATAAACAGATAGAGATTTGATGTAACCTTATTTTTTTTATAGGAAACGCTTCAGTTAATTCTCTCGAAGTTTGTACTATTGTCATTATATCCTTGTACATATCGTTAATTATTTCAATATATACTACGCTAACACCTTTTTTTTCTAGAATTCTTCATATAATGTGCTTTGAGACTTTGTCATAAGATTTTTTAGGTCGACGAATTCTATGTGTAGGTCATTCTTCTATTGCCAATATTTTTCAATGAGTCGTATATATAACTTCTAGCAAGAATCCAAATTGATTTTTAGTTTCCTTGGTCTCTTTTGTTTTTTTTCTATTACTTTTTTCTAAATTTTGATGATATGACTCATTAGCTTAATACACCTTTAGTTAAGACAATTTAGTACATCTCTTTTGTTTTCATATAGAGGACTAGAGTGCTTACCTTTTATTGATTAGATATTTTTTTTGTTTTCAATATTAGGTTAAATAACTTTATAAGTCATTTAATACCTTGCTTCCCTAAACATTTTCATACCTATCATAATATTATGTCCAACTACTTCTCCATTTGCATCCCATTTGAAGTTTGTTATACTTTTGAAGTTTGAATTTGATGATAAAAATTTAAATTTTTTATACTCTTATGACGTACTTATCTATTGTATTCATATTTAATGTATCTTATTTGGATAAGATCTCTTGTCTTCCTCTCTCTCTTGCTTAGCTATTCTATAAATTCCCATTTTTGCTTCTTTTGTATCAAACTTTTAATACAAGCGTTCAAAAGTTTCATTCTTTGCTTCATTCACTATTTTCTTGACTTCTTTCTTGGTTATTGTATATTTTTTAATTTTTTTTTTCATTTTTACAAGTGTATAATAACTTATAGATGGTTCGTTTCTCCTTCACTTTCTCCTCTACTTATTCCACTACCAAAATTCTTTACTTAGTGGTGTGCATCCTTTTGACCCACCAAGTATGCTTTTGGCTATCATTTTCAACTATATTGCTATTTTATCCTATGTCGTATTTGAGTATCATGTATTTCTTTTAATACTTGTACTTCCATCCTCTTCTTAAATATGCTTCGCTTCTTATTTTATAACTTCTACCACTTGATTCTAAGAGTCATGCATGCTTCCTTCTATTGATATTATACTTAAGGTGTATATCCAACACTACTAACTTATTTTGGGTAGTTATGTTTTTCTAGAAATGACCATACAATTTTTACAAATCTTTTATCCTTCTTCTTAATCATAAGAAAGTCAATTTGTATAACTTTTCCTCCATTTCTTATTACAAAATTATTACCGTCATGCACCCTATCATATTCCTTATTTCTTACTTCTACATGCCAATTCAGATCTCATTCTATTAAAATCATTTTGTTTAGTGGAATTTTTTATACTACTTTATTTTAATCTTCCCATAAATTATATTTAATGTCTTTATCTAATCCTACTTAAGATGTATATATGCTAATTACATTAATAGTTTTTTTTACCACTGCTATCTTTAAAGTGATAACCTTATCTCCTTTTCTAACTACTCCTATTACTTCATCTTTTAATGAGCTATTTACAACAATAACTTCATTCCTTATTTTACTTTTTATTATGTTTTATAACTTATAATCCAAGTTCTCTAACATTTTTACCTTCTCTCCTACCCATTTTATCATTTTGCAAATATAAAATATTAATTTTTCTTCTAATTATCTATTTACTGCCTCTATTGCTTCAACCTATTCTATGTTCCAAATCTAAGACAATTGATATTTTTACGGTGTTTGTTCTTATCCAACCTATAATATGAACACTCTTGCATATTTAACATTGCACTCAAGTTCTCATGGATATAGTGGTCCTTATCGAGATGTTACAGTTAGACTCTGTAACACGTTCATTTCGGGAACAACCTAGCATGAACACAATAGGTTGATACATTCATTCTTAGAACATTTGCCAAAATCCATTCATTAGAACATTTGCCGTTTGATGTTGGTTGACAATTTAATACAACCCTTAACATTTTTCATCCTGTCTTGGGATCGATATTGACAGTTTTAAATTAAAAAGGAAATTAAGTTAAATTTTTTAAACAATAAATTTGGAACATGTAATAAAATCAATGATTATACATTACTAATACCAAAAAGACTATCATGTAAATAGGTGCATTAATTCTTGTAGCATCATAACATGATTAACCCAATAATTTTTTAGACACCAAATTAAATAATGCTTATAATATATCTCATTCCGCATGTTTATTAATATATTTTGGCTATTTATTGGGAGTTGAACTTATATTAACACAATTGGATTTAAAAGTCACAAGTATATGATAATGATGCATCTTGGCGCCACCATCTTTGATATCACTCTTTGTTGTAGATGTTTCTCCAAATGATGTTTCCCCTTTTCCTTTTACTCTCTTTTTATAGTCTTCATGTCCTCTTTGCGTTCGTCTAATAAAATTAAAGGATAAGTTACGACCTCTTTCCTTTTCTCTTTCCATGAATTAAAAAAAAAAACTAGATTGCTATAATTTGTAGCTACTGGTCGTCTATGATGGCCTTTAGTCCATTGACATAGCACAATGGATGGGAATAAAGAATGTCAATTAGATTAAATAGAAAGTTCAAAAATGTAATTTTATGCAAGTTTTTAAATATTATATATATTTTTAAAATGTGGTTCCATAGCATTAGTTTTCTTTTCATCATCATATAACATTTACACTTGACATCATAAAACAATTAGTATCATCATATGATAATGATTTTAGACACTTCACTTATAATGTTTGGTTGAAACATGTTGTGTGATCATCATTTATTAATGTGGTCAATAGCATGTGGTACTTTATTTTTCTTAAAATTAATAGTTTTTTTCTTGTGTGTGTTAAAGGGGAAAAGGTGGATTTAAAGGTGGATTTAAATTAGTAAAGTTCATCTCCTAATAAGTAAACTTATAGCTTAGCGAACTTAGGAGTGTGCAAATTCATATATATCAGTCTTTGGGAGTATACTCGGATCTGAAGTATCCCCTAAAGGCCAATTCTTATACTCCTGATTTGTGCTATACTATTTTACTTATAAAAAAAGGAGAAGATCGTTGATGCAATTATACTACAAAGGATCATGTTCGATCACTATATTTTGATATTTTGGGTAAATAATTTAAGTTAGATTTGACTGTGTTACTAATATATGTGTATCATGGAGAGGATCATTGATATGAACTGGGATGCTAGGGGTGTGATAAGGTGTTCATTTGCAAATACAAATTTTTCAATTATCTTATACTTATGCAAGGCCAAAATACTTGTTAAAATTCATAGTTACTTTAGTTAACATAGTTGTAATAATAATGATAAAATAAGCACACTAAAGAACAATGCTAATAGCAAGATTATGTGGTTTAGGCCCTAGATGCTACTCCATTACCTATTGATCTTTTAGGTGGATCAAACTTGAAATCTCACTAATAAAATGGCTCCTTGATCAGAGGTGGAGAAACCTCATGCAAAGTTATCGTTTTTGCAAAGTATAGAAATGAGAAATGAAAGATGAGATCCTTTTGTCAATATTCTTTGGGGTCCAAAATTTATTGGTCCCAATTGGATTTATTAGATAATCGCTGGAAATGACTTTCCTAAATAACATGCGAGGTCCCTTATAGTAATGTATATAATAGTCATAAGAGACCCTATAGTAACATGGTATTTCGATATTCCTTTTAGCATTTTTTTTGTAACCTAAATGATTGATATAATGGCTTAGCCCTTCCTACTATGCTAAATTAAATTTTGTTATGGGCATTCTTAGTTTCCCCTTGATCTGACCTTTTTTCCTTTGATCTTTTCCTTGTGTGCTTAAAGAGGAATTGATTCTAGGTTATCCCTTCTTTTCTTCTTGCATTTGGTCTTTTCTTTTTTTTCTTTTTTTGTAAACAGACATTGACTTGTATAATGTTTTTTTTCCATGTATTTATCATATGATCTTTATTTGTAGTCATACCTTGAGATGTTGAGACTGCAAGACTCGAAGTAATGCCAATGGTATTTCCTTGGTTGCTTGGTCTTGATATTGGTTCTTCAACCTCTAAGGTCTTGCATGTAGAGGTGGTAGGTCTTTTTACTTGTTTTGGTGTCAATTGTGTTTCATCCTCGGATTAATCTTTTTGCTTACCTTGAGATTCTTATGCCAATGAGGGGTTTTCATGGAGGTTGATCACCTTATTTCATAACTCTTTTGCATGTTTTGTAGCCGCACACTTCTTTAGGCAAAACAACAATTAATAAATTTGTGACCTTTTTGCTTATCTCGAATCTCAGTATCCATTATTGTGTTCATTCTTCTTTCTTGGCTATTCTCCCTTTCTTGTCCTTTAGAGGCTCGAATCTGCTTACCATGACTCCAACATTCAAAGTCCATCTAGATGAAGTGCTCCATTCATGACTTTCAATATGTGAAGTTCATCTAGTCAGGTAGTGGTGTGAAAATGCATATCCTAGTTTTGTTACTATCTTCAATAAAAAGATACCCTTCTTGGTTTGATGTAGAAAATGATGGAAGTTTCAAAGCCTTTGACTTTGTCCGTTAGTACTTTTTAGTGATTCTGCTCTGTAGTATTAAAAGTAGTAGTTAAAACGAGGTGAATAGCCTCAAATTTGAAATTGAAAAATCACTCGAGCAAAGCTTGATTAAAGAGTCAGAGTATGTATTAGAATAATGAAAAAAATAAAGTAATGCTAATAAAAGACTTAAAGTGGTTCATCAGCTCTAAATCCTACTCCACAACGTACTAACTCAAAAATCTTACTAGCTTTTCTCCTTATTAAACGCAAAGAAACCTTGTACAAAAAGTCATCTTTTTATAATAGAAATATAAGTAATACAATTGGTAACCTTAAGCTCTTATATAATGGCTATAAATTATGATAATGAAAAACAAGAGTGGAATAGAGCAATAGAATCATAACTTTTTTGCTTGATTGAAGTTGGATGAGCTCCATTTGCTCCTCTATTTATAACCTCGAAGTGAGCTTGGATAAACTTCAACTAGTTGTTCTCTACCATTTGCTCTGTTAAATTCTAGTTGACTTAGATTCTAGCTAGTTGATTGAAATTTTAATCACAAAAGCCTTATTTACCAGCAGCTATCTCCAATAGACTTGTCTTGTATAGTTGACTCAACACTAGCAAGTCAAGTCAACTAGATAATAATACACGCTTAACATCTCGCTGATCATGATTTAGTTGACTTAAAACATACAATCAATTCAAATCCAGCCCAATCACCACAAATTCAATTTATTTGACCTAACACCTATCAATCAACTCAAATGGATAATATCCACTTGAACAATTTAATCGAACAATTTAATTTTTTAAAAAATAGTTGATCAGTCGATTGCCCAACGACTAACTTAAATAAAAAAATGGCTAACTATTTTCATCATTCGACTAGGCTTTATCTTTGGGTCTTCTTTCATCTGCTATGGGTCTTACCTCTAGGGTTTCCTATGCTTGCCAACTGGCCTCACCTTTTGATCTACCCCATCGGCACCTGCTGTGCTTGAACTTTATGCCAACTCCTGTTGATTTCTTCATCCACCAAGGGCTTTTTGGACTTGTTCATCTGCTAATTCCAGTTGGACTTCTCCATTTACCAATTCCTGATGTTGAACTTACTTTTCTACAACACCTATTAGACTTTTCTATATTCCATCTGCTAGAGCCATCTATTGAGTATCATATGAACCTTGACCTACTTTGACTTTTTCAACCATTGCATCTACAATTACGTGTTAAGTTTGCTGTACTTATATAATTGCAAAGCTTATTAATGAATATAACATTAATCTAACTTAAAGCCTTTGTTAAACAAATCAAACCTATTTGGTCGAACTCGACTACTTTGGGCATGATTTCTTTAATAAGATTGTAATCGTAGTTTATTTTCTAGGTAAGTCTACCTAGAGGTTTATATGACCAAGGAATTGGTGTTTTGGATCGTAGTTTTAATTTGATCTTGTGATTAATCAGGGTCGACTAACTAAAAGCTATTAAATTGCTAGAAATTCGATATTCTTTGTTAGATCGGATGACTTGGTTAAGGGATGAATTGGCACATTCTGTAAATAATGCACTAAAAAAGAATGAAGGAGGAAGATTAAAATCTACTTTTTATTTATACATAATTCAAATCTCAATACAAAGTTAAATAGAGGAAAGAGTATAAGGGAATATTCTAAAATAAGAAAATATTTTTAATCCTAATAATTACCAATAATTACCTTCCTAAATTTATTTCAATCAAATAAAATCATAACATATTTAATTTAATCAAATCATACCTAATTTATCGACACTCCCCCTCAAGTTTGTGCAAAAATGTTCATCATGCACAACTTGCTAACTTGTGTTTCAAAGAGTTGTCTTGAAAGACCCTTGGTCAACAGATCTGTAACATGTAGCGTGGTTGGAACAAATGGAGTACAAATTGTTCTTTCTTCCAGCTTCTCTTTTATAAAGTGGTTATTAATTTCAATGTGTTTTGTTCTACTATGTAGAACTAGATTATGAACAATATTGATTGTGTTGGTCCCTTATGATTGACAAGAGGGGGTGAATTACCTGAAATTAAAAATAAACCTTTCTCCATTTTTCAAACCAAATTAAAACACACTTGTTTAATAATAAACTAATTAACAAGAAAGAAAGAGGCGAATCTTTTTACTTGGTTTGTAATAAAAGGATTGCTAATCTAAGGCAAATAAAGCTCACTAAATTCTCCTTTGGGCGGAGTAGCCTCTTACAACATTGACAGCTCACAAACAAAGTAGTAGAACAGAAAGAGAATTCGTTTACAAGTGTTATTTTAAACTATTGAGGCCAGGGCTGTATTTATAGCTCTTCTTTGGGCGCTTGGAAGGTTTTCGGGCGCCTGAGTGTGGATAAAACTTTATCCACGTCGCAATGGATCGTAGCAGCTTGATCTGGATAAAATCTCTTTGGTCCGAGCCCGGGAACAACTCCGGGCTCCCGGACCCTTGTGGACTTTTATTCGTAGCGTCGCCGAGTTGAGGCGCCCGGACCAGGTCCGGGCACTCGGAAGCTGACTGGTTCGACTCCTTCGATCGCTTGGGTGATTTCAGCCATCCGGAATTGGGCTCACCCGAGTGTATTTTCCGGCCTTCTTGAGCAATCTTCCGCTCTGCCTACTTGTCTCTCAGAAACACTGCATACTCCCTTCTTGTCCGCCAGTGTACTCTTTCGCAGCACCTCGTCTCTTAGACGCACCGAACCCGTCGACTCTCTTCCATGCTGTTCTTCTCGCTAGCTACGTTTTTCGCTCGACTTCCTGTGCTCCTAAGTTCCTGCACACTTAGACACAAGGTATTAAAAGATCTAACTTGACTCGGTTGATCACATTAAAAACTACCACGGGGTACTTACAATCTCCGTGATGTGAGCAATCCAAGTTAAGTTAGGGTAAAACAAAAACAAATAACAGTAAGGTAATAAGTATAAATTTTGCAATTAAAAAAATGTGCAAAAATCAAGATGTACCCCCTCTAAACTCAACTTATAATTCTCTCCATTTGATCACATTAAAAATCAGGGTATGCTATGAAAATAACTTGAAGTAAATTCTAAATAGAGTCTAAGCGATAAAAATACAGTGACTATCATCCAGAAAAATCATGAACTTTAAATTTCGAAAATCTGGATTTTTACAATTTATAAATCATTTTTAGAAAAAATAATTTAAAAAAATATTTTTAATTGTGGGAAAATTCTGAATTTTTTTATAACATTTAAACAGACATATCCAAAGCAGAGAGAAAATTTTCATAAAAAATTGAAATTAATTTAAATAGTAATAAATTCTTTTCTACATAAAAATATATTTTCTTTAAAAATTGCTTAAAGATAATTTCTAAGTTCAAAAAATCATGAAAAATTTTCTGAGAATGTAATAGAGTAAGTATTTTTACAGAAAAAATTAATTTTCAAAAATTCAATCTTCGAGAATTTTTAATATTAAAAATTAGCATTTGGATAAATAATTCATAGAAAATTCAATAATGGCTAAAAAAATTTGAAAATATTTCCTTAGATAGAGAATATGATAAATTTTGACAGAAAAATAAATTTTGCAAAAAATAGCACTGCGAAATATTTTTAAATTGAAGAATATATTTTTTATTAAAAAATTCATAAAAATTATTACAACGATAAAAAAATGTTGAAATTTTTCCTACAGTTAAGAAATAAAATCCTCTTTTTTAAAAAAAATTAATATCTAATTAATTTCAAATAGAAATTATACGAAAAAATTTATTTAGATAATTCTAAGCAAATAACAAAAATTAAATCAATTTAACAATACGACATGTATAAAAATTTAATTTAAGACTATTTTGGAACCCAATATAGGTTCCTTCCTATCGGGTTAATCAAAAACTTTCTAGGAATATATTTCTGTGATAATTTTCTAGTTTGGTTCTGATGATATCTAAAATGTCAATTTAGTTCATTATAATTTCTAACTTGCTGGACATGTGAACATGCAAAATTCTTTAAATTTTATATTTTTTACTTTAAATTTGTTATTTTCCATTTTTATCATGTCGAAATCTTCTAATCAACAAGATGTTGCTAAGGTTAATTTTAATTCCTCATTTTCTTTTTAAAATTTTCTATTTCTAATTTACAAGTATTTCTAGACAATATTTTTATAAATTTGTATAATGGGTTAAGAGGTAGGGACCGTACCTGACTTACCTTGTCGATTTCATTATTTGAAGCTCCCCTTGTTGCTTCATTCTGACGTTGCTTCCCCTTCATCAATGCTTTCGATGCTCATTTCGGATGAACTTGCTTCGTCTTCTTATTTTTGGTGACTTGCTATCAGCGCAAGTCCGGCATGGGCTTCAATTTCCGACTTTGACGATGTTTCGTCCCACGTCGCTTTTAAGTTTTTGTGCTTTGTTTGGGTCGACTTCTTGTCCTTCTCCTTGTTCTTTAATTTTGGGCAGTTGTCTTTGACGTGCCCTTCTTCATTGCATTGATAACATTTTACTTTTCTTCTCCTTTTCTTGGCCTGCACTTGATTGAAATTATTAGCTTAATTTTTTTTTTGAACTTACCAGAAACGCTGTTTCGTCATCGTCAAGGGATGTCTCGTAATCTGGTTCGTCGATTTTGCCTTTAAGGCAATGTAGTGCTTTGACTCATTCTTTAGATCTATATATCTTGACATGAATTTCAAAAGTAGAGAACAATTCTTCTAAATTGCTTACCTCTAAGTCCCTAGAGATGAAATATGCATCTACTTGGGTTGGCCATTCAGGAGTCTTAGGAAAAGCGTTAAGCACGTACCTTAGCGAACCTTGGTTGGCTATCTTTTCTTCGAGATTCGTAGTTCGGTGATGCGTTCTTGATTCTCGAGTGGAGGTGTGCGATGGTTTCGCCTTCTTCTAACGGGAGGTTGTTGATCTGATTCTGAAGTAGGTCTTGTCTCGTTGGTTTTGCATGCAATGTCCCTTTATGTAGTTCTAGGAATTTATCCCACAGCTCTTTGGCTGAGCTCGTAGGCTCTGATCCGGTTGACTTTTTGTGGCTGTAAAACGCTCAGCAGATGGAATTTTGCCTTGGCGTTTGTCACGAAGTCGGCTTGCTCCTTTTTAGTCCATTGATGTTCTTCTTTGTCGTTCCCTTGCTAATCCTTCGGTGCTACAAAACATACCTCATTATTATTAATAATTCAAAGTCATTTTTGAAGAATACCTCCATCTTCTATTTCCAAATTGCAAACTCCCCCTCGATCTTAGGCGGGTAGATACTTGGTCTTGCTATCGTCTTCTGTGCTTTGGTCGGCGATTAGTCCTTCTGAAGCGGTTGTGCTCTTATACCACTTGTTGGTCCCTTGCGACCAACAAGGTGAATTGCTTGAAATTAAAAATAAACCTTTTTCCAATTTTCAAACCAAATTAAGACACACTTGTTTAATAATAAACTAATTAACAAGAAAGGAAGAGGCAGATCTTTTTTCTTGGTTTGTAATAAGAGGATTGTTAATCTAAGGTAAATGAAGCTTACTAAAATCTTCTTTGGGCGGAGTAGCCTCTTACAACGTTGACAACTCATAAACGAAATAGTAAAACAGAAAGAGAATTCGTTTACAAGTGTTATTCTAAACTATTGAGACCAGGGTTGTATTTATAGCCCTGCTCTGGGCGCCTAGAAGGTTTTCGGGCGCTTGGGTGTGGATAAAACTTTACCCACGTCGCAACGAATTATAATAGCTCGATCTGGATAAAACCTCTCTGGTCTGGGCGCCTGGAACAACTTCGGGCGCTCAGACCCTTGTTGACTTTTATCCGCAGCATTGTTGAGTCGAGGCGCCCCCGGGCTGCCCCTGGGGACCGGGCGCTCGGATTAGTCAGCTTCAGCTGACTGGTCCGACTCCTTCGATTGTTTGGGTGATTTCGGTCATCTGAAATTGGGCTCACTTGAACCCATCTTTCGGCCTTCTCGAGTAATCTTCCGCTCCGGCTTCTTGTCCCTCGGAAACGCCGCGCACTCCCTTCTCATCTGCTAGCGTACTCTTTTGCAGCATCTCGTCCCTCAGACGCATAGAGCACGTCAACTCTCTCATGTGCTGTCCTTCTCGTTAGCTGCGTCTTTCGCTTGACTTCCTATGCTCCTAAGTTCCTGCACACTTAGACACAAGGTATCAAAAGACAATAGGATCTAACTTAATTTAGTTGATCACATCAAAAACTACCACGGGGTACTTACAGATTGTTACTTTGTTATCAAGTATAACTTCATAGGAAGGTTTATTGGTCTCTTTAGTTCATCTAAAATTCTCTTTACCTAAAGAATCTTACATACTCCTTGAGTCATTCCTCTAAACTCAGCCTTTGCACTGCTTTTGGCTACAACACTTTACTTCTTACTTCTCCAAGTTATCACGTTGCCCTACACAAATGTGCAGTATCCTAAAGTTGACATTCAATCAGTAATAGAGCCTGCCCAGTTTGCGTCTGGATATACTTCAATGTATCTTTTCTGAAGAAAAGTCCCTTTCCTGGTATTTCTTTTAAATATCTTAGGATTTGATACATTGCATCCAAATGTTCTTTGTATAGAAAATACATGAATTGATTGACTATGCTCACTGCGAAAGCAATGTCTGGGCGAGTATGAGACAAGTAAATTAGACTCCCAACAAGTCTTTGATATCTTACTCTACTGGAGTGTCATTTTTTATATCTCCCAGATTTACGTTCACTTCAATTAGAGTATCTGCTGTCCTGCACCCACTCATCCCAGTTTCCTTTAAGAGATCAAGAATATACTTTCTCTAAGACACCATAATACCTTTCCTTGATTTTTCTATCTCCATTCCAAGAAAGTACCTTAGCTGACTAAGTCTTTAATCTTGAATTCCTTGGCTAGGTTTGATTTCAATCTGCTTATCTCTTCTATATCATCTCCAGTCAAGATTATGTCATAGACATACATGATCAACTCAGAGATCTTGTCTTTCTTAGATGCCCTTGTGAATAAAGTATGATAAGATTGTCCATGGATGTAGCCTTGACTTTTTACAAACTTTGTGAACCTCTCGAACCATACACTAGGCGATTGCTTCAATCCATAGAGAGATTTCTTCAGCTTACACACTTTTGATCCAAACTGATCATAAAATCCTAGGAGTGCCTCCATGTAGACCTCATTTTCTAAATCACTATTTAGAAATACATTTTTTACATCTAATTGATTTTGTGTCAATCAAGAACTGATAATAAGATTCAAACAATGTTCAATTTAGCCACAGGAGAGAGTGTTTCAGAATAGTCTACTCCGTAAGTTTGCTTCAAGCCTTTAGCAACCAAACGAGCCTTATGTTATTCCAGGGAACCGTCTGAGTTGTACTTTCTGGTGAATACCCACTTACATCCAACAATCAATTTACAGTGAGGTAGATCAATCTTCTCCTAGGTAGAATTCTTTTGTAGGTCTCTCATTTCCTCAAAATTTGCTTCTTTCCACTCAGGTATCTTTAGAGCTTCTTGAATATTATTTGGAATATTAACACTGTTGAGTTGTGAAATAAAAGCACAATAGGAAGAAGACAAATATTTATAAGATACAAAATTCGAATGTGACCAAAAAGCAGGGTACAGTTGTTACCATGTGACCAAAAGATCACGGGTTCAAATCCTGGAAACAGCCGCTTGCGGGACCTCGCATGGCGGGAGCTTCGTGCACTGGGTTGCCTTTTTTTTTTTTTTTAAATTCGACAGTGGGTGTTGTATGCATGACCGAACTCCTTTCCTTAGGGCAATAGGAAGATCAACTTGATTTGAGGAATTTAACTCATACATACCTTGGGTTCTATTGTCAGGGATCTTTGAGTAGTCATTGATAGTCTCATGATTTTGCCTATGATAAGATTCATGGCTTTGTAGATGGACAATGCCTTTTTTTCTTTGAGCTTGACCTTCCCTTCTATAAACAAGACCTTTGAACCAATTATTACTCTTTTCTGTCATGTCATTGTTTTGAAATGACATATATTTAGGTTCTTCTTCAAAATAACAGGTTAAGTCCGAATCATTTAAACATTCATCTTCCCTATTATGCTCTCCTAAAGATGAGAATCGTAGTAAGATTGTCCCTAAAAAATTGTGACAGCCATGGATACTAAATTTTTTTTTTGAAATTGGATCAAAACATTGGTATCCTCTTTGATTTGTAGGGTACCCAACAAAGATGCATTTATAAGATTTTGGATCAAGTTTAGAATGTCTTGGGTCATGATTGTGAACAAAGACAATGCTACAAAATTTTTTTAGGGAAATATCTGTGAAGAGTCGAGAGTTAGGGAAATAATTTTGAAAGATTTTTATTGGAGTTTGAAAATTCAGTATCCTTGTTGGCAATTTATTTATTAAATAAGTAGCTGTTAGAATTGCATCACCCCAAAGATACTTTGGAACTTTAGCATGAAAACTTAGAGCCCTTGTAACTTCGAGGAGATGCTTATTTTTTTCTTTCAGCCACTCCATTTTGTTGAGTGTGAATACAAAAACTTTAATAAACAATTCCCTTCTCAGCAAATAAAATTCCTAGTAATTGATTGAAATATTTTTTCACATTATCACTACGAAAAATTTTAATTTGTGTTTGAACCATATTATAAAAATTTATGAACACATTTCCAATGTCAGATTTATTTTTCAAAAGAAATACCCAAGTCATTCTAGTATGATCATTTATAAATGTGATAAATCACCGTTTTTCAAACAATATTACTATCCTAGAGGGACCACAAACATCATTATGTATCAAAGTAAATAGTGTTATTTTTTAAATTCTTGTAATGGAAACACTGAACGATGATGTTTGGCTAATTCACAAGATTCATATCTAAACGATGAAGGACTTTTATTTAAAAATAACTTAGGTAACATTTGTCATAACTATTGAAAGTTTGAATGTCCTAAACGATAATGTCATAACATAATCTCACTGTCACGAGAAGCAGAAATCGAGTTAAAACAGGTCTTGAGATCTTGTTTGACGAAGGTTGATCCAACATTGAAGAAGTAGATGCCATTGTCCTGCCTAGCATTGTCAATTATCTTCTCCGAAGCTAAATCCAGAAATTCAAAATGAGAGGGCAAAAAAAAAAGTACGACAGTTAAGATCGAAGGTAAATTTGTTGACGGGTGATGGATAACATATTATATGATAAGTGAGGCACATGAAAAGCATTTCTAAGGACAAGGAAAGGAGAAACAACAATAGTTCCTTTCCTTGCGATAGTAGCAAAGGATCCATTAGCAATTTTAACCTTTTTATTCCCTGCGCATGGTGTATATGAAGAGAAAAATTGTGATATGCGTGTCATATGGTCGGTGACATCTGAATCTAATATCCAGGAACCAATTTTGTGTCGGCAATAGAAGCTATAGGGAACATTCCTGTATGAGCTAGAGAGCAAGAAGAGTTAGAATTTCCAATAGTGTGAGATTGAAGCATTTTATGCAGGTGCTCTATTTGATCCTTTGTGAAAGGAAGAGATTCCGAGGTTGGTGATTGTTGTCTAGAATCAATACCACTTGTTTGAAGGGCCCAAACGCCACTATTAGTAGCTTTAAAGTTGACTTTCTTTTATAATTTGCTGGTTTGTCATGGATTTTCCAGCATGTCTTCACAGTGTGCCATGGCTTGTGGCGCCTTTCACACTAGAGTTTTGGCCTATCGCCTTCAAAGCTGGTCCCTTTGGTAACAAGAGTGGATCCCTCACTCTCCACATCTTTAGTTCTTCAATTCGTTTTAGCATCACTTGGAGTTTGAGCCTCTTCTCAATGGATCTATGAGAAAACTTCTCTAATGGCAGGCATGGGTTTATCCCAAGTATCCGTCCCCAAACTTCATCAAGCGTCTTATTTAAACTTGCCAAAAACAGAAACACCCTTTATATCGAATACTATCATTGGTGTTTTCCCATTCTTCTTCTTCAAATAAATCGAGTTCCTGCCATACAATCATCATTTCATCGTAATAGGTAGTAACATCTCGGTTTCCTTGCTGCATTCTCCACATTTGAATATTTAATTCAAACAGTTGAGAATGATTCTCCATATCAAAGTAGGTTTCACATATCGCTTCCCATACATTATGGGTTGCTGGTAAGAATATGAAAGACGCGCTAATGATCAGATCCATCGAGTTAATAAGCCAGACATTTACCAAAGAATTTTCTGAGCGCCATTGTTTGTATCTCGAATCATTCAAAGTTGGTGACTTTATTTCTTCATTCAAATGTCCGAGATTCCCTTTACCATCAATCACCAAGTGTACGGATTGAGTCCATTCTAGTAATTTTTTTCCATTGAATCTATGTATAGTGATCTGGAGGGAATCAGACAAGGGGATATTTTAATTTGGTTGGTTTCCTCCTTCCTAGAATGATGTGCTGTCGTCGGTGGTTGATCCAGACGATTTTGAGTTTGCTCCGACCATAGTGGCTTTGAAATTCATGACAAAGAACTAGGCTTTGATACCATATAAATGATGCACCAAAAAAGAATGAAGCAGGAAGATTAAAATCTACTTTTTATTTATTTATAATTCAGATCTCAATACATAGTTAAATAGAAGAAAGAGTACAATGTAATATTCTAAAATAAGGAAATAGAATAAGGAAATATTCTAATCGTAATAATTACCAATAATTACCTTCCTAAATTTATTTCAATCAAATGAAATTATGACATATTTAATCTAATCAAATCATGCCTAATTTATCAACACATTCACTTTTTCGGTGTTCTTTCGATAGTGCTTATTTACAAGATGTTAGTGTGCAATGAAAAATAAATTACAAACACAAATATAAAAGTATCAACACGAGACAATGGTTTTTATATGGTTTAGAACCTCAATTCCTACTCTATGACCTATATTATCCATCAATGGATCAATCTATGAACTATTGCTATACTTTTTCCTCTTTGGATGTCTGAGGTAGAGAAACCTCTTGTATATTCGATTCTTACAACAACACAGCAAATACATCAATACGAGCAATATCAATAATAAATGAAATTACAGGAATGAACTTTGCTTGCTTGCTTTGGCTTGCTCTTTGAAAGTTTTGCAATGCAGCAACACTCACCCAAGAACCCTCACGAACATATTTAACAAATCATCCGTGAAACCCTCTTATAAGGTTACTGTCTGTGAAGGTTATCGTTCATCACTTGAATTTGCCAATTAGTCAAATGCTCCATGACCTCTAGTTTGTTGGTTAATCCTAGGAAAATGTACCGATTCCACTGTATAAAATTTTTTGTACAAGTGTCGAACCTTTCCTTAAATAACCTATTGTGTTCTTTAGAAGTTAAATTAGGAATCGCAGACGGAACTTAACATCATTGATTCCAAATTTAACTTATCTGTTCTTAATGATTTAGATTTGAATCGCAAGCGGAACTTAACACTATTGATTCAAATCTACGTAGATTATTAATTCCATAAATATTAATTTCCAAAATTGGCTTCCAGAACTGTATGGCGAGGCACATGGCCTTCTTGGATATGGGAGCAACCACCACAGCTTAGGCAAAGCCTTTTAAGGAAAGCTAATATTTATTTCCTTAAATAACTCTAGGTTAACAAAAAAGAACAATCGAATCACAAATTCGAAAAAGAAGAAAACACAAAATTGAAAAATAAATTCGATTAAACTAGATCTAATTGCCTCTTGTATTTAGAATTCATACAAAGAAAAACAACTAGTATGATGCGAAAGAAAAATACTAGTTATACCTTCTCTTTGTAAGCTAATGACCTCAAGATCTTCTGCCGTATTCCTCGCCTCGCCTTGGACGTCGTGTGGGCGACGATCCTCCAAGATGAACACCACCCAAAAGAGTCTTTCCTCTTCCTCTAGAATTCGGCCACCACCACCACCAAGGAGAAGGGAGCAAAGGGAAAGGGAGAAAGGAGAGGGCCGGCCACCAAGAGATCACCCAAGCAAAAGAATAAGAGTTGTGTCTCATGAAGCCCCCTCACCCCTTCTTTTATATTACTTGCCCAAGACAAATAAGGAAAAACCTTTTACAAAAATAAAATCATCCAAGAGTTTTTCCTTTTCCCTTTTTATTTTTCCTTTTCTTTCCTCTTGATTGAATCAATCATCAATCAATGGTTGAGATCAATCCTATTTGGTTTAGGATTGAGCTTGGCCGACCCCTTGCTTGGGCACCAAGCAAGATGGCCGGCCACCATGTTTTAGGAAATGAATAATAATTTTTTATAAAATTTTTCAAGAGAAAAAAACTCTTACAAAATTTTATAAGCTCTCTTTCCTAGAGTTAAAAAAGGAAAGTTTCTAAAAATTAAAACCATGTTTTAAAATTTAAAACTCTCTTATAAAATTTCCTTTTTTAACATGATGATAGAAAATTTTAATTTTAAAACTTATCTCCCTTTTTTTCCTTAAACCATGAGGATGGTTAAAAAAGGAAAGTTTTAAAACTTTTAAAAATTCTCTATTAAAACATGTGGCCCAATTCAAATAGGGAAAGTTTTAAAAATTAAAATCTCTCTTTTAAAACTTATAGTTTTCTACAAAGAGAAGATTTAAAAAATTCAAAACACCCCTCCTATTTGAATTAATCTTGGCCGACTCCTACAAGCTTGGTCACCAAGCTATAGGGCCGGCCCCTATAAGAGGATGTGGCCGGCCATTGCTTGGTCACCAAGCAATGGTCCGGCCCTCTTTTTGGACACCAAGAAGAGCCTTACATTTGGATGGACTTGAGGCTATAATGAAGCTACGACAGGGACCAGAGGAGAAATTGGTTTTGGCCTTCCGATGAGCTTGAGTATCCCGTGCTCGCCCTGAACACACAATTCAAGTTCTTCGATAATAACTCATTCCACTATAGAGTTATTACCGCACTACCGCGCCAATCCCAAATTACATTATGGGCTCTTTCTTATCATGAGTGTGTTGGTCTCCCTGTGTTTAAGATTACGAATGTCCACTAATTAAGTAAGTTACTGACAACTCACTTAATTAATATCTAGCTCCAAGAGTAGTACCACTCAACTTTATTGTCATGTCGGACTAGGTCCACCTGCAGGGTTTAACATGACAATCCTTATGAGCTCCTCTTGGGGACATTCTCAACCTAGATAACTAGGACACAGATTCCTTCTATAATCAACAATACACACTATAAGTAATATCATTTCCCAACTTATCGGGCATATTGATTTATCGAGCTAAACCTCACCCTTTGATAAGTCAAAGAAATAAATATTAAATATATGTGCTTGTTATTATATTAGGATTAAGAGCACACACTTCCATAATAACTAAGGTCTAGTTCTTTTACTAAGTCAGTACAAAAAGAACTTACTTAAATGATCCTACTCAATACACTTAAAGTGTATCAGTGTAATTTATTAGTCAAGATAAACTAATACTTAATTACACTACGAATATACTGATAGTTTGTTCCTTTCTATTTTAGTCGCGAGCAACTGTTTATAATTTATAGAGAACCAACAACATGATCTACTGAGTGTGAAACCACACTCCATGTTGTCTACTATATAAATTAATTGAACAATGTACATTTAATAAATAAATGCAGATATTGACCAATTGTGATTCTTTTATTTCAACAAATAAATATTTACAAAAGCTAGGCTTTTAGTATACACTCTAACATAGTTGACTTCTCTACTATAGATACTCGACTTTGACCATTGTTGACCGCTGCAAAATCTTTTGTTCATTTATAGCTCATTCTCCCATTGTGCTGAAAATATCATTTTTAGTTGATTGTTACCTATTCCCGGTCAATTGATACTGTTTAGTGGGCAGTCGGTCTGAGTTGATAGAATCTATACTTTTTCCCAGCCTGAGTTCAGTTTTAAGTTAATTCCCTAGTTGATTGCAGCCACCAGTCGATTGTCGACCGATAATTTTATAACCCCTCTAAGATTGAAATTTCCTCGTGCTAAGAAACTCCATGTCTTTGGGGCGTCCTTGTATGCCCAATACAAGTCGACCTCAACTTATCATGTCTTTATCCTGCCTAAAAACCTACTATCCAAGACTTTCCTTACCTAGAGACTCCTTATCTTGAGGCTTCATTCATTCCCCATATCCGACCAACCTTGATTTATTAGGACTTTTACTTACCCAACCTCAGATTAACTATACCTGCTAGGATTTGCACTACTCACCTATTGCTTTATATTCAACCAACCTCAGCTTACCAAGACTTCCACTTATCTAACTTTAGGTCAACCTTGATCTGTTAGAACTTTCATTGCCTCCGAATAACCTTGACCAAATTGGACCTTTCCACTATGAAGTATCCTGTCAACCTACTTGATTCATTGCTCAACCCTTAAACATATTGATTAAATATCGAAATCCAATCCATACTATGGTTAACCTTGACCCGGAGTCGATTACACCAACACGTCACTATTGGACTCGAGCCAATTGAAGAGGTTTTGAGTCGATTGAAAATATATTTGTTGAGTAGATAAGCTTGCATTCTTAGCCACTTCAATTAAAACTACGTATGAGTTGACTGAACCATGTGTGATTCGATTGAAAAAACTATTCATTGCAGGTAAACTTGCACTTTTATCTAATTGAGTTGACTAAATAAGGTTGACTAGAATCGATTTGAGTTGACCAAAAAGGTCTTCAGTTAGCTAGCAACTCACCTTTCCAAATAAGGTTTCCTTATGTCTGTTTTAGTCGACTAAATATGACTAATTGAAATCAAATAGATATATATATAAGGGTGTAAAGGGACGTCAAAATATAACACATCGGTACTCAATTTTTCTCATTCTTGTAGTCCCTAAGTGCTCTCAACAAACCCTAGAGCTTAAGTTAATATATATTTTTGCTTTTGTACGTTTTCTCTTTCTTTGTATTGTCTTTGTCTCATGCTTATTTTGTTTTCCTAGTTGTTAGAGAGCAACTTCAGTATGAGGTTTCTCTACTCTTAAAGGAGATTTTATAGTGGGATTTTTGAAGAGTGACTTAATTAACGAGTTAGTAGTTCATAAGGTAAACTAGGTTGTCCGAACCACATTTAAACTTTTGGCTAGCATTAATATTTGTTTTTTATTTTCGTTGCATTAATTTTTATGTTAGCCTTGATTTTTAACAGGAGTCAAAATTATTTATTTGGAACATTATGGCTATCCACCTCCCCAACTGTGCAATCTTACACTTTCTTCAAAGGTGACACTTGGGTGGCCAATCTCCTACTCTACACCTAAGCATTTTTTAAGTTGGAACTTCTAGACTAGGCCAATTTGATATGGTCAAATAACAATTAACTAGTGATGATGGTTGGACCCATTTACAAGCCTAGATGTAAATTTTTCACTGAAAGAGGTAAACAATAGGACACCTTCCACCCTAGCATAGACAAAGTAGGACCAATTCAACTATGGCGGGGTAGTTTGGCCCACGTGTGGGTAGGTCAGCTGAAATATGCAATTTTGATGCATTATGTTGTTCAATCAAACCGGTTCTTAGACTAAAATTGATCCTATGCTAGTAAGGCGTAGATTAATCAGAGTCAAAACTTCATGTCTTAGATTTCTCCCTCGTTTATTGTAGCACCTGGTCCACTTTTCTATCCCTCATGATCTCCTACAAACCATTCGTGGTGGGCCATATGCCTTTTTCTGGTGGTTTGGCTATAACTATCAAACTGCTTATTCTAAATAATGACATCTAATCACCACATTGATGAGTTTTAATTGTAGCCAACTATATCCACATCAGTTACAATTGCCCTCCATTTATAGTTTCCGAAAATACCGTTGAGGTAGTTTAAAGTTGTAAGGGTTATACAAGCTGTTCTCCTAATATTGCTGAGGTAGCAAAAAGATGGATCTGAGAGTTGACCAGCAAATTTATGTACAGTGAATGGTTAACTTGATCCATCATGGCATATTCCAGGTCCCTTCTGAAGTGCATCCCTATTCTCCTCTTTTGTAGGAGGCGGAGAGAGTGATGGGCAGGCAAGGAGAGAAATTTCTAGAAGCTTCTTCATGTATATATTTAAAATAATTACGTATCTACAACTTGTGAATCTTATCATACCTAGCACTAGTGGGGCAGAACAATCCCAGGATATTAGTGTTTCCTCAAGTTTGTGTATTAGCGATATAAGATTTTGCTATAACTGAATCCATTCAATGTCTGATGGTTAAATTTGTGTTGACTAATCAAAGCACTCTTTCTTATTCCTGATAAAATTTAATGATGTATTTGGAGAATTATTGGTATACTTTCTATCATTTGTTTTTTTTATTTTCCGTTTCCTTTCGCAAGGTGTAAATATGATCCTTGGTGTAATTCTCATTAGCCAGTTGTTTTTCCAGGAAGAAATTGAAATCGAAGCGAAAGTGTTGCATGTTCGGGAGCCAATCACGGTTATTTCAGTGAAACTGAGGAAAAAGGCCACTGGAAAGTTAATAGCTGAGGGACGCCATACCAAGTATCTTCCTGCATCTAGCAAACTGTGACTTGTAAAGGAACTCTTTAACTCAGCTATATATCAAATATATTATGTATGCATTTTTTTTTTTTAGTTAGCAGCAGGTATCCAACCTACACTATGCATTGCTTCATAGAGTTGTTGAGAAATGATTGATCTCAGTCATTCATTACCTAGCTTCACTGCAGGATCATGTTCACTTCCCCTTATGCTAGATTCTTTAAAATGTCATCTGGGAACCATCCACGTCAATCTATTTGTTAGATATTGAGTTTTATTGTATTTAAAGGTTTCCATCTTAAATCATTATTGTTATAGTTGTTAAAATTTTTGGACATGGAATTAGCTTGAACTGAGCTAACAAATTAGGTCTTGAGAATTGAGTTGAAGTTAGACTGAGTTTGAGGTAGAATTGAATCTGTTTTCACGAATTTATGATTGAATTAAATTGCAGCGTGGAATAATTCGGTTTAGTCACATTGGATTGGGTTAGTGGAACTTTTTAGGAGTTAGGGTTGTATAGATTCCTCGCTATTTCTCTTTACACTCTTTCCTTACTGGATCACTTCTTTCCGTTTGTATTATCATGTCTCCCTTTAACAACTCCTTAGGACGGGTCTTTCGAGACGGAGGTTTGAATTTTGATTATGTCGAGCTAAATGTCTTCTTTATGCATCAATCACTATTCTAAGGGTTAGTAGTCATCTGTAATTCATCTTCTCCGTATTAATCTTGGGACGCTTTGGCGGAGGCGCTGGGACGAGCACAGTCATCTTTTTATCAACTTGTCCTCACGAGACGGTTTAGTGGCTAGTACATGAGGTGCTGCCAATTTAAGATTTGTCGAAGTAAATACTTTTTTCATGCGTTAATCAATATTCCAAGGGTTAGTAGTCATCTGTGATTTATCTCCTCCGTGTTAGTCAATATTCCAAGTGCTCGTACCTCATCTAATAAATCTTATCCTTACTAGGTGAAGTCGATTATATATTAATTTTAATTATTTTTTTTTTTAAAAAATTGGCTAATAATTTCCTTATTGGTATTGCGAAGTGGTTATCAATTTTAGGCAAATAATTACTTGTTATTTGAGTTAAATTGACTCATGTGTTCCAATTTATATTGGCGTATTTGGTTTAGGATAATAAATTAATGGTTGTTGTTAATATGTACGAAGAGTTGGATTCTTTAATTTGGGTTGTATTATGGTAATTGGATCAGAATCGAACCATCAACCTTTACTTCCAATTAATTTTAGATTTTGTGTTATTATCATATTTAGTTTATCTAAAATTTTTATTATCATATTTAATTTGGGTTGTGTCTCTGTGTGCATTGACTTGTGAAGTTTTGGATCACTACTTATATATAGTATTTGAGGTGAGAAAATTCATTTAATTTTCTCATTTTATATATTACTTGTTGATTTTTAGGATTTTGGAATCATACGAAAGCATAGGTGTTATAATTGTATGACATCTTAGTTATAGTAACTATGAAATTACAGTTATTACAATATGAATATTAAATCTTAAATGTTAAGAAATCATAACTTTTGATTCAAATTGAATTATGAGACATATAATATATTAAATTAAAACTTATTTAGATATTTATAATTTGTCATGGGTGGAACAATAGGTTTAAAACTAAAAATATTATTCAAATCTTTTTTAGAATTTCTAATAAATTTAGTCTTAATATTTTATCAGTTTTTAGTTGTTACAACGTGCTAATTTAAACGGAATAATAATAAGAATAAATTACTATTTTATAGTAAACTTTTTAATAATAAATCAACATAAAACCTCCTTTGAAATTTAGGATTTAAGATATATGATTCAAAAATTTAGGATTTAGGATGTCCTTTTATGTTTTACCCATGAATAAAAGGATCTCTTTGAATTTTAGTGTGAATGATATTTGTCGGTCATCTCCGAATCAATTGAATCATGCTATCAGATAGTCGACACCTGAATAATAATAATAATAATAATAATAATAATAATAATAATAATAATAATAATAATAATAATAATAATAATAATAATGGAGTAGTTGGCTGGAGATTAATTATCTCAATTAATTGCTCCATCAGTGGCAGTGGCGGTGCCGCATCACTTCAAGCCCTGCGATGTACCATAAATGATGATCCCAACTTCTCCACTCATCCCCCTAAGACGGCGCTAGGTGTGGTTGCAGCTCTAATGGCGGTTCAGGGAAGGGGCAGTGCAGCTGCAGCAGTCGCTCAGGGGCTGGCCCTGCTTTGCCTCCTGCTCCATAGCGATTTCGCCGGCGCAACCACCTACAACGTCGGCGACAGCCGCGGCTGGACCTTTAACACCGCCAGCTGGCCCAACGGCAAGAGCTTCAGGGTGGGAGACGTGCTCGGTGAGTGATGATGATTATATTTATCCTACGCGTTTTCATTGATTGGACGTTTAATTTGACGGTTGTCGAGTGGCGTCCGGCCGGTTCGGGCAGTGTTCAAGTACAGTCCGTCGGTGCACAACGTGGTGACGGTGAGCGCGTCGGGATACAACAGCTGCTCCACTCCGAGAGGGGCGAGGACGTTAAGATCCGGCAACGACCGCATCACGCTGGGCCGCGGCACCAGCTACTTCATCTGCGGTGTCTCCGGCCACTGCCAGTCCGGAATGAAGATCGCCGTCACGGCCGCGTAGCCAGAAGTCTAGCTTGCTAGATCCGTACACCTTCTACTGCGGATGTTAAATAAAGTTGTCGGTGGTGCTTAGCTGCTATGTACGGGCAGTCACAACTGCCTTGATCTGTATAATGTTAATATGGTTAATGGTGTGATAACTGTCCTCAAAATCTACTTTTATATACATCTAAAGAGTTTAAAGTTATAAGTGTTTATATCAAATTAGTGGCGTGCAATCGATTTAAAACTGAACGAATGAATTAAATCAAAATTGAATAAACTAAATTGATAAAATATTAATTAATTTGATTAAAAATTGAATTAATCAAATCACATTGATTTTAAGGTTTAGGTTGAAATCGGACTAAATTATATATCTATCTTTTAAAAATTAAATTTGATCGATTCGGTTGGTTTATTTGATTTAATTAAACTTTTGTTCACCCTTATATCAAATTTTTATTTTATTTTATTTTCTTAAAAAATCATTAGCTTTTGATGATGAATTTGAGGTCTAATTTGGATATGATTGAATTATATATACCGTTGGGTAAGTGGAGTGATTATGGTTAGGTGGATTATAATCAGACTTGATTTTAGATTGATTTTGATGACACAACTAACCCGTTATAAGGAGTGGATCAATTCCGTTATATTTTGCTTGGGCTTAGAGAAATTAGAATTTTTTTGATTTTTTTTTTCTTTTTCTCCATACGTGGCTCATTGATTTTGCCATATCTCATTCTCTTCACAACGATGGTCATGTTGATGACTGTTGACAACGATGGCCATGCTGATGAATGTTTTCCTTAGTTTATCTTATTTATAATTTTAGGGAAAAAAATAGTTTATCTACTAATCTTTTTTTAAAAAAATTGCCATGCGTGTTATAAAATTAATTTAAGAGTCTATTATTTATTGAGTCAAATATTATAAATATATTTTTTTTTCTAAATCCTTAACAAATAACGTATGATCTACTTATCCTCTTTTAAAGTCATAGAGGTTAAATAGGTGAATAGTTTTTCATATCAAGTATGATGTGTTTGTTTTAACCCCTCTCTCTCTCTCTCTCTCTATATATATATACAGGACAGTCTATACATTCAAATTCAGGTGGTTGTATACTCATTCAAGATAGTCTAATTGGGGTGAGGCAATAAGGATTTGTTTTATATGTTGAGGGTTATTATTATGTATCTTCTATATCTTCTTCATTTTGTTTATCTTCTATGCTTCTTTCTTCATAATTAGTTGTATTTTCTTCTTTAATTTCTTTATTAATAGCGGGAGACTTTATAAAATTGTCATTATTTTCATCAATTACTATATTAGGGCTTCTTCTATCTTTAATAATTTTTTATTAGGCTCTATTAGATGAAAAATATCCTATAACAATGCCTTCATTAGCTTTAGGTGAGAACTTTCCTAAATAATTCTTAGTGTTCCTAAATAGTTTCTTAATATTGAGTCTTCTACCAAAGTAGGGTGGTTTTATTAAGTATTTTATGTAAATATATTCTATTTTGTAGTTGCTTGGGGTTACAAAATGATTAGATAAAAAGAATTTGTTAAGCATCGTCCTAGTTACTTTTTGTAAAATTTTATTCCTTGCTATAACACCATTTTATTGTGGTATCCTAGATCAAGAGAATTCATGTGCATGACCATTTTTACTATAAAATTTGTTAAGATTCAAATTCCTCACAAGGATTAGTGATTATGAGTTTCTTTTTATTTTCTACTCTTTTACAAAATTTTATAGATATTTCACAAGTGTCATCTTTAGTACATAACAAATTAATCCAAGTATAAGTCATCATTATGACAAGACAATACTTGCTATTGTTAAAGGACAAAGCCTAGTGACTAAAGTTCAATAGTGCTATTTTCTTAATTTTTCAAATATTTAAGAATTGAGTCTCAGTTTTGGCAAATTAACGAATGAATTTTTTTTTTAATGGGTAGTTGACTTAAGAACGTTAGACTGATGTGTTGTCTGTCGCTATGAGCACTTTCCGATTTACTCTGACGGTCATTCAAAGATTAGTCGACGTACGTTGGATATCTGATGACAATTAAAAAGTGTAATAATTTTAAGGGTCTTGTGGTACTTACTATATTTTTAGTTTTATGAGTACTTTTAGTTTGTTTACCCTTTTAACAGCATCACTCAGTTTTTTTTTTAAAAATTTATTATAGTAAATTTGGATAATCCTCTAATTAATTTATGTTTACTAATTTAGTGACTAGTTTCATGTCAGCATGAGTTAATCTCCTATGCTATAACCAATTTTCTTATTCTTTGGATATAAGACCGTGCTTGTAATACAAGGTAAATCAATCATGTATACATTATCACACATATTTTTTTTCCTTCTAGTAACATTGTATCTAAAAAAGAATGTTTAATTAAACTTTTTTTGCAAAAAAATCAATTTTGTAGTCTATATCACATAAGTTGGTGCTTGGTGCACTATATAGAATCCATGTTGTGATATATAATAAGTTTAAAGTTAGATTAGTTTGTAATCTAACAATATTAAGTAAGAAGGTGCATGTTGCTTGACATGATGCAAGTCTTATTGGAAATTAGGCAACGACAAAACCTAATTTAGCTTGTTAAATTATCAACTCGATTAATTTGTATAAGCTATTCATCCTCCCTTACATCATAAGTCAATTTACATTAATACCTCCCTTATGTGCTAGTCACTATTCCAAAGGTTAGTAGTCATCCGTGATTTACCTCCTTCGTGTTCGCCTTGGGATGAGTTGGCGGGGGCGCTGGGGGCGAACGTATTCACCTTTTGCCATAATAAGTCAATTTACATTACTCCTAAGTCTTTGAGCTTGAGGCTGATGAACTTTTCTCGATCTTCTGTCATGTGTCATGAACATTCATTGTCTAGCATCTTTTTGTTCGTTTCTCACTAAACTTGCATTTAGAAAATGTATGACTGATTTTGGTACCCAATAATTATTGGGTCTGACTTTGTTAACAAGAAATTGCTTGGGAATCCAAACTTTAACAATTCTAGGTATTGCATTAGACTTCCTATTAACAAGTGATATATATAATTTTTGTTGTGCACTTGACTGATATTCAAGTTCAACTTTGTAATAAAGAGCACTTTGAGACCCAAATATGATATCTAAATACTTAGAGGCTAATGTAAACTATTCTAGGGTTTTATTAAAGTCTTCAACTTGTAGTCTCAAGGAAGAATTCTCTTCTTCAAGTCACCTCCTCAAGAAGTGGCCTAACTTTGTTCTTGGGTTTAGTTAGTGCATTAGTGAATCATGTTATAGTTTGATATATTTTTCAATTTGTGAGTCACATACCTCATCTAGACTTTTGTAAGTAGCTGAGAATAACATCGTCTTCAAATGGATCTTCTAAATCTGACTTGGATTCATACTTTCTGGCTTCATCTTGGGCCATAAACGCCATGGAGCTAGTGGGCTAATTTGGTTCATCTTCTTCTAATTCCTCTTAAGATGCTCATCCAAGTGGCTTTTAGTATTAGAAATATTTTAAGACGGTAGAACATGACATAAGCTTTATCCCATAATCAAGATTTCTATCGTAAAGCGGATCTTATCAAGTATATGAACGAATTTAGAGAATAAGAATTATTTGCGTTGAGCGCCGACATAATTGAAGACTTGATCTTAACCTCTTTCGCTCTATGAGGGGAGATGCATTCTCGTGTGTACTTTTTAGGGTTGCTGTAAGCCGTTGTGTGTAAAAGTATGTAAGAAGTATCCAAATTAGCTAAACCTAAGTGTCTATTTATAATAACAACAAACCCTAATTCTTAATAGGTAGAGCAAGAGGTGGGACCGGCCCAATAAGAAATACAATCACTAGTTTGTCCATCAAGACTTTAGTGATTGGGCTAATTAAATAAATTATTAAGGAATACCCAACTAATTATAATTTGAAGGCCAACATCATGGATTGGACCTCGTCGAATCCAACATTCTCCCACTTGGCCAAAGAACATAATTAGCTTCAAAATGAGTTTAATATACTGACAACATTATATCTTTAATAATCCACATCATCTAAATGCTTGATCGGATATAGGCCGAGATCTAAAATCATATGTAATAGATTCGTTCCTAACTCACAATCTTACACTGTCGATGTTATGGTTCAATAAACATAAGTGGTCCTTCAGTGATTTATTCATAATGCTTAACGTTAATGTGCAAATAAAAGTAATAAATCACATGATCATAAATAGGATCCAAAACATTACAAATTTGATCACAAATCAATATCCAAATCAAATAAATGCCCTCTCTAAATTAAAGCTTGCAAAAAGTCTCAAGTTATGCACATGCTAGCAAAACATCTTGGGAGGCAAGGCTTTTGTCAATGGGTCTGCCACCATAGCACTAGTACTAATGTGCTCAATGGATATTAACTCGTTTTGGATCATTTCCTTCACAACAAGGTACTTAATGTCAATATACTTGGAAGCACTACTTGACTTGCTGTTCTTAGAAAAGAATACGACAGCTTGGTTGTCACAAAATATTTTCAGTGGGTTGGACATGGAATTCAACACTTGAAGCCCCATGATAAAGTTTTTAATCCATATAGCATGGCACGATGTTTCATAACAGGCTACAAATTCTGCTTCCATGGTAGAAGAAACTGTAATAGTCTGCTTTGTACTTTTCCATGAAACAGGTGTTCTAGATAACATAAAAACATATCCAGATGTAGTTGTCTAGTATCAAGGCATCCTGCGTAGTCAGAATCAGAATATCTAATGTCCTCCAGAAATTCTTGTAAAATACCGGAAAGTGGCGAATAATGATAAGAGAATTTTATGAAATTTTTCTGGAATTTTTCGGAGTTCGTATGGCTCAGGTTACGGGGATAAAAACGGGGTCCGGGAAAGCCTGTTTAGGCTACCCCATTTAAGCGAGGAAAAGTTATTTTTCTTTTTCTTTTTTATTTTCTTTTTCTTTTATTATTATTTCTTTTCTCCGTTTCTTCCTCCCCGCGCGCCGACGCCATCTGCCCTAACCACTACCACCCGCGGCGGTTTCTTCCACCCGACGCATACAAGCCTCCTCCTGCGCCCTAACCGCTCGAGACGGATCTTCTTTCTCCTCTTCCATTCTTCTTCTTCCCTTGATCGCGCCACAACTCCTTCGCTCGAAACCAGGTCACCACAGCCGACGTCGTATTTTCTCTAGCCATCCTTGACAGCCTCCTCTCCCCGACGCACCCCTTCTGGCCGACATCACCGCCCCTCCACAGCCCTAACGCCGACCACCGCTTTGTTTCTCTGAGCCTCTTCTCCTCTTCATCGCACGGTGCCACCCCGACTTTGCTGAGTCCAGCCGTCACTAGAATGGGGGAGATCCTCACTGTGCCGATTGTTGGACACCAGGTTCTGCCGAGCCACCTACAAGCCATAGTTTTCTTCATTCGTGCCCTAGCTTTGATCAGCATTACCTGCTGCTTCACCCGCCAAATGGAGCCGATCTAGGTCCATTGTTGGTCCTTGCACTGCTGACACAGATCTATGGTAAGGTTATCGAATTAAACTTGAATTGGTTTATAGGATTGATTAAAGCTTGATTTATCTAAGTATGGGTCTAGGTACAGCGCTAGGTTGGGAAATTGGAGTTGGATGACAGCAGCTCCATTTGGTATCGTCTACCCTTTCCAGCAGAAATTCATTAAGCCATGTGTAGAGATTGAGGTGAGTTTTATTCAGTTTTCGAATTGATGCAGAGATGACATTTCAGTAGTTAAATTGTTCTAATTTGATGAGGAGAAGGGGATTTGTAAGGAGTTAGCATATGATTGTTGATAGAATGAAACCAGACCTTATTGTATTGTGTTGGTAGGTGATTCATGATGGTTATATGATTTAATGATTGTTATTCGGATCATAGAAATGATTATCAAATGTGGGGGTTTGATTGAGGAGTTAGATGATCTAATTAAGGTTTATAATTGGATCTGGGTTTATGTTAGCTTCTCGAGAATTTGATTTATCAAATTTATTTATATGTAATTAGCTAAATCTGTATATCATGTATTACAGGACTCTGATTCGAGACGAGCACCTTGACGGTGGATTTGATTGGATTGGACCTGCTATTTGAGGCAGGTACCTCTTGACTTATCTTTTATGATATTGTCAATTGGATATGGATAGTATTTTATAGCTACAAGCAATGATCATGTTTGCCTTTGGTATGTCATTGTTTGTTACCCGTAGCATGTTCTGTTGGGTGTTTGTTATGTATCCATGTTTACGTTTTGTGATTATTGCCATGAGTACCTTAGTTCCTAGAGTAAGTGACATACCCTGCTTTACTGAGTTTAGGACTAGATTCTGGATTTTTATTATCTGACATGTGTATCTATATTTTTATATCATACCTGATCTGTGTACCTAGACCTTTTTCTTTGATCCATGTACATTGTTGGTACATATTTTATGGAGGTGGATATGTTCAGGACCTAGGTTGTTATACCATAGAGGACCTGTATACCCTAGATCTATGGATTTGACTTGTACTAGGGTACACATTTTTATATATATATATATGTGGATTTAGTTCAGGATATTGTCATGCTTAGTTTTATGCACCATTCGCATGATTGCATGCTGCGTGATAGACTGCTCCATTATTGTAGAGCATATCGCCAGTTTCATCATTGTTCGGTGCTCCGTTGGTCCGCTCATGGATAGCGTGACGCAGCGTGGTAGCACGTCAGTTTTGCTCTGTTCGGTGCTCCGTTGGTCCGCTCATGGGTAGTGTGATGCAGCGTGGTAGCACGTCAGGGATCCCTCCCCGTCATGGTGTACTGGGAGATGAGAGCAGCGCGCTCCCCCATTTATGATTTGGGGTAGGAGTATGTGTGTACTCCGACAGCATCCCGTCCATTCGGTCACTTATCAGGAGCAGTGACGTCAGAGTGCACGGTTGTCACAACCCTACCCACTCAGTCTCACCATTGTGTGTGAGATGACTGACTGGCGTCAGGGGTGACTATGTCATTGGCATCATATGCATTTATTGCATTTATTTTCTTGTGTTTGCTGCACTTATATGCTGCATTTTGGTGGATGCATTTGTTTGACATGCATACAGGAGGCACATTGTGTATCTGGTTTTGATGACCCTTTTGTTCTAGATAGGAGTTCCTGGTGAGTACAGCTTCCTCAGTTACCTTTCAGTTTTGCATAGTTCCTATATATGATTAGGAAGCTGTATTCCATGTTTATTGCTGTTTGATATATCTTACTAGGCATGTCTATTGGTATTCGCTGAGTTGTTGAACTCACCCCCGTGGACACTATCTTTTCAGGTACCAGGTGGTTATTGAGTCGCTTGGAGTATCCTGTCTGCCGGTTCCCATGTCACATCAGCAAACTATAGTTTTCTGTTATGTTTTATTTGTTTTATATATCAGTGTGTTTAGCTCTGTACTCCAGTTTTGTTTCTGGAGTGTTGATGTTGTTATGTGGTATTTTGTATTGGTCGTTGGTTGTGTAAGCCAAGCCGACTAGCAGTTTTGTGTTTGGTTTGTATTTGGTTTCGGTCATTTTTCGTTGTGTTTTGGTTTTGGTTTTGGTACAGCCGAGTGGGCTGCTTTACATATAACTGCGTGATTGTGTTTTTATTGTATCAGCCGAGTAGGCTGTATCATATAACTGCGTGGTTGTGTGTATGTTCCAGCCGCCTGTGGCTGATGTATATTGTGCATGTAGAAATGATTCAGATTGTCAGCCGTACAGGGGAGGTGCTGCCGAAATTTCTTCGGACAAGGACTCACCCGGGGCGTGACAATTTAGTGGTATCAGAGCCTTGAGGAGTAGGGACAGACATAGTAGGGTACTCATGTTACCATGGTTGCTCAGTCGTCGATCAGGACGAGGATCCGAGAGCCCTAGGCTGCTGATAAGTATTTGTAGTTTATTTGTAGCCAGATAGCTTCCGAGCAGCAGACCGAGTTCACACGAGACGAGGAGGGTGTTATACACTTCCGAGGTAGATTATGCGTACTTCAGTCTCATCCGGTCTTATAGGAGTTACTTCTGGAGGCTCATCGCTCATGATTTGCTGTCCACCCAGGTGGTACCCGTGTGTACCAAGATTTGAGATGTTTCTATTGGTGGAACGACATGAAGGAAGACATCGCGGATTTTGTAGCTAGATGTCTTGTCTGTCAGCAAGTGAAGGCCGAATACCAGAGACCTGCCGGCTTACTTCAGCAGATTCCTATTCCTGAGTGGAAATGAGAACACATTACTATGGACTTTATGGTGGGTTTGCCGAGGACACGACAAGGCCATGATGCGATTTAGGTAATCATTAATCGATTAACCAAATCCGCGCACTCGTTAGCGATTCGGAAGACTGATTTCCTGGATCGATTGGTAGATCTGTTTTGTCGGGAGATCGTCAGATCAGGTGGTGTCTCGTTGACTATTATTTCGGATAGAGACCCCCGGTTCATGTCTCATTTTTTTTTTGACAGAGTCTGCAGTAGGCCTTGGGCACGCAGCTCTGTTTCAGTACAATTTTCCATCCGCAGACCGATGGACAGTAGAGTGGACCATTCAGACTCTAGAGGACTTGTTGAGGTCTTGTGTATTGGATTTTAGGGGCAGTTGGGAGGACCATTTGCCATTGGTAGAGTTCGTCTACAACAACGGTTTGCATTCGGCTATCCAAATGCCACCGTTGAAGCGTTGTATGGTAGGCCTTGTCGGACACCCACCCTCTGGGATGAGGTTGGGGAGGCCCAATTGTTGGGATCTCATAGAGCTCAGTATGAGGCAGAGTTGGTCCGTACTATCAGATGGAGGATGTCAGAGGCGTAGGACCGCCAGAAGGGTTATGCAGACCGGAATCGGAGACTCTTAGAGTCCTCCATTTGCGACCATGTATTTCTGCGAGTTTCAACCACGAAAGGAGTGAAGGGATTTGGCCTCAGAGGTAAGCTAGCCCGCGATACATTGGACCTTTCCAGATCTCGGAAAGGATTGGAGCGGTAGTTTATCGGTTGGCACCACCACTGTCCCTGACAGGAGTTCACGACGTATCCCACGTATCTATGCTGAGGAGATACGTACTTGACCTGACACATGTGCTGACAGATATCTCAGTTCCCGTACAGCCTGACGTGACCTACGAGGAGGTTCCGATACAGATTTTAGACCAGAAAGAGCGTCAGTTGCGGAACAAGACTATCTGATTGGTTAAAGTCGGATGGCAGCGTCATTTGGACGAGGAGGCTACATGGGAGCTCGAGGATACTATTTGAGCTCGATGCCCCCATCTTTTCACTTGAGGTATGTGATTTAAAGTACCGTTCAGCATTTATACAGTTTAGCTTTTGCTTGTACTTGCTGATGGTAGATAATGAAATTTGGGGACCAAATTTTTATTAGTGGGGGAGAATGTAAAATACCGGAAAGTGGCGAATAATGATAAGGGAATTTTCTGGAATTTTTAGAAATTTTTCTGAAATTTTTCGGAGCTCGTATGGCCCAGGTTACGGGGATAAAAACAGGGCCCGGGAAAGCTTGTTTAGGCTACCCCATTTAAGCGAGGAAAAGTTATTTTTCTTTTCCTTTTTATTTTCTTTTTCTTTTATTCTTATTTATTTTCTCCGTTTCTTCCTCCCCGCGCGCCGACGCCATCTGCCCTAACCACTGCTGCCCACGGCAGTTTCTTCCACCCGACGCATACAAGCCTCCTCCTGCGCCCTAACCGCCCGAGACGGATCTTCTTTCTCCTCTTCCATTCTTCTTCTTCCCTTGATCGCGCCACAACTCCTCCACCCAAAACCAGGTCACCACAGCTGACGCCGTATTTGCTCTAGCCATCCCCGACAGCCTCCTCTCCCCGACGCACCCCTTCTGGCTGACATCACCGCCCCTCCACAACCCTAATGCCGGCCACCGCTTTGTTTCTCTGAGCCTCTTCTCCTCTTCATCGCACGGTGCCACCCCGACTTTACTGAGTCCAACTGTCACTGGAATGGGGGAGGTCCTCACTGTGCCGATTGTTGGACACCAGGTTCTGCCGAGCCACCTACAAGCCATAGTTTTCTTCATTCGTGCCCTAGCTTTGATCAGCATTACCTGCTGCTTCACCCTCCAGATGGAGCCGATCTTGGTCCACTGTTGGTCCTTGCACTGCTGACACAGATCTATGGTAAGGTTATCGAATTAAACTTGAATTGGTTTATAGGATTGACTAAAGCTTGATTTATCGAAGTATGGGTCTAGGTACAGTGCTAGGTTGGGAAGTTGGAGTTGGATGACAGTAGCTCCATTTGGTATCGGCTACCCTTTCCAGCAGAAATTCATTAAGGGCTATGTGTAGAGATTGAGGTGAGTTTTATTCAATTTTCGGGTTGATGCAGAGATGACATTTCAGTTGTTAAATTGTTCTAATTTGATGAGGAGAAGGGGATGTGTAAGGAGTTAGCATATGATTGTTGATAGAATGAAACCAGACCTTATTGTATTGTGTTGGTAGGTGATTCATGATGGTTATATGATTTAATGATTGTTATTCGGATCATAGAAATGATTATCAAATGTGGGGGTTTGATTGAGGAGTTAGATGATCTAATTAAGGTTTATAATTGGATCTGGGTTTATGTTAGCTTCTCGAGGATTTGATTTATCAAATTTATTTATATGTAATTAGCTAAATCTGTATATCATGTATTACAGGACTCTGATTCGAGACGAGCACCTTGACGGTGGATTTGATTGGATTGGACCTGCTATTTGAGGCGGGTACCTCTTGACTTATCTTTTATGATATTGTCAATTGGATATGCATAGTATTTTATAGCTACAAGCAATGATCATGTTTGCCTTTGGTATGCCATTGTTTGTTACCCGTAGCATGTTCTGTTGGGTGCTTGTTATATATTCATGTTTACGTTTTGTGATTATTGCCATGAGTACCTTAGTTTTTAGAGTAAGTGACATACCATGCTTTATTGAGTTTAGGACTAGATTCTGGATTTTTATTATCTGACATGTGTATCTATATTTTTATATCATACCTGATCTGTGTACCTAGACCTTTTGCTTTGATCCATGTACATTGTTGGTACATATTTTATGGAGGTGGATATGTTCAGGACCTAGGTTGTTATACCATAGAGGACTTGTATACCCTAGATCTGTGGATTTGACTTACTTGTACTGGGTACACACACACACACACACACACACACACACACACACACACACACACACACACACACACATATATATATATATATATATATATAAACATATATATATATATATATATATATATATATATATATATATATATATATATATATATATATATATATGGATTTGGTTCAGGATATTGTCATGGTTAGTTTCATGCACCATTCACATGATTGCATGCTGCGTGATAGGCTGCTCAATTATTGTAGAGCATATCACCAGTTTCATCACTGTTCGGTGCTCCGTTGGTCCGCTCATGGGTAGTGTGATGCAGCGTGGTAGCACGTCGGGGATCCCTCCCCGTCATGGTGTACCGGGAGATGAGAGCATTGCACTCCCCCATTTATGATTTGGGGTAGGAGTATGTGTGTACTCCGACAGCATCCCGTCCATTCGGTCACTCATCAGGAGCAGTGACGTCAGAGTGCACGGTTGTCACAGCCCTATCCACTCAGTCTCACCATTGTGTGTAAGATGACTGACTGGCGTTAGGGGTGACCATGTCATTGGCATCATATGCATTTATTGCATTTATTTGCTTATGTTTGCTGCACTTATATGCTGCATTTTGGTGGATGCATTTGTTTGACATGCATATAGGAGGCATATTGTGTATCTGGTTTGACGACCCTTTTGTTCTGGATAGGAGTTCCTGGTGAGTACAACTTCCTTAGTTACCTTTTAGTTTTGCATATTTCCTATATATGATTAGGAAGCTGTATTCCATGTTTATTGCTGTTTGATATATCTTACTAGGCATGTCTATTGGTATTCGCTGAGTTGTTGAACTCACCCCCGTGGACACTATCTTTTCAGGTACCAAGTGGTTATGGAGTCGCTTGGAGTATCCTGTCTGCCGGTTCCCATGTCACATCAGCAAACTATAGTTTTCCGTTATGTTTTATTTGTTTTATATATCAGTGTGCTTAGCTCTGTACTCCAGTTTTGTTTCTGGAGTGTTGATGTTGTTATGTGGTATTTTGTATTGGTCGTTGGTTGTGTAAGCCTAGCCGGCTAGCAATTTTGTGTTTGGTTTGTATTTGGTTTCGGTCATTTTCCGGTGTTTTGGTTTTGGTACAGCCGAGTGGGTTGCTTTACATATAACTGCGTGGTTGTGTTTTTATTGTATCAGCCGAGTAGGCTGTATCATATAACTGCGTGGTTGTGTGTATGTTCCAGCCGCCTGTGGCTGATGTATATTGTGCATGTAGAAATGATTCAGATTGTCAGCCGTACAGGGGAGGTGCTGCCGAAATTTCTTCGGACAGGGACTCTCCCGGGGCGTGACAATTCTGATCTACTGTAAATGAGCATGAAATCTTTTGTACTCTGTAAGTATCACATAACTTTCTTGGCATTCTTCCAATGATCCATTCCAGGATTAATTTGGTATCAATCAAGCATGCCAACAATATATGCGATATCTGGACGCGTACACTCTTGAGCATACATTAGACTTCCTACAGCAGATGCGTAAGGAAATTGCTCCATCTCATTAAGTGCTAACGGGGTCCTAGGACACTGTGATAAACTGAACCTGTCGCCTTTATAGACCATTGCAACTGTGAAAGAATAATTATGCATGTTGAATCTTTTTAGAACCTTTTCAATATAGACTCTTTGAGATAGACCCAACATACCATGAGATCTATCCTGATGAATTTCAATGCCTATAACATAAGAGGCTTCACCGAGATCTTTCATATCAAATTTACTTGATAGAAAATCTTTTGTCTCTTGTAACATGCCTAAATCATTACAAGCAAGTAAAATATCATCCACATACAGTACGAGAATGATAAATTTACTCCCACAGATTCGCATAAAAATGCATTGGTCGACAACGTTCTCCTTGAAACCAAATTTACTGATCACCTCTAGAGACTTCAAATACCACTGTCGAGATGATTGCTTAAGACCGTAAATGGATTTCTTAAGTTTGCATACCATTTGTTCCTTGTCCTCAACCAAAAATCCTTCTGGTTGCGTCATATAAATATCTTCATGCAAGTCACCATTAAGGAATGCAGTTTTGACATCCATTTGATGTAGCTCTAAGTCAAAATGAGTTACAAGGGCCATAATTATACGAAATGAATCCTTTTTAGACACGAGTGAGAAGGTTTCATTATAATCAATACATTCTTTTTGCGTAAACCCTTTAGCAACCAAACGGGCCTTGTACCGTTCGCTATTTCCTTGAGGATTCAGTTTGATTTTAAAAACCCACTTACAATCTATCAGTTTGAATTCTTGAGGTAAGTCTACAAGGTCCCACACATTATTTAATTTCATTGATGTCAACTCTTCGTTCATGGATTCAAGCCATTGAGGTGTTTGGTCGCCTATCATTACATCATTAAATGATGTGAGATCATTCCCAATAGAATTGTCACAACCATTGAAATAGATAAAGTCACAAGAGTAATTGGCTTTCTCACTCGTTCTGACCTTCGTAAAGTTGGGTCATGAACAATACTAGGAGAAGGTTCATCAACGTGGTCTGAAACATTAGGCATCGTCTCATTATTTGATGATTCTCCTACAGAATTAGGGATAATCAAATCTCTTGAAATAATGAGAACATTTAAAATTTCACGTTCCTCTTCAAGAATATTTTTGCGAGGCGTGCTATCACCACAATTACCAACATCTTCCAAAAATACTGCATGTTTAGTTTCTATTATTCTTGTGGTATGTGATGGATAATAAAATTGATAACCCTTTGAATGTTCTAGGTGACCGACGAAATAACAACTTATTGTCTTAGGATCAACCTTTCGTACATTTGGGTTGTAAATTTTAGCCTCTGCAGGACATTCCCATACATGCATATACCCAATATTTGGTTTCCTTTGTGCCCATATTTCATAAGGGGTTTTAGGCGTAACTTTAGTAGGAACACGATTTAGTATATGCATAGCTGTCTTAAGAGCCTCAACCCAAAGATACTCAGGTAAAGAAGTTTACTACAACAAAAACCCTCATAGACATCGATTTTCCACCGGTGTCTATTACATTTTCGACCGATGTCTATAAAGGCGATGTAAAAGGTCTGCCATTTTAGACATCGGGTTAAAATCGGTGTAGTATCACTTAACAACACCGATGTTCGAATCGGTTATTAACCGGTGTAGTATCACTTAACGACACCGTTTCATCAATAGTGTAAAACTGATGTAATATTATATGTTAATAATACCAGTTTTGGCAGTGGTGGAAAACCGATATAATATCAATATTGTTTAACGACGCCGATTCAATTTTCGAAATAGTGAAAAACCGATATTATACAACATTTTAATAGTGTAAAATTTAGTTAATATTATTATACATCAGTATATCTAAACACACCAAGTCAATATCCATGTAACTAACACATAAATATTATTCTTACAATATAAAAAGATAATAGATATTGTACACATCAAGTTCGTATCCACAAATTACACAAATATTCTTCTTACAACATCAAAAGATAATTAACTATGATGCCTAAATCACATTGGCTGATGACAAATCACCGACAGGTGGCTAAATCACCTTGAAAAATTATATCAAGCTTATAGTTGCAGGGAGCAGTGTTGCCATTTTCAGTCAACTTCTGTAAAAATCTTTTACCATTGTTGACTTTATGTTTGTAGCTGATGCCAAACACATTTCATCAATTTCTATTGTAAGCAAGGAGTCGCATACAACCCGTCCAACTTGGAGAATTTTTAGGCAACCTGATAGGATGTAGTTGTAATGAGCAAAAAGATCAACAACAAAAGATCAACTGCAATAGATAGGGCACTTACCTGCAACTGGGCATCGAGGATGTGGTTTCTTTGTGCTTATGTAGTGGATTACTGGTTCCTTCTCATAAATGTGCTTGCAGTCCATCCTGGTTGATGAAGAACAACAGACAGAAAGAACACGGTTTATGACTTTAATAATAATAATAACATACCTTTTGCTTGGGAAACAAAAAAAAAGTGAAACAGACTAGTCATAAGCTTCTTCATCACTTGATAAATAAATATACATCAAGCATTGTTCAAGGAACATGAACAATTGAATCAACAGAATCTGTTAAAAGATTTTTTTGAGTTGTTAGAAGGAAATATAAGTAGAAAGCTATGGAATGTTGTCTACGGCATTAACATATCCTAGGAATACGCAAGGACCAATCTTTAATTGTATATGATACCAATGTTTTATTGTATATGATATTCTCATTTTCTAAAAATGCATTATAAACGATTCTAACGTTTTTCCATTCATAATTTCCAAATGGCTTTGTAACGACCACCCTTCTCACTACTTTCTAAAGGTGTCCGTTACATAACTACTATAAACTCTTACTTAACTAATGTAACAAACTGTACTTAATTTTTTTCAGAAAACTTTAAATTTCGACAGAGTATATGCTATTTGGCAGGACTAAAATACAATACAATACTCCAAAATTCAGAACATGCACATATAACTCATAATAGCAGAAACATATGAAACTATATCTCAATGCAACACAAAAGTATCTACTTACTAAACAGAACTCATCTTAACATGCGAACTAAAACAAGAATAATCTCAAATGTTTCTTAACCACTAAAACACGGAAACTTAATAATGCCCCAAGTCTCTCCCATAGTCCTGGCATCACACATCATCGAACACCTCCTTGTCGCCTTCCTTTGCTATAACTTTTCCTTCCTTTATCTGCAGTAAGAGGAAATGCAAACTATAAGAGAATGCTTAGTAAGCGCTGTCTAACTCACAAAAACTCGAATGTGCATATAAATACAACAATGCTAAAAACTGAATCTGTAAGAAGAAAACTACTCATGCTCATCTAGTAGCAAAGCACTAAAATTTACATACTCATGATATACAAGAATAAAACTGCATGCTGGAAGACAAGGCTAATCATGCTCAATAAACTAATCAGGAAACAAATAAAACTAATACTGCATGCTTCGAATTAAAAGGAACTAAACTTGCTGACTCTAAACATAAGTGAAGCTTGTTTCATTTGTTCCAAAAACTTATACTTTATTACTTCAAAATAATAATCAATCTCTTCTTGGGACCAGACTTAGTACCAATGCGCGCTCCCTAATAGAGACTGTGGTAGCTAGTCACCAGTCCTACGAGGGTAAAGACCTTGGTCTTACCAGGGCCAAGACCTTGGAATTGGTCACCTGGATTTTCTTTTACGACAACCTTGGAAGTCGGGTACTAGCCTCTTAAAAAAATAAAATACTTGTTATCTTTTATTACTTCTAATATATAATGCCTCGGCATTTTCTTCAAGCACTAAGCGTGCCTTTGATCCTCAACTTCTGGAACTTGGGATCAAATCAAGACCTTGGTCTTTTCTTGCTTAAACAGATTCTAAACTGCATACAAAGCTTAACTAAGAAATTACATAACATGCTAATCGAAATTCTGCATTCTCAGCTAACAAATTTCTGCACTAGAATGTTAACCAAAAATCCGCACTTAAAATGTTAATTAAAAATCTGCATCGTGTAGCTCTAAAGGGCTGTATGTGCCCTCTTCTTACAGTACAAACAAAATTTAAAGCTTATTGGAATAAAAGCCTATGTAGAGCCTAATTTCACTTCAAATGCTTAGCACGAACAAGCATGAACCTGCTGAAACTAAAAATCCTTGCAAACATATTCACAACCTAAACTTACATAAAGCAATAGTTTTTTTTAACAAAACATAATGCAATGCAGAAAGAATTTCTTAAACTACTCTTAAACACCTAAAGGATTTACTTAAACACCCATTCTTATAGCAACAGATCTTAGGGTTTTCATATGGCAAGAGAATTCTTCAAGCATGCTTCAAAACAAAGAAGAAAACAAGATCTGAAACCTCAATTCATGGCAGTAAACAAGATCTTTAAGCATGTTACAACATATATGCAAGGAAGAAGGAAAAGAATCTTGAATCTACCCTTAACCCTCTAACAACTAAATCTGTGCTGCTAATCATAAAACTGTAGAATGAAATGCTTTTATAAGAATTGTAAAATGAAATGCTATCTATAAGGACTGTCCGTGCCACTTTATGGCACCAATCCAAACTGCACTTGTTGAATTAGAGTAATTCATGTTTGGAATTTACAAAGGAATTTGTAACCGGGATGCTATACTACGCAACCAATGGATCTAACACTGCATGCTTAAAAACTAATAACAAAAGAAATCTATTCCAAAATCTCTACAAGTTGAAATGCTAAACTACATGCCCATTTGAACAATTTGTTCATTTTCCAAACCTAAACAAATTTGAAATTGAGATTCACGGCAGTAAACCTCAAGAACAACACTCCTACTGCATACTTCGACCAAACAAGAAGAAAACAGAATCCGATAGCTACTCTCACCGCAGGTGAGAAGCACTTACAGAGGTGTTCTTGAGCTTACAACCGAAAGAAAAGGAGACTTCTAATGCTTCTAGGGTTTCGGAGACTTGCAGATCTCGACGATCTCTTTGTATCTACTTGCTCTTCTCGACTAGGGGATCACGAAAGTGTGAAGACCTCACGGAGAAAGGTGCTTGCCGGCTGCCGGAGACGTGCCCTAAGTTTAGCTTCGTTTCCGCCCGAGAGGAGCCGCCGCACGCGCAAGAGAGGAGAAGAGGTTAGGTCACAGAAAGATTAAACCCGATTCCTCTCTTAATACCTAGATATTCTTGTTATCTAATACCATATAAATATTTTTCGCTCTTTCCTTAATTAGCACAGCCCGCTTGGGCACTTGGCTATCACGCATCGCTTAAGACTTGGTTCGTGTCGGAGGTCGCGGGTTCGAACCTCGGCCGAACCTCTTTATTTTTGGAACTTCTTCCTTTTTGGTAAAAATACCAAACGACCTCCAAAAATTACATAAAAATACTCTAAAAATTCCTAAAAATCTCTAGAATATTTCTAAAGCATTTCTAAGTTTTAATAAGGACTTTTAGAACTTAAGACAAGGAAATTTTGGGTCGTTACAGGCTTACTATTAATATTTTCTTCAAATTAACATTAACAAGTACAAAAATTTACTGCCTCCTTTGGTCTTGAGCACAGTAAAATGTTTTAAGGATTGAATATACTAATTACCATGATGTTGCAAATCAACTGGAAGAGAGCTAAATCACTGCTTGGCACACTCTACACACTAACAACATGATTCACAAACATAACTGCTACTAGCATTGTAGATCAACATTGTATAACATATGATTACCCAGTATGTAATATTTTTATATTACCAAGATACAGAAAATGAAAGAAACAATTGACCAAACCCAAATTCTAAGGTTTTTTCAGTATCAAGAAAAGAAAAAAAAAAGCAACATGCAAGGATGATCTGAGCTCAACAACCATATAAAAAGCAAAGAGATTTTTCTCTTAGTGAAAGATGGGACTTGATAAGAAGAAATCACAGTCCCAGAATATGCAATCAATGAGTTAAAGATCGATGTAATGAACTTGCAGGATAATTAGAACAATAAGATAAGATGACATTCATAATTGTATTATTATGCCATAACTAAAATCCATGATGAAGCAATGCCAACTGCATCAGATTCTTTCCTACTGATCCTGTCTGAGAAGATGGACAAAACGGAGAGCCGGGAGAAAAAAACCTACTGCTAATGGAGAATAATACCTATGGAACGCCGATCCGAGAAACCCAAAGCGGATCCAAGAAGATGAAGCCACAAGAGTGTCCTCTCGATGTAAGATACCAATGGCAATGGAGAGATCCGATCGAAGAACACCCAGATTCGGAGCTCCCAAGGCTTCCTGCGCACAAGAGACCAACCAACACTACCGTTAGCGACCTAAGACCGGGGTGGGAATCCCTGGCTAGGCCCTCCGACGCTCAAGTCAGTGATCTCTCTTGGTGTGGAAGAAGGAGGAAGAAGATGAACAGTAGTTAAAAAATTAGGGTTATGAATGTGCACAATGATGTGAACTTACCTTACCAACGGAGAGGATTCCCCTTTTTATACCACTTCATATAACCTCCGTAGTCATGAAGTGGACCCCGGTTTATTAGAGTTTGTTATGAGATGACGTAAGCTGCGTACTTGTGGTAAACGACTTTTAAGGAATCTTTTTTGTACCCCAGATGTACCTTCTTTATCGTCTAGTACCTGCAAAATAGTTTAAAAACACCTTTCCCGCCAAAACATATAACACCTGTCATACAATCATATACTGCAAATATCTTCCTGCTCCTTTGTTTCACAAGTTCTTCTAAAGTATTTCTACCTTTCCTACCCGTCCCTCCTATTTTTACTACATCATAGATAACTTAATATACTAATGTTTCTTGTGTTGATTGAGGCTGAGCTTAATTAGGTTTGATCAATTATTATTTCTTCTTATGAGGTTCCTGGGGCAATGCTCGTCCGGGCTCTTTCATGTTTATTATTCTAGCTAGCCCTGGGCCATGTTTGATCAAATATCATTTCTAGATATTAGTCAACCCGATCGGTATTGACCTTCCTTCTTAAAGGTATGTCTCGGTCGACACTAGTTTACTCACTCGGCAGTATATCCCGGCCGATATTGACCTTCCTTCTTAAAGGTATGTCTCGGTCGACACTAGTTTACTCACTCGGCAGTATATCCCGGCCGATATTGGCCTTCCTTCTTAAAGGTATGTCTCGGTCGACACTAGTTTACTCACTCGGCAGTATATCCCGGCCGATATTGACCTACCTCCTTTGAGGTATATCTCGGTCGACACTGATCTACTCACTCGGAAGTATATCTCGGTCGATATTGGCCTGCTTCCTTTGAGGCATATGCCGGCCAATATTGGCCTACTTCCTTTGAGGCATATGTTGATCGATATGGGTCTTCCTCCTTGGAGGCATATCTCGGCCGATATCGGCCTACCTCTTTTGAGGTATATCCTGGCCGATATTGACCTATCTTCTCCGTTTGGTTATATCCTTTCTCTTTCTTATCAGGGACCCATGAAACCTAACCCATATTACTAGCCTTCCCTTCAAGTCTAGTCGAAGGAGGTGTAGACGACTGACTAGACACAAGTCTGATTTTGTTTTTTTCCTACCCGTGACTCTGCCACAGATATTGAAGTGACCTTACAAATTTTATGTACAGCTATCTCGTGGCCCTGTGTACAGTGATCCCGTGAACCTTAGTATAGTGATTCCTTGGGATCCTTTAATCCTTTAAATAGGGCTACAACCTTCTCTTCGTTCATCGCTTATCTCAGTTCTTTTCCTTCCCTGCTGATCTTTCCTGCTAAGAGTATGGCCTTGGATCCCCCTCTTTGGGGGCGACTTTTGTTGGACAAGGTGAGATCTATATATGAGTTTATTCAAGTTTTTACTTCGGCTAACTCTAGGGTTCGAGGAAATGTCCCAAGAGATGAAGTTTCTCAAAGTTTAGAATTTTCATCCAAAGGTGCCAATGCTCTGAAGGCTCAAGAAACTTCAGAGAGGTTTTTGTTACTCATGGAGGGACAATCACATAGCCCCTGGGTATCAATACGAACGCGTAGCCCATGTTACCCTTGGGCTAAGCTGGGTGGCTCTAGTTGCAGAACTCCAAGGCTTGAGGAGGGGAGAGGCTCTTTCAGTCACCTTTGCACCATGGCCTGAATAGATCCATCCCCTTCCCCTTGCCCTTGAATCTTTCTGCTTCATAGTTTTCTTCGTCCCGGGCAAAATATTGTCACTTCTGCGCCTTGACAAGCTCAGACGAGCTTTCTCTGCGCTAGGTAAAATGTTTCCACTTCTGCTCCATGGTAAGTTTGACTCTAGTGGGACTGAAATTTTCTAAGCATCTCAAGAGCTTATGTTTGTAATTTTTATTATCTGTTTGAGGTTTAATATTCTGAGGGGAAATGTAATGTTATGTACTTGACCAGATTCTAAGTGTAAAAACAATCTTTTGTATTGAATTAAGTGACTCTATTAAATCCTTCTGATTTATAAGAATAAATGTGATGTTGTGCTAATTACCCCATTGTATATCCTATGTGTCGATATCTCGATTTTTTTTTTATTTATCATAGCCAAGACTATCTTGACCGCTGGAATACTTCCCTATTGTAGCTAACATTATGCCGACCGGTATTGGCTTGTTGATCACAAACAATGTTATTTAAACCAATGTTATACTTGTCTAGCATAGCAGAAGTTATGTCGGCCGATATAAAATTATCTTGATCAATGCTAGTTTGCATTTTATAACGATATTAATTTAAAATCTGTTATTCGCCTAAATCGCTATCCTTAAATGCTCTTGTTCTTAGCCTGGACTTAGTCAAACTCAATCTCTCTTCCTTAATTATGCCTAGTTAATTACGTCTCATTTCAAAACTTCTTGATTGGTGATTGGCTCCACCTCGGATAAGAGAATGTTGGAAGCGTACAACGAGGCGTTACCAACCCCAGCGTGATCCGATCTGTCACATCTAGTATAAATGTTTCTTTATGATTATATGACACATACTCTCTCTTGCTTCCACGTCATGTAAGCCTTTGCCTTTTTCCTATGATCCTCAGCGTCTGTTGAGATAAAAACGTTTTGATCTGACGACGACTGTGTGTTTTTCAAACCCTAAACTCTTTGTCTTCTTTTCAACTTTGTCCCTTCTTTTCTTACCTTAGCGTTCTTTTCTTGCTGCAGTTTTCGACCAAACCTTGTGCTCACCATTTCTCGGCGATCTCCTTTCTTGCTTTCAGTAAGTAATCTATTGTTTTGCTAGCCTCTACTCTTGTCTATGGCTGAGGAAGCAATTGCTCCTTGGTATGCCCACATGTCTTCTTCCTTTGATAAAAGTGCTAGGCTTACCATCCGTCGTCAATATGAAATTCCCCGGGAATATAGTATCTTAATCCCAAAACCAGATAATCGTCCTCATCGTCCTCCTGCTAATTGCGTGACTTTTTTCAAGGATCAGTTGATAGGAGGTTTAAGGTTTCCCATTCCTCCTTTCCTGATTGAAATAAGCTAGTATTTTGATATTCCTTTGCAATAGTTTGCCCCTAACGCCTTTCGTTATCTATGTGGTGCTTACATGCTGTTTCGTTTGCTAGATATTCCTCCTACTCCTCAAAATTTCTTATCCCAAGTGTTTGGAACCTGGTGTTTTCTTGTTCCAGTCACGAACTAAAATGGTTCTTTTTGAGGATATGCCCTCGTCTCTTAAAGCTTGGAAATCCCGCTTCTTCTTTATAAAGTTTCCCGGACCCATTCCTTGGTCTTATGCTTGGAAATCCTCCTTACCTTCTTTGCCCGATGTCAGAGAGTTCCATCTCCATCCTTCTTTTCCTATTTATTGTGAAAAGTTGTTAAATCATCGACTTTCTATTCCCAAGTGGCTGAGAGTCGATCTTCTATACTTGTTTGGCCTAAGCCCCGTCAAACCTGATACACAAGGCTCTTTAGGTAAAACCCTGTTTCTCTCTTGTTGATTTTAACTAACTAAACTATTTTTATTTTCTATGTAGTGGAGAGCTTTTATGACGCTTTAATTGATGAAGAACTGCGTCTGGAGGAGGACGCAATTCGCGCCAAAGAAAAAGAGCTTCTGGCTGCTATTACTCCGCCGCCTTCAATCGAAGAACCGACTCCTTTAGCTGAGGTACCCAGCTCTTCGGGAGTTCTTGAGGCTCCTGAAGGCCTTCCCATAGAAATCCTTGCTGTTTCTTTACTCGCTGTTGCTTCTCCAGTGGCTGCTGCTACCTCATCGTCCGCCCCTCTTCCTATCATTGAACTCACGTCTCCTGGTAGCCCAAGTAAATCGATAGCTGAAATTGCTATCGGTAAGCGTCCGGGGCACAAACTTACCAGGGTTCCTCCGTTAAAAAGGAGGCTTATCCTTCCTGCTGACGAACTGGTTTCAGAAGGTTTTGTTCCTGCTGACCTTCCTTCTGATTAGCCTACGCTGGCTGAACTTTACCCTTCTCTTAGTTTTCCTACCTCACCTTTCTCCAATGCCAATGTTTCTAGCGATGTCTCTTTCACCTTTCCATTGTTTATTCCAGCGTCCAGATCTTTACCCTCCTCGCCTTCTTCTTATTTAGTCTTTGCTCCTCCATCTATTCCTACTTTCTCCTTCTCTGCTGGTTCTTCTATTATTCCTGTCCTCCCCATATTGCTAGGAGGTTCCTTTGCCAGCGTTTGGGATGAAGTTCGTCCCATTTTTGAAGAACTCACTACTCCCGAAACAATTGATCGTTTCTCCCATAATGAGAATCAGGTATGTTTACTAACGTCTACTTTCTATTTCTTAGTGATTATCTCATGGCCCTTTATTATATTTGTAGTGATGGATGGGAAACATGGGCTTATCTCGGCTGATGCACAATTTATACAACGAGAACAAGAAGCTGAGATCTGAGAATGATAAGCTGAGACAACATGTTACCGAGTTATCTTCTGCCGCATTTTCCGCTGCTGCCAAGAAACAAGTTGAAGCTCAGATTGAAAGTCTTCAAGCACAATTCCAATCAGCTATGGATCTTAACCAAGAATTAACTTCCAAAATTGGCGAACTAAAGGCTGATTATGAAGCGGAATTGGTTGAAAAACTCAAAGTCCTGCAGCTGAAGGAAGACGAAATAACTTTCTTGAACACCTCCCTTGATTCAGTTAAAACCGAGATTTCTGTCAAAGAAAACGAACTGAAGACTTCCCAAACGGCTCTGGTAGTCTACAAGGCGAACGAAGATACTCGTTACAAGGAACGGGCCACCATCATGATCGAATCTCCTGAATTCAATAGGCCGATCGTGAAGTCAATATTAGCAGCCTTTAATGCGGGAGCTAAAGGGGCGATTCAACAATTGCGAGAGGAAAACTACTTATCTCGCGATCCTCCCCCCAACTTCCTAAATCGTCGCAAACTTATTGAGGACAAGCCTCCTGATCTATTCCCTCAGCCAACCTTAGTATGACTTTCTTTTCTTACTTAAATTCGAATCCCTGTAAAGGGGGACCAAAACTTTGTGATGACAATCTAGCGAACTCATGTAAAGTTGATTATTCCTTTTCATTGTTAAACTTACTCTTCTTTATGACGATCGTCTGTTTTGTTTAAATATGTTAAATGTCACTTGGCTGGTCATCATAAAACCTCACCCAACATATTATTATGTTTATCTATTTAGACTTCTTCATCATGACCGGGTGGTATATATCAATGCTGACAAATACAATCCGATACTTTATAGATTAATTGTGTCTCGTTCGATCTAGTACAGTCCTATTGCGATATTCTCAATATCGGTCGATTTGCTCTACTTGATTGATTTACGCTCGTATCTACGTATGCCATCTTATGTATTAACCAAATTTCATATGGTTTTATCATAGTGTATTCCATTTGACTTATCATGATAAGCCTTTGGTCGACATATTTGAATGACATTTATCTCGGCCGATCTATTATGACCGACCGATTCATATTTATGAATCTCGTTCGGTATCCTTTAACCAAGTCCCGTCTATTAACTAATGCCTTGTACCCAACTTTTGCCTGGTCTTATTATGTCCCTTTGGGTTTGTTATTTTATTAGACAAATAATCCGAACTTATAGTACTTGACTAATTTTTCTTTATATTCGCCAGACTTTCTTAAGAATTAAAATTATATCTAGGGAAACTTTTCACATTTTTCGAGGAAGATTACTTAACTCCACCTCTCTTTCTAGGGATTCATTCCCCTTTTTTATAATTTGATTTTATCCTTTAATGTTACCACCCCTTTATGACGATTGAGTACTTTTTCTTTTCTTGTTTCCTTCTGCTATCTCTGTTTGGGGGTTTTAGCACAGGACCGAAAGGAAAACAAGGGTTTTAAGAAGTTCTCTCCCGCTTTCTCACTTTTCTCTTCATCTCCCTTGATTCATCTTCCTTCTACTATTTCACTATGGTAACTTCCCCTCCTGCGTGGTTTCTTTCGTGTGTTTCCGACCTTATAGAGATAGAGGAAGTGGATTTAAAGGCGAGCTATGGTTTTCCTTCTTATATAGCCCATCCTGCTCCTCAGGATAGCCCACATCTTCCTCCTTTAGGGTGTATATCTATCTTCTGAGATCAAGTCCTACAAGATTTTCGATTTCCTCTTCACCCTTTTTTTTCTGACGTTAGCCTCTATTTTAACATTCCGCACAATCAGTTTGTCCCTCAGTCCTTTTCTATCCTTATGGGTTTTGTCGGGGTATCTAAACTGTTAGATTTTCCCGTATCTCCTCGTCTTTTTCATCACTTCTTTGTTCCTCGTTGAGTAGATGTTGGTGTTTTCAAATTCCAATCTCGTCCCAAAGCCATTTTGTTCAACCGAATTCCTCCTCAGGGGGAATGATATCACAAATTTTTCTATATGCGTCTCCCTTCTCCTCCTCCGTTTCCCATTCAATGGATATATGATCTATCTCCAATTCCTAATACCCATAATCTCCTTAACGATCCCTCTATTGCCTTTGCCTTATCTAAACTGAGGGGAGCAAAATTCAGCTTGCCGCATCTAATTGTGGAGGGTTTGATGTTTCCTTTTGGGATAGGCAATATTGACACTCTCATGGATGACTCTTTTGGTACATATAAACATTTCACTCCGCATTTACTGATTAGTATATCTCTTTTATAATGGTGTTTTAATTCCTGTGTTTCAGCTGATGCTCTTCTTCCAGCTTTTATGTACAAGAATCCTACTATGACTAAGTCCTTTGTTAATAATCTTGGAGAAGAGTGGTTGCGAGCTCGCCGGGCTAATCCTAATTCCTCCACCTTGGGCTTGCTATCCGAAGAAGAGTGACAGGCAGAGGCTGTCGCAGCCATGGAAGAGGAAGAAGAAGAGCCTTTTATTGCCTTAGTCAAAAAGCCAAAGCTTACTGAGGATGCCTCCTTTGGCGATCTCTTTGGTACTTTTGTGCAAGCTCCTCTTGTTCCGGCACCCATTTCTCTTGAGAGAGGTAAGACACCGATAACTCCTACCCATATTATCTCTAATCCTTCTCTTAGGATGATGAGACATGGTCTACTCATCCCCTCTTCTTGTGCTATTATTTCAGCTCCTTCTACTTCTGCTTCTGCTTCTGAGATGACCATTATCCCTTCTATGTCTTCTATACCTCTTGCATTGACCTTGCCTCCTTTGGCTTCTGGGCCCTGAACAAAACGGACACCTTGCCGGAGATCTTCTCCTAGTGCCGGGCCCTCAGCTATTCGCGTTTCTACGACTGAGTCAGCATCCCTTGCATTGTCACCTTCTATTCCACTTCTGCTGCTCTTGTTTCTACTACTTCTTTCCCTTCCATTGCATCTTCTTCTTCCCTACCTCCTTCTTCCTCCGTTCCCCGACCTTTATTTAAACAGGCTGTGGGTCTGCCCTTTCAATTGGGACAGACCTCTGATCCACTTAGCTATGGTTCTCTACAACTACAAGGCCTATTGGCCAAATCTTAGCTACAGGGCCAAGAACAACTAAGGGGCCTTAGTCTTCCAAATCGAGCCGACCACCACAGTCGTCAGGCAGTAGCTGTAAGTATTCTTGGTTATATGTTGTCAACTTCATATCCTTATCTTTAACTGTATCATCATTTTGTTTAGTTCCTTGCCTCGAGTCAGCACATCAACCAACTACTTATGGCTCGGGACCGGGAGACCAATAAGTTAAAAGCTCAACTAGAGACATTGAAGGCTACTTTACCTCCTTCTAATAATGACCTGGCTCAGTTGCAAGAGAAAGTGGCCTTGCAAGATCAACAATTAGGGGTACTGAGACAGGAATTAGAGGAATCACAACAATTATTGAAAGACAAAGAGCTTGCAAGGAGAACTTTGGAGTTACAGGTGGATCGATTACATTCTGGTCTCCGACTGGAAATTGCTTTAAAGGAGAAAGCTCTCTTAGATGCTTCTCATAAAAGTCTTATTTTAGAGAAAATAGAGAAGCTTCATAATGTCTGTCTTTCTGAACAAGCTCAAGACCTAGCCTCTCATGATTTCGCTATCCTACAGGAACAAGAGCAAAGAAAAGCTCAAGATGTTGAGTTGTCACTGCTCCAAAAGGAATTGGAACAACTCAAATTAGAGAAGGATGCTTTAAAAGATCAAAATACTAAACTACAAGCTGATTTTCAGAGTTATAAGGAGCAAGAGAAGAGTCGATGGGAAGAGTGGCGTCTGGCTTATCTAAAGTCTCCGGCGTTTGCCCAAGAATTTGTCCGTCGAATAGTGGGTGCTCTAAATCATTCTGTGTCAGGAGTTCTTCGACAATTGAGAGAGGGTGGTTATCTACCCAAGGAACATCCCTCTTCTTTCATAAGTCATCGCAGACTTAACGAAGAACTGCCCGCAGATTTAAAAAGTCCTTTTAATTAATCATGTCTATGTATCTAAAAAGATTGTCCATAAAAAGACTTGTAATGAAAAAACTGGTAATGAAAAGAACTATAACAAAAAACTTGGTAATTAAGTGATTGCCATATATAGGAAATTTTTGATACTTACCTGTTTCTCTCTTGTGCTAGTTTGAGAATGCCTCCTTTGAAATGCTTCCGAGTATTGAGTATAAGTTTTATTCAAGAATTCCTTGCTTACCTCTTGAAGTTAAATCTTGTCTTAATGAATCCTTTTGCAGATAATATCTAGTGTGCTCCATATTTCAAAAGAATGAATAATCCTGAGTGATTTTAGATAAGAAATTGTATAAGACTCCTGAGTTCTAAGCTGAGTATAATACTCCAAGCAATTTTAAATAAAGATTTCCATGTAAATGGGCCTCCAGATAGAAAATGTGTCATATGCATAGAATCCTTCTTGAACCCTGGCTTCTGATACAGTGTAAAATGTCGACCGATTTTGTGAATAAATCAATGTAACTTTGCATTTACTATGCCCATGAAGACTAAGTTCCGTGATAGTTTAAAGTCTCCGGTTCCTCCCATGAAGACCCGTCCGAGTTACTTCATGAAGTTTCCCGATCGACTACGTTCCGTGATAGTTTAAAGTCTCCGGTTCCTCCCATGAAGACCCATCCGAGTTACTTCATGAAGTTTCCCGATCGACTACGTTCTGTATCAGTTGATCGAATGATCAATCATTAAAGGAACAGTAAATGTGAATCTCGACAAATCTCGATGAACAGGGAGTGAGCCTATTCAATCGACCGAATAGAGGGATCGATCGACTGAACCCTTAATGATCATTAATTGTCAAAGATCAAATTAGCATCAAATCTCAGCTAGGAAGGAAGGGAGCTGGTTCTGTTGGTGCGGGAAGCATCCGACGATCGAACTCGTGTTTTGATAATGACAAAGGATTCAAAGTTAAGGTGTTTTGTGATTTAACATGTCTGCTTGAGTATTTCAGAAAAAACCTAGCTACGGTTAGGCAAAGGGAAAACCCTAGGGGGTGGTAACCCTAGGTCATAGGGGGCGGTAACCCTATGCAGAAAGTCTTGGCAGGTCGATGGCTTCAGGCAAAAGTCCTAGGGGGTGGTAACCCTAGGTGGAAAGTCCTGGTGTCGTGAACCAGGTGAAAGACTGGACTAGCCGGGAAGCGGATGTCCAGCAGAAAGTCCGGAAGCGTCGAGTGCTGAGCAAAAGTCCAGTCGATATGGAGGATCGCACTGGCAATAGGTAAATCTCCTGAGTGGAGTAGGTGAGGACGCGTTCCCCGTAGAGGGAACAGTAGGTGTTGGGTCGACCTAGGGTTTCCGGTTGGAAATCCGAAGTCAGACTCGGACAGTCCGGAGACTGTCATTATTATGTTTTATGTGCTAACTTTGTGCTGCAGGGTATATTTGGGATTAATGCATCTTGCAGGGACCAAAGTGCAAAGATTAACCTCGGATGAACAGTGTCCGAGGCGCCTCCATGGAGCTTGGAGGCGCCTCGGGTGCAAGGCTGAAGCTGGCTGCGAAGTGGAGCGGGAGGCGCCTTCATAGGGATTGAAGGCGCCTCAGACCATTGATTGAAGGCGCCTTGGAGCTTTGATGAAGGCGCCTTCAGGTTGGGATAAGCAGTAGTCAGCGGAGGTTATCACAGCGCAGGAACAGGGATAAGTTTTGGGGTTCAAGGCGCCTTAACTGGCATTGGAGGCGCCTTGAACGTCCAATAAAAGGACATCTCGACCAGCAGTTTGGATTATCTTCTTCCAAGCGAACCTTCTGCTACAAGCTGCTTACGAGACGATCCCGAAGTGCTGCAACGACACCCCGACAACTCGGAGCTTCAGATTTAGTCTTTTGTTGTCGGTATAATCTTTTTACTGCTCTGAATTGTAATTAGTTTGTAAAAGTTTTATGAGCTTATAGTTGTTGCCCACGGAAAGCGATCAAGGATCCCGGGCCTTCGAGTAGGAGTTGCCTTAGGCTCCGAACGAAGTAAATTCCTCTGTGTTTATGTTTCTTTATTTTATTCCGCTGTGTTTTAATTACTTGACGACTGTTTTATGATTCTGATAATCGAAAGAAATAGCCGCGATCGCTATTCACCCCCCTCTAGCGCGTCTCGATCCAACAATTGGTATCAGAGCGAGGTCGTTTTGAATTGGTGCAACCACCATTCAAAATATTTTTTTCGTGGTATTTTTTTTGGTTTTTAGGAGTCAATTAGAAATTAGCTCAGTAGCTAAAATTTTAATTCTTTTCAAAATCGGTATTGCTCAAAGTTGGTCAATACCACTTGAGCTTGCTTTTTATTTTTCCAGCACTACTAATCCAAGACTCAGTCTTGGAACAGATCTTCTTGTTTTTGTTTTTGCCAGATCTCAATGGCCCAACAAGAAGGATATAGCACTGTTCGTCCCCCACTATTCTCCGGAGAAGACTTCGGGTATTGGAAGGGGCGAATGGAGACATATCTGAAGATCCAGTTTGACACCTAGATGATAGTCAAGACGGGACTGCAACTACCAACTGATGCAAACGACAAACCTACATCCTGCGAGAACTGGGAGCCAACCCTTATAAAAAAGGTGGAAGCCGACGCCAAAGCCACTTGCACCCTCCAGTGCGGTCTTACCAAGGAGGAGCTTAACAGAGTCGGTCCGTTCTCTTCCGCAAAGGAGCTGTGGGAGAAACTGATCAAACTCCACGAGAGCACTTCCGACACTAAGGTGAGTAAAAGGGATCTTTTACTTAATAAATTATACAATCTGAAAATGAAGGAAGGCGAGACGGCGAGCTCACTACATGCGCGGATTCAAGATATCCTTAACTCCCTCCACGGAATTGGGCAGAAGGTCGAGAATAGGGACATCATAAGGTATGCACTTAACTCCTTTCCTAGGAGCACATTATGGGCATCAATGGTAGATGCCTACAAAGTCTCTAAGGATATATCTTGTATTAAATTAGATGAACTATTTTCGGAATTCGAACTTCACGAGCAGACTAATGCACAACCATCCGAGAAAGGTGTAGTTTCACTTGCAAGGACCAGCAGAACGCGCGAACCGAGATTTCGGCGAAAAATTGAACCAGAATCAGAAGACGAACCCGACTCAGAAGATGAACTGACCAGCGAACTCGTGAACCTCGTGAAGAAGCTCTACAAGAAGAAGAAGGGCTTCAACAAAAAAGACCTGAAGAAGGCAATACAATCCAAGGAGACCCAACGGAGTCCGAAAGTAAAGTTTGAAGTTACCTGCTACGGGTGCAACCAGAAGGGGCACATCAAAGCCAACTGCCCCAACCAAAAGGAAGCCAAAAAGCAAAGAAGAAAGAAGGCCCTGAAGGCAACCTGGGACGAATCTTCTTCGGAAGACGACGACGACGAACTCGATCAGACGAGTTTACTCGCATTGATGGCCCGGGACCAGATCGTCGAATCCGAGAGCGAGTCAGAGGCCGAGTCCGAGCGAAGCCACGGATCCGCATCAATTTCAGAAGGGCCAGACTCCACTGTAAGTATTCCTAGACTTAATAATTTAGTCAATTATTTATTACGCAAGTTAGCTAAGTCAAATCTTAAGATTAAGTCACTTCTAAAGGAAGTAGCTGTCCTTAAAGAAGTGGCTGACACTAAATCCTTACCTGATCAAGTTCAGACTGAAAATTCAACTCAAGTTCAAAAACTTGAGGAAGAAAATTCTAGTTTGAAAAATCAGGTCAAAGATTTAAAAAATATCTTAGAACGGTTTTCTTTGGGCTCCAAGAATCTTGACCTAATTCTTGGAACACAAAGAGTCGTTTACAATAGAACTGTGCTAGGATATAAATCGAAAAAGAAATATAAATCTTATTTATCCTTAATAAACAAACCAAATAGCAAATCAGTCCAAGCATGAGTCCCCAAGTCCAAATTGGTCAATCAAGTTGGACTTGGTCAATATTGGGTCCCGAAGGATCAAATACACTACCTCGATAGACCATATCGAGGCTATGATCCAGGGGGAGCAAAAAGAAAAACGATCTTAATAAAACAAAATTAAAATTAAAAATCAAATTAAAAATTTGAAATTAAATTCAAAATTCAAAAATCAAAATCAAATTAAAAATTTGAAATTATAAAATCAAAATTCAAAAATCAGAATCAAATAAAAAATTCAAAATTCAAAAATCAAAATAAAATAAAAAAATTCGAAATTAAATTATAAATTCAAAAATTAGAATCAAATTAAAAATTTGAAATTAAATTATAAAATCAAATTCAAAAATCAGAATCAAATTAAAAATTTGAAATTAAATTATAAATTTAAAATAATTCGATTTCAAATCAAATAAAATATAGATGGAGGATCCAGAATAGCTGGCACCCCAACTAAACTACCCGACATGGTAACTGAACTTAATCTACCCGAAATGGGTAAAACAAGAGTAGATCACCTGGCAGGGTAATTAATGTTAGATTAAAACGGTCTAGGTTTAACTTGACCCACAGTACTGGTGAAATTTTTGGATGATAGTATGTTAGGGAAGCTTGGGCATCGCATGTCTAGGAAGACCAAGGCTTCGACCTGGTGCATTTGGCGAAGTGAAACTAACCGAAGCTACCCTTAAATGGATCATAACTAGTTAGACCAAGGTTTAGTATTAAGTTCAATGGGTAGGACTATTTGGGAAACCTCGAAGGCATGGTTACTTTAATGAGTTCCTTCTGACTCACCATAGCCCAGAAGTTTATCCAAAGAATGCTTACTTGTTAAACCCAAAATTAAACTTGAATCTAACACAAAGTTAAACCAGACCCTTAAATTCAACCATAATTCATCTCACAACAATTATAGAGTTCCCTGATTGAAAATTTAGATCGGATGAGATGACTAAGAAATTAAAATTAAAATTGACTTAAACTTAAAGTCTTTTCAAATTAATTAACTTAAAATCTTTTCAAAATAATTAACTTTAAAATCTTTTCAAAATTTAATTAACTTATTTTCAAAATTTAATTAACTTTAAAATATTTTCAAAATTAATTAACTTATTTTCAAAATTTAATTAACTTTAAAAACTTTTTAAATTAATTAACTTAGATTATTTTCAAAATTAATTAACTTAAATTATTTTCAAAATTAATTAACTTAAAATATTTTCAAAACTTAATTAACTTAAATTCTTTTCAAAATTAATTAAATTATTTTCAAAATTTAAGTAACTTAAAATCTATTCAAAATTAATTAACTTATTTTCAAAATTTAATTAACTTTAAAATATTTTCAAAATTAATCAACTTAAATTATTTTCAAAATTTAATAAACTTTAAAATCTTTTTAAATTAATTAACTTAGTTTATTTTCAAAATTTAATTAACTTTAAAATATTTTCAAAACTAATTAACTTAAATTAATTAACTTTAAAATATTTTAACTTGAATTATTTTCAAAATTAATCAACTTAAATTATTTTCAAAATTTAATTTAATTAACTCATTTTCAAAATTTAATTAACCTTAAAAACTTTTTAAATTAATTAACTTAGATTATTTTCAAAATTAATTAACTTAAATTAGTTTCAAAATTAATTAACTTAAAATATTTTCAAAAATTAATTAACTTAAATTCTTTTCATAATTAATTAAATTATTTTCAAAATTTAAGTAACTTAAAATCTTTTCAAAATTAATTAACCTATTTTCAAAATTTAATTAACTTTAAAATATTTTCAAAATTAATTTACTTTTCAAAATTAATCAACTTAAATTATTTTCAAAATTTAATTAACTTTAAAATCTTTTTAAATTAATTAACTTAGATTATTTTCAAAATTTAAGTAACTTAAAATCTTTTCAAAATTAATTAACTTAAAATATTTTCAAAACTTAATTAACTTAAATTCTTTTCAAAATTAATTAAATTATTTTCAAAATTTAAGTAACTTAAAATCTTTTCAAAATTAATTAACTTATTTTCAAAATTTAATTAACTTTAAAATATTTTCAAAATTAATTAACTTTTCAAAATTAATCAACTTAAATTATTTTCAAAATTTAATTAACTTTAAAATATTTTTAAATTAATTAACTTAGATGATTTTCAAAATTTAATTAACTTTAAAATCTCTTCAAAATTAATTAACCTAAAAACTTTTCAAAATGTTAAACAACTATAGGATTAATTGCTTGCTAACTTATATTGAGTGAAATAAAAAAAAAACTAGGGAGTTAACTTCAATTAAGCTATCTTTAAATCCATTAAAGAGAAACCAATTCAACTACTTCATGTGTAGGAATTGAATCAATGGATGTTGGATAGTGGATGCTCCAGACACATGACTGGAGATAAATTGAAGTTTACTAAACTCAAGTGCAAGAATTTAGGATCGGTTGCATTCGACAACGATGGTAAACTTAAAGTAATCGGAAAAGGTAATATTGAACTTAGTTCCAATTTCATTATTCGAAATGTTTTATTGGTGGAAAAGTTTAACTTTAATTTGCTAAGTATAAGTCAATTGTATGACACTGGATATCTAGTCAATTTTGATAAATCTGGGTGTTTAGTTAAAAATATTGAAAATCCTGAGATTAGACTTAAGGGGCTTAGGAAGAATAACATCTACACAATTGACTTATCAATTTCCTCAATAAAGTGTCTCTTGACACAACAAGAGGAAACCCCACTGTGGCACAGAAGACTAGGTCACACTCACACTAGACTCATTTCAAAAATGAGTCAAAATGGTCTAGTTAGAGGTTTGGCCAAATTAAAATTTATTGAAAACTCAATCTATGATGCGTGTCAAAAAGGAAAACAAACCAAGTCAACCCACAAGTCAACCAACCTAGAAAGAACTAACTCCTTACTTGAGCTCCTTCACCTTGACCTATTTGATTCACATGGAGCCAAATCACTAAACAAGAACCAATATTGCTTAGTGATAATTGATGACTACTCTAGGTACACATGGGTAAAATTCCTAAAAACAAAAGATGAAACCTATGAAACATTTAGTAATTTTTGTAAATTAAAGGAAAATGAAAAAGATACTAAAATTAAAAGAATAAGAAGCGATCACGGGGGAGAATTTGAAAATCATAAGTTTACTCAATTTTGTAAAATAAATGGATACCAACATGAATTTTCATGTCCCAGAACCCCCCAACAAAATGGCCTAGTGGAACGTAAAAATAGAACACTACAAGAAGCCGCTAGGACTATGTTAAACGAATATAATTTAAATCATCAATTTTGGGCTGAAGCAATAAATACTGCAAATTATATTCAAAATAGAATTTTAATTAACAAACTGCACAATAAAACACCTTATGAACTTTACTACCATAAAATTCCCAACCTAAACTATCTAAAAGTATTTGGTTGTAAAGTTCACATTTTAAATACTAAAGATTACTTAGGAAAATTTACACCTAAGTCTAACCAAGGAATATTTTTAGGATACTCCTCAACCAGTAGGGCCTTTAGAGTATATAATAAAAATACCTTGAAAGTTGAAGAAACAACTAATGTAATATTTGATGAAGAAAACAACCTACCTAATGAAAATTTTGACATCAATCCAAGAGTTATAGAAGATGATGAAATCCAACCTAACCTTATTGAATTAGAAGAACCAATTTCTGACCCACAGATAAGACCAACTAGAGTAAGTACCTCTCACCCACCTGACCAAATTTTGGGTGACCCAAACCTAGGAGTCAGAACTAGATCCTCCTATAGAAATCTTAGTCAGATTGCCCTTATTTCTAAAATTGAACCTAAGACTATAGAAGAAGCCCTATCTGACCCAGACTGGATCATTGCAATGCAGGAAGAATTAACACAATTTGAAAGAAACCAAGTCTGGGACCTTGTACCTAAACCCATAGATAAATCAATAATAGACACCAAATGGATTTTTAGAAACAAGTTGGATGATCAGGGTGATATGATAAGAAACAAACCCAGACTAGTAGCCAAAGGATTTAGTCAAGTTGAAGGCGTAGACTATGATGAAACCTATGCACCGGTAGATAGACTCGAATCCATTCAAATGTTATTAGCCTATGCAGCAAATAAAGGGTTTAAATTATACAAAATGGATGTTAAGTTAGCCTTTTTAAATGGATTCATCAAGGAAGAGGTCTATGTAAGCCAACCCTTAGGATTTGAAGACCTAGACTACCTAAACCATGTATTTAAACTAAAAAAGGCGTTATATGGACTAAAACAAGCCCCTAGGGCATGGTATGAAAGATTATCTAACTACTTAGGGGGCGTTTGGTATGAGCATGGGAATGAGAATCGGAATGAGAATCATTGTATTGTGGAATGAGAATGGGTATGAGCATGGATATTATTCTTAAAAGCAATGTTTGGTTAATTGCATACTTTCTATCGGAATAAATCAATATTTCCTTTTTTACCCTTAAAGGAAAATAAGAGAAAAAAATTAGATGTGAGAGAAAGATGAATGTGAGAGAAAAATATGATGAAAGAGAATGATGAGAGAGAAAGTGTGATGAGAAAGAATGAAGAGAGAGAAAGTGTGATGAGAGAAAATGAGAAAAGAGAGTGTGATAGAAGAGAGCATGATGAAAGAAGATGAGAGATAAAATATGATGTGAGAGAAATTTTGATGGGAGAGGATGAAGAGATAGAAAATGTAATGAGAAAAAATGAGGGGAGAGAGAGTGTGTGATGAGAGAGATTGAGGAGAGAGAAAGTGTGATGAGAAAAAAAGAGAACAGTGAGTGTGATGGGAGAGATTGAGAAGAGAGAAAGTGTGATGAGAGAGAAAGTGTGATGAGAGAGAAAGTATGATGAGAGAGAAAGTATGATGAGAGAGAAAGTGTGTTCAGGGAAAAAAAAGAGGGAGTGTGACAAAGAGAGATTGAGGAGAGAGAAAGTATGATGAGAGCGAAAGTGTGATGAGAGAAAAAAAAAGAGAAAAGAAAGTGTGATGGGAGAGATTGAGGAGAGAGAAAGTATGATGAGAGAGAAAGTATGATGAAAAAAAGAAGGAAGAGAGTGTGATGGAAGAGATTGAGGATAGAGAAAGTATGATGAGAGAAAAAGTGTACTGAGAAAAAAGAGGAAATAGAGTGTGATAAGAGAGAGAAAGTGTGTGATAAAATGATGAGAGAGAAAATATGATGAGAGAGAACAAGGAGAGAGAAGTGATATGAAAAAAAATAAATAAATAAATTTTGTATTTGATATTAAGGGAGAAAATTTTAGTTTTAGGTCAAGGGTATTTTTGGAATAAGAGAATATTTTGATTGATGAAAATAGGGTAATGACTCATTGAAGGGGAGATACATGGAAATGACTTATTACCCAATTTCAAGGATTCATTCCCTTATTTATATTTCTATTCCTATAATCCAAACATTAACAATGGCAATCAATGATTCTCATTCCCATTCCCCACTTCTATTCTCCTAAACCAAACGCCCCCTTAATATCCAAAGGCTTTAACCAAGGACAAATAGAACCAACCCTATTTGTAAAAACTATAGAGAAAGATATCTTTATAGCCCAAATCTATGTTGACGATATAATTTTTGGCTCAACTAACTCTAAGTTTTTAAAAGAATTCGTTAAATTAATGGAAAATGAATTTGAAATGAGTATGGTTTGTAACGACCACCCTTCTTACTACTACTCTCTAAGGGCGACCGTTATCTAACTACTACCCTACTTACTAATGTCACTAACGTTATTATTAACATCAGTTAGATTTATCACGGCCCAGAGGAATTCCTACCGAAAAATTTCGGCAGTCTCCCCTGTACCGGTGACCGAATCCATAATACAAACAATATATACACAACCACAGGTGGTTGGACACTTTTTTTACAACCACGCAGTAATAAAATCACACTATAATCAACGAAAACTAGTCAGCAATAAGAACTAAACATAACTCCAAGAGTAGGACATGATAAGCTACAAATACGAATCAAACTCAATCACAATCACACAAAACTTCATAATAGTATTTAAGAAGAGAACTAAAACATAAACTCTAAACAGATAGGTCTTGAAGGTTTGCTAGCAAACTTTGGATCTCTCCATAGTCCAGTCATCACACACCTTCATCACCACCACCACCCTGTCGCCTCCCTTTCATATCTTAGCTTTTCCTTTATCTGTAGTAAGAGGAAAATAAAACTATAAGCGAAACGCTTAGTAAGTACTAATCTATCTCACAAAAACTCAAAGTGCATAAAAAGAATGCAACAATACTAAAACTAAAATGCTAAAAGCAAAGCTGCATGTACTCATTGTCACGCCCCAGGTAGTCCCTGTCCGAAGAAATTTCGGCAGCATCTCCCCTGTACGGCGGACAATATGAATCTCAGTATACATATATCTATACCTCGGCCACACTCGGCCGGAACAATACAATACAAATAAGAACAATCCATGCAGTTATATTTAACATTTCTACACAGATATAATATGAACAATCCACGCAGTTATATAACGAAAAGATGATATAGAAATCAACGAAGATATACGTACACATCCTACTCCACTACAACGAAGAAATGAAATCCACGAAGTAATGAAATATTCGCAGCGGAAAACAAAGTAGCAAACCCGAATGTTCGACATAAAGTCCACAATACACACCCACATCACAAGTATACGTATAAAAGCGAATACAGAAAACGATATCTAGAAATCCTCGCGGCAAAGGGGCTAGCGACTGGAATCTCTCCTGACGGCCTCAACCTGAAAAATAGTAACACGGGGTGAGTCCAAAGAACTCAGCAGATAATCCAATAGATATGTACAGCAACATATATCTACCAGCAACCATCCTACGGTACAGCATCCTAACAGTATACCTATATAGTACAGTCTCCTAAACCATGGGATCAAGAGTACAGTTCTCTAACCATACAACCTACGGTATAGTCTCCTAACAGAATAACAGATATGCATAGCCGAAATAAACTGTAGCAACCAGCAATAGGCATAAAGTACAGTCTATAGCAAGAATAATAAGAAAATGCATAACTGAAATAAACTGTACTCACCTGCGAGGCTTGTGCAACTGACTGTAAACATACACAGATAAAGATAGTCAGAGCAAAAGCATATAACCTGTATGCATGTCAATCATATGCAATCACCAAAATGCATCAATCATAATTAATGCAATATGTGCATATGATGCAAATGACATAGTCACCCCTGACGCCAGTCAGAATCTCACACACAATGGTGAGACCGTGTGGGTAGGGCTGTGACACCGTGCACTCTGCCGTCACTACCCCTGAAGAGTGACCGAGTGGACGGGATGCACCGGAGTACACCTATCCTCCAACCTCAACTATAGGAGGGAGCGCGATGCTCTCATCTCCCGGTACGCAATGACGGGGAGGGACCCCGGTGTGCTACCACGCTGCCTATCACACTACCCATGAGTGGAGCCTCCAGCGGAGCACCACCGGGCAACCTACACACCCTGTGTTGTGTGCAGGCTCTCATGTAGCCGGCCGACGAGCTCAACAATAATGGAGTCGTCAATCGCCCAGCATGCAATCATGCGATATGGTGCATGCGGCTACAATATGTCATACCTGAACATATCCTCCATATGTGTAGATGCCAAACAGTCAAACACATATATAACAATGAAAATAAACAGCATAAATCCAAAGACATCACATATAACAATGATGTAAGTATCATGAATCCAAGAGCATGTATCACACATGTAAAGCAACTAATCCAATAGAGTAGAGCACTATAGATATGCATCTCTATGAACTTATATCCACATGGCAAGAGATAAAATATCCAATCCTGAAGTAAAGCAACTAGCAGATGAAGCATGTGATAGGTATCAACTAGCTAAGACCAGGGAAGAAATAATCTACTATCTACCATTAGTAAATATATATAAGCTACACATATCATAAGACATTATCAAAAGATAAGTCAAAGAGTACCCGCCTCAAATAGAAGGTACAGTATCACGCCAAATCCAACGTCGAGACATCTGTCTCGAATCAGAGTCCTGTGTCAAACAAATACATTTACTTTTATTTAGCTAGAATACAAACAAATAGCTAAATAAATCCTAAATAGAAATTTAGGGATAAACCCTAAACCATATCCCTCAACTTTTATAACGGTTAATTAGGGTTAATTACCTTAACCCCAAACAACCCTTTAGATAGAAATCCAAAACCTAAATCCATATAACCTAATTAATCTACACAACCTAATGATGATTAATCATCCATAGGTATCAAGATCATACCTAATCATCTAACAAATATCCAAATTCAAAACATGATCTACAACACCTAATCCTTAAATTCAAACCTCTGTTCTTGATCCAAAGCCACTGATGATGCTGGTTTGAATGTTGCCGGCAAGATCAACCCAAGATCTACATCCCTAAGACAGTGCCTCTTAGCTCACAGCCACGCTTGTTAATCCTCAGCACTCAACCTTGTGGAGATCCCGAGCACACCTCACTGATCAAACAAGAACCTCACTGTTGGATTCACCTCTCGATCAGAACAAGCAGAACAAACCTCCCTCCTTCTCTTCAATCCCGTAGCCCTAATCAACAGCAAGGCAGAGGAGATCCAAGATCAAACAAGAAGGATTAACCAGAACAAGGTCCCAATCCGTGAATCAACAAGAACCTAACAATTGACTCAAGAGGAAAGAAGTGTTTCGGTTGCTTACCCTCGAAACCCTAGGGCATCTTCAAGCCGGCGATTGGATGGCAAAGGATCGACCTAGGGCATCGAATCGGGGAAGAAAGGATCAGTAGAACCGGGAGGAAAGCTTGAGGAAGACGTATGAGGAAGTCGATAGGTTGGAAGACGAAGCGAATCTCGTTCCTCACCATGCCCTAGCCACCGTATCGCCGACGATCGGTCGCTGAATCCACCGAGCCGCAACCCCTCGACCGAAGAAGATCTGTATTCCACCAGTCCCGTCGTGCTCCAACAAGCTCCGGTGACTCCACTAGTTTCCGTTGAGGTCGACACTCGCCGGAACCGTCGGCTTTGCTTTGTCCGCGAGAGAGAACAGAGGAAGGGAGTTTGCGTCGGGGCAGAGGGGAAGAAGGAAATGGTTCGGGTGGATTGACGTTTGTGAAGGGAAATAAAAATAAAGGAAAAGAATTTATAATTATAAACTTTTCCTCACTTAAACGGGTATTCCAAACAGGCTTTATCCGCGCCCAAAATTTGATCCCCTCAAAACCCGTCGTACGAGCTCGGAAAAATTCCCAGAAAATTCCTAAAAATTCCAGAAAAATTTGTAAGGCTATTTCTCAAATAACCCTATTATTTAAATTTTCCGAGATCTCACATCCTCCCCTACTAATAAAAATTTGGTCCCCAAATTTTGCTATAACCAATAGCAACCACTGAAATATAACCATGCAGTATAAATGCTGAAGATACTCTAACCCACATACCTCAAGTAAAAAGATGGGGGTATCGAGCTCGGATCGTATCCTCCAGCTCCCAAGTAGCCTCCTCGTCAGAATGATGCTGCCATCCCACTTTAACCAGCCGGACAATCTTGTTCCGTAGCTGACGCTCTCTGTGGTCCAGAATCCGCACCGGAACCTCCTCGTAAGTAACATCAGGCTGAATAGGAACAGATATATCTGACAGAACATGTGCCGGATCGGATACGTATCTCCTCAGCATAGATACATGGAATACATCGTGAATGCCAGCTAGAGATGGTGGTAGCGCCAGACGGTAAGCTATTGCTCCAATCCTCTCCAAGATCTGGAATGACCCAATATATCGGGGAGCTAGCTTACCTCGGAGACCAAATCTCTTCACCCCTTTCATGGGTGAAACTCTAAGAAATACATGATCACCAATGGAGAACTCCAGGGGTCTCCATCTCTGATCAGCATAACTCTTCTGACGGTCCTGAGCCTCTGACATCCTCCGTCTGATAGTGCAGACTAACTCGCATCTGCCGAGCTCTCTAAGGTCCTATCATCTGGGCCTCCCCAACCTCTTCCCGGAGGGTGGGTGTCGACAAGGTCTACCATACAACGCCTCAGCGTGGCCTTCTGGGATCAGATGCAGCTGTTGTTGTAGGCGAACTCCACTAATGGCGGTGGTCCTCCCAGCGCCTCCGAAATCCATAACGCAAGACCTCATAAATCCTCCAAAGTCTGAATGGTCCGCCTGATCGCCCATCATCTGCGGATGGAATGCCGTCAAACTTGAGCAGTGCCCAAGGCACGCAAGAGACTCTGCCAGAATCTAGACGTGAACCGTGGGTCTCTATCTGATATAATACTCAACGGAACTCCGTGCAATCTGATAATCTCTCGACAGTATAACTCTGCTAATCGATCCAGAGAATCAGTCTTCCGGATCGCTATAAAATGTGCGGATTTGGTTAATCGGTCAACGATTACCCAAATCGCATCATGGCCTCGTCGAGTCCTAGGCAATCCTACCACAAAATCCATAGTAATATGCTCCCACTTCCACTCTGGAATAGGGATCCTCTGAAGTAAACCAGCAGGTCTCTGGTGCTCAGTCTTCACCTGCTGACAGACAAGACATCTAGCTACAAAATCTGCAATGTCTTTCTTCATACCGTTCCACCAATAGGAACGCCTCAAATCACGATACATACGGGTCCCACCTGGGTGGATAGCAAATCTAGAATGATGAGCCTCCTGAAGTAACTCCTCCATGACCGAATGAGACTGAGGTATACATAATCTGTCTCGGAAATAAACAATACCCTCATCATCTCGTGTAAACTCGGTCTGCTATCCGGAAGCTATCTGGCTGCTAATGAACTGTAAATGTTGATCTCCGGCCTGGGCCTCTCGAATCCTCATCCTGATCGACGACTGAGCAACCATGGTAACAAGAATACCCTGCTCTGTCCGTCCCTGCTCCTCAAGGCCCAACTCGGAGAATCCCTAAATCAAGTCCGTGACTAAAACTCGGTGACAAGCTAAATTCCCTCTGGACTTCCTGCTAAGTGCATCAGCAACCACATTAGCTTTACCCGAATGGTAGCTAATAGTACAATCATAGTCCTTCAGGAACTCCATCCATCTCCTCTGTCGGAGATTGAGTTCCTTCTGTGTGAAAATATATTTGAGACTCTTATGATCAGTAAGAATCTCAAAAGTAATACCATAAAGATGATGTCGCCAAATCTTCAAAGCAAAGATAATAGCGGCTAGCTTTAAATCATGTACTGGGTAGTTCTTCTCATGCTCCTTCAACTGACGAGAAGCATAAGAGACTACCCTACCGTGCTGCATCAATACAGCGCCCAAGCCTTGAAGAGATGCGTCTGTATAAAGTACGAATCCATCATCACCAGAAGGTAAAACCAAGACTGGTGCTGATACTAATCTCCGCTTCAGCTCCTGGAAGCTGGTCTCGCAAGCCTCTGACCACGTGAACTTCACGCCCTTTCTGGTCAGACGTGTCAACGGCATAGCAATACGGGAGAAACCCTCAACAAATCGTCTGTAATATCCAGCCAGTCCTAAGAAACTGCGGATCTCCTGGACTGACTTCGGCTGCTCCCAGCTAGTGATAGCCTCGATCTTCTGAGGATCTACTGAAATACCTTGGCTTGACACCACGTGTCCCAGAAAACCAACTGAAGATAGCCAAAATGCACACTTGTTGAACTTCGCATACAGATGATGTCGTCTAAGAGTCTCCAAGACTATGCGAAGGTGCTGCGCATGTTCCTCCTCGGAACGTGAATAGATCAATATGTCATCGATAAATACAATCACAAACTGATCCAGATACTCCAAAAAGATACGGTTCATCGAATCCATAAATACTGCTGGAGCATTGGTAAGCCCAAATGACATTACCAAAAACTCGTAATGTTCGTATCTGGTGCGAAATGCTGTCTTCTGAATATCAGAATCTCTAACTCTCAGCTGATGATATCCAGACCGCAGATCAATCTTAGAATACACTGATGTATCTCTGAACTGATCAAATAAATCCTCAATCGTGGCAAGGGGTACTTATTTCTGACAGTCACTACATTCAGCTGCCTATAATCGATGCACAACCTCAGAGTACCATCCTTCTTCTTGACGAATAGTACAGGAGAATCCTAAGGCGGAATACCGTGGGGTTCTCCACAAGGACACCAGAATGCTCCTGACCGTGCATGCCATATGCAGCTACTGCAGGAGGAGCTGTCCTCTGTTGACGATGCGAAGATTGGGCTCTCGGCCCTCCTCGCTGAGTCCCGGACTGACCAAACTTTCCTCCCGGAACAGAAATCCCAGAAGCTACATGCTAAGCCTGTAGCGAACAGTCTCGGCTCACGTGCCTAGGCAGTTTACAATAATAGCAAACTGACTGTCCCAGGGTGAATGCAGAGATGATGTGATCTCAGGACCCACATCGGGTGCATTAAGAGTCACCAGTAGACTGTTTCCGGTTCTGCTGAGAAGACCGGGAACATCCTGATGAACAGCATCCTGACTTCTGGGGTCGGCCAGATGACCTAGAAGTACTCTGACCCATCTGAGGGTGATTTCTCTGCTGCTGCCCAGTAGTCTGTGGCTGCTGGATCCGTCCGGAAGTCCGATCAGTCTGCTTTCTTTTCTTATCTGTATTTGCTCTCTACTAAGCTGCCTAAATCATAAGAGCTCTATCCAGAGCCTCTGTATATGATGAATGACCAAAATCGGCAATCTACACCTGAAGATGCTCGTCCCGTCCCTAGACAAACTGAAGCATACGAGATCTGTCATTGGCAACCAACTCAGGACAGAATCCGGCCAATCGGTTAAATTCGACATTATACTACATCACTGAGCGGTTATTCTGTCGAAGACTCAGGAGATCCCGCCGACGTGTCATCTGATACGCCCGGGGAAAACACTGACTCTCGAATGCCTCTCTAAATCTCGTATATATAACATGCTTCTCGCCTATAATCGAGCGCTGTGTGTCCCACCAGATCTCTGCCCCGTCTCGTAAGTGGTAAGCAGCCAGCTCAGCCTTCTCCCACTCGGAGCAGGCCATGTAACAGAATGTCCGCTCCATAGACTCTATCCAAGATTGAGCCACGCTCGGATCAGTCTCCCCGCGAAATAGCGTGAATTGGCTTTTCACCAACTCCGCCAAGGCTGGGATCCATGCTCGTGCCACAACCATATCCGTAGATATCGCTGCGGTACTGGGGAGAATCACTGGACTTGATCTTATGGGTGGTACTGATGGATAGGTTGGAAGAGGTACCACTGGTGCTGCCACATAAACAGGGTAGGAACCACTAGTGGAACTACAGAGTAGGCATAAGTAGGGACGACTAAAGGTACGATGGGCGGTACCGGGTAAGATGTAACCAGTACTACTGGTGCAGGTACCGAGTATGTAGTAACCAGCACAGATGTCTGTGGTGGTACCGAGTACGCAGTAGGCACGGCTAGAGAAGGTGCCAAGTACCCTGTAGGTACTACTGGCGGTACGGGCGAGGTAGGTACCTCTGAAGTCGGAACCGTCAGGATCTGATAGTCTAACGTGGTCACAATACCCTGAGGAGTCTATCCCTGACGGACAAGCTCAACCCTAACAGAACTCTCTCTGGAGACTCTGTCTCTAGAGAATCGATCGCCCTCATACATGTGCGACCACGTTTAAGTACTAGAACACATATCATATATGTAAAAAAAATGTTATCCAGATATCACTACAGGTATGAAAACTATAAAAGTACCTGATTTACCTATTGCCGTCTGGAGATGTCCTTTCGCTGCATAGCCCCCAAATAGATCCAATAAAACCTCGTCAAAATACCTCGGAATTCCGAAACAAGAAAATCGACGGAAATCCGTACAATCCGAAAATACCCAGATAAACTCGTAAACTCCAGAACACAAGAAACAAGTATCAGAAATCAGCTCTGATACCAAATAAATTGTCACGCCCAGGTAGTCCCTATCCGAAGAAATTTCGGCAGCATCTCCCCTGTACGGCGGACAATATGAATCTCAGTATGCATATATCTATACCTCGGCCACACTCGGCCGGAACAATACAATACAAATAAGAACAATCCACGCAGTTATATTTAACATTTCTACACAGATATAATATGAACAATCCACGCAGTTATATAACGAAAAGATGATATAGAAATCAACGAAGATATACGTACACATCCTACTCCACTACAACGAAGAAATGAAATCCACGAAGTAATGAAATATTCGCAGCGGAAAACAAAGTAGCAAACCCGAATGTTCGACATAAAGTCCACAATACACACCCACATCACAAGTATACGTATAAAAGCGAATACAGAAAATGATATCTAGAAATCCTCGCGGCAAAGGGGCTAGCGACTGGAATCTCTCCTGACGGCCTCAACCTGAAAAATAGTAACACGGGGTGAGTCCAAAGAACTCAGCAGGTAATCCAATAGATATGTACAGCAACATATATCTACCAGCAACCATCCTACGGTACAGCATCCTAACAGTATACCTATATAGTACAGTCTCCTAAACCATGGGATCAAGAGTACAGTTCTCTAACCATACAACCTACGGTATAGTCTCCTAACAGAATAACAGATATGCATAGCCGAAATAAACTGTAACAACCAGCAATAGGCATAAAGTACAGTCTATAGCAAGAATAATAACAAAATGCATAACTGAAATAAACTGTACTCACCTGCGAGGCTTGTGCAACTGACTGTAAACATACACAGATAAAGATAGTCAGAGCAAAAGCATATAACCTGTATGCATGTCAATCATATGCAATCACCAAAATGCATCAATCATAATTAATGCAATCTGTGCATATGATGCAAATGACATGGTCACCCCTGACGCCTGTCAGAATCTCACACACAATGGTAAGACCGCGTGGGTAGGGCTGTGACACCGTGCACTCTGCCGTCACTACCCCTGAAGAGTGACCGAGTGGACGGGATGCACCGGAGTACACCTATCCTCCAACCTTAACTATAGGAGGGAGCGCGATGCTCTCATCTCCCGGTACGCAATGACGGGGAGGGACCTCGGTGTGCTACCACGCTGCCTATCACACTACCCATGAGTGGAGCCTCAGTGAGCACCACGGGCAACCTACACACCACATGTGTGTGCCACTACCCATGCGGGTCACGTGGTGAGCGGTCAATGTGGGCCGACGAGCTCAACAATAATGGAGTCGTCAATCGCCCAGCATGCAATCATGCGATATGGTGCATGCGGCTACAATATGTCATACCTGAACATATCCTCCATATGTGTAGATGCCAAACAGTCAAACACATATATAACAATGAAAATAAATAGCATAAATCCAAAAACATCACATATAACAATGATGTAAGTATCATGAATCCAAGAGCATGTATCACACATGTAAAGCAACTAATCCAGTAGAGTAGAGCACTATAGATATGCATCTCTATGAACTTATATCCACATGGCAAGAGATAAAATATCCAATCCTGAAGTAAAACAACTAGCAGATGAAGCATGTGATAGGTATCAACTAGCTAAGACCAGGGAAGAAATAATCTACTATCTACCACTAGTAAATATATATAAGCTACACATATCATAAGACATTATCAAAAGATAAGTCAAAGAGTACCCGCCTCAAATAGAAGGTACAGTATCACGCCAAATCCAACGTCGAGACATCTGTCTCGAATCAGAGTCCTGTGTCAAACAAATACATTTACTTTTATTTAGCTAGAATACAAACAAATAGCTAAATAAATCCTAAATAGAAATTTAGGGATAAACCCTAAACCATATCCCTCAACTTTTATAATGGTTAATTAGGGTTAATTACCTTAACCCCAAACAACCCTTTAGATAGAAATCCAAAACCTAAATCCATATAACCTAATTAATCTACACAACCTAATGATGATTAATCATCCATAGGTATCAAGATCATACCTAATCATCTAACAAATATCCAAATTCAAAACATGATCTACAACACCTAATCCTTAAATTCAAACCTCTGTTCTTGATCCAAAGCCACTGATGATGCTGGTTTGAATGTTGCCGGCAAGATCAACCCAAGATCTACATCCCTAAGACAGTGCCTCTTAGCTCACAGCCACGCTTGTTAATCCTCAGCATTCAACCTTGTGGAGATCCCGAGCACACCTCACTGATCAAACAAGAACCTCACTGTTGGATTCACCTCTCGATCAGAACAAGCAGAACAAACCTCCCTCCTTCTCTTCAATCCCGTAGCCCTAATCAACAGCAAGGCAGAGGAGATCCAAGATCAAACAAGAAGGATTAACCAGAACAAGGTCCCAATCCGTGAATCAACAAGAACCTAACAATTGACTCAAGAGGAAAGAAGTGTTTCGGTTGCTTACCCTCGAAACCCTAGGGCATCTTCAAGCCGGCGATTGGATGGCAAAGGATCGACCTAGGGCATCGAATCGGGGAAGAAAGGATCAGTAGAACCGGGAGGAAAGCTTGAGGAAGACGTATGAGGGAGTCGATAGGTTGGAAGACGAAGCGAATCTCGTTCCTCACCATGCCCTAGCCACCGTATCGCCGACGATCGGTTGTTGAATCCACCGAGCCACAACCCCTCGACCGAAGAAGATCTGTACTCCACCAGTCCCATCGTGCTCCAACAAGCTCCGGTGACTCCACTAGTTTCCGTTGAGGTCGACACTCGCCGGAACTGTCGGCTTTGCTTTGTCCGCGAGAGAGAACAGAGGAAGGGAGTTTGCGTCAGGGCAGAGGGGAAGAAGGAAATGGTTCGGGTGGATCGGCGTTTGTGAAGGGAAATAAAAATAAAGGAAAAGAATTTATAATTATAAACTTTTCCTCACTTAAACGGGTATCCCAAACAGGCTTTATCCGCGCCCAAAATTTGATCCCCTCAAAACCCGTCGTACGAGCTCGGAAAAATTCCCAGAAAATTCCTAAAAATTCTGGAAAAATTTGTAAGGCTATTTCTCAAATAACCCTATTATTTAAATTTTCCGAGATCTCACACTCATGGTATACAGAAATAAAACTGAATACTAAACATGCTCACTAACTGATAGGAAAATAATGAAACTACTACTGTAGGCTCAGAATTAAAGAAACTAACTTCTATTGATTCTAAGCATAATACTTGTTTCATTTTCTTATATCTTTATACCAGAAATTAATCTTTTAATTTCTCTTTTACTTTCTTCTTCTTTTCTTCTTTCTTTTCTTCTTCTTTGGGCCCAGGCTTAGTACCATCTTTGTTTTGCGCGCTCTCTAATAGTGATTGAGGTAGCGAGCCTCTAGTCCTATGAGGTAAAGACCTTGGTCTTACCAGGGCCAAGACCTTGGTCTTACCAGGGCCAAGACCTTGGAATTGGTCACCTGGATTTATTTAACGACAACCTTGGAAGTCGGGTACTAGCCTCTTACTTTAATTTACTAGTTATTTCTTTTTAACTAAACTCTAGTCTTTTCTTTACTCATACTTCTCATACTCCTTGATTAGAGCTTATTAGAATCCTATAAATATATCTAACAAGTGTAGGATTACAACTAACCAAGCATGCTATATAAAAATAACATAAGGGAAGCAGATCTGAACTCTCTAAGCATGTTATAAAACAAAGCAAAGGAAAGTAAATCTGAACTTACTAATCATGCTATAAAATAGAGCAAAAGAAAGCAACTTTGAGCTTACTAATCAAGCTATAAAATAGAGCAAAAGAAAGCAACTTTGCTGGAATTCGAAATCCATTTAAGACTTGATCTTTTCTTACTTATTACTGTTGGTGCGGTTAGCACTAACGATTTAACCCAGGTTTTGATGAATGACAAATAGGTTAAGTTAGTTTTGTTGTTGTCTGACACTTTGATCGAGTGTGTAGGAGAAGTCCAGCTAGGTCGACGGGCTGACCAGATAGCTGGCGAGAAGTCCAAGCGGGTCGACGGGCTGACCGGACGCTTGGCGAGAAGTCCAGCTAGGTCGACGGGCTGACCGGATAGCTGGCGAGAAGTCCAAGCGGGTCGACGGGCTGACCGGACGCTTGGCGAGAAGTCCGGACGTCTGGCAGGTAAGTGAGGTAAGTCACTGGAGGGGAGTGACTGTGAGGACGCGTTCCCGGGAAGGGGACATTAGGCGTCGATCCGGCTTAGATCCATTTCGGATGTCTAAGTCGAGATCGTGACTAGATTCCGATCTCGGAAAGACGGAATCTAAGTCATACTCTTTTTATCCATCTGTTGAACTTTAACTGTGCTAACAATCTGTTTTACAGGATGTATATTTGCCTCGGACTAACTTTGTTTTGCAGGAAAATGGAGTTTTCTGGAACAAGGTGGTCCGGGCGCCCGGAGGGGATCCGGGCGCCCGGAAGGTGAATTCTATCCAGCCAAGTCGTCGCCACGTGGAGCATCTCGATTTGAGCAGTTTCGTCACATTCCAGGCGCCCGGAACAGCATATAAAAGAAGCCCCAGACAGGAGCTTCAGATCAATAAAAATCAATCAAGCTGAGAACTCTTCTACTGCTGGTTTTGCTGCTCGACGTTCAGTGCGACGACAACAAAGCTCCGACACTATGCTCCGCGCTTTTTCCTTTGTGTCGGTATTTGTTTTTCAGTTTTCATTAGCATTCCCTGTACGGTTCTTTTGTAATCATTATTCCGAATTGCTAGTGATTGCCCAACGAAAGTGGTCAAGGACCACGGGCCTTCGAGTAGGAGTCGTCACATGCTCCGAACGAAGTAAAACCATTGTGTCTATTTTACTTTTCCGCTGCGTTTAAACTCTTGTTTTACGAATCGATATTCACCCCCCCTCTATCGAATCTAACGGTCCTACAATTACTTCTCATAACCTTCTAGAAGAGTTTAACATGTTTGTGTAGTAGCAAGAAAACTAATCCTTCATGCTTAAAATTAAATGGCTAGAAATAAGGTCTTAAAACTGAATACTAGCATGGTAATAAAGATTTAACTTGCTGGAACTTAAAGAAGCCCAAACTGCTTACTTTCATACAAGTTGCCTAGTTCATGCTTGCTAAATAATAAGAAAACTGAAAATCAACTAATCCATCTAAAGGGATGCTTACATAGCAGCAAATTTCCGGATTCTAGCAGCACATACAATTCCAGCCGAACGCTAAAGTAACAGCTCAACGAAAACTGAACTAACATGCACGACAAGTACCATAAAAGGGTTCTAGGAAGATTAATTTCAGCCATGACAAGTCCGAACAGCCCCGCAGTACATAGAAGCACTTCTCAACAGCATTGTAAGAGTTAATTCAAGCAACAACTACTATAGCATTTAATCTATCAACTACCCCCTAGCAACAAGGAATAACATTTACATCTTGCAAGTTCCTCTAGCAATTTAAACAAGGAACCTAATTACATTCTTAGCAAAAAAATCAGATCATAGCAATTTGGCATAGCAGCCCTAATTTATCAAATTCGGTATGGAAAATCTTAAAAGAACTTAGCATGTGATTCTGTTCTACAGCAAAATCGAGAATGACATCTCAACAAAGTAAGGAAGAAACCCTCCAAGCAGATTCCTCTCTCTGTGATTCACGGCAGCAAAGCCTATCTTAACATGTTACGGAATATGTGCAAGGAAGAAAAGACTCTAGCATACAATACTACTCGGCACTGTGAAATCCGGAAGCAAGAAAGAAACCCTAGCATGTATTTCTACTCAGCACTGTGAAATCCGAAAGCAAGGAAGAAAATCTGAAACTCGGAGCTACTCCTACCACAGGTGAGTAGTACTTACAACGGTGTGCTTACACTTACAACCGAAGGAGAGGAAAAAGGCTTTTAGGATTCGGCCGAAGCTTCTCGGCAACTCCTTTGTGCTTCCGAGCTCCTTCCGTCGGGATGACCACGCACGGTGAAGCTTGAAGATTGGCCGGAAGAGTCCTTTCGCCGACACCGGAGAGGAACCCTAGCGCCGTCGCCTAGGTGTGTTTTCCGCCCGCACAGCTGCCGCACGCGAAGGAGAGGGGAACGAGATTCGGGTTCCGGAAAAGAAAACCTAAATTTTTTCTTATATCTAGGGTTTTTCCAAATAACTAAACTTTAACTCTTTTTCTCTCCATTCTTAGTTAACAAAGCCCGTGTAGCTCAACTGGTTAGGCTGTGTCCGGTTGGTCGGGTTCGCCCCGAGGTCATGGGTTCGAGTCTCACCTTCAACGATTTTTTGTCAAAACTTCTTTCTTTTTGTAAACATACTAAATGACCTCCAAAAATTACGTAAAAATACTCTAAAAATCTCTAGAATATTTTAAAAGTATTTCCAAACATTTTTATGAACTTTTAGAACTTGAAATAGGGAAAATTGGGTCGTTACAATCCCCCATACCTTATAAAAAGTTCGTCCTCGAACTTAGAATTGTTCTGGATACTTCTGTCTCATACTGTTCTCCCGCTCCCAAGTGACTTTCTCATGCTTCTGGTTCTGCCAGATGACCTTCACTAGTGGTACTTCTTTATTTCTTAGTCTCTTAACTGCTCTGTCCACTATATGTGTAGGTCTGCTCTCATAACTAAGATCCTCTTGGATCTGCACTGACTGAGGCTGAATCACTTGGCTCGGGTCGTAGAGACACTTCTTTATCATGGAGACATGAAATACATTATGTATTGCTGACATGTCTTGTGGTAAGTCCAGCTTGTAAGCTACTTTCCCAATCCTCTCTATGATCAGGTAAGGTCCTATATAGCGAGGGCTTAACTTGCCCTTCTTGCCAAATCTCATCACTTCCTTCATAGGAGCGGCCTTGAGGAAGACTGAATCCCCTACTTGGAATTCCAGTGGCCTACAGCATAACTCTTCTGTCTGCTCTAGGCAGTCTCAATTCTCTGTCTGATTTCCTTGATCGCCTGAGTAGTCTCATCTATCAGCTCTGTCTGAATGCCCAGCTCTACTTCCATTTCTTTTCTCTCACCTGCTTCTTGCCAGCAAAGGGGTGATCTGCACTTCCTGCCATACAGTGCCTCATATGGTGCCATCTTGATGGTCGCCTGATAACTATTGTTGTAGGCAAACTCAGCTAAGCATAGATACTTGCACCAACTTCCCTTGAAATCCAGCGCACAAGATCTGAGCATATCTTCTAAAATCTGATTTACTCGCTCTGTCTGTCCATCAGTCTGAGGATGTAAAGCTGTGCTGAACTTGAGTTTGGTGCCTAGTGCATTCTGAATGCACTCCCAAAAGTGTGAGGTGAAGCGCCCATCTCTATCAGAAACAATAGATTTAGGAACTCCATGAAGTCTGATCACCTCCTTAACATATAGTTATGCCAACTGCTCTATGGAGTGGGACACTTTGATGGCTAAGAAATGGGATGACTTAGTCAATCTGTCCACTACTACCCATATTGCGTCATTTCCGTTTGTAGTTCTTGGAAGACCTGTTATGAAGTCCATGGATATGTCTTCCCACTTCCATTCTGGTATTGGAAGAGGCTGAAGAACTCCTCCTGGCCTCTGGTGTTCTGCTTTGACTCTCTGACATGTCAGGCAGGTACTGACATATTTAGCAACGTCTCTTTTGAGTCCGGACCACCAGAACCTTTGTTTCACATCTTGGTACATCTTGGTAGAACCAGGATGCATGGAGTATGGGGTGCTATGAGTGATAACCATGATTTCACTGCATTATTTTGATTCATATATGCATGGTTTGATGTTGATTTTATAGGTTTAAATCATGGTTACATCATATTTTGTGCATTGTATCTATTTTGGACCTAATTGCAAATTATTATATTTTTGTGTTATTTGATGCTAATATTTGATTCTTATTTTGTAGGCATCAAAGGATCTTAGATCTGGACCTATTTAGACCAAAATTGGGCTCGAATCGGAGTTCAAACGAGAAGATCAAGCTTTGAAGCATTATGGGCCGTTTATCAAGAATAGGACAGATCTGGACCATCCGTTGAAGATCTGGCCGATTCAACTTAATGGGGAGCAGATCCGAGCCATTGATGAAGATCCAGAAGTTTTGATCCAGATCTGAGTTCATCTAGCCATTGATCAAGCCGAATTAATCTGGGCCGTTCAATGAAGACTAGGCCGATCTGGGCCATCCAGTGATGATCTGATCGATCCGACCTACGAGAGGGTAGATCCAGACTCTAGATCAAGATCAGTACCTTCGGATTGGATTTTGGGCAAGCTTTTACCGTTGATTTAGCTCCAAATTGCTCCTAGCCGTCCGTTCAAATCTGGATCAGATTTAAAGCAGAAGCTACAGTTCCCTTTCTTCTTCGTCGAATCCTCCACGCACAGTAGCTTTGTCCCGGCGTGGTTTTCTCCGGATTTCGGCCCCTTTCTCTTCTCCAATCAATCTCCCGAGCTTCTATCTTGGTGGTGAGCTTCTCGGCGGCGACATCCCGATCATCTGGAGCCATCGGAGAGTGTTCTCTCCGGTGGAATTCGGCTCGCGGCATCTTCCTTTTCCAGCTCGATTTGGCGGTGGTCCTCCAAATCCAAGCTCCGATTCCCATTAGCAACATTCGGAGGTGGTCTTCCGGTGTTCCTGAGCTTCACTCGACGTTCATCCGCGTTCCACAACCTTCCATCAGATCCAGAGGCAGATTTCTAGATTTTCGGTATTTTCTTGGGTTTTGGGATGTTCTTAGCTCGTCGGGGGTGGTCCGTCGGCGTTCTTGAGCAATCCTGGAACTGATACGCTGTAGAGAGTCTCCACTGAGGTCCAAAGTTGGGTGGTCTCGACTTTGGCACTCTTGTGTGACGGCAAGAGTGTGAAGTTTGGTGAGATTGGTTGCGAGTTGGATTGGTTAGGGTTTAGTTCACTTTGTTTTGTAACTTAGAACAGATTACTTTTATGTTTTGTTATATTTTTATGCAAGTAGTTAGCATTTCTTTCCTTGTTGAAGCTTAGTTTAAGTTTTATTTGTGCTTGGTTAATTGTTTAGTGTTTAAGTGCTAAATTGGGTTTACATCTTGCTTTAGATCAGATTTATTTGAGTCTCGTAATTTCATCCTTAGTTTGATGTGTGTTGATGGATTTATCACAACGTAGTGTGACAATGCGTAATGATTTGTTCATTGGCACATAGTTATGTTTCACTCTTGCTTTAGATTAATTTCTTAATTATTGTGCTTTTCCTCTGTTAGATTTAGATTTAAAGCTTAAACCCCCAACTCCATTTTTATATCGAAAACCCCAAAAAATAGGAATAAAAGACAATCCTAAATTACATTCTACCGTTGGTTCCTCGGATCGATCCTGGGCTTGTTACTACAACATTATTGTTTAATTAAGGGGTTCAGTGAAATATTACATTTGTACAATTTGATTAGCGGATGTGACAGATTCGCTACATCAAATTTTGGCGCCGTTGCCGGGGAAAAATATGCAATGTTTAGTAATTTTAGGATTATTGTTTTGATTGCTTTCATGTTTATATATCCATGTGTTGATTTTATTTGTTCCTGAATCTTCTGATTTTATTTGTTAGTGTTTCAGTGTAAGAACAGGAGATTTATTTGACCATGGATCCATATCATCAGTATTTTGGAGATGGGATGGAGAATTATTTTTATCAGACTCAGACTGAGATTTATGCGCCTGAATATCAGTATGAGGATGCACAAGAACAAATTGAAGAATCAATGTGGAAATGCAATGAAGTTATGCAACAAATGAGAGAGCATCAAGAGCAACAATTTGCAAGGATACAGAATATTCAGATTCAGTTAGATCAGATTGCATCATCCATTAATCAGTTATAAGCACAGAACTCCAGTGGAGAGATGGAGAGTAGTGATTTTGTCAGGCCTGACCCTATTCCCATTTATTCACAAGATTTATCTAATTTTATTTGTGATGATGATGTAGTTGTTCAGATTTCTGATTCTACTGATAGTGTTGCTTTAGATGTTGTTGAAGATGCAGGTATTGTTGCAGAAGATGATATAAGTGTAGGGGAATGCTTACTAGAAGCATTACCTCAAGAATCACCAAGAATAGAGGATGTAAGTGTAGGGACCTGTGCTTTGGAGCCAAGCACCCAAGAATCACTACATGAAGTTGAACATTCGCCAGAACAAGAGTCTGAGCATTTATTTGAGGAGAAAGAGGTAACAAACACCACTCCAGGTACCTCTCAAGATGACAAGGTGAGTATTTTGTGTAATTTTTCAGAAAATTTAATGGAGGTACCAATTATTGATTTTATTAGATGTGATTTATTTCTTGATACATTTTCTACCCACACTAATATTCTCCTATTTTCTTTTTATCCCACATGTATGTGGGAGGTATTTTTTTTTTATTGATGTTGTAGGAGAACACAGCTTTCGGAGTGGGTGCTTAAACTGAACCGACTTAGACCTCCGGAGAGAATTTTGAAAGGAAAAAGGAAGAATAAGAAGAATTTGAGTGGAACCACGATTACTCTGCTTCCGGGGTGGCTACTACTTCTAAACCTTCTTCAACCACTGGGAATGAAAGGGGAGTTGGTTCCAATTTTGCTTGCTCTTGCATTTTGATTCATGCTTTGAGTTTAGTTTTTCTTTAATAAATTCTTTATACGTTTCTTTGGTTTCATACTTTGCATTTGCACTTTGTTTTTACATTTTGCATTTTATTTCCATATTTACTTCCATACTTTTCATTTTGTTTGGTATACATAGCATGTCATTTGAATAAAATTTTCCATGGGAATTTTCTAAGTAATACTTTTAAGATAGTAAAAATCTCTTTAATTTGATCATCAATTTTAGGTCATTTGACATGATTGGATACTCTACTTACATGATTTTGGTTAAAATGATAGTGGACTCCAATTTGATTAATTGTGCTTGTTTGCATGAATATTACCTAGTGAGGTCCACTTTAAGCCTAAACACTATTTCATTTTTGTGTGACATGCACTTACAATAATTGAAACTCTAGAACTTGCTTGGTTTCTTTTCAAAGTCACAATAGCATATGGATGCATGGAAAAGAAGGATAATTATCATTGAACTCTTTTCTTTTGTCTATTTCAAAGTCTAATTCATTTTCCCCACAATTTTCTAAGAACATTTTCATATAGCATTCTAACTCTTGATAACTTTGCTTGTCAATCTTTTATTGAGAGTTTTTGGTTGAATTCTTGATGAGTTTGATTGACTAGATGACAAAGGATCTAGGTGTGAGGGAGAATTGTATATGCTTAAGGTTCATGAGTTTTCTTACTTCAAGTGGTTTGGAAATTCTGAAGTTGTGAGTTCAAGTTGATGTTGCATTTCAGTTTGATTGAAATCTGAGAAGTGCTGCTGAAAATGCATTTAATTGAATTATTTTGTGCCAAATATTAGTTGCAAGAGCATGTTTAGTGAATGGCCAAGAGGAACACATTGCTTCTTACTGATATACTATCTGTTTCCAAATCCATTGATGATTAAATCTTCAGAAAAAAAAATCCAGAAGATGGACCAAAAGTAAATGATTATTGGGACTGTTGAGAAAGGGATTGAAAAGTACTATCTTTTTCATTAGTTTGAGTATTCGACCATATGGTTTATTCATCAAAATGCAAAGAATTTTTATGAGAAGAGTGGAACAAGTGAGGATGGTGAAGAATTTGCTATGAACAGAATTGAACAGAACTATGTTTAGTGCAGAGACCATGAGCAATTTCTAGACAACAGCAACTTGAGTTTAACCCTTGTTAATTTCGTGATCAATAAGAAGCCCTCAGTTACTTTGACAAAAGAAAGAAGTTACTGGTAGTTACTGGGAATTGTGAGGATGCTGGATATATGGATACTGCAGAGCAGATTCAAAGCTTGCTGAATTGTGTACCAGAAGTGTATCAAAAGACTAGAAGCAACATCTAAACAAGGAAGAAACTCGAGTTTAGTCCTATATGAAGCAGAATAAATGGTATTTCAGCCTTTAAAGTCCTCTACAAATTCAAGAACTGAATCTGAAGTTCAGTAACTCAATTGACAGAATCCTGAGACAATAAGTCTGTGGTTTTGAAACTCAATCCAATTCAAGTTATCAGTAGCAACAGATTTTAATTCTGTTGAACTGGTGTATCAACTGAAGTTTGAACCCATGAACTTTCGGAAGATGAAAACCTTGAATTCTTGCTGAATTCGATTACTGGAGAATTTCATAACTGAGAAGAAAAGCTGGAAATTAAAGACTGAACCAAATCTGTAGCTTGGGTTTTGGATTGTTATTGCAATAGGAGGAAGTTAAAATTAGAGCTGAAATTTTGTTTTATGGCAAGAGAAGGGGTTAAGTTTTGCAGCCGGTCAATTGTAGAAGAGGATGTTAAGATAAAATAAGTCACCTGGATCTGCTGGAAACTGCAGTCCTGAAGTCAGCATTTGGTATGAGTTTCAAGAGGTGATTCTGGTTTTGGTTGCAGCAGCTATTTCTTGAATCTGATGATGTTGTCCTCATCATGCATTGCTTTGAATTGAAGCTCCAATCATTCCAGTGTTAAATGAAACCCTTTACCAAGCTTAATTCTTCAAGGTTCAAGGCAAACTCTTTTGGGTTTACAAATTCTGAAACTGAAGCTCTGAATTTGAGAGCTTGCATTGGATTTCAGACTCCAGAAATGCAGTGCTTTGAGTGATTCTTAATCTGCTATTACTCAGATGTGCAACATGTTTAATTCTGGATTTTTGACAGGAAACATGTTTAGTTTGAATTCTGATTCTGTAATCAAATTCTGGAAACTAAAAATTCAGAAGCTGCAACTGAATATTATTGCAAAACAAGCAAGAAATGGGAATATTGAATGTTGGACTAGTTTGAAACATTGGAAGATGGTGCAGTAACTTGGAGTATTTGAAGGAATTACAATCAACAAACCCTTTTAAACAGTTTGAGGAAGCAGTAACATCAGTTGTGGATATCAAGTGTACCAATCTGAATGAACACATGAAAACAAAAGGAAACATTTGTTGTAATGACAGAAATGAATATAGTGCAGAAATTCAAGTTGCAGATTTTGCAGAAAAATGTGGCAATTTTGTGCCAAATGGGGAAATCGATTGTAGCAAGTAGAGTTGCTGGAACCTGTAAACTTCTCAGTTATGCATTGTAAAGGGTCTTAGGAGACAAAATGAAGAAGTATTGAAATATTTTGTGGCTAAACAGTGGCAATTGGTACAAAGACCAGAATGTGCAGAAATGGAATCAGCAGTGGCTGTGCAGAATGAAATCAAGGCTATTGGTTCATTACAAATTTTGAAACTCACCTGCTAACCCAGTATTGACAAAGGATTATCTTGCTTCAACAGAGCTACAAGATTTTTAGACAAGAAATCTGATACTAGACAAGGAAACAATGCTAAAAACTGAAAATGAATCAAATATGCAGCTTGAGTTTTGGACTGTTATTGCAGCAGGAGAAAGCTCAATTTAGAGCTGGAAATTTGTGCCATTGTAAGGAAATGTGGTTAAGTCTTGCTGTAAATCAAATACAAAAGAGGGAAACAGCAAGAAATGTAGTTGGAAGTGACGATGAAAACCGTAATTCTGTAACTGAATTCTGTTCTCAAGGAGGTTCAGATTTGTGCCAAAGTTTTCTTGAAACTTCTGATCATTGGCCATATTATATTTTCATTTGATGTTCCATCCTTTCCGAGCTTACCATGGATCAAAATATGATACTCCAATGAAGTGGTTTTCTGAAACTACTCAGTTTTACAAGAAATTAGTGAGTAGCTTGTTAAGGAAGGTGGCATTGGAGAAATTTTCTTGCTAACATGATCAGAAATATAAAGTGCATGTGTGTTGAGATCGCAGAGGCAAACTGAAAAAAAAAGAAAAGAAAAAACAAGCTGTTAGTTGTAGAAGTGGTTTGGAGATGAGTTTCAAAGCTGCTGTTAATTTTGAATTCTGAGTTTGACTTCTTGGTGCTAGAAGGAAGGTTTGAAATTATGAATTGGATAAGTTTAGATCTGAAATTAATATCAGAATCAACTGTTATCTGGAGTGAAATCTGGAAATTCAGAAATGCAGAATTTTGTATCAATGGTGTGCCAAAATTCGGAAATCTTACAAGTTGTATAGAAGCATAGACTGTTCTTGGCCCGGTGTGGTTTATGATTCTGTTATCTGTAAAGATAGAATCTGTAAAGAAATCTTAATATTGATGATAATAGCTTTGCTGGAATTTTTGAGCAACAGGTCAATGATGCAAAGAATATGAATCAAGACAAAATTGAGCTACTGAACTCTTCTTTACCTTGTTGTTGCGATTGTTGAAAGCTGAATCTCTAATATGAATTCAGTGCTGTTATCAGAGATTTAAAGTTGGGCAGCAAAATTACAACTCAATTATGATAAAGATCAGTTCTGAATTTTAAGTATCAATTTGGTCTATTGTGTGCTGATTTCTATTTTAAGGTAGAGTGTAGATGTTGCTACCAGTTTTTAAATCATTTGCAGTCTCGAAGCAATAAGAAGTCCAAGTGAAGCTATTAATTTATCATTATCATCTGGTATTCTTTTCTCCAAAAGTTCTTTGTGATGAAGACTTGAAAATTTTCTAGAAATGATTTCTGGAACTAATCTAGAATTTTGAATCTGTTGGAATAGAGAAGCTAATAGCTGATGCAGAATTGATTCAAATTGATACATCAGTTTCCAAGCTAATAACTGTAATATCTGATTAAGTAGAAATGGAACCCATTATCAACAAGTTCATGTTTGGTGCCAAACCTCTATGAAGTTTTTGTTGCTGCAGATTTCTGATAAGGGAAAAGACTGAAATTCAGAGCTGTTTTGAGGGCTGCTTACCTGAAAAATGTAGACAGATGCTGATTCCTGAATTTGCCAGATGCACTTCAGTGGAATTTATGTTAACTTGAATATCTGCTGATTTCATTTGTTTTGTCCAGATTTCTGAAATGCTGAAATTGGAAATTGAGAACCAGTTAGTTGATTTGTTTCTTTTGCCAAAAATAGAACTGAATCTTTGGAAAGTTATTTGGAAATGGTACATTAGATGTTGGGATAACAAAACAGTAAAGCAGAAAGGAAGAGATGCTGAAGTGTGCAGAAGTAGGACTTTACAGCAACAATAAGTCTGGAAAATGAGTGTCAGTGCAGTTTGTGCCAAGTTCAATCAAAATCCTGAAAATCTGAAAACTTAAACTGAATTGAAATGCTGAAGCTGGAATTCAGAAGCTGCAATTGAATATCATTGCAAATCAAGCAAGAAATGGTGATTTCTTTATCTAAATAACTTTTTGCAAGTGTATGGAGTTTGATTTGGAACTTCACCAATTAGAAAGGTATCATTAGACATTGAATTCTGCAATTGTCTTGAAACTCTGATACAAGCAGCAGCCGGAAATCAGGAACAGTTTTAAAATCAATGTGAAACTCAAGTTAATTCAATAATGCAGCAGCAGATGGGAATGAATTAAAAGTATATAAGACTTTGATATCCTTTACTATCAAATGTATTTGTCAAGAATCTGCAAGTTATCTGGAATTGAAGGGAAATCTGCAGAAAATGGCAGTGCAGAAATGTGCAGGGACAGAAATGATCAGAGAGTAGGAAGTCATGAAATGCAGAATTCTGCAGCATAAGGAATTTGGCATTTCTGTGCCAATAATGAATTGTAATGAGCTGTATTGCTGGAAACTGGGAATTCTGCAGAGAAATGGAAGAGGCATTTCTGTGGTTGGAGCTGTTTGTGATGTGGAAAAGTGGGGCTGCTGTGTGCCAGATCATTTTACAATTTCTTCACCAGAATAGAAACAAACTTCTTGAACTCCTTTGAAGCTGCTTAACCACTTAAATCTGAACTTTTCTGCTGCATTGTTATGAATTCTGCAGAGATTATCTTGAATCTGAATTCAAATAACAAGTTCTGAATTGTATACATGTTGCTAACGACATTGTTTCTGCATTTCAGTGTCTGAAATCAGATTCATAGAAGTATTACAGAATTTTGATTCTTCACAGTTTTAGAAATTCCTTAAATCAATTATAAGCTGGAATTAGTTCCCTACCTTTCCTGCTAATGAAAGAGCTTGAGTTGGTATTCTTATGAGTTTCAATTCTAGACTGCAGTAGGAGTAAATCATGATTGTTGAAACTGCAGTGGTGTTGGAATTACAGTACAGAATTCTGTCGTTGTGCTACTTCTAAGGAAGAAAACAAGATATTTGAATATCAATTTTATTCTGAATTTGAAATGCAGAATTCAGAAATGCCCTGTCCAAGCTTATGCCATTAGCAGGAACTTGCTATCATTATATGTTTTGTTCCTTCCTTTCCGAGCTCACCTTGAATCGAGATATGCAACTCAATAGATTGACTTTCTTAAACTATTCAGTTTTACAAGAAATTTGGAAAGTATGCTTGTTAAGGAAGGTGGTATTAGGGGTGTTCACTTGCAACATGATAGGGAACTAAATTTAGATGCAATGGCTGCAGAACTTGAGATTGCTGCCTTAAAAACTGAAATAGATATGGAAATCTGCTGGTGTTGAGCTGCACATTGCTAGAGCATGGAATTCAGAGATTTGAGTTTTGATTTCAATTTTTGAATTGTGCCAATTGTGTACCAATTTCTGCATTTAATTCTCAAATCATTGAGAAACTTAAGCAAATGTATTGTATGCTCAATGGAAAATGGTGATCTATGGGAATTAATTATTGAAGCTTGGAGTGAGTAATGGCAAGATCAGAAACAGATTTCTGCATTGTGCAGAAATCAGCCTATTGGCTGTTAAGTTTTGGAGCGTTGTGCCAACCTTTCAATCTTGGATTGATTGGAGTTGTATTTGAGCTATCAATTCTGAAATTGAGTGACTTAATTTGATCTGCACAGAAGCATGTAACTCTGATGAATTCTGAAACTAAACTTAGTATTTCATCTCTATTTTGTGTCAACTTCTTTTATGTACTTCCTGGACTGGTTCCTATTTTTATCAAACTCCAAGGATTGTTGACTTCTTTTATGTTGCAGTAACCACTCCAACATATTGCTTCTGTTTATGATGAATTCGAATATGCAGACACTTGCTGAATGAAGGAAGACAAAGAATGTGGCTAGAAGAGTATCAAGCCATTGGGAAGTTTGATTTGTTTAATTGTCCGAGACGGCCAACAATTTAAGTGTGGGGGAGGGGATTCTATTGTGAGATGGTTTTAGCTTTGAAGTGATAGAATTGAAGTGGAAATTCAGTAAACACAGTGAAGGAAAGGAAAAATGTGGCACATCAAAAGAGTATCAAAGGTGAAGAAAGAGTATCAAAATTTTTGGTTTGCTATTTAATTGAAGGGGAGTTTAGCTTGATGTTTTGAAGTGGTAATGACAAATGGTATTCATCTCTTTTTACATCAAAATGGTCAACTCATCAAGTATATTCCTCCAATACTCTTATCTCTCATTTTCTTCATTTAATACTTTTCTTTTGCCAAATTTCATCCATTTTCATTGTTCTTTTTGCTTCCATTTCAATTCTTGTTGATAAATCCTTTTGATTCATGTATGTTATGTTTATAGTGGTGGAGAATTAGAAAATAAACAAGTTTATGGTAGTGAAATGTTGTGAGTTGCATTGAGTGAGATCCACTTATACACATTTTTGAGTGTGAGAGCTAGAATAGGTAAATCCCTTGTGAGATTGCAACTTGCTTGATTTTTTGATTGGATTGAAGCTACCATACCTACTGATTATTGTTTGGATTGTATCCATGATTGTTTGTGATCTTTAGATGGTCTTAGTTAAATTCTTTTTACTATCTTTTAGATATTGCTAGGGAATTTTCTATGGAGATGATTTTGAGTTTTCTTTACTTGCACGGGACGTTCAAGACTAAGTGTGGGGGATTTGATAACCATGATTTCACTGCATTATTTTGATTCATATATGCATGGTTTGATGTTGATTTTATAGGTTTAAATCATGGTTACATCATATTTTGTGCATTGTATCTATTTTGGACCTAATTGCAAATTATTATATTTTTGTGTTATTTGATGCTAATATTTGATTCTTATTTTGTAGGCATCAAAGGATCTTAGATCTGGACCTATTTAGACCGAAATTGGGCTCGAATCGGAGTTCAAACGAGAAGATCAAGCTTTGAAGCATTATGGGTCGTTTATCAAGAATAGGACAGATCTGGACCATCCGTTGAAGATCTGGCCGATTCAACTTAATGGGGAGCAGATCTGAGCCATTGATGAAGATCCAGAAGTTTTGATCCAGATCTGAGTTCATCTAGCCATTGATCAAGCCGAATTAATCTGGGCCGTTCAATGAAGACTGGGCTGATCTGGGCCATCCAGTGATGATCTGATCGATCCGACCTACGAGAGGGTAGATCCAGACTCTAGATCAAGATCAGTACCTTCGGATCGGATTTTGGGCAAGCTTTTACCGTTGATTTAGCTCCAAATTGCTCCTAGTCGTCCGTTCAAATCTGGATCAGATTTAAAACAGAAGCTACAGTTCCCTTTCTTCTTCGTTGAATCCTCCACGCACAGTAGCTTCGTCCCAGCACGGTTTTCTCCGGATTTCGGCCCCTTTCTCTTCTCCAATCAATCTCCCGAGCTTCTATCTTGGTGGTGAGCTTCTCGGCGGCGACATCCCGATCATCTGGAGCCATCGGAGAGTGTTCTCTCCGGTGGAATTTGGCTCGTGGCATCTTCCTTTTCCAGCTCGATTTGGCGGTGGTACTCCAAATCCAAGCTCCGATTCCCATCAGCAACATTCGGAGGTGGTCTTCCGGTGTTCCTGAGCTTCACTCGACGTTCATCCGCGTTCCACAGCCTTCCATCAGATCCAGAGGCAGATTTCCAGATTTTCGGCATTTTCTTGGGTTTTGGGATGTTCTTAGCTCGTTGGGGGTGGTCCGTCGGCGTTCTTGAGCAATCCTGGAACTGATACGCTGTAGAGAGTCTCCACTGAGGTCCAAAGTTGGGTGGTCTCGACTTTGGCACTCTTGTGTTACGGCAAGAGTGTGAAGTTTGGTGAGATTGGTTGCGAGTTGGATTGGTTAGGGTTTAGTTCACTTTTATTATTGTTTTGTAACTTAGAACAGATTACTTTTATGTTTTGTTATATTTTTATGCAAGTAGTTAGCATTTCTTTCCTTGTTAAAGCTTAGTTTAAGTTTTATTTGTGCTTGGTTAATTGTTTAGTGTTTAAGTGCTAAATTAGGTTTATATCTTGCTTTAGATCAGATTTATTTGAGTCTCGTAATTTCATCCTTAGTTTGATGTGTGTTGATGGATTTATCACAACGTAGTGTGACAATGCGTAATGATTTGTTCATTGGCACATAGTTATGTTTCACTCTTGCTTTAGATTAATTCCTTAATTGTTGTGTTTTTCCTCTGTTAGATTTAGATTTAAAGCTTAAATCCCCAACTCCATTTTTATATCGAAAACCCCAAAAAATAGGAATAAAAGACAATCCTAAATTACATTCTACCGTTGGTTCCTCGGATCGATCCTGGGCTCGTTACTACAACATTATTGTTTAATTAAGGGGTTCAGTGAAATATTACATTTATACAATTTGATTAGCGGATGTGACAGATTCGCTACATCAATGAGCTTCTTCTAAAATCTTCTTTCTCAGTTCTTCATCATTGGGCACGCAAATGCGACTCCCCTGATAAAGAATCCAGCTGTCCGTCACTCGAAACTCTGACTTGTCTTCTTTCTGTATCCCTTGCTTGATCTTCTGGATGTCTGGATCTTCAGTTTGCTTTCTCTGTATCTCCTCTAGCAATGTAGACTCTAAGGTCAATGCAGAGAGTTGCCCTTCAATAATTTCAAGTCCAAAATCTGACAACTCCTTCTACAGTGGCAGGGCTAATGATGACAAAGACATCAGGGATGCACTGGACTTTCTGCTTAGTGTATCTGCCACTTTGTTAGCTTTGCCTGGGTGGTAGAGGATTTCACAGTCGTAATCTTTGACCAACTCCAGCCACCTGCGCTGTCTCATGTTTAAGTCCTTCTGAATGAAGAAGTACTTAAGACTCTGATGATCTGTGAAGATTCTACACTGAACTCCATACAAATAATGTCGCCAGAGTTTCAGTGCAAAAACCACAGCTGCCAGCTCAAGATCGTGAGTGGGATAGTTCTTCTCGTAGTCTTTGAGTTGTCTGGAAGCATAGGCTATGACTTTTCCTTCTTGCATGAGTACAGCTCCTAAGCCCATCTTGGAAGCATCACTGTAGATGTCAAAACTCTTGTCACTCTCTGGAACTGTCAGGATAGGAGCACTGGTCAGTCTCTTCTTGAGCTCTTGGAAACTCTGCTCACATTTATCTGACCATTTAAACTTCTTATTCTTCCTGGTGAGGGCTATTAGTGGAGAGGCTATCCTGGAAAAGCCCTCCACGAATTTCCTGTAGTACCCAGCTAAACTAAGGAAGCTTCTGATCTCCCTGGCGTTCTTGGATCTGCTCCAGTTGTTGACTGCTTCTATTTTGGCTGGATCTACTTGGATGCCTTCTTTAGAAATTATGTGACCTAGAAATGCCACCTGATCTAACCAGAACTCGTACTTTGAGAATTTAGCGTAAAGCTGCTTTTACTGAAGAGTCTGTAGTACTATCCTCAAGTGCGTGTCATGCTCCTCTGGAGTCCTTGAATAGACCAGAATGTCGTCGATGAATACGATGATAAATTTGTCAAGGTATTCTCTGAACACTCTGTTCATTAAGTCCATGAAGATCGCTGGTGCATTAGTCACACCAAAAGGCATGACTACAAACTCGTAGTGTCCGTATCTGGTTCTGGAAGCTATTCTAGGTATGTCTCTTTCTTTCACCTTCAGCTGATGGTACCCAGAGCGCAGGTCTATCTTCGAGAATACTGTTGCCCCTCTCAGCTGATCAAATAAGTCGTCGATCCTGGGAAGGGGGTACTTGTTCTTGATCATCACTTGATTTAGAGCTCTGTAATCTATGCACATTCGCATAGATCCGTCCTTCTTCTTGACAAACAACACGGGAGCTCCCCAAGGTGAGTGACTAGGGCGGATGAAACCTTTGTCAAGCAGCTCCTGAAGTTTCTCTTGTAACTCTTTCAGCTCTGCTGGAGACATGCGATACGGAGTTTTTGAAATTGGACCGGTACTAGGAACCAATTCAATCTCAAACTCCACTTCTCTGTTGGGAGGTAGCCCAGGTAGCTCTTCTGGAAATACTTCTGGATACTCGCATACTACCCGGACGTCCTCCTGCTTGAGTCCTTTCTGTTCTTCTGTATTCACTATGTATGCAAGAAAACCTGCACACCCTCTAGCTAACATCTGGTGAGCTGCTAGAGAAGAGAGAAGTTTCTGGGTCTTCTTCCTTTGCACTCCTGTGAACTCAATAGTTGGTTCACCTTCTGGACTAAAAATCACTTTCCTTCTGCGACAGTCCACTGAGGCACTGTACTTGCTGAGGAAATCCATACCAAAAATGATATCGAAATCCTGCATGGTGAGAACTATCAGATTTACATATAGCTCTCGGTCTGCAATCCTGACCAATACAGCTCGGAGCCACTGATTGGATTCCATGACTTCCCCAGAAGGTAGGGTCGTCAAGAACTTGGAGTTTGTACTCTCTGTAGGCACCTGTAATCTACTGGCAAAAGGTATCGATACAAAAGAATGGGTCGCCCCAGTGCCAAATAGTACAGTAGCTATGTGCTGGAAAACAACTACTTGACCTGTTACGACCGTGGAGGCACTAGCAGCTTCTTCTTTGGTGAGGGAGAATACTCTGGCACCATCAAAGGCTGGAACTGGTGGAGCTTCCAACCTTCCTTGACTGATATAAGGTCCCTCCAATGCTGCTTCCATGTGGTGCAACTATGCAGGCTGGCCTCCATATTGCAATGGCTGTGGCTGAGGTGCTTTGAATTTGTTAGGACACTCTTTAGCCATGTGTCCTTCCTGACCACAGGAGTAACATCCAGTCTTACCCAAAAGACAGGCTCCTGAATGTGTTCTCCCACATTTGGGACAGGGAGGAAACTTGGTCTGCTTGTTTGCTGTTCCTCCCTTCTGGCTACCTCCTGTGTTCCACTGCTTCCTTTTACCTTTGCCTTTCCAGTTCTGTTTACTTGACTGTGATTTCTGGCTTCCTGCTGTTTTGTCCTCTATCTTCACTGGCTTATGTTGCACTCGTTCTTTCTCTGTACTTACTAACTCTAGGCAAAGACGAGCTAGCCTGTCGAATCTTTTGACCGCTTCTTCTACTGATAGGTCACCTTGTCTGAATTCTATAAACTCCTCATACTGTTTATTGGTGATCCGTTGACGGAAGACTTCCTCGTAAAACTTTGTCTCGAAGTCTACCCAACTCATCTGGTTGACTGCTCTCTTACTCTTGACTCGCTCCCGCCACCTACAAGCACCTCCAGATAGGCAGAAAGAGGCACACTTACCCTTCTCAACTTCTGGTCAGTCAAGAAGCTCCATTGTGCTCTCAAGTGTCTTGAACCAAGCCTGGGCACCCCAGGGCTCAGTCGTGCCTGAGAATCTTTCTGGTTTCAGCTTCAGCCACTGGATGAGGTATGCTTCTTGTCTTCTAGGTGTTGTGGCGACTTCCAGGGCAACTGATGGGACTTCAGTCACCACTGGGGTCTCCACATTAATGGTTGGGGGAGTGGGAGGAGCTGACTTCTGATTGGCCATTAGATTAGCAATCACTTGCTGCTGCTCGCTACTTGTCTCTGAAGTTGAGCAACAACTTCAGAGAGAATAGGCCCAAGGGTTCTGGGCTCTTCGTTCTCCTGAACTCGGTCCTCAGTACGAACGGTACAGGGACATCCTCTTCTTGACATCTAATTATGCAGAGGAAAAGGCTTGATAGCTTCTCTAACCCTTCTAATCATACTTATATATGAATTTAGAAAGGGAAACAAAATCTTCTATCTTACTTAAGCATTCAAAAACAAATACTCTATACAGCAGTTAATAATAAGGAAAGCAGAATAAAGAAAGAATTTAAATACTTTCTTACTTGGAGACAGCAAGGATGATGATGATGATGTGTGTGTGATGCTGGAGAATGGAACACTGCTCTGATACCAACTGTAACGACCACCCTTCTTACTACTACTCTCTAAGGGCGACCGTTACCTAACTACTACCCTACTTACTAATGTCACTAACGCTATTATTAACATCAGTTAGATTTATCACGGCCCAGAGGAATTCCTACCGAAAAATTTCGGCAGAATCTCCCTTGTACCGGTAACCGAATCCATAATACAAACAATATATACGCAGCCACAGGCGACTGGAACACATTTTTCACAACCACGCAGTAATAAAATCACACTATAATCAACGAAAACTAGTCTAGCAATAAGAACTAAACATAACTCCAAGAGTAGGACATGATAAGCTACAAATACGAATCAAACTCAATCACAATCTCACAAAACTTCATAATAGTATTTAAGAAGAGAACTAAAACATAAACTCTAAACAGATAGGTCCTGAAGGTTTGCTAGCAAACTCTGGATCTCTCCATAGTCCAGTCATCACACACCTTCATCACCACCATCACCCTGTCGCCTCCCTTTCATATCTTAGCTTTTCCTTTATCTGCATTAGGAGGAAAATAAAACTATAAGCGAAACGCTTAGTAAGTACTAATCTATCTCACAAAAACTCGAAGTGCATAAACAGAATGCAACAATACTAAAACTGAAATGCTAAAAGCAAAGCTGCATGTACTCATGGTATACAAAAATAAAACTGAATACTAAACAAGCTCACTAACTGATAGGAAAATAATGAAACTACTACTGTAGACTCAGAATTAAAGAAACTAACTTCTATTGATTCTAAGCATAATACTTGTTTCATTTTCTTATATCTTTATACCAGAAATTAATCTTTTAATTTCTCTTTTACTTTCTTCTTCTTTTCTTCTTTCTTTTCTTCTTCTTTGGGCCCAGGCTTAGTACCATCTTTGTTTTGCGCGCTCTCTAATAGTGACTGAGGTAGCGAGCCTCTAGTCCTATGAGGTAAAGACCTTGGTCTTACCAGGGCCAAGACCTTGGAATTGGTCACCTGGATTTATTTAACGACAACCTTGGAAGTCGGGTACTAGCCTCTTACTTTAATTTACTAGTTAATTCTTTTTAACTAAACTCTAGTCTTTTCTTTACTCATACTTCTCATACTCCTTGATTAGAGCTTATTAGAATCCTGTAGATATATCTAACAAGTGTAGGATTACAACTAACCAAGCATGCTATATAAAAATAACATAAGGGAAGCAGATCTGAACTCTCTAAGCATGTTATAAAACAAAGCAAAGGAAAGCAAATCTGAACTTACTAATCATGCTATAAAATAGAGCAAAAGAAAGCAACTTTGAGCTTACTAATCATGCTATAAAATAGAGCAAAAGAAAGCAACTTTGCTGGAATTCGGAATCCACTTAAGACTTGATCTTTTCTTACTTATTACTTCTCATAACCTTCTAGAAGAGTTTAACATGTTTGTGTAGTAGCAAGAAAACTAATCCTTCATGCTTAAAATTAAATGGCTAGAAATAAGGTCTTAAAACTGAATACTAGCATGGTAACAAAGATTTAACTTGCTGGAACTTAAAGAAGCCCAAACTACTTACTTTCATACAAGTTGCCTAGTTCATGCTTGCTAAATAATAGGAAAACCGAAAATCAACTAATCCATCTAAAGGGATGCTTACATAGCAACAAATTTCCGGATTCTAGCAGCACATACAATTCCAGCTGAACACTAAAGTAACAACTCAATGAAAACTAAACTAACATGCACGGCAAGTACCATAAAAGGGTTCTAGGAAGACTAATTTCAGCCATGACAAGTCCGAATAGCCCCGCAGTACATAGAAGCCCTTCTCAACAGCATTGTAAGAGTTAATTCCAGCAACAACTACTATAGCATTTAATCTATCAACTACCCCCTAGCAACAAGGAATAACATTTACATCTTGCAAGTTCCTCTAGCAATTTAAACAAGGAACCTAATTACATTCTTAGCAAAAATACCAGATCATAGCAATTTGGCACAGCAGCCCTAATTTATCAAATTCGGTATGGAAAATCTTAAAAGAACTTAGCATATGATTCTGTTCTACAGAAAAATCGAGAATGACATCTCAACAAAGTAAGGAAGAAACCCTCCAAGCAGATTCCTCTCTCTGTGATTCACGGCAGCAAAGCCTATCTTAACATGTTACAGAATATGTGCAAGGAAGAAAAGGCTCTAGCATACAATACTACTCGGCACTGTGAAATCCGGAAGCAAGAAAGAAACCCTAGCATGTATTCCTACTCGGCACTGTGAAATCCGGAAGCAAGGAAGAAAATCTGAAACTCGGAGCTACTCCTACCACAGGTGAGTAGTACTTACAACGGTGTGCTTACACTTACAACCGAAGGAGAGGAAAAAGGCTTTTAGGATTCGGCCGAAGCTTCTCGGCAACTCCTTTGTGCTTCCGAGCTCCTTCCGTCGGGATGACCATGCACGGTGAAGCTTGAAGATTGGCCAGAAGAGTCCTTTCGCCGACACCGGAGAGGAACCCTAGCGCCGTCGCCTCGGTGTGTTTTCCGCCCGCACAGCTGCCGCACGCGAAGGAGAGGGGAACGGGATTCGGGTTCCAGAAAAGAAAACCTAAACCTTTTCTTATATCTAGGGTTTTCCCAAATAACTAACCTTTAATTCTTTCTCTCTCCATTCTTAGTTAACAAAGCCCGTGTAGCTCAACTGGTTGGGCTGTGTCCGGTTGGTCGGGTTCGACCCGAGGTCATGGGTTCGAGGTCATGGGAACTCAACTTTTTCTTAGACTTACAAATAAAACAAACCAAAGATGGAATCTACATTTATCAAACTAAATATGCTAAGGAGTTAATTAAAAAATTTTACATGGAAAATTTAAAAATTATAAATACTCCAATGGCAACCAACATTAACATTGACTCTGACCCTGAAGGAAAACCAGTAGATCCAAAGTACTATAGAAGTGTCATAGGAAGCTTACTTTACCTAACTGCAAGCCAACCCGACATATTGTTTGCAGTAGGTATGTGCGCAAGATACCAATCCTGTGCAAAAGAGTCACACCTAACATATGTTAAAAGAATACTTAGGTATATTAAAGGAACTCTAAATGTAGGACTTTGGTACCCAAGAACTTGCACCTTTGACCTTTATGACTATTCTGATTCGGACTATGTCGGGTGCAAATTAGACAGAAAAAGTACGAGTGGTAGCTGCTAGATTCTAGGTCAGTGCCTAGTAATTTGGTCGAGCAGAAAGCAACATTGTGTTGCTCTATCCACTACAGAAGCTGAATATATAGCTCTAGGAGAATGTGCATCTCAACTGTTATGGATGATGCATACATTAAAAGACTATAAACTAGAATATAAAAATACAAAAATATTTATTGATAATATCAGCTCAATTAATCTGACCAAAAATCCTATTCACCACTCTAGAACTAAACACATAGAGGTAAAATGTCATTTTGTAAGGGATCACGTAGCTAAGGGTGAAATTGCACTCAACCATGTTGAGTCCAAATCAAACTTAACTGACATTTTTACAAAGCCCTTACCTGAACTTGAGTTCAGTGCACTTAGAAGGCAAATAGGAATGTGTTGGGTAGAGTAGGTGTCTCATTTTGTTTTAATTATTATTTTTTAAATTCTAGGAAAAATAGTTTTCAAAATTCCAATTTATTAGATTTTTCAAAAAAAGTTGGAATTAGCCTAAGTTTTCTCCCTAGAAATCATGTTCCCCTAGACTTAAGCCAGAGCATCTCACAAACACCTAGGTATACCTTGATTGTGTTTGAAAGACATAGAACGGTGTGAGATGCATAGGGTACAGCCTGGACTCAAGAATGCTTATATTTGTGCATCAATATGAGTCTGGGTGTTAAACACGTAATATACATCAATCAAGTCAAGTTTTCCAGCTCTAGTTAAAACTAACTGGACCAAATTGACTTAACTTGACTAACCATGTGAAAGCTATTGCCCTGTAGGCAATCAGCAAGTAGCTAAAGGTTAGACAGTTGGTAAAGGATACTTAATTTTCTAGTTAAGCATGTTTGATCTTTAGGGCTCTGATACCTCTTAAAGTCAATCTATTGAACTTGACTCATGCTTGGACTTAAGGACCAACTGACTTTGAATAAATAACCTAAACCAAATTTTAAGCTACTCTACTCCCTCCTAGCCCTAAAATTTAATAAGTATTGTTTAAAATTAAGCTAACTCCGCCCATGATGACCAGTCATGGCCGGTCCCAAGCCCGGATAAAGGAGGAGGGTTGCGTTAGGTTGCCAGCCAGCGTCAAACTATGGCAAAATTTCATGAATGAATCCATTAAACTATTGTGCTAATGCTAGGTTGTTCCCCGGAAGGAACGCGTTGCAGGGTCCGACTGTAACGTCTCGGCAAGGACCGCTACATCTCCAGAACTCGGGTGTAGTGATAAATATGCAAGAGTTCGCGTTACAGGGTCCGACTGTAACGTCTCAGCAAGGACCGCTACATCTCCATGAGAACTTGGGTGTAGTGTTAAATAGGCAAGAGTTCTCACACCATAGGTTAGATAAGAACAAATATGATAGGAAAACTAATAATCTAAGATTTGGAACATGGAATATAGGAACTCTCACTGGTAAATCAATGGAGGTAGTAGATATGATGATTAGGAGAAAAATTAATATTTTATGTGTACAAGAGATAAAATGGACAGGTGAGAAGGCAAAGATGATAGAGAACTCGGGTTTTAAGTTATGGTACACTGGAAAAAGTAAAACAAGAAATGGAGTGGGTATTATTGTAGATAGTTTGTTAAAGGATGAAGTTGTAGGAGTAGTTAGAAAAGGGGATAGAATTATAACTCTTAAGATAATAGTGGCGAAAGAAACTATGAACATAATTAGCGTATATGCACCACAAGTAGGATTAGATGAAGCTACCAAATTAAGGTTTTGGGAGGACTTAGATGAAATATTACAAAATATTCCACCAAATGAAAGGATTTTAATAGGAGGTGATCTAAATGGCCATATCGGAGTGAAAAATGGAGAGAGTACATGGGAGTTATGGGTTTGGAACGAGGAATGAGGAAGGGAAAACTATATTAGATTTTGCGATAGCATATGACCTTATATTAGCTAATACGTTTTTTAAGAAAAGAGAAGAACACTTAGTCACATTCAAAAGTGGGAATAATAAATCGCAAATTGACTTTCTTATGGTTAGGAAGAAGGATAGAAAGATTTGTAAAGATTGCAAAGTCATCCCTGGAGAAAGCTTAACTACCCAACATAGGGTAGTAGTGTTGGATATACGCCTCAAACATAGTATCAATAGAAAGAAAATATATACAATTCCTAGAATTAAGTGGTGGAAGTTAAAGGATGGGAAGCAACATATATTTAAAGAGAAGGTAGAAGTACAAGCATTAGGTGAAATATACGATGACTCTAATACAACATGGGATAAGATGGTATCAAAGTTGAAAATAGTAGCTAAGAGTATCCTCGGTGAGTCAAAGGGGCATGCACCGCTAAGTAAAGAATCTTGGTGGTGGAATGAGAAAGTACAAGAGAAAGTGAGGGAAAAACGAATAGCTTATAAGGAATTATATATTTGTAAGAACGAGGAAAATTTAAAAAAATATACAATAGCCAAGAAAGAAGCTAAGAAAGTAGTGAGTGAAGCAAAAAATGAAACTTTTGAACAGTTATATCAAAAATTGGATACAAAAGAAGGGGAAAAAGATATTTATAGAATAGCTAAAGCGAGAGAAAGAAAAACAAGAGATCTTAGCCAAATAAAATGTATTAAAGATGAATGTAATAGGGTATTAGTAAGCGATGAAGAAATAAAAGAGCGGTGGAAGAGGTATTTTCATCAACTTTTTAATGAAGGTTTAGGAGACCAACTTAACTTAGGTAATTTAATTAGGTCAAATGAGCATCGAAATTTTAATTTTTATCGTAGAATTCAAACTTCAGAAGTAAAACAAGCTTTAAATGAGATGCACAATGGAAAAGCCGTTGGACCAGATGATATTCCGATAGAGGTATGGAAGTGCTTAGGGAAACAAGGTATTGAATGGCTTACAAAATTATTTAACATGATATTGAAAATGAAAAAATGCTCGATCAATGGAGGATAAGTACTCTAGTTCCTTATATAAGAATAAGGGAGACGTACAAAATTGTGCAAACTATAGGGGTATTAAACTAATGAGTCATACTATGAAACTTTGGGAAAAGTAATAGAAAAAGATTAAGGAAGGAGACCATAGTGACGAAAATCAATTTGGGTTCATGCTGGAAGGTCGACAATAGAAGCTATACATCTTCTTAGACATTTAATTGAAAAATATCGAGAGCAAAAACAAGATCTACACATGGTATTCATTGACTTAGAAAAGGCATATGATAGAGTCCCAAGAGAAATTATATGGAGAATTTTAGAAAAGAGAGGTGTTAGCGTAACATATATTGAACTAATTAAGGATATGTATGAGGATGTAACGACCAGAGTAAAGACTTCAGGCGGAGTAACTGAAGCATTTCCAATAAAGATAGGGTTACATCAAGGATCAGCTCTAAGTCCCTATCTTTTTACATTAATTATGGATGAACTCACTGCACACATTCAAGACACAGTACCGTGGTGCATGTTGTTTGCAGATGATATTATTTTGGTAGATGAGACACGTGAAGGAGTAAATGCTAAGCTAGAATCTTGGAGGGAAACACTAGAAGGGAAAGGTTTTAAGCTTAGTAGATTAAAGACAGAATATATGGAATTTAAGTTTAGCAATATTAGAAGTAATGAAACAATTGTTAAGATAGGAGAGGACGAGTTGCCTGGAACCGAGCGATTTAAATATTTAGGATCATTTTTACAAAATGATGGAGGGATTGAGAGAGATGTCTTACATAGAATACAAGCAGGATGGGTGAAATGGAGGGGAGCGTCGAGTGTTTTATGTGACCGTAAAGTACCTCTTAAACTTAAAGGTAAGTTCTATAAAACCGCAGTTAGACCTGCTATGTTATATGGAGCTGAATGTTGGGCTATGACTCGAGCACATGAGCAGAAGATGAGAGTTGCAGAGATGAGGATGTTAAGGTGGATGTGTGGACATACGAGGATGGACAAAATAAGAAATGAGAGCATTAGAGAGAAAGTAGGAGTTGCATCTATTGAGGAAAAACTCAGAGAGACACGTTTAAGATGGTACGGACATGTACTTAGACGACCAATAAATGCTCCAGTTAGGCGATGTGAAACTATGATAAACATGCATATAAAACGAGGAAGAGGAAGACCAAAAAAGACTTGGTTAGCAACAATAAAACAAGATAAAATTTATTTAAATATAGATGATGATATAATAGGAGATAGAGCTCAATGGCGTAAAAGAATTCATACAGCCGACCCCACCTAGTGGGAAAAGGCTTGGTTGTTGTTGTTATTGTTGTTGTTTAAAATTAAGCTAAGTTCTTCTTCTAAGCTATAGCTTTCAAAATCCAATACTTGCAAAGAGCTTAGCTTTATCTAGCTTTGTAATTGTTATAAACTGTTAAGTGTTTTCAAAATCAGATGATTATTTTTGCTTATTTTTGATATATGGCAAAGGGGGAGAGTAGCAAATAAATTCAAATAAATTCAAATACACTTATAGCAAAATTCAAACAGTCAAATAAATGATTGTCAACTTCGAATAATGAATATTAAATGGGGAGTAAGAGTTAAGGGGGAGTCTATACTTGGCGCTATACTCATAGAGTTTACTTTAGCAAAATTTGCTAAGCTTACGTTAAATGTGTTCATCTATTCATTTTTGATATCTGCTTACTTAACTTTGAATTTGAGTTGCCATAATCAAAAAGGGGGAGATTGTTGGTGCGGGAAGCATCCGACGATCGAACTCGTATTTTGATAATGGCAAAGGATTCAAAGTTAAGGTGTTTTGTGATTTAACATGTCTGCTTGAGTATTTCAGAAAAGACCTAACTACGATTAGGCAAAGGGAAAACCCTAGGGGGTGGTAACCCTAGGTCATAGGGGGCGGTAACCCTATGCAGAAAGTCTTGGCAGGTCAATGGCTTCAGGCAAAAGTCCTAGGGGGTGGTAACCCTAGGTGGAAAGTCCTGGTGTCGCGAACCAGGTGAAAGACTGGACTAGCCGGGAAGTGGATGTCCAGCAGAAAGTCCTGAAGCGTCGAGTGCTGAGCAAAAGTCCAGTCGATCTGGAGGATCGCGCTGGCAATAGGTAAATCTCCTGAGTGGAGTAGGTGAGGACGCGCTCCCCGTAGAGGGAACAGTAGGTGTCGGGTCGACCTAGGGTTTCTGATTGGAAATCCGAAGTCAAACTCGGACAGTCCGGAGACTGTCATTATTATGTTTTATGTGCTAACTTTGTGCTGCAGGATATTTTGGGATTAATGCATCTTGCAGGGACCAAAGTGCAAAGATTAACCTCGGATGAACAGTGTTCGAGGTGCCTCCATGGAGCTTGGAGGCGCCTCGGGTGCAAGGCTGAAGCTGGCTGCGATGTGGAGCTGGAGGCGCCTTCATAGGGATTGAAGGCGCCTCGGACCATTGATTGAAGGCGCCTTGGAGCTTTGATGAAGGCGCCTTCAGGTTGGGATAAGCAGTAGTCAGCGGAGGTTATCACAGCGCAGGAACAGGGATAAGTTTTGGGGTTCAAGGCGCCTTAACTGGCATTGGAGGCGCCTTGAACGTCCAATAAAAGGACATCTCGACCAGCAGCTTGGATTATCTTCTTCCAAGCGAACCTTCTGCTACAAGCTGCCTACGAGACGATCCCGAAGTGCTGCAACGACACCACGACAACCCGGAGCTTCAGATTTAGTCTTTTGTTGTCGGTATAATCTTTTTACTACTCTGAATTGTAATTAGTTTATAAAAGTTTTACGAGCTTATAGTTGTTGCCCACGGAAAGCGATCAAGGATCGCGGGCCTTCGAGTAGGAGTCGCCTTAGGCTCTGAACGAAGTAAATTCCTCTGTGTTTGTGTTTCTTTATTTTATTCTGCTGCGTTTTAATTACTCGACGACTGTTTTACGATTCCGATAATCGAAAGAAATAGCCGCGAGCACTATTCACCCCTCTAGCGCGTCTCGATCCAACAGGTTCGATTGATCGAACCCAAGGATCGGTCGACCGAACATCGACGATTCTTATAAAAGAGAGCTCAAGGTCTGAGGCTGAGTAACAAAATCTGTGGGGATCAAAGTTCATCTCTGTGCTAATTGTCGCTATTCACGTTACTGCTCTACAAGTCATCTACACGTAAGCAAGTGCCGACCAAGCTTCAACTTCACATACTGTCGGTATATTTTGTTTGTTCATTATACTTAAACTTATATAAGATAGTTGGTTATTACTATCTTATATTATTACATACTGTACGCATTACTTCTTTCCAAGGTTTTTGGAAAGAAGAATCTTCATGGATTGCCCGTCGGTGCAATCAAGGATCGTGGGTCTTAGAGTAGGAGTCGACCTAGGCTCCAAACTAAGTAATCGAACTGTTCTTTATTTTTCCGCTGCACGACTTTGTTTTTAACGAGTAAAAGAAAAGTTTTAAAAGTGTGAAATTCACCTCCCCCCTCCCCCCTCTATTGCACTCATTCGATCCAACAATTGGTATCAGAGCCTCGTAGCTCTGAAAATACTTAACCATTTTTCATAGCACTTTTAAAACTCCTTCTTTCTTTTTCTTTTAAAATATTCTATTTCTTTTTCTTATTTCTTTTCCAGTACTACTAATCCTAAGACGAGAGTCTTAAAAATTTATTTTGTTATTTTTCTTGTAGTGTATAATGTCAAATTCCTACCAAGAGGGATACAACATCGTCCGACCTCCTCTATTCAATGGGGAAAACTTTAGCTATTGGAAGAACAGGATGGAGTGTTACCTTATGTCTGATATTGAACTGTAGTTTATAATACTGAAAGGCTACACACCTCCAACGAAAGATGGAATACAACTAGAACTTGAAGAGTGGACTCCTCCAATGATCAAGAAGGCACAACTAAACTACAAGGTGATCAACACCATTCAATGCTGGCTCACAATGGAGGAGTTGAACCGAGTTGGCCCCTATGACAATGCTAAAGAACTGTGGGACTGTCTAGTAAAGCTATAGAAGGGACTAACGAGTCAAAGGTAAATAAAAGAGACCTTTTATTAAATAATTTATTTAACATTAAAATGCTTCCTGGAGGAACGACTTCGCAACTACACGCTTGACTAAAGGGCATTCTCAACAGCCTCCATCTGATCGGACATAATCTGGAGAACCATGACATAATAAGGTACACATTAAATGCCTTTCCATCGAATGCTTTATGGGCATCAATTGTAGATGCTTACAAAGTTTTTAAGGATCTTTCAATTCTTAAGTTAGATGAGTTATTTTATGAATTGGAATTACACGAACAATCTAATGTGAGCCATGTCGAGAAAGGAGTTGCTTTGTATGCAGGTCCAAGCAAGGAAACCAAATCAAGAACAAAGAATGAGTCAAACTTTGACTCAACAAATGAAGAAGAACTAGTCAACATGGTCCGGAGATTTCTGACGAAGAAGAAATTCAGAAGAAGTGCCAAAAAGACACCACTTAACCAGATGCAAAACAAATCAGAAATAATTTGTTAAGGGTGTAACAAGAAGGGACATTTCAAAAATGAATGCCCAAATTGGAAGGAAGAAAGGCCCAAGTCAACAAGAAGAAAGAAAGCCCTCCATGCGACATGAGATGAGTCATCCTCCGAGGAATCCGATGTGAAAGAACCGAAGCATTCTAGCCATCTTGCCTTTATGGAAGTAAACGAAGAATCCGATTCCGAGGAAGAGTACGAGTTCGGAAACTGCAACGATTCCGAGATCGACATCGAGTCTGAGAGAAGTCACGGATCCGCATCCGTTTCTGAAGGTCCAAATATGGTAACGACCTATTCAAAGTCAAATTTACTTAAAGTTGTTAAATGTTTGTTTAGAAAATTATAAAAATTCAAAAAAAAAAATAACTTGCTACTTAAGGAAATAGACCACCTTAAGAAGCAAGTTAACTTGAGTGACTCGACTAACCAAGTTCAAGTAGGAACTTCAACTCAAGTTGCAAAACTTGAGGAAGAAAATTCCAACTTGAAATGTCAAGTCGAGCGACTCAAGAAAATGTTGGAAAAGTTTGAACTGGGATTCAAGTGTCTAAATATGGTACTTGGATCGCAACGAGCCATGTACAACAAATCAGGACTTGGCTATAAACCAAATCAAACAAACAAATCATATTTGTCATTAATTAGTCAAAATGTTAGAAGTCAAGTCCAAGCATGGGTCCAAATAAAATATTTAACCAAACCAATTAAACCAAATCTCTACTTGATCCCTAAAAGTTAGATTCATTACTTAGATAGACCATATCTAAGCTATGACTCAAGGGGAGCAATGAGAAAAATAGTTCAACCAACATGATTAATTAATCTTACACACTTAGGATTAGGTTTACTTAGAGCGGTTAGTTAAAAAGGTTTAGCAAACCCTACAACATAGCATCGGAATGGATTAGGATGATAGTATGTCAAAGAAGCTTTGTTGAAGGCATGTCTAGGCTGAATCTTGTGTATTCTATCTGGTGCACTAGATTGAGCAAATCTGACCGAAGCTACCCCAGTTAAACATGGGTTAGTTGGACCAAAACCTAGTATTAAGTTTTTTGAACAGGACTATTTTGGAAAGTATTCAGCAAGTGGTCCACCATTGATATACAAGAAGGTCATATGCCTCGCCACTAAACTGAAAAATTATCCTTAGGAAGTCTGTTTGATTAACCCAAAGCTAAGTTTGAATCTAACATGGGTTCAATAACCTTTTTCAAATTTTAATTAATTTTAAACTTAAGTTAAACTTATTAAATTAATTTCAAACTTAATTAAAAACATAATTTAAAACTATAATAAATTAACTATTTCAAACTTAATTAAAAACATAATTTAAAACTATAATAAATTAATTTCAAACTAAATTAAATTCAAACTTAATTTCAAACATAATTAATTCATTTCCAAATTTTTAAAACTTAATTAAATTATTTTAAAACTTAATTAAAAAATTATTTTAAAAACTTAATTAAAAATTATTTTAAAACTTAATTAAAAAATTATTTTAAAACATAATTTAAAATTATTTTAAAACTTAATTAAAAAATTATTTTATTTTTTTTTAAAACTTAATTAAAATTTTTAATACTTAATTATTTTTTTTTAAAAAAAAATTAATTAAAAATTATTAAAAATATTTAAAACTCAATTAAAAAGTATTTTTAAACTTAATTAAAAAGTATTTTAAAACTAAATTTAAAAAACTTAATTAAAAAAATTATATTTTAAAAACTTAATTAAAAATGATTAAAAACTTAGAAAAAATGTTTAAGTTTTTGGTTCCATCGACCGAACGACCGGTTCGGTCGACCTAACAAATAACTTATAATCTGGTCACGTTTAATATTTTGGTCGACAGAAAAACTAAATTATCGCAGAACTCTTCAATTTTTCCATCGACCGAACTTTGATTCTGTCGATCGAACACCTAACTTATATCACTATAAGAGTAAATATATCGGTCGACAGATCATCGTGTTTGATCGACCAAATGATGACTAACCAGGTCATAAAGATCCGAATTTAAGGGATCGGTCGACCGATCCCCTTTTCGGTCAACCGATTAAAAGATATATAAACCGCCCCTCTGGCAGAAGCCAAATTCAACCCATTCGACCCTCTCTTTTCTTCTTCTTCGCCTTCTTCAACTAATTCACCACATACATCCCTTCTCGGATCATGACAATGCCCCAGTAACCATCTTCCGGCTTATTTCTTTCCATTTTTGTATACAAGTTATTTACTTTCTTTCCTTAATACTAGAGAAAAAAGTCATACAACTGCACAAAGGGAGGCTAGCTCCTTAAATGCCAGCCAAGACCCTAAGTTTTCCTGTGAAGAATTACGACAATCTTTTCCAAATAAAAAAATTTAAGGTTATAGGTACTCGTTGTCTTGATCTTCAATTCTATCAAACATACTGTCCATAGACCATAGACATTGTTCAACATTTTCAACTCGATAGCATTATCTTTTGTCGGCATGCTTACAATCTCATTCTCTGTTCTGAATTTTATCACAATATGTGTGAACTTGACCCCATCACTATAGGACTAGAGTTGCAACACGAGAAATGTTGTTTGATCTTGATATGTTTCTCAGGTTTTTACGTATCTAACCTTCAATTAACCGTATCTTTTTTAGTGCTTCCCTTCCCGATCCATTACCTACTCCTTTTGCCCATCTATCTCTAGATCTTATGTATGCCAAATTTTTTGAGGGAGCACATCCTAAGAAGATGTCTACTGTACCACTGAGTCCAAATGACAATGCCCTTTATAAGATGGTTGTATCATGTGTTCATCCTTTGTCGTCTAGGAATCAGGGGGTTCTGCGTCCTCTTCATCTTTTTCTGATGTATGCATTACAGCTCCATCTTGACTTTGACTTAGGGTACTAGGTCTTCCGATCTATAATCTACTATTCAGGGTACAACACTTCGAATAAATTCCACATGATCCAGTGTCATGTCTTTACTACGTACATTGCCTCTTTAGGGGTAGGAGTTCGCCGTGAACTAATTGAGTTGTCTGATTTTGATCTTGTTGGGATTAGACAGTTGTCTTTGGCTAGGATTAGGACTAGTGGCGAGGGTCTCGTGTATAAACAGACCCATCCACATTATGTTCCATCAGCTATGAGGAAGCTATTGCTAAAGATGATCCGATTCCAGTTGACATACCAGTTTCGTCGATTATCGATCTCGAATTTGCCATGATACCTTATTTTGACTTTCCTTAGAGTAGTTCATATGCACCTCCCCCACCGACTAGTGACTTCTTTACTCATCTTCAAGATGACATTTTTAGTCGGTTTGCCTCCTTTGAGACGAAGATGGATGATTAGTACACCTCTCTCTAGGGTCAAATTACAAATTTTCGTCAGGAGATGACAGATCGTATTGATGCATTATAGAGGGAACAACGAAGGATGTTTGCTTATTTTCAAGATGATGAGGAGTGATTTTTAGGGTTTATTACTTATGACTTATTGTACCTATTAAATACCGTGCATTTTGATTATGTATGCTCTTAGGTACTTTCAGTTATGAAGTTTCTTAGTATCTTTTGGTACATTTTTTTTACAAGTTTTTATATAAAGTAGGCTTCTTAACATTTTTTTGAAAAATATTACTTGGTAGTTTTTCAAAATTAATTTTGTAAGCTTTCCCCTTTCAAAATTTTGTTTTCCAAAATTCTTTCAAAATATTTTTATCTTTTTGGAGTAGTCTAGGTTTTTCCCGTAGAATTGCATGATCCAATAGCTTTAGAAGTCAGCATCTCACAAGCACAGTAGGATCCCTTGCTTGTACAACCTAGAATGGGTGAGATCCTTAGGACTTAGCCTAAGATTTCAGATGCTTATGTCAGTGCATCGCTATAAATCTGGGCTTTAAACAACGTACATTGATCAATTTGAGTTCACTAACTAGTAACAACCTAGTTAGTCCCAAATGCTCAAATTGACCAACCTAAGTCAATAGCTACTATCTTATGGTAGTTAACATTGCACTAAGATTGGATATTTCATTTTAAGGATATATTTTTTAATTTTTTTAAATCATGCTTGGGCTTTTAGGAATTTTCAATTTTAGGGGGAGCTTAAAATTTCGAAAAGAATTATTTACTCTAATTTATTTTCTTATTTAATTTTCAAAAATTTTATCCTTACTAAAATTTTAATCTAACTAAATATTTATTAAAATTTTCCTTTACAAACTTTTCAATATTTTCACTTTGTTAAAATTTTAATAATTTAAACTTTACACTTTCAAAATTATTTTCTTTAGAATGGCTATAACCTTGCTATATTTTTATTTACGATTTTTTTAAAAAAAAAACTTTGGCTTCATTTTCAAATTAAATGCCTTACACTTATTAAACATTTCAAACTTTTACTTTCGACATATTTTTCAATTCCTTAACTTAAAATTTTAAAATCTTCCACAGTGTTCAAAATTCTTGTTTTCACAATCTATACCTTCACAAATTTTTTAAAGAGTCTTTCACGCTAATATTTTTATTAAACTTATACTTTAATTCTATTTATTAGCTTCCCCTATTTTGATATGTGTCAAAGAGGGAGAGATAGTGAATTCAGGAGGAGTTATTCAACTCAGGAGGAGAGTGAAAATGCTTGCTTATTTATTTCTGTACTTTTTAACTTAACTTTGAACCTTGGTTGCCAAACATCAAAAAGGGAGAGATTGTTGGTGCAAGTTGCACCAAAATCAAACCTGAGTTTTGATGTTGTCAAAGGTTCAAGTTAAGTTTTGTTGTGATTTAACAAGTTAACTGAGTGTGGAGGTTGTTTTCTCAACTGGGAAAAGACCTAGCTGGAGGCTAGGCAGGAAAAGTCTTAGTAGATCGTGGAACCCAGGTGAAAGTCCAAGTGGGTCGAGAGGACCTGATGCTTTCCAGTGTGATTGAGAGGTTTGGAGGACCGAAGGTCGAAAGAAAAGTCCTGGCAAGTCGATCAAGGCTAAGTGAAAAGTCTAAACAAGATCTGGAGGATCAATGTTTGGCAGATAGATTGAGGTAAATAACTGGAGGAGCGACAATGAGGTCGTGTTCCTGAAGGGAACAACCTAAGATCGTTGGTCCAACTGAAAAAACTGGAAAGGTTTCTAAGTTGAGATCAAGACAGTTCTACTATCTAAATATTACTCATGCATTATATATTATTGTGCTAACTTTTGTGTTGCAGGGATACTTTGTTTAACTCTGTATTGCAGGTTCGGTCGGATCGATCGATCGAACGAAGGGATCGATCAGATCGATCGACCGAATGAAGGGATCAGTCGACCGAACCAGGGTGACTCAGCACAATTCAATCAACAACGATCAGCAGAGAAGGAAACTACACTATTGGTCAATCGAACCAGAGGATCGGTCGACCGAAGGATCAATCATCAAAGGCACAGTAAATGTGAATCTCGAAAAATCTCGACGAACAGGGAAGGAGCCTATTCGGTCTTCCGAATAGAGGGATTGGTCGACCGAACCCTTAATGATCATTAATTGTTAAAGATCAAATCAGCAGCGAATCTCATCCAGGAAGGAAGGGAGCTGGTTCGGTCAATCGAACCTAGGGATCGGTCGATCGAACATCTACGATTCTTATAAAAGAGAGCTCGAGGTCCGAGGCTGAGTAATGAAATATGTGGGGTTCAAAGTTCATCTCTGTGCTAACTGTCGCTATTCACGTTACTATTCTACAAGTCATCTACACGCAAGCAAGTGCCGACCAAGCTTCAACTTCACATACTGTCGGTATATTTTGTTTGTGCATTGTACTTAAACTTATATAAGATAGTAGGTTGTTACTATCTTATATTATTGCATACTGTACGCATTACTTCTTTCCGAGGTTTTCATAAAGAAGAATCTTAGTGGATTGTCCATCGGTGCGATCAATGATCGCGGGCCTTGAAGTAGGAGTCGACCTAGGCTCCGAACTAAGTAACTGAACTATTCTTTATTTTTCCGCTGCACGACTTTATTTTTAACGAGTAAAAGAAAAGTTTTAAAAGCATGATATTCACCCCCCCCCTATCGTACTCATTCGATCCAACAGATAGCTTAGGACTTAGGAGATATGCATGTCCATTTCTATGCTACCCTAGTAGGGACTTGGCATTTAGCGAACCCTACTCTCACATTACATTAGATACTATATATATATATATATATATATATATATATATATATATATATATATATATATATATATATATATATATATATATATATATATATATATATATATATATATATATATATATATATATTGGAACCAATGAGATCCAAGTCAACTCTCTTAGGCTCTAGGGCTATATTCTATATCGAGTCCTGACTACCTGCATTCTGTTGATAACATCTTGCGATATTGCAATGATGCGGCCATCTCATTCATTTTTTTCTGTATGCACTATGCCAATGCTTGGACATTGACATTGCATTACACATATTCCATAATGTCATTCATACGTCCAGTCTCGTCACTAGGTTGCGAGTTCACATGTCATATTGTCACATTCTAACATATATTCTTAGCTATAGGAGTAGACATGACTCAGGGTGCGACCACTCCTCTTAGCGCATATGACGAGACTGGTCAGTGTCAGTTTGCATTAGTGTATATAAATGTTATTGCTCAGGGGGGACTAGCCTGGAGAGTGAGACTACAGCTAGATATACCAGGCGAGGACGAGGATGAGTTACCCGGCGAGGGAGAGGAGATGCCAGCATTCATGGCCAAGGAGCTCCTCGGATATCCTCTGACTCCGACCCAACCCTCGACCTCGACCTTGCTATCTGTTGAGGACCGACTAGCTTGAGTCGAGGAGTCCTCCGCATAGCTACAACAGTCAATCTCGGATAGATTTAGCGCCATTCGGGGAGAGATGACTACCGGCTTCTCTGCTCTCTAGGAGGAGATTACCATTGGTTTTCATCATATCTCGTGGACTGTGTGAGCACTTGAGTAGCCTCCACCTCCAGCTGATGATCAACTCTGACTTTATTTATTATTATACAGTGCATGTTTTGGATTCTGTAAATATTTGAACATATGCTATTTGCCACCTTTTACCTCTATTGCTTGATCAATCTATAAATATGACTGTTATTTTTTTTTACTTTCTTTAAAATAATTTGAAAATTCTAAGAAAAAATATTTTTTAAAAAAATTCCTATTTCCTTTGACTTTTGAAATTGATTTCAGCCTTAGTCTAGATCAGATCCATATAAAGCATATTCCTATAGACCTAGGACTTTAGCATCTCACAAATACACTAGGACTCTCTTGATTGTGTATTCTAAAACTTAGAATGGCGTAGGATGCGTAGACCCTTTTTTTAGACTTAAGATGGTTATATCAATGCATTAACACAAGTTTAGGCATAAAATACTAAACAAAATAATGATCAGATTAAGTAATCTATTTTAGTCAAACACTAACTGGATAAATTTACTTAACTTGACTAACCAAGTGAACACTACTATCTTCTGATAGTTAGTTAATAACTACTAGTTAGACATGTAAGGACAATTTCTAGATGTTTATATTTTTAAATAATATCATGTCCAAAGGGAGGATGCTTGAAGAATAATTTCAACTGTGTTCAAAATTCTTATTTATTTTGAAAATGTAAATATTTTGCATTGTTTCAAAAAAAAATTGAAACTTTAAAACCTTGAACCTCAAAGTTACCTTAAGATTTTTTTTTTTTGAAAAATCCTTAGCTTGCTAAAACCTCTGAAAGGTTTTGAACAGTTCTTTTGTAAAAGTCATTTTTTTGCCAAACCTATTAAAACTATGGATGAAAATAATTCTATAAATAATTTTAAATTCATAATTCTTAGAAATGTTGAAAATATTTCAAATTATACTTTGAATTTCCTTATTCTAAAATTCTTCAAAGCTTATTATTTTCAAAATATATTTTGCAAAGTATTTTCCAAACTAATATGACTCTATTTTTTGAAAAGTTAATATATTTGAAAATTACTTTCAAAGTTTCTTAAAAGTTTTTAAACTCTAAAACTTTAGTAAATAATAATTTTTATTATATTTCAAAACTTTAAAAAATATTTTAACATTGCTTTTTAAATACACTTTGAAAATTTTTAACATACTCTGCAAAATATTTTTCAAAATGCTTTGGAAAGTTTTTTTAATATTTCACAAACCTTTTAAAACTGTGTTCGAATATATCTCATTTTACTTAGCCTACTTTACAAACAATGTATTGCAAATCTAGTTTTTCAAATGATTTGTGTTTGAAAAAGTTGAAAATTCTTTATCTCTTTCCCTACTAATCTTGAAAGTTTTTTTATATATTGTCAAAGTTCATCACTTTCACTAACTACTTTACTTAGCACATTTCTTGACTCATTTATCTACTCATGTTTTTTAATGAATGTAAAAGGGAGAGGGTTAAAGTTTAAGTTAGAAAACAAAGAAAAATTAAAAACAACTTAACCCTAAAAATGATCAAGAGAACAAAACCAATTGTCTCAATTCTTGTTTCTCTTAAAATCATTTCTTATGCTTGCTTTGCATATTTTTTTCCTAACTTAACGCAGGTTATCATTGCATCAAAAAAGGGGAGATTGTTGGTGTAGTTTGCACTAACGGTCTTACTAAGGTTTTGATGAATGACAAAGTAAGTTAAGTTAGTATTGTTGTGATCTAACTGTTGGTGCGGTTTGCACTAACGATTTAACCCAGGTTTTGATGAATGACAAATCAGGTTAAGTTAGCTTGTTGTTGTCTAAACACTCTGATTGAGTGTGCAGGAAAAGTCCAAACAGGTCGACGGGCTGATCAGATGTCTGGCACGAAGCCCAGCTAGGTCGACGGGCTGACCGGATAGCTGGTGAGAAGTCCAAGAGGGTCGACGGGCTGACCGGACGCTTGGCGAGAAGTCCAGCTAGGTCGACGGGCTGACCGGATAGCTGGTGAGAAGTCCAGACGGGTCGAATGGCTGACCGGACGTCTGGCAGGTAAGTAAGGTAAGTCACTGGAGGGGAGTGACTACGAGGACGCATTCCCAGGAAGGGAACATTAGGCGTCGATCCGGCTTAGATCCATTTCGGATATCTAAGTCGAGATCGTGACTAGATTCCGGTCTTGGAAAGACGGAATCTAGGTCATACTCTGTTTTGCTAAGTCATACTTCTAAACTGTGCTAACACTTTATTTCATAGGATCTATTTGTCTCGGACTAACCTTGTTTTGCAGGAAAGTTGTTCGCTGGAAAAAGGTGGTCCGGGCGCCCGGGAGGCAAAAATTATCCTGACCGCGCGTCGCCACTTGGAGCTCGCTGGTTGGACTTGCCACGTCTCACTAGGGCGCCTGGAAGGGATCCAAGGCGCCCCGAGCTTCATATAAATGATGGGGCGTAGGCAGAGATCAGAATTAACTCAGAACTCTTAGACTGCTTGCTCTACTGCTCTGTGCTCCTGCGACGCTAACGAAGATCCGACAATACGCTCTCTTCCTCGTGTTTAATTCTTGTCGGTATTTGTTTTATTTTTCATTAGCATTTCTGTACTTTAAATTGTAATAATATTCGAACTGCTAGTGATTGCCCAACGAAAGTACTCAAGGAATACGGGCCTTCGAGTAGGAGTCGTCACAAGCTCCGAACGAAGTAAAAAACATCGTGTTCATCTGTCTAAGCTGTTTTATTTCCGCTGCGCTTAACTCTTTTATACTCGTTGTTTTTCGAATCGATATTCACCCCCCCCTCTATCGACGTTTCACGATCCAACAAGTAGTATCAGAGTAGGTACCGCTCTGATTTGGTGTCACCACCAATCAGACAGGGGGTGAAAATATTTTTTCTTCTTTGGCTTTACGCTTAATTCTAAGTTGATATTATTATTAATTTAGAAACTTTTCTTCTCATTGCAATTAAATCTAAATTGGTGCAACACCAATTTAGATACAGCTATTATTTTTTCCCGCACTACTAATCCAAGACCAAGTCTTGGAATATTTTTTTTCGTTGTTTACTTATGTGCAGAATGTCTCAACTAGAAGGCTTCAGCACAGTACGTCCTCCCCTATTCAACGAGGATGACTTCTCCTACTGGAAGAAAAGAATGGAAGTATACCTAAAGACGGATTACGATCAGTGGTTCAGCGTTATAAAGGCCTACCGAGCTCCAACCGACAACTCCGGAAATCCACTAGACACGGAACAGTGGACTCCGAACATGAGGAAAAAGGCATCGATAGAAAACAAGCAATCAACACGCTACATTGCGGCCTAACACGAGAAGAGCTGAATCGCGTCGGACCACATCAGAATGCTAAAGAATTGTGGGACAAACTGATCGAGTTGCACGAAGGAACAAGCGACGCGAAGGTAACAAAAAGAGACCTACTTTTAAATAAAATATTTAATATAAAAATGCAGGAAGGGGAAACGGCAAGTCAACTGCATGCAAGAATCAAGGACGTCCTTAACGGACTCCACGCGATAGGCCACCAGATGGAAAACAGAGATTTAATAAGGTACTCACTAAATGCTTTTCCTCGTAATAGCTTGTGGGCATCAATCGTAGATGCCTACAAAATTTCAAAAATTTATCTAAGTTAAAATTAGACGAGCTTTTTTGTGAGTTAGAATTACATGAACAAACTAATGCTGGAGCCGAGAAAGGTATTGCTTTATTTGCAGGCTCATCCAAAGAAAAGAAGAACAAGCCTGAATATGAAGAAGATTCTGATCAAGATACCGAAGACGAAGAACACCTGGTGAACCTGGTAAGAAAAATGTTCACCAGGAGAAAAAGAAGCTTCAGCAAGAAGGACCTTCAAAAGATCAGTTCTCCCTCGGAACAAAAGAACGTGACGTGCTTCGGATGCAACAAAAAGGGGCACTACAAGAACGAATGCCCAAGACTGAAGTTTGACAAACCGAAGCCAACCAAAAAGAAGGCCCTCAAAGCAACGTGGGACGACTCCTCGGACGAATCGGAGGCAGAAGAGCAGAAACACCAGAGCCATCTCGCGCTGATGGCCCGCAAAGCTGAAACGGAAGACGAATCAGAAGATGAAGACGGGTCTAAACCCGAATCAAGCCACGAGTCCGGACTCGTTTCTGAAGGCCCGGATGAGGTATATTTTAATTTAAACAAATTTTTTTTAAAAATTATTTCTTGCTTAAATAGTAAGTTAATTAAAATAGAAAATGAAAATAAATCACTCCTTGAGGAAAATCAAGACCTCAAGGAACAAATAAAAAATTCAAATCCAACTCAAGATCTAATACTTGAAGAGAATTCATCATTAAAATCAGAAATTAATAACTTAAAAGAAATACTAGAAAAATTCACTACAAGATCAAAAAATCTAGACTTAATCTTGAACAATCAAAAGGCATGTTATAATAAAACCGGACTTGGATACAAGTCGAACTCAAATAAAACCTTTAAGTCATTAATAACCCAATACAAATCAACTAATCAAGCTTGGGTTCCGAAAGCGTGTTTGACCACGCAAGTAGGAATGAATCAATATTACATACCTAAAGACAAAATATATTATATAAACTCGAATAAACCAAATCAAAAACCTAAATACAAGTCAAAGAAATAAAAAACTCAACAAAATATAAATTATCGTCAAGTTAATTATAATTATAAAAGAAATCGACACAAACCTAAAACAAAAATTTAAAGGCCAATAATTCAAGGGGAGGCTCCAGAATAGCTGACACCTCCAAAACTAACTTACCCGACAGGGTAACCTAAACAAACTAACCCAGCAGGGTAATTAGAATTAGTTAAAGAGACCAAGTTTAACTTGAATCATGGTACTGGTGAAATTTTTGGATGATAGTACGTTAGGAAAGCTTGGGCATCACATGTCTAGAAAGATATGGTTTCGATCTAGTGCATTTGGCCAAGTGGAACTGACCGAAGCTACCCTTAAATAGATCCTAACTAGTTAGACCAAGATTTAGTACTAAGCTCCGTGGATAGGACTATTCGGAAAACCTCAAAAGGTTGGTTACTTCTAATGACGTCCATGTGACTCACCAAGCTTAGAAGTTTATCCGAAGAATGCCTATTTGTAGAGACCAAAACTAAATCTGAATCTAACCCAAGTTAAACCAAACTCCATAATTAAAATCCAACCCATCTCACAAAATTAAAGGATTCCCTGATTTCAAAAATTGAACCCAGAACTGTAGTTGAATCCCTACTTGATCCAGATTGGATCATCGCTATGCAAGAGGAACTAGCTCAATTTGAGCGTAATGAAGTTTGGGATCTAGTACCACCACCTAAAGATAAGAAAATAATAGAAACAAAATGGGTATTTAGAAACAAATTAAGTGAATCTGGGGAAATTACTAGGAATAAAGGTAGGCTAGTTGCCAAAGGGTTCAGTCAAGTTGAAGGACTTGACTACGATGAAACCTATGCCCCAGTAGCCAGATTAGAATCCATTAGAATGTTACTAAGTTATGCAGCCCATAAGGGATTCAAACTATATCAAATGGATGTTAAATCAGCCTTTCTCAATGGACTAATAAAAGAAGAAGTTTATGTAGGTCAGCCTCCTGGATTTGAAAATCTAGAACATCCTGATTATGTTTTTAAATTAAAGAAAGCATTATATGGACTTAAACAAGCACCTAGGGCATAGTATGAAAGGCTGACATCTTACTTAACATCCAAAGGATTCAACCAAGGTCAAATTGACCCAACCTTGTTTGTTAAATTACTAAAAAATGACATATTTATAGCACAAATATATGTAGATGATATAATATTTGGTTCAACTAACTCAGACTTTTTAGAAGAATTTATCAACCTAATGGAACAAGAATTTGAAATGAGTTTAGTAGGAAAATTGACATATTTTCTAAGATTACAAATTAAACAAACAAATGAAGGAAATTACATTTATCAACATAAATACACTAAAGAATTACTTAAAAAATTTGGAATGGAAAATACAAAAAAAATAAAAACACCCATGGCAGTAAACACAATCTTAGACAATGACCTAAATGGAAAACTAGTAGATCTAAAGTATTATAGAAGTGCAATAGGCAGTCTACTCTACTTAACTGCAAGCCAACCTGATATCTTATTTGCAGTTAGTATGTGTGCAAGATACCAAACCTGTGCTAAAGAATCTCATTTGACTCAAGTCAAAAGGATTTTTAGATATCTTAAGGGAACAACAAACGTAGGAATTTGGTATCCTAGGGCTAGTGACTTTGAATTAATAGGATATTCTAATTCAGATTATGCTGGATGCAAATTAGACCGCAAAAGCACAAGTGGTGGATGTCAACTACTAGGGCCATCACTTGTTAGCTGGTTTAGTAGAAAGTAACATTGTGTTGCACTATCTACAACTGAGTCAGAATACATAGACATAGGAGAATGTGTAGCCCAATTATTATGGATGATGCACACCTTAAAAGATTTCAACTTAAAAATCACAAATGTAAAAGTTTTAATTGACAATATTAGCTCAATAAATTTAACAAAAAATCCAGTGCATCATTCAAGAACCAAACACATTGAAATCAGGCACCACTTTATCAGGGATCATGTTACTAAGGGTGACATTGAGCTCAAATATGTTGAGTCCAAGTCAAACTTAGCTGACATATTCACTAAACCACTCCCTGAAAATGAATTTAGCCATTTACGTAGAAAACTAGGAATGTGTCTAATAGACTAGGAGTTTCGAATTTCAAAAATATTTTCAAAAATGATTGTTTTCAACTCATAGGTTAAAACATGTGTCATTTTTAAAACCTTCCTATTTTTTTTTGGCCTTTTTGCTTAAAATGTTTTTAGCCTTAGACTAGTTTAAAATCCTTAGAGAACATGTACCCATAGGACTAGTTTTGAGCATCTCACCAAAACCCTAGGCTTACCTTGCTTGTGTTTGACGAACATAGAAAGGGGTGAGATGCATAGGCCACTCGCCTAAGACTTAAGATGCTTATTTCAGTGCATCGACATAAGTCTGGGCGTTAAATACAAAATATATATTAATCAAGTTAAGGTTGACCTTAACTTGACTAACCAAGTGAAAGCTGCTATCTTTTGATAAGTCAGTCAGTAACAAACTGGTTAGACATTTGATTTAATGTCAGGTTCAGGGGGAGAAATAAAACTACTTTAGTTTTTCAAATTATTTTTGACTCAACTTGATTAAAAATATGCAAATTTTTTTTTTGAAAAGTTGATTCTGAAAAAGAATTTTACAAAGTTATTTTGAAAACTCCTTTGTCTACTTTGAATATTTTAAAACCATGTTTGCAAACTAACTCTTATACAATCAAGTTGTTTTGGGTTTCAATTTTTATTGAAAATTAATTTTAAATATTAGATTTAACTTAGTTTTGAAAATTAAAAATCTAATTCTCAAAATTTGATTGTACTTAATTTGAAAGTTAAATTTTGAAAAAAAAAATTAGTTTTAAAAAAAAAATTTTTGCTTTGCTATTGAAAATTGTGGAAATGAGATTTTTCAAAAACTTAAGTTTACAAATTAAATCTTTTACAAACTTAGTGTTGAAAAATAAATTTCAATTAGTTTTGAAATATAATCTTTTTCAAACTCAGTTTTTGAATTTTTGAAAACTTATTTGAAAAGCACTTCAAAATTGAAACTTGTGTTGAAAAATTTAAAATTTGATCTTGAAATTTAGAACTTGTACACTTATGTGTGAGATTTTGTTTATCTAAACTTATCTATTTTTCTAAAATCTAAAAGCTAATGCTTTAAACAAGTTTTCAAAAGTTTAAACTCCCCCAGATTATCTTGACATTTTTTTTTGTCTAAAGTCTATGCGTAGTTAATCCATGCTTATTTTTGATGAATGCCAAAGGGGAGGGTTAGGTGGTTAAGTTAGCTGAACCAAACTGAAAATACAAACTAACTTTAAAAACCACATTAAATGCATGTTGTCATGTTGTTTTATGCATATGTTTACACTAACTTAACCAGGTTGTCATTTCATCAAAAAGGGGGAGATTGTTGGTGCGGTTTGCACTAACGATTTAACCCAGGTTTTGATGAATGACAAATCAGGTTAAGTTAGCTTGTTGTTGTCTAAACACTCTGATCGAGTGTGCAGGAAAAGTCCAGACAGGTCGACGGGCTGATCAGATGTCTGGCACGAAGCCCAGCTAGGTCGACGGGCTGACCGGGTAGCTGGCGAGAAGTCCAAGCGGGTCGACGGGCAGACCGGACCCTTGGCGAGAAGTCCAGCTAGGTCGACGGGCTGACCGGATAGCTGGCGAGAAGTCCAGACGGGTCGAAGGGCTGACCGGACGTCTGGCAGGTAAGTAAGGTAAGTCACTGGAGGGGAGTGACTGCGAGGACGCGTTCCCGGGAAGGGAACATTAGGCGTCGATCCAGCTTAGATCCATTTCGGATATCTAAGTCGAGATCGTGACTAGATTCCGGTCTCGGAAAGACGGAATCTAGGTCATACTCTGTTTTGCTAAGTCATTCTTCTAAACTGTGCTAACATTTTATTTCGCAGGATCTATTTGTCTCGGACTAACCTTGTTTTGCAGGAAAGTTGTTCGCTGGAAAAAGGTGGTCCGGGCGCACGGAGGGGATCCGGGCGCCCGGGCGCCCTGGAGGCAAAAATTATCCTGACCGAGCATCGCCACTTGGAGCTCGCTGGTTGGACTTGTCACGTCTCACCAAGGCGCCTGGAAGGGATCCAGGGCGCCCCGAGCTTCATATAAGATGGGGCGTAGGCAGAGATCAGAATTAACTCAGAACTCTTAGACTGCTTGCTCCACTGCTCTGCGCTCCTGCGACGCTAACGAAGATCCGACAATACGCTCTCTTCCGTCGGTATTTGTTTTATTTTTCATTAGCATTTCTGTACTTTAAATTGTAATAATATTCGAACTGCTAGTGATTGCCCAACGAAAGTACTCAAGGAGTACGAGCCTTCGAGTAGGAGTCATTATAGGCTCCGAACGAAGTAAAAAACATCGTGTTCATCTGTCTAAGTTGTTTTATTTCCGTTGCGCTTAACTCTTTTATACTCGTTGTTTTTCGAATCGATATTCACCCCCACCCCCTCTATCGACGTTTCACGATCCAACACTAACAACTTTACCAAGTGTACAGGAGTTAACCAGATAGGTCAATGGGCCGATCGGATATCTGGTCCGAAGTCCAGATAGATCAACGGACTGATCGGATATCTTGCAAGAAGTCCAAATAGATCAATGGGCCGATTGGATATCTGGCAAGAAGTCCAGATAGGTCAATGGGCCGACCGAATATCTAGCAAGAAGTTTAGATAGATCAACGGGCCAATCGAATATTTGGCAGGAATTCTAGTTGGGTCTGCAGACCTGACAACTGGCAAATTGATAAATAAAGATAAGTCACTGGAGGAGAGTGACTAAGTGAGGACGCATCCCGATTAAGGGGATAGGTTAAGTCTATTTTGGATCCCTAATCCGAGACCTTGACTAGTTCCTAGTCCTAGAGGATAGGAACTAATTACTACTCATTATTATAACTGTGCTAACTTTATTTTACAGGGTAGATGCTTTAGTTTTGGACTAACTTCTTTTTGGAGGATAAAAGAGCAAAAAAATCTTCGGATGAACAGTGCCCGGAGGCACCTTCAATGCTGATGGAAGGCGCCTTCAAAGGTTTTGGAAGGCGCCTTCCGTAGGATGAACTTTGGACTTCATCGCGGATAAGATCCACGATGATCAGGATCAGATTTCTAGGGTTGGAGGTGCCTTCAATGGATATAGAAGGTGCCCTCCAAGCCCTTTATAAGGATGCTCACCCAAAGCTTCAAAGACAACACTCATACGAGGTTCTATGCATCCAAAAGGCTTTCCGATTGCTCTGAGCTCCTGCTACGACTTTGCTGCGAAGCTGCTGCACCCAACTACTGCTCTGAGGATTTTAGATCTTGGTTAGCAGAACGACACATGAGCTCGTTCACATCAAAAGTGTTGGTAACAAAATTATTTACTTGTACTTAATTACTGTAAAAGAACAAGTGCAGTGTATTGCACTTTTTGTACTTGATTTCCTATTCCGGAGGTACTGTAATATGCTTTTAGTGGATTACCCATTGATAGGTCTACGAGACTTGAGTCTTGGAGTAGGAGTCGTCGAAGGCTCCAAACCAAGTAAATCAACAGTGTTTTCTTGTGTTTGTTATTTACAAATTTGTAAGCACTTTCCACTGCCCTTACTCGTGTTTTTAAAATGATAAAACAAGATTTTTGGAAACCACGTGATTTACCCCCCTCTCACGTGCGCATCGATCCTGTAATGCCCGAAATTTCTCAAAAGACTTTTAAAAATATTCTACGATTTTTCTGGAATTTTAGGATATTTTTATGAAATTTTTAGAGTAGCGGAAGTAGCAAAAATGAATAGGAACGTAAAATAGCCTACGCGGGTACTGAACCCGAGACCTACTAGACCGTATGTTTTATGGATGACTCTAGTAACCAATTGAACCCAGCAGGGCCATGCTGAAAGAAAAGGGAATCAATTATATTTATGTTAGAGTTGGGCCGAATTACCCACTTAATATAAATAGGAAAATTATTAAGTGGAGAATTGTTTAACGACAATTCTTTTCCCCCAACCCTAGTCATGCCGCCCCTCTCCCTTCTCCTCATCTCTCGGCGCCAACCTCAGGAAGAACCTAGGTTCCATCCCTAGGGCCATAGGAGTATCTTCTGGCAACATCAAAGGTACGAGGACGCTCCTCTCCGCGAGAAGAACGCATAGACGCGAGAAGATCGTCGAAGAGATCCCTTCTCCGGAAAACCTAGCGATGGATTGTAAGAAAAACTAGTGCAGGATGTAAGAAACCCCTCACCTGCAGTATAAGTAGCTTTTTGTACCTTTTATGCATTAGTTTAGTCATATGCAGAATTTTCAGTATATAGGGTGTGAATTAGCGCACACCAAGTGTTTGCCTTAATGCTTAGTTCAGTAAAATGCCACCATAGGCATTTCAATAGTTTAGATAAATGTAGTAGAAGCATTTTATAGCACATTTAGTCATGCTACAGCTTTTATGGGACTACGGTTCAATGGGTGGGCTCCCACAGTCGCCTCTAGGTTCAGACAACCTAGTTCTAGGTTCAGATAACCTAGTAAGAGTAAGGTAAAGTATATTAGTTACAAATCAGTATTTTACTTTTCGGTGGCACTGTACTGGACTTCAGTTGTCCATGGGCTGGGCTCTCATAGTCGTCCCTAGGTTTAGATAACCTAGTAACTCTACTAAATTCGGGACTTGCAACCCCGGGTCTAGTTAGGGATGCGCGCATAGCAAGTGCAGTTGCCGGGCCCTCAGCAGCATGATTAGTATTTTCATCTATTTATGATAAATAGTTTTTCAAAGCTTCACAATTTAGTTATGTGATTACAGTTCAGAATTTGTATCAACTTAGCATTAGTTAGTCAGTTGTTGTATCAGTTTAGTTTGATTTTGTTGATACTAGAAGATGTTGCCATGATCAATTTTTGATTTTATGTTTTGTATGATAATATACCATGTCATGCTCTAATATGTCCAGTACATATATTTCAAATAGCATGTTTTAAAAGCATGAATTGCATCGTGTGCATGTTTTTGTGAGGTAGATGGTTTCTTACTAAGCTCTCGAGCTTACAGATACTTCTTTTCCTTATACTGCAGATAAAGGTAAAGGAAGGATGGATTAGCGGAGGCTGGAGGACAATGCTACAAAGATGTGTGTGGGCAGGAACTTGGAATAAAGATCTTAGGGATCCAGCAAGTTTTGTTTTGAGCATTAGAACTCTATAGTATTTTATTATTCCGCACCTTAGTATGTTAAATGCCATGAACTAGTGAATTATGTACGATGCCATGCTTGGAATACTAGTTGTTGATATTAGGATGTTTCCCAGCCATTTAGAACTGATATATGTTATTTGAGCACGAAACAATGCTGAAATCAGACTCCTGATACGAAATCAAAAACCCCGATCGATCAGCCGATCGATTGGGGGCCCTCAGTCGATCAGCTGATCGATTGGGGAGCGTTCTCGTGAACAGAAAGCTGACGGATCGATCCGTCGATCAATCGGCCATGGATCGATCAACCGATCGATCGAAGAATTAGCTCGCGAACAGAGAGCTTCGTAATCGATCATCGGGTCGATTGGCAAGTCGGATCGATCAGCCGATCGATCCAGAAATTCTTCCGTCGATCAGTGGATCGATCAAATAACTCCAATCGATCCACCGATCGATTGGAAGGCCTGATGTTGGCTAGGAAGCTCTGCTTACAGTCTCTAGTCCATTCGGAAGCTTGGGTTTCATCTCTTAGCGTGTGTAGCATAACAAAAAGGCACTATGAACAGCAGCTACAGCTTCTAATAGTCATTAGCATGAAAATTTTAATTTAGTTCGCTTCTTCGTAACTCGTAGCTTAGCACAGCATAATGTGACGGTCTGGCCTTATAGCCTAGTAAGTAGAAGGTGGGCCGTTACAGAGTGGTATCAGAGCAAAGTTCCATACTTCCTCACACACACATCAGCATTGAACCTGCAGCTTCCAAGTAAGAACATCTCTCACTTCATTTATGTTTTGTTTGTTTTCATGTTCCTAGATAACTAAAGCATGCTTATATATGTATGATAGTACCTAACATGATAACAATAGTTATGCAATATGATTCTGTTAGTTATGTATGTCCTCTGTGTCTTTAGAAAATGGTACGAGGACGCCCAGCTAGAAAGACACCAGCTACTGAGCCCTAGCATGAGGCAGGCAGCTCAGTGCCTCCTCCAGACCTTGTAGAGGTAGTGGCTCAGTTACAGAAGCAACTAGCTGAACAGCAGTAGGAGATAGCCACTTTAAGGGATAACTAGCAGAACACTCCCACTGTCACTCCAGAACCTAATTTAGCAACCCCCGTAGTGATAGAGGTTCCACCAGTCCAACCTGCAGCACCAGTAGCCCCAGCAGCAGGGGCAATGAGGGAAGCCTATCTGATCCAGTGGCAGAAGATCAAGCTAGAGAATTTCTCAGGCACCAGTGAACCATGGGATGCTCAAGCCTGGTTCAAAACACTGGAGAGTACGATGGAGCTTCTGGACTGGCCAGAATATGAGAAGGTGAAATGCGCCTCTTTCTGCCTGACAGGAGCGCACATATGTGGTGGGAGAAAATTAAAGCGAAGCGCCTAGTGAATCAGATGACATGGGCTGAATTCGAGAGGGAATTCTTCGAGGAGTTTTTCCACATGCGGGTCACAAACCGCCACTACGACGAGTTCATTGAATTTCGTCAGGGCAACCTTTCAGTCGAGGAGGCCGTGAGGAAATTCAACAGACTGGCTCGTCTATGCCCTGAACTAGTCAGCACTGAAAGAGAACGAATCCGGCTGATGCTCAAGATGTTAAGGTCGGAAATAGCAATGAATATGGCCAGCGGCGTCCGTAGGTCACAAACTACAGAAGAACTAGTGAGCAGTGCTTTAACCACCGAGCATTACCAGAACAGTATCAAACAGCAGAAGCAAGTCCTCTCAGAGTCGAAAGGCCAAGGAGGCTCAGGTACTCAGAAACACCAGGGCTACAGCTCCCACGACTCTAACTGGAAAGGGAACTCCAGCAACAAACACAAACCAGGGAGTTACCCAAAAGGAGGACCAGCTAGTAAACATCCCAGCTATCCCAAGTGTTCCACTTGTGGAAAATTTCACCCAGGAGTTTGTCGCAAGGGCACCCGAGGATATTTCGAATGTGGCCAGGAGGGACATATGGCTAAACAATGCCCAAACAAGACCAGCTTTCCTCCACCACAACCGATTCAGTACGAGGTCAAGCCAGCACAGTTGCACCAGATGCAGGCTGCTTTAGATGACCCACACATTAGTCAAGGCAGACTGGAAGCCCCCTCAGTCGCGACAAATGCAAGGATCTACTCACTGACCTGAGAAGACGTAGCGAATGCCTCGACAGTTGTTACAGGTCATATTAGTATTTTACAGCAAAGTGCAACTATCTTATTCGATACTGGGGCAACCCATTCTTATATATCCAGGGCATTCGCCGAAAAGATAGCAATACCCCCAGAGGTATTCAGTGGTCAGTTTTTGACGACGCTACCCTCGGGAGAAATTATGGCATCTACACACTGGCTTAGAGCAGTGCCAGTCATTATAGCAGACAGAGAGCTTTTTGGCGATCTGATAGTGCTAGATATGGCTGACTACGATGTCATCATGGGAATGGACTTTCTGATCAAGTACGGTGCTTCCATAGAGTGCCGTAAACAGAAAGTCATATTCCAACCCGAAGCAGGAGTGCAGTTTGAGTACAACAGAGAGCCAAAGAGAAGAGGCAAGAAGTTTCTCTCATCTCTGAAAGCACAGAAACTACTGGATTCATGATGTATGGGATTTTTAGCACATGTAGTCAGTACCAGCCAGTACAAGGACCGAAAACTAGAGGAGGTCCGAGTCGTATGTGACTACCCAGCAGTCTTTCCTGAGGAGTTACCAGGCCTAGCACCGGACAGGGAGATAGAATTTGAGATAGAGCTCATTCCCGGAACAAATCTCATCTCCAAGGCACCCTACCGCATGGCTCCAGCAGAACTGAAGGAACTTCATGAGCAACTACAGGAGCTGCTCGACAAGGGCTTCATATGCTCTAGTCACTCACCATGGGGAGTGCCTGTATTGTTCGTGAAGAAGAAGGATGGGAGCATGCGCCTGTGTATAGATTACAGAGCACTGAACCAAGTCACGATCAAGAACAGGTATCCTCTTCCCAGAATAGATGACCTGTTTGATCAGCTAAAGGGAGCAGCAGTGTTCTCTAAAATAGACCTTCGGTCAGGATATCACCAGGTTAGAGTTAAAGAGGGTGATATACCCAAGACAACCTTCAGGACCAGATACGGACATTATGAGTTCGTAGTCATGCCCTTTGGCGTGACAAATGCTCCAACTACCCTCATGGATCTCATGAACAGAGTATTCAGGGAATACTTAGATAAGTTTGTTATCATGTTCATCGACAACATTCTTATCTATTCCAGAACTCGGGAAGAACACGCAGAGAACCTGAAGACAGTACTACAGATCCTTCAGCAGAACCAGCTGTACGCCAAGTTCACGAAGTGTGAATTCTGGCTCGATCAGGTGTCCTTTCTGGGTCACATCATCTCCAAGGATGGTGTTATGGTAGATCCTAGCAAGATAGAGGCCGTGAGTAACTGGAAAAGACCTAAGAACGCCAGTGAGATCAGAAGCTTCCTAGGACTAGTGGGCTATTACAGAAAATTCGTAGAGGATTTCTCCAGGATAGCCTCCCCACTGACAGCTCTTACCAGAAAGAACAGAAAATTTCAGTGGACAGAGGACTAAAGAGGAGATTGACCAGTGCTCCCATTCTGGCTCTACCAGAAAACACAGACAGCTTTGATATTTATAGTGATGCCTCTAAGTTGGGACTAGGAGCAGTACTGATGCAAAATGGCAAGGTGATCGCCTATGCCTCCAGACAACTCAAGGATTATGAGAGGAACTACCCTACTCATGACCTCGAGCTTGCATCAGTTGTCTTCTCTTTCAAAATTTGGAGACATTACTTGTATGGAGCTCAGTGCAGAGTGTATACAGATCATCAGAGTTTGAAGTACTTCTTCACTTAGAAGGATCTGAATATACGACAGCGCAGATGGCTCGAGCTGGTCAAGGACTATGATATAGACATCCTCTACCACCCAGGGAAGGCCAATAAGGTGGCAGACGCACTTAGCAGGAAGTCCAGTGCCACCTTATTATCCCTGGCAGCCATGTCACCATCCCTACAGAAGAAAATTACAGATTTTGGTCTCGAACTTATAGTGGGACAGCTCTCTACTATGACTTTAGCATCTACCCTGCTTGGTGACATCCAGACAGCTCAGGATCAGGACCCCGAAATTCAGAAAATTAAGCAAGGGTTAACAGAATCAAAAAGTGGAGAGTTCAGGGTCTCAGATAGTGGGGTATTATATTTTGGTGACAGACTATGCGTTCCGGATCAGGAGGAACTACGGAGGAAGATTCTAGACGAGGCTCACAGGACTCCTTATGCGATGCATCCTGGTTCCACCAAAATGTACCAAGTCCTGAAGAAGCGTTTTTGGTGGCCTGGGATGAAAAGAGACGTCATTAGGTATGTTAGTATTGTTAGGATCGACGGTAGCGGCTAGAGAGGGGGGGGTGTGAATAGCCGACCCCAAATTCTCGTTTCTTTCTACAAATCAAGTTAGCGCAGCGGAAAAATAACAACAGAAACGTAAATGGAGAAATCAAACCTCAAGCACGATGATGTAACGAGGTTCGGAGATGATACTCCTACTCCTCGGCGTGTCCGTAAGGTGGACGAAGCCTATCAATCCGTCGGTGGATGAGACCCTGGATAACCGGCTAATATGAACTCCTTCTGGGTGGAGAAACCTCGCCACAATCTCTTTTGCAACAGCAATAAAGGAGTACAAGAAATAAAGCAAGAAACAATGGATAATATGAATGTAAATACACTCTACCAAGTTTGCTTGCCTTCTTCTCGTCGACTGGAGTCCGTTGATGAAGCAGCAACTTCACGGATGATGCCAACAGCAGCTGATCAACCAATCGAGGGAAGCTCACACGAAGCTTCAGCAAAGCTCAAATCGCAGTAAGGAAGAGCGAGAGAACTATCACTGTAGAGGCCCTCGACCTCGATATATAACCTGCGAAGAAGAAGACACATAAACTAGTCGTTGTGTCGCAACGGCTAGGGGAACGGTCGGGCACACTCTGATCGGTCCAGGGTCTGATCGGTCTTGGGACCGATCGTTAGGTACGTCGGTCCCAGATCGATCAGCCAACTCTGTGAGAGTTGGCCTCGTCTCGATCGGCCGGACGATTAGACTCAGTGGATCGGTCCACGCACCGATCCCCTCTTTCTTCTCCCGATCTTCGCCTCGACGGTCACGCACCGATCGTAATTCACTGAAACACATTGTTTAGTTCCGATCGGTCACCGGACCGATCAGAACAACAGCTCTGGATCGGTCACCAAACCGATCCGGGTTTAGAACCCCACCTAAACCCTACCTAGTCCGGAGAACGAGCCACGGAGCCCTCTCCGACTTCGTGCGGTCGTCCAGAGAACGAGCCAAGCCCTCTCGACCTAGTCCGAGAACGAGCTACCGAGCCCTCTCCGACTTCATCCGGTCCGAGAACGAGCTACAGAGCCCTTCCGACCTAGTCCGGAGAACGAGCTACCGAGCCCTCTCCGACTTCCACGTCCGGTCCGGAGAACGAGCCACCGAGCCCTCTCCGACTTCCTAGGTCCGGAACGAGCTACCGAGCCCTCTCGGCCTAGTCCGGAGAACGAGCCACCGAGCCCTCTAACTCGTCTCGTCCATAGAACGAGCTCGAGCCCTCTCGACCTAGTCCGGAGAACGAGCTGCCGAGCTCTCTCCGACTTTGCATGTCAAGCTTCCATACTTGGACTTTTCGCCAAGCTCCGCTGGACCTTTCCGTCCAAGTCTCCATACTTGGACTTTACTCGTGCCAAGCTCCTGCTTGGACTTTTCAACTGTCCGGTCAACCTTGACCTATCTGTTTTCCTTGCCCGGCTTCACTCACGGACTTTCCAACCGCCTAGCTTCACTCACGGACTTTCCTTGCTGCTTCACTCACTGTGACTTTCCAACCGCCTTCTTCACTCACCAGACTTTCACCTGCCTCACTTCACGATTTTCCAACCGCCTGGCTTCACTCACCAAGACTTTCCCTTGCCTCACTCACACTTTCCCGCTTCACTCACCAGGATTTCCAATCAGTCGACTCACCTCGGATCAACCAGTCAACCTTGACCAAAGATTACACCCATAATCTCCCAAGTTTGTATTCGTCAAACATCGAGATACAACTTTTCTACTCTCGTCAAACATCAGAATAGAACTTTTCTATTCTCGTCAAACATCAAAATACAACTCGAGTCAGGTCAACTCAAGTCGGGTCAACCAGGTCAACCTTGACCGAAGGTTGCACCAACAATCTCCCCCTTTTTGATGTTTGACAAAACCATAAACAAGTTAGGTTAACCCGATAACCTAACTTAGGTTTCCCAATAGTCCAATGTTCTCTCTGAACATTCTCCGGACACTCTCCCTCTTTTTGACACACATCAAAAAGAGTGAATCAAGGTCAAGAGTTTCTTCCTAATGAAAGTCCCATACCTTTCATTGAAACCCTTAATTTCCCCCTTGATACTAAAGTCAACAATCAACTTAGTGATAATCCCATATCACTCAAGTCTTTAGAGTAAAAACTCCCCCTAAAAGTCAACTCCCCCTTGACTAATAGGTAAAACTCCCCCTAAAGGTCAACTCCCCTTGACCATTGCACCAACAATGTCTTGGAGAGTTTCAAACCTTTAGAAATCCAAAACACAAACTGTGTTTTAACTTTCAGCTGAAATTTCAGACAACATAGTCGAAAATCAGCATTTTGGCACGCCCGATCAGTCACCAGACCGATCAGGAGCTCCCTGGATCGGTCCAGTGACTGATCCAGCATCCCCTGGACCGATCAGGGAACCTCCTGATCGGTCACACATGTCGATTTCTGATTTCTGAATTTCTTCCTCCCGAAATTCAGAAACCCCTACAAAATTACAGAAAATTCCAAAAGTTATAAAATTTTAAGGATACATTCCTCATAACATATACTATCATGGAAAAATAGTTTTCTATGAAAATAACTTCCATTTTCAAATCTTGATACAAAGTTTAAAAACTTTGAAATAGTTCAAGTTTACCTCTACTTTGTATCAACTTGCTCAATGATGAATGCTATCACTAGAAAAGCTTCATCAAGGTTTTTCAAATCAATTTTGAAATGATTTTAAACCATTCAATTTAGGACCACAATCTTAGGGCTAAGTGTGCATGACTTGTACACAAGCTTTCCCTATGATCCTCCATTTTGAATTAGGCTCATCTAGGTACAAGAACTATGCATCTTGATCCTAACTCATGATCCTAATATCTCACACACATCTAAGGTGTATCAAACACATCCAAGTCAATTTTGATGTGAGATATGGTTTAGGTCATCTTAATCTAAGTTCTCATGCATTTTCTAAATAACAATTTGATCTCCATATCAAATTATGTTTTTATCCTTAAATCAAATTAATTGATAAATGCAAGAGATGATGACATGACATAAAATAATATCATAAGTAAAAACATGTGCCAATGTCATGATGTCATGTCATAAAGTATGAAACTTAAATAAGGCATGACATATAGCTAACCTAAGTATTATCATGACATTTCAAATGATAATAAATTAAATATGATGTCATGACATGACATATGGCAAACAATACATGGCAAATAATATATAAAGGTATAGAAAATACCTAATTCTAGCCTTAGTTGCCATTTTTGATAATTTTGATCATTTTGCCATAAATTCCATATTCCTAAGTGTAATAGACCTAAGATCATATACTAAAGATTTTTAGATCACTATGTGCCAATTAGATTGACCCTAGAGAATTCCTCGAATATGGTTGGCACATGCTAATCACCTTAGGAATAACTTTCCATTTCATTTTCAAGGCTTGATTACACCTTGAAAATTCCTAAAGTGCCACCTTTTGCCATGATTAGGATGTTGGGTTCTTCGGGCCGCGAAAACCGCTTTTTCGCGTCGCGGAAACCCCGAGTCACCCAAAGCCGTAGATCCGTGCAAAGATTCGTAAACAAAAACTTTTCGAAAAACCTTTTTCTTGTACGAGTTTGTAAAACCTTTAGATCTACACTAGATAAGGGTTATACCTTCGAAGCGTGCCTTTCGCTTATCCCGCTCGTCCAAGGAGTTGTCGGATCTCTAGACCGTCAAGCGCCGGTCCTCTAGAAGTATCCACACGGACACGTAGGTGGAGAAAACCTCACACAAAGGTGTGCTAGCACCTTGGTGAGATTCGGCCAAGCAAGGAGGAGAGGGAGAGGGAGAGCTTGAGAGGAAGAAGGAGGAAGATTCACCACACTTAAATGAAATGAATGAAAATCAATTCAAATTCAAAAGTGGCCGGCCACTTCTCATCAAGTGTAACTCCCCATTAAATGTAATTAATGTGAAGTTAATAAGAAAATGGCTTTGTAACTTCCATGAGGTGGCACTCCATGATGATGTGGAATATCATCATTGGTCCACCTAATGCTAACTCACCAATGAGGTGGCAAAAGGTCAAGTCAAAATTGACCTTTGGTCTTCCTTCTCTAGTCAAGTCAAACTTGACCCAATCTCTACCATGGTTGATCTAATCCAACCATTTGATTCGAGCCAACTTAATATAATGAATCTAATTCATTAAATTAAATTGATTTAATAAGTCATAATCTAAATTAGACTCATTAAATACATGAATCAACTTGAGTCGAACTCAAGTTAGCCCAATTATGATTACTCTTAATCCAATTTGATTCATCAAATGAATCTAATCCTCTTGGTTCATCATATGAACCTAATCTCCATCTAATTGTCCTAAGTGTGTGACCCTATAGGTTCTTGTAACGTTGGCAATGCCCTAAACCCATTTAGGAGCATAAGTAATGAGCGGTATCTAGCAACACATCATTACTACCCAAGTTACAAGAATGTCGAGATCCGACATCACCTTGTGACTACTAATTGTGACTCCTCACAATATGTGACATTGTCCTTCTATCCTAGACATCTAGATTAATCAATGTGAGGCATAGACCGTGTCATCCTCTAATCAATCTAAATCTTAAACTCCAAGTAGACTCACTCGATCAAATGAGCTCAACATCTAATGTTGACTCATTTGGGCATGACCATGCGCTTAGTGGTCTCACTCTATCAAGAATAGCGATGTCGCTCTCGTCATATGGGAGGGATAGATCCCATCTACATCACATCCCCCTCGCATAATTCGTTACATACCCAGTAATCGCCTTTATAGTCCACCTAGTTACGGGTGACGTTTGACGAAACTAAAGTACATAACTCCTTATGTAGGGATCCATGGTGACTTCAGGTCTAAGGACTAATAGTCATACTAATAGTCAAATGAGAAAGTATATGACACTCATATAACGATCCATGGTACTTTCTCATGGCGGGTCATTCAGTATACATTCTCTAATGCATACCCATGTGTCAGCTTGATATCTCTATATCCATGACTTGTGAGATCAAGTCATCGAGCTGACCTACATGCTAGTCTTATTGTATTAACATTGTCCCTGAATGCTAATACTCGACTAGGAATGATTTAGAGTAGTGTTCCCTATATCATCTCACTATCGATTCAACTAATCGATTGATATAGGTATGAACCTTCTACTCAAGGACGCTATTATACTTAGTCTATTTGGCACTAATATAAATAAGTATAATAACCAAACAAATGGCTTTATTAATATACAAGAATATGATATACATGAGTCCATACAATCATCAAATGATTGGCTCTAGGGCTCTAACTAACAATCTCCCACTAGCACTAGTGCCAATCAGTGTAGGCTCTAAGGCCTAAAGACCTAATGTGGCCATCATGCTTCCTTTGTGCCAAAGCCTTGGTCAAGGGATCTGCGATGTTAGCCTCTGTAGGTACTCTGCAAATCTTCACATCTCCTCTATCGATAATCTCTCGAATGAGATGGAAGCGCCGTAGTATATGCTTGGTCCGCTGGTGTGTTCCTGTGCTATAGCTCCATTGTTGTCACAATAGAGCTCAACTGGGTCCGTGATGTTAGAACCACCCCAAGTTCATAATGAACTTGCGGATCCAAATCGCCTCCTTCACGCCTCGATGCAAGAATATACTCGCTTTTGTTGTAGAATCGATCGTATCCTCGCTTCAAACTCTTCCACCGGACCACCATTAATGCAAAATACGAACCACGATTGCGATCGGTAATCATCCCGATCGGTCTAAAAGTCGGCATCACCGTAACCCTTTACATTAGCTCATCATTGCCTCCATATATCAAGAAATATTCTTTAGTCCTTCGTAAGTACTTAAGAATATTCTTGACCGCTATCCAATGACTTTCACCGGATGGTATCTGCTCGTCATGCTCAAAGCATACGAGACATCAGTCAAGTACATAGGGCGTACATGATCGATCCTATGGTCGAGGCATAAGGATCTGATCCATGCGTCTCTCTCCTCTCTAGAAGAGGGACCTTGAGTCTTCGAAGACTCACGCCATGTGACATCGGAAATCCTTCTTGGAGTTCTGCATGGCAAACCAAGGAGTACCTTGTCAATATATGTACTCGACTTAGGCCAAGCAATCTCTTAGATCTATCTCTATAGATCATGATCCCTAGAATGCGGATGCCTCACCTAAGTCCTTCATTGAGAAGCAACTCCTAGCCAGGTCTTGACAGACTGAAGCATAGGGATGTCCTTCCCAATGAGTAGTATGTCATCCACATATAATATGAGGAAGACAACTATGTCCCCTACAACCTTCTTGTAGACACAAGGCTCATCTTCGTTCTTGATGAAACCAAACTGTTTGATCGCATCATCAAATCGAAGATTCCAGCTCCGAGAAGCTTGCTTTAGTCCATAAATGGACCTATGCAGCTTGCATACTCTGCTAGTATGTTGTGGATCTACAAAACCCTCAGGTTGTGTCATGTACACATCCTCGAGTAGGTTTCTATTCAGAAATGCGGTTTTGACATCCATCTGCCATATCTCATAGTCATGGTAGGCTGCAATAGCAAGCATGATCCGAATGGACTAAACATCGCCACTGGAGAAAAGGTTTCATCATAGTTAATACCATGAATCTGCTTGAAACCTTTAGTTACCAAGCGACCCTTATAGATAAGTCCATCCATGTCAGTCTTTCTCTTAAAGACCCACTTGCACCCAATGGGTTTTACTCCTTCAGGTGGATCAACCAAAGTCCATACTTGGTTGGTGTACATGGATTCTATCTCGGATCTCATGACTTCTAGCCATTTCTCAGAATCTGGTCTCATCACAGCTTCTTGATAGGTGGTAGGCTCATCCTCTATGAGCACAATGTCATCATGGTCAAACAAGAGAAATGAGTATCTCTCAGGCTGACGACGTACCCTATCAGACCTGCGAAGAGGTATGTCTACTTGAACTGGTTGTTGTTCCTCAACTCTTTGTGGAACATCATCCACAACACTTTGTGGTTCCAGTTCAATTTCCATCGAGGCTTCAGTTCTTGAACTTCTTCAAGATCGAACGCGCTCCCACTAGTCTTTCTAGAAACAAAGTCCCTTTCTAGAAAGACCCCAGTCTTTGCCACAACTACCTTGTGTTGACTGGGAATGTAGAAGTAATATCCCTTAGTTTCCTTGGGATATCCAATGAAATAGCACTTGTCGGATTTGGGTCCTAATTTGTCTGAGACTTGACGTCTTACGTAAGCCTCACAACCCCAAATCCTCATGAAAGACACCGGGGCATCTCTCCCAATCCTATATGGTGTCTTTATCACGGCCTTTGATGGAACTCGGTTGAGTATGAAAGCTGTCGTGTCTAGAGCATATCCCCATAGATATGTCGGAAGATCTGTGTGACTCATCATAGATCGTACCATATCTAATAAGGTACGATTCCTCCTTTCGGATACACCATTCCACTGTGGTGTTCCAGGAGGAGTGAGTTGAGATAAAATCCCACACTCGCTAAGTAGTCACGAAACTCATGGCTTAAGTATTCACCACTTGATCTGATCAAGTACCTTATACTCTTGCCAAGCTGGTTCTGTGCTTCATTCTTGAATTCTTTGAACTTTTCAAAGGATTCAGATTTATGTCATCAAGTACACATAACCGTATCTCCTGAAATCATCAGTAAATGTGATGAAGTACCTATAACCGCCTCTAGCAGCAACATTGAAAGGGCCACATACATCACTATGTATGAGTCCTAACAAATCAGTTGCTCTCTCGCTATGCCCACTAAAGGGCGTCTTGGTCATCTTGTCTCGTAGGCATGACTCGCATATCTCATATGATTCTAAATCAAATGAGTCCAACAAACCATCCTTATGGAGCTAGGATAAGCGCTTGTCATTTAAGCGACAGTGCCAGAGGTAGGTTTGGTTCATGTCATTTGACTTGAACCTCTTGGTACTAATGTTATAGATAGGGCTCTCAAGGTCTAGCATATCGAGTCCGCTTATTAGTGGTGCACTACAATAGAACATATCTTTTAAATAAACAGAACAACATTTGTCTTTTATTATAAAGAGTATCCTTTCTTGTCTAAACAAGAAACCTAAACTATGTTCTTAGTAAGAGCAGCACATAACAACAATCATCTAAATCTAGTACAAGCCCGGAGGGCAGAGATAGATAAGTTCCTACAGCAATAGCAAGAACCCGTGCTCCATTGCCTACTCGTAGGTCCACCTCGCCTTTGCCAATGCTCTGCTATTCTCCTGCACATCAAGACAAATGTGAGAAGCACATCCAGATCTAATACCCATGATGTAGAAATAGATAGATTGACTTCTATAACATATATACCAAGTGGAAGTCTCACTTAGCTTCTTCTTAAGATCCTCCAAGTATACCTTGCGGTTCCTCTTCCAGTGCTCTGACCGCAGTGGAAGCAGGTAGCATCCTTGGTGACCCCTCCTTTAGGCTTCCTTGCCTTTGCCCTTGGTTTGGGACTTTCCCTTACCTTTGGGCTTGCCCTTGCCCTTGTGCTTCTGGACCATCAGAATGGGCTTAACCTTCTTAAGGTTAATCTCAGTAGTTCGTAACATACTAAGTAGCTCGGGCAGTGGCTTGTCAATCTCGTTCATGTTATAGTTGAGAACGAATTGACTATAGCTATCTGGCAAGGACTGCAAGATCAAGTCAGTGGCCAGCTCTTGGCCAAGTGGGAACCCCAGTCTTTGTAGGTTCTCTATGTACCCAATCATCTTGAGTACATAAGGACCTACAGGAGCCCCGTCTGACATCTTGCACTGAAACAGTGCCTTCGAGATCTCAAATCTCTCATGCCTCACCTGTCCCTGATATAGTTGGCGAAGATGCTCAACCATATCAAAAGCACCCATCAACTCATGTTGCTTCTGAAGCTCTGAGTTCATGGTCACGACAGGACACATCTAATGCGTCGTCTTGATGCTTCTTGTAAGCATCTTTGTCGCCTCATGGGGCATTGGCGGGAGAAGCCTTGGAATGGGCTGCTCCAGAATACAGCTTACGCTCCTGGGTGAGAACTATTCTCAAGTTCTGCATCAGCAGAAATTCGCTCGTTGAGCTTGTCCTTCTCAAGGATAGATCTCGGGGAGAAGGAATTGTGTTCGACGTCATGGTTATCTACAACAGAAAATTTGCAGAAATAAATATCATATTCTTTAAAAATCATTTAATTAGGCCTTTAATTAAATGATGCTCCCACTGAATTCTATAATTCTTGTGGGACTAGATCCACATCATACTAACCCTTGAGTTAGCTTTGGCTAATACGCCCAAGGCTTAGTATGATCGGTAGGTAACGATTACCAATTACATCTCTATGCAACTCTTGTTTATAGAATCAATATCAGCATTTATATTAAAACTCGAGTTAGCTTTGGCTAATACGCCCGAGAGTTAATATAGATGTGATTTTGACCTATCTTTCCAACTATTGGAAGAATGCCTATAGTTGACTCGATCCAACCGAGTAACTATGAATACTCAATCTAATTGAGTTTGTATTCACCCATGCGTTGATAGACGGGACCAAGATTGTCCCTCCGCACCCTACCAAGAGAATATGTATTGCTCTGCTTTGGCAGATTCAACAATACATGTGATCGAGGTAGTGATAGGTATCACGGCACGGATAGGCATTAGAGTTGAGTCGATTGAGATCTAATCTAATCGAAAGGGATGCATCTTGTGCACGACTTAGATCTAATCTAATCGCAAGGGTGCATCATGTGCACGACTTAGATCTAATCTAATCGTAAGGCACTAATTAATTAACTACTTATTAAATATGCATCACATACACAAGCAATTAATTAATCTATTTGTGATTTAGTCATGGCCCTACTACGATCTTCTCAAGCCAATGAGAAGATCGATTGGTCAACCTAGGGTCAACAGCTTCTTCAAGCTCCTCCCTTTGACCACCTTGTGTTGCTCGTGCCCGCCTCGAAACTCCGTCTCGTGTGGACCCTCCACCGCTCCAATTTGTACATTACAATTTGAAACTCGAGTTATATTCGAGTCTAAATCTAATTTACAACAAGAAAATAAGAGAAGGCACGACGCGCAGGTCGCGAATATAATACAACACTCGCAAACACATAACGGCACGCAGGCCGTATTATGAATTACAACACAACCAATTGTTGGTGCAACCTTAGGTCAAGGTTGACCTGGTTGACCCGACTCGAGTTGACGTGACTCGAGTTGTATTTTGATGTTTGACTTGGGAAGATTGTCGGTGCAACCTTAGGTCAAGGTTGACCTAGTTGTGTTGCATGTTGATGTTTGACACTCGTGAGAGAGTTCTATTCTTGATGTGGGACAAGAATAGATGTTTGGGAGATTATTGGTGCAACCGTAGGTCAAGGTTGACCTGGTTGACCTGATTCGGGAAAAGTCCAAGTATGGAGACTTGGCACGGAAAAGTCCAAGCAGGGAGCTTGGAACGCGAAAAGTCCAAGTATGGGGACTTGGCACGGAAAAGTCCAAGCAGGAGCTTGGCGAAAAGTCCAAGTATGGAGACTTGACGGGAAAGTCCAAGCAGGAGTTTGGCACGGGAAAAGTCCCGTGAGTGAAGCCGGGCAATGGAAATCTGGTGAGTGAATCCAGTGAAAATCCTAGTGAGTGAAGCTAGGTGAAGGTGAAAGTCCCGTGAGTGAAGCCGGGCATTCGGGAAAATCCTGGTGAGAAGCGAGAATCTAGTGAGTGAAGCTAGGTGAATGGGAAGTCCTAACTGGATGTTAGGCAGGTGGAAAAGTGAGTGAAGCCGGTGAAAATCCTAGTGAGTGAAGCTAGGTGAATGAGAAAGTCCTAACGGGATGTTAGGCGGTGTGGAAAGTCCCGTGAGTGAAGCCGGGCAGGTGGAAAGTCCCGTGAGTGAAGCCGTGGGAAAGTCCTAACGGGATGTTAGGCAATGTGGAAATCCTGGTGAGTGAAGCTGGTGAAAGTCCAGTGAGTGAAGCCGGCAAGGGAAAAACCTGGATCGGGGATGATCGGACTTCTGGTGTTGGAAAGTCCAAGTAGGTCAAGGATTGACCGGACACTTGGCGGGGAGTTCTAGCAGTCAAGGGAGTGACCAGATGTTAGGGATGAAGTACCAATAGGTCAAGGTTGACCGATATTGGTTTGGAAGTCTTGGGACTTGGTTTGGGCCAAACCCAAGCTCTGGATCGGTCACCAAACCGATCCAAAGGATATTGTTGTTCGATCGGTCGGTGACCGATCGGATACTAGGCTCAGTTCGATTCTTGATCGATCGGTGACCGATCGCAAGCAACAGAGGCAAAGAGAGCGCTGATCGGTCCACGCATCGATCAGGTTATGTCCTGATCGGTTCGGGGACCGATCGAGACGATGTCGCTGAGGTTGGGATCGGTCGTGGACCGATCCGGTATGTTTGATCGGTCCACGGGCACCGTCGTAACCCGCATGGAAGGTGGGCGTCGGAAGAAAGGCGATCGTCCGGGACCGATCGAATAGGTCCTGATCGGTCCCGACCGATCAGTACTAGCCGTGCGCCGCAGCCAGATTTCTTCTGTTTTCTTCGCTTCGCAGTTATAAAGGAGGCTACACGAGCCAAAGGTTTTTTTTCCGCTCTTCTTCCGCTGAATCTTTTCGCCTCGCTGAGCTTTGGTTGAGCTCATCATGCCGAGTTCTGAACTCGTCGAAGCTCGCGTGAGTTTCTGCTGGTGTTCTAGCTGCTGGATCCGAGAAGCTGCTGCTTCATCAAGGTTCCAGTCGACAACAAGAGGCAAGCAAGTGTATTACAATTTCTATTGTTCTTGTTTGTTTTCTCCATTGTTGTACTCCTTTGTTTGCTGTTGCAAAAGATTGTGGCGAGGTTTCTCCACCCATAAGGAGTTTATATTAGCCGGTTCTCCGGGGACTCATCCACCGACGGATTGACCGGACTCGTCCACCTTACGGACACGCCGAGGAGTAGGAGCCCTAATCTCCGAACCTCGTTACATCCATCGAGTTTGAGGTTTGATTTCTTTCTTTGTCGCTTCTATTGTTTTATTTCCGCTGCGCTAACTCGACATTGTAGAAAGAATCGAACGAATTGGGGTCGGCTATTCACACCCCCCTCTCTAGCCGTACAAAGGATCCTAACAAGTGGTATCAGAGCAAGGTTGCTCTTCGTCGGATCAACACCCGTGGGAGCAAAGCTAGAGATGGATCAATTCGGAGAAGACATCACGATTCCACCCTTCTACAACGACAACTTCACATATTGGAAGGTAAGGATGATGTATTTTCTTAGGACTAATATGTTGAACTGGTTTTGTGTACAAGAAGGGTTTACTCCTCCAATGGATAAAGAAGGAGAGCCTCTAGAGAAGAACAAGTGGACAAAGGAACAAGTCCATCAATCAACGATCAACAATGAGGTAACTAAAACAATTGAATTTTCATTACCTACTAATATTTTGCGTAAGATAGGTGAATACAACAATGCCAAGGAGTTGTGGGATAACTTGGCCAAGTACCATGAGGAGAGTTCCACTTCAAGCCATGAAGAGGAGCCTAGTGAGCCAAGTAGCTCACATCATGGAGGGAGCGAGTTGGGAGTTGAGGGCTACTCAACATCCAAGGAAGAAGAGGAAGTGAGTTCTTCTTCAAGATCGGAGCACGAAGAAGAAGCTTCTACCTCCGGGAGGGATGAAGAAGAGAACATCCATTCATCCTCAATCCTAGGTAACTCAAACACTTTAAGTTCAAGTAAATTGCATATAATGTGTTTTGAGTGTAGGGAATTTGGGCACTACAAGAGTAAGTGTCCAAAGAGGGTAAGAAAGACTCCACCGGCGCCAAAGGTCAAGGAAGCGGAGTCCCAAACGCAAGGGCAAGGAGCACATCGTGTGCTTCCAATGCAAGCAAAGGGGACACTATAGGAGCCATTGTCCGAGGGGGAGGCAACCTCACAAGGGCAAGAGACCGGGCACAACGATAGGGGGAGCTAAGGCAAACCCTAAGGTAACTTCTAAGGTTCATTATTACAATTCTAATAAAACTCATGCTAGTAGTTTTGTTGCAATTGTTAATAATGATAAGCATGTTAACTTTAGGAACCAATACATGTGCTTAGGAGCTAAACATGTTAGCCTAGGTAAGGATAACACTAGAAATACCAACCCTAGGATTAACGCTTCTAAAGTTAAGGAAAACCTAGGTAGAAATCCCAAAAAGACTAGACACATGCCTAGGAATATCTCAAGAGAAAATGACAAATTAAAACTTGAGGTATTAGAGAGGGAAAATCAAGTCTTGAGGTCAAGACTTGATAATTTAGAAAAGGCTCTTAAAAACATGGAGAAGTCATCTCTAGGGTTTAAGGGTCAAAAACCAAAGCCCAAGGACAAGAAAGGTTTGGGTCACAAACCTAAGTCCCAAATGGTCAAGCCCACCTATCATAATGTTCCATTCGATTATGGAACAAAACCTAGGGCTAGGAAGATCACCACCAAGGTCACAAGGGGAGTCACCCCTAGAGTTGATCTTGATGAGACCCAAATGACCAAGGCTTTAAAGCCTAAGAGGGTCATTAGGAGGGTTGCTAGGGAAGTCATCCCTAGTGAATTTTTAGTGAACCCAATGAGCTCTAATAGGTATTGGGTTCCTAGGAGCATCTTCTCTACCCCATAGATGGGTTAGAGAGTGTCAACTCCAATAAGAAGGGTAGTTAACCCAACTTTGAGGAAATTGACACTCAAGGAGCATTTTCAAGGTTTTGTGAACCTTTGAAAATGAAATGAATTATCATTTACTCCTTTGAAGAGTTAAATGTGCCTAAAGATTGGAAATCTCATTTTTAATCTCAATTGGCACAATTTGGGAAAATCTAGAGAACTCTCGAGGAAAAATGAAACATGCCAAGTTTTGAGGATAAATTTGATCTTTAAGTGGCATGAATTAATCTAGAGTTCAAGAAGTGTCAAAATTAGGATTTTGGCATTTTGGGGCAATCTAGGATTAAATTTGAAGTTAGCCAAGTGGTTAAGGATACTTAGATAGGGAATTTAGGTATTTTATTTGTGCTAACTTGCCATGATTGGTTGCCATATGCCATGCCATGACATCATATTTATTTTATTATCATTTGAAATGTCATGATAATGCTTAGGTTATCTATATGTCATGTGTTAGTTTAGTTTCAAACTTTATGCCATGACATCATGACATTGGCACATGTTTTCATATCATTATATGCCATGTCATCATCTCTTGCATTATAATCAATGAAATTGATTTAAGGACAAACATATAATTTGATATTGAGATCAAATTGGTGTTTAGAGAATGCATGAGACCTTAGTCTAAGATACCTAAACTCATATCTCACATCAAATTTGACTTGGATGTGTTTGATACACTTTAGATGTGTGTGAGATATTAGGATCATGAGTTAGGATCAAGGTGCATAGTTCTTGTATCTAGATGAGCCTAATTCAAGAAACGAGGGATCATAGGGAAAGCTTGTGTACAAGTCATGTACATTTAGCCCTAAGATTATGGTCCTAAATTCAAATGGTTTTAAAAGCATTTTAAAATTGATTTGGAAAACCTTGATGAAGCTTTCCTAGTGATAGCATTCATCATTGAACATTGTGATACAAAGTTGACTTAACTTTGAACTATTTCAAAGTGGTTGAACTTTGTATCAAGATTTGAAAATGGAAACTATTTTCATAGAAAATTATTTTTCCATGGTAGTGTATGATATGAGGAATGTATCCTCAAAATTTCACAATTTTTCGAATTTTCTGGAATTTATTAGGGTTTCGAATTTCGGAGAGGAAAATCGAAATTCCTCGTGATCGATGTCCGGATCGGTCATTGGACCGATCCAGGGAAGGCTGGATCGGTCCATGGACCGATCCAGTCTTGTCGGATCGGTGCGGTGACCGATCCGGAGGTCCGATAAGCGTGCAATGTCTGAAATTATTGCATGTCTGAAATTTCGGTGAAAGTTGGTTTTAGATTTCTAAAGGTTTGAAACTCTCCAAGACATTGTTGGTGCAATGGTCAAGGGGAGTTGGCAGGGGAGTTTTAACTATTAGTCAAGGGAGTTGACTTTTAGGGGAGGTTTTACTCCTTGAGGATTAGTGATATGGGATTATCACTAAGTGGATTGTTGAGCTTAGTATCAAGGGAAAATAAGAGTTGAAAGGTATGGGACTTTCATTAGGAAGAAACTCTTGACCTTGATACCCTCCTTATTCTTTTGATGTGTGTCAAAAGGGAGAAGTTCGTTGGAGAATTATTGGAGAACCCAAGTTAGGTTATCGGTTTAACCTAAGCTAGGGAAGATTGTCAAGGAATGTTCGAGGAAGAACATTGGAATACTTTTGATGTGTGTCAAAAGGGGAGAATTATTAGAGAACCCAAGTTAGGTTATCGGGTTAACCTAAGGGAGAATGTTCAGAGAATGTTCAAGGAAAGAACATTGGACATTGGAAGATGGTTGAAAACCTAAGTTAGGTTATCGGGTTAACCTAACTTGATTATGGTTTTGTCAAACATCAAAAGGGGAGATTGTTGGTGCAACCTTAGGTCAAGGTTGACTGGTTGACCCGACTCGAGTTGACGTGACTCGAGTTGTATTTTGATGTTTGACTTGGGAAGATTGTCGGTGCAACCTTAGGTCAAGGTTGACCTGGTTGTGTTGCATGTTGATGTTTGACACTTGTGAGAGAGTTCTATTCTTGATGTGGGACAAGAATAGATGTTTGGGAGATTATTGGTGCAACCGTAGGTCAAGGTTGACCTGGTTGACTGATTCGAGAAAAGTCCAAGTATGGAGACTTGCGGAAAAGTCCAAGCAGGAGCTTGGCATGGAAAAGTCCAAGTATGGGACTTGCGGAAAAGTCCAAGCAGGAGCTTGGCGCGAAAAGTCCAAGTATGGAGACTTGGCACGGGAAAGTCCAAGCAGGGAGTTTGGCAGGGGAAAGTCCCGTGAGTGAAGCCAGGCAATCGGAAATCCTGGTGAGTGAATCCAGGTGAAAATCCTAGTGAGTGAAGCTAGGTGAAGGTGAAAGTCCTGGTGAGTGAAGCCAGGCATTCGGGAAAATCGTGGTGAGTGAAGCCAGGGGAGAGTGCTAGTGGGTGAAGCTAGGAGGATGGGAGGTCTGAACTGGGATGTTGGGCAGTGTGGAAAAGTGAGTGAAGCCAGGTGAAAATCCTAGTGAGTGAAGCTAGGTGAATGGAAAAGTCCTAACTGGGATGTTAGGCAGTGTGGAAAGTCCTGGTAAGTGAAGCCAGGCAGTGGGAAAGTCCTGGTAAGTGAAGCCAGGCAGTGAGAAAGTCCTAACTGGGATGTTAGGTAGTGTGGAAATCCTGGTGAGTGAAGCCAGGTGAAAGTCCTGGTGAGTGAAGCCAGGCAAGGGAAAATCCAGATGGATCAGGGATGATCGGACTTCTGGTGTTGGAAAGTCCAAGTAGGTCAAAGGGATTGACCGGACACTTGGCAGGGAGTTCTAGCAGGTCAAGGGAGTGACCAGATGTTAGGGATGAAGTACCAATAGGTCAAGGTTGACCGGATATTGGTTTGGAAGTCTTGGGACTTGGTTTGGGCCAAACCCAAGCTCTGGATCGGTCACCAAACCGATCCAGTGATACTTGTTTGCTCTGATCGGTCTGGTGACCGATCAGATACCGAACAGAAGCTCTCTGTTCGGTTACTGATCGGTCTGGTGACCGATCAGCAAGCGAACAGAGGCAAAAGAGAGGCAGGCTGATCGGTCCACAGACCGATCAGGCCATGTCCTGATCGGTCTGGGGACCGATCAGAGACGATGTCGCTGAGGTTGGGATCGGTCTGTGGACCGATCCAGCTGTGGCCTGATCGGTCCACAGACCGATCAGAACCCGCACAGAAGGTGGGCAGCTTTCTGTGAAGAAAGCTGATCGGTCTGGGGACCGATCAGAATAGGTCCTGATCGGTCCCCTGACCGATCCAGGCACTAGCCGTTGCGTCGCAACGGCTAGATTTCTTCTGTGTTTTCTTCGCTTTCTTCGCAGGTTATAAAAGGAGGGCTACGGCTGCGAGCCAAAGGTTTTTTTCTGCTCTTCTTCTGCTGAATCTTTTCTGCTTCCTGCTGAGCTTTGGTTGAGCTCTCATTGTGCTGAGTTCTGTTGAACTCGTCGAAGCTCTGCGTGAGTTTCCTGCTGGTGTTCTAGCTGCTGGATCCGAGAAGCTGCTGCTTCATCAAGGTTCCAGTCGACAACAAGAGGCAAGCAAGTGTATTACAATTTCTATTGTTCTTGTTTGTTTTCTCCATTGTTGTACTCCTTTGTTTGCTGTTGCAAAAGAGTGTGGCGAGGTTTCTCCACCCATAAGGAGTTTATATTAGCCGGTTCTCCGGGGACTCATCCACCGACGGATTGACCGGACTCGTCCACCTTACGGACACGCCGAGGAGTAGGAGCCCTAATCTCCGAACCTCGTTACATCCATCGAGTTTGAGGTTTGATTTCTTTCTTTGTCGCTTCTATTGTTTTATTTCCGCTGCGCTAACTCGACATTGTAGAAAGAATCGAACGAATTGGGGTCGGCTATTCACACCCCCCTCTCTAGCCGTACAAAGGATCCTAACACCAATCATATTGGGCTTTGGGCCATGACTATCACAAAATTAATATATAATTCAAAATTATATATTTTCATAATTTTCTATAATTTTAAAATTAATTTTTACAATTTTTACGAATAAAATTTCCCGGCGGTCCCGTTTAGCGGTTTCGGGCGCAATCGCGGAACGGATCCCCTTGCGGGGCCCAGGGGCATCGCCCCTACCCGCGATCTAACCATCGCGAGGGTTCCTTTGCGATCCAACAGCGCCTAAACCCGCTGTCCCAAAATGATTTGGGTCGAGACATTGCCGTTTCGGAAAAATCTTCCCGGCGGGTTCGTTTTTAGCGATTTCGGGTGCAATCGCGGAGCAAATTCCCTTGCGGGGTTAGGGGAAATGCCCCTACCCACGATCTAACCATCGTGAGTTGCTCCTTTGCGATCTAATGGCACCCGACCCCGCTGTCCCAAACGGATTTTGGGCAAAACGAAGCCGTTTAAAAGAAAACTTTTCGGTAGTCGAAGCCTACAAGCTTCGCTTCTACGGAAAAATTACTCATAAAACTCTAAAACTCAATTTTTACAGAAAATCACAGAAGGTATATTTTCATAAAATACAAACGAACTCGCAAGTCTTTGCACGTGGCTCGATACCATGTTGGGTTCTTCGGGCCGAAATCGCTTCGCAGAAACCCCGAGTCACCCAAAGCCGTAGATCCGTGCAAAGATTCGTAAACAAAAACTTTTCGAAAAACCTATTTCTTGTACGAGTTTGTAAAACCTTTAGATCTACACTAGATAAGGGTTATACCTTCGAAGCGTGCCTTTCGCTTATCCCGCTCGTCCAAGGAGTTGCCGGATCTCTAGACCGTCAGCCCTCTAGAAGTATCCACACGGACACGTAGGTGGAGAAAACCTCACACAAAGGTGTGCTAGCACCTTGGTGAGATTCGGCCAAGCAAGGAGGAGAGGGAGAGGGAGAGCTTGAGAGGAAGAAGGAGGAAGATTCACCACACTTAAATGAAATGAATGAAAATCAATTCCAATTCAAAAGTGGTCGGCCACTTCTCATCAAGTGTAACTCCCCATTAAATGCAATTAATGTGAAGTTAATAAGAAAATGGCTTTGTAACTTCCATGAGGTGGCACTCCATGATGATGTGGAACATCATCATTGGTCCACCTAATGCCAACTCACCAATGAGGTGGCAAAAGGTCAAGTCAAAATTGACCTTTGGTCTTCCTTCTCTAGTCAAGTCAAACTTGACCCAATCTCTACCATGGTTGATCTAATCCAACCATTTGATGCGAGCCAACTTAATATAATGAATCTAATTCATTAAATTAAATTGATTTAATAAGTCATAATCTAAATTAGACTCATTAAATACATGAATCAACTTGAGTCGAACTCAAGTTAGCCCAATTAGGATTACTCTTAATCCAATTTGATTCATCAAATGAATCTAATCCTCTTGGTTCATCATATGAACCTAATCTCCATCTAATTGTCCTAAGTGTGTGACCCTATAGGTTCTTGTAACGTTGGCAATGCCCTAAACCCATTTAGGAGCATAAGTAATGAGCGGTATCTAGCAACACATCATTACTACCCAAGTTACAAGAATGTCGAGATCCGACATCACCTTGTGACTACTAATTGTGACTCCTCACAATATGTGACATTGTCCTTCTATCCTAGACATCTAGATTGATCAATGTGAGGCATAGACCGTGTCATCCTCTAATCAATCTAAATCTTGAACTCCAAGTAGACTCACTCGATCAAATGAGCTCAACATCTAATGTTGACTCATTTGGGCATGGCCATGCGCTTAGTGGTCTCACTCTATCAAGAATAGCGATGTCGCTCCCGTCATATGGGAGGGATAAATCCCATCTACATCACTCACATCCCTCTGCATAATTCGTTACAAACCCAGTAATCGCCTTTATAGTCCACCCAGTTACGGGTGACGTTTGACGAAACTAAAGTACATAACTCCTTATGTAGGGATCCATGCTGACTTCAGGTCTAAGGACTAATAGTCATACTAATAGCCACATGAGAAAGTATATGACACTCATATAACGATTCATGATACTTTCTCATGGCGGGTCATTCAGTATACATTCTCTAATGCATACCCATGTGTCAGCTTGATATCTCTATATCCATGACTTGTGAGATCAAGTCATCGAGTTGACCTACTGATAACCATGATTTTATTGCATTATTTTGATTCTTATATGCATGGTTTGATGTTGATTTTATAGGTTTAAATCATGGTTACATCATATTTTATGCATTGTATCTATTTTGGACCTAATTGCAAATTATTATATTTTTTGTGTTATTTGAGGCTAATATTTGATTCTTATTTTGTAGGCATCAAAGGATCTTAGATTTGGATCTATTTGGACCGAAATTTGGCTCGAATCGGAATTTAAACGAGAAGATCAAGCTTTGGGTTGATTTGGGCCGTTTATCAAGAATAGGACAGATCTGTACCATCCGTTGAAGATCTGGCCGATCCAACCTAATGGGGAGCAGATCTAAGCCATTGATGAAGATCCAGAAGTTTTGATCCAGATCTGAGTTCATCCAGCCATTGATCCAGCCGGATTAATCTGGGCCGTTCATTGAAGATCGGCAGATCTGGGCCATCCAGTGATGATCTGATCGATCCGACCTACGGGAGAGTAGATCCAGACCTGATATCCATATCAGTACCTTCGGATCAGAATTTCGATGACTTTTCACCGTTGATTTAGCCCGGAATCATCTCAGCCGTCCGATCAGATCCAGATCTGATTTAAATAGAAGCTACAGTAGCTACAGCTTCTTCGTCGAATCCTCCACGCACAGCAGCTTCGTCCCCGCGGCATTTCTCCGGATTCCGACCCCGATTCCTTCTCCGATCATCCTCCCGAGCTTCAACCTCGGTGGAAGGCTTCTTAGCAGCGTCATCTCGATCATTTGGAGCCATCGGAGAGTGTTCTCTCCGGTGGAATTTGGCTCGCGGCATCTTCCATTTCCAGCTCGATTTGGCGGTGGTCCTCCAAATCCAAGCTCCGATTCCCATCAGCAACATTCGGAGGTGGTCTTCCGGTGTTCCTGAGCTTCACTCGACGTTCATCCGCGTTCCACAGCCTTCCATCAGATCCAGAGGCAGATTTCCAGATTTTCGGCATTTTCTTGGGTTTAGGGTTGTTTCAGCTCGTCGGGGGTGGTCCGTCGGCGTTTTTGAACCTTCCTTGAGCTGATACGCAGCTTAGATGCTCCACTGAGGTCCGAAATTGGGTGGTCTCGATTTTGGCCTCTTGTGTGACGGCTTGAGTGTGAAGTTTGGTGAGATTGGTTGCGAGTTGGATTGGTTAGGGTTTAGTTCACTTTTATTATTGTTTTGTAACTTAGAACAGATTACTTTTACGTTTTGTTATATTTTTATGCAAGTAGTTAGCATTTCTTTCCTTGATGAAGCTTAGTTTAATTTTAATTTGTTGCTTGTTAAGTGTTTAGAGTTTAAATTCAAGCTAGGGTTTTAATTGGTGTTGTAGATCAGATTTATTTGCATCTTGTATTTCATTCCTTAATTTAAGAGTGTGTCAATGATTTAATCTCAACGTAGAGTGACAATGCGTTTGGGTTTGATTGTTGGCACACAAGTAGATTTCATTTATGCTTTAGATTAGTTTCTTAATTGCTTGTTTTCATTTGTTAGATTTAGATTTAAAGCTTAAACCCCCAACTCCATTTTTATATCGAAAACCCCAAAAAAATAGGAATAAAAGACAATCCTAAATTACATTCTACCGTTGGTTCCTCGGATCGATCCTGGGCTCGTTACTACAACATTATTGTTTAATTAAGGGGTTCAGTGGAAAAATATATTTGTACAATTTGATTAGCGGATGTGACAGATTCTCGCATTACCAAATTTTGGCGTCGTTTCTGGGGAAAACATTAATATGCAATGTTTGGTAATTTTAGGATTGTTGTTTTGATTGCTTTCATGATTATATATTCATGTGTTTGATTTTATTTGTTCCTGAGTCTTCTGATTTTATTTGCTAGTGTTTCAGTGTAAGAACAGGAAATTTATGTGACCATGGATTCATATTATCCGTATTTTGGAGATGGGATGGAGAATTATTTTTATCAGCCTCAGACTCAGTTCTATCAGTCCTACCTACCTATGGAGCAGCGGAATAGGTATGAGGATGCACAAGAACAAATTGAAGAATCAATGTGGAAATGCAATGAAGTTATGCAACAAATGAGAGAGCATCAAGAGCAGCAATTTGCAAGGATACAGAATATACAGAGTCAGTTAGATCAGATAACATCATCTATTAATCAGTTACAAGCACAAAGAGCCAGTGAAGAGGTGGATTGTGGAGATCTTGTCAGGCCTGACACTACTTCTATTTCTTCACAAGAATTTTCTAATATTATTTTTGATGATGATGTAATTGTTCAAATTGTTGATTCTACTGATGTTGTTGCTTTAGATGATGTGAATGATGCAGGTATTGTTGCAGAAGATGATTTAAGTGTAGGGGAATGCTTACTAGAAGCATTACCTCAAGAATCACCAAGAGTTGAAGATGTGAGTGTAGGGACTTGTGCTATGGAGCCAAGCACCCAAGAATCACTACATGAAGATGCACATACGCCAGAACTGGAGTCTGAGCATTTATTTGAGGAGAAAGAGGTAATAATCACCACTCCAGGTATCTTTCAACACGACAAGGTGAGTATTTTGTGTGATTTTTCAGAAAATTTCATAGAGGTACCATTTATTGATTTTATTAGATGTGAATCATTTCTTGAAATATCTTTTACCCACACTAATATTCTCCTATTTTCTTTTTGCCCCACATGTGTGTGGGAGGTGTTTATTTTTATTGATGTTGTAGGAGAACATGAGCTTCAGGAGTGGGTATTAAAACTGAACCGTCTACGACCTCCGGAAAAAGTTTTCAAGGGAAAAAGGATGAATAAAAAGAATTTAAGTGGAACCATGATTACTCCACTTCCGGGGTGACTTCTTTTGCTAGACCTTCTTCAATCACCGGGAATGAAAGGGGAGTTAGTTCCAATTTTGCTTTCTTTTGCATTTTAATTCATACTTTGTTAATAAATTCTTTATACGTTTCTTTAGTTTTATACTTTGCATTTGCACTTTGTTTTTACATTTTGCATTTTATTTCCACATTTGCTTACATACTTTGCATTTAGTTTAGTATACATGGCATGTCATTTGAATAAAAATTTTCCATGGGAATTTTCTAAGTAATATTTTTAAGATGGTAAAGGTCTCTTAAATTTGATCATCAATTTTAGGTCACTTGGCATGATTGGATGTTTTTCTTACATGAAATTGGTTAAAATGGTGGTGAATTTCAATTTGATTGATTGAGCTTGTTTGTAATAAAAAAAAATTACCTAGTGAGGACCACTTCAAGCCTATACACTATTTTCTTGTAGTGTGGCATGTACTCATAGCAATTGAACTCTAGAACTTGCTTAATTTCTTTTCAAAGTCACAATAACATATGTATGCATGGAAATAAAGGATATTGTCATTCTTGTTCCATCATATTTTCCATTTCTTTCTCCACAATTTTCTTGAAACATTTTCATTTCATCTAGCATTCAAACCCTTGACTATCTTTGCTTGTCATAATTTCATTAAGAGTTTTGGTTGAATCCTTGATGAGTTAGATTGCTAAGATGGACAAAGATTTAAGTGTGGGAGAAGATACATATGTTATGAAGTCATGGAGGTTCCTAATACAAGTTGATTGGAAATTATGGAATTGAGAAATCATTTGTTGTAGAATCTAATTTCTGAAATCAGACTTTTCTGCTATAACTGTTTATTTGAAATGCAAGGATTTGGATGAAATCAGAGGTATGGAAGGTTTCGGATGACTCAATGTTTTCCTATTGATGCTTGATGTGTAAAATGTGCAGTAATTAAGACAAGAATTGAAGATTCTGTTCTTTAGTTTTGTTGGTTCAAAAGTTTGATGTATTAAACCAAAGGTGCAGGAGTTGGTGATGCTGAAATTGATACTGATCAGAATTGCTTTGATTTGAATCATTGGGGTTTTAAGAAGCTGAATTCTGATTTTGAATAGGAATTAACTAGATTAGCAACTGTAGCTTGTTGTAATTATTTTCGAAATAGGCACATCAAGTTGCAACTTCCAGAAATTTCATTGATCTATAATAGCTTCACAAGTAATTGCTGCTAATCTAGATTTGAAGAGTATCAGTTGGTGTATCCTGATTTCAAAGAAAATTGTTCAGTGCTAAATTGGAAGCCTATCTTCAGATTTTTGGAGAAGCAAAAACCATACAAAGATGGACAAAGCTGCAGAAATTGAAGAGAGCAGGATGATAAGAAGATAAATTCAGTTGTAATGCATTGAGCTGAAATCACATTGAATTCCAGTTGCTGAAACTTAATACATGAACCTGATATTTGCTGTAGCTGAAAAATGTTAAAGGGGTTTTGTCTCCTTTACAGAATTTGAATGGGTACATGTGCTAGCTCATTGATAAAGGTTTAATTCTTGGAGAAATTGAGGAATTAGTCTGTGAGCAGTTGTAAATAAGGAAACTGGAAATCTAATCAGTGAGTTGGGTTGAGTTGAAAAGCTGGAAGTTAAGTTTTTGTCAGAATCAGACACAAATCAACAAAAACCTTGTAGCTAGGAAAGTTGTTGCAAACTCTTGAAGTTTAACTGAATTTGATTGCTGAATTGCTGAGATTCTGTGCAAGCTGCAGGATTAAAATCAGAGTGCTTGATACAAGTTTTGTGCAAATATCAGTGGGCATTCTTGAAATCTGATTTCTGAAATTGGATTATAGCAGTTGGTATAGTTAGCAATTCCTCCATCTGAGCAGCAACAGATTATATTTCTTGAACTCAATTTCAAAAACAACTAGTTGCTGGAATTTTGGTTTAAAATTCAGAGACTGCAGTTAATCAAATTGCTGGAGCATTATTAAGTGTTCAAACTGCTTAAGGCAGTGTGGTATTTTGAATGACACAATTGAAACTGTAAATCTGAATTCTGGAATTTAAAATTGAAATTCTATTTGGTGTCAATTCTGCATGCTAATTTTGAATAGCAGTAACTATGCAGGAATTGATGAAGTGGCAGAAATGCAGAATTTGGTGCCAATATGTTTATGTTATTTTTGGATAGCAGCAATCTGAATTTAAATTTCTAACATTCCAGAGCTAAATGATACCCTCATCTTAGCTGGATTCTATTTGATTTAAGCTGAAGCCACCTAAGAATCTCAATGCTGAAACTTAGGCCTTAATTCTGGAAATTCTGATTTTGAATTCTGAATTCTGAAGCTTAAAATTGCAGACACACCTTAAGATTCCTGGACTTCAGTTTCAATAAATTTCTAAACTGCAGAACATGAGAAGTGCTGTGATTTGGTATCAAGATGTATCAAAATTTAGTAGCAAGTTTAAACCAGGGAGAAACTCAAGTAGAGTCCTATATTGTGCAACAACAAATCGTATCTGGCCTTCAAATAAAGAGAAAGAAAATCCCAATGGAAAGTTATATTAACGGATCAGAAATATGGGAATTGTTTTCAACAGTGAACTTTGTATCAACCTAGCCTATTGAGTAACAACCTCTTGCTGAAACTCCTTAATTACTGAAGAATTATAGTAGAGTTTTTTATTACTCATTGTTGGTTAGTGTTTATCCCTTCCTGATTTCTCTATGCTTCAAAACTTGAAAGCCATTAAGTGGTAACTGAATTTGTTAAGAAGTTGAATGGTGAATTGGATTTTAGTTGTGAGTGCCAATTTTGGTGTGCAGATTTATAATTATTGAGAGGTCTAAATAAAGCTTTTGATTCCTTGTGAAAGACATCTGGTGTTCTCTTTTCTTCAAGATTGAAGCCATCTTGGAGTCTTCGCAGCTACTATTGGTGGAGTTGCTGAATTTAAGTCAGTTGCTGGAATGTTGCAAACTGATAGAATTTTGGCACACTGCTGCTATAATCTAGTAAACTGGAATTTCAGGATTTAATGATGATACATTCAAACTCAAGGAGATAATTGTTGGAAGAAGAAGTTAATGTGATGGATTCTGCAAAGATGTTTCTGGAAGTTGGATTGCTTAACAAGGCTGGATCTAGACATTTGAAGTTCTGCAACAATTCTATAGTTGTTTAATTCTGACAGTGCTACTAGAATTCTGCATGAACAGAAATGAAGGAGAGTGCAGAATTTTACAGAACAAGGAATGTAGCATTTCTGTTAACTGAATTTACAGCAGCTGTGTCTTGGTTGAGATGACATTTGATTTCTGAAATTCTGATTTCTGAAACTGACGTACAGCAGTTGCATGCATTTGGAAATCTGTAATTTGACTCTAATGTATCAAGTTTGTACCAAATTCTTATTAGCAGTCCTAAAATCAGCAAGATCTCAAGTGAAACTCCATTAATTTCAGGAACAATTGGTTTCTCAATTCACTCCATGCCTTTTCAAACTGAATTTTGCAGAAACTAGAAGAATCAAGTTCTGGAAATAGAAGATTTGGAAATGAAGAAACAATGAACTCTTGAAGCTACTGAAATCTTATCAAAATGGAACAAAATTCAAAATTCATTTGTTAAGCACCATTCCACTCGTGGAGCATTTCAAGATGGTGCTTTGAAGAAATTACAATCCAGCAACTCTTTTGAACAATTTCAGAAATGAAAGAAGGCTGAATTTTGTTGATTCTGGAAATTGCAGAGGAAGTGAGTTGCTGGACCTAGCTGAATTTCTGAAGCTGATTGAATCAGAAACATTGTTTAATATTTAAAGAAGTTTAATGTACAATGAGGAAAAGCAATAAAGATCTGAAATCACAGGCTAAAATCTGGTAAAAAAAAATCAGAAATGTAGAATCTGTAGGTGCAGAATTCAGAAATGGGGAAGTTCTTTCCAGAATGTTGCTACTGAAGCTGCACCAAACTTGTCCGAGCTATCTGCAACAACTTCAACATTTTGTGTGCCAACTCCAGTGCCAAATGATTAATTGAGTTCTCCATGATTCAAGCAAAAATTCCAATTTGATGGAAGAAGTGAAGATTGAAATCTGAAATCCAGAATTCTGGAGCAGTTGTATTTCTGGAAATACTCCTTGACCTGAATATTGAAACTGAATTTGAAACTAAGAGTTGGAATGAATTGAATGATGAGTTTTCACCTCATTGAATTGATTTACCAAGAAATTAAATGTTGAAAGGAATTGATTTGTTTAACAGAATTGTTTATTAGATAAGCTGGAATTGCTTTAACTCTTGGGTCTGGAAACTTAAGTCCAAGAATCTGTGAAATGTAGAAGAGCAGAGAAACTGAAATCATCACAGTTCTGCAGTGCCAGAACTTAATTCATAGGTTTATATTTGTTTCTGTAGTAAGAAAAATATCTGTTCGATTCTGAATTGGAATACAGTTTGATACTGAATCACAATTGCAGTTCTGGAATTTGAGTTAGCTATGATGCAGATTTGAGGAGCATACTTTTGAAAAGAAGCTGAAATCTCAACAAGCAGAAATTGCAGATGTGAAAATTGTGGGGCTGTACCAATCTGAATTTCAATGTGTTTGAGCTTGAAGAAACTGAATTTCAATTGCTATTTATTAAAAACTCTGATTTCCGGGACCAAATTCAAACCTGCAAGAGCTACTGAAATTAAAGATTGTTATTGTTGCTGTAAGTGAACAACAATGTGGAGCTAAATCTTTGTAATTCCTGCTCAAGTGCCAAATCCCTGATTCACGAGGGGGGGAATTATTCCAGTACAAGGATATCAAGTACAAAGCTTATCTTGTGGAGTTGTAACTTTCAGGGATTGTTCCTACCTCGAGTTTCTGAAATGTCAGTTAGACAATTCAATGGTTTCTAAAATTCTGGTGCAAGAAACCAGGGCTAATTCAATGAAGCTGTGAATTGATGTATCAACTTTAAGACATGAGGAATATACCTGATGCTGTAATTTCATAAGTTCCTGGTTTATGAATCCACATGAACTGAAATCTGCTGTTGAATTTGAAAACTGAAGTTCACTTTTGAAAAGTCTGGACGAGGGAACTGCTGTGCTGAATTTTACTGCAGTGCTGAATTTTATAGAAATGGAGATTGCTGCTGTGCAGGAATGGAAAGCTAAGGAAGACCATCAAAATTGGAAACACCAAATTTCTTCAAGAGTTGCTGGAAAAGAACAGAAACATGGAAAAGAAAAAGGAAGAGAGAATAAAATATGCAGAATGAAGACAAGAATTGTTGAATTGCAATGCAAGAATTGTTGAATTGTCCGAGACGGACAATATTTTAAGTGTGGGGGAGGAAGTTCTTATTCACAAGATTGAAGTGAGATATTTGAGCTTTCAAGGGATGGAATGAAGTGGAAAACAGTGAAGTGAAAGAAAAAAAAAATTGGTAAGAAAAGAGAGTATCAAGTGTGGAGATAGAGTATCAAGATTCTTTGTTTGCCATCAAATTGAAGGGGAGGTTAGCTTGATACTTTGAATTGGTTAAAACAAATGGTATACAACTCTTTTTACATCAAAATGGTCAACTCATCAAGTATACTCCTCCAATACTCTCATCTTCTCATTTTCTTCATTAATGTCTTTTCTTTTGCCTATTTCATCCATTTCAATTGTTCTTTTTGCTTCTATTTAAATTCTTCATGATTAAATCCTTTTGATTCATGTATGCTATGTTTTATGGTGGTGGAGAAGTAGAAAATAAGCAAGCTTATGGTAGTGAAATGTTGTGAGTTGCATTGAGTGAGCTCCACATATATGCAATTTTGAGTGTGAGAGCTAGAATAGGTAAATTCCTTGTGAGATTGCAACTTGCTTAATTTTTCAGTTGGATTAAAACTACCATACCTACTGATTATTGTTTGGATTGTATACATGATTGTTGGTGATCTTTAGATGGTCTTAGTTAAATTCTTTTTACAATTTTTAGGTATTGCTAGGGAAATTTCTATGGAGATGATTTTTAGTTTTCTTTACTTTCACGGGACGTTCAAGACTAAGTGTGGGGGATTTGATAACCATGATTTTATTGCATTATTTTGATTCTTATATGCATGGTTTGATGTTGATTTTATAGGTTTAAATCATGGTTACATCATATTTTATGCATTGTATCTATTTTGGACCTAATTGCAAATTATTATATTTTTTGTGTTATTTGATGCTAATATTTGATTCTTATTTTGTAGGCATCAAAGGATCTTAGATTTGGATCTATTTGGACCGAAATTGGGCTCGAATCGGAATTTAAACGAGAAGATCAAGCTTTGGGTTGATTTGGGCCGTTTATCAAGAATAGGACAGATCTAAACCATCCGTTGAAGATCTGGCTGATCCAACCTAATGGGAAGCAGATCTAAGCCATTGATGAAGATCCAGAAGTTTTGATCCAGATCTGAGTTCATCCAGCCATTGATCCAGCCGGATTAATTTGGGCCGTTCATTGAAGATCGGCAGATCTGGGCCATCCAGAGATGATCTGATCGATCCGACCTACGGGAGAGTAGATCCAGACCTGATATCCATATCAGTACCTTCGGATCAGAATTTCGATGACTTTTCACCGTTGATTTAACCCGGAATCATCTCAGCCGTCCGATCAGATCCAGATCTGATTTAAATAGAAGCTACAGTAGCTACAGCTTCTTCGTCGAATCCTCCACGCACAGCAGCTTCGTCCCCGCGGCATTTCTCCGGATTCCGACCCCGATTCCTTCTCCGATCATCCTCCCGAGCTTCAACCTCGGTGGAAGGCTTCTTAGCAGCGTCATCCCGATCATTTGGAGCCATCGGAGAGTGTTCTCTCCGGTGGAATTTGGCTCGCGGCATCTTCCATTTCCAGCTCGATTTGGCGGTGGTCCTCCAAATCCAAGCTCCGATTCCCATCAGCAACATTCGGAGGTGGTCTTCCGGTGTTCCTGAGCTTCACTCGACGTTCATCCGCGTTCCACAGCCTTCCATCAGATCCAGAGGCAGATTCCCAGATTTTCGGCATTTTCTTGGGTTTAGGGTTGTTTCAGCTCGTCGGGGGTGGTCCGTCGGCGTTTTTGAACCTTCCTTGAGCTGATACGCAGCTTAGATGCTCCACTGAGGTCCGAAATTGGGTGGTCTCGATTTTGGCCTCTTGTGTGACGGCTTGAGTGTGAAGTTTGGTGAGATTGGTTGCGAGTTGGATTAGTTAGGGTTTAGTTCACTTTTATTATTATTTTGTAACTTAGAACAGATTACTTTTACATTTTGTTATATTTTTATGCAAGTAGTTAGCATTTCTTTCCTTGATGAAGCTTAGTTTAATTTTAATTTATTGCTTGTTAAGTGTTTAGAGTTTAAATTCAAGCTAGGGTTTTAATTGGTGTTGTAGATCAGATTTATTTGCATCTTGTATTTCATTCCTTAATTTAAGAGTGTGTCAATGATTTAATCTCAACGTAGAGTGACAATGCGTTTGAGTTTGATTGTTGGCACACAAGTAGATTTCATTTATGCTTTAGATTAGTTTCTTAATTGCTTGTTTTCATTTGTTAGATTTAGATTTAAAGCTTAAACCCCCAACTCCATTTTTATATCGAAAACCCCAAAAAAATAGGAATAAAAGACAATCCTAAATTACATTCTACCGTTGGTTCCTCAGATCGATCCTGGGCTCGTTACTACAACATTATTGTTTAATTAAGGGGTTCAGTGGAAAAATATATTTGTACAATTTGATTAGCGGATGTGACAGATTCTCGCTACATCACCTACATGCTAGTCTTATTGTATTAACATTGTCCCTGAATGCTAATACTCGACTAGGAATGATTTAGAGTAGTGTTCCCTATATCATCTCACTATCGATTCAACTAATCGATTGATATAGGTATGAACCTTCTACTCAAGGACGCTATTATACTTAGTCTATTTGGCACTAATATAAATAAGTATAATAACCAAACAAATGGCTTTATTAATATACAAGAATATGATATACATGAGTCCATACAATCATCAAATGATTGGCTCTAGGGCTCTAACTAACATAGGTTAACTACCTATTCAAGTAAGGTTGGCACACCCTAAACCATCTAGCGTGATGGAATCACGCTCCTAAGAACCCAATACCTATTTGAGTTCATTGGGTTCACTAAATATTCACTAGGGATGACTTCCCTAGCAACCCTCCTAATGACCCTCCTAGGCTTTAAAGCCTTGGTCATTTGGGACTCATCAAGATCAACTCTAGGGGTGACTCCCCTTGTGACCTTGGTAATGGTCTTTCTAGCCCTAGGTCTTGTTCCATAATCGAATGGAACATTATGATAAGTGGGCTTTGATTTTTGACCCTTAGACCCTTGAGTTGACTTATCTAAATTCTTAAGGGCCTTTTCTAAATTGTCAAGTCTTGAACTCAAGACTTGATTTTCCTTTTCTAATACCTCAAGTTTTAATTTGTCATTTTTCTTTGAGGTATACCTAGGCATATGTCTAGTTGTTTTGGGATTCCTGCCTAGATTTTCCTTAACCTTAGATGAGTTAATTCTAGGGTTGGTTTTTCTAGTATTGTCCTTATCTAGGCTAACATGTTTGGCACCTAAGCACGTGTATCGGTTACTATAGTTATCATGCTTATTATTATTGACAATAGCAATAAGGCTACTAGCATGCATCCTACTAGAATTGCAAGAATATGCCTTAGAGATTACCTTAGGGTTTGCCTTAGCTCCCCCTATAGACGTGCTCGGTCTCTTGTCCTTGTGAAATTGCCTCCCCCTCGGACATTGGCTCCTATAGTGTCCCCTTCGCTTGCATTGGAAGCACACCACGTGCTCCTTACCCTTGCGTATCGGGACTCCGACTTTCTTGACCTTTGGCGCCGGTGGAGTCTTCCTAATCCTCCTTGGACATTTACTCTTGTAATGCCCAAATTCCCTACACTCAAAGCACATTATATGTAATTTACTTGAAAGTAAATTGCTTGAGTTACCTAGGGTTGAGGATGGTTGTATGCTTTCTTCTTCATCCCTTCCGGAAGTAGAGGCTTCTTCTTCTTGCTCCAATCTTGAAGAAGAACTCTCCTCCTCTTCTTCCTTAGATGTTGAGTAGCCCTCAACCTCTAATTCCTTTCCTCCATGATGTGAGCTACTTGGCTCACTTGACTCCTCTTCATGACTTGAATTGGAGCTTCCCTCATGGAGCTTGGCCAAGTTGTTCCACAATTCCTTGGCATTGTTGTAACCACCTATCTTACACAAGATATCGTTAGGTAATGAGAATTCAAAAATTTTCATTACCTCGTCGTTGATTACGGATTGGTGGATTTGTTCCTTCGTCCACCTCTTCTTCTCAAGAATTTCTCCTTCTTCGTCCCTTGGAGGAACAAAACCTACTTGTACACAATTCCAATTAACTAAGTTAGTCATAAGAAAGTACTTCATTCTTACCTTCCAAAATGTGAAGTCGTCGCGATCGTAGAAGGGTGGAATCGTGATGTCTTCTCCAAGTTGATCCATTCTCTAGCTTGTGCTCCCTCGGGTGTTAATCCGACGAAGAGCAACCTGGCTCTGATACCACTTGTTAGGATCGACGGTAATGGCTAGAGAGGGGGGTGTGAATAGCCGACCCCAAATTCTCGTTTCTTTCTACAAATCAAGTTAGCGCAGCGGAAAAATAACAACAGAAACGTAAATGGAGAAATCAAACCTCAAGCACAATGATGTAACGAGGTTCGGAGATGATACTCCTACTCCTCGGCGTGTCCGTAAGGTGGACGAAGCCTATCAATCCGTCGGTGGATGAGACCCCGGATAACCGGCTAATATGAACTCCTTCTGGGTGGAGAAACCTCGCCACAATCTCTTTTGCAACAGCAATAAAGGAGTACAAGAAATAAAGCAAGAAACAATGGATAATATGAATGTAAATACACTCTACCGAGTTTGCTTGCCTTCTTCTCGTCGACTGGAGTCCGTTGATGAAGCAGCAACTTCACGGATGATGCCAACAGCAGCTGATCAACCAGTCAAGGGAAGCTCACACGAAGCTTCAACAAAGAGGAGCTCAGCAAAGCTCAAATCGCAGTGAGGAGGAAGAAGAACTAGTATCGTAGAGGCCCTTGACCTCGATATATAACCTGCGAAGAAGAAGACACATAAACTAGCCGTTGTGTCGCAACGGCTAGGGCCTGGACCGATCAGGCACACTCCTGATCGGTCCAGGAGTGTTCTGATCGGTCTTGGGACCGATCAGGCCTTAGGCTGATCGGTCCCCAGACCGATCAGCCAACTCTCTGTGAGAGTTGGCCTCATCTCTGATCGGTCTGTGGACCGATCATGACTCAGGTGGATCGGTCCACAGACCGATCCCCCTCTTTCTTCTCCCGATCTTCTTCGCTTCTGATCGGTCACCAGACCGATCAGGTAATTCACAGAAATACACTGTTTGGTTACTGATCGATCACCAGACCGATCAGTCAACCAGCGTATCACTGGATCGGTCACCAGACCGATCCAGGTTTAGAGCTCCCAGCCCTAAACCCTACCTAGTCCGGAGAACGAGCTACCGAGCCCTCTTCGACTTCGTCAGATCCAGAGAACGAGCTACCGAACCCTCTCTGACCTAGTCCGGAGAACGAGCTACCGATCCCTCTCCGACTTCATCTGGTCCAGAGAACGAGCTACCGAGCCCTTTCTGACCTAGTCCGGAGAACGAGTTACCAAGCCCTCTCCGACTTCCACGTCCGGTCCAGAGAACGAGCTACCGAGCCCTCTCTGACCTAGTCCGGAGAACGAGCTACTGAGCCCTCTCCGACTTCATCCGGTCCAGAGAACGAGCTACCGAGCCCTCTCTGACCTAGTCCGGAGAACGAGCTATCGAGCCCTCTCCAACTCTGTCTGGTCCAGAGAACGAGCTCTCGAGCCCTCTCTAACCTAGTCCGGAGAACGAGCTGCCGAACCCTCTCCGACTTCGCATGTCAAGCTTCCATACTTGGACTTTTCCCATGCCAAGCTCCCTGCTTGGACTTTTCCGTGCCAAGTCTCCATACTTGGACTTTACTCGTGCCAAGCTCCCTGCTTGGACTTTTCACCAGATGTCTGGTCAACCTTGACCTATCTAGATTTCCCTTGCCTGGCTTCACTCACCAGGACTTTCCAACTGCCTGGCTTCACTCACCAGGACTTTCCCTTGCCTGGCTTCACTCACCAGGACTTTCCAACTGCCTGGCTTCACTCACCAGGACTTTCCCTTGCCTGGCTTCACTCACCAGGACTTTCCAACTGCCTGGCTTCACTCACCAGGACTTTCCCTTGCCTGGCTTCACTCACCAGGACTTTCCAACTGCCTGGCTTCACTCACCAGGACTTTCCCTTGCCTGGCTTCACTCACCAGGACTTTCACCTGGCTTCACTCACCAGGATTTTCCAACTGCCTGGCTTCACTCACCAGGATTTCCCGAATCAGGTCGACACACCTCGGATCAACCAGGTCAACCTTGACCAAAGATTACACCCACAATCTCCCAAGTTTGTATTCTGTCAAACATCATAATACAACTTTTCTACTCTCGTCAAACATCAGAATAGAGCTTTTCTATTCTCGTCAAACATCAAAATACAACTCGAGTCAGGTCAACTCGAGTCAGGTCAACCAGGTCAACCTTGACCTAAGGTTGCACCAATAAGTATTTGTCTGACCTGTCAGAGGGTCAAGGCAGAACATCAGAGACCAGGAGGGGTTCAGCAGCCCATTCAGATCCCAGAATGGAAGTGGGAGGATATTTCTATGGATTTCATAGTGGGACTACCCAGAACCACGAATGGTTTTGATGCCATATGGGTAATAGTCGACAGGTTGACTAAATCAGCCCACTTCTTAGCTATAAGGATATCCTACTCCATGGAGCAGCTAGCTCAGTTGTATCTCAAGGAGATTGTCAGATTACATGGAGTCCCACAGACCATCATTTTAGACACAGACAGTAGGTTCACATCACACTTCTGGGAGTGTGTACAGTCAGCATTGGGCACTAAGTTAAGATTCAGTACAGCTTTCCATCCTCAGACAGATGGTCAGACGGAGCGAGTAAATCAGGTACTCGAAGATATGCTCCGAGCATGTGCCCTGGACTTCAAGGGAAGTTGGTGCAAATATCTGAGTTTAGCAGAATTTGCATACAACAATAGCTATCAGGCCACTATCGGCATGGCACCTTACGAGGCTCTCTATGGGCGGAGGTGTAGATCTCCAATCTGCTAGTATGAAAGTGGTGAACAGAAAGAACTAGAACTTCAGACAGATCTAGTAGCAGATACCACAACAGCTATACAGCAGATCCGCCAGAGGATAGAGACAGCTCAGAGCCGCCAGAAAAGTTATGCTGATACACGGCGCAGACCCTTAGAGTTTTCAGTTGGGGATACAGTATTTCTCAGAATAGCTCCCATGAAGGGAGTAATGCGTTTTGGGAAGAAGGGCAAATTAAGTCCCAGATATGTGGGACCATACCTTATCACCAGAAGAGTTGGCAAGGTAGCATACGAACTAGAACTACCCCAGGAGATGTCAGCTGTCCATAACATATTTCATGTCTCTATGCTGAAGAAGCATATCCCAGATGCCACCCAAGTGATTGAGCCCCAGTCGGTACAAGTCCGCGAAGACCTCAGTTATGACAGTCGACCTATTCAGATAATAGACCGAGCAGTTAAGAAATTGCGGAACAAGGAAGTACCATTAGTAAAAGTTATTTGGCAAAGTCATACAGCAGAAGAGGCAACTTGGGAGACAGAAGCCAATATGAGACAGAAGTACCCATAGTTATTCTAAGTTCGAGGACGAACTTTTTATAAGGTATGGGGGATTGTAATGCCTGAAAATTCTCAAAAGACTTTTAGAAATATTCTACGATTTTTTTAGAATTTTAGGATATTTTTATGAAAATTTTAAAGTAGCGGAAGTAGCAAAAACGAATAGGAACGTAAAATAGCCTACGCGGGTACTAAACCCGAGACCTACTAGACCGTATGCTTTATGGATGACTCTAGTAATCAATTGAACCCAGCAGGGCCGTGCTGAAAGAAAAGGGAATCAATTATATTTATGTTAGAGTTGGGCCGAATTACCCACTTAATATAAATAGAAAAATTATTAAGTGGAGAATTGTTTACTGACAATTCTTTTCCCCCAACTCTAGTCATGCCGCCCCTCTCCCTTCTCCTCATCTCTCGGCGCCAACCTCAGGAAGAACCTAGGTTCCATCACTAGGGCCATAGGAGTATCTTCCGGCAACATCAAAGGTACGAGGACGCTCCTCTTCGCGAGAAGAACGCATAGACGCGAGAAGATCGTCGAAGAGATCCCTTCTCCGGAAAACCTAGCGATGGATTGTAAGAAAAACTAGTGCAGGATGTAAGAAACCCCTCACCTGCAGTATAAGTAGCTTTTTGTACGTTTTATGCATTAGTTTAGTCATATGCAGAATTTTCAGTATATAGGGTGTGAATTAGCGTACACCAAGTGTTTGCCTTAATGCTTAGTTCAGTAAAATGCCACCATAGGCATTTCAATAGTTTAGATAAATGCAGTAGAAGCATTTTATAGCACATTTAGTCTTGCTACAACTTTTATGGGACTACGGTTCAATGGGTGGGCTCCCACAGTCGCCTCTAGGTTCAGACAACCTAGTTCTAGGTTCAGATAACCTAGTAAGAGTAAGGTAAAGTATATTAGTTACAAATCAGTATTTTACTTTTCGGTGGCACTGTACTGGACTTCAGTTGTCCATGGGCTGAGCTCCTATAGTCGTCCCTAGGTTTAGATAACCTAGTAACTCTACTAAATTCGGGACTTGCAACCCCGGGTCTAGTTAGGGATGCGCGCATAGCAAGTGCAGTTGCCGGGCCCTCAGCAACATGATTAGTATTTTTCATCTATTTATGATAAATAGTTTTTCAAAGCTTCACAATTTAGTTATGTGATTACAGTTCAGAATTTGTATCAACTTAGCATTAGTTAGTCAGTTGTTGTATCAGTTTAGTTTGATTTTGTTGATACTAGAAGATGTTGCCTTGATCAATTTTTGATTCTATGTTTTGTATGATAGTATACCATGCCATGCTCTAATATGTCCAGTACATATATTTCAAATAGCATGTTTTAAAAGCATGAATTGCATCGTGTGCATGTTTTTGTGAGGTAGATGGTTTCTTACTAAGCTCTCGAGCTTACAGATACTTCTTTTCCTTATACTGCAGATAAAGGTAAAGGAAGGATGAATTAGCGGAGGCTGGAGGACAATGCTACAAAGATGTGTGTGGGCAGGAACTTGGAATAAAGATCTTAGGGATCCAGCAAGTTTTGTTTTGAGCATTAGAACTCTATAGTATTTTATTATTCCGCACCTTAGTATGTTAAATGCCATGAACTAGTGAATTATGTACGATGCCATGCTTGGAATACTAGTTGTTGATATTAGGATGTTTCCCATCCATTTAGAACTGATATATATGATTTTGAGCACGAAACAGTGCTGAAATCAGACTCCTGATACGAAATCAGAAACCCCGATCGATCAAGCGCCGATCGGTTGGGGGCCCTCAGTCGATCAGCTGATCGATTGGGGAGCTGGTTTCCGCGAACAGTAAGCTTCTGGATCGATCCGCCGATCGATCCAGACGCATTCTGTCACGAACAGAAGGTTAAGGGATCGATCAACCGATCGATCGAAGAATTAGCTCTCGCGAACAGAGAGCTTCAGAATCGATCACTGGGTCGATTGGCAAGTCTGGATCGATCAGTCGATCGATCCAGAATATTACCCGGGCACAGTAACGCGCTGAATCGATCAGTGGATCGATCAAATAACTTCAATCGATCCACCGATCGATTGGAATGCCTGATGTTGGCTAGGAAGCTCTGCTTATAGTCTCTAGTCCATTCGGAAGCTTGGGTTTCATCTCTTAGCGTGTGTAGCATAACAAAAAGGCACTATGAACAGCAGCTACAGCTTCTAATAGTCATTAGCATGAAATTTTTTAATTTAGTTCGCTTCTTCGCAACTCGTAGCTTAGCACAGCATAATGTGACGGTCTGGCCTTACAGCCTAGTAAGTAGAAGGTGGGCCGTTACAGATCCAACACAATTGTTATACCATTTTCCGATGAAACAAGATCTATGCTTCATGTTGTTTTATCTCTATTCAATTTCTTAGAAATCATGAGGTTAGGAGAGAACTCAAGTCTTATCACTTCCTGCTTTAATTTGTAAACTGCTTGCTAACTCATCATGTGATCAGCAAACCCAGATCAATGAGAATTGATAAGAATGGAACATGCTTCCTTGTGGTTAACCAAATCCTTCAATTTCTTCAAACAATACTATTTTTCAAAATATCACAAGACAAGTATAAAGCATTTGGAATAACAATGAAGAACTGAATTGTTGTTGTTGTTGTTCAACCATGATTATGGATTAAGAGACCAAATTAGGTTGTGTAACTCTTTACATCTCAATTGACTCCATTCAACTACTTGTTTAACTTTGACTTTGAACCTTTATTGATAGTAAAAGGTGAAACTGTCACCTCGGTGACCCCTCTAAGTGGCCCCCCATTGTTTGAAAGGGAGGGAAATCGCGGGGGGCTTCATCCAGCAACAACAATAAATGTGAGGAGGGGTTGAGGCAACCAGTAGGGAACCAGTCAAACTTTAATTTGTTCAAGCTTATTTGATAAGATAACTGAGGAAAGCCAAATCTAACCTAAAAAGAACCAAGCCATTAAAATTATTGTTCAAACTTGGCTTAGTTTTTTTTTATGAGCTTAACCTTGGTCCAAGCCTGGCTTGGGCTTGGTTCATTTTGATGCTATCAAGCTCTCGATTCAAGCTTGTTTGATTTTTAAATTTTTATATTTTAAAGCTTGTTGAGTTGGTTTGTGAGCTTGATATTACAAGGTTGTTTGTTCGTTTTGAGAGTTTTATTTATTTATTATATTGATAAGAGTTTTATTAATGAACATAGTGTTGGTCCACGTTGGGCGGCTAGAAGGCGGGTTGAATAGCCCAAAAAACACACAAATATAAAATAGCCTTTTCGAACTTATAACTTAAACACTTGCATAAAATTGAAAGCAATAAACTAAAAGAAGAGGATCATAGACTTGACTTGGTTACAACCGGGGAGGTTGTTAATCCATGGAATAAATCACACACTAAAATGATCTCCTTCAGGCGGAGAAACCTCTTACAGCAGTGAAAGCGCAAAAAGAGAAGCTAAACTAAAAATGAAAGCTCATAAGTGTTGTATTGCTAATTCTTGTTATGTTGAAAAGCTTCTGAACCAAGGCTGTATTTATAGCCTTGGTCGAGGGCGCCTGGAGGGTTTCAGGCGCCTGGAAGGGGGATAAAATTTTATCCCCTTCATAATGGATCGCAGTCAAATGTGATCCGGTCAAAATCAAGTTCTGGGCACCCGGAATCGCTCTGGGCGCTCGGACCACTAAAGTCAACTTAGTTGACTTTTGGTTCGGGCCCTCTGCTCTGGTGCTGCTTGACTCGGTCCGGGTCTTCGCTTCGGCTTCACTCACTTGGATGATTTCAGCCAACCGAAATTAGGCTCATCCGAACCCAATTTCGGCCTTCTCGAGCAACCTTCTGCTCCGGCTTCTCGTCCCTCGGAAACGCCGCGCGCTTCCTTCTCGTCCGCCCGCATACCCTTCCGCAGCACCTCGTCCCTCGGATGCACCAAGCCCGTCGGCTTCTCCCATGCCATCCTTCTAACTAGCTGCATCTTTTGCTCGACTCTCTGTGCTCCTAAGCTTCTGTACACTTAGATACAAGGTTAAAATACCACAGAACCTAACTTGTTGATCACATCAAAATAACCTTGGGGTTCCAACAATCTCCCCCTTTTTGATGTGAGCAACCTAAGTTAAGATAGGATAAATAGACATAAAAGTAAAACAAATAATATTGCAATAAAGTACAAAAAAAAAAAAAAATCTACCTCCCCCAAGACTTAACATTTTCCTTCTCCCCCTTTAATCATATTAAAAAATGAGGTACCAAGACATAGTTCACAAACTTTATTCATGAATATTGTTCATGAACACTTCATAATATTTGTTAATGAATATTAACGAATTGAACATATATGTATTTAAGTTTGCTATTTAGTTTAACAAATTTATTCAAACTTATTTATTTAATTGACCTTGTATATATTGAATGAATATAAATAAATTTTACTAAGATGAATACCAAACTTGTTCATAAATATTTGATTCATTTACAACTCTAATCTTAAGTCATAAGAGACTATCCTCGTCCCTAATTAAGAGATGCTCCCTCACAGCCTTCTTTACCAAACAGTCCTTTTTTGGACTTCTTACCTTTGCCTAGTATTGAGTCATTCTTAACCTATCGAGACTTCTTAATTACCTGCCTAGAATCCAACCTTTGTAGACTTACCGAGACTTTTTGCTTTGCCAAATATTCAGTCCACTTGACCTATTTGAACTTCTTCTCATCTCTTAAATGTCTAGTCCACCTAACCTATTTGGACTACTTACATGTTATATGTGATATGTCTAACCCATTTGGACCTTTCTCATTGCTCCTAAAATGTACTTATCAAGTTTTTCTATACCTGCACACTTGATACACATGTCAAATTACACAATAACTAATTTAAATCTGTATCATATATCAAAATCTTAGTTTGATTCACTTGTGCAACCTACATCACGAAAGATAACGATCATCAAATGACTTGTATAATAAAATTGTTCAATCAATTGGAATCACATTGAGTCAACTGAAGAATCAATTGTCAAGCACAAGACTAACGTAATCACAAATTTAGATAATTGGAAAAAGCATTAGTCGACTAAATTTGTGTAAAAAAAAGTTGTTTTGAGGTTGAATTGTGACTAACTTGGAGGCTACAAATGAGGGAGGGACAGGTTAGCTATGAAGACTATTGTTCTTACATTCTATGGTTAATTGTTCTTCCGGCTTAATGTTTAGTGCTTTTTGTTGTTTAAGCTTAAGGTTTTTACCTTCCAGCTTGGTACTTTGATTAAATCTTAAATTCATATTATTGCATAAGCTTTGAGGCATTTATTATTACAAAGAACACTTTGACGTTATTCTCTATTTCAAATATCCTAATTACATTATATATAAGATATTTCTTTTAATTCTTCTATTATTTTATAAAAATAATTTTAAATATTTAAATCTCTTAATTATAAATAACTAATAACTAATATTTTGACATAAAATTTTGGCTCTTATACCTATATTTTAATATCGTACTCATACCATACTTTATGAGTCAGGATTTATTTTAAATTTTGATGTAATTTCTCTTACATTTATGGTAATGTATCTAAATATGTGAATGTGATTTGTATAGGAGATCAAGGCGAGCCACTGTCTCGAGTTGAACCGAACCAACTTTTGCTTTCACGCATTCAAATTGGGAATTTATCCGGTTCAGAAGGGAACAGTGAGATCGATCGGGAGAATATGGCGCAGAGAGGAGGAGAGAGTCGCGGGCTGGCAGATCTGAGATCTCCATCATCGGACACCACCTTCCACCGGAGAATTCCATCTTCATCAACTGCTAAGAGAAAAGGGGATTCCCTTCCTCTTCGGACTTCATCACCGGACATCATCATCGGACGCATCCTCGAAGTATTCTCCTTCTTGCATCCATCGCCGCATGCATGTCACCGTCGTCGATCTGAGAAGCCACCATCAACGGAGCTTGCGAAGAAGAAATTAAAGGGGATTCCCTCTCTCTTCTGACAATCCATCTCCACCGTCATCATCGATCAGGTCGTCATCGTCTTCATCAAGCCGGGGACACTTTCGATCAACCATCTGTCGAACCTTCCTCTTTGAACCCATTCACCGGGAGCTTGGGGATTCCTTAGCTTGATCTTTGAGCCCTAATTCTGATCAGGAGAGATCCATTCATCATTAGTGTGTAGTTGTTACATGATTGATTTCCCTCACGTTCTTGAAATCGAATTTAGGTTGTTCCATGCCATTCCTGTATTTGTTAGCTATCACTGGATTGCTAGTGATGTTCCATTGTTCAGTTGGATAGGAAGATGCAAGTGGATTAGACTAGATTAGGTTACATTGATTTACATTTCCATGAATCATTTTGCGATCGTAGTTTAGTTTACTTAATCTCTATTAGTGGCATTGTTCTTTCAATTGATATTTTTCCGTTGAAAATTGCATCACAAAACAAAACCCCCATAAAAACTTTATCTAGAGATTAGCATTCATTGTTGTAATCCTTGAGCGAGGATCTAGGCCATTCTCTATACTATACTAGTGAAGAAGGGTTTTGGTATCATGCACCATGGGACCATATCTTAGATGTGTTCAATGAATTTGTTCATAATTAGTGTAAAAAGATATAGATTTAGAATTGATCTTTCATGTAACCCTATTCTTTACTAGTAACGTTTGAGTTAATTCATCTAAAGTCTTCACTCTTATCATTACATCCTCGTATATATCCTTAATTAGTTCAATATATATTATGTTAATACCTTTTTTTTAGAACTCTCTATATAATTTCCCTTATGATTCTATTATAAACTTTTTCTAAATTGATGAATATCATATGTAAGTCTTGTTTCTATTTTCGATATTTTTCAATTAATTGTCTAAGAAGATATATAATTTATTGTTGACCTTCTAAATATAAATCCAAATTAATTTTTGGTCGCATGGTCTCCTTCCTTAGTCTATTTTCTATTACTCTTTCATAAAATTTCATAATATGACTCGTTAGTTTAATACCCATATAATTTGCTCAATTTTATACATCTCATTTATTCTTATATAAGGGAACTAGAGTACTTATCCTCCATTGATTAGACATATTTTCATTTTCAATATCAGGTTGAATAACTTTGTATATGATTCGATACCTTGTTTTCCTAGGTATTTTTTGTTGGAACAATCCCAATGGTCCGTGCGACCATGTGCTTTGATGTTTAGGCAAAGGTCTTAAGTTAGGTTCACCCTTGTATTTGATATGTGTATTTAAGTTGTGCAGGTTTACAGGATACACATATGACTCAGGTTAATGGCTTCGGGTCCGGTGAAGGATAGAGCATTCGAGGGACCGTGGACAATACAGCAAGGACAAAGGTCGAGGGAAGTGACTTCAAGGCATACGCGAAAGATGGCATTGGGATGAGCCGCGGGCTTGGGTGCATCCGAGGGACGAGAGCCAAAGGAAGTAGACTTGAAGGTAAGAGGTCAAGGCTACAATGAAAAGTCAAGTGAGTTGTAAGGGTGAGGGTCCGAGTACTGAGAGATGATACTCAAGTACCTGTCAACTGGTGGTTTCATCAGTCGGCTGGTTCGATCGACTGGGCAGTCGACTAGGAGCGAACAGAATGCTTCTATTCGCTCGACCAGTGTGTCTGTAAGGGATCGGTGGCTGGCTAGAGGGGGTTGAATAGTCGTGCCCCCAAATCGATTGCTTCCTACGATGTTAGTGCGTATCGGAAATACGAAAACTAAAACAATGAAAACAAACAAGAATACAAATGCTAACATGATTCTTTACGTGGTTCGGAGATTGTTTGCTCATACTCTACGGCGTGTCCTTGAGGTGGACGAACCCTTGATCCTTCAGTGGATCAGTCCCCAACAATCTCCGGCTAGATCTTACTCCTTCTCAGTGGAGTACAACTTCTCACAAAGCTCTCTTCCTCTTATAAGATGGAACTTAGGTTTGGAGAGGAAGAGTGGACTTGGAAGCTTTGGGCAAAGGCTTAGGAGTTATTCAACAAGCATAAGTAATTTCCTTCATGCCCCAAAGCTTTCTATAAATAAGAGGAGAGAGTTGATCAACAAATCAACTCATCTTGGCACCAATCGATTGACACTTCCATCAGTCGACTGGTGCTACTGTTGGAGGTAGCCAACGGCTACTTACCAGTCGACTGGTAAAAGTACCAGTCGCCTGGCCACTGCTGGCTGAATGAACAAAATGCTTCTGTTCACTCCCAATCGACTTCATAGTCGACTGGACCAGTCAACTGGTTCCGGTTACACACTCACACTCATCCTCTCCGGAGTCGCCCTTGAAGCCCTCTTCCTCGGCCTTCGTCCCTCAGATGCACCCGAGCCTGCGGCTCTTCTCCGTGCCATCCTTCACGTTACCTTGAAGTTTGCTTCCCTTGGCTCCACTCCAATGCTCCTCGTCTGGCGGTCCCTCGGATGTCTTCCACACCATCCTTCACCCACTCAAAGATCTGAGCCCTAGGATGAGCTTCCCAAGCTTAGCTGCACCAAGCTCCTCATGTGTATTTTACCAAGTCTTGCAAGACTCAAACACACATATCAAACACATATGAAAGTCTAACTTAAATTCTTTGACACACACATTAAAACCATGATCATACCGATCAGACCTAGGTTGATTGCACCAACACAGTCGACTGGTAGTTTCACTAGTCGACTGGTATCAAGTCGTTTGATTGTAACGGTCGAATATCCACAGAGAGCAGTCGACTGATGGTTTTGGTAGTAGACTGGTAAGCGGGGTTTTCTAACCCGTGACCTATATAACCAAGACTTTGGAGTTTGGTTAAGGTTGATGAAATAGAGATGGTTAACCCCTATTAGTAGTCTACCAGTGCCCTAACTTCTCAAGAGTTCTTGTGAGAGTTATGGTAAGGTTTCTCCACCCACAAGGAGCTACGTAAGCTAGCCTGAGTTTGTCGAGAGCTAATCCACCGACGGATAGGGATCGTCTACCTTACGGGCAGCTGTAGAGTATGAGCTCTAATCTCCGAACCACGTTACATCGACGTGTATTGGTTTGCTTATTCTTTCTTAGTCTTTCACTTATTTGTTTTGTATTATTCCGCTGCGCAAACTAACAAGTGTAGGAAGCTATTGATTTGGGGGCACAGACTATTCAACCTCTCTTCTAGCCGATCATACAAGATCGCCAAGATTTTTATACCTCTATGGAATATCATTTGGTCCAACTACTTTTTCATTTGCATTGCATTTAAATCTATTCTACTTCTGAAGTTTGAATTCTATAATAAAAATTTAAATTTCTATACTCATTTGATCTATTTAAATTACCTAAGTTAAGTTGATTATCTAAATCTTCATTAAAAAGTTAATGAAAATACAACTTTCATTACTCTTTTATTTCCTTATCATTTATTAATACCCCACTGCATTCATGTTTAATACATCTTATTTGGATAATATTTTTTATCTTCCTCTCTCACTTTAGCTATTTTGTAAATATCTTTTTCCTCTTATTTTGTATCCAACTTTCAACAAAGGCATTCAAAAGTTTTATTCTTTGTTTCATTCATTACTTTCTTGGTCTTCCTCTTGGCTACTGTATACCTTTTTAAAGTTTTCCTCATTCTTACAAGTGTATAATATCTTATACGCTATTTGTGTTCCTTCACTTTATCTTGTACTTTCTCATTCTTTCACCAAGATTCTTTATTTGGTAGTTCTAGTCTCTTTGACTCTCCGAGTACACTATTGACTACTATTTTTAACTTTAATATTATCTTATCCTATGTTGTGTTACAGTGACCATATATTTCTCCTAATACTTAGACTCCTACCCTTTCCTTAAATATATTTTGTTTCTCATCATTTAACTTTCACCACTTAATTTTAGGAGTCATGCATATTTTTCTTCAATTGATATTATGTTTGAGATGCATATCCAATACTACTAACCTATATTGGGTAGTTAAGTTTTCTTCAAGGATAACCTTATCTTTACAAATCTTTATATTCTTCTTCCTAATCATAAGAAAGTCAATTTATGATTTATTATTTTCACATTTAAACGTGAAGATATTTTTCTCTTTTGTTGAAAAACATATTAACTTAGTATAAGATCATCTGCTTACAAAATCTAATATAAATTTCTCTACTTTATTTCTTTTTCCAAACCATAACTCTCATGGACCTTATCGTATTCCTTATTTTTTTACTTCTACATGCCCTGGATCTCCTCTTATTAAAATTATTTTATTTGATGAAAAATTTTATAATACTTCATATAGGTCGTCCCAAAACTTAGATTTAGTGTCTTCATCAAATCATACTTATGGTTCATATATACTAATTATATTAATAGTTTCTTTCAACATCATTATCTTAAGAATTATAATTCAATCATTTTTCTAACTACTTCTACTACTTTATCCTTTAACAAACTATTTATAATAATACATTCTCCATTTCTTATTTTAGTCCATGTGTACCATAACTAAAATCTAAATTATCTATTATTTTTGCCTTCTCTCCTCCCCATATTGTCTCTTGTACACACAAAATATTAATTCTTCTCATAATTATTGTATCTATTACCTTTATTGCTTTACAGTGGGCATTTATAGCTTCTATGTTTTAAATTTTAGACAATTAATTTTTCTATAATATTTATTTTTATCGGTGTGAGAACTCTTATATATTTAATACTACATCAAGTTTTCATGGAGAAGTAACGATTAGGGGTGTAAATGAACCAAGCCGTTCATGAGCTATTCGAAACTCGATTCGATAAAAGTTCGTTTGAGCTCGTTTAATGAGCCTCGTTAAGATAAATAAACCAAACTCAAGTTTCACAGTGTTCAGCTCGTTAGCTCGTGAACATGTTCGTTAAACTCATGAATCAAATTTTAAATTAAAAAAAAAAATTTTGATATTGAATTTATAGATTTTACACCCTACTTATGAAAAATATAGACAAATATATTAAATTTATTTACTAGAATAAAATTATAAATTTTAATAAAAATATTATAATTTTCTCTAAATATATAATTTAATTTTTAATGAATATTTAAATTTATAATTTATATTTATTAAGCTCGTTTAGGCTCAATAAAAGCTCAAATAAACTTGTGAGCCATGAATATATTCGTTAAATAAAGTCCAAGCTCGGCTCGATTATAAACGAATCAAACTCAAACATTCAAAAGTTCGGCTCGACTCGACTCGTCTTGATTGCACCCCTAGTAACAATCCTTGTCGAGACGTTATGCATTCTTTCTAGAGAACAATCTAATATTATTACAATAATTTGATAGATCCATTTATTGAACATTTACTTAAAAATCAATATTGACTGACAATCTAATACGCAATCATCATTATTTTTCATCTCAACTTGAGATCGGCATTAATAGTTTAGCATGAACATTTCTATAAACTAAAAATTAATATATAATTATATTTAGTTACCATGCTATTCCATGTCTAAAGAACAACTATTTAATTTTTGTTTATCAATTGAGATTTAAGCTTATAGCTCCTGCCTCAAATTGAAAATTATCATTCATTGTGGTGTGCACATACGTGGTAGTCGAAGATTCAACAAAGTATATTATTATATAGTGCCCACAACATGAACAGCTTTTACAATATTGGCCATGGCACAGTCTAACAAATGGCATGATGAACATAAAGACTAACCAAGAGCATAATAGACCTTGTCCTTTCATTTCACTAAAAACAGTTGAAGCTTGTCTGTGGATGATACAAATCACATGTTTATGTGTTGATCTCTTGTCTAAAGAAGGCCACAGTTGAATCTTGTGTGGCTGAGGGTGTTGCCACCAAAGAGGACCATGAGAAGAGCAACACAGATCACCCTCACAATCCATGATTTAGTTGTCATAATCAACCCTGTAAGATATGATTGAGTTGACAGCCTAATCACCCTCAGCCTTCTTTCCTTGATGTAATTACGATATGCTGCATCAATTCTCTTATGTAAGTTGCTGTGGCTACTGCTTGAATTCTCCAGGTTTGATGGCATTGCTTGAGTTAAACACCTAGCCAGGACAATAGCATCTTCCAAACCTGCGGATCCTCCTTGGCCAAGGAAAGGCCCCATCACATGCATCGCGTCCCCTGCCACCGTCATCGTGCCATTTGATAGTTTACCCGTAAAAAGGTGCCATGGATGCCGATACCAAACACAGTGGATGCTCAATGAATCAAGATCACAGTGTTTCACTATCTCACTGATCTCACTAGGAAGTTCTCGTACAGAGTCAAGTGCAATCTTTTTTATGAAATTGAGATCCTTTCGAGAAAGATGATCTGATTTGAATGTTTACCAGTCAGTACTCAAAATTATCTCAATTAATAAATTTACACGAGTTTCATTAGCTTACCTCCAGCTGGATTTGCCAACCCTATGAACCAGTGGACTAGCTTATCATTGATTGGTATCCTTCCGAACGTAATACTTTTGTACCTTATTCGGAAAAAATAAGTGCCAAAGCTATGGGGAGATTGATAGGTTGTGAAACCTCGCACAGCAGCCATAGGAAAGACCTTCGGTTCCTTCAGTTGTAATGACTTTGCTATAATTGAATCTGATCCGTCACAGCCAATTAAAACCTTCACAGGCATAATCCAAACATGTATACTTTAGCAGTCTTCTCATGACAAGCAAGGGTTGCATTAATTGATTGTAATAGCTTATCTGCTTAACTGGACAATGATTTGGCTAGTTGTTTATAGTGATGTTAGTAGAAGTAGAATGAAAAAAAAAAAATGCTTCACCAGTATAAGTTCTTGTAATTGGTTCTTAATATCAGTCCCACTTCTAGACAAGTGTATTTAATAATCTTAAATTACATGATTAAAAAGAAACTATGTTAATGAACATATTTAAAAGTACCGTCTGTATAGCTCATCAAAATTAATAATGAATGAATTTAATGAGGCCTCTCTTCTTTCTTTTTTTGGCAGGTGTTGGTTAAGTTTAACTAATTCAAACCTAATGAAGATTCAATTGTGAACATAAGGACTAATTAGCAATGCTATTGAAATACAAAAAAGTGTATGTAAGGTAAAAAAGTTTGCAAACAAGGATAGAGATTCACACCTTAGTTATCTAAGAATGTGTATTCATGGAGTAGGATTAAGAAAACAGAATTGACTTTAGGAAGTAGTACCTTGGCTTTTATGATGATTCCATCCTCTAAAAAAAGAATAGGGAAGGAAGTGGTATGGTCTAATTTAACTGCCACAACTTTACAGCCAAAACGAATGGACTCTGATGGTAGTTTGCTAGCCATTGTTTCAATCAGGTCACTCCTTCTCAAGCAACGGAGTTCTACTTCCCTATAATTCAAGTAGACCACCGCATGCAATCAAAATCATTATGAACAGAAGAACAGGAGATGATAGAAACAGTGAATCATCTCAGAGAGCATTTTTAAGGGAAGCTAAGCCTCAGGGCACATGCACACCACACAAAGCTGTATTGAAGTTAGAATAATCATAGTTTGCTCATTCATATAAATACCTTTTATAAATTTTTCTACGATAATGCCTTCATGACATCTATTTGAATTAAACTATGGAGTATTCATTCGATTGGAGTAACAAATAATATTTATTAGCAATTAAAATATTTTATAATTCTTTCAAATACTTGTGAGTTATTTGTATATTATGGATCCTTAGAATCATGAAGATATACCTTCTTGTTTACCAGATTTTTTGTTGCTACTGTATGATCTTTTTGCTCAAACTCTCCTTGCCTATATTGAGAGCATGGTAGTCCATTTGTCTATTCTACTAAAAACACACAGCTAAATGTTTGCTTCGGTTCATTTCTTTTCCTTGCATAGAAGAAGACTATGTAAAAGCAAGATGTTTGCTGACTATCTTCTTACATGCATTAACAGAATCAATGATGGTTATGAAAACTCGATACAATAGATATCAAGTGTTGTCAAATGCTTAGTAAACTGTAAACCTGTTCAAAATATGCAAATGGAAAACTTTAAATGCAAACTTTAAATGTTGTTAAATGCAAATGGAAAACTTTTGTACTGAATTGAACAACAGTTGATGATGAGACAGTATGATGATTTGAACTGTTCTCCACTTTTTGTTGGTAATGACCTCCTGTTTCTCATTTAATAACCCAATGAAGATTATAAGCTTCGGCTTTGTTCAAGAAATGAAGAGATGAAATGGTTTATAATCATTACCTGCACGAAGTTACTACTGTTCTGTTACTCTCAAGCCAAACCTCCCTTATCCTATAAATTGTCGAGAAAAAGAAGTCTTTGTTAATAGCATATGAACCAAGTAGAAAAATTCAAAGTGTATGACCAAGTAAACCAAGGAGAACAATTCAAAAAGAAAGCACAATAACAAAACCAAGTAGAGAAGACAACAACTTAGTAGATTGGATTGACCTGTTGAAAATAGATTGGATTATATCCTCATAAAATTGTCTACAAGAATGACAAGATCTAGCAGATAGAGCCTCCTTCAACACCTCTAATGATAAAGCCATATTCTACAAGTACCATAAATTTGAGAAACTACTTCAGTTGCTTATGACCCTCAACTTGAATCTATACATGCCTTCATTCATCACCAAGAAAATTTATTGAAAAAATTACACTTCTTATCTGTCACCTGAATGAGCTGAAAACTAGAGAAATCAAGACCTGCTTTTCTAAGACCAAAAAAAAAGGAACTTGCATTCTACACTTCAAGCCACGGGACAAAGTATAGCAGTCTTCTGCAACTAATCACCATAACAAGCAAACTAAAGAAATCATTCTCTGTGTAAATCAAATTAGAAAATTTATTATCAGCAATTGACTAGTCATGAATAAGTGCACATGTTGTCACATGCTTGGGCACACCAAATTTCACTGCTCTCAATGGAAGTGTGATTGGTAGTCATGAATCTTCAAAGTTACGGTGGTTTCAAATAAACAAGCTAAAAGTGCTTCTCCATCGATGTATACAAATGTTGAGGTTGAAGTCATCACAAATCAAGCTGCGCTTCATAACTACATAGCATTTAACTTTTATTTTAAAAATCTTAAATACTCCTCATCTCTTCTAAATCGTCATAGATGATATGTGGTCCTTCTCTCCTCACATGTCATATTGGTGATATTTCTAGAGTCCACATTTTACAATATCTATGTGTATCGTGTGTTTGAATATGTCTTCTCTTCTTTTGGTTGTCAAGTACAGGAACAAAAGCGGAAGAAGATTGTTTGGATTCACTATAAAGCTGGATGCATGTTTGAAGTTTCTGGCATTCCTTTTCAGCCTTAACTGAATCTTCACTTCAACTATGGCATCAATGCTGAACCACTCTTTGACATCAACATTTAGTCATACTTCTAATTCACTTTCAAATAAACTTATGTAGTTTGTAGTGAATATAACTGTCAAAATTGTCAATTTCAAAACATGATTGCTTTGTCATTTAGTAAAAGTAACTCTAATTCTTCAACTCCTTTTGATAATGCCAATCAACAAAAGGTGACTTCTAATAATATATTTTATTTTTTTATGAACTTACTCTTTTAATTATTCATGAGTTTCTCTTCTTAAATAACATTTAGAAGTTCTTCAAACTTCTGTATAAGTAGTTGCACTTTGTTTTCCACTCTTATTAAAATCTTTTTTGAAAAAGTACTCATGTAGTGTCTTAAAACTTGTTAAAACAAGACGGTACTCTAGCTCAATTTTCATGTTCCTATACACCCAAATAAATGTGATTGTTAAACACAAACATGGCACCTAGTTAAAACTGCTAGAACTATGCTTCTACTCGCTTCCCAAAAGCTTTCAGGAAGGAGCTATCAACGGATGAATTTGCCTTAATAGGCGGTTGATCTAAGAAAACTAGGTTGATGGGTCGCCCGCTGCGAACGCTTCCTGATTTATACGTGGTTGGAGGAAAACTTCCGTAGGGCCACGCCGGTCACTCCCAAGATTAGTTGGCGTAAACTAGATACCTAGTGTCATTTTAAAAAGAAATAGAAGACCATCGTAGCTATAATTCAACAATTGAACTCCTTTACATCTTTTGACATGTCACATTCTAAGAACAAACTTCCTTCAAAACTATCTCAACCTTTGAGAAACCTACAATGTCATTAGACATTCCCTCCATAATTGATATTCTTCCTAAAGGCACTGAACAACCTCTACCTTCAACATTAGCAACCCCTATCCAAGATCCCAACAACTTCAACAAATAATACTCCAGTGTTACCATAATCCGTTGCACTACGATATGAGAAAAGCTTGAACACCAAGTGTGAAACTATAAGATTATCAAACCTCAACTTTGATTATTCACCTTATCCCTTCATTTAAAAAGGCTATAACCTTTTTAGTAAAAAACAACTGATAAGTTATATGCCTTAGAGAACATTCTTCAGACCTAGCTGCACCTCTCCAAAACAATCATTGAATACAAGTGGATATTAAAACAAAATAAAATGACACTATCGACCGACATAATGCTTGCCCAACTAATCATAAAACTCTATAATCAAGAACATAGAACATGAGTTAACTATAAAGAGATCTTTACGCTAGTAGCTAAACTAATTTTCATACCAACACTTCTTGTTATAGTTACTATTCTACAATGGTCATTCTATCAACTAGACATAAAAAATGTCTTTTTGACAATATCTATTGCATGATTTGAAAAAAGTGAACTTATACTTTATACTTTAGTATATCAAGTTACGTCCTCCTTATGAGAATTCTGTAACATTAATTCAGTTGGTGATGCAAAGAAACAAAGATCCAGTACATGCATGATTTGGATATCCTCTTGGGTGATTCTTTTATATCTTGGAAAAGTAAAAAATACAACAATATTAGATCTAGCAAAGAAGTTAAATAACAAGCAATTTGACGGTCTCTAAAGTGATATAATTATATCAACTACTTAATAACATTGGTGTTACATCCCCACAACACGCTTATATTGATTGTGATAGTCAAAGTGCTCTATAACCCATATTATGATTTTTTTACAAAATAACAAAACATATTAAAATTGTTTGTCAATACACACAACATGGTTTTAAATTTCGTATTGTGTCGGGCAAAACGGCCGAAATTTGTCGTTCTGCCCATCGCCGACATCGACAAAGCAGCCATTGCAGGGTCGCGAAGTTGCCACGATGGATCGTGGAGGCACCGTGATCCTACGACAACCTCCTCGAGGTCGCGGAGGCTGCCACGATTCCTCGGCGACCTTTGCGGGGTTGTGGAGGTGTTGTGATCCCACGACAACCTCCATAAGGTCGCAAAGGTTGCCACGATCTTGTAGCGACTAGCGACCTCTGTGGGGTCGCTAAGGTGGTTTCTGATAGTAGGACATCACGCGGCGTGCGAACGTGAGGCAACTGCTAAGAGGCCAATCGCAGGCGGCATGGAGCAGGAAGGGGGCGTTGGCGTCGGCGTCGGCGTCGTTGCTGCTCGCATAAACGGAAGAGTGGCGTCGGTAGTCAAATGTGCGGCGAGGACGCGCAACAAGTGCGAAGGGGCAATATTAATCTAAACAAACTATATATATATATATATATATTGTTTGTTTGTTTGTTTTATTTTGAAAATATTAAATAAATTATTTATTTATTTATTTACTTGCCATATGGGGTGACACATCCCACATTTTTTTTCTTTTTTTTTGTATTTTAAAATTTTTTAATATTTAGGATACACTTTTTTTAGTTAATATATTTTATATTAAAAAAATACCAAAACCATATTGGCACGGTACGACTAGTCATAAACTAAAACTCCAATACGAGTCGAGATTTTAAACCACAACACACAATAACATGCAAATAAACAATACTCAACCTCACCCACTCTTCTATATAAATAAATTTGCATATATTATTAGGATCTTAATATGTTGATGTGCTGGAGAGGGGTGAACAACTCATGAACCAACAAATGAAAATTCAACTTTTAACAAATGGCAATTCAACTTTTCTTGCACATACACAAGAACAAATAGAAGTTAGTTCTTGTGAGTGATATGTCTTTTTTCACACATTAGACTATAGTGTTACGAAAATAAAAGGATAAATGCTAATATAATAGTTTATGTGATTTGGAACCCAATCTTACTCCATGGTCTATCGATCCATTATGTGGATCACACCTGCAATCCCACAATGAAAAATTCCTTTTTCCAGAGGCAAAGAAATCTTGTAGAAGATATGAAATGAAGTTTAATAAAAAGATGTTAAAAGAGCACACAAGATGCCTTCCAATAGCCCTTAGGTGCATTTTTCTCAGCTACACAATGTTGAAAACTTAATCTCAAATTTAGTGTACTATTTTTTGAGACAAATCATAGCCAACACTCATATATAGAGGCCTCCAACAGCTAGCCAACAGCTAGTTTTCTACAGGTTCAGCTAACAAAAATCCAAGATTAGTCAACCAAAATTTGAAAACTATCCATTGCATGCCAACGGCCAACAGATCAGTAGAATCAGCCAAATCATTAATCGATTGAGATCTAGTTTAGTTGATTCAAACACAACATAGAGCACTTTGTTCTTGAGTAGACGGTTTCCAATTGACTCTGCAGTCAACTCAACATTCCAGTCAAATAGATCAACCTTGAGCCAACTCAATCTGTTTGAGAATCCCATGTTTACTTGGCTCCCATGCAAAGCTCTAGGATCAAGCATGGTTGTAGACTACAACTATAAACAGTCATTCCTTAGTTTGGGAGTTGAAAAGTCAGCTATAAATTCAAACCAATTACCAATAAGTTCTAATATTTGAGAAATGGATGCATCAATTAAGAGTCTTTATAAGTTCTTTATGTTTCCTATATTAAAGAGTACGTCTAGTAGTATAACTGGAATATGATATAGAAACTGAGTTTCAAAAATTTTCCCAGATTGTGTTTGCAATCCCCCCAAGGTGTGATGCCTACAATTTATAAGGTGTCAGCCTAAGTTTCTATAACTTTTCTACAATTCATTAACCCAAATTTTAGATTCCTACTCTGGCAAACCTTTAAACAACTAAGCTCTCTTTTAAACTCCTACTTCACAAACCTACGAACAATCAATCTCTCTTCTTGTGCTGCATCAATATGGAATCGAGACGTTCTATTGGAGCATAAGCTGTTAGAGTGTATACTAAAAGTCTAGCTTTTGGTATAAACATTTATCTAGAAATAAGAATCACATTGGTCAAATGTCTACATTTATGATAAATGTAGTTGCTCAATTAATTTATATTGTAGATAACATGGTGTGTGGTGTCACATACAGAAGACCATGTTATCGGTTCCATATAAATTATAAACAGTAGCTCACGACCAAGATGGAAAGGAACAAACCATTGGAAGGTCGTAGTGTAATTAGGTATTAGTTTATCTTAACTATATAATTACACTAGTACACTTAGAGTGTATTGAGTAGGACCATTTGAGGTCGTTCCTTTTATACTGACTTTATAAAGGAACAAAGACCTCAGTTATTATGGAAGTGTGTGCTCTTAATCCTAATATAATAACAAGCACATATATTTGATATTTATTTTTTTAATTTATCAATGGGTGAGATTTAGTTCGATGAATCAATAAGCCCGATAAGTTGGGAAATGATATCACTTATAGTGTGTTGTTGATTATAGAAAACCGTGTCCTAGAGATACTAGGTTGAGAATGTCCCCAAGAGGAGCTCAAAAGGATTGTCATGTTAAACCCTGCAGGTGGACTTAGTCCCATACGATTGAGTGGTACTACTCTTGAGCTAGATATTAATTAAGTGAGTTGTCAGAACTTACTTAATTAGTGGACATTGTTATCTTAAACACGAGAGACTAACACACTCATAATAAGAAGGAGCCCAAAATGTAATTTGGGATTGGTGCGTAGTTCAATAATAATTCTCTAGTGGAATGAATTATTATTGATAAAATTAAGTTGTGGTTCGAGCGAACACGGGATGCTTAATTTTATCGGAGACCAAACCAATTCCTCCTCGGTCCCTATCGTAGCCTCTGATTATAAAGAGTACTATACCCACCTATACCCACCTTCATACCAAGCTAGCTTGGAGACCAAGCTAGGCCGCCATGTTTCGTTCACGGTGATCTATACGCTAGCTGAACTCAGCTTGGGTGGTCCTATTAAAATAAAAAGGAATTTTATTTTTAAAATTTTCTTATGGATAACATGATTTAAAAGAGAGTTAAAATTTTTTTCCTTTTATAAGATTCTACAAAAGATTAAGAGAAGAGTTAAATCTCTTTCCTTATTTGTAGATTAAAAGGTTGATTTTAATTTTGGTAAAACTTTTAATCACGTTCACGATTTAAAAGAGAGTTTAAAAATTAAATATCTCTTTTATAAAACTTCTACAAAGATTAAGAAAAGATTAGATATCTTTCTTTATTTGTAGATTGGAAGAGATTTTAATTTTAAAGATAACTTTCTTTTTATCCACATGTTTAAAAGAAATATTTTAATTTATAAAATTTCCTTTTTATTGACCATCATGAAGGGAAAATTATTAGAGAAATTTTTATAAAATTTCCGGAAACAAATTAGGAAAGTTTTAATTCTTGATTGAATTAAATTTCCTTTGCTTGGTTTAAAGTGGCCGGCCACATTGTTGATGAGAAAAAAATTATTTTTAATTAAATAAATTTTCCTTATCAATGGTAAAAGAATTAAGGAAATTTTTATTTAAATTTCCTTATTTGCCAAGGCCAAGGATTATAAAAGAGAGGGTAGAGGTGCCTTCATGGACAACAACTCTATTATTTTTCCTCTCTCTTTTTCTTCCTTGGTGTGGTCGGCCATCCTCTCCTCCTTTCTTCTCTTTGATGGCCGAACCTCATCCTTCTTGTGGAGACTCATATGGTGGCCGGATCAAGTTTAGAGAAGAAGAAGAAGGAGAGAAAGAAAGCTTTGTTTCTAGCATCCCTTGGAGCATGGTGGTGGTGGCCGAACCTCTTCATCCTAGAAGATGTTTTGATGGCCGAAACTTGCAAGGAAGAAGAAGGTGCTTGGTGGTTCTCATCTCGGAAGATCGTTGCCCACACAACGTCCGAGGTTAGAAGAGGAATACGATAGAAGATCAAGAGGTCTTTCTAAAAGGTATAACTAGTATTTTTCCTTTCCGCATCATACTAGTTATTTTTGGAAATAATACCAAATACAAGAGGCATACGATTTTAGTGTTTCGAATTTGTTTTCGATATAGTGTTCTTTTGTTTTTCTTTTCCTTGTGATTTGATTGTTCTTTTCGGTTGACCTAAAGTTATTTTAGGAAATTAAATATTAGCTTTCCATAAAAGGTTTTGTCTAGTCGGTGGTGGGCCATGTGCCTCGCCACGTCAGTACTAGGGACCAATTATGGAAATTAATATTTAATGGAATTAATAACTTAAGGTGATTTGGATCAAACGTGTTAAGTTCCGCAGGAGATCCAAGTCTAAACCTAAAAGAACAAATAGATTAAGTTTTGGATCAAACGTGTTAAGTTCCGCAGGAGATCCAAGTCTAAACCTAAAAGAACAAATAGATTAAGTTTTGGATCAAACGTGTTAAGTTCCGCAGGCGATCCAGAATTTAATTTAAAAGAACACATGGTAGCTAGGAAAAGGTTCAGACCTTTGTACAAAATTTTTGTACAGTGGAACCTCTAGGTTTTCCGAGTAGCAACCAACATAAGCCTCATTATATTCTTCCTAATTATATCCCTAAACTACTATTCTAGCCTTGTTTCACATGCATTTTCATCTCATTTATTTTAAAAACTTATTGTGCTCCAATTACATAACTATCATCATGTCTTTGAACTAATCCTGAGACTTTGTTTCATTCAAATTGAGTCAGAACAAGTTCTAATCTATTGTAAATTGAGTCAGAACAAGTTCTAATCTATTGTTATATTTCTTCCATTGCCTGCCCAAGAGGATGATCTGGACTTTTTTTTGAAAGCCTAGAAACCCATGGAAGTGATTGTATATCTTCTTCTTGATCATCTTCCTTGGATTTAATCTATTCTTCACACATTCATTACTTTTCCTTGATAAGGTTCTTTCTTATCAATTTCTAAATTTTCCATCTTGGCTATCTCCTTTTTAATGTCCTAAGATATACTCAAGAAGCTTCGTCATATAAAATGTTAGGTGACTCTTCTACCTTAAGTGTTCACTTATTGTAGATACGATAAGCTAGACTTGTGGAGTATCAAACAAATATGCCTTTGTCCGTCTTTGCCGAAAACCTAAATTATCATTGTATTCAAGATGCAACTCTTACAACCAAATACCATAAGATAATTAAGGACATCCTCCCATACCAAAGCTCATATGGTATCTTTGACAAAAATGGATGCAGATAGACCTTATTTTTCTATATAGCATACAATATGTAATGCTTCAACCCCAAAATAACTTAGTAACGAGTATTCATTAAGCATGGATCAGGATGCTATTTGAAGTTTATGAATTTTCCATTCAACAACACCATTTTATTAAGATGTTCTTGCAACGGAAAACACATATTGAAAATTAAGGGTGCATTTGGTTTGCACGTTTTCCATTTTCATTTTCTAGAAAACGCGTGTTTTCTAGAAAATGACTTTTAGACATTCTCTATTATTCCAGAAAATGCTATCTATTTTTAAAAAAAACAGACATGAAAAATGCAAACCAAACATCATTTTTTAGAAACGCACGTTTTTCAGAAAATAAAAATGAAAAATACGCAAACCTAACGCACCCTAAATTTCTTATATTCTACACCATCATAACTGCAAATCCAATTAATCCCCTTTTCACTTCTAACACTTTCCAAAGAACGACCCTATTTTGGTCAAGTTTCCTTTTGGTCAATTAATCCCCTATCCAAGTGTCAAATGCCTGAGGACATATATCTATGTGTCATGGTTTAAAATTTTGAGTTATGTCAAGTTTCATACTAAACTAGAACGACCCTATTTTGGTACCATATCCTTTTGTCCAATATGATTTTAGTATTTTTTTTTTCTTTTTAAATAGGTGTATATTAATTTTAAAATCATTTTTTTAGTATTTGATAACTATAAATGATTACTATTGATTTTATATTTCATAAGTTGCCTGTTAATTTCATATTTCGATATTTTTTTCGTGAGATGTTGGATAGCTATTAAATTTTACAGCAGCTATAAAAAGGTATAAATTCAAATTTTACATTTTTATTACCATTGCATGTAATGAAATAGTCTTAATCACTTGAAGTGTGATTGCAGAGACATTGAGTCCTAGAAATTGCATGCTTTAAATTCTCACAAACTTAAAGTTTTATTATTATGGATATTACTTATTTTACACTCATATAAAATAAGAGAGAAAGTTAACCAATTGCTTTTGCAACCATTTGAAGACGTCGTTTGCGAGATTCATACTGCATTCATTTTCAAATTCAAAGTTGATCCTCCATAGCGTAACCATCACTTAGTTGTAAGATAAATAAAAATAAAATTAAAATAGTCTATATATATTGACAATGATAAGAAATAAATTATTCTATATTTGTCTACATCCATTCTATATCTACATGACATTGCAAAAGAATCATTAAAAGAGTCATATATCTCTTAAAATAATCAACTTTCATTAATAGCTTTAACAACTAATTCTTTGTTTGATTGTAGCTTTGACATGACATTTTTTACAGCTACTCAGAGATTATTGATGCGATGATCGAGGGGGAGGACCCCACCCCGTTGCCATGATAGAGGTCAGTGCCATGATGGGAGTCAATCAAGGCGGTCAAACGCCCTCGGACCACTGGCCGATCGGGTAGCACACTCGCCCGATCGGGATAAAGAAGACCCAATCCGAAATCATAACAGCTCGGCGAAGTTCCGAGCTTTCGACGCTCAGAAAGATTGCTAGGTATCTACAAGAGCACGCCGAACGGCTTCTCCGCTCGGCCTTATATGGAGCTACAAGAACAGAGCGGATTTATGACAGAGCTGAGGAAATAGAAGGGCAGCCAAGTGGCTTTCTCAGGACAGCAGAAGCGCAGGTCGAGCGGCCTCCCCGCTCGGCCAGAAAACATACTCATCCGAGCCGAGCGGCTATCCCGCTCGGCCGAGTAAAAGACATTGGTAGCTGGATATTATCTTTTTGGGAACATGTGCCGCTGACCGGCGACATGGTCGGCGGCTGATTCAAACAAAAGATCGTATGGCAGAAGCTTCCAATGTCACTTCGGAGATATGCTCGGCTCGTTAAGGTATTATGTTAGGGACAAGGTATTATGTTAGGGACACTTTACTGATACATTTTTTCAAGGAAAGCCTCGAAAAACGTGTACACCTTAGGAAGCGTGTATGCGCGCTACAGAAGCCCTATATAAAGGAAGTCCAAGCTTCAGCGGAGGTATGCGATAATCTACTGTTGCTGCTACTATTCGCTACTTTGCTCTGCTTCCACACATCGCCAGTGACTGACTTGAGCATCGGAGGATCATCGCCCGGGATCCCTTCCCTAGCTCGACACTGGCGCAACTGTGGTTGCAAGGTCTCGAGGAGTCGACACGCGATCAACCGGAGCGCCACGTCCCCAACTTCCGTCACCTCGACTATCGGACAGGATCAATTATCATTTGTGGCTAGATTATATTAGTATTGATATGTCGATTGAGATCATAACCTAAAATAATTAAGCATATATAATTACCAATAACAATCTTAAAATTTCTTTATTATTAAAAAAATATGCACTTGCAAATGAATATGTTTTCACATGTGGTTGTTGCACCGTATAATGATTATATCAATATAACATTCATACTTGGTTGACGTCTATAGGCATCTCATGATTTTTGCTTCATGAATTAGGTGATAAATGCTAGTCATTTGTGGCTTCATATCCATGTAAAATTTTCATAGAACAACATACAACAATTCTACTATCATAAGAATATCTACAATGTAGTCCTAAAATCTAGCAAATATAACAATTTTTTATGTCTCCCTATATTAAGTGGTGATAGAGTATGAAAAGGTTTCCCAATCCACAGAGGTGAACAAGAAGAAAGCCTATTTGCTCTTGGTCGTAGAATTTTCCCATCAACAAATTTTCTCAATAGTCCACAAACCCAATAATGATTATAGAGGAATTTTATTAACAATTTTCCTTCTTTCACTACCTTCTTCATTATATCAAGTTTATCAATATTCGTCGTCATCAAATCGAAATAGCATGCTACATATAGGGTACAAAACAATATTAGATGCTCTTGCTCCAATAGCTCTCTAGCCTTATTAAGGTCAACACTATTGTCTATCACCACCTACATTATATGTTATATGTCTATCTCTTGAAGTACATTATCCATTAAGCGATATATGTAAGATGCATAATGATATTATACAACTACATCAATAAATTTATGAAATATCACCATTTTGTTATATAAAAAAATTGATAATGTTAATCCGACCTGGTTCTATCCCGCTATTGCATGTCAACATAACACCATATAGGCCTCATTGCTTCTTACATGATAGGATGGCCTATCCTCTTCAATTCCCTATCCCCTCCTCCCTAATTCCCTATACCAAATTGCCGATGATAGTTGGCAATCATTGGATGGCAATCACCTCCTCTCCTCTAACCCATATGTTACCAAGTGCACCAAAGAAATTGTCATTGTTTGCCTCGTGTTGTTGCCACTCATTGTTGCTACTTCGATAAGATTTCGATTTCTCATCTTTTTATATGCTCATTCCTAACTGTGATTCCCTCTAGCATGATCACTAGGAGTCAATCAATTCATTCTATTTCTTTCCATGCTAACCACAAGCATGCGAAAAAAAAAAACCCAGGACTAACCATGAGAATCTATATGATATGACTGGCGAGGCAACACAAGTGTGCCAATGGATTTAGATGTGGTCCAGTGGCCGAACAATAATAACATGAAGCGACATGGGCCGACACCCTAAAATCCATGCTATGTATATCTACTAAAGTGATCCACAATTGTAAATGAATGCATATTACCATTTAATAATGTAATGTCATGTGAATCTAATAAATACAGATGAGTTAATTTTAACACTTGTAACACTTGTAACGTATTGGAAGTGTTATGTTCCTTGCATTCCTGAAGTCATTTTACATTTAACCTTAGGTAAGTCTTTCACCAGGTTCCTCTTGGAGAACTTCTAAAGCATCCTAATTTTGGTGTGTGCTAGCTACCAATGTTGCGAAGACTCTTCTTTTAACATAAAAAACTTAATAGACTAATTAAACACATATGGAAGATCAATTGTGTATGCATTGTATTCCGATGTCCAACAAGCATGGTGTCAGATTCATAATGTTTAATCAAACACTTGGTTAACTAATGCTTAAAAGATTAACTTAAATTCCCTCTACTAGTAAAACTTTTTGAAACACAAAATTAGATTTAAGTTCAATGTTACTAGCGTTCTAAAAATCGACCTAGACGGTCGCCTAGGCGCTAGGCGCCAGTCAGTCGGTCAACCGAGGAGGCTTTGGCGGCTAGGCTGGATTAGGCAGCCCTACGTGTCGACTAATCCGTCGAATCATCTAGGCGCTGCGGAAATAGTTCATGGTTTTCATGATTTTTTTTTAGTTTAAGCTTTTAAATTTAATGCCCAATTAAATAAAACTAAAATGTAACCTTGAGTTTATATCTGATGATGATATAGTTGTTGAAAATAATGGAGAAGAAGAAGTAGAATAAATTTGTGATATTTTATTAGTTGTATAATTTTGAACTCATTTGAAATTTGATGTTATTGTGTTGGAGTCGTAGAATGTGATTTATTATGTAATTTATGTTGATACCGTAAAATTCACCTAGTGGTGCCTAGTCCCCGTCTAGGCAGCCTAAGCGCTAGGCGCTGATTTGGGCTAGCGTATAGTGAATTTTAGAACCTTGAATGTTACCTTAGTCTATCACTTTTAGCTTTCCCTTATTGTCAAAGGATATATTACCTTTTCTATGTATTTTAATGTATTGAATTTGTTGGCATCTTTAGTCATTTACCTTAAAGCATCCACTATCAACCAACCACTCACTTTCAATGCATTTATTCTTTAATTGCCAAAAAGAACATTATAGATCAACCACTCACCATAAGATGTTGGACATCAAACTCTAGGCTACTTGAATAATGCAACAATCATATGTATAAGTGTTGGTGCAGGAAGGATCCGACGATCGAACCTAAGTTTTGATAATGGCAAAGGGATTCAAAGTTAAGATTCTCTGTCATCTAACATGTTGAATGAGTGTTTCAGGAAAGTCCTAACTGTGGTTAGGCAGGTGAAAACCCTAGGGGGTGGTAACCCTAGGTCCTAGGGGGTGGTAACTCTAGGTGGAGAAAAGTCCTAGCTGCGGTTAGGCAAAGGGAAAACCCTAGGGGGTGGTAACCCTAGGTCATAGGGGGTGGTAACCCTATGCGGAAAGTCTTGGCAGGTCGATGGCTTGCAAAGTCCAGGGGTGGTAACCCTGGGTGATGCTGGTGTCGCAACTGGGTGAAAGACTGACTACTTGGCGATGTCCACAGAAAGTCCAAGCATCGAGTGAAGAAGTCCGATCGATCCGGAGGATCGTGGCAATGTAAATCTCGAGTGGTGGAGTAGGAGCTCTCGTTCCAGTAGAGGAACAGCGGTGGGAGTCGACCTAGGGTTTCGGTTGGAAACCCGATTCAGACTTAGTCCCGGAGATCCTATACTTCTTTATAATGTTTATTGTCTAACTTTGTGTCGCGATAGTGTTTGGGACTAACGTCTTGCAGGAGCAAAGGAGCAACCTAAAGCCTCGGATGAATAGTATCCAGGCGCCCACGGAGCTTGGGCGCCTCGGGTGCAAAGGACGAAATTGCCGAACACCGTTGAGGCGCCTCAAGAAGGCAAAGGCGCCTGAAGGCGCTGAGAGGTTTAAGGCGCCTTGAATGGATGAAATTCGACCAGGTCAGATTTGATCCACGCGGAAGACCCGGAGCCTTGAACACCCTTTATAAGGGGTTTCACATTCAGATAACGAATTCAGTGATCTTTCATCAACGTCTTGCTCCAAAAGGCGCTCGTCGCCTAATCTGATTGCAGCGACCAAGCTTCAGAATTAGCATTTCATGTTGTCAGTATAATATTTATAGCTTTTATTTGTACTCATAATTGTAATCTTTTAACGAGCTTATAGTTGTTGCCCACCGGAAGCGATCAAGGATCGCGGGCCTTCGAGTAGGAGTCGATCAAGGCTCCGAACGAAGTAAAAATCCTCCTGTCTCTGTGTGCTTACTTTGTTTTATTCCGCTGCTTAATTACTCCGATAATTCTTACGATTCCGATAATCGAACAAGATAGCCACGAGCGCTATTCACCCCCCCCCCCTCTAGCGCTTCTCGATCCAACAATAAGCACAAGGAATGGTTCATTGAACTTGATGGATTAGTGGATGAGTATCTATGAGAGGTAAGATAAAATTCTTATCAACATTAAAAGTAAGAGTCAGATTTATTTTCGATAATTACTATATGCCAAGCATGACAACAAATATTTTGGACATGAGTCAACAATTACAAAGAGATTACAATGTTCATATGAAGAATAGAAAACTTTACTACCTAACTGATAAAAATAATAACTTAATAGCTCAAGTTTAGATGTCCAACATTAATAATACAACTTTTATGTTGAAGATTAAGCATGTAGCAATGGAATGTTTGAATGCATGTACAAATAGTATACCATGGTTACGACATTTGAGATTTAGGCATATATATTTTGATGGTTTCAATAAACATTCAAAGGTCAAAATTCAAATTTCACATCAATTTTAAAAGGGATGTATTTTCAACAAAGATTTCAAGAGAAGCAACAAAACTCGCAAAAAGGCGACTTGAACTCATCTATACCTACTTTTTGGTGATTGATCTCTCAAACATCCTTCCCTGGGACCCCACATGGCGGGAGCTTCGTGCACCGGGCTGCTATGTATTTTCAACAAACATTTCCAAGAGAAGCAATGTAACTCGCAAAAAGGCCATTAGAACTCATCTATACCTACATTTTGTTGATTGATCTCTCAAACATCATTCAAGAGAAATCATTATTCTCTAACTTTTAAAATGAAAAGCCCTTAAACAACTCTAAAAAGTTCATGACTATCATGGAGGAACTAGTGGTTACCAAGCTAAAGTTCTTTGATACGATTGTGGTGGAGAGTTCACATCTAGAGCTTTTCAAAGCTCTTGTGAAGAGCACAGACTTTGGCAACTTCTCAAGACACCTTCTTCTCCACAAAAATAAAAATGATGATGATAATAATAATAACGATAATAGCGTGGAGAAAAAAAAAACAATTTATCCTTGATGAAGAAGGCCAAGAAGAGCAAAATATATTGAATTCATCTCAATCTTCTTTATTACCCATATCATCGTCATCGTCATCAACAAATAGACTCTTAAAGATACCTCAATACTACAACAGATAAGGGAAATTAAATAAATTTATGAGGTAGCAAATGAATTAAATATCATTTGTCATAATGGATAAACAAGAAGAAATTTTATTTGAGGAAGCACATAGAGACAAGTGGAAAGAAACCATGATTGAAAAAGTCAAGGCAATTAAGAATGATGACATCTGGGAGCCTGTTCCACCTTCCTAAAATGGGTCTTAAAGACCTAGAAAATGCTCAAGGAGAAGTATAAAATACAAGGCATAGTAGTAAAATGATGTGAGGAACAAGTTAATGTCAAATATGATGAGGACCATGAGGTATTTGCTTGGGTTGCACATATGGAAATTATTTGCTTGCTCATTTATATTGCAGTTCAAAACAAATGTAAGATAGATCAAATAATGTCAAAACAAATATTTTGATTGAGTTTAGTAAAGAAGTTTTTGTTAACAATTCATAACTCTATGGCATGGTTTAAACTCTCATAACATGTGGCAGAAACGAGCGAAATTTGTCACCTAGCATTAGCATCGTGGGAGGCGCCACAATGGGTCAAGGAGGTCACCGCAAGATCACGGCGCCCTTGAGCTTGCAGAGGTCATCGTGGGATCACGGCACCCCCGTGAGCCTACGAAGGTGGCTGCGAAGTCATGAAGTTGCTACAATCTTGCATTTTTTTTCTTTTTTTAAAAAAATTGTTTTTTTATTTTTTTAATATTTAGATTAAATTTTTTTATTTTTTAAATATATTTTATATTTAAAAATATCAAAACCATATCGGCTAGATACGGTATTGAAACCATATCGCTCCAGTCATAAATCGAAACTCTGATATGGGTCAAAATTTTAAACCATGCTTTGTGGAGAAAAGAGGAGTAAAAGTTTAAAAATTGAAAAAGGCTATGGCTTGAAGCCGTCACCAAGGCCATAGAATAGTTGGACAAATGCTCATTCTAAAGCTAATAGGTTCAATCAATGCTCATATGAGCACGCTTTATATTTCAAATAAAATAAGAATATCTTATTTGTTGCCTTGTACGTGGATAATCTTAGCTTTCATAGGGAGCAATCAACAAATGTTAAAAATATTCAAGTTAACCATGACATAGATGGAGACATAGGGTTCATAAGTGATATTCTTGGACCGGAAGTAAAGAAAACGAAAGAAGATAATTCCTTGTCACAAGAATCTTATTCAAGGGAATCCCAAGAAGTTTAAGATGGATTGTTAAATTGACAAAAAAAAAAAAAATTGATCAAGGAGAAAAAGTAGATCTCACTTAAGATAAGAGTGTGGTTGAGCTTAAGATCCCCAAATGCACAAGACTATTAATCACTATATTGAGAAACTAAAATCTACTCACTCGAATGTAGCCAAGAGAATTCTTTGTTATGTTCGAGGTACATTTCACATGTGTTATTATATTTTAACTTTATGAATATTTTAATAATGATAAGGGAGGAGGTTTGAATAAAAGAAATACCAGTAACTTTGTATTTTATATGAGTGAGATGGCTTTTACATAGGTCTTTAAGAAACAGAGATTGTGACACTCTCAACATGTGAAGTAGACTATCTTGCAACATTATCATATTTGTGTCATGTTATTTGGCTAAGAAGAATATATATTGCAACATTAACCTTTGTTTGTCAACAAAGATACATATTGACAGCAAATCTGCTATTGCGCTTGCAAGGAAGCTAATTCATCGTGAAATAAGTATGCACATCTTCTTACACTATCTTTTCATTAGAGAACATGTAAAAAAAAAGAATGTTGAGCTAGTCTACATCAACATATAAGATAAGTAGACATTTTGCTATGATTTGATCTCTTTGTCAAGCTCAAGACAACTCTTGAAATGAAGGATGAAGGATAATTAAGTTCAAGGGAATGTTGTTGAGCAGATTTAATTATAAAGTAAAAAGTTTGTCCTCCTCCTAGTCAATTTTCTACTAGAGTTTTCTACCACTCAAGGCTATAAAGTAGAAAAAACAATGTAGAAGTGTAATGTTAATGTGGTGTATCTTGTATCTCTAACCCCTATAAATATGTGGGATTTATTGTGAATCATGACATGTTTTTCAATTCATTTTCCTTCCTCAAAGCTTCTCCCTCTCTCTACGTGTTTGCTCCAAAACAACAATGACGAACAACAAAAAGGACATGCTGTTAAATATATTATATATCTATCTAGTAAGAAGAGACTTGAACATACTCTGACAAAGGTATAGCCTTTGGTCGTAGCTCTGAGCCCACCATTAGCTGATCAAGAGCATGCCAACCATTTGCCCAAATACCAATTGCTGCCCCTGAAGATCGCAGTTTATTGGATTTCTCGAGAACAAGACTCTTTATTCCTTTCCTGCACATTTTGTCAATCAAATCCAAGCAAGATGTTAGTTTGCTTATTATTATTATTTTTTGTCTCAATGGATAGTGTATCTAGAGATATAACTTTGACTGAACCAAATAAAAACTCGCTATGCAGCAACAGTTTCAGAAACATAAAAAATGGCAACAAAAATAAATTATAATCAAAACAAGAGGAAGATTGGAAGGTGACTCGTAACTATATTTTATAGGCCATAACAAAAGATTAGGAAGTATCCATGTAGAATGCCGTGGAAAACAAGAAGACGCCACTGTGGATTCTCAATTTAGTACAAGGTTTCATTTTTAACAAAATGTTTTGTAAAGTTACTTTTAGGTGGAAGACATGTTGATGAGAATAGATTCTTTAGACAATTGTCAATACAAAAACTGATACCAGAATTGACTTAATGTATCAAAAAGTGTCAGAGAGTCTTGGCAGAAAGACAGACAAGATCCTGCGAAATGGAAGGAGGAAAAAGGAATCCCTAAAAAAAGGGGGGAAGAAGAGAAAAAGGAGGAACACCTCTGAAGAGCTAAAGCAGTGGCAAGGCCGCATATGCCTCCCCCAAGAACCACAACGCCATGGTGCTCCTCGATTGAGCTCATCGTCTCTTCAGTCTCCAGCTTCAAGTTCCAAGGGCCAGATGCGAGATGGATATGTTCGATGATTGCGGCTTATTTGTATATTTTTGGTAGTGCATCATTTTATTTTAAATTTTAAATAGGATAATTAAAATAATTTTACAAATTTAATATTAATTTTTTAAATTTTAAAAATAAAATTTTTATTCTAAAAATAAAATAATATTATTTTTTAATTACTGTTATCACTTATTCTATAAATATAATAAAATTTTAGATAGTTGATATATAATGTACAGTGAAAATAATTATCTAAATTTAATAAAATAAAATATTTATTTTAAATTTTAAATATAATGATAAAAAAAATTAATATGGGACTGACTCACAGCGAGCATCGCCATTATAATTAAGATAACATCTACCTGTTAATTGTTAACTGTCATTCAAAATGCATCTTTCATGAATTTTTTTCGTAACGATTTAAATGTTGATAGAATTACATAAGCTTTTAAAAATTAATAATGTATAATATTTAGAACGATATAACATAAAAAAATAATAATAATAGATTTTGATAATATGTAATATTAACATGGACCTTAGGTTCTTTCTTATACCTTTTTTATTATTTTATCTAGTGTACTTAAAATGTTAATTTTAACTAATCTACAAAAGTATTTAATTTGGTATTAAAAACTAGTAGTATTTACTTTATCTTATTTCTTTTAAGATAATGATTTATCCTCTATTTATACCAAGGAGAGACTAAAGAAAAAATAGATTATAGGATAGACCTGATTGATTCAGTACCGACGATTTAATGATTCAGAATCGTTGGTTCAACAGTTCCAAATAAGTCGATCCTTAACATTAACCGTCCAAGACGATTACGGTTAATGATTCGGAACCGTCGGTTCACGGTTCGGTTCATGATTTATCACGGTTCACGATTATTATGTTAAAAAAATTAAAAATTAAAAATTATTGCAAAAAAAGGGCTTGCACTTATTTAAGTTGCTTACGTATCCCCTTAGGATATAGGAGAATCAAAGTCACATAGTTCTTTTATATTTTTTATCCTTTTATATTGTCAGTCACTTCCATTTCCTGTTCTTGTCGTATTCGTTCCTTTAGTATCAAAATCTTCAACTTCGTCATCTAAAAGTTATATTCCTTGGATTCTTTTCTCCGCTCTAGTCCAATCGTCTAGTAATGTTTGACCTTCCAATATGTCAGGAGACAAAGTTGATCGTTTATCTAATATATTGCTACCAGCACTGAACATCTGCTCCATAATAATAATTGACCACTAGACAAGCTAAAATTTCTTTGACGATTACGGAGAGGACGGAAAAGCTTTGAGTCTTCTGTGACCATCACTGTAATATATCAAAATTTTTGTTTTATGTTTCATTAAAATCAAAAGAAATTGTAAAATAATTCTCAAGTTCCTATATGGAACTTGAGGATCCTCGTGGACGTTTTGTCCGTTCTTTTAATAAAAGTTATGCTTTATAAGTTTTAAATTACTATTAATAGTTTATTGTATTTCAGAAATATTAATTTGTGTTCTATATTATGCATAATATTGATTATAAATATCATATAAATAAATTCTAACATTATATATAATATTAACTTGATAGAAGAAGAATCTTTAATTGGAATTAAAGTGTCATAATATAAAGTTAATATTTCTAGTAAAACTTCTAATTTAAAGATAGCATCTAAAGCAAATGCAATTAAATAAATTTCAGGAATAAAATAAAAATATTTTTCCTATTTAGTTTTCATAGCTAAGATGTAAGAAGATAAAGATTCATTATTAATATGTTCATTTAAAACTAATAATATATTAAAAAAATTCTAAATTAATTGAGCAGTGGGATAATAAACACCGAAAAATTGTTCGGTTACATCATTAAATACTTTAAAATTTCGCAAATACGGGTATAAATATTCCATTGTTGTGAAAATAAATATATATTAGTATTAGTATTTTGAGCAAAAAATGAATATAATAATTCTTTATATTAAAATAAATCTTATAATAATTAGTTTGTTGAATTCCAACGTATTGGTACATCACGTTGAAAATTTTTAGGTCTCATTTCATTAGTTTTACAAAACCTACCTCATTGTTTCATTATAGATGGATGATACCATAAATAAGAAATTGTAATTCTAATTGGTTTAATAGAACTTTCTAAAATTTTTAATTCATCTTCAACACATAAATTTAAAACATTACATACACAATGAATATGAAAAAATAAACCGCCAATAATAGGTTGACAAATAAATTTTAGATCATCTATAGAAGTGGTATTGGAACTAGCATTATCTAATGATATTTAAAATATTTTATGAGTTACGACATATTCTTCTAAAATTAAACATATAATTGTGTGATGTTATGAGTAATATGTGATTCATCAAAAATTCTATAAGCTAATAATGTTTTTTAGAGGTTCCAAGAGTTATCAATCCAATGGCAAGTCACACCCATATACAAATGTGTTTGCTAATGATCACTCCAAATATCGGAACATAAATAAACTTTATTATCTAATTTACTAAATTCATCAATTAAATTATTTTTTCCTTATTTTACTAATTTTTTAATTGTACGAGTAAATGTATCCTAGGAACACGTTTAGCACATGAACTAAGAGATTCTTTACAAAAATCTTTAAATGTGCATTTAGATCCAAAACTAAAAGAAAAATGTTCTACGAAAATAAATTTAGCCAATAATTCTCTTAATTTATTATCCGAATATAAAAATAAAGCAGAATCAGTACTACTGCTAGTTGAAGAAAATTTTAATAATTGTGTTTGAGAACGGTCGAGTCCATATTCCATCGAGTGCTTCGTTTCTACATGTCGTTTCAACGACCCATAGGCACTGTCAGCTTATAATTTGTAGGAAGCATTGTAGTGCTTACATTTTGCACACATTTCTCCCGATGGAAGAGTGATCTTCTCAAAATATTTAGTGAAAATAGAAGACTTTAGAGGAGGAAGTTCCCGAACCTTAGAAGTAATTGCATCGGTACTTCTTTGCGTTTCGAATGTTGGATTCAGAATGTGCTCGATCTCATCATCGGTGGATTGAATGTTGGGGTCCTCCTCCCGCGGATTCATTATTTTATTTCCCTTCCGAGCTCGAGATGATACACGTCCACGGCCTCCTTCCATTGTAATTGAAAATTGAAAATGAAAGCATATAGAGAATATGAAATTGAGATTAAGAGTAGAGAAGATGTGTGTAAAAATGATAAAATGAACTCTCTATTTATAAAGTTTGGATAGTAACGAACACTAAATCATAGTCATTGATAAAAAAAATGGTCAAATGCTCCTAACCATTGAAAAAAATACTAACCCCCACCTCCCCCAACGGCTAGGAACCGGCGATTAACCGACGGTTCCAACGGGCAAAAAAAACCATATTGAACCGACGGGCCAAACCGACGGTTAACCGGCGATCTGTTGGGTTTGCATTTAAGGAACCAGAACCAGCTCGACAACTTGCTAGGCCGGTTCTGGTTGGACCCAGTGAACGAGGTCAACCAACAACCGGCCCGTTGACTCAATTATAGGCCCAGACTGAGGTCGGGTATATTATAGGATAGCCGAAATAATTTCCCTTGTTTTCTCAATGAAAATGATATATTATAAATTCGTCCATGATTTTTTTAATAAAATAATCAAATCTTTCTTTACGGAGAGTCAATCATATTATCGGTGAAAACGAAAATAATGATTTAGATTGATTTAATTTAGAATAATTTATTTTTTTATAGAATACTTTTCTTTCTTTAACTAGTTATTATTTACTTATTTATTAGTTCTTATTATATAAAAGTGTGTTATGTATTCATGAATAGAATAAGTGAGAATTTTTTCATAGTATCAAAGCGAGGTTTCTCTCTGTAAATAAATACGTGTTATTCTTCTTCTCCAAAGATAATCATAATGTCCACCGATTCCACTTAGTCTACGATTGAAATAACTTTTGTCGTCATCTCTTCTTTTTCTGAAAGTGATACTTTATGCTTGCAAATGATCATAATTATTTACAATGGGCTCAGTTAGTAAAGATAGTTATCCAAGGCAAAGGAAAGTTGGGTTATCTTATGGGCTACTCTTCTCAACCCACATCAAGCAATGCATCATACCAGATTTGGCTGACCAAGAATTCAATCGTGTTTATTTGACTAATTAATTCTATGAAACCCAACATTAGTCATCATTATCTCTGGTTCAAGATGGCCAAGGAGGGTGTGCGACGTAAATCGAAAGATGTATTTCGATTTGGACAATACTTCATAGATTTTTTAGCTACATCGAAGCTAAAAAATTTGAAATAAGGTTCAAATTTTTTAACACAGTACTTTTCTAATCTTCATGATCTTTGACAGAAACTTGATCTATTCTTTGAAGAAGATTTAACATGCAATGACTGCAGTGTCAAAATTCTCCACAATATTAAAAAAGAGCGTGTGTTTGATTTGTTGGCTTCTCTTAATTGTAATTTAGATGAGGTATGTGATTGTATTGTTGCATGTGACCCATTTCCATCTCCTAAAGAAGTTTTCACTAAAGTCCGACGGGAAGAAACCTATCGTAAGGTCATGCTTACTGATGAGATTATTCCACCATAATCTATTATAGTAGACGTTTTAATGTTGATTTCCACAAACAACTCTACACCAAATCAACATCAAAACAAATGTCTTTAGTGTGAATACTGCAACCGACCAAACCACACCAAGTATAAATGTTGGGATATGGGAAACCTGCAAATTAGCAACCTCAGAAAAAGAATGAAGGCAATGAATTTCATACTCAATTGAGCCAAGAAAAACCTATTGTCTCTAGTGTTCCTGATCCCTTAATCAAAGAGCATATTGCACAATATTACAAATTATTCAATCAAATGGCCCTTAATGCATCTTCTAGCTCTAATGTTGGTTCGTACTCCATGACTAAATCTAGTAAACTCAATTTATCCTTTTTTTAACCATTCAATGACCCCTTAGATCATTGATTCTAGAGCTTCTAACTATATGACAGGTGACTTGAGTCTTTTTTCTTTTTGTCATCCCTTTTCTCACCAAACTACTATTAGGATTATTGATGGTTCATTAACTGTAGTTGTTGGCATATGTGATATTCAATTATCTCAACACATTATTCTGAAATCTATTTTCATGTACCTGCTCTAAAATGTAATTTGATCTCTATTAGCAAATTCATTTTTGATAATAAGTGTTTTGCTAAATTCTTACCTTTGTCGTGTCATTTTTAGGACCTACTATCATGGAAAACGATTGACAGTGCTAGAATTCATGAAGGTCTTTACTACTTTGAGGATTAAAATAGTCGATCTTTGACGTCTCATATTGCTTTTTTAGTTCTAATGATAGGAAAATAATGTCTTAGCATTATCATCTTGGCCATCCTAGTTTTGGCTATTTGAAGCGTCTATTCCCATCATTGTTTGCTAATAAAGATCATTTGTCTTTCAATTGTGAAGTGTGTCATCTAACCAAGTATACTCGCATCCATTTCTCTCCTAAATGATATAGACCATCTACTCTCTTTTTTCATTAATTCATAGTGATATTTAGGGTCCCTCTCAAATTCACATCTCTTATAGGGGGAAAAAAAGTCTATCTCATTTATTGATGATTATACATGGGTTACTTGGATTTATCTTCTTAAGGATAAATATGAAACTAGTGACATCTTCAAAGTGTTGGATCGTAGAGATACTAGGGGGGGGGGGGGGGGGGGGGAAAAAAAAAATTCGTCGAAAATCATGATTTTTAATAAGTTATGCAACGGAATAAAGAAAACAAAAATAATGCTAATAAAACCAAGTTTTACCTGGTTCAGAGCTTGTGATGACTTTTACTCCAAAGCCCGCGATCGCCGATCACTTTCATTGGGCAATCCCTATCAATTTGAATAATGAGTTAAAAAGATTGAGTACAAGAACTGAAATTAATTGTTACCGACAAATAGAAAGGAAATTGAAATATTTCATTCTTCGAACTTCGAAGCAGCCTTTCAGTATCATCGAAGCCTTTTCGGAGCAACACGTAAGAATGAAACTTGTAGCAGATATTGTTCTGAAGCTGTTGGTCGAAGGCCTTTATATAGGCCCATTATGGGTGATTGGAGTCCCTCCTAGGTACTTGGACCATGATGACATGGTGAACTCTCGTCGAAACTTGATCTATCAAGTTTATCCACTTTCGGGAGCCTGGACCCCTTCTAGGTGCTTGGATCGTTGATGTGGGTTCAGCCAGTCTTTGCGCTCTAACTCAGCTTCGAGATGAGATTTATGGTCCAGGCGCTGGACCAACTCCGGGTGCCTGGACTGCCTGGGTGCTTGACCAGGCACTGGGCAACTGGTTTGAGTGCCTGGACCAGCTCCGGGCGCCCATATTGCTTATGGGTGCCCGGACTTCCCTTTTCGCACTTCTCCTTCTTGTAAAAAAGAGTTAGTCTAGGTAAATAAAAAATATGTTTATCCTATAAAATAAAGTTAACACAATATAATAAGATAGAAGTAGTAATTAGATCATGTCTCTCCGAGACCAAGATCTAGTCAAGGTCTCAGCTTAGATTTTCCAAATAGACATAAGTTGGACCGACACTTATAGTTCCCTTAATCGGGAATTCATCTTCACTAGATCTCTCCTCCAGTTGCTTACCTCTTACTTACCAACTGTAGTCGCTTAACTTACCTTTGACCCACTAGATCTTCTTGCCAGTTGTTAGGTCTACAAACTCAACTGGATTTCGGCCGGTTGTCAGGTCCGCAGACCCAACCAAACTTCCCGCTAGATATCAGATCCCACGGACCTATTTGGACTTCACATTAGCTATCGGGTCATGCAGACCTAGCTAGATTTTACCTTCTACATATTTGGTAAAGTAATTATACCATAAAACACTCTAACTTTAATCCACTTGTCATTCATCAAAACTTGAGTTAGATCATTAGTGCAAATTGCACTAACAATTTCTCCATTTTTGATGCAATAACAACCTGGGTTAAAGTTAGAACAAATAATATTAAAAAATAGTATGCAAAATGCAAACAAATGATCTAAGTTAGTTTTGAATATATTAATCAAATTTGTTGTTATTTTTTATATTAACTCTTACTCTCCTCTTTTGCCATTCATAAAAAAAACTAATGTAAAAGAAAGACAAGCATGAGATATAAAGTCAATTATTAATGCATAAATATAAAGGAAAGTAACCACTTTATAACTTAGATCGAGGGAGAGATTTGAAATAATTTACAAGTATTTTTAAGAGTATTTTCAAAGTAAGATATTTAGCAAAGTTGTTTTTTCAAAAAAAACTTTAAAAAAAATTCTTCAAAATTTCTAAGTAAACTTTTTCAAAAGTTGCCAAATACACTTTTTTAAAAAAATTTTAGAAATTTTTTTAAAAAGTCCTAAGGAAAATTTTTGTAAATAAAATTCTAAGTAAATATTTGCAATGGAAATATTTTTCAAAAAGTTTTCAAAATGTTTATCATAGTAAAAAAAACTTTCAAAGTAAGTTTGTCAAAAATAATTTTAAAGAAATTTTTTTTTGAGTAAAAGCAATTTCAAAGAATTTTTTAAAAAAAATCTAAAAAATATTTTCAAAATAACTTTAAAGAGAATTTTCTAATCAAAATTTTTAAAGTAATGTTTAAAGAAAGAAGATCAAAATTTTAAAAATTTTTATAAATGATTAGGACCTCCCTTTAAATCTGATATTGTTATTTAACACAAGAAACACATAATTACTAAAATAGAAGATAAAAAATATCAAGCATAATGTGATAAGTAAAATAAACCAGTTAGTAACTAAAGTGAAAACTAAATAATAACAATCCAGGAGAACATAATAGAAACTGAACTACTACAAAGACGAAGAGGGATTTGAATCCCAAGATCGTAACATGCCCATCAACTCAGTATGACGAGTATGCCCCTCCTCTCGAAGATTAGAAATATCTTGTCAAAGACTGGAGACCTCCTATCGAAGACTTGTCATGGATGCCTCAAGTCCAGTAACTCTGTCGTCTAAAGTACGAGGGACTGGAGGCAGGAGCAGCCCAAAAATATTATCCATGAGATCATGTATCTCTACCTCCTCTCCTAGAGTTGGTTAAAGCTGAGGCTGGGCTGCAAGGTCAGGCAGCGACTGGGCTGTGGGGTCAGGCTAATGCTGGGCCTCTCTCCTCCAAGATAGGATACCCTGATCATCTATATAGACATCAGCTAAGGATAGGTTCCTAGCTCCTACTATGTTGAACTCATCTAGGACTTTGGCATCACCCATAGTGATATCAATGCCTAATGATGCTAAGTAGAAGGTTAAGATATGACAATAAGGCATATAGATCTATCGGCTACTGATAATATCTGCTAAATAAATGATGGTATAAAAGATATGCAAACTGATATTCTAGCCTCTCTCATAATGCATAAAGAAGGAATGAATGAAATGGATACATCATGGCTACATCGCGGGTAGTAAGAGGCAAAATGCACATGATTAGGACCCTATAGAGGACATATGTTAGGACCATTGGGCCGGCTAGAAGGGGGGTTGAATAGCCCTGTACAAAATAAAACAGAAAATACTCTTCTTAGACTTAAATGATACACTTGCATAAATAAAATTAGAATAAACAGAAAATAGAGGCTCAAAGGATTTACTTGGTTACAACCAGGGAGGTTGTTAATTCAAGAAAATGAAGCGCACTAAATACTCCTTCAGGTGGAGAAGCCTCTTTACAACAGTGAAAGCACAAAAATGAAGAAGATAAACAAAAATGGAAAGCGTACAACTGTTGTAAATGAAATTGCTTGTTGAGTGTAGCTTCTTGGACCAAGACTATATTTATAGTCTTGGTCGGGGCACCTGGAAGGGTTCCAGGCACCTGGAGAGGGATAAAACTTTATCTCCTCCCCAACGGATCATGGTCAAATGTCATCTGGATATAATCCAGCTCAGCGCGTCCGGAATCGCTCCGGGTGCCTAGAGCCTTAAAGTCAACATGGTTGACTTTTTCCAGTCCGGGCCCTCTGCTCTAGTGCTGCTCGCCTCAGTCCGGGTCTTCCATTCTGGCTCTGCTTGCTTGGGTGATTTCGGCCAACCGAAATAAGGCTCACCGGAACCCAATTTCGGCCTTCTCCTCGAGCAGGCTTCCGCTCCGGGCTTCTCGTCTCTCGAACGTCGCGCACATTCTTCTCGTCCATCGGTGTACTCTTTCACGGTGCCTCATCCCTCAGATGCACCGAGCCCATTGGCTCTTTCCCGTGCCATTCTTCTCACTAGCCATGTCTTCCGCTCGACTTCCTGTGCTCCTAAGTTCCTGTACACTTAGACACAGGGATCAAAAATTAACATGACCTAACTTAACTTATTTGATCACATCAAAACAACCTTGGGGTTCCAACAATCTCCTCCTTTTTGATGTGAGCAACTCAAGTTAAGTTAGGGTAAACAAATAAAGTTAAAGCAAAAATAAATTTTACAATAAAGCAAAAAAAAATAGGAAATTTAATTTTAAGCTACTTCCCCCTAGACTTAATCTTTTTCTTCTCCCCCTTTGATCACATAAAAAATGAGGTACAATAAAAATTTAAAGGTAACTTCTATAAAACTCTAAATTTCCAAAAAAAAAAAAAAAATCTAAGTCAACTCAGATTTTGGAAATATTGAAAACAATTTTGATAGCGCTAACAATGCAATAATTTTTTTTGTAAGAATTTTGATAAAGAAAAAATTTCTAAGTAAAAAAAATGAAAAATTTTATCAGTTAAACAAATTTTCAAGAATTTTTGTAGAAATTTTGGTAAAGTAAAAAAAAAATTCTAAGTAAAAAAATTTCTAAAGAAGGATTTCTTAAGAAGTTAAGCAGATTTGCAAAAAAAAAAATAGAATTAAAAAAATAAATAACTATTCAAAGCATTGTCTAATTTTAATTTTAATTTTAATACTTTATTAGTTAATCAATTAAACATTTTATTTCAATATTTGGCTTCTAGACTGTGGCGTGACACAAGGCATTTTTGGTTATTGGATCATCAACCACTTATAGACAAAGCCGCATAAGGAAATTAAACGTTTAATTTTCTCGTTGAAAGCTCAAGGTCTAAATAAAGTTCAAGTTAGGAAAGACTTGGGAACCCAATATAGGTTTCAGCTAACTGGATTGATTATGTATTTCTTAGGGCATATTTCTTTGAAATATTTCTAATTTGTCCTTTATGATATCTAAAATACCAATTTAGGTTATTGAATTTTCTAAAACTCGTGTTATATGAGCATGTATTATTTTTTCAAGTTACTTATTTCTTTTTACAAAATATCATTTTCTAGTTTAATCTTGTAAAATTCTTCTAATGGGCAAGATTTTGCTAGAATTAATTTTAAATTTTAAATTTCTTTTTTAAGTTTGCAACAATCTTTGGTTAATAATTTCACAAACTTGAATAACTTGTCAGGTGGGAGAGATCGTACCTACTTACCTTAGCAACTTCATTATCCATAGCTCCCCCTGAACTGCTGCTTTCTTCTGATGTAGCTCCTCCTTCATCGATGCTCTCGATGCTCATTTCGGATGAGCTTGCTTTATGTTCATCTTCTTGATGACTTGCCATTAATGCAAGTCCGGAGAAAGCCTCGACTTCTGATTCAAATGACGTATCATCCCACGTCGCCTTTAGTGTCTTGTACTTGTTCATTTGAATAGACTTCTTTCCTTTGTCCTTGTTCCTTAGCTTGGGGTAGTTGTCTTTGACATGTCATTCTTCATTGCAGTGGTAGCATCTAATCGTCCTTTTCTTTCTACCCTGCGGATGGTTAGTTTTTCTAGATTTACATAACTTTTTAAAATATCTTACCATCATCACCATTTCCTCGTCGTCTAGAGAAGATTCTAACTCATGTTCGTCTCTTGTTACTTTGAGGGCGATGTTGTGCATCGGCTCCTTCATACCTGCACATCTCGATTCATGCTCTTCAAAAGTTGAAAAGAATTCTTCTAAGGTAATAAATTCTAAAACCTTAGAGATATAGAAGGCATCTACTAATGATGCCCATTTGGTATTCCTAGGGAATGCATTAAAAGCGTATCTTAACGAATCTTGGTTACTTACCTTTTCTCCGAGATTCCAAAGTCCGGTGATGAGCTCCTTAGCCCTGAGTGAAGGTGTGCAATCGTGTCGTCTTCTTCAAGCTGTAGGTTCGTCAGCCGGTTGTAGAGTAAGTCTCGTCTCGCGAGCTTAGCCTCAGACGTCCCTTCATGTAACTCAAGGAACTTCTCCCAAAGCTTTTTTGTTGAGTTGTAGGTGTCGATCTGGTTGACTTCTTGTGGCAGAAGGACGCTCAACAGATGGAATTCTACTTTGTCATTTGCCACGTAGTCGGCCTGCTCTTTCTTCGTCCACTGGTATTCTTCCTTACCTTCGGGTGCTACAAAATCGAACTTCATTATTAAAAGTAATTCAAAGTCGATTTTAAAGAATACTTGCATTCGCTTTTTCCAACTAGCGAACTCCCCCCTCGAACTTCGGTGGGTATATGCTCGATCCGGCTATCATCTTTACTTCGATCGGCGGTTAGTCCTCTTGAAACGTCTTGGCTCTAATACCACTTGTTGGAACCGTTAGGCTGGCTAGAAGGGGGTTGAATAGCCCTGCACAAAATAAAATAGAAAATACCTGTAATGCCCCGCCCTTCTAGCCTTACCTTATAGGACAGATGTTACTCCTTTCATATCTAAATATTTGACATTCTTACTTATTATATACTGCTCAGTCCAGAGATCTACTCTAAACTTGTTTCGACTGATAGGATGTGACTTGGAGCCAAGCAGAGCTGGAAGGGAGTCTAGAGCTTCTAGCGGGTCTGGTCGTGTGGCCCTGACCGTCCGTGTGGCCCTGACCGGCCATGTAGCCTTGCCCAAGAAGGAGCAAGACATGGTCGTGTGGTGATGACCGACCGTGTAGCCTTGCCGAGACCATAATTTGGCACGGCCGTGTGTGCCACACAGCCGTGTAAGGTATTCCTGGCTGGCGTAGGGCACGACCGTGTGAAGGTCACACGACTATGTCACCTTGGCTGAGAGAAAGAGGTGCACAACCGTGTGAATCCACACGGGCGTGTCCCTTTGGCCGAGAGGAAGAGGTGCACAACCGTGTGAATTCATACGACCGTGTCCCTTTGGCCGAGAGGAAGAGGTGCACGACCGTGTGAATCCACACGGGCGTGCCACATTGGCCGAGAGGAAGAGGTCCGAGGCCGTGTAAATCCACATGACCGTGTCACGGGCTATGTAGGGGTCATACCCTGCTCTACAAAAGGGGTTGTTCTCCCCTTATACTTATCTTTGGATTAGGGTTCTCTTCCATTGCTTGAAGAGGGGTCCTCCCCTTTGGGGAGACCCTAGATCTTCCCTCTTTTCCACTCTAATTACAACCAAATTGATAAATTCATCCTAAGCAACTAGTGACAATATTTCCTGTAGAGCGGAGAGAAGAAAATACTTTAGCATCAAGTTCTAACATATTCCATACAATAACAAGTTCCCAGATCTCCTTCCACTATTCTGTCACACACACACAAAATACCGCTCCTGCTGCCTCCTCCTACTCGAGCTTTCCTTTACCTTTATCTGCAGTATAAGGGAATGCAAATCTATAAGCGAATGCTTAGTAAGTACCATCTACTCACAAAACAAGAATAAAAAGAAGGAACATGCTTTCAAAATCGCTTGGGGAAAACACAAAACTCGCACTTGACAGTAATTCACGCTAAAACACATAATTCAGAACTCTGTACATGGCATGCATTTTTAAATAGGTTTATCATGTAAAATGTAACGACCCAATTTTCCTCATTAGGAGTTTTAAAAGTCCTTAAAAATATTTAGAAATATTTTCTAAATATTCTAGAAATTTTTAGAAATTTTTAGAGTATTTTTATGCAAATTTTGGAGGTCGTTTGGTATTTTTACTAGACGAAAGAAGTTTCGGCAAAAATAATGTCCAAGCCGAGATTCGAACCGTAGACCTCAGACTCGAACCAAACCTTAACCGAATCCAACTAGCCAACTGTTCCACAAGTGTTTCATGAATGGAATAGGAAACGAAATATATTTAAGTGGTTATAGATAACAGAAATAAAAGGATGAAGAAGAAGGGTCGGGCTGAGGTTCGAACCCGCGACCTCGAACCCGACCCGAGACTTAGGCGGAGCGGATGACCAAGTGTTCAAGCAGTTTTTTTGTGATTAAATAGATAGCGAAATAATCTTAAGCCATAACAGAATACCTAGGTATTATAAAGAGGGATAAGTTGATGTTATCCCGTGACCTAATTCCTTCTCCTCTTCTCTCCTCGCGTCTCTCTTCTGCGCACGATGGCCGTGCTCGAGCGGAAGGCAAGGAAGGTTAGGGCTTCACTCCGGCGGTCGATTGAGGGAGTTTTCCGAGAGTTCTCCACCTCCTCACGATCCTTTCGTCGAGGAGAGCTTGTGGGCACGAAGAGGAGCCAGATTGTTGAGTTCTCCGCAAGCCCTAGAAGCATTAGAAGCCTTCTTCTCAGTTGTAAGTCCAAGAACGCTAGGTAAGTTGCTTCTCACCTGCAGTAGGAGTAGTTCCCTTCGATTGGTTTGGTTTCTTGCCACGATTGTGGATTTCCTGTGTAGCCTTGCTGTGTTAGTTCAATGTGTTTGTTTTGATAGGATGTGGACTTTCGATTTCATGTTTGGGTTTTCTTTTCCCCTTGACAGTTTGGATGCTGGCATTTGTTGTTAAGTATTTGATGTAGAGCTTTCTGAAGGTTTCAAACAGGAAATTGTGGTACATAATCAAAGGAAATTTGTTTTGAATTTCTTGTTGCTTTTGAGATGCTGGTTGGATTAGAGTGAGTAAGTCCAAATCGATGTTGCTCTGTTACCGAGAAAAAAAAAAGAAAAAAATGTGGAATTGGTTTGGATCTTAAATAGGGTTGATATGTCCCTATGACTAGTTAAGTTGTTTTTTTTAGGAATTGATTCAACAGATTGTAAAATATCTGCTATGGTGATTACAAGTAATTGTTATGTTCGGGATTATCGAATTGGTGTTATTTAGTTATGTGGTAGTAGATGTTTTCATTATTTCCTTGGAGGAGTAGATCTAGTTATTGTTGGTGCAACCTTAGGTCAAGGTTGACCTGGGTGATCCGACTCGAGTTGACCTGACTCGAGATATATTTTGATGTTTGACAAGAATAGAGAAGTTGTATTTTGATGTTTGACAAGAATGGAGAAGTTATATTTTTGATGTTTGACAAGAATAGGAACTTGGAGGATTGTGGGTGCAACCTTTGGTCAAGGTTGACCTAGTTGACCCGAATTGAGTTGACTTGATTCGGGAAAAGTCCAAGTATGGAGACTTGGCACGGAAAAGTCCAAGTAGGGAGCTTGGCACGGGAAAAGTCCAAGCAGGGAGCTTGGCACGGGGAAAAGTCCAAGTATGGAAGCTTGGCATGGGAGGTCGGAGAGGGCTCGGTAGCTCGTTCTCTGGACTAGGTCAGAGAGGGCTCGGTAGCTCGTTCTCTGGACCGGACGAAGTCGAAGAGGGCTCGGTAGCTCGTTCTCCGGACTAGGTCAGAGAAGGCTCGGTAGCTCGTTCTCTGGACCGGACGTGGAAGTCGGAGAGGGCTCGGTAGCTCGTTCTCTGGACTGGATGGAGTCGGAGAGGGCTCGGTAGCTCGTTCTCTGGACCGGACGAAGTCGGAGAGGGCTCGGCACTGTTCTCCGCACTAGGCGAGAGGGCTCGGTAGCTCGCTCTCCGACCGGACGGTTGGAGAAGGCCTGCACTCGTTCTCTAGACTAGGCCGAGAGGCCGTGAGCTCGTTCTTTGACCCGGACGTGGAAGTCGGAGAGGCCCCGTAGCTTGTTCTCCGGACTAGGTCCGAGAGGGCTTGAGCTCGCTCGACCAGAAGACGTTAGGTTTAGGGTCGAAGCTCTAAAATCAACAGGAGGCATGGATCGCTCGCTGGACCGATCCAGGTGATATTTAGTTTGGATCGGTCCGTCGACCGATCCAAGGATACTTGTTATCTCGATCGGTCTCGTGACCGATCGCAACGAGTTTCAGGTTATCTCGATCGGCCCGGTGACCGATCGAGAAGGCGATATGATTCGACCTATAGGTCGACGGTGCCGTGGACCGATCCACCTATAGGCTGATCGATCCACAGACCGATCAGGGATCGCAACCAACTCTCTGTGAGAGTTGCGATCGGTCTGGGGACCGATCAGCGTAGGGCCTGATCGATCCCCTGACCGATCAGATCCGCCCTAGACCGATCAGGGTGGAGCATGATCGGTCCAGGTCTAGCCGTTGAGTCACAACGGCTAGATTTCTGCTTTCTCTTTGTCTTCTTCGCAGGTTCAGGATATAAATCGAGGTTGAGGGCCTCTACAGTGCTGCTGATTTTTTCCTTGCTCTTGACTGCGATCTGAGCTTTGCTGAGCTCTCCACTGCTGAAGCTTCGTGTGAGCTTCCCTCGGCTGGGTTTCCAACTGATCAGTTGCTGCTGTGGTTGGCATCCGTGAAGTTGTTGCTTAATCACCAGTCGACAAGAAGGAAAGCAAACTAGTGTTTTTACATTCATATTGTTCTTGGCTTCTTGCTGTATTTCTTGTACGCTGATCTTGCTGTTGCAAGAGAGATTGTGGCGAGCTTTCTCCACCCAGAAGGAGTTTTTATTAGCTGATTTTCCGGGGTATCATCCACCGACGGATTGATAGGATTCGTCCACCTTACGGACACGCCGAGGAGTAGGAGTATCATCTCCGAACCTCGTTATATCGTCGTGTTTGAGGTTTGATCTTCTCCATTTTCGTTTCTACTCTTTATTTCCGCTGCGCTAACTCAAATTGTAGGAAGAAACGAGAATTTGGGGTCGGCTATTCACACCCCCCCTCTCTAGCCGCTATCCGAAGGTCCTAATAAGTGGTATTAGAGCGAGGTCGCTCTTCGTCGGATTAACACCCGGGGGAGCACGAGCTAGAGAATGGATCAACTTGGAGAAGACATCACGATTCCACCCTTCTACGATCGCGACGACTTCGCATTTTGGAAGGTAAGAATGAAGTATTTTCTTATGACTAACCTAGTAAATTGGAATTGTGTACAAGTAGGTTTTATTGCTCCGGTGGATAAAGAAGGAGAACCTCTCGAAAAGAAGATGTGGACGAAGGAACAAATCCACCAATCCATAATCAACGACGAGGTAACGAAAATCTTTGAATTTTCATTACCTAATGATATCTTGTGTAAGATAGGTAGATACAACAATGCCAAGGAGTTGTGGAACAACTTGGCTAAGTTCCATGAGGAGAGCTCCAATTCAAGTCATGAAGAGGAGTCAAGTGAGTCAAGTAGCTCACATCATGGAGGTATGGAATTAGAAGTTGAGGGCTACTCAACATCTAAGGAAGAAGAGGAGGAGAGTTCTTCTTCAAGACTGGAGCAAGAAGAAGAAGCCTCTACCTCCGGAAGGGATGAAGGAGAGAGCTTATATCCATCCTCAACCCTAGGTAACTCAAGCAACTTAATTTCAAGTAAATTACATATAATGTGCTTTGAGTGTAGGGAATATGGGCATTACAAAAGTAAATGTCCAAAGAGGATTAGGAAGACTCCACCGGCACCAAAAGTCAAGGAAGCCGGAGTCCTGATACGCAAGGGCAAGGAGCACGTGGTGTGCTTCCGATGCAAGCAAAGGAGACATTATAGGAGTCAATGTCCAAGGGGGAGGCAACCTCACAAGGAAAAGAGACCAAGCACATCTATGGGGGGAGCTAAGGTAAACCCTAAGGTATCCTTTAAGGCACATTCTTTCAATTCTAATAAGACACATGCTAGTAGTTTTATTGCAATTGTCAATAATGATAAGCATGATAACCATAGAAACCGATACATGTGCTTAGGTGCCAAACATGTTAGCCTAGATAAGGACAATGCTAGAAATGCCAACCCTAGAGTTAACTCATCTAAGGTTAAGGAAAACCTAGATAGGAATCCTAAAACAACTAGACATATGCCTAGGAATACCTCAAAGAAAAATGGAAAATTAAAGCTTGAGGTATTAAAGAAGGAAAATCAAGTCTTGAGGTCAAGACTTGACACCTTAGAAAAGGCTCTTAAGAATTTGGAGAAGTCAACTCTAGGGTCTAAGGGTCAAAAATCAAAGCCCAAGGACATGAGAGGTTTGGGTCACAAACCTAAGTCTCAAGTGGTCAAGCCCGCTTATCATAATGTTCCATTCGATTATGGAACAAGACCTAGGGCTAGGAAGACTATCACCAATGTCACAAGGGGAGTCACCCCTAGAGTTGATCTTGATGAGTCCCAAATGACCAAGGCTTTAAAGCCTAGGAGGGTCATTAGGAGGGTTGCTAGGGAAGTCATCCCTAGTGAATATTTAGTGAACCCAATGAGCTCAAATAGGTATTGGGTTCCTAGGAGCGTGATTCCTTCACGCTAGATGGTTTAGGGTGTGCCAACCTTAATTGGATAGGTAGTTAACCTACTCATGGCAAAAGGTGGCATTTTAGGAATTTTCAAGGTGTAATCAAGCCTTGAAAATGAAATTAAAAATTATTCCTAAGGTGATTAGGATGTGCCAACCACATTTGAGGAGTTTTCTAGGGTCAATCTAATTGGCACATAGTGATCTAAAAATCTTTAGTATATGATTTTAGGTCTATTACATTTAGGAATATAGAATTTATGGTAAAATGATCAAAATTATCAAAAATGGCAACTAAGGCTAGAATTAGGTATTTTCTATACCTTTATATGTTATTTGCCATACATTGTTTGTCATATGCCATGTCATGATATCATATTTAACTTATTATCATTTAAAATGTCATGATAATACTTAAGTTAGTTATATGTCATGCCTTATTTAAGTTTCATACTTTATGCCATGACATCATGACATTGGCACTTATTTCCACTTATGATATTATTTTATGTCATGTCATCATCTCTTGCATTTATGATCAATTAAATTGATTTAAGGATAAAAATATAATTTGATATGGAGATCTAATTGTTGTTTAGAAAATGCATGAGAACTTAGCTTAAGATGACCTAAACCCATATCTCACATCAAAATTGACTTAGATGTATTTGATACACCTTAGATGTGTGTGAGATATTAGGATGATGAGTTAGGATCAAGGTGCATAGTTCTTGTACCTAGATGAGGATCATAGGGAAAACTTGCGTACAAGTCATGTAGCCCTAAGATTGTGGTCCTAAATTGAATCGTTTAAGTTCATTTCAAAATTGATTTGAAAAACCTTGATGAAGCTTTTCTAGTGATAGCATTCATCATTGAGCAAGTTGATACAAAGATGGATTAACCTTGAGCTATTTCAAAGTCTTTCGAACTTTGTATCAAGATTTAAAAATGGGAGTTATTTTCATAGAAAACTATATTTTCCATGATAATATATGTTATGAGGAATGTATCCTCAAAATTTTACAATTTTTGGAATTTTCTGTAATTTTTTAGGGGTTTCTGAATTTCGGGAGAAAAATCAGAAATTCTTATCAGAGAATTATGGACTGATCAGAGAAGATTCTGATCGGTCCAGGGAAGTCTGGATCGGTCACTGGACCGATCCAGAACAGTGTGGATCGGTCTGGTGACCGATCCAGTGGAGTCCTGATCGGTCTGGTGACCGATCAGAGCATGCCAAAATGCTGATTTTCGACTGTTGTCGGAAATTTCAGCTATGGAAGTTGGTGCTTTAGATTTCTAAAGGGTTGAAACTCTCCAAGACATTGTTGGTTCAATGGTCAAGGAGGAGTTGACCTTTAGGGGGAGTTTTACCTAATGGTCAAGGAGGAGTTGACCTTTAGGGGGAGTTTTACCTAATGGTCAAGGGGGAGTTGACCTTTAGGGGAAGTTTTTACTCGTCAAGATTTCTGAGGATGAGTGATATGGGATTATCACTAAGTTGACTGTGGATTTTAGTATCAAGGGAGAAATTAAAGGTTTCAATGAAAGGTATGTTGGTGCGGGAAGCATCAGACGATCGAACCTAAGTTTTGATAATGGCAAAGGATTCAAAGTTAAGGTGTGGTGTTATCTAACATGTTGATTGAGTGTTTCAGGAAAGTCCTAACTGCGGTTAGGCAGGTGAAAACCCTAGGGGGTGGTAACCCTAGGTCCTAGGGGGCGGTAACCCTAGGTGGAGAAAAGTCCTAGCTGCGGTTAAGCAAAGGAAAAACCCTAGGGGGTGGTAACCCTAGGTCATAGGGGGTGGTAACCCTATGCGGAAAAGTCTTGGCAGGTCGATGACTTCAGGCAAAAGTCCTAGGGGGTGGTAACCCTAGGTGGAAAGTCCTGGTGTCGCGAACCAGGTGAAAGACTGGCGGATGTCTAGCAGAAAGTCCGGAAGCGTCGAGTGCTGAGCAAAAGTCCAGTCGATCTGGAGGATCGCACTGGCAACAGGTAAATCTCCTGAGTGGAGTAGGTGAGGACGCGTTCCCCGTAGAGGGAACAGTAGGCGTCGGGTCGACCTAGGGTTTCCGGTTGGAAACCCGAAGTCAGACTCGGATAGTCAAGAGACTGTCATTATCACTTCTATTATGTTTTATGTGCTAACTTTGTGATGCAGGGTATATTTGGGATTAATGTATCTTGCAGGGACCAAAGTTCAAAGATTAACCTCGGATGAACAGTGTCCGAGGCGCCTCCATGGAGCTTGGAGGTGCCTCGAGTGCAAAACCTAAGCTGGCTGCGAAGCAAGCTTTAAGGCGCCTTGGATAGGCTTAAGGCGCCTTGAACAAGTTGATGAAGGCGCCTTGGATAGGTTGGAGGCGCCTTGAATAGGATAGAATTCGACCAGGTCGGTTCTGATCCACGCGGGTGATGCGGCCAGCCTGGAGGCTCCTTGGAGGGGTTTAAGGTGCCTTGAACACTATTTATAAAGGGGGTTCGACTAGCAGCTTGTATGAACGAACTCCAAGCAATCCTTACGCTACAAGCTGCTCTAGAAACGCCCAGAAGTGCTGTTACAAGTCCCCGACAACCCGGAGATCCAGATTCTGCTACTTTATTGTTGTCGGTATAATTTGTTTTAGTTCTTTCAATTGTAATATCTTATTGTACATTTTACGAGCTTATATTTGTTGCCCACGGAAAGCGATCAAGGATCGCGGGCCTTCGAGTAGGAGTCGCCTTAGGCTCCGAACGAAGTAAAATCTCTCGTGTCTCTCTGTGTGTGTTCGTTCTTTATTCCGCTGCGTGTTTTAACTCCGATAGTTTTACGATTCCGATATTCAAAATAGCCACGAGCGCTATTCACCCCCCCTTCTAGCGCGTCTCGATCCAACAATTGGTATCAGAGCGGGGTCGCTTTGAACTGGTGCAACCACCATTCAAGCATTTTTCGTGGCTTTGTCGTTTGTATAGGGTAAAAATAAAACCTTACGCCTTTCGTTTTTTCCCTCCAAAATTATTTTCAAAAAATTCATTTGCATCCTTTCACGGTTTATTAGTATTGATAAAATATTGAATTTGGCAAAATTTGAAATAATATTTTTAAAATATTTTTTAATAATATTTTTTTTATTATTTTATTATTTTTTTCTCGAAACTGGTGAACTTCTATTTCTATCCTTCCATACCGCACTGCTAATCCAGGATCAAGTCCTGGTATATTTTTTTGCTATTTTTTGTGTGCAAGGTTCTTTTAAAATGACATTCCAAGAAGGATTCTGCACCGTCCGACCGCCGCTCTTTTCTGGCGAGGACTTTGGATACTGGAAGAACCGGATGGAATACCACCTCAAGACGCAAGTCGAGATGTGGATCATCATCCAGACCGGACTCGAACTTCCACGCGACGACACCGGAGAACTTATCTCATGCATCAACTGGGATTCTAGCACAATGAAAAAAGTTGAAGCCGATGCCAAAGCAACCTGCATGCTACAATGTGGCCTAACCAATGAAGAACTGAACTGCATCGGCTCCTTCGCAAGTGCAAAAGAGTTGTGGCAAAAGTTGATGAAACTACACGAGGGCACTTCCGACGCTCAAGTAAGTAAGCATAATTTAATAAATGATTTATTTGAATTAGATGAGAAGAATAATACTACTTTGGCCGAGGAAGGTATTACGATGGTTGCAGGTACAAGTAAGACAGAGGAAAAGATATGGTCCGAGTCTTCAGATGAATCCGGGTCCGACGTAGAAGAACCGACGAACTTCCTCGCTCTACCAGTACTAGCAACCGTGGCGGAAACTGAGTCCGAGTATGAGTCAGAAATCGAGAGCGAATCCGGGACTGAGTCTGATCGAAGCCACGAATCCGCATTCGTATCCGAAGGACCAAAACCCACTGTAAGTTCACTACTCGCAGAATTTCAATTAGATAACTTGCATGAATTATTACCTTACTTAGTAAAAAAGTTGGCTAAATCCAACGTCCGGGTTAAGTCGCTCCAAAAGGAGGTAACATCCCTTAAGGAAGCGACTGACTCGAGCTCTTTAACTGAGTCAGTTCAAATTGGAAGTTCAACTCAAGTCCAACAACTTGAGGAAGAAAATTCCAATTTAAAAGCTCAAATTAAAGAACTCAAGGACACGTTGGAACGGTTCACCTTGGGCTCCAAGAATCTGGATCTGATTCTTGGAAAATAGTGAGCTGTTTACAACAAAACTGGACTTGGATTTAAAACTAAAATAAAATATAAATCATATTTATCGATAGTTAATAGAAATAATAGAAAAATTCTCCAAGCATGGGTGCCAAAATCCAACTTGGTTAATCAAGTTGGAACTAGTCACTATTGGGTCCCCAAGGATCAAGTCTATTACCTTGATAGACCATATCGAGGTTATGATCCAGGGGGAGCTAATAGAAAAACAATAGTAAGAACATAATTCAAATTAATATTCAAGTTAAATTTGAAATTAAATTCAAAATTCAAAATTCAATTAAAAATTCGAAATTAAATTCAAAATTAAATTCAAAATTCAAAATTCAATTAAAAATTCGAAATTAAATTCAAAATTAAATTCAAAATTCAAAATTCAATTAAAAATTCGAAATTAAATTCAAAATTCAATTAAAAATTTGAAATTAAATTAAAAATTAAAAATTCAAAATTAAATTCAAAATTCAATTAAAAATTTGAAATTAAATTAAATTCAAAATTCAATTCAAAATTAATTCAAAATTAAAAGTAAATTTTAACTTAAGTTAAATAAAAATAGATGGAGGATCCAGACTCGCTGGCACCCCCAACTGAACTACCCGACAGGGTAACTGAACTTAATCTACCCGAAATGGGTAAAACAAGAGTAGATTACCCGGCAGAGTAATTAAGGTTAGACTAAAACAGGCTAAGTTTAACTTGACCCACAGTATTGGTGAAATTTTTGGATGATAGTACGTTAGGGAAGCTTGGGCATCGCATGTCTAGGAAGATATGGCTTCGACCTGGTGCATTTGGCCAAATGGAACTGACTGAAGCTACCCTTAAATGGATCATAACTAGTTAGACCAAGGTTTAGTATTAAGCTCAATGGGTAGGACTATTTGGAAAACCTCGAAGGCATGGTTACTTTATTGAGTTCCTTGTGACTCACCATAGCCCAGAAGTTTATCCAAAGAATACTTACTTGTTGAACCCAAAGCTAAACCTGAATCTAACACAAAGTTAAACCTTATCCTAAAATTCAACCATAATTCATCTCACAACAATTATAGGGTTTCCTGATTGAATATTTAGATCGGGTGAGATGACTAAGAAATTAAAATTGACTTAAACTTAATTTCAAAATTCTTTTAAAATTTATTTGGAAAATCTTTTTAAAATCATTTCAAAATCTTTTTAAAACTTAATTTCAAAATCATTTCAAAACTTAATTTCAAATTCTTTAAAACTTAATTTCAAAATCATTTTAAAACTTAATTTCAAAATTATTTCAAAACTTAATTTCAAAATTATTTCAAAACTTAATTTCAAAAACTTTTTAAAACTTAATTTCAAAATCTTTTTAAAACTTAATTTCAAAATTATTTCAAAACTTAATTTCAAAATATTTTTAAAACTTAATTTCAAAATTATTTCAAAACTTAATTTCAAAATATTTTTAAAACTTAATTTCAAAATCATTTTAAAACTTAATTTCAAAATTATTTCAAAACTTAATTTCAAAATCTTTTCAAAACTTAATTTCAAAATCTTTTCAAAACTTAATTTCAAATTCTTTAAAACTTAATTTCAAAATCTTTTTAAAACTTAATTTCAAAATCTTTTTAAAACTTAATTTCAAAATCATTTCAAAACTTAATTTCAAATTCTTTAAAACTTAATTTCAAAATTATTTCAAAACTTAATTTCAAAATCTTTTTAAAACTTAATTTCAAAATTATTTCAAAACTTAATTTCAAAATCTTTTTAAAACTTAATTTCAAAATCATTTCAAAACTTAATTTCAAATTCTTTAAAACTTAATTTCAAAATTATTTCAAAACTTAATTTCAAAATCTTTTCAAAACTTAATTTCAAAATCTTTTCAAAACTTAATTTCAAAATCTTTTTAAAACTTAATTTCAAAATTATTTTAAAACTTAATTTCAAAATCTTTTCAAAACTTAATTTCAAAATCTTTTCAAAACTTAATTTCAAAATCTTTTCAAAACTTAATTTTAAAATATTTTTAAGACTTAATTTCAAAGTAATTTTAAAACTTAATTTAAAAACTTAATTTCAAAATCTTTTTAAAACTTAATTTCAAAATTATTTCAAAACTTAATTTCAAAATCTTTTTAAAACTAAATTTCAAAATCATTTTAAAAACTAAATTTCAAAATTATTTTAAAACTAAATTTCAAAATTATTTTAAAACTAAATTTCAAAATCATTTTAAAAACTAAATTTCAAAATTATTTTAAAAACTTAAATTTCAAAATTATTTTAAAAACTTAAATTTCAAAATTATTTTAAAAACTTAAATTTCAAAATTATTTTAAAAATTAAATTTCAAAATCATTTTAAAAACTAAATTTTAAAATCATTTTAAAAATTAAATTTCAAAATCATTTTAAAAACTAAATTTCAAAATCATTTTAAAAACTAAATTTCAAAATCATTTTAAACTTCTTTTCAAAATTATTTGAAAAATCTTTCAAAATCATTTTAAAAATATTTTTAAACTTCATTTCAAAATTATTTGAAAAATCTTTCAAAATCATTTTAAAAATCTTTTTAAACTTCATTTCAAAATTATTTGAAAAATCTTTCAAAATCATTTAATTTTTTTTTTTAAACTTCATTTCAAAATTATTTGAAAAATCTTTCAAAATCATTTAATTTTTTTTTTTTTAAACTTCATTACAAAATTATTTGAAAAATCTTTCAAAATAATTTTAAAAATCTTTAAACTTTAGGGCTCTGATACCTGATCAACATCAATTAAATAATTTGATTGCTATTTAACTTGACTTAAGCTTGGACTTAAGGACCAACTGAATAAATAACCTAAATTTTAGCTACTCTCTCTCTTCAACCTAAAAATTAACAAGTTCTTTTTCAAAAATAAGTATTATTTTATTCAAAATTAAGCTAAGTCCCTTTTTTTCACTTAAGCTATATTTTCAAAATTTAATGTTTGCAAAAGGCTTAGCTAGGTGACTCATATAGCAACTTTCAAACTTAGCAATCTTTATGAATTTTTACTGAGTTACCTATTAGATTCATTCTATACTTAGCTAAAAAGTAATAAAAGCATATTCCTTGCAAAATTTAACTCATAGCTTTCAAAAAAATTTTTTAGCTAAGTTTTTCTAAACTTAGTTACATATTGTTTTCTCTTTTCCTCTAAAACCAACTAAGTTTACAAAGAGGCTAAAGTCATCCTTCAAGTCATCCATAAATTAGCCTTTTTAACTTAGGAGAAAAATAACTAACAAATTTTTCAGTTACTAGCTAAGTGTTTCATAAGCATTTTTTCAAAGACTAAAACTATTTTTTCTAAAAACTTAAAACATGCCTTCCAACTGACTTATTTTTGATATATGGCAAAGGGGGAGAGTAGGAAATTCAAAATCAAAAGTAAAAAGTGTTTTATTAAGGGGGAGAGTAGGTAATTCAAAAGTAAAACTTTATTTAAATTCAAAAAGGAAACCCTGTATTAAGGGGGAGCTTCACAAAAGTTTAAGTGTTAGCTTAAGTTAGGCGTTCATTTGAATTTGTATACTTAAGCTTGTTCACTTAAAATCCTTTGATATATTCAAGCATCTGTTTTACTTAACTTTGAATTTGGGTTGCCATAATAAAAAAGGGGGAGATTGTTGGTGCGGGAAGCATCCGACGATTGAACCTAAGTTTTGATAATGGCAAAGGATTCAAAGTTAAGGTGTGGTGTTATCTAACATGTTGATTGAGTGTTTCAGGAAAGTCCTAACTGCGGTTAGGCAGGTGAAAACCCTAGGGGGTGGTAACCCTAAGTCCTAGGGGGCGGTAACCCTAGGTGGAGAAAAGTCCTAACTGCGGTTAGGCAAAGGGAAAACCCTAGGGGGTGGTAACCCTAGGTCATAGGGGGTGGTAACCCTATGCGGAAAAGTCTTGGCAGGTCGATGGCTTCAGGCAAAAGTCCTAGGGGGTGGTAACCCTAGGTGGAAAGTCCTGGTGTCGCGAACCAGGTGAAAGACTGGACTAGCCGGGAAGCGGATGTCCAGCAGAAAGTCTGGAAGCGTCGAGTGCTGAGCAAAAGTCCAGTCGATCTGGAGGATCGCACTAGCAACAGGTAAATCTCCTGAGTGGAGTAGGTGAGAGCGCGTTCCCCGTAGAGGGAACAGTAGGCGTCGGGTCGACCTAGGGTTTCCAGTTGGAAACTCGAAGTCAGACTCGGACAGTCAAGAGATTGTCATTATCACTTCTATTATGTTTTATGTGCTAACTGTAACGACCCAATTTTCCCTATTTTAAGTTCTAAAAGTCCAAAAAAATATTTGGAAATACTTTTAAAATATTCTAGAGATTTTTAGGAATTTTTAGAGTATTTTTACGTAATTTTTGGAGGTCGTTTGGTAGGGTTACAAAAAGAAAAGAAGTTGTGACAAAAACCGTTGAAGGTGAGACTCGAACCCAAGACCTCCGGCCGAACCCGACCTAATCGGACACAGCCAACCAACTGGGCTACGCGTGGTTTGTTAATAAGTATGAAGCGGATATATATGAGTCATAGTAAAGGGCAAAGTTAAACCTAGGTTATAAAAGGGATAAGTTAAGGGGAGAAGGGAATTATTTTCCCGTGACCTAATCTCGCGATCCCTTCCTCTCCCGCGGCGTCGGCTTCCTCTCGGGCGAAATCGCAGCCGCCGCTCAGGCTTCGCCTCCGACGGTCGGACAAGGACGCTGCCGTGAGCTCCGGTTGGACCCGAGCTTCTCTCGTCGAAGGGAGCATGTGGACACAAAGGAACGCCGAGATTTGAAGCTAGCCGAAACCCTAGAGGCCTCTCCTTCGGTTGTAAGTCATACAAGCAAGGGTAAGTACTACTCACCTGCGGTAGGAGTTGTTTCGGGTTTCCTTTTTGATTCTTCCTTTGCTTCCGAGGCCTAGCATGAACCCTAGACCTTAGGATGTGGCGGCAGAGCAAGTTTGACCTCTCCTTTATACGAGCACAGCACGTTAAGATTGAGAAATTGGGTTTCTTTGTTCATTTTGAACTCGAGGCATGTTGTAGAGATTTTTGGGTCCTTTTAGCTTTCTGCCGTGAGACCTAAAGGAAGAATATGAATGATTAGGTTTAGTTTGTTTGGATAGCATGTTCTGCCAATGCTGTTTGTTCTTTATACCATACAGATTAGAGCAGGTTACATCATTTCTTGCTTATGCTGTAATTTTCCTGATACAGTTAGGTGATAGCATATTCTGCCAATGCTGTTTGTTTTTATACCAAGTAGATTTTGAGCATTTCTTACATAGAAACTCTATTTCGAACTCCTGGTTAAACTGGACAGCTTTAATTTCAGCTTATAGTTGTCTCTTTAGCATGCCTACAGCCTTAAATGTAGTATTCATGTAGGCCTAATTGCTGCCATAAATTCCAGCAAATGGATTTAGGGTTTTTACAACATGATAAGAAGCATAAAGTTGCATTCTTTTACTTTTGTTGTAGCATGCTAAAAAGTCTAGAATTAGCCTCCTTTTTGCTTTATTTACAGCATGATTGGAATCACTAAAGTAGCATTCTTTGCCTATATTTACAGCATGATTGGAATCACTAAAGTAGCATTCTTTGCCTATATTTACAGTATGATTGGAATTAGTTTACTCCCATGCTACTACCATGTTTTAGAATTCCTGAAACCATTTTTCTGGAAGTAGTTTAGGATTAAAAGAACACTAAAGCTTAATTAAATGCCAGGGCATTTTTAATATCAGAATAAGAAAGATAACAAGTAAGTAAAGCAAGAGGCTAGTACCCGACATCCAAGAGCTTGTCGTTAAACAAATCCAGGTGACCATTTCCGAGGTCTTGGCCCTGGTAGACCGAGGTCTGCTCTTTTAGGATTGGTGGCTCGCAACCCCAACCTATTAGGGAACGCGCATGAGATGGTACTAAGCCTGGGCCCAAAGAGAAGAAAACCAAAGAGAAGAAAACCAAAGAAAAGAAAACCAAAAGAAAGAAAGAAAGAAGAAGAAAGTAAAAGATAGAAATTAAAAGATTAATTTCTATTACAAGGATATAAGAAAATATAATAAGTTTTATGCTTAGAATAAATAAAAAGTTAGTTTCTTTAATTCTAAGCTTACAGTGTTCATTTCTTATTATCCTGTTAGATAGTGAGCATGTTTAGTATTCAGTTTCATTTTCTGTATACCATGAGCACATGCAGATTTGCTTTAGCATTTCAGTTTCAGTATTATTGCATTACATTTATGCATTTCGAGTTTTGTGAGATAGATTAGTACTTACTAAGCGTTTTCGCTTATAGATCTTTTCTTTTTCCTCCTACCGCAGATAAAGGAAAAGCTAAGATATGAAGGGAGACGACAGGATGGTGGTGGTGATGAAGGTGTGTGATGACTGCGACTATGGAGAGATCCAGAGAGTGTTATCAAACTTGCAGGACCTATTTGATTAGAGTTTATGTTTTAGTTCTTTCCTTTAACACTATTATGAAGTTTGTGAGATTGTAGTTGAGTTTATTTCCGCATATGCATTTAGTCACTTTAATTATTTGTGGAGTGAAATAGTTGGTTGTCTTTACTGTTGTTTTATAACTGTGTGGTTGTGAAAAATGAGTTCCAGCCGCCTGTGGCTGCGTATATATATCTTGTGTATTATAGATTTTGGTCACCGGTACAGGGGAGATTCTACCGAAATTTTTTGGTAAGGAATTCCTCTGAACCGTGATAAATCTAACTGACTCTAATAATAGCGTCAGTGACACTAGATAGAGAGTTGTAGTTAGGTAACATTCGCCCTTAGAGAGTAGAAGTAAGAAGGGTGGGTTGTTACAGTTGGTATCAGAGCAGTGTTCCATTCTCCAGCATCACAAACACATCAGCATCATCCTTGCCGTCTCCAAGTAAGAAAGTATTTAAATCCTTTCTTATTTCTGCTTTTCTTATTATTAACTGCAGTATAGAGTACTTATTTGTTTGAGTGCTTAAGTAAGATAAAAGATTTAGTTTCCCTTTTCTTTATTCATATTTAAGTATGATTAGAAGGGTTAAAGTAAGATATCAAGCTTTTACCTTGAATAAATAGATGGCAAGAAGAGGACGTCCCCGTGCCACTCACACTGAGGAACCAGCTCAAGGGAACGAAGTGCCTAGAGCAACTGAGCCCAACCTTTCTGAAGTAGTTGCTCAGCTCCAGAGGCAAGTAGCAGAGCAGCAGCAAGTGATTGCCAATCTGATGGCAAACCAGCCAGCAGTTCCTCCCCCTCCTCCAGCTGTCACTGCAGAGACCCCAGGGGTAACTGAGACTCCACCAGCTACTCAGGGAACCGTCACAGCACCCCAGAGACCAGAAGCTTATCTTATACAGTGGCTGAAGCTGAAACCAGAGAGCTTCTCAGGCACGACTGAGCCCTGGGATGCCCAGGCTTGGTTTAAAACACTAGAGAGCACTATGGAGCTTCTTAACTGGCCAGAAGTCGAGAAGGTCAAGTGCGCCTCTTTCTGTCTGTCTGGGGATGCTCGCATGTGGTGGGAGAGGATAAAGACCAAGAGAGCAGCTGATCAGATGACCTGGGCAGATTTCCAGTCAGAGTTCTATGAAGAGTTCTTCCACCTGTAGATTACCAACAAGCACTACGAGGGGTTTATAGAGTTCAAACAAGGTGACTTGTCAGTGGAAGAAGCAGCCAAGAAGTTCAACAGGCTAGCTCGTCTTTGTCCAGAGCTAGTGAGTACAGAGAAGGAGCGAGTCAGGCTAATGCTCAGAATGTTGAGACCACAGATAGCACTGAATGTGAGCAGTGGAGCTCATCGGCCTCAGACTGGCGAAGAATTGATCAGTAGAGCATTAATTGCTGAACATTACATGAACAACATCAAAGCACAGCGAGCACAACATCAGCCAGTGAAGACAGAGGACAAAACAGCAGGAAGCCAGAAGTCACAGTCAAGTAAGCAGAACTGGAAAGGCAAAGGTAAAAGGAAGCAGTGGAACACAGGAGGTGGCCAGAAGGGAGGACCAGCAAACAAGCAGACCAAGTTCCCTCCCTGTCCCAAATGTGGGAGAACACACCCAGGAGCCTGCCTTTTGGGTAAAACTGGATGTTACTCCTGTGGTCAGGAGGGACACATGGCTAAAGAGTGTCCTAACAAATTCAAAGTACCTCAGCCACAACCATTGCAATATGGAGGCCAGCCTGCACAGTTGCACCATATGGAAGCAGCATTGGAGGGACCCTATATCAGTCGAGGAAGGTTAGAAGCTCCGCCAGTTCCAGCCTTTGATGGTGCCAGAGTATTCTCCCTCACCAAAGAAGAAGCTGCTAGTGCCTCCACGGTCGTAACAGGTCAAGTAGTTATTTTCCAGCACATAGCTACTGTACTATTTGACACTGGGGCGACCCATTCTTTTGTATCGATACCTTTTGCCAGTAGTTTACAGGTGCCTACAGAGAGTACGAACTCCAAGTTCCTGACGACCCTACCTTCTGGGGAAGTCATGGAATCCAATCAGTGGCTCCGAGCTGTACTGGTTAAAATTGCAGACAGGGAATTATATGTAAATCTGATAGTTCTCGCCATGCAGGATTTCGATATCATTTTTGGTATGGATTTCCTCAGCAAGTACAGTGCCTCAGTGGACTGTCGCAGAAAGAAAGTAATTTTTAGTCCAGAAGGTGAGCCAACTTTTGAGTTCACAGGAGTGCCAAGGAAGAAGACCCAGAAGCTCCTCTCATCTCTAGAAGCACACCAGATGATAGCTAAAGGGTGTGCAGGTTTTCTTGCATACATAGTCAAGGCAGCAGAGCAGAAGGGACCCAAGCAGGAGGAGGTCCGGGTAGTCTGCGAGTATCCAGAAGTATTTCCAGAAGAGTTACCTGGACTACCTCCCAACAGAGAGGTGGAATTTGAGATTGAATTGGTTCCTGGAACCGGTCCAATTTCAAAAGCTCCGTATCGCATGTCTCCAGCAGAGCTGAAGGAGTTACAAGAGCAGCTACAGGAGTTACTGGACAAAGGCTTTATTCGCCCTAGTCACTCACCTTGGGGAGCTCCTGTGTTATTTGTCAAGAAGAAAGATGGGACAATGCGGATGTGTATAGACTACAGAGCTTTGAATCAAGTGACAATCAAGAACAAGTACCCCCTCCCCAGGATCGATGATTTATTTGATCAGTTAAGAGGAGCAACAGTGTTCTCAAAGATAGACCTGCGCTCTGGGTACCATCAGCTGAAGGTGAAAGAAAGAGATATACCCAGAATGGCGTTCAGGACCAGATATGGACACTACGAGTTTGTAGTTATGCCTTTTGGAGTGACCAATGCACCTGCGGTCTTCATGGACTTAATGAACAGAGTGTTCAGAGAATATCTTGACAAATTTATCATTGTATTCATCGATGACATTCTGGTCTATTCAAGGACCCCAGAGGAGCATGACACGCACTTGAGGATAGTACTGCAGACTCTTCAGTAGAAGCAGCTTTATGCTAAATTCTCCAAGTGCAAGTTCTGGTTAAATCAGGTGGCGTTTTTAGGTCACATAATTTCTAAGGAAGGCATTCAAGTGGATCCAGCCAAAGTGGAAGCGGTCAACAACTGGAGTAGACCCAAGAACGTCAGAGAGATCAGAAGCTTCCTTGGTCTAGCAGGGTACTACAGGAAGTTCGTGGAGGATTTTTCCAGGATAGCTTCTCCGCTAACAGCCCTCACCAGAAAGAACAAGAGATTCGAATGGTCAGATAAATGTGAGCAGAGCTTCCAAGAGCTAAAGAAGAGATTGATCAGTGCTCCCATTCTGACAGTTCCACAGAGTGACAAGAGTTTTGACATCTACAGTGATGCTTCCAAGATGGGTTTAGGAGCTGTACTCATGCAAGAAGGAAAAGTCATAGCTTATGCTTCCAGACAACTCAAAGACTATGAGAAGAACTACCCTACTCATGATCTCGAGCTGGCAGCTGTAGTTTTTGCACTTAAACTCTGGCGACATTATTTGTATGGAGTCCAGTAGAATTTTCACAGATCATCGTAGTCTTAAGTACTTCTTCACTCGAAGGACTTAAACATGAGACAGCATAGGCTGGAGTTGGTCAAAGATTACGACTGTGAAATTATTTACCACCCAGCAAAGCTAACAAAGTGGCGGATGCACTCAACAGAAAATCTAGTGCATCACCGATGTCTTTGTCATCACTAGCCCTGCCACTGCAGAAGTCCGATTTTGGACTTGAAATTATCGAAGGGCGACACTCTGCATTGACCTTAGAGTCTACATTGCTTGTGGAGATCAGAGAAAGCAAAGTGAAGATCCGGACATCCGGAAGATCAGCGGGGATACAAAAAGAAGACAACTCGAGTTTAGAGTAATAGACAGTGGAATTCTTTATCAGGGTCGCATTTGCATGCCCAATGATGAGGAACTGAGAAAGAAAATCTTAGAGGAAGCTCACAGTACACCATACTCCATGCATCCTGGTTCTTCCAAGATGTACCAAGATGTGAAACAGAGGTTTTGGTGGTCAGGACTCAAAAGAGATGTAGCTAAGTATGTCAGTACCTGCTTGACATGCCAGAGAGTCAAAGCAGAACACCAGAGACCAGGAGGAGTTCTTCAGCCTCTTCCAATACCAGAATGGAAATGGGAAGACATATCCATGGACTTCATAACAGGTCTTCCAAGAACCACCAATGGATATGATGCGATATGGGTAATAGTAGACCGATTGACCAAGTCTGCTCACTTCCTAGCCATCAAGGTGTCCCACTCCATAGAGCAGTTGGCCCAGCTATATGTTAAAGAGGTAGTCAGACTTCATGGAGTTCCTAAATCTATCGTTTCTGATAGAGATGGGTGCTTCACCTCACACTTTTGGGAGTGCGTTCAGAATGCACTAGGCACCAAACTCAAGTTCAGCACAGCTTTCCATCCACAGACTGATGGACAGACAGATCGAGTGAATCCGATTTTAGAAGACATGCTCAGAGCTTGTGCGCTAGATTTCAAAGGAAGTTGGTGCAAGTATTTGTGCTTAGCTGAATTCGCTTACAACAATAGCTATCAGGCCACCATCAAGATGGCACCTTATGAAGCACTTTATGGCAGGAAATGCAGATCACCCATATGCTGGCAAGAAGCAGGAGAGAGAAAAGAGATGGAAGCAGAGCTGGGCATTCAGACAGAGGTGATAGACGAGACTACTCAAGCAATCCAGAAAATCAGATAGAGAATTGAGACTGCCCAGAGCAGACAGAAGAGTTATGCTGACACGCGCCGTAGGCCATTGGAATTTCAAGTGGGAGATTCGGTTTTCCTCAAGGTCGCTCCTATGAAGGGAGTGATGAGATTTGGCAAGAAGGGCAAATTAAGTCCTCGCTACGTAGGACCCTATCTGATCATAGAGAGGATTGGGAAAGTAGCTTATAGGCTGGACTTACCGCAAGACATGTCAGCAATACACAATGTATTTCATGTCTCTATGCTAAAGAAGTGTCTTCACGACCCGAGCCAAGTGATTCAGCCTCAGTCAGTGCAGATCCAAGAGGGTCTTAGCTATGAGAGCAGACCTACACGGATAGTAGATAGAGCAGTTAAGAGACTAAGAAATAAAGAAGTACCACTAGTGAAGGTCATCTGGCAGAACCAGAAGCACGAGGAAGTCACTTGGGAGCGGGAGGACAGTATGAGACAGAAGTATCCAGAGCTATTCTAAGTTCGAGGACGAACTTTTTATAAGGTATGGGGGATTGTAACGACCCAATTTTCCCTATTTTAAGTTCTAAAAGTCCAAAAAATATTTGGAAATACTTTTAAAATATTCTAGAGATTTTTAGGAATTTTTAGAGTATTTTTACATAATTTTTGGAGGTCGTTTGGTAGGGTTACAAAAAGAAAAGAAGTTGTGACAAAAACCGTTGAAGGTGAGACTCGAACCCAAGACCTCCGGCCGAACCCGACCTAATCGGACACAGCCAACCAACTGGGCTACGCGTGGTTTGTTAATAAGTATGAAGCGGATATATATGAGTCATAGTAAAGGGCAAAGTTAAACCTAGGTTATAAAAGGGATAAGTTAAGGGGAGAAGGGAATTATTTTCCCATGACCTAATCTCACGATCCCTTCCTCTCCCGCGGCGTCGGCTTCCTCTCGGGCGAAATCGCAGCCGCCGCTCAGGCTTCGCCTCCGACGGTCGGACAAGGACGCTGCCGTGAGCTCCGCTTGGACCCGAGCTTCTCTCGTCGAAGGGAGCACGCGGACACAAAGGAACGCCGAGATTTGAAGCTAGCCGAAACCCTAGAGGCCTCTCCTTCGGTTGTAAGTCATACAAGCAAGGGTAAGTACTACTCACCTGCGGTAGGAGTTGTTTCGGGTTTCCTTTTTGATTCTTCCTTTGCTTCCGAGGCCTAGCATGAACCCTAGACCTTAGGATGTGGCGGCAGAGCAAGTTTGACCTCTCCTTTATACGAGCACAACACGTTAAGATTGAGAAATTGGGTTTCTTTGTTCATTTTGAACTCGAGGCATGTTGTAGAGATTTTTGGGTCCTTTTAGCTTTCTGCCGTGAGACCTAAAGGAAGAATATGAATGATTAGGTTTAGTTTGTTTGGATAGCATGTTCTGCCAATGCTGTTTGTTCTTTATACCATACAGATTAGAGCAGGTTACATCATTTCTTGCTTATGCTGTAATTTTCCTGATACAGTTAGGTGATAGCATATTCTGCCAATGCTGTTTGTTTTTATACCAAGTAGATTTTGAGCATTTCTTACATAGAAACTCTATTTCGAACTCCTGGTTAAACTGGACAGCTTTAATTTCAGCTTATAGTTGTCTCTTTAGCATGCCTACAGCCTTAAATGTAGTATTCGTGTAGGCCTAATTGCTGCCATAAATTCCAGCAAATGGATTTAGGGTTTTTACAACATGATAAGAAGCATAAAGTTGCATTCTTTTACTTTTATTGCAGCATGCTAAAAAGTCTAGAATTAGCTTCCTTTTTGCTTTATTTACAGCATGATTGGAATCACTAAAGTAGCATTCTTTGCCTATATTTACAGCATGATTGGAATCACTAAAGTAGCATTCTTTGCCTATATTTACAGTATGATTGGAATTAGTTTACTCCCATGCTACTACCATGTTTTAGAATTCCTGAAACCATTTTTCTGGAAGTAGTTTAGGATTAAAAGAACACTAAAGCTTAATTAAATGCCAGGGCATTTTTAATATCAGAATAAGAAAGATAACAAGTAAGTAAAGTAAGAGGCTAGTACCCGACATCCAAGAGCTTATCGTTAAACAAATCTAGGTGACCATTTCCGAGGTCTTGGCCCTGGTAGACCGAGGTCTGCTCTTTTAGGATTGGTGGCTCGCAACCCCAACCTATTAGGGAACGCGCATGAGATGGTACTAAGCCTGGGCCCAAAGAGAAGAAAACCAAAGAGAAGAAAACCAAAGAAAAGAAAACCAAAAGAAAGAAAGAAAGAAGAAGAAAGTAAAAGATAGAAATTAAAAGATTAATTTCTATTACAAGGATATAAGAAAATATAATAAGTTTTATGCTTAGAATAAATAAAAAGTTAGTTTCTTTAATTCTAAGCTTACAGTGTTCATTTCTTATTATCCTGTTAGATAGTGAGCATGTTTAGTATTCAGTTTCATTTTCTGTATACCATGAGCACATGCAGATTTGCTTTAGCATTTCAGTTTCAGTATTATTGCATTACATTTATGCATTTCGAGTTTTGTGAGATAGATTAGTACTTACTTTCGCTTATAGATCTTTTCTTTTTCCTCCTACCGCAGATAAAGGAAAAGCTAAGATATGAAGGGAGACGACAGGATGGTGGTGGTGATGAAGGTGTGTGATGACTGCGACTATGGAGAGATCCAGAGAGTGTTATCAAACTTGCAGGACCTATTTGATTAGAGTTTATGTTTTAGTTCTTTCCTTTAACACTATTATGAAGTTTGTGAGATTGTAGTTGAGTTTATTTCCGCATATGCATTTAGTCACTTTAATTATTTGTGGAGTGAAATAGTTGGTTGTCTTTACTGTTGTTTTATAACTGCGTGGTTGTGAAAAATTAGTTCCAGCCGCCTGTGGCTGCGTATATATATCTTGTGTATTATAGATTTGGTCACCGGTACAGGGGAGATTCTGCCGAAATTTTTTCGTAAGGAATTCCTCTGAACCGTGATAAATCTAACTGACTCTAATAATAGCGTCAGTGACACTAGATAGAGAGTTGTAGTTAGGTAACATTCGCCCTTAGAGAGTAGAAGTAAGAAGGGTGGGTTGTTACACTAACTTTGTGATGCAGGGTATATTTGGGATTAATGTATCTTGCAGGGACCAAAGTACAAAGATTAACCTCGGATGAACAGTGTCCGAGGCACCTCCATGGAGCTTGGAGGCGCCTCGGGTGCAAAACCTAAGCTGGCTGCGAAGCAAGCTTCAAGGCACCTTGGATAGGCTTAAGGCGCCTTGAACAAGTTGATGAAGGCGCCTTGGATAGGTTGGAGGCGCCTTGAACAGGATAGAATTCGACCAGGTCGGTTCTGATCCACGCGGGTGATGCGGCCAGCCTGGAGGCGCCTTGGAGGGGTTTAAGGCGCCTTGAACACTATTTATAAAGGGGGTTCGACCAGCAGCTTATATGAACGAACTCCAAGCAATCCTTATGCTACAAGCTGCTCTAGAAACGCCCAGAAGTGCTATTACAAGTCCCCGACAACCCGAAGCTCCAGATTCTGCTACTTTATTATTGTCGGTATAATTTGTTTTAGTTCTTTCAATTGTAATATCTTATTGTACATTTTACGAGCTTATAGTTGTTGCCCACGGAAAGCGATCAAGGATCACGGGCCTTCGAGTAGGAGTCGCTTTAGGCTCTGAACGAAGTAAAATCTCTCGTGTCTCTCTGTGTGTGTTCGTTCTTTATTCCGCTGCGTGTTTTAACTCTGATAGTTTTACGATTCCGATATTCGAAATAGCCACGAGCGCTATTCACCCCCCCCCCCCTTCTAGCGCGTCTCGATCCAACAAGGTATGAGATTTTCATTAGGAAGAAACTCTTGACCTTGATTCACTCTTTTTGATGTGTGTCAAAAAGGGGGAGAATGTCCAGAGAATGTTCAAGGAAGAACATTGGAGTTTGGGGAGAATGTTCAGAGAATGTTCAAGGAAGAACATTGGAGAACTATTGGAAAACCTGAGTCAGGTTATCGGGTTAACCTAACTTGATTATGGTTTTTGTCAAACATCAAAAAGGGGGAGATTGTTGGTGCAACCTTAGGTCAAGGTTGACCTGGGTGACCCGACTCGAGTTGACCTGACTCGAGGTATATTTTGATGTTTGACAAGAATAGAGAAGTTGTATTTTGATGTTTGACAAGAATGGAGAAGTTATATTTTGATGTTTGACAAGAATAGGAACTTGGAGGATTGTGGGTGCAACCTTTGGTCAAGGTTGACCTAGTTGACCCGACTTGAGTTGACCTGATTCAGGAAAAGTCCAAGTATGGAGACTTGGCACGGAAAAGTCCAAGCAGGGAGCTTGGCACGGGAAAAGTCCAAGCAGGGAGCTTGGCACGGGGAAAAGTCCAAGTATGGAAGCTTGGCATGGGAGGTCGGAGAGGGCTTGGTAGCTCGTTCTCCGGACTAGGTCAGAGAGGGCTCGGTAGCTCGTTCTCTGGACCGGACGTGGAAGTCGGAGAGGGATCGGTAGCTCGTTCTCTGGACTGGATGGAGTCGGAGAGGGCTCGGTAGCTCGTTCTCTGGACCGGACGAAGTCGGAGAGGGCTCGGCAGCTCGTTCTCCAAACTAGGTCAGAGAGGGCTTGGTAGCTCGTTCTCTGGACCGGACGAAGTTGGAGAAGGCTCGGCAGCTCGTTCTCCAGACTAGGTCAGAGAGGGCTCGATAGCTCGTTCTCTGACCCGGACATGGAAGTCAGAGAGGGCCCGGTAGCTTGTTCTCCAGACTAGGTCAGAGAGGGCTCGGTAGCTCGTTCTCTGGACCAGGAAGACGCGGGGTTTAGGCCGAAGCTCTAAAATCAATAGAGGCATTGGATCACCGTTGACCGATCCAGATGATATTTTGTTACGATCGGTCCGCCGACCGATCCAATGATATTGTTATCTCGATCGGTCTCGTGACGATCAAGAACCACACAAGAGTCTCAGGTTATCCGATCGATCCGTGACCGATCGGAAGAAGGCGATATGATTCGCCTATAGGCTGATCGGTTTGTGGACCGATCCACCTATAGGTGATCGATCCACGCATCGATCGGATCGCAACCAACTCTCAGAGAGTTGCGATCGTCCGGGACCGATCAGCGAGGGCCCGATCGATCCCGACCGATCGAGATTAGACCGATCGTGGTGGAGCATGATCGTCAGTTCAGCCGCTGAGTCACAACGCCAGATTTCTCTTTGTCTTCTTCGCAGTTCGGATATAAATCGAGGTTGAGGGCCTCTACAGTGCTGATTTTTTCTTGCTCTTGCGATCCGAGCTTTCTTGAGCTCTCCGAAGCTTCATGTGAGCTTCACTCGGCTGGGTTTCCAACTGATCAGTTGCTGCTGTGGTTGGCATCCGTGAAGTTGCTGCTTCATCACCAGTCGACAAGAAGGCAAGCAAACTAGTGTTTTTACATTCATATTGTTCTTGGCTTCTTGCTGTATTTCTTGTACGCTGATCTTGCTGTTGCAAGAGAGATTGTGGCGAGGTTTCTCCACCCAGAAGTAGTTTTTATTAGCCGGTTTTCCGGGGTCTCATCCACCGACGGATTGATTGGATTCGTCCACCTTACGGACACACCGAGGAGTAGGAGTATCATCTCCGAACCTCGTTATATCATCGCGTTTGAGGTTTGATCTTCTCCATTTTCGTTTCTACTCTTTATTTCCGCTGCGCTAACTCAAATTGTAGGAAGAAACGAGAATTTGGGGTCGGCTATTCACACCCCCCCTCTCTAGCCGCTATCCGAAGGTCCTAACAGTTATGCATGCTTTAGTATACCATGTGTTATGAACAAGTAGTCTCAGTCTTTAGGTTCTTAAAGTATGAAATAGTTTTAGTTTTTAGGTTGCTTGTGACCTTAACTAGCTTTTGTTTTTGTGTTGAATTACTAAGTCTGAACAGCCCTTTGGAGCTACTATACACTTTAGCTCACTGTTTAATTGCCGAGGCAATCTTAGAGCTTGTAGAGCAGAATTTTGTTAGCTTAGCGTGCAGAATTTTAAGTGCAGATTTCTTTCATTAAGTGTAGATTTCATTAAGTGCAGATTTTATTAAATACACAAGTGCAGATTTTATTAAGTTACAAGAGCAGATTTTTATTAAGCTTAAATGCAGAGTTGTTGTTAGCTTGAATATCCAGAATTTTTAGTATGCAGATTTTGTTAAGCTAGTATGCAGATTTCTGTTAAGCTATTATGCAGATTTTTATTAAGCTAGTATGCAGATTTCTGTTAAGCATTAGTGCAGATTTTTGATGATTATTGTATGTGTAGATTTCTTTTGTATTCTATGCATGATTATATGTTACATAGTTAGTTTCATTCATAGATGCATACGAAAGATACCCTAACAGTATTTTGGGTTTAAGAAAAGTATAAGAAAGATAAATAAAAGTATAAGAAAGATAAAGAAAAGAAAGAAAAGGCCAAGGCCTTAAGTAGATCCCAAAGTCAAGACTTTAGGGATTTTTGGCACACAAGGTGCCTATTAAAATGCCAAGGCATTTAAAGAAGAAGTAATTAAGATTATAAGTATTTTACTTTTAAGAAGAGGCTAGTACCCGACTTCTGAGGTTGTCGTTAAACAAATCCAGGTGTCCAATTCTGAGGTCTTGGCCCTGGTAGACCGAGGTCTGCTCTTTTAGGATTGGTGGCTCGCTACCCCAACCTATTAAGGGAACGCGCATAAGATGGTACTACGCCTGGGCCCAAGAAGAAGTTGATTACTATTTTGAAGTATTATAAGTATAAGTTTTTGAACAAGTAAAACGAGTTTTACATAAACGTAAAGTATTAAAGATTAAGTTTAGAACAAATGGAATAAGTTTCATATAGTTCTAAAAATCAGTAAGTTTAGTTCTTTATTCTACCATGTTTATCTAGTAGATGAGTAGTTTTTCATGTTTACCTATTAGATGAGCAGCATGATTAACTAATAGAATTATATGAGTAGATTCCTTAGCTTTTCTTTGCTATTAGTTTGATATAAGCAGATATATCTATGTTTTACTTTCTTTTAGAGCATATAGTTTCTAGTTCTTTCTGTAAACATGCATATTCGTATTTTTGTGAGTTAGGTAGCGCTTACTAAGCAAATTTTGCTTATAGATTGCACTTCCTCTTACTGCAGATAAAGGAAAGGAAAAGATTTAGCAAGGAAGGCGACAAGGTGGTGCGGAAGGTGTGCGATGCCAGGACTGTGGGAGAGATCAGGGGAATTGAGTCGTACTTTATGCTTATTGTCGACTGAGATTGTTTTAGAGTTATTTCTTATTATTCCGCATTGTTAGTTTGGTTGTTTCCACCGTTGGAGCTTTATTCATGTACTATTGCTAGAATAGTTTGTATTTAGTTGTTGTGTCTTATTACTGCGTGGTTGTGAAGTATATATACCAGCCGCATGTGGCTGATGGTTTATTATTTGCATGTATTGATGAATTTGGTCACCGGTACAGGGGAGACTTTGCCGAAATTTTTCGATAAGGACTCCTCGTGGTTTCGATCATACCGATTAAGTAGAGTTAGTAGTCAAGTAACGGTCATCCTTAGAGAGTAGTAGTAGTAGTAAGAAGGGTGGTCGTTACACAAAACATCAACTTAAAATCATGCTAGCAATGTAAACATCCAATGGAAACATAAATCTTGCCATACTATAGAGTTCATCCATGCTACACTTTATAACTCAAGTTCTCAAACTTAAGAAGGCTTCTACTAAGATAAACAACGAAGTTTGAAAACTTTATATTACATAACTAGTGAAAATAAAAATAAACTTGCTTGGGCCCGGCATTGAACCACTTTGCGCGCATTGATAAGCTAGGATTAGCTACATTTTTTTTGGGTTAATTTGTGGTGATCTTTATATATTTTCACATTTTAATTTCCAATTTTGATCATGTTTACCAAACAAAGTCATCATGAGCTTTATGATGTTTTTCCTTCTAATCCATGATTTCTTTCTCATTATTTGAAGTTGATATTGTAGGGTACTAAAGGGGTCATTATTCAAATGAAGACTTGGTCTATTTAACCAAGTGAAGTTGTGCAAAACCTGTTGGTTGGTCCTAGGAAGATCGTATCGGCTCCACTGTACAAAAATTTTATACAAGTGTCGAACCTTTCCTAAACAACCTATTGTGTTCTTTAGAAATTAAATTCGGAATCACAAACGGAACTTAACATTATTGATTCCAAATTTAACTTATATGTTCTTAATGGTTTAGATTTGGATCGCAAATGATGCTTAACATTATTGATCCAAATCCACCTATGTTATAAATTCAATTAAATATTAATTTCCAAAATTAGCTTTCAAGACTGCATGGCGAGGCACTAGTCCTTCTCGGGTATGGGATCATCCACCACCGCCTAGACAAAGCCTTTTAAGGAAAGCTAATATTTAATTTCCTTATATAACTCTAGGTTTAACCAAAAAGAACAATCGAATCACAAATTCAAAAATCCAAAAAAACACAAACTCGAATCACAAATTCGAAACTCTAGAATCATATGTCTCTTGTGTTTGGAATTCATACAAAGAAAAACTAGCATGATGCGGAAAATAATTACTAGTTATACCTTTTCTTTGTATGCTAATAACCTCAAGATCTTTTGTCGTATTCCTCGCCTCCTCTTGGACGTCGTGTGGGCGACGATCCTCCAAGATGAACACCACCCAAAAGCTCCTCATTCTCTAATATTCGGCCACCACCACCACCAAGGAAAAAGAGAGCAAGGGGAAAGGAAAAGGGAGAGGGTCGACCACAAGAGAGAGCACAAGCAATAGAATAAGAATTGATACATCATGAGGTCTCTCCTCCCCTTCTTATATAAGACTTGCCCAAGGCAAATAAAGAAAATTTTTTACAAAAATTAAAATATTCCTCTTGTTTTCCTTTTCTCCTTTTAAATTTCCTTTTCTCCTTTTAATTGATTGAATGGTCGGCCCCCTTGCTTGGGCAAGGGTGGCCGGCCCTTAAAAGAAGAAAGAAATATTTTGTAAAAATTTTATAAGTAAAGAAAAAACTCTTATAAAATTTTACAAGCTCTCTTTTAATTTCCTAACGTGAAAAGAAAATTTTAAAACAAGTTTTAAGATTTAAAACTTCTTATTTAAAATTTCCTTTTTTAACATGGTTACAAATAAGAAAAGTTTTAAATTTAAAATTCTCTTTTTAAAAACCATATGGATGGTTAAAAAAGGAAAGTTTTAAAACTTTTAAAAACTTTCTTTTAAACCATGTGGCCTAATTCAAATAAAGAAAGTTTTATAATTTTAAAATCTCTCTTTTAAAACTTGTAGATATCTACAAAGAGAAGATTTTAAAATTTCAAAACATCCCTCATACTTTGAATTATAGTGGCCGACCCTCCTCTTGCTTAGTCACCAAGCCATGGGTCGACCCCCTCTTGGACACCAAGATGGGCTTTTCATGAGTGGATTTGAGGCTTCATTAAGGCTACGACAGGGACCTAGAGGAGAAATTGGTTTTGGCCTCCCGACGAGCTCGAGTATCCCGTGTTCTCCCCGAACACACAACTCAAGTTCATCAATAATAACTCATTCCACTAGAGAGTTATTATTATTGCACTACCGCACCAATCCCAAATTACATTATGGGCTCCTTATCATGAGTGTGTTAATCTCCCTGTGTTTAAGATATCGAATGTCCACTAATTAATTGAGTTACTGACAACTTATTTTAATTAATGTCTTAGTCCAAGATTAGTACCACTTAGCCTTATCGTTATGTCAGACTAAGTCCACCTGTAGGGTTTAACATGACAATCCTTTTGAGCTTCTCTTGAGGACATTATCAACCTAGATTACTAGGACACAGTTTCCTTCTATAATCAACAACACACACTATAAGTAATATCATTTCTCAACTTATCGACCCTATTGATTTATCAAACTAAATCTCACTCTTTGATAAGTTAAAGAAATAAATACTAAATATATGTGCTTGTTATTATATTAGGATTAAGAGCACACACTTCCATAATAACTAAGGTGTTGTTCTTTTATTAAGTCAGTATAAAAAGAACTTACCTTAAACGATCCTGCTTAATACACTCAGAGTGTACTAGTGTAATTTATTAATAAAGATTAACTAATACCTAATTACACTATGACTATTCCAATGGTTTGTTCCTTTCCATCTTAGTCGTGAGCTACTGTTTATAATTTATAAAGAACCGATAACATAATCTTCTGTGTGTGACACCACACACCATATTATCTACAATATAAATTAATTGAACAACTACACTTAGCATATAAATGTAGATATTTTTGACCAATATGTTTCTTTATTTCAAAATAAATATTTACAAAAGCTAGGCTTTTAGTATACACTCTAACAATCTCCCACTTATACTAAAAGACTAAGCTGCCATATCTGCTGCCATATATCTGATTCCCATTCCCTCTACATGCCGATCAAAAGCTTTTGCCGGAAAGACCTTAGTGAAAGGATCTACCAGGTTATCTACTGATGCAATTTTAGCGACAACAACTTCTCCTCGCTTGACGATGTCTCGTATCAGGTGGTAATTGCGCTCTATATATTTACTCACCTTATGAGCTCGTGGTTCCTTCGAGTTTGCAACTGCACCGCTATTATCACAATAAATTGTGATGATTTTGGGTAAACTAGGAATCACATCTAAGTCCATTAGGAAGTTCCTAAGCCATACAACTTCTTTGGCTGCCTCAGAGGCTGCCACATACTCAGCTTCCATGGTTGAGTCAGAAACCCACTTCTGCTTAATACTCCTCCATGCAATGGCTCCACCTCCTAAAGTAAACACATAGCCTGATGTAGACGTACTGTTGTCCCTATCTGATTGGAAATCTGAATCCGTGTAACCCACAGGGAGCAAATCATCTACTTGGTAAACTAGCATATAATTTCTAGTCCTTCTTAGGTACTTCAATATATGCTTTACAGCAGTCCAATGTCCTTGTTCAGGGTTACTTTGATATATGCTAATTATGGCCACGACAAAATAGATATATGGTCTCGTACACAACATTGCATACATTAGGCTTCCCACAGCCGAAGCATAAGGAATTGCCTTCATGTCCTCTATCTCCTTTAATGTCTTCGGAGACATCTCTTTAGATAAAGCTACTCCATGCCTAAAAGGTAAGAAACCTTTCTTGGAGTTTTGCATACTAAAACGAGCAAGGATTGTATCTATATATGAAGCTTAAGATAGACACAACATCCTTTTCTTGCGATCCCTTATGACTTTGATCCCAAGAATGTGTGCACATTCTCCTAAGTCCTTCATATCAAATTGTTTGGACAATCATACCCTTACATCTGATAATACTTTGACATTGTTGCCAATTAATAAAATATCATCTACGTATAGTACAAGAAATACCACCACGTTTCCGTTATACTTTTTGTATACACAAGACTCATCTAGACACTGAATAAATCCATATGACTGGATTACTTCATTAAACTAGATATTCCAAGATCTTGAAGCTTGCTTCAGTCCATAAATAGACCGATTAAGCTTGCACACTAGATGCTCTTTGCCTTTTTCAATGAACCCCTCCGGTGCTTCATCTGAATGTTTTCTTGACATCCATTTGCCAAACCTCATAATCCATATAAGCAGCAATGGATAAGAGTATCCAGATAGACTTAAGCATAGCTACCGGTGAAAAGGTCTCCTCATAATCGATTCCCTCTTTCTGAGTGTACCCTTTCGCAACAAGCCTTGCTTTGAAGGTTTCTACCTTCCCGTCTATCCCTCTTTTCCTTTTGTAAATCCACTTGCATCCAATGACTTTTATATCATTTGGTGGTTTTACAAGTTCCCAGACTTTTTAGAATACATAGATTCTATTTCAGAATTCATCGCCTTTTGCCAAGATGTTGCATCTTTATCTTGGAGTGCTTCGTCATATGTCCGGGGATCAGGTTTATGTTTACCCGGGATCAAGTTCAAAGACTCTCCCAAAAACATGAATCTCTCAGGTTGCCTAACAACCTCCCACTACGATAAGGCACTATCTGTAACTGTGCATCATTTGTAACACATGTTGCAGTTTCTTGTGGTACTTGATCTTGTACTATTGGTACTAAAGTAGACGTGTCCTCTCTCATTTCTTCTAGAACAATTTTACTTCTGGGCTTGTGGTCCATTATATAGTCTTCTTCTCAAAACTGGGCATTGGTGCTAACAATGACCTTTTGGTCTTTAGGACTATAAAATAAACCACCTTTTGTTCCTCTAGGATAACCCACAAACACGTGAACTAATGTACGAGATTCTAACTTATCAGCATCTGCTTTCAGCACATGTGCTGGACTACCCCAAATCTGAATATGGCTTAGACTGGGCTTTCACTCATTCCATAATTCTATGGGAGTAGAAGGTACTGATTTAGAAGGTACCAAGTTCAGAATGTGCGCTGTTGTTTCCAGAGTGTATCCCCAAAACGAATTTGGTAATTCTGAATAACTCATCATCAATTTAACCATCTCCATAAGAGTCATATTCCTTCATTCTGCCACACCATTCTGTTGGAGTGTACCAGGTGCGGACAACTGGGATTGAATCCCAGCCTCTGATAAGTAATTCCTAAACTCTCCTAAGAGGTATTCGCCACCACGATTAGACCGTAGTGTTTTGATACTTTTACCAAGATGTTTTTCCACATCAGCCTTGTACTCTTTGAACTTATCAAAGTACTCAGACTTGCGGTGCATCAAGTAAATATATCTGTATCTCGAATAATCGTCTATAAAGGAGACAAAGTATTCAAAACCACCTCTTGCCTGGATAGACATAGGACCACACAAATCAGAATAAACTAGTTCTAACACATCTTTGGCTCTTTACCCCTTGGCCTTAAAAGGTCTTTTGGTCATTTTACCTTCCAAGCAAGATTCACAAGTTGAAAAGTTTTCCAACACTAATGAACCCAAGAGTCTATCGGCTATAAGCCTTTGAATCCTACTTAAGTTAATATGACCAAGCCTTAGATGTTAAAGATATATTTGGTTCATCTCCGAAGGTTCCTTTCTCTTATTGGAATTAGAAGATGTGTTATTAATTTCTATTTGTTGCTTTGTGGAAGAAATTAGATTTAAAATATATAAATTGAAAACCAATGCACCAAAACAGATAATAACCCTATTTCTCTTTATAACCACATTGCTAGAAACAGAATATCGATCAAAATACAGTTTAGAAACTGAAATTAAATTCTTTCTGAAACTGGGTACATAAAGACAATTTCTTAAAACCAAACTTCTATTCCTATCAAAAGATAAGTAGACGTCTCCCACTGCAACAACCGCCACCTTAGTAGCATTGCCCATGTAAACAGTTATCTCTCCTTCAAATAGTCGTCGGGTTTCCTGGAACCCCTACAAAGAGTTGCAGACATGATCAGTGACTCCCATATCTACACACCAGGTGCTGGTAGATAACACCACTAAACATGTTTCAACTACTAGAGAATGAGATATACCTTTATTGTTCTCTTTCCTACAAGGACAGTCTGCCTTCCAATGTCCTGACTGCTTGTAGATGAAGCACTTGCCCTTCGGCTTCTTCATTCCATCTTTTAGTCCTGTACCTAGAGGTTTATTCACCTTCTTTGCTGAGATAACTCGTTTCTTCTTCTTCTTGCCTTTCGACTTAGAAGTAGAACCATTTTCAGCATAGCGAATCTGAGAATTATAATGAAATTGCCCTTCTACTGCCTGAAGTTCTGTCAATAGTTCCGCTAATGAATACATCCTTTTATTCATATTATAGTTTAGGCAGAAATGCTCAAAACTTCTGGGTAGCATTTGGAGAATAATATCGATCTGGGTTTCCCCATCGATTTCTCCTCCAAGGATTTGTATTTCATTCAAATAACCCATCATATTTAGGATATGGTCCCTCACGGGAGTACCCTCTGACATGGTGGCTATCATTAATTTTCTCATAGCTTCCTGCCTAGCAGCCTGATCCTGATGTCCGAAGAGATCCTTGAGATTGTTCATTATATCATAAGCAATTGGTAAATCTTGATGCTGATGTTGCAATACATTTGACACCGAAGCCAAAATGTAACACCGTGCCATCTCATCTGCTTTTACCCATTTCTTATGATACTCAATCTTCTTTGGGGTAGAATCACTATTAGGTGTATTTGGGCAAGCCTCTGACAGTACAAACTTATATCCTTTAGTAGCTAGAACAATGTCCAGGTTTTTTTTCCAATCTATATAATTTGGACCAGTAAGTCTGTTCTCTTTCAGAATAATGGCCAGTGGGTTGAAAGTCATCTTAAGAATTATAAAATAAACTTTGGTCAAGACTCTAAATTTAAAATAATATTGATTCCTCAAACAATACTATTTAAATTAACAAACACCTCAAATCACCATGAATTTTGCATGCCACGATAGTATAGACGTATACAAAATCAAACATTTATAAGAGGAGGTTTTAACCATTAATTTTATTCTTGTCAACCTAACTTTATGACAAATAAAATTAATAGTTGGTTTTCCTTTGGTCACACAAATAATAGTAATGACTCTGATGGGAAGGATACTATTAGACGTGCCTAAGTGTATATCATTACTTGACACTTAGTCCATTAAATAAGATTGTGCCCCTTCCAATGGGGAAGATCACACGCTCCTAATTAATTTCCTATAGTCATCCTAAAATGGAAGTTTGATCTAGTGATCCACAAACAAACTCATCCGATATGGAGGAAGGCATTCAGAGCCAACGCGCAAGTTTGTTTGCATCACTTACAAACCAGTAATGGAGACCATGGAATTTATTTAAAAATCCCTCTCCCACTTAGTTATTTAAGGTGAGGAATTTTAAACTATGCAAGCACACATCACAGCTAATAAAGCAACAAATATGGAAAAATATTTTTCCAACTATTATGACATTTTCTATCACTGTCCTCCGTGTGCTGCCAACCCTAGCTGCTGCCATCTTTAGCCACTGCAATCGGGTCCAGCCGGCGCATCCATCTTGTTTCCTTTTCCGCTGCGTCTCTGGTGCTCTAATAGCACCACACCTCGTAAGGATACGATCTGCGACAATAATAAAATTTTACATTTATCAATCCTATATTCCACAATGGAATATACATGTAATCTAGATCAAAACAAACATGTAAAATCCTAATAACTAATACAGCTCCTGCTGTATTTAATATTACAATCATGCACACACAATAAAATGCCCTTGACATGTCCAATTGTCTAATCACACACAACAACCATAAGCCATAATAGTTGGAGCCTGCAACCACAAAGTGTAATGCCCGAAAATTCTCAAAACCATATTAGAAATATTCTATAATTATTCTGGAATTTTTAGATATTTTTTCGGAATTTTTAGAGTAGCAGAAGTAGCAAAAATAAATAGAAAACGAAAACGGCCTAAGCGGGGATTGAACCCGAGACCTATGGCTTAGGGATAATGCTAGTAACCAGTTGAACCCAGTAGGGCCATACTGAAAGGAAAGGGGAACATTTACATTTATATTAGAGTTGGTCCGGAAATTACCCCTAAATATAAATAGGGATTTAAGAGAGGAATTGTTATTTTTCTTTAACGAGAAAACCTTTCCTCAAACCCTCACCGCCGACTCCCCTTCTCCTCCTCCTTCTCTCGGCGCCAACCACAAGAGGACCTAGGGCTTCTTTCCTAGGGCCCTAAGAGCACCTTCCGGCAGCGATTCTAGCACAAGGACGTTCCCCTCCGCGAGCAGAACACGTAGACGCGAGAGTATCGTCGAGAAACTCGTCTCCACCGGAAACCTAGCGATTAGGATTGTAAGGAAATTAGCGTACGAGGTAAGAAACCCCTCACCTGCAGTATAAGTAGCTTCCGTTTGGTTTTCTATGCATTAGTTTAGTTATATGCAGATTTTTCGGACACATAGGGTGTATTTAACCCTCCTCGCAGGTTTAGGGATTTAGTGAGTACCTTTGGATGGGCCGGACACGTCTTTCCCCCTTCAGTTGGAGGTTCTAGATGTTGTCGGGTGCCTAGAGGTAGTCTCCCTAATAGAGGGGAGAGTTTAAGCACACTAGATGTTCAATTAAATGATTAGCTCAGTAAAATGCAACTTAGGTATTTTTAATAGCTCAGTAAATGCAATAGAAGCATTTAAAATAACTTAGTTAGCCTTACTACAGCTTACATGGGACTACGGTCCAATGGGTGGGCTCCCACAGTCGCCTCTAGGTTTAGATAACCTAACTCTAGGTTCAGATAACCTAGAAATAGCAAAATAAGCAATTAGTAGTTATGTTCAGTATTTTATTTTCAGTAGCACTGTACAGGATTAGATATCCACTGGGCTGGGCTCCCATAGTCGGTCCCTAGGTTTAGATAACCTAGTAAACCTTACTAAATTCGGGATTTGCAACCCCGGGTCTAGTTAAGGATGCGCGCATAGCATGTACAGTTGCCGGGCCCACTAGCAGTATGATTATGTACTTTAATCTATTACATTATTAGTTTTTCAAAACTCACAAAGATTAGTTATGTTAGTTGAGTTTAAATTCAACTCCAGTCTAGCTCAGTTTATGTTCAGATTAGTTTAGTTTTCTGTTGATACAAATGATAGTTTATCATTAGCTTTATTGCCATGATCAGTTTATTTCTATGTGTTGTATGCCATGCCATGCTTAGCATACTCAGTATGTATTTTCAAATAGCATGTTTTAAAAACATATGGCATCGTATGCATGTTTTAGTGAGGTAGATGGTTTCTTACTAAGCTTAAAGCTTACAGATACTATTTTCCCTTATACTGCAGATAAAGGTAAAGGGAAGATGGACTAGCAGAGGAAGCTGGAGGTCAATGCAGAGATGGTGTGTGTGGCAGGAACATGGAATAAAAGATCCTTAGGGGATCTAGCAAGCTTAAACAATTGAACCTTTAGTATTTCTATTTTCACACACTTTTAATTGTTAAATGCTACGAACTAGTAAACCATGCTTTATATCCAGTTTAGAATGCTAGTTTTATGTCATTAGAATATATTCTATGGATTGTATAAGTGAAATGTGAGATTTTGGCACGAATAAGTGTTGAAATCAGAGCTTAACTTCAAAATCAGAAACCCCAATCGATCGGTGGATCGATTGGGGGGTCCCAATCGATCGGTGGATCGATTGGGGGTCCCAATCGATCAGCTGATCGATCGGGCAAATTGCTCCGCGGCCGCCAGAGGATAGAGACAGCTCAGAGCCGCCGAAAAGCTATGCTGATACCGATCAGTGCACTCCTGGATCGGTCGGTAGATCGATCCAGCCGCATACAGAAACAAGACAGCTTGTGGATCGGTCAGCCGACCGATCCAGGGCTTCTCTCGGTGCTAGTATCAAGTTGGATCGATCACTGGATAGATCCGACAGCCCAATCGATCCATGGATTGATTGAAATGCCTGATTACAGCTAGCAGGACATCCGAAAGGCATAGAATATCTCCCCTAGCATGTGTACGACTCCTAGGTACACCTAGAATATTAAGTTCAGTTTACAGTAATTAGTTTAGTAAAAGTTTTAATCAATCCAGCTTTTTCCGCAATAGTAACTTAGCACAGCATTACGTAACGATTGACCTCGCAGCCTAGTCAGTAGGAGGTGGGTCGTTACAGAGTGGTATCAGAGCAGTGTTCCATACTTCCTACACACACATCAGCATTGAACCCGCAGCTTCCAAGTAAGAATACCTCTACTTTATTTATGTTCTTTGCTTTCCTGTTATAGTTCATGTTTATAGATAGCTGATGCATGTTAGTATGTGATAATAGATAACATGATAGCAATAGTTATACAATTATAATTGTATTAGTTATATATGTCCTGTCCTCTATGTCTTTAGAAATGGCACGAGGACGTCCAGCTAGAAGGACACCAGCTACTGAGCCCCAGCATGAGGCAGGCAGTTCAGTGCCTCCCCCAAACCTGTTAGTGGCTCGACATGCGATACTAGTGAACAAAGAACAGAGATAGCCACCCTCGTGGCTAATCGAGAATACCCCCACACCCAACCAAACCGACGACTCCAAGAATCTTAGAGGTTCCACCCTAGCCTGCAAGATCGACTAGCATTCCCAACAGCAGAGGCAAGGAGAGAGGCTTATCCGATCCAGAGAGTCAAGCCGAGAACTTCTCGGGCACTAGTGAACCATGGGATGCACAAGCCCGGTTCAAAACACCGAGAGTACGATGGAGCTCGGATCGCTAGAACACGAGAAGGTGAAGTGTGCCTCCTTCCGACAAGGGATGCACGCATGTGGTGGGAGAGAATCGAGCGGCGCCCAATGAACCAGATGTTATGGGCTGACTTCGAGGAGCTCTTTGAGGAATTCTTTCACATGCGGGTCACGAACCGCCACTACGACGAGTTCACGGAGTTTCGTCAGGCAACCTTTCAATGGAGGAAGCCGTGAAGAAATTCAACAGGTTGGCTCGTCTATGCCCGAACTAGTCAACATAGAAAAGAATGAGTCCGGTTGATGCTCAAGATGCCGAGGCCGAATAGCAATGAACGTGGTCGGCATCCACGTGTCGCAAACCACCAAGAACTAGTCGAACGCCTTGACCACCGAGCACTACCGAATAGTATCAAGCCAGGCAAATCCCTCGTAACCTAAGGGTCAAGGAGGCTCGGTACCCGTATGCAGGTCACACTCTTATGGCTCTAATCGAAAGGGAACTCAGAATAAGCGCAAACCGTGGAGTTACCCAAAAGGAGGACCAACCAATCAGCCCGATTATCCAAAGTGTGCTACTTGTGGGAAATTCCATCCCGAGGTTTGTCAAGGGCACACGAGGATGCTTTGAATGTGGACAAGAAGGGCATGGCTAAGCAAGGCCCAAACAAGACCGTCTTCCTCGGCCACAACCGATTTAGTACGGAGGCCACCAATTGCATCGATGCAGCCGCCTAGATGGTCCACACATCACCAGTGCATTAGAAGCCCTCCAAATGACCAATGCGAGGATCTACTCACTCACCGGAGAGGACGTAGCAAATGCCTCAACAGTTGTTACAGGTCGATTAGTATTTTTCAACAAATAGCAACTGTCTGATTCGATCTCGGGCAACCCATTCTTATATAGCCGGGCATTCGCAAACAAGTTAGCAATACCTCCGGAGGTACTTAGTGTTTCTGACGACATTACCTTCGGGAGAAATTATGGCATCTACGATCGGCTCAGAGCAAGATTACCATTATAGCAGCATGAGAACTCTTCCGTGATCCGATCATAAATATGATGACTACGACATCATTTTTGGAATGGACTTCTTGATAAGATACGCTTCCATCGAGTCGTAAGGTAAAGTCATATTCCAACCTGAAGTAGAAGCACAGTGAATTCGTCGGAGAACCCAAAAGAAAGGCCAAGAGGTTTCTCTCACATGAAGGCACGTAGATTAATGGATTCAGGTGTACGGATTTTTAGCACACGTAGTCGACAAGACAAGGACCAACAGCTAGCAGAGGTCCGAGTCGTAAGTGACTACCCAGCAGTCTTCCTGAAGAGTTACCAGGATTAGCACCAGCATGGAGATCGAATTTGAGATAGAGCTCATTCCGGTGTACCAACCCTATTTCCAAAGCACCCTACCGCATGGCTCCAGCCGAATGAAGGAACTTCATGAGCAATTACGAGAGCTACTTGACAAAGGCTATACGCCCTAGTCACTCACCATGGGGAGCCCCTGTATTGTTCGTGAAGAAGAGGAGCATGCACATGTGTATAGATTACCGGGCATTGAACCAGTCACAATCAAGAACAGTATCCTCTTCCCAGAATAGATGACCTGCTCGATCAGCTAAAGGGAGCAGCAGTGTTCTCTAAAATAGACCTCGATCAGGTTATCATCAGGTGAAGGTTAAAGAAGGGGATATACCCAAGACGACATTCGGGACCAGACACGGACATTATGAGTTCGTAGTCATGCCTTTGGCATGACAAATGCTCCACTACTTTCATGGACCTCATGAGCAGTATTCAGGAATATTTAGATAAGTTTGTTATCGTGTTCATCGACATCCTTATCTATTCCGAACTCAGAAGAACATGCAGCACCGAGGACATGATTGCACTTCCCACCAGACGCCAAATTCATGAAATGTGAATTTTGGCTAGATCAGTGTCCTTCGGTCACATCATCTCAAAGGATGGTATCATGGTAGACCCCAGTAAGATAGAAGCTGTGAGCAATTGGAAAAGACCCAAGAACGCCAGTGAGATCGAAGCTTTCCGGGATTAGCAGTTACTATAGAGTCCGATGATGAAGGTGGATCATCATCAAGCGAGAGAAAATTTTGTGAGGAGGATTGAGAAGAAGCAGGAGATACAAAGGAAAAGGTGCACCTATTGAGCCAGATAACGATAAGACTAATGTTACATGTTAGGACTGGAGCATGACTGATGCAAGATGGCAAGGTGATCGCCTATGCCTCCAGACAACTCAAGGATTATGAGAGGAATTATCCTACCTATGACCTTGAGCTTGCAGCAGTAGTGTTCGCTCTCAAGATTTGGAGACATTACTTGTATGGAGCTCGTGTATACAGATCATCAGAGTCTGAAGTATTTCTTCACTCAGAAGGATCTGAATATGCGACAGCGCAGATGGCTAGAACTGGTCAAAGACTATGACATAGATATCCTCTACCATCCAGGAAAAGCAAATAGGGTAGCAGACGCCCTCAGCAGAAAGTCCAGCGTTACCCTATTATCTCTAGCAGCCATGTCACCGCCCCTACAGAAAGAGATCACAGATTTCGGTCTTGAACTCATAGTTGGACAGTTCTCTGCTATGACCTTAGAGTCGACCTTGCTTGGTGACATCCAGACAGCTCAGGAGCAGGATCCTGAAATTCAGAGAATCAAGCAAGGTTTAGCAGAATCAGAAGGTGGGGAGTTCAGAATGTCAGATAGCAGGGTGTTGTATTTGGCGATTATTTGTGCCCATCGGGAGGAACTCGGAAGGAAAATTTTAGACGAGGCTCACAAGACTCCCTATGCGATGCATCCTGGCTCCACCAAAATGTACCAGGACATGAAGAAACGTTTTTGGTGGCCTGGGATGAAGAGAGACATCACTAGATATGTCAGCACCTGTTTGACCTGTCAGAGGGTCAAGGCAGAACATCAGAGACCAGGAGGAGTTTTGCAGCCTATTCAGATACCAGAATGGAAGTGGGAAGACATTTCTATGGATTTTATAGTGGGATTACCCAGAACCACGAATGGTTTCGACACCATCTGGGTAATAGTCGACAGGTTGACTAAATCAGCCCACTTCCTAGCTATCAGAATATCCTATTCCATGGAGCAGTTAGCTCAGTTGTATCTCAAGGAGATCGTCAGGCTGCATGGAGTCCCACGAACCATTATTTTAGACAGAGACAGTATGTTCACATCACACTTCTGGGAGTGTGTACAGTCAGCTTTGGGCACGGAGTTAAAGTTTAGCACAACCTTCCATCCTCAGACAGATGGTCAGACGGAGCGAGTAAATCAGGTACTCGAAGATATGCTCCGAGCATGTGCCCTAGACTTCAAGGGAAGTTGGTACAAATATCTGAGCTTAGTAGAGTTTGCATACAACAACAGCTATCAGGCCACTATCGGTATGGCACCTTACGAGGCTCTCTACGGGCGGAGGTGTAGATCTCCAATCTGCTGGTATGAGAGTAGTGAACAGAAGGAACTAGAGCTTCAGACAGATCTAGTAGCAGATACCACAGCAGCTATACAGCAGATCCGCCAGAGGATAGAGACATGTCAGGCGCTAGAAGAGCTATCTGATACACACAGACCCTAGAGTTTTCAATGGGATTGGTGTTCCTTAGAGTAGCTCCCATGAAGGGAGTAATGCGTTTTGGAAAGAAGGGCAAGCTAAGTCCCAGATATGTGGGACCATACCTTATCAGCAAAAGAGTGGGCAAGGTAGCATATGAGCTAGAGCTACCTCAGGAAATGTCAGCTGTCCACAATGTATTTCATGTCTCTATGCTAAAGAAGCATACCCCAGATGCCGCCCAGGTGATTGAGCCCCAGTTGGTACAGATCCGCGAAGACCTCAGCTATGACAGTCGACCTATTCAGATAATAGACCGAGCAGTTAAGAAATTGTGGAACAAGGAAGTACCATTAGTCAAAGTTATTTGGCACAGTCACACAGCTGAGGAGGCAACTTGGGAGACAGAAGCCAGCATGAGACAGGAGTACCCAGAATTATTCTAAGTTCGAGGACGAACTTTTTATAAGGTATGGGGGATTGTAATGCCCGAAAATTCTCAAAACCATATTAGAAATATTCTATAATTATTCTGGAATTTTTAGATATTTTTTCGGAATTTTTAGAGTAGCAGAAGTAGCAAAAATAAATAGAAAACGAAAACGGCCTAAGCGGGGATTGAACCCGAGACCTATGGCTTAGGGATAATGCTAGTAACCAGTTGAACCCAGCAGGGCCGTGCTGAAAGGAAAGGGGAACATTTACATTTATATTAGAGTTGGGCCAGAAATTACCCCTAAATATAAATAGGGATTTAAGAGAGGAATTGTTATTTTTCTTTAACGAGAAAACCTTTCTTCAAACCCTCACCGCCGACTCCCCTTCTCCTCCTCCTTCTCTCGGCGCCAACCACAAGACGACCTAGGGCTTCTTTCCTAGGGCCCTAAGAGCACCTTCCGGCAGCGATTCTAGCACAAGGACGTTCCCCTCCGCGAGCAGAACACGTAGACGCGAGAGTATCGTCGAGAAACTCGTCTCCACCGGAAACCTAGCGATTAGGATTGTAAGGAAATTAGCGTACGAGGTAAGAAACCCCTCACCTGCAATATAAGTAGCTTCCGTTTGGTTTTCTATGCATTAGTTTAGTTATATGCAGATTTTTCGGACGCATAGGGTGTATTTAACCCTCCTCGCAGGTTTAGGGATTTAGTGAGTACCTTTGGATGGGCCGGACACGTCTTTCCCCCTTCAGTTGGAGGTTCTAGATGTTGTCGGGTGCCTAGAGGTAGTCTCCCTAATAGAGGGGAGAGTTTAAGCACACTAGATGTTCAATTAAATGATTAGCTCAGTAAAATGCAACTTAGGTATTTTTAATAGCTTAGTAAATGCAATAGAAGCATTTAAAATAGCTTAGTTAGCCTTACTACAACTTACATGGGACTACGGTCCAATGGGTGGGCTCCCACAGTCGCCTCTAGGTTTAGATAACCTAGCTCTAGGTTCAGATAACCTAGAAATAGCAAAATAAGCAATTAGTAGTTATGTTCAGTATTTTATTTTCAGTGGCACTGTACAAGATTAGATATCCACTATGCTGGGCTCCCATAGTCGGTCCCTAGGTTTAGATAACCTAGTAAACTTTACTAAATTCAGGATTTACAACCCCGGGTCTAGTTAAGGATGCGCGCATAGTATGTACAGTTGCCGGGCCCACTAGCAGTATGATTATGTACTTTAATCTATTACATTATTAGTTTTTCAAAACTCACAAAGATTAGTTATGTTAGTTGAGTTTGAATTCAGCTCCAGTCTAGCTCAGTTTATGTTCAGATCAGTTTAGTTTTCTGTTGATACAAATGATAGTTTATCATTAGCTTTATTGCCATGATCAGTTTACTTCTATGTGTTGTATGCCATGCCATGCTTAGCATACTCAGTATGTATTTTCAAATAGCATGTTTTAAAAACATATGACATCGTATGCATGTTTTAGTGAGGTAGATGATTTCTTACTAAGCTTAAAGCTTACAGATACTATTTTCCCTTATACTGCAGATAAAGGTAAAGGGAAGATGGACTAGCAGAGGAAGCTGGAGGTCAATGCAGAGATGGTGTGTGTGGCAGGAACATGGAATAAAAGATCCTTAGGGGATCTAGCAAGCTTAAACAATTGAACCTTTAGTATTTCTATTTTCACGCACTTTTAATTGTTAAATGCTACGAACTAGTAAACCATGCTTTATATCCAGTTTAGAATGCTAGTTTTATGTCATTAGAATATATTCTATGGATTGTATAAGTGAAATGTGAGATTTTGGCACGAACAAGTGCTGAAATCAGAGTTTCAGTGCGAAATCAGGATCAGAGTTGAGTTGTGCCACTGGATCGGTCAGCTGACCGATCCAGTCACGAACAGAGAGTTTATGGATCGGTCAGCCGACCGATCCAGAGGCGAACAGTGAGTGCAAAAGCTCACTGATCGGTCAGCCGACCGATCAGTGAGTCACTGGATCGGTCTACCGACCGATCAGTGCACTCCTGGATCGGTCGGTAGACCGATCCAGCCGCGTACAGAAACAAGACAGCTTGTGGATCGGTCAGCCGACCGATCCAGGGCTTCTCTCGGTGCCAGTATCAAGTTGGATCAATCACTGGATCGATCCGACAGCCCAATCGATCCATGGATCGATTGAAATGCCTGATTACAGCTAGCAGGACATCCGAAAGGCATAGAATATCTCCCCTAGTATGTGTACGACTCCTAGGTACACCTAGAATATTAAGTTCAGTTTACAGTAATTAGTTTAGTAAAAGTTTTAATCAATCCAGCTTTTTCCGCAATAGTAACTTAGCACAGCATTACGTAACGATTGACCTCGCAGCCTAGTCAGTAGGAGGTGGGTCGTTACACAAAGTTAGCACATCCTACTATTATCTTGCCTAAATTATGTATGACATGTGCATAATTAACTGAAAACCAAGATACACAGAGGTAAACCCTAGCTCTGATACCAATTGTTGGTTGGTCCTAGGAAGATCGTACCGGCTCCACTATACACAAATTTTATACAAGTGTCGAACCTTTCCTAAATAACTTATTGTGTTCTTTAGAAATTAAATTAGGAATCGCAAACGGAACTTAACATTATTGATTCTAAATTTAACTTATATGTTCTTAATGGTTTAGATTTGGATCGCAAATGATGCTTAACATTATTGATCCAAATCCACCTATGTTATAAATTTAATTAAATATTAATTTCCAAAATTGGCTTCCAGGACTGCATGGCGAGGCACTAGTCCTTCTTGGGTATGAGATCATCCACCACAGGCTAGACAAAGCCTTTTAACGAAAGCTAATATTTAATTTCCTTATATAACTCTAGGTTTAACCAAAAAGAACAATCAAATTACAAATTCGAAAAATAAAAAAAACACAAACTCGAATCACAAATTCGAAACTCTAGAATCATATGCTTCTTGTGTTTGGAATTCATACAAAGAAAAACTAGCATGATGCAGAAAATAATTACTAGTTATACCTTTTCTTTATATGCTAATAACCTCGAGATCTTTTGCCATATTCCTCGCCTCCTCTTGGACGTCATGTGGGCGATGATCCTCCAAGATGAACACCACCCAAAAGCTCCTCCTACTCTAATATTCGGCCACCACCACCACCAAGGAAAAAGAGAGCAAGGGGAAAGGAAAAGGGAGAGGGCCGGTCACAAGAGAGAGCACAAGCAATAGAAGAAGAATTGATACATCATGAGGCCTCTCCTCCACTTCTTTTATAATACTTGCCCAAGGTAAATAAAGAAAGATTTTTACAAAAATTAAAATCTTCCTCTTGTTTTCTTTTTCTCCTTTTAAATTTCCTTTTCTCCTTTTAATTGATTGAATGGCTATCCCTTTGCTTGGGCACTAAGCAAGGGTGGTCGACCCTTAAAAGAAGAAAGAAATATTTTGTAAAAATTTTATAAGCAAAGAAAGAAAGCTCTTATAAAATTTTACAAGCTCTCTTTTAATTTCCTAACGTGAAAAGAAAATTTTAAAACAAGTTTTAAGATTTAAAACTTCTCATTTAAAATTTCCTTTTTTAACATGGTTACAAAAAAGGAAAGTTTTAAATTTAAAATTCTCTTTTTAAAAATCATGTGGATGGTTAAAAAAGGAAAGTTTTAAAATTTTTAAAAATTTTCTTTTAAACCATGTGGCCTAATTCAAATAAGGAAAGTTTTATAATTTTAAAATCTCTCTTTTAAAACTTGTAGATATCTACAAAGAGAAAATTTTAAAAATTCAAAATACCCCTCATACTTTGAATTATAATGGCCGACCCCCCCCTCTTGCTTGGGCACCAAGCAAGGGGCCGACGCCTTTGAGAAGGAAGTGGCCAACCCTATGGCTTGGTCACCAAGCCATGGGTCGGCCCCCTCTTGGACACCAAGATGAGCTTTTCATGAGTGGATTTGAGGCTTCATTGAGGCTATGACAGGGACTTAGAGGAGAAATTGATTTTGGCCTCCCGACGAGCTCAAGTATCCCGTGTTCGCCCCAAACACACAACTCAAGTTCATCAATAATAACTCATTCCACTACAGAGTTATTATTGCACTACCACACCAATCTCAAATTATATTATGGGCTTCTTCTTATCATGAGTGTGTTAATCTCCCTGTGTTTAAGATATCGGATGCCCACTAATTAATTGAGTTACTGACAACTTATTTTAATTAATGTCTTAGTCCAAGAGTAGTACCACTCAACCTTATCATCATGTCGGACTAAGTCCACCTGCAGGATTTAACATGACAATCCTTATGAGCTCCTCTTGGGAACATTATCAACCTAGATTACTAGGACACAGTTTCCTTCTATAATCAACAACACACACTATATGTAATATCATTTCCCAACTCATCGGGCCTATTGATTTATCGAACTAAATCACACCCTTTGATAAGTTAAAGAAATAAATACTAAATATATGTGCTTGTTATTATATTAGGATTAAGAGCACACACTTCTATAATAACTGAGGTGTTGTTCTTTTATTAAGTCAGTATAAAAAGAAATTACCTTAAATGATATTGCTCAATATACTCAGAGTGTACTAGTGTAATTTATTAGTCAAGATAAACTAATACATAATTACACTACAACTATTCCAATGGTTTGTTCCTTTCCATCTTAGTCGTGAGCTACTGTTTATAATTTATAAAGAACCGATAACATAATCTTCTGCGTGTGACACCACACACCATATTATCTATAATATAAATTAATTGAACAACTACACTTAGCATATAAATGTAGATATTTTTTACCAATGTGATTCTTTATTTCAAAATAAATATTTACAAAAGCTAGGCTTTTAGTATACACTCTAATAAAACCACATGTGGGCTTAACCGAACCTAGACCCCAACTGACCTCAACTGAACTTGAACCCAAGTCACACCTCAATTTGAGCCAAAACCCTAAGTATTTAATCAAAAATCTAGCACAATGAATAGTGAGCTTGCGCTAGTATTCATCATGTCGTTTTCCTCGGCGTTCGATTGCTTTCTCCTCTCTGCATCCAGATCTCCAAATCAACTCGTCCTCATCGGTGTGGAGTTCCTCAGCATCCGACGACCAGTTTTCGATCGTCGTTCTTCATCAGTGAGTCAATTTCGTAGGCGGAGTACTATAGCTGCGAATCGCGTCTTCCTCCTCAGACCGACGGTGTTCTTCTGGTTTGAGCTTCCATTCCTCTATAGAATTACCGACGGCATTCCTCCGGTGATCCTGGACCATTCCTGACAGCAATCCATCCTTCATAGCTCTCCTTCCAGAATCGTGATTCCAGCGTCAGAAATCCAGCGTGCGACAGAGAAGAATTTCTGAATCCTGAACTTGCTAAAGACTTGCGTGGAAATACAGGTGAATCTAAGTTCATCTTGAAGTAAGAGGATACCATTCCGACACCAGTTGGAGCGTTCTCTGCAGTTCCTTGTACGACGGCAAGGAGATGACGAATTGGTCTAAGATTTGGATTGTAGGGATGTTTAGTTTCATTGAAGTTTGATTCTTTAGAGTAGATCTTTCGGTTTTTGCAATTAAATCTGAATTCGTCACTTCATATTTTAGATTCGCTGTTAATTCTTTTTACTGCAGAGCTTTGTTCTTCACCTCTCTGTTCTGTTCCGTTTAGCTCAGTAGAAATTCTTGCAATTCTGGATTCTAAGTTTTTGTTAGTAATTTTTGTTCTAGCGAACCATTAGATGATAAGTTAGTCAGTTTAATAGATTTTAGTTAGTTTAATGGATTTATTAATTTTTGATGCAATAAATTAGATGTAGTGTTAAGCTTTTGTGGAGTTGTGTTCTGCAATGCGAAGCTGCAATTCTGTTCTTAGGTTTTCAATAGGTAAGTTTAGTTGGTTAAATAGAATTAGTTTTATAATAATTCCTGGTATCCTAAGGTTAGTTCTCTAGTTTGTTTTAGACTAATTCAAAATTTGTAGGTTTTGATAATTGCAATTTTGTTGAATTTTATCCATTGAAAGTGTGGTTTGTGGTGTTTGATTTCTTATTAAGTAAGACTTTATTTTTGTAGTAGGTAGTTGTAGTGTTTGCAAATTCATTTCTAGTTTAATACTTCATTTAAATGCTTAACCACAATTCATAACTAGAAAACCCAAAAAGAGTGTTCTAAATCCAAGACAAGCATGTTTCTAGCATAATCCTCGAAAAATTTGACTCGGCCCTTATACTAAAACATTTCCTTGTGTAGTTGTGGGTTTTCTACCATAACATTAATTTAGGAGTTTATTTGTGACATTAATTTGGATAGCTACCAAATTTTGGCGTCGTTGCCGGGGAACACATTGCCTTGTTAGGAATTGTTTGTTTGTTTTGGATCGTGAATCATTTTCTTTTTCTCAGCTTTAGTGCCACTGATTTATTGATTATCTACTGTAATTTTGATTATTGATTTTCTTGCATGACTAGGTCTTCATTTGCAACATTGCTAGAACTTGACCCGAAGATTGAGAGGACCTTTTGGGCCTTGAGGAAGCAAGCTAGATCAGCAAGACTTCTTGAAAGCAATTCTTCAACCATGGACAATCAGATAACAGAAAATAATCAAACAATGAAAGAGCTTGCAGCTCCAGATGTGACTTATAAGTATTCATGCATCACTTTTCTAGATTTGGCAGGAATTCATCTACTTTCCAAATTTCAAGGTTTATCAGGAGAAGATCCCAATCGGCATTTACATGAATTCCATATGGTTTGTTCGACCATGAAACCACAGGGGATTTTAGAAGAAGACATTAAGTTGAGGGCTTTTCCATTCTCTTTGACGGGAGCAGCTAAAGACTGGTTATACTACCTTTCAGCTGGATACATTACGAGTTGGATTGATATGAAGAGAGCATTTTTGGAGAAATTTTTCCCAGCTTTTAAGGCTACAACTATTAGGAAGAGCATTTGTGGAATTCAGCAAGTAGTGGGAGAGACTCTTTATGATTACTAGGAGAGATTCAAGAAGCTGTGCTCGAGTTGTCCACAACACCAAATTAGTGATCAGCTTCTTGTTCAATATTTTTATGAGGGACTACTTCCCATGGATAGGAGCATGATAGATGCAGCAGCTGGAGGAGCTTTAGTGAATAAGACTCCAAATCAAGCAAGAGAACTTATTTCAAATATGGCAAAAAATTCACGGCAATTTGGGAGTAGAGCTCTTAGTACTAGAGTGGTTAATGAAACTCATTTGGTCTCAACTGAGCAACAAGAAATTAGGAACAATTTGCAAGAGTTGATCTCTCTAGTGAAGCAAATGACATTGCAAAATTCTTGTCAAGTTTCAAATTTTCATTTACCAATGATGAAGTATGTGGGATTTGTTCAAGCCAAGATCACTCTTCAGATTATTATCCTAACCTACATCAAGATGAATCTATTGCAGCCATTTCAAGGCCTCAATATCAATAACACAAATATGATCCCAATTCTTCAACTTATAATCTGGGATGGAGGGATCACCCTAATTTGAGGTATGGGAACACATTTTATCAACAACCACCACAAAATCAGATTACTCAGCCATCATTTCAACATCAGTAGAATCAACATCATTCTCAGCAGTTTTAGCAATATTAGCAACCACAATTTCAGCAAAATTTCAACCAAAATCAGCAATTTCAACCATTTTAGAATTTCCAGCAGTCACATAATGCGATCCAGCCATAATTTCAGAACCCACAGAATCAACAAACTAATTTTCAACAGCTTTAGCAACATGTGCAGAATTTCTAGCAACCAAATAATACAAACCAGCACCAATTTCAGCATCCATTGGCATCTTCTTCAAGCTCGAGATCAATGCAATTTCAGAACAACTTTAGCAGTTCAAAAATAGAAGATTTGATGCAGCAAATGTTGCAACAACAGCAGCAAATGATGCAACAGCAGCAACATCAGCAGAGGACTGATACAACACTGCAAAACATTGAAAGACAGATTGGGCAGCTGGCTAGTAACATTAATCATATGCAGAACCAAGGATCTAGGCAATTACCTTCACAACCTACTCCAAATCCTAAGGGAAATGTAAGTGCATTAACTCTGCGAAGTGGTAATGTAGGACCGTTGGGCCGGCAAGAAGGGTTGGTAAATAACCTGTCAAAAAACCAGACAACCCTTCCTCGAACGATTAAGCTAACACTTGTAAAATGAATTAAGCAGATAAATAAAAACATAAAAGAAAAGACGAGGCACCAGATGTTTACTTGGTTACAACCGATGTGGTTGTTAATCCAAGAAAGATTAAGGTCAAAAACTCCTTCAGGCGGAAAAGCCTCTTACAGCGTTTTAGGCACAGAAAACAGAAGCTTAACTACAACTAAAGCATACAAGTGTTTGGAAATAGAATGATCGTAATTGTTGAAAAGCTTCTGGACCAAGGCTATATTTATAGCCTTGGTCGGGGCGCCTGGAAGGGTTCCGGGCGCTCTGGGGGGGATAAAATTTATCCCCTAATGGTTGGATCGAGTCAAAGCTCGATCCTGGGAAAAAGTCACTTCCGGGCGCCCCGGACAGCTCCGGGCGCCCCGGACAGCTCCGGGCGCCCCGGACAGTTCGGGGCACCTCGGAGCCAAAAGTCAACCCTGTTGACTTTTGGTCCGTGCTCTCTTCTCCAGTTTAGCTCACCTTTGGTCCGGGTCTTTCTGCTCCGGCTCCGCTTGCTTGGGTGATCTCTGACATCCGGAATAGGGCTCACCCGAACCCATCTTCCGGTCTTCTCGAGCGTGCTTCCCTCCGGCTTCTCATCCCTCGGAATTGCCACGTGTCCCTTCTCGTCCACCAGCGTACTCATCCGCAGACTTCGTCCCTCGGTCGCACCCCGTGCCGACCTTCGCGCTAGCTGCGTCTCTTGCTCCCCGAGCAATCTTCCGCTCCGGGTTTCGTACCTCGGAACCACCGCGCGCACTTCCTTTTCGTCCGCCGGTGTACTCTTCCGCAGCACCTCGTCCCTTGGACGCACCGCATGCCGTCCTTCTCGCTAGCTGCGTCTTCCGCTCGAGTACCTGTGCTCCTAAGCTCCTGCACACTTAGACACAAGGTTAGAAACAACGCAGGACCTAACTTAACTTGTTGATCACACCAAAACCAACCTTGGGGTTCCAACAATCTCCCCCTTTTTGGTGTGATCAACCCAAGTTAAGCTAGGGTTACAAATAGACATAGAATAAAAACAATTTATTGCAATAACATGCAACATGATAGAAAAAATTGAATTTCAAAATTTTCAAATTTTAATTTTCAATTTTCTACCTCCCCCTAGACTTATACTTTCCCTTCTCCCCCTTTGATCACAAAAAAAATGGGGTTCCAAGAAAAATAATCTAAGGGTTAAAGACTTAGAAAAAGTATTTCTAAAAAAATCTAAGTTTTTAAGAAATTTAGAAAAGTTTTCTAAGTAATTAAAGCTGAGATTTTTAGTTTCAAGAAAAAAGTTCTTAACTTAGGAAAAAATAATTTTTGAGAATATTTCTAAGTATATAAATAAAATCCAAAAAAAATCCTAACTTACATTTTTAAGTATTTTTTTTTAAATGACTTAGGCAAAAAAAAAAAAAATCTGAGTAGGTAAATTTCTAATTTGAAATAAAATGTTTTGAATAACCTTTTTCAAGCACTAATTAATTCTTGTATTAATGCTTCATTAGTAAGTTAATTAAACATTTATTTCAATATTTTGGCTTCCAGGTCGTGGCGAGGCACTATGCCTTCTTGGTTATTGGAGCAACAACCACTTCCTTAGACAAAACCTCATAAAGAAATTCTTTGTTTAATTTTCTCACTTAAAGCGCTAATTTTACTTTTAAAATTAATTTAAGCATGATTTAGGAACCCAATATAGGTTCCAACCTACTGGATTAACTAAAAAGTTTTTAGGGACATATTTTCTTGAAATGTTCCTAATTTGTCCCGGGTGATATTTAAAGTACCAATTTAAATTATTAAATCTTCTAACATTGGTTTTAGATAAACATGCATAATTTTTTAAGTTATCTATTTGAATTTTCAAATTTTGATTTTCTAATTCCAATTTCTCATTTTTTAATTTTAATTTATCTAATTCTTCTAAGGGACAAGACTTAGCTAGAATTATTTTTAAATTTTTATTTTCACTTTCTAATTTACAGCAGTCTTTTGTTAAAAGTTTAACAAACTTAAACATTTTATCGGGAGGAAGAGATCGTACCTGACTTACCTTGTAGATCTCGTTGTCTGCTTCTCCCCCTGAGCTGCTTCTTTCTTCTGACGTGTCTCCCCCTTCATCGATGCTCATTTCGGAAGAGCTTGAATCGCAGTCGTCGTCTTGATGACTCGCCATTAGTGCGAGTCTGGAGAATGCTTCGACTTCCGATTCGGACGAAGTATCGTCCCACGTCGCCTTCAGGGCCTTTCGTTTCTGGATAGGCTTCTTACCCTTATCCTTGTCTTTGTTCTTTAGCTTGAGGCAGTTGTCCTTGACATGCCCTTCTTCGTCACAATGGTAGCAGCGGATAGTTATTTTCTTTCTACCCTATGGATGGTTAGTTTTTCTAGAATTGTATAACTTCTTAAATCGTCTTACCATCATTACCATTTCCTCGTCATCGAGAGAAGATTCTGATTCAGGTTCGTCTCTCGAAGCTTTGAGGGCGACGTTGTTCTTTGGCTCCCTCATTCCTGCACATCTTGACTCATGCACTTCAAATGTTGAAAAAAATTCTTCTAATGAAATTTTTTCTAAGTCCTTCGAAATGTAAAAAGCATCTACTAGTGATGCCCATTTTGAATTTCTAGGGAAGGAATTTAAAGCGTACCTGAGCGAATCTCGGTTACTTACCTCTTCTCCGAGATTCGAAAGTCCGGTGATGAACTCCTGTATCCTCGAGTGTAGATGTGCAATTGTTTCACCTTCAAGACGGAGGTTGGTGAGCTGGTTGCGAAGTAAGCTTGGCTTCGGATGTTCCTTCGTGTAATTCAAGGAATTTCTCCCAAAGCTCCTTTGCCGAGTTGTAGGTGCCGACACGGTTGACTTCTTGTGGCGGAAGTACAATTAGCAGATGGAATTATGCTTTCTTGTTTGCCACGTACTCGGCCTGCTCTTTCTTTGTCCATTGATTTTTTGCTTTGCCCTCGGGAGCTTCAAAACCATGTTCCATTGTTAGTAATAAATCAAAATCGGTACCGAAAAATACCACCATGTGCTTCTTCCAGCTTGCAAAGTCCCCCTCGAATTTTGGTGGGTGGATGTTAGATCCGGCCATCTCGTTGCTTCGTTCGGCGGTTAGTCCTGCTGAAGCGTCTCGGCTCTGATACCACTTGTAGGACCGTTGGGCCGGCTAGAAGGGTTGGTAAATAACCTGTTAAAAAACTAGACAACCCTTCCTCGAACGATTAAGCTAACACTTGTAAAGTGAATTAAGCAGATAAATAAAAACATAAAAGAAAAGACGAGGCACCAGATGTTTACTTGGTTACAACCGATGTGGTTGTTAATCCAAGGAAGATTAAGGTCAAAAACTCCTTCAGGCGGAGAAGCCTCTTACAACGTTTTAGGCACAGAAAATAGAAGCTTAACTACAACTAAAGCATACAAGTGTTTGGAAATAGAATGATCGTAATTGTTGAAAAGCTTCTGGACCAAGGCTATATTTATAGCCTTGGTCGGGGTGCCTGGAAGGGTTCCGGGCGCATAAAATTTATCCCCAGCGGTTGGATCGAGTCAAAGCTCGATCACAGGAAAAAATCGAGGGCGCCCGGACAGCTGGCGCCTCGGGCCAAAGTCAACCTGTTGACTTTTGGTCCGTGCTCTCTTCTTCAGCTTAGCTTGCTTCGGTCCGGTCTTTCGCTCCAGCTCCGCTTGCTTGGGTGATCTCGACATCCGGAATAGGGCTCACCCCAACCCCCTCGCGGGCTTCTTCCTCGGCTTCTCGTCCCTCGGAATTGCCGCGTGTCCCTTCTCGTCCACCAACGTACTCATCCGCAGACTTCGTCCCTCGGTCGCACCCCGTGCCGACCTTCGCGCTAGCTGCGTCTTTTGCTCCCCGAGCAATCTTCCGCTCCGGCTTTCGTACCTCGGAACCACCGCGCGCACTTCCTTCTCGTCCGCCGGTGTACTCTTCCGCAGCACCTCGTCCCTCGGACGCACCGCATGCCGTCCTTCTCGCTAGCTGCGTCTTCCGCTCGAGTACCTGTGCTCCTAAGCTCCTGCACACTTAGACACAAGGTTAGAAACAATGCAGGACCTAACTTAACTTGTTGATCACACCAAAACCAACCTTGGGGTTCCAACAGGTAAAACAATTTTAGAATCAAATCGGAATTTATCAGCTGGATCACAACAGAGCTTACCCAGACTAGCTACAGATTCAACTTCACAAAGGTTCCAGAATTCTCCAGCAAATCCAGAGCAAACATATGCATCACAAAATGACATTACTGGAGCTGATCAGCAACATTTTACTCAACCTACAATTTCAGAACTTGCTCAATTTGATAGAGCATATTTCAGCTTGGAATTTAATTCAACAACAGTTGACCATTCAGCTTCAACTTCAGCACATAATCTGAGCAAGAATCTTCACCAACAAGTAGCCGACCCTTCTATTCCTCTACCTTTCCCTCGAAGAAGTATACAACTAAGAAAAGAGATGGAGGAAGAAAAGGCTAGAGAATATCAAGATTTGGTGAAGTTATTCAGCAAGGTTCAAGTGAATGTGCCTTTGCTAACCATGATCAAACAAATTCTGAAATATGCCAAATTCCTCAAGGATCTTTGTGTGCACAAGAAGAAATTGAAGGGAAATGAATTGATTAGTATGGGGAAAAAATGTCTCAGTATTACTTCAGCCAGTTCCTCATAAATGTAAAGATCCAGGAGTTTTCAAAGTACCTTGTGTTATAGGAGATTATATTTTTGAGGATGCAATGTTAGATCTTGGAGCCTCTATAAATGTGATGTCGAAATCAATTTTTCAATCATTAAGAATTGGACCTCTGCAACCTACAGGTGTAGTGATTCAATTAGCTAATCGAAGTCAAGTACACCCAGCTAGTTTGATAGAGGATGTATTGGTGAAAGTGAGGGAGTTAATTTTTCCTATAGATTTTTATATCTTAGATATGGAGGGTGATGTGCTTGCAAATAGGTCTTCACTTATTCTTGGACGTCCATTCTTGAAGACTGTGAGAACAAAGATTGATGTACATGCAGGAACTCTCTCCATAGAGATAGGAGATACAATGGTTCGTTTCAACATTTTTGAGGCTATGAAGCATCCTAGAGAGGATCATTCTATACTTATCTTGGATATCTCAGAGGAGTTGGATGGCATGGATTTTTCTTCAAAAATAGATTCAGATTCAGATACTACTGATGTTGATCAAGGTAATGAATTTTCTTCATTGTTGGAGGATATCTTAGATATGAGAGTGAATGCTAGTTCAGGTGAATGCGTAAGGGATTACTTAGGAGAAGCATTACCCCTAGAATTGCTTAGAGAAGAAGAAGTATGTGTAGGGGAGTGCTTAGCAGCATTACCCCTAGGAGCACCTACTATTGATCAAACGTAGGATGAGTTGAAGTCATTGCCTCACATTTGAAATATGCTTATTTAGGAGAGAATTAGCAGCTACCTGTCATTATAGCTCAGAATTTGAAATCGGATTAGGAGGAAAGATTGTTAGAGATTCTGAGACAGCATAGGAAGACCTTTGGATGGACTCTGGCAGATATTCCTGGGATCAGTCCTTCCATTTGCATGCACAGGATTTATTTGGAGGAGGATGTGAAACCGATGAGACAGCCATAGAGATGACTGAACCCTTTGATCTTGGACATGGTAAAGAAAGAGATGACTAGACTCTTACAGGCAGGCATTATTTATCCGATTTCTGACAGTAAATGGGTAAGTCTCATCCATGTGGTTCCGAAGAAATCAGGGGTGACAGTGGTAGCTAATGAAGAAAATGAATCGGTACCAACGAGAGTGAAGAATTCTTGGAGAGTTTGTGTGGACTACAGGAAGTTAAACCAAGCAAGTCGAAAGGACCATTATCCATTGCCTTTTATTGATCAGATGTTGGAGAGACTGCAAGTAAATCACATTATTGCTTCCTTGATGGTTACACTGGTTATTTTCATATTTGCATCGACCCAGAGGACCAGGAGAAGACTACCTTCACTTGCCCTTTCGGTACATTCGCGTATCGTCGGATGTCATTTAGACTGTGCAATGCTCCAGGGACTTTTCAGCGATGCATGGTGAGTATTTTTGATGATTTATTAGAGTATTGCATGGAAGTATTCATGGATGATTTTTCTGTTTATAGCTCATCTTTTGATGCATGTTTGGAAAATTTATCTCGAGTTTTGAGTAGATGCATTGACATGGATTTGGTTCTTAATTTTGAAAATGTCACTTTATGGTAGAGCATGGCATTGTTTTAGGTCATATAGTGTCTAGGAAGGGCATTGAGGTAGATCCTGCTAGAGTTAGCGCTATATCTTCTTTATCTTACCCCACATGTGTGCGGGATGTTCGAGCTTTTCTTGGCTATGCAGGATTCTGCAGGAGATTTATCAGGGACTTCAGTAAGATTACTTTGTCGTTGTCTCAGTTGCTTCAGAAGAATGTTATGTTTCATTTTAATCAGAGTTGTAAAATACCGGAAATAGGCGAATATTAATAAGGGAATTTTCCGGAATTTTTGGAAATTTTTTGGGAATTTTTCGGAGCTCGTACAGACAAGTTGACAGGGATGTATAAAAAAAAAACGGAGCCCGGAAAAGCTTGTTTAGGCTACCCCATTTTAATGAGGAAAAGTTGATTTTCCTTTTCCTTTTAAAATTCTTTTTCTTTCTCTTCCTCGCCGAAACCGTCCGCGCGCCCTCTTCCCTTCTCTCACGCCGATTTCCTCTCAGCCTCTTCTTGCCCTAACCAGCGCCGCAACAACCGCCGCTGTCGCCTCCCGATTCCCTTTCCCCCTTCTCTGATCCGATGAGCCACTGTCGACCCAAGTCTTCTTCTTCTTCCTCCCTGTCCAAGCGGCGGCGACGTGCGAGCACCAGCCGAACCAAGCCCTCCTTGCCCTAATCGCCGAGCCCTAGGTGCCGGCGACGCCCCCTCCTCACTGCCGCCGTGACGCCAAGCGCCACTGCACAGAGCCGACGCCCTTTCCCCTCTTCGGACCTGCACGCCGACGCTGAGCCGTTGCCGGTGCTCTAGCACCCTGGTTACCGCCGTCCCTCTGTCCGAGCAGAGCCGAACCTTTCCTTCTGCCATAGCCGAGCCTCACCCCTTGCATGAGTTGCTGCCTTGGGTTCTACCGAGCCTTTGGTTTAGGGTAAGTTGTTGGTTTAAAGACTGTGAATTTAATGTTAAGGTTTGATTCACAGAGGTGAATGTATTGACTACGAATTTTGGGTGTTTGATGTATAGGTCAGTGGTTAAATCTAGTACCAGCCATAGTTTTGGCAACGGGTGCATCCTCGACAAATTAACGACAAAGTATACGGATTTGGGTGAGTTTTGGAATTTGGTAAATTGCAGGCTTGTGATACGTTTTGTGGTGAATTAGGATTTACATGGTTAAATGTTGTTCACCTTGATCGTTAGGGTTAATCTGAACGAAGGAAATATTTAGGGTTTTGCTCTGAATTGTTGTTAAGGATTTTATTTAGCTATTCGTTTGGAGTGTAGCTAAATAAAAAGATTTATTTGTTTGACACGGGACTTTGATTCGAGACGAGTATTTCGATTTGTCAGACTGGACCATTTCGATTGGAGGCGGGTACTTTTGACTTATTGTCCTTGATATGCTTAGTAATGAAATTAACATGTTGCATTAATTGTGTTTCTTATTTGTTCGGTTAATCACTGCCCAATACATGTTACCTGCTTGATTGATTGTTTGTTTGCATCTCGTATTGATACCTATCTAATTTCACATGCTCATGGGTAGTGATATAACCATGTTTTACCATGTCAGGACCAAGGTTTGATACCTTATTTGATCAGTATACCTTGATATGATTTATTTACTTTGGTGCACATTATTATATGTCCAGAGATTGATTTAGCATATTACCATGCTTAGTGACATGCACCATTCGCATGATTGCATGCTGTGTGAGAGATTGCTCCATTATTGTCGAGCACTTTGCCAGTTTTCATCACTGTTCGGTGCTCCATTGTGACGCTCATGGGTAGCGTGACACAGCGTGGTAGCACGTCAGTTTGACTCTTCCGGTGCTCCGTTGGTCCGCTCATGGGTAGTGTGACGCAGCGTGTAGCACGTTAAAGATCCCTCCCCGTCATAGCGTACCGGGAGATGAGAGCATTACGCTCCCCTATTTATGTTTGGGGTAGGAGTACGTGTGTACTCCGACAGCATCCCGTCCACTCGATCACTCATCAGGGGTAGTGATGTAGAGTGCACGGTCGTCACAGCCCTACCCACTCGGTCCCACTTTTATTGTGAGTTGGCTGACTGGAATCAGGGGTGACCATGATATTGGCATCATATGCATGATGCATTTATTGTTTGTGATTGTGTTTGCTGCATTTATATGCTGCATATTGTTTGGATACCTATGTTTGACATGCATACAGGTCTTCTATACCTTTCAGACTGTTTGCCCTTATACCGGGTCCTGGTTAGTACAGATTCTCTCCTGCCTACTTCGGTTTGCATTTATCTTTATTTTTATCAGGAGACTGTACGCATGATTAGTGCTAGGTGTTATTTCTTTACTTTGCATATCAATTGTACCTGCTGAGTGTTGGACTCACCCCGCCTCCATTGTTGATATTTTCAGGTTGATGCTGTCAGGAGAGAGTTCCAGTTGCTGGTCCCTGCAGACCTCGAGGATATGATTGGTTTTCTTTTGGTTTCTTTTCTGTTCTAGACTGTTTCGAACTTGTTATGTTTTGGATCATTTTACTTATGGACATTGTATGGATTTTATTATGTCGATGGATTTGGATTTATTCTACTACATGCCTGCCTGGACGGCAGAAGAGGTGAGTTCATCGGATTTGAGCTTTACGAGCGTAGTTGAGTAGGGTTGATTTCGAGTCAGGGTATTACTATTCTGTTTACTTATTATATAAACTGCGTGGAATGTGTGTTTGTAGTTTTATTGTTTTTATTATTCCAGCCGCCTATGGCTGAGGTATGTGAGTATGTAGAAAAGTTTCAGATTGTCCACCGTACAGGGGAGATGTTGCCGAAATTTTCTCGGACAGGGACTCCTCTGGGGCGTGACAATTTATTTGGTATCAGAGATTAAGTTTTACGATTTTTGTTTTCGTATTTTGGAATAACCTGATACCAATTTATTTGGTATCAGAGCGCCAAGTTTGGCGATACTTGTTTGGTTTCCGTGTGTTGGATTTTGAGATTTATCTGATACCAATTTATTGGTATCAGAGCAGGGTTATGATACCTGCTTTTGGTGTTCTAGAGATTTATCGGATACCTGTTGTTGGTATTCTGGATATTTGGGTTAGCCAGGTTTGCGAGGCAAACTGGGCATTTTTCAGATTTTCGATATGGTTATGTTTCGGATTTATTTGGATTTCCGGCGATATTCTCGCTCGAATTTTGAGGTCAAAGTTGGGGGCTGACGATGACGGAACATCTCAGACGACAAATAGGTATGATGTTTATTTTATGATTTTATACTTGTAGTAATATCTGTAATTTAATTTAACAGATATGAGATGATCTACTCGTATTCTGCGAGGCGTGGTGCGGGGCGACCACGTCACGAGGACCACGGGATCTGGATATGCGGAGATGCCCACCGTAGTGAGCACATTGTGGGGGGACTCGGCATGCCGAGGCACGTTGGACTTTCGGACTCCGGCGGCTCCTATAGAGGTACCTCCCTCGGTTGTCGGCGTATCTATCCCATGATGGTTTCGGTACCATCGAGGTACCATTGGCGTGCAGACATCCGCTCCGTATGACCTCAGTGACGATCACCGCCACTTGGATCTCTGATGTACCCGACACCGGTGCTTTGTGCTGATGCCTCTGATGTGGCGGTATATCATCTGGTACCATTACCTCAGTACCTCAGTGCGACCACTTATGCTCACCCGGCAGTACCACCGACGGCTAGTTTATACAGTAGCACCAGGAGTTCCTCCTCCGGTTTATTCCGTGGTACCACATAGTATCAGCCCGGTGTTTCGCCCGTTCCTGCGGTAGTCCGGCACATATCATCGATATTGTTCTTTGCCGAGCTAGGATTCGGCATTGGTGAGTCGATGAAGACTCGTTTCACTCTTTTCCGCGGAGATCTCGATCCGAGTATGGCTCTGTCATGGATAGAGACTATGGAGCAGACTTTCTTCTATATGGCTTGCTCCAAGTGGGAGAAAGCAGAGCTGGCTGCCTACCATTTACGGGATGAAGCTAATGCCTGGTGGATTACTCAGCGTTCTATTATTGGTGAGCGCAACGTCACGTGGACCAGGTTCAGAGAGGCTTTTGAGAGCCGCTTCTTTCCACTGTCTTATCAGATGGCTCGCCGACAGGATTTTATAAGTCTGAGGCAAAACAACCGCTCAGTGACCGAGTATAATACTAAATTCCACCGGTTGGCTAAGTTTTGTCCAGAGTTAGTTGCGGAGGACAGAACTCGCATGATGCAGTTTATTCAGGGACTGGATGGTTATCTGCATGTACGGCTTGCCGGTTTAGGGATCACATCTTATTCTGATGCACTGGATCGAGCTTTGATGATAGAGTTAGCTCAGTAGATAGCATATCCGAACAGGAAAAGGAAGCATACGTGTAAGGACCCATGAATAAATATTAAGGAATTGATTTATGAAAAATATCTAAGAGCACATAAGTGCTAATTAAAGGATTAACTTATAAAATATTCTATGAATTTTAGAAATTTTTTGGAATTTTAATTAAACTAATATGACATACTTTAAGGGGATAGAACCAATAAATTTGAGGGAAATATATGATACTCGGTTAGGTTGGGAGTTGATTAATTTAATTAACTTGGGTTAGGAATACCTAGATATTTATACCCGTACCTTGCGCCCGATTCCTGTGGTTCGCCCGAATCGCCGATTTCACCTCTTCTTTTCGTCTTCGCTGGTGTCGATCGGCTCTCTGCCGAGCGCAGGTTCTCGATCAAGCACCACACCGACGAAGCACCTCATCGCCGTACAAGTACGGGTTGAGCTTGGCAACCTGTAGCCGACTACCGTGGAGGACACTTGATCGGGTGAAGTTCACCGTCAGCGGGGTAGCATGGAGCGAGGGTTGTGAGCGGAGGCGCAAGAAGAAAGAAGGCAAGTACACTTCCTTATGAACTTGGAGATCTGTGAGGTATGGGACTAGAAACTAAGATGCTGGATGGTCTTCTATGAGCTCCAATTGACTCGTTCTGCGAAGTTCTTGACCGATTTAGGTTTTCTTTGTTTTTATGTGATGTTCTTGGTTGTTACTGTGCGTTTTTGATTGTTCGATTTCTCTGTGATTTCGGCAATGGGTTTGGATTGTCAGCCGGAGGGTTCTTTGCAGTGGTTTTGTGGTTTTCGATTTGCTAGGAATGAGCTTGTGTATGAATTCTTCTATGCGTATCGATGTTTGAGTTTTGGTGCGACAACTGCTTGTTTAAATGCTTGACAGAACTGCCGAACAGCAGGTTGAGTTATGATTTGGTTTCCTTAGGATATGCTAGTGCCGGATTGAGAATTTTCGTGACATTAGGATTTAATTTGTGTCTTCCGTGAAGATTGGTTCAATACCTTGTGAAGTTCTTACTTGAAAATGCATATTCCGTTGGCTGAAATCGTATGTGGTTTTCTGGAAATTTCGAACTGGATTTGTTATGAATATGTTCTTATGCTGGATTTAGGTGTTTCAATGCTAATTGGTTTCACTTCGCAAGATCTCTCCATGTTGCTAAATGATTGATTACTAAATTATTGATGTCGCACATCTCTTTGTATTCATACTCGGGTTTTTATATTAGCTTTGGGGTGACGATAAGGTTTACCCTGCACTTCATTTACCGAAAGTTCTAGTTGGATTTTCTGTACTGGATTGTTGGGATTTGAATGAAGCTGCTCTTGTTCTTCGGTGGAGTTTTGATTGAATTTGTTTCCTTTTGATACAAGAAGGTTTCGATCAATTTGTAGTGGAGTTAATTCTTGATGCTCTGTATCATTAAATAGTTAAAGTTTCTGGAGGTTTAAGCTTGTATCCGTTTGGTTCTCTTTGTTGTTGTACAACCTTGGTTTGTGAGTTTATTTGACGACCATGGAATTCATTGAGATTGTCTTGCCATGTGGATGAGTTTGATTCGATGGGAGCTTATTTCAGATGTGGTTTGGGAACGAATTGGGTTAATTGTTTTGTGCTCGAAATCGTTGGAATTGTTTTCTCATGCTGTTGATAGGATTCAGAACTGTTTGTTTTGAAATGAATGTGTGTTTCATGTGAGTTTGCGGATTTGAAAGGCTCTCCGGGTGGTAAGTTTCTGTTTGAAAACTCCAGTGATGGTGTTGAATTCCATTTGGGTTTGGCATGGGTTGATAGATGAATTTTTTTGGTTTGAAGTAGGAATTCATATGGAAATTGCTGTAGAGATCCAGGTTATACGTGATACAAATGCCTTGTTCTTAGTCACAATTTCTAATACAGTTCATCGGTTTCCTTATAAGAATGTAGTTGCTAAACCTGCATGTTCTCAATAGTGATCTTTTAAACTGTATTGCTTCCTGTTAATGTTAATTTATACATGATGGTAGGTGATAAGCATTCTTTAGCATTCAGTTACGTATTGCAAATCTGTGTTTACTCAATTTCGTAGTTGTTTTGTAGGCAATTTACTCATTATTATTCGTGAGTCGCAAATTTTCGTAAGATTCTTCTAGTATTGCTAATTGATTAAAAGATGAACTTCCATGGTTGATTGCTCTCTTTTGAGGATGCATGATTTCATTGTTTTGTTCAATATGGAAATGGTTATAGAATGAATGGAATAGAAAGACATGTTCAACTGATACAGAATAATGGCAGATTATGTTTTCCTTTCTTATGTAGCGAATAGGATGAGTATGAGCATATGTGGTAGCAGTACGGGATGGGTGACCCGGGATGAGCTCCGGGGAGGGCCCATCCAAACTTGACTGATACTGGAATTTATGTTAGCTTCGGCTATATGACTGGATGCATGTTCTCTACGAGGTACCTCTAGGTTCATGGGACTGTTGACTGGCTCTAATTGTGGTTACCGGATATGTGACATATTCACCTTATTAGCTATGTAGGAACACTGTTGCATGTTATATCTTTCTTATGTCGTACCTGGTTGTGCTATGTTTTCTTTAAAAGGCTTCTAGTTGCTATTTCTACTATCTTATGGATATCTTGATACTCATATTGGTATGTACTTGCTGGGTCGTAGACTCACCCCATTTATATTACAGGTGAGGATGACTTCCAAGATATGCTGGAAGGCCCACGGACGGAGTAGTCGAGGAGGCGGGATGGACGCATAGTTCTGTCCATTGTCCGGGAGTGCAGTGCATATGAGATCTACCGTGAGAGATTTTCATTTTCTTTGTCATTCGGGTGGGGAATTGTTGAGGGGTTATTGTCATTATTGATACACATTTGTTGATACAGTCTTGTCTATTTGTTATGATAGTTCCGTTATGGTTCTGCAATGTGATCATTCAATTCGTAGTTGTTGATAGAGACTGGTAAAAAAAAACTTGGGATGTTTCAGTTGGTATCAGAGCACACTCCTAAGGGACAGCATGCGCAAGCCATCTCGTCAGGAACTCGGCTACTTCTGCCTTCAAGTCTGTAAGAATTAAATTTATAGTCATAAATGTAGTTATGTTTATGCATATACTTGAGATAATAGAGTAGATTAAAGTTATATGGATGCAATTATAGTTATATACAAACTGGTTTTTATAATATACTGAGGTGGGCAAGTATTCGTCTGCCATTAATTTTCTAGTCGTTAGTGTTTTGAATGGGATTTGTGTACTGGTTGTTGGTGTCCATGTTAAGTTTATAGTTTTGATGTTGTCATCATGATAATACCAATTTACTACTTCTGGATGTGTATAACATGGGGTCTTGAATGTTCCTGTACATGTGCATCTTGAGCTCCAAATGTCTTTGTATAAGTTTAGGCTAAGTTCATATTATTGCTGCACTAGCTTTAGGCTTTCCCGTATGACAACTTCTAAATTATTATTACACATGCTTGGTTGCGGATTTTGCATGGGTTTGGACAAGCTCATGTTTCAACTATGGACACTATGATCTTGTATATCTTAGCATATCTAAGTAAACCCAGTAATAAGATCACCATGCTTACGCACCTGTTTAGTTAGAGGTGGTCTCTGCGCATATTTGGCTGTAGGAAATAGTTGATACGCATGCTTAGTGCAACGGTACTGTTGTTGATGCTTAAAGGTTTGACTAAGAATGGATTCTGTTTCAATGTACCCACCTGTAGGAGTGTTATGAACTGCTATATTTGAACTATGCCATGTTATATGCACTTGTCTTAAATGCCATGACAGAATCATGCCACAAATTGGACCACAGTAGTAGGGGTGCATCTTTAGAGAGTAACCTGGATTTGTTTGCATGTGTATAGATTCATTGAATGTTTAAACTTTAGAAACCTAGAGTAACTGGCTCATTTAGTAAAGGGTGTTGATTTTGAAAATTTTTTGGATTCTGTGATGTTTATATAATCTGTGGAGCAGGATGTTTAGGTTTCTTAGTTGTAAAAGCAATGCATGCCTTAACGAATTAGACTCATATGTTGGTATGAGCAACAGGTGGTAAGTGTTCCATTTTATATAGCAATGTGTTCTATTAGCTTCCAATAGGATTTAATTTTCATATCTGAATTTCTATGAAGTATGTTCATAATTTCTGTTTCCTTTTCTGTGATATTGTCTTGCACATGTTAGGATATGCATCACTACAAAATGTTAGGATGGAATCCAAGAACACCATATCATGTTACCTTATAGTTAATATATTTGGCACATGCTTGGTTGAAGGGAATAGTTGTTATCCATGCTTAAATATAATTACTTCTACAAATTGTCAAGTTTGAATTAAGCAATGTTAATCCAATATGAAGTTGCCAGGTTTACTACACCAACAGTATGCACATAAAAAAAAAAAATTGGAAATATTGTAGCTAAGCATGGAAAGAGGAGTTGGAAATTTCTTAGATTTCTGGTCTTAGAATTCCCCTATGAAAATAGATAGGACTATATGAAGGTTTGTTCACCAAAGGTCTGATGAAGGAATACTTTCATATGACAATCATAGCGCCAATCTCAGAGTAGTTTGGGTTTATATAATGCTACAGTTGGATAGTGTAGGATGTGATTGTTTGATTCTAGTAGATGCTAGAGTTCAGTATAATGGGTGTTGCAATTTGGTTAAATATTATATCTTGATTTGTAGTGTATTAACATAGTAGATAAGAATCACAGTGTAACGATAAACTTCGGTTATAGTTGGTGCTACAATCTAGTTATGAAATAGGCATTAAGGTTTAGGGAAGTAGGCAAAACAGATATAGTGAAGGCTACATTGATCCTATGTTGGTATGATTGGTAAGGATTTGTTATGGATACATTTTGATAATTACAACAAAGTCAAAATCCATATGATTATTTTTGCAATGCATGATTACAAGGTTACACATTGTTGTATCCTTAATCCAACATTGACCTTGTACGTGAATAAATATGTGTTGAACTCAAAAATATAATAATAATAAATAAATTAGAATTTGAGTGAATTTGTTAGAAATAAGTTATTTTTCTAGTTTATGGACGAGGTAGGAGATAGGGCAGTTCTGGATTTAGAAGTTATGATACATACTGTGAACTTAGAGGCCAAGATTCGAGATAGGATATAGACGGCGCAAAGTCGACAGAAGAGTTACGTCAACCAACAGAAGAGGTAATTTAGGGATGTTTTCGTTGGTATGGGAGATTAGCTGATGCAGGAAGTTACTTGGGAGACGAAACTAGAAGTGTGTAACCGCTACCCAAATTATTTGATAAGTCAAATTTCGAGGACGAATTTTTTTTTTAAGGGGGGAGAATTATAAGGACCCATGAATAAATATTAAGGAATTGATTTATGAAAAATATCTAAGAGCACATAAGTGCTAATTAAAGGAATAACTTATAAAATATTCTATGAATTTTAGAAATTTTTCGGAATTTTAATTAAACTAATATGACATACTTTAAGGGGATAGAACTAATAAATTTGAGGGAAATATATGATACTCGGTTAGGTTGGGAGTTGATTAATTTAATTAACTTGGGTTAGGAATACCTAGATATTTATACCTGTACCTTGCGCCCGATTCCTGTGGTTTGCCCGAATCGCCGATTTCACCTCTTCTTTTCGTCTTCGCTGGTGTCGATCGGCTCTCTGCCGAGCGCAGGTTCTCGATCAAGCACCACACCGACGAAGCACCTCATCGTCGTACAAGCACGGGTTGAGCTTGGCAACCTGTATCCGACTACCGTGGAGGACACTTGATCGGGTGAAGTTCACCGTCAGCGGGGTAGCATGGAGCGAGGGTTGTGAGCGGAGGTGCAAGAAGAAAGAAGGCAAGTACACTTCCTTATGAACTTGGAGATCTGTGAGGTATGGGACTAGAAACTAAGATGCTGGATGGTCTTCTATGAGCTCCGATTGACTCATTCTGCGAAGTTCTTGACCGATTTAGGTTTTCTTTGTTTTTATGTGATGTTCTTGGTTGTTACTGTGCGTTTTTGATTGTTCGATTTCTCTGTGATTTCGGCAATGGGTTTGGATTGTCAGCCGGAGGGTTCCTTGCAGTGGTTTTGTGGTTTTCGATCTGCTAGGAATGAGCTTGTGTATGAATTCTTCTATGTGTATCGATGTTTGAGTTTTGGTGCGACAACTGCTTGTTTAAATGCTTGACAGAACTGCCGAACAGCAGGTTGAGTTACGATTTGGTTTCCTTAGGATATGCTAGTGCCGGATTGAGAATTTTCGTGACATTAGGATTTAATTTGTGTCTTCCGTGAAGATTGGTTCAATACCTTGTGAAGTTCTTACTTGAAAATGCATATTCCGTTGGCTGAAATCGTATGTGGTTTTCTGGAAATTTCGAACTGGATTTGTTATGAGTATGTTCTTATGCTGGATTTAGGTGTTTCAGTGCTAATTGGTTTCACTTCGTAAGATCTCTCCATGTTGCTAAATGATTGATTACTAAATTATTGATGTCGCACATCTCTTTGTATTCATACTCGAGTTTTTATATTAGCTTTGGGGTGACGATAAGGTTTACCCTGCACTTCATTTACCGAAAGTTCTGGTTGGATTTTCTGTACTGGATTGTTGGGATTTGAATGAAGCTGCTCTTGTTCTTCGGTGGAGTTTTGATTGAATTTGTTTCCTTTTGATACAAGAAGGTTTCGATCAATTTGTAGTGGAGTTAATTCTTGATGCTCTGTATCATTAAATAGTTAAAGTTTCTGGAGGTTTAAGCTTGTATCCGTTTGGTTCTCTTTGTTGTTGTACAACCTTGGTTTGTGAGTTTATTTGACGACCATGGAATTCATTGAGATTGTCTTGCCATGTGGATGAGTTTGATTCGATGGGAGCTTATTTCAGATGTGGTTTGGGAACGAATTGGGTTAATTGTTTTGTGCTCGAAATCGTTGGAATTGTTTTCTCATGCTGTTGATAGGATTCAGAACTGTTTGTTTTGAAACGAATGTGTGTTTCATGTGAGTTTGCGGATTTGAAAGGCTCTCCGGGTGGTAAGTTTCTGTTTGAAAACTCCAGTGATGGTGTTGAATTCCATTTGGGTTTGGCATGGTTTGATAGATGAATTTTTTTGGTTTGAAGTAGGAATTCATATGGAAATTGCTGTAGAGATCCAGGTTATACGTGATACAAATGCCTTGTTCTTAGTCACAATTGCTAATACAGTTCATCGGTTTCCTTATAAGAATGTAGTTGCTAAACCTGCATGTTCTCAATAGTGATCTTTTAAACTGTATTGCTTCCTGTTAATGTTAATTTATACATGATGGTAGGTGATAAGCATTCTTTAGCATTCAGTTACGTATTGCAAATCTGTGTTTACTCAATTTCGTAGTTGTTTTGTAGGCAATTTACTCATTGTTATTCGTGAGTCGCAAATTTTCGTAAGATTCTTCTAGTATTGCTAATTGATTAAAAGATGAACTTCCATGGTTGATTGCTCTCTTTTGAGGATGCATGATTTCATTGTTTTGTTCAATATGGAAATGGTTATAGAATGAATGGAATAGAAAGACATGTCCAACTGATACAGAATAATGGCAGATTATGTTTTCCTTTCTTATGTAGCGAATAGGATGAGTATGAGCATATGTGGTAGCAGTACGGGATGGGTGACCCGGGATGAGCTCCGGGGAGGGCCCATCTAAACTTGACTGATAATTTATTGTTAGCTTCGGCTATATAACTGATTGCATGTTCTCTAGGAGGTACCTCTAGGTTCATGGGACTGTTGACTAGCTCTAACTGTGGTTACCGGATATATGACATATTCATCCTATTAGCTACGTAGAATCACTGTGGCATGTTATATCTCTCTTATATCGTACTTGGGTGGTGTTATGGTTTTCTTTAAAAGACTTCTAGTTGTTATTTTTACTACTTTACGGATATTCTCATTTTCATATTGGTCTGTACTTACTGGGTCGTAGACTCACCACATTTATATTACAGGTGAGGATAACTTCCAGGATATGCTGGAAGGCCCACGGACGGAGTAGTCGAGGAGGCGGGATGGACGCATAGTTCTGTCCGTTGTCCGGGAGTGCAGTGCATATGAGATCTACCGTGAGAGATTTTCATTTTCTTTGTCATTCGGGTGGGGAATTGTTGGGGGGTTATTGTCATTATTGATACACATTTGTTGATACAGTCTTGTCTATTTGTTATGATAGTTCCGTTATGGTTCTGCAATGTGATCATTCAATTCGTAGTTGTTGATAGAGACTGGTAAAAAAAAAAAAAAATTGGGATGTTTCAATACGAGTCAGACATCAGGGCAGATCCAGCAGACACAGGCGACAGGACAGCATCAGAGTAGTCGCAGACGGTCAGGTCAGAGTTCTTCTGGGGTATCTCGTAGGCCACAGAAGTTAGGACAGTCTTCCTCAGGACGTTTCCGGTCTCCTCGGCAGGATCGGAAACAGTCCACCAGCGATATACAGTGTTTCCGATGTGGTTCCAGAGACCACATCACCACAGCTTGCTCCTTGTTTTTATTGCAAACCGCCCGGGCACCAGAGCCGAGATTGTCAGGCTCGACACGACTTGGAGGGTCGAGCGAGGGGCAGTCTAGTCGATCGATGTCTCGGCGAGGAGGGCGAGATTCTCACCCTCACGGCGTCGGCGAGGCGGCTCTCGGCGGCGGCATTTGGCATGCTTGGACGAGTACGGTGCTGCCGCACCCAGTTTTGTTCGGACCTTATTATCGGACTCGAAGCGGACTCGATCAGCCGGTACCGCGATGTCAGTCACCATCCTCGGTCTTCTCTCGCACATTGTCCAGCGCGCCTCGGTGGCGAGCTTACGCGCCCGGCGCGGCCGTACCACCTCCTCCTCCGCCAGAGACTGGACGTATTCATGCGATTACCAGAGAGCATGCGCAGCGAGCCGACGGATCCGTTTTCCGAGGTATGATTTCCATTTATGCATTTCCGCTGATATATTGATTGATACTGGTAGCTCGCACTCTTTTATATCCCGTACCTTTATGCGGGAGATTGGTAGATTACATACTGTTAGATTGCAGCGATTGACTGTCTCCCTACCATCCGGTGATACATTAGACGTCACCCAGGAGGTTAGAGGTTGCCCGTTAGACTTTGGCAACATGACACTTACGGTAGATCTTCTAGTATTGGAGATGATCGAGTTTGATATTATTCTTGGCATGGATTGGCTGTCAGTATATCATGCTGCCGTTGATTGCCAGACGAGGGTGGTCACTTTCCGGCCTCCGAACCAACCCTCGTGGAGTTTCACTGGCATCAGAGATGACGACATCTCGATTATTTCGGCGATTCAGGCGCAGAAGCTGCTGTCTCACGGCTGTCATGGTTTCTTATTATCTCTAATTAGTACTGAGGACAGCAGTAGTTCGCAGCTCTCCGACGTTTCTGTAGTCCGAGAGTATCCAGATGTATTCCCTGAGGAGCTTCCTGGTTTGCCTCCCAGAAGGCCAGTGGAGTTTACTATTGAGCTGATTCCGGGAACCTCACCGACATCGAAAGCTCCGTATCGTATGACACCAAAAGAGTTGAACGAGCTGAAGGTTCAACTCCAGGAGATTTTAGACAGGGGATTCATTCGCCCTAGTGTTTCCCCATGGGGTTCTCCAGTTCTGTTTGTCAAGAAAAAGGATGGCACCATGAGGTTATGTATTGACTACAGATAGGTGAATGCAGTGACCGTCAGAAATAAATATCCTTTACCACGGATCGAGGATTTATTTGATCATCTCAGAGGTACATCAGTGTATTCTAAAATTGATCTGCGATCCGGATATCATCGGTTGAGGGTCGAGATATCCAGAAGACAGCTTTCCGTACCAGATACGGTCATTATGAGTTTTTGGTAATGCCATTTGGGCTTACCAATGCTCCAGCGGTGTTTATGGACTTGATGAACCGCATTTTTCTTGAGTATCTGGATCAGTTTGTTATCATTTTCATTGATGACATATTGGTCTATTCGCATTCCGAGGAGGAGCATGCACAGCATCTTCGTATAGTCTTGGAGATTCTTAGACGACATCAGCTGTACGCGAAGTTTAGCAAGTGTGCATTCTGGCTATCCTCAGTCGGTTTTCTGGGACACGTGGTTTCTAGCAGGGGTATTTCAGTTGATCCTCAGAAGATCAAGGCTGTCACCAGTTGGCAGCAGCCGAAGTCAGTGCAGGAGATCTGCAGTTTTCTGGGACTAGCAGGATATTACCGACGTTTTGTGGAGGGTTTCTCGCGTATTGCTATGCCGTTGACACGCCTTACCAGGAAAGGCGTGAAGTTCATGTGGTCCGAGGATTGCGAGACCAGTTTTCAGGAGCTGAAACGGAGATTAGTGTCGGCTCCAGTTTTGGTTTTACCTTCTGGAGAGGATGGATTTGTACTCTACACCGACTCTGTTTTGATGCAGCACGGCAGGGTAGTCTCCTATGCTTCTTGACAGTTGAAGGAGCATGAGAAGAACTACCCAGTTCATGATCTGGATTTAGTTGCCATTATCTTTGCTCTGAAGCTTTGGCGGCATCATTTATACGGTATTACATTTGAGATTCTCACTGATCATAAGAGTCTCAAATATATTTTCACTCAGAAGGAGCTTAATCTCCGATAGAGGAGATGGATGGAGTTCTTGAAGGATTACAATTGTACCATTAGCTACCACCCGGGTAAAGCTAATGTGGTTGCCGATGCACTCAGCAGGAAGTCTAGAGGGACTTTGGCTTGCCACCGGACTTCAGTCACGGACTTGATTCAGAGTTTTTCTGAGTTAGACCTGGAGGAGCAGGGATCTACAGAGCAGGGTATTCTTGTTACTATGGTTGCTCAGTCGTCGATCAAGACGAAGATCCGAGAGGCACATGCCCGTGATCAACATTTGCAGTTCATTAGCAGTCAGATAGCTTCCGAGCAGCAGACCGAGTTTACACAAGACGAGGAGGGTATTATATACTTCCGAGGCAGATTATGCGTACCTCAGTCTCATCCGATCTTACAGGAGCTACTCCAGGAGGCACACCGTTCTTGATTTGCGATCCATCCAGGAGGGACCCGTATGTATCGAGACTTGAGGCGTTCCTATTGGTGGAACAGCATGAAGAAAGACATCGTGGATTTCGTAGCTAGATGTCTTGTTTGTCAGCAGGTGAAGGCTGAGCACCAGAGACCTGCAGGATTACTTCAGCGGATTCCTATTCCTGAGTGGAAGTGGGATCACATTACCATGGACTTTGTGGTAGGGTTGCCGAGGACACAACGAGGTCACGACGCGATTTGGGTAATCGTTGATCGATTAACCAAATCCGCGCACTTCTTAGCGATTCGGAGGACTGATTCCCTGGATCGATTGGCAGATCTGTATTGCCGAGAGATCATCAGACTACATGGTGTTCCATTGAGTATCATTTCGGATAGAGATCCACGGTTCACATCTCGTTTCTGGCAGAGTCTGCAGCAGGCCTTGGGCACACAGCTCCGTTTTAGTACAGCTTTCCATCCACAGACAGATGGACAGTCAGAGCGGACCATTCAGACTTTAGAGGATCTGCTGAGGTCATGTGTTATGGATTTCGGAGGCAGTTGGGAGGACCACTTGCCGTTGGTAGAGTTTGCCTACTACAACAACTTTCATTCGGCTATCCAGATGGCACTGTTTGAGGCATTGTATGGTAGACCTTGTCGGACACCCGTCCTTTGGGATGAGGTTGGAGAGGCCCAGTTGTTGGGACCTCATAGAGTTCAGCAGGATGCAGAGTTGGTCCGTACTATCAGACGAAGGATGTCAGAGGCGCAGGACCGCCAGAAGAGTTATGATGATCGGAGACGCAGACCACTAGAGTTCTCTGTTGGCGACCATGTATTTCTGCGAGTTTCACCCACGAAAGGGGTGAAGAGATTTGGCCTCAGAGGTAAGCTAGCTCCGCGGTACATTGGCCCTTTCGAGATCTTGGAGAGGATCGGAGCGGTAGCTTACAGACTGGCACTACCACCGTCCCTGTCAAGCGTTCACGATGTATTCCACGTATCTATGCTGCGGAGATACGTGCCCGACCCGACGCATGTGCTGGCAGATATTCCAGTTCCAGTACAGCCTGACATTACTTATGAGGAGGTTCCGGTACAGATTCTCGACCGGAAAAAGCGTCAGTTGCGGAACAAGACTATCCGGCTGGTTAAAGTCGGATGGCAGCATCATTCGGACGAGGAGGCTACTTGGGAGCTCGAGGATACTATCCGAGCTCGATATCCCTATCTTTTCACCTGAGGTATGTGATTTAGTTTACCGTTCATCATTTATACTTTTTGTCTGTTATTAGTACTTGCTAATGGTAGATAACGAAATTTGGGGACCAAATTTTTTATTAGTGGGGGAGAATGTAAAATACCAGAAATAGGCGAATATTAATAAGGGAATTTTCCGGAATTTTTGGAAATTTTTCGGGAATTTTTCGGAGCTTGTACGGACAAGTTGACGGGGATGTATAAAAAAAAAACGGGGCCCGGAAAATCCTGTTTAGGCTACCCCATTTTAATGAGGAAAAGTTGATTTTCCTTTTCCTTTTAAAATTCTTTTTCTTTCTCATCCTCGCCAAAACCGTCCGCGCGCCCTCTTCCCTTCTCTCACGCCAATTTCCTCTCAGCCTCTTCTTGCCCTAACCAGCGCCGCAACAACCGCCGTTGTCGCCTCCCAATTCCCTTTCCCCCTTCTCTGATCCGACGAGCCACCGCCGACCCAAGTCTTCTTCTTCTTCCTCCCTGTCTAAGCGGCGGCGACGCGCGAGCACCAGCCGAACCAAGCCCTCCTTGCCCTAATCGCCGAGCCCTAGGTGCCGGCGACGCCCCCTCCTCACTGCCGCCGTGACGCCAAGCGCCACTGCACAGAGCCGACGCCCTTTCCCCTCTTCGAACCTGCACACCGACGCTGAACCACCGGTCACAGGACCACCAGAGGCGATCGCTCTTCCTCTGGCCGACACTTGAGCCGTCATTACCGCCGTCCCTCAGTCCGAGCAGAGCCGAACCTTTCCTTCTGCCATAGCCGAGCCTCACCCCTTGCATGAGTTGCTGCCTCGGGTTTTACCGAGCCTTTGGTTTAGGGTAAGTTGTTGGTTTAAAGACTGTGAATTTAATGTTAAGGTTTGATTCACAGAGGTGAATGTATTGACTACGAATTTTGGGTGTTTGATGTATAGGTCAGTGGTTAAATCTAGTACCAGCCATAGTTTTGGCAACGGGTGCATCCTCGACAAATTAACGACAAAGTATACGGATTTGGGTGAGTTTTGGAATTTGGTAAATTGCAGGCTTGTGATACGTTTTGTGGTGAATTAGGATTTACATGGTTAAATGTTGTTCACCTTGATCGTTAGGGTTAATCTGAACGAAGGAAATATTTAGGGTTTTGCTCTGAATTGTTGTTAAGGATTTTATTTAGCTATTCGTTTGGAGTGTAGCTAAATAAAAAGATTTATTTGTTTGACACAGGACTTTGATTCGAGACGAGTATTTCGATTTGTCGGACTGGACCATTTCGATTGGAGGCGGGTACTTTTGACTTATTGTCCTTGATATGCTTAGTAATGAAATTAACATGTTGCATTAATTGTGTTTCTTATTTGTTCGGTTAATCACTGCCCAATACATGTTACCTGCTTGATTGATTGTTTGTTTGCATCTCGTATTGATACCTATCTGATTTCACATGCTCATGGGTAGTGATATAACCATGTTTTACCATGTCAGGACCTAGGTTTGATACCTTATTTGATCAGTATACCTTGATATGATTTATTTACTTTGGTGCACATTATTATATGTCCAGAGATTGATTTAGCATATTACCATGCTTAGTGACATGCACCATTCGCATGATTGCATGCTGTGTGAGAGATTGCTCCATTATTGTCGAGCACTTTGCCAGTTTTCATCACTGTTCGGTGTTCCGTTGTGACGCTCATGGGTAGCGTGACACAGCATGGTAGCACGTCAGTTTGACTCTGCTCATGGGTAGTGTGACGCAGCGTGTATCACGTTAGAGATCCCTCCCCGTCATAGTGTACCGGGAGATGAGAGCATTGCGCTCCCCCATTTATGATTTGGGGTAGGAGTATGTGTGTACTCCGACAGCATCCCGTCCACTCGGTCACTGATCAGGAATAGTGATGCAGAGTGCACGGTAGTCATAGCCCTACCCACTCGGTCCCACTTTTGTTGTGAGTTGGTTGTCTGGCGTCAGGGGTGACCATGACATTGGCATCATATGCATGATGCATTTATTGCTTGTGTTTGTGTTCACTGCATTTATATGATGCATATTGTTTGGATGCCTATGATTGACATGCATACTGGGTCTTCTATACCTTTGGTCTGTTGTCCTTATTATTCTGATAGGTCTACTTCAGTTTGCATTTATCTTTATTTTTATCAGGAGACTGTACGCATGATTAGTGCTAGGTGTTATTTCTTTACTTTGCATATCAATTGTACCTGCTGAGTGTTGGACTCACCCCGCCTCCATTGTTGATATTTTCAGGTTAATGCTGTCAGGAGAGAGTTCCAGTTGCTAGTCCCTGCAGACCTCGAGGATATGATTGGTTTTCTTTTGGTTTCTTTTCTGTTCTAGACTGTTTTGAACTTGTTATGTTTTGGATCATTTTACTTATGGACATTGTATGGATTTTATTATGTCGATGGATTTGGATTTGGATTTATTCTACTACATGTCTGCCTGGACGGCAGAAGAGGTGAGTTCATCGGATTTGAGCTTTACGAGCGTAGTTGAGTAGGGTTGATTTCGAGTCAGGGTATTACTATTCTGTTTACTTATTATATAAACTGCGTGGAATGTGTGGTTGTATTTTTATTGTTTTTATTATTCCAGCCGCCTGTGGCTGAGGTATGTGAGTATGTAGAAAAGTTTCAGATTGTCCACCGTACGGGGGAGATGTTGCCAAAATTTTCTCGGACAGGGACTCCTCTGGGGCGTGACAAGAGGTGTAAAGAGGCTTTTGACAGATTTAAGGAGGCTCTTACTTCAACACCTATTATCAGACCCCCAGACTAGTCCTTACCTTTTGAGTTGATGTGCGATGCTTCAGACTATGCAGTGGGAGTTGTACTTGCACAGAGAGTGGATGGAGCACCGCACGTCATTTGCTACGCTTCCAAGACCTTAGATTCAGCTCAAGAAAACTACACCACGATAGAAAAAGAGCTTCTTTCTATTGTTTTTGCTTTATACAAGTTTAGATTATATTTACTTTGTTCTCATGTGGTTATATTTTCTGATCATACAGCTTTGAAATACCTCCTCAAGAAGCCCGATGCAAAGCCTAGGTTAATTAGATGGATGCTTCTACTTCAAGAATTCGACGTAGAGATACGTGATAGGAGCGGGAAGGAGAACTTGGTTGGAGATCACTTGAGCAGAATTGAGGGAGACTTGGGTCATACGGCTATTGTTGATGATTTCAGGGATGAGCAGCTTCTACAGCTGCATGGTGAGTCACCATGGTATGCGGATCTAGTTAATTTCTTGGTAGCATATGTTTATCCTAAACAATTTTCAAAAGCTCAAAAAGATAAATTAAAAAGTGATTCAAAATTCTATGTTTGGGATGATCCTTATCTGTGGGAATTTTATAGTGATCAGATCATTAGGAGATGCATACCTGATTATGAGTTTCAGTGTGTACTTACTTTTTGTCATTCTTCTGAGTGTGGGGGACATTTTGGACCACAATGAACTGCTAGGAAAGTATTTGAATGTGGTTTGTACTGGCCTACCCTTTTTCGTGATGCTAATGCTTTTTATCGATCATGTGATAGGTGTCACTGAACTGGGAACATAGGACTTAGAAATGAAATGCCCCAATAATTCATATTATTTTGTGAGATTTTTTATGTTTGGGGTATTGACTTTATGGGTCCATTTCTTGTCTCTTTTGGATTTGTATATATTTTATTGGCAGTTGATTATGTTTCCAAATGGGTGGAGGTCATTCCCACTCGGACTAATGATTCTTCTGTTGTTGTTAGTTTTGTCAGGTCTCACATATTTTGCAGGTTTGGAGTACCCAGGGCGATCATAAGTGATCAAGGGTCTCATTTTTATAACAGACACATGAAAGCTTTGCTACATAAGTATGAGATTACACACAAAGTTTCTACATCTTATCACCCTCAAACAAATGGGCAAGCAGAGGTGTCTAACATGGAAGTAAAAGTAATTCTTGAAAAGACTGTGAGACCAGATAGGAAGGACTAGAGCAAAAGACTTGATGATGCACTGTGGGCTTATAGGATTGCTTTCAAGACCCCTAAAGGAATGTCTCCATACAGGATTCTGTATGGAAAAGCTTGCCATCTACCCGTGGAGATTGAGCATAGGGCGTATTGGGCAGTTAAAGCATGCAACTTTGATAGCATCACGGTTGGAGAAGAAAGGAAATTGCAACTTCAAGAACTTGTAGAGATTAGATTGGAAGGCTATGAGAACTCACGTATCTATAAAGAAAAGATCAAAAGATTTCATGACAAACAAATTGAGGTGAAAGCATTCCAAATTGGTGACAAAGTATTTCTATATCGATCTCGTCTCAAATTGATAAAAGGTAAATTGAGATTTAGATGGGAAGGGCCTTTTTGTGTTACTAATGTTTTCTCTTATGGAGTGGTTGAGATTCAGGAAATGTCTACTGACCAGATTTTGAAAGTGAATGGGCATAGGCTTAAGAAGTTTCATGAAGGAGTTAATGGTTTGGTGGTGGAGGAAATGGACCATATTGATGCTATCTACCCGAGTTAAAGGGGAGTTTCACTCTATTTTTTTTCTTTGAAAATGAATAAATTTTAGGATTTTAGTAGTCTTCTTATTTCTTTAGATAAAGTTTTTGCTTTCATTTAGAATTCTCTTTTTGCATTAATAAATTTTAGTCTCATTAGTAGTTGTTATGCTTGCTTGATTATTTTTTTTCGGACTTTAGGTTAATTATCCTTTTCCTTAAGTTTAGTAGTCTTTGTTTTAGGAATAAATGGTACTTCCTCCTTTTGACAATTCTTTGCATCATTTTTAGAGATTTGAAAAGGAATGCTAAATTTGATTATTGAGTTTAGAGACTTTATAGCATGAATGAACTCTAGGATTGCATGAGGTTAATACTAAGTGATGGATTCTTGATTGATGGAATGTGTTGATAACTTTTATTTACTTAGTGAGGTTTGAGCCTATTTGAGTGATGCACTTGTAGCTTATATCACTCTAGAACTTGCTTTAAATATGTTTAATACCACTAAAGCAGTGTTGAGTCATTTTTATGAAGTTTACTCCAGTATCCTATTGCCCACAATCATCTTTGCTATTTTTTCTTATCATGAATCATCATATCTTTATTCTTTTCTCATGTCTTACTTCTTTGGATGTGGTTACCTTGGATATTATGTGATGATTTTATTTTGGCCGCGACACACAAAAGATTAAGTGTGGGGGAGGTGTTTAGTCTTTGATTGAGTTCTTTTATTTTGTTGGAGAAAGTGAATTATGCTGGATAGAGGAAGTTCAATGGAAGTTGTTGATTGTGTGTCTTGTTTCAATAATTGATACATTTGATTGTGAACAGATTGGAATTCCAGAAACTGATGCTATGGTCAGTTTTTATAGAGCTTGGGGAAGTTGCAGAAATTGAAATGTAGAGTTGAATATGGAGGTGCATTTTGCATCAGTTTTGTATCTGCAAAATATGCTGAAAACAAATGCTATTGAAATCTGATCACAAAGGACATTAATGGGGAATTCAATTGGTGGTTATTATTTCATCAACGAAGTACTTGAACATAGTATCATTTACTTGGGAAAGTTGAAGAAAATGGCAGCAATGGGTATTTTAAATAGTGAGGTGAAAATGCTGGAAACAACATTCAGTTACATGTGGTATCAAGTGTGTCTAGCCATTGAAGTCTTTGGGAATTAATTGAAACTCTTATATTTCCAACATCAATTGTTGTTTACTTCCTTTCTATTCTTTACAAACCTGCTGGACAGAATTCTGAAAGTATCAAATTGCTGGATTATAAAGTTGCAGTAAGTTGAGACAAAACGGGAATTCAAGCTATTATTTGATTAAATGATTGTAAAGTTCTATGGTAATAAATTATTAAAGCTTGAAGTGAGAAAGCAGTAACATCAAATGTGGATATCAAGTGTACCAATCTAGAATTCAGAATTCTGTGAGATAAATGCAGAACTGGGAAATTCTATAAAAGTTAAGAGCTGTGGGAGTATCAAAAAAATTCAGAAATGAAATCAGGAAAAGGAGAAGATTACATGAAGTTTTGTAACATGAAGCAACAATGGATTTCAGGTATAATTAACTTCTACAAGTTGTATTTTATTGAAAAGATGAAGAGCAATGAAATTTGATAGCAGTGAAGGATGATACCAGATGATGAGAAGAATAGAAGAAGACAGAGATGGACTTCAAGCTGTGAGTGATACTGAATTCAAGGAAATGGAATTCCAGATCTGAAATGGAACAAATGAAAATAAAAAGGAATGTTTGTTGAGATGACAGAGATTAAGAATTCAGAAAATGCAGAATTACACATCACAAGTAATGTGGCATTTCTGTGCCAATTTGGGAAGAGAATTGTGATGAGTTAGAGCTGCTGGAAACTGGAAAGCTCACAGATATGCATTGTAAAGGGTCTTAAGAGACAAGATGAAGAAGTATTGAAGTCTTCTGGGAATAAACAGTGATAAATTGATACAAAGTCCAGAATATGAAGAAACTGAAATCATCAATTTGCTGTGCAAATTGGAGTTCAAGAGTTTACAAGACCTTTAGAAAAGAAATTTGATACTAAACAGGAAAATAAAGCTGGGGACTGAAGACTGAACTAAATCTGCAGCTTTGGTATTGGACTTTAATTGAAGCATGCAGGAAGTTCAAGTACAAGCTGAATTTTTGTGCCATTGCAGGAAAAGAGGTTAAGATTTACTGCCGGTCAAATGTAGAAGAGGATGTTAAAAAAAATGAAAGAAAGGAATATGCAGCTACAAGTGGAAGTGAATTCTGATTCTAATTAAGTCCAGTTTTGTGCCATAGGTAATTGCTGATTTGTGCCAAGTTTTCTTGCTATTCTAATTTGAAATGAATGGAATTAAAGCCAACTTGATTCATTATTTAATGAACTTTCTTCCAAGGCTTACTCGCTAGAAAAATTTGGCTAAAATGTATTGAAATAGAATCAGCAAACTAAAGGACAGAATCATATCACCACTGTGCAGTAGCTATAAGTTATCAGGATTTTAAAGTGTTGATGAGGAATGGATGTAATTCAGAGCATGTGATGAACCAAATCAAAGATTTTCATATTCGATTGGGGATTTTGAAGAATCTACAGCTAAAAATTTGCAGAAATTGAATTTTAGTTGCTAACTGAAATAAGAGGAAGAGAGATTGGTGTTGTAAATTGAGGATTTGAAGATAATAAAAAATATAAGGCTATCTAATTTGCACTGAATGGATAAGCTGAACGCTAGAAATGAAGTGGGAATTATAGGATGAGTGCGGATTGGTATGTTTTCAGATCAAATCAGCAACAAGATGCAGTGAAAGAAGAAATGCATAATTTCATGCTTGGCCGGAATGCATCATTACATAACATCTTGGTTCCATGTCTTCTACTAATCCTTTGAAAAATTTGTTTTCTTATTTACCTTCTTAGCGTTAATTCTTTCATTCACCTCTTATTATGTAACGACCACCCTTCTCACTACTCTCTAAGGTGATCGTTACTTAACTACTAACTCTACATAACCGGTATGATCGAAACCACGAGGAGTCCCTATCGAAAAATTTCAGCAGCACCTCCCCTGTACCGGTGACCATAAACTGAGATACATATATAGTATACATCAGCCACAGGTGGCTGGAACATATATCAAACACCCACGCAATTAAATAAGTGTCAAACACCAAAATATCTACTTATTACACAGAACTCATCTCAGCATGCAATCTAAAACACGAATGAACTCAAATGACATGAAGTATAAAATACAACTCAATTGTTTCTTATCCACTAAACACAAAACTCAATAACATCCCAAGTCTCTCCCATAGTCCTGGCATCACACATCATCCGCGCCACCTTGTCGCCTTCCTTTGCTAAATCTTTTCCTTTCCTTTATCTGCAATAAGAGGAAATGCAAACTATAAGCGAATGCTTAGTAAGCGCTGTCTAACTCACAAAAACTCGAATATGCATGTTTACAAGAAGAAACTAGAAACTGAATGCTTTAAAAGAAGACATATAAAGCTACTCATGTCAAAAGTACTGAAACTAGGAAATAAATCTACTCATATATATTCAATAGCAAGCTCTAAAATTTGCATACTCATGATATACAAGGATAAAATTGCATGCTGGAAGATAAGGCTAATCATGCTCAATAAACTAATCAGGAAACAAATAAAACTAATATTGCATGCTTTGAATTAAAAGAAACTAAACTGGCTGACTCTAACATAAGTGAAGCTTGTTTCATTTGTTTCAAAACTTATACTTTAATACTTCAAAATAATAATCAACTTCTCTTGGACCCAGACGTAGTACCAAAGCGCACTCCCTAATAGAGATTGTGGTAGCTAGTCACAAGTCCTACGAGGGTAAAGACCATGGTCTTACCAGGGTCAAGACCTTGGAATTGGTCACCTGGATTTGTTTAATGACAACCTTGGAAGTCGGGTACTAGCCTCTTCAAAGTAAAATATCTTAATTACTTCTTCTTTAAATGTCTTGACATTTTAACAAGCACCTTGTGTGTCAAAATCCCTAAAGTCTTGACTTTGGGATCTACTTAAGGCCTTGGCCTTTTTCTTTCTTTTCTTTATCTTTCTTATCCTTGTTAATACCTCTAATAAAAGGATGTCTCATACAAAACTACACTAAAATGCTTATTAACAATGCACTGAAATGCTTAACAGAATTGCATGGAAATACTTAATAAAACTGTACTGAAATGCTTAATAAAATCTACTCTAAGATTGGAGTTCTGCATATAATACATATCAAAATCTGCAAGCCATACTTATCAAAATCTGCATAGCAAAGAAATCTAGAGATCTAAAATCGATACTGCTCATGCTTGAATCTATATCAAGGAAATAACAATATAGTTCAATACTGCCCATGCTCAAACCCATAACAAAGAAATGGAAATAAGATCCAATACTGCTCATGCTCAAATCTATAGAAACGAAATAGAAAAATGAAAGTTGATCATGCATATTCAATAGCAAAGGGAAAAGCTAGAAAAAAATATTGCTCAAGCTCTACTAGTAGTAAGGTGGAAAAATCTGACTTCTTCAAGTATGCTACAACAGAATTAAATAAATGAAACCACATCTGAATTCCTTAAGCATGCTTCAAAATAAGAATCAAAGAATCTACCCATTCTAAATTAATTCCAACCGAATTCCACAAAAGTTTCAAAAGAAACGGCTTTTTGCCCTTTTTCCATTGCCCATACCAAGTTAAGTTTGCTGTAATGCTTTAACATAAAGACCTATACAAAAACTTATTCACAGCTTATGTTTTTTTTTATAGAGTAAAGGAAACTTTAAGCATGCTTCAAAACAAACTGAAACCGAGCAATGACAATGAACCAAACTACATGTTAAAAATTAATCTAACCCATATGCCTTATCTATGCACTATATTTATTTTCTTTTCTTTTCCTTTGAAGTTCACAGCAGCAATCATCTAAAAAAGGAAGCTCACGGAAGATTAGTATACTCTGCCTAATATCAATTCCCCTCTTGTATCCTTAATGAAGTTCACGGCAGAGACCTCTTTAAAAACCATTCATCTTCATGGCATACTCAAAAATACAAGAAAAACACCAAATCAAATTCGAAACAACTCTTACCGCAGGTGAGTAGCAACTTACATTCGTGTTCTTGGACGAGACGACCGAGAAGGTGTGAAAGACTCCCGGAAATCTCCCTTGGCTGGCCGCCGGAGAAGCCCTAGCTCCCAGCTGCGTTTTCGCCTGAGAAAAGCCACCGTGCGCACGAGAGGGAGAAGGAAAGGTTTTAGGGTTCGAGGAGAGAAAATGATTCCCTTTTTATAACTTAGGTTATTTCTGTTATCAACTATTGCTTAAGAATATTTCGCGCCTTACTCTTTCACGAAATACCTACGGAACACTTGGTCAGCTGAATCCGCTTAAGAGTTGGCTCGGCCGGAGGTTGTGGGTTCGAATCTTGGCTTAGACATTTTTTTGTCGAAACTTCCTTCGTTTAGTAAAAATACCAAACGACCTGCAAAAATTGTATAAAAATACTCTAAAAATTTCTAAAAATCTCTAGAATATTTCTAAGGCATTTTAGATATTTTTAAAATTACTTTTGGGACTCGAAATGAGGAAATTTGGGTTGTTACATATTATGTTCTCCTATACAAAGTTTGTAAATTTCATGATTATGCACCTTGATATCTATGATAGAGGTAAAGAATAGATGAGAAGCAAGCTTATGGTAGTAGTTTTTCTATGAGTAACTTGAGTGATCTCTACCATTGCAAGAATTGAGATTAGGATGAGAGTCACTTCAAATTACCTTGTGAGAATTAGAAATGTTATCATTTTCATTTTATTCATGATGGATGAAATTATTAAGTGTTGAACCAAGGTAAGAATAGAGTGCATGAATGTTTGAGTTTATGAAACTTAATAATTTCAGGTAACTTCCCTTTACTATCTTGTGAACATGATCTAGAATAGTTAGGAGAAGGAGGTACCATTTTAGTTGTTATTTTAGTTATCTCACTTGCGCGAGGCGTGCAAGAATAAGTGTGGGGGATTTGATAAGCTAAGATTATCTACATTATTTTTAGGTTAATTTGTGGTGATCTTTATATATTTGCATATTTTAATTTCCAATTTTGATCATGTTTACCAAACAAAGTCTTCATGAGCTTTATGATGTTCTTCCACCTAATGCATGATTTATTCCTCATTATTTGAAGTTGATATTGTAGGTGTTGGAGTGTATACTGAAAGCCTAAGCTTTTGTAAACATTTGTTTTGAATAAAGAATCACATTTGGTCAAATTATCTACATTTGTTTGTAGTTGTTCAATTAATTTATATTGTAGATAACATAGTATGTGGTGTCACATACAGAAGATGATGTTATCAGTACCTTATAAATTATAAACAGTGGCTCACGACCAAAATGGAAAGGAACAAACCATTAGAAGGTCGTAGTGTAATTAAGTATCAGTTTATCTTGATTGTATAATTACACTAGTACACTCAGAGTGTATTGAGTATGACCATTTGAGGTCGTTTCTTTTATACTGACTTTATAAAGAAACAAAGACCTCAGTTATTATGGAAGTGTGTGCTCTTAATCCTAATGTAATAACAAGCACATATATTTGATATTTATTTCTTTAATTTATCAATGGGTGAGATTTAGTTCGTTGAATCAATAAACCCGATAAGTTGGGAAATGGTATCACTTATAGTGTGTGTTGTTGATTATAGAAGGAAACTGTGTCCTAGAGATACTAGGTTGATAATGTCCTCAAGAGGAGCTCATAAAGATTGTCATGTTAAACCCTGCAGGTGGACTTAGTCCGACATGATAATAAGGTTGAGTGATACTACTCTTGGACTTAGATAGATATTAATTAAATGAGTTGTCACTAACTCACTTAATTAGTGGACATTCGATATCTTAAACACAGGGAGACTAACACACTCATAATAAGAAGGAGCCCAAAAATGTAATTTGGGATTGGTGCGGTAGTTCAATGATAGTTCTCTAGTGGAATGAATTATCATTGATAAAATTAAGTTGTGTGTTCGGGGCGAACACGGGATGCTTAATTTTATCGGGAGACCAAAACCAATTCTTCCTCTCGGTCCCTATCATAGCCTCTTATTTGTAGAGTTCTATACCCACCTATACCCACTTTCTATACCCACCAATAAGGGGCCGGCCAAGCTAGCTTGGGAACCAAGCTAGGGCAGGCCGGCCCTAGCTTGAACCCAAGCTGGTGGGGGCCGGCCAAAATAAATTAAAAAAGAAATTTAATTTTAATTTTTATTATTATGTGGAAGATATAATTTAAAGAGAATTAAAATTAAAATATCTCTCTTGTAAAAGATCTACAAAAGATTAAAGAAAGGGATTAGATCTCTTTCCTTATTTGTAGATTGGAGAGATGTTTTATTTTCTCTTTAAAAATTATTCACATGTTGATAAAATTAAAATTATAGAAATTTCCTTTTATCAACCATGAAGAGATTTTAAAGAGAAATTTTATTTTTTAAAATTTCCGGAAACAAATTAGGAAGTTTTAATTATTGATTAAAACTTGTCCAATTTGTTCTCCAATGAAGTGGCCGGCCATTGAAGTTTGATTTGGAAAATTTATTTTATTTTTCTAAATTAAATCATGTCAAGGAAATTGAGGAAATTTTATTGTAATTAAATTTCCTAATTTGCCTAGGCCAAGGAATATAAAAGAAGGGGTGAGGGTGCCTTCATGAGATACAACATCTATTATTTCTCTCCCTCTTTTGTTCCTTGGTGTGGCCGGCCAACCTCTCCCTCTCTTCCTCTTGTGGTGGCCGAACATCTCTATTCCCTTGGAGCTCTTGTGGTGGCCGGATACTACTAGGAGAAGAAGAAGAAGAAGGAGAGGAAGCTAGCATCTCTTGGAGCTTGGTTAGTATTTTGGTTTTTCTCCTTGGTGAAGTTTTCCTTTGTGGCCAAACCTTGCTTGGAGGAGAAGAAGGTGGTTGGTGGTTTCTCATCTTGGTAGATCGTTGCCCACACAACGTCCGAGGTTAGAAGAGGAATACGGTAGAAGATCAAGAGGTCTTTCTAGAAGGTATAACTAGTAGTTTTTCCTTTTCCGCATCATGCTAGTTATTTATGGAAATAATACCAAATACAAGAGGCTTATGTTCTAGTATTTCGAATATGTTTTTCGATGTTGTGTTCTTTTGTTTCTTTCTTTTCCTTGTGATTTGATTGTTCTCTTTGGTTAACCTAAAGTTATTTTAGGAAATTAAATATTAGCTTTCTATTAAAGGTTTTGTCTAGTCGGTGGTGGTTGCTCCCATATCCAAGAAGGTCATGTGCCTCGCCACGTCAGTACCGGGAACCTTTTATGGAAATTAATATTTAATGGAATTAATAACTTAAGGAGACTTGGGTCGAACGTGTTAAGTTCCGCAGGAGATCCAAGTCAAAACCTAAAAGAATAAATAGATTAAGTTTTGGATCAAACGTGTTAAGTTCCGTAGGCGATCCAAAATTTAATTTAAAAGAACACATGGTAGCTAGGAAAAGGTTCAGACCTTTGTACAAAATTTTCATACATGATAGGTTTTTCGAGTAGCAACCAACAATTGGTATCAGAGCTAGGGTTTTGCCTCTGTGTATTTGGTATTAGGTTAATTATGCACATGTCATACATAATTTAGGCAGGTTAATAGTAGGATGTGCTAACTCTATGGATGCAGGATCCAACTATTATGGTTTTTAGTTATTATGTGTGTGATTGGACCCTTGGACATGTCAAGGGCATTTATATGTGTGTGCATGATTGTATTAAAATACAGCAGGAGCTGTATTTAGTTTTATTAGAATTTTATTTTTGATCTAGATACATGTACATTCCTTTTATGGAATATAGGATCAAAAATGTAAAATTCTATTTATGTCATGGATCGAATCTTGCAAAGCGTGGAACCTTCTAAGGACCAGAGGCGCAGCGGAACTAGGACAGCTAGACCCGGTGGCGGTGGCCAAATATGGCAGCAGCTTGGGATGACAACACACGGAGGACAACTAGAGATAAAAGCCATAATAGTTGAAATTAGATTTTCTATTTATTGCTTTTATATTGTGCTGTGTGTGCATGTTAGTTTACAAGTAAAGTAGGCTAGCATAGTTAAAATTCCTCATTTATAAATAACTAAGTGGGAGAGGGTTTTTTAAATAAATCCCATGGTCTCCATTACTGGTTTGTAAGTGATGCAAACAAGCTTGCGCGTTGGCTCTGAGTGCCTTCCTCCATAACGGATGAGCTTGTTTACGGATCACTAGAATAGACTTCCATTTATGGATGACTATAGGAAGTTAATTAAGAGCGTGTGATCTTCCCCAACGGAAGGGGCATAATCTTATTAATGGACTTAGTGTCAAGTAATGGTATACACTTAGACACATCCAATAGTATCCTCCCCAACGAAGTCACTGCTATTATTTGTGTGACCAAATAATACCAACTATTAATTTTATTTGTCAAAAAGTTAGGTTGACAAGATAATAAAATTAATGGGTTAAAACCCTCCTTTTACAAATGTTGAATTTGTATATGTCCACACTAACGTGGCATACAAAATTCACGGTGTTATGAGGTGTTGGTTAATTTAAAATAGTATTGTTTGAGGAATCAATATTATTCTAAATTTAGAGTTCTGACCAAAAGTTATTTGTGATTCTTAGGATGACTTTCAACCCACTGTCCATCATACTTCAACAAAATAGACTTACTGGACCAAATTACATAGATTGGAAAAGAAACCTGGATATTGTTCTGACTGCTGAAAGCTATAAATTTGTACTGACTGAACCTTGTCCTGATGCACCCACTGGTGAATCTACCCAAGAGGAGATTGAATATCATAAGAGATGGGTAAAGGCAGATGAGATGGCGCGGTGTTACATTTTGGCTTCAATGTCAAATGTATTGCAACATCAGCATAAAGATTTACCAACGATATTATGATATAATCTCAAGGACCTCTTTGGTCATCAGATAGGGCTTCTAGACAAGAAGCTATGAGAAAGATAATGACAGCCACCATGCAAGAGGGTACACCTGTAAGGGATCATATCCTAAAGATGATGGCTTATCCGAACGAGAGATAAGTCCTTGGAGGAGAAATTGATGGGAAACCCAGATCGATATGATCCTCCAAACGCTACCCGGCTAAACTATAATATGAATAAGAGGATTTATTCATTAGGGGAACTACTGACAGAACTTCAAGCGGCAGAAGGATTATTTCGTCACAATTCTCAAATTCACTATGCTGAAAATGGTTCTACTTCTAAACCGAGAGGAAAGAAGAAGAAGAAACAAGGTCGGCAAAGAAAGTGAATAAATCTCAGAGTACAGGATTTAAAGCTGGAGTGAAGAAGCCGAAGGGCAAGTGCTTCATCTGCAAGCAGTCAGGACATTGGAAGGCGGACTGTCCTCGAAAGAACCAAAACAAAGGTATATCTCATGCTCTAGTTGTTGAAACATGTTTAGCGGTGTTATCTACCAGTACCTAGTGTGTAAATACGTAATTCATTGCAGGGGTTCCAGGAAACCCGACGACTATCTGAAGGGGAGATTACCGTCTACATGGGCAATGCTACTAAGGTGGCAGCTGTTGCAGTGGGAAACGTCTACTTATCTTTTAGTAGAAATAAAAATTTGGTTTTAAGAAATTGTCTTTATGTACCCAGTTTTAGAAAGAATTTAATTTCAGTTTCTAAACTGTTTTTAGATGGATATTCAGTTTCTTTCAGTAACGATGTAGTTATTAAAAGAAATAAAGTGATTATCTGTTCTGGTGCATTAGTTGGCAATTTGTATACTTTAAATCCAATTTCTTCCACAAAGTAAAACATGGAAATTTATAATTCATCTTCTAACTCAAATAAGAGGAAAGAACCTTCAGAAATGAACCAAGCATATCTTTGGCATCTAAGGCTTGGTCATATTAACTTAAGTAGGATTTATAGTCGATGGACTTTTGGGTTCATTAGAGTTGGAAAATTTTCCAACTTGTGAATCTTGTTTGGAAGGTAAAATGACCAAGAGGCCTTTTAAGGCCAAGGGGTATAGAGCCAAAGAAGTGTTAGAATTGGTTCACTCTGATTTGTGTGGTCCTATGTCTGTTCAGGCAAGAGGAGGTTTTGAATATTTTGTCTCTTTCATAGACGATTATTCAAGATACGGATATATTTACCTAATGCGCCGCAAGTCCGAGTGCTTTGATAAGTTCAAAGAATACAAGGCTGATGTGGAAAAACGATTAGGTAAAAGTATCAAGACACTACGATCTGATCGTGGTGGCGAATACCTCTTAGGAGAGTTTAGGAATTACTTATCGGAGGATTCAATCCCAATTATGCGCACCTGGAACACCCCAACGGAATGGTGTAGCGAACGAAGGAATAGGACTCTTATGGAGATGGTTAGATCGATGATGAGTTATTGAATTACCAAATTCATTTTGGGATATGCTCTAGAAACAACAATATATTCTGAACTTAGTACCTTCTAAATTTCTTCTACTCCCATAGAATTGTGGAATGAACCCAGTCTAAGACATATTCGGTTTGGGGTAGTCCGGCACATGTCTAAACCGATCTTGATAAGTTAGAATCTCGCAGAAGTTCGCATGTTTGTAGGATATCCCAAAGGAACGAAGGTGGTTTATTTTATAGTCCTAAAGACCGAAGGTCATTGTTAGCACCAATGCCCAATTTTTAGAAGAAGACTATATAATGGATCACAAGCCCAGAGTAAAGTTGTTTTAGAAGAACTTAGAGGACATGTCTACCAACAGGACAAGATGAAGTACCACAAGAGACGCAACACGTGTCACACATGATACACAACCACGAGACGGTGTCTCGTTGTGAGGCAACCTGAAGATTCATGTTTTGGGAGAGTCTTTGGACTTGATCCGGGTAAACATGAACCGATCCCTGAACATATGACTAAGCACTCCAAGATATAGATGCAGCTAAAGGCAATGAATTCGAAATAGAGTCTATGTACTCTAATAAGGTCCGGAGCTTGTAGAACCACCGATGGTGTAAAAGCCGTTGGATTCAAGTGGATCTACAAAGGAAAAGAGGGATGGAAGGTAGAAACCTTCAAAGCTAGGCTTGTTGCGAAAGGGTACACTCGAGAAAGAGGAATCGATTATGAGGAAACCTTTTCACGAGCCATGCTTAAGTCTATCCAGATACTCTTATCCATTCGCTCATATGGATTATGAGATTTGGCAAATGGATGTCAAGACTTTCCTTAATGGAAGTTTTGAAGAGAACATCCATATGAAACCGGATTTATTGAAAAGGCAAAGAGCATCTAGTGTGCAAGCTCAATCGGTCCATTTATGGATTAAAGCAAGCTTCAAGATCTTGGAACATCCGGTTTAATGAAGTAATCCAGTCATATGGATTTATTCAAAGTCCGGATGAGTCTTGTGTATAAGAAGTGTAACGGAAACGTGGTGGTATTTCTTGTACTATCGTAGATGATATTTTGTTAATTGGCAACAATGTCAAGGTATTATCGGGCGTAAGGGTATGGTTGTCCAAACAATTTGATATGAAGGACTTAGGAGATTATGCACACATTCTTGGGATCAAAGTTATAAGGGATCGTAAGAAGAGAATGTTATGTCTATCCCAAGCTTCATATATAGATACAATCCTTGCTCGTTTTAGCATGCAGGATTCCAAGAAAGGTTTCTTACCTTTTAGACATGGAGTAGCTCTATCTAAAGAGATGTCTCCAAAGACATCGAAAGAGATAGAGGACATGAAAGCGGTTCCTGCTGCAGGAAGCCTAATGTATGCAATGCTATGTACGAGACCTGATATCTGTTCTGCCGTGGGCATGCAAGGACATTGGACGCGGTAAAGCATATATTAAAGTACACGAGAAGGACTAGAGATTATATGCTAGTTTACCAAGCGAACGATTTGCTTCCTGATTTCAATCGATAGGGATAACAGAAGTCTACATCGGCTATGTGTTTACTTTAGAGGTGGAGCCATTTCATGGAGGAGTGTTAAGCGGAATCGTTTGGACTCAACCATGGAAGCTGAGTATGTAGCTAAAGAAGCAGTATGGCTCGGGAACTTTCTAATGGACTTAGATGTGATTCTGGTTTGCCCAAAATCATCACAATTTATTGTGATAATAGCGATGCAGTTGCAAACTCGAAGGAATCCAAAGTAAACATATTAGGCGTAACGGTCGAGATATGGATCGCAAGGAGAAGTTATCACTATTGATCCAGATCAACCTATGTTACAAATTCCATTAAATATCTATTTCAGAAATCGGTTCGGAGGAGAAATATGGTGAGGCATATGGCTTTCATTAGTATAGGTGTTGGAGTGTATACTTAAAGCCTAAGCTTTTGTAAACATTTGTTTTGAATAAAGAATCACATTTGGTCAAATTATCTACATTTGTTTGTAGTTGTTCAATTAATTTATATTGTAGATAACATAGTATGTGGTGTCACATACGGAAGATGATGTTATCAAATTATAAACAGTGGCTCACGACCAAAATGGAAAGGAACAAACCATTAGAAGGTCGTAGTGTAATTAAGTATCAGTTTATCTTGATTGTATAATTACACTAGTACACTCAGAGTGTATTGAGTAGGACCATTTGAGGTCGTTTCTTTTATACTGACTTTATAAAGAAACAAAGACCTCAGTTATTATGGAAGTGTGTGCTCTTAATCCTAATGTAATAACAAGCACATATATTTGATATTTATTTCTTTAATTTATCAATGGGTGAGATTTAGTTCGTTGAATCAATAAACCCGATAAGTTGGGAAATGGTATCACTTATAGTGTGTGTTGTTGATTATAGAAGGAAACTGTGTCCTAGAGATACTAGGTTGATAATGTCCTCAAGAGGAGCTCATAAAGATTGTCATGTTAAACCCTGCAGGTGGACTTAGTCCGACATGATAATAAGGTTGAGTGGTACTACTCTTGGACTTAGATATTAATTAAATGAGTTGTCAGTAACTCACTTAATTAGTGGACATTCGATATCTTAAACACAGGGAGACTAACACCCTCATAATAAGAAGGGGCCGAAACATGTAATTTGGGATTTGTTCGGTAGTGCAATGATAGTTCCCTAGTGGAATGACTTATCATTGATAAAATTAAGTTGTGTGGTCGGGGCGAACACGGGATGCTAAAACCAATTCCTCCTCTCGGTCCCTATCGTAGCCTCTTATTTGTAGAGTTCTATACCCACCTATACCCACTTTCTATACCCACCAATAAGGGGTCGGCCAAGCTAGCTTGGGAACCAAGCTAGGGCCGGCCTAGGTTGAACCCAAGCTGGTGGGGCCGGCCAAAATAAATTAAAAAAGAAATTTAATTTTAATTTTTATTATTATGTGGAAGATATAATTTAAAGAGAATTAAAATTAAAATATCTCTCTTGTAAAAGATCTACAAAAGATTAAAGAAAGAGATTAGATCTCTTTCCTTATTTGTAGATTGGAGAGATGTTTTATTTTCTCTTTAAAAATTATTCACATGTTGATAAAATTAAAATTATAGAAATTTCCTTTTATCAACCATGAAGAGATTTTAAAGAGAAATTTTATTTTTTAAAATTTCAGGAAACAAATTAGGAAGTTTTAATTATTGATTAAAACTTGTCCAATTTGTTCTCCAATGAAGTGGCCGGCCATTGAAGTTTGATTTGGAAATTTTATTTTATTTTTCTAAATTAAATCATGTCAAGGAAATTGAGGAAATTTTATTGTAATTAAATTTCCTAATTTGCCTAGGCCAAGGAATATAAAAGAAGGGGTGAGGGTGCCTTCATGAGATACAACATCTATTATTTCTCTCCCTCTTTTGTTCCTTGGTGTGGTCGGCCATCCTCTCTTCCTCTTGTGGTGGCCGAACATCTCTATTCCCTTGGAGCTCTTGTGGTGGCCGGATACTACTAGGAGAAGAAGAAGAAGAAGGAGAGGAAGCTAGCATCTCTTGGAGCTTGGTTAGTATTTTGGTTTTTCTCCTTGGTGAAGTTTTCCTTTGTGGCCGAACCTTGCTTGGAGGAGAAGAAGGTGGTTGGTGGTTTCTCATCTTGGTAGATCGTTGCCCACTCCGAGGTTAGAAGAGGAATACGGTAGAAGATCAAGAGGTCTTTCTAGAAGGTATAACTAGTAGTTTTTCCTTTTCCGCATCATGCTAGTTATTTATGGAAATAATACCAAATACAAGAGGCTTACGTTCTAGTATTTCGAATATGTTTTTCGATGTTGTGTTCTTTTGTTTCTTTCTTTTCCTTGTGATTTGATTGTTCTCTTTGGTTAACCTAAAGTTATTTTAGGAAATTAAATATTAGCTTTCTATTAAAGGTTTTGTCTAGTCGGTGGTGGTTGCTCCCATATCCAAGAAGGCCATGTGCCTCGCCACGTCAGTACTGGGAACCTTTTATGGAAATTAATATTTAATGGAATTAATAACTTAAGGAGACTTGGGTCGAACGTGTTAAGTTCTGCAGGAGATCCAAGTCAAAACCTAAAAGAACAAATAGATTAAGTTTTGGATCAAACGTGTTAAGTTCCGTAGGTGATCCAAAATTTAATTTAAAAGAACACATGGTAGCTAGGAAAAGGTTCAGACCTTTGTACAAAATTTTTGTACAGTGGAACCTATAGGTTTTCCAAGTAGCAACTAACAGTAGGGTACTAAAGGGGTCATTATTCAAATGAAGACTTGGTCTATTTAACCAAGTGAAGTTGTGCAAAACCACATGTGGGCTTAACCGAACCTAGACCCCAACTGACCTGAACTGAACCTGAACCCAAGTCACACCTCAATTTGAGCCAAAACCCTAAGTATTTAATCAAAAATCTGGCACGATGAACAGTGAGCTTGCGCTACTGTTCATCGTGCCGTTTTCCTCGGCGTTCGATCACTTGCTCCTCTCTGCATCTAGATCTACAAATCAACTCATCCTCATTGGCGTGGAGTTCCTCAGCATCCGACGACCAGTTTCCGATCGTCGTTCTTTATCAGTGAGTCGATTTCGTGGGCGCAGTACTGTAGCTGTGAATCACGTCTTCCTCCTCAGACTGGCGGCGTTCTTCTGGTTTGAGCTTCCATTCCTCTACAGAATTATCGGCAGAGTTCCTCCGGTGATCCTGGACCATTCCCGACAACAATCCATCCTTCATAGCTCTCCTTTCAGCTTCACGATTCCATCGTCAGAAATCCAGCATGCGACAGAGAAGAAATTTTGAATCCTGAACTTGCTAAAGACTTGCATGGAAATACAGGTGAATCTGAGTTCATCTTGAAGCTAGAGGATACCATTCTGACACTAGTTGGAGCGTTCTCTGCGGTTCCTTGTGCGACGGCAAGGAGACGACGAATTGGTCTGAGATTTGGATTGTAGGGATGTTTAGTTTCATTGAAGTTTGATTCCTTAGAATAGATCTTTCTGTTTTTGCAATTGAATCTGAATTCGTCACTTCATATTATAGATTCGTTGTTAATTCTTTTTACTGCATAGCTTTATTCTTCAACTCTCTGTTCTGTTCCGTTTAGCTCAGTAGAAATTCTTGCAATTCTGGATTCTAAGTTTTTGTTAGTAATTTTTGTTCTAGCGAACCATTAGATGATAAGTTAGTCAGTTTAATAGATTTTAGTTAGTTTAATGGATTTATTAATTTCTAATGCAATTAATTGGATGTAGTGTTAAGCTTTTGTGGAGTTGTGTTCTGCAATGCGAAGGTGCAATTCTGTTCTTAGGTTTTCAGTAGGTAAGTTTAGTTGGTTAAATAGAATTAGTTTTATAATAATTCTTGGTAGCCTAAGGTTAGTTCTCTAGTTTGTTTTAGACTAATTTAGAATTTGTAGGTTTTGATAATTGCAATTTTGTTGAATTTTATCCATTGAAAGTGTGGTTTGTGGTGTTTGATTTCTTATTAAGTAAGACTTTATTTTTATAGTAGGTAGTTGTAGTGTTTGCAAATTCATTTCTAGTTTAATACTTCATTTAAATGCTTAACCATAATTCATAATTAGAAAACCCAAAAAGAGTGTTCTAAATCAAAGACAAGCATGTTTCTAGCATAATCCTCGAAAAAATTGACTCGGCCCTTATACTAAAATATTTCCTTGTGTAGTTGTGGGTTTTCAATCATAACATTAATTTGGGGATTTATTTGTGACATTAATTTGGATATCTACCACGCATCCTTAATAAGATCCGAGGTAGCTAATCCCGAACCTATCAAGGTACTACTAGGCGATTAGGGGCCTAGGGGCGATCTAGGAGCCCACCCATAGACCTTGTGTCCAGTACATGCCACTTAAAAGTAAAATACTTTCTTTTACATATTGGTTTCTTATACTTGCACTTGTCATTTAAACAAGCACCTTATGTGCGCTTAATCCCCCATACTTATAGGGAAGCATTTTAGGGCACTTTGAATATGCTTCTTAGCCCCAAAACTATTTGGGAAGCAATTCAAGATACTTTAAACATGCCCTTAATCCCAAAACTTCAGAGGGCATCTTACATTTCATAACATGTATCTTCTTTAATATGCATAAAACATAACACAACATGTATCTTCTTTAACATGCATAAAACATATCACAACATGTATCATCGAAACAACTTATACTGCAGGTGAGTAGTACTTACATCCTTTCGCTAGATCTTACTATTATAGGGTGTAGGGAAGACAATCCTCTCTTATACGCCTTAATCTCCAAGTCACCCTTCCTGCGCGTACTAATCCTTGTGAAAACTCGCCTCTTAGATTCTCCTCTTGAAGAACTTAGAACTTGGAACCCTATGGTTCTTGGCCGAAAACTAAAAAGAGGAGAAGAGGAATTTCGGCTAGGGAGGAGAAGAGGAAACCAAAAATTAGGTTTTTGGTCTCTTCCATTCCTTTTTTATACTAAGTGGAAGTTGAAGCATCTCTTCACACATAATCTACATATAATGAATAGTTTTCTATTACTAATGTGATGTTTTACCACCACTTAATGGCTACTTAAACCAATCTTAAATCAAGGGTCTAGAGTTCAAATCCCAGTCCGAGTCATTTATATTTATATTTTTATTTCTTTTCTTTTCTTCTATTCCTTTTTACTCTTTTGGAAGAGAGGAAATTTACAGGTGTTACAATACCCTTCTCGAACTTAAATGAACACTTGCATAAATAAAATTAGAATAAACAGAAAATAGAGGCTCAAAGGATTTACTTGGTTACAACTGGGGAAGTTGTTAATCTAAGACAATGAAGCTAAACAAAATGAAGCTTCAAGCAGAAAAACCTCTTTACAGCAGTGAAAGCACAAAAATGAAGAAGCTAAACAAAAATGGAAAGCGCACAAGTGTTGTAAATGAAATTGCTTGTTGATTGTAGCTTCTTGGACCAAGGCTATATTTATAGCCTTGGTTGGAGCATCTGGAAGGGCTCCAAGTGTCTGTAGGGGGATAAAATTTTATCCCCTCCACAACGGATCGTGGTCAAACGTGATTTGGATAGAATCAGGTTTTGGGCGCCCGAATTGGGTCCGGGTGCCTGGAGCCTTAAAGTCAACATGGTTGACTTTTTTCGATCTGAGCCTTCTGCTCCGGTGCTGCTCGCCTCGGTCCAGGTCTTCTTCTCTGGCTTCACTCGCTTGGGCGATTTCGGCTAACGGAAATAAGGCTCACCCAAACCCAATTTCGGCCTTCTCCTCGAGCAGGCTTCCACTCCGACTTCTCGTCCCTCGAACGTCGCACACGTTCTTCTCATCCACCGGTGTACTCTTCCATGGCGCCTTGTCCCTCAGATGCACCAAGCCCGTCGGCTTTCTCCCGTGCCGTCCTACTTGCTAGTCGCGTCTTCCGCTCGACTTCCTGTGCTCCTAAGCTCCTGCACACTTAGACACAGGGATCAAAAATCAACATGACCTAAATTAACTTGTTTGATCACATCAAAACAACCTTGGGTTCCAACAACATAGTCCTGGATCCTAGGGTGATAGATCTAAATTAGGTCACAGTTAGTACACGTTGTCCCCCAAACAATATGAGTATATCGTATCGAGTGTAATGTGCAAATAACAATTACCAAATGGTAGATCCCTAGGGGGTAGCACAAAAAAGAACATGCAAAAGGTCATAATCCTAAAAGGTCTCTAATGATAGTAGATGATAACATAATGTCTGTACCTACGACCCTAGTGGTGTAGGTAATATCATTAACTTTAACTAAGTTGTTATACAGTTCAGCACATAGACCTATGTTTACAAAACTATAACAATATACTAACTCTGCAACCTATAATAGTCAATGACCTCTATATAGGAAATGCATGATCACATGAAGAAATGTCTATCTAGATATCTAGAAAGCAATGGAACATATGTAATGGAAGAAAATCTAATCCTAAGTTTGTCTATTGGAAACCTAGGATCCATACTAGGAGTTGAAGGACCAACACCAGTATTTGGCCTTTTCCTAATGAACAAAAAAAACTCTAAAAATAAAATTCTCAGTTAAAAAAAAGTTTAAGTTTAAAATATCACCAACACATCATGAATATTTATAAAGAAGTGATGACCTCGGTTGATCCTCAATAGCGTGGCTTGAAAATCGGAGGAGACAAAATTTTAAAATTTAGTTTTTCCTATTTTTGTTTTTTTTAAGAGTTCAAAATGAAGAACTCAAACAAAATTAGAATGAGGTAAGTGTGTCTACTGGCCCCCTTATATAGAGGTGGTCCGGGCACCTAGACTGTGTTCAGGCGCTTGGACCATGCGGCTGAGCGGGACACTAGAACAAGAGGATCGATGTATATACATTTGTTAGCCGTATACTATTGTCAGCTTGGTCAGTCTATAGAAGATCGATATATCCTATTACATGGGGACTTTGACCATGGACTGTCTATACCTGGTTAGATGACTTAGGAGATACATTAGGACAGGATATCCCACCGGTGTGGAAAAGTGTAAAGCTACTTGCTTAACACTTATGAGATTTAGTAGTTACTAGGGTATATAACTTGGATAGTACATTGGGATTTATGATTTGTACTGACGTGAGAGAGCTGAAGTTAGCTGCTTAAATCTTTACGTGACCCGGTATGAAGGAAGAAGCAGAGAATGCTTTTTAGAGATCAGGTCATCACTTAGTGATTTCTTAGAGGTGTTTGGAGAGAGAGTAGTTCTCTACTTCTTTCAGTAGCATGATGGTTTATAAGGCGATGATCAGTCGACTCTTCTAACGTTGTTCCATGGAAGATCCTTACTTATGGAACTATTAGATATGATTAAATATCCTTGATGTACTTAGTTATATATAGCCCGCAATTGTGCGGAGGAAATGATGTTAGTTGAGTAATACCTAGGAGGTCTAATAGTAACTAGGTATAATTTCAGATGATGATCTTCGATGGGTAGGGCATCGACTGACAGATATTTTGACCAGCTATTTAGTGATAGTGTTCCTCTATCTTGTGTTTATTGCTCGATACTAGAAGTTACTGAACCTCTAGTGGAGCAATTGCAGTAAGATGAGTTATAAGGCAATGGTTAGACGACTCAGCTAACATTGTTTCTATCAAGTAACTCAAGACCTTGACCACATGATCATTTTTACCAGGTCTTGTAGTCTATATCTCAGATTAGAGGGTTCGACCTTTTATCGATATTTGTCGAAGGACATATATAGGATAATTATGAGAGTGGTGGAGATATCTTCTTGATGGGTAGACTCTCAATCAGGAAGTTATGTGAATCTTTGGACTTGGGATTGACATTCTTTTACTATGGATATTCGAGTATCTAAGAGGATGGGGTGATGAGATTGGGCAGACTTTTTGGATACAGCTAGTTATTGGCAGTGAGTGTTAAAGGTTGGATGATTTCCTTTTTCGCTATCATTGTACATGAAGTTATCAGGTTTGATTGATGTTGAGGATGATTTTTTATTGATGGATATTAGGAGATCAAGTGTGGTAATATGTTATTTGTTGAAGATGTATTGGTGGATGTTTAGTTTGATGATCTACTATTTGGTGTTTGATGTTGTTAGTGATATGGGAAGTATTACATGTGTGATATTTATGGATTTGTTGATTTGTAGTTAGTGATCAAATCACAAATTTGTTGGGGATCTTACGATTAAGAATGCCTATTATATAAATATTATGAGTCCTTGGTTTGACCATTTAGGCTTACAGTGCCCTAGATGTTCATATGGACTCGATGTATTTGGTATTCCTAGGGTGTTTGGATCAGCTTTCATTGTCTTCATTGATGATGTTGTGATATATTCCTGATCCGAGGTGGATCATGTACACCATCTTCACATAGTTCTAGAGATGTTTCGACGAGAACGTCTATATGTGAAGTTCAGTAGTGCGTATTTTGATTGTCATCTGTGGGATTTCTGTGACACATGGTCACCAGTAGGGATATTAGTGGATCCACAAGAGATAGAAGCTATTATCAGTTGGGAGTAGTCATAGTCTTTACAGGAGACTCGTAGCTTCCTTGGTCTGGCTAGATATTATGGGAGATTGGTTGAGGGTCTATTCAAGATTATGTCGTTGACTGGACTGTCTAGGAAGGGAATAGAACTTTCCTAGACGGATGCTTACGAGATCAGTTTCAGGAGTTGAAACAAAAATTTGTTAATTGCACCATCTTAGTTGTGCTTTCTAGTGTAGACGGATTTGTATTCTACACAGATGTATTGTAACAACCCACCCTTCTTACTTCTACTCTCTAAGGGCGAATGTTACCTAACTACAACTCTCTATCTAGTGTCATTGACGCTATTATTAGAGTCAGTTAGATTTATCACAGTTCAGAGGAATTCCTACCGAAAAATTTCGACAGAGTCTCCCCTGTACACTAGAACACATTTTATTCACAACCACGCAGTAATAAATTCATACTATAACCAAAAGACTAGACTAGCAACAAGAACTAAACACAACTCCCAGAATAGGACATAAATAAGCTACAATACGAATCAAACTCAATCACAATCACATAAACTTCATAACAGTATTTAAAGAAAAGAACTAAAGCATAAACTCTAATCATTAGGTCCTGCAAGTTTGCTAGCACTCTCTAGATCTCTCCATAGTCCAGTCACCACACACATTCATCATCACCACCACCCTGTCGCCTCCCTTCATATCTTAGCTTTTCCTTTATCTGCAGTAGGAGGAAAGAAAACAAAACTATAAGCGATAACGCTTAGTAAGTACTAATCTATCTCACAAAACTCGAAGTGCATAAAAAGTAATGCAATAATACTGAAACTGAAATGTGCTCATGGTATACAGAAAATGAAACTGAATACTAAACATGCTCACTATCTAACAGGATAATAAGAAATCAACACTGTAAGCTTAGAATTAAAGAAACTAACTTTTTATTTATTCTAAGCATAAAACTTATTATATTTTCTTATATCCTTGTACCAGAAATTAATCTTTTAATTTCTCGTTTACTTTCTTCTTCTTTCTTTTTACTTTTTTTATACTAGAAATTAATCTTTTAATTTCTCTTTTACTTTCTTCTTCTTTGGGCCCAGGCTAGTACCATCTTTGTTTTGCGCGTTCTCTAATAGTGACTGGGGTAGCGAGCCTCCAGCCCTATGAGGATAAAGACCTCGGTCTTACCAGGTGCAAGACCTCGGAATTGGTCACCTGGATTTGTTTAACGACAACCTCGGAAGTTGGGTACTAGCCTCTTACTTTAATTTACTTGTTATCTCTTTTTAACTAGACTTTAGTCTTTTTCTTTAATCACACTTCTCATAATCCTTTATTAGAGTTTATTAGAATCTTGTAGATATATCTAACAAGTGTAGGATTACACTAACCAAGCATGCTATATGAAAATACACAAGGGAAGCAGATCTGAACTCTCTAAGCATGTTATTAAACAAAGCAAAGGAAAGCGACTTTGAACTTACTAATCATGCTATAAAATAGAGCAAAAGAGAGCTAATTCGGACTTTCTAAGCATCCTGTAAAATAGAGCAAAAGAAAGCTAACTTGGACTTTCTAAACATGCTGTAAAATAGAGCAAAAGAAAGCTAACTTGGACTTTCTAAACATGCTGTAAAATATAGCAAAAGAAAGCTAATTCAAACTTTCTAAACATGCTGTAAAATAGAGCAAAAGAAAGCTAGCTTGGACTTTCTAAACATGCTGTAAAATAGAGCAAAAGAAAGCTAACTTGGACTTTCTAAACATGCTGTAAAATAGAGCAAAAGAAAGCTAACTTGGACTTACTAAACATGCTGTAAATAAAGGCAAAAGAATGCGACTTTACACTTTCTATCATGCTGTAAAAACAGGGCAAAGGAACCCCTTTTTGCTGGAATTTATGGCAGCAATTAGACTTACACGGGTACCACATTTAAGAACTAAAGGCATGCTTAAAAGACAACCATAGGCTGAAATACCAACTTAAAACTAATCAGGTGCATGGCATTAGCAAGGAAAACTAAGCTACTATGTAAAAAGGAGGGATCTGCCTCTGCTTAAGGGAACTAAGCTGGAGTTATTCGTGCTCAAACTAATGGCAGAGTGAGAACAACTAACAGCAAAGGAACAAGAAAATTGTCCATGCTTGTAACCGGTAAAGGAAAGAAACAAGAATCAATAGTAAATGGAAACTAAATGATCTGCCCATGTATATCCATGTAAACTAAGCTTGCTATGTTATTAAACAGGAAGAAAACTAACACTATGTACCTGAATTGAGGGCTATTCGTGCCCAACTTAGAACTAGTGAAATCTAGGAAACTTGCATGCATATCTAATAGCAAATGGTAGCTACTGGTGTTCAATTAACAGAAACCGAAGATGTCATCTCAACAAAGCAAGGAGGAAAACCCTAGCATATTCTTCTACTCGGCACAACAAGATCCGGAAGTAAGGTAACGAAAACCGAAAGCTCGGAGCAACTCCTACCGCAGGTGAGTAGTACTTACACTTGCTTTTAGGACTTACAACCGAAAGGAGGCAACTAGGGCTTCGGGAGAAGCTTGAAATCTCGGCTCCTCTTCACGTTTCCGAGCTCCCCTCGTCGAGGTGATCACGCACGGTGAAGACCGGCCGAAAAGGGCCTTTCGCCGGCGCCGGAGACAAAGCCCTAATACGGCTTCGTTTCGCTCGAGCAAAGATGAATCGCGCGGCGTGAGGAGAAGAGAAGGAGTTAGGGTTCGGGTAAAAGAAATTAACCCTTTATAACCTAGGTTTTATTTCTGATCCTTACTATAACTTAAATATATCTCGCTTCATACTTGATTAACAAAACACGCGTAGCCCAGTTGGTTGGCTGTGTTCGGTTAAGTCCGGTTCGGCCGGAGGTCTTGGGTTCGAGTCTCACCTTCCACAAATTTTTGGTCAAAACTTCTTTCTTTTTGTAACCATACTAAACGACCTCCAAAAATTACATAAAAATACTCTAAAAATTTCTAAAAATCTCTAGAATATTTTAAAAGCATTTCCAAATATTTTTATGGACATTTGGAACTCGAAATCAGGAAAATTGGGTCGTTACATGTATCGTACCTGGGGTTAGGTGTAGCTCCGATATAGCATGAGCGGAGAAGTCTCGTGCCCGCAGTTAGAATTCTCGTGTAATGAGAATGGGATTCTTATTTTCATGGAAGATTGTGTGTGTTTCCGAGTCACTTCTTATCCGGGAGAAGTTACTGCAGGAAACACATTGATCTGGATTTGTGATACATTCGAGTGACACCTGATGTCTGGAGACTTGGGGCATTCTTATTGGTGGAATAATATCAAGAAAGACATCGCGGATTTAGTAGTTTGGAGTCTAGCACGTCAGCAAGAGAAGGTTAAACATCAGATGTTAGTAGGATTGTCTCCGTTGATTTGGATACTAGAGTGGAGTTGGGAGCATGTTTTGACGGATTTTGTTGTGGGATTATCCAGGACATGGAGAGGATATGATGGTTTGGGTAATCATTGTTGGGTGACGACTTTACTCCCTAACTATCGATTTGTAGGACGAATTCTTTTAGATTGAGTAGTAGGATTATACTGTAGAGAGATTACCGGATCTTATGGTATATCTCTGAGTATTATATTAGTTGGAGATCTGTGATTTCACATCATGGTTCTGAGCGAGTTTTTAGCAGACTTTGGGTTCGGAGTTTTTCTTTAGTATAGATTTTCACCCTCAGATTGATGGATAGTTTGAGCGCCCTTTTTAGATGTTAGAGGATCTATTGTTAGCGGACTATGGATTCCAGAGGCAGTTGATTTATCTACAGTTGGTTAGGTAACAATATGGGAGTAGTAGAAGTAAGGTGAGCTCATAACCCACAGAGTCATCACTATTCACTTGGAGGTGGATTGTCATGCTTGGAAATATGTTTATGATGCTAGGGTGGAGTGTTATATGAGGATGTTGGTTGGTTATTGCTCTTGGATGAAGATCCCTAAGTTGAGCATGAAATTTGGGGACCAAATTTTTATTAGTGGGGGAGAATGTAAAATACGGCACCCAAATAATAATAAAATAATAAGGTTATTTGAGAAATAGCCTTATGAAATTTTTTCGGAATTTTTAGAAATTTTCTGAAAATTTTTCGGAGTTCATACGATGGGTTTTGAGGGAATGAATCAGGGGCTCGGAGGAAAGTCTATTTAGGGAACCCCATTTAAGTGAGGAAATGTTGGATTTATTTATATATTCTCTTTTCCCTTATTTTTCCTCCCCCCAAACACCGACTCTCCATACCCGATCATGATCTCCTCTTCCCATTTCCTCTCGTTCTCTCTCTCGGACGATTCGATGCCGAGGCCGAAGGAGCACATCACCGGAGCTCGACGGAAACCAGCGGAGTCACTGGAGCTCGACGGAAACTAGTGGGCTCCAGGTCGTCTTCGACCGAGGAGTCTCTGTTCGGTGGATGCTGTGACCGATCGTCAATGACACGGCGGCTAGGGCACGGCGGGAGGCTTGATTCGCGTCGTCTCCCAACCAATTGACCTCCCCTTTCCTCTCCTCACGTTGCTCACAGAGCGATCCACCTCTTCACAGGCCAAATCAGACCGAGCGACGCCATCGGGAGGTGATCAAGAAAGGAGGGAAGCGTCAGATCTATCCAGCGACGACGGTGTGGGTGAGGTAACAACCCTTGTCTTCACTATTTTTGTTCGATCCCCTTCTCTGTTCACTGATCCTCCTCTGTTCTTGATCCTCTTTTCCTTTGCAGTTAATTTAGGTCATGGATTGGTTTCGGTTGAAGATGATGAGATGTTCTTGAGCTGTCGGGCAGAGGCTAAAAGGATTGTTGCTGGATCAATGATCTTCTTGCTTGATTCCTTATTGATTCGAACGGTAGAGTGGAATCCAGCAGGGTGTTGTTCTGTGTATTTTCTTTGGTTCCAGCAGTAGCTACCTTTCCTGGCAGCAACAATACTTTGTGTGGAGCAACATAAAGGGGGTTGAGCTTGAGGTATGTTGTAGAGATTTTGATACATGTTCTAGAGGGTGGCTAGATGAATTAGGTTTATGTGTTGAATTAGGTATAATTTGGATCACATGATTACTAGATGGTTAGTTGAATTTAGATAATGGATTATTGTGCGATTAATCTAATAGAATGATTAGGGTTAAGGCAATTAACCATAGTCAATTATTAGATTTAATTTAAGTAGGTCTTATGGTTAGATTGATTAGGGGTTTACCTTCATTTAGTCTTAAGGATTTTATTTAGCTATTCATTTGAATTTTAGCTAAATAAAAATATATATATTGTTTGATGTAGGACTCTAATTCGAGTCGAGCGTCTCGACATCAGATTTAGCTTGATTAGACCTTCTATTTGAGGCGGGTATTTCTTCCTTGGCCTCTACGTAGTTTTTCTTAATCTTAGTGCATGGTTATTATGTGATGATTTAGGTTGTTTTACCTTATATCGTGTTCGTTTTTTGCTTTCATGCATGATACTTATGCTTGACCCTTGTGATAATCTATTTAATTATTATACAGTCTACACTTTGGTTATCTAGACTCTGTGGTATTTTTACATGTAGAGTATGTATGGTCGGGGATATTTCATTGGCGGTGTTCATATGATGATTGTCCATTTGTATGTCGTGTATACATTTGTCTGGTGTGATGATTTGAGGAGTTGTGTTGATTGTATATTTGTTATATATACATGTGTCTGATGTGTTTTACTGGAGGATACATGTTGATTGTACCTATGTTCTGTGTACATATGTCTAGGGGGATTATTGGTGATTTTTTGTTGATTATATATGTGAGGTTGTGAGCATGTGTCTGGTGTGATATGTGGAGGTATCATGACGATTATACTCATGTTGTGGGGTATTTATGTGGATTGGATTGTTGAATTGATGATGACGGTGTCTGGATCATGATTACATATATATATATATATATATATATATATATATATATATATATATATATATATATATATATCATGTTCATTGCATACTAACAACTATTGTCTCCCTTGTAGTTGAGAGGGTTGTCAGTCTTTTATAACTGTCTTGCCCCTGTCCTGTCCTGCTCATTAGGCTACTCAGTGTGTACTCTGTCCGCCTCGACCACTCTTGAGTAGTGGGTGCGGAGGTTCGGTGGTTAGGGGGCTTGTGATGTGAGTAGTCGGGGACCCCGATGCTATGTAGTTAGATGACTACTTAGCCCACTAGCGGTTATGTGCGTGAGGCTAGTATGGTTTGTCACGGACCCAAGCCTCTCGGCCGTATAGGGGTCGTGGTGTCTCGAGAGGTGGCGGGGTAACCGTGGGCGATCTGTACGTATGATGTCCGATCGTGGAGTTATATTTGCATCGTATAGTAGATACTAATTGCGTGTGATTGTGGTTGTTGCACTTGTTTGAGATATGATTATTACATATAGTTGTCGTCCTCGTATCGTTTATTTTAAATGTATATGATTGTATTTATATTGCATAGTGGGTTTGTTCGGATCCGGTGAGTTCTTGACGATACCGTATATCGTTTCAGTTGGGTATGTGTTTATCATTTTGTCGGTTGTAGTATGTGCAGTTTTATATGTGATAGACTGGTACTGGTAGTTGTATTTATTGGATATGTTAGTATGATCATATTCTAAAGACTGTATACCTTTGGTCTCCATGTTTATTTATGGATCACTTTTATGCCCCGAGTTACCTATACCACCGCGTTTATACATTTATGTTTCGGTAGATAGATGGTTGGTGTGAGTATCTTGTCGGGTCCCACGTCGGCTTTGGGTTCGTTTTATGCTTTACTTGTATTTGGTATTTGTGTATTTGGTGTTGTTGTGGTATTTGTGTTGTTGTGGTTGTTATATAAAGCCTAGCCGGCTAGCAGTGTGTTGATTGGTTTTATATGGGCTTTTCATTATCGTTTTTCCGTTGTGTTGGTTTTTTGTACAGCCGAGTGGGCTATTTAATGTATATATATAACTGCGTGGTTGCGTTTATTCTTGTTCCAGCCGAGTGGGTTGATTATTTAACTGCGTGGTTGTGTATATATTCCAGCCGTATGTGGTTGATATATTTTGTTTGTATGTATACTTCAGATTGTCACCGATACAGGGGAGATGTTGCCGGATTTTTGTTTGGCAGGGACTCCTCTGGGAGCGTGACAAACCGAAGCTACCTCTCAGAAGTTTATCTAAAGAATGTCTATTTGTTGAGCCTAAAACTAAACTTGAATCTGACACAAAGTTAAACCAAACCCTAAAACTGAACCTAATTCATCTCACAAAATTATAGGATTCCCTGAATGAAAATTTTGATCGGGTGAGATGACTAAGAACTAAACTTTAAATTAAATTAAATTAAACTAAATTAAATTATTTTATATTAAAAATTATTTTAAAAATTCTTTTTAACGTAAATTTATTTTAAAAATTCTTTTTATATTAAATTATATTTTAAAAATCTTTTTAACTTAAAATTTATTTTAAAAAATTTATTTTTAACTTAAAATTTATTTTTAACTTAAAATTTATTTTAATTTTTTTTAACTTAAAATTTATTTTAAAATTCTTTTTAACTTAAAATTTAATTTTAAAAAATAAATTAAAATTTATTTTAAAAATATTTTTAACCTAAATTTTAATTTAAAATTTTTTTAACTTAAAATTTATTTTAAAAATTCTTTTTATATTAAAATTTATTTTTAAAAAAATTTTAACTTAAAATTTAATTTAAAAATTCTTTTTAACTTAAAATTTATTTAAAAAAAATAAATTAAAATTTATTTTAAAAATATTTTTAACTTAAATTTTAATTTAAAAATTATTTTTAACTTAAAATTTATTTTAAAAATTCTTTTTATATTAAAATTTATTTTAAAAATCTTTTTAACTTAAAATTTAATTTAAAAATTCTTTTTAACTTAAAATTTATTTTAAAAATTTTTTAACTTAAAATTTATTTTAAAAATCTTTTTTACTTTAAATTTATTTTAAAAAATTATTTTTAACTTAAATTTGTTTTTAACTTAAAATTTATGTTACAATTCTTTTTAACTTAACATTTAATTTAAAAATTCTTTTTAGCTTAAAATTTATTTTAAAAATCTTTTTAACTTAAAATTTAATTTAAAAATTCTTTTTAACTTAAAATTTATTTTTTAAAAAAAGTATTTTTAACTTAAAATTTATTTTTAAAATTTATTTTTAACTTAAAATTTATATTAAAATCTTCGTAACTTTAAAATGTTTTTAACTAAGCAACTAAAGAATCGTGCTAAGTAAAGTTATGATTGAACTCAAATTCACCCTACGTCCTACCTTTTGTAGGAAACCAAGTAGATCTTGGACAGTGGTTGCTCCAAGCATATGATTGGTGATCACAGCAAATTCACTCAACTTACCTACAAAAGCTTAGGAACGGTTGTCTTTGGAAACAACGGCAAACTCAAGGTAATTGACATAGGTAATATTAAACTTAAAATTGATTTTATTATTACAAATGTATTACTTGTTGAAACTTCAAGTATAATATTCTTAGTATTAGTTAGTTGTGTGACACTAGATATAAGATTAGGTTTTTATCATCAGAATGCTTAATCAAACACTTAGATAACCCTACGATAAGTCTAAAAGGGTTTAGAAAAGATAACATCTATGCAATTAACTTAACCACTTCTTCAAATAAGTGTTATTTAACACAAAAAGAAGAAACTTGGTTATAACATAGAAGAATGTCACACACAAATTTCATAAATATAAGCAAATTAAAAGGACTAGTTAGAGGATTACCAAAATTATCTAACTTAGACTAAACAATATGTAATGCTTGTCAAAAAGGAAAATAAACAAAATCTACCGACAAACCAACTAATTAACATCAAACTAACTCAATACTAGAACTTCTACATTTAGACTTATTTGACTCCCATGGGATCAAATCCATAAATGGAAGCTTGTATTGTCTAGTAATAATAGATGACTAGTCTAGGTTCAACTGGGTAAAATTTTTAAAAAATAACGATGAAACTTTTAAAAATTTTACAAACTTTTGCAAGCAAGTTGAAAATGAAAAAGACCTTAAAATTAAAAGAATTAGAAGTGATAATGGAGGTGAATTTAAAAATCATAACTTTAATAAATTTTATCTTGAAAACGGATATCATCACGAATTTTAATGTCCTAAAACACCTCAACAAAACAGAATTGTAGAAAGAAAGAATAGAACACTACTTGAGCCCTCTAGGATAATGCTAAATGAGTATAATCTACTTAAGTACTTTTGGGCAGAAGCTGTTAGTACAGCCTATTATGGGTGTTTAGAAATAAGTTAAGCAAAACTGGGGAAATTACTAGAAACAAAGCTAGGCTAATCGCTAAAGGGTTTAGTCAAGTAGAGGGACTTGACTATGATGAAACCTATGCCCCAGTAGCAAGATTAGAGTCTATTAGAATGTTACTCAGTTATGCAACCCATAAAGGGTTCAGACTGTATCAAATAGATGTCAAATCCGCCTTTCTAAATAGATTAATAAAAGAAGAAGTCTACGTAGGACAGCCACCTAGATTTGAAAGTCTAGAACACCCCGACTATATTTTTAAACTAAAAAAGGTTTTATACGGACTTAAGCAAGCACCCAGGGCATGGTATGAAAGGTTAACCTCTTACGTAATATCCAAAGGGTTCAACCAAGGTCAAATTGATCCAACCCTATTCGTTAAATTAATAAAAGAGGATATTTTTATAGCCCAAATCTATGTGGACGATATAATTTTTGGTTCAACTAACTCAAAATTCTTAAAGGAATTCACTAATCTAATGGAACAAGAGTTTGAAATGAGTCTAGTTAGAAAATTAACCTATTTTTTATGTTTACAAATCAAACAAACAAATAAGGAAAATTATATTTAACAATAAAAATACACCAAAGAATTGCTTAAAAAATTCGGGATGGAAAATACTAAAGAAATAAAAACACCTATGGCAGTTAACACAATTCTAGATGACGATCCCAATGGAAAACCAGTTGACTTAAAATACTATAGGAGTGACATAGGTAGCCTACTATACTTAACTGTAAGTCGACCCGATATTTTATTTACAGTTATTATGTGTGCTAGATACCAAACTTGTGCTAAAGAATCTCATTTGACTCAAGTCAAAAGAATCTTTAGATACCTTAAAGGAATGTCAAATGTAGGAATTTGGTATCCTAGAACTAATAATTTTGAGTTAATAGACTATTCTGACTCAGATTACGCTGGGTGTAAGTTAGACCACAAAAGCACAAGTGGTGGATGTTAATTACTAGGTCTATCACTTGTCAGCTGATTTAGTAGAAAGCAACACTGTGTTGCTCTATCTACAACTGAGTCAGAGTATACAGCCATAAGAGAGTGTGTCACACAACTACTATGGATGATGCATACCTTAAAATATTTTAATTTAAACCTCACAAATGTTAAAGTATTAATTGATAATATTAGCTCAATTAACTTAACAAAAAATCCTGTGCATTATTCAAGAACCAAACATATAGAAATTAGACACCACTTTATCAGAGATCATGTCACTAAAGGAGATATTGAACTCAAATACATTGAGTCCAAGTCTAATTTAGATGACATATTTACCAAACCCCTCCCTGAAAGTGAGTTTAGCAATCTACGTCGGAAGCTAGGAATGTGTTTAATAGCCTAGGATTCTTAAAACTGTTTTCAAAAATGGTGGCTTTAAATTCTAGGATAAAACTTTCATATTTTCAAAACTTTCCATTTTTAGAATTTCAAAAATCAATTTTAGCCTTAGACTAGGTCAATTCCTTTGTAACGCCCTGCCCTTCTAGCCTTACCTTACAGGACAGACGTTACTCCTTTCATATCTAAATATTTGACATTCTTACTTATTATATACTGCTCAGTTCAGAGATCTAATCTAAGCTTGTTTTGACTGATAGGACATGACTTAGAGCCAAGCAGAGCTGGAAGGGAGTCTAGAGCTTCTAGCGGGTCTAGGTCGTGTGGCCCTGACCGGCCGTGTAGCCTTGCCTGAGAAGGAGCAAGACATGGTCGTGTTGCGATGACCGGTCGTGTAGCCTTGCCGAGGTCACAATTTAGCACGGTCGTGTGTGCCACACGGCCGTGTAAGGTATTCCCAGCTGGCGTAGGGCACGACCGTGTGAAGGTCACACAACCATGTCACCTTAGCCGAGAGAAAGAGGTACACGGTCATGTAAATCCACACGGTCGTGTCCCTTTGGCAGAGAGGAAGAGGTGCACGGCCGTGTGAATCCACACGGTCGTGTCCCTTTGGCCGAGAGGAAGAGGTGCACGACTGTGTGAAACCACACGGCCGTGAGCCTTCTTAAGTTTGAGAACTTGAGTTATGAAGTGTAGCATGGATGAACTCTATAGTATGGCAAGATTTATGTTTCCATTACATGTTTACACAGCTAGCATGGTTTTAAGTTGATGTTTTACATGATAAATCTATTTAAAAATACATGTCATGTACAGATTTCCAAATTATGCATTTTAGCGTGAATTACTGTCAAGTGCGAGTTTTATGTTTTCCCCAAGTGATTTTGAAAACATGTTCCTTCTTTTTATGCTTGTTTTGTGAGTAGATGGTACTTTTATAGATTTGCATTCCATTATACTGTAGATAAAGGTAAAGGAAAGCTCGAGTAGGAGGAGGCAGCAAGAGCGGTGTTTTGTGTGTGTATGATGGAACAGTGGAAGGAGATCTGGGAACTTGTTATTGTATGGAATATGTTAGAACTTGATGCTAAAGTATTTTCTTCTCTCCGCTCTACAGGAAATATTGTCACTAGTTGCTTAGGATGAATTTATTAATTTGGCTGTAATTAGAGCGGTAAAGAGGGAAGATCTAGGGTCTCCCCAAAGGGGAGGACCCCTCTTCAAGCAATGGAAGAGAACCCTAACCCAAAAATAAGTACAAAGGGGAGAACAACCCCTTTTGTAAAGCAAGGTGTGACCCCCCACACGGCTCGTGACATGGCCGTGTGGATTCACACGGCTTCGGACCTCTTCCTCTCGGCCAAGGTGACACGGCCGTGTGGATTCACACGGTCGTGCACCTCTTCCTCTCGGCCAAAGGGACACGACCGTGTGGATTCAGACGACCGTGCACCTCTTCCTCTTGGTCAAGGGGATACAGCCATGTGGATTTACATGGTTGTGCACCTCTTTCTCTTAGCTAAGGTGACATGGCCGTGTGACCTTCACACGGTCGTGCATTGCGCTAGCAGGGAATACCTTACACGGCCGTGTGGCACGCACGGCCATGCCAAATTATGGCCTCGGCAAGGCTACATAGTCTGTCATCGCCACATGGCCATGTCTTGCTCCTTCTCGGGCAAGGCTACACAGCCGGTCAGGGCCACACGGCCCAGACCCGCTAGAAGTTCTAGACTCCCTTCCAGCTCTGCTTGGCTCCAAGTCACGTCCTATCAGTTGAAACAAGTTTAGAGTAGATCTCTGGACTAAGCAGTATATAATAAGTAAGAATGTCAAATATTATATATGAAAAGAGTAACGTCTGTCCTGTAAGGTAAGACTAGAAGGGCAGGGCGTTACAGTTTTGGTATCAGAGCGAAGTTCCACCCTTCCGTCACACACATATCAAGCATTGATCCTACAGCTTCCAAGTAAGAAAGTACCTTTTCACAATTTTTATGCATTTTATTTCTGTTATAATTAGTAAGAACTATTTATTAAGATTAAGCATGCTTATACATGAAAGTATTAAGGGCAGTAAGTAAGAATGATGATGGGATGACGTATGTCTCACTGGTTGGGTTATGAACATGTAGATGGCCAGAGGACGGCCGACTAAACAACCGAGAGTTAATGAAGCTCAACCAGAGACAAATGAGTCTGCACCACCGCCCAATCTTTTAGAAGTAGTAACTCAGCTGCAGAGAAAATTGGTCGAACAGCAGCAGGTCATAGCCACCCAGACTGCTAACCAGCAAGCTTCTCCTGTAGTCCCATCGGAAGCCAATGTGGTGGCACCAATTGCGACCGAGGTTCCATCAGTTACACATGCAGCCCCTGCAAGGGTAGTGAGGCAGGAAGTATACCTTATCCAGTGGCAGAAACTGAAACCAGAGAACTTCTCTGGAACCAACGAACCATGGGATGCTCAAGCATGGTTCAAAACCCTAGAGAACATAATGGAGCTACTGGACTGGCCGGAGGTAGAAAAGATAAAGTGTGCTTCCTTCTGCCTCACTAGTGATGCAAGAATGTGGTGGGAACGGGTCAAGGCAAAAAGAATAGTGAATCAAATGACCTGGTCTGACTTCGAGACTGAGTTATTCGAAGAGTTCTTTCAAATGCGAGTCACGAACAAACATTACGATGAGTTCACGAAATTTCAACAAGGAATTTTATCAGTTGACAAAGCCGTGAAGAAATTCAATAGGATGGCTCGCCTATGCCCCGAGCTGGTCAGCACAGAATGAGAAAGGGTAAGGCTAATGCTCAAGATACTGAGGCCAGAGATAGCTCTGAATGTAGTTGGCGGAATTAATAGACCGCAGACGGCAGAAGAGCTGATTTGTAGTGCCCTGATCATGGAGCATTACCTGAATAGTATCAAGTAGCAGAAGCCAGTACTGATTGAGAATAAAAGTCAAGGGAGTTCTGGCACTCAGAAATCCCAAAGCCATGGTTCAACCTGGAAAGGGAGCTCCAAGAGAAAGCAGTGGAGTAATAAAATGGGAGGATCCGTAAGCAAGGAGCCTAAGTATGCTACGTGTCTCACGTGTGGAAAGATGTATTCTGGAATCTGTCGCAAGGCACTAGTGGCTGTTATACATGTGGTCAAGAGGGGCATACGGCCATGTATTGCTCAACCAAGATTAACCTGTCACGCCCCCAGAGGAGTCCCTGTCCGAGAAAATTTCGGCAGCATCTCCCCTGTATGGTGGACAATCTGAAACTTTTCTACATCTCATATACCTCAGCCACAGGCGGCTGGGATGATAACAAAAAAATAAAGACAAACACCACGCAGTTAATAAAGATATCCAGCCTCTGGCTGTCACAACCACGCAGTTAATAATAGTAAACAACAACAATAGGACTCTGACTCGAAATCCACCCTACTCCACTACACTCGTAAAGCTCAAATCCAACGAACTCACCTCTTCTGCCGTCCAGGCAGGCATATAGTAGAATAAAAACCAAACCATCCAAAAGTCTATCAAACGGTAACAATCCGTACAATATCCATAAATAAAATCCAAAACAAAACTAAAACATAGTCTGATGGAAGAAAAACCAAAATAAAGCAAATAACAACCTAGTAGAGAACCAGCTCTACGTGCAGATGGGGGCCAGCGACTGGAACTGCTCCGGACAGCCTCAGTCAGCAGGTACAACTGATATGCATAATAAAACAAATAACAGACAACACTAATCATGCGTACAGTCTCCTGAATATGAGGAGGGTAAATGCAACTGAAATGAAATCAAGATAATCGTACCGACCGGATCAAAGTATAAAGGTAACAGGTCGTCAGACGAGTCATATAACCTGTATGCATGTCAATCAATGCATCCAAACAAATGCAGCATATAGCAATCACAAGCAAATAAAATGCAATAAATGCATATGTCACCATACTCAAATCAATGCTCCTGTGCAATGACAGAGTAAACGGAATGCTGTCGGACTCCTGTCCCGTGACCCCAAATCATAAATGGGGAGCTCAATGCTCTCATCTCCGGTACACGATGACGGGGAGGATATCTCACGCTACCCATGAGTCCGACCAACTGAGCCAAACAAAGTCCACCATCTGCCACGCTGCTACCCTAAATGCCAACGGCTAAACAGAAAGCGGAATCGATCACGGCCCGAGTCGCCCGACCAACGGAGCCAATAACCGCCACACACCAGATATACAAATCCATGGGTGATGTAACTGGCGATGAGCTCAACCAAAATAGAGCCGACAATCGCACAGCATGCAATCATGATGTATGATACTAAACATGGCAATCTCATGAATAACATGGCATGATCTATATAAATAGATACAAAGTGTGTACCACAAGAAGACGTATCAAATAGAAGGCACACAAATCGAAGAGGGTATCAAATAAACCCTAGATCCAGAATATAACAGAGCATGTGGTTAGGTCACTACCTAAGGCATATGTGATCAGGTAGATAATATGTAGTGCAGAATAAATAAACAAACAACATGTACTAATCATGTAGTGACCAACCGAAATAAACAGGTAACACAATTACTGTTATATGTTAAACATATTATCATGCATATCAAAAGACATAAGTCAAAGTACCCGCCTCCGAAAAAAAATAGAAAGGTCCAATCTGACTCCGAGATACTCGTCTCGCGTCAAAGTCCTGTGTTAAATCGCACAGTTTAGCTAATTTAATTATAAACAAATAGCTAAACTAATTTCTAATCCACTGACCAGTTAGGGTTAGTTTCATTAACCCCAACTACACCGTTATACAACTTATAAACCTAAATCAATAATTATTGCTAACACAACTAGCAATAATCTAACCCAAAGATCAAAACCATAATCCTTACCTCAAATCAACCGCTGCTGGAAGTCATAAAGTTGTTGCCCAATTAGGATTGTTTACAGCCAGCACAGATAAATTGCTGCTGGAACAAAACGAACAAACCAAAACAGTAATTAATCCATATTCTTAAACATATAGAATTTCCAACCAAGCTACAACAAGGACAATCCATTTTCCTACATCTTACCTAGGTTGACACCCGTTGCAGAAGCCAGTAGATACCGAAAGGAGTGGCTGTCCAACCACAGCACAACCCCACAGCAAGTTCTAATGCACCTCACGATCACAATTGCATCCTTGACTGCAAATCCATAGCATAAAACTTCACTTCACGATTGAGATCACTGCTGGATATCAAAATGCGACAGGAAGGGTTGCTGCCAGAAATTAGAAACACCCCCTCAAAGCACAAAAACCCCACCAATCCGTGACCTAGAGTGGCAGCAAGGAGAGGGTCGGCGTCGGCAGTGGTGGCGGCGCGAGGTGGCTAGGGCAGAGGCGATCGGGAAGAAGGGAAGAGGGCAGCAGGTTTTGGCGAGGAAGAGAAATAAGGAAAAGAAATTAGAATAAGTAAAAAGGAATTATAAAAGAAACAATTCCTCGCTTAATTGGGTAGCCTACAATAGGCTTTTCTCCGGGCCCCGTTTTCATCCCCGTTAACTCGTCCATACGAGCTCCGAAAAATTCCCGAAAAATGTCCAAAAATTCCGGAAAATTCCCTTATTCATATTCGCCTATTTCCGGTATTTTACATTCTCCCCCACTTATAAAAATTTGGTCCCCAAATTTTCGTTATCTACCATCAGCAAGTACTAACAACAGATATAGTGCATAAATGCTGAACAGTAAATAAATCACATACCTCAAGTGAAAAGATGGGAACATCGAGCTCGGATCATATCCTCGAGCTCCCAAGTAGCCTCCTCGTCCGAATGATGCTGCCATCCGACTTTAATCAGCCGGATAGTCTTGTTCCGCACTGACGCTCTTTCCGGTCCAGAATCCGTACCGAAATCTCCTCATATGTAATGTCAGGCTGAACGGAGAACTGAGATTATCTATCAACACATGTATCAGATCGGGTACGTATCTCCTCAGCGTAGATACGTGAAATACGGCGTGAACGCCTGCCAAGGACGGCAATAGTGTCAACCGATAAGCTACTGCTCCAATCCTTTCCGAGATCTGGAAAGGTCCAATGTATCGCGGAGCTAGCTTACTTCTGAGGTCAATCTCTTCACCCCTTTCGTGGGTGAAACTCGTAGAAATACCTGGTCGCAAATGGAGAACTCTAAGGGTCTCCGACTCCGGTCAGCATAACACTTCTGGCAGTCTTATGCCTCTAGCATCCTCTGTCTGATAATATGGACCACTTTGCCTCACGTTGAGCTCTATGAGGTCTCAACAACTGGGTCTCTCGGATTCTCGTCCTGATCGACGACTGAGCAACTATGCTCTGTCTACCCCTGCTCCTCAATGTCTAACTTAGAGAAATCCTGAATCAAATCTGTGACCACAACTCGGTGGCAAGCTAAAGTCCCTTTGGACCTCTAGCTAAGTGCATCGGTAACCACATTAGCTTCTCCCAGGTGATAGCTAATGGTACAATCATAATACTTCAGGAACTCCATCTATCTCCTCGGTCGAAGATTAAGTTCCATCTGAATGAACAGATATTTGAGACTCCGATGGTCAGTGAGAATCTCAATGTACATGTACTGCCGCCAAATCTTCAGGGCAAAAATAACAGCGGCCAACTCCAGATCATGAACTGAGTATTTTCTTCTCAGGCTCCCTCAACTATCGAGAAGCATATAAGAATACTCTACCGTGCTGCACCAGAACAACACCCATACCCTGTAGAGACGCGTCGGTGTAGAGGACAAATTCGTCCTCTTCCGAAGGTAAAAACCAAAAATCAAAGCCGACACTAGTCTCCGCTTCAGCTACTAGAAGCTGGTCTTGCAATCCTCAGTCCAAGTAAACTTCACGTCTTTCATGGTCACGCGTGAAAGTAGCATAGCTATGCGGAGAAACCCTCGACGAAAGGTCTGTAATATCCTGCGAGTCACAAAAGACTGCGGATCTCCTACACTGATTTCGGCTGCTCCCAACCGTAACAACCTCTATCTCCTGTGGAACCACGGTACACTCCTACTGGTGACCGTGTGTCCCAAACATCATAACAAAAGACAATCCAAATTAGCACTACTGACAATCACATATAGATGTTCTCATCGAAACATCTCTAGATCTATGCAAAGATGATGTGCGTGACTCACCGCGGATCTGAAATAAATCACAACATCATCCACAAATACAATGGAAACCTATCCAAACATCCTGGAAATACCAAAATCACCAAGTCTCTAAAAACCTCTAAGGCACTGTAAGCCTATATGGCAAAACTCAAGACACAAAATGTCCGTATAACAGACATTCCTATCCATAAGATCTCCGATAATAAATCGAAATATCTTATCATCAACAACATAAATCACCAAAAAATAAATCCTCCAGTGTGAGAGCAACGCTCCATCACAGGAAACACCACATATGTGGGAGCAACGCTCTATCACAAGAAATCCTCAATATGTGGGAGCAACACTCCACCACAAATAATCTGAAATATGTATCTGCAATAAATATGGGAGCAATGTTCCTCTACCAGCAATCCGTGATATGTGGGAGCAACGCTCCACCACAAAATAATACATAAGTACCCCAAGGCACCTAACTATCCAGCTAGAGGCTGTACAAGATCTCTCTACCACAATTCACTGTGGTTAGCCTAGGCTATAACAACCTAGTAACTAATCAAATCCATCGTCAACTCTATCAGCATCCTAGTGGGTCATCCACTGATAGGAAAATTAATTGATGGGTAAGTCCAACAATGACATAATGCAGACACTCCACATCCTGCATTCAGCATAAGTAAAATCATCATACTGCTACCAATGTATACACCTAGCACACATGCTCACACAACATATGTATGATCAACAAAATCCTCCAATTATTATACACCAAACATACTCACATCTCAGGTATATTCAGTATGATACATCCAACAATACATACCGAACACGTGTGCAAAATCAACATCGGTAAAATCAACAATACACCTCAAACAGCACTCACATAACATATCATATAACCGACATATGCTTCCAATAAAACATACTAAACCCAGGTGCACTCACATATCAAACATAATCAAAAAGATACCTCATATACCACACCAAACACATATGTACATATCACAACTCAGATTAAATCGACAAAATGCCTCCATCAAAACACCACCGATGTACTTATACTACATCTCGGATTTAATCAACAAGCTATCTTCAATAATACCTCCGGATACATACTCCGAACTACATATCTATAATCCACAAGGAGCCTTCAAACCACATCAGAACATGGATATATATACTACTGGCAAATGGACAGTCTACCATAGGACTCCTACAACACATAACAATCATAATATACATGCAACATAGACATGCAAAATCAGCATACCAGCTCAATCAAAGACCAACCTTATACTACCAACACTCATGGGTTACGGGTATATTTAAACCAAATTCATGCATATGTATCAAGCATGAATACATCAATCAAAAGCAACTCAAATAGAGCAGCCTAATCATCCAATAACAACCCTGCTCTAGGTTCAAAGGAACCAGTATCGAACAAGGAAGATATACACACCATCGTATAACATTGCAAGTCAATGTCATACACTACCAAGACCATATCTAATGGAAAAAAAATTTTATCATCATAAATCCAAATGTACTCTTCCAGTATACACTAGTAACGAGTGTATCCCATAAGTGTTAAGCAATTAGCTCTACACTTCCTTACATCAGCGGGGTCATATATCCCAATGCACCCTCTAAGTTATCCCACCAGATATATACAGTCCATGGTCAAAGTCTTCATGGAATAGGATACATCGATCCTCTATAACCTATCCAAGCCGACAATGATATACGGCTGAATCCGTCCTTTCCACGTCAGTACAAAGCATGTACTCAAATGTGCTCTAGATACATAACTAAGCACAAACAACCTAAAGGTTCAAACCTCTAAGAATAGAGTATGACAATCCTCTACTCATCAACCAACAAAACTAAATCATCCATCTACTAACTAATCAAGAATACCTTAATCCTCCACAAGCAACTAAGGTATATCAAACTACGATCAAATGGTATACTACATTATCAAATAACTAAATCAGTTCATGGGTCAATTCAACACTAATACATCATCTCAAACTAGAGAATGTCAATCCACATAATATCATATGAATAAATGTGTACGACCCAAAAGAAAAAGCTAGAATTCAATATCATCAAGACACCCTCATTTCATTTTTTTTTTTTTTATCCTCAAAAATATCAGCCCACTAATATCAGATGAATAAGTCTCTACTCTCCATGAGGGTAAGTTAGCATTCAAAACATCAAATCATTATTTATCCACATAGTTTAATATCAGATGAAACAAATATCAATTTTATCATCCTGTTAACTAACCACAATTAACCAGATTTATAAAAATCAAAAATCTCATAGGCATATAAACTCTCTAGCTTCCAATTTATAATCTGATCACCAATTATTAACATCAACCTTGTGAATATCATAAATGACACTCACTATGTCACCATCAATAACAACCCAAATATAAATCATCAAAATAGTTATCCACTAATAGATCATCAAAACAAATATCTAATAATGGATCATCAAACAACCACATAACATTTACTCTCATAAATTATTAGAAATCAACATATCATAATATCTTATATCACAATATCCCTCAACCTCAAACCATTCTCAACAATGATCAAACATGGTAACTCCCAATGAGCAATTTCCATCGTACCTGGTACCCTAATATCCAAAAGATATGAGTATAAAACTCTCCTGGCTAAGTCAACAGGAATATGTAGGTATCATCCACTACCCAGCTAACAATAGCAGAGGCTGGTATGTGCCTCCATTTCCTAACCATCTAGTAGTAACAAAAGCTAAAACTACTAGTGGTAAGATATATAAAATCACCAGAGACTATAATCCTTGATCTCTATTAGGGTCGAGCAAGATCAGTGGCTAACCCATCACATGTAATATGGCTACAACAACCAGACAGGTACTAAAGATAAAGTGCTAATACATGTCATAACTATCATAAAATAAACATCATACCTATTTGCTGTCTGGAGATATTCCATCGCTATCCAGTCCCCAACTTTTGACCTCAAAATTCCGAACGAGAAACATCGTCGGAAATCCATATAAATCCGAAACGGAAATCCGAAACATAAACATATCGAAAATCCAAAAATGCCCAGTTTGACTCGCAAACCTGGCTAACCCAAATATCCAGAATACCAACAACAGGTATCTGATAAATCTCCAAAACACCAAAAGCAGGTATTATAACCCGCTCTGATACCACTAAATTGTCACGCCCCCAGAGGAGTCCCTGTCCGAGAAAATTTCGGCAGCATCTCCCCTGTATGGTGGACAATCTGAAACTTTTCTACATCTCATATACCTCAGCCACAGGCGGCTGGGATGATAACAAAAAAATAAAGACAAACACCACGCAGTTAATAAAGATATCCAGCCTCTGGCTGTCACAACCACGCAGTTAATAATAGTAAACAACAACAATAGGACTCTGACTCGAAATCCACCCTACTCCACTACACTCGTAAAGCTCAAATCCAACGAACTCACCTCTTCTGCCGTCCAGGCAGGCATATAGTAGAATAAAAACCAAACCATCCAAAAGTCCATCAAACGGTAACAATCCGTACAATATCCATAAATAAAATCCAAAACAAAACTAAAACATAGTCTGATGGAAGAAAAACCAAAATAAAGCAAATAACAACCTAGTAGAGAACCAGCTCTACGTGCAGATGGGGGCCAGCGACTGGAACTGCTCCGGACAGCCTCAACCTGAAAATATATCAACAATGGAGGCGGGGTGAGTCCAACACTCAGCAGGTACAACTGATAGACAACACTAATCATGCGTACAGTCTCCTGAATATGAGGAGGATAAATGCAACTGAAATGAAATCAGAAGATAACTGTACTGACCGGATCAAAGTATAAAGGTAACAGGTCGTCAGACCGAGTGAGTCATAATCCTGTATGCATGTCAATCAATGCATCCAAACAAATGCAGCATATAAGTGCAGCAATCACAAGCAAATAAAAATGCAATAAATGCATATGTCAACCCCATACTCTGAAATCAATGCTCCTGTGCAATGACAGAGTAAACGGAATGCTGTCGCCTGTCCCGTGACCCCAAATCATAAATGGGGAGCTCAATGCTCTCATCTCCGGTACACGATGACGGGAGGATATCTCTGCCGGCTACCACGCCGAGTCTCCCGACCAACGGAGCCAAACAAAGTCCACCATCCGCCGGCTACCACCGCTACCCTAAATGCCAACGAGCCAAACAGGCGGAATCGATCACGGCCACACCGAGTCATTACGGAGCAAACAAAGAACCGCCACACACCACCGATATACAAATCCATGGGTGATGTGTGCAGTACATGTAACTGGCGATGAGCTCAACCAAAATAGAGCCGACAATCGCACAGCATGCAATCATGATGCATGATACTAAACATGGCAATCTCATGAATAACATGGCATGATCTATATAAATAGATACAAAGTGTGTACCACAAGAAGACGTATCAAATAGAAGGCACACAAATCGAAGAGGGTATCAAATAAACCCTAGATCCAGAATATAACAGAGCATGTGGTTAGGTCACTACCTAAGGCATATGTGATCAGGTAGATAATATGTAGTGCAGAATAAATAAACAAACAACATGTACTAATCATGTAGTGACCAACCGAAATAAACAGGTAACACAATTATTGTTATATGTTAAACATATTATCATGCATATCAAAAGACATAAGTCAAAGTACCCGCCTCCGAAAATAGAAAGGTCCAATCTGACTCCGAGATACTCGTCTCGCGTCAAAGTCCTGTGTTAAATCGCACAGTTTAGCTAATTTAATTATAAACAAATAGCTAAACTAATTTCTAATCCACTGACCAGTTAGGGTTAGTTTCATTAACCCCAACTACACCGTTATACAACTTATAAACCTAAATCAATAATTATTGCTAACACAACTAGCAATAATCTAACCCAAAGATCAAAACCATAATCCTTACCTCAAATCAACCGCTGCTGGAAGTCATAAAGTTGTTGCCCAATTAGGATTGTTTACAGCCAGCACAGATAAATTGCTGCTGGAACAAAACGAACAAACCAAAACAGTAATTAATCCATATTCTTAAACATATAGAATTTCCAACCAAGCTACAACAAGGACAATCCAATTTCCTACATCTTACCTAGGTTGACACCCGTTGCAGAAGCCAGTAGATACCGAAAGGAGTGGCTGTCCAACCACAGCACAACCCCACAGCAAGTTCTAATGCACCTCATGATCACAATTGCATCCTTGACTGCAAATCCATAGCATAAAACTTCACTTCACGATTGAGATCACTGCTGGATATCAAAATGCGACAGGAAGGGTTGCTGCCATAAATTAGAAACACCCCCTCAAAGCACAAAAACCCCACCAATCCGTGACCTAGAGTGGCAGCAAGGAGAGGGTCGGCGTCGGCAGTGGTGGCGGCGCGAGGTGGCTAGGGCAGAGGCGATCGGGAAGAAGGGAAGAGGGCAGCAGGTTTTGGCGAGGAAGAGAAATAAGGAAAAGAAATTAGAATAAGTAAAAAGGAATTATAAAAGAAACAATTCCTCGCTTAATTGGGTAGCCTACAATAGGCTTTTCTCCGGGCCCCGTTTTCATCCCCGTTAACTCGTCCATACGAGCTCCGAAAAATTCCCGAAAAATGTCCAAAAATTCCGGAAAATTCCCTTATTCATATTCGCCTATTTCCGGTATTTTACATAACCTACCTCCAGCACAACCTGTTTAATATGGAGTCAAGCAGGCACAGCTACACCAGATGCAGGCCGCGTTGGAGGGTCCTCATATTAGCCAAGGTAGACTGGAGGCCCCACTAAGTTATACAAATGCTCGAGTTTTCTCCCTTACCAGAGAGGATGTAGCAAACGCCTCCACTGTAGTCACAGGTCAGATACATATTTTTAGTCAATATGCAACTGTGTTATTTGATACTAGGGCAACTCATTCGTTTGTCTCCATAGCATTTGCTGAAAGAATAGGTATACTCCCAGAGGTCCAATGCGGACAATTCTTGATGACACTACCCTCGGGAGAGATAATGACATCTACGCACTGGCTACATGTTGTGCCAGTCAAAATTTCAGACAGAGAACTGTACAGTGATCTGATAATGCTGAACATGTCTGATTATGATGTTATTTTTGGGATAGACTTTCTGAGCAAGTATGGTGCTTACATCGAGTGTCGTAAGCGAAGAGTCCTATTCCAACCCGAGGCAGAACCTGAGTTTGAGTTCATCGGAAAATCAAAGAAGAGAACCTAGAAATTTTTTTCGGCCATAAAAGCTCACAAAATGTTAGTCGATGGATGTACTGGATTTCTAGCTCATGTAGTTAATACCCAACAAGAAAGAGACCAAAAGCTAGAGGAAGTTAGAGTCGTATGTGACTACCCAGAAATGTTTCTGGATGAGTTGCCCGGCTTAGCCCCAGATAGGGAAATTGAATTTGAGATTGAACTCATCCCTGGTACCAATCCAATCTCAAAGGCACCCTATCGAATGGCTCCGACAGAATTGAAAGAACTTCAGGGACAGCTACAGGAGCAACTCGACAAGGGTTTTATTCACCCTAGTCACTCACCATGGGGAGCTCCGATGTTGTTCATAAAGAAGAAGGACGGGTCCATGCGAATGTGTGTGGACTACCGAGCGCTGAACAAAGTAACAATCAAAAATTGGTATCCCCTGCCGAGAATTGATGATCTATTTGATTAGTTAAAGAAACCCATAGTCTTTTCCAAAATAAAATTGCGGTCTGGATATCATCAAGTGAAAGTGAAAGCAGATGATGTACCGAAGACGGCATTCCGAACGAGGTATAGACATTACGAGTTTGTAGTCATGCCTTTTGGAGTGACGAATGCTCCTGCTACGTTTATGGATCTGATGAACAGAGTATTCAAAGCATATTTGGATAAGTTTGCAATCATCTTCATAGACGATATCCTTATATACTCCAGAACTCAGGAAGGACATGTTGAACATCTGAGGACAGTATTACAGATTCTTCAGCAGAGCCAGTTGTACGCAAAGTTCTCTAAGTGCAAGTTCTGGCTTGATCAAGTGTCCTTCCTAGGTCACATTATTTCCAAGGATGAGGTTATAGTGGACCCGACGAAAATAGAAGCTGTGAGTAACTGGAGTAGACCCTTGAATGCCAGTGAAATCAGGAGTTTCCTTGGGTTAGCAGACTACTATAGGAAATTTGTAGAGAACTTCTCAAGGATCGCCTCCCCATTAACAGTACTTACCAGAAAGAACAAAAAATTTGAGTGGATAAAGGATTGTGAGAAGAGTTTCACTGAACTGAAAAGGAGACTGACCAGTGCTCCAATCTTGACTCTTCCAGAGAATAGCGAAAGCTTCGATGTTTACAGTGATGCTTCTAAATTGGGGCGCGGTGCTGTACTGATACAGAATGACAAAGTCATTGCCTATGCCTCGAGACAACTCAAGGATTATGAGAAGAACTATCCTACTCATGATCTTGAGTTAGCAACGGTAGTCTTCGCTCTCAAAATTTGGAGGCATTATTTATACGGAGCTCAGTGCAAGATTTACACAGATCACCAGAGTCTTAGGTATTTCTTCACTCAGAAAGACCTGAACATGAGACAGAGGATATGACTTAAACTGGTAAAAAAACTATGATTGTGAAATCCTCTACCATCCAGGGAAGGCAAACAAAGTGGCAAATGCACTAAGTAGGAAATCTTGCACAACTTTATTGTCCTTATCTGCTATGTCTCATCTCCTACAGAAAGGAATAGTAAATTTTGGGCTTGAAATTGTTACTGGGCAGCTCTCCACCTTGACATTAGTGTCAACCCTGCTTGGAGATATACAGAAAGGGCAAGATGAAGATTCTAATATTCAAAAGATCAAGCGGGGAATACAAGAAGGAGAAAATGGAGAGTTCCAAGTATTAGACCGTGAGATACTATATTATTGTGATCATCTCTGTACCCCTAATCAAGCAGAACTGCGACAGAAAATTTTAGATGAAGCCCATGGAACACCCTACGCTATGCATTCTGGTTCCACCAAGATGTACCAAGATGTAAAGGAACAATTCTAGTGGTCTGGAATGAAAAGAGACATAGCAAGATATGTCAGTACTTGCCTGACATGTCAACGGGTTAAAGCAGAACATCAGAGACCGGGCGGAGTTCTGCAACCTATTCAGATTCCAGAGTGAAAGTGGAAAGATATATCTATGGACTTCATAGTAGGATTACCCAGAACCACGAATGGTTACGATGTTATCTGGGTAATAATGGACAGATTGACCAAGTCTGCTCATTTTCTAGCTATTAGAATATCTTACTCTATCGAACAGCTAGCGCAAATGTATGTTAAAGAGATTATCAGATTGCATGGAATTCTCAAAACCATAATTTCGGATAGAGATGGTCGCTTTACTTCACACTTCTGGGAGTGTGTTCAGAGCCCTTGGCACTAAGCTGCAGTTTAGCACGACATTTCATCCTCAAACTGACGGGCAAACAGAACAAGTAAATCAAGTTCTAGAGGATATGCTACGGGCTTGTGCCTTAGATTTCAAAGGAAGCTGGTGCTGATACCTATGCTTAGCAGAATTTGCATACAATAATAGCTACCAAGTGTTGACGTTCCGCAAGTATACGAAAATGTCGTAAGTAATAATAAAAGATATCGTATCCACAGGAATTGGAATAACCACTAGAGATGTCTCAACACGAGTTAGCTAAACAACTAATCAATGGATTGACAAAAGCAAAGTATAACTATGCAAAGTAAAACATAAAAACTAAAGAATAAGAAACAAGAATAAGGGGTATGTTCTAGGAGTTTCGGTTTTTTTGTAAGGTTATTCAATGTAAATGATCTACCAAATCTTATTCCTCAATTGTCCATCATTTGTAGAAGGTTGTCGGTTTCCTCTTGCAATAGACAACCAGCCTAGGACTGCAATTTATATCTAAATGTGATCAATTAGGTATGAATCCTATGATATCCTTACACGGGCTTGCCTGTCACGTGCGCCCCTCGGATAATCAACATAGGAACTCATTACTTCTCAATCTCATCGAGATACAAAAGATTAATGCACACAATCTATCCTACCTTCTTGAATAATCCTATTTCACCCTCGAGATTATCTCTCAATCGTCCTTACACGGACTTGTTCCTGTCACGAACGTCCCTAAAAAAATTGAATGAGAAACAATCTCTACAAGATCCACAAGATATTCAAACATTCAATCAAATATGGGAATTAGGTCCAAATCACAACAAACCACACAAGATCAAAGAGATATAAACAGGACAAAATGATAGAAATAGGGAATTGGCAAATCCACAAGAATTTTACATTAAATCTTCATTACAAATACTCCCTCCATCCTAGAACAAAGAGATCTAATCCTTAAAATGAGGAAAGAAATCCGAAAATAAGAAGATTACAAGCATCTTGATCCCCAAATCCAAGAAAGAAAGGGAAGAAAGGCTTATCTACAATGAAAAACGGTCTTCGAATCCAATCCTTGCTTCCGGAGTCGAAACGATGAAGATCTGCCCTTAGATCGCCGGGAAATCCCTCCAAGAAGGTGGAGGAACACCCCAAAACTTCTTTCCCCCCAAAAGGGAGAAGATCTCCTTTCAAATCTTGAAGAAGGCATTATATAGAAGGGGGGTTTGGGAGCCACATGGACCCGAGACACGGCAGTGTGAAGCTCACACGACCTGTGCTACTCCCTTCTCTGCCTGTCTCACACGACCGTGTGTGAGACACAACCGTGGCTTGCTCTGCCATTGCTCCCCTTGCACGGCCGTGTAGATCTACACGGCCTGCACTGCCTCCGGCTCTGAAGCTCCTACATGGTCGTGTGGTGCACACGGCCAAGGCATTCTTGGCCTCTGGAAATGTTGCACGACCATGTAGATCTACACGGTCGTGCACTACTTCAGCTCTGGAGGGCTTGCAAGGTCGTGTGGTGTACACGGCCTGGCTCTGTTGGCTTCAAAACTTGGCACGACCGTGTGAAACTCACACGGCCATGGCCACTCCCTTTCCTGCTGCAACCACACGGGTGGTGATCCCCACACGGCCTGGGCAACCCCCATGGCAGGGTCGTGTGTCACACAAGGATGGGGCCTTCCTCCTTTGGTTTGCTTGCAGATCTGGCCACGATCATAAATCCTTCACCAAATATGACTCCTGTGTACAAAAAATGCACAAAAGCAGATCTCCGAATAAAAAGAGTAAATATGCTAAAAGCAAAGCTGGAAGTATGAAAATGCATAGATAAAACATGCTCAAAACATGTGAATGTGCATCAAAACATGCTAAACAAGTGTATACAATCTACGCACATCACCAAACTACTATCAGAATGACACCCTATGAGGCTCTATATGGGAGAAGATGTAGATCTCCTATCTGTTGGTATGAAGGTGGTGAAAAGAAATAAATGGGACTCCAGACAGATTTTATCGAGGACACCACCAAAGCCATTCAGAACATTCGCCAGAGAATAGAAACTACTCAGAGCCGGCAGAAGAGCTATGCGGATGTGCGCCGTAGACCACTGGAATTTGAGGTTGGGGATTCAATGTTCCTCAAAGTAGCTCCTATGAAAGGAGTGATGCAGTTTGGAAAGAAAGGAAAGTTGAGTCCAAGTTATGTGAGGCCAGACCTGATCACTAGAAGGGTTGGCAAGGTAGCTTATGAGCTGGAACTACCTCAGGAGATGTCAGCCATCCATAATGTATTCCATGTCTCAATGCTGAAGAAGCATGTTCCCAATGTAAACCAACTGATTGATGTAAGGTGATCGGTGGCCGGCTTGAAGGGGGTTGGATAGACGACATCCCCAAATCAATTGATCTTCCTACACTTGTTAGTATGCGCAGCGGAATATACAAAACAAACAAGCTAAAGGAAATTAAACTAAAGACAAGAGAGAATGCAAACCAAGCTACACGATCATTTACGTGGTTCGGAGATAAAGCTCCTACTCCACGACGTGCCCTTGAGGTGGACGATCCCTATCCGTCGGTGGATTACTCCCCGGAAGACCTCCAGCTAGCTCACGTAGCTCTTTGTGGGTGGAGAAACCTCACCACAACTCTAACCAAGGACTCTTGAGAAGCTAGGGCATTGGTAGACTACTAATAGGGGTTAACCACCTCTATTTCGTCAACTATAATCAAGCTCCCAAGCTTTGGTTATATAGGCCGCGGGTTGAAAACCCCGCCTACCAGTCGACTGCCAAAACATGCAGTCGACTGCCCTCTGTGGAAATTCGACCGTTACATCCCAACGGCTCGATACTAGTCAACTGCAAGTTTCGACTGGTGCAGTCGACTGCTAAAACATGCATTCGACTGATCCACACTGACCGAACGAACAGAACCATTCTGTTCGCACCCAGTCGACTGCTAAAACATGCAGTCGACTGCTACAGTAGCGCTACAGTACTGCTACACTAGCGCTACAGTACTGATACAGTATCGCTACAGTAAAACCCTAAAACTAGGATTTTATTCTGAGTACAATCTCTCGTGCACTCGTACCCTCACCCTTATGACTCACTTGACGCTTCTTTACAGCCTTTACCTCTTGCCTTCAAGCCTACTTTCTTTGGCTCTCGTCCCTCGGATGCATTCAAGCCTGCGGCTCGTCCCCAATACTATCCTCCGCGTATGCCTCGAAGTCGCTTCCCTCGGCCCTTGTCCTTGCTGCCTTGTCCACGGTCCCTCAAATGTTTTATCCTTCACCGGACCCGAAGCCATCAACCTGAGTCTCATGTGTATCCTGCAAACCTACATAACTCAAATACACATATCAAATACAAGGGTGAACCTAACTTAAACCCTTTGCCCAAACACCAAAACACATGGTCGCACGGACCATTAGGATTGCTTCAACAATTGAGTCACAGATGGTACAAGTTCAAGAGGATCTCATTTATGAAAGTCGACCTATTTAGATAATAGATCGAGAAGTTAAGAAGTTGAGGAACAAAGAGATACCGTTAGTAAAAGTACTGTGGCAAAGTCAACAGAATGAAGAGGCAACATGAGAACGCGAGGATGATATGAGACAGAAGTATTCACAATTGTTCTAAGTTCGAAGATGAATTTTTTATAAGGTATGGGGGATCGTAACACCTATAAATTTCCTCTTTTCCAAAAGAGCAAAAAGAAATAGAAGAAAAGAAAAGAAAAGAAATAAAAATATAAATATAAATGACCCAAGATGGGATTTGAATCCTAGACCCTTAATTTAAGATTGGTTTAAGTAGCCATTAGGTGGTGGTAAAGCATCACAATGGAAATAGGAAACTATTCATTAAATATAGATTATGTGTGAAGAGATGCTTCAACTTCCACTTAGTATAAAAGGGAATGGAAGAGACCAAAAACCTAATTTTTGGTTTCCTCTTCTCCTCCCTAGCCGAAATTCCTCTTCTCCTCTTTTTAGTTTTCGGCCAAGAACCATAGGGTTCCAAGTTCTAAGTTCTTCAAGAGAAGAATCTAAGAGGGGAGTTTTCACAAGGATTAGTACGCGCGGGAAGGGTGACTTGGAGATTAAGGCGTACAAAAGAGGATTATCTTCCCTATACCCTATAATAGTAAGATCTAGCGAAAGGATGTAAGTACTACTCACCTACAGTATAAGTTGTTTCGATGATACATTTTGTGATATATTTTATGTATGTTAAAGAAGATACATGTTGAAGAAGATATATGTTAAAGAAGATACATGTTAAAGAAGATATATGTTAAAGAAGATATATGTTTTAGCTCGAGTAGGAGGAGGCAACAGGAGCGGTGTTTTTTGTGTGTGTGACGGAACAGTGGAAGGAGATTTGGGAACATATCACAAATCGACGGGTTAGGTCGACGAGCTGACCTGATAGCTGGCACAAAATCCAACTAGGTCGACGAGCTGACCTGATAGCTGGCACGAAGTTCAGCTAGGTCAACGGGCTGACCTGATAGCTGGCACGAAGTCCAGACTGGTCGAAGGCCTGACCGGACGTCTGACAGGTAAGTTGAGGTAAGTCACTGAAGGGGAGTGACTGTAAGGACGCGTTCTCGCGAAGGGAACATTAGGCGTCGATCCAACTTTGATCCATTTCGGAAGTCTAAGTTGAAATTGTGACTAGATCCCAGTCTCGAGAAGATGGAATCAAATTACTGCATTTATTATCATATAACTTAACTGTGCTAACACTTAATTTTACAGGGTAGTTTTACATTTTGCCTCGGACTAATGTTTTTGCAGGTTGCTGAAAAAACAAAGGTCCGGGCACCCTGAAGGGATCCAGGCGCCCGGGATGCAAAGTTTATCCCCTCGCCGCGTCGCCACGTGGAGCTTCATGTTTGGACGAGCTACGTCACACTCCATACGCCCGGAAGGGATCCGGGTACTCCGAGCCTCATATATAAGGAGGATGCACCATAGAGCAAAGGACAACGAATAAAAAAGCCTTCCAAAGCTTGCTCTGCCGTGTTTTGCTCCTGCGATGCCTCGAAGCGACTTCGACAACGTGTTACCTTTATTTCTTTACTATTGTAGGTATTTTTTTTTTAAGTTCTTGTACCTTAAATTTGTAAGTGGATTGCTCAACAAAAGTACTCGATGAATGCGGGCATTGGAGTAGGGGTCGACCAAGACTCCGAACCAAATAAAAAATTACTTGTGTTAGTGTTGTTTTAATTTTATTTTTTTTCGCTACGTACTCAATATTATTTTCGACGTTTTAAATCAATATTCACCCCCCCCCTTCTATCGACTTTCTCGATCCAACAGATTCTTGGAACCCAACGTGAACCGTTCCAATATGTATTTAAGTTCTTTAACTTGAGTTTTCAAATTAAAATTTTCTTCCTCAAGTTGTTGGGCTTGAGTTGAGCTTCCAATTTGAACTGGCTCAGTCAAAGGACTCGAGTTAGTCACTTCCTTAAGGGATGTTACCTCCTTTTGGAGTGACTTGACCCAGACGTTGGATTTAGCCAATTTCTTTAACAAATAAGGAACTAAGTTTTGTAAATCGTCTAATTGAGTCCCGACGAATACCGAACTTATAGTGGGGTTAGGCCCTTTGGAAACATATACGGATTTGTGGCGTCGCTCGGACTCGGTTTCTGATTCGCTCTCGATTTCTGAATCGGACTCTGTTTCGGCAACATGTGCTTGTACTAGTAGAGCGAGGAAGCTTACTTGTTCTTTTTCGTCGGACTCGGATTCATCTGATGACTCAGACCAAGTTGCCTTCGACACCTTCCTTTTTCGTTGCTTTCAACACTATTATCTTGAGAACTATAATTCTATCATTTTTCTAACTATTTCATCCTTTAACAAACTATCTACGATAATACCTTCTCCCTTTCTTATTTTAGTCCTTGTGTACTATAACTAAAATATAAATTATCTATTATTTTTGCCTTCTCTCCTCCCCATATTATCTCTTTTACATACAAAATATTATCCCCGGGGTCATGGTGTCGTGGTAGGACATCCAGGTTGTCTCCCAGGTACCCGCGGTTCGAACCCCAACTACGACCTATTTGCAGGAATTTTTCCTCCAAATGGGGGGCGTAATCAAAGGATGCTGGGCTTCTGGGCTGACCGCCGCGTGCGCTTCCCGATTTACCCTAGTAGCCGGTGGGAAACTTCCATGGAACCGGGTCGGTCACCTCCAGAGATAGTCAATGAAGCTAACTGGGATCATCATTTTTTTTTAATATAAAATATTAATTCTTCTCATAATTATTGTATCTATTACCTTTATTACTTTACCGGTAAGTGTTCATAGCTTCTATGTTTTAAATTTTAGATAATTAATTTTTATATAATATTTATTTTTATCGATGTGAGAATTCTTACATATTTAATACTACATCGAGTTCTCATGGAGATATAACAATCCTTATCGAGACGTTATGTATTTTTTCTATAGAACAATCTAATATTAGTATAATAATTTAATAAATTTATTTATTGAACATTTATCTAAAAATTAATGTTGACTGACAACCATCATTTTTCATCTCGGCTGGAGATCGGCATTAATAGTTTAGCATGAACATTTCTATAAACTAAAAATTAATATATAATTATATTTAGTTACCATGCTATTCCATGTCTAAAGCACAACTATTTAATTTTTGTTTATCAATTTCATTTTATGCACAAATATATTATTAAGGGTTTAGCAGAGAACTTTGTATCAAAAATCAAGGGTATAAAATCCATTGGTACTTTGAAGGAGATTTAAGCTTATAGCTCCTGCCTCAAATTGAAAATTATCATTTATTGTGGTGTGAAAAGTATATTATTATGTAGTGTACAGAACATGAACAGCTTTTACAATACTAACCATGGCAGAGTCTAACAAATGGCATGATGAACATAAAGACTAACCAAGAGCACAATAGACCTTGACCTTTCATTTCACTAAAAACAGTTGAAGCTTGTCTGTGGATGATACAAATCACATGTTTATGTGTTGATCTCTTGTCTAAAGAAGGCCACAGTTGTATCTTGTGTGGCTGAGGGTGTTGCCACCAAAGAGAACCATGAGAAGAGCAACACAGATCACCCTCACAATCCATGATTTAGTTGTTATAATCAACCCTGTAAGATATGATTGAGTTGACAGCCTAATCACCCTCAGCCTTCTTTCCTTGATGTAATTACGATATGCTGCATCAATTCTCCTATGTAAGTTGCTGTGGCTACTGCTTGAATTCTCCAGGTTTGATGGCATTGCTTGAGATAAACACCTAGCCAGGACAATAGCATCTTCCAAACCTGCAGATCCTCCTTGGCCAAGGAAAGGCCCCATCACATGCATCGCGTCCCCTGCCACCGTCATCGTGCCATTTGACAGTTTACCTGTAAAAAGGTGCCATGGATGCCGATACCAAACACAGTGGATGCTCAATGAATCAAGATCACAGTGTTTCACTATCTCACTGGTCTCACTAGGAAGTTCTCGTACAGAGTCAAGTGCAATCTTTTTTATGAAATTGAGATCCTTTCGAGAAAGATGATCTGATTTGAATTTTTACCAGTCAGTACTCAAAATTATCTCAATCAATAAATTTACACGAGTTTCGTTAGCTTACCTCCAGCTGGATTTGCCAACCCTACAAACCAGTGGACTAGCTTATCATTGATTGGTATCCTTCCGAACGTAATACTTTTGTACCTTATTTGGAAAAAATAAGTGCCAAAGCTATGGGGAGATTGATAGGTTGTGAAACCTCGCACAACAGCCCTAGGGAAGACCTTCGGTTCCTTCAGTTGTAATGACTTTGCTATAATTGAATCTGATCCGTCACAGCCAATTAAAACCTTCACAGGCATAATCCAAACATGTATACTTTAGCAGTCTTCTCATGACAAGCAAGGGTTGCATTAATTGATTGTAATAGCTTAACTGCTTAACTGGACAATGATTTGGCTAGTTGTTTATAGTGATGTTAGTAGAAGTAGAATGGAAAAAAAAAAAAAAAAAACAATGCTTCACCAGTATAAGTTCTTGTAATTGGTTCTTAATATCAGTCCCACTTCTAGACAAGCATATTTAATAATCTTAAATTACATGATTAAAAAGAAAATATGTTAATGAACATATTTAAAAGTACCGTCTGTATAGCTCATCAAAATTAATTATGAATGAATTTAATGAGGCCTCTCTTCTTTCTTTTTTTGGCAGGTGTTGGTTAATTTTAACTAATTCAAACCTAATGAAGATTCAATTGTGAACATATGGATTAATTAGCAATGCTATTGAAATATAAAAAAGTGTATGTAAGGTAAAAAAAGTTTGCAAACAAGGATAGAGATTCACACCTTAGTTATCTAAGAATGTGTATTCATGGAGTAGGATTAAGAAAACAGAATTGACTTTAGGAAGTAGTACCTTGGCTTTTATGATGATTCCATCCTCTAAAAAAAGAACAGGGAAGGAAGTGGTATGGTCTAATTTAACTGCCACAACTTTACAGCCAAAACGAATGGACTCTGATGGTAGTTTGCTAGCCATTGTTTCAATCAGGTCACTCCTTCTCAAGCAACGAAGTTCTACTTCCCTATAATTCAAGTAGACCACCGCATGCAATCAAAATCATTATGAACAGAAGAACAGGAGATGATAGAAACAGTGAATCATCTCAGAGAGCATTTTTAAGGGAAGCTAAGCCTCAGGGCACATGCACACCACACACATAAAGCTGTATTGAAGTTAGAATAATCATAGGTTGCTCATTCATATAAACACCTTTTATAAATTTTTCTACAATAATGCCTTCATGACATCTATTTGAATTAAACTATGGAGTATTCATTCGATTGGAGTAACAAATAATATTTATTAGCAATTAAAATATTTTATAATTCTTGTAAATACTTGTGATTTATTTGTATATTATGGATCCTTAGAATCATGAAGATATACCTTCTTGTTTACCAGATTTCCCATGTGTTCTTTTTTTACTACTGTATGATCTTTTTGCTCGAACTCTCCTTGCCTATATTGAGAGCATGGTAGTCCATTTGTCCATTCTACTAAAAATACACAGCTAAATGTTTGCTTCGGTTCATTTCTTTTCCTTGCATAGAAGAAGACTATGTAAAAGCAAGATGTTTGCTGACTATCTTCTTACATGCATTAACAGAATCAATGATGGTTATGAAAACTCGATACAATAGATATCGAGTGTTGTCAAATGCTTAGTAAACTGTAAACCTGTTCAAAATATGCAAATGGAAAACTTTAAATGCAAACTGAAACTTTTGTACTGAATTGAACAACAGTTGATGATGAGACAGTATGATGATTTGAACTGTTCTCCATTTTTTTTTGGTGATGACCTCCTGTTTCTCATTTAATAACCCAATGAAGATTTATAAGCCTCGGCTTTGTTCAAGAAATGAAGATCGATGACATGGTTTATAATCATTACCTGTACGAAGTTACTACTGTTCTGTTACTTTCAAGCCAAACCTCCCTTACCCTATACATTGTTGAGAAAAAAGAAGTCTTTGTTAATAGCATATGAACCAAGTAAAGCAAGGAGAACAATTCAAAAAGAAAGCACATAACAAAACCAAGTAGAGTAGACAAAACAAATTAGTAGATTAGATTGACCTGTTGAAAATAGATTGGATTATATCCTCATAAAACTGTCTACAAGAATGACAAGATCTAGCAGATAGAGCCTCCTTCAACACCTCTAATGATAAAGCCATATTCTACAAGTACCATAAATTTGAGAAACTACTTCAGTTGCTTATGACCCTCAACTTGAATCTATACATGCCTCCATTCATCACCAAGAAAATTTATTGAGAAAATTACACTTCTTATCTGTCACCTTAATGAGCTGAAAACTAGAGAAATCAAGACCTGCTTTTCTAAGACCAAAAAAAAGGAACTTGCATTCTACACTTCAAGCCATGGGACAAAGTATAGCAGTCTTCTGCAACTAATCACCATAACAAGCAAACTAAAGAAATCATTCTATGTGTAAATCAAATTAGAAAATTGATTATCAACAATTAACTAGTCATGAATAAGTGCACATGTTGTCACATGCTTGGACACAGCAAATTTCACTGCTCTCAATGGAAGTGTGATTGGTAGTAGACATTTCCAAGTTATGGTGGTTTCAAATAAACAAGCTACAAGTGCTTCTCACTCGATGTACACAAATGTTGAGGTTGAAGTCATCACAAATCAAGCTGTGCTTCATAACTACATAGCATTTAACTTTTATTTTAAAAATCTTAAATACTCATCTCTTCTAAATCGTCATAGATGATATGTGGTCCTCTCCTCAGACGTCATATTGGTGATATTTCTAGAGTCCACATTTTACAATATCTAATGTGTATCGTGTGTTTGAATATGTCTTCTCTTCTTTTGGTTGTCAAGTACAGGAACAAAAGAGGAAGAAGGTTGTTTGGATTCACCATAAAGCTGGATGCATGTTTGAAGTTTCTGGCATTCCTTTCAGCCTTAACTGAATCTTCACTTCAACTATGGCATCAATGCTGAACCACTCTCTTTGACATCAACATTTAGTCATACTTCTAATTCACTTTCAAATAAACTTATCTCCAATAATTCTCTTGGTTCTATAGTTTGTAGTGAATATAACTATCAAAATTGTCAATTTCAAAACATGATTGCTTTGTCATTTAGTAAAAGTAACTCTAATTCTTCAACTCCTTTTGATAATGCCAATCAACAAAAGGTGAATTCCAATAATATATTTTATTTTTTTATGAACTTACTCTTTTCATTATTCATGAGTTTCTCTTCTTAAATAACATTTAGAAGTTCTTCAACTTCTGAATAAGTAGTTGCACTTAGTTTTCCACTCTTATTAAAATCTTTTTTGACAAAGTACTCATGTAGTGTCTTAAAACTTGTTAAAACAGACGGTACTCTAGCTCAATTTTCATGTTCTTATACACCCAAATAAATGTAATTGTTAAACACAAACATGGCACCTAGTTAAAACTGCTAGAACTATGCTTCTACTCGCTTCCTAAAAGCTTTCAGGAAGGAGCTATCATAACTACTGGCCATCTAATCAATAGGCTTCCTTCATCCTACCTATTCTCATCTTCACCCTTTAGTTTCACTTGCTTTTTCTCATTCCACCAATTAATGAGACAAATACTTTGCTCGCTCGTCCATTTGGTCTTCCTTAGATGATATTGAAATAGAAGGCTATCACCCCCCGGGCAATGGTGCAGCGGCATGACGCCTTCTCAGTTTTTTAGGCATCTAAGGATCGAGTCCAGCCTCGGCGAATCAATAGATGAATTTGCCTTAATAGACGGTTGATCTAAGAATGCTAGGTTGATGGGTCGCTCGTTGCGAACGCTTCCTAATTTACACGTGGTTGGAGGAAAACTTCCGTGGGGCCGCGCCGATCACTCCCAAGATTAGTCGACGTAAACTAGATACCTGGTATCATTTTAAAAAGAAATAGAAGGCAATCATAGCTATAATTCAACAATTGAACTCCTTTACATCTTTTGACATGCCACATTCTAGGAACAAACTCCCTTCAAAACTATCTCGACCTTTGAGAAACCTACAATGTCGTTAGACATTCCCTCCATAATTGATATTCTTCCTAAAGGCAATGAACAACCTCTACCTTCAACATTAGCAACCCCTATCCAAGATCCCAACAACTTCAACAAATAATACTCCAGTGTTACCATAATCCGTTGCACTACGATATGAAAAAAAGCTTGAACACCAAGTGTGAAACTATAAGATTATCAAACCTCAACTTTGATTATTCACCTTATCCCTTCATTTAAAAAGGCTATAACCTTTTTAGTAAAAAACAACTGATAAGTTATATGCCTTGGAGAACATTCTTCAGACCTAGCTGCCTCTCCAAAACAATCATTGAATACAAGTAAATATTAAAACAAAATAAAATGACACTATTGACCGATATAATGCTTGCCTAACTAATCATAAAACTCTATAATCAAGAACATAGAACATGAGTTAACTATCAAGAGATCTTTACGCTAGTAGCTGAACTAATTTTCATACCAACACTTCTTGTTATTGTTACTATTCTACAATGGTCATTCTATCAACTAGACATAAAAAATGACTTTTTGAAAAAATCTATTGCATGATTTGAAAAAAGTGAACTTATACTTTATACTCTAGTATATCAAGTTACACCCTCCTTATGAGAATTCTATAACATTAATTCAGTTGGTGATGCAAAGAAACAAAGATCCAGTACATGAATGATTTGGTTATCCTCTTGGCTGATTCTTTTATATCTTGGAAAAGTAAAAAATACAACAATATTAGATCTAGCAAAGAAGTTAAATAACAAGCAATTATTGGATTTAATCTATTCTTCACACATTCATTACTTTTCCTTGATAAGGTTCTTTCTTATCAATTTCTAAATTTTCCATCTTGGCTATCTCCTTTTTAATGTCCTAAGATATACTCAAGAAGCTTCGTCATATAAAATGTTAGGTGACTCTTCTATCTTAAGTGTTCACTTATTGTAGATACGATAAGCTAGACTTGTGGAGTATCAAACAAATATGCCTTTGTCCGTCTTTGCCGAAAACCTAAGATAATTAAGGACATCCTCCCATACCAAACCTCATATGGTATCTTTGACAAAAATGGATGAAGATAGACCTTATTTTTCTATATAGCATACAATATGTAATGCTTCAACCCCAAAATAACTTAGTAACGAGTATTCATTAAGCATGGATCAGGATGCTATTTGAAGTTTAGGAATTTTCCATTCAACAACACCATTTTATTAAGATGTTCTTGCAACGGAAAACCCATTTTGAAAACTAAATTTCTTATATTCTATACCATCATAACTGCGAATCCAATTGATCCCCTTTTCACTTCCAACACTTTGCAAAGAATACCTCAAGTGTCAAATGCCTAAGGACATATATCTATGTGTCATGGTTTAAAATTTTGAGTTATGTCGAGTTTCATACTAAACTAGAACGATACTATTTTGGTACCATATCCTTTTGTCCAATATGGTTTTAGTATTTTTTTTTCTTTTTAAATATGTGTATATTAATTTAAAAATCATTTTGTATTAGTATTTGATAACTATAAATGATTACTATTGATTTTATATTTCATATGTTGCCTGTTAAGTTCATATTTCGATATTTTTTCGTGAGATGTTGGATAGCTATTAAATTTTACAGCAGCTATAAAAAGATATAAATTCAAAATTTACATTTTTATTACCATTGCATGTAATGAAATAGTCTTAATCACTTGAAGTGTGATTGCAGAGACATTGAGTCCTAGAAATTGCATGCTTTAAATTCTCACAAACTTATAGTTTTATTATTATGGATATTACTTATTTTACACTTATATAAAATAAGAGAGAAAGTTAACCAATTGCTTTTGCAACCATTTGAAGACATCGTTTGCGACATTCATACTTCAATCATTTTCATATTCAAGGTTGATCCTCCATAGTGTAATCATCACTTAGTTGTAAGATAAATAAGAATAAAATTAAAATAGTCTATATATATTGAATAAGAAACAAATTATTCTATATTTGTCTACATCCATTCTATATCTACATGACAATGCAAAAGAATCATCAAAAGAGTCGTATATCTCTTAAAATAATCAACTTTCATTAATAGCTTCAACAACTAATTCTTTGTTTGATTGTAGCTTTGATATTACATTTTTTACAGCTACTTAGAGATTATCATTTGTGGCTAGATTATATTAGTATTGATGTGTCGATTGAGATCATAACCTTAAATAATTAAGCATATATAATTACCAATAACAATCTTAAAATTTCTTTATTATTAAAAAAATATGCACCTGCAAATGAATATGTTTTCACATGTGGTTGTTGCACCTTGTAATAATTATATCAATATAACATTGATACTTGGTCGACGTCTATAGGCATCTCATGATTTTTGCTTCATGAATTAGGTGATAAACGCTAGTCATTTGTAGCTTCTTATCCATGTAAACTTTTCATAGAACAACATACAACAATTCTACTATCATAAGAATATCTACAATGTAGTCCTAAAATCTAGCAAATATAATAATTTTTTGTGTCTCCCTATATTAAGTGGTGATAGAGTATCAAAAGGTTGCCAATCCACAGAAGTGAACATGGTCCTCGATCTAACTTTTTTCTAAGGAAACTTTAACAAGAAGAAAGCCTATTTGCTCTTGGTCGTAGAATTTCCCCATCAACAAATTTTCTCAATAGTCCACAAATCCAATAATGATTATAGAGGAATTTTGTTAACAATTTTCCTATTTTCACTACCTTCTTCATTATATCAAGTTTATCAATATTCGTCATCATCAAATCGAAATAGCATGCTACGTATAGGGTCCAAAACAATATTAGATGCTCTTGCTCCAATAGCTCTCCAACCTTTTTGAGGTCGACACCATTGTCTATCACCACCGACATTATATGTTATATGCCTATCTCTTGAAGTACATCATCCATTAAGCGATATATGTAAGATGCATGATGATATTATACAAGTACATCAATAAATTTATAAAATATCACCATTCCGTTATATAAAAAAATTGATAATGTTAATCCGAGCTGGTTCTATCCCGCTATTGCATGTCAACATAACACCATATAGGCCTCATTGCTTCTTACATGATAGGATGGCCTATCCTCTTCAATTCCCTATCCCCTCCTCCCTAATTCCCTATACCAAATTGCCGATGATAGTTGGCAATCATTGGATGGCAATCACCTCCTCTCCTCTAACCCATATGTTACCAAGTGCACCAAAGAAATTGTCATTGTTTGCCTCGTGTTGTTGCCACTCATTGTTGCTACTTCGATAAGATTTCGATTTCTCATCTTTTTATATGCTCATTCCTAATTGTGATTCCCTCTAGCATGATCACTAGAAGGAGTCAATCAATTCATTCTATTTCTTTCCATGCTAACCACAAGCATGCGAAAAAAAAAACCCATGACTAACCATGAGAATCTATATGATATGATCGGCGAGGCAACACAAGTGCGCTAATGGATTTAGATGTTGGTCCAATGGCCGAACAATAATAACATGAAGCGACATGGGCCAACACCCTGAAATCCATGCTATGTATATCTACTAAAGTGATCCACAATTGTTAATGAATACATATTACCATTTAACAATGTAATGTCATGTGAATCTAATAAATACAGATGAGTTAATTTTAACACTTGTAACGTATTGGAAGTGTTATGTTCCTTGCATTCCTGATGTCCTTTTACATTTAACCTTAGGTAAGTCTTTCACTAGGTTCCCCTTGGAGAACTTCTAAAGCATCCTAATTTTGGTGTGTGCTAGCTACCAATGCTGCGAAGACTCTTCTTTTAACATAAAAAACTTAATAGACTAATTAAACACTTAGAAAATGAGGAAGAAATATTTTCTTATACAAAAGAATAGGTACACGACTCTCTTGTTTATAGAGAGAATTTACAATAGAAAGGAAACTAATGAAAAGAAAATTAAATATTAAGGAAACTAATTAAAGCTAATTAAAGCTAATAATTGACAAATGATCCTTTCCTATTTTTCCTAATTTGTATATCTTTGATTTTAATGATGACAAGATTTCCAACACTCCCCCTCAAGTTGGTTTGTAGATATCTTTCATAGCCAGCTTGCTAGTCAGCTTATCAATTTGTTTCTTGTGTAGTTCGTTCGTTAATACATCAACTAATTGTTCATTTGTTGGAAGATATGTCATACATATTATTCCAATGTTGATTTTCTCCTTGATGAAATATTTATCCACCTCTATATGCTTTGTACGATCATGAAGAATAGGATTATGAGCTATGGAAATAGCAGCTTTGTTGTCAGAATAAACCTTTATAAGAGTTGAGTAAGAAAGCTTCAATTCCTCAAGAATTCTTTTGATTCACATTATCTCACAAATTCCATGGTCAACAGCTCTGAATTCTACTTCAGCACTATTTCTGGATACCACATTTTGTTTTTTACTTCGCCACATAACTAGGTTCCCACCAACAAAAGAACAGTAGCCTGATGTTGATCTCCTATCCATAACACTCCTGCCCAGTCTGCATCTGTGTAGACTTCGACTTGAAGATATCCATGTTTCTTGAATAATAAACCTCTTCCTGGAGTTCCTTTCAAATATCTCAATATCCTATAGACGGCCTCGAAATGTTCTGCTCCTGGTGAGTGCATGAACTGACTTACCATACTATCTGCGAAAACAATATCAGGCCGTATATGAGACAAGTAAATCAATTTTCCTACGAGTCTTTGATAAAGGTCCCTGTTCTTTACTTCTTCAGCTCTAGCAGCTTGTAACTTCAAGTTAGGCTCAATTGGAGTCTCAACCATTTTACACCCCAACAAACCTATTTCTCCAAGGAGATCAAGAATATATTTTCTTTGATTAATAACTATAACTTCCTTGGACCTTGCAAATTCCATTCCATGCAAATACTTGAGGGCTCCTAGATCTTTAATTTGAAACTCTTTTGCGAGTCTCCTCTTTAGGTCTGCTAATTCTGTTTCATCATCACCGGTTAAGATAATGTCATCAACGTAAACAATTAAAACAACAACTTTACCCCTTTTTGCATGTTTATAAAATATTGTGTGATCTGCTTGACTCTGCAAAAAAACATAACTAATAACAGCCTTTCCAAAGCGTTCAAACCATGCTCTTGGTAATTGTTTGAGTCCATATAATGCCTTGTTTAATTTGCACACTTTTTCACTTGACCGGTAGACTCATGAACACCTCTTCTAGATCACCATTGAGAAATGTGTTTTTAATGTCAAGTTGATGTAGAGGCCAATCTGAATTTAATGCAAGAGATAACAGAATTCTGATAGAGTTTATCTTAGCAACTGGAGCAAAGGTCTCTTGATAGTTAATCCCATAAGTGTAAGTGAAGCCTTTAGCCACCAGTCTAGCCTTGTACCTTTCAATGCTTCCATCAGCTTTACATTTTATTGTAAACACCCATTTACACCCAACTCATTTCTTACCTTTGGGTAGATCAACTATCTCCCAAGTGCCACTTCTCCTTAAAGCATTCATCTCTTCCATGATTGCTAAATTCCAACTCGAATCATCCAACGCTTCCTGTATATTCCTTGAAACAAACAAGTGTGAAATCCTAGAAGTGAAAGCTTTATGATTTTTTGACAGTCTTTGGAAGGAAAGATAATTTGCAATAGGATGATTAGTCCAATTTCGAACACCTTTTCTAATTGCAATAGGAACATCAAGATCGGGAATAGTAGGTGAAGAATTAGACACAATAAGAGGAATCAAAGCTAGACTTGTGATAGGGTTACCTGAAATTTCGAAGCCATAGCTCAATTTTTCAGATAGGTGTTGTGTAGGCTTGACATTCGAGTCTTTATTCCTCAGATGAAATCTCTTCCTAGTATAAACCTGAAGCTCAGAATTCAGATCACGACAATCAGTTTGTAATATTTCTTCCCCTGATCGAGAGTTTTCAACACTAGGCACTAGAGGTGGGTGATTATTTTCAAGATTGTCGGGAAAAATGATATTGGGAAGTGGATTAGAAATGTCCAAAAAATTATCTTTTTCTTCACTTGTCGTCTCCTGAAGAGAATTTTTAGAAAAAATAGGGTTTTGTTTCTAAAAAGGACACATCCATGCTAAAAAAAAAAAATTGTTTGAGGATCGAAACACTTATACCCCTTTTTATTTGACGAATAATCAAAGAATACACATTTTATAGCACGTGGTTCAAGTTTTAAACGAAATTGACATGGAACATGAATATAGACAGTACATCAAAAAACTTTGACAGACAAATCAAAAAACAATCTAATTTCAGGGAAAAATTTTTTAAGACAATCAAGAGATGTTTTGTACTCTAACACCTTAGTAGACATCCTATTTATCAAATAAGAGGCTGTTAAAATTGCTTCACCACATAAATACTTAGGTATATTCATATAAAACATTATGACACGTGCTACTTCAAGTAAATCTTTATTTTTTCGTTCTGCAATGTTATTTTGTTGAGGGGTATCTCGGTAAGTGGATTGATGAAAAATACCTTTTTCATTCAAAAAATCACCCAGTGCTCATTAAAATATTTTGTTCCATTGTCAGAATGTAAAATACAAATTTTGGTTTGAAATTGATTTTCAATCAGAGTGTAAAAATTTTTGAACAAATTTCTCACTTCCGATTTTTTATTCATTAAATAAATCCAACATAAACGTGTATGATCATCAATAAATGTTACAAACCATTTTTTTCCAGAAAGAGTAGTAATTTTAGATGGGCCCTAAACATCATTATGAATCAAGTAAAAAGATTTGGAAGCCTGGTAATTTTTCGACAAATAAGTTAAATGATGAAATTTTGCCAAAAAAAACAAGTTTCACAATTTAAAGAAAAAAATCAATGCCTTTAAATAATTCTAGAAATAAGATTTTTAGATAAGGAAAGCTAGGATATCCTAGTCTATAATGTCATAGCATTATTTTATCTCGAACTAAGTTTGAACTACTACTGTTAAGGCTCTGAGCTTTTTTATTACTAACAGGTATTTCATCCAAGTAGTAGAGACCTTCAATCATCCTAGCACGCTCAATCATCATCCCCGAGTTCTGGTCCTGAAATTCACAATGTGATTCAAAAAATATAATACGACAATTAGAATCTTTAGATAGTTTACTAACAGACAAAAGGTTGCAGGCTAATTTAGGAACATGAAGAACAGAATTGAGATTAAATTGTTCGGTCAGTCTGATAAGTCATTTTCCTACAATAGGTGAAAAACTACCATCGGCAATTCTAATTTTCTCGTTTCCAGAACAAGGGGAATAAGTATCAAATAGGTGAGAGCAACTAGACATGTGGTCTGTGGCTCCCGAATCTATGATCCACGGAGAGGAGTTTAAACAGGAGAGAGCTTCAGACATGTGGAGAGCTTTAGGATTGCTACCTATTTGTGCCAAGGAAACACTAGGAATACGAGATGAGAAGTTGGATTTTATCAGCTTCAAAAGTTGATCCATCTGCTCTTTGTTGAAGGAACCTGAGTCGGCTTCATTTGCAATAGGAATTCCACGATTCTTCTCTCCTTGCTTGCTATTTTTCCAGTTGGCGGGTTTGCCATAAATTTTCCAACATGTCTCACGTGTATGGCGAGGCTTGTTGCAGAAATCGCACTAAACCCGTGGCTTATCATCAGACCTGCACTGGTAATTTGCAGCATTAGTAAATAAGGCAGAATTTTTAATTGACTCACTGGTACTCCTTTTTCCGAGCATGACACTCCTTCGGCTTTCTTCTCTTCTGACTTCGGCAAATACTTCACCAATGGATGGGAGAGGAAGTCTCCCAATAATCCTTCCTCGTACTTCATCAAATTCGACGTTGATACCAGTAAAAAATTTGTAAATACGACCGTCTTCCATGGTTTTCTTGTGGTGGTTGCAGTCATCAGCAGATTTCCATTCGTATATGCTGAAGAGGTCAAGATTCTGCCATAATCTTTTCAATGAATTAAAATATTTTGTAACAGAATCATCTCCTTGACACATTTCCCCCAACTTTAAAGTCAATTTAAAAACCTAAATTGGTTACCCAGGTCAGAATACATCTGACTAACATTATCCCACAGCTCTTTTGTAGTAGGATAACACATGTAATTGGTACTTATATCCTCCTCCATGGAGTTGACTAGCCATGTCATAACCATGGAGTTTTCCGCATCCCATATGGCATGCAAGGGATTATTAAGAGCAGGAGCCTTCTTGTCACCCGTGATATAACCGATTTTTCCTTGCCCACGGATATACATTCGGACAGATTGCGACCGCTAGAGGAAGTTGTCGCCATTTAGGCGAATGCTGATGATCTGGACTGAATGAGAGTTGGAATGATGTTGCAGGATTTGAGAAGGTTTTACCATAGTGGCAGGGATTGTAGTGGTTTCGGGCGTGACTTCTGGCATAGCTCTGATACCAACTTAGAAAATGAGGAAGAAATAATTTCGTATACAAAAGAATAGGTACACGACTCTCTTGTTTATAGAGAGAATTACAATAGAAAGGAAACTAATGAAAAGAAATTTAAATAATAAGAAAACTAATTAAAGCTAATAATTGACAAATGATCCTTTCCTATTTTTCCTAATTTGTATATCTTTGATTTTAATGATGACAGGATTTCCAACATAAACACATATGGAAGATCAATTGTGTATGCATTGTATTCTGATGTTCAACAAGCATGGTGTCAGATTCATAATGTTTAACCAAACACTTGGTTAACTAATGCTTAAAAGATTTAACTTAAATTCCCTCTACTAGTAAAACTTTTTGAATCACAAAATTAGATTTAAGATCAATGTTACCAGTGTTCTAAAAATCGGCCTAGACGGTCAGGTCACCGAGGCACTAGGCGCCAGCCAGCCGCACCGAAAACAAGCTAGTCGGCCAGCCTAGGAGGCTTTAGCGGCTAGGCGAGATTAGGCAGCCCTACGTGTCGATTAATCTGTCGAATCGTCTAGGCGCTGCGAAAATAGTTCATGGTTTTCATGATTTTTTTTAGTTTGAGCTTTTAAATTTAATGCCCAATTAAACAAAACTAAAATGTAACCTTGAGTTTGTGTCCGATGATGATATTGAGTTTGTATCCGATGAAGAACAAGTTGTTGAAAATAATGGAGAAGAAGTAGAATAAATTTGTGATATTTTATTAGTTGTGTAATTGTGAACTCATTTTAAATTTGATATTATTGTGTTGGAGTCGTAAAATGTGATTTATTATGTGATTTATGTTGATACCGTAAAATTCGCCTAGCGGTGCCTAGTCCCCGTCTAGACGGCCTAAGCGCTAGGCGCTGATTTGTGCTAGCGCCTAGCGAATTTTAGAATCTTGAATGTTACCTTAGTCTATCACTTTTAGCTTTCCCTTATTTTCAAAGGATATATTACCTTTTCTATGTATTTTAATCAGTGTTTGAAATTGCGCCCTAGGCGGCCGCCTAGGTGCCGCCTAGGCGTAGTGCGGCAGGATGCCGCGCCGGAAACCAGCGAGGCGGAAGCCCTAGGCGGTCCTCAGCGGGTTCGGCGGGCCTAGCTTTTTAAGGATGTTAAACCCAATTTTTAGGTATTTGCCAGGCGCTTCGTTTCTTTCATCGCCCCGACTCTTCGTCGACTCTTCGTCTTCCCTGATCGCGTTGCTTCCGGTAAGTTTTTTTTCTGTTCATTTATGTTTTTTTGTTTCTCGAATCTTCGTCGCAGCAACACCGGACGCATCGCAGGTGTCGCCAGACGCGCCGTACGCGTCCGACGAAGTCCGACGTTGCTTCGAGCAACGCCGGTAGAGTCGCGATGCTTCTGGATGCGCCAAAAGCTTTCCACGCGACGCTACCGGCGCCGCTGGAAGCAACGCCGGACTTCGCCGGACGCATCGGACTCGTCCGACGAAGCTTCCGGCAGCGCTAGAGGCCTCCCGCGAGCCGCCTGTGGCGGCCTGTGGCGTCCGCGCCATCGTGCGAGTCGCGACAAAGACGGCGTTTTTTCTTTTTTCTTTTTAAAAATTTTTTTAGATTTAATAAATTAAAATAATTCCTAACTCCTAACGGGGATAATTTTAATAATAGGGTTGAGTTCATAAAGCCTAATAAAATTAAGATCCCAATTAAATATATTTAAAATTTATCTTTTTTATAATAAATATTATTAATTTATATAAAACAAATTTAAATATATAAAATTCTAATAACCATTATTAATTTATATAATCATATTTAAATATATAAATAATATATTTAATTTTTTTAAATAAATAATATTAAATATTAATTTATATATTAACAGATTTAAAAAATTATAATAAATATTATCATTTATCAGATTTAAAAATATAAAAATATTTAAAATTAAAAAACATATAATACATATTATTAATTTATATAAATCATATTTAATTATTTATAAATTCTATATATTATAAATTTACATTAATCGGATTTATACATATTAAAATTATATTAAAATTTTAATAAATATTATTAATTTATATAAATCACATTTATTAATTTTATATATTATAAATGTATATTAATCGGATTTATAAATATTAATTATTAAAATTATATTAAAAATTCTAATAAATATTATTAATTTATATAAATCAGTTTTAAAAATATGAAAATTAAATGAAAATTTACAAAATTCAAATAAATATTATTAATTTATATATAATTTAATAATATAAAAAATATATTTAAAATTAAATTTATTTAAACAAATATCTAATAAATTTTATTAATTAGATTAAGATATATAAAAAAATATTCTCAGACTTGTTAATGACTTAATGTTATATTTCATATTTTCATTATTTTATATTATATATTTGTATGGTATAATTAAATTTTATTATCATATTATGTCTTGTTATATATAATTTTTTTCCTTCAGATTATCTGTTATCAATGGCAAGCAATCCATCTTCGACAGCATCTGTTACTCAACCTGAATCCGGGATTTTTAGAAGAAAGTCAAATGACATCGGATGGGAATTTGGGATATTGATTGATCCTAAGAATCTCGACAAAATTAAATGTAAGTTATGTGGAAAAGCAATGTCAGGGGAGTGTATAGGATAAAGGAGCACATTGGAAATATACTTGGAAATGTATCTGGTTGTCGAAAAGCATCTCAAGAAGACAAAAATAAGTGCAAACAGGCTATTTTAGAAGGAAGGAACAGAAAGAAGAACAAAATAATGAAAGAACAAAGTTGTAGAGCAGAGGTGACTATTTCTCTAGACGAAGAAGAAGGTCTTGAAATTAAAGGGATGGATGGAATTAAAAAACCTCTTCCACTTGGCCCCATGGATAAATATGCATCGACAATTGCTCCAGAAAATACAGGCTCCAGTGGAAGTAAAGTCCTTCGCCAAAAAAATATAAATGAGGCTCTTTTCAAAGAGAGAACTCAACAAGTTTAACAATATGTTGGGAGATGGGTTTATGAAAATGGAATCTCATTCAATGCTGTTGATAATGATAGCTTCAAGCAACTAATAGAGGCAGTGGGTCAATTTGGACCAGGATTCAAGCCTCCAACTCAATATCAACTTAGGGAGCCACTATTGAAAGCCGAAGTTGAAAGAACAAAACAATTGCTGAAGAAACATGAAGAAGAATGGGCAAAGAATGGATACTCGATCATGACAGATGCATAGAGTGATAGAAAAAGAAGAAGCATCTTAAATTTGTGTGTTAATTGCAAGGAGGGTACTACATTTTTAGAGTCTAAGGAGTCTTCAGACGAGGCGCATACAGCTGAACTTATTTTTGAGTATGTTGACAAGTGTGTTGAACAAGTAGGAGCTCAGAATATTGTTCAGATTGTAACAGACAATGCCACCAACAATATGGCTGCAGCTAAATTGATGAGAGAAAAGCGACCTGGGATTTTTTGGAGTTCATGTGCAACTCACACGGTTAATCTCATGCTCGAAAGTATTGGCAAACTTCCACGATATAAAAAGGTTATTGAGCAATTCAAGTCTTTTACCATTTTCATCTATGCTCACCATAAGACTTTGTCATTGATGAGAAGTTTCACGAAGAAGAGAGACATAGTTCAACCAAGATTTCCTCACATTGCAAAGTTTGATTGAAAAAGCTAGTTTAAGGGTCATGTTTACAAGTGATATGTGGGAGAAATGTAAATGGTCAAAAACAAACAAAGGAAAATTGGCTTACTCTACAGTGATGAGCATGAGTTTTTGGAATGGTGTGACACTTTGTTTGAAAATATTTGCTCCTTTGGTAAGAGTTCTTCGATTGGTAGATGGAGATAGAAAGTCATCGATGGGGTTTCTATATGGGGAGCTTCTTCAAGCTAAAGAAGATATCAAGGTGGCTCTGAACAACGTGGAATCAAATTATCAGCCTATCATAGCCATTATTGAGTCAAAAATTAAGGATAGACTTGATACATCATTGCATACCACTGCTTTTTTGTTGAATCCTTATTTTTACTATAAAGATAGTTCAATTACTCTTTATGAGGAGGTCGCGATGGGAATTTTTGAATGCATGGAAACTTTGCATGCCAATGAGTTAGATCTACAAGATACAATTATTAACAAGGAATTTCCAAAATATAGAGATAAGATTGGGTTATTTGGAAAAACATTGGCAGCAAAAGCATGTGAAAAAAATGATGATACATTTGATCCATGTGCATGGTGGAGTACATACGGTGCTCACACACCTAATTTGCTAAGGGTGGCATTGAGGATACTTTCATTAACTACAAGTTCATCTGGGTGTGAAAGAAATTGGAGTACATTTGAAGGAGTAAGTTTTAAACTTTCAGTCTTTAATTAAATTAGCTATAATTTTTAACGTCTATATATTCAGGTACTAACTATAATATTTACTTTCTCTATTTTTTTAGATTCATACAAAGAAAAGAAATAGGTTGGATGCCAACAGGTTGAACAATCTAGTATTTGTCTAATTTAATGCTAGATTGTTGAACAAAAAAAAAAAAAAAAAGAAAGAAATGTTGATGTCCTTCTTGCAAAAGATGCTTCAAATGCACAAGGTTGGATTGTGGATGGTGGAGAAGATGATGAAGTTGAATTAGGTTCCGGGCTCACTTGGCAAATGGTTGATGAAGCAAGTGGAGCAGATGAAAATCTACAACCCCGAAGAAGCTCTAGAGTGAGATAACTTCATGAAGATGATTTTGAATCCGAAGAAGAAGACGAGGATCACAATAATGATATTGAGTTTGTGTCCGATGAAGAACAAGTTATTGAAAATTATGGAGAAGAAGAAGCAGAATAAATATGAGTCTATGAGATTTCATTTTATTAGTTGTGTAATTTTGAACTCATTTTGTTAAGACATGATTTATGTTATTTAACAATTATATTTTGCTTAGTGGTTATTGGTTCACAATGCATTGTAATCTTGAATTGAACTATTGCTACTATTTTCTAATGTTCTACTGTTTACTATATGATTATGATAACTTACTGCATGTCCTATTGTTCAACTATTTCTTTTACTAATATTTACTAAGTCTAGTATATTTCCTTTGCACAAAACTATTAGTTTTCTTTTATAGTTTTTCATTTTTTGGTATTAGAAAGTATGCATTTATTTCAGCATACATAGTCCACATGAAACAAGAGATACCGAGGAATCCGCCTAGCGGCGCCTAGTCCCCGCCTAGGCGGCCTAGCGCTAGGCGCTGGTCTGCCGCCCGACTAGCGCCTAGCGAATTTTAGAACCTTGATTTTAATGTAGTGAATTTGTTGGCATCTTTAGTCATTTACCTTAAAGCATCCACTATCAACCAACCACTCACTTTCAGTGCATCTATTCTTTAATTGTCAAAAAGAACATTATAGATCAACCACTCACCATAAAATGTTGGAGATCAAAGTCTAGGCTACTTGAATAATGCAACAATCATATGTATAGGCACAAGGAATGGTTCATTGACTTGATGGATTAGTGGATGAGTATCTATGAGAGGTAAGATAAAATTCTTATCAACATTAAAAGTAAAAGTCAGATTTATTTTCAATAATTACTATATGCCAAGCATGACAACAAATATTTTGAACATGAGTCAACAATTAAAAAGAGATTACAATGTTCATATGAAGAATAGAAAACTTTACTACCTAACTGATAAAAGTAATAACTTAATAGCTCAAGTTTAGATGTCCAACATTAATAATACAACTTTTATGTTGAAGATTAAGCATGTAGCAATGGAATGTTTGAATGCACATACAAATAGTATACCATGGTTATGACATTTGAGATTTAGGCATATATATTTTGATGGTTTCAATAAACATTCAAAGGTCAAAATTGAAATTTCACATCAATTTTAAAAGGGATGTATTTTCAACAAACATTTCCAAGAGAAGCAACAAAACTCGCAAAAAGGCCACTAGAACTCATCTATACCTACTTTTTGTTGATTGATCTCTCAAACATCATTCAAGAGAAATCATTATTCTCTAACTTTTAAAATGGAAAACCCTTAAACAACTCTAAAACGTTCATGACTATCATGGAGGAACTAGTGGTTGCCAAGCTAAAGTTCTTTGATACGATTGTGGTGGAGAGTTCACATCTAGAGCTTTTCAAAGCTCTTGTGAAGAGCATAGACTTTGGCAACTTCTCAAGACACCTTCTTCTCCACAAAAATAAAAATGATGATGATGATAATAATAATAACAATAATAGCATGGAGAAAAAAAAACAATTTATCCTTGATGAAGAAGGCCAAGAAGAGCAAAATATATTGAATTCATCTCAATCTTCTTTTTTACCCATATCATCATCGTCGTCGTCATCAACAAATAGGCTCTTAAAGATACCTCAATACTACAACAGATAAGTGAAATTAAATAAATTTATGAGGTAGCAAATGAATTAAATATCATTTGTCATAATGGATAAACAAGAAGAAATTTTATTTGAGGAAGCACATAGAGACAAGTGGAAAGAAATGATTGAAAAAGTCAAGTCAATTAAGAATGATGACATCTGGGAGCTTGTTCCACCTCCCTAAAATGGGTCTTAAAGACCTAGAAAATGCTCAAGGAGAAGTATAAAATACAAGGCATAGTAGTAAAATGATGTGAGGAACAAGTCAATGTCAAATATGATGAGGACCATGAGGTATTTGCTTGGGTTGCACATATGGAAATTATTTGCTTGCTCATTTCTATTGCAGTTGAAAACAAATGTAAGATAGATCAAATAATGTCAAAACAAATATTTTGATTGAGTTTAGTAAAGAAGTTTTTATTAACAATTCATAACTCTATGGCATGGTTTAAACTCTCATAACATGTGGGAGAAACGAGCGAAATTTGTCACCTTGCATTAGCATCGCGGGAGGCACCACAATGGGTCAGGGAGGTCGCCGCAAGATCACGACACCCCTGTGAGCCTACGAAAGTGGCTGTGAAGTCACGAAGGTGCTACAATCCTGCATTTTTTTTTCCTTTTTTTAAATAAATTGTTTTTTGTTTTTTTGTTTTTTTTAATATTTAGATTAAATTTTTTTATTTTTTGTTAATATATTTTATATTTAAAAGTACAAAAAACATATCAGCTAGATACAGTATTGAAACCATATCGTTCCGGTCATAAATCGAAACTCTAATACGAGTCAAAATTTTAAACCATGCTTTGTGGAGAAAAGAGAAGAGTAAAAGTTTAAAAATTGAAAAAGGCTATGGCTTGAAGCCATCACCAAGGACATAGAATAGTTGGACAAATGCTCATTCTAAAGCTAATAGGTTCAATCAATGTTTATATGAGCACGCTTTATATTTCAAATAAAATAAGAATATCTTATTTGTTGCCTTGTACGTGGATAATCTTAGCTTCATAGGGAGCAATCAACAAATGTTTAAAATATTCAAATTAACCATGACATAGATGGAGACATAGGGTTCATAAGTTATATTCTTGGACCGGAAGTAAAGAAAACGAAGAAGACAATTCCTTGTCACAAGGATCTTATTCAAGGGAATCCTCAAGAAGTTTAAGATGGATTGTTAAATTGACAAAAAATAAATGATAAAGGAGAAAAAGTAGATCTCACTTAAGATAAGAGTGTGGTTGAGCTTAAGATCCCCAAATGCACAAGACTGTTAATCACGATATTGAGAAACTAAAATCTACTCACTCGAATGTAACCAAGAGAATTCTTTGTTATGTTCGAGGTACATTTCACATGTGTTATTATATTCTCCTTCTAATAACTTTTAACTTTATGAATATTTTAATAATGATAAGGGAGGAGGTTTGAATAAAAGAAATACCAGTAACTTTGTATTTTATATGAGTGAGATGGCTTTTACATAGGTCTTTAAGAAACAAGAGATTGTGACACTCTCAACATGTGAAGTAGACTATCTTGCAACATTATCATATTTGTGTCATGTTATTTGACTAAGAAGAATATAGATTGCAACATTAACCTTTGTTGTCAACAAAGATACATATTGACAGCAAATCTGCTATTGCACTTGCAAGGAACCTAATGCATCATGAAATAAGTCTGCACATCTTCTTACACTATCTTTTCATTAGAGAACATGTAAAAAAAAGAATGTTGAGCTAGTCTACATCAAGATACAAGATAAGTAGAGATTTTGCTATGATTTGATCTCTTTGTCAAGCTCAAGACAACTCTTGAAATGAAGGATGAAGGATAATTAAGTTCAAGGGAATGTTGTTGAGCAGATTTAATTATAAAGTAAAAAGTTTGTCCTCCTCCTAGTCAATTTTCTACTATAGTTTTCTACCACTCAGGGCTATAAAGTAGAAAAAACAATGTAGATGTGTAATGTTAATGTGGTGTATCTTGTATCTCTAACCCCTATAAATATGTGGGATTTATTGTGAATCATGACATGTTTTCAATTCATTTTCCTTCCTCAAAGCTTCTCCCTCTCTCTACGCGTTTGCTCCAAAACAACAATGACGAACAACAAAAAGGACATGCTGTTAAATATATTATATATCTATCTAGTAAGAAGAGACTTGAACATACTCTGACAAAGGTATAGCCTTTGGTCGTAGCTCTGAGCCCACCATTAGCTGATCAAGAGCACGCCAACCATTTGCCCAAATACCAATTGCTGCCCCTGAAGATCGCAGTTTATTGGATTTCTCAAGAACAAGACTCTTGATTCCTTTCCTGCACATTTTGTCAATCAAAATCCAAGCAAGATGTTAGTTTGCTTATTATTATTATTTTTTGTCTCAATGGATAGTGTATCTAGAGATATAACTTGACTGAACCAAATAAAAACTCGCTATTCAGCAACAGTTTCAGAAACATAAAAAATGGAAACAAAAATAAATTATAATCAAAACAAGAGGAAGATTGGAAGGTGACTGACTCGTAACTATATTTTATAGGCCATAACAAAAGATTAGGAAGTATCCATGTAGAATGCCGTGGAAAACAAGAAGACGCCACTGTGGATTCTCAATTTAGTACAAGGTTTCATTTTTAACAAAATGTTTTGTAAAGTTACTTTTAGGTGGAAGACATGTTGATGCGAATAGATTCTTTAGACAATTGTCAATACAAAAACTGATACCAGAATTGACTTAATGTATCAAAAAGTGTCGGAGAGTCTTGGCAGAAAGACAGACAAGATCCTGCGAAATGGAAGGAGGAAAAAGGAATCCCTAAAAAAAGGGGGGAAGAAGAGAAAAAGGAGGAACACCTCTGAAGAGCTAAAGCAGTGGCAAGGCCGCATATGCCTCCCCCAAGAACCACAACGCCATGGTGCTCCTCGATTGAGCTCATCTTCTCTTCAGTCTCCAGCTTCAAGTTCCAAGGGCCAGACGCGAGATGGACATGTTCGATGATTGCGGCTTATTTGTATATTTTTGTTAGTGCACCATTTTATCTTAAATTTTAAATAGAATAATTAAAATATTTTTATTTTTCTATATTTTGAAATTTAAATATGATGTATAATTTTTTAAATTTAAAAGATAAAATTTTTATTTAAAAATAAACTCATATTTCTTTTCAGCATTAATTCTTTTTAACCACTCTATTTCCACTCGTTCTATAAATATAATAAAATTTTAGATAGTTCCCAAATTTTGGTTTATGGGTTTGGTAATGAGGAAATGGATTCATTCCCAAATTTTATGTTTGGTTGATGAGAATGGAATCAAAATTTTTGAATGAAATCCAAAAACTTGGGTATGGATGAAACTCACCCCTCCCTTAGGTTTTGATGGAATAGAAATGTAAATTAAGTTTTAGACAAAAATACTCTTTGTATATTTATTCAATTTTTTTTTAATTCCACACTCTCTCTTCTTATTCTCTCTCATCATATTTTCTATTTCCTTATTTTATCATCACACTTTCTCTCTCGACATACTTTCTCTCTCTTCATTCTCTTTTATCATACATTCTCTACCATTTTCTCTCTATATTCTCTCTCATCATACACTCTCTCTCCTCATTTTCTCTCTCTTCATTCTCTTCCATCACACTTTCTCTCCCATTACACACTTCTCCTTATTTTTTCATCATCCTTTCTCTCTCATCGTACTTTCTCTCTCGTCAATCTCTCTTAGCATACTCTCTCTCCTCATTTTCTCTCATCACACTTTCTCTCTCTTCATTCTCTCTCAACATAGTTTCTCTCTTTATTTTCTCTAATCACACTTTCTCTCTCAGCACATTTTCTCTCTCATAATACTTTCTCTTTTCCCAGTCTCTCATTTTTTTTCATCATACTTTCTCTCTCTTCATTTTTTCCCATCACTTTTTCTCTCTCAACCCACTTTCTCTCTCCCCACTTTTTCATTTTTTCCTCACCACTCTTTCTCTCTCTTCATTTTTTTCTCATCACTCTGTCTCTCTCATCCCATTTTCTCTCTCATCATACTTTCTCTCTCCTCACTCTTTCATTTTCTCTCTCTTCATATTTTCCAATCACTCTTTCTCTCTTAGCACATTTTCTCTCTTATCATACTTTTTCTCTTCTCAATCTCTCATATCATGTACTCCCCTCATTTTCTCTCATCATACTTTCTCTCTCTTCACACTTTCTCTCTCATCATGTTTTTCTCTCTCATCATTTGTTTCTCTCACATTCAACTTTCTCTTCCATCTAATTTTTTCTCTTATTTTCCTGTAAGAGTAAAAAAGAAAATTTAGGTTCATTCCGATTAAAAATATTTAACTAACCAAACATCATTTTTAAGAATGATACTCAAGCTCATACCCATTTCCATTCCATAATACTATGATACTCATTCTCATTCCGATTCTTAACAGAGAATCAAACGCCCCCTTAGTGTATAATAAAAATAATTATCTAAATTTAATAAAATAAATTATTTATTTTAAATTTTAGATATAATAATAAAAAAATTAATATGGGTACTCTTACATTGACCCGGCATCGTCATTATAATTAAGGCGACATACACTTGCTAACGCTTAACTATTAACTGCTAATTGTTGACTGCTCGCTACCATTCAAAATGCATTTTCATGAATTCTTTTCCATAACGATTTAAATGTTGATAGGATTACATAAGCATTTAAAAATTAATAATGTATAATATTTGGAACGATATAACATAAAAATAATAATAATAATAGATTTTGATAATATGTAATATTAACATGGACCTTAGGGTTTTCCTTATGTATTTTTTTTCCCCAGGGTATGGTGGGACATCTAGATTATTATCCAAATATTTACGATTTAAACTCTAGCTACGACGTATTTTTTTCTTCAAATAGAGAGCGTAATCAAAGGATGCTAGATTTTTGAGTTGGCTGTCACGTGCGCTTCCCGATTTACCCTGATGACCGATGGAAACTTTTGTGGGGTCGGATCAATTACTCTAAAGATAGTAAATGAGGTTAACTGGGATTATCATTTTTTTTAATTTTTTTAAATTTTTTTTATATCTTTTTTATTGTTTTATCTAATGTACTTAAAATGTTAATTTTAACTAATCTACAAAAGTATTTAATTTGGTATTAAAAACTAGTAGTCTTTACTTTATCTTATTTCTATTAAGATAATGATTTACCCTCTATTTATTCCCAAGAGAGACTAAAGAAAAAATTAGATTATAGGATATACCTGATCAGTTCAGATCAACGGTTCAGAATAGTTAGTTTGACGGTTCCAGATAAGTCGACTCTTGATATTAACTATCTAAGATGATTACGGTTCACAATTCAGAATAATCGGTTCACAGTTCGGTTCATGATTTGTCACGGTTCAAGATTATTATGTTAAAAAAATTAAAAAAATTATAAATTCCATATTGCAAATTAAAATTTAAAATTTAAAAATTACAAATTACAAATTAAAATTTATTGCAAAAAAGGCTTGCACATATTTAAGTTGTCTACATATCCCCTTAGGGTGCGTTTGGTTCAAGTTATCATATATAACCTTGGTTATGTGATTACCAAGTAATCACATAACCAAGGTTATGTGATTACCAAGTAATCACATAACCAAGGTTATGGGGAATAAAATATAACCAAATGTTGTTTGGTTAAATCTAGGTAATACAACAAAAACATGTTTATTTGAATATTTTAATGAATAACCTAGTTTAGTATTTTACCAGATTACCCTTAGTTACAAAACCAACTATACATAATAATAATAATAATAATAATAATAATAATAATAGTAATAATAATAATAATAATATTATTATTATTATTATTATTCAAACTCTATTCTATTTTACTATATTTTCACGTTTTTTTATATATATTTTTATTTTTTATTTTGTTTTTTTTTATGTTTTTAAATTTTTTATTTTTTATTTTATATATTTTTTAAAGTTTTTTTTTATCTTTTTACTTTTTTTAAAAAAATTTTTAAGGATTTTTTACATTTTACTATTTTTTTAATGTTTTTTTAACATTTTTTATTATTTTTTACTTTTTAAAATTTTTTACGTTTTTTCTATTTTTTATGGTTTTTGTTTTTTTTTATTTTTTAATGCTTTTTCTATTTTTTTATTTTTTATGTTTTTTGTATTTTTTTTTATTTTTTAATGATTTTTCTATTTTTTTAAAAAAAAATTTTAAAAGTTTTTTAACCATTTTTTATTACTTTTTAATGATTTTTTATTTTTTAAATTTTTTTACTTTTTATTTATTTTTAAGTTTTATTTTTTTATATTTTTCATTTTTTTTACATTTTATTTTTTTCACATTTTTCTTTTATCCGAGGGTATTTTGGGTAAAAAAAATTTGATAACCTCGGAATCAAGAAAAACCTCAGTTTTCCGATTCCTGGTTGCATGCCCCTTTTGCTGATATGTCGGACATGGAACATTACTCAGGATTCATCGATTACCTAAACCAAATAGGGTTTTTGTTGATAACCTTGGATAGATAACCAAGGTTATCAAGGATAACCCTCAATCAAACGTACCCTTAGGGTATAGGAGAATCAAAGTCACATAGTTCTTTTACATTTTTATTCTTTTACATTGTCACTCACTTCCATTTCCTGTTCCTATTGTATTCGTTCCTTCAGTATCAAAATCTCCAACTTCGTTATCTGAAAGTTGCATTCCTTGGATTTTTTTTCTCCACTCTGTTCCAATCGTCCAGTAATGTTTGGGCTTCCAATGAGTCGAAAGACCAAGTTGATCATCATTCATCTAATATGTTGCCGCCGGCACTGAACATCTGCTCCACAACAATAATTGATCATTGGACAAGCTAAAATTTCTTTGGCGATTACGGAGAGGACGGGAAAGCTTTGAGTCTTCTGTGACCACCACTTTAAGATATCGAAATTTTCGCTTTCTACTTCATTAAAATCAAAATAAGTCATAAAATAATTCTCAAGTTCCTGTGTGGAACTTGAGGATCCTCGTGGATATTTTGTCCAATAAAAGTTGTGCTTTTGTAAGTTTTAAATTTCTACTAGTAGTTTGTTGTATTTCAGAAATATTAATTTGTATTCCATATTTTGTATAATATTGATTATAAATATCATATAAATAAATTCTAACATTATATATAATATTAACTGGATCAGGAGAAGAAGAATCTTTAATTGGAATTAAAGCGTCATAATATAAAGTTAACATTTCCGGTAAAACTTCTAATTTAAATCTAGGATCTAAAGCAAGTGCAATTAAATAAATTTCAGGAATAAAATAAAAATATTTTTCCCATTTAGTTTTCATATCTAAGATACAAGAAGATAAAAATTCATTATTAATATATTCATTTAAAACTAATACTATATTAGAAAAATTTTCTAAAACTAATTCAGCAATGGGATAATAAACACCGGAAAATTATTCGGTTGCATCATTAAATACTTTTAAAATTTCACAAATACTACTATAAATATTCCATTGTTGTGAAAATAAATAAATATTAGTATTAGTATTTTGTGCAAAAAATGAACATAATAATTCTTTATATTGAAATGAAACTTATAATAATTGGTATGTTGAATTCCAACATGTTGGTACATCACGTAGAAATTTTTTAGGCATCATTCCATTAGTTTCACAAAACCTACCTCATTATTTCATCATAGATGGATGAGACCATAAATAAGAAATTGTAATTCTAATTGGTTTAATAGAACTTTCTAAAATTTTTAATCCATCTTAAACACATAAATTTAAAACACGGCATACATAACGAATATGAAAAAATAAACCGCCAATAATAGGTTAACAAACAAATTTCAGATCATCTATAGAAGCAGTATTGGAACTAGCATTATCTAATGATATTGAAAATATTTAATGAGTTAAGCCATATTCTTCTAAAATTAAACATAATATTTGTGTGATGTTATGAGCATTATGTGATTCATCAAAAATTCTATAAGCTAATAATCTTTTTTAGAGGTTCCAAGAGTTATCGATCCAATGACAAGTCACACCCATATACAAATGTGTTTGCCAATGATCACTCCAAATATCAGAACATAAAAAAACTTTATTATCTTATTTACTAAATTCATCAATTAAATTCTTTTTTCCTTATTTTACTAATTTTTTAATTGTATGAATAAGTGTAGCCATAGGAACACGTTTAGCATATAGATTAAGAGATTCTTTACAAAAATCTTTAAATGTGCATTTAGATCCAAAACTAAAAGAAAGCTGTTTTATGAAAATAAATTTAGCTAATGATTCTCTTAATTTATTATCTGAATATAAACATAAATTGGAATCAGTACTACCGCTAGTTGAAGAAAATTTTGATAATTGTGTTTGAGAACTGTTGAGTCCATATTCCGTCGGGTGCTTCGTTTCTACATGTCGTTTCTACAACCCATAGCCGTGGTCAGCTTGGACTTTGTAGGAAGCATTATAGTGCTTACATTTTGTATGCATTTCTCCCGACGAAAGAGTGATATTCCCAAAATGTTCAGTGAAAATAGAAGACTTTAGAAGAGGAAATTCCCGAACCTTAGAAGTAATTGCATTGGTACTTCTTTGTGTTTCGAATGTTGGATTTGGAACGTACTAGATCTCATCATCGACGGATTGAATGTTGGCATCCTCCTCCCACGGATTCATTATTTCCTTTCCCTTCCGAGCTCGAGATGATGCACCTCCATGGCCTCCTTCTATTGTAATTTAAAATTGGAAACGAAATCGTATAGAGAATATGAAATTGAGATTAAGAGTAGAGAAGATGTGTATAAAAATGATAAAATGAGTTCTCTATTTATAGAGTTTGGACAGTAACAAATACTAAATCATAGTCATTGATAAAAAAATGGTCAAATGATCCTAACCATTGAAAAAAATACCCAAACCCCCCCCCACCTCTCCCAACGGGCAAAAAAACCTTGTTAAATCGGCGGGTCGAACCAGCGGTCCACTGGGTTTGCATTTAAGGAACTAGAACCGGTCCGACAACTTGTCGGGCCGGTTCTAGTTGGACACGGTGAACCATGTCAATGGGCAACCGGCCCGTTGACTCGATTATGGGCCCGGATTGGGTCCGAGCCAAACCCAACCGGGGTCGGGTCTATTATAGGATAGACGAGACAATTTCCCTTATTTTCTCAATGAAAATGATATATTATAAATTCGTCCATAATTTTTTTAATAAAATAATCAAATCTTTCTTTACAGAGAGTCAATCAAATTATCAGTGAAAAAGAAAACAATGATTTAGATTGATTTAATTTAGAATAATTTATTTTTTTATAGAATACTTTTCTTTCTTTAACTAGTTATTATTTACTTATTTATTAGTTCTTATTATATAAAAGTGTATATGTATTCATGAAGAGAATAAGTGAGAATTTTTTTCATAGTATCAAAGCGAGGTTTCTCTCTGTAAATAAATGCGTATTATTCTTCTTCTCCAAAGATAATCATAATGTCCACTAATTCCACTTAGTCTACGACTGAAATAACTTTTGTCGTCATCTCTTCTTTTTTCGAAAGCGACGCTTCATGCTTGCAAATGATCATAATTATTTATAATGGGCTCAGTTAGTAAAGATAGTTATCCAAGACAAAGGGAAGTTGGGTTATCTTATGGGCTACTCTTCTCAACCCACATCAAGCGATGCATTGTACCAGATTTGGCTGACCAAGAATTCAATCGTGCTTATTTGACTAATTAATTCTATGAAACCTAACATTAGTCATCATTATCTCTAGTTCAAGATGGCCAAGGAGGTGTGGGACGCAACTAGAAAGATGTATTTTGATTTGGACAATACTCTATAGATTTTTTAGCTACATCGAAGCTTAAAAATTTGAAATAAGGTTCAAATTTTGTAACACAGTACTTTTCTAATCTTCATGATCTTTGACAGAAACTTGATCTATTCTTTGAAGAAGATTTAACATGCAATGACTGTAGTGTCAAAATTCTCCGCAATATTAAAAAAGAGCGTGTGTTTGATTTTTTTGCCCGTCTTAATTATAATTTAGATGAGGTATGTGATCGTATTGTTGCATGTGACCCATTTCCATCTCCTGGAGAAGTTTTCACTGAAGTCCGACGAGAAGAAACCTATCGTAAGGTCATGCTTACTGATGAGATTATTCCACCACAATCCATTATAGTAGACGTTTCTGTTGGGTTTTTCAGGCCGCGAAAACCGCTTTTTCGCGTCGCGGAAACCCCGAAAGCCCCTAGCCATGGATCCGTGCAAAGAAAAATTTGAAAAACATACGAATACGAGTTTCTACCTAGATCTACACTTAGATCTACAAAAGAAAAGGTTATACCTTTGAAGCGAAGCCCTTCGCGTTCCCGCTCGTCCAAATGGTGCCAGATCTCGAAGTTGTCAACATAGACAACTCTCTATATGTATCCACACGAACACACTAGGTGGAGATGACCAAAAAAAGGTGTGCTAGCACCTTATGGGATTCGACCAAGAAGAGGAGAGGGAGAGCAAATTGGAGCAAGCAAGAAGATGAAGGAATGAATGAGATTAACTCACCAAAAATGAAACTCTTCATCCTATTCATGTGGCCGGCCACATTAATAGATGTGTAACCTCCATGGAATGCCAAGAGTCACAACTCTTGATAACTCCCATGAGGTGGCATCCTACTTAAGCAACCATGATGATGTGGAGCATCATCATTGGCCCACTCAATGCCAACTCACCAATAAGGTGGCATAAAGTCAAGTCAAACTTGACTCTTCATCTTCCTCTCAAGTCAAGTCAAACCTGACTTAATCTCTCTCATGGTTGATCTAATCCAACCATTTAATTCAAGCCAATTTAATATAATGAATCTAATTCATTTAATTAAATTGATTCAATGAGTCATAATCCAAATTAGACTCATTAAACACATGAATGAACTTGAGTCTAACTCAATTAACCCAATTAGGATTACTCTTAATCCAATTTGATTCATCAAATGAATCTAATCCTCTTGGTTCATCATATGAACCTAATCTCCATCTAATTGTCCTTAGTGTGTGACCCTATAGGTTCTTGTAACGTTGGCAATGCCCCTAAACCCATTTAGGAGCATAAGTAATGAGCGGTATCTAGCAACACATCATTACTACCCAATGTTACAAGAATGTTGAGATCCAACATCACCTTGTGACTACTAATTGTGACTCCTCACAATATATGACAAGTGTCCTTCTATCCTAGACATCTAGATTGATCAATGTGAGGCATAGACCGTGTCATCCTCTGATCAATCTAAATCCTGAACTCCAAGTAGACTCACTAAATCAAATGAGCTCAATATCTTATATTGACTCATTTGGGCATGGCCATGCACTTCGTGGTCTCACTCTATCAAGAATACCGATGTCTCTCCCGTCATATAGGAGGGATAGATCCCATCTACATCACTCACATCCCTCCGCATAATTTGTTACATACCCAGTAATCGCCTTTATAGTCCACCCAGTTACGGGTGACATTTGATGAAACCAAAGTACATAACTCCTTATGTAGGGAACCATGGTGACTTCAGGTCTAAGGACTAGTAGTCATACTAATAGCCACATGAGAAAGTATATGACACTCATATAACGATCCATGATACTTTCTCATGGCGGGTCATTCAGTATACATTCTCTAATGCATACCCATGTGTCAACTTGATATCTATATATCCATGACTTATGAGATCAAGTCATCGAGTTAACCTACATGCTAGTCTTATTACATTAACATTGTCCCTGAATGTTAATACTCGACTAGGAATGATTAAGAGTAGTGTTCCCTATATCATCTCACTATCGATTCAACCAATCGATTGATATAGGTAAGAACCTTCTACTCAAGGACGTTATTATACTTAGTTTATTTGGCACCAATACAAGTAAGTATAATAACCAAACACCAAATGTCTTTATTTATATAGAATATGATACAACAAGTCCAAAAATACAATCATCAAAATGATTGGCTCTAGGGCTCTAGGGCTCTAGCTAACAGTTTCAACGTTGATTTCCACAAACAACTCTACACCAAATCAACATCAAAACAAATGTCTTTAGTGTGAATACTGCAACCGACTAAACCACACCAAGGATAAATGCTGGGATATGGGAAACCAGCAAATTAGAAACCTCAGAAAAAGAATGAAGGCAATGAATTTCATACTCAATTGAGCCAAGAAAAACCTATAGTCTCTAGTGTCCCTGCTCCCTTAATCAAAGAGCATATTGCACAATATTACAAATTATTCAATCAAATGGCCCTTAATGCATCTTCCAACTCTAATGTTGGTTCGCACTCCATGACTAAATCTAGTAAACTCAATTTATCCTTTTTATTAACCATTCAATGACCCCTTAGATCATTGATTCTAGAGCTTCTGACTATATGACAGGTGACTTGAGTCTTTTTTCTTCTTGTCATCCTTTTTCTCACCAAACTACTATTATGATTATTGATGGTTCATTAATTGTAGTTGTTGGCATATGTGATATTCAATTATCTCAACACATTATTTTGAAATCTATTTTCATGTACCTGCTCTAAAATGTAATTTGATCTCTATTAGCAAAGTCATTTTTGATAATAAGTGTTTTGCTAAATTCTTACCTTTGTCGTATCATTTTTAGGACCTACTATCGTGGAAAATGATTGACAGTGCTAGAATTCATGAAGGTCTTTACTACTTTAAGGATTAAAATAGTTGATCTTTGATGTCTCTTGCTTTTTTAGTTCTAGTGATAGGGAAATAATGTCTTAGCATTATCATCTTGGCCATCCTAATTTTGGCTATTTGAAGTGTCTATTCCCATCATTGTTTGTTAATAAAGATCATTTGTCTTTCAATTGTGAAGTGTATCATGTAACCAAGTATACTCGCATCCATTTCTCTCCTAAATGATATAGACCATCTACTCTCTTTTGTTCAGTAATTCATAGTGATATTTAGGGTCCCTCTCAAATTCATACCTCTCATAGGGGAAAAAATAGTCTATCTCATTTATTGATAATTATACATGGGTTACTTGGATTTATCTTCTTAAGGATAAATATGAAACCAGTGACATCTTCAAAGTGTTGGATTGTAGAGATGCTAGAGGGGGGTGGGGTGAATAGCATTCGTCGAAAATCATGATTTTAAATAAGTTACGCAGTAAAATAAAAAAAACAAAAATAATGCTAATAAAATCAAGTTTTACCTGGTTTAGAGCTTGTGATGACTTTTATTCCAAGGTCCGTGATCGCCGATCACTTTCATTGGGAAATCACTATTAATTTGAATAATGAGTTACAAAGATTGAATACAAGAACTGAAATTAATTGTTATCGACAAACAAAAAGGAAATTGAAATATTTTATTCTTCGAACTTCGGAGCAGCCTTTCAATGTCGTCGAAGCCTTTTTGGAGCAATACGCAAGAATGAAACTTGTAGCCGATATTGTTCTGAAGCTATTGGTCGAAGACCTTTATATAGGCTCATTCTAGGTGCTTGGAGTCTCTCCTAGGTGCTTGGACCGTGATGACATGGTGAGCTCTCATCGAAACTTGATCCGTCAAGTTTATCCACTTCCAGGCGTCTGGACCCCCTCTGGGTGCTTGGATCATTGATGTGGGTTCGACCATTCTTTGCGCTCCAACTCAGCTTCAGGATAAAATTTATGGTTTAGGCGTCTGGACCAAATCCGGGCCCCTAGACCGCTTGGGTGCCTGGCTAGGCATTGGGCAAGCTGGTCTGAGTGCCTAGACCAGCTCCAAGCGCCCGGATCGCTTATGGATGCCCAAGCTTCCCTTTTTCGCACTTCTCCTTCCTGTAAAAAAGAGTTAGTCTAGGTAAATAAAAAATATGTTTATCCGATAAAACAAAGTTAACACAACATAATAAGATAGAAGTAGTAATTAGATTATGTCTCCCCGAGATCAAGATCTAGTTAAGGTCTCAACTTAGGTTTCCCAAATAGACATAAGCTGGACCGACGCTTATAGTTCCCTCAACCTGGAACACGTTTTCAATGGATCTCTCCTCTAGTTACATACATCTTACTTACCAAATGTAGTCGCTTGACTTACTTTTGACCCATTAGATCTTTCTGCCAGTTGTCAGGTCTCCAAACTCAACTGAATTTCGACTGGATGTCAGGTCCACGGACCCAATCGAACTTCCATCTAGATATCGGGTCCTGCGGATCTATCTAGACTTTGCACTAGCAATCAGGTCCCACGGACCTAGCTAGATTTTAACCTATGTCAGACCCTTCATACCCATCAACTTCTGCACACTTGGTAAAGCAATTATACCATAAAACACTCTAACTTTAATCCACTTATTATTCTTCAAAACTTGAGTTAGATCACTTGTAAGATACCGTAAAATTAAATAATAAATATTATTAGACGAAAAATCTTATTGGATTTTTCGAGAATTTTTATAAATTTTTTGGGATTTAAACGGAGTCCGTATGACCCGTTTTGAGTGGATGGATTCGGGGTACAGTAAAAGCCTATTTACAATACCCTTGAGAGGGAGTTGATTTATTTCATTTAATCTAAATTGACCTAGGTTTAATTTCTGAATCATTTTCCTTCTTCCTGATTTCTTCCCCCTTGCGTGTGAGCTCTCTTCGTCCCGAACCTCACCAGCGACCAGCAATGTTGCTCTTCCCCTATCGGCATCGTCGGCACAGAGCACACCGGAGATTCGAGGAGGAAAGCTACCAATTCTTTCCTTTCTCTCCTTCTCTCTCGATCTTTCTCTCATGCGCGGACGACCCGACGCCGATGGAGAGGCTTTTTCCATCACAATCTCGCCTCCACGCATCGTCGGAGAGGAAGGGGCATGGGATCTCGACGGTACCCGTCATCTTCGGCGAAGTGATTGCATCCTCAGCGGTTTCTTGCTCGCGATCAACGGAGGATCAGCTTTAGGGCACGGTGAGGGATTTGGGATCGCGTCGCCTTCCTAGCCGGTTGATCTCCTTGTTCCTCCTCTATGATCTGGTCGCTGGAGAGCGACCCGTATATCCACACCAGCTGGATTGGATCGGGCAATACCACCTGGAGGTGAGCAATTGAGGTATGTTTCATCTGGATCCATACAACTTCAAGAATCTTGTCTATTGGATCTCCATTGTGACATTTTTTATCTGGATTAATGGGTGGCATCAGATCTGCTAGTTGGTGGATTTCTCCTCTGCCGAGCTTTGCTTCTCCACTTCTTGTAGCTATTGAAGTCTCGGTGAAGAAGTGAGGGTCTATTGAGGTGAGTTTGTACTGTGGATTAGGTTTTCGGTAACTCCATTGCTGTATATTTCATTTTCTGGATTGATACTTAGAAGAGTTGGTGTATGATTAACTGTTGTAGCTTCCGGATAGTATTTAGCTTGATGGTGAGCTACTGGATTCTGCCCAACCTCAAAGTAAGTTCTTCCAGTAGAATACTGCTGTGATTCTTATTTGTATGTGGCTAAATTAGGTTTTATGGGTTGTAGGATTTTGCTCTTGCTTAGATATATTAGCAAGTATTGTTGAATCTATGTTGATATTAGATTAGAGATTTGGGATTGGAAAATATGGAATTGGGGTTTTAGTGGAGTTAATTGTGCTTAGTTGTAAATCGTAGATTGATTAGGGTTTGTATTGGGATGGACTTTGTGGATATGGTGATTGGTTGATATAGATTGTTATGTGATCATTCTTTGGATCATTGGATTGATTGTTGGTTGGGTTATCAGATGTGGTGGTTGGGTTAGTTATTGATGATGATGTTAGGTTGTTGTGGATTTATGGTAGAGATTCGATTTTGTGATAGGTTATTGTGAGTTGATATCATTATAAGATGAATTGATATTAGAGAGATGGATTTGTTATTGGATTAAAGGATGTGTTAATTTGGGAGATTAGTCAGAGATCAGATTTGATTGGAGTGAACCTATTGGGTTAGGGATTTTATTTATCTATTTAATTCATATGAATTTAGCTAAATAAAATATAAACATATTGATTGCTGCAGGACTTGGATTTGGGACGAGTGTCTCAACGCGAGATTACTTGGCACGATTTACATTTTAAGGCGGGTATTTCTTCCTTGGCTCTATGTAGATTTCTATTGAGCTTAGTGCATGGTTTTATGTGATGGATTAGGCTGCTTTTCTTATATCGTATTTGTTGGTTGCCTTCCTGCTTGATCCTTATGCTTGATCTTTGAGATGTCCTAGTTATATCATATACAGTCTCTACTCTTGATTTCTACTTTGCTGTGATTACGCGTGTAGAGTATGTATTGTAGGGATTGTCGAGTGGTTGGATTTATCATGCTGATTTTGCATATAATGTGGACTGTACGTAGCTTGGTATGTGTTTTAGGAGACATCATGTTGACCGTGCATTTGCATGTTGTATGTACACACGTATTTGTTATGTACTTTTGGAGGAGTTATGTTGATTGTATGTTTGTGAGTTATACACATGTCTGACGTGTTTACTATTGGAGGATACATGTTGATTGTATTTATGTACATGTGTCTTGTGTAGGATCGAAAAAAATTAAGATATCTCCACAATTGCATGATATTGTCCACTTTGGGCCTAAGCCCTCATGATTTTGCTCTTGGGTTCTACCCAAAAGGTCTCATGCCAATGGAGATATCTTTTCTCTTATAAACCCATGATCATTCCCATGTGTTTTCAATGTGGGACTATGTTTACAACCTTGCAACCCCAACAATCCCCTCCTCAAACAAAGGACCACAGGCTTCCCCCGTCTGATCCTCGACCCACCAGGTCTTCCTGCCCCTCGGTCCACCCGACCTACTAGGACTTCCTTGCCTAGCCACAACTAGGACTTCCTGCCTGGTGTCTGGTCCTCTTGATCCGAACATAGAAGCCCTCATTTTCTTTGTTCGAGGTCAATATTGTACCCACATGGCTCAATCAGACCATAACTCTTGTGCACAGTCGGTGGTTAAACCTTCTGGTAGTCCGGGCTCTGATACCAATTGTTGGATCGAAAAGAATTAAGATATCTCCACAATTGCATGATATTGTCCACTTTGGGCCTAAGCCCTCATGATTTTGCTCTTGGGCTCTACCCAAAAGGCCTCATGCCAATGGAGATATCTTTTCTCTTATAAACCCATGATCTTTCCCATGTATTTTCAATGTGAGACTATGTTTGCAACCTTGCAACCCCAACATCTTGTGGGATTATTGGAGATTTTTAGTTGATTATACATGTGTAGTTGTATACATATGTTTGGTGGGATATGTGGAGGTATCATGACGATTATATTCTTGTTGTGCAGTGCTTATGTGGTTTAGAGGTTGCATGGATGATGACGGTGTTTGTATCATGATTATATATATATTATGTTCATCATTCATTGCATCTGACGACTAGTCTCCCTTGTGGTTGAGAGGGTCGTCAGTCTTTTATAGCTGTCCACTCTACCACTGATGGAGAGTGGTAGCTGGGAGTGGAGCTATGTTCTGCAGCGCTTACTCAGCTGCTCAGTGTTTTTACTCTGTCAGCCTCGACCACTCTGGAGTAGTGGATCTTGAGGGTACAGTAGTCAGGGGGCTTGAGTTCTGAGTGGTCAGGGACCCTTAGCTATGTAGTTAGATAACTACATAGTATACTGTCGCCTCAGTCGCTTTATAGTGGTTACGTGCGTGAGGCTTGTACGGTTTGTCATGGATCCAAGCCTCTCGGCCATACAGGGGTCATGGTGTCTGAAGAGGTGGCGGGGTGACCATGGAGCATGCATACACATTTGCATATGATGCGCAGTGCATCGGTGGATATATATTTACATACATGTCTAGTAGATACTAGTTGCATGTGATTGCGGTTGTTGCACTTGTTTGAGGTATGCTTGTTGCATATGGTTGTCATGCTGCATACATGTCATTTATTTTATATGTATATGCAGTCGTATTTATATTGCACAGGTGTCACGGATATGTCTGTTGCAAATCCAGTGAGTTTACTGACCTTTATACCTTGTGTCGATTTCAGATTGGGTATGTATTTATCATTATGTCAGTAGTGGTTTGTGCAGTTTTATGTCAGTTATGATTATGTCTGGTTATTACGTTAGGTATGTTCAGATGCATTGATTATGATAGTATGATCATGTTCTTTATTTCCCTACTGAGACTATATACTTTTGATCTCCATGTTTTATTTATAGACCGTGCATTATTTTTTCTATTACCCGCTGAGTTACCTATATTCACCACCGCATGTATACATTTATGTTTTCAGGTAGCTTGTAGATAGTTGGTGTGTCGCTTGGTGTATCCTGTCTGTCGGGTCCTACGTCACATCTGAAGATGGTTTCACCTAGTGTTTGTTTTCTTTTTGTATATTCTTTTCTTATTTTTGGCATTGTATTCGTGTTTAGCCATGTGACTATCTTATGGTTTTGATGTTGTATTTGTGTTTAAGTCGTGCCGACATGCATTGTATTTATTTGGTTTGTGTGGGCTTTCCTTCGTTTTTCCGTTGTGTTTCTAGTACAGCCGTGTGGGCTGCTTTATATATAATTGCGTGGTTGTGATTGTTTCATTCCAGCCGAGTGAGCTATGATTATAACTGTGTGGTTGTGTATATATTCCAGCCGTATGTGGCTGATGTATATTTTGTATGTATTGATGCTTCATATTGTCACCGGTACAAGGGAGATGTTGCCGGATTTTTGTCTGGCAGGAACTCCTTTTGGGGCGTGACAATTTATGGTATCAGAGCAGGTTTACATGCTTGTTGTTCGTGTTTTGGGATTTTGTGTTTCAATTTTCTTGATGTGACTTTTCAAGTTTTGGGACCAGGCAGTAGCAGGACATCTCCAGGCTATAGGAGGTATGTTTGCATATTGCTATCATACATTTTTGTTAGTACCTGAATTGTTGTTCTGATAGTGATGACATGTGTTAGTTCACTTTTGTTAGTACTTGTCTAGTTGCTTATAGCATGCATTTCATGTGTTGGGTCAATCACTGATCACAGTTGACCCTACTGGAGATCAAGGATTACAGTCTCAGGAGATTCGTCATATCATACTACAATAGTTTTAGTGTCTGTTACTATGAGTTGGTTGAGAGTTAGAGTCACATACCAGTCTCTATTATTATTAGCTGGGTAGTTGATGGTGTTTATATACTCATGTTGACTCGGTTAGTAGAGTACCGGTTTACTTCTGTTAGTTCAGTCAGTTTAGGATTGATTTATCTGGTTGACTGACGTAGTTGTGGTTTGACTTACCTTAGTTAGTTTCGTGCTCTTTTTGGTTCGATCAGTAGAGGGTTAATTTAGATTCTTTCTGGTTCCGTTTATAGAGGACTGATGTACCCTTGTTGACTTAGGTAGTTGTGTATCGATTTAACTTAGTTAGTTTCATCAGTAGATGATGGATTTACTTTTGTTGGATCATACAGTAGTTGACTGATTTATTTTATTGGTCCGACCAGTAGGGGATTGACTTACTCTATTTTTAGAGATTCCTATCTTTGGGATGTTTCATACTTTGTTAGATATTTTGACTTGTACCGGTGTAGAAAGGACTGAATTAGCCATATACTATTATCAGCTTAGTCAGTCTATAGAGGGTTGATGTATCATATTCCATGGGGACTTTGATCATGGATTGTCTGTATCTGATTGGATGACTTGGAAGGTACATTCAGATATGATACCCCAGTGTTGTGGAAAAGTGTAAAGCTACTTGCTTAACACTTTGACATACAACCGTTACTAGGGTATAACTTGGAGAGTACATTCGGATATATGATTTGTACTGACGTGAGAGAGTTGAAGTTAGCTGCTTAACCTTTACGTGACCCGGTACCACGTGATGGAAGAAGCAGAAAATGCTTTTTGGAGATCAGGTCATCACTTAGTGATTTCTTTGAGGCGTTTAGAGAAAGAGTATTTCTTTACCTCTTTCAATAGCATGATGGTTTATAAGGCGATGATCAGTCGACTCATCTAACGTTGTTCCATGGGAGATCCTGACTCATGAAACTATTAGATAGGATTAGATATCCTTGATGTACCTAGTGATCTACGACCTGTAATGATACGGAGGTAGTGGTATTAGTTGAGTAATACCTAGAAGTTTCGATCATAACTAGGTATGATTTCAGATGATGATTTTCGAGAGGTAGAGCGTCGATTGACAGATATTTTGATCAGCTATTTAGTTGTAGCTTTCCTCTATCTTTGTGTTCATTGCTCGATACTGGAGGTTGCTGAACCTCAGGGTGGAGCAATCACAGTATGATGGGGTACAAGATAATGGTTAGACGACTCAGCTAATATTGTCTCTATCAGGTGGCTCAAGACCTTGACCACGTGATCATTTTACCAGATCTTGTAGTCTATATCTCATATTAGAGGGTTTGACCTTTTATCGGTATTTGTCGAGGGACATATATAGGATTATTATGAGGGTGGTGGAGATATCTTCTTGATGGGTAGACTCTTAGTCAACAGGTTGTGTGACCCTTTGACTTTGGATTGACATTCTTTTACTGTGGATATTTGATTATCGAAAAGGATGAGATGATGAGATTTGGCAGACCTTTTGGATATGTTTAGTTTGTTGGTAGTGGGAGTTGAAGGTTGGATGTTTTCCTTCTACTCTATATTTGTTTAGGAGACTATCTGGTATGATTGATTGATGTTGAGGATGATTTTGATTGGTGGATATTGAGAGATCAGATGTGGTGATATGTTGTCTTTTGATGATCTATTAGTGGATATTTGACTTGATGATCTATTATTTGGTGTTTGATGTTGATAATGACATGGAGTGTTGTATGCATGTGATATATATAGATTTGTTGATTTGTAGTTGACAATCAGATCACAAATTTGTTGGGGATCTTATAGTTGAGAGTATCTGTTGTATGAATATTATGAGTCCTTGGTGTTACCATTTAGGCATACTGTGCACTAGATGTTTTTATATGGACTCGATGTATTTGGTGTTACTAGGGTGTTTAGATCAGTTTCCATTGTCTCCATTGACGATGTTGTGATCTATTTTCGATCCGAGGTGGATCACGTATACTAGCTTCGCATAATTCTAGAGATGTTTCGACGGGAACATCTATATGTGAAGTTCAGTGGGGCGTATTTTGATTGTCTTGTATGGGATTTTTGGGACACATTATCTCTGGTAGAGGGATATCGGTGGATCCACAGGAGATAGAGGTTGTTATCAGTTGGGAGTAGGCGTAGTCTATACCGGAGATTCGCTGTTCCTTTCATGGTCTGGATGGATATTATCGGAGATTAGTTGAGGGTTTTCTCCAGCATTTATGCCATTGACGGGACTGTTCAGGATGAGTATGGAATTTTCCTGGACAGATGCTTACGAGATCAGTTTCAGGAGTTGAAATGAGAAGTTGTTAACTACACTGTCTTAGTTGTACTTTCTAGTGTAGACGGATTTGTACTCTACACAGATGTATCGTATTTGGGAGTCGGTGCAGTTCTGATATAGCATGAGCGGAGTAGTCTCGTGCTAGTAGTGAGAATTCTCGTGTAATGAGAATGAGATTCTTTATTTTCGTGGGAGATCATGTGTGTTCCCGAGTCACTTCTTATCCGGGAGGAGTTACTGCAGGAAACACCTTGATCTGGATTTGCGATACATTCGGGTGACATATGATGTGTGGAGGCATTAGAGCACTCTTGTTGGTGGAACGATATGAAGAAAGACATTGCGGATTTTGTAGCTTGATGTCTATTATGTCAGCAAGTGGAGGCTGAGCATCAGAGATTAGTAGGATTGCCTCCGTTGATTTGGATACTAGAGTGGAGTTGGGAGCATGTTATGACGGATTTTGTTGTGGGATTATCCAGGACTTGGAGAGGATATTTTGGTTTGGGTAATCATTATTGGATGACAACTTGGCTCCCTAGCTGTCGATTTGTAAGGCGGATTCTTTTGGATTAAGTAGCAAGATTATACTCTAGAGAGATTATTGGATATTATGGTATATCTTTGAGTGTTGTATTGGATGGAGATCCACGATTTCACATCATGGTTCTGAGCGAGTTTTTAGTAGACTTTGGGTTCGGAGTTTTGCTTTACTATAGAGTTTCACCCTCAGACTGATGAATAGTTTGAGCACCTTTATGGATGTTGGAGGATCTATTGTTAGTGGATTTTGGATTTAAGAGGTAGTTGAGTTATTCACAGCTGCTTAGGTGGCAGAGTGAGAGTAGTGAAAGCAGGGTGAGCTCATAATCCACAGAGTCATCTTGGAGATTTGTTCATGATACTAGGATGGAGAGGTGTATCAGTATGTTGTTACCATGGATGATGATCCCTGAGTTGACTAGTAAATTTGAGGACCAAATTTTTATTAGTGGGGGAGAATGTAAGATATCGTAAAATTAAATAATAAATATTATTGGACGAAAAATCTTATTGGATTTTTCAGGAATTTTTAGAAATTTTTCGAGATTTAAACGAAATCCGTTTAACCCGTTTTTAGGGGATGGATTCGGGGTACAGTAAAAGCCTATTTAGAATACCCTTGAGAGGGAGTTGATTTATTTCATTTAATCTAAATTGACCTAGGTTTAATTTCCGAACCATTTTCCTTCTTCCCGATTTCTTCCCCAATGCGTGCGAGCTCTCTTCATCCCGAACCTCACCAGCGACCGGCGATGTTGCTCTTCCCCTCTCGGCGTCGCCAGCACAGAGCACACCAGAGATTCGAGGAGGAAAGCTACTGATTCTTTCCTCTCTCTCCTTCTCTCTCGATCTTTCTCTCATGCGCGGATGACCCGACGCTGATGGAGAGGCTTTTTCCATTGCAATCTCGCCTCCACGCGTCGTCGGAGAGGAAGGGGGCGTGGGATCTCGACGGTACCCGTCATCTCCAGCGGAGCGATTGCATCCTCAGCGGTTTCTTGCTCGCGATCAACGGAGGATCAGCTTTAGGGCATGGTGAGGGATTTGGGATCGCGTCGCCTCCCTAGACGGTTGATCTCCTTGTTCCTCCTCTGTGATCTGGTCGCTGGAGAGCGACCCATATCTCCACACCAGCTGGATTGGATTGGGCAATACCACCTGGAGGTGAGAAATTGAGGTATGTTTCATCTGGATCCATACAACTTCAAGAATCTTGTCTATTGGATCTCCATTGTGACATTTTTTATCTGGATTAATGGGTGGCATCAGATCTACTAGTTGGTGGATTTCTCCTCTGCCGAGCTTTGCTTCTCCACTTCTTGTAGCTATTGAAGTCTCGGTGAAGAAGTGAGGGTTTATTGAGGTGAGTTTGTACTGTGGATTAGGTTTTCTGTAACTCCATTGCTGTATATTTCATTTTCTGGATTGATACTTAGAAGAGTTGGTGTATGATTAACTGTTGTAGCTTCCGGATAGTATTTAGCTTGATGGTGAGCTACTGGATTCTGCCCAACCTCAAAGTAAGTTCTTCCAGTAGAATACTGCTGTGATTCTTATTTGTATGTGGCTAAATTAGGTTTTATGGGTTGTAGGGTTTTGCTCTTGCTTAGATATATTAGCAAGTATTGTTGAATCCATGTTGATATTAGATTAGGGATTTGGGATTGGAAAATATGGAATTGGGGTTTTAGTGGAGTTAACTGTGCTTAGTTGTAAATCGTAGATTGATTAGGGTTTGTATTGGGATGGATTTTGTGGATATGGTGATTGGTTGATATAGATTGTTATGTGATCATTCTTTGGATCATTGGATTGATTGTTGGTTGAGTTATCAGATGTGGTGGTTGGGTTAGTTATTGATGATGATGTTAGGTTGTTGTGGATTTATGGTAGAGATTCGATTTTGTAATAGGTTATTGTGAGTTGATATCATTATGAGATGAATTGATATTAGAGAGATGGATTTGTTATTGGATTAAAGGATGTGTTGATTTGGGAGATTAATCAGAGATCAAATTTGATTGGAGTGAACCTATTGGGTTAGGGATTTTATTTATCTATTTAATTCATATGAATTTTGCTAAATAAAATATAAACATATTGATTGTTGCAGGACTTGGATTCGGGACGAATGTCTCAACGTGGGATTACTTGGCACGATTTACATTTTAAGGCGGGTATTTCTTCCTTAGCTCTATGTAAATTTTTATTGAGCTTAGTGCATGGTTTTATGTGATGGATTTGGCTGCTTTTTCTTATATCGTATTTGTTGGTTGCCTTCCTGCTTGATACTTATGCTTGATCTTTGAGATGTCCTAGTTATATCATATACAGTCTCTGCTCTTGATTTCTACTTTGCTGTGATTACGCGTGTAGAGTATGTATTGTAGGGATTGTCGAGTGGTTGGATTTATCATGCTGATTTTGCATATAATGTGGACCGTACGTAGTTGGTATGTGTTTTAGGAGACATCATGTTGACCGTGCATTTGCATGTTGTATGTACACACGTATTTGTTATGTACTTTTGGAGGAGTTGTTTTGATTGTATGTTTGTGGGTTATACACATGTCTGACGTGTTTACTACTGGAGGATACATGTTGATTGTATTTATGTACATGTGTCTTGTGGGATTATTGGAGATTTTTAGTTGATTATACATGTGTAGTTGTGTACATATGTTTGGTGGGATATGTGGAGGTATCATGATGATTATATTCTTGTTGTGCAGTGCTTATGTAGTTTAGAGGTTGCATGGATGATGACAGTGTTTGTATCATGATTATATATATATTATGTTCATCATTCATTGCATCTGACGACTAGTCTCCCTTGTGGTTTAGAGGGTCGTCAGTCTTTTATGGCTGTCCACTCTACCACTGATGGATAGTGGTAGCTGGGAGTGGAGCTATATCCTGATGCGCTTACTCAGCTGCTCAGTGTTTTTACTCTGTCAGCCTCAACCACTCTGGAGTAGTGGATCTTGAGGGTACAATAGTCAGGGGGCTTGAGTTGTGAGTGGTCAGGGACCCTTCGCTATGTAGTTAGATAACTACATAGTATACTGTCGCCTCAGTCGCTTTATAACGGTTACGTGCGTGAGGCTTGTACGGTTTGTCATGGACCCAAGCCTCTCGGCCATACGGGGTCGTGGTGTCTGGAGAGGTGGCGGGGGTGATACTTGTTGCATGTGATTGTGGTTGTTGCACTTGTTTGAGGTATGCTTGTTCCATATGGTTGTCATGCTGCATACATGTCATTTATTTTACATGTATATGCAATCGTATTTATATTGCACAGGTGTCACGGGTATGTCTGTTGCAGATCCAGTGAGTTTACTGACCTTTGTACTTTGCGTCGATTTCAGATTGGGTATGTATTTATCATTATGTCAGTAGTGGTTTATGCAGTTTGTATGTCAATTATGATTGTGTCTGGTTATTACGTTAGGTATGTTCAGATGCATTGATTATGATAGTATGATCATGTTCTTTATTTCCCTACTGAGACTATATACTTTTGATCTCCATGTTTTATCTGTAGACCATGCACTGTCTTTTCTATTACCCGTTGAGTTACCTATACTCACCACCTCATGTATATATTTATGTTTTCAGGTAGCTTGTAGATGGTTGGTGTGTCGCTTGGAGTATCCTGTCTGCCGGGTCCTACGTCACATCTGAAGACGGTTTCACCTAGTGTTTGTTTTCTTTTTGTATATTCTTTTCTTATTTTTGGCATTGTATTCATGTTTAGCCATGTGACTATCTTATGGTTTTGATGTTGTATTTGTGTTTAAGCCGTGCCGGCATGCATTGTATTTATTTGGTTTGTGTGGGCTTTCCTTCGTTTTTCCGCTGTGTTTCTAGTACAGCCGTGTGTGCTGCTTTATATATAACTGCATGGTTGTGATTGTTTCATTCCAGCTGAGTGGGCTGTGATTATAACTATGTGGTTGTGTATATATTCCAGCCGTATGTGGCTGATGTATATTTTGTATGTATTGATGCTTCATATTGTCACCGGTACAGGAGAGATGTTGCCAGATTTTTGTCTGGCAGGAACTCCTTTTGGGGCGTGACATCACTAGTGTAAATTGCACCAACAATTTCTTCCTTTTTGATGCAATAACAATCTGGGTTCAAGTTAGAACAAATAATATTAAAAAATAGTATGTAAAATGCAAACAAATGATCTAAGTTAGCTTTGAATTAATCAAATTTGTTGTTATTTTTCTACGTTAACTCTTACCCTTCTCCTTTGGCATTAATAAAAAAAACTAAGGTAAAAGAAAGACAAGCATAAGATATAAAGTCAATTATTAATGCATAAATATAAAGGAAAGTAACCACTTTATATCTTAGATTGAGAGAGAGATTTGAAATAATTTACAAGTATTTTTAAGAGCATTTTCAAAGTAAGATATTTAGCAAAGTTGTTTTTCAAAAAAAAAACTTTCAAAAAAATTTCTTCAAAATTTCTAGGTAAACTTTTTCAAAAGTTCCATAATACACTTTTTTAAAAATTTCTGAGAAAACTTTTTCAAAAAGTTCTAAAGAAAATTTTTGTAAAAAAATTCTAAGTAAATATTTGCAATGGAAATATTTTTCGAGAAGTTTTCAAAATGTTTATCATAGTAAAAAAACCTTTCAAAATAAGTTTATGAAAAATAATTTTAAAGAAAAATTTTCTAAGTAAAAGTAATTTCAAAGATTTTTTTTTTAAAATCTAATAAAGATTTTCAAAATGATAAATATTTTCAAAATAACTTTAAAGAGAATTTTCTAATCAAAAATTTTAAAGTAGTGTTTAAAGAAAGAAGATCAAAATTTTAAAATTTTTGATAATTGATCAGGTCCTCCCCCTGTATCTGATATTGTTATTTAACACAAGAAACACATAATAATTGAAATAGAAGATAAGAAATATCAAGCATAGTGTGATAAGTATAATAAACCAATTAGTAACTAAAGTCAAAACCAAATAATTGCAAGTCAGAAGAGCATAATAGAAACTGAACTACTGCGAAGACGAAGAGGGATATGAACCCCAAGATCGTAACATGTTCGTCAACTCAGTATGACGAGTCTGCCCCTCCTCTCGAAGACTGGAAATATCTTGTCAAAGACCGAAGACCTCTTGTTGAAGACTCGTCATAGACGCCTCAAGTCTAGTAACTCTATTGTCTAAAGTACAAGAAACTGGAGGCGAGGCAACCCAAAAAGATCAGCCATGAGATCATGTATCTCGCCTTCTCTCCTAGAGTTGGGTTAGGTTAAGGCTGGGCTGCAAGGTTAGGCAACGGCTGGGCTGCGGGGTCAGGCTGATGCTGGGCATCTCTCCTCCAAGATAGGACATCCTGATTATCTATATAGACATTAGCTAAGGATAGGTTCCTAGCTCCTACTATGTTAAACTCATCTAGGACTTTGACACCACCCATGGTGATATCAATACCTAATGATGCTAAGTAGGAGGTCAAGATATGACAATAAGGCATATAGATCTACCGGCTAGTGGTAATGCCTGTTGAATAAATGATGGTATGAAAGATATGCAAACTGATATCTATATCAAGCCTCTCATATAATGCATAAAGAAGGAATGAATGAAATAGATGCATCATGGCTACATCGTGGGTAGTCAGAGGCAAAATGCACATGATTAGGACCCTATAGAGAAAATAGTTCTAGATCCTAAGGGTGACAGATCTAAATTGGGTCACAGTCAGTACGCGTTGCCTCCTAAAAAAATACGAGTATATCGTATCGAGTGTAATGTGCAAATAACAATCACTAAATGGTAGATCCATTGGGGTAGCATAAAAAAGAACATGCTGAAGGTCATAATCCTAAAAAGTCTCTAATAATAGTAGATGATAACGTAATGTCCGTACCGTCGACCCTAGTGGTGTAGGTAATATCATTAACTTTAACTAAGTTATTATACAGTTCAACACATAGATCTATGTTTACGGAACTATAACAATACACTAAACTCTACAGCCTATAATAGTCAATGACCTCTATACAGGAAATGCATGATCGCATGAAGAAATGTCTATCTAGATATCTAGAAAGTAATGGAATATATGTAATGGAAGAAAATCTAATTCTAAGTTTGTCTATTGGAAACCTAGGGTTCATACTAGGAGTTGAAGGACCAGCACCAGTATTTGGCCTTTTCCTAATGAACAAACAAAAAATTATAAAAATAAAATTCTAAATTAAAAAAAGTTTAAGTTTAAAATATCACCAACACATCATGAATATTTATAAAGAAGTGATGCCCTCGGTTGATCTGCAGTAGTGTGGCTTGAAAATCGGAGGAGACAAAAGTTTAAAATTTAGTTTTTCCAATTTTTGTTTTTTTTAAGAGTTCAAATGAAGAACTCAAACAAAATTAGAATGAGGCAAGTGCGCCTGCTAGCCCCCTTTTATAGAGGTGGTCCAGGTGCCTAGACTGTGTCCAGGCGCTTGGACCATGCGGTGGAGCAGGACACTAGAACAAGGCCCGAGCTCTTGTACCTATACCGGGCGCGCCCCTAGTGAAACTAAGGGTGGGTTTTGCAGGGACGACTGGACGACATCCAGGTGCTAGGATTAGGGATTTTTTTGTTTAAAATAAATTTATAAAAATTATTAAAAATTAATTAAGGTGTTAAAAAAATAATGTAAGTTAAGAAAAACATTAATTAAGTTGTTTAAAAATTAATTTAAGTTAAACATTAATTAAATTAAGAATTAAGTAAGTTGTTTAGAAATTAATTTAAGTTAAGAGGTTAATTTAAGTTGAAAATTAATTAAATTAAAAATTTATTAAGTTATTTGAAAATTAATTTAAGTTAAGAAATTAATTTAAGTTGACAAATCAATTAAGTTGTTTAAAAATTAATTTAAGTTAAGAAATTAATTTAGGTTGAAAAATTAAGTTAAAAATAAAAACTTAGTTTAAAAATATTCATCTAAAATTGGTCCTTAAATATCTGACCTTTAGTTATTTGCTAGCTATATAGAAGTAACAATTTTCACTTGATTAGTCAATTTAAGTAATATTTGTCCAGTTAGATATTTGCTGAAACAAGACTACTTAACTTGATTAATATATTGTTGTATTTTCACTCAGACTTATGTTGATGCACTGATATAAGCATCTAAAGTCCAGACAAAAGGCCTACACATCTCATGTTATTCTATGTTTTTTATTTACAATCAAGGTAAACCTAGTGTGTTTATGAGATGCTCAATTCGTAGATTTATAGGATCATATAGGCTAAGACCAAAATAATTTTAAAATGCTAAGAAAAAGGGAACTTTTAGAAGAAGTAAATAGTTTTCCTATAATTTGAAAATTAACCGAATAAATATCCTCTCCCTTAACCTTAGATCTTAGTTTTCAAGTACAAACAATATACTTATAATTATTTGTAAATAAGTTTAAAGAAATTAATTATTGAATTTTAGATTAATTAATTAGAATTAATTATTATTTTATTTTATTTATTTTGATTTAATTTAATCTTATTCATTTCACCCATCTAAGTTTTCAAATAAAGGGATCCTATGATTTTATGAGATTTATTAAATTGAATTTCAATGTTTGATTTAACTTGTATTAGATTTAAGTTTAGCTTTGAATTTAACAAACAAGCATTCTTTGGATCAACTTCTAAGTTGTAGTGAGTCACTTGTGTTGGTGCAATATCCCCTAGGTCAAGTTGACTAGGTTGACTAAGCTTGATTGAGCTCAAGCTTGAGTCTTGATATTTGGATTTCAATGTTTGACAATACATGAAGATTGCAGATGCAATCGTCCGTTTGGGGAGATTATTGATACAATTTCCCTCTGGTCAAGGTTGACCAGTTAGATATGAAGAAGAGTTAAGTAGGTCAAAGGGTTGACTGGATACTTAACTAGGAAAGTCCTAACTGGAGGTTAGGCAGATGGAAAATCCTGGTGAGTGAAGTTAGGTGAAAGACCTAGTGAGTGAAGCTAGGCAGTTGGAAAATCCTAGTGGGTGAAACTAGGTAAAAGTCCTGGTGAGTGAAGCCAGGCAGGTAGAAGTCTCGGTGAGTGAAGCCAAGCAGTGGAAAGACTTGGTGAGTGAAGCCAAGCACGTGGAAATCCAGGTGGGTCAAGGTTGACAGGACACCTGGTGCTTGGAAGTCCAAGTAGGTTAAAGGGTTGACTGGATACTTGGCACAAGAAAATCCATATGGGTCAAGGATGACCGGACATCTGGTGGAAGGAAGTCTAAGTGGGTCATGAAGGACTAGACACTTGGCACGAGACAGCAAGTCCAAAGTGGGTCAAGGTTGACCGGACATTTGGCACGAGGTGAAAAGTCCAAGTGGGTTAAAGGGATTGACAGACATTTGATAGATCAGAAACTTGCGATAGAGGGGGGAGGGTGAATATCGCTTTTTAAAATTTTTCTTTATCCTTTTTAAAAACAAAGTTAAGCAGCGGAAATTAAACAAAGAGACACGTTCTTTTACTTCGTTCGGAGCCTAGCTCTACTCCTACTCAAAGGCCGGCGGTCCTTGACCGCACCGATGGGCAAATCACTATAACCATTCTCTCTGAAATCCTCGGAGAGAAGCAGATCGTACAAGTACAAATAGAATAAGATAGTAACAATCCTACTATCTTATTAAAATTAAGTGCAATATGAAAATATACCGACAATTATGTGTGTAGGTTGAAGCTCGGTCGGTACTTTCGGACGGAGTAGATTTGCGAAGTCGATGACTTGTAGCACAATCCGTACGCAGAGAGAAGACTTGAAGATGATCAGAAATTATCTTTAGCCTCTGTCTTCGAGCCTGTTTTTATAGGTGTACTGGAGGTTCGGTAGACCGATCCCACTGTTCGGTCGACCGAACCCGCTCCCTTCCTTCCTGGCTGAAGTTCGAAGCTGGCTCGATCTTTTGCATTTACTGGTTTTTAATGATTCAGTCGGCCTGTGAGATCTCGGAAAATTTAAATAAATGGGGTTATTTGAGAAATAGCCTTATAGAATTTTTCCGGAATTCTTAGAAATTTTCTGAAAATTTTTCGGAGCTCGTACGACGGGTTTTGAGGGGATTAATTTTGGGTACGGATTAAGCCTGTTTGGGATACCCGTTTAAATAAGGAAAAGTTTTAATTATAAATTATTTCCTTTTTCCTCTCCCTAAGCCTATTCCCGAACCCGAGCGTGTCTTCCCCCAAAACCCGATCTCGATCTCCTCCTACCCGACCCTCTCTTCTTCCTCTGCGCTCTCCCTCTCTTGCGGATCACTCGATGCCAAGGCCGGAGGAGACTCATCACCAGAGCTCAACGGTGCCGAGAAGCTGGATCTGATCGGGGGGTTCTGCCCGGCGGATTTGGAGGCCGATCGTCGAAGGCGCTGTGGCTAGGGCACGGTGAGAGACAGATCATGCATCGTCTCCCATCGGTAAACCAATTCTCTTCTCTCCTCACGCTGGACACAGTGTGATTACCCTTTTCGCTGGCCGGATTGGACCGAGCGGCATCACCTAGCAGTGATCTTGGAGGCAGGGCATCGCCGGATCGCGTCTCCTTCCACAATCGGCCACCGAAGCTTAGAGAGGTGCCCTAGTCCGGATTTGTGCCACTCGATCGTCTGCGAGGGTAAGCTAGACTTAACCGAAACCCATCTTGTCGATTTCCCTCTTGATTCATCATCGGACTCTTGTTGATTCACGGATTAATGCTCTGTTCTAGTTTGGGAAAGGAATTGGATCACGTTCTTGCTGTTCCCTTGGTCAAATCTAATCCTCTTCTCTTTGTGGCTGAATTAGGTCACGAGATTGGGTGTGTTGAATTGTTGATCTCATCTCTTGTGATCGGATTGACTTCAAGGAAATGAGAATCTGTGATCGTGAAGTGGATTCAGCAGAGGTGTTCTGTAGACTGTGAGGTTCCTTGATCTTGATTCCAGTAAGGTTGGGTGCTGTGGATTAACAAGCATGACTGTGTACTGTGGGTGTTGGTTCAACCCTACTTGTTCCAGCATCCAGTAGCTGAGATTGAGGTAAGGAACATATAATGGATATATGATGTGTAGGGATTTTGATACATGTGGATTATGGTTGTATTACTTGATCGTGTGTAGAATTGAATTAGGTTTATGTGTAGATTTAGATATGATTTGGATTACATGATTATTACTAGATGGTTAGTGATTATGTTTAGATTTATTTGTTTATATTTATCTAATAGAATGATTAGGGTTAAGGTAATTAACCCTAGTCAACCGTTGGATTTCTAATCTAATTGGTGATTAGGGATTTGGTAACTAATCCTAATTGATCATCAGATTTAATTATGTAGATTGAGGTTGTGTGATTAGGGTTTTGCTCTAATTTAGGTTTAGGAATTTTATTTAGCTATTCATTTGGATTTAGCTAAATAAAATATATATTGTTTGTTGACACAGGACTCTGATTCGAGATGGGCGTCTCGACGTTGACGTTGGATTTGGCGTGATACTGTACCTTCTATTTGAGGCGGGTACCCTTTGACTTATCTTTTGATACTGTCTTATGATATGTATAGTTTATATATAGTTACTAGTGATAGATGGTAGATTTATTTCTTCCCTGGTCTTAGCTTAGTTGATACCTATCACATGCTTCTACTGTTAGATGCTTTACATTAGTCTGGTTTACTTTTATCTCTTGCCATGTGTATATGTGTTCGTGGTTATGGTTACTTATAGTGCTTATCTACCCATGATTAGATGCTGGAGATACTTGTTATATATTGTTGGATTCATGTTGTTTATATCTCTGTTATATATCTACGTTTACCTTTTTGGCACCTACGTATATGGAGGAGGATACGTTCAGGTATGACATTCTGTAGCCGCATGCACCATACCGCATGATTGCATGCTGGGCGATGGACGACTCCATTATTGTTGAGCTCGTCGGCCGGCTACATGAGGGCCTGCACACGTGTTCATTGCATGGGTAGTGGCACAACACTTGGTGTGTATGGCGGGTTGCTCGGTGGTGCACCGGGGTGCTCATGGGTAGCACGATACAGGGCACGGCGGGATCCCTCCCCGTCATCGCGTCGGGGATTGAGAGCATTGCGCTCCCTCACTATGTTTGAGGTAGGAGGATAGGTGTACTCAACATCCCATCCACTCGATCACTCTTCAGAGGTAGTGACGGCAGAGTGCAGGTGTCACAGCCCTACCCACGCGGTCTCACCATTGTGAGATCTGATGGCGTCGGGGTGACCATGTCATATTGCATCATATGCATTTGCATTTATTGTGATTGTTGCATATTGGATGATGCACTTGGGTGATTATGATTGACATGCATACAGGATACATGCGTATTTGTTCTAACTATCTTTATCTGTATGTCCACAGTCATTCGCCCAAGCCTCGCAGTGAGTATGATTTATTTCAGTTATGCATTTCTTATTATTTTTTGTATTACATGCTTCGGTTACTCATTATAGTTTATTCAGCTATGCATAGACTGTACTGTAGGTCCTATGGTTTAGGAGATTGTACCTTAGGATATTACTGGTAATTATATGTTGCTGTACATATCTATTGGATTACCTGCTGAGTTCTTTGAACTCACACCGTTGTTACTATTTTTCAGGTTGAGGCCGTCAGGAGAGATTCCAGTCGCTAGCCCCTTTGTCGCGAGGATTTCTAGATATCGTTTTCTGTATTCGCTGTTATACGTATACTTGTGATGTGGGTTGCATTGTGGACTTTATATCGACCACTTGGGTTTACTACTTTTTGGTTTTTCCGCTGCGGATATATTTTCATTACTTCGTGGATTTTGTTTTTCTTCGTTGTAGTGGAGTAGGATGTGTACGTATATCTTCGTTGGTTTCTATATCATCTTTTCTTTATATAACTGCGTGGATTGTTCATATTATATCTGTGTAGAAATGTTGAATATAACTGCGTGGATTGTTTATTATTTGGGTGTATTGTTCCGGCCGAATGTGGCCGAGGTATAGATATATGTATACTGAGATTCATATTGTCCGCCGTACAGGGGAGATGCTGCCGAAATTTCTTCGGACAGGGACTACCTGGGGCGTGACACGGCCGAACCATCTTTTCGGTCGACCGAACAAGCCTTTTCCTTATTCGTCGAAATCTGCCAGAGATCTTCTTTTAATGCTGTTTAATGCTGATTGGATTGGTCGACCGGTCCTCTGGTTCGGTCGACCGATCAGCTTTTTTCCTTTCCTACTGATCGCTGCTGATGAGCTGTCCTTTGCTGAGTCACCCTGGTTCGGTCGATCGATCTTACTTTTCGGTCGACCGATCATGCTTTAATTGGACTATGATCTGATCTGTTCTGAACTGAATTACTGCTTTGAATTTGCTTTATTCGGTCGACCGAACCATTAGTTCAGTCGACCGATCCAGTCGAACCTGCAGCACAGTGTTATGAAAAAAAGAATATAAAAGACAGTAGAACTGTCTTGATCTCAACTTTGAAACCTTCCCGGTTTCTTCAGTTGGATCAGCGACCAAAGGTTGTTCCCTTCGGGAACCTGACCTCCCTGTCGCTCCTCCAGTTGTTTACCTCAACCTACCTACCAAACTTAGATCCTCCGATCTAGTTTGGACTTTTCACTCAGCCTTGATCGGCTCCCTAGGACTTTTCCTTTTGATCTTCGGTCCTCCAGACCTCTCGATCACACCGCCAAGCGTCGGGTCCCTTTGACCTGCTTGGACTTGCACCTGGGTTCCACGATCTGCTAAGATTTCTCCGTTTAGCCTCCAGCTAGGAATTTTCTGGTTGAGTAAACATCCTGCACACTCAGTCAACTTGTTAGATCATAACAAGACTTAACTTGAACCTTTGACAACATCAAAACTCAGGTTTGATTTTGGTGCAACTTGCACCAATAATCTCCCCCTTTTTGATGGTTGGCAACCAAGGTTCAAAGTTAAGTTTAAACATATGTAACAAGTAAATAAATAAGCAATTTAACTTTTCTCCCCCTGAGTTAAACAACTCCCCTTGAATTAACTATCTCTCCCCCTTTGGCACACATCAAAAATAGGGGTAGATCCAAAAACCAAGTAAAATTTTAACCTTAAAGTTGTGCTAAGTAAAAATTTTACTAAGTAAAGTAGATGTTGAATAAAATTGTTGAAAAATTTTACTAAGTAAAAATTTTAAACATATTTGAATAAAATTTTGAAAAACTTTACAAAGAACAATAATTTTGAAAAATTTACTAAGGAAGTTATACTTAAAAATTAAATTTTGAAAAAAAATTTACTAAGTAGAAAAAATAATTTTGAACAGGATTAAAATTTTTACTAAGTCAATAATAATTTGAAAATTTTGAAAGATTTAATAAGTTAAAATTTATGAAAAAGTTTTAGTAATGAAAAGAGCTATTTGAAACATTTATTTAGTTAAAATTTGGAAAAGAATAAATTTTTGAAAAAACATTTTGAAAATTTTATTTTGAGAATGATTTAGTAAAAAATTTGACAATGATATAAACTTAAAATCTTATTTTGAAGCTCCCCCTAAAATTGACAAATTCCTAAAAGTCTAAGCATGGGTAGGAAAACTAAGGAAAATTTGTCCTTATGATGAAATGTCCAACCTTTGTTCAAGTCTAACTACCACAAGATAGTAGCTGATGACTCAGGTTGGTCAATTCGAGTATTTAGTACTAACTAGGTTTTTACTAGCTAGTTAACCCAAATTGATTCATTATGTTGTTTTAAGGCCTAGATTTATAGCGATGCACTGACATAAGCATCTAAAATTTAAGGCTAAAACCTAAGCATCTCACCCATTCTAAGTTATCAAACAAGGGATCCTATTGTGCTTGTGAGATGCTGGCTCCTAGGACTATAGGATCATACAATTCTACGGTAAGACCTAGGCCTACTCCAGAAAATTTAAAATAATTTGAAAGAGTTTTTGAAAATAAAAATTTGCCCTAGGTGCTTGTTTTAGGCCATATAATGCATTTTTTAGCTTAAAGACATAGGTTGGGTTTACTATATCCTCAAAACCGGGTGGTTGACTTACGTAGACTTCTTCCTTAATGTATCCATTTAAAAAAGCAGATTTAACATCCATTTGGTATAATTTGAAACCTTTAAATGCTGCATAAGCGAGCAACATTCTAATTGATTCAAGTCTGGCTACCGGGGCATAAGTCTCATCATAATCTAGTCCTTCGACTTGACAAAATCCCTTGGCTACTAGACGAGCTTTATTCCTTATGATTTCACCTTGATCATTTAATTTATTCCTAAATACCCATTTGGTGTCTATAATTATTTTTCCTTTTGGTGGAGTTACTAGATCCCAAACTTGGTTCCTTTCAAATTGATTTAATTCTTCTTGCATTGCAATTATCCAGTCAGGTTCAGTAAATGCATCACTTATATTTTTAGGTTTAATTTTAGATATTAATGCTATTTGACTTAGATTTCTAAAAGAAGATCTTGTTTGAATCCTTAATTCAGGATTTCCTAGGATTTGGTTAACTGGATGATTAGGGTTAGATTTTATTATTCTTGGATTAGAATTATCAAGTTGTTTGGGGTTTGTTAATTCCTCTTCTTCTTCTTGATTAACTGGATGATTAGGATTTGAACCATGTTCATTAATTGAAATGTGATCATTTTCATTAAAAGTTACATTTGTTGTTTCCTCAATTTTCAAAGTAGATTTATTGTAAACTCTATAGGCCCTACTTGTAGATGAATACCCAAGAAAAATTCCTTGATTAGTTTTTGAAGTAAATTTGCCCAAGTGATCTTTAAGATTTAAAATGTGAACTTTACAACCAAAAACTTTAAAATATTTTATGTTAGGTATTTTATTAAAATAAATTTCATAAAATGTTTTATTGTGATTTTTATTAATTATAATTTGATTTTGGACATAACAAGCTGTATTAACAGCTTCAGGCCAAAAATATTTTGGTATATTATATTCATTCAATATTGTTCGGGCAGCTTCTTGTAAGGTTCTATTCTTATGTTCAACTAAGCCATTTTGTTGTGGAGTTTTATGGCATGAAAACTCATGGTGATAACCATTTTCTAGGCAAAAATTGTTAAAGTTTTGATTTTTGAATTCTCCTCTATTATCACTTCTTATTTTTTTAATTTTAATTTCTTTATCATTTTCTACTTGTTTACAAAAATGTTTAAATGTTTCAAAGGTTTCACTTTTATTAGATAGGAATTTTACCCAAGTATATTTAGAGTAGTCATCAATGATTACTAAGCAATAAAGATTTCCATTCAAGGATTTTATTCCATGAGAATCAAATAAATCTAAATGTATTAGTTCAAGTATTCTATTTGTTCTATTTTGATTTGTAAGTTTATGAGTTGTTTTAATTTGTTTTCCATATTGACAAGAACTACAAAATTTATTTATAGGATTCCCTAATTTTGGCAAACCTTTTACTAAACCATGTTAGCTTAATTTTAATAAATTTCTAAGGTGAGTATGAGCTAATCTCCTATGCCATAACCAAGTTTCATCATTATTTGTTAGAAAATATTTGGAAATTGTTTTAGGTAGATGAATAGAGTATATATTTTTATCTCTAAAGCCTTTTAGTAATATATTAGTTGAGTCATTGTAACTTATTAAACATTCAGAAGATAAAAATTTAACCTTAAATTCTGAATCACAAAGTTGACTTATACTAAGCAAATTATAATTAAAACGTTCAATAAGTAAAACTTTTTTAATTGAAATGTTGGATTATAATTGAATTTCACCTGTACCAATTACCTTTAGCTTGTCATTGTTTCCAAAGGCAATTGACCCTAAATTTTTGAATTCAATGTTGGTAAATTTGTGCTGATCTCCAATCATGTGTCTGGAGCAGCCGCTATCCAAGATCCTTTTATCCAGAGCTTTGGATTCCTACAAAATGTAGGATGAAACCAAAGTGTGGTTAAAGGATTAAGTGAGTCAGTTGTTCTAAAATTTAATTGATTGAAATGCATTCAATATTTATAATTTAATGTTCGAGTCAAGTAAAGTGATTAAGTTTTAAATAAGTTTTAATTATTTTTTAAAATAATTTTAATTAATTTGAAAAAATTTTAAATAAGTTTTTAATTAAGTTTTAAAATAATTTTTAAAAGTTTTTAATTAAGTTTTAAAATAATTTTTAAAAGTTTTTAATTAAGTTTTAAAATAATTTTTAATAGGTTTTTAATTAAGTTTAAAATAATTTTTAAAGAGTTTTAATTAAGTTTTAAAATAATTTTAAAAGGTTTTTTTTAACAATTTTTAATAATTTTTAATAATTTTTTAATTAAGTTTTAAAATAATTTTAATAAGTTTTTAATTAAGTTTTAAAATAATTTTTAATAAGTTTTTAATTAAATAATTTTTAAAACGTTTTTAAAATAATTTTAATAAGTTTTTAATAAGTTTTTAATTAAGTTTTAAAATAATTTTTAAAAGGTTTTTAAAATAATTTTTAATAAGTTTTTAATTAAGTTTTAAAATAATTTTTAATAAGTTTTTAATTAAATAATTTTTAATAGTTTTTAATTAAGTTTTAAATTAGGTTTGATAATTAAGTTTGAATTTTAGTTTGAATTTAATTAAGTTTGAATTTTAGTTAGGTTTGAAAAAGGTTATATAATTAATTAGGTTTTACTTTAATTAGGTATGAATTTAATTAGGTTTAAGTTTGAATTTGGTTTGATAATTAGGTTTGAAAAAGGTTATTGAACCCATGTTAGATTCAAACTTAGTTTTGGGTTAATCAAGCAGGCTTCATAAGGATAAGCTTTTAGTTCAGTGGCGAGGCTTATGGCCTTCTTGTGTATCAAAGGTAAGACCACTTGCTGAAGACTTCCAAACTGTTTCCGCCCAAAAAATTTAATACTAAATTTTGGTCTAACTAGCCCATGTTTGACTGTGGTAGATTCGGTCAGATCTACTAAGTCTAGTGCACCAGGTAGAATTCCATATTCAACCTAGACATGCCTTTGACAAAGTTTCCTTAACGTACTATCATCCCAATCCATTCCGATGCTATGTTGCAGGGTTTGGTAAACCTTTTTCATCTAACCGTTCTAAGCAGAAAAATACACCTAATCCTAAGTATTAAGTTTAGTTAATCAAGTTGGTTGTATTATTTTTCTACTTGCTCCCCCTGAGTCATAGCTTAGATAAGGTCTATCTAAGTAATGAATTTGACTCCTAGGGACCAAGTATAGAGTTGGTTCAATTTATTTGGTTAAAAGTTTTGTTTGAACCCATGTGTGGACTTGCCTTATAGTATTTTTGACTGATTAAGGATAAGTATGATTTGTTTGTTTGTTTGGGTTTGTAACCGAGTCCTGATTTGTTGTACATGGCTCGTTGCGATCCAAGTACCATATTTAGACACTTGGATCCCATTTCGAACCTTTCCAACGATTTCTTGAGTCGCTCGACTTGACCTTTCAAATCAGAATTTTCTTCCTCAAGTTTTTCAACTTGAGTTTGTAACACCCCACCCTCCTCACTACTAGTCTGTGAGGGTGGAGCGCTACTGGACTATTAACTTTACTTAATTAGAGTTGTTCACATGTAAACATCAGAAAATAAAACTCTCTAATCATGCATTTAATGACAGCGGAAAACATAAATAACTCATCCTATCATACTACTCAAGCATATGTTCACATCTAAAACTACATATCAATTTGAACATGCTAAACACATATCTATTAATCTGAATATGCATGCAATAGTACTACAACTCAAATCATGAAACTATTGTACATAGAAATTAATAGGAAGAGTTCTAAAACAATAAGTATTCAATAGCCAAATCCAACAACATGAAAGAAAATAGTTCTAAGATACTGAATACAAAATCTTAATGAATTTTAAAACTAAGTCCCAAGGCTTATATAGTCCAAACATCACACATCCATCCACACCTCTTTGTCGCCTTCCTTCGCTATAGTTTTTTCTTTCCTTTATCTGCAGTAAGAGGAAATGCAACTATAAGCAAAATTGCTTAGTAAGCGCTATCTAACTCACAAAACTCGAATATGAATGGAATAAGAATAAATCTAAAACTGAATGCTTTAAAGGAAATACTATACATGCTCATCTGATAATAGAGGAATCAAACATACTGAAATGCTAAACATGTAAAGCTGCTTATGCTCATCTAACAACATGCTAGCATAAAAGAAAACTAAACTTGCTGAATTTTAAACCTATGTGAAGCTTATTTCACTTGTTTAAAATTTATACTTTTATACTTCAAAATAATAATCTTTTCTTTCTTGGGCCCAGGCTTAGTACCAAATGCGCGCTCCCTAATAGAAACTGAGGTAGCGAGCCACCAGTCCTACGAGGGTAAAAACCTTGATCTTACCAGGGCCAAGACCTCGGAATTGGTCACCTGGATTTATTTAACGACAACCTCGGAAGTCGGGTACTAGTCTTCTCAAGTAAAATACTTATACTTGTTAATACTACTAATAAAAGGATGTCCTATACAAAACTGAACTGAAATGCTTAACAAAATTGCACGGGAATGCTTAATAAAACTTCACTGAGATGCTAAATAAAACTGCATTGAAATGCTTATTAAAACTGCACTAAAACTAAATATGTTTAAGGTCATAAACAACCTAAAAACATAGAACTGTCTCATACTAAAAAAAACTAAAAACAATAATCCTTCTTCATATTCAATGCTACGGCAAGGAAATAAAAGAAACCAGAAGCTACACATAACCATTCAAAACTAGAATCTGTTGAAGCCATCTGCAGTACCACGACAAGGAAGTAAAAGAAACCCAAGTCCGAAACATTTTGTTACCAGCACAAATACATTGTCTGCCCAATTCTTTAGAGGATTTTTCTAAAGGGAACTAATTAAGAAATCTTTAAACAACATATTCCAAAAGGAACCAAAATGCAACGAGTAAAGAAAAATTGCTACTGGAAACTCAAATCCATATTTGTTCTTCATGCTCAGTACCATAGAAAGGAGAAAACCCAAAACCTAACCATTCTGTATGCCCAGTGCCACGGCATGGAAAACCCAAGTGCTACACATAGTTTCCAAACTAAAACCTATTCATATCCAAATCTAATAAACTCTGAATTAAGTTTTATGGCAGCAAACTTCAAAACCAACCGAAACCACAACTAAACCCCCTGTTCCGTGCCATGACAAGGAAACTATAAGGAACAAATTGCTCAACATACTTAACTCTTCCATATTCTTTCTTTGAGTCTCACGGCAGCAAGCCCTAAACCAAAAATCTTCATACGAAATTCGAAAACAAGAAGCTAACATGAATCCGAAACTACTCTACTGTAGGTGAGGAAGCACTTACTTCGTTCTTAAACTCACAACCGAACGAAAGGGCTGCTAGGGTTCTTGGGAAACTCGAGCTCTCGGCAACTTCTTCGTGCCCACGGACTCCTCTCAACAAGAAGGTCTTGAGGATGTGAAGAACTCACGGAATCAAACCTTAGCCGGCCGCCGGAGAAGAAGCCCTAGCTTTGTTCTTCGGTTCCGCCCAAGCAGAGATGCCGACGCCGTTCATGAGCGAGAGGAGAGAAAATTAGGTCTCGAAAATAATTCCCTAAGTTCCTCTCTTATCTCCCTTTAATACCTAAATATTCCTATTATCAACTACTACTTAAATTATTTCCGCTCTTTCCTTAATCAGCACGACCCTGCTGGGTTCTTGGTCATCACGCTTCGCTTAAGTCTCAGATCAGGTCGGAGGTCGCGGGTTCGAACCTCGGCCGAACCTATTTATTTTTTTGAAACTTCTTCCTTTTGGTAAAAATACCAAACGAACTCCAAAAATTACATAAAAATACTCTAAAAATCCCTAAAAATCTCTAGAATATTTCTAAATCATTTTATAAATATTTTTAACCACCATTAGAACTCGTAATGAGGAAATTTGGGTTGTTACAGAGTTGAAGTTCCGACTTGAACTCTGTTAGTCAAGTCACTCAAGTTAACTTGTTGCTTAAGGTGGTCTATTTCTTAAGTAACAAGTTATTTTGTTTTTCAGATTTCGATAATTTTTTAGACAAACATTTAACTACTTTAAGTAAATTAGACTTGGAATAAATTGTTACCATAGTTGGATCTTCTGATCCGTTGCTTTTGTCGGACTCGATGTCGATCTCTGATTCTTACTCTTCGTCGGACTCGGACCCGAAATCTTCGTTTCTTGCCATAAATGCCAGATGGCTCGAGTGCTTCATTTGCTCCGTGTCGGATTCATCGGAAGAAGTTTCGTCCCATGTCGCTTGAAGAGCCTTCTTTCGTCTTGTTGATTTGGGTCTTTCTTCTTTCCGATTTGGTCATTCATTTTTGAAATACCCCCTCTTGTTGCATCCATAACAGATCACTTCTGATTTGTTTTGGATCTGGTTCGGTGGGGTCTTCTTGGTGCTTCTTCTAAACTTCTTCTTAGTCAACAACCATCGGACCATGTTGACTAATTCTTCTTCGTTCGTTGAGTCAGAGTCTGATTCACTTTCTGACTCGATCTTCGTTTTTGATTTTGTTTCCTTGCTTGAACCTGCATACAACGCTACACCTTTCTCGACATGGCTTGTGTTAGACTGTTCGTGTAATTCCAATTCACAAAATAACTCGTCTAACTTAAGAATTGAAAGATCTTTGGAAACTTTGTATGCATCTACAATTGATGCCCACAAAGCATTCCTCGGAAAGGCGTTCAGAGCGTACCTTATCATGTCGTGGTTTTCCAGGTTGTGTCTGATTAGGTGGAGGCCGTTAAGTATGTCCTTCAGACGAGCGTGTAGTTGCAAGGCCGTCTCTCCAGGAAACATTTTTATATTAAATAAATTGTTTAAAAGTAAATCCCTTTTGTTTACCTTCGAGTCGTCGATTCCTTCGTGTAGTTTGACTAGTGAGTCCCATAATTCTTTGGCGTTGTCGTAGGGACCAACTCGGTTCAACTCCTCCATTGTGAGCTTGCACTGAATGGTGTTGATCGCCTTGTAATTCAGTTGAGCCTTCTTGATCATTTGAGGAGTCCATTCTTCTGGTTCTAAAGTTGTTCCGTCTTTCGTCGGTAGAGTGTAATCTTTTAGGATTGTGAACCAGAGCTCAATGTCGGACTTTAAGTAGCACTCTATTCTATTTTTCCAATAACTAAAGTTCTCTCCTTTGAACAGTGGAGGCCTTACGGTGATGTAACCTTCTTGATAAGAGTTCGACATTCTTGCAAGTAAAGAATTAAGAGAAAAATATTTCCAAGACTTTCGTCTTGGGATTAGTAGTGCTTGAGAAAAAAATAAGATAAATAAAAAAATATTTCTAAAAGAAAAGAGAAAAGTTTTAAAAAAAATTGTTTTGAAAATCGGTTAAGAAATTTTAGAGCTAACCGGCTCTGATACCAATTGATAGATCGGAAACTTGCAATAGAGGGGGGGGGGGTGAATATCGCCTTTTAAAACTTTTCTTTATCCTTTTTAAAAACAAAGTTAAGCAGCGGAAATTAAACAAAGAGACACGTTCTTTTACTTCGTTCGGAGCCTAGCTCGACTCCTACTCAAAGGCCCGCGGTCCTTGACCGCACCAATGGGCAAATCACTATAACCCTTCTCTCCAAAATCCTCGGAGAGAAGCAGATCGTACAAGTACAAATAGAATAAGATAGTAACAATCCTACTATCTTATTGAAATTAAGTGCAATATGAAAATATACCGACAATTATGTGTGTAGGTTGAAGCTCGGTCGGTACTTTTGGACGGAGTAGATTTGCGGAGTTGATGACTTGTAGCATAATCCGTACGCAGAGAGAAGACTTGAAGATGATCAGAAATTATCTTTAGCCTCTGTCTTTGAGCCTATTTTTATAGGTGTACTGGAGGTTCGGTCGACTGATCCCACTGTTCGGTCGACCGAACCCGCTCCCTTCCTTCTTGGCTGAAGTTCGAAGCTGGCTTGATCTTTTGCATTTACTGGTCTTTAATGATTCGGTCGACCGAACCATCTTTTCAGTCGACTGAACAAGCCTTTTACTTGTTCGTCGAAATCTGCTAGAGATCTTCTTTTAATGTTGTTTAATGCTGATTGGATCGGTCGACTGGTCCTCTGGTTCAGTCGACCGATCAACTTTTTTCCTTTCCTGCTGATCGTTGCTGATGAGCTATCCTTTGCTGAGTCACTCTGGTTCAGTCGACCGATCTTACTTTTCGGTCGACCGATCATGCTTTAACTGGACTCTGATTTGATCTGTTCTGAACTGAATTACTGCTTTGAATTTGCTTTGTTCAGTTGACCGAACCACTGGTTCAGTCGACCGATCCAGTCGAACCTGCAGCACAGTGTTACGAAAAAAAAACTTTTTTGCAAAACAGATGTTAGAGCAATAATATAAAGCAGGAATAAAATGTAAGATAGTAGAACTGTCTTGATCTCAACTTTGAAACCTTCCCAGTTTCTTCAGTTGGATCAGCGACCTAAGGTTGTTCCCTTCGGGAACCCGACCTCCCTGTCGCTCCTCCAGTTATTTACCTCATCCTACCTGTTAAACTTAGATCCTCCGATCTAGTTTGGACTTTTCACTCAGCCTTGATCGGCTCCCTAGGACTTTTCCTTTTGATCTTCGGTCCTCCAGACCTCTCGATCACACCGCCAAGCGTCGGGTCACTTGGACCTGCTTGGACTTGCACCTGGGTTCCACGATCTGCTAAGATTTCTCCGCCTAGCCTCTAGCTAGGACTTTTCTGGTTGAGTAAACATCCTACACACTTAGTCAATTTGTTAGATCATAACAAGACTTAACTTGAACCTTTGACAACATCAAAACTTAGGTTTGATTCTGGTGCAACTTGCACCAACAACATTTGGAGAAGAAGTCCTAGCAGGTCAAGGTTGAATGGATGCCAGGCATAATATTCCAACAGGTCACGGTTGATCAGATGTTAAAATTGGAGACCTTGGACTTGGTTTTAGGCAAGTCAAAGGTGGTTCAATCGATCAACCGATCAATTGAACCAAAGTTCAATCGATTAGTTGATCGATTGGAGGTGCGTTGAGAAGAAAGATGGCCCAATTGATCGGTCGATCGATTGGGAGCTTATGTCACGCGCACAGAAGCTTTCCCAATCGATCAACTGATCGATTGGGAACCTCCAATCGATCGGTCGATTGATTGGGGACAGGCTGGATTTCTTGTATGATCATGATAAAGCCTGAATCGATTGGTCAATCGATTCAGGCTATTTCCAAAGAGGACAGAGGTACTCTGAATCGATCGACCGATTAATTCAAAGCCTCCCCCAATCGATTGAGAGAAAATTCAATCGATTGGGATCCGACCGTTGCGCAGGTTATAGTCGTTGTCAAGCGTCTTCCTCCGCAGATCTTTGACTCCACTCTTAGTGATTCGTTCCAAGCTCTCACCGCCAATTCTTGAAGGTTATTGGAGGCAAGTGCTGGTGCACTTCCAAGGTTCAAGAGGCAACAACAAGTAACAAGTAAGCAAGAAGAGAGGGTTTTGTAGGACCGTTGTGGCCGACTAGGAGGGGGTTGTTGGATAGCCCTGTAAAATCAAAAACGAACAACCCTTCCTCGAACTCTTTAAGCTAACACTTGCATAAGAATATAAAAGAAATAAAACATAAAGGAAGAGGCACGAGTGTTTACTTGGTTACAACCGATGTGGTTGTTAATCCAAGGAAGGTTAAGCACACTAGAATATTCCTTCAGGCGGAGAAGCCTCTTACAACGTTGAAGCACAGAAACAGAAGATTTAAATACAACTCTAAAGTACACAAGCGTTGGAATTACCAGCAATGAGTTCGTTGAAAAGCTTCTGGATCAAGGCTATATTTATAGCCTTGGTCGGGGCACCCTGGGGGGGGGGATAAACCTTTATCCCCAATGTTCAGATTGCGTTTGATGCGATTTGGTCGATTTTCAAGGTCCGGGCGCTAGGAGCCATTCCGGGCGCCTCGGGCTATTCCAGGCACCTCGGACTGCTGCGGGCGCCCCGGGCTGGTTCGAGAGCCCCGGACAGTTCCGGGCAACCCGGACCCTAAGTCAACTCCGGTTGACTTTTTTTCGCCTCGGTCCGAGTCTTCAACTCCGGTTCCGCTCGCTTGGGTGATCTCTGCCATCCAGAAAAGGGCTCACCCGAACCCAACTTCCGGTCTTCTCGAGCGGGCTTCCCTCTGACTTCTCGTCCCTCGGAATTGCCGCGTGTTTCCTTCTCGTCCGTCGGCGTACTCATCAACAGTCTTCGTCCCTCGGACGCACCGCGTGCCGTCCTTCTCACTAGCTGTGTCTCTTGCTCCTCGAGCAATCTTCCACTCCGGCTTTCGTCCCTCGGAACCACCGCACACTTCCTTCTCATCCGTCGGTGTACTCTTCCGCAGCATCTCGTCCCTCGGACGCACCGCGTGCCATCCTTCTCGCTAACTGCATCTTCCGCTCGAGTACCTGTGCTCCTAAGCTCCTGTACACTTAGACACAAGGTTAGAAACAACACAGAACCTAACTTAACTTGTTGATCACACCAAAACAACCTTGGGGTTCCAAGAATCTCCCCCTTTTTGATGTGATCAACCCAAGTTAAGCTAGGGTAAAAAATAGACATGAATAATGAAATAATTTATATTGCAATAACATGCAACAAGATAGAAAAAATTAATTTTCAAAAAATTCTAATTTTCTACCACCCCTAGACTTATATTTTTTTCTTCTCCCCCTTTTATCACATAAAAAATTGGGGTTGCAAGAAAAATCTAAGGGTTGACACTTAGAAAAAAAATCTATTTCAATGATTTTCTGGAAAATATTTCTAAGTCAAGGAAAATTTCTAAGTCAAAAAAAATTTCTAAGTCATTAAGAACTTTTAGAAAATTTTGAGAACTTTGAAAATTTTGCAATAATTTTCATAAAAGCAATCTCAAAATATCAGAGAAAATTTCTAAGGTTTCGTCATGAAAATTAAGAGTTTTCTCAGTAGAAAACTTTATGCATAAAATTTTTTTGGAACATGTAGAAATAATTAAAAAAAAATTCTATGCATTTATTTTAAATTTTATTTTATTTTATTTTTTTGTTTTTATCAAAAAGTTTTAAATTTCTATTTTAACTTATTACAATTTCTCAAATTTGAAGTAAGAAAATTTGAACATGCGAAGAATTTGTACAAATTGTAACATGTCATTTTCTATTGTTTTTTGAATTCCTAATTCGCAAAAATATTTTGATAGTATAAATTCTAAAATAGAATTTTTTGACAATATAATTTGTAAAAATTCTTTCGGAAATGTCTTTACTTTGCAAAATTCTTTCAGAAGAATATTTTGTAATTCGCAGAAGTATTTTGTCATAAATTCTAATTTGCAAAAATCTGTCGATAAAATATTTTATTATTCATAAGAACTTTTCGTCAAAACTTTTTACAATTCGAGAAACTCTTTTGATAATATTTTTAATTTGCAAGAAGTGTTCGGCAGTTGATTTTCTAATCCGAAAAACTCTTTTGATGATTTAATTTTTAATTCGCAAAAATCTTCAGGTAATTTTTTGATTGACCAGTTGTTCAGAGGGTTGAGACCATACCTTACTTACCTCGTCGGTCGTTGGTTCTCCCCCTGTTGAATTACTTTCTTCTGGAGACTCTCCCCCTTGATCGATGCTCATCTCGGATGAGCTTTCTTCATCTGTAGGTGAGTCTTTCGCTATGATTGCTGTCTCGGCAATTTCTTCAGTCTCGGATTGTTCTTTCGGTGGCTCGGTGTCTATTGAGTCGTCGGATTCCAAAGGTTCTTAGTAGAGCTTTAAGAACTTTTCCCAAAGTTCTTTTGCACTTTTGTATTCACCGACTCTGTTGAGATCTTCATTTGGTATTACGGTTAGAATGTGAAACTCTGCTCGACCGTTTGCCATTGACTCGTCACGTTGCTTCTTGTTCCAGAGGTGTAGATCGAGTTCTTCTCCATTCGTTGTCTTTTGTGCTTCATAGCCAAATTTTAATATTAAAGAAATACCAAAATCAGAATTAAGATATACCTCCATTTGTTTCTTCCATAAAGAAAACTCCCCCTGGAATGCTGGTGGATATTCTCTAGCTTCGGCCATCATTTTGTTGCTTCAGACGGCGGTTAGTCCTTCTGAGGCATCTCGGCTCTGATACCACTTGTAGGACCGTTGCGGCCAGCTAGGAGGGAGTTGTTGGATAGCCCTATAAAATCAAAAACGAACAACCCTTCCTCAAACTCTTTAAGCTAACACTTGCATATATAAGAATATAAAAGAAATAAAACATAAAGGAAGAGGCACGAGTGTTTACTTGGTTACAACCGATGTGGTTGTTAATCCAAGGAAGATTAAGCGCACTAGAATACTCCTTTAAGTGGAGAAGCCTCTTACAACATTGAAGCGCAGAAACAAAAGATTTAACTATAACTCTAAAGCACACAAGCATTGGAATTACCAGTAATGAGTTCGTTGAAAAGCTTCTGGACCAAGGTTATATTTATTACCTTGGTCGGGGCGCCCCGAAGGGTTCCGGGCACCCTGGGGGGGGGATAAAACTTTATCCCCAACGTTTAGATCGTGTTTGACGCGATCTGGTCGATTTTCAAGGTCCGAGCGCCCGGAGCCATTCCGGGCGCCCCGGGCTGTTCCGGGCGCCCCGGACTGCTTCGGGCGCCTCAGACAGTTCCGGGCGGCCCGGACCCTAAGTCAACTCTGGTTGACTTTTTTTCACCTCGGTCCGGGTCTTCAACTCCAGTTCCGCTCGCTTGGGTGATCTCTGCCATCTAGAAAAGGGCTCACCCGAACCCAACTTCCGGTCTTCTCGAGCGGGCTTCCCTCTGGCTTCTCGTCCCTCGGAATCACCACGTGTTTCCTTCTCGTCCGCCGGTGTACTCATCCGCAGTCTTCGTCCCTCGGACGCACTGCGTGTCGTCCTTCTCGCTAGCTGTGTCTCTTGCTCCCCGAGAAATCTTCCACTCCGGCTTTCGTCCCTCGGAACCACCGCACGCTTCCTTCTCGTCCGTCGGTGTACTCTTCCACAGCATCTCGTCCCTCGGACACACCACATGCCATCCTTCTCGCTAACTGCATCTTCCGCTCGAGTACATGTGCTCCTAAGCTCCTGCACACTTAGACACAAGGTTAGAAACAACCCAGGATCTAACTTAACTTGTTGATCACACCAAAACAACCTTGGGGTTCCAACAGGTTTTACACTTGTACTCTTTGTATTTTTCTTCCTGTGTTAAGTGTTGTATGTGTGAGTGTTGTACGAGGTTTCTCCACCTTCGGTAGTTATCGAGAAGGAGTATTTTCTTAGTGGAGAGTGCTTGTGTGTGTGGATCCTTGGATTAGTCACCTCTTCTTGAGGTGGATACCAAATAAATCCTCGTGTTAGCATTGCAGAGTGCTTCGTAGTTTTATTCCGCTACCTATCAACAACAACGGAGCAAGAAATCAAGCATGACGAGCTATTCAACCCCCCCCCCCCCCTCTAACACCAAAATGACCCTAACAACTTGGACATCATTAGATTAACCATGCCTTTGAAATTTTCTAAATAGCTCTGCCCACTGAACTTAGTATAAAATTTTAGTCTAACCAGTTAAGATTAGTAAGGGATAACTTTAGTTAGTTTTACTAAGCCAAATACACCAAGTCGAAGTCATATCTTACTAGACATGCATAGATAGAGTTTTCCAATCCTACTATCATCCAAAATTTCTCCAGTGTTGTTTGTCAGGTTAAACTTTTATCCCTATTTAAGCTAGTCATAATTATCCAACTGAGTAAACTATTATTTTTGGAGGTGTCAACTAATTTGGTGCCTCCCTCTAAATTATTGAATTTGGGTTTATGTTTTAGGTTTATGTCGATTATTTTTATAGTTATAATAATTTATTGTAATTTGAATTTAGATTAACTTTGTAGTTATTTGATTTAAATTTAGTTTTTTATTTGAATTTGATTTGTTTGATTTCTTTTTATATTTTGGGTTTGCATTAGTTGGTTTAATTTAATTCATTTTTAGGTGATGAATTTCATTTTTAGGCACATAAAATTGATTGAGCTCTACTTGCATGGTTAGGCACACTTTCAGAACCTAAGCTTTGGTTTAATTCTTAGTTTTAGTGATTAGAGATATAAAAGTTTTATTACTCGAGCTAGACTTGTATCCGAGTCTGGACTTATTGTATATAGCTCTTTGAGATCCAAGTATCATATCTAGGTACTTGAATCTGGTTGTGAATTTTTCTAACAAATCTTTTAAATTGGTTATTTCAGTTTTGAATTTAGAGTTTTCTTCTTCAAGTTTTTCAACTTGAGTTGAGTTAGTATTTTCTGTTTGTGAGTATAATTGTTCCTGAAGGTATTAGTTTTCCTTAAATAGTAAGTTATTTTATTTTTTAGATTTTACTAATTTTTTATTTAGACATTCAATTATTCTAAAAAAAATTAGTGGTTAGGATAGAAGATACCTCGTTCGAACCTTCAGAAACGAGTGTGGACTCATGACTTAATTTATCTTCGGACTCATCATCCTGTTTTGTCTTGCTTTCTGATTCTGGTCTAGATGCTATCAGCGTGAGGTAGTTGTGATGCCTCTGAGCTTCAATGTCCGATTCTTTTGAAGACGATTCGCCCCACGTCACCTTGAGTGTCTTCTTTCTTCTGGTTGTCTTGGGTTTGTCTTCTTTTATTTTTGGACACTCGTGTTTGTAGTGTTCTTTCTTGTTACACCCGTAGTATATGATTTTCGCCTTCATGTCATTTGATTTGATCACCTTTATAGGTCCTTCATGAAGTTGTTCTTTCTTCTAGTGAACATTTTTTTGACCATGTTCACTAGTTGTTCTTCATTGGCTTCTGAGTGAGATTCAGATTTTGGCATTGGTTTGTTCTTGTTCTTGGCTTCTCTTAAGAAACCTGCAAAAAGTGCAATACCTTTCTCAATTGGCTTTGAGTTAGTCTATTCATGGAGTTTAAGTTCACAAAATAACTCATCTAGCTTTAATTTATTTAAGTTTCTCAGAACTTTATAGGTATCTACTATAGATGCCCACAGTTCATTTCAAGGAGAAGAGTTCAAGGCATACCTGATTACATCCCTATTCTCTAGTTGGTGACCAATTAGGTGGAGCCCGTTCAAAATATCTTTGATTCTTACATGTAGCTGAGTAGCTGTTTCTCCATCCTATATTTTAATATTAAATAAATTATTTAATAATAAGTCATGCTTCGTTACCTTTGCATCGCTTGTGCCTTCATGTAGTTCAATTAGTTTATCACAGAGCTCCTTAGCCTTCTCGAATGGGCTGACGTGATTTAGTTCTTCCTTAGTAAGTCCACATTGGATTGTGTTTGTTACCTTCGAGTCGATCTGGGTATTTTTCTTATCTTCTGGATTCCATCTTTCTGGGTCGATCGGTACTTTTGTTGCTTCATCTACTGACACCTTATATCCTCATCAGATGGTGAACTACTGATTGATGTCGGCCTTCAAGTACACCTCCATCCACTTCTTCCTATATGAAAAGTCATCCCTATTGAAGAGCAGGGGATGAACGGTGTTGTATCCTTCGTTTTGGGCTATTTAAAGAACCTTGCACACAAAGAAGAAGAAGAAAAAAAAAATCCCAAAACTAGGTCTTGAATTAGCAGTGTGGGAGATAATAAAAGTATGAAAACTCGATTGGTGTTGCACCAATTTAGAGTAGTTTGCAATAGAAAAATTTATCTAAAAAGATAATTGTACCAATTTGGATTATATTGAAAGAGCTTAAAATTGAAAAAGAAATATTAAAAGTATGTTTGAAAATCATCCCCTTGTCTGATTGGTGATTGCATCAATTCAGAGCAGTACCTGCTCTGATACCACTTGTTGGATCGTAGAGACGCTAGAGGAGGGGGGTGGGGTCAATAGCGTTCGTCAAAAATTGTGATTTGAAAACAAAAAAAATGCTAACAAAACCAAGTTTTACTTGGTTTAGAGCCTTTGACGACTCCTACTCCAAGGCCCGGAATCGTTAATCACTTTCGTTGGGCAATTACTATCCATTCAAATAATGAGTTATAAAGATTAAGTACAAGAATTGAAATTAATTATTACCAATACATAAAAAGGGAATTGAAATCTTTTATTGTTCAAACTTTGGAACATCTTTTCGGTGTGGTTAGAACCTTTTCGGAGCAGCACGCAAGAATGAAACTTATGGAAAATGTTGTTCTGAAGTTGTTGGTCGAAGGCCTTTATATAGGCCCACTCTGAGTTCCTGGAGTCCCTCCCGGGCCCCTGGACCGTGCTGATATGGCGAGCTCTCGTCAAAACTTGATCCGCCAAGTTTATCCACTTCCAGGTGCCCGGATCCCTTCCGGGTACCTAGACCATTGACGTGGGTTCAGCCAGTCGTTGCGCTCCAACTCAACTTTGGGATGAAATTTATGGTCCAACCGCCTAAATCGTGCTGACATGGCGAGCTCTCATCAAAACTTGATCAGTCAAGTTTATCCACATCCGAGTGCCCGGACCCTCTCCGGGTGCTTGGACCGTTGACATGAGTTCGACCAGTCGTTGCGTTCCAACTCAGCTTCGAGATGAAATTTATGGTCCAGGTGCTTGGACCAACTCTGGGTGCTTGAACCGCCCGAGTGCGTAGCTAGGCACCCGCCTAGTGAGCTTCAGGTGTCCGGACTTCCCTTTTTCACACTTCTCCTTCTTACAAAAACGAGTTAGTCCAGACAAATAAAAAACATATTTATCCTGCAAAATAAAGTTTGCACAATATAAAAAGATAGGAACAGTAATTAGATCATATCTCCATGAGATCAAGATCTAGTCAAGGTCTTAACTTAGGTTTCCCAAATGGACCTAAGATGGCCTGATTGTTGGATCGAGACGCGCTAGAGGGGGGGGGGGGTGAATAGCGCTCGTGGCTATTTGTTTGATTATCGGAATTGTAAAACGTTCGTAGAGTAATTAAAGCAGCGGAATAAGGAAACAAACACAAGAACACAGTGGTTTACTTCGTTCGGAGCCTGGGTCGACTCCTACTCGAAGGCCCGCGATCCTTGATCGCTTTCCGTGGGCAACAACTATAATTTCGTATGAATATTACAGATTAATTACGAAATGTAACTGCAATTAAAATTATACCGACAACAGTAGTAGAAAAGAAATCTGAGCTTCGGGTCGTCGGAATGTTGCAACAGCACTTCGGAAGCAGCACTTGAGCAGAACACAACAGAATGGAAGCTTGGAAGTTGTGTGTTGAAGCTGCTGGTCGAGACCCCTTATAAAGGGGGTCCAAGGCGCCTTAACTGTTCACCAAGGCGCCTTGAACGAGCCGAGTCACCCGCGTGGATCAGCACGGACCTGGTCGAACTCTATCTGGTTCAAGGCGCCTTCAGCATATCCAAGGCGCCTTCAACCTCCGGTCCAAGGCGCCTTGAACTCCATTCAAGGCGCCTCCGGTCCAAGGCCTTTCTCCTTCAGCCTTCGAGGCGCCCAAGTTCCATGGGCGCCTCGACATATTCATTCGAGTTGTAACTTGCTCCTTTGTTCTGCAAAATGTGTTAGTCCCAAACACATACCGCAAAACAAAGTTAGCACATAAACATAATGAATGATAATAATAAAGTTTTGACAAGATTGAATCGGGTCCGACTTGGTTTCCAACCGAAACCTAGGTCGGACGCCTCTTATTCCTCTACGGGAACGTCCTCACCTACTCCACTCGTGAGAACTATTGCCAGTACGATCCTCCAGATCGACTGGACTTTTGCTCGGCACTCGATGCTTCCAGACTTTCTGCTGAACATCCGCTTCACCGGCCAGTTCAGACTTTCACCTGGTTCGCGACACCAGGACTTTCCACCTAGGGTTACCACCCCCTAGGACTTTTGCCTGAAGCCATCGACCTACCAAGACTTTCCGCATAGGGTTACCACCCCCTATGACCTAGGGTTACCACCCCCTAGGGTTTTACCTTGCCTAACCGCAGTTAGGACTTTCCTGAAACACTCAGCAACAGCTGTCAGATAACAAAGCACCTTAACTTTGAATCCTTTGCCATTATCAAAACTTAGGTTCGTTCGTCGGATGCTTCCCGCACCAACAATCTCCCCCTTTTTGATTATGGCAAACACGTAATTCAAAGTTAAGAAAAACAACATATGTAATAACTGTATAAAGTTAACCAAGCTTAAGTAAATAAACTTCAAATGCAATAACAGTTAAGCTGGAAACTTTTAACTTTGTAATATTAGACTCCCCCTTAATAAAAGCCCTCCTTTTATTAAATACTTGAATTTAACTTTACTTTACCTACTCTCTGCTTTGAATTTTCCTTTAACTTTAATTTACCTACTCTCCCCCTTTGCCATATATCAAAAATAAACCAGTTTGAAAGTAGATTTGTATTTTTCTGAAGGAAAATTTTCAAAGAGGGAAAAAGATCAATTTTCTTCTTAGCAAAAACGACTTAGCTTTTTGAGTTTTAGAATTTGCCAAATTTGAAAATACTTAGCTATATACTTAGCTTCGAAATGATTTGTATTGAAAAAATATTTTGCCAAATAGCTAAGTTTAGAGTACAATCTAACTAAGTCTAGTTAAAATAGTCTTAAAATTAACTAACTTTGAAAATATGAGTACTTGAATTTTCAATAAAAGGATTTGCTTAGAAGTTATAAAATATGAGGTCATTTAAAAAACTTTAAAATGTTATAAAAAGGTGACTAGATTTGAAAATACTCAGTTACATGGACAAGTGTTTTGAAAAACTGTAATTAAGTTTTGAATACTCATTTTGAAGAAAATTTGATATTAAAAAAAACTATTAAGTTTTAGGACAGAGGGAGTAGCAGTAGTTTGGTTTCTAGTCCAAGCATGAGTCAAATTAAATTATTGAGTTTAATTTGATTAAGTATCAGATCCTTAAAATAATCAGGTAAGGTAATTTGATTAGAACCTTAAAGTACCATCATGCTTAAAAAAATTGAAACACACTTTTCCCAATTGTCTAACCTTTAGCTACTTGCTGATTGCCTAGAGGGCAGTAGCTTTCACATGGTTAGTCAAATTAAGTCCATTTGGTCCAGATAGAGTTGGCTAGAGCTGGAAGACTTGACTTGATTATTATTTATGATGTGTTTAACGCCCAGACTCATATTGATGCACAAATATAAGCATTCCTGAGTCCAGGCTGTGCCCTATGCATCTCACGCCATTCTAAGTTTGTCAAACACAAGCAAGGTATACCTAGGTGATTGTGAGATGCTCTGGCTTTAATCTAGGGGTACATGATATCTAGGGAAAAACCTAGGCGTAATCCAAATTTTTGAAAATTCTAAGAAATTGGAATTTTGAAATAGGTATTTTCCTAGAAATTTTAACAGCAAATGATAACCAATTAAAAAAAAACATTGTCTATTCTACCCAACACATTCCTATTTGTCTTCTAAGTGAGCTGAACTCAAGTTCAGGTAAGGGTTTTGTGAAGATGTCAGCTAGATTTGATTTTGACTCAACATAGTTGAGTATAATATCACCCTTAGCTACATGATCCCTTACAAAATGGTGCTTCACTTCTATATGTTTGGTCCTTGAGTGATGAATTGGGTTTTTTGTTAAATTTATGGAACTTATATTATCAATTGAGATTTTTGTGTTATGATAGTTCAGTTGATAGTCTTTAAGAGTGTGCATCATCCAAAGCAATTGAGATGTGCATTCACCTAAGGCTATATATTCAACTTCAGTGGTAGATAAAGCAACACAATGTTGCTTTCTACTTGACCAACTTACTAGGCATTGTCCTAGAAATTGACAACTACCACTTGTGCTTTTTCTATCTAACTTGCATCCGGCGTAATCCGAGTCAGAATAGCCAAGAAGGTCAAAGGTGCAAGTTCTAGGGTACCAGAGTCCTATATTTAGAGTACCTTTAATGTATCTAAGTATTCTTTTAACATAGGTTAAATGTGACTCTTTTGCACAAGATTGGTATCTTGCGCACATACCAACCGCAAATAATATGTCGGGTCAGCTTGCAGTTAGGTAAAGCAAGCTTCCTATGGCACTCCTATAGTACTTTGGATCTACTGGTTTTCCTTCAGGGTCAGAGTCTATGTTAATGTTGGTGGCCATTGGAGTATTTATTATTTTTGAATTTTCCATGCAGAATTTTTTAATTAATTCCTTTGCATATTTAGTTTGATAAATGTATATTCCATCTTTAGTTTGTTTTATTTGTAAACCTAAGAAAAAATTAAGTTCACCAACCATACTCATTTCAAATTCATTTTCCATTAATCTAATAAATTCTTTTAAAAATTTAGAGTTATTTGATCCAAAAATTATATCATCAACATAGATTTGAGCTATGAAGATGTCTTTTTCTACAGTTTTTACAAATAGAGTTGGATCTATTTGACCTTGGTTGAAACCTTTGGATATTAAGTGATTTGATAATCGTTCATACCATGCCCTAGGGGCTTGTTTAAGTCCGTACAAGGCCTTTTTTTAACTTAAATACATGATTAGGATATCCTAAGTCCTCAAATCCTGGGGGTTGGCTTACATATACTTCCTCCTTAATAAATCCATTTAAGAATGCTGACTTGACATCCATTTGGTATAGTTTAAATCCTTTGTTTGCTGCATAGGCTAACAACATTCTAATGGATTCGAGTCTAGCTACTGGGGCATAGGTTTTATCATAGTCCAAACCTTCAACTTGGCTAAATCCTTTAGCTACAAGTCTAGCCTTATTTCTAATTATTTCGCCTTGATCATCTAGCTTGTTTCTAAATACCCATTTTGTATCGATTATTGATTTATTTGAGGGTTTAGATACAAGTTCCCAGACTTTATTTCTCTCAAATTGGGCTAACTCTTCTTGCATAGCTATGATCCAGTCCGGGTCAGGTAGTGCTTCTTCTATTATTTTTGGTTCGATTTTAGAAATTAGGGCAATCTGACTGTGGATTCTATAGGAGGATCTAGTTTTGACTCCTAGATTTGGATCACCCAAAATTTGATCAGATGGGTGAGAGGTGCTGGCCCTAGTTGGTCTTGTAAGTGGGTCAGGGGCTGGTTCCTCTGTTTTATTAAGATTTGGTTGAATTTCATCATCTTCTATATTTCTTGGATCAATATCAACATTCTCATTTATATTTGGTAGATTATTTTCTTCATCAAATATTATATTAGTTGTTTCTTCAACTTTTAGGGTGTTTTGATTGTAGACTCTATAGGCTCGACTGTTTGAGGAGTATCCTAAAAATATTCCTTTGTTAGATTTGGGTGTGAATTTTCTTAAATAATCTTTAGTATTTAAAATGTGAACTTTACATCCAAATACTTTTAAATAATTTAAGTTAGGAATTTTATGATAATATAGTTCATAAGGGGTTTTCTTGTGAAATTTGTTGATCAAAATTCGGTTTTGAATATGATTTGCAGTATTTATTGCTTCTGCCTGAATTGGTGATTTAAATTATATTCATTTAACATGGTTCTAGCGGCTTCTTGTAGAGTTCTATTTTTTCACCGGACCATTTTGTTGGGGGTTCTAGGACATGAAAATTCATGTTGATATCCATTTATTTTACAAAATTGGGTAAATTTATGATTTTCAAATTCCCCTCCGTGATCACTTCTTATTCTTTTAATTTTAGTATCTTTTTCATTTTCTATTAATTTACAAAAGTTACTAAATATTTCATAGGTTTCATCTTTAGTTTTTAGAAATTTTACCCATGAAAATCTAGAGTAGTCATCAATTATTACTAAGCAATACTGGTTCTTGCTTAGTGACTTAGCTCCATGTGAATCAAATAAGTCAAGGTGAAGGAGCTCAAGTAAGGAGCTGGTTCTTTCAAGATTTGTTGATTTGTGTGTTGACTTAGTTTGTTTTCCTTGTTGACAAGCATTACAGATAGAATTTTCAATGAATTTTAGGTTTGGTAAGCCTTTAACTAGACCATTATGACTCATTTTTGAAATGAGTCTAGTGTGAGTGTGACACAATCTTCTGTGCCACAAAGCAGTTTCCTCTTCTTGTGTTAGAAAACACTTTGTTGAGGATGTCGGTAGATTAATTGAATACATATTATTTATCCTAAGTCCCTTAAGTAAGATTTCAAGATTTTCAATGTTTTTAACTAAACACCTGGTTTTGTCAAAAGTTACTAAGTATCCGCTATCACACAATTGACTTATACTTAGTAAATTAAACTTGAAATTTTCAACTAAAAGGACTTTTCGAATAATAAAATCGGAGTTGAGTTCGATATTACCTCTTCCGATTACCTTAAGTTGACCTTCGTTACCGAATGCAACTGATCCTAAGTTCTTGTACGTGAGTTTAGTAAACTTCAATTTATCTCCAGTCATGTGTCTGGAGCAGCCACTATCCAACATCCATTGATTCAATTCCTACATAGGAAGTGGTTGAATTGTTTTAATGGATTTCACGATAGTTAAATTGAAGTAAACTTGTTAGAGATAAATTTTGAAAGAGTTTTTAAAATAATTTTGAATTTGAGTTTTAAAAAATAATTTTGAAATTGAGTTTTAAAATAATTTTGAAATTGAGTTTTAAAATATTTTTGAAATTGAGTTTTAAAAGTAATTTTGAAATTGAGTTTTAAAAATATTTTTGAAATTGAGTTTTTTAAAAGTAATTTTAAAATTGAGTTTTAAAATAATTTTGAAATTGAGTTTTAAAAATATTTTTGAAATTGAGTTTTTTAAAAGTAATTTTAAAATTGAGTTTTAAAATAATTTTGAAATTGAGTTTTAAAATAATTTTGAAATTTGAGTTTTAAAATAATTTTGAAATTGAGTTTTAAAATAATTTTGAAATTGAGTTTTAAAATAATTTTGAAATTGAGTTTTAAAAAATAATTTTGAAATTGAGTTTTATTACTTAGTCATCTCACCCGATCTAAATTTTCAATCAGGGAATCCTATGATTGATGTGAGACGATTTATTGTTGAATTCAGGAGTTTTGGTTTAACTTTGTGTTAGATTCAGATTTGGCTTTGGGTTCAACAAGTAAGCATTCTTTGGATAAACTTCTGGGCTACGGTGAGTCACAAGGAGCTCATTAAAGTAACCATGCCTTTGAGGTTTTCCAAATAGTCCTACCCATTGAACTTAATACCAATCCTTGGTCTAACTAGTCAGGATCCATTTAAGGGTAGCTTCGGTCAGTTCTACTTGGCCAAATGCACCAGGTCGAAGCCATATCTTCCTAGACATGCGATGCCCAAGCTTCCCTAACGTACTATTATCCAAAAACTTCACCAGTACTGTGGTTCAAGTTAACCTTAGTCCGTTTTAATCTAACCTTAATTACCCTGCCGGGTAATCTACTCTTGTTTTACCCATTTCGGGTAGATTAGGTTCAGTTACCCTACCGGGTAGTTTAGTTGGGGGTGCCAGCGAGTCTGGATCCTCCATCTTTATTTTGAGTTTTTAATTTATGATTTTATTTTGACTTTCAATTTCGAATTTTGAATTTAAATTTTTTTTTTAATTTCAATTTCGAATTTTGAATTTAACTTCAATTTCGAATTTTGAATTTAACTTCAATTTCGAATTTTGAATTTTATTTTAATTTTAATTTCGAATTTTGAATTTTAATTTTAATTTCAATTTCGAATTTTGAATTTTATTTTAATTTTAATTTTGAATTTTGAATTTTAATTTTAATTTTAATTTCAATTTCGAATTTTGAATTTTAATTTTAATTTCAATTTCGAATTTTGAATTTTAATTTTAATTTTTAATTTCAAATTTTGAATTTTAATTTTAATTTCAATTTCAAATTTTGAATTTTAATTTTAATTTCAATTTCGAATTTTGAATTTTAATTTTTAATTTTTAATTTCAATTTCGAATTTTGAATTTTAATTTTAATTTTTAATTTCAATTTTGAATTTTGAATTTTAACTTTAATTTTTAATTTCAATTTTGAATTTTGAATTTTAAATTTTTAGGATTGTTTTTCTTTTTGCTCCCCCTGGATCATGGCCTCCATATGGTCTATCGAGGTAGTATATTTGATCCTTCGGAACTCAGTATTGGCCAAGTCCAACTTGATTGACCAAGTTAGACTTGGAGACCCATGCTTGGACTGATTTAATACTTTGTTTGTTTATTAGTGATAAATAAGATCTATATTTACTTTTGTATCCCAACCCAGTTCTGTTGTAGACGGCTCTTTGTGTTCCAAGAATCAAGTCCAAATTCTTGGAGCCCAAAGTAAACCGTTCTAAGGTATTTTCTAAATCTTTAACCTTATTTGTTAAACTTGAATTTTCTTCCTCAAGTTTTTGAACTTGAGTTGGAAATTCAGTCTGACTCTGGTCAGGTAAGGGTTTGGTGTTAGCCACTTCTTTAAGGACACTTACTTCCTTTAGAAGTGACTTAACTTTCAGGTTTGACTTAGCTAATTTGCGCAATAAATAGCTAACTAAAATGTTCAACCGGGAGATACGTCTGGTCCTTCGGAAACGGATACGGATCCGTGGCTTTGCTCGGACTCTGCCTCAGACTCGCTCTCGCATCCGTATTCGACGACTTGGTCCCGGGCCATTAATGCGAGTAGACTCGTTTGTTCGAGCTCGTCGTCGTCGTCCTCTGATGAAGATTCGTCCCATGTTGCCTTAAGGACCTTTTTCCTTCTTTGCTTTTTGACCTCCTTCAGGTTAGGGCAGTTGGATTTGATGTGCCCTCTTTGGTTACACCCGTAGCATGTAACTTCAAACTTCATCTTTGTATTTTGTGGGCCTTCCTTTGATTTTACTGCCTTCTTTAGATCCCTTTTGTCGAATCCTTTCGTCTTGTAGAGCTTCTTCACGAGGTTTACCAGCTCGGTTGTAATGTCACCTTCTTCATCGTCAGAGTCTGGTTCAGCTTCCGATGCTGGTTCGGTTCTCCGTCGTGGTCTCGGTTCCCGGGTTCGGCTTGTACCTGCAACCAACACCTTTCTCGGTTGGTTGTGCATTAGTCTGCTCATGAAGTTCAAATTCACTAAAAAGTTCATCTAGTTTTAAAGAAGATAAATCCTTGGAAACTTTGTAGGCATCTACCATTGATGCCCACAATGTATTCCTTGGAAACGAGTTTAGCGCATACCTTATTACGTCTCGATTTTCTATCTTCTGGCCAATTCCGTGAAGAGAGTTAAGGATGTCTTGTATTCTCGCGTGAAGAGAACTCGCCGTTTCGCCTTCCTGCATTTTTAGATTATATAATTTATTAAGTAAAAGATCTCTTTTACTTACCTTGGTGTCGTCAGTGCCTTCGTGGAGTTCAATTAGCTTTTCCCAGAGCTCCTTTGCAGAGGAGAACGGGCCAACTCTGTTGAGTTCTTCCTTGGTAAGACCACACTGGAGGGTGCAGGTAGCTTTGGGGTCGGCTTCTACCTTTTTTATTAGAGAGGCGTCCCACTTCTCGCAGGCATCGGATGGTAGCTGAAGTCTCGTCTTTATGATCATCCACGTTTCGAATTGTATCTTTAGATACGTTTCCATTCTTCCCTTCCAGTAGCCAAAATCCTCTCCGGAGAATAGCGGGGGGCGTACAGTGCTGAAACCCTCTTCCTGGGCCATTTATAATATGTAACAAAAGAAAACAACAGAATATGTTCCAAGACTAAGTCTTGGATTAGTAGTGCTGGAATAAAGAATGAACTCGAGTGGTGTTGCACCTACTTCGAGCAAAAGTCGATTCGAGGGAAACAGAAATTAGAATATAGCTATAAGGCTAAATTCTAATTCGACTCAGAAAACGAAAAAAAAATTGCGAAAAATTTGTTTTGAAAGGTGGTTGCACCAATTCAAAACGACTCCGCTCTGATACCAATTGTTGGATCGAGACGCGCTAGAGGGGGGGTGAATAGCGCTCGTGGCTATTTGTTCGATTATCGGAATCGTAAAACGTTCGTAGAGTAATTAAAGCAGCGGAATAAAGGAAACAAACATAAGAACACAGTGGTTTACTTCGTTCGACGGGCGACTCCTACTCGAAGGCCCACGATCCTTGATCTTCGTGGGCAACAACTATAATTTCGTATGAATATTACAGATTAATTACGAAATGTAATCGCAATTAAAATTATACCGACAACTAGTAGAAAAGAAATCTGAGCTTCGGTCGTCAGTTGGAAGCAGGACTTGAGCAGAATACAGCAGAATGGAAGCTTGGAGTTCTTGAAGTCGCTGGTCGAGACCCCTTATAAAGGGGTCAAGGCTACTGCTCACCAAGGCGCCTGAACGAGCCGAGTCACCCGTGGATCAGCACGGACCTGGTCGAACTCTAGCTGGTTCAAGGCGCCTTCAGCCTATCCAAGGCGCCTTCAACCTCCGGTCCAAGGCGCCTTGAACTCCATTCAAGGTGCCTCCATCTGCTGCGCTGGCCTTTTCCCTCAGAGGCGCCTCGGACACTATTCATCCGAGTTGTAACTTGCTCCTTTGTTCTCGCAAAATGTGTTAGTCCCAAACACATACCCCGCAAAACAAAGTTAGCACGAAACATAATGAATGATAATAATAAAAGTTTTGACAAGTCATGGACTAACTTCGGGTTTCCAACCGAAACCCTAGGTCGACCCGACACCTACTGTTCCCTCTACGGGAACGCGTCCTCACCTACTCCACTCGGGAGATTTACATTGCCGACGATCCTCCGGATCGACCGGACTTGCTCGGCACTCGATGCTTCGGACTTCTCACGAACATCCGCTTCAGACTTTCACCTGGTTCGCGACACCAGGACTTTCCACCTAGGGTTACCACCCCCTAGGACTTTTGCCTGAAGCCATCGACCTACCAAGACTTTCCGCATAGGGTTACCACCCCCTATGACCTAGGGTTACCACCCCCTAGGGTTTTACCTTGCCTAACCGCAGTTAGGACTTTCCTGAAACACTCAGCAACAGCTGTCAGATAACAAAGCACCTTAACTTTGAATCCTTTGCCATTATCAAAACTTAGGTTCGATCGTCGGATGCTTCCCGCACCAACACTGATGTCTATAGTTTGCTCAACTGGGAATGCGTTCTCACTGAATCTCTCCTCCAGTTGCTTACCTCTTACTTACCAAATGCTATTGCTTGACTTTCCTTTGACTCACTAGGTCTTCCCGCCAGATTTCAGGTCCACAAACCTGACTAGATTTTGGTTGGTTGTCAGGTCCAACGGACCCAACTGAACTTCCCGCCAAATATTGGGCCCCATGGACCTATCTAGATTTTGCACCAGCTATCAGGTCCCGCAAACCTAGCTAGATTTCAGCCTGGTGTTAGGTCCTTAAGACTCGTCAACTCTTGTACACTTGGTAAAGTAATTAGATGACAAAACACTCTTAACTTTAATCCACTTGTCATTCATCAAAACCTGAGATCATTAGTGCTAATTGCATCTACACAAAGCCTTTCACAAAATGATTTGGACCCAATTCCAAATAAATATCCAAATTCTTAGAATTGACAATGGAAAATAATATTTTAATGTCATTTTAGGCGACTATTTAGTGGAAAATAAAATTGTTCATCAAATCTCATGTGTCAATACTCCATAACCAAATGGAGTTCTAAATGTAAAAAATCATGATTTGTTGGAGGTTGCCCATGTTGGTGCTGGAAGCACCAGCTAATCAAACTTGTGTTTTGATATTGACAAAGATTCAAAGTTAAGAGTTAGTGCTATCTAACTAGATTAACTGAGTGTACAGAAAAGTTCTAGTTGAGGCTAGGCACGAAGTCCTGGTCGAGTAGATTAGGCACAAAGTCCTAGTTGAGGGGATTGGGCATGAAGTCCTAGTTGAGTGAATTGGGTAGAAGTCTTATCATATCAAAGATATCAGGCAGAAGTCTTAGGGGTCATGAACACCAAGCGAAAGTTTAGGCCGGTCAAGGAACAAAAGTCTAGCGAGAAGTCCCAGAGGTTAAGATCGGATGTTGACCATAAGTCCAAACAGGTCTGGAAGACTAGATGTTTGGCAACAGGTATACTCTCCTGAAAGTAGGTGAGAACGTGTTCCCTATTGACGGAATAATAGACGTTGGTCTGACCTAGGATTTCATGGGAAATCTAAAAGTTATGACCGGATAGTCCGAGATTACCAACTAATATTATTTTATATTATACTACTTTTTTGTGCTAAGTTTGTGATGCAGAAAACATAAAGCTTGGAAAAGTTGATCCAGACACTTGGAAGGATCAAAGATCCTTAAGCCTATACAAGTGCCTAAAAGGTATTCATCCACCTCAATAACCTCGGTGGGTGGTAGGATGAGGTGGCAACCTCTGGTTGGTCAATGCACATTAACACTGAGGCGTCTCAAAGGGATTGAGGTGTCTAAAAGGGGATAGCTCAACCAGGCGAGCATTGCGATCTGAGCTCACCATGTCACTAATCGAGGAGCCTCAAAGGGATTGAGGTGTTTGGAAGTGGATAAGCTATGATGAGCTCGGATCGGGATCAGATCAAGATAAATAGAGGCGCCTTAATGGTGATAGAGGCACCTGGATCAACCTATATAAGGAGGTCTCGAGCAGTAGTATAATGTCCCTTAAACTATCTTAATTGAGTCATTCTTTTTTTTTAAAGAATGTAGTTAGATAATCCAACCAAACCACTAGTGGTTCATACACAATTAGCAAGAATACTAAGACTAAATCTTTTATTATAGAAATGCAAATTAATACAGAACATAAACTAGTAGGTCTTCGGTTTGTGCTGCCTTTATCTTGAGCCTGCTCACTGGTCGAAGCCTCCGGTCTCATGTGTCTCATCTCTTATAACCATCAGAACTATGAGTCTAAAGACTCAGCACTTCCCAATCCATAATATGCATTAATTAATTTATATAACCATGTGGTCTAAAAGTGGACATAGGTTGAAACACTCTAAACTTAACCTCTTACATAGCATAGACATAACCATGGTTTAATCATTGTGTCTAGTTCGTAACCACTTGCATGTCATAAATGTAAATCCTTTGTTAAGCATACACATAATCATGGACCTTTCGTACAAGAACATATGTTAAATAGTTTTAACCTTGACTACTTGCATAAACATAAACGAAATTTTCATATTAGAACATATGTTGGACAATTTTAGCCTTAACTACTTGCATGGCATAAACATACATACTAAGGATGAGCAAATACACATATAGCCATAAACATGACCATATATGAACCTAAATGTGAACATGAGCATAACATAATCATGAACCTAACATGAACAGAACTTGAACATTAGCATAATCATAAACCAATTGAAACATAAGCAGACTTGCATGCCATAAATCACGTAGGGTTTGGTGAGCTCCCAAGCTAGGGTCACCGATCACACTCAACCACATAGGATTTGGTGAGCTCCAGGGCTAGGGTCTCCGGTCACACTCAACCATGTAGGATTTGGTGAGCTCTCAGGCTAAGGTCTCCGATCATACTCAACCGCGTAGAATTTAGTAAACTCCTAGGCTAGGGTCTCCGATCACACTCAACCACATAGGATTTGGTGAGATCCTGAGCTCGGGTTGTAACAACTCAAATTTCCTCATTTTGAGTCCTAATAGTACTTAAAAATATTTAGAAATGCTTTAGAAATATTCTAGGGAGTTTTAGAAAATTTTAGAGTATTTTTATGTAATTTTCGGAGTTCGTTTGGTATTTTTACCAAAAGAAACAAGTTGCAAAAAAATAAAGAAGTTGAGCCGAGGTTCGAACTGGAGACCTCTAGTTAAGCAAAACCTTAAGTTGTTTCGGATGACCAGGAATCCAGCAGGGCCGTGCTAATAAAATAGATAGCGAAATTAATTTAAGCAATAGTAGATAACAGAGTACTCTAGTTATAAAGGGAGATAAAGAGAGAACTTAGGGATTATTTTTCCCCGTGACCTAAATCTTCCTCCCTTCTCTCGCGTACGTGGCGTCTCTGCTCGGGTGGAAACGAAGCCAAAACTAGGGCTTCGTCTCCGGCGGCTGACCAAGGGGATCTTCGTGAAGTTCTTCACAAATACGAGACCCTCTTGTCGAGAAGAACCCGTAGGCACGAAGGAGAGGCCGAGATTTCAAGTTTTCCGAAACCCTAGAAGCCTTTTTGTTCGGTTGTGAGTCCAAGAACGAAGGTAAGTGCTTCTCACCTGCACTAGGAGTAGTTTCGGGCCTTTGTTTCTTCTTGATTTCAAAGCATGCTGTAAAGATTGGTGTTTTGAAGCTTGCTGCCGTGAGTTTTATAAAGAAAATGGAAAGGGATTTGAATGGATTAGGCGTGTAGTTAGACTCCTCATTTCTTATAATTAGCATCTCATATCTGGATTTTGTTATTTGTGGTTAGCTCAATGGGCACAGCCGGCTCATGATGAGCTTTGCAAGTTTCGACTTGTGCTATGGAAAGGGCATGAATAGTTTTAGTTCTGAAGTGTTCAATGGATTGCCGTGGCTTATTTAGACCTTGCGTTATTAATTGGGTAACCTGCTGTTAGAACTTTTGTTATTGGTTCTGTACATGCAGTTTTTAGATTCATTGGTTGTGTAGTTTAGAATTTTAATTTCAGAATTTTCTCGTTAAATCTGAGCATGAATAGTTTTCTCTTTTCAGTATGCATTTCTAAATTTGTTTAGTTGACAGTAAACAGGCGTGATCAGCCTGTTCGTAGCCATGCTGATTTATCTTTGTTGCTAGTTTGGTTTAAGTGTGAAGAGCCTTAGTATTTGGCACTACAGATTTTGGTTCTTTTGGAATTTGCTGGACACGAATAGCCCTTGGAGCTGCTGTGCAGTTCAGATTTGTGCCAAGGAAGGGGCACGAACAACCCTTGCTGTTGGGTTCAGTTTGTGCTATGCAATGAATATGAAAAGTATATTTTTTTTAGCTTACTGTTTAATTTATGAGGCAATCTTTTATTAGAAGTATTAACAAGTAACAAGTATTTTACTTAAAGAGGCTAGTACCCGACTTCCGAGGTTGTCGTTAAATAAATCCAGGTGACCATTTCCGAGGTCTCGACCCTGGTGAGACCAAGGTCTTTACCCTTGTAGGACTGGTGGCTCGCTACCTCAGTTTCTATTAGGGAGTGCGGAAATGGTACTAAGCCTGGGCCCAAGAGATTATTATTTTGAAGTATAAAAGTATAGGTTATGAGAAATGGAATAAGCTTCCCATAAGTTTAAAAATAAGCAAGCTTAGCTCTTTTATTCTTACATGTTTAGACTTTCTTATTGCTGTTAGATGTGCATGAGCAGCTTTACAAGTTTAGCATTTCAGTCTGTTTTGATTTCCTAGCTATTAGATTAGCATGAGTAGTATTTCCTTTAAAGTATTCAGTTTTTAAATTCCTTCTTGTTCACATGCATATTCGAGTTTTGTGAGTTAGATAGCGCTTACTAAGCATCTGCTTATAGTTTCATTTCCTCTTACTGCAGATAAAGGAAAAGGAAAGCTATAGTGAAGGAAGGCGACAAGGAGGTGTGGATGGATGTGTGATGTCTGGACTATGGAAGCCTTGGGATTTTGCTTAAGAATTCATTAAGATTTTGTATTTAGACTGTTGCGATTATTCTTTCATGTTGCTGAATTTGTTCATTGAATATTTTAAGTTTTGGAATTCTTCCTTTTATTTGCTATGCACATTAGTTCCGCTATCTAAGTTGTATTATATAGTTTTAGCATGTTCAAATTAATATATATAGTTTTAGTTGAGAACAAATAATTGAGTAGAATGTATTAGATGAGTTATTTATGTTTCCAGCTATTACTTATTGCATGTTTCGAGTTTGTAAAGAGTTATAAGTATAGTTATCAACATGTGAGCAACACTAGTTAAGTAAAGTTAATAGTACAGTAACGTCCCACCCTCACAGAGTAGTAGAGTGGAGGGTGGGGTGTCACAAGTTGGTATCAGAGCAGTCCCCATTCTCCAGCATCACACACACATCAGCATCAACCTTGCCGTCTTCAAGTAAGAAAGTACTTAAATTCTTTTATTTAGTATGTCTTTCCTTATTATTTGTAGTATAGAGAAATCCTTAGAAATATTTGCTTATATGTGCTTAAGGTAGATAAAAGTTCTTGTTTGTCTTTCTATGTTTTTATATATATATCTAGAGAGTATAGAGACAATTTCAGGTTTTCTCTCTCTACATGACTAGATGTCAAGAAGAGGACGTCCCTGTACCGCTTGTACTGAGGACCAAGCACAGGAGAACGAAGAGCCCAGAGCAACTGAACCAAATCTCTCTGAAGTTGTTGCTCAACTCCATAGACAAGTGGCAGAGCAGTAATAAGTGATCGTCAATCTGATGGCTAATCGGCAGCCAGTCCCTCCCACTCCCCCAACTATCAATGTGGAGACCCCAGTGGTGACTGAAGTTCCACCAGCTGCTCTGGAAGTCGCCACAACACCTAAAAGATAAGAAACATATCTGATACAGTGGCTGAAGCTGAAGCCAGAAAGTTTCTCAAGCACGACTGAGCCTTGGGATGCCCAGGCTTGGTTCAAGACACTGGATAGCACAATGGAGCTTCTTGACTAGCCAGAAGTCGAGAAGGTTAAGTGTGCCTCTTTCTGCCTATCTGGAGATGCCCGTATGTGGTGGGAGAGAGTGAAGAGTAAGAGAGCAGCCAACCAAATGAGATGGGCTGACTTCGAGATAGAGTTTTACGAAGAATTCTTCCGTCAACGGATCACTAATAAACATTATGAGGAGATTATAGAATTCAGACAGGGTGACCTTCCAGTAGAAGAAGCAGTCAAGAGATTTAACAGGCTAGTTCGTCTCTGCCTAGAGCTAGTAAGTACAGAGAAAGAACGAGTCAGACTGATGCTCCGAATGCTGAGGCCAGAAATAGCACTTAACGTGAGTAGTGGAACTCACCGACCACAAACTGGTGAAGAGCTGGTCAGCAGGGCATTAGTTGCTGAGCACTATCTGAATAGCATCAAGGCACAACAAACACAGCTCAAGCCGGTCAAGATAGAGGACATGACAGCAGGGAGTCAGAAACCCCAGGCAAGCAAGCAAAACTGGAAGGGCAAAGATAACAAAAGGAAATGATGGAATACAAGAGGCAACTAAAAGGGAGGTTCAACAAACAAGCAGGCCAAGTTCCCTCCCTGTCCTAAATGTGGGAGAGTACATCCAGGAGCCTGTCTTTTGGGTATGACTGGATGTTATTCGTGTGGTCAAGAAGGGCATCTAGCTAAGGCATGTCCTAACAAGCTCAAAGCACCTCAGCAACAGACAGCGCAATACGGGACGGACCTCAGCTCAGTCAAGAAAGGTTGGAGCCCCACCAGTTTCAGCTAGTGCCAGAGTATTCTCCCTCACTAAAGAGGAAGCTGCTAGTGCCTCCACGGTCGTAACAGGTCAAGTAGTTATTTTTCAGCATGTAGCTACTGTACTATTTGATACTAGGGCGACCCATTCTTTTGTATCAGTACCCTTTACCAAGGAATTTCAGGTGCCTGCAGAGAGCATGAACTCCAAGTTCTTGACAACCCTACCTTCCGGGGAAGTCATGGAGTCCAACCAGTGGCTTCGGGCTGTACCAGTCAAAATTTCAGATCGAGAACTATATGTTAATTTAGTAGTCCTTGCGATGCAGGATTTCGACGTTATTCTGGGTATGGATTTCCTCAGTAAGTACAGCGCTTCGGTGAACTGTCGTAGAAGGAAAGTGATTTTCAGCCCAGAAGGTGAACCATCCTTTGAGTTTACGGGAGTGTCGAAGAGGAAGACCTAGAAATTCCTCTCTTCCCTAAGAGCTCAGCAAATGTTAGCTAAAGGGTGTGTTGGTTTTCTTGCAGACATTGTGAATACAGAAGAACAAAAAGGACCCAAGCAGGAAGATGTTTGGGTAGTCTGTGAGTATTCGGAGGTATTTCTAGAAGAGCTACCTGGACTACCTCCCAACCGAAAAGTGGAGTTTGAAATTAAGTTGGTTCCTGGCACCAGTCCAATTTTAAAAGCTTCGTACTGGATGTCTCCAGTAGAGCTGAAAGTGCTACAAGAACAACTCCAGGAGCTGCTTGACAAATGTTTCATTCGCCCTAGTCATTCACCATGGGGAGCTCCGGTGTTGTTCGTTAAGAAGAAAAACGGATCTATGCGGATGTGCATCGATTATAGAGCGATGAACAAAGTGACAATTAAGAACAAGTACCCTCTTCCTAGAATAGATGATCTATTTGATCAGTTAAAGGGGCAACAATGTTCTCTAAGATAGGCCTGCGCTCTGGATACCATCAGTTGAAAGTGAAAGAAAGTGATATATCCAGAACAGCTTTCAGGACCAGATATGGATACTACGAGTTTATAGTCATGCCTTTTGGAGTGACTAATGCACCTGCGGTCTTCATGGACTTAATGAACAGAGTGTTCAGAGAATACCTTGACAAATTTGTCATCGTGTTCATCGGCGACATTCTGATCTATTCAAGAACCCCAGAATAGCATGACGCGCACTTGAGAATAGTACTGCAAACCCTTCAGCAAAAGCAACTTTATGCCAAATTATCAAAGTGCGAGTTCTGGTTAAAGCAGGTGGCGTTTCTAGGTCACATCATTTCTAAAGAAGGTATCCAGGTGGATCCTGCCAAAATAGAAGCGGTCAACAACTGGTGCAGACCCAAGAACGCCAGGGAGATCAGAAGCTTCCTTGGTTTAGCTGGATATTACAGAAAGTTTGTGGAGGACTTTTCCAGGATGGCCTCTCCACTAACAACCCTAACTAGGAAGAATAAGAAGTTTGAATGGTCAGACAAATGTGAGCAAAGTTTCCAAGCATTGAAGAAAAGACTGACCAGTGCTCCCATTCTGACTGTTCCAAAGAGTGACAAGAGTTTTGACATATACAGCGATGCTTCCAAGATGGGCCTTGGAGCTGTGCTCATGCAAGAGGGGAAAGTTATAGCTTATGCTTCCAGACAACTCAAAGACTATGAGAAGAACTACCCCACTCATGATCTTGAGCTGGCAGCTGTGGTCTTTGCACAAAAACTCTGGCGACATTATTTGTATGGAGTTCAGTGCAGAATCTTCACAGACCATCAGAGCTTGAAGTATTTCTTTACCCAGAAAGACTTATGACTGTGAAATCCTCTATCACCCAGGTAAAGCTAACAAAGTGGCAGATGCACTAAGCCGAAAATCCAATGCAACTTTGATGCCCTTGTCATCATTAGCACTGCCACTGCAGAAGGAATTGTCATACTTTCGAGTTGAAATTATTTATGGGCAACTCTCTGCATTGACCTTAGAGTCAACCCTGCTTGAGGATATACAAAGAAAGCAAAGTGAAGATCCAGATATCCAGAAGATCAAGCAAGGGATACAAAAAGAATAAAATTCAGAGTTTCGAGTATCAGATAGTGGAATCCTCTATCAGGGGAGCCGCCTTTGTGTCCCCAATGATGAGGAATTGAGAAAGAAGATTCTAAAAGAAGCTCATAGTATACCATACTCCATGCATCCTGGTACACCAAGATGTATCAAGATTTGAAGCAGAGATTCTGGTGGTCTGGACTCAAGAGAGATGTTGCAAAATATGTCAGTACCTGCCTGACATGCTAGAGGGTCAAAGCAGAGCACTAGAGACTAGGAGGAGTCCTACAACCCCTTCCAATACTAGAGTGGAAATGGGAAGAAATATCCATGGACTTTATAACAGGTCTTCCAAGAACTACTAATGGATATGATGCGATATGGGTGATAGTGGACAGATTGACCAAGTTTGCCCATTTTCTAGCCATCAAGGTGTCCCACTCTATAGAGCAGTTGGCACAACTAAATGTTAAGGAGGTGATCAGACTTCATGGAGTCCCGAAGTCGATTGTTTCCGATAGGGATGGGCGCTTCACCTCTCATTTTTGGGAGTGTGTTCAGAATGCATTGAGCACCAAACTCAAGTTCAGCACAACCTTCCATCCCCAGACTGATGGACAGATAGAACGAGTAAAGCAGATTTTAGAAGACATGCTCAGGGCTTGTGCATTAGATTTTAAGGGTAGTTGGTGTAGGCATCTGTACTTAGCTGAATTCGCCTACAACAATAGCTACCAGGCCACTATCAAGATGGTACCTTACGAGGCACTATATTACCGAAAGTGCAGATTACCCATTTGTTGGAAAGAAGCAGGAGAAAGGAAAGAAATGGAGGTGGAGCTGGGCATTCTGACATAGATGATAAATGAGACCACTCAGGCTATCCAGAAGATCAGACAGAGAATTGAGACTGCCCAGAGTAGGCAGAAAAGTTATGCTGACGCACGCCGTAGGCCACTTGAATTTCAAGTAGGGGATTCAATCTTTCTCAAAGTTGCTCCTATGAAGGGAGTGATGAGATTTGGCAAAAAGGGCAAGTTAAGTCCTCGTTACGTAGGACCCTAACCGATCACAGAGAGGATTGGGAAAGTAGCTTACAAGCTGGACTTACCACAAGACATGTCAGCAATACACAATGTATTTCATGTCTCCATGCTAAAAAAGTGTCTCCACGACTCTAGCCAAGTGATTCAGCCTCAGTCGGTGTAGATTCAGGAGGATCTTAACTATGAGAACAGACGTATATGGATAGTGGACAGAGAAGTTAAGAGACTAAGGAACAAAGAAGTATCACTAGTGAAGGTCATTTGGCAAAATCAGAAGCACGAGGAAACTACGTGGGAGCGTGAGGACAGTATGAGACAGAGATATCCAGAATTATTCTAAGTTCGAGGATGAACTTTTTATAAGATATGGGGAATTGTAACAACCCAAATTTCCTCATTTCGAGTCCTAATAGTACTTAAAAATATTTAGAAATGCTTTAGAAATATTCTAGAGAATTTTAGAAATTTTTAGAGTATTTTTATGTAATGTTCGGAGTTCGTTTGATATTTTTACCAAAAGAAACAAGTTGTAAAAAAATAAAGAGGTTGAGCCGAGGTTCGAACTGGAGACCTCTAGTTAAGCAAAGCCTTAAGTTGTTTCGGATGACCAGGAACCCAGCAGGGCCATGCTGATAAAAAAGATAGTGAAATTAATTTATGCAATAGTAGATAACAGAGTACTCTAGTTATAAAGGGAGATAAAGAGAGAACTTAGGGATTATTTTTCCCCGTGACCTAAATCTTCCTCCCTTCTCTCGCGTACGCGGTGTCTCTGCTCGGGCGGAAATTAAGCCGAAACTAGGGCTTCATCTCCGGCGACCGGCCAAGGGGATCTTCGTGAAGTTCTTCACAAATACGAGACCCTCTCGTCGAGAAGAACCCGTATGCACGAAGGAGAGGCCGAGATTTCAAGTTTTCCGAAACCCTAGAAGCCTTTTTGTTTGGTTTTGAGTCCAAGAACGAAGGTAAGTGCTTCTCACCTGCAGTAGGAGTAGTTTCGGGCCTTTGTTTCTTCTTGATTTCGAAGCATGCTGTAAAGATTGGTGTTTTGAAGCTTGCTGCCGTGAGTTTTATAAGGAAAATGGAAAGGGATTTGAATGGATTAGGCGTGTAGTTAGACTCCTCAGTTCTTATAATTAGCATCTCATATCTAGATTTTGTTATTTGTGGTTAGCTCAATGGGAAGAGCTGGCTCATGATGAGCTTTGCAAGTTTCGACTTGTGATATGGAAAGGGCATGAATAGTTTTAGTTCTGAAGTGTTCAATGGATTGCCGTGGCTTATTTAGACCTTGCGTTATTAATTGGGTAACCTGCTGTTAGAACTTTTGTTATTGGTTCTGTACATGCAATTTTTAGATTCATTGGTTGTGTAGTTTAGAATTTTAATTTCAGAATTTTCTCGTTAAATCTGAGCATGAATAGTTTTCTCTTTTCAGTATGCATTTCTAAATTTGTTTAGTTGACAGTAAACAGGCGTGATCAGCCTGTTCATAGCCATGCTCATTTATCTTTGTTGCTAGTTTGGTTTGAGTGTGAAGAGCCTTAGTATTTGGCACTACAAATTTTGGTTCTTTTGGAATTTGCTGGACACGAACAGCCCTTGGAACTGCTGTGCAGTTCAGATTTATGCCAAGGAAGGGGCACGAACTGTAAAGCACGAAAATTCTCAAAGTAATTTTAGAAATATTCTATGATTTTTCTGGAATTTTAGAATATTTTTATGGAATTTTTGGAATAGCAGAAGTAGCAAAATTAAGTAAAAACGTAAAATAGCCTAAGCGGGAATTGAACCCGAGACCTACCGAACCCTACGACTTATAGATGACTTTAGTAACCAGGAGCCCCAGCAGGGGTGTGTTGAAAGGAAAGGAGAGCAATTATATTTAAGGTTTAGTTGGGGTGTATTTTTCACTTAATATAAATAGGGAATTAATAGAGGAGTTATTATTTTCTAAACGACAACTCTCTTTTCCCTCACCCTCACCTGACGCCACCTCTCTCTTCCTCACCTCTCGGTGCACAAAGCTCAAGGAAACCTAGGGTTCCATCCCTAAGGTCGTAGGAGTAATTTCTGGTGACAACTCCGGCACGAGGATGTTCCTCTCCGCGAGAAGAACGCGTAGACGTAAGAAGATCGTCGAGGAGATCTTCTTCTCCGGAAACTTAGCGATCGAATTGTAAGGAAACTTAGCGCAGGATGTGAGTAACCCCTCACCTACAGTATAAGTAGCTATCTTTATGCTTTTATGATCTTAGTTCATTTTTATACCTGTAGTATAGCCATATGCAGAATTAGAGCTCATCAGGTGCTCGATAAAATGACTAGTATAGTCATATACCACAGTAGGCATTTTTAATAGTACAGTTAAATGCCATAGATGTATTTTAATAACATACATGGTCTTGCTTCAGTTATATGGGACTACGTGTTAGTTAGAGCCCTAGAGCCAATCATTTGATGATTGTATTATGGACTTGTTGTATCATTTTCTTATATAAATAAAGGCATTTGTTTTTTGGTTATTATACTTACTTGTATTGGTGCCAAATAAACTAAGTATAATAACGTCCTTGAGTAGAAGATTCTCACCTATATCAATCGGTTAGTTGAACCGATAGTGAGATGATATAGGGAACACTACTCTTAATTATTCCTAGTCGAGTATTAACATTTAAGGATAATGTTAATGCAATAAGACTAGCATGTAGGTCAACTCTATGACTTGATCTCATAAGTCATGGATATAGAGATATCAAGTTGACACATGGGTATGCATTGGAGAATGTATACTGAATGACCCGCCATGAGAAAGTATCATGGATCGTTATATGAGTGTCATATACTTTCTCATGTGGCTATTAGTATGACTACTAGTCCTTAGACCTGAAGTCACCATGGATCCCTACATAAGGAGTTATGTACTTTGGTTTCGTCAAACGTCACCCGTCACCCGTAACTAGGTGGACTATAAAGGCGATTACTGGGTATGTAACGAATTATGCAGAGGGATGTGAGTGATGTAGATGGGATCTATCCCTCCTATATGACGGGAGAGACATCGATATTCTTGATAGAGTGAGACCATGAAGTGCATGGCCATGCCCAAATGAGTCAATATGAGATATTGAGCTCATTTGATTTAGTGAGTCTACTTAGAGTTCAAGATTTAGATTGGTTAGAGGATGACACGGTCTATGCCTCACATTGATCAATCTAGATGTCTAGGATAGAAGGACACTTGTCATATATTGTGAGGAGTCACAATTAGTAGTCACAAGGTGATGTTGGATCTCAACATTCTTATAACTTGGGTAGTAATGATGTGTTGCTAGATACCACTCATTACTTATGCTCCTAAATGGGTTTAGGGGCATTGCCAACGTTACAAGAACCTATAGGGTCACACACAAAGGACAATTAGATGGAGATTAGGTTCATATGATGAACCAAGAGGATTAGATTCATGTGATGAATCAAATTGGATTAAGAGTAATCCTAATTAGGCTAATTGAGTTAGACTCAAGTTGATTCATGTGTTCAATGAGTCTAATTTAGATCATGACTCATTGAATCAATTTAATTAAATGAATTAGATTCATTATATTAAATTGGCTTGAATTAAATGGTTAGATTAGATCAACCATGAGAGAGATTAAGTCAAGTTTGACTTGACTTGAGAGGAAGAGGAAGAGTCAAGTTTGACTTGACTTTATGCCACATCATTTGTGACTTGGCATTAAGTGGCCAATGATGATGTGCCACATCATTATAGTTAACACATGATTGTGCCACCTAATGGAAGTTACATCTTCTCCTTTGCTTTAATGTGGCCGGCCACATTAATGAGAGGAGTTACACTTGGTGTGGCCGGCCACTCAAAATGAATGGAATTCATTTTTTTTTCATTCAAGGCTTATTCTATCATCTTCTTCCTCAAGCTCTCCTCAAGCTCTCCCTCTCCTCTCTTGGCCGAACACCCTAGGTGCTAGCACACCTTTGTTTGGTCCCCTCCACCTAATTTTGTTCGTGTGGATACTTCTAGAGGGTTGTCTACTTTGACAATCTTGAGATCCGGCAAACTGTTGGACTAATGGGATAGCGAAGGGCATCGCATCGAGGGTAAGGCTCTTATCTAGTGTAGATCTAGACTTTAGAAACTCGTACTCGTATTTTGTTTTTATTTTTCTTCGTATGGATCCGGTGACGGGGGGTTTCGGGGTTTCCGCGACGCGAAAAAGCGATTTTCGCGGCCCGAAAAACCCAACACTACGGTCCAATGGGTAGGCTCCCATAGTCGCCTCTAAGTTCAGATAACCTAGTAAGAGCAAGATTAGAAATATTAGCTATGAATCAGTATTTTACTTTATCAGTGGCACTGTACTGGATTTCAGTTGTCCATGGGTTGGGCTCCCATAGTCGTCCCTAGGTTTAAATAACCTAGTAACCCTACTAGATTCGGGACTTGCTACCTCGGGCCTAGTTAGGGATGCATGCACAACAAGTACAGTTGCCGGGCCCATCAGCAGCATGTTTAGTATTTTTATCTACTTATGAAAATAGTTTTCAAACCTCACAAACCAAATACGTGAATACATCTTAGCTTTGATTTAGTTAGCTTGTCGATACAATGAATAGCTTTTGTTCAGTATTTGTTTAGCATGATTCATTTGTCGATATGCCATGTTTTTTTTTGGTTAGCCTTTTCAGCATGATCATTAGCATGTATTTCAAATAGCATATTTTGAAAGTATGATTTCTTCGAATGCATGTTTTGTGAGGTAGATGGTTTCTTACTAAGCTCCCAAGCTTATAGTTTCATTTTCCTTATACTGCAGATACAGGTAAAGGGAAGATGGATTAGCGGAGGCTGGAGGACAATGCAACGAGATGTGTGTGAGAAGGAACCTGGAATAAAGTTTTTGGGAGAACTAGCAAACCTTAAAACTTAGCATTTCTTTATGTTGCTACTTTTCTACCGTTTAGGATGTTAAGTGTCTTGAATCATGAAAGTTATACTTAGATTGCTTATTGTTTGGATGTTAGATAGCTAACCATGAGTAATGACATGCATAGTAGTAGAGTGGTGAGTTTTGTTGATTTCTGAAAGTTCTGTACGAGGTTGGGTCTGATTTCTACAGAAATCAGAAATCCAATCGATCAGCTGATCGATTGGAAGGAGCCCCCGCTTACAGAACGCCATTGAGTCGATCAGTCGATCGATCGGGAGTTTTTAATTCCGCGAACAGAGAGCTTCTGAATCGATCTCTGGATCGATTGGCCAGGCTGGATCGATCAGCCGATCGATCCAGAATTGACCCTGTGCATAGTAGCATGTTGAATCGATCAGTGGATCGATAAGACAACTCCAATCGATCAGCCGATCGATTGGAATGTCTGATTTCAGCTAGAAGTGTCTAATTTCAATTTTCTGATCCGATAGGAAGGTTAGGTTCCTTTCTTTAGCGTATGTACAACTTCAGAAGTGTATTCGGAGTTAATTTCCAGATTTTATAATAAATAGTAGAGAGTTTTAATTATATTATCTTTTCCGCACCTAGACATTTAGTGATGGTCCCAAGAATAGTTAGCATAATGTAACCCCGGCCTTACAGCTTAGTTAGTAGAAGGCGGGTCGTTACAGAGTGGTATCAGAGTAAAGTTCCATATTTCCTCCACACACACATCAGCATTGAACCTGTAGCTTCCAAGTAAGAACATCTCTCACTTTATTTATGTTTTGCTTTCATGTTCATAGATAACTAAAGTTTGTTTATATATGATAACATCTAACATGATAATAGTAGTTATGTACATATGAATGTATTAGTTATGTATGTCCTCTATCCTCTAGAAAATGGAGGGCCGGTAGAAAAGCACCGACCTGAGCCTCAGGCCGAGGCGGCGCAAGGTGCCTCCTCTGGCCAGTGACTCGATTACATAAACAACTAGTGAACAACAACATGAGATAGCCACCCTAAGGGCTAATTAAAACACCACCGTCACTCCGTAACCAACTTAACAGCAACCCTAGTAGTGATAGAGGTTCCCACTCCGACCCTACGCACAAAGTCATCAAATAGGGCAAGAAGAGAAGCCTACTCGATCCGGTGGTAGAAGATCAAACCAGAGAACTTCTCGGGCACCCGGTGAACCATGGGATGCCCAAGTCTGGTTCCAGAGTATGGAGGAGCTGATGGATTGGCCGAGTTGGGAAGTTTGAATGCGCCTGCCTTCGCCTCGGAGGCGACCGATGTGGTGGAGAGGATTAAAGTGAAGCACCAAGGAACCTATGATATGGGCAACTTCGAGAGAATTCTTGAGTTCTTTCACACGCGGTCACAACCGCCGATCTACCGAAGTTCACATATCGCATGGCAACCTGTGTGAAGGCGGTGAAGAAATTCAGATGCATCGCTGCCTATGCCTACACCGTCGAGCGAAAGAGCGAGTCCGTTGATGCTCAAGATGTTAAGGCGATAAAGAGCAATGAGTGCGCCCATAGGCCGCAAACTATGAAGGCCGGTGCGTCCCGCAAGAGCTAAGCTCGACACACCGAGCATTAACAACATAGGCATTAGTACAGCATGTCCAGCGAGGAGGTGCAGTACCCTGAAACACAGGGACAGACTCTAACTGGAAAGGGAACTCCAGTCACAAACGTAAACCAGGGAGTTACCCAAAAGGAGGACCAGCTAGTAAACAGCCTAACTATCCCAAGTACTCTACTTGTGGGAAATTCCACCCCGGAGTTTGTTGCAAGGGCACACGAGGATGCTTCGAATGTGGCCAAGAAGGGAGTATGGCTAAGCAATGCCCGAACAAGACCAGTTTCCCTCCACCACAGCCGATTCAGTACGGAGGTAACCCAGCACAATTACATCAGATGCAGGCTGCTATAGATGGTCCACATATCAGTCAGGGCAGACTAGAAGCCCCCTCAGCCACAATGAACGCGAGGATCTACTCACTCACTAGAGAGGACGTAGCGAATGCCTCGACAGTTGTTACAGGTCAGATTAGTATTTTACAGCAAAGTGCAACTGTCTTATTCGATACTGGGACAACCCATTCTTATATATCTAGGGCATTCACCGAAAAGCTAGCAATATCTCCAGAGGTACTCAGTGGTCAGTTTTTGACAACACTACCTTCAGGAGAAATTATGGCATCCACGCACTGGCTCCGAGCAGTGCCAGTCATTATAGCAGACATGGAGCTTTTTGGTGATCTGATAGTGCTAGAGATGGCTGATTACAATGTCATCTTGGGAATGGACTTTCTGATTAAATACGGTGCCTCTATAGAGTGCCGTAAACAGAGAGTTGTATTCCAACCTGAAGCAGGAGTGCAGTTTGGGTACATCAGAGAACCAAAGAGAAAGGCCAAGAAGTTTCTCTTAGCTCTGAAAGCACAGAAACTACTTGATTCAGGATGTACGAGATTCTTAGCACATGTAGTCAATACCAGTTAGGACAAGGACAAAAAGCTAGAGGAGGTCCGAGTCGTATGTGACTACCCAGCAGTCTTCCCTGAGGAGTTACCAGGCCTAGCACCAGACAGGGAGATTGAATTTGAGATAGAACTTGTTCCCGGTATAAACCCCATCTCCAAAGCACCCTACCGCATGACTCCAGCAGAACTGAAGGAACTTCATGAGAAACTACAGGAGCTGCTCGACAAGGGCTTCATACGCTCTAGTCACTCACCATGTGGAGCGCCTGTATTGTTCGTGAAGAAGAAGGACGGGAGCATGCACTTGTGTATAGACTACCGGGCACTAAACCAAGTCACGATTAAGAACAGGTATCCTCTTCCTAGGATCGATGACCTGTTCGATCAGCTAAAGGGAGCAGCAGTGTTCTATAAAATAGATCTCAGATCGGGATATCACCAGGTTAGAGTTAAAGAAGGCGATATACCCAAGACAACCTTCAGGACCAGATACAGACATTACAAGTTCGTAGTCATACCCTTTGGTGTGACGAATGCTCTAGCTACTTTCATGGACCTCATGAATAGAGTATTCAGAGAATACTTAGATAGGTTTGTTATCGTGTTCATCGATGACATTCTTATCTATTCTAGAACTCAGGAAGAACACGCAGAGCACCTGAAGATAGTATTGCAGACCTTTCAACAGAACCAGCTGTACACCAAGTTCACGAAATGTGAATTCTGGCTCGATCAGGTGTCCTTTTTGGGTCACATCATCTCCAAGGATGGTATCATGGTAGACCCCAATAAGATAGAGGCTGTGAGTAACTGGAAGAGACCTAAGAACGCCAGTGAAATCAGAAGCTTTTTGGGACTAGCAGGCTATTACAGAAAATTTGTAGAGGATTTCTCCAGGATAGCCTCCCCACTGACAGCTCTCACCAGGAAGAACAGAAAATTTCAGTGGACAGAGGACTATGAGAACAGTTTCATGGAGCTCAAAAGAAGATTGACCAGTGCACCCATTCTGATTCTGCCGGAAAATACAGACAGCTTTGATATTTACAGTGATGCCTCTAAATTGGGACTAGGAGCAGTACTGATGCAAAATGGTAAGGTGATCGCCTATGCCTCCAGACAACTCAAAGACTATGAGAGGAATTACCCTACTCATGACCTTGAGCTTGCAGCAGTTGTCTTCGCCCTCAAAATTTAGAGACATTACTTGTACAGAGCGCAGTGTAGAGTGTATACAGATCATCAGAGTCTGAAGTACTTCTTCACTCAGAAGGATCTGAATATACGACAGCGCAGATGGCTCGAGCTGGTCAAGGACTATGACATAGACATTCTCTACCACCCAGGAAAAGCCAATAAGGTGGCAGACGCACTTAGCAGAAAGTCCAGTGCCACCTTACTATCCCTAGCAGCCATGTCACTGCCCCTACAGAAGGCGATTACAGATTTCGGTCTCGAACTAATAGTTGGGCAACTCTCTACTATGGCATTAGCATCTACCCTGCTTAGTGACATCCAGACAGCTCAGGAGCAAGACCCTAAAATTCAGAAGATCAAGCAAGGGCTAGCAGAATCAGAAGGTGGAGAGTTCAGAGTATCTGATAGTGGGGTACTGTATTTTGGTGACAGACTATGCGTTCCGGATCAGGAGGAACTACGGAGGAAGATTCTAGATGAGGCTCACAGGACTCCGTATGCGATGCATCCTGGTTCCACCAAAATGTATCAAGACCTAAAGAGACGTTTTTCGTGGCTTGGGATGAAAAGAGACATCGCTAGATATGTTAGTACCTGTCTGACCTGTCAGAGGATCAAGGCAGAACACCAGAGACCAGGAGGAGTTCTGCAGCCTATTCAGATCCCAGAATGGAAGTGGGAGGATATTTCTATGGATTTCATAGTGGGACTACCCAGAACCACGAATAGTTTTGACGCCATCTGGGTAATAGTCGATAGATTGACTAAATCTGCCCACTTCTTAGCTATCAGGATATCCTACTCCATGGAGCAGCTACCTTAGTTGTATCTCAAGGAGATTGTCAGACTGCATGGAGTTCCACGGACCATCATTTCAGACAAAGACAGTAGATTCACATCACACTTTTGGGAGTGTGTACAGTCAGCATTGGGCACCAGGTTAAAGTTTAGCACAGCTTTCCATCCTCAGACAGATGGTCATATAGAGCGAGTAAATCAGGTACTCGAGGATATGCTCCGAGCATGTGCCTTGGACTTCAAGGGAAGTTGGTGCAAATATCTGTGTTTAGCAGAATTTGCATACAACAATAGCTATCAGGCCACTATCGGTATGGCACCCTACGAGGCTCTCTACGGGCGGAGGTGTAGATCTCCAATCTACTAGTATGAAAGTGGTGAACAGAAAGAACTAGAACTTCAGACAGATCTAGTAGCAGGTACCACAACAGCTATACAGCAGATCCGCCAGAGGATAGAGACAGCTCAGAGCCACTAGAAAAGCTATGCTGATACACGGCGCCGACCCTTAGAGTTTTCAGTTGGGGATACAATGTTCCTCCGAGTGGCTCCCATGAAGGGAGTAATGCGTTTTGGGAAGAAGGGCAAATTAAGTCCCAGATATGTGGAACCATACCTTATCACCAGAAGAGTTGGCAAGGTAGCATATGAGCTAGAGCTACCCCAGGAAATGTTAGTTATCCATAACGTATTTCATGTCTCTATGCTGAAGAAGCATATCCCAGATGCCACCCAGGTGATTGAGCCCCAGTCGGTACAAGTCCGCGAAGACCTCAGCTACGACAGTCGGCCAATTCAGATAATAGACCGAGCAATTAAGAAATTGCGGAATAAGGAGGTACCATTAGTAAAAGTTATTTGGCAAAATCACACAGCAGAAGAGGTAACGTAGGAGACAGAAGCTAGTATGAGACAGAAGTACCCAGAGTTGTTCTAAGTTCGAGGATGAACTTTTTATAAGGTATGGGGGATTGTAACGCCCAAAAATTCTCAAAGTAATTTTAGAAATATTCTACGATTTTTCTGGAATTTTAGAATATTTTTATGGAATTTTTGGAATGGCAGAAGTAGCAAAATTAAGTAAAAATGTAAAATAGCCTAAGCGGGAATTGAACCCGAGACCTACCAAACCCTACGACTTATAGATGACTTTAGTAACCAGGAGCCCCAGCAGGGGTGTGCTGAAAGGGAAGGAGAGCAATTATATTTAAGGTTTAGTTGGGGTGTATTTTCCACTTAATATAAATAGGGAATTAAGAGAGGAGTTATTATTTTCTAAACGACAACTCTCTTTTCCCTCACCCTCACCCGACGCCACCTCTCTCTTCCTCACCTCTCGGCGCACAAAGCCCAAGGAAACCTAGGGTTCCATCCCTAGGGTCGTAGGAATACTTTCCGGCGACAACTCTGGCACGAGGACGTTCCTCTCCGCGAGAAGAACGCATAGACGTAAGAAGATCGTCGAGGAGATCTTCTTCTCCGGAAACTTAGTGATCGGATTGTAAGGAAACTTAGTGCAGGATGTGAGTAACCCCTCACCTGCAGTATAAGTAGCTATCTTTATGCTTTTATGATCTTAGTTCGTTTTTATACCCGTAGTGTAGCCATATGCAGAATTAGAGCTCATCTGGTGCTCGATAAAATGACTAGTATAGTCATATACCACAGTAGGCATTTTTAATAGTACAGTTAAATGTCATAGATGTATTTTAATAACATACATGGTCTTGCTTCAGTTATATGGGACTACGGTCCAATAGGTGGGCTCCCATAGTCGCCTCTAGGTTCAGATAACTTAGCTCTAGGTTCAGATAACCTAGTAAGAGCAAGATAAGAAATATTAGCTATGAATCAGTATTTTACTTTATCAGTGGCACTGTACTGGACTTCAGTTGTCCATGGGTTGGGCTCCCATAGTCGTCCCTAGGTTTAGATAACCTAGTAACCCTACTAGATTCGGGACTTGTTACCTCGGGCCTAGTTAGGGATGCGCGCACAGCAAGTACAGTTGTCGGACCCATCAGCAGCATGTTTAGTATTTTTATCTACTTATGAAAATAGTTTTCAAACCTCACAAACCAAATATGTGAATACAGCTTAGCTTTGATTTAGTTAGCTTGTCGATACAATGAATAGCTTTTGTTCAGTATTTGTTTAGCATGATTCATTTGTCGATATGCCATGTTTTTTTTTTGGTTAGCCTTTTCAGCATGATCATTAGCATGTATTTCGAATAACATCTTTCGAAAGCATGATTTCTTCGAATACAAGTTTTGTGAGGTAGATGGTTTCTTACTAAACTCCCAAGCTTATAGTTTCATTTTCCTTATACTGCAGCTACAGGTAAAGGGAAGATGGTTTAGCTGAGGCTGGAGGACAATGCAACGAGATTTATGTGAGAAGGAACCTGGAATAAAGATTTTTGGGAGAACTAGCAAACCTTAAAACTTAGCATTTCTTTATGTTGCTACTTTTCTATCGTTTAGGATGTTAAGTGTCTTGAATCATGAAAGTTATACTCAGATTGCTTATTATTTGGATGTTAGATAGCTAACCATGAGTAATGACATGCCTAGTTGTAGAGTGGTGAGTTTTGTTGATTTCTGAAAGTTCTGTATGAGGTTGAGTATGATTTCTGCAGAAATCAGAAACACAATCGATTAGTCGATCGATTGAGGAGTCCTCAATTGATCAGCTGATCGATTGGAAGGAGTCCCCGCGTACAGAACACCATTGAGTCGATCAGTCGATCGATCGGGAGTTTTAATTCCGTGAACAGAGAGCTTCTGAATCGATCTCTGGATCGATTGGCCAGGCTGGATCGATCAGCCGATCGATCCAGAATTAACCCCATGCACAGTAGCATGTTGAATTGATCAGTGGATTGATCAGACAACTCCAATCGATCAGCCGATCGATTGAAATGTCTGATTTCAGCTAGAAGTGTCTAATTTCAGTTTTCTGATCCGATAGGAAGGTTAGGTTCCTTTCTTTAGCGTATGTACAACTTCAGAAGTGTATTCGGAGTTAATTTCCAGATTTTATAGTAAATAGTAGAGAGTTTTAATTATATTATCTTTTCCGCACCTGGACATTTAGTGATGGTCCCAAGAATAGTTAGCATAATGTAACCCCGACCTTACAGCTTAGTTAGTAGAAGGCGGGTCGTTACATGAACAACCCTTGCTGTTGGGTTCAGTTTGTGTTATGCAATGAATATGAACAGTATATTTTTTTTAGCTTACTGTTTAATTTATGAGGCAATCTTTTATTAGAAGTATTAACAAGTAACAAGTATTTTACTTGAAGAGGCTAGTACCCGACTTCCGAGGTTGTCGTTAAATAAATTCAGGTGATCATTTTCGAGGTCTCGGCCCTGGTAAGACAAAGGTCATTACCCTTGTAGGACTGGTGACTCGCTGCCTCAGTTTCTATTAGGGAGCGTGCAAATGGTACTAAGCCTGGGCCCAAGAGATTATTATTTTGAAGTATAAATGTATAGGTTTTGAACAAATGGAATAAGCTTCCCATAAGTTTAAAAATCAGCAAACTTAGCTCTTTTATTCTTACATGTTTAGACTTTCTTATTGCTGTTAGATGAACATGAGCAGCTTTACATGTTTAGCATTTCAGTCTGTTTTGATTTCCTAGCTATTAGATGAGCATGAGTAGTATTTCTTTTAAAGTATTCTGTTTTTAAATTCCTTCTTGTTCACATGCATATTCGAGTTTTGTGAGTTAGATAGCGCTTACTAAGCATCTGCTTATAGTTACATTTCCTCTTACTGCAGATAAAGAAAAAGAAAAGCTATAGTGAAGGAAGGCGACAAGGAGGTGTGGATGGATGTGTGATGTCTGGACTATGGAAGCCTTGGGATTTTGCTTAAGAATTCATTAAGATTTTGTATTTAGACTATTGGGATTATTCTTTCATGTTGCTGGATTTGTTCATTGAATATTTTAAGTTTAGAATTCTTCCATTTATTTGCTATGCACATTAGTTCCGCTATCTGAGTTGTATTATATAGTTTTAGCATGTTCAGATTAATATATATAGTTTTCGTTGAGAACAAATAATTGAGTAGAATGTATTAGATGAGTTATTTATGTTTCCAGCTGTTACTTATTGCATGTTTCGAGTTTGTAAAGAGTTATAAGTATAATTATCAACATGTGAGCAACACTAGTTAAGTAAAGTTAATAGTACAATAACGTCCCACCCTCACAGACTAGTAGAGTGGAGGGTGAGGTGTTACAACTTGGTATCAGAGTAGTTCCCATTGTCCAACATCACACACACATCAGCATCAGCCTTGCCGTCTTCAAGTAAGAAAGTACTTAAATTCTTTTATTTAGTATGTCTTTCCTTATTATTTGTAGTATAGAGAAATCCTTAGAAATATTTGCTTATATGTGCTTAAGGTAGATAAAAGTTCTTATTTGTCTTTCTATGTTTTTATATATATGTCTAGAGAGTATAGAGATAATTTCAGGTTTTCTCTCTCTACATGACTAGATGTCAAGAGGAGGCGTCCTGCACTGTCTTGAGGACCAAGCACAGAGCGAGAGCCGAGCAACCGAACCAAATCTCTCCAAGTTGTTGCTCAACTCCAGAGACAAGTGGCGGCGAACAAGTGATCGTCATCGATGGCTAATCGGCCACGGTCCTCCTCCCCAACTATCATGGAGACCCTGCAGTGAAGTTCCAGCTGCACCCGAGTAGCAACACCTAAAGACAAGAAACATATCGATATAGTGGGTGAAAAGAAAGTTTCTCAAGCACATGAGCGAGTGAGATGCCGAGCTTGATTCAAGAAATGGACAGAGAGCTGGAGCTTGACTTGACCGAAGTCGAGAAAGTCAAGTGTGCCTCTTCGCCTATCCGGAGATGCCCGATGTGGTGGGAGAGAGTGAAGAGTAAGAAGCAGCGCAACCACCAAATGAGTAGGGTGACTTGAGACGAGTTTTACAAGAATTCTTCAGCGGATCACTAATACACATGAGGAATTTATAGAATTGAGACTAGGTGACCTACCAGGATGAAGAAGCGAGAGATTCAACAAATGGCTGCGTCTCTGCCGAGCTAATAAGTGCGGAAGAAAGAACGTCGAGCTCGGCGATGCTCCAATGCCGAGGCGGAAATAGCACTTAACGTGAGTAGTGGAACTCACCGACCACGCAGTGGTGAAGAGGCTCGGTCGCGAGGCATTAGTCGTGAGCACTATACAGCATCAAGGCACAACAAACGCAACTCAAGACGGTCAAGATAGAGGACATGGCGGGGACTCGAAACCCTGGCAAGTGTAATCGAAGGGCAAAGATAAGGAAAGGCGATGGAATACGGAGGCAACCAAAAGGAGGTTCAACAAAGCGGTGCCAAGTTCCTCTCCTAAATGTGGGAGAGTACATCCAGAGCTGTCTTTTGGGTATGATGGATGTTATTCGTGTGGTCAAGAAGAGGAATCTAGCTAAGGTATGTCTTAACAAGCTCAAAGCATCTCAGCAGCAGGCCAGTATCAATCGAGGAACAAGCCTCGCTACACTACATGCGCAACCTGGAACCTCGGTCAAGGAAGGTTGAGGCCCCACAATTTCAGCTAGTGCGGTATTCTCCTCACTAAAGAGGAAGCTGCTAGTGGGTCATAACAGTCAAGTAGTTATTTTTTCATGTTGTACTGTCTTATTTGATCTGGCGATCCATTCTTTTGTATCGTACCCTTTGCCAAGGAATTTGGGTGCCTCACGAGAGCATGAACTCCAAGTTCTTGACAACCCTACCTCCGGGAAGTCATGGAGTCCAACAGTGGCTTTGGGTTGTACGCTTAAAATTCTCAAAGGAGCTATATGTTAATTTAGTAGTCCTTACGATGCAGGATTTTGACGTTATTCTGGGTATGGATTTCCTCAGCAAGGAAAGTGATTTTCAGCCCAAAAGGTGAACCATCCTTTGAGTTCACGGAGACCCAAAAATTCCTCTCTTCCCTAACAACTCAAAGGGTGTGCTGGTTTTCTTGCACACATTGTGAATATAGAAGAACAAAAAGGACCCAAGCGGGAAGATGTTCGGATAGTGCTGAGTATCCTGAGAGTCAAGAAGAGCCTACTGGACTACCTCCAGCAAGTGGAGTTTGAAATTGAGTTGGTTCCTGGCACCAATCCAATTTCAAAAGCTCCGTACCGAATGTCTCCAGCAGAGCTGAAAGAGCTACAAGAACAACTCTAGGAGCTACTTGACAAAGGTTTTATTCGCCCTAGTCATTCACCATGGGGAGCTCCGGTGTTGTTCGTTAAGAAGAAAGACGGATCTATACGGATATGCATCAATTATAGAGCGCTGAACAAAGTGACAATTAAGAACAAGTACCCTCTTCCTAGAATAGATGATCTATTTGATCAGTTAAAGGGGGCAACCGTGTTCTCTAAGATAGACCTGCGCTCTGGATACCATTAGTTGAAAGTAAAAGAAAGTGATATATCCAGAACAGCTTTCAGGACTAGATATGGACACTACGAGTTTGTAGTCATGCATTTTGGAGTGACTAATGCACCTGTCGTCTTCATGGACTTAATGAACAGAGTGTTCAGAGAATACCTTGACAAATTTGTCATCGTGTTCATCGACGACATTCTGATCTATTCAAGAACCCCAGAGGAGCATGACATGCACTTGAGAATAGTATTGCAGACCCTTCAGCAAAAGCAGCTTTATGCCAAATTCTCGAAGTGTGAGTTCTGGTTAGAGCAGGTGGTGTTTCTAGGTCACATCATTTCTAAAGAAGGTATCCAGGTGGATCCTGCCAAAATAGAAGCGGTCAACAATTGGTACAGACCCAAGAATGCCAGGGAGATCAGAAGCTTCCTTGGTTTAGCTGGATATTACAGAAAGTTTGTGGAGGACTTTTCCAGGATAGCCTCTCCACTAACAACCCTAACTAGGAAGAACAGGAAGTTTGAATGGTCAGACAAATGTGAGCAAAGTTTCCAAGCATTGAAGAAAAGACTGACCAGTGCTCCCATTCTGACTGTTCCAGAGAGTGACAAGAGTTTTGACATATACAGCGATGCTTCCAAGATGGGCCTTGGAGCTGTGCTCATGCAAGAGGGGAAAGTTATAGACAACTCAAAGACTATGAGAAGAACTACCCCACTCGTGATCTTGAGCTATGGTCTTTGCACTAAAACTTTGGCGACATTATTTGTATGGAGTTTAGTGCACGAGAAATCAGATGAGCTTTATTTCCGAAAGACTTAAACATGAGCATGGTGGATAGAGTTGGTTAAAGATTATGAATCCTCTACCACCCGTAAAGCTAACAAAGTGGTAGATGCACTAAGTCGAAACTCTGATGCCCTTGTCATCATTAGCACCGCCACTGAGAAGGAATTGGCGGACTTTCGAGTTGAAATTATTTATGGGCAACTCTCTGCATTGAGTCAACCCCGCTGAGGATATAGAGAGAAAGCAAAGTGAAGATCCGGATATCCGGAAGATCAAGCAAGGGATACAAAAGAATAAAATTCGAGTTTTGAGTATCGGACAGTCTCTCAGGGAGCCGCCTTTGTGTCCCTAATGATGAGGAATTGAGAAAGACGATTCTAAAAGAAGCTCATAGTATACCATACTCCATGCATCCCGGTACACCAAGATGTATCAAGATTTGAGCGAGATTCGGTGGTGCGGACTCAAGAGATGTTGCAAAATATGTCATTGCATGGCTGATATGCTAGAGGGTCAAGAGCACGAGAGACCAAGAGGAGTCCTACAACCCTTCTAGAGTGGAAATGGGAAGAAATATCCATGGACTTTATAATGGTCTTCCAAGAACTACTAATGGATATGATGCGATATGGGTGATAGTGGATGATTGACCAAGTTTGCCCATTTTCTAGCCATCAAGGTGTCCCACTCTAGAGCAATAGACTATGTTAAGGAGGTGATCGAGACTTCATGGAGTCAAGTCGATTGTTTCGATAGGGATGGCGCTTCACCTCTCATTTTGGGAGTGTGTTGAATGCATTGGGCACCAAACTCAAGTTCAGCGACCTTCCAGCCTGATGGACAGACAGAGCAAGTAAATCAGATTTTAGAAGACATGCTCGGGGCTTGTGCATTAGATTTTAAGGGTAGTTAGTGCAGGTATCTGTACTTTACAACAATAGCTACCGTGCCACTATCAAGATGACACCTTATAAGGCCTTGATGGCCGAAGTGCGAATCGCCCATTCTTGGCAAGGCGGGAGAAAAAGAAATGGAGGTGGGCCGGGCATTTAGACAGAGATGATAAATGAGACCACTCGGGCTATCAGTAAGATTGAGATTGGCAGGTGTGAAGGCAGTAAAAGTTATCTTGGCGTCCATGTAGGCCACTTGAATTTCAAGTAGGGGATTCAGTCTTTCTCAAAGTTGCTCCTATGAAGGGAGTGATGAGATTTGGCAAAAAGGGAAAGTTAAATCCTCGCTACGTAGGACCCTACCTGATCACAGAGAGGATTGGGAAAGTAGCTTACAAGCTGGACTTACCACAAGACATGTTAACAATACACAATGTATTTCATGTCTCCATGCTAAAGAAGTGTCTCCACGACTCTAGCCAAGTGATTCAGCCTCAGTCGGTGCAGATTCAGGAGGATCTTAGCTATGAGAGCAGACCTATATGGATAGTGGACAGAGAAGTTAAGAGACTAAGAAACAAAGATGTATCACTAGTGAAGGCCATTTGGTAAAATCAAAAGCACGAGGAAACTACGTGGGAGCGTGAGGACAGTATGAGACAGAGATATCCAGAATTATTCTAAGTTCGAGGATGAACTTTTTATAAGGTATGGGGAATTGTAATAACCCAAATTTCCTCATTTCAAGTCCTAATAGTACTTAAAAATATTTAGAAATATTTTAGAAATATTCTAGAGAATTTTAGAAATTTTTAGAGTATTTTTATGTAATTTTTGAAGTTCGTTTGGTATTTTTACCAAAAGAAATAAGTTGCAAAAAAATAAAGAGGTTGAGCCGAGGTTTGAACCGGAGACCTCTAGTTAAGCAAAGCCTTAAGTTGTTTCGGAAGACTTGGAACCCAGCAGGGCCGTGCTGATAAAATAGATAGTGAAATTAATTTAAACAATAGAAGATAACAGAGTAGTCTAGTTATAAAGGGAGATAAAGAGAGAACTTAGGGATTATTTTTCCCCGTGACCTAAATCTTCCTCCCTTCTCTTGTAACGACCCGCCTTCTGATCACTGGCTGTAAGGCCGATCGTCACAATAATGCTAAACTATACTGTGCGGAAAGCTGGGCTAATTAAAATTTTACTCTACTAATGACGGATACAACTGATAAGAATGGTCTAAAGACCTTCTTTGCTAGTGTGCATATGCTAAGGAGGAGAAACTGAACATCCCAACTGAGCTAGGGGCTAGAAACTAACTTCCCAACTACTCACAGACCTGCCGATCGATCCATAGATCGATCGTAGCGCGATCGCCATCTGTTTCAATCGATCGGTCCGGTGATCCGGTGGCTATCGAATCGGTCGGCAACCGATCGTATATCTCTGAATCGGTCGGTGGCCGATCCGACGCACGAACTCTCTGGAGCAGCTACTATCGTCTTTGGATCGGCAGGCGGATCCGGTCGATCTGGTGATCTGGATCATGAGGATACTGGATTCTGATCATCGAGACATCGACGGTGGGAGACCGATCGAGTTCGATTTTTCGAGGGACTCGATTTGACAGACTTTGGCGTGCCAAAACCTCACACAACAATTCTAACAAGGCTAGGAAACACTCTAACAATGGAAACTAACATTCTCACATCATAAACGAAGGGTTCTAAGTATAATAGAGTGCATAGCTAACTAATTCATAGTGATTAACAACTAGAGTGCAAATAACAAAATACTATAAAGTTCTGATGCTTAAGTAAAACTTGCTAAAATCCATTAGAATCTTTTATTCCAGTTCCTGCCACACACATCTTGATCTGCATTGACCTCCAGCCTCCGCTACTGGTCCACTTTTCCTTTACCTTTATCTGCAGTATAAGAAAAGTAGTATCTATAAGCTAAAAAGCTTAGTAAGAAACCATCTACCTCACAAAAACATGCAACAATGCAAATATGATTTTAAATCATGCTGTTTAAAACCTATGCTGGATATACTAAATAAACTAAGCATGGCATGACATGTAAGCATACAATCATGGCATATCTAAAGCTGAACATATAAACATGTATAACAACTGCACATAAAGTTATCATGCATATTCACACGGAAAAACTAAGCTAGAGCATGATACTGACTGAAACTGAACTAAGCCAAAACTGATCTTAACTATAATCACTGGATTAGATTAAGAGTTTGAAAGGTAATATCATAATAAGTGAAAATAGTAATCATGCTGCTGTTTGGGCCCGGCAACTGTACTTGCTATGCGCGCATCTCTAACTAGACCCGGGTTGCAAATCCGAATTTAGTAGAGCTACTAGGTTATCTAAACCTAGGGACCGACTATGGAGCCCGACCAATGGATATCTAATCACAAGATGCAGGCCGAAAAGTAAAATACTGAGTATAGCTAAACTGTTCTAAATAGCTGTTTCTAGGTTATCTGAACCTAGAACTAGATTGTCTGAACCTAGAGGCGACTGTGGGAGCCCACCCATTGGACCGTAGTCCCATATAAGCTAGGATAACTGATTTACTGATTTAGATGCTTCTAATGCATTCAACTGTGCTAATAAAAATCCCTAGGTTGCATTTTTTCTAAGCTAGTTATTTAATCGACCACCTAGTGTGCTTTAACTCCCCTCTCTATTAGGGAGACTACCTTTAGGCACCCAACAGCATCTAAACCTCCAACTGAAGGAGAAAAGACGTGTCCGGCCCATCTAAAGGTACTCACTAAATCCCTAAACCTGCGAGGAAGGTTAAATACACCCTATATGTCGAAAACATACGCATATAACTAAACTAATGCACAGAAAATCAAACGGTAGCTATTATACTGCAGTGAGGGGTTTCTCCTGCTCGTAATTTCTTACGATTCTATTCGCTAGAATTCCGGTGGAGATGACCTTCTCGACGATCCGCTCACGTCTTTGCGTTCCTCTCGCGGAGAAGAACCTCTTTCGTGTTGGAGTCGTCGCCGGAAGATGATCCGAGAGCCCTTGGGGCTTGGGCGCCTAGAGGAAGAGGAGGAAGAAGAGGAGTGGGCGGCGGTGAAGGTTTTTGGGAGAGGGATAGGTCACGGTGAATTTGATGTTGCCGAACCAAGTTCTCAAAATAAACCAACCCCCAACTTAACCTTCCTATTTATACTAAGTAACTAATTCGGCCAACCCAATTATAAATATAATTGGTCCCCTTTTCTTTCAGCACGGCCCTGCTGGGTTCAACTGGTTCCCAACATTATCTCTAAGCCATAGGTCTCGGGTTCGATTCCCGCCTAAGCTATTTTGCGGTTCTAATTATTTTTGTTGCTTCCGCTACTCGGAAAATTCTGGAAAAATATCTAAAAATTCCAGAAAAATCATAGAATAATTCTAATCCAAGTTTGAGAATTTTCGGGCGTTACAATCCCCCATACCTTATAAAAAGTTCGTCCTCGAACTTAGAACAATTCTGGGTACTTGTCACGCCCCGGAGGAGTCTCTGTCCGAAGAAATTTCGGCAGCATCTCCCCTGTACGGCGGACAATCTGAAACTTTTCTACAAGCACTATATACCTCAGCCACATGCGGCTGGAATAATAACAATAAAAGAAAACAAACACCACGCAGTTAATATCAAATTCAGCCTCTGGCTGACACAACCACGCAGTTAAAAATAAAGCAGCCCACTCGGCTGTACCAAAACCAAAACACAAAACTGCTAGCCGGCTAGGCTTACACAACCAACAACAAATACAAAATACCACATAACGACATCAACACTCCAAAAACAAAACCGGAGTACAGAGCTAAACAAACTGATACATAAACAAACAAAACGTATGTGAAATCGATAAGTCTTCTGATGTGACGTGGGGACCAGCAGACAGGATGCTCCAAGCGACACCATAAATAACCTGGTACCTGAAAAATATAGAGTCCACGGGGGTGAGTTCAACAACTCAGCGAATACCAATAGACATGCCTAGTAAGATATATCTAACAGCAATAAACATGGAATACAGCTTCCTAATCATATATCTAGGAAAGATGCAAAACTGAAAGGTAACTAAGGAAGTCTGTACTCACCAGAACTCCTATCCAAACAAAAGGGTCGTCAAACCGGAAGTGCCTAATATGTCAAACAAATGCAGTAAACACAATCACAAGAAATAAATGCATCAATGCATATGATGTCAATGATGCGTCCTGGTCACCCGACGCCGTCAGTCATCTCACACACAAATGGCGAGACCGAGTGGGTAGGGCTGTGACAACAGTGCACTCTGCGCACTTGCTCCCGATAGTGACCGGTGGACGGGATCTTGTCGGAGTACTCGTCACTGTGACCCCAAATCATAAATGGGGAGCTCAATGCTCTCAACTCCCGGTACACGATGACGGGAGGAATCCCTGCCGGCTAACACGTTGTGTCACACTACCCATGAGCGGACCAACGTAGCCAAACAAAGTCCTGCTGCAACACATCCGCCTGAATCGACCACTAACCCATGAGTGGTGGTGTGTGCAGATCCATGATTGGCGATGTGCTCAACAACAATGGAGTCGACTATCGCACGACATGCAATCATGATGCATGACACTAAGCATGGCAAAACCGATCAACATAACCATATCCATACATACAAAATGGGTACTGTAAAGCGATGGTCACATACCAAGATCTAGAGTACACGGGTCGATAGAATATCAAAATCCTATGTCCCGAACATAATAAGTATGGAATATCCCGATCAGCATAGAAAAATCCATATATACATAATATGGGTACCACAAGATCGTATCAGTAAGTCAAATCCACGGATCTAGGGTATACAAGTCCTCTAAGGTATAACAACCTAGACCCAAATCATATCCCTCTTCCATAGCATATGTACCAACAATATACACAGATCAAAGAATCAGGGTCTAAACACCCGAATCATATATGATACACAAATAGAGGTACACAAATCTGATATGGCCCAAAAACCTAAGTATCAGATAATCTAGATACACAGGCCAGAAACAACAATCCAAATCCTAGTCCTAACCTCAGTAAGCATGGTATGTCACTCTAGAAACTAAGATACTCATAGTAACAAGATAATCATGGCAACAAATCATGAGATAAAATTACGGATACATCACAGGTGACAAACCTAACATGCTATGGATATCAAACAGTGACATACCAAAGGCAAACATGTTCATTGCATGTAGTTATAAAATACTATACATATCCAATGACAATATCATAAAAGATAAGTCAAGAGGTACCCGCCTTTAACTGTAGATCCAATCCAGTCAAATCCAACGTCAAGATGCTCGTCTCTCGTCAACGTCCTGTGTCCACTAACAATACATATATATATATTTTATTTAGCTAAATCCATATATAGCTAAATAAAATCTTTAAGACTAAATTAGGGCAAAACCCTAATCAATCTACACATATACTTAATTCGTATCATTTAAACAAAGTAATAATTAACCTTTAAAAAGTTACCCAAATCCAAGGTGATCACCAATAGATCACAATCAAAGATGTTGCTACCGGTTAGGGAAAGTTGCTGGATAACACCTCAATAATCACAATTCCAGCATCACAGTAATAGAGCCTCACTGCTAAAATCCTTCCCACTGATCAGATGAAGATAACATCTCAGGTGATCAAGAAATATACACCACAGAATAGAACAGAACTTCACCTCCTGAAATTCTTCTCCACTGTCCAGATCAAGGTTGGAATCAATCGAATCCAGTAAAGATAGCAATAGAGATCATAGATCAAACAACACAATCTAACTCACCTTGTTGTTACCTTACCGAAACACCTTTGCCCTAAAGAGGAGCCGAAGCTTGGAGCTAGGGCACGGCACGGTAAATCCAAGCCGACGATGAGGAGAAAGGGTCAAGACTAGAGCTAGGATTCCCCTTCTTGATCGGAGACCTCTATCATCGACGCACGCTCCTGGCTCCCGGCGATCTAGGGCACGAGTCCGCAAGGTAGAGGGCAAAGATCGGCTCGCAGTGTGCAACGGGGAGGTGCGGCGGTGGTGACTTGCTGCTGCTCTCTAGGGCACAAGATCACTCGGCTGTGGAGAGGAAGAAACCGCCGGCGTCGGCGCCGGTTAGGGCAAAGAAGGTGAAGCGCGCGTCGGCGTCGGGGAGAAGAAGGAAGGGGTGCGGCTTTGGCTCGGTTTCGGCGACAACAAAACGAAAAACAAAAACAAAGGAAATAAAAAGGAATAAGACATATAAATAAAATCTTTTCCTCGCTTAAATCGGGTAGCCTAAACAGGCTTTTCCGGGTCCCACTTTTATCCTCGTGAACTCGTCCGTACGAGCTCCGAAAAATTCCCGAAAAATTTCTAAAAATTCCGGAAAAGTCCCTTATCATTATTCGCTAATTTTCAGTATTTTACATTCTCCCCCACTAATAAAAATTTGGTCCCCAAATTTCGTTATCTACCATCAGCAAATACTAACAACAGGTAAAGAGTATAAATGCTGAACGGTAAATTATATCACACACCTCAAGTGAAAAGATGGGGTATCGTGCTCGCATGATATCCTCGAGCTCCCAAGTTGCCTCCTCGTCTATATGATACTGTCATCCGACTTTAACCAGTCGGATAGTCTTGTTCCGCAACTGACGCCCCTTCCGGTCCAAAATCCGTACCGGAATCTCCTCATAAGTGACGTCAGGCTGAACGGGAACTGAGATATCTATCAGCATATGTGTCAGGTCAGACACGTATCTCCTCAGCATAGATACGTGGAATACGTCATGCACGCTTGACAGGGACGGTGGTAGTGCCAGATAGTAAGCTACCGCTCCAGTCCTCTCCAAGATCTGGAAAGGTCCAACATATCGCAGAGCTAGCTTGCATCTGAGATCAAATCTCTTCACCCCTTTCGTGGGTGAAACTCGCAGAAATACATGGTCACAAATGGAGAACTCTAAGAGTCTCCCACTCCGATCAGCATAACTCTTCTGGCAGTCCTGTGCCTCTGACACTCTCCGTCTAATAGTACGGACCAACTCTGCCTTAAGTTGAGCTCTATGAGGTCCCAACAACTGGGCCTCCCCAACCACATCCGATCGATGTCCGAAAAGACCTACCACATACAACGCCTCAAACGGTGCCACCTGGACAGGCGAATATAAGCTGTTGTTGTAGGCGAAGTCTACTAATGGCAGACGGTCCTCCCAACTACCCCCGAAATTCATAACACGTGACCTCAGGAAATCCTCTAGTGTCTGTATGGTCCGCTCTAACTGTCCATCTGTCTGCGGATGGAAAGTTGTACTAAAATAGAACTGAATGTCCAAGGTCTGCTGCAGACTCTGTCAAAAACGAGACGTGAGTCGGGGTCTCTATTCGAAATAATAATCAACGGGACCACACGTGATCTGATGATCTCCCGACAAAACAGATCTACCAATCGATCCAGGAAATCTGTCCTCCGATTAGCTAAAAAGTGCGCGGATTTGGTTAATTGATCAACGATTACCCAAATCGCGTCATGGTCTCGTCATGTCCTCGGCAAACTCACCACAAAGTCATTAGTAACATGTTCCCATTTCCATTCAGGAATAGGAATCCGCTGAAGTAATCATGTAGGCCTCTGATGCTCTGCCTTCACCTGCTGATAGACCAGACATCTAGCTACAAATTCCGCGATGTCTTTCTTCATACTGTTCCATCATTAGGAACGCCTCAATCTTGGTACATGCGGGTCCCGCCTGGATGGATAGCACATCGTGAGCGATGAGCCTCCGGAAGTAACTTCTATAAGACCGGATGAGACTGAAATACACAAAATCTGTCTCGAAAGTGTATAACACCCTCCTCGTCTCATGTGAACTCGGTCTGCTGCCCGGAAACTATCTGGCTGCAAATAAACCGCAAATACTGATCAGCAGCCTAGGGCTCTCGGATCCTCGTCCTGACCGACGTCTGAGCAACCATGATAACAAAAATACCCTGCTCTGTCCGTAGCCACAACTCGGTGGCAAGCCAAAGTCACTCTAGACTTCCGGCTAAGTGCGTCGACAACCACATTAGTTTTTCCTGGGTGATAGCTAATGGTACAATCAAAATCCTTTAGGAACACCATCCATCTTCCCTGTCGGAGATTAGATTCCTTTCTAAGTGAACAAATATTTGAGAGTCTTATGGTCCGTGAGAATCTCAAATGTAGCACTGTATAGATAAGGCTGTCAAACCTTCAGGGCACAAAATAATGACGGTCAGCCACAAGTCATATACTGGGTAGTTCTACTCGTGCTCCTACAACTGTCGAGAAGCATAGGAGACTACTCTATCGTGCTGCATCAGAACAGCGTCCAAACCCAGTAGAGACGCGTCGGTATAGAGCACAAATTCGTCCTCTCCAGAAGGTACAACTAAAAATCGGAGCCGACACTAAACTCCGCTTCAGCTCCTATAAGCTGGTCATACAAACCTCAGTCCAAGTGAACTTCACGCCTTTCCTGATCAGGCGTGTAAGTAACATAGCAATCCGTGAGAAACCCTCAACGTATCTCCGGAAATATCGAGCCAAACAAAAGAAGTTGCGACCCTCTTATATCGACTCTGTCTACTCCCAACAGTAACAACCTCGATCTCCTGTGGAACCACGGTATACTCCTACTGGTGACCGTGTGTCCTAATCATCGTCACATAAGATAATCCAAATAAGCACTACTGATCATCACATATAGATATTCTCGTCGAAACATCTCTAGATCTAAGCAAAGGTGGTGTACGTGACTCACCTCGGATCCGTAATAGATCACAACATCGTCAACAAGACAATGTAAACCGATCCAAACATCCTGGAAATACTAAAATCATCAAATCTCTGAAAACATCTAAGGCTCTGTAAGCCTATAAGGCAAAACCAAGACACATAATGTCCGTATCACAGACATTCCTAACCATAAGATCCTCAACAATAAACAGATCTAATCACCAACGATATATAATCACCAAAGAATAGAACCTCCAGTGTGAGAGCAATGCTCTATCACACGAAATACCACAAATGTGGGAGCAACGCTCTACCACAAGAAATCCTCCCTATGTGGGAGCAACGCTCCACCACAAATAATCCAAAATATGTATTCACAATAAATATGGGAGCAATACTCCGCTACAAACAATCCGCAATATATAGGAGCAACGCTCCACTACAAAACAATCCCTAAATATGTGGGAATCCAGAATATGTGGAAGTTATGCTCTACCACAAACGATCCATAACATGTGGGAGCTACTCTCTACCACAACAATACATAAGTGCCCAAAGCACCTAACTATCTAGCTAGAGTCTGAACAAGATCTCTCTACCACCAATCACTGTGGGTAGCCTAGGGTATAACAACCCAGTAAGCAAATCAAATCTATATTCAACTCTATCAATCTCGTAGTGGGTCACCCGCTGATAAGAAAATGGGTTGACAAGGTAGTCCAACCAATGACATAATGCAGACACTCCACATCCTGCATTCAATATAAGTAGAATCCTCATGATACTACCAACAATACACCTGGCACACGTGCACACACAACATAGGTATAATCGACATAATCCTCCAATTATTGTACACTAAACATATACACAACTCAGGTATATTGAGTATGATACCTCCAACAATACACACTGAACACGTGTGCATAATCAACGTAGTATAATCAACAATACACCTCCAATAATACTCACCTAACACATACCAAATGAGTATAATCACTTTTATACTTCCAATAAAGTCTAATTGACACAAGTGTATCCACAAATCAAATATAATCAACAAGATACCTCGAATATTATATCAAACACATCTGCATCTACCATAACACCGGTTTAATCAACATGATACCTTCCATAATACAATCAGCATAATCTCAATGATGAAATCAGCCAGTCCACCACAGGACTCCTACAACACGTAATAATCATATCTACACACCACATAAATATGCATAATCAACATATTTTAAATCCAATCTACCACACAAACCCTACGCCACCTACTAAGTTATCCTACAAGGTACTTACAGTCTAAATTTAAAGTACCCACGGAATAGGATAAATCAATCCTCTAAAGACTGACCAAACCAACAACGCTATACGGCTAATTCCGTCTTTTCCCACGTCAGTAACAGTCATGTACTTCAATGTGCTCATAATATCCAACTAAGCACGAAAAAATCAAAAGATTCGAACCTCTAAAAATAGAGTATAATTGTCCTCTACTGATCAAACCAACAAAACTAAATCAATCATCTTCTAACTAATCAAGAATACCTTAGTCCTCCACAAGCAACTAAGGTATACCAATACACGACTACCCAAATCAACTAGTATAAATCAGACTTCTACTGACCAATTTAACAAGAGTAAACCAATATTTACTGATGAAATTAACTGAGGTAATATGGTATTCTACTAGCTATGTCAGCATGAATACATAGATACTATTCACTATCCAGCTAATAATAGCAGATGCTGGTATGTGCATCGATCTTCTAATCAACTAATAATAACAGAAGCTAAAAACTACTGGTGTATGATATAATAAATCACCAGAAACTGTAACCCTTAACCTCTATCAAGGTCGATCATCATCAGTGGTTTACCTAATGCATAAAATGTATGATATATCAACTAGACAGGTACTAGTAAAAAGTGCTAATACATGTCATAAACCGTAATACACAACAGTGCATATACTAACAAAAAGGTAGGACAACATATACCAACATACCTCCTACAGCTTGGAGATGTCCTGCCGCTGCCAGGTCCCAAAATCCAAAAAGTCACATCGAGAAGACCAAAACACAAAATCCGAAACACCGGAAATAAGACTCGTAAGTCGATCTCTGATACCAAATAAATTGATATCAGACAAATCTCGAAAATCCAAAACACATAGCAAGTATCGTAAACTTGGCTCTGATACCACTAAATTGTCACGCCCCAGAGGAGTCTCTGTCCGAAGAAATTTCGGCAACATCTCCCCTGTACGGCGGACAATCTGAAACTTTTCTACAAACACTATATACCTCAGCCACATGCGGCTGGAATAATAACAATAAAAGAAAACAAACACCACGCAGTTAATATCAAATTCAGCCTCTGGCTGACACAACCACGCAGTAAAAAAAAAACCCACCACTGGTACTGTCAAAACAAAACACAAAAGCTAGCTTGGCTACTTACACAACCAACAACAAATACAAAATACCACATAACGACATCAACACTCCAAAAAAACAAAACCGGAGTACAGAGCTAAACAAACTGATACATAAACAAACAAAACATACGTGAAATCGATAAGTCTTCTGATGTGACGTGGGGACCAGCAGACAGGATGCTCCAAGCGACACCATAAATAACCTGGTACCTGAAAATATAGAGTCCACGGGGGTGAGTTCAACAACTCGGTGAATACCAATAGACATGCCTAGTAAGATATATCTAACAGCAATAAACATGGAATACAGCTTCCTAATCATATATCTAGGAAAGATACAAAACTGAAAGGTAACTAAGGAAGCTGTACTCACCAGGAACTCCTATCCAAACAAAAGGGTCGTCAAACCGGAAGTGCCCTAAATCCTGTATGCATGTCAAACATATGCATCCAACCAAATGCAGCAAACACAATCACAAGAAATAAATGCATCAATGCATATGATGTCAATGATGCGTCCACCACCCGACGCCATCGATCATCTCACACACAAATGGCGAGGCCAGGTGGGTAGGGTTGTGACAACCGTGCACTCTGTCGTCGCCTCCCCGATGAGTGAGAGTGGACGGGATCCTTGGAGTACTCTCTGTGACCCCAAATCATAAATGGGGGAGCTCAATGCTCTCAACTCCCGGTACACGATGACGGGAGGAATCCCTGCCGGCTAACACGTTGTGTCACACTACCCATGAGCGGACCAACGTAGCAACAAAGTCCTGCTGCAACACACTCTGCCCGAATCGACCACTAACCCATGAGTGGTGGTGTGCGCAATCCATGGCGATGTGCTCAACAACAATGGAGTCGACTATCGCACAATGCAATCATGATGCATGACACTAAGCATGGCAAAACCGATCAACATAACCATATCCATACATACAAAATGGGTGCAAAAGCGATGGTCACATACCAAGATCTAGAGTACCTCAGATAGAATATCAAAATCCTATGTCTGAACATAATAAGTATGGAATATCCCGATCGGCATAGAAAAATCCATATATACATAATATGGGTACCACAGATCAGTAAGTCAAATCCACGGATCTAGGGTATACAAGTCCTCTAGGTATAACAACCTAGACCCAAATCATATCCCTCTTCCATAGCATATGTACCAACAATATACACAGATCAAAGAATCAGGGTCTAAACACCCGAATCATATATGATACACAAATAGAGGTACACAAATCTGATATGGCCCAAAAACCTAAGTATCAGATAATCTAGATACACAGGCCAGAAACAACAATCCAAATCCTAGTCCTAACCTCAGTAAGCATGGTATGTCACTCTAGAAACTAAGATACTCATAGTAACAAGATAATCATGGCAACAAATCATGAGATAAAATTACGGATACATCACAGGTGACAAACCTAACATGCTATGGATATCAAACAGTGACATACCAAAGGCAAACATGTTCATTGCATGTAGTTATAAAATACTATACATATCCAATGACAATATCATAAAAGATAAGTCAAGAGGTACCCGCCTTTAACTGTAGATCCAATCCAGTCAAATCCAACGTCAAGATGCTCGTCTCTCGTCAACGTCCTGTGTCCACTAACAATACATATATATATTTTATTTAGCTAAATCCATATATAGCTAAATAAAATCTTTAAGACTAAATTAGGGCAAAACCCTAATCAATCTACACATATACCTAATTCGTATCATTTAAACAAAGTAATAATTAACCTTTAAAAACTTACCCAAATCCAAGGTGATCACCAATAGATCACAATCAAAGATGTTGCTACCGGTTAGGGAAAGTTGCTGGATAACACCTCAATAATCACAATTCCAGCATCACAGTAATAGAGCCTCACTGCTAAAATCCTTCCCACTGATCAGATGAAGATAACATCTCAGGTGATCAAGAAATATACACCACAGAATAGAACAGAACTTCACCTCCTGAAATTCTTCTCCACTGTCCAGATCAAGGTTGGAATCAATCGAATCCAGTAAAGATAGCAATAGAGATCATAGATCAAACAACACAACCTAACTCACCTTGTTGTTACCTTACCGAAACACCTTTGCCCTAAAGAGGAGCCGAAGCTTGGAGCTAGGGCACGGCACGGTAAATCCAAGCCGACGATGAGGAGAAAGGGTCAAGACTAGAGCTAGGATTCCCCTTCTTGATCGGAGACCTCTATCATCGACGCACGCTCCTGGCTCCCGGCGATCTAGGGCACGGGTCCGCAAGGTAGAGGGCAAAGATCAGCTCGCAGTGTGCAATGGGGAGGTGCGGCGGTGGTGACTCGCTGCTGCTCTCTAGGGCACAAGATCACTCGGCTGTGGAGAGGAAGAAACCGCCGGCGTCGGCGCCGGTTAGGGCAAAGAAGGTGAAGCGCGCGTCGGCGTCGGGGAGAAGAAGGAAGGGGTGCGGCTTTGGCTCGGTTTCGGCGACAACAAAACGAAAAACAAAAACAAAGGAAATAAAAAGGAATAAGACATATAAATAAAATCTTTTCCTCGCTTAAATCGGGTAGCCTAAACAGGCTTTTCCGGGTCCCACTTTTATCCTCGTGAACTCGTCCGTACGAGCTCCGAAAAATTCCCGAAAAATTTCTAAAAATTCCGGAAAAGTCCCTTATCATTATTCGCTAATTTTTAGTATTTTACAGTACTTCTATCTTATGCTGGCTTCTGTCTCCCAAGTTGCCTCTTCTGCTGTGTTACTGTGCCAAATGACTTTAACTAATGGTACTTCCTTGTTCACATTTCTTTAACCGCCTATTATTATCCGAATAGGCCGACTATCATAGTGAGGTCCTCGCGGATCTGCACGACCGGGGCTCAATCACCTCGGTGGTCTGGGTATGCTTCTTGAAAGAAAACATGAAATACGTTGTGGATAGCCGAGGGTAGCTCTAGCTCATATGCTACCTTTCCACTCTTCTTCGATAAGGTATGGTCCCATATATGGGACTCTTGCCCCTCTTCCCAAACGCATCACTCCCTTCATGGGAGCTACTGCGAACTTTCCTCGAAAACTCTAATCTAATGGTCTGTATCAAGATAGCTAGGCGGCTCGAGTATCTCTATCCTCTGGCGGATCTTGGATGGCTTGTGGTATTTGCTACTAGATCTGCTCAAGTTCTAGCTCTTTCTATTCACCACTCTCATCAGATCTACCTCAGCCTAGAGCCTCGTGAAGTGCCATGCTTGGTGGCCTGATAGCTATTGTTGTATGCAAATTCTGCTAAGCTCAGATATTTGCACCAACTTCCCTTGAAGTCTAGGGCATACGCTCGGAGCATATCTTCGAGTACCTGGTTTACTCTCTCCGTCTGACCATCTGTCTGAGGATGGAATGCTGTGCTGAACTTTAACTTAGTGCCCAGCGCTAACTATACACACTCCCAGAAGTGTGATGTAAATCTGCTGTCTCTGTCTAAAATGATGGTTCGTGGGACTCCATGAAGTCTGACGATCTCCTGAAGATACAACTGAGCTAACTTCTCCATGGAGTAGGATATCTTGATAGCTAAGAAGTGAGCTGATTTAGTCAACCTGTCGACTATTACCCAGATGGTGTCAAAACCATTCATGGTTCTGGGCAGTCCCACTATGAAATCCATAGAGATATCCTCCCACTTCCACTCTGGAATTTGTATAGGCTGCAGAACTCCCCCTGGTCGCTGATGTTCTGCCTTGACCCTCTGACAGGTGAGGCAGGTGCTAACATATCTGGCGATGTCTCGCTTCATTCCGGGCCACCAAAAATGTTTCTTCAGGTCTTGATACATTTTAGTGGAACCTGGATGCATCGCATAGGGAGTCTTGTGAGCCTCATCTAAAATCTGTCTCCGTAGCTCCTCCTGATCGGGAACACAGAGTCTGCCACCGAAATACAACACCCCGCTATCGGATGTTCTGAATTCTCTACTTTCTGATTCTGCTAGCCCTTGCTTGATTTTCTGAATTCCAGGGTCCTGCTCCTGAGCTGACTGAATATCACCAAGCAAGGTAGACTCTAAGGTCATAGTAGAGAGCTGTCCCACGATGAGTTCAAGACCGAAATCTATGATCTCCTTCTGTAGGGGCGGTGACATGGCTGTAAGTGATAATAAGGTAGCACTGGATTTTCTGCTAAGTGCGTTGGCTACCTTATTGGCTTTCCCTGGATGGTAGAGGATGTCTATATCGTAGTCTTTGACCAGCTCAAGCCATCTGCGCTGTCGCATATTCAGATCCTTCTGAGTGAAGAAATACTTCAAACTCTGATGATCTGTATACACTCTGCACTGAGCTCCGTATAAGTAATGTCTCCAAATTTTGAGAGCGAACACTACTGCTGCAAGCTCAAGGTCATGAGTAGGGTAATTCTTCTCATAATCCTTGAGTTGTCTGGAGGCATAGGCGATCACCTTACCATTTTGCATCAGCACTGCTCCTAGTCCCAACTTAGAGGCATCACTATAGATGTCAAAGCTGCTGGTGTTGTCTGGTAGAGCCAAAATGGGAGCACTGGTCAATCTCCTTTTTAGCTCGCTGAAGTTGTTCTCACAGTCCTCTGTCCACTGAAATTTCCTGTTCTTTCTGGTAAGAGCTGTCAGTGGGGAGGCTACCCTGGAGAAGTCCTCTACAAACTTTCTGTAATATTCTGCTAATCCCAGAAAGCTCCTGATTTCACTGGCGTTCTTAGGTCTCTTCCAGTTACTTACTGCTTCTATCTTGCTGGGATCTACCATAATACCATCCTTGGAGATGATGTTGTTGGTTGCTACTCGGAAAACCTAGAGGTTCCACTGTACAAAAATTTTGTACAAAGGTCTAAACCTTTTCCTAGCTACCATGTGTTCTTTTAAATTAAATTTTGGATCGCCTGCGGAACTTAACACGTTTGATCCAAAACTTAATATATTTGTTCTTTTAGGTTTTGACTTGGATCTCCTGCGGAACTTAACACGTTTGATCCAAATCACCTAAGTTATTAATTTCATTAAATATTAATTTCCAAAATTGGTTCCCAGTACTGACGTGGCGAGGCACATGGCCTTCTTGGATATGGGAGCAACCACCACCGACTAGACAAAACCTTTTAAGGAAAGCTAATATTTAATTTCCTAAAATAACTTTAGGTCAACCGAAAAGAACAATCAAATCACAAGGAAAAGAAAAACAAAAGAACACTATATCGAAAACAAATTCGAAACACTAGAATCGTATGCCTCTTGTATTTAGTATTATTTCCAAAAATAACTAGTATGATGCGGAAAGAAAAATTACTAGTTATACCTTTTAGAAAAATCTCTTGATCTTCTACCGTATTCCTCTTCTAACCTCGGACGTTGTGTGGGCAACGATCTTCCGAGATGAGAACCACCAAGCACCTTCTTCTTCCTTACAAGTTTCGGCCATCAAAACTTCTCCTAGGATGAAGAGGTTCGGCCACCACCACCATGCTCCAAGGGATGCTAGAAAAGATGTTTCTTTTATCTCCTTCTTCTCCTTCTTAGATCCGGCCACCAAAGCTATCTCCATCGTGAGAAGGTTTCGGCCACACAAAGGAGAGGAGAGGAAAGAAAGGGCCGGCCACACCCAAGGAGAAAAGAGAGGAAAAATAGAATAGAGTTCTTAGCCTTGAAGCCTCCTCTACCCCCTCTTTTATAATCCTTGGTCTTGGCAAATAAGGAAAGTTTAATAAAAACTTCCTTAATTCTTTTGCCATTGAAAAGGAAAATTTATTTAATTAAAAACAATTTTTCTTTTCAATTTTGCAATGGCCGGCCACACCAAGAAATCTCCAAGCAAATAAAATTTTAAACACCAATTAAAACTTCCTTATTTGCTTCCGGAAATTTATAAAAATTTCTCAATAATTTTTATCCCTTCATGATTGGTTTATAAAAAGGAAATTTAATAAATTAAAATATTTCTTTTAAACATGTGGATAAAAAGAAAGTTATCTCTAAAAAATTAAAATCTCTTTTAATCTACAAATAAGGAAAGATATCAAAACTTTTCTTAATCTTTTGTAGAAACTTATAAAAGAGAATATTTAATTTTAAACTCTCTTTTAAATCATGAACATGATTAAAATTGAAAGTTTTCTTAAAATTTAAAATCCTTCTTTAATCAACAAATAAGGAAAGATTTCAAATTTTAAACTCTCTTTTAAACATGTAGATGATTTACAAATAAGGAAAGTTTTTACCAAAAATTAAAACCATCCTTTTAAACTACAAATAAGGAAAGAGATTAATCTCTTCTCTTAATCTTTTGTAGAAAGTTATAAAAGGAAATTTTTAATTTTTTAAACTCTCTTTTTAAATCATGATATCCACATAAGAAATAATTTTAAAAAATCCTTTTTAATATTCTAGTGGTCGGCCACCTAAGCTTGGATGTGTTACCGGCTGCCACCTATCATAGTCTTTAGTCAGGCTAGCTTGGGTTCCAAGCTGCTTGGACCATTGGATGGGTAAGAAGGTGGGTATGCGGTGGGTATAAATCTTTATACTAGAGGCTACGAGGACCGAGAGGAGAGGAGTTTTGGTCTCCGATGAAATTAAGCATCCGTGTTCGCCCGAACACACAACTTAATTTCATCAATAATAATTCATTCCACTAAAGAACTATTATTGAACTCCGCACCAATCCCAAATTATATTTGGGCTCCTTCTTATTATGAGTGTGTTAATCTGTTTAAGATAACAAATGTCCATTGATTAAGTAAGTTCCGACAACTCACTTAATTAATATCTAGCTCAAGAGTAGTACCACTCAACTTCATCATGTCGGACAGTCTCACCTGCAGGGTTTAACATGACAATCCTTATGAGCTCCTCTTGGGGACATTCTCAACCTAGATCACTAGGACGTTTCCTTCTATAATCAACAACACACACTATAAGTGATATCATTTTCCAACTTATCGGGCTAATTGATTCATCGAACTAAATCTCACCCATTGATAAATTAAAGAAATAAATATCAAATATATGTGCTTGTTATTATTATATCAGGATTAAGAGCACACACTTCCATAATAAGAGGTCTTATTTCTTTATAAAGTCATAAAAGAAACGACCTCTAATGGTCCTACTCAATACACTCTAAGTGTACTGGTAATTATATAGTTAAGATAAACTAATACCTAATTACACTACGACCTTCCAATGGTTTGTTCCTTTCCATTATGGTGGTGAGACTCAGTTTATAATTTATAAAGGTGCTGAACATGATCCTTCCTCTGTGTGACACCACCATATCTAATATAAATTAATTGAACAACTACATTTATCATAAATGTAAACATTTGACCAATATGATTCTTATTTCTAGATAAATGTTTATACCAAAAGCTAGGCTTTTAGTATACACTCTAACAATCTCCCACTTATACTAAAGACTATGCTCATATATGCTGCCATACATCCGATTCCCAACCCTTCAATATGTCCATCAAAAGCTCTCGCCTTATGGACCTTAGTGAAAAGATCTATAGGTCATCATGCATTCTAGGCAACAACTTCTCCTCGTTTATCGACTATGTATTGGGTGGTACTAGCTCTATTATGTTTACTTGCCTTTATAGACTTATGGTTTCTTGAGTTTATTATTATTACAATAAATTGTAATAATCTTTAGAAATCATATTTAAGTCTATCTTGAGGTTATTGAGTCATTCAGCTTTTATGGCTACCTCGAGGCTTGCCATATACTAAACTTCTATGGTGGAGTCCAGAAAATACCTATGCTTATCACTCTTCCATAGTTATAACTTTACCTCCTAAAGTAAACACAAAACCCGAGGTTGACTTATTATTGTCCCTATCCGATTGGAAGTCAATCCATGCAAGGACCAATTAATCGCCTTGTAAGCTAGCATATATTCTCTAGTGCCTCTAAGGTACTTCAATATATGCTTTACCGCAATCACATTGTCCTTGTCTAGGGTTACTTTGATATCGCTAACTATGCCCTTGGCAAACAGATTGATCTAGAGAAATGCATACAGGCTTCCGTAAGCCAGCGAAGAACTAAGCCTTTATTTCCTTTTATCTCCTTTGATGTCTCTGAGAGACATATCTTTAGATAAAGTTACTCCATCCCAAAAAGTAAAACTTTTCTTGGAGTTTTGCATGCTTAAAACGAGCAAGGATTTTTCTGATATATGAAGCTTGGGATAAGTAAAATATTCTTTTCTTGCGATCACTTATTACTTTGATCTCAAGAATATATACATTCTCCCAAATCCTTTATATCGAATTATTTGGACAACCATACCTTTACTTCTGACAACATTTTAATATTGTTTCCAACTACCAAAAATGTTATCTACGTATAGTACAAGAAATACCACCACGTTTCCATCACACCTTTTGTATACACAAGACTTATCTGTTTACTCAATAAATCCATAGGTCTGGATTACTTTGATAAACTGGATGTTCCAAGACCTTGAAACTTTGCATCAGTCCATAGACTGATTAAGCTTGCACACAAGATACTCTTAGCCCTTTGCAATGAACCCTTCTGGTTGCTTTATATGAATGCTTTCTTCAAGACTTCCATTAAGGAATGTTGTCTTGACATCCACTTACCAAATAGATAAAAATATCCGGATAGACTTAAGCATGGCTACCAGTGAAAAAGTTTTCTTTTTCATCTAGCCTTGCTTTGAAAGTTTCTACCTTCCTGTCTATCCCTCTTTTTCTATTATAGACCTTTTTATACCCAAAGGCTTTTACACCATTTGGTGGTTCTACAAGCTTCCAGATTTTATTAGAATACATATATTCTAATTCTGTTATTCATTACTCTTTGCCAAGATATTGCATCTTTATCTTGGAGTGCTTCGTCATATGTCCGGAGATCAGGTTCATGTCCTCCAGGGATCAAGTCCAAAAACTCCCCCAAAACATGAATCTTTTTAGGTTGCCTAACAACCCTCCCACTATGACAAGGCACTTTCTGCAATTGTGTATCATTTGTGATACGTGTTGCAGTTTCCTTGTGGTATCTCATCTTGTACAATTGGTACTAGATTAGACATGTCTTTTATTATTTCCTTAAGAACAAATTTTCTTATGGGCACGTGGTTTATTACATAGTCCTTTTCTAAAAATCGGTCATTGATACTAATAATGACCTTCTGATTTTTAAGACTATAAACCTACTTTCATTTCTCTAGGATAACCCACAAACAAGTGAATTCCTGTCCAACTTATCATTGTCTCTCTTCAGCATATGTGCTGGACTACCCGAATAGGCTTACGCCTATTCAGCAATTCTATATGAGTAGAGAGTTCTGACTTTGGAAGGTACTATATTCACTTCCGTTTCCAGAGTATATCCTAAAAATGATTTTGGTAATATTCTAAATAACTCATCAATCTACTTATTTCCATAAGAGTCCTATACCTTCCTTTTTCTACACCATTCTGTTGGGGTGTACCAGGTGCAGTTATTTGGAATTGAATCTCTACTTCTGATAAGTGACTCCTAAATCCTCTCAAGAGGTACTTGCCACAATGTTCTAACCATAGTGACTTTTACTTTAACATTTCTCCGCATCAGCCTTGTACTATCAAAGTACTTAGTCTTGCGGTACATTAAGTAAATTTATTTGTATCTTGAATAGTTGTCTATAAAATAGACGAAATATTCAATACTACCTCTTGTCTGGAAAGTCATAGGATCACACAAATCAGAACGAACCAATTTCAATATATCTTTGACTCCATACCCCTTAGATTTAAAAGCTTCTTGGTTATTTTTTCTTCCAAGTAAGACTCACAGGTTGGAAAGATTTCCACTACCAATGAACCCAAAAGTTCATTAGCTACCAATGAATCCTACTCAAGTTAATATAACCTAGCCTTAGATGCCAAAGATATTAATGGTTCATTTCCGAAGGTTGCTTTCTCTTAAAATTAGAAGATGTGTTACTAATTTCCATTTGTTGTATCGTGAGAGTTATTGGATTTATAAATTGTCAACCAACGTACCAGAACAGATAACTTCCCTCTTTTTCTTAATAACAACTTTGTTATTAAAAGAGGCAGAATATCAAGTTCTTTGAATAGTTTAGCAACTGAAAACTAGTTCTTTCTAAACTTGGTGCGTAAAGACAATTACTCAAAAATCCATATTTTATTCTTATCAAAAGATAAACATCTATCATTTTTACAGTAGTGCCCATGTGGACGGTGTTTTAATTTTCATTTAGTTGCCGAGTTTCCTGGAACCCTGCAATGAATTGCGGACATGATTGATGGCATCTGTATCTACACTCCAGGTTCTGGTAGATAACACCACTAAACATGTTTCAACTAATGAATTAAATACACCTATATTGTTCTTAGTTCTAAAAAGACAGTCTACCTTAATGTCCAAGTCCTATTTCCAATCATTACAATTTGGACTACTAAGTTTTTTCTATAGTATAACAACTAGGGGATTGACAAACATTTTAAATCCTAAGAATCACAAAAATATTTGGTCAAGATCAATTCTTTAAAATCCCCATGAATTTTGTATGCCACGATAGTGTGGACGTATACAAAATCAAAGAGGAGATTTTATCCATCAATTTTATTATCTCGTCAACTTTACTTTATGACGAATAAAATTAATAGTTGATCTGTCTTTGATCAAATATTTGGTCAAAACTTTTTGAATTTAAAATAACATTGATTCCTCAAACAATATTATTTAAATTCACCAACACCTCAAACACCGTGAATTTTGCATGCCACGTTAGTGTGGACGTATACAAATTCAACATTTGTAAAAGGAAGGTTTTAACCCATTAATTTTATTATCTTGTCAACCTAACTTTTTGACAAATAAAATTAATAGTTGGTATCATTTGGTCACACAAATAATAGCAGTGACTCCGATGGGGAGGATACTGTTAGATGTGTCTAAGTGTATACCATTACTTGACACTAAGTCCATTAATAAGATTATGCCCCTTCCGTTGGGGAAGATCACACGCTCTTAATTAACTTTCTATAGTCATCCAAAAATGGAAGTCGGTTCTAGTGATCCACAAACAAGCTCATCCGTTATGGAGGAAGGCACTCAGAGCCAACGCGCAAGCTTGTTTGCATCACTTACAAACCAGTAATGGAGACCATGGGATTTATTTAAAAATCCCTCTCCCACTTAGTTATTTATAAATGAGGAATTTTAACTATGCTAGTTTACCTAACATGCATACTAACAAGCACACACAACACAGCATAAAAAGCAATAAATAGAAAAACAAATTTTCAACTATTATGACTTTTATCTATTGCTGTCCTCCGTGTGTCGCCAACCCTAGCTGCTGCCATCTTTGGCCACCGCCACCGGGTCTCGTTGTCGCATCCATCTTGCTCCTTGTTCCGCTGCGCCTCTGGTCCTCAAAAGGTTCCACGCCTTGCAAGATTCGATCCGCGACATAAATAGAATTTTACATTTTCTGATCCTATATTCCTCGAAGGAATGTACATGTAAACTAGATCGAACATAAAATAAAATTTACATCCATCGATCCTATATTCCATAAAAGGAATGTACATGTAAATAGATCAAAAATAAAATCCTAATAAAACTAAATACAGCTCCTGCTGTATTTTATAATACAATCATGCACACACAATAAAATGCCCTTGACATGTCCAAGGGTCCAATCACACACATAATAACTATAAGCCATAATAGTTGGATCCTGCATCCACAAAGTTAGCACACCCTACTATTAACCTGCCTAAATTATGTATGACATGTGCATAGTTAAACTAATACCAAATACACAGAGGCAAAACCCTAGCTCTGATACCAATTGTTGGTTGCAACTCGGAAAACCTAGAGGTTCCACTGTACAAAAATTTTGTACAAAGGTCTAAACTTTTTCCTAGCTACCATGTGTTCTTTTAAATTAAATTTTGGATCGCCTGCGAAACTTAACACGTTTGATCCAAAACTTAATATATTTGTTCTTTTAGGTTTTGACTTGGATCTCCTGCGGAACTTAACACGTTTGATCCAAATCACCTAAGTTATTAATTTCATTAAATATTAATTTCCAAAATTGGTTCCCAGTACTGACGTGGCGAGGCACATGACCTTCTTGGATATGGGAGCAACCACCACCGACTAGACAAAACCTTTTAAGGAAAGCTAATATTTAATTTCCTAAAATAACTTTAGGTCAACCGAAAAGAACAATCAAATCACAAGGAAAAGAAAAACAAAAGAACACTATATCGAAAACAAATTCGAAACACTAGAATCGTATGCCTCTTGTATTTAGTATTATTTCCAAAAATAACTAGTATGATGCGGAAAGAAAAATTACTAGTTATACCTTTTAGAAAAATCTCTTGATCTTTTACCGTATTCCTCTTCTAACCTCGGACGTTGTGTGGGCAACGATCTTCCGAGATGAGAACCACCAAGCACCTTCTTCTTCCTTACAAGTTTCGGCCATCAAAACTTCTCCTAGGATGAAGAGGTTCGGCCACCACCACCATGCTCCAAGGGATGCTAGAAAAGAGGCTTCTTTTCTCTCCTTCTTCTCCTTCTTAGATCCGGCCACCAAAGCTATCTCCATCGTGAGAAGGTTTCGGCCACACAAAGGAGAGGAGAGGAAAGAAAGGGCCGGCCACACCCAAGGAGAAAAGAGAGGAAAAATAGAATAGAGTTCTTAGCCTTGAAGCCTCCTCTACCCCCTCTTTTATAATCCTTGGTCTTGGCAAATAAGGAAAGTTTAATAAAAACTTCCTTAATTCTTTTGCCATTGAAAAGGAAAATTTATTTAATTAAAAACAATTTTTCTTTTCAATTTTGCAATGGCCGGCCACACCAAGAAATCTCCAAGCAAATAAAATTTTAAACACCAATTAAAACTTCCTTATTTGCTTCCGGAAATTTATAAAAATTTCTCAATAATTTTTATCCCTTCATGATTGGTTTATAAAAAGGAAATTTAATAAATTAAAATATTTCTTTTAAACATGTGGATAAAAAGAAAGTTATCTCTAAAAAATTAAAATCTCTTTTAATCTACAAATAAGGAAAGATATCAAAACTTTTCTTAATCTTTTGTAGAAACTTATAAAAGAGAATATTTAATTTTAAACTCTCTTTTAAATCATGAACATGATTAAAATTGAAAGTTTTCTTAAAATTTAAAATCCTTCTTTAATCAACAAATAAGGAAAGATTTCAAATTTTAAACTCTCTTTTAAACATGTAGATGATTTACAAATAAGGAAAGTTTTTACCAAAAATTAAAACCATCCTTTTAAACTACAAATAAGGAAAGAGATTAATCTCTTCTCTTAATCTTTTGTAGAAAGTTATAAAAGGAAATTTTTAATTTTAAACTCTCTTTAAATCATGATATCCACATAAGAAATAATTTTAAAATCCTTTTTAATATTCTAGTGCCACCTAAGCTTGGGACCCATGCTTTGGCCGGCCACCTACATGGCCCATCCTCTTAGTCTTGGCGGCCCTAGCTTGGGTTCCAAGCTAGCTTGGCCCCATTGGATGGGTAAGAAGGTGGGTATCGGTGGGTATAAATCTCTATATACTAGAGGCTACGATAGGGACCGAGAGGAGGAATTGGTTTTGGTCTCCCGATGAAATTAAGCATCCCGTGTTCGCCCCGAACACACAACTTAATTTCATCAATAATAATTCATTCCACTAAAGAACTATTATTGAACTACCGCACCAATCCCAAATTATATTTTGGGCTCCTTCTTATTATGAGTGTGTTAATCTCCCTGTGTTTAAGATAACAAATGTCCATTGATTAAGTAAGTTACTGACAACTCACTTAATTAATATCTAGCTCCAAGAGTAGTACCACTCAACTTCATCGTCATGTCGGACTAAGTCCACCTGCAGGGTTTAACATGACAATCCTTATGAGCTCCTCTTGGGGACATTCTCAACCTAGATCACTAGGACACAGTTTCCTTCTATAATCAACAACACACACTATAAGTGATATCATTTTCCAACTTATCGGGCTAATTGATTCATCGAACTAAATCTCACCCATTGATAAATTAAAGAAATAAATATCAAATATATGTGCTTGTTATTATATCAGGATTAAGAGCACACACTTCCATAATAACTGAGGTCTTTATTTCTTTATAAAGTCAGTATAAAAGAAACGACCTCTAATGGTCCTACTCAATACACTCTAAGTGTACTAGTGTAATTATATAGTTAAGATAAACTAATACCTAATTACACTACGACCTTCCAATGGTTTGTTCCTTTCCATTATGGTCGTGAGCTACTGTTTATAATTTATAAGGTACTGATAACATGATCCTCTGTGTGTGACACCACACACCATGTTATCTACAATATAAATTAATTGAACAACTACATTTATCATAAATGTAAACATTTGACCAATGTGATTCTTATTTCTAGATAAATGTTTATACCAAAAGCTAGGCTTTTAGTATACACTCTAACAGATGTGACCCAGGAAGGACACCTGATCTAGCCAAAATTCACATTTCGTGAACTTGTCATATAGTTGGTTCTGCTGAAGTGTCTGTAGTACTGTCTTCAGGTGCTCTGCATGTTCTTCCTGAGTTCCTGAGTAGATAAGAATGTCATCGATAAACACAATAACAAACTTATCTAAATACTCCCTGAATACTCTGTTCATGAGATCCATGAATGTAGCTGGAGCATTGGTCACGCCAAAGGGCATGACTACAAACTCGTTGTGTCCGTATCTGGTTCTGAATGCCGTCTTGGGAATATCACCCTCCTTGACTCTGACTTGGTGATATCCTGATCTGAGGTCAATCTTAGAGAACACTGCTGCTCCCTTTAACTGGTCGAACAGGTCATCTATTCTGGGAAGAGGATACCTGTTCTTGATCGTGACCTGATTCAGTGCTCTGTAGTCTATGCACAGTCGCATGCTTCCATCCTTCTTCTTCACGAACAACACAGGCGCTCCCCATGGTGAGTGACTAGGGCGTATGAAACCCTTGTCAAGCAGCTCCTGTAGTTGCTCCTGAAGTTCCTTCAGTTCTGCTGGAGCCATGTGATATGGTGCTTTGGAAATAGGATTGGTGCCGGGGAAGAGCTCTATCTCAAATTCAATCTCCCTGACTGGTGCTAGGCCTGGTAACTCTTCAGGGAAGACTGCTGGGTAGTCACATACAACTCGGACCCCTGCTAGCTGTTGTCCTGTCTGGTATTGACTACATGTGCTAGGTACCCCGTACATCTCGAATCCATCACTGTGCCTTCATAGCTGAGAGAAATTTTTGGCTTTTCTCCTCGGTTCTCCGACGAATTCGATTGGAATACGACCTTCGCTTATGGCACTCTATGGAAGCACCGTATTTGATCGAAAGTCCATTCCAAGGATGACGTCGTAGTCGGTCATATCTAGCAGTTCCCTGTCTGCTATAATGATCGGCACTGCTCTGAGCCATGTGTGGATGCCATGATCTCTCCGGAGGTAGTGCCATCAAAACTGACCACCGAGTACCTCCGAGGGTATTTCTAATTTTTCGGAGAACACCCCGGCTATATATGAATGGGTTGCCGTATCAAATAGAGCGGTAGCACTATACCGAAAAATGCTAATCGACTGTGACAACTGCCGAGGCATTGGCTCGTCCTCTCGGTGAGTGAGTAGATCCTCGCATTCGCCATAGCTGGGGGCTTCTAATCTGCCCCGGCGATAAGTGGACCTTCTAGGCGCTGCATCCGGTATAAGAGTCGGTGGTGACCCATCTTGCATCCGGCTGCCGGTGAGGAAGACTGGTCTTGTTCGGGCAATGCTTGGCCATGTGCCCTTCTTGTCCACATTCAAAGCATCCTCGTGTGCCCTTGCGACAAACCCCTGGGTGGAATTTCCCACAAGTAGCACACTTTGGATAACTGGGTCGCTTGTTAGATGGTCCTCCTTTTGGGTCACTCCCTGATTTGCGCTTGCTGTTGGAGTTCCCTTTCCAGTTAGAGCTGTGGCCTTGCTGTTTTTGAGTGTGAGAGTTTCCTTGGCCTTTGGATTCTGTGGAGACTTGCTTCTGCTGCTTTATGCTGTTCTGGTAATGCTCTGTGGTCAAGGCACTGCTCACTAACTCCTCTGTGGTTTGTGGCCTATGTATGCCACCAGCCACGTTCACTGCTATCTCTGGCCTCAGCATCTTGAGCATCAACCGGATTCGTTCCTTCTCTGTACTGACTAGCTCTGGGCACAGACGAGCCAACCTATTGAATCTCTTCACGGCTTCCTCAACTGAAAGGTTGCCCTGACGAAACTCAGTGAACTCGTCGTAGTGGCGGTTTATGACCCGTATGTGAAAGAACTCCTCGAAGAACTCCTTCTCGAAGTCAGCCCATAACATCTGGTTTACTGGGCGCTTCGTTCTGATTCTTTCCCACCACATGCGTGCGTCTCCTGTCAGGCAGAAGGAGGCACACTTCACCTTCTCGTGTTCTGGCCAGTCCAGAAGCTCCATCGTGCTCTCCAGTGTTTTGAACCAGGCTTGTGCATCCCATGGTTCACTAGTGCCTGAGAAGTTCTCTGGCTTGACTCGCTGCCACTGGATGAGATAGGCTTCCTTTCTTGGCTCAGCTGCTGCGACTACTGTGGCTGGTGCTGGTGCTGGTGCTGTAGGCTGAGCTGGTGGAACATCTAAGACTACCGGAGTCATCAAATTCGGTTCCGGGGTGACTGTGGGGGTATTCTGCTGATTAGCCTTTAAGGTGGCTATTTCCAGTTGCTGTTCAGCTAGCTGCTGCTGTAACTGAGCCTGAACTGCCTGCCTCTTGCTGGGGCTCAGTAGCTAGTGCCCTTCTAGCTGGGCGTCCTCGTGCCATTTCTAAAGACATGGAGAACATAACATAACTAAGGTAATCACAGTTATATAACTACTAATATCATGTTCAAAAACTATCACATACTAACAAGCAATAGGCATATAAACATGAACTGTAATAACAAAATAAGGAGCATAAATAAAGTAGAGGTATTCTTACTTGGAAGCTGTAGGTACAATGCTGATGTGTGTGTAGGAAGTATGGAACACTGCTCTGATACCACTCTGTAACGACCCGCCTTCTGATCACTGGCTGTAAGGCCGATCGTCACAATAATGCTAAACTATACTGTGCGGAAAGCTGGGCTAATTAAAATTTTACTCTACTAATGACGGATACAACTGATAAGAAAGGTCTAAAGACCTTCTTTGCTAGTGTACATATGCTAAGGAGGAGAAACTGAACATCCCAACTGAGCTAGGGGGTAGAAACTAACTTCCCAACTATTCACAGACCTGTCGATCGATCCACAGATCGATCAGAGCTGCGGTCGTCCTGTTCCCAACTGGATCGGTCGGCTGACCGATCCAGGTGTGGCTGGATCGGTCGGCAGACCGATCCAGGTATGTCTGGATCGGTCGGCCGACCGATCCGTGCACCTAGAACGCTATCAGTATCGTGCTGAATCGGTCGGTGACCGATCCAGGAGGATACAGTAACTATCTGGATCGGTCGGCCGACCGATCCAGTGGCACTGCCCAGGCTCTGATCGGTCTGGAGACCGATCAGAGTTCTGATTTCGCCCGGGGACTCTGATTTCAGCACTTTGGCGTGCCAAAACCTCACACAACAATTCTAACAAGGCTAGGAAACACTCTAACAATGGAAACTAACATTCTCACATCATAAACGAAGGGTTCTAAGCATAATAGAGTGCATAGCTAACTAATTCATAGTGATTAACAACTAGAGTGCAAATAACAAAATACTGTAAAGTTCTGATGCTTAAGTAAAACTTGCTAAAATCCCTTAGAATCTTTTATTCCAGTTCCTGCCACACACATCTTGATCTGCATTGACCTCCAGCCTCCGCTACTGGTCCACTTTTCCTTTACCTTTATCTGCAGTATAAGAAAAGTAGTATCTATAAGCTAAAAAGCTTAGTAAGAAACCATCTACCTCACAAAAACATGCAACAATGCAAATATGATTTTAAATCATGCTGTTTAAAACCTATGCTGGATATACTAAATAAACTAAGCATGGCATGGCATGTAAGCATACAATCATGGCATATCTAAAGCTGAACATATAAACATGTATAACAACTGCACATAAAGTTATCATGCATATTCACACGGAAAAACTAAGCTGGAGCATGATACTGACTGAAACTGAACTAAGCCAAAACTGATCTTAACTATAATCACTGGATTAGATTAAGAGTTTGAAAGGTAATATCATAATAAGTGAAAATAGTAATCATGCTGCTGTTTGGGCCCGACAACTGTACTTGCTATGCGCGCATCTCTAACTAGACCCGGGGTTGCAAATCCCGAATTTAGTAGAGCTACTAGGTTATCTAAACCTAGGGACCGACTATGGGAGCCCAGCCCAATGGATATCTAATCCAAGATACAACTGAAAAGTAAAATACTGAGTATAGCTAAAATGTTCTAAATAGTTGTTTCTAGGTTATCTGAACCTAGAACTAGGTTGTCTGAACCTAGAGGCGACTGTGGGAGCCCACACATTGGACCGTAGTCCCATATAAGCTAGGATAACTGATTTACTGATTTAGATGCTTCTAATGCATTCAACTGTGCTAATAAAAATCCCTAGGTTGCATTTTTTCTAAGCTTGTTATTTAATCGACCACCTAGTGTGCTTTAACTCCCCTCTCTATTAGGGAGACTACCTTTAGGCACCCAACAGCATCTAAACCTCCAACTGAAGGAGAAAAGACGTGTCTGGCCCATCTAAAGGTACTCACTAAATCCCTAAACCTGCGAGGAAGGTTAAATACACCCTATATGTCGAAAACATACGCATATAACTAAACTAATGCACAGAAAATCAAACGGTAGCTATTATACTGCAGGTGAGGGGTTTCTTACCTCCTGTTCGTAATTTCTTACGATTCTATTCGCTAGAATTCCGGTGGAGATGACCTTCTCGACGATCCGCTCACGTCTTTGCGTTCCTCTCGCGGAGAAGAACCTCTTTCGTGTTGGAGTCGTCGCCGGAAGATGATCCGAGAGCCCTTGGGGCTTGGGCGCCGAGAGGAAGAGGAGGAAGAAGAGGAGTGGGCGGCGGTGAAGGTTTTTGGGAGAGGGATAGGTCACGGTGAATTTGATGTTGCCGAACCAAGTTCTCAAAATAAACCAACCCCCAACTTAACCTTCCTATTTATACTAAGTAACTAATTCGGCCAACCCAATTATAAATATAATTGGTCCCCTTTTCTTTCAGCACGGCCCTGCTGGGTTCAACTAGTTCCCAACATTATCTCTAAGCCATAGGTCTCGGGTTCGATTCCCGCCTAAGCTATTTTGCGGTTCTAATTATTTTTGTTGCTTCCGCTACTCGGAAAATTCCGAAAAAATATCTAAAAATTCCAGAAAAATCATAGAATAATTCTAATGCAAGTTTGAGAATTTTCGGGCGTTACACTTCTCTCGCGTACGCGACGTCTCTGCTCAAGTGGAAACAAAGCTGAAACTAGGGCTTCGTCTCCGGCGGCCGGCCAAGGGGATCTTCGTGAAGTTCTTCACAAATACGAGACCCTCTCGTCGAGAAGAACCCGTAGGCACAAAGGAGAGGCCGAGATTTCAGGTTTTCCGAAACCCTAGAAGCCTTTTTGTTCGGTTGTGTGTCCAAGAACGAAGGTAAGTGCTTCTCACCTGCACTAGGAGTAGTTTCGGGCCTTTGTTTCTTCTTGATTTCGAAGCATGCTGTAAAGATTAGTGTTTTGAAGCTTGTTGCCGTGAGTTTTATAAAGAAAATGGAAAGGGATTTGAATGGATTAGGCGTGTAGTTAGACTCCTCAGTTCTTATAATTAGCATCTCATATCTGGATTTTGTTATTTGTGGTTACCTCAATGGGCACAGCCGGCTCATGATGAGCTTTGCAAGTTTCGGCTTGTGCTATGGAAAGGGCATGAATAGTTTAGTTCTGAAGTGTTCAATGGATTGCAGTGGCTTATTTAGACCTTGCGTTATTAATTGGGTAACCTGCTATTAGAACTTTTCTTATTGGTTCTGTACATGCAGTTTTTAGATTCATTGGTTGTGTAGTTTAGAATTTCAATTTTAGAATTTTCTCGTTAAATCTGAGCATGAATAGTTTTCTCTTTTCAGTATGCATTTCTAAATTTGTTTAGTTGACAGGAAACAGGCGTGATCATCCTGTTCATAGTCATGCTGATTTATCTTTGTTGCTAGTTTAGTTTGAGTGTGAAGAGCCTTAGTATTTGGCACTATAGATTTTGGTTCTTTTGGAATTTGCTGGACACGAACAGCCCTTGGAGCTGCTGTGCAGTTCAGATTTGTGCCAAGGAAGGGGCACGAACAACCCTTGCTGTTGGGTTCAGTTTGTGCTATGCAATGAATATGAACAGTATATTTTTTTTTTAGCTTACTGTTTAATTTATGAGGCAATCTTTTATTAGAACTATTAACAAGTAATAAGTATTTTACTTGAAGAGGATAGTACCCGACTTCTGAGGTTGTCGTTAAATAAATCCAGGTGACCATTTCCAAGGTCTCGACCCTGGTAAGACCAAGGTCTTTACCCTTGTAGGACTGGTGGCTCGCTACCTCAGTTTTTATTAGGGAGCGCGCAAATGGTACTAATCCTGGGCCCAAGAGATTATTATTTTGAAGTATAAAAGTATAGGTTATGAAGAAATGGAATAAGCTTCCCATAAGTTTAAAAATCAGCAAGCTTAGCTCTTTTATTCTTACATGTTTAGACTTTCTTATTGATGTTAAATGAGCATGAGCAGCTTTACATGTTTAGCATTTCAGCCTGTTTTGATTTCCTAGCTATTAGATGAGCATGAGTAGTATTTCTTTTAAAGTATTCAGTTTTTAAATTCCTTCTTGTTCACATGTATATTTGAGTTTTGTGAGTTAGATAGCGCTTACTAAGCATCTGCTTATAGTTGCATTTCCTCTTACTACAGATAAAGGAAAAGGAAAGCTATAGTGAAGGAAGGCGACAAAGAGGTGTGGATGGATGTGTGATGTCTGGACTATGGAAGCCTTGGAATTTTACTTAAGAATTCATTAAGATTTTGTATTTAGACTGTTGGGATTATTCTTTCATGTTGCTGGATTTGTTCATTGAATATTTTAAGTTTTAGAATTCTTCCTTTCATTTGCTATGCATATTAGTTCCGCTATCTGAGTTGTATTATATAGTTTTAGCATGTTCAGATTAATATATATAGTTTTAGTTGAGAACAAATAATTGAGTAGAATGTATTAGATGAGTTAGTTATGTTTCAAGTTGTTACTTATTGCATGTTTCGAGTTTGTAAAGAGTTATAAGTATAATTATCAACATGTGAGCAACACTAGTTAAGTAAAGTTAATAGTCAAGTAACGTCCCACTCTCACTGACTAGTAGAGTGGAGGGTGGGGTGTTACAAGGGTCTCCGATCACACTCAACCACATAGGATTTGGTGAGCTCCTGGGCTAGGGTCACCGATCACACTCCATCCATACATGAATGTAACCTTGCCACCTACAACTTGGGTACATGTTAATTATTCACTTAACCACATACATGTACACAGAACATTTTTTTCATAAGATCTATAACATGCACAAACATAAGTTTTGAACCCTATGGTAATTGTTTACAAGTTCATAACACATGGCATATTATCATAAAATCTATTGCATACATATTCATAACTACAAACTAATCTAACACACCAAGTTCTCAAGAACATGATTGAGTTCATAGCATACTAACCCATACAAACTGAAATTAACTAACAAGCTAAGTTATCGAAACATGGCTAATTTAATGGCATACCAAACCATACAATTTGAAATTAAACTAAGATGCTAAGTTATAAAAAACATGGCTGATTTCATGGTATACTAAACCATACAATTTGAAATTAAACTAACATGCTAAGTTATCAAAATCATGGATGATTACATGGCATACTAAGCCCTAGAAATAGAAACTTACCTATGCTATCAAACATCATCACCCTTAGAGCATGTTAAACCTAAGGAACTGAAATTTACATGTACTTGCAAGGTTATCAGACATGTGTACTTTCATAGCATGCTAAGCCCTAAGAATCTGAAACCAACATATACTTACAAAGTTATCAAACATGATCACTTTCATAGCATGTTAAGTCCTAAGGATCCCAAACTAACATATACTTACAAGGTTATCAAACATAATCACTTTCATAGGATGTTAAACCCCTAAGGATCCCAAACTAGCATATACTTACAAGGTTATCAAACATGATTACTTTCATAGCATGTTAAACCCTAAGGATCCCAAACTAACATATACTTACAAGGTTATCAAACATGATCACTTTCATAGCATGTTAAACCCTAAGGATCCCAAACTAACATATAACCTATAAAATTATCATAATGAGAAGTAAGAGTAAATGCAAGTACAACTTAACCAATTCTGAAACCTTACATGTAACCTATAAAATCATAATGATAAGAAGTAAGAATAAGCACAAGTACAACTAAACAAATTCTGAAATATCACATGTAACCTATAAGATCATCATGATAAGAAGTAAGAATAAACATAAATACAACTAAACAAATTCTGAAATCTCACATGTAACTTATAAGATCATCATGATAAGAAGTAAGAATAAACACAAGTACAACTAAACAAATTCCAAAATCTCACATGTAACCTATAAGATCATCATGATAAGAAGTAAGAAAAAACACAAGTACAACTAAACAAATTCCGAAATCTCACATGTAACCTATAAGATCATCATGATAAGAAGTAAGAATAAACACAAGGGCAACTAAACAAATTCCGAAACCTTATCTAACCTACCATGGTATCTACACATCCCTAGTTTATAGGAACTAATTAATGCATCCTTTGAGGTAGAGAACGTGCTTTTGATTCCTTGCTATCAAACCTTTCCTTCTTCTCCTACCCCTTAGAGCTTGAACTGGAGGAAAAATCCAAGGTGAGGGAGAGCTTAGGGCCAACAATTTTAGGAGGGTTTTAGGGTTTTGGGAAGTAGAAAAAAATCCGAGGTGAGGAATGCATTATATAGGTTTTGCCATGTCTAATTCATCTTTGAACCTTTCCACCATAATTACTAAGTCATATAAATTTTTTAAACACATAATAAAGAGTTATATCCAAGAGTTATATAAATTTTTATATACATACTAAGCCATATAAATTTTTATATATATTAAGTCATATAAATTCTTATACACATAATAAAAATTTATATCCATGGGTTATATAAATTTTCATATACATACTAAGTCATATAAATTTTCATATAAATACTAAGTCATATAAATTTTTATATACATATTTGGATAGGTAATAAATTTTATACATATTTATATCTAATCATTTTCTTAATATAATTGATCAATCTAAATTTCATAAATGTAAGATAACTTAATCAATTAAATCTAACTAAATCCATCTATTTAAATTAATCAATTTATTAATTAAATCTGAATTAATAAAATAAATCCTCTTAATTAAAATAATTTAGTTTTGGACACTACAAGTAGCCAAAATATAATTTTCAATATGATTAAACAAGCTTCATGCTACTCCAAACTTCGACTATGACACTGCAACGCTACTCTGACAACTACACTCTACTCCGAATTTCATAAATTATTGTCGGTATATTTGCTTTTATTAAAGTTAGTTACTTTTCATATTTAAAACTTTGTAATCTTCTAGTCATTAGTGAATTGACCCATGAAAACACTTAACAAGTGTGAGCTTTAGAGTAGAAGTCGTCAAAGGTTTCGAACCAAGTAAATAAACTATGTTAGACTTTTTTTTTTGTCTTTCTTATTTTCTATTGTGTCATCTTTCGGGGTTTAGGAAAAAAAAGTGAAAAAAAATGACCTGCGTTATTCACCACCCCCCTCTAGCATGCTTTTTGATCCTACAATTAGTATAAGAGTGGGGGTGCTCTAAATAGGTGCAACCACCTTTTTGAGCAATTTTTTTTTTTCTATTTTCAATTTTTTTTAATTAATCAGAATTGGTGCAAGCAACCCTTATGATATTTTTCACTTAAAATTTTTTGGTGCTTGAAATTGATGCAACACCATTCAAGTAATTTTTTTCTCTTCTTCCCGTACTACTAATCTAAGATCAAGTCTTGGTACATTCTGTATTGTTTCTTTTTGCGCATATATTTTTGATGGCTCATCAAGAAGGTTAGAGCATCGCCCACCTGCCTCTTTTCTCTGGCGAGGATTTCAGCTTCTATAAAAGCTGGATAAAATATCACCTAAAGACCCAAGTGTAAATGTGGATGATCATCTAAATTGGGTTCAAGCTACCTATCGACGCAAATCGAGTACTAATAGGATGTGAGAATTGGGACCCACAAATAATGAAGAAAAGCAAGGCCAATGCAAAAGACACTCAAACTCTTCGGTGTAGTTGACCAAAGAAGAATTGAACCGGGTTGGACCATTCAAAAGTGCTAAAGAACTATGGAACAAACTAATCAAGCTACACAAAGGCACTTCCAATACCAAAGTAAGTAAAAGAGATTTAATTTTAAATAAGTTATATAGTATAAAAATGTAGGAAGGAGAATCAGCTAGTCAGCTCCATGCTCACATCCAAGATCTCCTCAAAGATCTTCACGCAATCGGTCAAAAAATGGAGAATTACAATATAATAAGGTATACCCTCAATGTTTTTCCAAAGAACACTTTATGGGCATCTATGGTAGATGCTTACAAAATCTCCAAGGATCTTTCAATTTTTAAATTAAATGAATTATTTTTTGAATTTGAATTGCATGAATAGATTAACGCATGCCCTATTGAGAAAGGGATTACTTTACTTGTAGGAAAATTTAAGACAAAGGAGGTGAAGCACAAGTCCCGAATTTAACCCGAGTTCGAAGATGAATTGAATTCTGAATACGACGATGACATCACTACCAAAATAGTAAATTTAGTTCAAAGATTATGCAACAAGAAGAAAGGACTCACCAAACACGAAATCAAGAAGATGGTTCAAACAAAGGGCAATCAATCAGGACCAAGCCAGACTCTAAAAAAGGAAATCCGAAATAACATGCTACGACTACAATAAGAAAGGGCACTTCAAGTCAGAATGTCCGAATATAAAAGAAGCTAACAAGCAAAGAAGAAAGAATGCATTGTAAGCAACATGGGATAAATTTTCATCAAAAGACTCAGATGAAGAAAAACAAGTCCAAGTGAGTTTCCTCGCACTATCGAAACAGGAGCAAGTAATTGACACCAAATATGAGACTGAATTAGAGGTTAAGTCCAAGAGAAGCCACGAATCCGTATCTATTTTCAAAAGGCCAAATACCAATGTAAGTCCTACTTTATTAGATAAATTGTCTAGTTTAATTTCATATTTAACTCATAAATTAGCCAAGTCTAATGTCTGGGTCAAGTCACTTCAAGAGAAGGTAAAATCCCTTAAAGAGGAGACTAACCCAAATCCCTTGACTAAACTAGTTCAAAGTGGAACTTCAACTCAAGTTCAACAACTTGAGGAAGAACATTTCACCTTGAAAGTTCAAGTCAAAGAACTTGGAAATTCATTGGAATAGTTCATTGTGGGTTCCAAGTATTATGATATGATACTTGGAAAACAAAGAGTTGTTTACAATCGATCTGGACTAAGATACAAAGCTAACATACGATTTAAATCTTACTTGTCAATTGTAAATCAAAATAAAAACCAAGTCCAAGCACGGGTCCCTAAAACAAGCTTGATTAATTAAGTTAGACCAAACCAATATTGGATCCCTAAAGATCAAATTCACTACCTAGATAGACCATATTGAGGTTATAATTTAGGGGGAGCCGATAGAAAAACTATTTTTCATATTAGATAAACTTGATTGATTGCTTGATTTACTGCTTTAATATGCATGCTTAGTTTAATTTTTAATTAATTTATATAAGGACTTAGGCTTGATTGAGACTTGCTTAGCCTACTACCATGTGTTGGTGCGGGTGCACCAGAATTAAACATGAGTTTTGATGTTTCAAAGGTTTAAATTAAGTTATATTGTGATCTAACAAGTTAACTGAGTGTATAAGATATTTACTCAACCAAGAAAGTCTTACAGATCGTGGAAGCCAGGCAAGAAGCCCAAGTGGGTCAAGAGGACTTGACACTTGGCAGGAAATCTCAAGAGATCTGGAGGATCGAAGATCAAGAGGAAGTCCTAGTGAGCCGATTCGATGCTAAGCAGCAAAGTCCAAATAGGTCTGGAGGACCAATGTTTAGCAGGTAGGTTGACGTAAGCAACTGGAGAGAAGCGATAGTGAGGTCGTGTTCCAGAAAGGAACAAACCATAGGTCATTGATCTAACTAACAAAACCGGGAAGGTTTCCAAGTTGAGATCAAGATAGTTTTACTGTCAATTACTACTCATACACCATATAATTGTTCTAACATTTGTTTTGCAGAATAATATTTTGTATAACTCTATTTTACAGGAACTAACCTGATCGGTTGATCGAACTCAGGGATCGATCGATCGAACCAGTTTAACTCAGACTAGAGATCATACCAAAGCAGAGTTTGGTCAATACCTGATCGGTTGACCAAACCAATAGATCGGTCGATCGAACCATGATGACATGGCATAGATCAGATCGATCAAAAATAAACTTGGAAGCCAGCCTAATCGGTCGATCGAACCCAAGGATCGGTCGATCGAACATTAAATGCAATTAAAGGTTCATTAATGGAGAATCTTGACAAATAAGGAAATAGGACTGATTGGTCGACCGATCAAGGAGATCAATTGACCAAACATTAATTGCTCATTATTGCTCAAAGATCAGATCTTAACGAAGAAGGAAAGCGTAGTGTTCAGTCGACCGATAGAGGATTAGGTTAATCGAACGGATCAGTCGACCGAACGTGGCTTATAAAAAGGGGAGATCATGGTCCAAGGTAGGCAATCATTCGAATTCCAGTTCACTCAGTGCTAAAGCTTTCATTCATACTATTCTACTACTCAATTTCAAGCAAGCTACTGCTCTAACAAAGTGTCGACGATCTTCATCGCTTCTTATTCGTTACCTGATCCATTTTCTCATTTGACTCTTGATGTCATGTATGCTGATTTCTTCTAAGGTCCATGACCAAGGAAGATGTCCTCAGTTTCCCTTAGCCCAAATGATAATGCCCTCTATAAAATGGTCATGTCTTGTATTCATCCTCTTTCTTCCAAGGATTAGGCGGTCATTCGTCCAATTTATCTTTTTCTGATGTATGCACTTAAGCATAAACTGGATTTGAATTTTGGTTATTAGGGTCTTTAAGTCCATTATCTACTATTCTGGCTATAGTACATTGTTCAAAGTTCATATGATTCATTGTTACATCCTGACTGCTTTCATAGCTTCTTTGGGGGTAGGAGTTGGCCATGGAGAATTGATAGAATTATTCTACTTTGACTTAGTTTCCCTTCGTTAGATGTCCTTGGTTGGGATTAAGGCTAGTTCAGGGCTTGGTTTACAAGCGTACTCATCCATGTTACGTTCCACCTGTTGTAGAAGAGCCTGATATTGAGGATGTTCCTATTGCTGTTGAGGAGCCTCTTGTTCCATTTTTAGCCTTAGAGTATTCCCAGACTCCATATTTTGACGCAGCCAGGCGGCATCATCTTTAGTTCCCCCACCATCTAGATATCATTTAGTCAGCTACGTGATGGCATATTTGGCTGATTCGACTCGTTAAGACCATTGATGCTGGTTATGATAGATCGGTCGAGCGAGTGAAGGAGGGGTTTAAGTCCAGAAGAATAGGAAAGGTATATCGCCGGTCGAATAAAGGCCGAGTGAATGCCTTCGCGTTCATATATGCTCGGTCGAGCAAAGCCCACCCGAGTATAAAGGTATTTAGCCTTATATAATATTCTCAATATCTTGCCGGCTAATCGCAAGCCGAGCGAGCACCCATGTGCTCATATATGCTCGGTCAGGCAAAGCCCGCCCGAGCATAAACACATTTAGCCTTACATAATATTATCAGTATCTTACCGGCCGATTGCAGGCCGAGCAATTACCGGCCGATTGCAGGCCGAGCAAGCACCCACGTACTCATATATGCTTGGTCGGGCAAAGTCTGCCCGAGCATAAAGGGATTTAGCCTTACATAATATTCTCAGTATATTACTGGCCGACCGCAGGCCGAGTGAGTGCCCCTGCACTCATATATGCTCGACCGGGTAAAGCCCGCCTGAGCATAAAGGCATTTAGTCTTATATAATATTCTCAATATATTATCGGCCGACCGCGGGCCGAGTGAGCATCCTCGCACTCATATAAGCTCGGCCGGGCAAAGCCCGCCCGAGCATAAAGGCATTTAGCCTTATATAATATTCTCAGTATATTATTGGTTGACCGCAGGCCGAATGAGCGCCCCTGCGCTCATATATGCTCGACCGAGGAAAGTCCGCTCGAGCATAAAGATATTTAGCCTTATATATTTTCAGTATCTTACCGGCCAGTAACAGGCCGACCGAGCACCCACGTACTCATATAAGCTAGACCGGGCTGCAAAACCCGTCTGAGCGTAAAAGATAGGTTCAACAAACACCGGCCTTAGCGACCGGCCAAAACATATTCAACAGGAGGTATTCTTAACAGTATATATAACCAGCTTGAATGACCGGCCGCAACATATTTTACAGGAGATATTCCTAACAGTATACACGACCGGCTTGAACGACTGACCAAGACATATTCAGCAAGATATATTCTTAACAGTATATACAACCAGCTTGAATGATCGACCAAGACATATTCAGCAGGAGGTATTTGGTATAGTATATATGACCGGCTTAAACAGCCGACCGAGACATGCTTGGTGGAATATTTGGTAGGAAATATCTTCTAAAAGTTGATGACGTGCCCCCATTATAAATACAAGTCATAAACGACAAAATTGGTACATCTGGGATACAAGAAAAGATTTCTTAAAGGATTATTGCATGAAGTATAGAGGATGACTTCATCTCCTAACAAACTCTAACGAACCGGGGACACCTCATGACTACGGAGATCACGTGAGGTGGTATAAAAAGGGGGCTCTTTTCCGTTGGCAAGTTACGCAAATTCTAGCATCTAAACTCTATTTCACTTCAGTTATTCTTCTTCTTCCATCTTTGAGAGGAATTGACTTGAGCGTCGGAGGGCCTAGCTAGGGATTCCCACCCCGGTCTTAGGTCATTAATGCTTTGTTGGCTCTTCTCATTGTGCGTAGGAGTGTTGAGGAGTTTTTTTAGATCATCAAAGTTCATCTTCATCAGTGTTCATCGTCATTTATCAGAACTAGCGCTCATCTTCACAGATTTCAGACAGGATCAACCATGTTTCAGGGACAGCTAGCTAAGTTCCATCAGGACATAACTAAATGAGTCGACACTTTGGAGGTGCAATAGACTAAGATGTTTGATTATTTTCGATCTATGCACAATCCTTCACCCCCTCTATCTGATGCCTGATCTGATGTATTTGCTATTCAGACACTTTGACTATATAATTGGATTTTATACTTTCTAGTTATGAGAACTTTTTGGTTGTGACTTTTACTCTGTATTTTAATTGATTTAGGCATGTGGTTTATATAATAGTGTTCTTTATCTCTTAACACATTTTTGAAAAATATTACTTAGTAGTTTTTAAAAATTATTTTTAAAATTCCCATTTCAAAATTTATTTTCAAAACTGATTTCAAAATATTTTATCTTTTTGGAGTAGCCTAAACTTTATCGTAGAATTATATGTTCCTATAGTTTTAGCAACCAACATCTCACAAACATAGTAGGATACCTTGCTTGTGTATTTTATAACATAGAACAGTGTGGGATACTTAGGACTTAGCCTAAGATTTCAGATACTTATTGTAACGACCACACTTCTTAATCTTAACTCAAGCCATGGACGTTACTTCTTTCCATACTACTAAGTACCTTATTAGATGTACACTGTTCGGTTCGGAGATCTACTCCGAACTTGCTTCAACTATTAAGTCATGTTTTGGGAGTGAAATAGAGCTAAGATGAAGTTTAGGACTGCTTTAGGATCTAGGTTGTGTGGTGATGACCGGCCATGTAGCCTTACTAAGCCCTAGTTTAGGCACGGTTGTGTGTGCCACACGGCCGTGTAGGGTCCTCCTTGCTGGAGCAGGGCACGGCCGTGTGTGCCACACGGCCGTGTGAGGTCCTCCCTACTGGAGCAGGGCACGACCATGTGGCTTCCACACGACCGTGTCACCTTGGCCGTAACGAAGAGGGGCATGGCCGTGTGGCTCATACGGCCATGTCACCTCAGCTGAGTCAAAAGGGTGCACAACCGTGTGAATCCACACGACCGTGTCATTTTTCCCGAGGAGGAGAGCTGCATGGCCGTGTGTGACACATGGTCGTGCAACCTTTCCCAGAGACTAAGCCTTGCATGGTCGTGTGTGGCATACGGTCGTGCGACTTTTCCAGAGACTAAACCTTGCATGGTCGTGTGTGGCACACGGTCGTGCAACCCTGGCCGAGAGGGAGAGGGTCGGGCCCGTGTGACTCCACACGGCCGTGTCACAACCGTGTGGGGGTCACGCCCTGCACCCAAAAAGGAGTGGTTCTCCCCCTTTGTACCATCTACTCACAAAACTATAAGCAAAGGCTTAATAAGTACCATCTACTCACAAAACTACGCATTAAAGAGAGCATGCCCTTTTTATTGTAAAACTGCTTGAGAAGAAAACAACAAACATGCACTCGAGTATAGTTCACGCTAAAACATATGCTTTGTAAATATGCACATGATATATATTTTTAAACAGTTTTAGAAATGCTAAACACCAACTTAAACCTTACTAGTAATGTAACGAAACAGAAATCCTGGCATATCATAGAGTTCACCAACACTACATTTTATAACTCAAGTTCTCCACTTAATGATGGTTTCACTTCAACAACCAATGCTCTTTGAAAACTTTATCATACATATTAGTGAACATAATAATCAACTTTCTTGGGCCCGACAATGTACCATTTGCGCGCATCCTTAATAAAATCCGAGGTAGTTAATCCCGAACCTATTAAGGCACTACTAGGCGAACTTATGCCTAGGGGCAATCTAGGAGCCCATCCCATGGACCTTGGGTCCAGTACATGTCATTTTAAAGTAAAATACTTTCTTCTACTCAGTACTTTCTTATAATTGCACTTGTTGTCATTTCGACAAACACCTTATGTGCACTTAATCCCCCACATATATTGGGAAGCATCTTAGGACACTTGATTTTTTGCTTCTTAGTCCCAAAAACTTAATGGGAAGCAAATCAAAGTACTCGCATGCTCTTAATCTCAAAACTTAGAGGGACATCTTTATATATCATGCATTATATCTTCTTTAACATGCACTTTAACATGAAATTTCTTAATCATGCATACAACCATACAAACATACCACAAATAGGTTCCTTCATGCATAATCGAAACAACTTATACCGTAGGTGAGAGGTACTTACCTCCTTTCACTAGATCTTAATGTCTTAAGATGTAGGGAAGACGATCTTCTCTTGCCCGCCCTAATCTCCAAGACCCCCTTCCCGTGTGTAAAAATCCTTGTGAACCTTCCTCTTAGATCCTCCTATATAAGAACCTACAACCTTGGAATCCCTAGGTTTCTTGGTCGCAACTTGCAAGAGGTAAGGAGAGGATTCGGCTAGGGAGGGGAAGAAGAAGATGATGAAAAGCTAGGTTTTCGATATCTCTTCCTTCCCCTTTTATACCAAGTGGAAGTTGAAGCATCTTTCCACATAAAGTATGCTTATAGGGAATTATTTCCTATTACCTATGTGATGCTTTACCACCACCCTAATGGCAATTTTAACCCATCATATATAAGATGTCTTGGGTTCAATCCTAACCCAAGGCCATTTATAAATTTATTTTTATTTCTTTTATCTCTTGTTCTACTTCTTTTTGCTCTATTTAATACGAGAAAATTTATGGGTGTTACACTTATGTCAGTGCATCGCTATAAATTTGGGCTTTAAACAAAAATACATTGATCAATTTGAGTAACAAACTAGTTAGAATCAAAAACTCAAATTGACCAACCTGAATCAGCAGCTGCTATCTTGTGGTAGTCGGCTAAGTATGAATGTTGGGCATTTCAACATAAGGATATTTTTCTAGTTTTAAAATTATGCTTAGACTTTTAGGTAATTATCAATTTTAGAGGAGCTTCAAACTTAATTTGTCCTTTTCTATTTTTTAAAAAAAAAATTAACAAATTTTCTTTTCAAAATTTTAAATTTTAAATTTATTCTTCAATAAATTTTTCCTTTCCAATTTTTTACCTTTTACAAACTTTCAAATTTATTCTCACCGCCTTTATTTTTTTAAAAAAAAATTATCCTTTAACACTATTTTCAAAATTAAATTTATCTTATCAAAATATTTTTCACATTTATCTTTTTCATATTTATCCCTATTAAATTTTTTTATTTTTTTAGAACTTTTTAATATTTCTCAAAAGTTTTTCTTTAGAGAATTTCAAAAATTTACACTTATCTCAAATATTTTCTTGTTTTAAAAACTTGAATTTTATACTTATGCTTTTAAACTTCTTCAAACCTTATCTTTTGAAAACTATCAAAGATTTTTAATTCACTTATCTTTTAGAAAATTTAATTTTAAATTTTTAGCTAAACTCCACTTCTTATGTTTGACACTTGTTTATGTATTTCTTTTATTTTTGATATGTGTCAAAGGGGGGAGAGATAGTAAATTCAGGGGGAGTTATTTAACTCAGGGGAAGAGTTAAATTAAAAATATTTGTTTACTTATATGTTTACATATATTAACTTAATTCTGAACCTTGGTTGTCAAACATAAAAAAAGGAGAGATTGTTAGTGTAGGGTACACTAGAATAGAACATGAGTTTGATATTGTCAAAGGTTCAAGTTAAGTCTTGTTATGATTTAATAAGTTAACTGAGTGTGCAGACTGTTTACTCAACCTGAGGAAAGTCTTAGCAGATCGTGGAAGCTAGGTAGGAAGCTCAAGTGGGTCGAGAGGACCCGACACTTGGCAGGGAAGTTCGATAGGTCTAAAGGACTGTAGATTGAAGGGAAGTCTTGGTGTGCTGATCTGATGCTAAGTGGTAAAGTCCAAACAGGTCTGGAGGACCAATGTTTGGCAGATAGGTTGAGGTAAGCAACTGGAGGGAGCCACAGTGAGATCATGTTCTAGAAAGGAACAAACCCTGCATCGCTGATTCAACTGAAGAAACCAAGAAGGTTTCTAAATTGAGATGAAGATAATGTTACTGTCTATTACTACTCATGCATCTTATTATTGTGCTAACCTTTATTTTGCAGGGAATTATCTAACTCTATTTTGCAGGGAGCGACTTGATCAGTCGATCGAACACAGAGATCGATCAACCAAATAAGGCTAACTCAGACCAGAGACTAGTTCAAACCAAAGTAGAGCAAAGTCCGATCGAAGTCTGATCAGTCGATCGAACCAAAAGATCGGTCGACCGAACCTTGATGATGTGGCACAGATCAGATCGATCAGAAGCAAAGATGGAAGTCTGGTTGATCGGTCGATTGAACCAGGGGATCAGTCGACCGAACAATCATCACATTAAAGGCTCATTAATGAAGAATCTCGATGAATGAGGAAGTTCACCGTTCGATTGACCGAACAAGGTGATCGGTCGACAAAACCATTAAATGTCATCAATGCCTGAAGATCATATCTTAGTGAAGAAGGAAGGAAGCGGGTTCAGTTGATCGAACCCGAGGATCGATTGACCGAACGATAACTATTTTTATAAAAGTGGAGCTTAAGATCTGAGGATGAATATCTATTTCCTGTTGATTCGTGTACAAAGCTGTTGTTCGTGCTACTACTACTACACTTCATAAGCAAGCTACTGCTATAAGAAGTGCCGACAAGCTGCATCCTTATTCTTCTGTCGGTATAATTTTTATTATCTTGAATTGTACTTATTTTCTAGTAAGATAGTAGGTTGTTACTATCTTACATCTTTCATTGTACGAATTACTTCTTTACGAAAGTTTTGAAAAGAAGGATTATAGTGAATTGCCCAACGATGCGATCAAGGATCGCGGATCTTAGAGTAGGAGTCGACCTACGCTCCAAACCAAGTAACCAAAATGTGTATTTCATTTTCCGCTGCACTGCTCTTATTTTTTTACTTTACAAAAAGAAAGAGTTTTTAACATGCGATATTCACCCCCCCCCCCCTTCTATCGCTTTCTATCGATCCTTTAGGGATCAAGTACATAGAAAGTCGAAACAAGTGTAACACACTACACTTGTCCTTTTGCAATAATTAAGTACAAAAATTAATATTACCAAACACTTTTTTAGAGATGGTCGGCTCAAGCTCGGTGTTTGGGTGGCTTCTCAGTGGTAGATGGGCGTAGCAGCGTCGTAGCAAAGCCGTAGAAGGAGGCCGGAGCAGTCATAACTTCAATTAAAAACGTAGAAGCTTGTATATTAGTTGTCTTAAGCTTGGTTGAAATGCCCTTATAAAGGGTGTGGAAGGCGCCTTCCATAGCCTTGAAGGCACCTCCAACCTGAGAAGTCTGATCCCGAATAGCTTGGTCCTTATCTGCAACAAAGCCTAAATTTTATCCTGCAGAAGGTGCCTTCCATATCCTTGAAGACGCCTTCCATGAACAGTGCGAAGACGCCTTCCATACCATAGAAGGTACCTCGGGCACTATTTACCCGAGGCCATTTATGCCCTTTTTGCCTTGTAAAACATGTTAGTTCAAAATTAAACATTTAACCTACAAAACAAAGTTAGCACAGTAATAATAAGTAGTAATAATTAGTTTCTATCCTTTTAGGATTAGGAACTAGTCAAGGTCTCAAATTAGCGATCTAAAATAGACTTAAACTGGACCAATACCTACTGTCCCTCAACCAGGATGAGTTCTTACTGAGTCACTCTCCTCCAGTAACTTACCTTCACTTACTACTTAACAGTCTATTGACTAGCCTTTTGACCCACCAGGTCTTCGTGCCAGTTGTCAAGTCCGCAGATCCAACTAAACTTTTGCTAGCTGTCAGGCCCCACGGACCCAACTAGACTGTAGGGGATTAGTGGCCGGCTTGAAGGGGGTTGGATATCTAGGTCACCCCAAATCGATTGCTTCTCCTATAAATTTAGTGCGCAAGCAGAAATACAACTAACTAATGAAAACAATAAAGAAAGAATACCAAATCGCTAACAAGCTCGATGTAACATGGTTCGGAGATTGCTTGTCCCTACTCCACGACGTGTCCTTGAGGTGGACGAACCCTTGATCCTTCTGTGGATCAATCCCTGGCAATCTCCGGCTAGAGCTTTCTCCTTCTCGGTAGAGCGAACCTCTCACAAAGGATCTCTTCCTCTTTACAATGATGAAGTTTAGGTTTGGGAGGAAGTGAGTAGACTTGGAAGTTTTGGGCAAAGACTAGGAGTTATTCAATAGGCATGAGTTAACCTCCCTCATGCCCCAAAGCTTCCCTTAAATAAGAGGAGAGAGTTGATCAACATATCAACTCATCTCAGCACCAGTCGACTGGCAAAACCATCAGTCTACTGTTGCTACCGTTGGAGGTAGCCAACGACTACTTCACAGCACCAATGGTTTACCAACGGTCATTTATCAGTCGACTGGTAAAACTATCAGTCGACTAGTCGCTAGTGGCTGAGCTAACAGAATGCTTCTGTTTACTGCTAGTCGACTGCTAAAACTAGCAGTCGACTAGTGCAGTCGACTGCACCTGGTTACACACTCACACTCATCCTCTCCGGAGTCGCCCTTAAAGTCCTCTTCCTCAGCCTTCGCCCCTCAGATGCACCCGAGCCCGTGGCTCCTCTCTGTGTCATCCTTCATGTTGTCTTGAAGTCCGCTTCCCTTGGCTCCACTCCGTTGTTCCTCGTCCGGCGGTCCCTCGGATGTCTTCCACACCATCCTTCACCGACTCAAGAATCCGAGCCCTAGGATGAGCTTCCCAAGCTTAGCTGCACCAAGCTTCTCGTGTGTGTTTCACCAAGTCCTGCAAGACTCAAACACACATATCAAACACATATGAAAGCCTAACTTAAACTCTTTGACACACACATAAAAATCATGATCGTACCGATCAAACCTAGGTCGATTGCATCAACAATCTCTCCTTTTTTGATGTGTAACAATATATTTAATTTAGGTAATAATAACAACATGAAAATTAAAAGAAATATGTAAACATAAAGCATAATTTCCAAGCTCCCCCTTAACATATGCTCTTTAACCTTAAGTTTCAAGTTTTGTACACAATTAGGTTTCTAACTTAGACCTTCCCATTTCTCCCCCTTTGACACCATCAAATATTGTACCAAACATGGGCATATACCAAGGTATCAATGTGGACTTAAAATTATCCAAAACCAACTCTTGAAAGTACTGGAAAATAGGTACTAGTCGACTGTCATCTGTTGTAGTCGACTGGCACATTACCAATCTGACTTTCAACCTTCTGAAGACAACTTCAGAAATACATAAAAAATTCTAGAAAATTCGAAAAATCATGAAATTTTGAATACATATTTCTTATAATGTTCTTTAACAAGGAAAAATATACTTCCATGAAAATTCATCATATTTTTGAAGTTTTGATAAAAACTCAAACACCTCAAAAATCACTCAAGTTTGTATCAATTTGAGCCTTAGTTTTGCAATTATATGTTTCAAAATAACTATACCCCAGTAAGTAAAACATAGAATTATTTTCAAAATATTTAAAATATCTAACTATGATCTATGGGCACAATGTCCATTAATTAAACATTTGCTTTCCCCATAGTTGGCCTATGATCACTAAGAATTGATACATTTCATAACTCGTCAAAATGTCATAAGCATAAGTGAATTATTTGTATCATCCTATCATCTCACATGTATGTTTTGAAAATAATGAAAGTCATTGTGAGATGAAATAAGATAACCTCTACTTAGCCCTCCTTATCATAAATTTCTATCAAGGCTAAGTGCTCCCCCTTAAGGTCTCAAGTCAACCATTTTTCAAAGATTTGAATTATGATTTCAATGATTGACTAACCCTAAAATCCTCTAACCCTTGAGGATTAATTTTGGTACCCAATAGAAATTCTTTCTAATTGGGTTAACCAAATATTCCTTGGGAATCCATTTTCTATCTATGGTCTTAGTTTTTGATTGCCCCTAGCAAGTAGCCAATGGTAGGGCTTTTCATTGTTGGGTTCATTGTATCCTAACCCATTTTTCTTAAAACTTGCCCTTTGGCTCCCAATAATCATATTTAGGGGTTTAGAGCCAATTTCAAATTTTCTAAGGGCATTGGTAAGGTATCATACCTTTTCCTTTAAAGCCTTATTTTTTTCTTCTAAACATGAATCATTTAAATTTATAGAAGAAGCATGCATATCATTGTCCTTAGTACACATGGATTCTAATTTTTCTTCAAGATAAATAATATCAATTTTCAAGGTTTTATTTTTCCTTTTTACCTTGAACAAATCCTCATTTGTACTTTTAATAATCTTAATTAAAACATGAGGAAGAAGATTGTATACCTCACTTACCGAGATGCCCAAGTCCGATGTTTGACCTCCCCCTTCACTTGAGCTCCCTTCTTCATCTTCACTTGAGCTCCTTCCTTCTTCTTGTTCGGATGAGGTGGAGGCAATGTCATCAATTCCCATTAGAGCAAAATGGGACACATGGTGCTCTTCTTCCTCCGATGAATATGGATCATCCCATGTCGCCTTTAGATTTTTGACTTTCTTCCCCTTTTCTTTTGTCTTTTTCTCCTCCTCCTTCTTTCTTTCTTCTTCAAGAGAGGACAATTATCTCTTATGTGTCCTTCTCCTTGGCAATTGTAGCAAATGACCTTTCTTATTCTACTTTTGCTTCTTGAGCTTTTCCTAGCATGAGATTTGTTAGTTGAAAACTTTTTAAATGCCCTTCTCATTTTCCTTACCATATACACCTCTTGATCGCTATCCATTGAGGCGCTTGATTCTTCGGAGTCGGAGGATGGTGGGGATGAAGATTTCTTTTTTTTTACCCTTTCCCTTGTTTACCACAAGGGCTACTCCTCTTGATCTATGGGCTTCTCCATCTAGCCCTTCAACTCTAGTTTCGTGGAGCTCTATTGTTGAGAAGAACTCACCTATAGAGAATTTCTCTAGATCCTTCGAAATGTAGAACGAATCTACAATTGAGCTCCATGTTGAGTTTCTTGGGAAAGCATTGATGGCTTTGATTATGATGTCTCGGTTTGTAAGTGTCTCACCTACACTTGTTAGTCCATTTAAATTTTCTTAATTTTAGAATGTAAAATTGATACATTTTCTCCTTTTTCAAGCTTGATATTGGTGAGTTGAGTTCGAAAGAGATCTCTTCTTGCTAATTTTGCTTCCGATGTCCCTTCATGAAGCTCCACTAGCTTTTCTCACAAGTCTTTGGCGCTTGTGTAATTTCCAATCCTAGTCACCTCTTATTGGGGAAGAACACTTAGGAGGTGATGCATTGCTCTTGAGTTTGCTACATGCTCTTCCCTTTGCTTCTTGCTCCACCTTACTTTCTCAATTAACTAATTGTCTTGGTCCCTAGGCATCTCAAAACCATTTTCTATAATTAGCATTATATCGAAATCGGTTTCAAAGAATACCTCCATCTTCTTCTTCCACCAAGAGAAGTCTCCTTCGAATTTGGATGGATGGATGCTTGAGCCGGCCATTTTGATAAGTGTTTTTCTCGGAGATTAGTCCGTTGAAGGGTGTCCTTGCTCTGATACCACTTGTAGGGGATCAGTGGCCGGCTTGAAGGGGGGTTGGACAGCTAGGTCACCCCCAAATAGATTGCTTCTCCTACAAAGTTAGTGCGCAAGTGGAAATATAACTAATTAATGAAAACAATAAAGAAAGAATACCAAATCACTAACAAGCTCGATGTAACGTGGTTCGGAGATTGCTTGCTCCTACTCCATGGCGTGTCCTTGAGGTGGGCGAACCCTTGATCCTTCGGTGGATCAATCCCCGGTAATCTTTGGCTAGAGTTTTCTCCTTCTCGGTGGAGCAAACCTCTCACAAAGGATCTCTTCCTCTTTACAATGATGAAGTTTAGGTTTGGGAGGAAGAGAGTAGACTTGGAAGCTTTGGGCAAAGACTAGGAGTTATTCAATAGGCATGAGTTAACCTCCCTCATGCCCCAAAGCTTCCCTTAAATAAGAGGAGAGAGTTGATCAACATATCAACTTATCTCGGCACCAGTCGACTGGTGCTACCGTTGGAGGTAGCCAACGGCTACTTCGCAGCACTAACGGTTTTCCAATGGTCATTTACCAGTCGACTGGTAAAACTATCAGTTGATTGGTCACTGTTGGTTGAGCGAACAGAATGCTTCTATTCACTGTCAGTCGACTGCTAAAACTGGCAGTCAACTAGTGCAGTCGACTGCTAAAATTAGCAGTCGACTGGTGTAGTCGACTGCACCTGGTTACACACACACTCATCCTCTCCGGAGTCACCCTTGAAGTCGTCTTCCTCGGCCTTCATCCCTCAGATGCACCTGAGCCCGTGGCTCCTCTCCGTGCCATCCTTCACATTGCCTTGAAGTCTGCTTCCCTCGGCTCCACTCCGTTGCTCCTTATCCAGCAGCCCCTCAGATGCCTTCCACACCATCCTTCACCAACTCAAGGATCCAAGCCCTAGGATGAGCTTCCCAAGCTTAGCTGCACCAAGCTTCTCATGTGTGTTTCACCAAGTCCTACAAGACTCAAACACACATATCTAGCACATATGAAAGTCTAACTTAAATTCTTTGACACACACATCAAAATCATGATCGTACCGATCAAACCTAGGTCGATTGCATCAACATAGACTTCCTACCATATATCAGGTCCGCCCTTTGACTTATCTGGTTTTCTTACCAACTACCGGGTCCCACAGACCTAGCTGGATTTTAGCCTAGTGTTAAGTTCTCTAGATCTATCAACTCCTGCACACTTGATAAAATAATTAGACCATAACAATACCTAACTTAACTCACTCGTCATTCATCAAAACCTGAGTTAGACTGTTAGTGCAAATTGCATTAACAATCTCTCCCTTTTTGATGCAATGACAACTTGAGTTAAAATTAGAAAAAAAAAATGTATATATATAAAAAAAGGACTTTAGGAGAAGTCAAGAATAAGACAGTTAGTTTTGTTCTTTGGTTAGGTTCTTCTGATTTTTGTTGATTTTCTAACCTAAACCCTCCCACTCCCTCTTTGACATTCATCAAAAAAATACGCAGAGGAATGAAAAGATGTAGTAAGTCTTGTAAAGTAAATATAGAAAGTAATAAAATTTTGGCAAAGCAATTACAAAACTTTCAGGATTATTGGAGGAAGGAAGTTTCCAAAGTTTATAACAGGTTTTGAAAGCTAACATTTCTAAAATAACTTTTAAGGTTTAAAGTTTAAGTATCTTCCAAGGTATTTTTAAAGTTATTTTTAAATATACTAACTTTTCAAAATATTGTAAGAGTGGGTTGCTAAGTACTTATCAAGATAATTTATGAGTGGTTGGCAAAGTACAAAAAAATTCCAAAAAAAAATTAACATAGAAATATTTTCCAAAAAACTTTGAACAAGATTTTGAACTTAGAAATATTTTCCAAAAAAAACTTTGAACAAGATTTTGAACTTAGAAATATTTTTCAAAATACTTTAAACAAGATTTTAAACTTAGAAATATTTTCCAAAAAACTCTGAACAAAAACTTAGAAATATTTTTCAAAATACTTTGAACAAGATTTTAAAAATTACTAAGTAAAAAAGAATTCCAAAGACAATTTTCAAATTAAAATTATTTTTTGAAAAATATTTTTGAAATTATTTTTAAAATATCCTCCCCCTAAACCTGATGTAAAAATATTCATCTAGAAATTATCCTTAAAATTTCTAACCATTTGTTACTAACTGACTATCAGAAGATAGCAATGTTCACTTGATTAGTCAAATTAAGTTAATGTATCCAGTTAGTGTTTGACTAAGATGGATTATTTAACTTGATCATTGTAGTTTGGTATTTCTCTCCCAGACTTGTGTTGTTGCACTAATATAAGCATCATAAGTCTAGGTAATTTGCCTATGCATCTCAACCGTTCTAAGTTTTTGAATATATACCCAAGGTAGACCTATTGCGTTTGTGAGATGCTCAAGTCCTAGATCTATAGGAACATACTTTCTATGGATTTGATCTAAACTAAGGCTAAAATTGATTTTGAAAGTTTACGAAAATGGGAATTTTAGAAAATAAAAGTAAAGACTTTTTCCTAGAATTTGCAAACCATCTAAAATTATTTTGAAAGTAGCATTCCTAGTCTATGAAGCGCATTCCTAGTCTATGAAGCACATTCCTAGATTAATCAAACAACAGTGGCGAAGAGTGGTAAGCTGTATAGATCAAGTCATCCAAATATGCATTGTATAATAAGATAACAAAAAGTAGTAAGGTCTAGTCATCATTAGCTGGAGGAGGTGGGGGCTGCTCAAGCACTCTCAAAGCCTAAAGAATATGCTAAAATTCAGTAGTAATCTCCTTTTGGAGAGATGAGAATCTAGTGGTCATCTCTCCCTGAATAGTGCTGAATCCATCTATGACTGACTGCCGAATCTGAGTAAAAGACTCCTTAAGTCGAGTAAGATGATCCTCAATGGATAATGAAGTCGAGGGGGTGGGTCAGAGAAGGTCCAAAGAGCTCCTCAGCCAAAAATATTGGCAACTCCTCTCCCTCGACCGGAATAATAGGTGGAAAATCGTCCTTGGCCTCGCCTAGAGCATCTAGCTGTGGTCCCGCTCTCTAATCTAGTCCCCCCTGAGCGGTGATGTCTATATGAGCTAAGGGAGGTGGACATACCTTGGGTTATATCTACCCTTATGGTCGAGAATATATATGTCAAAATGTAACAATAGGGCATATGAACCTGCCTCCTAGTAAATAGACTGGATGCATGGATGACATTCTGAAACATGTACAATGCAATGTCAATGTCTAAATACTATCATATTGTATATAGAAAGAAGGAGTGGGATGACCGCATCATTGCAAAGTCACAAGATGTGATTAGTAGAATATAGGTGGTCAGGATTCGATACAGGATATAGTCCTAGATCCTAAGGGAGAGTGACTTAAAGTCAGTCACAGTAGGTAATCTTTCCTGACAAAAAAATACATATGGATAGTATCCAATGTAATGTGGGAGTAGGATTCGTCAAATGGCAACTCTCTACTAGGGTAACACAAAAACGAGCAGATAGACCACCTAAGTCCTAGGCTATCATATAAGAGAGTGGGTGAGAAGCTAAAGTCCTTCCCACAAACTCTAGTGGAGTATGTCAGATTGTCGATATTAGCTAGGTTATTGTAAAACTATGCACACAAGTCTAGGTTTACTAAATGACTACAATAAACTAGCCTATCTAACTGGTATTAGTCAATGACCTCAATGATAGGTGCATAATATCTGGTGGAAAAGGATCTACTAAAAAATCTAGATTTAAGTGCGATATATGTATGCTGTAGAAAGTCTAGCCTAAGTCGCTCAGTGGGAAATCTAGCATCAGTATATGGGGTGTTGCCTGAGGTAGAAGCAATATTTCATTATTTCGTAAAGTAGCAAGTATCGTATGCATACACAGATTTTACAAGGAAAACATACAAATAGCCAAATCTGAATTAGATATATTAAGTTAGAATATACATAGGAGGCATTGTTTAGACTTGGAGGTAGAAAACTTGGGAAATCATGGAAATCAATCGCGAGAATTAGGCGCCGTGTTGTGAGTAAAATCACGAACAGAGGTGAGCTCTGTTCGTTGGAAAAATTTGCATTGAAGGCGCCTTTAGCCTGATGGAAGACGCCTTCCATGTGCTATGGAAGGTGCCTTCAACCAACTAAAGGCATTTACGGTCAGTTAGGGTGGGATTTTTCCCACCCTTTTGAGGGCGCCTCCGATTGTCTAGGAGGTGCCTTCGGTAGCGCTTCAGTTTTTTTTATTTTTTAATTTAAATTTTGAATTTTGAATTTAAATCTTAGTTTTAAATTTTTAATTTGTATTTTAAATTTAAATTTAAATTTTTTAATATTTTAATTTGAATTTGACTTTTTGTTTTTAATTTTTAATTTTTAATTTTTAATTTAAATTCTGAATTTGAATTTTAATTCTTCGTCATCTCACCTGATCTATATTTTCAATCAGGGAATCCTATGATTTTATAAGATGAGTTAAATTGAAATTCAGGATTTGGTATAACTTTATGTTAGATTTAAGTTTAGCTTTGGGTTCAACAAACAAGTATTTTCTGGATAAACTTCTAAGCTATGGTGAGTCACCTAAACATCATTAGAGTAACCACGCTTTTAAAATTTTTCAAATAGTCCTATCTATTGAATTGTAAGGGGTAGCTTCAGTTAGTTCCATTAAGCCAAATGCACCAAGTCGAAGCCATATCTTCCTAGACATGCATAGGCATAGCTTCCCTAACTTACTATCATCCACGACTTCACTAGTATCATTTATCAAGTTAAACTGTTGTCCCTATTTAATCTAGTCTTAATTACCCAGTCGGGTAAATTATTATTTTTAGAGGTGCCAATTAGTTTGGAGCCTCCCCTGAATTATTGGACTTGGGTATTAAGTTTTGGGTTAATGTCGATTTACTTTATAATTATAATAGACTTGGTTATAATTTGAGTTTAGATTAGTTTTATTTTTATTTAATTTAGGTTTAGTTATTTCTTTGTTTGACTTTATTGAATTTAGGTTAAAGGGTTTAATTTTTGAGATTAAGGTTGAGTTATTTAGTTTTAGATAGTTTATTTTATTTTTAGGTACGTAGTATTGATTAATTGCTACTCGCGTGGTTAGTCATGCTTTCGGAACCCAAGCCTTGATTTGATTTTAATTGACTATAGATATAAAGGTTTTGTTAGTTGAGCTGGATTTGTATCCGAGTCTGAACTTATTATACACAGCTTTTTGTGATCCAAATATCATATTAAGGTATATAGATCTAGTTGTGAATTTTTCTAGTAGTTGTTTTAGTTCAACTACTTCACCTTTCAATCTGAAATTGTCCTCTTCAAGTTTTGCAACTTGGGCTGAGATTTCAGCTTGAATCAGCTTGCTCGTCGAGATTAATTTTAATTGTTCGTTAAGTATTTTATTTTCTAAACTTAGTTCGTTTATTTGATTTTCAGACATAGTTAATTTTTTATGTAAACATGCAATTATTTTAGAAAACTTTTTTGCTTAAAATAGATTGTACCTCATCGGAACCTTCGGAAATAAATGTGGACTCGTGGCTATATTCAAGTTTAGACCCGTCTTCTGATTCACTTTCTGATTTTGATCTGTATGCCATCAATGCGAGGTAGTTGGTGTGCTTCAGTTCGTCACTGTCCGATTCCTCTGCGGACAATTCATCCCAAGTTGCCTTGAGAGTTTTCTTCTTCTTGAGATTCGAACAGTCATTCTTATAATGTCCCTTCTTGTTACATCTAAAGCATGTGACGTTCATCTTGTTGTTATTGGGAGTAGTCTTGATCTTCTACAGATCCCTTTCGATGAAGCCTTTCTTTCTTCTAGTGAACATCTTTCTTATCAGGTTCACTAGGTGTTTTTCATCGTCTGAGTCTGGGCCTAACACATCTTCTGGTTCTAGTTTAGGTCTGGATTTTTCTTTTGATGATCCTACAACAAAAGCAATACCTTTCTCAGGTTTAATGTTAGTCTATTCGTGCAGCTCTAATTCATAAAAGAGTTTATCTAATTTTAATTTAGATAAATTCCTTGAGATTTTGTAGCATCCACGATGGATGCCCATAGTGTATTTCGAGGAAATGCGTTTAAAGCATACCTTATTAGATCTCGATTCTCCATTTGATGGCCAATTGTGTGGAGCCTATTGAGGATGTCTTTTATCCTCGTGTGCAACTGACTGGCAGATTCTCCTTCCTGTATTCTGATGTTAAATAATCTATTTAAGAGAAAGTCCCTTTTAGCTGCCTTTGCGCTATTGGTTCCCTCATGTAGTTCTATGAGCTTGTACTATAGCTCCTTTGAATTTTTGTGTGGGCCGATGCGGTTTAATTCTTCCTTCATTAGTCTACACTGGATTGTGTTGAGGATCTTAAAGTCAATCTGGGCCTTCTTCTTTATCTCTAGATTCTAATTTTTTGGGTCCATTGGAATTCCGATGTTGTGGTCGACTAACGCCTTATATCCTTTGGTGACTCTGAACCACTGGTTGAAGTCGATCTTTAGGTATACTTCCATTCGCTTCTTCTAATATAGGAAATCATCCCCATTAAATAGCAGAGGATGAACGACCACTGAAATAGAGAACTAAAAGTGTTAGTTAGAGCCCTAGAGCCAATCATTTGATGATTGTATGGACTCATGTATATCATATTTTTGTATATTAATAAAGGCATTTGTTTGGTTATTATACTTATTTATATTAGTGCCAAATAGACTAAGTATAATAGCGTCCTTGAGTAGAAGGTTCATACCTATATCAATCGATTAGTTGAATCGATAGTGAGATGATATAGGGAACACTACTCTAAATCATTCCTAGTCGAGTATTAGCATTCAGGGACAATGTTAATACAATAAGACTAGCATGTAGGTCAGCTCGATGACTTGATCTCACAAGTCATGAATATAGAGATATCAAGCTGACACATGGGTATGCATTAGAGAATGTATACTGAATGACCCGCCATGAGAAAGTATCATGGATCGTTATATGAGTGTCATATACTTTCTCATGTGGCTATTAGTATGACTATTAGTCCTTAGACCTGAAGTCACCATGGATCCCTACATAAGGAGTTATGTACTTTAGTTTCATCAAACGTCACCCGTAACTGGGGGGACTATAAAGGCGATTATTGGGTATATAACGAATTATGTAGAGGAATGTGAGTGATGTAGATGGAATCTATCCCTCCCATATGACGGAGCGACATCGGTATTCTTGATAGAGTGAGACCACTAAGTGCATGGTTATGCCCAAATGAGTCAACATTAGATGTTGAGCTCATTTGATCGAGTGAGTCTACTTGGAGTTCAAGATTTAGATTGATTAGAGGATGACACGGTCTATGCCTCATATTGATCAATCTAGATGTCTAGGATAGAAGGACACTTGTCATTATTTTGTGAGTAGTCACAATTGGTAGTCACAAGGTGATGTCGGATCTCGACATTCTTGTAACTTGGGTAGTAATGATGTGTTGCTAGATACCGCTCATTACTTATGCTCCTAAATGGGTTTAGGGCATTGCCAACGTTACAAGAACCTATAGGGTCACACACTTAGGACAATTAGGTGGAGATTAGGTTCATATGATGAACCAAGAGGATTAGATTCATTTGATGAATCAAATTGGATTAAGAGTAATCCTAATTGGGCTAACTTGAGTTCGACTCAAGTTGATTCATGTGTTAAATGAGTCTAATTTAGATTTTGACTCATTAAATCAATTTAATTTAATGAATTAGATTCATTATATTAAGTTGGCTCGAATCAAATGGTTGGATTAGATCCACCATGGTAGAGATTGAGTCAAGTTTGACTTGACTTGAGAAGGAAGACCAAAGGTCAATTTTGACTTGACCTTTTGCCACCTCATTGGTGAGTTGGCATTAGGTGGACCAATAATGATGTTCCACATCATCATGGGTGCCACCTCATGGAAGTGACAAAGCCACTCTCTTAATGGTTTCATATTAATTGCAATTAATGCAATTAATGTGATTTTATGGTTTCATATTAATTGCAATTAATGCAATTAATGTGAATTTTGAAATGTGGCCGGCCACTTGGTTTTGGGTGAAGAAATTCATTTTTCATTTACTTGTGTGCCTCTTCCTCCTTCTCCCTCTCAAGCTCTCCCTCTCCCTCTCCTCCCTTGGCCGAACCACATAGGTGCTAGCACACCTTGGTTTTTGGTCATCTCCATCTAGTGTGTCCATGTGGATACTTCTAGAGGACCGACGCTTGACGGTCTTGAGATCCGGCATCATTTGGACGAGCGGGAACGCGAAGGGCATCGCATCAAAGGTATAAATGGTTTATCCTTATGTAGATCTACTGTAGATTAAAGTTTTTCAAACTCGTACTCGTATTTTCGTTCGGTTTTACCTTGCACGAGATCCGTGGCTTGGGCGATTCGGGGTTTCCGCGACGCGAAAAGCGGTTTTCGCGGCCCGAAAAACCCAACAAAAAGGAGATACCAAGACTTGGTCTTGGATTAGCAGAATTTGAAAAAACAAAAATGGCAAAGAGATCGAGTGGTGTTGTACTAACTTCGAGTTAAACTGAACGGGAAATAATTATTTGAATAGGTAAGTTTTATCAATTCAGATAAGACACGAAAGAAAAAAATTCCCCCGGCTTGATTGGTGGTTGCACCAATTTAGAGCAGAACCTTGCTCTAATACCACTTATTGGATCGAGACGCATGTGAGAGAGGGGAGGGGGTGAATCACGTGGTTTTCAAAAGTTTATTCTTTTCATTGTTTTTTATATCAAAGTAAATGCAGCGAAAAGAATACGAAAATTGAAAGCAAGTAAGAAGACAAAATTAGACACGAACACAAGGATTTATTTGGTTCGAAGCCTCCGATAATCCTTACTCCAAGACCCAGGTTTCGCGGACCTATCGATGGGTAATTCACTAAATACCTCTTCACGAAGCTTGCTCTAATACCACTTGTTGGATCGAGACGCATGTGAGAGAGGGGAGGGGGTGAATCACGTGGTTTTCAAAAGTTTATTTTTTTCATTGTTTTAAAATCAAAGTAAATGCAGCGAAAAGAATATGAAAATTGAAAGCAAGTAAGAAGACAAAATTAGACACGAACACAAGGATTTACTTGGTTCGAAGCTTCCGACAATCCTTACTCCAAGACCCAGGTCTCACGGACCTATCGATGGGTAATTCACTAAATACCTCTTCTAGAATCGTGGGAAGAAGGGTTCGAGTACAAAGAAAGTCAGAACAAGTTTAACACACTACACTTGTCTTTTTGCAATAATTAAGTACAAAAATTAATGTTACCAAACACTTTTTCTTAGACGGTCAGCTCGAGCTCGGTGTTTGGACGGCTTCTTAGCGGTAGACGGGCATAGCAACATTGTATCATAGTCACAGTAGGAAGTCAGAGTAGTCGAAACCTCAATTGGACATGTAGAAGCTTGTATATTAGTTGTGTTTTGAAGCTTAGTCGAAATGCCCTTATAAAGGATGTGGAAGGTGCCTTCCATAGCCTTGAAGGAGACTCCAACCTAAGAAGTTTGATCCTAAACAGCTCAATCCCTATCTGCGACGAAGTCTGAATTTTATCTTACGGAAGGCGCCTTTCGTAGCCTTCAAGGCGTCTTCCATGAACAGTGTGAAAACGCCTTCCATACCATGAAAGGCGCCTCGGGCACTGTTCACCCGAGGTCATTTGTGCTCTTTTTACCTTACAAAATATGTTAGTTCAAAATTAAAATATTTAACCTGCAAAACAAAGTTAGCATAATAATAATAAGTAATAATAATTAGTTCCTATCCTTCCGGGATCAGGAATTAGTCAAGGTCTTATATTAGGGATCCAAAATGGATCTAAACTGGACTGACACTTATTGTCCCTCAACTGGGATGCGTCTTCACAGAGTCACTCTCCTCTAGTGACTTACCTTCACTTACCACTTTGCAATCTATCGACTAGCCTTTTGACCCATCAAGTCTTCATGCCAGTTGTCAGGTCCGCAAATACAATTGGACTTCTGCTAACTGTCAGGCCTCGCAGACCCAACTAGACTTCCTGCCATATATCAGGTCGACCCTTTGATCTATCTGGTCTTCATACCAACTATCGGGTCCCGTGGACCTAGCTATATTTCAGCCTAGTGTTAGGTCTTCCAGACCCGTCAACTCTTGCACACTTGGTAAAGCAATTAGATCACAAAAATACCTAACTTAACTCATTTGTCATTTATCAAAATTTGAATTAAACCGTTAGTGCAAACTACATCAACATTAATGTCCTTTTTTTATCGAAAATAATTTCAAGGTTTATTAGTAATTTCTACAAATGCGTCAATCAAGGATCTAGAGTTCAAGACCGCCTGTATTATTATAAATTTTTCTTATTAATCAATCAGTGATCTAAAGTTTGAGACTCAGCTGTAGCGTATTATTGGGAAATTTTCTCATTAATCAATCAGGGATTTAGAGTTCGAGACTCAGTTGCAGCATATTATTGAGAATTTTTAATTACCTTGGACTGGTGATGTTAAAAAGTATATTTTTTCAAATTTTTAACAAAGATCAAATATGATATTAAATTAATTTTGATAAGGGGAGTCCGTTAACATGGGTCTGATGGCCTTTTGGTTAAGATTAAATATAATATTTATTTTTATCAATTTAATATCTGATATAAATAATTAAATTGGATGGAGCTATGTATAGTTTTGATAGGTAGTTACTTCACCTTAATTTTTTATTTTATAAGTATTTTAGAAATATATAAAATTATAAAAATATTAAAATCTTATCCTATTAAAAAATATAAAATTATACTAATATTTCTAATTTATCTTGAAGAGAGGATATATAAGATGTGATAATTTTCGTAGTATTAATTGCTCCGTATAATTGTATTAATATCTCCAATTTATCTTCCATTACATACAAGTGAAAGATGTCAGTGAAAAGAATATATGCACCATTCATTTGCATGGCAACTGCACTTTGCAATTGCATAACTTCGCATTAGTGGAAGCAGTTTTTTTTCCAATATTAAAAATATGTCCAAGGAGGAAAATAAATGAAAATAGGGGAAATTTGGCTCGTGATTAATGGGATGTTTATAGTAACGACAAGTTTATCTTTTTTCATTTTGAATTCTACAAAGCAACTGTTCATGCATTAATTGCAACATTTAGGTCCACTAGTGACATTTTTTTTTAGGGTAACAAGTCGTTGATGAGAAAAGGCATAAAACCAAGGAATTAGGGCATGAAAGAAAGATGAATGCAAGTACGAAGGTGCACAATAGAACTCAATTTGAGACCCTATCAATTAATGGATTTTTTGTAAAATGATTGATAGACATAAACACTTTAAATACAGGGAAAATGGGCATTAGAAAACTAAGGGGAATGTTAGAAATGCAAAGATGCCCAATAGGGCATAATTTGATATCTCCAATGATTTTTTTTTTTGCAAAAAGTCATTAATGAATATTAAAAAAAGATGAATTAGATAACATTAAATTTAGGATGATCAATTTGATTCTATAGAAATTTTTTATCGACTGTCAGAATAAATTGAAAAGTACTCATGGTGGACGGCGTCCCAAAAATCCAGAGGAAAATTCTTTACAAATGTGTCATAGCTGAGGATTGAGCCGTAAATATCCGAATGACAACTTAATATCCTTCTATTATAACATAGACCTGAGAGCCATTAATAAATATAAAGACCTCAAACTCTCGCTAGCACATGGATGCCCTGGAGGGATCATAAATGATAAAGGCCTTAAAACTAGAAAATTTGGGTTTGAGAAGAATGTCAGGAATGCAGAGATGATCAGTAGCACTCAATTTGAAACCTCCAAGTCTGCCAGGAAAGTAAAGGTTTTTAGTAAGACTCAATCAGAGACCTCCAAATTCATTAATGACTGTTTAGTATAAAGTTTAATCGATATAAAAGCCTCAAATGCAGACAATTTGGATATGAAAAAAAATGACTGAAATGCAAAGATACCTGATAGGATTCAATCTGAGGGCTTTAGATCCGTCAATCAAGTTTAGACAAAAAAAATATTGATGGACATAAAATCCTCAAATGCAAGAAAAATAAGCGTGGTAAGAATAAAGAGAGAGCAAGGGATACAAATGGGCCTAGTAAATTAATATGAGTCCCCTTCAAGTTTGTTAATGACTTTTGATGATGCGCAAATCAAATGTAAGAAAATTAGTATGGAAAAATTGAGGATTCACAAGGAATTGCAAAAGTGTATGATATTATTCAATTAGATTTCTCAAAATCTAACAATGCAACATGTCTCAAAATAAAGATTTGGGCATAAGAAGAACGAGGGCAATGCAAAAAAAAAAAAATATATTTTTAAATAAATCATATTCCTGCATATGCAATTAGTGTTCCTAACCACTAAGTGTGGCATGGGATCAAATTTTAAAAATGTCTGATTAGTTGTGTCAACCTCTTCTTGAATATTCTGTTGTTGCTGGACGAAGCCTTTTGTGATTAACCTCCCTTCCAAATAGTGAAGAGTCACCCTAGAAGAGCCTCTAAGGAGATGATTTTTATATTAAAAAATAGATTTGTCACAAAAACCTTACCTTTAAGGAAGATCATGAACAAGAACTTCTTCCTTGTGACGTTATGTAAGAGAAACATTGCGTTTATGGTATGAGGGAACAAAGCCAAGGATATGAGAACAGTCAAAGGAAGCATTTGAAAATTCAAAAGTGTTTTAGTGGTTTAGATAAATGTGTGTGAACAATAAACAGTTGGAGGAATATTTTAGAAAGCCAGTATGTGATTTAGTTATTTAGTTAGATGTGCAGTTTGAATATTTTTGAAACCCCAGTATGGGGTTCAATATATTACCAAAAAATATTAAAATAATCAAAATATAGTAATGGTTGCAACAAAGTAGCTTCAATGATGTGAGATCAAGGTGATTCGATAATATTGAGTAAATAATCATGAGTGTTCTTGATTCTTAATCGAACACCTCAAGGATCTTATTTCTCATCAAAACTTCAATATCTCACCATGTTTAAAACTTTCCATGAATGTGAAGCAGCATTGAAAATTAAATTGACAATAGTATTAACTAGTTTGATGGAGAATCTCTTGGCAATTTGCCCAGCAAAAAGATCACAAAGGTTTTAGTACTACAAAATGCATTGGCACTTCATCAAAGGGATCATTAAGAGATCTTGTCTCTTGCACACCATGACAAGTCACAAGCAAAATGGCATAACTTAATGATGTATAAAGGATTATTTCTTTTGTACATACAAGTGACCTAAGGTGGAGCAGGGTGCACCTGCCAATGGTCTTCTCAGAATATCATATACACCAAACACCCTCTTTTATTTAACAAGTTAGCTCAACTTAACTTGATAACCAAACCATTAGCATGGAAAACTACATGGGGCATGCTCAAGCACATTACTCAGCGAGATCTGCGACTGGTGGGTGGCTTTAATGACGAAGATGATTTTGACTTGGTAAAATCAACCAAATCTTTGAAGAGTGCATCCTCAGGAGGCTTGGATTCTTTTGCTGGTGGTGATGAGTCTACTCCTCCCAAATGATGTGGATGAAGTGGACCTAGGCTGGTATTTCCCTGATGAGAAGAGTTCTTAGTTTGAGAAAGTGATCCATCATGAACTGGGTCCCCACCCAATAGGGTATTTTTCTGTTGCTCAAAGAATTGCTGCCTTTGGTCATATTTTGAAGGGGGAGGTGGAAGTAGAGCAGTACCCTGGGTCTCCCGTTGCAACTTTGGAAGTGGCTCCACACTGGATTTTGTTGCTTGAATGGGCTCATCATACCTAGATGGACCATCTGACTCCAGCATTGAGGCTGTATCAGAAGCTAGCAGAGAATGAGATACAATAGGTGGCAAAGGTGGGTTAGGATGAGCAGCCACTGGTGGTGCTGATCTGGAAACATCATCATTGAGATAGTCAATTGAGTTTGCTTCTCCGCTGACGGGCTTTGAGGGTTGGGAAGGAGGTTTTAGGGTGATTGGATTTCCAACACTCGAATTCTTGCTCTGCCATACTGCACTATCTCTGCAAGTCCTGAAGCAATTACCAAATGTTTTTCAATTGTTAGTTATCTATTCAAGAAAAAATGTTTCTATTAAGTAGCTAGAGCTCATGATTGATCAAAGGGCATAGATAAAATACCCGTGTATGCTAATAAAATAATTTATAATTTCAACTGAAATGAATTTTGACTTTGGATAAAGAAACAATGCCAGACAGATCTTAGATCTGTAATGGCACAATGATATTTCTATGCAATTCAGAAAGGTCTTGAGAAATAATGCAAAATCAATTGCAATACTGAATGTCAGTACATGGACAAGTTGAATGCTAAGAAACAAAAAAACATCCATCTGTTTAAGAAGGTATCATCATAGAACAAAGTAAAAAAAATCATAAATTAATGAAAAAAAATGTAAAAAAGTAGAAAAACTGCATGAGTCATTCACTCTTGGAATCTAATCTTGGTTAGGATACATTTGCAAGCATCTGAAATTCAAGTTATGGTATTTCAGAATTTTGGGAACATAAAGAAGCAATTCAATAATTCACGATTCAGTTAAGACTTTCATCACCACTAGGAGAGTCCCTAGTATTCTGGATGAATAAAGAATCTCAAACTATAAGGTTATTATAGTACCGTTATGTTATGGATATTATCAATGGATTAAGTAGGATATTATAGTACAAGAATCTCAAACAAAGAAAGTGGAACAATAAGGTTACTTATAACTACTCTATAATAATTTTTTTTATCATTTCACTAAATTTGACTATCCGAGAAAATTTAACTCGTCACCAAACAACTCAATCCAAATATCAGTCAAATGAGCAGGAAAACTCAACAGCAACGTTTTTCATTGGTCTTCTTTCAGAAATAATGAAATTAGATAACTACTACTAGTTCCTAATGTATTTTATGGAATGCGTGTTATGCATAGATGGATTATAATCTCTTGTTGACTATATACAACTACTCTAAGTTTTGACTTAAGTATATGACAAAGCTCCCCTCCCCTCATCTCTCTACTAGAGTATGTCAAAACTTCACTACTCATCCGCGCGCGTATCAATGAGAGAAAAATACTTTCATCAAACTCTCAACCACCAACAGAGTTTCTGCACAAATCCTGACAACAGAGCATGACCCACCTGCCACATATTATTTGTAAAACTAGGGATATATCCATTAATACACAGCCCATTACGAATTCCATTGCTTTCACACTTTTGAGATTTTTTCACTAGTTTGTTTTGTCTATGTCCTGCAAGAGAAATCTTCTCATAATGCACCATGATGTTACTGGTGAACTCCATTGGAAATAAGCCAAGAATGAGATATTTGTTATTCTTTCACATGGAACACAGAAGCTTGTTTCTCTATAACATGACATTCAACCTTTCTTTTCATGAATACACTGAAATTTGTATATAAAAATGATTAACCAGGTCAGGTAACGTCGAACGGGGCGGACCTGGCCCCAGAAAATTTCCCACTGGCCGTCAAAGTAAATCGGGAAGCGCTTGCGATGGGCAGTCCAGAAGTCCAGCATCCAGTGGTTATACATCCCATTTGAAGGAAAATTTCCTACAAATGCGCCGTAGTTAGGAATTGAACCGTGGATATCTGGGTGACAACTGGGCACCCTTCCACTGCACCATAGCCCGAGGCCCACTAAAATTTGTAAATAGAACTGAGACATTTTACTAGTCACTTGTCTTAATTCACATTTCTTTTCCTTGGTTGTTTTTTTATTAGAATTTGCAAATATTTTAGATGGGTAGCCCGATATATGAAGCTCCTGCAAATGTAGGATCCCAGGAAAGGGTTGAACCGGTCTATCCTTTATTACAAGAGATTGTTTCTGTAACTCTAACCCGTAACCACATGGCCACATAGCAACAACTTTACTATTATGCAAGGCTCCCTTTGCAAATATTTTAGATGAATATCAAAAATTTCTTTCTACATGAAGACCTTTATTTGGAGGTCTAAATAGAGAATCCTCCAAGTTATGTTGCTCTAGGGAGATTAAATTCTGTAAACAAAACAAGGATCTGTTGATGACCAAATTGTACATACAATAAAGCTCAGTTGTAAAATATATTACAAAAATGCTCAATTGTAAAATATATTAATTTGAGGGGAGAAGGATTGGCAGCGTCTATGACTCTGGTGAAGACACTAGCAGTGGATTCAAAGGGGCTACACCAAACGAGCGAAAGAGGTGGGGTGGTGAACAATAGGAGTGAAAAAGGAACAACAATTTTGTGGAGAGGGGAATCGAACATGGTGAACACTAACAATGGATGGACATGGTGGTGGAAGAAAAAGAGTGGGGTCTCAGGGAAGGGTTGAACCATATTAGGTCTATTATATGCAATCTTATCTTTTATTGCAAGAGGTTGTTTCTGACTCAAACCTATGACCACATGGTCACACGGCAACAACTTTTGTTGTTTTACATGATCATTGTATTTATTTTATGAAACGGATCTTGAAATCTATATATTTTACATACTTGAGCTTGATAAAGAAGTCATTGCAATGTAATTATTTTGCATATATGATTTCTCTTATTTCCTTTCTTTATAAAAGCATTCAATTCATGATATGATAGAACGTTATTATGCTTTCTTATTTATAGGTAGAGAGAGGACCAATATATATATATATATAACATCTTTATTTCCATGCATCCATCATGCATCGGTTATAATAAATTATTATTATTTACATCCGTTTAGTTAACTTAATAAATCATTCAAAAGGGCAACCAAGACTCAGTCGATGTACATGTTCCTTAAATATTTTTTGTTGTAAACCTTTAGTTAACGGATCTGCAATCATGAGATATGTTCTAATATAATCAATAAACTCTTTGTTTTTGAACTTATTTAACAATAAAATATTTTAATTCTATATGCTTGGCACCTCTTGAGTATTTATCATTTTTTGAGAAGAATATTGTTGCAGAATTATCACAATAAATTTTTAGCGGCTTGGCAATAGTGTAGGCAACACAACCGCAACCATAATGCATGAATTGTGGCTTCAAAACATACCACAAACTCTGTTTCCATTGTGGATAAGGCAATGACAGATTGTTTATGATGCTAAGCAGGATAACGATTATCCTGCCGGCTGACGAAAAAAGAGGAATTGAGGAGAAAGAAAGAAGAGAACTATCGCCCTCTAGATTTTTCCATAGAAAAGGAAATGTTATATAATAGCAGAGAATTAATTCCTCAACCATATATATATATATATATATATATATATATATATATATATATATATATACACACACACACTCTTCCTAGGACTTAAAGGAAGGAAAGAAATTCCTATATATGGAATATAATTCCTATCTTATAAAGAAAAGAAAGAATTATTTAACACAAGGAAACAAATTCTTAACAAACTCGTAATCTTAAAATCTCTAAGCGGACTCAAAATACAAAAATATAAAATACATAAATTATCAAAAATACCTAAAATACTAAAAATACCTTAAATAATAAAAAAAATAAAAATTATCAAAAATAATAATAAAAATCTATGGATCCTCATGCATCAGTCATCTCAAATTGAAAGGACTCATCCGCAAGTTTAAAGTAGCTTCAGGTGGTAGCCAGGAGGAAGGTCATCAGGCACCAAATTCGCAAAATATACTACCAGCTATCAGACTTTGGGAAGCTAAAAATCAATTTCACAGACATCAATTCCATCTTAGGAAAATCTGTCATCATCCATAAAAACATCTTCTGATTCAGGTTTCTGGGCTCCTTGTGTAAGTTGAAGACCAAGTACAAACTCCTCAACTGCTGTAATTACAATTTTTTTCCTTCTAATCCTTCTTCCTTGAAAGCCAACTGAAAGCCAGATACAACAGAATCCTTGGTCTCATTAAGGTACTGAACTCCCTTGCACTTATGAACCACCATGTTCAGACCAGTAGCTTTGTAAATGTTAGTGTATAACTTGCTACATTCTCAGATTCTAAGTCAAAAAATACTTCGAACCTGTTTTCCCAATCTAAGATTCTTATGAAGCCTACAACCACCAAGCAACGAGGCCTAGAGGAATTTATCAGGCTTCATTGGCATCTTCTCTATAATCTCCTCAGCTTCCTCGGATCGGCCAGCCTGGCTGAGAAGATCAACAACACAAGCATAATAATCTTTTATGGAATGAAATATTCTTAGACCTTTATCAATAAACCCTGCATGAGCACAAGCTGAAAGTACTCCAATGAATACTACTTGGTCTTGTTTGGTACCTGATTGTAACAATAAATCAAAGAAGGTAATTGCCTCCTCTGAGTGGCCATTTTAAGCACATCCACAAATTATTGAAGTCCATGAGACCAAGTCTGGCCAAGACATCCCTTTGAAGACAACACTGACCTTCTCAATATTTCTATATTTTGAGTACATGTGCACAAGAGCACTCACCGAAAATGACAATGGATTATATCCAATTCTTGTCATGTACCCATTGACCTGCCTTCCTAAGCCTTCCATAACTAAATGCGAGCAAGCATCCAAAACTCCTGCAAAAGTGAACTCATTTGGCTAGACGCCTGATCTCAACATCTACGAAAACAGATCAAACCACTCCATCCTCTGTCCACTATCGAAATACCTCCCAATCATAGTTGTTCAAGAAACAACATCCTTATCAGCAATCCGATTGAACACATATCATGCATCATTAATTCATCCATATTTGGCATACATATCCGAAGGTGCACTCCAAACAGTCACGTCCAAGTCAAAGCCCATTCGAACTATGTGGCAATGTATCTCCTTTCCGTGCCAGAGGCAAGGGTCAGCAATGGCAGCAGCAAGGGCGTTGGAAGCTATGAATCTGTTCCTAAAGATTGCGCCTTTTCCATACTTGAAAGGTATGCCATTCTTCTCACAAATCTTCCCAAGCAGGCCACCGATCCACCCTGTCCTAACATATATCAGGAACTTGAGAGAAAGTTTAGCGTTCTTGGGAGCAGGGACCAACATTCCTGTTTGATTAAATTTGATGCTGGTTTGCGAATTCTTATCCTTGGAGGCTTCTTGCCTGGTGATTCCGGGGATCATCAGCATCCAGAGATGCAACACCAATGCGCTGGAGACATCACCCCACCATTGAGGGTTGCTGATGTACCACTCCATCGTCTACTGCAGGTCGTCCTCCCATGTGCCCAAGTCCTTTAGCTCCAATGAACCCAAGATCTAGCCTCCGCCAGGTCTCGGTTTGCGGAAATTCCCTTTAACCTCATGTCAGCACAACCATCATCTATGGCCGCATCCTCCACTCCCTTCTCCACCATGATCTTCTCCATAGCTGTGTCAAGGTCCCGACGGAGGCGCAGGCCGCCCATAATAAGACCCATGTCAAAGGCACGGGCATGAAGGGCTTCCCGTCGGTTGCTAGCGTCGACTCGAAGCTCCGCCACATGGAAGCAAGGCATTGCATATACATCTCGCCAAGCCGAGACGACTTCATGCCATGGACCTAAGTGGAGCTGCTCCTATGCCACCTCTGTAGCAATGAGGTATCCGTCGGCCGCCTTGCCCGCGTAGATCTTTGTTGGAACTCATTGATCGTCATTGTACAACGCTGAGAGAGGGCTTCTTCTTGTCTTCTTCCTCCTCCGTTTCCCTCTTTGGGGATTGATTTAGGGCTTTGCAGAAACCAGACGAAATCCTGAGGTCGAAGTCGGAGAAGACGGAATCATCGAAGTTGAGCTCCATCCACTCCGGCTTGGGTGAGTAGCTGCTGGTGAATTCGGAGTTAGGTGAGGAGCGGTGGGAGTCCTAAACGGTGTGGAACGAAAAGGTGCGATGGTGGGCATCCTCCTTTCCTTCAAATTCTTTTCCTTCATATGCTAGCTTCATATCTCAAGGATTAAAAGAGGAGTTGAGAAAGGGCAAAGGCAACTTGGAAAAGTCACTTCTACCAATAATGAATGTGTCAAGTTTTGATTTGCAAGAATTGTTTAATGAAGTTAACTTTGTATTTTCCCGATTGACATGCATAAAATTACCATCAACATTATCACGATCCTGATGAGAGGATGTTGTACCCATGTCAATTTTTGGATTACCAAAGTTTGACGCAACTTTTGATAAACTATCACCGGTATCTTGGTCATAATCATCTGGATCAAATTCTTTCTCCAAATCATCTTCGAATCCGTCCAGATCATATCGGGCGTCAAAGCTATCGTTCTCCATAGCAAGACATAATCGTCCCTGAACGGAGTTTGAGTGTAATCAAAAGGAAAAAAGTGATTTTTCATCTTTTTCTTTATCTTCTCCCAATCCTGGATCTTAGTTTTACCTTGTTTGTCTCGTAAGCACCATAAGTGCTCCCACTATGCTAATGTCAGCCCCTTGAGTATAATTGCAATCAACTTCACCTTCGTTTGTTCCAATACTTTCTCATAGAAGAAGAACCGCTCCACTATTGATCTAATCAACAACATTCTCTATATGTGACTTACCATAAAATTCGAGTAGATCAACTCCAAATCTAAGGTCTCCATGTCGATCCTCTCGACAACGTACCTCACGATCTTCATAATTTCGAGTCACCACCACTATACGCTGGGTTAAATCTGCGACTTGTCTTGTAAATCCTCAACTGTCTTTGTAGTGCAAAAAAAAAAAAAAAGATTCACTTAAATAAACCAAGAGTTATATTATGGATTGATACTATAGGGTTTAAGTAATTAATATGTTAATATGTTAACAAACCTGACCCGATTTGCTAGCAACCTGACCCGACTTACCCTTTTAAATACACATGCCTTATATTTTTTCTCTCTCCCCTAACCCTTGAAGCCGCCGGCCTCCCTACATTCCCAACCGAGGAGGAGATAGAGGAAGAACTTCGTCGGAACGCTCAAAGTCATTTTTCTCTACGTCTCGCTACTTATCTTCCGTATACAAAACACCAAGGCAAGGTTCTTTTGTTTTTGCAATTATTGCACTATATGGATCATAGTATGATATTTTGATGTATGTTGCATGTTTTAAATCTTTCTGGAAGCACCATTCAGATCATATTATGTATGTTTAATGATTTTATGCATGAAAAAGATTTATGACTACATTTTACAAATTTTATGTTACATTTTCTTAAAGCTTTTGATGGTTTCTTGAAAATTTCTTGATTGTTCTTGTTGAGTTTTGATGCTCGAAATTTCAAGGGGTGTTGCTGCGTTTAGGGCTCTTCGGGATGATGTCTAGGTGATGTTCGGATGTGAATTTGTGGGTTAGAAGACCTGGGATGGGAGGTCAAAGGGCTGGAAGTTGTGTTTGATCTAGAATTTCGTCGAGTGTGACTTATGTGATGGAGAGGCCTTGCGTTCGGGGCAGAGGTGTTTTGGGTCGTCAAGGGCTTACTCCAAGGTATGGTCCATGTGTTGGGAGAGTATTCGAGGGATTGAAAAGGTGATGATATGTAGTAGGAGAGGGCGGGGGTTGTAGGGATTGAAGATGTTGCCATTGGAGGCTGTTGATTTGGGCCTGTTCTGGTGAGGGAGCAAGACCGGTAGGCTAGGATTTTTTTGGGTTGTTCGGGTGAGGGAGAAAGATCGGTGGGGCTGGGGCCTTTGCTGGGTTGATTAGGTGAAAAAGGAAGGGGTCGAAGTAGGTGTTGCGAGGTAAGGTTTAGTGTCTAGAGAAGGATGGATGGGAAAACATGGGGCAGGATCCTTAGCACAGCATTTCTATTTTTATTTACCTCCCATATATTAGCACCTTGAACTCTATTATCATAACTGTTAGTAGGATGTTGATGCACGCAAGATAATTGTTTGTTTTAGCATGTAAAGTAAACTATTTTATTTATTTAGCAATATCTTTCTATGCATGAAGAGTAATAAAATTTTATTTAATAATGTGAGCTGTATATGACAATGTGAAGGGTAAGAGAATTCGACTTAAGAAGGGTCCGGTGAACCATACCAAAACAAAAAAGGTTAGGTGAATCCGACATAAGAAGGTCCAGTGAACTTTACCAAAATAAAAGAGGTTTGGGAATCCAGCTTAAGAAGGGTCCAACGAACCTTACCAAAGCAGAGGGATTTGGGAATCCGGTTTAAGAAGTGTCCGGTGAACCTTACCAACCTAGTACTAGGATAAAAGTTTGGCCAAACGATTAGAGGTTAAAGTACAAAGTAACTACATCTGATGAACTGAATTCTTGTAATCTTTGTAGTGGAAATTCATGGAATTAATGTCTTTCAGTTAATTTATCAAAATATTCCTCTTAAATGCAAACGAATGTTATTTCTATAAAAGGTTGAACTTGCTTTGTTTTTAGACTCACTAGATCCATAGGTAATGAGACGGAAGGACTTGACGGATGAGCTTTCTTATACCTAGCAGTGCACACCCGAGCGCCTCTTTTATTTGTTTAAGTTTCTACATGCATTAGGATGTTAGATCCTTCCATTGGAGTCGAGTTATATGATTGATAGTTGGATTAAGTCCCTTTCACTAGTTAGTTGCACTTTCTACTCTCATGAAGAATTTATTTACTTATGATGTTCAAACACAAATTATTTTTGATTTCATGTTGAACCAGTTTGTAATGCATAATCTTTGGAGTTGGGTTGTTTAATTCGGATCTCTTTAATGTTGGTAATGCATGTTTGGTGAAAAGTATGTAAAGGATTTTAGGATGTTTCAGTCTTTCATGGTGCTTGGCTTCCTCCATCGAAACCTGCCTACTGCAACCACAACTACGACGTCCTCCCTTGGGATCTAACGCTCATCTTCCTCAATCGGACACTGTCAGCAATGAAATCAACTAACATTGGGTAGGATAACGATTATCCTACGGGCTAACGAGAAGAGGGAAATTGAGAAGAAAGCAAAAAAAGATAAGCGTCTAGATTTTTCCAAAGAAATGGAAATGTAAATAATATCGAAGGATTAATTCCACAACTAGCTATACATAAATGTATATATAGACTCTCCCTAGGACTCAAAGAAAGCTTTGTTGTTAGAGGCGAAAGGTGCATCGAGGCGCGAGGCATGCCCAAGGCGCACGCCTCTTGAACATAAGGTTGATGACTACTAAACTATTGACACACGCACATCAATATCAAATATGACAAGCAAAACACCACCATGATAAAATTAATAAAAGTTTCAAACTTTCAAGTTTCAACTTTCTAATTTAAACTAACAAAGTTCATCAAAACAAGCGTAATAAGTCAAATGAATCATCAAGCTCAAGATCATCCTCATTGTATTCATCTTTTTCTTTATCTTCATCTTCTTCAAATTCAATTTCTTCTTCTTCTTCTTCATCTCTAAGTCTTGAGATGAGCGTCTCATAGAGGAAGATGCATTTCCCTTCTCTACTTGTTTAGGCCTAGCATGTGAACTAGAGGTCATGGATGCAATATTTTTTTCTCTAGTACAATATTCCGGCTCTTCAGCTCCACTAGCCCTAACAACGACATCCCATTAAGTCATCACCTTCAAAAACCAACTCATCTTCTTCATTATCACTTTCTCCATCCATTCTACCCATCAGCCATTCATTATTATCATCAATATCTGTCAAAGAGATGGGGTCAATCTTATCACGTGCATCATACCGAAGTTTTAAGGCACGATTGTATTTCACAAATACCAAATTATTTAAGCGTTGTTGAGCTAGCCTATTCCTTTTTTTGTCGTGAATCTACAAAATGTTAAAAATCACAATAAATATAATAAAATATCAAAGAATATTTTCTACTTATAAAAGTAACATACTAATAGTAACATTTATATTTATTACATACCTGCTATAAGTGAGGCTACAAGTACTACAAGTGAGGTTAAGCACTTTAATAGCAAACTTTTAGAATTCTAGGGTATTTGCTCCATAGCATTCCCCTCATTCTGTTGGAGATAATGTTCTTCTATGTCTAATTGCCACATTCCTTCCAAATAGCCCTTCTGCCTTTCGATATATATAGAGAGCCGGGTAGTGATTTTATCTTGCTCGGCAGCGCTTGAAACCAATCCCTCAATAGTTTCAAGCAAACCATTCACCACTTCTCCACAGATATTTGAATCTGTGTATGAATAAAAATATGCTGGATTCAAATAATGCCCTGCAGCATGTAAAGGTCGATGAAGTTGACATTCCCATCTCGTATCAATGATCTCAAACACTTCTTTGTATTTCTCTTCTTTCTCCTTAAAAGTCTTCATAATTGTTTCTTTTGCCCTATCCATAGCCTCATAAATATAGCCCATTGCAAGTTTTCTTTCGCCATCAATCAGTACACGGACTAAAGGGTCATATATCTTTAAAATATGCACAATACTGCTCTAAAGTCTAAGTGTCATGATGATTTTAGCTACCTTCTTCCCCGCCGCTTCTTTTGCCCATTTACTCTCTGTCCAATCCTTTGAAATGAATATTTTTCTTAAATTTTGCTTCATGCATCCTTTCAAGAGTAAGAAAAGCAGTAGCAAATCTTGTGACATTCGCCCGACAAAGCTCTTTTTATCTTGTGAATTGCCTTAACATATTTACCATGTCGGGGTGAACATAAATGTAAGCATTCACACTCATTGTTTTCTTCAATGTTGCTTTAAAATCAGGCAATTTCCCAATATCTTCTAAGATTAAGTTGACGCAGTGAGCAGCACAAGGAGTCCAATACAAGTGTGGCCTTTTTGCTTCTAATAATTTTCCTACAAAAGAAGTTAGAAAAGTAGATAAGTTTAACATATATAAGAAAAAGCATATTGATAAGAAAGAATTAAATATATTCTTACCAGCAAGCACATTGTTACTTGCACTATCCGTAACAACTTGAACAACATTTACTTCTCCTACACGCTCCACAAATCGATCAAGCAACTGAAATATTTTCTCTCCAGTCTTTGCATAATCAGAAGCATCAACCGATTTGATGAAAACGGAACCTTTAGGAGAATTCACTAAAAAAATTAATCAATGTTCTCTGCATTTTGTCTGTCCACCCATCTGCCATCAAACTACAATCATACTTGGCTCATTCTATTTCACATGACTTAATGTAATCATTTGTCACACTATCAACAACCTTTTTTAGAAAAGGAACCCGCACCTTATGATAACTAGGTCCTTTTAGACCTATACTATATTGGCCAACCAAGTCCAACATTCTTTTAAAGCTTGAATAGTTAACGACATTAAAAGGAATTGCCGCATCATACATCCACTCAGTTATGGTCATACAAGCTTTTTTCCTCAATTCTTTCTTGTATGCCTCATTTATCGTAATTCTCCTTTCTTTACCCTTTCTACTTTCAACATTTTTTTTTGTACACTAGGAGCAAAATACGTATCATTGGACCTATTTGTCTGGCCTTTTTTGCATATTCACTGATCTAGAACTTTACTTGTACTTATAGGCGGCACAACTTTAGCTCCAATATCATCCATATCAATATCATCACCAAGAGCGTCTACATCCTCAAAGTCTAATGTCGCAAGTTTAGAAAGATTACTTTTCTCAGTCTTTTTCTCCATGAAATTTTTAATTTCTTCACGTACATGAGGCGGACATTTTTTACAAGTTGTAGTATTTTGAACCCCCCAACAAGATGTTGTTTTGCACGATAGATACCCCTTTTGTAATTTTTTGACAAAAAGTTACAAACTAAATCATTTTTATTATCCGGATTAATTCTTTGAAAATAATTCATTCCCGGATCTTTTGATATATATGTTGGAGTATCACTACTACCTTCCATGATAATGAACAAGAAAATAGTCTGAAATTTTTTTAAAATAAAATAAAATCAATACGGTACCACTGTACCAGCAATAGCAAAATAGTAAAAAACAAAAAGCAAAACAAGACAAACAAAAATGGAAAAACGGTAAAAAAAAAATGAAATATCGGACATCAACACCAATACGAACCAGTAAAAATAGAAAAACAATACCAAAAAATCCAACATCGGACACAGTAGGAAGCAAAAACACAACCTGCAAAAATGAAAAAACAGGAAAAACAAAACAAAACAAAATCGGACAACAACACAGCAAGAACACGAACCAGCAACTCAAAGAAAAAAAAGAACGAGCAGAAGAAAAGAAGATACAGAACAAAGATAAGAAAAGAAGAAGAAGAAGAAACGAAGAAAAACTGAAAAGTGAAAACAAAGAAGAAGAAAAGAAATAACAGAAGAAGCGAAGAGAAGAAGAAGATGATAACAGACGAAAAAAAAGAGAAGAAGAAGTGAAGAACAGAAAAACAGAAAAAAGAAGGAAAACATACTTGGGCGACGACGCAACTCAGAGATGGCGCGATTCAGCGATGGCGGCGGCGGACGAGAATGGGTTCCGCTTCTTCTTGCGTTCTTTTCTTCTTTCCTTTTATCCTTCTCTTCTTCTTCTTGCGTTCTCTTCTTCCCTTCCTGCGTTCTTTTCTTCTCCTATTTCTCGTGCCCTAATTCCAAACAAAGTTGGTTTGGAATGTTTTTTTGGTTTAAAATCCAGATTTGTTCACGATCGCGCCTTCGTTAAGGTACAAAGGCGCACGAGGCGTGCCCAAGCGCGCGCCTGACGAACAGTGCCCGCCTTGCGTGGGAAGAGGCGTTTTTCCGAGCACCTTGTACGCCTGACGCCTCGGGCGCGCCTTTAACAACACAGAAAGAAAGGAAAAAAATCCCTATACATGATATATAATTCCTATCATATAAAGAAAGGAAACAAATTCTATAAAACAAGGAAAAAATTTCCTAATGGACTCATAATCCTAAAATCTCTTAACAGACTCAAAATACGCAAATATAAAATACAGAAATTACCAAAAATACTTGAAATATCAAAAATATCTTACATATAAAAAAGAGAGTAAAAATTACCAAAAATAATAATAAAAATCTATGGGTCCTCCTACATCAGTTTAGCACTTTTCAATAATATTGCTCCTCCAAGAAGAAACAAATAACCAAAAGTGGACTTTCTACTCTCAATGCATCCGGCAAAATTTGAATATGAGTAATCAACCACTTCCAAGTGATTCGCTTTTCTATACATGAGCATGCAATTCTTAGTGCCTTGAAGATATCTTAAAACTTTCTTAGCAGTTTTCTAATGATCAATTCTATGATTACTCAGTCCAACCGCAAAACTAATATCCGGTCTTGTACAGGTTTGTACATACTTCCTACAACAGAAGCATATGGAATTGAATCCATTTGTTTTCATTCTATGTCATTCTTTGGGCATTGCATAAGACTAAATTTGTCCCCTTCTAAATTGGAGAAATTCCAGCAGAACATTTTTCCATATTAAATCTCTCTAGAATTCTTTCAATATAAGGTTTTTTAGACAATCCCACAAAACATTTCAATTCTGATCACACAGGATGTCTCGCTCATATCTTTCATTTCAAAATTCTTAGAGTCTTTTGTCTTATGCAACATGTCCAAATCATTAGTAGCAAACAAGATTTCATCAACATATAGGACTAAAAATACAATTTTGCTCCCACTGATCTGTCGATATATGCAATGATCGACAATATTTTCTTCAAAACCAAAAGATGTGATGGTATTATTAAACTTAATATACCATTGTCCGGAAGCTTGTTTACGTTCATATATTGATTTCTTAAGTTTACACACAAGATGATCTTTTCCTTCAATTGAAAAACCTTCAGGTTGGTCTATATATACTTCTTCAAGATTTCCATTAAGAAAAGTTGTTTTCAGATCCATTTGGTATAACTCTAAATCATAATGAGCTACTGGTATCATGATAATACGTAATGAGTCTTTCTTTAAGACAAGTGAAAATGTTTCTTTATAATCAATATCATCTTGTTGTGTATATCCCTTAGCAACAAGTCAACCTTTATATCTCTCAATATTACCATTCAAGTCACGTTTGGTTTAAAGACCCATTTACATCCAACTTATTTAGAATCTTCTAGCAATTCAATGATATCCCAAACATCATTTTCATATATGGATTGCAACTCTTCTTTCATTGCATTGATCCATTTATCTGACTCTAATTTCTATAGCTTGTGAAAATGAAACTGAATCTTCATAAATTCCATAATCTAATTCTTGCAAATAAGTTTCATAATCATTTGAAATAGCAATTTTTCTTATTTTTTGAGATCTTCTCAATGTTATTTCTTGTGACTCATTTGCATCAAATCTTTGTGAGTTAGTTTCTTCAAAGGATATTTCATCATGTTGTTCAGTGTTAATAACGGGAACACTTTGGGAACAACATTGGATGAAGGAATACTTTTTGATAAAGGAATATTTACCTTAACTTCCTTTATATCCACATTTTGTTGTTCATCGCTCTCACTAACTTCACCATTCTCAAAGAATTTTGCATTACCAGTTTCTACTATTCTTAGATTATGATTAGGACAATAAAATATATATCCTTTAGATTTCTATGGGTAACCAATAAAACCACTAATTATTCAAGAATCTAACTTTCTTTCACATGGATTATAAACTCTTGCTTCTGCAACCCCTAACATGCAAGTGTCTAAAGCTAGGTTTCCCTATTTGTCCATAACTCAAAAGGAGTCTTTGGAACTGCCTTACTAGGAACTCTATTAAGCAAGTACATTGATGTTTTTAAATAATACATCCACAATGATTTGGGTAATGATGAACTACTCATACTTCTAATCATATCCATTAATGTGCGGTTATGCCTTTCTACCACACCATTTTGTTGAGGTGTGTGTGGTATAGTATATTGTATACATATGCCATGTTTTTCAAGAAGTTTTGCAAATGGACCCGAATGTTGTATGGTTTCATCATATTTCCCATAGTATTCACCTCCTCTATCAAACCTTACAATTCTCACTTTCTTGTCTAATTGTCTTTCAATTTTATTAATGTAAATTTCAAAAACATCTGCTTGAGATTTTTTTAAGCAAATAGACATATTTATAACTGTGAAAAATCATCGATAAAGGTGATAAAATACTTTTCTCCACCAAAAGATGAAGTATCAAAAGGTCCATGTACATCAATGTGCATTATTTCAAGAAGTTGAGTGCTTCTTATGGCTCCTTTCTTATTATGTCTGATTTGTTTTCCCTTAATACAATTCACATATAAATTAAGATCGGTAAAATCTAAATTTTGTAGAATCTCATTCTTTATCGATCTTTCTAATCTTTCTTTGGATATATGACTCAAACGCTTATGTCACAAGAAAGCGGAACATTCACTAAGCATAGTTAGCTTAATTCCAATACTTTAATGCACAGAAAGGATTCAACAAATTTATTATCAAGTTTTAATTTATATAAACCATTAGTAAGAATTCTAGAACAATAAGTCTTGAATTCTTATATAAATTAAAACCAAAACCACAAACATCATGTTTTGAAAGAGAAATAAGGTTCCTAGAAATTGAAGGTACATAAAGAGTCTCTAATAGGTCTAAATGAGAGCTAATATCTAAGACCAAACCATAAGTCCCTATGCCTTCAATCGGAGCCTTCATACAATTTCACATATATAGGAAATTCTCAATTCGGTTTGTGGTTTGGATTGTAAGGAATCTCTGCATCATATTGGATACATGAGTATCAAGAGGGTGCTGTAGAGGATGTTGGCACAGCAAAGGCTCCACATCAGAGACCGACAAGAGCATTAGGAGAGTGCTGGAGACACAGGAGCATCTGTTCTTCTAGTGCCCTCCTATTGTGGGCCTATGGCGGAGGATTCAAGACTAGCTTCATTTGCATCCAAAGATGACCACCTATCAAAAGACAATCTATCTTCAGACAATATTATAGAGGGAGTTGGGTGGTGATAAAGGCTCATCATTTGGCTTTGTCATCACTGATACATTCTGTGTGGAGGACTCGAAATCATAATTTTTTTTTATAAGAGTCAGTTAAATGCTGAGAGGATATTAACAAATATGTGTGGAGCGCGCAACTACATGTATGTAAGTCTTTAGGTATCTATTCAGATCTGATACTACATCAAATATGAATAGACCCTAAAACCTCATTTTGTACATTTTGGATACATGATATACCACTTTTATTTATCCCAAAAAAGTGATGGCCTACAGTATATTCGATACTTCTTTACAAATTTATTTAAGAATTCATTCAGAAAGGTGGGCATAAGAAAGGGATAGAGAATCTTCATATTCCAGTACCTGAGAGACAGCTGAGAGAAATCATCCTCTAGCTCCTCATCCTCATGGTTCACATTGACAATAGGTGCAGCTACAGCAATTGGTACACAACTAAGAGCAGAACCCTTCAAGATATCATTATATCTTTGAAGTACATGCTGAAGTTCATCATTCAGTGCCAGACCCTGACAAAGAAGCTCTTCATCTCTGGAACATACAAAAGTCCAACTCTTTATACTTTTAAAGTATTAAGTGTATAAGATCTCAACTCATTATCTCAAGAGTAAGAATAGAAAAAGTTTTGGGAGTATACCCTGTATTATTCACAAGAACCATTAAAGGCTTTTGATAAGAATGGCATTGCTCAACAAGGTCGACTATAACTTCTTGCTTTAACTCCTGTCATATGCAGAATGATTAATTGTCATAGTAAAAAATGTAAAAAAAAAATGCATTGTCCAGTGATCCTGACTTCTGTGAAATTTTTTGTAGAGCTAGAGACAAATTATAACAAGGAAAGCAACCGTGTTTAAGCTATGATATTGTAGTGTAGACCTTATCTAGACAATCATATGACACAAGAATCAGGAAAGCTGTGCATGCCAGTTTTAAGAGCATAGAGATGGACATAACAAGAGTAAGGAAATTGAGCATATTCAAGATGAAATACATAAGGAAAAAATGCAGACTAATACATCATGCCCGCCCACTTCGACCAACCCATTTAGCCTATATAACAACCTGGTCAGTCATCCCTTGCTATATAAAACAACTTCAACACCCTTCATATGTCGAACCCTTCAATCCCTAGTGTCTGACCCCACCTGGTTCTTCATACTCATCTAGCTTTCTTGTTCCACTCAAGAAACTAGGTTTGACCAACTTTCCTGAGTTGTCCATTCTATCAGACCCACCCAACTTATTTGATCCATCCTTATTTGTGCCCATTTTATATTTGAAATGATACATAACATTATATTTATCAGAGGTCGAATGTACCATTCTACCATTTAAACTATAGAATAGTTATGGAATGAGTGGAATGGAAGGGAACATTACTAGAAATCATTCCACTACAAATTGTTCATCCAAATATGAATTAAATGGAATGGGATACCTACCAAACAGATCCTAAGTGCCTTGGCACTTTTGAATGGATTGAACTCAAGAACCTTATTGAACTCTCTTGAGCTTTAACAAGAACCACAAAACCTTTAATTGACATACTACAGTATTAATCTAGAGAGGAAGTTGTGTCAAAAAATTAACTAAATATTTCAATTTTCAACATTATATATATATTAAACTAACCAAATAAGGCATCTATTATGATTCCTATTATCATTTTTGAATTGATCACATTAATTTCTGACACTACCATAACCAATTCAAAATTCAACCTTGATCCAACCATTCAAATAATCAAAAAGAAATAGCAATGACTCACATGAAGCTTTTAAGAGAATCATTTTACTTAATCATGAATTCATGATACAGATTTCCAACTTTGCAGAGTCAAATTTCATGAAGGGTTAGTTAATTAGTTCTTGAACACAGCCATTTTTAATATGTAAGATAAATGCTGAACTTGCTTTAAATTGAAACATGAAGTTTCAAATGTTTGCCTGTGAAACAATTGTTATTTTCCCCCATGAAATCTCCTGTATGGCTTCATCATGTGCATTAAAACATTGTTCTCCGTCAAGTCTTTCTTCTCTCCCTTCTGTAGCATCGAAAGCAGTTGGGGGTGGTAAATAGCACTCGTGGCTTTTTCACCTTTTTCTGTTAAAACTATTGAAGAATTGCAACTAAAAGAAAGAGTTACACGAAGAACAAAAAAAGACAATACTAACACGTAGTTTTTTACTTGATTCGAAGCCTGTGACGACTTCTACTTCAAGGCCCACGATCGTCGATTGCTTTCAATGAGCAATCCACTAATAATTTCGAATAAGTACAAGTATAAAGTGACAATAGTTTAAGTGCTATACAAGAAATTAAACCAACAAATAAAAGATCCGAAGATTCGTGCTTTCGATCATCGGAACAACGTTATAGCGTCGTAGAGTCATCTTTGGAGTAGCGCGCAAGAGAGTAAGTCGTTGGAATTGGTGTCCTTGAGTTGCTGGTCGAACCCTCCTTTTATAGCCTTGTTCGGGAGCCTGAACAGGTTCTGGGCGCCCCCATCAAGCTGACGTGGTTGCACCTCAGCGAAAGCTTATCTCTGAAAATTTATCTAACTCTGAGCGCCTGAACCTGTCCAAGCGCCTGGACTATGACGTATGAGCTTGAGCCACCTCAGTTCCTGCTAGTCGCCCATTCGACGCCTTCCCGGGCGCCTGGACCAACTCCGGGTTCTTGAACCTTTGAGCGCTTGGACACCCTTTTTCAGCCACATAATTTCCTACATCACAAGGTTATCACAACAAGTAATAATATGGAAAGAAGAGTAATAAAATATTGGATAGTTTCCAGACTGTCTGGTCCTAACTTTGAGTTTCGCTAAAACCATAGGCCGGACCAATGCCTACAGTTATCTCAACGGGAAATGCGTCCTCACCTACTCCTCTCAGAAGAGTATACCTAATGTCAAACCGGTCCTCCAGATCGTTTGGACTTTTGCTCAGCATCTGAGACTTCAAGACTTTCCACTGGGCGTCTAATCCCCGATCCGTCCAATCTTTCGCCTAGTGTCCGCAACCTTCAGGACTTTCACCTACTATCCTCGTCCCGTAAGATTTTCCGCCCGATGTCCTCAACCTACTAAGAGTTCCCTCCAGTCTCTCAAACTAGGACTTTCTTGCCTAGCCACAACTAGGGTTTTCCACTTGCCTAGTATTCACTAAAACTTTTAACTTACCTAAACTCACTTAGGACTTTCCTACACACTTAGTCAGACTTATTAGAACCACAATAACTCTTAACTTTGAACCCTTTGTCATTATCAAAACTTGAGTTCGATCATGTGCTTCTTGCATCAACACCTTCTACTAGGTTCATCATTTTCCCCTATCAACTACCACCATTTTCAGAACTAAGTTTAGAATATTTGTCTATTTACTTCGCATGAAATCTGCATCACAAATAGGAAGTGGAACACAACTACATGGCCAAGCACCTCCTCTTGGCAATTGACTAGTGAAAGAGAGAAAGAGTTCCACAATGAGCTTTGGGTGGCGCAAGGGCTACAAGTTGTAGGAGGCCACTGACCAGGAAGTATCAATGGCAGTGCAAAGCTTGAGATTGAAGCCCACAAATACATGAGAAGTGGTGGAAGTTGTAATTTTTTAAAATAAAATTTTGAAAAAGAGTTTTCAAAATCATGGAAAATGAAGAAGAAGAAAACTCTTAAGAGATAATGGAAGCTCACTCTAGTCCCACATCTAGTTTTTAGAAAGAAAACTTGGAAGATTTAGCAATGAGAAAATAAAATAATATTCATTTAAATAAAGATGACATGGTTTAAAATCTCGAACCATATTGGAGTTTTGGTTTATGATTGGAACAATATGATTTTGGTATCGTATAGTGTCATGCCAATATGGTTTCAGTATTTTTTAAATATAATATATATTAATTAAAAATTAAAATTAACCTAAATATTAAAAAATTAAAAATATTAGTTTTTTATAAAAAAAAATATATGGGATCAGGGCACTCCTATATGGTAAAAAAAAAAATAATTTATTATATATTTTTAAATTAAAATAAATTATTATATATATAATTTAATTATTAAAACCTAAGTTAAAGTTTAATCTCCCACCCTCGACCCCACGGGAAGTCATGGCAACCTCCGTGACAGGTTGCCATAGGATCGCAATAGCCTCCGCGGCCTCTCGCGGAGGCCACGGCACCCCGTGGTGTTAGTGGTGTTGGGTGACGGGGACCGAGCGAAGGGCAGCATGTGGTGGGCGGAACAGTAAATTTCACCTGTTTCTCCCAACATAGTACAAATTTTTAAACTATAGTAGGAGGAGTTTTAAGAAAATAAATGAAATTAAATATTTAATACTTGTTTTCAAATTATGTTTACAAGTTAAAGTGTTCAACCTACTTGTTGCTTTGCCATGTTGGAATGCATTGGCAGAATATATGCACACGTGATAAACTGACATGGCATACATGGACACACAAGGCTCACATGGTGCAATAAGATGTAGTGCACTTTGTCGGCACACTTTATGCTTCAAAGCATAAGCGGTTAAGTAGCAAATAGAGAGTCTATTATGTTAGATTTTGACGGTTGTCCTAAGGCAATCGTCTTATGGTTTTATTATTTATTTGATAAATATAGATTCACTATTTAAGTGTATATTATATGTTTGATGGTCTTAAACTCATTTACTGAATGTCTGCAATACAATTCATAGCATGAGAGAATTTGTGATTGGATCACATCTTGTGATTATCTCTACATGTGCAATTATGAGCGTATTAGATTTCCCTAGTCGTCGAATTGATGCATTTGGACATCATCAATTTTGTAAGACTAGCACGGGTTATACTCCTTGATTCGCCAAACAGTTGTTTTCTCATTAACTGGAGACATTGGGTTGTCGAAAGTTAAACATGGATGCTAGTTATGGTAACTAGTGTTGGATCATGAGTTTCGCTAGAGGGGGGGTGAATAGCGATTTAAAAAGGTCGAGAGTACGCAGCGGAAAAAGACGAAATCAAAACAATGCTAACACAAGAACCTTTTTACTTGGTTCGGAGCCTTTGGCGACTCCTACTCCAAGGCCCGCACACAAGGGTGCTTTCGATGGGCAATTCACTAGCAATTCAGAAATTATTACAAACTAAGTACAGGAATGCCAATGAAAAAACAAAACAATACCGACAAAGGAAGAAACTAAAAGAGCAGCGTGTTGTCGGAGCTTCGCAGCGTCGCAGGAGCACAGGAGAGTGGATTCTAAATTGTTGCTCTGACTCCAGCCTTGACCCTCCTTATATATAAGGTTCGGGGCACCTGGAATCTTTAGGGCGCCCTGGTTGTGACGTAGCCGAGCCAACCAGCGAACTCCATATGTCGACGCCGCGAAGTGGATAGATTTTTGCCTCCAGGCGCCCGGACCCTGATTTCCAACGGTTTCCTACCTGCAAGAAAACGTTAGTCCGAGGCACTTATATCTCCTGCAAAACAGATTATTAGCACAGTGATAATAAACAGAAATAGTATTAATTAGATTCCGTCTTTTCGGGACCGGAATCTAGTCAAGATCTCGACTTAGAGTTCCGAAATAGTTCTAAGTCGGATCGGCGCCTAAATTCCCTTCCCGGGAATGCGTCCTCACAGTCACTCTCCTCCAGTGACTTATCTTTACTTACCTGCCAGACGTCAGGTCAGCCCTTCGACTAGTCTGGACTTCATGCCAATTATTCGGTCAGCCCGTCGACCTAGCTGGACTTCGTGTCAAACGTCCGGTCAGCCCGTCGACCCGTTTGGACTTCGTGCCAGCTATCCGGTCGACCTGTCGACCTAGCTGGACTTTTCCTGCACACTCGGTCAAAGTGTTAGATCAACAACAAAACTAACTTAACCTATTTTGTCATTCATAAAAACCTGGGTTAGACCGTTAGTGCTAACCGCACCAACAACTAGTTCATTAGAATGACTCGCTGGAAGACTTCATATTGTTATCTACATATATGGATATATCTGTGAAGCTCTTACTATAGCTCGAGTGCAAGTTTCCTTCGACTTGAGCTATACAAGTCATCTTGGTCATGGAAACTTATACTTTGATATCTTAAGTAAGCATCTCATCAAGGTATGGACCCAGTATGATTGAGTATAAGTTGAAGTGCCCGAAGGTGTTTGAATAGCCTACGGAGGATTCATCGCTCCTTGCAAGGAGATGTATACCCTATGACCACTTGTTAGGATTATTACTCAAAGTCTTTAGCCAAAGCATCATATGTTAAAAGTACGAGACTCTTAGACACATGTACAAGTATTTTGAATCCGCAAAACGAGGAAGTATTACTTGGGCTAGGTGTGATGTAGTCAGCCTAGTGGGGACGATGTCCTGAACCAAATGGGTATAAGACGAGCGAAAGGAATGAGGCACGACTCATTGTAACTACTGAACAGAATTAATTCTGAAATCAAATATGATTTTCTAGCTAATTGGGGATTATGATGTACTTCTAGATGTCACTCATGATTGTTCCATAATTAAGTTGTTAATTATGAATGGCCAAGATAAACCGGGAACCTATTGGTCACATACTACGAGTCTCTAAAAGACGTAAGATAAGTTAAATAATAGGATTTTTAGATCAAGAGATAAATATTTGGTTAGACTATACATAAAACAAATATGAAAAAATTTGTCGAATCGGAAACGCGGATAGGCCACATATCTTACGGAAGAGTTAGACCCTATTTGGATTAGTCATGAACCAATTTGATTTAGTTGTGAACCAAACCAAGGGGTTAATGGGCTAATTTATTTTGTTGGGATAATGGGTTGGATTTGGGCTTTCTAATCCAACTCATTAAAGAGGAGTATATATAGATGTAATTGGGAGAGAATTAGGCACAATTTTCATTATTTGGTGGATTGGGTTTTTAAAAACCAAATCTTCCTCTCGTCTCTCTCTCCCTCTTTCGTTGCCGCCACCCACCATAACAAGGAGAAAGTTTTCTCGTTGTCGTGACCAAGCAAGGAAGTATTCCTTCCTTGTTTCGCTTCTTCCTCTTGATCCCTCTCCTCCGCTCATAGCTAGTAACTTCCAAAGGAGAGGATTGTACTCACGAAGTTGTCTTGAGGAGCTCGGCATGGATACGAACAGAGGCGAGGTTCGACAACGTCGCTACACTTGATGACCTTCTCGTTACAAGTCATCCGTAAGATATACCTAGAATAATTATTATTCATTTTCGTTTTATTTTATGATCTTGTCCAGTGCAATTGTATCCAGCATGCGTGTGGTGTGTGTTTTAATAAATTAGATTTATTTACGTTTAGTTTTTCGCTGTGTATGTTTACGAAACGTGTTTTAGCACACACTTTATCGGGCATATCCCAATATATTCTCCCTCTCCTAAAGTAATAACCATGAACTCTTCCTCGACAACACATGTCCTAAAGGGACTAATCTTGTGTCTAGGAAATTGATCCAATCCCATTTGGCAACGACATGATTGACATTTGTTATGTCTTAATGAGCCATCATTCCGATCCAATAACAACCAATTTTCAACAATCTTAGGGATTAAATTTGTTGTTCAAGATGGCTTGTTCGACAATCAAGGAGATGAGAGTTCTCACCAAATTGGAGAGATTATATGACTCCAATTTCAAGTGGCGAAACATTAAAGGTGGTTTATGTCTTCAACTCTCCCAAGCCTAATGAGGAGAAAACTTAAGAGTTAACCCAAGCACAAAGCAACTGGAAGAGTTACAGCCACAACCTCAACATGATGTCACATGATTTGTTTGATATGCACACACACACAATCACGATAAAAGAACTTTCAAACACATTGGAAGAAAAATTAATATTCGAAGATGGGCAATCAAAAATTCTTTTTTGAATTTTTCCTTTCCATTTCTTCCTTTCTTTTTTTAATTCTTTTTTCCTTTCTTTTTTTTTCATTTTCCCCTATTTCTGTATTGTTTTTATTTTTTTCCATCGAAAATTACTTTCCCTCTATTAAATTTTTTCTTCCATCCATCTATGGTTACTTTTTTCCCTTCGTGGTTCCATGAGGTAAACAGTGAATCATTAGACCTACTTGAAGATGAAGAATACAAATTATTAGAGAAGATAAAAATATAATATGATTTCTAATCTTATAAAATATACTATTATTAATGAATTAAATTATTTTATATATAATTTTAATTTTAAATTGATCATAATAAATCAAAACTAAATCCACTTTAAACCTACTTGATCATGCCATGTTAACTTGGTGAACTTCAATTAACCTAAATCAACTTTTACTCAATAAGGATCAACTATTTTATAAGATAATATCAAATCTAACTCAAAAGTAAGCATCCATAGTAATCAAATATTAATAAAAGTATTTTAAATTAATATATTTTATATTGAAAAATGTATCGAAACCATCTCGGTACGACACAATTAAAAAAAAGGATAGCTCAGTGCACGAAGCTCCCGCCATGTGAGGTCCCTGGGAAGGATCCATTGTACGCAGCTTTACCCTATTTTTTGCAAGACTATTTCTAGGATTTGAATCCATGACCTTTTGGTCACATGGCAACAACTTTACCATTGCACTAAGGCTCCCCTTCTGTCATAAACCGAACTCTGACACGACTTAAAATTTAAACCTTGATTTAGAATAATAACTCTAAATATTGATAAGCAACCAAAACAAGAATAGTGGATAACTATAAATATATATGTATAAAATAAAGAACTAAAAAAAGTTTAAAAGTTATAATAAGAAATGGTGGCTTGATTTATTTTTAAACCCTTTAATAAAAATTAAATTGATGCACATATATACCCACTTTTCAAATTTATGATTACTTTATATTTTCCTTGGCCTAGAGCTTTGCAAGCAAAGACATCCTTTGATTATCATAAGTTGGTTTCAGCTAGTTCAGCGAGTTAGCTCAGGGATCTTGATTTGTTGATTTTTACTTTGGTTTTAGTTTGATGTATTTTTGTTCGCTTTTATTTTATATAATTTTATTTTATTTGTAGATAAAATACATATTTTGTTAGGTTTCATGGTTATCCAAAGTTAGTAATTGTTTGTATGGCTCTTGGTTCCCTTTTACAACATTGTCGCCAAGTGGCTATCTCCATCTCAGAGACATTATCAGAACCTCATTCTACTCCCGAAGCTGCTAGTTAGTCAAGCGGGAAGCCTAAAGTAGGCCCTAAGAGAGATCTTTGGGGAGCACCTATATGATGGATCGAAAGCGCTAGGGGGGGTAAAGACAGTCAAACACAGAGACACAGGGAATTACTTCGTTCGGAGCCTAAGGCGACTCCTACTCGAAGGTCCGCGATCCTTGATCGCTTCCGGTGGGCAACAACTATAATATCGTGAATAAGTACAAGGAAATAAGTACAACTGGAATTGAAACAATACCGACAACAAAATAATAACTGAAGCTTTAGGTCGTCGGCGACTGTAACAGCACTTTAGAGTCGTTTCTTGAGCAGCACACAGCAGAAGGAAAGCTTGTCGAATCGTTGTGTTTGAAGTTGCACCTCAACCCTCCTTTTATATGAGATTCAGGGCGCCTGGATCCTTTCCGGGCGCCTGGAGTGTGACGTGGCCAACCAACCAGGATGCTCCACGTGGCGAAGTCGCGCAGGGGATAAAAGTTGGTCCCGGGCGCCAGGACCTGTTCCGGGCGCCCGGATCCATCCTGGGCGCCCGGACCACCTTCTTCCAGCAGGTTCCTCACCTGCAAACAAAGGTTAGTCCGAGCAAAATACCCTGCAAGACAGTGTTAGGACAGCCTTCGGACTGTCCGAGTCTGACTTCGGATTTCCAACCGGAAACCCTAGGTCGACCCGACGCCTACTGTTCCCTCTACGGGGAACGCGTCCTCACCTACTCCCCTCAGGAGAGATTACCTTATGCCAGTCCGGTCCTCCAGACCGACTGGACTTTTCACCTAGAGTTACCACCCCCTAGGACCTAGGGTTACCGCCCCCTAGGGTTTTTCTCCACCTAGGGTTACCGCCCCCTAGGACCTAAGGTTACCGCCCCTTAGGGTTTTCCTCCACCTAGGGTTACCGCCCCCTAGGACCTAAGGTTACCACCCCTTAGGGTTTTTCACCTGCCTAACCACAGCTAGGACTTTCCTGAAACACTCATTCAAACATGTTAGATCACACACTAACTTAACTTTGAATCCTTTGCCATTATCAAAACTAAGGTTCGATCGTCGGATGCTTCCTGCACCAACACTATAGTCGACCTAGCTACCCCTAATACAGATATAATTGTGAACAAGGCTCGCATCCTCTGCTAGCTAAATTAGTAAACAATCATTTTACATTCTTCCCTGGAGGCACCCCTTGTGAAGCACACATATGATTGGAGGATATTAATGCACTTTATATGTCTTGTTCACATATAGAGAAGCAAAAATTAGCTACCTATCATTTTCGAGGATAGGCTGTTATTTGGTAGAAGATGCAAAAGACGTCTTTAGAAATAAAATTATCTCTTGGCAATTATTGAGAGAGAGACATTTAAGAAACAATATGTGAAACATTTGATCAATTCATATCTAGGTTGATTCAGAAGAATAGCAATGCCAAAATGAAAGTGAGAGCATGTTACTATGGGCTTTATCATGGGGTAACCCAAGATTCAAAAGGGTCATGATTCAATTTGGGTGATTAATAGATTCACCAAATTAGTTCATTTCCTACCTACTTGTAAAAGAGATTCTTTGGATCGTTTAGTAGACTTATATTGTAAAGAGATCACCAAACTCCATGGCATTCCCCTAAGTATCATTTATGACCAAAATGCACACTTTACGTCGAGATTCTAGTAGAGTTTCTAGAATACATTGGGTACTAAGCTCCACTTTAAGGCTAATTTTCATCTTCAGACTAATGGGCAATAAGAGCACACTATTCAGACTCTAAAGGATCTCATGTAGGCATATGTATTAGATTTTGATGTTAGTTAAGAGAACCACTTGCATTTGGTAGAGTTTGCCTATAACAACAATTAACTCTTAGCATTCTGTTATTCAGATGATACCCTTTGAAGTAATTTATGAAGAAGCCTGTAGATCTCCTATGCTTTGGGACGAGGTTAGAGAGCGTTAACTATTAAGAATGCATTCAGCAAGATGCGAAATTTGTGTGAAGTATCTATCACTAGACAGTGGTAAGACTCTTAACTAATCAAAGTCAATAGAAAAGCTATGCGGACTGTAGATGAAAAATGTTGGAGTTCACAATGGATGATGATGTTTTTCTCCATATTTCACCTATTGAAGAGGTAAAGAGGTTTGGTCTAAAAGGAAGGTTGGCTTTTAGATTTGTTGGACCTTTCAAATTCTAGAACGCTTTGGTGCGATAGCTAATCAACTTGCTTTTACCCCAGTCTTGACAAGAGTTCATAACATCTTCCACGTTTCTATGCTACAAAAGTATGTTCCAAATTTGACCTGTGTTTTGAAGAATCTCACATACCATTCACCATTCCATCCTGATGTGACCTACAAGGAATTCTCAATTAGTATTCTGAATCACAAGGAAAATCAATTGCAGAACAAGTGCATCCACCTTGTGAAGGTTGGGTGGCAACGCCACTCTAATTAGGAAGCTACTTGGGAGTGCACATTAGATACCTTCACTTATTCTCTTCGAGTACTTAAATTTAGGAACCAAATTTCTTTTAGGAGGGAAGGGTGATAAATATTTTTTTTAGTGTGTTAATTTTTTTTAAAAAAATAATCTGGCAAAATAAATTGAACCAAACCATTAAAAATGGAATTTAGTCATCTAGTTGAAGTCGAATTGGTTTCAGATTGAACCCATCAGATAGGTACAGAGATTAAGATTACCATATTCTCCAATAATTGGTTTTTGTACATGTTGCTTTGTAATAGTCGAACACTACTATTCATAAAGAACAATAGGTCATACAGCAGTTTTATACTAAAGGGCACACAAATATGATATTAGATTATGAAACAACATTTTCAAAAAAGAACCAAGGTGCAAGTTTCACAATTTGAATTATGAATTAAGAGAACCTATGAAGATACATAATAAAACAATCATAAAGATAATCAAAACAATTCATGAAATAAATCAGTTGAGAAAATGTAAGTAGCATGATCATAAAGTCATCTTTCTAAAATGTACCTCTCTGTTCTTTGGATCTAATGCATTAAGCATATCAGATAACACATTTGCTACTCCTTGAGCATTCTGAATTTCCTCCAAGCTGCATCAAGCATTGGTTTAACATGTTAATCCTTTTTCTTATTTTTTCTTAAACTGTATATTACCAAAGATTTCAAAAATATACTACTTCACAAGCCAATTGACTTCCCCAAATCCTTTTTGACTAGAACAACATAACAGATCAAGGGCATTTGATTATCCGATCATTGCCCATTCGGTAATTAATTGGAGCATGTATCTACCCAAACATACAAAGTGTACATACAGAAAAAAGGGAAGGACTACTTTCACTTGCAATTGCTGTACCACTTTTACAACATAGCCATGTCTCCCACTAGTCAGGGGATTGGTATACAAACCATGTCCAGTCAAAAATATTGCTACATTGTGGGTATGATTATGCCATATTTTTTTCCTAACATTCTTTCTAACCATCTTTATACTCTGTAGCTCTCTTGAACCAACCAATATGCATAAATTCACCTAATAGCTGCTTGTGCATATATTAAACTTCTATAACTGTTTCTAAAACAAGTTATATTTTTCTCTGGTATATCTGTCTCACTAATGCAGACTGGGTTATTCTACCTTATCTAATATACACAACTAACATGAGGGAATATTTCAATTGACTCTTTTGTGATAGGAAAGATGGAGAGAGTGGGTGGGAATCAGATTATTCTGATGCTTATTTTAGATAAGGCAAATACTTATTTATCATTTCAAAACTATTACCATCAAAGAATTTAATACTTTCTTTATACATCCTTCTCTATAAATTTTTTATAAATACCCTTAGGGTGCGTTTGGTTCAAGTTATGGTATATTACCTTAGTTATGTGATTACCAAGTAATCACATAACCAAGGTTATAGGGAATGAAACATAACCATTAGTTGTTTGGTTCAATTTAGGTAATCTAGTAAAATCTCGTTTGTTTGAAGGTTTTAGTACATAACCTAATGTAATATTTTACCATATTACCCTTGATTTAATAATGATAATATTATATTATTAATAGTGATTTTACCACATACCCTGGAATGAAACGTTTTTATTATTACCCTTGATTTAATATTTTACCAAATAAAATCTCGTTTTTATTATTACCCTTGATTTAATATTTTACCATATCAGGCTAAGCTTCCTTGATTTAATAAAATCTCGTTTTTATTATTACCCTTCTTCCCTTCCCATCACATCCTTCGTCGCCTCCTCGCCACCGCCCCCTCCCCGACCCCTCCGCCGGAGTGGATTGATCCCTTTCTCGACGTCTCCGGCGTCGCCTGCCACCCTGTCGACCCCAGCCACCCATCCCCGTGGCTCTCCCGCGTCGCTCCCCTCGTGGTCGCCTCCTCCCCAGCCTACCTCTCCTCCGATCTCAAAACCTTCTGCCGTAAGTACATCATCCGTCTCACTCCCGCGTTCGTATCCCACGTCATTCGCACCCCTGACCTCCGCCGCTGCCCCGACCTCGCCCTCGCCTTCTTCCGCTGGGCCGCCACGCAGAAGAAGTACCCCAGACACGAACTCGACTCCTATGTCTCCTTGATCGACATATTGTCCTCTTCCTCCGATACCAAAGAAACCAGTCGAATCAAGGAGCTCGTTGCCGAGATCAGAGACCGCGGGCTTCCGGCGTCGACTTCTGCCACCACTTCGTTAGTGCGGAGACTCGGCTCCGTTGGAATGGTAGAAGAGTTGCTGTGGGTTTGGAGGTGGATGAAGGAGAGTTCGGTCGAGCCGTCGCTCATGTGCTACAACTGTTTGTTGCTCATGTTTGCCGCAAGGAGGATCGCCGTCGCGCTAGGATTTCTGTGAGGCGGGGAACACGCGAACACGGATGGGTTTTAGTTTGGGTTTTCTAGCGTCGGTGGCAAATTGTTATTTGATAAACTTGTAGGTTATTTTTGTCACAATCGATAAAAATTGGAGGTTAATTTTGTCTTAAAAAAATTATTAACCCCGGAATCAAGAAAAACCTCGCTTTCCTGAGGTTTTCTGATTCCGAGTTGGATGTCCAAATTGCTGACGTGTCAGGCATGCATTATAACTTCGGAATTGTTGATTACTTAAACCAAACAAAGGTTTTGTTGATAACCTTGGATAGATAACCAAGGTTATCAAAGATAACCCCGAACCAAACGCGCCCTTAGTGTTAACTAAACTCATGTCATGTTAATGATTAATATTCAGGATTTTAAATCTTATTTACAATATTATTGAAATTTTTAAATTTTTATGGTTATTTTTTTAAAAAAATCAATTAAATTTTTTATTAGGATAATCTAAAACTTTATTTTATGAATAATCCTTATTGCAACTCTATAAGAGGATGTCAACTTTTGAATTAACACAATTTTCCTTTTAATTCTCACAATGAGAGTTTCTTTCCAGTGTAAGATTTTTAAGGTGGATGTGTGGGCATACGAAGATGGACAAAATAAGAAATGAGAGCATTAGAGAGAAAGTCGGAGTTGCATCTATTGAGGAAAAACTCCGAGAGACACGTTTAAGATGGTACGGACATGTACTTAGACGACCAATAAATGCTCCAGTTAGGCGATGTGAAACTATGATAAACATGCATATCAAACGAGGAAAAGGAAGACCAAAAAAGACTTGGTTAGCAACAATAAAGTAAGATAAAATTTATTTAAATATAGATGATGATATAATAGGAGATAGAGCTCAATGGCGTAAAAGGATTCATACAGCCGACCCCACCTAGTGGGAAAAGGCTTGGTTGTTGTTGTTGTTTGTTGTTGTGGTGATGTTTTTTTTCTCTTTCATATATTTATTCACTTTGCTTCATCAATATCATCCAAGTTCCTAGGTGATTCAGTGATTCAATTTTGTGCTGCTTCAATTGGTATCAAAATCAAACTTTGGTAATTTGATTTTGATACTAGTCAACCCTCCATTCTCTGTCATCCTCAATATTCAAAACTCACCCTAATTCATAATTTTCCCCCAATATCCTCCTTCAATCGAGTACCAACCAATCTCTTATCCCCTCTCCTCATCTTTGGATTTTGCCGGCCTCCTCATTGTCTAGTAAACTGATCAACCTTCTAAGGATGCTACTATTTGTAGCCATCAATAGTGATCGTCTAAGAAACGATGCTAGCTACTCCTATTTGTGCCAAAAAAAAGGAACATATTCTATAATTTCGTTATTCAATTAATTCGAATTGTGGGCCCCTATCCATAAAACATAGTAACTGAAATATATAGAGAGAAGATTTTTCCAAATGAGAAATTGGGTATGTACTCAAAAGAAAATTGATCAATTGACGTTAACATATGTTGTTGTGCTACAAAAAAAAAACAATTGGAGACAACTAAAAAATGAAACAGAAAATTGATTTTAAAAAAAAGTTAAAAAGCATGGTTGACAAAAAAGACAACTACCAAAAAGAGAAAAAATTGTTTAACAAAAGAAAGAGATAGAGTTGTTAAATAGAGAGAGAGAGAGAAACTTGTCTAGAGAGAGAGAGATAACGTTGTTAAAAAATGAGAAAGTTATCCGTGAGAATAAAGAAAGAGATAAATTTTTTAAAAAAAAAGGAGAGAAAATTGTTAGCAAAAGAAAATTATGTCGTGCTCTGGTTGCTAGTTGTACACACCTAATCTCCACTATTTGCTTTGTCATCATCGATGACCGTAGCACCCTCCAAGTAGTGCCTCTTCCAAAAAAAGTATTTTTGAGATCTAGTAAAATTATATCTTCACCCATTGCTCAAACTCAAATCTCACAGTGACTAAAGTTTATATCATCTTGATATAATTGCAACCTTTCTCTTTGCAAATTAGATTAATTATTAATTTTAAATTACTTGCATTTAATTTCTACTACCATTATATATCATTCACAAAAAGTATGATATTATTTTCTACAAACAATCACATACTATTAAAAAAAATGGTAGCACCATATTCTTATTTAGATTAGTTATCATGCAACAGCAAAAAAAACATATCATCAGCAGCATCATGTTTTACTTGCATTTTAATTTATTTATCATCCATTATATTTTAATGGATTATATTTAGCATATTACTTTATTTTATTATCTTTATTGCTTGTCAATATACTTAATACATCAGCACCAAATACATAAGAGATCTAGATTGTAGAAGTGAAAGATGCCAACCAAAATAAGTACCACTAAAAGCATAAGAATCAAACTAATTACCAATAAATAAGAACCAAATTAATTATCAATAAATATGAGATATATCTTAGCAGTGAGAAATATCAACAAAACTATACCAGAAGAATTAAATTTTTTATGAAAATAAAAAATTGTTGTACATTTATGTTTGTTAGAACAGATGCTTCTTTTTAGTGGTAGAATGAAATGTAATGAATTCCATGGTTGGACGAGTATGATTTGCTAAATTTGCATTTAGCAGACAGTTAAAAAAATATCAACAATTTATCTACAACATATCCCGCCAATTAGATACCAAGATGAACCACAAATTGACATGAAATAAAAAGATATATTCCACCAAATTTTAAAAGACAACTACATAAAAATATGTAAAAGGAAAACACTCTCTCTTAACAAAACTAAACTCAATAACACCTCAAGACCTTAGTTTGCTTACAATCCATGGAAGTTTAGCTAAACTGAAATAGTTGTGCTCAAATAAACCTCCTAATAACTTGACCCTAGACAAGTCCTTAAATAACATTTTAGAAGAGCACCCTCTCTCATTACACTATAAATGAATCGTATCTTTAAAGAACATAGAATAATCTTCTAATGACATTTTAGATAAACATCTAAATGATATTATTTCAGAAGAACACTTTATTGATTTGATCCTTTCAGAAAGTAATCAGATATTACTTATTTGCATAATCCAGAAAAGCCAAAGAAGAAACAAAACAAGCATCATGAATTAGTAATGCAAAATACCAACCTAAAAATTTATAAATCACTTGGCATGATTTCCTTCCATAGTTACTTGTAATATTAATGCTCATCAAATTGCTGAGTTAGTTTGTGTATTTGTTTTTATATACAAAATGAGAGCTCCACATTGCATATGAGAGTCATACATACCAAGTCTAAGAATGAAATACTATTGAGTAATGACTATTATAAAGCATGGTTTGAAATCTACTACGTCGAGGAACATTTGGATAAATTACTGAAACCTACACTATTCTGCAAAAATAATCTCTCTATGTCGTTGTCGCCTATGTCATTGTGTCAATCATGTAGATGAGTATCGTATCATGTTGACACTGAGCATCCCTAGTCATGCTACAACACACATCAAGACGAATTCAAATTTTATAACTTGTGTTTACACAACATAATATCAAAATTGTATTATTTCATATAGCACACAAAGTCTGAAACTTGGGTATATAATTATAATCTCTTCTTGTTTTTCTTCATTTCCTTCCTCTTTCCACTTTCAATTCACCACATTTAACTTTCTAACTTATTTATATACAAATTCAATTTTTAAATTGGAGGATATATTAATTTGCTGAGAAAAATTCAAATATCTTCATTGTTGACTTTGTTGCAGGAAATGCAAATTCGTCCTTACCATTTTTGCTTCCATGTCCTATAATTTTAATACAAACCAGAGTTAATGGAATAATTCTTCCTTATGCTTGGAAGAGACAAACTAAGAGGAGCTAACAACTCGTTTGGAATCGAATTCTTCTCAATTAGGAGGATTAGGAGAATAACATAGTCAAGATCTTAAATCCTATTTAAAATATTGTTGAAAAGTTCAAAACAATTTAAATAATTAAATTTTTATGGTCTGTTGTATTTCTTATAAAATAAAAGGAGAATTTGTGAAAGGTGGTTTAGGTTTAGAACTAGAGTCTTTATTAAGATAGTGCTTTTATTGGGATAAATTTAGTCTTTATTTTACAAATAATGTTTTATTGTCAATCTATAAATAAGTTAAGCTCCCCATATATTACACAATTTTTTGAATTAATACAGTTTCCCTTTTTATTTTGTTGATGCGTTCCTTTTCCGTGACATTTTTTCGTCTAGGTTTCCTATCGGTGAGATTTTATTTTTTATTTGAGATATTCATCCCCTTAGTTTCATCAATATTGTCTAAATTCCTAGGTGATTTAATTGTTTGATTTTGGTATTGCGTCAATGATATTTGATTAAAATTCTTCTTATCGTCAAGCCATGTTTGTCCCAACAAAAGTGAGCAATATGAACTGTATCCCTATGCTAAGCTCCATACAAGGTGTTATGTTAGATAAGAATTGTAAGGATAAATTTGTCAAAAAAATGAAACATTTGTAGATAGAATATAATAAAGTAAATTTTAGGAAATGAGATTTTAAATCTTATAAGTGCTGACAGCCGTAAAATAGAATGGAGTTATCAAGTCAAAAGAGAATTTTGAGAGAAGTTAGATGAAAGTTTTCATGGTATACATGACTGAAAGCTTATAGGAGATTTAAATAGACACGTGGGCTAGTTTTACTTGGGTGAAAAGGAGGGGAAGAGGGGAGAGAGAGAAAGCTCACAAATTGCCTAAAAAGCTGGATTACTTATGTATATTTTTAGTTCATTTTCTCTCCCTCCTAGCTTTTTACCTGAGTAAAGTAATCATTGAAAGTTTCCAAGCAATAAAAGGTTTACATCTTATGATGTAATACTTGCATTAAGAAGAGAGGGGAGCATTTAGCATATAAAAGTGACAATAATCATAATCAAATATATTTTTCTTTTCTAAGAAGTTTAGATCAATTTATATATATAGGATTAGTAACGTAATATTTAAGGAATACTTAACTAATCAACATTGACTAATTGTGTTACATATTGATCTTGGAAAATGTAAGGAAACAAATATCTTTCTAATTTTTAGAACTGTTAAAATTTTGAGGAAATAAACTTCTCAAAGATAGAATAATAAAAGGAGTTTGGAATCAAAATTTGATAATAATAATAATAATGATTTATATACAATGGAAAAAAGATCAAGAACATGATGATATTAATTATTGGAATCTAAAGGTATAGATAAAATATAGAGAGATTGTGGTAGTGTAACAAGCACACAGACTTGCAGAAAACATGTTTTAGAAATTGGCAAACTTGAGAAAAAATGGACATCATTTGAATATGTGCATTTATAAAGTAATTAAAATTGTAGTAAAAAGTCATAAACACAGAAGTTTAAAGCACATGATAAATTCTTTGATCATCTGGGAACTAAGAATGGGGGAAATGATATTTATCAACTTCCAAAAGTAAAGAAAGAACTTGCTGATGATAACGAAATTTTAAAAAAAAATATGGAAAAAGAAATTTTATAAACTATTCAATGAACAATTGTAGATAATTTGATTTTAGACAAAAAATCAAATTGGATCAAGTGAGGCTAAAGAAAGCATTAAAGAAAATGTCACTAAAAGTAACTAAATTGTGAATTTGGATGATATTGCCGTTGGTGCTTTGAAGAGTTTAGAAGATCAACGTATAATTTGGCTAACCAAGTTTAATAAAATTTTGAAACTAACAACTTGCATGTGGAATGGTGGAGAATTTTGTATATACTTATTTTAAATGAACAAAGATGAATAGGAGTCTTGGCGCAACGGTTAAGTCATAGTTATCAAAAGCGCTTGCTTCGCTCGCTTAAGTGTAAAGCGAAGCGAGGCGCAGCCCTTGCGCTTCCGAGAACTTGGAAGCGCAACAGGTTTAAGAAGCGCGCGCGTTGCTGCGCTTCGCTCAGAAGCGAGCGAAGCGCAGCGACCCTAAAAGATTCCTTTTTTGTTTTAAATTTTATTTAAAGCCCTAATTAATCTCTTTAAACCTGTCTCTTCGTCTCCCGCTGCTGTTCGTTGCGTCCGCCGCTGCTGCAACTAGACGGATCTGCCGTGGCTACTTCTTCACGTGTGCTGCTGCTTCTTCACACATCGCCTGCAGGTAAGTTTTCAATTTCTGTTACTTAAATTCAGTTTGAAGCATCCTGGCCATTCTGCGATCGCCTCCGGCGGCGTCGTGGGATGCCTCCAGCGACGTTGGAGGCGTCGCGGGAGGCCTCCGACGCCTCCAGCTGCGTCGCGGGAGGGCCCCGACACCTCCAGCGGCGTCGCGAGAGGGACTCGATGCCTCCAACGGCGTCGCGGGAGTTCTCCGACGCCGGAGGCTTCCCGCGACGCCGCCGGAGGCTTCCCGCGACGTCGCCGGAGGCTTCCCGCGACGCCTCCGGCGACGTCGGTGGCCTCCGGCGACGGCTCTGGCTGCGTCGCGGGCATCGCGATGGCCGTGGTCGCAACTCACGTGAAACGGTGAAAGGAGAAAAAGTTTGATTTTATTAAATCAAATTTAAATATATAAACAAAATTAAAAATATAAAAAAATTAATAAATTTTATTAATTCATATAAATTTAATTTAAAGAAATAAAAAATAAATTAAAATTTTAAAAAATTAATAAATTGCATTAATTTATATAAATCAGATTTAAATATATAAAAATTATTTAAAATAAAAAAATCTAATAAATATTATTAATTCTAATTTCTAAATCAGATTTAATTATTTAAATTTTAATTAAATGTATCAAAAATATTTAAAAAATCTAATAATCTTATTAATTTTAAACTAGATTTAATTATTTAAATTTTAAACATAATATTTTAAAAAAAAACTAATAAACTTTATTAATTATAAATCAGATTTAATTATTTAAACATATAAAAAATATATTTAAAAATAAAAAATCTAATAAATTCTATTAATACAAATAAATCAGATTTAAATATATAAAATTTATATAAAAAATAAAAATCTAATAAATATTATTAGCACATATACATCAGATTTAATCATTTAAATATATAAAAAATATATGTAAAATAAAAAAATCTAATAAATTTTATTAATACATATAAATCAGATTTAAATATATAAAAATATATATATTTAAAATTAAAAATTGTAATTAATTCATATAAATCAGATTTATATTTTGATATTTTTTTACTGTTTTATATTTTTTTACTTATTGATTGTTTATTACTAATTGCAACTTCATCAAAAAATATTTTGTTTATGGTTATTTGGATTTTCAAAGACATTTTGAAAGTTTTTTTAATAGATATAATAGCCCTTTTGTTTATTATGTTTTTTTTCGTAAAGCCCGCGCTTCGCCTTGCGCTTTGCGCTTTAAGCCCCAAGACCCTTGAGCGCTTTTTTGCGCTTTGCGCTTTTGACAACTATGGGTTAAGTTGATGTCATGTGACCTAACCGTCATGGGTTCGAGTTGTGAAAACAACCTCATGCGATGCAAGTAAGGTTGCATACAATAGACCTAATATGGTCGGACTCTTCCTAGGGATCTTGCATTGATGAGAGCTTCGTGCACTGGATTATCCTTTATTTAAATGAACAAAGTTGGCAAACTAAACATTTATTTAAATGAACAAAGATGATATACAATGTTGTTCTAACTATAAAGGAACCAAGATAATGAGCCATGGTGTGAAATTTTAGGAATGAGTTATTGAAATAACAATAAGACATAAGATAAATATTAAGAATCAATTTGGATACATATCATTTATGTCAACTATATATAATTATTTATTTAATAGACAACTAATAAAAAATATAGGGCTCAGCATGTCGTTTGTCAAGAGTGACTTATCCACTAGTAATACATGATCACAATCAGATTCCCGATACTTTCAAGGTAAGACCAATACATTCTGTCAGTCTAATTCAGTATGAGAAATATGTAAACCTTGGTTGCAAAGATACATTCTGAATTCAGTCTCATTTGGTAACAAATTTTCAAATTAAGAGCAAAGAAAATCACCTAATATTGAACAAGAAAATTTAATAGCAAAGGTTAAAAGTTAACAGATAATATCCAATAAACTAGAAGTGCAAGACAATGAATGATTAAATCAAGATCATTTTCAAAACTAAAGAGGTCAAAGTACCTGAGTGCAGAAAAATCAGACTGAAGGGAAGCTTCTGCAGCAGCATTTTCATATACTGATGCAGCAGGCTGATATGAGATAGGATGGTTTTGTGGAGAGGTAAATAATGGGACAGAGTTCTCAGTATGTGGTGGGAACTCAATTCCAGCAGCCTAAGGAAACATAATTACAAATTATGTGAAAGTCAATCCTCATAGAAAATACAGCACAATCAACAAGAGCAACACTAGCGACCCAGCAATGTAAAAATCCAAGAAAGTAAAAGCTCAGTTACGTAATAAATATCTGTTGGTTCTCTAGGTCAAATAGATATGAGCAAAAGAGAGCATCTCACCCCCACACCCCAACCCCAATGAAAAGAACACTTCTAAATAGCATAATTACACCCCATCCCTTCCTTCCTATTAATTATTTTTAAATTTTTGATATGTTATTTAAATTTAATTATATCGTTATATCTGATCATTAAAATCATAAAATTAATAATTAAAACGACACATAAAATATTAAAAAATTGACTTCAGATAATAAATTAGTTGATATAATAAAAAATAGTTGCATATCATGAAATTGAAATAAGAAATGAAAAGATATTATTTACTAATAAAATACATTAAATGTTTTAAAAATAAAAAAATTGTTTTTAGATTTTGTAGATTTTAATTTTTATTACTTTTTCCATGAAGTATGTTAAATTAATTAACTAAAATTCATGTATAGTGGACTAGTAAATTACCTAAGTTGCGACAAGGCAATTAGTATTCTTCAGTTATATAAATTTTCTGGTTTTTTTTTTAAATTTTTTAATGCTATTTGAATTGGAAATAAATATCAATAAGAAGGGGAGACTAGAATTATTTTGGAAAAAAATGTAGGGTTAATATTTAAGAAGGGGAGAAATATGGGGGAAAAAACCTAATATGCAAAAGGAATAATACAATAGAAAAGACACTTATTTGACTTTAGCAAAAGAATTGATAAAACAAATCATAGTTCAAAACTTTTAAAGCAAGTTGTCAAGATCAGTCCTACCTAAAAATACTCTTCAGAGGATTCGGTCCTAGAACCATATGGCCCTAAAACTTAGAAGTGTTTATCTTCTAAATTTATATCATGCATTTAGACTATTAAAAGACAATTCCAAGTGATAGGTGCACTGCTTAGCACCTGGGTAATAGGCAAAAGCCTAGACAACCAACACTAAAATAGAAAAGAAAAGTGCACTGAATTAAAAAAGACTAACATTAATGCATTATATGTGACAATTATATTCTTAATCAATCAAAATAACTTTACAATTCATATGTCAAAAGTTGTAATTAATATAACAATAATAGCAATCAAGTCTTCATCCAACTAAATGAGGTCAGCTATATAGATCCTTATACGCTATTAGACTCGATCCCTTTCATCCTCATCTATATTTAAATGAATTTTATCATGTTTTATCATTGCTAACCAAAATTTCTTTAGTTCTCTCTTTCTCAATTAATGTGCATATTTATCCTGGTCTCACATCAATTAATTTGGATATTTATTGGTAGTCAAGGTACATATCCATATCATCTTAAATGCGTCTATCTGAGTTTACCCATAGGCGCAACCTAAACCTTCTCTCTAATATTCTAATTTCTTATCAATTCATCATATGTCTACGCATCCACCTTAACATCCTCATCTTTGTGACTCTCGTATTCTGCTAGCGTGTTTGATTCATAACTAACATTCAGCTCCATATAACATAGCAGGTCTAACCACCGTTTTATAAAACTTCCCTATATGCTTTAGAGGTATCTTATGATCATAAAGAATACCTGACACCCTTCTTCATTTTAATCATCCTACTTGTATCATATGTACAACATCTCTATCATCCCCCCATCCTTTTGCAAAAATGATCCTAAATACTTTAAAACTCCCGATTATATAATTCGTCATTTATTATCTTAACAATTATCTTACTATGTCAAATACTACAAAACTTAAATTCTATAAATTCTATTTTTACTAAGCCTAATATATTTTAGTTCCTACATTTCCTACCAAAATTCAATCTTAGTATTTTCTCCTTCACGTGACTCATCAACTAAAAAATGTCATATGCAAACATCCATCATGGTAACGCATCATGGTAACATGTCGTGGATATGTCCAGTGAGTTCATCTACTATTAATGTAAAAAATATAAACTTAGAATTGATCCTTGATGCAATTCTATCTTATATTATTTTATATTTGACTTGCCACTAAGAATAACATTCATAAAATCCAAAAAAAAATATCATTCTAGATGTACTGAGATTAAATGAAAAAAATTAAATAAATTGCAAGAGAATCAAGAGAACACAATTAAGGAAAAGAAGGAAAAAAAAAAAGATTGTCAAATTAGTGTAGGCTATCGAAATCAGAAGAAAAGGTGGAGGTGAAAATTTTATGGAGTCGGAGGCTTGGGTAGACAAGGAATATCAGGTGGGCTAATGGAGATAATTAAATTACTTTCTAATAATCAAATGATACAATACCTTATTAAAAAAATTGTCTGATTTTTTCACTTAGGCCGCCTAGTTGGTCCACATATGTTGCTTTTTAAAAGGTCACCTAACAAAGACTGCCTTTAATAAGTGCCTTGTGAAAGTGTGTAGGTGATTGCGCGCCTTTTAAGACAATGAATTTATAGTATGTATCAATTTATGATATCTATAAGTAATAAGAGCATTTCAAATTCTACACCAGTTAACATTTACTAACATGAAGCATATTAAAATTATTCGTATAAGAAATATATAAAGTATGAATAATGGAATATAATTGCTGAAGGGACATTTTACATAGTAGTTAGCCAGTTAGTAACTTCTTTAAGCTAGATGACAAAGGGAAGGTGAAAAGTATTCTTCTATTCAAGTTAAAATGATTTTTCATGAAGTTGAATTCTTATTACATGGAAAGTATTGGCTATTTTCAGTGAACATCAAGCTTCAAAATATAATTGTGATTTGTGAATATAAGAATATTACATTAACTAAGGAGGCTGTCCATTGAGGAACTGGAAGGGAAAAGATGGTTGACTTTCAGTGATCATTAAGTTCTATGTATGTCTCTGTTGCTAGCAATTCACAAAGTATTTAGATCACTTCTCATTGAGTTTACTTGCACTCACCTTATGCCTCACTCCAACCCTTATTAGTTCAACTAGTTAAATTATAGAATCATTCAATTATCGAACATGCTCATATCATCCACAAAGTACAGAATAAGGGTGAATTAAGACATACAAAACATTATATTAATTACTTCAGAGACAAAATGCATGCCAACATTCCCTGAGGCTAAAATAAAATCTTGAAATTGTTGCATCTAGATAATTAATCATAATAAAATGTTGAGTTCATGTTGTAGGAAAAATTAAAAGGAAACCAAAAACTGTGTTGAGGTTTTCCCCACAACATATTAAGATTCTATTAGACAAAATTCAGATTGAGAAGTCTGTTATGAATGATTAATCAATTTCACTAAGCGTATAAATTACTGATTTAGTTAAATGGTTTATCAAACTCAGGAAGATGGATTGGGGAAAAAATTCATGAATCAATAAGGTATTTACTAGGAATAAAAAGAATAAAGGTGCCAGGACAAATGCATACTCTAAGTTCTCTGTATGCACCATGATATTGGGGATATTTTCCTCCAGCTCCTCCGAAAGCTTCTTGCCATGCATCAATTAGAACTAGTATCTTTTCTCTGACATTTAAATCTGGCTGCAAACATAATTAATAAATAATTCAATGGTATGAAAGGTATGAAGGTGCTAACAATAGCAATTCACATCATCACTAGAAGTAACACTTACTTTTTTCTTCACTATTTTGACCATTTCATGTAAAATATCTCGCTCAACAATTAGTTGGTGAACATTGTCCCCACAATTTTTGCTCAGAGTTTCTAGCACCTAGTAAGTTTCCCAGAAATAGTATCACTAATGGAATCTAATGAGGAACAAAAACAATAGATATAATAAAGTTCTAAGGCAAAAACCAAATAAACCAAAAGTAGAAGGATGGCACTGGGAGACATCAGTTTCATGAATTAGTGTAATAGTCTAATTTCACCAACCAACTTCAGTTTTCTTGACTTGAATCAATCATACTGATATTAAGTTGTAATTAGATTAACTTACACTAGCTAATAGAATTGCGCGGCACTGGGAGACATCAGTTTCATGAATTAGTGTACTAGTCTAATTTCACCAACCAACTTCAGTTTTCTTGACTTGAATCAATCATACTGATATTAAGTTGTAATTAGATTAACTTACACTAGCTAATAGAATTGCGCTTAAAATAGTTGAAACGGGTTATCTGAAATAAGCTAGATGGTTGAGTCTTTTGACCCAATTGAGCTCAAATTGTTAAACTGCATGCCCTCTCCTCTAGTTATTTGGAGAAGAAAATCGGAAACAAATTCAGCCTATACTTCTCTTGGAAATTTTTTCCATATCAAATATATATTAAAAAAAAAAGGGCAGCCCGGTGCATAAAGCTCCCGCCATGCGGGGTCCCGGGGAAGGATCCATTGTACGCAGTCTTACTTTGTTTTTTGCAAGAGACTGTTTCCAGGATTCGAACCTGTGACCATTTGATCACATGGCAACAACTTTACCGTTGCGCCAAGGCTCCCCTTCTCCATATATATATATATATATATATATATATATATATATATAATGTGTTGATACTAATTTTTTTCCTATTTTGGAAATATCACACATCCTCTACATAAAAAATAATATTTTTTTTTATGAAAATCATTCAGAATACTGTCAATGTAAACTTGCCCTTCTTATGCATCAGGATATGAACAATTGTCTTGACTTTTTTTCCCTCCTTCCTTGTTCCATTATGATAGATATTTCAAAGTCATCCAACCAACAATTCGTTCCTTTATTTTTATCCACTTGATACATGGATGATGTATCCATTGGAAAGTTGAGATGAAAGCATGCTAGGTTGACCAAGAGTACAAAGGTTTTCAAACACAAGTTGCATGGGTATTTAAGTAATGCATCAATGCACATATTTACAACACTCGGATTATTGGCTCACAATACGAGCAGAAGACACTATCAGTGAACCAAATCTTTGTTTAGTTAACTTGGACAAAACTGATGGATGTGATTCCAACAATATCTACAGTGGTATGAACCAAATCTAGATCTAGATGGAATAATACTATCAAACGACTTCAGAAAATGATTTTAAAAGTAAAATTGTAAAGTATAGTAGCAAGTTCAATTATCCCCACAAGATAGAACTTGACCAACCAAAAGATCAATTAATTCTAGTAATGATTTCTTCCACACTATGGAACAAGATCCTTTTAGTTTGAAACCGGTAGTGGTACTACAAATATATGTGCTTCCTGTAAACAAACATTATATTACATACACACTTATGTGATGTGCCCAAAGAAGGGCATGCTTATATGCAATTCATGTTTTTGGACAAGACAAACAAATTGTAATATATGAGCTATAATAGTTTTATTGCACATGCATATTGACGCAGCACACATTACATATGCTAATAACGATTGTGGAATGGATATGGTTAAACATGATATCTGCGAGAGTAAATATTTTATACAAACTACATAATAGATTGAGCATGAGCGATTAATTTAATTTTATATGATATGAGTTTAAATTTGAAAATGTGAGATACTATGATCAATGGCATCAATTCCTACATATTTTGTTTCACCTAAAAGCATTTTGTTGAATACTTCCGAAGATTCCCTTAATTGTAGGGATTATGATTGATTTAGATTAGTTTGATTATAGAGATTGTAATTAATGATTGATAGACATACCATAATTATAGGATCTTTCCCTCCTTATGTATATAAATACCTATATGCAAGCAAATTATTGGTGGGAAAAATATATTATCTCTTTCTCTTTTACAAGGTATTAGAGTCATGTTTTCCTTCTCAGACATAATTTTTCTACCGCCCCTATTGCTGCTTCCTATTACCACTGTTGTCTTCTGTTGCCACCGCTGCCTCCTAATACTGTTGATTTCAGAGCCGATGTCCTTTTCTATCGATTTCTGCACCGATGTCCTTTTCTGCCGATTTCAGCGCTGATGCCTTGTGCTGTCGATTTCTGCGCCGACATCCTTTTCTACCTCACATTCTTTGTGTGACCACGAGCCATCCTGACACAAATTTTTCCTCATCTTTCGACACTTCAGCTATGGTTGCTCACGGTTGTGGGTTCTTTCGAGGTCGTAATAGTAGTCGTGGTCATGGAACTGATACCACCAGGAGTAGTCATTTGTGTCTTCACTATAGTTGTTCCAACCATACCTCCGAGAAGTGTTGGACGAATTTGGTAAGCCTAACTGAGCTAATAATGCATCTACCAAACTATCAACTCCATCACCAAACACTAACGGTCATGATGATATAGTCTCTATTTCTCATATTGATTATGAGGAATTACTTCGCTCTTCTGCTACCATTCCCTCTATCACTACTACCTCATCCTCTCCAGGTGCGTTTGTTGAGTCTTGTGATAAGTCTTGGATGCTAGATTCCGGTGCGTCTGCTCATATTACTAGTAACAAGTGTGTTCTTTTTCTCTTTTGTTTCCTCATCTTTATCCCCTATCCGTCTAGCCAATGATATCTATTCTCCGATTACGAGAAGAGGTATTATCAGGCCAAATATTATTCTTGATAATGTTCTCTTTGCATGTAAATTTCCTATTAGTTTATTGTCCATAAGCTAGCTAACAAAAGCTCACAACTATTCTGTATCTTTTTATCCATCCTATTATATTATTCAGGACCTGTACACAATAAGGATAATTGGAGGACATGAGAGTGATGGCCTATACAATCTGGATTCGGTTACACCTGTAAGTTCACAGGTTATGTCTCCTTATCAGTGGCATTATCGTCTAGGTCACCCATCTTCTTCCACTCTGAAAAGTTTAGTTCTCGTTCCGTCTACGTCATGTGAGTTCCGCAAACACCATCGTACTTCTTTTCCTTCTAGAGTTGATAAACGTAGTTCTTTTGCTTTTGAACTTGTTCATTGTGATGTTTGGGGACCTAGTAGAGTTGAGCCGAGAGGAGGTTTTCAGTATTTTATAATTTTTGTTGATGATTATTCTCGCATGACTTGGTTATATTTATTCAAAATAGGAGTGAGGTTCCTAAGGTGTTAACATCATTTTATAACAAAATAAAAACTCAATATTCTATTGCCTTGCGTTTTCTTCGTACCGATAATGCACTTGAGTTCACTCCAAAGACAGTGTCTACATTATGTAATTCTCATGGCATAATTCATCAAACCTCTTATTCATACACTTCTCAACAAAATGGAGTTGCTGAACGCAAACACTGTCATATTTTAGATGTAACTCATACTTTTCTTTGTCACATGTATGTTCCTAAGTTTTTGTGGGGGTGATGCTATACTCACAGCTTGCTTTCTCATAAATAGGATGCCTTCTAGTGTTACATGGGGATATCCCCTTCTCTTGTCTTCATCCTAACAAATCTCTTTTCTCTGTGTCTCCTCGCATATTTGGTTGTGTCTATTTTGTTCATAATTTTTCTCCTGGCTTGGATAAATTGTCTCCTCTCTCTATTAAATGCATCCTGCTTGGATATTCTCAGACGCAAAAAGGATATCGTCGTCTTAACCCACTCACAAAATGTAATTACACCTGTACAGATGTTACGTTTTTTAATCTCAACCATACTTTTCTCCGCGTAGCTCAATCACATGATACATTAGCATATCCTCCATTACCTATCCCACCATCCATGTCTCCCACTACAGATGCTCCGTCCCCTAAACCATTGCAGGTGTACATGAGGTGTGCTCGGCCAAAACCAAATTCATGTCCCTCACCTCCTCTTCGATCCTCCGATAATGATCTGCCTATTGCTCTTTGTAAAGGTATTCGGTCGTGCACTACTCATCCTTTATCTAATCATATTTCATTTGATTACCTTGGTCTTGCAGTCCACGCTTTTACTGTTTCTCTATCATCTATAGAAGTTCCAGCTGTTGGATCGCGGCGGCCGGCTAGAAGAGGGTTGAATAGCCTGAAAATAAAAAACACAACCTTTCCCGAACTTTCTTAAACTAACACTTGCATAAATTAGCTAAACAGAAAATAACAAAAAGAAGAGGCACCAGATTTGACTTGGTTACAACCGGGAAGGTTGTTAATCCAAGGAAGATGATCGCACTAAAAACTCCTTCAGGCGGAGAAGCCTCTTACAACGATGAAGCGCAAAATAAAGAAGCTAACTAGAAATTAAGCGTACAAGTGTTGGAAGTGAATTGCTTGAGTTGATTGAAAGCTTCTGGACCAAGGCTGTATTTATAGTCTTAGTCGGGGCGCCCCGAAGAGATTCCGGGCGCCCTTGGGGATAAAACTTTATCCCCCAACGTTCAGATCGCAATTGGCGCATCTGGTCAAAAAGTCAGTTCCGGACGCCCCGGACTGTTCCGGGCGCCCCGGCTGGGAAAGTCAACCCCGTTGACTTTTTTCAACCCGGGTCTTCTGCTTCGGCTCCGTTCGCCTCAGACCGAGTCTTCCGCTCGCTTGGGTGATCTCTGCTATCCGGAATAGGGTTCACCCCAACCCAACTTTCGGTCTTCCCGTTCCTCGGAACCACCGCACGCTTTCTTCTCGTCTGGTGTACTCTTCCGCACTCCTCGTCCCTCGGCGCCCCTTCTCGCTACGTCTTCCGCTCGACTACATGTGCCTAAGCTCCTACATACTTGTACACAAGGTTAAAAACACAGGACCTAACTTAACTTGTTGATCACATCACAACTGGATTCCAACAATCTCCCTTTTGACAAGTTAAGCTAGGGAAAAAGTAGACATAAAAATAAACTAACTAAATTTGCAATTAAGTGCAAAAAGATAGAAAATTTAAATTTGGGTCTACCTCCCCCTAGACTTATACTTTTCCTTCTCCCCCTTTGATCACATAAAAAATCGGGATTCCGAAAAAAATCTAAGGGTTAAAAAATATTTCTAATTTTCTTAAAAAAATTCTAAGTTAGAGAATTTGCAATAATTTTCAGCAAAAAAAAATATTCTAAGTTAAAAACTATAAAAAAAAAAAAAAATTAAAAAAATTTGACTTAAGAAATTTTGCAAAAATATTTTTGAAAAATTTTCTAAGTAAAGATTTAAGCATAAATATCTAATTTCAGATGAACTTTTAATTTAGGCAATTTTTAGTTTTGTGCAAAAAGAAAATTAAAAAAAAAATTGAAAAATAAAAAATGTTAAAAAAAACTTTTTAAAGCATTATTAAATTTCCACCTTAATGTTTTTATCAGAAAGTTAATTAAACATTTTTATTTCAATATTTTGGCTTCCAGGTCGTGGCAAGGCACTAGGCCTTCTTGGTTATTGGAGCAAGAACCACTTCCTTAGACAAAGCCTCATAAAGAAATTTTAATGTCTAATTTTCTCGCTGAAAGATCTAAATCTAATTAGTTCAAGTTCAAGTCAGACAGGACTTTGGAACCTAATATAGGTTCCAGCCTACTGGATTGACTAGGAATTTTTTAGGGACATTTTTCTTTGAAATTTTTCTAATCTGTCCCTTATGATATCGAAAATACCAATTTAAATTGTTGTATATTCTAAAATATGTTTTATTTGAACATGCATGATTTTTTAGACTATCTATTTGCATTTTCAAATTATTATTTTCTGATTTCAATTTTTCATTTTCTAATTTTGATTTGTCTAAATCTTCTAGAGGACAAGATTTAGCTAGTATTACTTTTAATTTTTTATTTTCTTTTTCTAATTTGTAGCAATCTTTTGTTAATAATTTAACGAATTTAAAGAGTTTGTCGGGAGGAAGAGATCGTACCTGACTTACCTTGTCGATCTCGTTGTCCGTTTCTCCCCCTGAACTGCTGCTTTCTTCCGACGTAGCTCCTCCTTTATCGATGCTCTCGATGCTCTCGATGCTCATCTCGGAAGAACTTGAATCGCAGTCGTGGTCTTGATAACTTGTCATTAATGCGAGCCCGGAGAACGCCTCGACTTTCGATTCGGACGACGTATCATCCCACGTCGCCTTTAGGACCTTACGCTTTTGGACAGGCTTCTTACCTTTATCCTTGTCCTTGTTCTTTAGCTTGGAGCAGTTATCCTTGACGTGCCTTCTTCGTCGCAGTGGTAGCAGCGGATCATCCTTTTCTTTTTACCCTGCAGATGGTTAGAAGTTCTAGATTTACAAAGTTTTTTAAACCGTCTTACCATCATTACCATTTCCTCGTCGTCGAGAGAAGACTCCGACTCAGGTTCGTCTCTCGATGCTTTGAGGGCGACATTGTTTTTGGGCTCCTTCGTATCTGCACATCTTGATTCGTGCACTTCAAATATAGAAAAGAATTCTTCTAATGAAATTTTTTCTAAGTCTTTTAAAATATAAAAGGGATCTACTAGTGACGCCCAGTTTAAATTTCTCGGAAAAAAATTTAACGTGTACCTTAGCGAATCTCGGTTACTTACCTTTTCTCCGAGATTCGATAGTCCGGTGATAATTTTCTTTATCCTTGAGTGCAGATGCGCAACTGTCTCATCTTCCCCAAGTCGCAGGCTGGTGAGCTGGTTGCGGAGTAAATCCCATTTTGCGAGTTTTGCTTTGGACGTTCATTCGTGCAGTTCAAGGAACTTCTCCCAAAGTTCCTTCGCGGAGTCGTAGTTGCCGATCCGATTGACTTCTTATGGCGGAAAAACAGTTAGTAGATGGTACTCAGCTTTGTCGTTTGTCACGTAGTCGGCCTACTCCTTTTTCGTCCAGTGGTATTTCTCCTTACCTTCCGGTGCTGTAAAACCGAATTCCATAATTAACATTAAGTCAAAATCAGCTTTAAAGAATACCCGCATTCACTTTTTTCAGCTAGCGAATTCCCCTTAGAATTTCGGCGGGTAGATGCTTGGTCCGACCATTATATCATTACTTTGTTCGACGGTTAGTCCTCTTGAAGCGCCTTGGCTCTGATACCACTTGTTGGATCGCAACGACCGGCTAGAAGGGGGGTTGAATAGCCTGAAAATAAAAAACACAACCTTTCCCGAACTTTCTTAAACTAACACTTGCATAAATTAGCTAAACAGAAAATAACAAAAAGAAGAGGCACCGGATTTAACTTGGTTATAACCGAGAAGGTTGTTAATCCAAGGAAGATGATCGCACTAAAAACTCCTTCAGGCGGAGAAGCCTCTTACAACGATGAAGCACAGAATAAAGAAGGTAACTAGAAATTGAGCGTACAAGTGTTGGAAGTGAATTGCTTGAGTTGATTAAAAGCTTCTGGACCAAGGGTGTATTTATAGCCTTGGTCGGGGCGCCCCGAAGGGATTCCGGGCACCCGGGGGATAAAACTTTATCCCCCAATGTTCAGATCACGATTGACGTGATCTGGTCAAAAAGTCAACTTCGGGCGCCCGGAAGGGTTCCGAGCGCCTCGGACAATTCCGGGCGCCCCGGACTGTTCCGGGCACCCCGATAGTTCCGAGCGCCCCGACTGGGGAAGTCAACCCCGTTGACATTTTTCGGGCTTCTCGAGTAGGCTTCCGCTCCGGTTTCTCTCATCCGCAGTCTTCGTCCCTCGGTCGCACCCCGTGCCGACCTTCTCGCTAGCTGCGTCTCTTACTCCTCTAGCAGTCTTCCGCTCTGCCTTCTCGTCCCTTGGAACCACCGCACGCTTCCTTCTCATCAGCCGGTGTACTCTTATGTAGCGTCTCGTCCCTCGAACGCACCGCGTGTCGTCCTTCTCGCTAGCTGCGTCTTCCGCTCGACTACCTGTGCTCCTAAGCCCTGCACACTTAGACACAAGGTTAAAAACACACAGGACCTAACTTAACTAGTTGATCACACCAAAACAACCTTAGGGTTCCAACACCAGTTTCCTACTCTAAGGCTTATCAACACTCGACTTGGCAAACTGCAATGGATGAAGAAATGTATGCCCTTATCTCTTGTGGTACTTGGGAGCTATTGGTTGTATCACCTTCTGTTGATATTGTTGCTTGTCGTTGGGTATTTACTTTAAAATTTAAAGCTAACAGTACTATTAATCGATACAAAGTTCGTCTGGTGGCCAAAGAATTTAAATAGACTTATGATGTTGATTACTTTAAGACGTTCTCTCCTATTGCTCGTCTGAATTTTATTAGAGTTCTGTTCTCCTTGGCTGTCAATCAATCTTGGTCAATGTATCAACTAGATGTGAAGAATGTCTTTCTTTATGGCGATTTCTACGAGACAGTGTTTATAGAGCAACCTCCAGGTATGTTGCTCAGGAGGATAATGCTACTATAGTTTGCAGACTTAAAATGGCTATTTATGATCTTAAACAAAGCCCAGAGCCAAGTTTGATAAATTCAGTAATATAATCATTGTGGTTGGCTTCAAATAGTGCAAATCGGATCATTTTTGTTTGTGCGATAGAGCACAAATGGGATTATCATTCTTATTGTTTATGTTGATAACATCCTAATATCCGGCAGTGATATATGTGGGATAAAGAAACTAAGAAGTATTTGTAGCAACACTTTGTGACAAGGGATATGGGATGTCCTAAGTATTTCTTGGTAATTGAAATTGCTCACAATAAATCTTGAGTTTCATTATGCCAACGAAGGTATACTACAGATTTACTCAAAGAAACTAGATTGCTTGGAACGAAGTTAGTTGATATGCCTATAGATATCAATTCAAGTGTTTGGGATGATACTGGAGAGTTATTTGAGGATAAGGTAAAATATAAATGACTTGTTGGGAAACTCATCTACTTAATAGTAATGAGACATAACATCTCTTTTGCACTTGGAATAGTCCGTCATTTTATGGATAAACTGAAGCAAATTCACTGGGATGCCGCTATCAGGATTCTTAAGTGTTGTCATTTAAGAGAAATGGACACCTAAAGATCGAAGCTTATTCTAATGCCGACTATGCTGGATCTAAGACCGACAAACGGTCCACTTCTAAGTATTGCATTTATGTAGGGGGAAATCTAGCAACATGGCGAAGTAAGAAACAAACTGTTGTTGCTAGGTCGACTGTCGAAGCTGAGTACAAAGCCATGGCTCACAGTGTAATCGAAATGTTATGGTTGAAAATTTTTCTTCAAGAATTATGGTTCACGTACAATGAACCACTACCAATATACTGTGATAACCAAGCAGCTATTCACATTGCAAGTAACCCAATTTTTCATGAGAGGACTAAGCATATTGAGGTTGATTGTCACTTTATTGGCGAGTGTGTAATGAGCTAAAAAATTGTTACTCTATTCACATAATCATCCAACCAAGTTGTCGATGTCTTCACTAAAGCATTGGAGGAAAACAATTCTCGAACTTTGTGACAAACTAGATATGATTGACATATATGATTCAGCTTGAGAGAAAGTGTTGAATATTTCAGAAGATTCCCTTAATTGTAGGGATCATGATTGATTTAGATTAGCTTGATTATAAAAATTGTAATTAATGATTGATAGACATACCAAAATTATAGGATCATTTTTCCCCTTTTATGTATATAAATATCTACATGTAAGCGAATTATTGGTAGGAGAAATATATTATCTCTTTCTCTTTTACACAACTTATCATATTGCTAATTTTTTTGTAGTCAATAAGAATCATTTTAATCCCATCTTACTCTTGTATTTGTGAAACAAGGATATTGAGTAAACTCAACTTGAAGCCTCACAGTAAAGACTAAAGGTGAATTGGAGGATGATATGAAAATATGGTCAATGCATATACTATGAGGGTGTATGTCATTGTAAGATAAAGACTCTTAGGACAAACCTGAATTAGAATTATTCTGAGATGATGATAGAAAGCCCTTTATTGTCTCTTAATGATATTTAATGACTTGCCTAGAATTCACATAATTCAGTAGGTACCAAGAATTTTTAAGCAATGTTATGAACAACTACTATGGTCTATGAAGGTGCAGGAATATTTTCATGCAGGATATTGTAAATAGGACATGACAACTTGTATCAGAAAGCATAAAAAATATAATCCCATTGTGCAAGTTTTTTGTTAAGTGTGCTTATAATGTGAAATCTTGAATACAACATATACTTAGTAGAAATACTTGCTAATGAATATGTAGTAAATTCATGGGTAGGGCAAAAGAATTTTTGTGGACACAAGAATTTTTGTTTGTAAGCTAATTTAAGATAAGATTCTAGAGTGTATATTGTATAAACATGCCAAGATAATGGCTCAAGTTATTTTTTATTATTACAGTTGACAACATCAGGTTAAGAGATTATATAGTAGAGAAATTTAGCGTTTAGACCCTATTATTGTCCAAAAAAAGCATATTGCTGCATTAGTTCAGAAGAAGAGTAAACCAAACAATCTGTAAATAGGTCATGAATGATTTCATTGTTAAATATCAGGAATTTGGATTAGACTTTTCAATATATATAATTTTTAAAATATACACTTTTTTTAATTACAAGAAAAGAGAAGCAAGTACTTACAACTAGTGCCAGAAGTTGAATTTTTGGGTTCTTACTTCCAAGGCGCTTCTTAAGTATTTTCAGTGCATCCTTTGCTTGTCTACTCAAAAAGAAAGGATTAGTAAAAAGAGATGTCAATATATATATATATATATATATATATATATATAAAATAAAAAATTAATACATAATGAGGATAAAACATCTCAATAAAATTAAATATTAAGCAGATTAGTTAAACAAATAACATAGCAAGCCAGTTAACCATACTTCATGAATAATAATTTTCCAGTCCCCTCGGGACGGTCTAGTGGTTAGCACGTGAGATGTTGCCATCACGAGGTCTGGGGTTCAAATCTCGGCAAAGCCGAGGTAAATGTCTTCCTTATGTGCTAGTCACTATTCCAAAAGCTAGTAGTCGTCCGTGATTTACCTCCTCCGTGTTGGCCCTAGGACAGGTTAGCGGGGGCGCTGGGGGCGAGCGTATTCGTCTTTTGCCACCATGAATAATAATTTTCCATATTGGTTGTATATATCAATAAAATATATGCTGACCTATCTAAATCCATAGATGTAATGTTCTCAAAACTAGCTTATATTAATAGACTAAAATGTAGGTTCAATATGTCAATGTATACGATACTATTAGCATCAAGTCAAGCAATTTATGAGTACGCTTCACATTAAATTTCTCTAATCATTCACGAGAAAATCCACACTTTGAAAGTTTAAGATGCTGAAGAAAAAGAAAATGTCTGACATCTGATTAGCTATATTAAGTATATATATGAAGCCAAGCTTATCCAGCCATCAAAAGGTTCAAATCTATCAACAATATCTTTTGGATAGTCAAAGAAACTAGATGCGGTAAGGTGGAAAAAGGCAGCATCCAAGCTCATGGAACAATCCCAATGTCACCAAGTGACTCGTCCATTCAGTAACTTCCCCCAACACAAAACAAAATGCCAAGTAAAACCAAATGAAAATGGCACAACAAATCGAGATCTGCTAAAGGGAAAGAGCAGGCAACGAAAGGTACCCAGGATCCATATTAATAATGTCGCACAACTCGATGTTGATCGCCCAGTCCGGGTCGGTTAACGAATCGCTCGTAGCCCGTTCCGCGCACACCGCCGCCGTAGCCATCATCAACAAATCTGCCCACGTAAGGGGAAAAAAAAAAGCAATGCACCAAACACAAGTTAGCATAATATCAAATTTCAAAATCTACAAAAGATAAGGAAGAAAAGGGAAAACACCACAGATTCATGGCATTGCAAGAGCTAAGCAATCGGTCATGAGTGTGAGAGTCCATGACAAAGTAAAAAAACGAAAAATAAAACGGAGGATGCCAAAGTCATTACCTTAACGCCAGCGAGAAGCGATGAAAAATCCCTTTCCGCGACAAATTCTTATCTTAAGGAATAATTAAGCAGATTAGTTCGTCAAAATCAAGTAGCCAGACTTCGATTTAAAGAAGAAAAACAACGAAGAAGAAGATGAAGAAGAAGAAGGAAGGAGCTCGACGGTTGAACGGATGCCGATCGAGAGAGGAGAGACCAAGAGAGGAACAGGACAGCAAACATCTACTTCGTTTCCATTCCGGCTGCGTACTAGATTTTATACTCAAAATTCTCCACCACGAAGTCCAACGCGTTAAATTTAATGTGAAACCCAGCTCAATGGATCGGATCCACAGATTAGTTTTCGGATTTAGGATCCGACTGGACCGCTTTGAAAAAACTTTCTCAACTGGTTTCTAACCGTAATAACTCTGCCATAGATTAATTAAAATATTTAAATATCAAAAAATTAAATGATATTATTTTATAAAACACAGTTTAAAAATTCATATATATATTTTAGAAAATATTTCTAAGATAATAGTATTTTAAATAAAGCAATATTAAAATGGACTTAAAAATATTTTTTAAATATATTATTTTCTGCAATATAAATTAAAAAAAAAACGTTCTTTTAATTTTCTGCGACACTGTCGGTTTAGTTAACTCCATTTCGGATTTGAAATGCTGGAATTCGGATTCGAATTCGGGTTCGGCAGAGTAGCTTTGAGCGAACCAAGTCATTAACAGGGGCGGATCATCAGAACTGACCCTTCCGTCTGACTTGAGGATAAAGCTAACAACTTGTAGGGAAAGTTAATTAGCTCATCTGTTGTTGGAAAATGACACGTTTACGTGTCACTTCAGCCAATGTTTAAATGAAAGTTATTTCATTTAAGAAACATTGCGTGACAATCTAAACAGCTAGCAATTGTTTTAAATGCCGACATGCAGACAAAGACTCAGGGACATGCAGACAAAGACTCAGGGACCAGATATATAATTAAAGATCTAAAAAGTTAAATGTGCACTTTATAGTGTAACTATCCCAAACGAACTGTTTTCAGATATCTGTTTATGAACAAATTAAAAAAAAAACATAGATGACTTAGTCAAGTGTATTAGACAAACATGGCCGTTTCTTCCATCTATTTTTAAGGTTTCATCTAGCAATTACGATGAAGTAATCATTGAATTCGTCAACGTTCTGTTGATATATAGAGAATCATGTTGGATTTTACTAGGATAGGTTTGTAATACAATTAATTACAGGGAAGTTACTATTGAAGAAGGGAACAAATAGAGATAGATATGTGTTTATTATTTTTCTTGTTTTTCCTCGTACTTATCTCTATAATTTGTTATCATGCAGTAAAAATTAGTTTGAAATTAAATTTTTATTTAAGAGACTTAGCTTTTAGTGTCTTCTGTTTCCATCTCTTCCTATTCACACAAAATAAGTAATGCTAGACTTAATTTTACATTTGCGTTTTAACATCCTTTTCTTTGATGTTTCCTAAAACATCTATTTGATGTCTCTCTTACTCAGGTATTCTCTGTTGGTGTTAAGAAGATAAAAGGTGTATCTTTTCCTTCATCTTCTAATCTTTTCACCTTCCTCCATTAATGAAGGTAGAGGAAGAATCATCTTCCTAAAAAAAGAGCGTCCAAGACAATTGGTACAAAAGAGAAAGAGAGGTGCATGCATTAGGAAAAGAGAAATGATTGTCATCTAGAATTTTCATCTAGAAAATTCATCTAGATAGACACATAAATGATGGGGCCCACAAAAAGTGAAATGGTAGGCCCCATCTTTATGTGTCTATCTAGATGAATTTTCTAGATGAAAATTCTAGATGAGTATCACATCTCTTAGGAAAAGGTTACTGCGTTGAGTACGTAGATGAGATCGAAGCACAACAGAAATACTGTTAGAATTCTGTCGAGACTATGCGTCTTGCAAAGAAGAAGAACATCCGAGGCTTCGGATTTGATTCGTGGAATCATGAAGAGCTTTCTGATTCGTTCGTGATCGTTCTTTTTATGATAAGTTATTTTTCGATATCTTCTCCAATCTTCTTCTTTGAGCATCACTGTGAGTTTTTTCATTTTGTATGAAAAGCGAAGATCAAGATCTACTACAGTTTTTGTATTAATGTATATTTCATGTTTTAAAACTATCAACAATGGTATCAGAGCATTAGTTCTAAAAATTCATGAAACTTACCCCTATATCGAGAGATTATTGCTTGTCGGTGACAACATCTTGAAAGAGGGATGCTGTCAATGATAGCGTTGCTCGCTGGTAGAAACATTGTTGTTGTGAACAGTGCTACGTCGGGTCAAAAAAATACGATAACATCGTGATTTCCATCGAAGTTGGGCTTCGCATGGTGGAAGGTCACTGGTGATGTATTTTCCGAGACCGTCGAGAGCATCTGGGTTGGCCGGCGATGTGCCCATGGCCAACGATGCAGCTGTGGGCCGCATCTCGTTATTTCTATGCAAGCATACGCCGACGACTACGTTGGACCAAGAGAGACCGACGTTTGGTATCTAAAAGGGTCGGCAACTACCCCAAGATGCCGACGGTTAGTTGCTATTGTCGATGATTGCATTTGTCACAGTTCGTGAAGCTAAAGGTGTGGCGAAAATGACGAAGAAGACGAACGGTTTCTTCATGCATGCACAATAATTAAAAAAAATATATAATATAAAAGGAAAAGCACATTTTCTTTATAAAATCAAAATGTAAGAAACACTACAACAAAATCGCTCATAGACATCAGTGGAACAACAACGGTTTTAGGCTAAAACTGATGTCTTTGAGTATTTTACATCGGTTTTTCTAAAAACCGGTGTCTATGAGCGCAGATTTTAGCTCATAGACATCGACTTTTTAGGCGATGTCTATGAGCGCCCTTTTTTTGGTTAATAGACACCGATTTTAACATCGGTTTTTAAAATCCGATGTTAATGAACCCAAATAATATTTTAATTTTTCCCCACAAGCCAAAATCTGCACACTGTGAATTCCCTCCAAACCTAAATCTTTATCCCGCCCTTCCTCCGCGCGACATCTCTCTCGCGATAACCTAAACCTCCGACCATCCGACCATCCGACCATCCGACCATCTCTCTCAGCCTAAACCTAAACCTCCGACCATCTCTCTCAACCTCATCTCCCTCTTCCCCCCTTCCTAGATCCTCTCCCGATCAGGATCAAGACACGACGAACTTGCTTCTCCGTCCAACCACACCGCATCTCCTCCAACTCCTCCATTTGGTTGAGAAGAGGAGGCCTTGGTAGCGTACAGCATTCCCACTCGCGCGTCCAGAGCCACTGGCACCACCTCCTCCGCCACCTCCGCGAACAGCGGGCTGAACCGCAGCAGGTACGGCTCCTGGCACATCGTCCCCTCCGGGCACACCGCCAGGCCCCCCTCCACCGCCAGCAGTCGCCGCATCGTCGCCGCGTCTCGTCCCCTGTCCCGGGTCAGCCGCACAGTCCGCATCGGCGGTCTCAAACCCTAATTAGAAGAGTCGAAAACGTCGGAGTTGGGCGGCGAAGATGGTGAGCGATTGAAGCACGACCTGTCCTCATCCTCTCCCTTCACACATCTGATCGATTTCTATGCAATCGTTTTGCAGACTTTCAAGCGCAGAAACGGCGGACGCAACAAGCACGGCAGAGGTCACGTGAACTTCATCCGCTGCTCCAACTGCGGAAAGTGTTGCCCTAAGGTATCACAGTTTTTCCATTTCCTCTTATTATCCGTTTTTTTTTCCCATTTGAAGAAGATTGGTTTTTTCGTGCGAAAATATTACATTTACATATTTTTTTCGGTCTGTTGGGGATTTTCTGTTGATTCTCTACTTTTACACCATAACGAAGGACAAGGCTATCAAGAGGTTTCTTGTGAGGAATATAGTGGAGCAAGCTGCTGTGAGGGATGTGCAAGAGGCGTGTGCCTTTGATGGTATTATATTTTTGTTTGAATTATTTGGTCGGTATCTGTCATTCTTGATGGCTAAAGGTTTTAAACATCTTAGGATACACACTTCCGAAGCTGTATATTAAGGTGCAGTATTGTGTCTCCTGCGCAATCCACTCGAAGGTTGTCAGGGTGAGGTCTCGCACTGATAGGAGGAACCGAGAGCCACCACAGCGCTTCAGACGCCGGGTATTGCATCTCCGTGGATTTTTACTAATGTGTTATTATATTTACTTGCCTTCATATTATATCTTTGTAAATGGCTTTAATGAATGCATCTTAGTATTCGTCATATCATTCTCTTGTGCTACTTCTCTGCTTTTATGCTTGCTATGGATGAATGCAATGTTTTGGTATCCTTTACATGCTTTAAGCAGGTGCAATTGTTCATTATTTGGTTTTGCATAAAACGTTTAGCTAATTTTTGTTAGTAGAGGTGTAGGAATTGGAAATTTATATTATACCTCCTGGATATTTTTCTTTGGGAATTCTTGACAGTTACTGATGTCTTGCAGGCATTTTTTATTTCTTGAAAAGTGTCGATACTGCAGAACCACCAGATGTAGATTTGCAAGACAGAGAACAATTATACATTGAAGAACATAATTATATATTGAAGAACATACTGTTGGATCAAGAAGGATATATCTTGAGACTAGCGAACCCAAAGGGCAAACAATGTTATGTCTTTTCCAACTAATGAATCTCCAAAGGGAAGATAATGTTGAAAGAAACTTGTGATTTGCAGCGAGGCTATGGTTTCCTCAGTTGGGATGTGATAAGGTAGCTAAATAGAGGTAATACAACCTTTAACTTACCCTGACTATTGTATGAACTGATTAGAGGGCTTGTTGAGAATTAAGCTTCTAAACTACATGGAACAAATGATTATCGGAAGTTTGTAGGAAATAAGAACAAATTTGGGTTTATGCCCTCAGTATCTGTTACAAGAAGCTGATGCTGTTTTTGAGTATCAAATATTTTCAAATATGCATCTTACCCAATTTATCAGACACCCTCTTTCCTTGCAATATGGAGGTCTTCCACTGATTATTTCCAGTAAAACTACTCCAAAAGCAAAGATGTTAGCTTGAATTTCCATTTCTTGTTGCTCTCGAGGAACATGGGCGGCCGATTTAACCCTAAGAAAGGCATGGCGTTTGAGGGTTCTATCTTCGACGCCGGGCTGATTTTTGAGTCCTATGGCGTAGCTCACGGATAGGCAGGTCGATTGCTCGATTTTTGAGTTGGCCATCATCATCATCTCCCTGTTGCTGGAGAAGGGACTTCATCATGTCCGGGAGGTGAGTCAGAGCTTCACTTTGTCTGATATGTGTTTGGGTATTTTTCTTGACAGGAAAGTTGCTCAGGAATTTAATTTTTTTACTATAATTTTTAAAGGAAAATTATGAGGCGTTTGTCTCAATCTTGATCTATGTATGTATGTATTGGGAAAAAAAAATCTAAACTATCTGGATCAGGATGAACTTGGTTTGCGAATACAAAAAGTTGTTTTGCTTTGTTGTTTCTTTGGGAGTTATCAGTAACATCAAGAAATTAAATGAAGCGAAAGTAGTTTCTTTACGAGTTATCAGTCATGTTTCACGAGGAAGCATGGTTTTATAAATTCTCAGTTTATATCTTAAAGATTAATCATCTTTCAATTTCTGGAATGTCTGGGGCTGCAAGTGAGAAATTGTCCTGATAATTTCATACTTCAGATCCTTGAATGACTTATCTTTTTCCTAGCTTGGAATTATGCTACTCCATCTTGTCCTACATCAGCATCATTTTCTCATATGACTGACAGTTACATCTACTTTGACTTCGTTGTCAGCGGTTTATCAAGAGGCAAAAGATAACTCTTTTTGAAGTTCTTGAGAAGGTGAAAGCCGGTAAAACCAGAAAGTTCATACCTAAATTGGAGCACTCTTTCGACATGCATGGTATCCGGAATAGATGAATTACTGTAACTCTGTGATCCGTTGTGGTTTTCGCAGAGTTGATGATTCTCGGCTTCATGTCCTTGCTGTTGACGTTTAGTCAGGACCAGATCGCGAAAATCTGCGTGCCAAAGGCAGTTCCAGATTCTATGCTGCCATGTCGCCCTGATGCAGAGTCAACTGGCGGAAATAAAAGGCGGCTGCTCGCGCTGGTGCTGACGGAGTCACACCTGAAGCGCAGGATTTTAGCTGCTGATGGTTCAGTGGTTGAATGCCCCCCAGTGAGTAGTGCACAGCAACTTCCAATTCTCTGATTGTTTGGTTGAAAATAATCTATTGTAAACAAAATCTAAGAAGCTTTCGCTAAAATGTTCAGTTGCTATCACTTGTAGGAAAAGGAGCAACTGATTACTGCCACAAGCTTGCACCAGTTGCACATTCTGATCTTCTTTTTGGCTGTGTTTCATGTGGTAAATAGTGCTCTTATAATGATCCTTGGAAGAGCAAAGGTGAATCTGCAGTGACAGAGTAGTGGATTACATTATGTATCATTCTGAATAATTCCATAGCATTGCCTGAGGATGATTTAGTTTAGCTGTTGCAGTATCCACTTTGCATTGATAATCTTCTCTTGGGCAGATACACAGATGGAAGGACTGGGAAAAGGATACGACATCGGCTGAGTATGCCTTCATGACTGGTATATATATGTTCACTATTCTTTGTTTTTTTGTCCCAGATTTGCATCCTTGGATCCTAGTTTGAGTGGTAAAAGTGCAGAACCAGTATATCGTGATGCAAAAGGTTTGAGTTCTCTGACACAGCATTGAATTTGAAATTTTTTCATGTACATTTGGAAGCCCAGATTCTACCGGTTTTGTAGTTTTATATTTGCATGTTTTTGACTGCTGAGTGACTGAATTATTTTCTGCAGGGAAAGCTATTTCAAAGGAAGAGCTACTGAAACCAAAGGAGGAAGAGAAACCAAAGGTATTTTTCACACACTTCATCTTTGATTTGGTGGTCATGTTTACCATACGTGTCAGTTAATTCCCAAGAGCTATATTTTTTTGTTTCACTTTTATTGTTAGCTATATGAGCACAACATGCTATGCTTTTAGTTTATTATTACAGCTATTTATCAGAAAGGAGAATTATTGGTACACTTTTGATTGTTTAATTATAGGCTCTCTTAGTTGGAAGCAAGTGTAGTGCTGATTGTGTAGGAGTGATTTGTAACCCTTATTATTATTTATTAGTTTTTGCACAATTTTTATGTTGGATCCATTGCTGTCTAGTTGATTTTTATTTGCTCTTTTTGTTTCTTTAAGTTCACTTCCATTTGCAATCTCTTCATATATTAGTGACTAATGGTTGGTTGCTGTTCCTGGATTTGTTATAGCGCTATTGGTTGTTTCTACTAAAGAAAGTTAACTTTTATCAGGAATATTCTTCTGTGATCTTCCTACACAATTGGGAGACTTTGTAAAACCAAAGTAACTAATTTATTAGGTTGAAATGATAGATAGATGAGTGATCTCAGTCTTGGCATGACTAACATTTTTTTTTCTATGTTCAAAACCTTTCATTTTGTTTTGTATGGTTCTCTCTAAGAGCATGGACCTAGTTATCTTTTGACAGCTGAATATGATTCTTTTACTTCATTTGTAACTGCAAATTCAACTTTCTGATACCTTGTGAATCACTGAAGATCCTTATTGCAAGCATTGAAGTAAGCATTGATGTGGTTGAGATAAATGATGAATAGGTCTCTTTTAATTTTAAGCATTCAAATTAGTCATCTTGTTACTTGGTGCTCTTACTACTTTTTCAACTATGATTTTTGGTCTTGATTTACTAATATATTATTTATGTGTTTTTACAGTTTACAAATCTCAAGTACTCCAGAGTTGAAATTGATGAAGTGCGGTTCGAGTGGGCTGAATGCATGCTAGATTACATTTGAGACAGTTGTACCTTGATGTGTTAACAGAATGTTATACTTTGATTTTGATATCTATTAGCTAGCTTTTGATGTAAAAAGAATGTTTGGGTATTTTATGGATATTGTTGTAAGAAGATTATTTATATAATTTGTGAATATTTGTGTATTTTATGGATATTATTGAATGAAGAATATTTGTACAATTTGTGAATATCTGTGTATTTTTTTTTTTATTGTCGGTTTTAAAATCAAATCTGTGCAGTTAAAAAAAATACATATTACATCGGGTTTCCACCGATGTAAAACCGGTGTTATAAAGTAATATTACATCGGTCATTTACCGCTGCCAAAACTGGTGTTATTAACATACAATATTACATCGGTTTTACACCGTGTATGAAACGGTGTCGTTAAGTGATACTACACCGGTTAATAACCGATTCGAAAACCGGTGTCGTTAAGTGATACTACACCGGTTTTAACCCGATGTCTAAAATGGCAGACTTTTAACATCGGCTTCATAGACATCGGTCGAAAATCAAATAGACACCGGTGGAAAACCGATGTCTATGAGCGATTTTGTTGTAGTGAAAAGAGAAAAGATAAATAATATATGATATATATTATTTAATGATTCATTAAACCAGATCTATTTTTGATCCAAATCAGTCCATTGGATTTAGTTTTTTACCTAAGTCTGGTTTAAACCATTAATTAATTTAACCAGACTAGTTTTGGTTCAATACGACTTAATTTTAGTTTAAATCATTGATTGGTTCAACCATATCAATTTAATCCGATCAGACCAAGAGCTGGTTTAAATCATTAGTTGATTTAAACTAACTAGTTTGACCAAATTAGTTTGGTCCAATCTGACCCGGTCTATGATTTAAATCATTAGTTGGTTTAACTAAACTAATTAGATTTGTACTAATGGACTAGACTTAATCCAATAGACATTGTTTCGATGAAATAAACCTGAGTTTAATCAATAAGTCTAAAATTGACTTAATGAGCTTAGATTAACAGAACAAAGGTAAGGCATCCTAGTCCCATTAGATTAGTTCTAAAGAGGACAATGGACAAAGTTCAGGATCTGATTTTCTAATCGACCAGTCTAATAGGTCAGTTGACTTAGACTCCTGAAAATCAAGAAAATTTATTTTTCTTGATTAATAATGTTGGTTCTATACCTGTATAAATTGAATTAAGACGGTTTTATACTGATAAGTTAGTTTTGTACTGACTTATTTAATTTATAGATAGCACGGACTATTACCATCTTGACTCATCGTAAAGTGCGATAGAACCAACTGAGGGAGGAAATTCAGGAGATTGAATATAACCCAGTTTATGGAGTTAACAGACACATTGAAAGGTTTGATCGATTGTTCCAGAAATTTGAGCGAGAAATGATTTCAATTCTCGACAATTATAGGATTTGGACTTTGATGTGTTCATTGCCGGAGTATCCCAAGGTGGAAACAAACTATGTATGGAGTGAATCTTATATGCACAGTTGTGTATGGAGCTACTTCACCATGCAGATCAAGAGAATCCCAAAGAGTTTGAGGAGGATCCACAAGAGGATCCGAATGTAGATCCAATAGAAAATTCTGAAGTTAGTCTATCGGAGATTGTCTCAAATAAGTCCAGATTCAAGGGGATTGAGTTGACCACTGCACTGATATTTGTTCTAGTGGGAGTGGTGGTGACCTATCTAGTTTATTAGAGTTCTTTTATTATTACTGTCGTTATGTACGAACAGTATTAGCCCATTTAGACTTGAGTCATATAATACTTTCTGTTGTTATATACAAATAGAATTATTTTATAAAAAGTTATGTTATATGTTAACAAATTTGATCATGATTAGTTCATGTTCAATTCAATGATTAGTTCCTGTTTGCTTTAATGATTTGTTTATTTGTTGATTAATTTATTTATTGGGATGTATGTAATAGTATTAATCATTGTTGATTTGATTGGATAATACAAATGATGAGTAGAAACATAGTTATCATTTAATTTTATAAACTAACTCAAATTAGCACTGAGTCAATCATAAATTGCATGCATATGAATTATCTTGAATACTAAATAATATGTTTATTTATTTTAGATCATGACAAATAAGAAATATAGATTCAATAACAAAGAAAAATTATATGAGGATAACTACAAAATTTGGCAGCTCAAAATATAATATATTCTTGAGGAAAAAGAAGTTATTGAGGCTATAAAACAAGTTATAAACCTGTAGATAGTCTCACTACACAGAACAGATGAGATATTGATACCTATAAAGTATGGAAGAAGGACCCACTGCTAAAGGAATATTGATTAGTTCAATGGTGAATGACCTAGATCCAATAGAAAATTCTAAAGTTAGTCCATCGGAGATTACCTCAAATAAGTCTAGATTCAAGGGGATTGAGTTGACCACTGCATTGGTATTTGTCCTAGTGGGAGTGGTGGTGACCTATCTAGTTTATTAGAGTTCTTTTATTATTACTGTCATTATGTACAAATAGTATTAGCCCATTTAGTTTTGTATCATATAATAATTTCTGTCGTTATGTACGAACAGAGTTATTTTATGAAAAATTATGTTATATGTTAACAAACTTGATCATGCTTAATTTATGTTCAATTCAATGATTAGTTCATTTCATGATTAGTTTATGTTTACTTTAATGATTTGTTATTTGATGATTAATTTATTTGTTGGGATGTATATAATAGTATTAATCATTATTGATTTGATTGGATCATACAAATGATGAGTGGAAACGTAGTTATTATTTGATTTTGTAAACTAATTCAAATTAACAATGAGTCAATCATAAATTGCATGCATATAAATTACACTGAATACTAAATAATATGTTTATTTATTTTAGATCATGATAAATAAGAACATCATATCTAGACTCAATAACAGAGAAAAATTATATGAAAATAACTACAAAATCTGGTAGCTCAAGATACAATATATTCTTGAGGAAAAAGAAGTTTTTAAGGCTATAAAACAAGTTATAGAAGAACCTGTAGATGGTCCCACTGCACAGAATAGACGAGATCTTTATACCTATAAGGCATGGAAGAAGGACCCACTATTAAGGGAATATTAATTAGTTCAATGGTGGATGACCTAGTTTTTGAATACGAGTCATATTTTATGGCTCATACAGTCTAGATAGCCCTTAAGGAGAAATACAGTGGAGTAAGTCTGAGTAACCTTCGACAGCTAGCGATTAAGTTTGACAACTACAAGAAGTGTCCAAATCTTTCAATGGTTCAACACCTTAGGGAAATGTCGAACATGATTCGGGAACTTAAAATTGTTGGTCATGAGTTGACCGATGAACAACAGGTTCAAGCAGTTATTCATTCCCTTCTAAATTCTTAGAAGACCATGAAGCAGACCCTAACTCACAGTGAGAATATTAAGACTTTCATTGACATCTCACGCCATATAGAATTGGAGGCGGAGAGAGTTGAATCTGTAAGGATTTTTGGACTAACCTATGTGGCTATTGGTTCTGTTGGATCATCTGGATCCAAGAAAAAGAAATGGTTCAAGAAGAGAAAGGGAAAGAAGAAAGAAGTTACTGCTATGGGATAAGGCCCAATCAAGAAGAAAGGAAAGAATATTAAATTGAAACAATGCAAGTGTGTCTTCTTTTCCTAAGCATTTTATTGCTAGTTCAGTGTTGTTAGCTGATTCTTATCCTTTGTAGATTATAGATTTGGGAGCAACCAACCATGTAGCTCGGGAGTGAATTACATTTGTAGAGTACCGACGGATACCAGCTGACAACAAATGGATCTTTGTACGAAATAATGCAAGAGTTAAAGTCAAAGAAATCTGCACTTGCAAACTCAACCTCTGTGGTGGTAGTGTTTTGTTTTTACATGATATCCTGTATGCTCCTGAAATTTGACAAAATCTTATTTCCGTTATAGGTCTTCTTGATTATGGGTACTGTATTAATTTTTATAGCCTGAGTATTGAGCTTAAGATTGGCTTAGTGTTGATCAGATATGTTTTTTTTATCAAATGATTTTATGGTTCTTAATGTAGAACTAGATGTCAATTATGTTATTAAGGGTTATTTTTCAAACATTGCTCTAACTAGTGATGTAGATATAACTAATGAGGTTTGGCATGATAGATTAGGAAGCATAGGACAAGACCGTATGAATCAGTCGGCTAGAGAGGGTCTATTGGACACTTAGGCTAAGATTTACTTGTCTATATATGAGCATTGTCTTGTTGAAAAAACAACTAGAAAATCATTCAGTAAAGCTATAAGAGCTGAATCATCATTACAATTAATTCATTCAAATATTTGTAGTCCAATGAATATGAAGACTAGACATGGAGCTTCGTATTTCATTATATACATTTTTAGCTCAACTGAAATAGTTGTGCTCAAATAAACCTCCTAATAACTTGACCCTAGACAAGTCCTTAAATAACATTTTAGAAGAGCACCCTCTCTCATTACACTAAAATGAATCACATCTTTAAAGAACATAGAAGAATCTTCTAATGACATTTTAGATAAACATCTAAATGCTATTATTTTAGAAGAACACTTTATTGATTTGATCCTTTTAGAAAGTAATCAGATATTACTTATTTGCATGATCCAGAAAAACCAAAGAAGAAACAAAACAAGCATCATGAATTAGTATTTTAGTAATGCAAAATACCAACCTAAAAAGTTATAAATCACTTGGCATGATTTCCTTCCATAGTTACTTATAATATTAATGCTCATCAAATTGCTGAGTTAGTTTGTGTATTTATTTTTATATACAAAATGAGAGTTCCACATTGTAAGATAACAAAAAATTTAAAATAATAAATATTATTGGACGAAAAATTTTATTGAATTTTTCGAGAATTTTTAGAAATTTTTTGGGACTTAAACGGAGGTCGTATGACCCATTTCGAGGGGATGGATTCGGGGTACAGTGGAGACCTATTTGGAATACCAATAAAATGGGAGTTGATTGAGAAATTAACCTTAGGGTTAATTAATAATACCTAGGTTTATATTATTTTTCCGATTTCTATTTCACCTCCCCGATTCTTCTTTCCCTCTCCCTCGCGATTTCTCCCCTAACCCACGACGCCGACCCCGTGCCCTCTTCTCCTCCTTTCTCGCGAGACCTTCTCTTCCCCGACGCCGACGCCGACGAAGGTTCTTCCCCGATCCCGATCCCGGTTCTGATTGTTTCCTCGTGCACGGGAGATGCTGCGATCGCGGTGATCGCTGGCGAGCTCATTGTCGGTGGCGGTATTCTCCTCCAGCGGGTTGCAGCTGATCCTCTAGGTCGATGGTGCGTGATTCCCTTCTCCTCCACCGATCGAGCTCATCTGGCGATCGTTTGTCCTCTACCATCTCCGGCCGACGCATCTCGATGCCACAAAGTCCGATCACACAGGCGATTTCTCCGAGTGGGAGTCTTCCTGATCCTCCACCGTTGTTGATCGATCATCGACACTGTGCTCTACTCCTCGCACCAGGGGAATCTCATGCCCTAGCTTTGGGCATCGCCACCATTTCCCAAGCCCTAGTTTCGGTTCAATTGATGCAACCTTCTTCTTGATTGGATGCTGTCGTGGATGTGAGGGATGACCACCTAAATCTCTCCAGCCGATCTATGCTTTGGTCGGTGCTTCCATTCTTGATTTCTTTTGGAGTTGGTGTTGTTTCGTGTGGTTGCGACCATAGAGATTTAAGGTTTTGCTTTCTCTGATCTTGGTGGCAGCTAGGCCTACTATGCCCTAGTTTGGGATCGGGATGGATACAGAACATCAACAAGGCTGGTTACTCAGATTCTTGGTGAACCGAATGTTGATTCCTTTGATGCATCTTATAGTAGGGGATTCAGTGGGAAGAGAGGTGGCTAATATTGGAGGTAAGTTATTAGTTAAATGTTATGAATCAGGAATTAGAGTTAAATTCTTGGTTATGGTTATATGGATATTGAATTGGGATGTTTGAATTGAAAGGTGCAGTGGATTTACTATGGTTTCGGCTATGAGTTTCCAGCAAGATACGACGTCAGTTCTTCAATTGTGGGTCAACAACAATTCATCCGGTTTTAGGTGAGTTTTGAAGTTAATCTCATGTCTATACTTGGTTGTGATAAGTTGATTTGTGATGGTTATTTGGTGAATGATTTATGTAAATGGATACATGATCGTTATTGGTATGTGTTGGATTGATTGGGGTTTGTATTGGGTTGGAATTTGTGGATATGGTGATTCGTTGATGTGGATTGTTATGTGATCATTCTTAGGATCATTGGATTGATTGGTGGATTTAGAAGTATTTATGATGAGTTGGGATTAGTGTTTGATTGAGGTTGAATTATGTGAGATGGATTCAAGATGTGTTGATTAATGAGTTTTGGATTGATTAATAGATTGTGGATTATGTTTGGATCTAGGAGAAGTTGGATTGAGGATTAATTGGAGGATTAATTAGAGATCAGATTTGGTTGGAGTGATCCTAATTGGGTTAGGGCTTTTATTTAGCTGTTTGATTCATATGAATTTAGCTAAATGAAATATATGTATTGATTTATGCAGGACTTTGATGTGGGATGTTCATCACGATGTAGGATTTATTTTATCATGATCGACAGATTAAAGGCGGGTATTTCTTCCTTGGCCTCTTTATAGTTTCTTTGAAACTTAGTGCATGGTTATTATTGGATGAATTAGGCTGCTTTATCTTATATCATGATCGGTTGCTGTTTTTCCTGCATGATACTTATGCTTGACCCTTGTGATGATCTATTTAATTCATATATAGTCTCCACTCTTGATATCTACTATGTTGTGATTACACGTGTAGAGTATGTCTTGTAGGGATTGTTGGGCGGTTGGTATTACCATGCTGATTGGGTATATTATGTGAACTGTACATAGGTGGGTATGTGTTATAGGAGTCATCTTGTTGACCGTGCATTTACATATGATGTGTACATACGTATTTGTCATGTACTTTTGGAGGAGTTGTGTTGATTGTATGTTTGCGGTATATACACATGTCTGTTAGGTTTTTACTGGAGGATACATGTTGATTGAACTTATATTTGGTGTACATATGTCTGGTGGGATTATTGGAGATTTTTGGTTGATTATACATGTGTAGTGTGTACATATATTTGGTGGGATACGTGGAGGTATCATGACGATTATATTCATGTTGGAGGTATTTATGAGGTTTGGGGTGTTGCATGGATGATGATTATATATATATATATATCATGTTCATCATTCATTGCATCGGATGACTATTGTCTCCCTTGTGGTTGAGAGAGTCATCGGTTTGGTTTAGCGTCGCACACTTGGCCACTCATGGGTAGTGGTATCTGGAGCAGTTGCCGCTCGTCCTGTCGTGCCACCTGGTCACGAGGTTTAGTGAGATCCGGCGTTGTGAGCAGTCAGGGACCCTGATGCTATGTAGTTAGATAACTACTTAGCATTCCGTCTGCCTCAGCTGCTTTATAGCAGTTTGGAGTATGAGGCTTGTACGGTTGTCACGGACCCAAGCCTCTCGGCCATACTGGGGTCGTGGTGTCTGGAGAGGTGTCGGGGGTGACCATGAAGCATGCATACGCAGTTATTATTCTTGCATTTGATGCGCGGTGCATCTGCATTTGCATACATGCCTAGTAGATACTAGTTGCATGTGATTGTCGTTGTTGCACTTGATTGAGATATGGTTGTTGTATTTGGTTGTCATGCTGCATACATGTCATTTATTTTACATGTATATACAGTCGTATTTATATTGCACAGGTGTCACGGGTATATCTATTGCAGATCCGATGAGTTTACTGATCATTGTACCATGTGTTGATTCCAGATTGGGTATGTATCTATCATTATGTTAGTTGTGGTTTGTACAGTTTATATGTCAGGCTATTATGTCAGATATGTTTAGGTGCATTGATTATGATAGTATGATCATGTTCTTTATTCCCTACTGAGACTGTATACTTGTGATCTCCATGTTTGTTTATGGACCATGCACTATCTTTTCTATTACCCGCTGAGTTACCTATACTCACCACTGCATGTATACATTTATGTTTTCAGGTAGCTTGTAGATGGTTGGTGTCGCTGGGAGTATCCTGTCTGCCGAGCCCTACGTCACATCCGAAGACCGTGCTTGTTTTCTTTTGTATATCTTTTTATTATTTTTGGCATTGTATTTATGTGTAGTCATGTGTCTATCTTATGGTTTTGGTGTTGTATTTGTGTTTAAGTCGTGCCGGCATGCATTGTATTTATTTGGTTTGTGTGGGCTTTCCTTCGTTTTTTCGCTGTGTTTTTAGTACAGCCGTGTGAGCTATTTTATATATAACTGCGTGGTTGTGATTGTTTCATTCCAACCGAGTGGGCTGTGATTATAACTGCGTGGTTGTGTATATAAATATTCCAGCCGCATGTGGCTGATGTATTTTGTTTATATTGATGCTTCAGATTGTCACCGGTACAGGGGAGATGCTGTTGGATTTTTGTCTGACAGAGACTCCTTTGGGGGCGTGACACACATTGCATATAAGAGTTCTACATATCGAGTCTAAGAATGAAATACTATTGAGTAATGACTATTATAAAGCATGGTTTGAAATATACTATGTCGAGCAGCACAGTTGAAATGTAACATTTTGATAAATTACCGAAACCTATACTATTCTGCAAAAATAATCTCTTTATGTTGTTGTCGCCTATGTCATTGTGTCAATCATATAGATGAGTATCGTATCATGTTAACACTGAACATCCCTAGTCATGCTACAACACACATCAAGACGAATTCAAATTTTATAACTTGTGTTTGTACAATATAATATCAAAATTGTATTATTTCATATAGCACACAAAGCCTGAAACTTGGGTATATAATTATAATCTCTTCTTGTTTTTCTTCTTCATTTCCTTCCTCTTTCCACTTTCAATTCTGTTGAATAAGTGAATGGAGAAAAAATGGAATAGGAAAGAGGCTCCATTGTGAATGAGACTTTAGTCTCACATTGGAAGTTTCAAGGCACTTTTGTTGGTTTATATTGATTCACATATATTGAGGTTGTGAACAAATGCATGGGGAGATGCTCTCTCTCATGCATGGGTGTACAGGGGGGTACAAATCCAGGGCCCGGATTTGCACTGAACCAAGTTGATTCGTGTGCGAGCGCGACCTGCGCACATGAATGTCGGATCGGTCGGGGCAAAATTCGCCCAAGTGGAACAACCAACATTTTACCACGTAAACCTTTTTGCTGCTTGTGTAGCGGATGCATTAAAGGAAGATTAATGTAGGATGTTTTGTAACTTGGTGAGTAATGATTATTAATCGATCATTAATTTTGTCGTTCATTTGAGCTCCTATAAAAGGAAGTTGTGACTACAGGCAAAAGGGTTACGCACACAACATAGAAAAGGCTCTCCATTTTCTTCCTCCTCCTCTGTCGTGCAACTCCTGCCTCGGCGGAGTGCCCGTGATAGCAATCGGGTGTCACTCAGTTTTCCGTGACCACCAGTGCTTGGTCGGATTCACGATCTACCGTTGTATCCTGGTAACAGACGACCCTTGTAAGCCTCGAAGCACAGCCGGAGGTGGGCAAATCTGTTTCAAGGAAACTACGACTCTCGCAGGCCTCGGTCAATTTTCCCGGTCAGCCAGTCTCCTCGCCTGATCTATCTTTTGCCAGATCAAGTGCAGACCTGGTCTTTCGCTCTGCAGATCTAGTCTGGCGCTTTGCAGACCTACTCTACCTCTCTGGTCTTCCGCTTTGCAGACATGCGCTGCCTCTCTGATCTGCTGCTCTGGTCTGCCGTTCTGCAGACCTGCCCTGGTCTTCTGCTTTGCTGACCTGGTCTTCCACTTTGCTGACCTGGTCTTCCGCTTTGCTGACCTGGTCTTCCGCTCTACAGACCTGGTCTTCCGCTCTACAGACCTGGTCTTTTGCTCTGCACTTTACAGAAACCAGCCCCTGCTGGCAGCCTAAGATTATCCGCTCAAGTCATTTCGACTGTAAGTTGAATTTAATTCAGTGTAGCTTAAATTCAACTAATACCCATAAATCTCCGGCATTAGATTGTTTGTGTCCAACAATTTTGAAACAGACTCGACTTTGTTGAGATGTCCACGGAACGGAATGTTGAGGTGCAATAAACTCAACACGTGCATGCCCCCTCCGCCCTGATTAAAATTATGTCAATCAACCACGGGGAAAAGCCAGAGAAGTTCAATGGACTGAACTTCAAGAGGTGGCAGCAGAAGATGCTCTTCTACCTGACCACACTCAACTTGCCTCGGTTCTTGACCGAGGACCCTCCCAAGCGAAACATCTCCTAATAACTAATAACTAATACATCTCCTGTTGTATTTAATTATATACAATCATGCATACACAATAAAATGCCCTTGACATGTCCAAGGGTCCAATCACACACAATATCTATATGCCATAATAGTTGGATCCTACAACCACAAAGTTAGCACATCCTACTATTATCCTGCCTAAATTATGTATGACATGTGCATAATTTATTTGAAAACCAAACACACAGAGGCAAACCCTAACTCTGATACCAATTAATGGTTGGTCCTAGGAAGATCGAACCGGTTCCACTGTACAAAAATTTTATACGAGTGTCGAACCTTTCCTAAATAACCTATTGTGTTCTTTAGAAATTAAATTAGGAATCGCAAAAGGAACTTAACATTATTGATTCCAAATTTAACTTATCTGTTCTTAATAGTTTAGACTTGGATCACAAGCGAAACTTAACACTATTGATCCAAATCAACCTATGTTATAAATTCAATTAAATATTAATTTCCAAAATTGGCTTCCAGGACTGCATGGCGAGGCACATGGCCTTCTTGGGTATGGGAGCATCCACCACCGCCTAGACAAAGCCTTTTAAGGAAAGCTAATATTTAATTTCCTTATATAACTCTAGGTTTAATAAAAAAGAACAATCAAATCACAAATTCAAAAAATAAAACAAAAGAAACACAAATTCGAAAACTCTAGAATCATATCCCTCTTGTGTTTGGTATTTCCAAAAATAACTATACAAAGAAAACTAGTATGATGCGGAAAACAATTACTAGTTATACCTTTCTTTGTATGCAAATAACATCTTGATCTTCTACCGTATTCCTCTTCTAATCTCGAACGTTGTGTGGGCAACGATCTTCCGAGATGAGAACTACCAAGCTCCTTCTTCTCCAAGCTAGATTCGGCCACCATCAATTCTCCAAAAGAAGTAGAGGTCCGGCCACCACCACCAAGCTCCAAGGGATGCAAGAAACAAAGCCTCCTTTCTCTCCTTCTTCTCCTAGCTAGAACCGACCACCATCGCCAACTCCAAAAGAAAGATGAAACCGGCCACTAAAGAAGAAGAGAAGAGGAGAGGGAGAACCTCTAGGTCGACCACACCAAGGAGGAAAAGAGAGGAAGAAAAAGAATAGAGTTGTAACCCTTGAAGGCACCTCTACCCCCTCTTTTATAATCTTTGGCCTTGGCAAATAAGGAAATTTAAATAAAAACTTCCTTAATTCTTTTGTCATGAAAATAAAAAATTTAATTAATTAAAATTAAAATCCTTTTCTTAATTGTAATGGCTAGCCACTTTAAACTCCAAAACAATGAGAGTTTTAATTAACACAAGAATTAAAACTTCCTAATTTGTTTCCAGAAATTTATAAAAAAATTTCTCCAATAATTTTTCCCTTCATGGTGGATTATAAAAAGGAAATTTTATAAATTAAAATCTTTCTTTTAAACATGTGGATGATTTCCAAAAAGGAAAGTTATCTCTAAAAATCAAAATCTCCATTCAATCTACAAATAAGGAAAGATATCAAATCTTTTCTTAATCTTTTATAGAAACTTATAAAAGAGAATATTTAATTTTAAACTCTCTTTTAAATCATGAACATGGTTAAAAAAGGAAAGTTTTCTCAAAATTAAAATCTATCTTTCAATCTATAAATAAGGAAAGATTTCAAATCTTTTCTTATTCTTTTGTAAAAAGCTATAAAAGGAAAAATTTAGATTTTAAACTCTCTTTTAAAAACATGTTATCCACATAAGAAAAATTTATAAATAAAATCCTTTTTATATTATATGTGGCCGACCACACCTAGCTTGGACTCCAAGCTAGGGCCGACCACTAATCTTGGCTCAATCCTTGGGTCTTAGCCGACCCTAGCTTGGGTTCCAAGCTAACTTGGCTGGCCACCAAAGAGTGGGTAAGAAGGTGGGTATAGGTGGGTATAAATCTCTATATACAAGAGGCTACGATAGGGACCGAGAGGAGGAATTGGTTTTGGTCTCCTGATGAAAATAAGCTTCCCGTGTTCGTCCCTAACACACAACTTAATTTCATCAATAATAATTCATACCACTAAAGAATTATTATTGAACTACCGCACCAATCCAAAATTACATTTTGGGCTCCTTCTTATTATGAGTGTGTTAGTCTCCCTGTGTTTAAGATGTCGAATGTCCACTAATTAAATGAGTTACTGACAACTCACTTAATTAATATCTTAGTCCAAGAGTAGTACCACTCAACCTCATCGTCATGTCAGACTAAGTCCACCTGCAGGGTTTAACATGACAATCCTTATGAGCTCCTCTTGGGGTCATTCTCAACCTAGATTACTAGGACACAGTTTCCTTCTATAATCAACAACACACACTATAAGTAATATCATTTCCCAACTTATCAGGCTTATTGATTTATCGAGCTAAATCTCACCCATTGATAAGTCAAAGAAATAAATATTAAATATATGTGTTTGTTATTATATTAGGATTAAGAGCACACACTTCCATAATAACTAAGGTCTAGTTCTTTTATCAAGTCAGTATAAAAGGAACTTACCTAAAATGGTCCTACTCAATACACTTAGAGTGTACTAGTGTAATTTATTAGTCAAGATAAACTAATCCCTAATCACACTACGACTTTACTGACTGTTTGTTCCTTTCCATCATAGTTGTGAGCAACTGTTTATAATTTATAAAGAACTAATAACATGATCTTCTGTGCCGAATTTTTATTGTTGGATCATGAATTTCGATAGAGGGGGGTGAATATTGATTTAAAAACTTTCGTCGAAAAGAGTTAAGCGCAGCGGAAAATATAAGTGAAAAGAAACAAGGCTAACACAAGTTCTTTTTACTTGGTTCGGAGCCTATGTCGACTTCTACTCCAAGGCCCGTACTCGTTGAGTACTTTCGTTGGGCAATCACTAATAATTCGGAAGAATGTTTACAAAAATTGACGTACAGGAATTAATTAGTAAAACAGAATAATACCGACAAGAAAAGAAACTAAAGGAATGTCGCGTTGTCGGAGATTCGCAGCGTCGCAGGAGCACAAGTGAGCAGATCGTTTGCTTTGAGTTCTGTATTGAGGCTCCACCCCTGACCCTTCTTTTATAGGATGCTCGGGGCGCTCGCAGCCCTTCGGGGTGCCCTGGTATGACGTAGCAGGCCCAACCAGCGAGCTCCAAGTGTCGACGTCGCGTCAGGGGATAAAACTTGCCTCCGGGCGCCTGGATCTGTTCCAAGCGCCCGGATCTGTTCCGGGCGACCGGACCTCCCGGCGCCCGGACCACCTTTCTCCAGAAACTCCTTCTCCTGCAAGACAAGGTTAGTCCGAGGCAATGTATATCCTACAAAATAAAGTGTTAGCACAGTTTATAATTTAACAAAAAGAGTATTAATTAGATTCCGTCTCTCCGAGACCGGAATCTAGTCAAGATCTCGGCTTAGAGTTCTGAAATGGTTCTAAGTCGGATCGGCGCCTAAGTTCCCTTCCCGGGAACGCGTCCTCACAGTCACTCTCCTCCAGTGACTTACCTTTACTTATCTGCCAAACGTCCGGTCAGCCCTTCGACCCGTCTAGACTTCGTGCCAGCTATCCGGTCAACCCGTCGACCTAGCTGGACATCGTGCCAAATATCCGGTCAGCCCTTCGACCCATTTGGACTTCGTGCCAGCTATCCGGTCAACCCGTTGACCTAGTTGGGTTTCGTGCTAGACATCCGGTCAACCTTCGACCTGTCTGGGCTTCTCCTACACACTCGGTCAGAGTGTTAGATTAACAACAAAACTAACTTAACTTATTTTGTCACTCATCAAAACTTGGGTTAGATCATTAATGCTAACCGCACCAACATTTATCTGACAAGACTTCTCTGGGGTGGGACACAGAGGACCAGGCCAATTACGATTTCTGATCCGGAATTGAGTCAACGAGTAGTGGACTTTTTTTGCTGCTTTGCAGAAACTAGGAGGCAATGAATTGACCTCATCCATAAGTGATGACCTCATCCATAAATATCTCTCTCTTATATCCGTCATTATTCTAATAACTAATAATTATTCATAATTTACCTCCTTCTCTCTCTTATATCAGTCATTATTCTAATAACTAATAATTATTCGTAATTTACCGCCTTCTCATGTTAATCTGACGGATTGGGATTGGACTAGATTGGTCCACTAAATAAAATATATCAACCTTCCCCGGTCCCTGTGTAAATCCATTCCTGATTTTAGTTAAAGCATTTTACTTAAACATGTACTTGAAGTCAATAGATTCAATTTGCTAAAATGTTTCTCAATCAACGACATAATCAAATCAAGTATAGACGGTTTCTTACAAATAAAAACATTCTATTTTTACATGAGTTTGCATGATTATCATTATGTTCGTGTCTTTGTATTGAGTCTATCAAAATGGTCATGAGTTGATTCAAGACTTAAATGGCGTTTGGTACACGGGGTTGAAAATAAAGAATTTGGTTGATGGAAATAAAAATTATATTTTGGAATGAAACTTAAAAACTTGATGATTCGGTGGTGAGATGGGGTTTGGCCGACCGGAGATCAAAGTGGTCAACGTCACAGGCAAGCGTCCGATCGGGCAAACTACCTTCCCGATCAGCAGGAAGAGTAGCCAGTCCGACACTCCGACAGCTCGGTCAGGCACCGAGCTTCCGACGCTCATGAAGCTCAAAGCAGGAAAGGACGAAGACCAAGTGGTCATCCCGCTCGGCTAAGCAATGGACGCAGCCTCGACTTGGCAGGTAGGGCTCCCTCGCTCGACGGGGCAGAGCCAGACAGCAGCTCATTGGCCGAGCGGACGCTCGACCTTGCCGTTGCATCACCCAGACGACAGACTGGCCGAGCAGTTCTCTCGCTCAGACCAATAACAGACAAAAGGAGCAGTTGGCAATATCCTCATAGGAACTAGTGTCATCGACAGGCGGTGTGATCGGCAGCGTGGCCGAGTAGAGGATCGTATGGTGGAAGCTTCCACTGTCACATCAGGGATATGCCCAGGCTGTTAAGGTATGGCGTCAGACATGCTTTTCTGACACGTCTTTTCCATGTATGCTTTGAGAAGCGTGTGTGCCTTGGGAAGTGTGCACACACCCCTTGGTAGCTCTATATAAGGAGTCCTAGAGCTTCATCGGAGGTATGTTTTTTTACTACTGTTGCTACAATTACGCTGCTCCTTTCTTCTCTATTTCATTCACTCTTCGTCGGTAGCTGACTTGAGCGTCGGAGGGCCATCGCCGGGGAACCCCTCTCTGGCCCGTCACTAACGACTTGTGGTTGCAAGCCTAGTTCGTCGGAGGGCCATGTCATCTTCAGTCGATGCCTAGTCCACGCGAGCGTCATCTCCCCAGCGTCCGTCGATTCACTCTCAGACAGGATCAAATTTGGCGCCGTCTGTGGGAACGCACCTGAATCCGAGCTGAAGAGATGGAAGAAGCTGGACGTCTCCACACAGTGGCGCTCACTCCAGAGGAGCTCGATATGCTCATTCAAGTAAGAGCGGCAAAAATGGTAGAGCAGTAGCAACAAAAGGCACTAGCCGATCGGCTGGCGCAACAAGCAACATCGGCCTTAGGAGGCCGAGCGACACCTGAAGACCGGCCGATCAGCTCTCTATATTGGGACAGAACAAAATGCTGACTGGCACTCCAGGAGAGGCTCCACCAGCGCCAATTCCGTTTCACCAAGCGTTATTTCAAACGCCCTCGGAGATTGCTCAAGCCAACCAGGACAGAAGTTCTTCAGACGAGGCTCCCGTACGGGACACGCGGAAGGGCAAAGCCCCCCGAGCTGACTCATCGCCTGAGCAGATCAATCGACAATTCTCCGAAGCTATTCTACAAGATCTACTGTCGAGGCATTACGCTCCCTCGGTGATCGAGGAGTATAACGGGTCGACCGACTCGGACGCCACCTCGGTAAGTTTGATAACGCTGCTACTCTTCATCAGTATACAGATGGAGTCAAGTGCCGAGTGTTCCTCACCACTCTCTCTGGCTCGGCACAGTGGTGGTTTCGGAGGTTGCCTGACGGGTCAATCAGAAGCTTTAAAGACTTCTGAACGGCTTTCCTTCACCACTTCGCGAGCAGCAGACGCTATCAGAAGACAAGCGCCAGCCTGTTCTCCATGAAGCAAGGTCAGAGGGAGACCCTCCGAGCTTACATCCAGTGCTTCAATCAAGTGGCGATGGATATTCCTTCGGTCTTGTCTAAGACCATGATGAATGCGTTCACGCAAGGGCTCGTGGACGGGGACTTCTTCCGGTCGCTCGTCAGGAAGCCGCCCCGCGACTATGACCACATGTTGAAGAAGGTCAATGAGTACATAAACATGGAGGAAGCCCAGGCGGCCAGAAGGAAAGAGGCTCCATTCGAACCATCGACGCCAACTGAATGACGACCGTCGTCCAGCCATTAACCTCCACGAGGGCCCCGAGCCGAAGGAGTGCGCCCGCACCAAGAAGCAAAGCCACACGTCGTCCAGTATGTTGTCGCAGAACGGCCAAGGCCCAAAGGGAATGTATGGACCCCTTTGTTCTGCTCATTCCATCAGTCTGCATCTCACAACACCCACGACTGTCGCGGATTCAACTCGGTCACCCAACCAGCGCCTAAGAGTTATCATCGCCGATCCCCTTCTCCTGACTGGAGACACGAATATCATCATTCCGATCGCCGAGAGGAGGCAAGACGATCACCGAGGCAGTCTCATCGGAGGAGCGCAGAGTCGACGAAAGCCAGACATGAGAAAAATAGGTTGTCAGCTCGAGAGGAGGAGAACAGGAGCAATGCTGCTCGAGGGGAGATCAACATCATAGCTGGCGGGTCGACCGGCGGGGATTCCAACCGAGATAGGAAATCACATGCTCGACGACTGGAAAACCATGCGGTGGGCTGCAGGTGGGAGCAAGCCAGCAGGCCCGAGATCAGCTTCGGCCCCCGTGATCTCGAAGGAGTTGAAGTGTCGCGTGACGACGCACTCATTATCCGAGCGGTAATCACCAATTATACTATTCACCATATATTCGTTGACACAGGCAGCTCAGTCAACATCATTTTCAAGAAGACGTTCGACCAGCTCCAAATTGACAAAGGAGAACTGTTGCCAATGACGACCCCCCTATACGGGTTCACCAACAACGAAGTCTTGCCGATCGGTCAGATCAAGATGGCCATCTCGCTCGGGGAGGAACCACTCCGGAGGACAAGGGCCACCAACTTCATCGTGGTAGAGGCCCCCTCAGCCTACAATGTCATTTTGGGAGGTTCGGCCCTCAATGAATTCCGGGCAGTCGTCTCAACCTTCTGCCAGAAGATTAAGTTTCCGGTAGAAGATCGAGTCAGAGAAGTGAAGGGAGACCAGCTCACCGCTCAGAGATGTTATGTCAAGATGGTCAAGACCGAGGTAAAGTCCGCTCGGAAAGCACCTCGGATGGAGGTAAGTGCCATAACCGAGAAGCCTCCTACTTTAATTTATGAAGAAAAGGAAAAAATACAGATACATCCGGGTTAAGTCGAGGCGACGACTTTCATAGCGTCTGACTTGGAGGCCGAGCAAAAGGTTAAGCTAATCAGATGCCTTCAGTAGAACCATGATGTCTTCGCGTGGTCAACACATGAGATGCCCGACATTTCCCCGAGCGTCGCACAACATAAGCTCCACGTCCGACCGGACGCTCGGTCGATGAAGCAAAGGAAGAGAGACTTCAGTGCTAAACAGAATCTGATCATTCGGGTGGAGATTGAGAAACTGTTGGAGGCCGGCCACGTACGTGAGGTTCAGTTTCCGAGCTCGCTCGTCAATGTGGTGCTGGTCTCCAAGCCGGGCAATAAATGGAGGGTCTGCATCGACTTCCGAGATCTCAACAATGCGTGTCAGAAGGACTTTTATCCCTTGCCTCGGATTGATCATATGGCAGACTTCACAGCCGGGTGCGAGCTGATATGCATGCTAGACGCATATCAGGGGTATCATCAAGTATCGCTCGCCGGTGAAGACCAAGAGAAAGTTAGCTTCATCACCGCCAATGGCACGTACTGCTACAATGTAATGTCGTTCGGCTTGAAGAACGCAAGAGCCACCTACCAAAGGCTGATGAACAAAGTCTTTCGGCGGCAAATCGGCCGCAACATGGAGGTATATGTCGACGACATATTGATTAAATCCCTCCGAGCCGCCGATCTCTGCGCAGATATTGAGGAAACTTGCCAGACGCTCCGGGCATATGGAATCAAGTTAAATCCTCAGAAGTGTCTGTTTGACACTAAAAGTGGGTGCTTCCTAGGGTATATCGTCACCGAGTGGGGCATTGAGGCAAACCAGCAAGGTAAAAGCATTCCAAGACATGCCACCACCAAGAAACTTGAAGGAGGCGCAACGCCTTACCGGTCGGATAACAACATTATCTCGATTCATCTCCAAGTCTTCCGACCGGAGTCTTCCTTTCTTCAAGATCTTGCGCCTAGCCACCAAGTTCCAGTGGGATAAGGAGTGTGACCAAGCCTTCGAGGAGCTTAAAGCATATCTGAATTCCCTACCTGTACTAGCTAAACCTGCTACTGGTGAACCACTCCGAATCTATTTATCTTCAACCGAGCACATTGTTGGCTCGGCGTTGGTTCGGCAGAACGGCGAAGAACAGCCAGTGTACTTCTTGAGTTATATATTAAAGGATGATGAATCTCGCTACACTGGTCTTGAGAAGCTCGCATTTGTATTGGTACTCGCCGCTTGGAGGTTCCGTCCTTACTTCCTCGCACACACTATCATTGTGATGACCAACAACCCATTGGGAAGAGTCCTGCTTAACCCAGAGGCATCCGACCGGTTGATTAAATGGACAACTGAGCTCAGCGACTTCGATATCCAATACCAGCCCCGAACGACGATCAAGGCGCAGTCCTTAGCCGACTTTGTCACCGAGGTACAAAACCTTGAATCCGACTCGGTCTGGAAAGTATATGTGGATGGGTTGTCCACCCGACAAGGTAGCGGGATTAACATACTGCTTGCCTCCCCACAAGAGAAGTAGGTATAGTTGTCCATTCGACTAGAGTACCGGGCAACTAACAATGAGGCTGAGTACGAGGCTCTTATAGCCAGCCTACAAGCCGCCCGACACATCAGCGCTGGCAGAGTTCTTATCCATTTTGGTTCTTAGTTAGCCGCTCAGCAGCTGGTGGGAGCATTCGAGATCAGTAATACGCGTCTCAAGTTGTACGTTGAAGCCTTCAAAAAGATGAAAGCAAACATTCAGGAGGTAATCATCCAGAAGATCCCCCGAGCGGAGAACCAAGCGACAAATGAGTTGGCCAAATTGTCGAGCTCACTCTCATCGATCGTCATTACTCAGCCGATCGAGCAAGTATCCTTGGTGGCACACATCGATCGGATGGAGGGCCTCACCTTCCCTAGCGATTGGAGAACGGTCATAATAGAGTTCTTACGATCAGGAGCTACGCCGTCCGACCAAGAGGAAGCCCGTTTATTGAGACGAAGAGTCGGTCGCTTCATTCTGATCGGGGACCAACTCTACAAGAAGGCCTTCTCCAGGCCATTGCTTAAATGCGTCGGATCAGAGGGTGCCGACTATATACTGTGAGAAGTACACCAAGGCTCTTATGGAGGACATCTGGGTGGTTGGTCACTAGGAAGGAAGATTCTTTTGGACAGGTACTTCTGGCCAGGTACTTCTGGCCAACTCTGCAGGAAGATGCCGCTCGGACAGTGGCTAACTGTCTGTCCTGCCAGAAGTATCACCACCTCTCCCATCGACCGACTGAAGATATGAAGGCTTCCACTGTGTCCTGCCCATTCGACCAATGAGGCATGGATATTGTGAGACCCTTTCCCATGGTGACAGGATAGCGAAAGTTTTTGCTTGTTGCGGTAGACTACTTCTCCAAGTGGGTTGAAGCTGAACCGCTGGCAAAAATAACCAAATAGATGGTCCAGAAGTTTATCTCGCAGCATATCATCTGGTTTGGCATTCCGCATCGACTCATCTCAGACAATGGTAGACAGTTCGCTGGGCGGAAACTCAAAGAGTGGTGCGAGGGGTATGACATCCAGCAGGCCTTCACCTCAGTAGCATACCCTTAGAACAACGGACAGGCTGAAGTCGCTAATTGGGAGATCTTGCAGATTTTTCGAGTTTGGCTCGACCATATCGGAGGAAGTTGGGTGGACGAGCTCCCTAGCGTGTTATGGGCAATCCGGACAACCCCCAAAGAAGGCACAGGTGTAACCCTGTCCACCTTGTATACGGAAGCGAAGCGGTCGTCCCAGTCAAGGCCGGAGTCGAATCCAATTGAATACAACACTACAGAGAAGACAACGCTGAGCGGAGGTTAATTGAGCTGGACTTTGTGGATGAGGCGCGTGACAAAGCAGCCGTGCGGCTGATGGCTTATAGGCAAAGGATGAGACAAAACTACAATCGACGAGTGATCCCGAGGTCGTTCCAAGTAGGCGACCTCGTGTGGAAGAAGGTGAAGCCGGTCGACGACGTCACCAAATTGGAAGCTCCTTGGGCCGGACCCTTCAAGGTCATGGAAAAGCTTCGCTCGGGCGTCTACTACCTGGAGGATGAAGATGGGCAACGGTTAGAACGCCCTTGGAGAGCGAACCACCTCCAGCCGTACCGAGCTAGATGAAAGGTGCACCAATGGAATTGAGATGTACTTTCTATTTTTCCTGTGCCCTTTGATTGCAGGATTGAAATGAAAAATGAAAGGTTACCTAAATATTCGTCGAGCGATGACGTTAAACTCATGTCTCCACCGACGGTCGAGCGGCGACCTTAAACCCCGGTCTTCACCAAATCGTCGAGTGGCGACATTAAACTCATGTCTCCACCGACGGTCGAGCGGCGACCTTAAACCCCGGTCTTCACCAAATCATCGAGCGGCGACGTTAAACCCATGTCTCCACCAACGGTCGAGCGGTGACCTTAAACCTCGGTCTTCACCAAATCGTCGAGCGGTGACGTTAAAGCCATGTCTCCACCGACAGTCGAGCGGCGACCTTAAACCCCGGTCTTTACCAAATTATCGAGCGACGACGTTAAACCTGTGTCTCCACCGATGGTCGAGCGGCGACCTTAAACCCCGGTCTTCACCAAATCGTCGAGCGACAACGTTAAACCCATGTCTCCACCAATGGTCGAGCGACGACCTTAAACCCCAGTCTTTACCAAATCATCGAGCGGCGACGTTAAACTCATGTCTCCATCGACGGTCGAGTGACGACCTTAAATTCCTGCCTTAGAAGATCGTCTAGCGAAGACGTTAAAACCCAGAGTCGAGCGGCGACTATAAACCCCGGAGGTATGATTCTAGTGAATATTTCAATAACGAAAGTACGGTCGTAATAGCCGATCGGAACTATACAGCCAAATACTTAGCAAACAGATGGCATATGAAGAAGGCACAAAATGATTTCATTAATAAACGTTGTCGAATGACAGGAGTATATTCAAGGCTTACAAAAAACATTCTCTACCAACCCCTCGCTCACTCAATATATTCGAAGGCCTCGTCGGGAATGGACTCAAGAAGCTGGACTCGGTCGACATCCTTGTCGGACAAAGCTTCAGAAATATGGCCGTTCTTCCTATGTTGGAGGAGCGTAGCATCGATTGCTAACTCAAATGAGTGGACAATCCGGTTGGTCGCCTTCTCCAAGAATGGATCCAAGCGGAGGTACTGTTGCTTCAGGACCGCAAAGCGACCTGGCTCGGCTTCTTGATAAGTAGTCAAAGCAGCACGAGAGGCCGCCAGCTCCTCATCAAGGCGCTTCACTTGGCCTTACAGCTCCGCTTCATTGGCCGAGCGGCTCTCCCGCTCGGCAACCAGGGAGTCCTATACCTTCTTCAGCTTCTCGGTCAACCGCCGAGCATCCTGGTTTTTCTGCTCCAGGTCGACGATAGCCCGTTGTTTTCTTTTAGAAACCAGCTCGAGTTTATGATCATATGTCTTCAATTGTGCCTCGATCTGGCCCATCCTACTGGCCTATTCAGCCGACTTCTGCTGCTCCTCGACGAGGAGTTGTTGAGCCTTCTCCAGCTCGGCCTTTAGACGAGTGACCGACGCTCCCTGGGAGGAGGAGGCTTCTCCATAAATTTTGAGCTTCTTCAGCTCGTCCTCCACTTGCGCCAACCACTGGCACATGACAATGTTCTCCACCTAGTACTGCAAGCAAAAATTAGTACCGAGCAGAGGTAACTTATGAATTGATATTTGCAAATACTAACCCTGGTGGACATCTCCAGATGGTTGTCAGCCAGCTCGCACGGAGGTTTCATGGTCGTTCACGCCCTCTCCTCCTCCCAAATGCAGGCAACCCGACCTCGGATGTAGACTTGATGCTAAGGAGAGTTGGGTTGGTCGCCCGGCGCCAGAAGATCCTCCGTCGAGAGATGGAGCGTGACGGTAATGGATCGTCATCCGGCCGGTGCCGATTGAGCGGAGGCGGATGGGCTGGAAGCTTGAGCAGGAGGTACTGGCAGAATGACGGATCGTGTCACCTTTCACCTAGCTGGAGGCAAGGAAGTGATCGGCTGAACGACGATCGGTTTCGATAGCTCAGCCACAGATGGAGTCCGTTCGGAAGAGGTATCCTCCACTGTCGCGGCTGTTGGAGATGGGGTGCCTCCCCATGCAGAGGTTTGTATGGCCGAGGTAGCAGAACGGGAAGGCACGCCCGTTCAGCGTCTCTTGCGGGTGAGCAGTACTTCATCGCCCGATGACCCCAAACCCTCAGCAGGGATGGCGGGTGGCGCGTCTTGGACCGGTTCTGGGTTGGCCGCCCCTCCTGCACTCGGGGTCCGCTTGGTGGTCCCTTCACCCACAGTTGCGGTCTCCCCAACTGCGCCCCCTTGCGAGCCAACAGGGGTCAGACCGAGCCGTTCCATCTCCTTGGTCACGCCTGCTTCAATCTCGGCCTGCTTGACCTTCATTATCCCAGCTGTCCGAGTGCGCATCATGATGTCGGCTGTAAAAGAATAACAGAATCAGTTAGATTCAAATGAAGAAGGTTGAGAAATGTCATACCTAGGTTGCTCGGGAGTTTCACTCGGATCGGACTCAGCCCGAACATGTACATCACGCCCTCTGGCAATAACTTGTGAATGTCGAACTTCAGCCCGGACAACATGTTAGCAACGTGGAGGTAATCAGGTTGAGCCTTGTACTTCTTCAGATCAGGTTGAGTAGGGAGCCCGACCTGCCATCTGGTCCGGAAGCTTGGCTGCTCGGGGAGTTTCAAATAGAAGAAGTACTCCTTCCAGTGCTTGTTGGAGGTAGACATTTTGTCAAAGAAGACTAGACCGATCCGGTATTGGAAAAGGTACGTGTCCGTCTCAGACTGTTTGGGGTAGTAAAAATAATGGAAGACCCGAGGGGTCAGTGGGATGTTGTGCACTCGGAACAACACCACCACGCCGCACAGCAGGCGGAAGGAATTGGGGACGAGCTGGGCGAGTGGGACACGAAAGTAGTTGCAAACCTCAATTATGAAGGTGTGGATGGGGAACCGAAGGCCGATCACAAATTGGTCTCGAAAGAAACAAACTGTGCCGACCAACGGGTCGTTGGGCCGGTCGGACGGGGAGGCTAAAACTATTTCATGGTCGGACGGGAGGTCATAGGCGTTTATCAAACTCGCAGCATCGTCCTCGTCGAACCGAGTCTCCATGGTGGCGTACCAAAGATCGGAAATGGGGTCGGACGATTGCGAGGAGCTCGCCATGGCCGGGAAACGAAAAGGCAGAGGGTTCGACGGGAAAAATGACCGAAAAACACAGGAAACCAGAAGCAGAAGAGGCGGAGAACGCAGTGGAAAAGCAGCAAGGAAGAGGGAGGCGAAATGCTTACAAGGAGGAGAGGATCACCGCAGGAAGTCGAGGATCGCCGGAGCCCCGTACACGAGCAGAATGCTAGAACACTGGACGCAAACAAAATCACCAGAGCAAAATCGTCGGAAAGCACGAAGAAAGCGTAGAGGGAAAGGCAACGCTGAAGCTTTATAAAAATGGGCACGGCGGACCGGAGCCGTCCGATGTAGGGCACGAAATTCGGAGCGTAAATCTGACCGTTGAATTCGAATCGCCAAACGTCACATCAATAGCTGTCACCTCGAACGTGCGGCAGCTACGCCGGTGACACGTGGCGCCCTCCCACAGGGTGGCATTTAAGGGGCGTGGGCGCGTGCTCGGCCTTAATGGGGGTGATTTACACGTACTTCGAGGAGATTTGGGCGGTGTTAGTATTGACCGCCTGGCTCGCACCCCCTCGGGGGCGATGAGGAAAATATCCAAGTACAAAAGCTCGAGGTGCCGACCGGAAGAGGAAGATCAGTCCTACAGAAGCCGATCGGCCAATCGGTCACCAGACTACTGGTCCAGTCAGTCGGACTTGCAACCTCCTTCGACTAGATTTGAGGGGGAGACATGTGATCCAGTGGTGAGGTGGGGCCCGTCCGACCGAAGGTCAAAGTGGTCAACACAAGCAGGCGTCCAATTGGGCAAACTACCTTCCCGATCAGCAGAAAGAGTAGCCGGCCCGACACTCCGACAGCTCGGTCAGGCACCGAGCTTTCGACTCTCATGAAGCTCAAAGCAGGAAAGGACGAAGACCAAGCGGCCGTCCCACTCGGCTAAGCAATGGACGCAGCCTCAACCCGGCAGGCAGGGCTCCCTCGCTCGACAGGGCGGAGCCGGACAGCAGCTCATTGGCCGAGCGGACGCTCAGCCCTGCCGTTGCATTAACCAGACAACAGACTGGTCGTGCGGCTCTCTCGCTCGAACCAATAACAGACAAAAGAAGCAGTTGGCAATATCCTCCTAGGGACCAGTGTCGTCGACAGGCGGCGTGATCGGCGGCATGGCCAGGCAGAGGATCGTATGGTGGAAGTTTCCACTGTCACATCAGGGATATGTCCGGGCTGTTAAGGTATGACATCAGATACGCTTTTCTGACACATCTTTTCCAAGTATGCCTTGGGAAGCATGCGCACGCCCCTTGGTAGCTCTATATAAGGAGTCCTAGAGTTTCATCGAAGGTATGTTTTTTTACTACTATTGCTACAATTACGCTACTCCTTTCTTCTCTACTTCATTCACTCTTCGTCGGTAGCTGACTTGAGCATCTCCTTTCTTCTCTACAGTTACGCTACTCCTTTCTCTCACATTCAACTGTCTCTCACATCTATTTTTTTTTCTTATTTTTCTTTAAAGGTAAAAAAGAAAATTTTGATTCATTCTAATAGAAAAATATTCAATTAACCAAATATTATTTTTAAGAGTGATATTTATACTGATATCATTTTCATTCTAAATATTATTATTTTTATTCTCATTCTGATTTCTAGAAAAAAAAAATCATCTTATTCTATGCAAGATATGGTTCGTAGCTATAGGATTTGAAATGACTAGGATGAGCAGAGTCAATTGGAACGATATCAACAATAAAAGGATCACAAAATTATCCAAGTGACTCAATTGGCTAAAAATTGAGTCGATTAACGAAATAATCATGTGATTATCTAACTAAGCTGGCTGTTAATAATCGATTTTGATTGAACAAAGATGGTGCTTAAACATGAGCATGGTTTATAGTCAGAGTGCATGAATGTGATGAAGGGTTGGACTAGTTTTTATCGTGTTCACACACGGATGTGCTTTTCAACACTTGTGCCAAAGGCATCACTTGCTCGCGTCAACCACTTGTTATGCTCTCATTTCTACCCGAAGAAACGATGGAAAACAATTTCTACATCTTAGGTTCACGTGCTGAGACCTAAACAATAGGAAAGGTTAATCATCAACATTTTTATCCCCCTGTTGTAATTGAGAACTTATATTAGGTCTAGGGTTAATTTTCAGCCAAGATATCCTATTAATTGATTTAATTCCTTTTTACATGTGTTGTTGTTGTTGTTAGGTGAAATCTTCTATAATTTATCTCCCTTTCAGATAGTGAGGAATCATCTTGGATAGGCCGCCGAGGTGACTGATTCATCTTTTACTGTCAATTATAAATTTCTGTTAGCCCCCGAGGTAATGACGTCTTCTCAATTTCCTAGGTATCTAAGAATAGAGTCTTAATTTTGACGAATTAACAAATAAATTTTTCTTAAAGAGTGATTGACTTAAGAACTCTGGGTTGATGATTATCTATACGAAAACTTTCTGATTTATTCTAATGACCGATGAAAAACTTTTATAGCACTGAATCGATTATCCTCAAAATTAATTAATGTAAGCTGAATATTTGATGTCAATTTTGTTTTAAAAAAATTATGAACTTATGTTGAATAATACTCTAGTAGTATTTTTTTTTCTCAATTACAATGTATTTATCTTTTAAAAAGAATAAATTTATTAAGGGCTTTTAAAACCTCATCAAAAGAACGCTTCCCTTACCCTGTATAAGTAACTCATTCTGTTTTTACATTATGAATTCTCTTTTGAGCTCTTGATTTTTCTTTCTGCTCTTTAAAAGTTTCAAAGTTCAAAAGTTAGAACTTGAAACTTAGACTACTCTATTTTTATAATATGATTATGCTCCTCGTAGTTTCATACGGTCCATTTCTAAATTATGTAAAAAGAAATAAATCATGAGATCAACTTATAATTAACCGTCAAATAACTAAAGGGTAGAAGGAATTTTTCTAAGATGACATACATCCACTGAGAATTAATCATGCTCTATTATAATAAATCTGTTACTCTCTAATCAACTAAGCACAACTATAGAGACTAGAATACTCCTATTTGAGATTAACAGTGGTGTGGTTGTATTTTTAGAGATGATGGTTGATAAACTGTAAATACATAGGTAGAACAATATTATATTCAAAGAGAAAAAGTCACTCATTTTCTTTCCATCTTAGATCTCTTATTCGAATGGTAAACTTAAATACATAGGTAGAACAATATCATATTCAAAGAGAAAAAGTCACTCATTTTCTTTCCATCTTAGATCTCTTATTCGAATGGTAAACTTACCTAATAATGTATATCGACTTCTGAACGGGTGACTAAGCAATTAACATGTGATGGTATTTTTCAAAATACATCATCTACCTACCATACCCAAAGGGTGTTCCAATGATTGTTTGCAAAGTCATTAGCATCAACCATCCGAAAGGGATGAATCACTTCACATGAAAAGGTACTTTAAAAGAACATAATCCATCTCATTATGCCGACGCTCTATCAGTTTGAGTCATCAACTTACCGATAAGTTGATTGTCCAACCACAAATTAGTTGAATTAATTTCATCAAATTTCACCCAACAAATAATGCTTGTGATGTTTTATTTTCGTCAAATCATCAACAAAGAATGTTTTTGTCCAATCTATTCATACAACAACAAACTCTAAACCATTTCTTTTAGCATCCGAACTGACATCATTAATGTTCTAATTTATAATGCAATCACTTAAATAGTTGGCAAGCTCATGCTTCCTACGAAAATTGAATAGTTTTCACCATTAATATTGATATGATACAGAAAAAAAATATGATTGGAAATTTAAGATCCTAGATTTTGACCTTACCTGATCATACAAATCTGATCTTGCTGACTTATCATCGTGCCTCAATTTGCGCAAGTAAACAAAGTACTGAAAGCCGCCTTTGCTACAGTTGAACATCAAATCCAAAAAGTGCATATATATACATATTTTTGTAATCTATCTGCGATTCGAATAGATTTATTTATTTACATACCAACGCATAGACAGCTCATAATGATACCGTAAGATACATAACACACACAATAGTAACGTGAATTAGCATTTAAACCCTTTGCAAGCCATGAACCAGAGGGCAAGTATCACTGCAAGGGCAATAACAGCTACCATCAGTTTGAATCGAAGACTCTGCAACCACATCCTCCTCCGGAGTTGCCTGCCGTGCCTCTGGAAATCGTCAGCCTTAAACAAACACCAAACAATGAGAGAAAGTTCAGCATTATAATTTCCCTTGTATCTCAAAGACTATAAGACTGGTAAAACACCAAGCAAATGTCAATTGGCTCTCTTAAGACACCAAGCCAAAGCCCAATTTGTGGCTGTTAACGTTCTAAAAAAACAACAAAGTACCTGAAACTGCAAACTTTGAGTCTTGTCCACCAAAAGTTCAATTTTCTCACCTCGATCAAGAACCTAGGAAGATACAAGATGAATTTTAATACCAGCAAGCAACAACCATTCGTCGAGTTTCAAACTGCTAAAGAAATATTAAACAGTCACAGGACATCAGATTGGCTCCACTGCTCAAGGTCATAGCACAACCTACTTGCATACCTTAGGATTAAAGAAAGTGGAAATTTATCTTGTAGTAAAATAACTATGAAAAAAATCACAAAATATGAAAGGCTGCATTAAATGACATTTTAGCTCAAGGTTGTAACATAGCCTACTAGCGAACCTCAGAATGAAAGAAAGTGGAAATTTATCTTGTAGTAAAAAAAACTATGAAAAAAAATTCACAAAATCAGAGTGACTGAATTATATGGCATTCCTATTTAAATGATCGACAAATAATTGTTCAAGAATGCTCCTAGTAACATGGTAGGATACATATGAGTGCAATATTTTATTTCTGCTACCAAACTTTAATTTTTTCTGAAGGATCTCATAATCTTTCATGTCAAAAAGATCTATAGTAATTTATCATCAAGTTTTAGATAGTAATACAGCAATAGAGATATTAGTAAATGTAATTTTTTGTATGGCGTATCCATAGTCCGAAAGAGCCAATTCAGACAAGCTTAATCAAGCATTTTCTGCATTCAAAATCTAAATCACATACCTTCTCAATATTGTCCATCATTATATCTTTAACCTCTGTAACTTGTGTTTTTAACTTGGAGATCTTGCTCATTTCTTCTGGATGATTTATGCAATACTGCATATGCCCTTTCAGCCTAGGACTGCTCAGATGAATAAGATATCAAACTACCATCCATTTGAATGAATTAGAAATCTATGGTGGAAGGAGGGTGGGCACACATACCCAAATTCTCGGTCAAGGCTATAAGCAATGCAGAACCTATCCTCAAATAGATCATCATCCTCTTCACCCGCAAGTGGGTGAGGGCCTCCTCCCCCAATACTTGCTCCATACAATTGAATGAAATCATTTTTTACTCTCTCTAGAAATACAAAGGGTAAAGACCTTCCAACCACTTCATCAGCTACGACAAGAAATACTACACAGAAGAAAGGCTCAAAATTTAAAGTTCAAAAAATAGAATTCATGGATAATGCAAGGAAACAAATTTAAATAAAATCACAGAATCATACCGAACTCTTTATCTAATAGGAAATTGAAGGTATGACCATCACATGAATAGGTAAACTTGTTGCTATTCTGAGGAAGTTTCTGCAAGCACTGTACAGCAATAGTACTGAAGTTCCCAGAAAAGGCAGTGTACTCTGCGAGCACAACTGTGCCTTTGGCCACAAAACTATAAACTAAAGGTTGTTTGCTCATGGTACTAAAGTAAAGTTCTCGGAATAATCTGTATCAGTGAATCCTATCGTCTGCACAGAACGAGAGTAAGGATTTCAAGAGATCCTATCTTTTGCACTCAAGCTAAACCACAAAACAAGAAATTGCAGTTACAATTTCCATCAAGATTTCTTTAGAGACAAAAAAAGGGAAATCAGAAAATTTTGTAATACATACATCAACAATACTTGGATTGAAAAAGCAAGAGATAAGACATAGGCCAGCATCGAAGCTTGATCGTGGAAAGGAAAAAAATAATAATAATCCGAAACAAATCGAGCATACAAGAAGAAATGTAAACTGAGAGCAACTCGATAATAAGAATTGACAGAAAAAAATCACAATCTGACCGACAGAGTCCCCCAAATGTAGAAGGATCGCACGCGGAAAACCCTAGTCTCTGTTGCTTCGTCTGCAAGTCGGTTGCGATTGCTAAATTACGCTGAGGCCGAGAAAGGTAGCAAGCAAAGTCCAAGTTTAAACGCCCCGCGGTGTCATACACATTTACAACATTGACATTATAGGAGCACAATGTCGAAAATACCCATACTCATTCGGAGTGATTCGAAGGAACTATGGGTACATCAGTAATTTCGGAAGAAGTGCACTCGCGAATGGTTGTTAAGAAAGATGGAATGGTGGTTTGACATGGCGCGTTCCTGCGCGCTGCAATTCCCATAATGACCCTCTCTTTGTCCGTTTTTACCAGTGATGCCCAATCATGACTTCAAAAGGAATATCAAACAAAATAAATAAAGAAAGAAAAAAATTTAGTTTTAAATTATAATTTAAGGGTTTGATTTTATAACCATTCTTTGAATTTTTTTAATATATCATATATCCAAATTTTGTATTTGTTATTTTGAAATATTGGTGTGTTGAGTGGCAAAGGCTCAATAATTTTATGAATTTATTCATCAAAGAATTTTATCTTTCAATAATATTGGCAGAGACGTTGGGTGAGTAAATCATCTTTTATCATATAAATGACATGAGTCATGTCCTAGGGTTACAGTGCCTCAGTAAAATATCCAGATTATTATCCAGATATCTATAGTTTGATCCCCAAGTATGTTGTATTTGTAAGAATTTTTCTTCTAAATGGGTCGTGTAACTAACAAATGCTGAGCTTCTGAGCTACTCATTGTGTGTGCTTCCAGATTTATTCTGATGGTCGATAAAATTTTTTTTATAGAACTAGACTAATCACCTCAGGACTAGTCAAATAAGGTTTACGAGGCATGAGTGCATAGTTATGTTAAAGTAAAAATTTTGCTTGTGCTCATTTTATACGATTGATAACCAACTAAGTAAAGGTGACAATTGAATTGGATCACCTGCACCCGACTTGAGTTGGCCTAATTTTGATCATGACTAGCATAACCTATTTGGAATTTGATGTAGGTTGGTGCTATATTTTTTTTTTTGACCTCATTTTTTTTAGCACTTTCATGTTGAATGTATAAAAGTTACTAAGAGATTGATCAGTTTTGATATGCTGGTAATGTTAGTTCTTATAAAAATCTAAGCCGTGTGAATTCTAAAATACAAAGAACTCATATATAGAAAATACAAGACCAAGAAGATTTAATTTTATCAATTAAACAAGATATAAGAAAATAACACAAAAATATAATGACAAAGGACTTGATTAAAGAATCATTGTCCTTGTCCTAGCATCGTCGGCTTGATCCTTGTAGAAGAAGATGCAACGACAAGAAGAAGGTCTTCCATGAGGTTTAGAGGGTGAAGGCGCTGAAAGGCTTCTTGTCGATGGGGAACAAGAAATTAGGTCAAGTTTTCTTAAACCCTTGGGGCCTCTCCTTTATATAGGAATTCAATCCCTTATCAGCCCATAGATGATAATGGATTAGGTTAAAAGATTCTACACATTGAACTTGTATCCAATAATCTAAACCACAATAAACATAAGTTAGATCACTTTAAAGGGTTCAGATGATATTCACATGTTCAACTTACAAATAAATCCACCTAATAGGGATAATAAAATCTAACAATCTCCCACTTGAGTTGTATGTGAAATACAAGTAAAATTTTAGTTGATATCAAACTTATAAGTACAAGATACCTCTGTAAATAATCTAGTCCATTAACTTCATTAGTAAAGGACTATAGAGGTCATAACTACTGTATATGATCGTAGCAAGTCCCAACAGTAATCACAATATCAATGTCATTAACGACATAAATCAAGATACGGATGTAGAGTATGAAAATTACATGAAATATGATCAATACTTGTCAGTTTCTAACTAGTCCTAAGGTGACCTCAAAAGAAGTCAAATCATATCTGCAAATACTTTATGCTAAACTATAAGTGCAAATCATGATCTAAACTTTATTATTCTAAAATCACTACAAGAAATTTTAGATTTAACCACACCTAATAGACAACAATTTTTCGAGAAACTGTTGTTTTTTTGCCATTTAACAACGGTTTTATTGAAAACCGTTGTTGTTCACCATAATTTTTTTAAAATGACAACGGTTTTTAAAAAACTGTTGTCTAATGTATGTAAAAGACAACGATTTTTAAAAAACTGTTGTATAATGTATGTCAAAGACAACGGTTTTAAAAAACTGTTGTCTTTTAGCGTTGCTTACATGATAATATACAACAGTTTTATTAAACTGTTGTCTATTGAATGTTGTTGAATCCCCAAAAAATAATAATTTTTTTTAACTTCACGAAAAAAAACTCACTAACAAAGAGTTTTTTTGTTCCCGTGAGGCTAGGTCACCACTGCCGATTCCCCTTTCCCCTCCTTCCCAACCCGACGCCTATCGACGCCGCGATACTTCTTCTCCCCACATACATAACCACCAGCCAAGAGTTACTCAACGCCGGCTGAAGCCTCATTGAGTCGTGCCTTGCTCTGATCAACGCCATAGCTGCCGTCGCCGAGCCCTAACTCTTCCCCGACGCCGGAGCCACGAGGAAATCGATCGCGCTAGCACCAAGCGTCCACCGCCGGCTAAGGCTCTTCTCCACTGATCACTGGAGTCCATTCGGAGATTTCTCTTCTCCTAGAGTCGCCGACCCTGCATTGGTGGATCTCCGGTTAAGAGGGGTTTGAACCCTAGATCTAACCTCCTGCGGCGCCTCTCTACACATTGCAGCTTCGACGATCGAACCAGGTTTGCTCTAACCGATCTTTACTCTAGTGTTGGCATTGCCCTATTCCTCTGTCCCAGTTCACCGCCACAATAACCTCCCGAGCCCTCCGAGAGAGATATCAGATATAGCTCAAGGGTAAGTTGTTTTTAGTGCTAGATTTGTGTGGACTTGATTGTATACATTGTTTGAGATGTTGAGTTTGGTTGTGTGATCATTTATTACAGATCCGTCCGGCCAAAAAACATATGCCGCCTTCTCAACCGCCAGCCGCAACTCCCCCACCGCACCCTCACCGAGAAGCACCCTCAGTGGTAGACGATCCCTCCGACTCTCAGTCTTTATGCTGCCTATGCTAGAACTGATAACTTCCATTAAAATCAAATGATTTCTCCCTTTTGCAGTAACATCCATTTAGTTCTTCGCTTCTGACTGATTAATATCTTTCTAGTTCCTTTGCTTTTTGAATTTTGGTGTATATGCAAGATCCAATGATTTTAAATCACATTTTCAGATTTGACTTAATGTGTAGTGCCCATCTCCATTCAGTCCCTTAGTAGATCAAGAATGTAACGACCCAATTTTCCCCATTTCAAGTTCTAAAAGTCCATAAAAATATTTGGAAATATTTTTAAAATATTCTAGAGATTTTTATGAATTTTTAGAGTATTTTTACGTAATTTTTGGAGGTCGTTTAGTATGTTACAAAAAGAAAGAAGTTTTGACCAAAAATATTGAAGGTGAGACTCGAACCCAAGATCCCCGGCCGAACTCGACTTAACCGAACGCAGCCAACCAAATGGGCTGCGCATGATTTGTTAACCAAGTATGTAGCGAGATGTATTTAAGTTATAGTAAAGGGCAGAAATAAAACCTAGGTTATAAAGGGTTAATTTCTTTCCTGAACCCTAATGCTACTCTTCTTCCTCTTCGTGCGTGTGCGACTCTGCCCGAACGAAAAGCCGAAACCCTAGTTTCCTCCCTCCGACGGCCGGTCAAGGTTTCTCTCCGGCGAACCTCACAGATTCGAGCTTTCCCCGTCGAAGAGGGTATGTGGGCGCAAGGGAGGTTGAAGATCCGAACTAACCGAAGCCCTAGAGTTTTTTTTTCCCTTCGGTTGTAAGTCCAAGAAAGCATTGTAAGTACTACTCACCTGTGGTAGGAGTTGCTAGCTTCGATTTGCTTTCCTTGCTTTCGGATTTTCCTGTGCCGGGTAGGATTGTATGCTAGAGTTTTCCTTTCCTTGCTTGGTTTTGTCAAGCCGAATAGCTATACCTATTGGCGTGGAAAGTCTGAGTTTTCTGTGATTAATATACCTCGATTGTATCAGTCCGAACAGCCTCCAATTCTGGCACCTAGCTCACGTTTTAAGCCTGCATCAATGGGAAGAACCGGACAGCCTTAATTCCAGCATGTTGTTCATGTTTCCAGCATGCCTGTAGCATTTCAGTGTAGTGTCCGTGTACATCTACTTACTGCTCATATTTTCCAGCAAGTTGTTTTCCTTTTTGGGCCACACAGATGAGCATAAACAGCCCTTGACCTTTAGCATTTTTGAGTTAGGTAATCCTAGATAATAAGTAGGCATGATCAGCAGATGACCCTTGGCAGTAAGCATGCTTCTACATTCCTAATGTTCTTCTCTTATGTATATATATCTTCCATTTTCTATGTATAAAGTGGATATGTTGACAACTGGTGTTGTATAATTTTCTGTAGGGAATTTTGTGCTATGGTCCGTCAGATTTTTATATACACAAAAGAGGAGGTCCAGAAGATGGATTCAAGTACCTTGAACCCAAAAAATGAAGATTGTCCTGATATGAAAGAGAATGTCAAGGAAACAAAAGGTAGTCAATCTGCATCATCATCTAATTCAAAAAACTCATAGGCTTATCCTGCAATGTAAGCAGGAATATCTTTTTGTTTAATATAAATTGCCGTGATAATAATTTTATCCCATCATTTCCCAGGTTATTGAGATGTTTTATTTGAAAACTATGATAGGTTAGGTCCTTCTCCATTAATTCAACATTTGAAAGATAACTCCAACAGTTAATCCCCGAGTACTTCATACTCATATTACAGCTAGTCAAGTATTTATGCAACATGTTATCTGTTAATGAAAATTAAACTGCATCCTTTGCAAGAAAGACTGACAACTAGAAAAATAGTTCAATATCGCTACTAGTATTTCATGTTTGGAAATTGATTTAAGCGAGAAGTTTGCAGGCTGACGACATCTTTGCCATGCGCAATTCAATCTTTGTAGGATCTTGAAGCACAAACAAAGTGATTGTTTGTGCTTTATCTAAGTGATTGTTTGAACATTTTTATAGCATGCATCTTGACAATTAATATAATTTTGAAGATCACTATCAAGGAAGAATGTTCAAAGGAAAGTAAAGGCTAAGGAGAAGATCACGTAATTAACTACACGGGTAGGTTTCCGTAAGAATTCAACTTTTTCTTGATCTATTCTTATGTAGTCCATGGTACACATTAAAGATTTCACTGTAGCTTATTTTCAGTATTCTAACATGTAAATTAATACACTTCTGTGGATCCTCCAAACAATCTAAGTTGTGATGGATTGATATCCCTTTATGTTCCAAACCTTTGTTTTTTTTTTTGGAGCTTGTAATTTTCATTGCAAACAATCCATATGGTGTATGAATTACATTCAGTCCAGTATAAACTTAGCACTTTCGCTTCAGAGGCAATTTATGGGTTTTATTCTACAATCATGTTTACTAATTGATCAGATTGATTAAGAAGGGCATTGGAGTAGCTTGGTAAATTTGTTTTGCTAGGTTATGATAAATTAGCATTCAGCAGAATAGATGTTTGGATTTCTTCTTCAAATCACACAGTAATATTTCTCTTGTCATTGGTGAAACAATCAATCCACTCTCATTATAACTTCCACAACAGAAAATTTTATGTTATTTGCCTACTACCAATGCAGTTTAACTGATTTTACATTGACTGAACAAGGTTGATTTTATTTAGGTATCAAACTCTCCCATTTGTTTTAGATATTACATGTCTTGTTTGTTAATTTCTCCAAACCATTATTTCTCAATTTGTTAACAAGGAAACTCATGTTAGCATAGTCATGATCAGAGCCTAATTATAGTTTACAATTATCTGAGTGTTATTGATTAACTGTTCTGTCCTTTCTTCTGGTTCTTTTTTTTTTTAAATTTGTGCACTCATTTAGATGGTTTATTATTCTTGTTGTGATGAATTCAGGTCTAGTGAAAATACTGAAGAAGTATGACAAGAGAACAGGAGCACTTATCAGGCAGCCCTTCATCGAAAAGGTGCTGCAGCAGCCATTCTTTACAACTGATCTCCTATACAAACTCGTGAAGGAGTGTGCGGCTATGCTCGACCACCACTTCCCCAGCAACAACCTATCAATTTCAGCAGAATGCGACTGACAAAATGGAGTGCCAAAGCTGGCACAATCAGGTGGGAGGGTTCTGGAGTTGGAGGAGATTAAATATATGCAGAGCTTATACATGAAGAGCACCGTAGCAGCGCTGCGGTCCTTGAAACATATTAGGAGCAAAAGTTCAACAGTCAAAACAGATTAGAAAATCTCGTGTTATATTGTTCTACTTTTGTTTTAATAGTGTTATCATTGTTAGCTAGAGCCCTAGAGCCAATCATTTGATGATTGTATTTTTGGACTTATTGTATCATATTCTATATAAATAAAGGCATTTGGATTTTGGTTATTATACTTACTTGTATTGGTGCCAAATAAACTAAGTATAGTAATGTCCTTGAGTAGATGGTTCTCACCTATATCAATCGGTTAGTTGAACCGATAGTGAGATGATATAGGGAACACTACTCTTAATCATTCCTAGTCGAGTATTAACATTCAGGGACAATGTTAATGCAATAAGACTAGCATGTAGGTCAATTCGATGACTTGATCTCACAAGTCATGGATATAGAGATATCAAGTTGACACATGGGTATACATTAGAGAATGTGTACTGAATGACCCGCCATGAGAAAGTATCATGGATCGTTATATGAGTGTCATATACTTTCTCATGTGGCTATTAGTATGACTACTAGTCCTTAGACCTGAAGTCACCATAGATCCCTACATAAGGAGTTATGTACTTTGGTTTCGTCAAACGTCACCCGTAACTGGGTGGACTATAAAGGCGATTACTGGGTATATATCAAATTATGCAGAGGGATGTGAGTGATGTAGATGAGATATATCCCTCCTATATGACGGGAGAGACATCGGTATTCTTGATAGAGTGAGACCACGAAGTGCATGGCCATGCCCAAATGAGTCAATATAGGATATTGAGCTCATTTGATTTAGTGAGTCTACTTGGAGTTCAAGATTTAGATTGGTCAGAGGATGACACGGTCTATGCCTCACATTGATCAATCTAGATGTCTAGGATAGAAGGACACTTGTCATATTTTGTGAGGAGTCACAATTAGTAGTCACAAGTGTTGATGCAGTGAGCACCAGATGATCGAACCTGAGTTTTGATTATGGCAAAGGGCTCAAAGTTAAGTGGTGTTATCTAAAAAAGTTCATGGAGCTTGCAGGAAAGTCCTAAGTGATACTTAGGCAAAAGTCCTAGCTGCGGTTAGGCAGGTGAAAACCCTAGGGGGTGGTAACCCTAGGTCATAGGGGTGGTAACCCTATGCGGAAAGTCTTGGCAGGTCGATGGCTTCAGGCAAAAGTCCTAGGGGGTGGTAACCCTAGGTGAAAAGTCCTGGTGTCGCGAACCAGGTGAAAGTCTGGACTAGCCGGGAAGCGGATGTCCAGCAGAAAGTCCGGAAGCGTCGAGTGCCGAGCAAAAGTCCAGTCGATCTGGAGGATCATACTGGCAACAGGTAAATCTCCTGAGTGGAGTAGGTGAGGACGCGTTCCCCGTAGAGGGAACAGTAGGCGTCGGGTCGACCTAGGGTTTCCGGTTGGAAACCTGAAGTCAGACTCGGACAGTCCGGAGACTGTTAAATACTTCATTTATAATATTTGTTGTATTATGTGCTAAACTTTGTGCTGCAGGGTAGTGTTTGGGACTAACGTATCTTGCAGGTGCAAAGGAGCAACTTAAAGCCTCGGATGAACAGTGTCAGGCGCCTCCATGGAGCTTAGGCACCTCGGATGCAGGTGGGCGAGCTACGAGAAGTGTTCAAGGCGCCTTGATGAGCGATGGAGCGCCTTGAGCGGATGAAGCGCCCGGTGAGCGATGGAAGGCGCCTTGAGTCGAGATAAGATTCGACCGATTCGCTCCTCATCTCCATGGTGACTCGGCTGTTCAAGGCGCCTTGGTGAACAGTGAAAGGCGCCTTGAACACCCTTTATAAGGGTTTGACCAGCAGCTCTGTACAACAACTTCCAATCTTTACGCTACAAGCTCACGAGAGCGATCCCGGTGCTGTCTGAGACACCAACGACCGGAGCTCAAATCTTGATTACGATATTGTCGTCGGTATAACTGTACTTTTTCATTATACTTAACTGTAATACTTGTACTCTTGTCGAGCTTATAGTTGTTGCCACGGAAGCGATCAAGGATCAGAGCCTTGAGTAGGAGTTGTCACGGGCTCGAGCAAGTAAATTCTCTTGTCTTCTTGGTTAAGGCGCGACCGGATCAGCGCTTATCACCGCGGCGGACTCGGGGCTTGGAGGCGCCTCGGACAGGCTTGGAGGCCCCTCCAGCACTGTATAAAAGGGGTCTTTGAGCAGCAACTTAAGACAACGAATTCCAAAGCTATTCTTTATCAACGTGCTGCTCAAGAAATGACCCGACGAAGCTACGACGAGTTTCCGACAACTCGAAGCTACGAGTTCACCGTTTATTAGTATTGATAAAATATTGAATTTGGCAAAATTTGAAATAATATTTTTAAAATATTTTTTAATAATATTTTATTACTTCTATTTTTATCCTTCCATACCGCATTGCTAATCCAGGATCAAGTCCTGGTACATTTTTTGCTATTTTTTTTGTGGGCAAGGTTCTTTTAAATGGCCCTCCAAGAAGGCTTTAGCACTTCTCGCCCCCCGCTCTTCTCCGGCGAAGACTTTACCTATTGGAAGAACCGGATGATCTACCATCTCAAGACGCAAGTCGAGATGTGGATCATCATCCAGACCGGTCTCGAGCTACCACTTGACGGCGCTGGAGAACTCGTTTCATGCACTAACTGGGATACCAGCATAAGAAAGAAGGTCGAAGCCGATGCCAAAGCAACTTGTATGCTGCAATGCGGGTTGACAAAAGAAGAACTGAATAGAGTCGGACCATTTTCAAGTGCGAAGGAGCTGTGGAACAAACTAATCGAGCTGCACGAGGGCACGTCAGACGCTAAAGTAAGTAAGCGTGATTTAATTTTAAATAAATTATATAATATTAAAATGCAGGAAGGTGAGACGGCGAACCAGCTTCACGCACGCATCCGGGACCTACTCAACGGGCTTCATGCGATCGACCAAAAGGTGGAAAACCGCGACGTAATAAGGTACGCGCTAAGTGCTTTTCCGAGGAACACTTTGTGGGCATCCATGGTTGATGCTTACAAAGTTTCCAAGGATTTATCCTCAATAAAATTAGATGAATTGTTTTCTGAATTAGAATTTCATGAGCAGACTAATGCACGCCCGGTCGAGAAAGGTGTTGCTTTGGTTGCAGGTACTAGCAGAACACGTGAACCGACGTCAAGGCGCAAATCTAAAATATCAGAGGACGAAGACGATGAATCAGACGCAGAAGACAAAGACGAAGTTATTTCCAAGTTGATAAAACTCGTACGGAAGATGTGCAAGTCGAAGAAGGCAACTCAAATGAACACAAAGGACAGATCAGATGTCACCTGCTACGGCTGTAACCAAAAAGGTCACTACAAGCCAGATTGCCCAAACAAGAAGAAAAGAAGAAAGGCAATGAAAGCAACCTGGTCTGAGTCGTCAGACGAATCCGAGACTGACAAGGAAGAAGAACCAACAAGCTTTCTCGCATTACCGGCGCAGGCTAACATAATTGACGAAATCGAGTCCGAACTCGAGTCCGAAGCCGAGAACGAGTCAAAAACAGAGTCCGAGCGAAGCCACGGATCCGCATCCGTTTCCGAAGGCCCGATCCCCATTGTAAGTTCTTTTCTCGCTGAAACTCAAATAGATGACTTAAAGAATTTAATTCCTTATTTGCTTAAAAAGTTGGCTAAATCCAACGTCCGGGTTAAGTCGCTCCAAAAGGAAGTAACAACCCTTAAGGAAGCGACTGACTCGAGTTCTTTAACTGAGTCAGTTCAAGTTGGAAGTTCAACTCAAGTCCAACAACTTGAGGAAGAAAATTCCAATTTGAAAACTCAAATTAAAGAACTCAAGGATACGTTAGAACGCTTTACGTTGGGTTCCAAGAATTTGGATCTGATTCTTGGAAAACAGCGTGCCGTTTACAACAAATCCGGACTTGGATTCAAGCCCAAAACTAAATATAGATCATATCTGTCGTTGGTAAATAGAAATAAAAGGAACATAATTCAAGCATGGGTCCCCAAGTCCAACCTCGTTAATCAAATTGGACTTGGACAATATTGGGTCCCCAAGGATCAGGTCCACTACCTCGATAGACCATATCGAGGCTATGATCCAGGGGGAGCAAGAAGGAAAATAATTTTAATAAATTAAATTCAAAATTCATAAATCTAAAATTCACAATTAAATTAAAATTCAAAAATTAAAATTTGAAATTTAAAATTCAATAGAAGGAGGATCCAGAATAGCTGGCACTCCCAACTAAATTACCCGACTGGGTAACCGAACTTAATCTACCCGAAATGGGTAAACAAGAGTAGACTACCCGACAGGGTAATTAAGGTTAGATAAAATAGGCTAGGTTTAACTTTACTAACAGTACTGGTGAAGTTTTTGGATGATAGTACGTTAGGGAAGCTTGGGCATCGCATGTCTAGGAAGATATGGCTTCGACCTGGTGCATTTGGCCAAGTGGAACTGACCGAAGCTACCCTTAAATGGATCCTAACTAGTTAGACCAAGTTTTAGTATTAAGTTCAATGGGTAAGACTATTTGGAAAACCTCGAAGGCATGGTTACTTTAATGAGTTCCTTGTGACTTACCATAGCCCAGAAGTTTATCCAAAGAATGCTTACTTGTTGAACCCAAAGCTAAACCTGAATCTAACACAAAGTTAAACCAACTCCTTAAACTGAACCACAATTCATCTCACCACAATTATAGGATTACCTGATTGAAAATTTAGATCGGGTGAGATGACTAAGAAATTAAAACTAAAATTAACTTAAATCAAGTTAATTCAAAATTAATTTCAAAACTATTTAAAAAAATTAATTTCAAAACTATTTTAAAACTTAATTTCAAAATTATTTTAGAAACTCAATTTCAAAATTATTTTAAAAATCAATTTAAAAATTATTTTAAAAAAAAAACATTTCAAAAATCTTTTGAAAATTAATTTCAAAATGATTTTAGAAAATCAATTTCAAAATTATTTAAAAATCATTTCAAAAATCTTTTAAAACTTAATTTCAAAATCATTTCAAAAATCTTTTGAAAATTAATTTCAAAATTATTTTAGAAAATTAATTTCAAAATTATTTAAAAATCATTTCAAAAATCTTTTAAAACTTAATTTCAAAATCATTTCAAAAATCTTTTGAAAATTAATTTCAAAATTATTTTAGAAAATTAATTTCAAAATTATTTAAAAATCATTTCAAAAATCTTTTAAAACTTAATTTCAAAATCATTTCAAAAATCTTTTGAAAATTAATTTCAAAATTATTTTAGAAAATCAATTTCAAAATTATTTAAAAATCATTTCAAAAATCTTTGAAAAACTTATTTAAAAATGATTTGAAAAATCTTTGAAAAACTTATTTAAAAATCCTTTGAAAATTCATTTCAAAATTGTTTGTAAAATTCTTTTATTCATTTCAAAATCATTTCAAAATTATTTGAAAAATCTTTGAAAAACTTATTTAAAAATTATTTGAAAAATTTATTTAAATAAAAAATCATTTTAAACTTAATTTCAAAATCCTTTGAAAAATCTTTGAAAAACTTATTTAAAAATGATTTGAAAAATCTTTGAAAAACTTATTTAAAAATCCTTTGAAAATTCATTTCAAAAATCTTTTGAAAATTCTTTTCAAAATCTTTTAAAATTAATTCAATTACTGTCAAAATATTAATTTAAAAGGATTTAAAAATATTTAATTATCAAATTCTGATTGCTAAAGTTAACTCTAATTAATTTTCAATAAATTCTCAAAAGTTTAGCATTTTCTCATTTGGAACTTAAATTTTCAATATTTTCAAATAATCTCATCTCAAACTCATTCATAAGCTGCACATGTTTGATAATCTAGAATGGATGAGCTGGAATTAGGATAATATAAAGTTCTTCTTATGCTTGTACTCTAAGACCCTAAGAATTTAATTTGGCATTAATTAAGGGGGAATGAACAGAGTCATGCTAGTACTTTAAGGCTAAACAAATTCCTTTAGGGCTCTGATACCCAATCAAGTTAAATAATTTAATTTGACTCATGCTTGGACACCTAAACTCAAAGAAGTTATTAAGGCATTAACTTAAAATTTAAATTATCTATGCAACAATTCTTTTCAAACACCTTATGAATTGAGCTAAGTACTTCACCAATTTTTTTTTTTATTATTATTTTTTTTTTAAGTCTGAGTACTTAACTATGCTACCCTTTAGGGGGAGCTTAAATTAACTAGACTATTTCTCTCTTCTTAATTCTTTTTGATTTATGTCAAAGGGAGAGAGAAAAGTCAAAGTTAAGAAATCAAGAATGAAAGGGGGAGCATAAACTTTAAATTTTATTTATGCATTGATGCTTCTGGTTAACTTTCATTATTTATTCCTTTATTTAAAAGTTATGTTTTACTTAACTTTGAACCAAGATTGCCATAATAAAAAAGGGGGAGATTGTTGATGCAGTGAGCACCAGATGATCGAACCTGAGTTTTGATTATGGAAAAGGGCTCAAAGTTAAGTAGTGGTGTTATCTAACAAAGTTCATGGAGCTTGCAGGAAAGTCCTAAGTGATACTTAGGCAAAAGTCCTAATGTCGGTTAGGCGGTGAAAACCCTAGGGGTGGTAACCCTAGGTCATGGGGGTGGTAACCCTATGCGGAAAGTCTTGGCGGTCGATGGCTTCAGGCAAAAGTCCTGGGGGTGGTAACCCTGGGTGAAAAGTCCTGGTGTCGCGAACCGGTGAAAGTCTGGACTAGCGGGAAGCGGATGTCCAGCAAAAAGTCCGGAAGCAGTCTCTGAGCAAAAGTCCATCGATCCGGAGGATCGTACTGGCAACTAAATCTCCTGAGTGGAGTAGGTGAGGGCGCGTTCCCTAGAGAACAGTAGGCGTCGGTCGACCTAGGGTTTCCGGTTGGAAACCTGAAGTCAGACTCGGACAGTCCGGAGACTGTTAAATACTTCATTTATAATATTTATTGTATTATGTGCTAAACTTTATGCTGCAGGGTAGTGTTTGGGACTAACGTATCTTGCAAGTGCAAAGGAGCAACTTAAAGCCTCGGATGAACAGTGTCCAAGGCGCCTCCATGGAGCTTGGAGGCGCCTCGGATGCAAGGCTGGAGCTGGCTGCGAGAAGTTGTTCAAGGCGCCTTGATGAACAGTGGAAGGCGCCTTGAACAGATGAAGGCGCCTGGTGAACAGTGGAAGGCGCCTTGAGTCTGAGATAAGATTCGACCAGTTCGCTCCTCATCTCCGCGGCTGACTCGGCTGTTCAAGGCGCCTTTGTGAACAGTAGAAGGCGCCTTGAACACCCTTTATAAGGGGTTTCGACCAGCAGCTCTGTACAACAACTTCCAAGCAATCTTTCTGCTACAAGCTGCTCACGAGACGATCCCGAAGTGCTGCTACGAGACACCGACGACCCGGAGCTCCGAAATCTTCAGATTATGATATTGTCGTCGGTATAACTGTACTTTTTCATTATACTTAACTGTAATACTTGTACTCTTGTCGAGCTTATAGTTGTTGCCCACGGAAAGCGATCAAGGATCGCGGGCCTTCGAGTAGGAGTCGTCACAGGCTCCGAACGAAGTAAATTCTCTTATCTTTCTGTGTGTTTGTTTACTTTCCGCTGCGTTACTTCTCCGATAGTTTTTACGATTCCGATAATAGAACGATTTTAGCCACGAGCGCTATTCACCCCCCCCCCCTCTAGCGCGTCTCGATCCAACAACAAGGTGATGTCGGATCTCGACATTCTTGTAACTTGGGTAGTAATGATGTGTTGCTAGATACCGCTCATTACTTATGCTCCTAAATGGGTTTAGGGCATTGCCAACGTTACAAGAACCTATAGGGTCATACACTAAGGACAATTAGATGGAGATTAGGTTCATATGATGAACCAAGAGGATTAGATTCATTTGATGAATCAAATTGGATTAAGAGTAATCCTAATTGGGCTAACTTGAGTTGGACTCAAGTTGATTCATGTGTTCAATGAGTCTAATTTAGATTATGACTCATTGAATCAATTTAATTTAATGAATTAGATTCATTATATATTAAATTGGCTTGAATCAAATGGTTAGATTAGATCAACCATGGAAGAGATTTGGTCAAGTTTGACTTGACTTGAGAGGAAGATTAAAAGTCTAGTTTGACTTGACTTTATGCCACCTCATTGGTGAGTTGGCATTGATGTGGACTAATGATGTTACTCCACATCATCATGGTTGCCACCTCATGGGAGTTACTAGTGAGTGCCACCTCATGGAGGTTACATTCTCTCCTTGATGACAACTTAATGCATTAATGAGGGGAGTTACACATGAGAAAGGTGGCCGGCCACATTTTGAATGGGGTGTGAATTGATTTTCATAATTCATTCAAGTGTGGAATTTTGCATCTTCTTCCTCTTAAGCTCTCCCTCTCCTCCTTCCTTGGCCGAACCACATAGGTGCTAGCACACCTTGGTTTTTGGTCACCTCCACCTAGTGTGTTCGTGTGGATACGTGTAGAGAGTTGTCTACATTGACAACTTCGAGATCCGGCGTACCGAGGATGAGCGGGATACGCAAAAGGGCACGTAACAAGGGTAAAGATCTTCATCATGTAGATCTAGAAGTTTTGTAACTCGTACTCGTATGTTTTCAAATTTTTCTTCGCACGAGATCCGTTGGCTAGGGTGATTCGGGGTTTCCGCAACGAGAAAAAGCGGTTTTCGCGGCCCGAAAAATCCAACAGTGGTATCAGAGCCACGTGCGAAGCTTGTACGAGTTTAATTTGATTTTTATGAAAAATTAAAGCTTCTGTACATTTCTATAAATTTATGGGTTTTATAGTTTTAAGAGTAATTTTTCTCGTAGAAGCGAAGCACAAGTGTTTATACACTTGTAGGCTTCGACTACCGAGAAGTTTTTCTCGAAACGGCATCGTTTCGACCCAAATCTTTTTGGGACAGCGGGATAAGGCGCTCTTGGATCGCTTAGGAGCAACTCACGATGGTTAGATCGCGGGTAGGGGTACTGCCCCTAACCCCACAAGGGGATTTGCTCCGCGATTGCGCCCGAAATCGCTAATCGGGACCGCCGGGAAAAATTTACTCATAAAATCTGTAAAATTATGAAAAATTATAGAAAAATTATAGAAATATATAATTTTGTATTATATATTAATTTTGTGATTGTCATGGCCCAAACGACCCAAATTAGATTTGGAAATGTGTTGTAATTCATAATACGGCCTGCGCGCCGTCATTTGTGTTTGCGTGTGCTGTATATCATTCGCGACCTGCGCGTCATGCCTCTCTTTTATATATTCTTGTTGTAAATTAGATTTAGACTCGAATGTAACTCGAGTTTCAAAAATTGTAATGTACAAAATTAGAGCGGTGGAAGGTCCACTCGAGACGGAGTTACGAGGAGGGCGTGAGCAACACAAGGTGGTCAAAAGGAAAGCGCTTAAGAAGCTGTTAACCCTAGGTTGACCATCTGATCTTCTCATTGGCTTGAGAAGATCGTAGTAGGGCCATGACTAAATCACAAAAATTGTTTAATTAATTGATTTAGTGTATGTGATGCATAATTTAGTAATTAATTAGTGCCTTACAATTAGATTAGATCTACATCGTGTACAAGATGCACTCTATCGAATAGATTAGATCTATCGTGTATTTGATACACATCGACGTTTAGATTAGATCTAAATTACGTCAACTCTAATGCCTACCATGCTGTGATACCTACCACTACCTCGATCGCATGCTGTTGTTGAATCTGCCAAAGCAGAGCAACACATACTATCTTGGTAGGGTACGGAGGGACAATCTTGGTCCCGTCTATCAACGCATGGGTGAATACAAACTCAATTAGATTGAGTATTCCTAGTTTACTCGGTTGGATCGAGTACAACTATAGGCATTCTTCCAACGGTTGGAAAGTTAGGTCAAAATCACATATATATTAACTCTCGGGCGTATTAGCCAAAGCTAACTCGAGTTTTAATATAAATGCGAATTTTATCCTATAAACAAGAGTTGCATAGAGATGTAATTGGTAATTGTTACCTACCGATCATACTAAGTCTTGGGCGTATTAGCCAAAGCTAACTCAAGGGTCAATATGATGTGGATCTTGTCCCACATGAATTATAGAATTCAGTGAGAGCATCATTTAGTTAAAGGCCTAATTAAATGATTTAGAATATGATATTTATTTCTGCTTTTATTTCTATTGTAGATTACCATGACGTCGAATGCGAACACCTTCTCCCTGCGATCTATCCTTGAGAAGGACAAGCTCAACGGAGCAAACTTCTTGGACTGGTACAGGAACCTGAGAATAGTTCTCACTCAGGAACGTAAACTGTACGTTCTGGAGCAGCCCATTCCGGAGGCTCCTCCTGCCAATGCCCCGCGAGCTGACAAAGATGCTTACAAGAAGCATCAAGATGACGCATTAGATGTGTCATGTCTAATGCTCGCGACCATGAACTCTGAGCTTCAGAAGCAACATGAGTTAATGGGCGCTTACGATATGGTTGAACATCTTCGTCAACTGTATCAAGGTCAAGCGAGGCATGAGAGATTTGAGATCTCAAGGGCACTGTTTCAGTGCAAGATGTCAGACGGGGCCCCAGTAGGCCCATATGTACTCAAAATGATTGGGTACATTGAGAACCTACAAGGTTGGGGTTCCCTCTTGGCCAAGAGCTCTGACCGATCTTGCAATCCTTGCCGGATAGCTACAGTTAATTCGTTCTAAACTACAATATGAGCGAGATTGACAAGCCACTGCCCGCATGTTAAGAACTGCTGAGCTAAACCTTAAGAAGGCTAAGCCCAACATTATTCTGGTTCAGAAATATAAGGGCAAGGCAAGCCCAAAGGCAAGGGAAAGTCCCAAGCCAAGGGCAAAGGCAAGGCCCTCGAAGCCTAAAGGAGGGTCGCCAAGGATGCTACCCGCTTCCACTGCGGTCGGACCGGACACTGGAAGAGGAACGCAAGGTATACTTGGAGGATCTTAAGAAGAAGTGAAGTGAGACTTCCACTTCAGGTATATATGTTATAGAAGTCAATCTATCTATTTCTACATCATGGGTATTAGATACTGGATGTGCTTCTCACATTTGTACTGATGTGCAGGCGCTGAGAAATAGCAGGGCATTGACAAAGGGCGAGGTGGACCTACGAGTAGGCAATGGAGCACGGGTTGCTGCTGTTGCTGTAGGGACTTACTTTTTATCTCTGCCCTCTGGGCTTGTACTAGAGTTAGTCGATTGTTGTTATGTGCCTGCATTAACTAAGAACATTATATCAGTTTCTTGTTTGGACAAGAAAGGTTTCTCGTTTACTATAAAGAACAAATGTTGTTCCGTCTATTTAAACGATATGTTCTATTGTAGTGCACCTCTGATAAACAGACTCTATATTCTAGACCTTGAGAGCCCTATCTATAACATAAATAAAAAGAGGTTCAAGTCAAATGACATGAACCAAACTTACCTCTGGCACTGTCGCTTAGGTCATATAAATGACAAGCGCTTATTCCAGCTCCATAAGGATGGTATGCTGGAATCATTTGATTTTGAATCATATGAGGTATGCGAGTCATGCCTACGAGACAAGATGACCAAGACTCCCTTTAGTGGGCACAGCGAGAGAGCAACTGATTTGTTAGGACTCATACATAGTGATGTATGTGGCCCTTTCAATGTTGCTGCTAGAGGCGGTTATAGGTACTTCATCACATTTACTGATGACTTCAGTAGATATGGTTATGTGTACTTGATGACACATAAGTCTGAATCATTTGAAAAGTTCAAAGAATTCAAGAATGAAGTACAAAACCAACTTGGCAAGAGTATTAAGATACTTCGATCAGATCGAGGTGGAGAATACCTTAGCCATGAGTTTCGTGACTATCTAGCTGAGTGTGAGATTCTATCCCAACTCACTCCTCCTGGAACACCACAGTGGAATGGTGTATCCGAAAGGAGGAATCGTACCCTATTAGATATGGTGCGATCTATGATGAGTCACACAGATCTTCCGACATACCTTTGGGGTTATGCTCTAGACACGGCAGCTTTTATACTCAACCGATTTCTATCCAAGGCCGTGATAAAGACACCATATAGGATATGGACTGGGAGAGATGCCCAGGTGTCTTTCATGAGGATTTGGGGTTGTGAGGCTTACGTACGACGTCAAGTCTTAGACAAATTAGGACCCAAATCCGACAAGTGCTATTTCATTGGATATCCCAAGGAAACTAAGGGATATTACTTCTACATTCCCAGTCAGCACAAGGTAGTTGTGGCAAAGACTGGGGTCTTTCTAGAAAGGGACTTTGTTTCTAGAAAGACTAGTGGGAGCGCGTTCGATCTTGAAGAAGTTCAAGATGCGAACAATAGCACTGATGCCTCGATGGAAGTTGAACTGGAACCACAAAGTGTTGTGGATGATGTTGTTCCACAAGGAGTTGAGGAACAACAACCAGTTCATGTAGACATACCTCTTCGCAGGTCTGATAGGGTACATCGTCAGATACTCATTTCTCTTGTCGACCATGATGACATTGTGCTCATAGAGGATGAGCCTACCACCTATCGAGAAGCTGTGATGATTCTTAGAAATGGCTAGAGGCCATGAGATCGAGATAGAATCCATGTACACCAACCAAGTTTGGACTTTGGTTGATCCACCAAGGGTAAAACCCATATGGTGCAAGTGGGTCTTTAAGAGAAAGTGACATGGATGGACTTATTTATAAGGGTCGCTTGGTAGCTAAAGGTTTAAGCGATTCATGGTATTGACTATGATGAGACCTTTTCTCCGATGCGATGTTTAAGTCTATTCGGATCATGCTTGCTATTGCGACCTACCATGACTATGAGATATGGCGGATGGATGTCAAAACCACGTTTCGAATGGAAACCTGCTCGAGGATGTGTACATGACACAACACGAGGGTTTTGTAGATCCAGAGCATAGTATGCAAGCTGCATAGGTCCATTTATGGACTAAAGCAAGCTTCTCGGAGCTGGAATCTTCGATTCGATGATGCAATCAAACAGTTTGGTTTCATCAAGAACGAAGATGAGTCTTGTGTCTACAAGAAGGTTGTAGGGGATATAGTTGTCTTCCTCATATTGTATGTGGATGACATACTACTCATTGGGAAGGACATCCCTATGCTTCAGTCTGTCAAGACCTGGCTAGGGAGTTGCTTCTCAATGAAGGACTTAGGTGAGGCATTCCGTATTCTAGGGAAACATATCTATAGAGATAGATCTAAGAGATTGCTTGGCCTAAGTCAGAGTACATACATTGACAAGGTACTCCTTCGGTTTGCCATGCAGAACTCCAAGAAGGGATTTCTACCGATGTCACATGATGTGAGTCTTTCGAAGACTCAAGGTCCCTCTTCTAAAGAGGAGAGAGACCGCATGGATCAGATTCCTTATGCCTCAGCCATAGGATCGATCATGTACGCCATGCTATGTACTCGACCTGATGTCTCGTATGCTTTGAGCATGACGAGTAGATACCAGTCAAATCCAGGTGAAAGTCACTGGATAGCGGTCAAGAATATTCTTAAGTACTTAAGAAGGACTAAAGAATATTTCTTGATATATGGAGGCAATGATGAGCTAGCTGTAAAGGGTTACAGTGATGCTAGCTTCCAAACCGATCAGGATGACTATAGATCGCAGTCGGGGTTCGTATTTTGCATTAATGGTGGTGCTGTGAGCTGGAAGAGTTCGAAGCAGGACACAGTAGCTGATTCTACGACAGAGGCCGAGTATATTGCTGCATCAGAGGCAGCAAAGGAGGCAGTTTGGATTCGCAAGTTCATCACAGAAGTTGGGGTGGTTCCTAGCATTGCTGACCCTATTGAGCTCTATTGTGACAACAATGGAGCTATAGCACAGGCGAAGGAACCTCGCTCACACCAGTGGACCAAACACATACTACGGCGCTGCCATCTCATTCGAGAGATCATCGAGAGAGGAGATGTGAAGATTTGCAGAGTACCTATAGAGGATAACATCGCTGATCCCTTGACCAAGGCTTTGGCATAGAGGAAACATGATGGTCACACTAGGTCATTTGGGCTTAGAGCCTACACTGATTGACACTAGTGCTAGTGGGAGATTGTTAGCTAGAGTCCTAGAGCCAATCATTTGATGATTGTATTTTTGAACTTATTGTATCATATTCTATATAAATAAAGGCATTTGGATTTTGGTTATTATACTTACTTGTATTGGTGCCAAATAAACTAAGTATAGTAATGTCCTTGAGTAGATGGTTCTCACCTATATCAATCGGTTAGTTGAACCGATAGTGAGATGATATAGGGAACACTACTCTTAATCATTCCTAGTTGAGTATTAACATTCAGGGACAATGTTAATGCAATAAGACTAGCATGTAGGTCAACTCGATGACTTGATCTCACAAGTTATGGATATAGAGATATCAAGTTGACACATGGGTATACATTAGAGAATGTATACTGAATGACCCGCCATGAGAAAGTATCATGGATCGTTATATGAGTGTCATATACTTTCTCATGTGGCTATTAGTATGACTACTAGTCCTTAGACCTGAAGTCACCATAGATCCCTACATAAGGAGTTATGTACTTTGGTTTCGTCAAACGTCACCTGTAACTGGGTGGACTATAAAGGCGATTACAGGGTATATATCAAATTATGCAGAGGGATGTGAGTGATGTAGATGGGATATATCCCTCCTATATGACGGGAGAGACATCGGTATTCTTGATAGAGTGAGACCACGAAGTGCATGGCCATGCCCAAATGAGTCAATATAGGATATTGAGCTCATTTGATTTAGTGAGTCTACTTGGAGTTCAAGATTTAGATTGGTCAGAGGATGACACGGTCTATGACTCACATTGATCAATCTAGATGTCTAGGATAGAAGGACACTTGTCATATTTTGTGAGGAGTCATAATTAGTAGTCACAAGGTGATGTCGGATCTCGACATTCTTGTAAATTGGGTAGTAATGATGTGTTGCTAGATACCGCTCATTACTTATGCTCCTAAATGGGTTTAGGGCATTGCCAACGTTACAAGAACCTATAGGGTCACACACTAAGGACAATTAGATGGAGATTAGGTTCATATGATGAACCAAGAGGATTAGATTCATTTGATGAATCAAATTGGATTAAGAGTAATCCTAATTGGGCTAACTTGAGTTGGACTCAAGTTGATTCATGTGTTCAATGAGTCTAATTTAGATTATGACTCATTGAATCAATTTAATTTAATGAATTAGATTCATTATATATTAAATTGGCTTGAATCAAATGGTTAGATTAGATCAACCATGGAAGAGATTTGGTCAAGTTTGACTTGACTTGAGAGGAAGATTAAAAGTCTAGTTTGACTTGACTTTATGCCACCTCATTGGTGAGTTGGCATTGATGTGGACTAATGATGTTACTCCACATCATCATGGTTGTCACCTCATGGGAGTTACTAGTGAGTGCCACCTCATGGAGGTTACATTCTCTCCTTGATGACAACTTAATGCATTAATGAGGGGAGTTACACATGAGAAAGGTGGCCGGCCACATTTTGAATGGGGTGTCAATTGATTTTCATAATTCATTCAAGTGTGGAATTTTGCATCTTCTTCCTCTCAAGCTCTCCCTCTCCTCCTTCCTTGGCCGAACCACATAGGTGCTAGCACACCTTGGTTTTTGGTCACCTCCACCTAGTGTGTTCGTGTGGATACGTGTAGAGAGTTGTCTACATTGACAACTTCGAGATCCGGCGTACCGAGGATGAGCGGGATACGCAAAAGGGCACGTAACAAGGGTAAAGATCTTCATCATGTAGATCTAGAAGTTTTGTAACTCGTACTCGTATGTTTTCGAATTTTTCTTTGCACGAGATCCGTTGGCTAGGGTGATTCGGGGTTTCCGCGACGCGAAAAAGCGGTTTTCACGGCCCGAAAAACCCAACAATCATTTTGTTGGTTGCTTATGAAATTTTGTTGGTTGCTTATGAAATTTCTTCAGAATGTTATTGATATTATTTTTGAATGTTAGAAAATTGTATATTAAATTTTATTTTGAAATTTAGTATTTTGAATGATTTATAATATTGGAAAATTGTGTATTAATTTTTTTTATTTTTTATCTAAAAAAGACAACGGTTTTTCACCGTTGTCGTAGATAGTTTAAAACTGTTGTTGAAGACCTTGTTATTAAAGGTAGACGCTCAAAGACAATGGTGAAAAATTGTTGTCTTTGAAGGAAAAGACAACGATTTTTCAACGTTGTAAAACTGTTGTCTTTGCCTTCAAAGACAACGGTTAAAAACTGTTGTCTTTGGGCACCCCTTTTAACAACACGGCCTTTAACAATAGTCCGAAAGAGGCTACGACAACGGTGAAAAATCGTTGTTGTTAGGCTTTTTTCTTGTAGTGAATGAATCTGTTGGATCGAAAGTGCTAGAGGGGGGTGGGTGAATAACGCTCGTGGCTTTCACATGTTTAATATTCAGAAATTCAAGTAACGCAACGGAAATAATAAAAGACAAACACACACAGAAGACCAAGGTATTTACTTGGTTCGGAGCCTGTGGTGACTCCTACTCTAAGGCTCGTGATCGTAGATCGCTTTCGGTGGGTAATCATTATCAATCTGAAAATCTTTTATAATTTAAGAGTACAAGTGTTGAATAAAGAAATAATACGACAATACAAAAGAATTGAAGAACGGAGTCGTCAATTGTCGGAGTAGCAGAGCACAGTTGAAGCGTTCGGAGCAGCGTTCAAAAGCACAGGTTGTTCTGTTCGAGTTGTTCTGGAAGCTGCAGCCCAAGGCTCCTTTTATAGCCTTTATAGATCTGATCCAGATCCTCGAAATCTAGGATCAGGTTTGACCTGAGGTGGATAGGTCGACCGATCCCAGCATTCGATCGACCGATCAGATGATTTCCCCCTCATCCGATCCGCCCGATCCACTCGCTCCGCTTCGATCTGGTCAAGTCTTATCCCCGGTTCGGTCGACTGATAACCAGGTTCGGTCAACCGATCCCCTGGTCGAGCTTGGTCCACTCGCTGGAAATCTGATCTGCGGCTTGGGGGTTTGGTCGACCGATCCAAGCGTTCAGTCAACCGATCCCGATCAATTCTGACCCTGCACAGAAACTGTTAGAACTGTTCTCCTGCAAAATAGAGTTAGAATATAGCAGATAATATATAAGTAAATAAATTGACAGTCTTCGGACTACGCGGTTCTGACTTCGGATTTCCTACCAGAAAGCCTAGGTCGAACCGACGCCTATTGTTCCCTCTTCCGGGGAGCGCGTCCTCACCTATTCCACTTAGGAGAAGTTACCTTTTGTCATTTCAGTCCTCTAGACCGATTGGACTTTTGCTCGACGCTAGAATCTTCCGGTCTTCATGTTGGATGCCCGCTCCACGACTTGTCCAGACTTCCACCTGATTCGCGACACCAGGATTTCCACCTAGGGTTCCGCCCCCTAGGATTTTTTCCCGAAGACTCCGACCCCCCGAGACTTTCCGCCTAGGGCTACCACCCCCTAGGACCTAGGGTCACCGCCCCCTAGGGTTTTCCACTTGCCTAACCGTAGCTAGGATTTTCCTGCAAACTCATTGAGCGTATCAGATAACAAGTAACCTTAACTTTGAATCCTTTTTCCATTATCAAAACTCGGGTTCGATCGTCGGATGCTTCCCGCACCAACAATCTCCCCATTTTTTATTATGACAATAAAAATTCAAAGTTAAGTTAAAATAATGCTATAAAGAATTTTCAAAGAACAATACAAACATGATAATATAAATTAAGTATAGTAAATGAAGAGCTCCCCCTTAATAAAAACTTTAATTACGAAGAGAACTCCCCCTCAATAAAAGATCCTTAATTTCATTTGAATTTTCTTATACTCTCCCCCTTTGTCATATATCAAAATTTTCTTATATTCTCCCCTTTTGCCATATATCAAAATTTTCTTATACTCTCCCCCTAAGCTTAAGTAACCATTGGCCTTAGCTAAAAAGGATATTTGGTTAACTTAGCCTTAAAAAAATGTGAAACTTAGAAAATTTTTGTCACAAAATCCTTTAGATAATACTTAAAGAAAACAGATATATAAAATATTAAAACACCTAGCTTCTAGCTAAGTGAGCAAACAAGAATGTTTATCAAAAATAAGAAAATGATCTTAAGATAATTTGATTTTGGGAAAAATTTTAGCTAAATTTCACTTAGCTTTTTAGAATAAATTTCCTTGTAACACTTTTTAACTAAGTGAAAAAAATTTATTATAAGTTTAAAAAGGCTTTTGAAAAATACTTAGCCAAAGTTTGAAAAACTTTTGCAAGAATACTTAGCTTTTTAGAGGAAATTTTTGGCCAAGTAAACTAAAAATTTCAAAGCTTAATTTTAGAAATAAATTTGGCTAACGGAAAGTTTTGTTTTGAAAAATAATTTAGCTAAAAAGTTTGAAAAAAATAGAGGAGAAAACTTTAAGATAAAAGATGTTTAACATATCTTAAAAAAAAATTGATTTTAAAACTCCTTGATTTAACAAATTTTAGCTAAGGTCACTCTAAAAAAAAAACATTCAAAGAGTCCTATAGTCCAAGCATGAGTAACTTCAATTTCTTAGTCACATGTCTAACCATTAGCTACTAGCTGTTCACCTAGAGGGCAACAGTTTTTACTTGGTTAGTCAAGTTAAGTTAGTGATCCAGTTAGATTTGACTAAGACAAGATTACTTAACTTAATTAATGTATTTTTGGTATTTAACGCCCAGACTTATGTCAATGCACTAACATAAGCATTCTTAAGTCCAGGCAGTACCCTATGCATCTCACACCGTTCTAAGTATTTTCAAACACAAGCAAGTTAGTCCTAGTGTGCTTGTGAGATTCTCTGACTGAAACTAGGGGTACATGATTTCTAAGGGTTAATATCCTAGGCTAAACCAGATTTTTGAAAAACTAACAAAATTTGGAACTTTAAACAAATATTTTAAAGTAGCAGAAGGCCCCAGCAGGAATTTTAGAATATTTTAATGGAATTTTTGGAGTAGCAGAAGTAGCAAAAATAAATAGAAACATAAAATAGCCTAAGCGGGAATTGAACCCGAGACCTATGAGACCCTATGTCTTATAGACAACTCTAGTAACCAGGAGGCCCCAGCAGGGGTGTACTGAAAGAAGAGAGAAATAGTTATATTTAAGGTTTAGTTAGCCGAATAAACCACTTAATATAAATAGGAAAAATTAAGTGAGGAGTTATTAGTTTTCATCGGAAGCTTTTCCTCTCCTCACCCTAATTCCGCTGACCCCTCTCCCTTCCTCACCTCTCGGCGCCCAAGTCCAAGGAAGAACCTAGGGTTCCATCCCTAGGGCCATAGGAGTATCTTTCGGCAATATCAAGGGTACGAGGACGCTCCTCTCCGCGAGAAGAACGCATAGACGCAAGAAGATCGTCGAAGAGATCCCTTCTCCGGAAAACCTAGCGATTGGATTGTAAGGAATCTAGCGCAGGAAGTAAGAAACCCCTCACCTACAGTATAAGTAGCTCTTTTCATGATTTTATGCCTTAGTTTAGTTGCATGCAGATTTTCAGCACATAGGGTGTGAATTAGTGCACACCAAATGTTTGATAAAATATTTAGCTCAGTTAAATGCAACATAGGCATTTTTAATAGCTTAGATAAATGCAATAGGAGCATTTTATAGCATACTTAGCCTTGCTTCAGCTTATATGGGACTATGGTCCAATGGGTGTGTAACACCCACTAAGCTTTTAAGATAAATAAGAGAATGATGAATTTACCTTAGAAAAATATTAGTAGAATGTTGAACCAAAAAGAAATAAAAAGAAAAAAAAAATAGGGAATGGTCAAGGATTGAACCTTGAACCTCTCATGATGTAAATGATAGGATTAATGGGTAATAACCAGTTGGGATAGGAATAATATATTGATAGCAAAGGAGGGAAACTCATGATAAGGGTGAGAGTAAAAGCTAGCCAAAAGAAAACAAGAAAAGAGCAAGAGAAAGGCAACTTGCCTTCCTTCTTTTCTCTCCCTCTTCCTCTCTCTTTTTGCCGTGACTTAAAGAGGAACATTAAGGGGATTCATTCCCCCTTGTTTCATCATGAATGATGAGAACAAATAAATAAATAAAATAAAAAGAAAAAAATGAAAAAAAGGGCTAAGGGAGAAGGAAAGCAAAAACCAAGTTTGCTACCTCTTCCCCCTTAACATAAAAGAGAATATGTAAAGAGAAGATTTTATTTTCTCTCATTTCTCTCATTCTCCCCTCTCCCTCACCAAGAAATTCAGTCCCCTCTCCTCCATCTTCGGCCCCAAGCCAAGGTTTTCTCCTAAGAAAGCCTAAGATACAAGGAGGACTTAGCAAGGGAATCAAGGGAAGGGAACTAGAAGAAGAGGCTACTTCTTCCATCACCACACCTTAGATCCACAAGCGAAAAGGATGTAAGCTTCCCCTCACCTGTGGTACAAGGCGTTTTATGTGCTTTTCGGATTTTATGAGGATTAGAAAACCTAGAATAGAATTTAAGAAAAATTCGGCCAAAGAAGAGTTTTCAAATCTAGGAAGGTTTAAACAAGTCCTCATTTCATGATATTTTTTCTATGATATGTAGGAAGGTTTTCCTTCATGTTTTTATACCTATATGATGCTTGGTCAGTGGAGTACCTAACCCTAGAATTTCGGCCAAAAATATTTTAAAGAGGTTAGGGAAATCATGGTTTAACCAAACTAGTACAAGATTCCCTCCATGAATAACTAAGGGTCTTTTGTTGGTTTTTCTTGCTTAAAAGTTACTTGGAACCAAAAGAAACCCACTCATATGTTTCGGCCAAGAAAAGAGCTTAGGGTTAGGAAGACCTTTAAATTTAGGTAACCATGTTTATATGATAGAATATAGAGTTCTCTTAAAAAATTGCATGTTGAATATTGCTAGAAATTCATGAACTCTTCATTAAGATTTTCGGCCATGATAAGATGGATAACTTGGAAAAGCTTAACCAAAATTTTAACATGCTCAAGACCTCTGTGATATTAAGATATGAAAGTTGTTTAATGCTCCTATGCTTAATTAGGGTATAGAGAATTTAGTTACATGATATATAACATGTAAGATCACAAGGGTCCTAGCTTGTTTATGAACCAAATTTGTATATGATGTTCTTAGTAATTTTTGCCATGAAACTTACTTAGGTTTTCCATGCTTTAGGCCACTTAAAACCTAGTTTAGAGATTAGTAGGTTTCGGCCATGAGGAAAAATAAAAGAAAAAGGAAAGAAACCTAGGAAGCCTAAAGACACAATTCACATGTATGTTTATTATGCTTGTCTTTATACATGTTATGAAACTTGTATGACTTCCTATGCTTTTAGGCTATTTGAAGCAAATTTAATTACTGATGAGTCTCAGCCAAGTAGGGTTTAAATGACCTAGAGACCTTAGAATTGAAACCAATTGTGTTAAAAATGCTTCTTATGGAAATATGATAAGATGTTGATTGTGTCACATGCTTGTATAATTTTTCCATGACCTAAATGGACCATTGTATGTGTCGGCCATGAAGGGATAGATGCCCTAGAAACCCTAGAACAAAAATTAAATATGCTCATGTCACTCTACATGAAATATGATAAGTAGAAAGCCAAAGTTCTCATGCTATATGTTGTTTAATGACCTAAAATGAGGCTAGGGTAAGTTTCGGCCATACCCATTGTATGATGCCTTATTATGAATTTATACATGATGTTAGTTCAAGTTCACATGCTTGTATGCTTACTTTTAGCCCTAATGAATACTTGTTAAATTTCAGCCATGACATATGTTAAGGGCTTGAAGAACTTAGGAACTAGCTCAAATATGCTTACTATGTTACTTGGAAAAAAATGCTATAAATATAGTTTAAGGTTTCCATGCTTTCATGACATTTGGGATCTTGTTTCACACCTGATAGGGTTTGGCCACATGAAGTTTAGGGACTTGGAGAACTTAGAAACCAAGTTAATCATGCTTATAATGCTTCCTATGAAATTGATGTGATGATAATTTAGGTTCCACATGCTTGGAGGTTGTTTTTACCTAAATTGAGATCTAAGGGGGTTCGACCATGATAAGAACCCAAGGGATTAGGAAGCTTAGAACCCAAGCTAACTATGTTACCATGTTTCTTATGATAGTATAATCACATGATACACCCTTATGCTTAAACATGTATACTTGTGATTTATACTTTCCATGATATGATAGGTGCTTAAAATATGCATGCTTTTATGACATGCTATGTGGATAGAAATATGCATGCTTTGATGATATGCTATGTGCTTAAAATATGCATGCTTTTATGATATGTTATGTGGATAGAAATATGCATGCTTTTATGATATGCTATATGGATAGAAATATGCATACTTTTATGATATGCTATGTGGATAGAAATATGCATGCTTTTATGATATACTATGTGGATAGAAATATGCATGCTTTTATGATATGCTATGTGGATAGAAATATGCATGCTTTGATGATATGCTATGTGCCTAAAATATGCATGCTCTCATGATATGCTATGTGGTGAAAATATGCATGCTTTTATGACATGATGTATGCCTAAGTGATGCATACTTTTTATGACATGATGTATGCCTAAGTGATGCATACTTTTTATGACATGATGTATGCCTAAGTGATGCATACTTTTATGACATAACGTATGCCTAAGTGATGCATACTTCTATGATATGCTATGTGACTAAATGATGCATTTTTATACATGCTACTTTACTTTGTAAGGCTTGTACCAAGGGTGGGCTCCTAATCAGCTCCTAGGCCTTTGGCTGTGTGATCCAGGCTAGTAAAAATAAAGGGATGGGCTCCTTAGTACGCCCCTAGGTCTATGGCTGTGTGATCCTGACATAGTTCCTAGTATGATTCAAGACTTGCTACCTTGGATATACTTAGGAAGCGCGCTTATCTACGTGATTTATCTATGTGTGGTACAAGCCGGAGCCCTGATTATGTTGATATTATGTTCAAGTATATATGTAAGAAGAAATGGTTTTAAAGATCATGAGACATACACATGTTTTTCGGATACATGTTTTCAAAAATCATATTGCATATACCTTATGATCATGTTGTGATGATGCTATGACTTATGATATGCCATGATTAGATATGATTATGTTATGTTTCATGCTATGCTTTAAGAGCTTGATATGCCATGCCACCTTATGATGATACTATGATATGCCATGATTAGATATGATTATGTTATGTTTCATGCTATGCTTTAAGAGATGATATGCCATGACTAGTTATGATTTTGTTATGTTGCATGATATGCTTAAAGAGTATAATATGTTATGCCATGACTAGTTGAGATCATGTTATGTTGAGACATTCTTTGATCATGTGATGATTTTTGGTTTTAGTGAGTAGGAAAGGAACTTACTCAGCCATGAGTGCTCATAGCTTACTTTCCTTGTACCACAGATAAAGGAAAAAAGCTGGATGAGCTAAAGGAGCAGCAGGAGAGGCAAGGAGATGTGTGTGGCAGTGGTTAGGCAACCAAATAAGAACCTGCTTTAAAAACTTTTAAAGAACTACGTTTTGGTATCATGAATTGTAGTACCTTATGTGTGACTTGATGTTATGTTTCTACTAATTTTGATATCATGTTATTGAGGCCATGATAGTGTAGTTCGGTTTTGATGAAAAGAAAAACAAAAGAAAAGTTTTTATGAAACTAAGAAAATTATTTTAAGTCTTCCGCTGTTATAGAGTATCGTAGCCCCGTTCCTTAGGGTTAGCAGGGAGGGCGGGCGTTACAGGTTGGTATCAGAGCCAGGTTTTTGCCAGCTCACTACACACACATCAAGCCTCCAACCTGCGGCTCCAAGTAAGAATGTTTATGCTTAATTTTCTTGTTATATGCTTATGCTTAGTTTCACGTGATATGACTTATGCTTTATTTTTCTTCCTTGTTATATTGCCTATGTTTTATTTTCTTTGCTATATTGCTTATGCTTTATTTCCTTATGTCATATTGTTTGTCACTCTATTCTTTATTTTTTTTCTTATGTTGCTCATGCTTTATTTCTTTATGTTATATTGCTTGTCACTCTATTCTTTATTTTTCCTTATGTTGCTTATGCTTTAGTTTCATGTTTTGCTTGCTCATGTTTGATGCTTTATTCTATGCTTTTAGTTATAATTTAGATTAGGATTACATATTAGTAGGTTAGGAATAATACCAGAACAAATAGATAGAAACAAAACAGTACGTTAGATTGGCTAAAAACGATAACAACCTTACCATCTGGGGAGATTATGCCATCGGACCATATGCTGCAAGCAGTACTCATTCGGATCGCAAACAGAGAACTCTACTGCAATCTGATAGTACTCGATATGCAAGATTATGATATAATATTGGGCATGGATTTCCTTAGCAAATACGGCGCTTCAATCGAGTGCCGCAAAAGGAAAGTGATTTTCCGACCCGAAAATGAACCAGAGTTTGAGTTCTACGGGGAACCGAAAGGAACGGAGAAGTTATTGTCATCTATTAAAGCACAAAGGATGTTAGATAAAGGATGTATGGTTGTATCAGTTCTACGGGGAACCGAAAGGAACGGAGAAGTTATTGTTGTATCAGTTTAGTTGGATTTTGTTGATACTAGAAGATGTTGCCATGATCAGTTTTTGATTCTATGTTTTGTATGATAGTATGCCATGCCATGCTCTAACATGTCCAGTATATATTTCAAATAGCATGTTTTAAAAGCATAAATTACATCGTGTGCATGTTTTAGTGAGGTAGATGGTTTCTTACTAAGCTCTCGAGCTTACAGATACTTCTTTCCTTATACTGCAGATAAAGGTAAAGGAAGGATGGATTAGCGGAGGCTGGAGGACAATGCTACAAAGATGTGTGTGGCCAGGAACTTGGAATAAAGACCCTTGGGAACTAGCAAATTTAAAGAATTAGAACCTTTTGTTCTTTTAATGTTTATGCACCTCTAGAACGTTTAAGAATTCTGAATTGTGAAACCATGCTTATGCCATGCCTAGGACACTAGTTAGCTTATTGATGAGTAGTAAATCATGCATAATGTTAGTGAAGACCTATTACAATGTTCTCTAGGCATTTTAAGTTTATTATAGTGAGTTGTGTATGATCGAGCTCTGAAATCAGAGTTCTGCAGCGAAATCAGAAACTCCAATCGATCGACCAATCGATTGGAGGGACCTCAATCGATCGGTTGATCGATTGAGAGCTGATTTCTGCGAACAGTAAGCTCTGGAATCGATCATTGGATCGATCGAAGAATTAGCCTCGTGAACAGAGTACTTCTGAATCGATCACTGGATCGATTGGTATAGTTGGATCGATCAGCCGATCGATCCATAAATTCTTCCGTGCATAGTAGCACACTGAATCGATCAGGGGATCGATCAGATGACTCCAATCGATCAGCCGATCGATTGGAGTGTCTGATTTCAGCTGGAAGGGTCTCATTTCAGTCTTTTGAGCAAATCGAAAGTTGGGTTCCTTCCCTAGTGTATGTATGTCAAAGGAAAGGTCTTTGAACCTAATCTTACAGGCTGTAATAGTCAGTAGCAGAGTAAGATTGATTTTTTTTATAGAGCAGATTTCCGCACCTTATAGTTAGCACAGCATAATGTGACGGTCCGGCCTCGCAGCCTAGTTAGTAGGAGGTGGGTCGTTACAGAGTGGTATCAGAGCAAAAGTTCCATACTTCCTACACACATATCAGCATTGAACCTGCAGCTTCCAAGTAAGAACATCTCTCACTTTATTTGTACTTAGTTTGTTTTCATGTTTATAGATGACTAGAGCTTGTTTTTTTATATGATAACATCTAACATGATAACAATAGCTATGCAATATGATCCTGTTAGTTATGTATGTCCTCTATTTCTTTAGAAAATGGTACGAGGACGCCCAGCTAGAAAGACACCAGCCACTGAGCCCTAGCACGAGGCAGGCAGTTCAGTGCCTCCTCCAGACCTTACAGCAGTAGTGGCTCAGTTACAGCATGTAGCGCCCGAAAATTCTCAAAACTATTTTAGAAATATTCTACGATTTTTCTGGAATTTTAGGATATTTTTACAGAATTTTTAGAGTAGCGGAAGTAGCAAAAATAAATAAAATCGTAAAATAGCCTACGTGGGAATTGAACCCGAGACCTATTGGGTCCTACGACTTATAGATAGGTCTAGTAACCAAGTGAACCCAGCAGGGCCATGCTGAAAAGAAAGGGAATCAATTATATTTATATTGAATTGGGCCGAATTACCCACTGAATATAAATAAAGATTTAAGTGAGGAATTGTTATTTTTCTTAAAGGAGAAAAACCTTTCCCTCACCCTAGTCACGCCGCCCTCTCCTTTTCTCCCTCACCTCTCGGCGCCAACCTCAAGAAACCTAGGGTTTCCGTCCCAAGGGCAAGGGGAACACCTTCCGGCGATATCTCGGCTACGAGAACGTTCCTCCCCGCGAGAAGAGCACGTGGACGTGAGGAAATCGACGGAGGAATCTTCTTCTCCGGAAATCTAGAGATTAGATTTGTAAGAAAATCTGAGCAGGAGGTAAGAAACCCCTCACCTGCAGTATAAGTAGCTTTCGTATGATTGTATGTATTGTTTTAGTCGTATGCAGATTTTTAGCAATAGGGTGTGAATTAGCGCACACTAAGCGTTTGATTAAATGCTTAGCTTAGTTAAATGCCATCCTAGGCATTTTTAATAGCTTAGATAAATGCAATAGAAGCATTTTTACAGTTCATATGGTCTTGCTACAGCTTTTATGGAACTAGATGTCCAATGGGTGGGCTCCCACAGTCGCCTCTAGGTTCAGACAACCTAGCTCTAGGTTCAGATAACCTAGAAAGAGCAAGACAATCAATAATTAGCTATGTTCAGTATTTTACTTTTTCAGTGGCACTGTACAGGATTAGATATCGATTGGGTTGGACTCCCATAGTCGTCCCTAGGTTCAGCTAACCTAGTAACCCTACTAAATTCGGGACTTGCAAACCCGGGTCTAGTTGGGGATGCGCGCACAGCAAAGTACAGTTGCCGGGCCCAAACAGCAGCTTGATTATTATTTTAATCTACTTATGAATATAGTTTTCAAACATCACAAATTAGTCATGTGAGTTCAGTCAGCTTTAGTATCAGATTGGTATTAGCTTAGCTCAGTTTTATATCAGTTTAGTTTTCTGTTGATACAACATGATAGTTTATGATTAGTTCTATTGCTATGATCAGTTTCATTTCTATGTGTTGCATGCCATGCCATGTTTAGCATATTCAGTATGTTCTTTTCAAATAGCATGTTTTCAAAGCATGATTTGCATCGATTGCATGTTTTAGTGAGGTAGATGGTTTCTTACTAAGCAAAAGCTTACAGATACTTCTTTTCCTTATACTGCAGATAAAGGTAAAGGAAAGGTGGACTAGCGGAGGCTGGAGGTCAATGAAATGATGAAGATGTGTGTGGAAGGAACCTGGAGTAGAGATCTTGGAGAAACTAGCAAACTAAAACTTTAGTTTTATATAACGTTATTTCCGCATTTTTAGTTATTTTGATGCATGAATCATGAAAGACCTGTTTAGATTGTTAGTAATCATGTTTAGAATGTTAGTTAAATGTTGTTAGTATGTTTATAGCCATGTTAGAACTCACGTGTATGAATTTAGCATGAAACAGTGCTGAAATCAGAGTTCTGGTATGAAATCAGAAACCCCAATCGATCGGTCGATCGATTGGAGGCTTCTCAATCGATCAGCCGATCGATTGGGGAGTTCGTACCGCGAACAGTAGGCTTCTGGATCGATCAGTTGATCGATCCAGCAAATTCTGTCGTGAACAGTAGGCTCTGGGATCGATCACTGGATCGATTGGTCAGTCTGGATCGATCAGCCGATCGATCCAGAATATTGGCCGAGCACAGTAGCGTGCTGGATCGATCACTGGATCGATCCAACCCAAGTTCCGCATACAGTAGCATGCTGGATCGATCCCTGGATCGATTCGACCATTCCAATCGATCTGTGGATCGATTGGGAGGCCTGATAATAGCAGAGAAACCTTTAGTTCAGCTCCTTGACCATTGGGGGATGTAATATATGTCATGAATAGTTTAGATTACACCCCTTAGCACATGTAGAACCAAGAAATGACGATTGTTTAGCAAAATTTTAAATAGTACAGCTTCCGCACCTAGGTTTAATGATGGTCAGGGAATAGTTAGAACAGATTATTGTAACGATCGGCCTCACAGCCTAGTCAGTAGAAGGCGGGTCGTTACACAGCAGCAATTAGCTGAACAGCAACAGGAAATAGTCACCTTAAGGGCTAGTCAGCAGAACACTCCCACTATCACTCCGGAACCTAACATGGCAACCCCAACAGTAATAGCGGTTCCACCAGTCCAACCTACAGCACCAGTAGCCCCAGCAACAGGGGCAAGGAGGGAAGCTTATCTGATCAAGTGGCAGAAAATTAAGTCAGAGAATTTCGCAGGCATCAGTGAACCATGGGATGCTCAAGCCTGGTTCAAAACACTGGAAAGTACGATGGAGCTTCTGGACTGGCCAGAGCATGAGAAAGTGAAATGCGCCTCTTTCTGCCTGTCAGGGGATGCACGTATGTGGTGGGAGAGAATTAAAGCGAAACGCCCAGTGAACCAGATGACATGGGCTGACTTCGAGAGAGAAATCTTTGAAGAGTTCTTTCACATGCGGGTCACAAACCGCCACTACGACGAGTTCACTGAATTTCGCCAGGGCAACCTTTCAGTGGAGGAAGCCATGAAGAAATTCAACATATTGGCTCGTCTATGCCCTGAATTAGTCAGCACTGAAAAGAACGAGTCCGGTTGATGCTCAAGATGCTAAGGCCGGAAATAGCAATGAACGTGACCAGCGGCGTCCAGAGGCCACAAACCACAGAAGAACTAGTGAGCAGTGCTTTAACCACTGAGCACTACCAGAACAATATCAAACAGCAGAAGCAAGTCCTCTCAGAGTCCAAAGGTCAGGAGGCTCAGGTACTCAGAAACACCAGGGCCACAGCTCCCACGGCTCTAACTGGAAAGGGAACTCCAGCAACAAACATAAACCAGGGAGTTACCCAAAAGGAGGACCAGCCAACAAATAGCCTAGTTATCCCAAGTGTTCTACTTGCGGGAGATTCCACCCAGGAGTTTGTCGCAAGGGCACACGGGGATGCTTCGAATGTGGACAAGAGGGGCATATGGCTAAGCAGTGCCCGAACAAGACCGATTTTCCTCAACCACAGCCGATTCAGCATGGAGGCCAGCCAGCCCAGTTACACCAGATGCAGGCTGCTTTAGACGGTCCATCCATCAGCCAGGGCAGACTAGAAGCTCCCTCAGCCACGACGAACGCAAGGATCTATTCACTCACCAGAGAGGATGTAGCGAATGCCTCGACAGTTGTTACAGGTCAGATTAGTATTTTACAGCAAAGTGCAACTGTCTTATTCGATACTGGGGCAACCCATTCTTATATATCCAGGGCATTCGCCGAAAAGTTAGCAGTACCCCCAGAGGTATTCAGTGGTCAGTTTCTGACAACACTACCTTCGGGAGAAATTATGGCATCCAAGCACTGGCTCAGAGCAGTGCCAGTCATTATAGCAGACAGAGAACTCTTTTGTGATCTGATAGTTCTAGATATGACTGATTACGATGTCATTTTTGAAATGGACTTTCTGATGAAGTACGGCGCCTCTATAGAGTGCCGTAAACAGAGAATTGTATTCCAACCCGAAGCAGGAGTACAGTTTGGGTTCGTCGGAGAACCAAAGAGAAAGACCAAGAAGTTTCTCTCAGCTCTGAAGGCACAGAAACTACTAGATTCAGGATGTACGGGATTCTTAGCACATGTAGTCAGTAGCAGCCAGGACAAGGACCGAAAGCTAGAGGAGGTCCGAGTCATATGTGACTACCCATTAGTCTTTCCTGAGGAATTACCAGGCCTAGCACCAGATAGGGAGATAGAATTTGAGATAGAGATTATTCCCGGTACGAATCCCATCTCCAAAGCACCCTATCGCATGGCTCCGGCCGAACTGAAAGAACTTCATGAGTAATTGCAAGAGCTGCTCGACAAGGGCTTCATACGTCCTAGTCACTCACCATGGGGAGCGCCTGTACTGTTCGTGAAGAAGAAGGACGGGAGCATGCGCCTGTGTATAGATTACAGAGCACTAAACCAAGTCACGATTAAGAACAGGTATCCTCTTCCCAGAATAGATGACCTGTTTGATCAGTTAAAGGGAGCAGCAGTGTTCTCTAAGATAGATCTCAGATCGGGATATCACCAAGTGAGAGTTAAAGAAGGTGATATACCTAAGACAGCCTTCAGGACCAGATACGGACACTATGAGTTCGTAGTCATGCCCTTTGGCGTGACAAATGCTCCAGCTACTTTCATGGACCTCATGAATAGGGTATTCAGAGAATACTTAGATAAGTTCGTTATCGTATTCATCGATAACATCCTTATCTATTCGAGAACTCAGGAAGAACACACAGAGCACCTGAAGATAGTACTACAGATTCTTCAGCAGAATCAACTGTACGTCAAGTTCACAAAGTGTGAATTCTGGCTCGATCAGGTGTCCTTTCTGGGTCACATTATCTCCAAGGATGGTATTATGGTAGACCCCAGTAAAATAGAGGCTGTGAGTAACTGGAAAAGACCCAAGAACGCCAGTGAGATCAGAAGCTTTTTGGGACTAGCAGGTTATTACAGAAAATTTGTAGAGGAATTCTCCAGGATAGCCTCCCCACTGACAGCTCTCACCAGGAAGAACAGAAAATTTTAGTGGACAGAGAACTGTGAGAACAGCTTCAGTGAGCTAAAGAGGAGATTGACCAGTGCTCCCATTCTGGCTCTACCAGAAAACACAGACAGCTTTGACATTTATAGTGATGCCTCTAAGTTGGGACTAGGAGCAGTACTGATGCAAAATGGCAAGGTGATCGCCTATGCCTCCAGACAACTCAAGGATTATGAAAGGAACTACCCTACTCATGACCTCGAGCTTGCAGCAGTTGTCTTCGCTCTCAAAATTTGGAGACATTACTTGTATGGAGCTCAGTGCAGAGTGTATACAGATCATCAGAGTTTGAAGTACTTCTTCACTCAGAAGGATCTGAATATGCGACAGCGTAGATGACTCAAGCAGGTCAAGGACTATGATATAGACATACTCTACCACCCAGGGAAGGCCAATAAGGTGGCAGACGCACTTAGCAGGAAGTCCAGTGCCACCTTACTATCCCTGGCAGCCATGTCACCAACCCTACAGAAGGAGATTACAGATTTTGGTCTCGAACTTATAGCGGAACAACTCTCTACTATGACTTTAGCATCTACCCTGCTTGGTGACATCCAGACAGCTCAGGGTCAAGACCCTGAAATTCAGAAAATCAAGCAAGGGTTAACAGAATCAGAAAGGGGAGAGTTCAGGGTCTCAGATAGTGGAGTATTATATTTTGGTGACAGACTTGTGTTCCAGATCAGGAGGAACTAAAGAGAAAGATTTTAGACGAGGCTCACAGGACTCCCTATGCGATGCATCCGGGCTCCACCAAAATGTACCAAGACCTGAAGAAACATTTTTGGTGGCCTAGGATGAAAAGAGACGTCGCTAGATATGTTAGTATTTGTCTGACCTGCCAGAGGGTCAAGGCAGAACATCAGAGACCAGGAGGAGTTCTGCAGCCCATTCAGATCCCGGAATGGAAGTGGGAGGATATTTCCATGGATTTCATAGTGGGATTACCCAGAACCACGAATGGTTTTGATACCATCTGGGTAATAATTGACAGATTGACTAAATCAGCCCACTTCTTAGCTATCAGGATGTCCTACTCCATGGAGCAGCTAGCTCAGTTGTATCTCAAGGAGATCGTTAGACTACATGGAGTCCCACAGACCATTATTTCAGACAGAGATAGTAGATTCACATCACACTTCTGGGAGTGTGTACAGTCAGCATTGGGCACCAAGTTAAAATTTAGCACAACCTTCCATCCTCAGACAGATGGTCAGACGGAGCGAGTGAATCAGGTACTCGAAGATATGCTCCGAGCATGTGCCCTAGACTTCAAGGGAAGTTGGTGCAAATATCTGAGTTTAGCAGAATTTGCATACAGCAATAGCTATCAGGCCACTATTGGTATGGCACCTTACGAGGCTCTCTATGGGCAGAGGTGTAGATCTCCAATCTGCTGGTATGAAAGTGGTGAATAGAAAGAACTAGAACTTCAGACAGATCTAGTAGCAGATACCACAGCAGCTATACAGCAGATCCGCCAGAGGATAGAGACAGCTCAGAGCCGCCAGAAAAGCTATGCTGATACACGGCGCAGACCCCTAGAGTTTTCAGTTGGAGATACAGTATTTCTCCGAGTGTCTCCCATGAAGGGAGTAATGCGTTTTGGGAAGAAGGGCAAATTAAGTCCCAGATATGTGGGACCATACCTTATCACTAGAAGAGTTGGCAAGGTAGCATATGCACTAGAACTACCCCAGGAGATGTCAGCTATCCATAACGTATTTCATGTCTCTATGCTGAAGAAGCATATCCCAGATGCCACCCAGGTGATTGAGCCCCAGTCGGTACAAGTCCGCAAAGACCTCAGCTATGACAGTCGGCCTATTCAAATAATAGACCGAGCAGTTAAGAAGTTGCGGAATAAGGAAGTACCATTAGTAAAAGTTATTTGGCAAAGTCACACAGCAGAAGAGGCAACTTGGGAGACAGAAGCTAGTATGAGACAGAAGTACCCAGAGTTATTCTAAGTTCGAGGATGAACTTTTTATAATGTATGGGGGATTGTAATGCCCAAAAATTCTCAAATCAATTTTAGAAATATTCTATGATTTTTTTGGAATTTTAGAATATTTTTATGGAATTTTTGGAGTAGTAGAAGTAGCAAAAATAAATAGAAACGTAAAATAGCCTAAGCGGGAATTGAACCCGAGACCTATGAGACCCTATGTCTTATAGACAACTCTAGTAACCAGGAGGCCCCAGCAGGGGTGTGCTGAAAGAAGAGGGAAATAGTTATATTTAAGGTTTAGTTAGCCGAATAAACCACTTAATATAAATAGGAAAAATTAAGTGAGGAGTTATTAGTTTTCATCGGAAGCTTTTCCTCTCCTCACCCTAATTCCGCCGACCCCTCTCCCTTCCTCACCTCTCGGTGCCCAAGTCCAAGAAAGAACCTAGGGTTCCATCCCTAGGGCCATAGGAGTATCTTCCGGCAACATCAAGGGTACGAGGACGCTCCTCTCCGCGAGAAGAACGTATAGACACGAGAAGATCGTCGAAGAGATCCCTTCTCCGGAAAACCTAGCGATTGGATTGTAAGGAATCTAGCGCAGGAAGTAAGAAACCCCTCACCTGCAGTATAAGTAGCTCTTTTTACGATTTTATGCCTTAGTTTAGTTGCATGCAGATTTTCAGCACATAGGGTGTGAATTAGTGCACACCAAATGTTTGATAAAATATTTAGCTCAGTTAAATGCAACATAGGCATTTTTAATAGCTTAGATAAATGCAATAGGAGCATTTTATAGCACACTTAGCCTTGCTTCAGCTTATATGGGACTATGGTCCAATGGGTGGGCTCCCACAGTCGCCTTTAGGTTCAGATAACCTAGTTCTAGGTTCAGATAACCTAGTAAGAGCAAGGTAAGGTATATTAGCTAAAAATAAGTATTTTACTTTTCAGTGGCACTGTACTGGACTTCAGTTGTCCTTGGGTTGGGCTCCCACAGTCGTCCCTAGGTTTAGATAACCTAGTAAACCCTACTAGAATCGGGATTTGCAATCCCGAGTTTAGTTAGGGATGCGCGCACAGCAAGTACAGTTGTCGGGCCCAACAGCAGCATGATTAGTATATTCATCTATTTATGATAAATAGTTTTTCAAAGCTTCACAATTTAGTCATGTGATTACAGTTCAGAATTTGTATCAACTTAGCGTTAGTTTAGTCAGTTGTTGTATCAGTTTAGTTGGATTTTGTTGATACTAGAAGATGTTGCCATGATCAGTTTTTGATTCTATGTTTTGTATGATAGTATGCCATGCCATGCCATGCTCTAACATGTCTAGTATATATTTCAAATAGTATGTTTTAAAAGCATAAATTGCATCGTGTGCATGTTTTAGTGAGGTAGATGGTTTCTTACTAAGCTCTCGAGCTTACAGATACTTCTTTTCCTTATACTGCAGATAAAGGTAAAGGAAGGATGGATTAGCGGAGGCTGGAGGACAATGCTACAAAGATGTGTGTGGCCAGGAACTTGGAATAAAGACCCTTGGGAACTAGCAAATTTAAAGAACTAGAACCTTTTGTTCTTTTAATGTTTATGCACCTCTAGAACGTTTAAGAATTCTGAATTGTGAAACCATGCTTATGCCATGCCTAGGACACTAGTTAGCTTATTGATGAGTAGTAAATCATGCATAATGTTAGTGAAGACCGATTATAATGTTCTCTAGGCATTTTAAGTTTATTATAGTGAGTTGTGTATGATCGAGCTCTGAAATCAGAGTTCTACAGCGAAATCAGAAACTCCAATCGATCGACCAATCGATTGGAGGGACCTCAATCGATCGGTTGATCGATTGAGAGCTGATTTCAGCGAACAGTAAGCTCTGAAATCGATCATTGGATCGATCGAAGAATTAGCCTCGCGAACAGAGAGCTTCTGAATCGATCACTGGATCGATTGGTATAGTTGGATCGATCAGCCAATCGATCCATAAATTCTTCCGTGCACAGTAGCACGCTGAATCGATTAGATGACTCCAATCGATCAGCCGATCGATTGGAGTGTCTGATTTCAGCTGGAAGGGTCTCATTTCAGTCTTTTGAGCAAATCGAAAGTTGGGTTCCTTCCCTAGTGTATGTATGTCAAAGGAAAGGTCTTTGAACCTAATCTTACAGGCTGTAATAGTCAGTAGTAGAGTAAGATTGATTTTTTTTATAGAGCATATTTCCGCACCTTATAGTTAGCACAGTATAATGTGACGGTCCGGCCTCGCAACCTAGTTAGTAGGAGGTGGGTCGTTACAGCTAGAGGGGGGTGAATAGCGCTTGTGGCTTTCACGTGTTTAGTATTCGGAAATTCAAGTAACGCAGCGGAAATAATAAAAGACAAACACACACAGAAGACCAAGGTATTTACTTGGTTCGGAGCTTGTAGTGACTCCTACTCAAAGGCCCGCGATCGTAGATCGCTTTCGGTGGGCAATCACTATCAATCTGAAAATCTTTTACAATTTAAGAGTACAAGTGTTGAATAAAGAAATAATATCGACAATACAAAAGAATTGAAGAACGGAGTCGTCAGTTGTCGGAGTAGCAGAGCGTAGTTGATGCGTTTGGAGCAGCGTTCAAAAGCACAGGTTGTTCTGGAAGCTGCAGCCCAAGGCTCCTTTTATAGAGTTTACAGATCTGATCCAGATCCTCGAAATCTGGGATCAGGTTTGACCTGAGGCGGATCGGTCGACCGATCCCCGCGTTCGGTCGACCGATCAGATGATTTCCCCCTCATCCGATCCGCTCGCTCCCCTTTGATATGGTTAAGTCTTATCCCCAGTTCGGTCGACTGATCCCCTGGTCGAGCCTGGTCCACTCGCTAGAAATTTGATCTGTGGCTTGGGGGTTCGGTCAACCAATCCAAGCGTTCAGTCGACCGATCCCGGTCAATTCTGACCCTGCACAGAAACTATTAGAACTGTTCTCCTGCAAAATAGAGTTAGAATATAGCAGATAATATATAAGTAAATAAATTGACAATCTTCAGACTGTCCGGTTCTGACTTCGAATTTCCTACCGGAAACCCTAGGTCGAACCGACGCCTACTGTTCCCTCTTCCGGGGAACGCGTCCTCACCTACTTCACTCAGGAGAAGTTACCTTTTGCCAATTCAGTCCTCCAGACCGACTAGACTTTTGCTCGGCGCTCAAATCTTCCGATCTTCATGCTGGACGCCCACTCCATGACTCATCTAGACTTCCACCTGGTTCGCGACACCAGGATTTCCACCTAGGGTTACTGCCCCTTAGGATTTTTGCCCGAAGACTCCAACCCACCAAGACTTACCGCCTAGGGCTACCACCCCCTAGGACCTAGGGTTACCGCCCCCTAGGGTTTTCCACTTGCCTAACCGCAGCTAGGACTTTCCTACAAACTCATTGAGCATATCAGATAACAAGTAACCTTAACTTTGAATCCTTTTTCCATTATCAAAACTCGGGTTCGATCGTCGGATGCTTCCCGCACCAACAGAATCTATATCACATTTAAAACACTAAATGCTAAACAACAACAATAAATCATGATATTATAATTTAGAATGCCCAACAAATAAATAAAAACCCATGAATATTTTAAACTTAAGTACGTGCAATAATGAAAATAAAAATATTTATCTTTATTATTAAATATAGAGTAATAAAATGAATACATACTCCCATTATATGAGTTCTACTTCCATAAGCACCCTCATATCTACAACATGCACATGAAACATCTTAGGCACCAAGCCTTTGGTGATCAGTCATATGGAATCTGTGTTGATATGCTCTACCATGACCAGACGACTTTGAACTTTTTTTTTAAAACCCTAAAAATTTAATGTCAATTTACTTAGACTTCAATGAACTGTGGTTGTTCTTAGTATAAAGTTATGGGGCTTTATTATCACAGTATATTCTTAGTGGCATGTCATTACCATCAACGATCTATAATACTGTGATGAAGTTTTACAGTCAAATCCCATGATTAGATGCTTCGTAGCATACTACCAAATCTGCTTCCATAGTAGAAGTGACCACTAGCGTCTGTTTGACACTCTTCCAAGATATAGTCTCTCCAATAAGTATGAAAATATAACCTGAAGTGGATCTCTTGCTATTCAAGCATCCAGAAAAATCAGAGTCTGAATATCTAATCACCTCAAGGTGATTTGACCTCCGATACATGAGCATATGTCCTTTAGTTCTTTGTAAATACCGCATCACTCTTTTAACTGCTTTCCAGTGCAATGGTCCTGGGTTACTAACATATATGTTTAACATCTCTACTATAAACATTATATTTAATCGAGTACAAACTTGTGCAAACATGAGACATTTCACTACTAACGTATATGAGAATTGTTCCATCTCCTTTATTTCAAGTTCAAGTTGTGGACACTGCTACAAGCTGAACTTGTCACCTCTTGACACAAGTGTGTCACCAGGTGTATAATTCTACATACTATACCTTATAAGCATCTTTTCAATATAAACTTGTTATGAAAGTCCAAGAATGTCTTTTGAATTATCATAATAGATCTGTATACTAAAAATAAAATATGTTTTACCAAGATCTTTCATTTCAAAATTACCAGATAGAAATGATTTAATTTCAAGTAGTAAACCCTTATTATTATTCACAAGCAATATATCATCCACGTACAGAACACGTATAACAAACTTGCTCCCACTAAATTTGACATATATGCACTAATCATGTAACACCCCAAATTTCCTCAATTAGAGTCCTAAAAGTAATTTAAAAATATTTTAAAATGCTATAGAAATATTCTAGGGATTTTTAGAAATTTTTAGAGTATTTTTATGTAATTTTTGGAGGTCGTTTGGTATTTTTACTAAATAAAATAAGTTTCGACAAAAAAAACGTCCAAGCCGAGGTTTGAACCAGAAACTCCGGGTTAAGCAGAGATTTGCTTAACCAACATATCAGCCAAACTTTTCTTAATTAAATTTATATCGAAATATAGTTAAGTTATAATAATAACCCAAAGTTAGACCTAGTTATTAAAGGATGAGGTTTTTCTTTCTCCCGAAAACAGATCTGTTCTTCCCCTCCTCTCTCGCGACGGCGCGACTCCTTTTTGGGCGAAATCGGGCAGCAAGCGATCACGTCTCCGGTGGCCGGCGAGGTTGTTCTCCGAGGGTTTCTTCACGGGGTGGTGGTCCTCACGTCGAGGAGAGGCCGTGAGCACAAGAAGGGACTGAGAGCTTGAGTTAATCGGAACCCTAACAGCTCCTTCTTCTCGGTTTGAATCCAAGAACACGCTGTAAGTTGCTTACTCACTTGCGGTAAGAGTAGTTCCAGGATTTCCTTTACTTGCTGCCATGAATTGAGGTTTCAGATTCTTGCTTCCTTCTTGATTTCGTAGCATGTTGTAAGGGCAGTGCCCTTGGTGTCTGCTGCCAAGAATCACAAAGAAAGAAATGAGTTGTTTAGTTAGGCATATGGTTTGGATTCTACAGAATTCGGATTTAAGCTGTTAAGGTTGTGAATTTGTCATTACTGCCGTGAGGAAATTTTGGGATTGTCCAAGGATTTAGATTTCTTTTTTTGGGTTTTCAAAACATGTTGTAGAAAAAGTTGTGGTTTGTTAAGAATCTAGTTTCCTTTTGGGATTCGGGTTATGCTATGCAGAATAAGGTTGCTGGAGGAAGTGTAGCTTCGGGTTTTTGCTTTTTCCCTTGCATCCCTGCTGTAGTAAGCTTGAAGATTTCTATATTACTCAATGAAAGTACAAGTTTTGCATAAGTCTCACATAGTTTTTAAGCTTCAGTAGGTTTTAGGTTGGAATGGCTATAAGTAGCAAATTTGGCTTCTTTGTTTTCCCTACCGTAGCACTGAACAGGAGGTTGGTGGTTTCGGTTTGTGATTGCCTTGGGTATGAACAGTATGGTCTTGAGAGAATTCGGCAGAAAGTTGCCTAGCTTGAATGCAGAATTTCATAAGTATAGTATGCAGATTTTATAAGTATAGTATGCAGAATTTCATAAGTATAGTATGCAGATTTTATAAGTATAGTATGCAGATTTTCATAAGTATAGTATGCAGATTTTTATAAGTATGGTATGCAGATCTTTTTATAAGTATTGCATTACAGAATTTATTTAGCATAGTAGGCAGATTTTTGGTTTAAGCATTTCAAAGTTAGAATTTGCTTAAACATTTCAGTTTCTTTTTAAAGAAGCATTCTTTTAGAAGTATTAACAAGTATAAGAAAGATAAAGAGAAGAAAGAAAAAGGCCAAGGCCTTAAGTAGATCCCAAAGTCAAGACTTTAGGGATTTTGGCACACAAGGTGCTAAAGAAAATGCCAAGACATTATATTTTAGAAGTATTAAAAGATAACAAGTATTTTACTTTTATCAGTGGCACTGTGCTGGACTCTCAGTTGTCCTTGGGTTGGGCTCCCATAGTCGTCCCTAGGTTTAGATAACCTAGTAGTAACGGCACGGCCGACGGTCGACGATCGACGACCCGAGGGTCGCCAAATGGGCCACCAAATGGGTCGGGTCGTTACAATAGTAAACTCTACTAGATTCGGGACCAGCTATCTCGGGTCTAGTTAGGGATGCGCGCATAGCAAGTACAGTTGTCGGGCCCAAGAAGAAAGTTGATTATTATTTTGAAGTATTATAAGTATAAGTTTTTGAACAAGTAAAGTAAGTTTTACATCAGTATAAAAGTTTTAAAGAAGAAGTTTTTAAACAAGTGAAATAAAAGAATAAGTTTAGAACAAATGAAATAAGTTTCATTTTGTTTTAAAAGCAGCAAGTTGAGTTTTCTGTTATGTTAGCATATCATTTAGATTAGCTTACTGTTCTTTGCTATTTTCTGAGCATGAGTAGCTTTACATGTTTAGCATTTCAGCCTGTTTGATTCCTTTATTATTAGATGAGCATGAGTAGTCTTCAGTAAGTAATCAGTTAGATCATGTTATGGATATATGTACATGCATATCGAGATTTTTGTGAGTTAGATAGCGCTTACTAAGCATTTTGCTTATAGTTTGCATTTCCTCTTACTGCAGATACAGGAAAAGAAAAGTTTTAGCAAAGGAAGGCGACAAGGAGGTGTTCGAGGATGTGTGATGCCAGGACTATGGAAGAGACTTGGGATATTATTAAGTTTTCCGCATTTTAGTAATTAATAAACATTTGAAGTTGTATTTTATGTTCATGTCATTTGAGATTATTTTTGTTTAGTTTGCATGGAGATGAGTTCTGTTTAATAAGTATATATTTTGATGTTTGTCACTTATTTAACTGCGTGAGTGATTGATATATATTCCAGCCGCCTGTGGCTGATGTATAATATGTATGTATTTCAGTTTATGGTCACCGGTACAGGGGAGATTCTGCCGAAATTTTTCGGTAGAGACTCCTCATGGTTTCGATCTTACCGGTTAAGTAGAGTTAGTAGTTAAGTAACGGCCTTCCTTAGAGAGTAGTATAGTATAGTAAGAAGGGTGGTCGTTACAAATCAACAATCTCTTTAAATCCAAATGAGGTAACCACTTGATCAAATTTCTAGTACCATTGACGAGATGTCTATTTTAAATCATAAATGGACTTCTTTAATCTATATACTAGGTGCTTTGAGTTCTTAGACTCAAGGTTCTCTGGTTGCACCATATATATAGATTCCTCTATGTCTCAATTGAGAAATGCAGTCTTTATACCTATTTGATGTAGCTCCAAATTATAATGAGCTACAAGTGTCATGATTACCCTAAGGGAGTCTTTCGTCAACACATATGAGAAAGTTTTCTTATAATCAATGTCTTCTTTCTGAGTGAATCCCTTGGCAACAAGATGAGCTTTATACTTTTCGATATTCCCCCTTGAATCCTACTTGGTTTTAAATATTCATTTACAACCAATGGGCTTCTTGTGTTCAGGCAATTCGATAAGTTCTCAAATATCATTGTCTGCTATAAACTTTAACTCTTCTTGCATGGTGTTAATCCACCTTTTAGTGTTAGAGCATTATTTGACCTCTTGAAGAGATGCAGGATCACTTTCCAACCCTATGTCATAATCATGTTCAAGGAAATAAACATAATCATGAGAATTTGTGGTTCTCCATTCACTTGTGGATCACCTTAAAGGAATTTATGTTTGAGGTGGTTGAGGTACTTATTCATCAATATGAGGCAACACCTTAATTTTAGTGGTAGACTCTTCTAATTTTATTGGAAATGTTATGGGAATATCTTGGTTCACTACGCTCACTAGATGTACAATATCCATAATATGCAGTATGGTAATCATGCTGCTACTGATCGCACTAGTAGTGACCATAGGAGGATCGCCAACACTTTCCTTAAAAAAAATACTTCCCTGATTTTATCACTTCTATCGTCCTTATTAAATTTGACATTTCTCGTTTTAAAGAAGAATCTCTTAGTGGGATTATAAAATTTATACCCCCTTAATTTCTTATAGTAAGCTATAAAATTGCAACTAACTGTCTTTAAATCTAGTTTCCTTTTTTAGGCCTGAAGGTCTAGACTCGGCTGGACAACCTCAGATGTGTGCATGCCTAATGCTAGGTTGTCTACCCATCCGCATCTCGACTGTGATTTTAGTGACTACCTTACTAGGTACTCTATTGAGTAGGTAAACTACAGTATTGAGTGTTTCATCCCATAAAGACTCCGGTAGAGAAGTGAAGGCCAACATACTTCTCACCATGACTTTTAAGGTTCGATTGTGATGCTCAGCTACACCATTCTGAGTGGGTGTATCAAACATAGTATATTGCGGCACAATCTCACACTTAGAAAGGTAATTTGCAAAAAGTTCTGGACATTATTCACCTGATCCATCACATCAACCATAATATTCACTTCCATGATCAGATCAAACGGCTTTAATTTCTTTACCTAGTTGAAGTTTAACTTTGAATTTGAAAATTTTAAATATGTCCAAAGATTGTGACTTCTTATGAATAAGGTACATATAGTCAATTCTGGAATATTCATCTATGAAGCTAATAAAATATGTGTGCCCATTCTAAGATGCCTTACAGAATGGTCCATAAATGTTCGTATGTATTAGCTCCAAATCATCACTACAATGGCTAGCTCCCTTGTTCCTTTTATTAGTGGTCTTCCCCTTAACACCACACTCTATGCAAACATTAAAGTTTGACATGTCAAGAAAATTGAGAATTCCATGTGACACTATGTTTTCTAGGTGTTGTTTGGATATATGTCCTAAATGCCTATGCCACAACATGGAAGAATTCTCATCAGTTAATTTATATTTCATACTTATACTATACCTTATTATGGTGTCAACTATAGGAGTAAAGGTGTTCAATTTATAAATCTTATCAACCAAGGAATCATTGTCAACTAACACTAAATTAAAAAAATATTGAAAATTCTATTTCTAAATGTATAAGAATAACCTGATTTGTCCAAACAAAAAATTAAAATTAAATTTCATCTAAAAGATGGTACAATAAATATATTTACTAAATCTAGAAAGACATTGGTTCCTAAACAAAGCCAAAAAAAAACCAATTAACATGACTTTCATCTTCTTTCCATTTCCCATATAGATGTATCTTTCACCATCAAACAGAAGTTAACTCATGAGACAGCCTTACATAGTAACACTTATGTGAATAGTAGCACTGATATCTATCCACTAAGTGTTAGTGAGTATAATTGCTAAATTGACTTCCAAACTAACAAAGTTGAGAAGTTTACCTTTCTTTACACACTAGTTGGCGTACTTGAGGCAATCTTTCTTCATATGACCTTTCTTCTTGTAAAAGAAATAAGTGGATTCCTTATCCTGCTTCTTGTGCTTATTATGACGATTGTCTCTAGAATATGCAGTTTGTTTTCCTTTTCCTTTGTTATTGATCTTCTTTCACTTCTTACTTGCACTTTGAAACCCAAATGTTAAGTGAACACTCTCAGATGTCTCAATCTTTAGTCTCCCCTCCTCTTGCACACATTCAATGAGCTCATTGAATGCCCACTTTTTCCTTTGAGTATTATACGATCTCTTAAAAAGAATGAACCGTGCAAACAGAGATATCAAGATGAAATGCACTAACATACTCTCGGGCATATCGAGTTTTAGTGCTTTCAAACTTGTCACAATATTAGGCATCTCCATTTATACTCCCTTATGTTTCCTTTACCACTATACTGCATGGTTACCAACTTCGTAAAAAGTGTGGTAGTCTCTACCTTTTCATTTGACAAGAATCAGTCTGCCAGTTAGTCTATGAAACTCTTAGCATATCCTCCCTTTGTTATTGAGCCTTTTATTGGTGCCAATATGGAAAGCCTCATGATGTTTAGACTCATGTAATTTGATTTCTCTCACAGCTAAAATTCAATCCTCTACTCTATAGTGCTAGCACTGGTCAGAGGTGCAAGGTAATCATTCCTTAATGTATAGTCTAATTCCATACAGCATCAGACTACGATCACGTATTCTTTCCATTCAATAAAATTCAAACAAGTTAATATTAGAATATTATTAATACTGGCAGTTACAGAATTTATTGAAATTAAAAGAGTGTAGATTATATAAGTTCATAATTTAATTAAAGCCAAGAACATGAATAAAATTATGTAAATAAAATAAAATTTTAAATGCATATAAATGAGTTCTTTATAAGATACCTAATACAACATTGTATTTTACTCTGTAGACTAAAATACAATTTGTTAGCGGTACTATCTGATGTAACTTAAATTTTAATTGGCCACACGGTGTATTTTCTTTTGAGTCGACTCATTGTGTGTATAATATGATATTTTATATGAGTTATATATTAGTCCATAACTCACAACAACCTTAATCAGCCACATAATATGTCTTTCTTTGAGCTGACATATTTTGTGCATGATCTGGATAAAACAAAATTTTATTCCATAGTTGTAAGCTACTTTGAGCATATATTTAACATAAAAGTAACATTCCTTTGGGCCGATTATTCTTAGCATAGATATGCATCTATCAACATAAAATACACTAAACCCACCTAAGGTGTCTTCCTTTGGGCTAACATAATAGCTCAACTTAGTAGCACATTATGTAGATAGACCCATGAAAATACTAGGACCTTTAACCAAATAAATAATTACTTAATCAACCTTTATAACTCTAAATTAGACTTATTAATCAATTGATGTCTTATTGCAATCAATCGGTATCACCCAATGTTAGGATGTATACTAAAAGCCTAGCTTTTGGTATAAATATTTATCTAGAAGTAAGAATCACATTGGTCAAATGTCTACATTTATGATAAATGTAGTTGTTCAATTAATTTATATTGTAGATAACATGGTGTGTGGTGTCACACACAAAGGATCATGTTATCAGTACCATATAAATTATAAACAGTAGCTCACGACCAAGATGGAAAAGAACAAACCATTGGAAGGTCGTAGTGTAATTAGGTATTAGTTTATCTTAACTATATAATTACACTAGTACACTTAGAGTGTATTGAGTAGGACCATTAGAGGTCGTTTCTTTTTTATACTGACTTTATAAAGGAACAAAGACCTCAGTTATTATGGAAGTGTGTGCTCTTAATCCTAATATAATAACAAGCACATATATTTGATATTTATTTCTTTAATTTATCAATGGGTGAGATTTAGCTCGATAAATCAAAATACCCGATAAGTTGGGAAATGATGTTACTTATAGTGTGTCTTGTTGATTATAGAAGGAAATTATGTCCTAGTAATCTAGGTTGATAATGTCCCCAAGAGGAGCTCATAAAGATTGTCATGTTAAACCCTGCAGGTGGACTTAGTCCGACATGACGATAAGGTTGAGTGGTACTACTCTTGGACTGAGATATTAATTAAAATGAGTTGTCAGTAACTCAATTAATTAGTGGACATCCGACATCTTAAACACAGGGAGATTAACACACTCATAATAAGAAGGAGCCCAAAATGTAATTTGGGATTGGTGCGGTAGTTCAATAATAATTCTTTAGTGATATGAATTATTATTGATGAAATTAAGTTGTGTGTTCGGGGCGAAAACGGGATGCTTAATTTCATCGGGAGACCAAAATCAATTCCTCCTCTTGGTCCCTATCGTAGCCTCTTAATTATAGAGTACTATACTCACCTATACCCACCTTCTTACCCATTCTATAGGAGCCGACCAAGCTAGCTTGGAGTCCAAGCTAGGGTCGTCCAAAGGCATGGTTCATGGGTTCATGAGGTGGCCGGCCCTAGCTTGAACCCAAGCTTAGGTGGCCGGCCCTATTAAAATAAAAAGAAATTTTATTTTTAAAATTTTTCTTATGTGGATTCCATGGTTTTAAAAGAGAGTTTAAAATTTAAATATTTTCTTTTATAGCTTTCTACAAAAGATTAAGAAAAGATTTGAAATCTTTCCTTATTTGTAGATTGAAAGGTAGATTTTAATTTTGAGAAAACTTTCCTTTTTTTAACCATGTTCATGATTTAAAAGAGTGTTTAAAAATTAAACATTCTCTTTTATTAGTTTCTACAAAAGATTAAGAAAAGATTTGATATCTTTCCTTATTTGTAGATTGAAAGGAGATTTTAATTTTTAGAGATAACTTTCCTTTTTAGAAATCATCCACATGTTTAAAAGAAAGATTTTAATTTATAAAATTTCCTTTTTATAATCCACCATGAAGGAAAAAATTATTGGAGAAATTTTTTATAAATTTCCAGAGACAAATTAGGAAGTTTTAATTCTTATAATAATTAAAACTCTCCTTGTTTATAGCTTAAGAGGTGGCTGACCATTGTAATTGAAAAAAGGAATTTGATTTTAATTAATTAAATTTTTATTTTTCATGGTAAAGGAATTAAGGAAGTTTTTTATTAAAATTTCCTTATTTGCCAAGACTAAGGAATATAAAAGATGGGATAGAGGTGCCTTCATGGCTAACGACTCTATTCTTTTTCTTCCTCCCTCTCTTCCTTGGTGGTGTGGCCGGCCCCTTCTTTTTCTCTCCTCTCCTTATTGTGGTTGAAACTTCTTCATTGGTGGAGTTCTCTTAGTGGTCGGATCAAGCAAGGAGAAGAAGGAGAGAAAGGAAGCCTAGTCTCTAGCATCCCTTGGAGCATTGGTGGTGGCCGAACCTCTCCATCAAGGAGAACTCTTTGTGGCTGAAACCTAGAAGGAAGAAGAAGGTGTTTGGTGGTTCTCATCTCGGAAGATCGTTGCCCACACAATGTCCGAGGTTAGAACAGCAATACGGTAGAAGATCAAGAGGTTATTTGCTTACAAAGAAAGGTATAACTAGTAATTATTTTCCGCATCATACTAGTTTTCTTTGTATAGTTATTTTTGGAAATACCAAACACAAAAGGCATATGATTCTAGAGTTTTCGGATTTGTTTCGAATTTGTGTTTCTTTTGTTTTATTTTTTGAATTTGTGATTCGATTGTTCTTTTTGGTTAAACCTAGAGTTATTTAAGGAAATTAAATATTAGCTTTCCTTAAAAGGCTTTGTCTAGGCGGTGGTGGTTACTCCCATATCCAAGAAGGTCATGTGCCTCGCCATGCAGTCCTGGAAGCCAATTTTGAAAATTAATATTTAATGGAATTAATAACATAGGTGGATTTGAATCTATAGTGTTAAGTTCCGCTTGCGATTCAAATCTAAACCATTAAGAACAGATAAGTTAAATTTGAAATCAATGATGTTAAGTTCCGTCTGCGATTCATAATTTAACTTCTAAAGAACACAATAGGTTATTTAAGGAAAGGTTCGACACTTGTAAAAAAAAAAATTTTGTACAGTGGAACCAGTACGTTTTCCTAGGACTAACCAACAATTGGTATCAGAGCTAGGGTTTGCCCCTGTGTGTTTGGTTTTCAAATTAGGTTATGCACATGTCATACATAATTTAGGCAGGATAATAGTAGGATGTGCTAACTTTGTGGTTGCAGACTCCAACTATTATGACTTATAGATGTGTTGTGTGATTAGACCCTTGGACATGTCAAGGGCATTATTGTATGTGTGCATGATTGTATGTAACTAATACAGCAGGAGCTGTATTAGCCCTAGGATTTTAGAATTTTATTTTCGATCTAGATTTCATGTACATTCCCTCGAGGAATATAGGATCGATATATGTAAAATTCTATTTTTGTCGCGGATCGGATGCTTGCGAGGCGTGGTACTTTTGGAGCACCAGAGGCGCAGCGGAATAAGAAGCAAGATGGATGCGACGATTCGACCCGATGGCAGTGGCTAAAGATGGCAGCAGCTAGGGTTGGAGCACACGGAGGGCAGTGATGGAAAAGGCCATAATAGTTGGAAAAATAATTTTCATATTTATTTCTTTTATTTACTGTGATGTGTATGTATGCATGTGGTGTATGCTAGGATAGTTTAAAATTCCTCACTTTAAATAACTAAGTGGGAGAGGGATTTATTTTAACAAATTCCACGGTCTCCATTACTGGTTTGTAAGTGTTGCAAATAAACTTGCGCGTTGGCTCTGACTGCCTTCCTCCATATCGGATGAGTTTGTTTGCGGATCACTAGATCAAACTTCTATTTTAGATGACTATAGAAAATTAATTAAGAGTGTGTGATCTTCCCCATCGGAAGGGGAACAATCTTATTAATGGACTTAGTGTCAAGTAATGGTATACACTTAGGCACATCTAATAGTATCCTCCCCATCGGAGTCACTGCTATTATTTGTGTGACCGAAGAAAACCAACTATTAATTTGTCAAAAAGACAAGTTGACAAGATAATAAAATTAAAATCCCCTCTTACAAATGTCGAGTTTTTGTATATGTCCACACTATCGTGGCATACAAAATTCACGGTGTATGAGGTAATTTTATTTGTCAGGTTGACAAGAAAATAAAATTAATGGGAAAAACTCCTCTTACAAATGTTTGGTTTTGTATACGTCCACACTATCGTGGCATACAAAATTCACAGTGTTCGAGGTAATTTTATTTGTTATAAAGACTTATTGACAAGATAATAAATGGGTAAAACCCTCCTCTTACAAATGTTTGAATTTGTATACGTCCACACTATCGTGGCATGCAAAATTCACGATGTTTGAGGTGTTGGTGAATTTAAATGATATTGTTTTGAGGAATCAATATTATTTTAAATTTAAAAGTTTTTGACCAAATATTTGAATAGACCAACTATTAATCTTATTTGTCATAAAGTTAGGATGACGAGATAATAAAATTGATGGATAAAATCTCCTCTTTGATTTTGTATACGTCCACACTATCGTGGCATACAAAATTCATGGGGATTTTAAGGTGTTGGTCTTGACCAAATATTTTGTGATTCTTAGGATTTAAAATGTTTGTCAAATCCCCTAGTTGTTCTACTATAGAATAGACTTAGTAGTCTCAATTGTAATGATTGGAAATAGGACTTGGACATTTAGGTAGACTGTCCTCTTAGAACTAAGAACAAAATAGGTGTATTTCATTCATTAGTTAATACATGATTAGTGGTGTTATCTACCGGTACCTGGTGGGTAGATACGGGAGCCACTGATCATGTCTGCAATTCATTGCAGAGGTTCCAGGAAACCCGATAACTATATGAAGGGGAAGTCACCGTCTACATGGGCACTGCTGCAAAAGTGGTAACTGTTGCAGTGGGAGATGCTTATCCTATGATAGGAATAAAATAAGGATTTTTAGAAATTGTCTTTATGTACTAAGTTTAGAAAGGACCTGATTGCAGTTTCTAAACTATTAAAGAATAGATATTGTGTCTATTTTGATACAAAGTTGTTATCAAGAAAATAGGAAAGATATCTGTTCTGGTACGTTGGTTGACAATTTATAATCCAATAACTCCCACGATGCAATAAATGGAAATTAATAACATATTTTCTAACTTTAATAAGAGAAAGTTGTTGGTGCGGTTAGCACTAACGGTTTAACTCAGGTTTCGATGAATGACAAATCAGGTTAACTTAGGTTCGTCGTTATCTAACACTCTGATCGAGTGTGCAGGATAAGTCCAGACAAATCGACAGACTGACCGGATGTTTGGCACGAAGTCCAAGCGGGTCGACGGGCTGACTGGACGCTTGGCGAGAAGTCCATCTAGGTCGACGGGCTGACCGGATAGCTGGCGAGAAGTCCAAGAGGGTCGATGGGCTGACCGGACGCTTGGTGAGAAGTCCAGCTAGGTCGACGGGCTGACTGGATAGCTGGCGAGAAGTCCAGACGGGTCGAAGGGCTGATCGGATGTCTGGCAGGTGAGTAAAGGTAAGTCACTGGAAGGGAGTGACTATGAGGACGCGTTCCTGGGAAGGGAACATTAGGCGTCGATCCGGCTTAGATCCATTTCGGACATCTAAGTCGAGATCGTGATTAGATTCCGGTATCGGAAAGACGGAATCTAAGTCATAATCTTCTTTGATTAAAGTATAAACTGTGCTAACATCTTATTTTGCAGGATATACATATTGTTTGCCTCAGACTAACTCTTTCTTGCAGATAAAGGAGTTTCTGGAGAAAAAGTGGTTCGGGCACCCGGAAGGGATCCGGGCGCCCGGGAGGCAATTTCTATCCCTGGCATGCATCGACACGTGGAGCTCGTTGGTTGGGCGGACTACGTCACACCAGGGCGTCTGGAAGGGATCCAGGCGCCCCGAGCATCCTATAAAAGGAGGGTCAGAGGGAACTTCAAACACAACTGAAAAAAGAGATCTTCTACTGCTTGCTCTGCTGCTCTGCGCTCCTGCGACGCTAACGAAGCTCCGACAACACACGTTTTCTTGTCGATTCATTCCTTTGTCGGTATTGCTGTCATTTTCATTAGCTTTTTCTGTACTTAGTTTGTAATAAATTTCGAATTGCTAGTGATTGCCCACCGAAAGCGGTCAACGACCGCGGGCCTTGGAGTAGGAGTCGACACAGGCTCCGAACCAAGTAAAATTGGTTTGTGTTAGCATTGTTTCTCTATTTCCGTTGCGTTTATACTCGAACGAATTTTACATTCGATATTCACCCCCCCTATCGAACGTCTACGATCCAACAAGTGGTATCAGAGCAGGTACCGCTCTGATTTGGTGCAACCACCAATCGGACAAGGGGATGAAATTTTCTTTTGTTTTTTTTTCGCTTTCAGTCTTACGTTTAATTCCAAACTGATACTATTATATTTTTGGAAAGTTTTCTCGTTGCAATTAAATCTAAATTGGTGCAACACCAATTTAGTTCCTCTATTATCTTTTAATTCTTCCCGCACTGCTAATCCAAGACCAAGTCTTGGGAATTTGCTTGTCTATTTGTTTAATTGTGTACAAGGATTAAAATGTCTCAGCTTGAAGGCTTCAACACAGTACGACCTCCCCTTTTCAACGGGGACGATTTCCCGTACTGGAAGAAGTGGATGGAAGTATATCTCAAGCCAAATTTCGACCAGTGGATGAGCGTCACCAAAGCCTATAAAATACCAGTAGACAACTCAGGAAATCTACTAGATCCTGAAGATTGGACAACAGACCTAAAGAAGAAGGCATCAACGGAGAACAAAGCCATCAACACTTTACAGTGCGGATTAACGAGAGAAGAACTAAACCGGGTCGGACCGCATAAAAACGCTAAAGAGCTATGGGATAAACTGATCGAGCTGCATGAAGGAACCAGCGACGCTAAGGTAACAAAAAGGGATTTACTCTTAAATAAAATATTTAATATAAAAATGCAGGAAGGGGAAACTGCAAGTCAGATGCACGCGAGGATCAAGGACATCCTCAACGGGCTACACGCGATAGGCCACCAAATGGAGAACCGGGACTTAATAAGGTATGCACTGAATGCGTTTCTACGTAATAATTTGTGGCCATCTATTGTGGATGCCTACAAAATTTCTAAAAACTTATCTAAACTTAAATTAGACGAGTTGTTTTGTGAATTAGAACTACACGAACAAACTAACGTCGGGGCCGAGAAGGGTGTAACTTTGTTTGCAGGTTCCTCCAAGGAGAAGATAAAGAACAAGTCTGAACCTGAAGACGAATCTGATCAGAACTCTGAAGATGAAGAGCACCTGGTGAACTTGGTAAGGAAAATGTTCACCAGGAGGAAAAGGAGCTTCAGCAAAAAGGACCTTCAGAGGATCAACTCTCCAACTGACCCGAGGAGTGTGACATGCTTTGGATGCAACAAAAAGGGCCACTACAAGAACGAGTGTCCGAAATTGAAAAACAAAAAACCAAGGACGACCAAAAAGAAGGCCCTTCAAGCAACGTGGGACGACACTTCCTCGGATGAATTGGAAGCCGAAGAACAGAAGAACAAGAGTTACATCGCGCTGATGGCCCGCGAAGAAGAATCGGAGGAAGAATCGGAAGACGGGTCCGAACCCGAATCGAGCCACGAGTCCGTACTCGTTTTCGAAGGTCCTGAAGAGGTATACCAAAATTTAAATAAGAAATTTTTTAAAATTATTTCTTGCTTAAACAATAAATTAGTTAAAATAGAAAAAGAAAATGAGTTGCTCTTTGAAGAAAATCAAAATCTCAAGGAACAAATAAAAAATTCAAATCCAACTCAAGATCTAACACTTGAGGAGGAGAATTTATCACTAAAAAAATAAAATTAATAATTTAAAAGAAATATTAGAAAAATTCACAACAAGATCCAAAAACTTAGATTTAATATTAAATAATCAAAAAGTAATTTATAATAAAACTGGACTTGGCTATAAGTCAAGCTCAAATAAAACATTCAAGTCATTAATTACCCAACACAAACCAACAAAACAAGCTTGGGTTCCGAAAGCGTGTTTAATCACGCAAGTAGGACTTAATCAATACTACATACTTAAAGAAAAAATATTTTATATAAACTCGAATAAATCAAGTCAAAGACCAAAATACAAACCTAAACAAAAAAATTTAAAATCTAAACATATTAAAACTAAACAAAATGTAAACTATCACCAAGTAAAATATAATTACAAAAGAAGTAGACATAAACCAAGAACAAAATTAAATTAAATGGCCATTAATTCAGGGGGAGACTTCAGAATAGCTGGCACCTCCAAAACTAACCTATCCGGCAGGGTAACCCTAACTAATTAACCTACCCGATAGGGTAATTAGGATTAGTTAAAAAGGGTTCAAGTTTAACTTGAAAAATGGTACTGGTGAAATATTGGATGATAGTACGTTAGGGAAGCTTAGTCTATGCATGTTTTGGAAGATATGGCTTCGACCTGGTGCATTTGGCTAAGTGGAACTAACCGAAGCTACCCTTTATGAATCCTAACCAGTTAGACCAAAGTTTGGTACTAAGTCCAGTGGATAGGACTATCTGGAAAACCTCGAAGGCATGGTTACTATAATGATATCCAAGTGACTCACCATAGCCCAGAAGTTTATCCAGAGAACACCTATTTGTTGAACCCAAAAACTAAACCTGAATCTAACACAAAATTAAACCAAACTCTAAAATTGAACCTAATTCATCTCACAAAATCATAGGATTACCTGATTGAAAAAACATAGATCGGGTGAGATAACTAAGGACATTAACTATTAAATAAAATAAAATAAAATTAAATAAAATTAAATTAAAATTAAATTAAAATTAAATTAAATTAAATTAAAATTAAAATTAAATTAAATCAAATAATATTTAATTAAATCAAATTCAATTCAATTTAAAATTAAATTAAATTTCGAATTAATTAAATTTCATATTAAATTAATTTAATTTAATTAAAATTTGAATTGAATTAAGTTGCTGTTTAAATTAAACTAACTTTGAATTAAATTAATTAAATTTTTACTTAATTTCGAACTAAATTAAATTAAACAACAAAAATTAACTTAAAATTATTTTAAAAATCCTCTTAACTAATTTTTTTTAAAAAATTATTTAAAAATTCTTTTAAAAATTATTTTAAAAATACTTTAAAAATTATTTTTAAAATTCTTTAAAAAACTATTTTAAAAATTCTATAAAAATTCTTTTAAAAAAAAACTATTTTAAAAATTCCTTAGAAAAACTTTTTAAAATTCTTTAAAAAACTATTTTAAAAATTCTTTAAAAGATTATTTTAAAAATTACTTTAAAAACTATTTTAAAAATTCTTTAAAAAAACTATTTTAAAAATTCTTTAAAAACAATTTTAAAAATTCTTTAAAAAACTATCTTAAAAATTCATTAAAAAAACTATTTTAAAATTTTTTAAATTTTTTTTTTAAAATTCATTAAAATATTATTTTAAAAAAAAAACTATTTTAAAAATTCTTTAAAAACTATTTTAAAAATTACTTTAAAAACTATTTTAAAAATTCTTTAAAAAAACTACTTTAAAAAATCTTTAAAAATTATTTTAAAAATTATTTCAAAATTCTTTAAAAAATTATTTTAAAAATTCTTTAAAAACTATTTTAAAAATTCTTTAAAAAACTATTTTAAATATTCTTTAAAAATTATTTTAAAAATACTTTAAAAATTATTTTAAAAATTCTTTAAAAATTATTTTAAAATTTTTTAAAAAATTATTTTAAAAATTCTTTAAAAAACTATTTTAAAAATTCTTTTAAAAAAATATTTTAAAAATTCTTTAAAAACTATTTTAAAAATTCTATTAAAAATTCTTTAAAAACTATTTTAAAAATTCTTTTAAAAATTATTTAAAAAAATATTTTAAAAATTCTTTAAAAAATTATTTTAAAAATTACTTTTAAAAAAATTTTAAAATTTTTTTAAAACTTATTTAAAAATTATTTTAAAAATCATTTAAAAATTGTTTTAAAAATTATTTAAAATTATTTTAAAAATTATTTTAAAAATCATTTAAAAATTCTTTTTAAAATTATTTAAAATTATTTAAAAAACTTTTAAAACTAATTTTAAAAATTCTTTTAAAAACTTTTAAAACTCATTTTAAAAATTCTTTTAAAAATTATTTAAAAACTCTTTTAAAAATTCTTTTTAAAAAATTCTTTTAAAAAATTATTTTTAAAACTTTTAAAACTCATTTTAAAAATTCTTTTAAAAACTTTTAAAACTCTTTTTAAAAATTATTTTAAAATCTTTTAAAACTCATTTTTAAAAATTCTTTTAAAAAAACTATTTTAAAAATCATTTTAAAAACTATTTTAAAAAACCTTTATCAAACTATTTTAAAAAATTATGTAAAAAAAAAACTTTAAATAATTTTGAAAATTTCTTTTAAATATTATTTTCACTTTAATAAAACTTTGTTAACTTAAAAAAAATAATAATAATAAATTATTTTTATATTTTATTTTCACTTTAAAAATTATTAGTTAGACTTTAAACTTATTTTTAATCTTAAACATTATCTTAACCTTAAAATTATTTTTAAACTTAATTTAACTTAACTCAATATTTAAATTACAATTAAAATTAAAAAATTTTAACTTAAACGTAAAATTAAACTTAAACTTAAATTAACCACTAATATTAATTTAAATCTAAAATCAAAACTGAATCAAACGTATGTTAATTGTCATGAAAAATATTATAAAAATCATTTTAAATTCCTTTTAAACACTGTTTTAGAAATCCCGTTAGAAATCCCTTTAAAAATAAATAAATTATAATAATAATAATAATAAAATTCTTTAAATCATTTAAAACTTAAATTTCATTAACTTAAACTTTAAACCTAATTATGTATAACTTAATTGTTTAAGTCTAACTTTAGTTGAGTACTAAAATTGATTTGAATTAAACCTTATTTAACTGTGTTTAATAATTTTAACTTCATGCTAACTTCAAACTAAATTAATCCTACTTAAAAGGAAGTAAAAAAAAATTAATAATACTTTCATTGACCAACTCAATCATTTAATACGAAATTTAAATTATTTTACTAAGTATTAAATTATTAAATAAGTAAAAATTAATCAATAAATTATTGATAATGGTTATTGAATTAATAAAATCTTATCTTACTTAACCTTAAACTAAAGCTTAAAAGCCTGAATCCAAAATTGATTAATCAAACTCAAATAAACAATTAAACCAAGATACAGAGATAATTATGTAAATAATTATGTGTTACTAAATCCCTAGAACACTTAGGTAAAAAACCTAAACCTTAGCATTATATTAAGGGGGATAATAAAATAAAGAAGATTAATAAATTAAGGGAGAGTAATAAATTAAAGGAGTATCAAATTCAGGGGGAGGTTCATTTTTTTTAATCTCCTTAAGTGTTATTTTTTAAAAAAATCTCTTAAGAAAATTCTACCTTAGTTTATTTAACAAAAAATTACTTTGAAAATCTTATATTAAATATTCTTAGCAAATATTTTAAAAAGATTTATTTTAGATGTCAGGTTTAGGGGGAGGATTAAATCATCACTTAACACCAAAATTATTTTCTCCATCTTATACAAAATATTTTTTTAAGTTTTTTCCAGTTTTGAGATTAAATTTCAGCTTTCAAATTTAAAGTTTTTACAAACTTAATCAGTTTTGAAAAGTAAATATTTTTTAAAAACTTAGCCATGAAATCATCAATCTTAAAAACTTTTGTGTTAAATTTTCTAAACTAACTTTTATAAAACTATATTCTTCAATTAGATTTTATAAACTAAGATTTTTGAATCTATTGCAAACTTAGTTTAGTAAATATCTTTTAAAACTCAGCTTTGAAATCTCAGGTTTGAAAAGTGTTTCAAAATTAAACTTATGTTTGTAAATTTTCTTGATAAATCTAGTTTTGAAAACTTAGTCTTAAAATTTTAATTTTGAAAACTTATGTTTGAAAATACTTTGAAAATTTAAAACTTGATTCTTATACACGTATAAGCTTTCCAAATTTCTGATTAGTAAATTCTCTTTGAGTTTGCAAAGTCATTTTTTTTTTAAAAAAAAATAATTTTGCAAAAATGATCTTTCAAAATTAACTACTCTCTCAAAACTTAGCTATTTTCCAAAAGCTAAAGCTAATGGTTTAAACAAATCTTCCAAAGTTTAAACTCCCCCAATTTAACCTGTCATCATTTCTTAAATTTCTGTTACTTTCTTTATACTCTGTATTGATGCTTATGTCCTTATTTGATGAATGTCAAAGGGGGAGGGATAGGTGGTTAAGTTAGAGCAACTAAATTCAAACTGGAAAAACTAACTTAAAACCTTAAAAACCTTGAAAATCATGCTTGATTTTTGCATATATTTTTCACTAACTTAACCAGGTTGTCATTCTATCAAAAAGAGGGAGATTGTTGGTGTGGTTAGCACTAACGGTCTAACTCAGGTTTTGATGAATGACAAATCAAGTTATGTTAGGTTCGTCGTTATCTAACACTCTGATCGAGTGTGCAGGATAAGTCCAGACAGGTCGACGGGCTAACCGGATGTCTGGCACAAAGTCCAAGCGAGTCGACGGGTTGACCGGACGCTTGGCGAGAAGTCCAGCTAGGTCGACGGGCTGACCGGATAGTTGGCGAGAAGTCCAGACAGGTCGAAGGGCTGACCAGACGTCTGGCAGGTGAGTAAAGGTAAGTCACTGAAAGGGAGTGACTGTGAGGATGCGTTCCCGGGAAGGGAACATTAGGCGTCGATCCAGCTTAGATCCATTTAGGACATCTAAGTCGAGATCGTGACTAGATTCCGGTCTCGGAAAGATGGAATCTAAGTCATAATCTTCTTTGATTAAAGTATAAACTGTGTTAACATCTTATTTTGCAGGATATACATATTGTTTGCCTCGGACTAACTCTTTCTTGCAGATAAAGGAGTTTCTGGAGAAAAAGTGGTCCGGGCGCCCGGAAGGGATCCGGGCGCCCGGAAGGGATCCGGGCGCCCGGGAGGCAATTTCTATCCCTGGTGTGCGTCGACACGTGGAGCTCGTTGGTTGGGCGGGCTACGTCACACCAGGGCACCTGGAAGGGATCCAGGCGCCCCGAGCATCCTATAAAAGGAGGGTCAGAGGGGAGCTTCAAACACAACTGAGAAAAGAGATCTTCTACTACTTGCTCTGTTGCTCTGCGCTCCTACGACGCTAACGAAGCTCCGACAACACACGTTTTCTTGTTGATTCATTCCTTTCTCGGTATTGTTGTCATTTTCATTAGCTTTTTCTGTACTTAGTTTGTAATAAATTTCCAATTGCTAGTGATTGCCCATCGAAAGCGGTCAACGACCGCGGGCCTTGGAGTAGGAGTCGACACAGGCTCCGAACCAAGTAAAATTGGTTTGTGTTAGCATTGTTTCTCTATTTCCGCTGCATTTATACTCGAACGAATTTTACATTCAATATTCACCCCCCCTCTATCGAACGTCTACGATCCAACAAAAGTAACCTTCAAAAATGAACCAATCACATCCTTGGCAGTCTAAGGCTAGGTTATATTAACTTGAGTAGGATTCAACGAATAAAAAACCAATAAACTCTTGGGTTCATTGGTAGTGGAAACTTTCCAATCCCGCGGGTCTTACTTGGAAGGAAAACTAACCAAGAAGCTTTTAAGTCTAAGGGTATGAAGCCAAAGATATGTTGGAATTGGTTCATTTTGATTTGTGTAGACCTTTGACTATCCAGGCAAGAGGTTGTTTCGAATATTTCGTCTCTTTTATAGACGACTATTCGAGATAAGGATACATTTACTTGACGTGCCACAAGTCTAAGTGCTTTGATTAGTTCAAAGAGTACTAGGCTGATGTGGAGTAACATCAAAGTAAAAGTATCAAGACACTATGGTGAAATCATAGTAACGAGTACCTCTTAGGAGAGTTTAGGAGTCACTTATTAGAAGACGGGATTTAATCCCAACTAACTACACCTGGTACACCCCAACAGAATGGTGTAGTAGAAAGAAGGTATAAGGCTCTTATGGAATAATTAGATCGAAGATGAGTTATTCAGAAAATTACCAAAATCATTTTAAAGATATACACTGGAAACGGAAGTGAACATAGTACCTTCTAAGTCAGAACTTTCTACTCCCATAGAATTGCAGAATGGGTGTAAGCCTAGTCTGAAGCATATTCGGATTTGGGTGGTCTAGCACATGAAAGACACTGATAAGTTGGACATGAGTTCACTTGTTTGTGAGTTATCCTAGAAAAACGAAAAGGGGTTTATTGTGAGATCTCGGAATATTTAAATAAATAGGGTTATTTGAGAAATAGCCTTATAAAATTTTTCCGGAATTTTTAGAAATTTTCTGGGAATTTTTCCGAGCTCGTAAGACGGGTTTTGAGGGGACGATTTGACGGGTTCGAATAAAGCCTATTTGGGAGACCTATTTAAGAGAGGAAATGTTTAATAATATAAATTCCCTTTTCTTATTTCTTTTATCCCCAAATCCCGATCCCGACCCTCTCAGCCGACGCGAATTCCCGATCTCCTTCCCCGATCTCCCCTCTCTTCTTCCTCTCTTCTTCCCGATCGCCTCCGCTCGTCACCGATCACAGCCGCCTGTGCTGGTTGTCCAACCGTCGGCCGAGACCCCTTCCGATCTAGCCGAAGCCCTTTCTCTCTCTCGCTCCGATCTCTCTGTCTCTCATGCAAACGGTTCGACACCCCAGCATCGACAGAGGGTTGTTTCCGACGATCTCGTCCTCTTACGCCGCCTGAGTACCATCGCCGGAGTCTTGACATTGGTGACGTTGTCCAAGCTTTCTGGTGGAGCGATTGCTTCACTGGCCGGTTCTTGTGCATAAACGATGACGGCTCGGTGGCTAGGGCATGGTGGAAGGTTTGGTTTGCATTGTCTCCGATCGATTGACCCTTCCTTTCCTCCTTCTTGAGTTGTTCACAAAACGATCCATGGCTCCTCAAGGTGGATCGGATTGGGTGATACCTTATGGAGACAACCGATCGAGGTAAGCTTAGGTCTTCTTCTCTGTTACCAATCCTCATCTTCTTTTCAGTTGAATTAGGTCATAGATTTGGAGATGTTGGTATCAGGGAGGTGTTCTTGAGCTGTCGGGCAGAGGCAAGAAGGATGATTGTGCTTGATCAGTAGTCTTCCTGCTAGATTCTTGCTTGATCCGATTGATAGCAGCAAGGTGAGGTTCTGTTCCATTTCTGTGGTGTTAATTTCTTGATCGCCTGAGATGTTATCTTCATCCGATCAGTAGGAAGGATTGAATCCAATGAGAATCTGTGAAGGTGATCTTGGTTTCAGCAATCTACAGCAGCTTGATCGAGGTGAGGTGTTTAGGTTTTGTTCTTTGTTTTAGATAATTGATCTTAGCTGTAGATCATCATGTAGTTTGGTTATTTTAGATGGTTATGCCTATTGTGGATGAATTAGGGTTATGTTGATTGTGATTAGATTTAATTGTTTAGATTAAATTAATGGAATGATTAGGGTTAAGACAATTAACCCTAGTCAACTATTGGATTTAATCTAAGATTGGATTTCTAATCTAATTGGTGATTAGGGATTAGGTAACTAACCCTAATTAATCATTAGATTTAATTATGTAGATTGAGGTTGTGTGATTAGGGTTTTGCCGTAATTTATTTTTAGGGATTTTTATTTAGCTATTCATTTGGATTTAGCTAAATAAAATATATATATTGTTTGACACAGGACTCTGATTCGAGACAGACGTCTCGACGTTGGATTTGGTGTGATACTGTACCTTCTATTTGAGGCAGGTACCCTTTGAGTTATCTTTTGATACTGTCTTATGATATGTATAGTTTATATATAATTACTAGTGGTAGATGGTAGATTTATCTCTTACCTGGTCTTAGCTTAGTTGATACCTATCACATGCTTCTTCTATTAGTTGCTTTACTTTAGAACTGGATGCTTTTATCTTTTGCCATGTGTACATATGTTCATAGAGATGGATATTTATGATGCTTATCTACACTTGATTAGTTGCTGGAGATACTTGTTATATGTTGTTGGATTTACATTGCTTATATCATTGTTATACATATGCGTTTGTTTTATTGGCACCTACGCATATGGAGGAGGATATGTTCAGGTATGACATACTGTAGCCGCACGCACCATATCGCATGATTGCATGCTGGGCGATTGACGACTCCATTGTTGTTGAGCTCGTCGGCCGGCTACATGGGCCTGCACACAACGTGACCACTGCATGGGTAGTGGCACAGCACTCAGGGTGTGTATGGCAGGTTGCTCGGTGGTGCACCGCCGAGGTGCTTATGGGTAGCACGATACAGCGGGGTTGCAGCCGGGATCCCTCCCCGTCATCGCGTACCGGGAGTTGAGAGCATTGCACTCCCTCACTATGTTTGAGGTAGGAGGATAGGTGTACTCCGACAGCATCCCGTCCACTCGGTCACTCTTCAGGGGCAGTGATGGCAGAGTGCACGGTGTCACAGCCCTACCCACTCGGTCTCACCATTGTGTGTGAGATGGCTGACTGGTTGACAGGGGTGACCATGTCATATTGCATCATATGCACGGATTGCATTCGTTATGATTGATGCATTTTGGTGATTGCATATGATTGACATGCATATAGGTTATATGCTTTTGCTCTAACTATTTTTATCTGTGTATGTTCACAGTCAGTTGCACAAGCCTCGCAGGTGAGTACAATTTATTTCAGTTATGAATTTCCTTATTTTTCTTGCTATAGACTGTACTTTATGCCTATTGCTGGTTATTACAGTTTATTTCAGCTATGCATATCTGTTATACTGTTAGGAGACTGTACCGTAGGTTGTACTGTTAGGAAACTTTACTGTAGGTTCTATGGTTTAGGATACTGTACCTTAGGATATTGCTAGTAGTTATATGTTGCTGTACATATCTATTGGATTACCTGCTGAGTTCTTTGAACTCACCCCGTTGTTATTTTTTTTTCAGGTTGAGGCCGTCAGGAGAGATTCCCGTCGCTAGCCCCTTTATCGTGAGGATTTCCTGTTGTCGGGATCTGTTTTGTTTTTGCATCTTATATACTTGTGATGTGGGTTTGTATTGTGGACTTTACATTGAACATTCGGGTTTGCTACTTTTGTTTTCCGCTGCGGTTGTATTTTCATTACTTCATGGATTGGTTTTCTTTGTTGTAGTGGAGTAGGCTGTTTACATATATCTTCGAGATTCTATATCGTCTTTCCTTATTAAACTGCGTGGATTGATTTTATATTGAATTGTGTGGAATGTTGATATAAACTGTGTGGTTTTTTTTTTTTGTATTGTATTGTTCCGGCCGTGTGTGGCCGAGGTATAGATATATGTATTCTGGATTCATATTGTCACCCGTACAGGGGAGATGTTGCCGAAATTTCTTCGGACAGGGACTACCTGGGGCGTGACAATTTATTTGGTATCAGAGCTAGGCTCCGATTTCGGATTTTTGTGTCCTGGAGTTTGTTAGCTTATCTGGATATTTTCGGATTGTACGGATTTCCGTCGATTTTATCGTTTCGGAATTCCGAGGTATTTTGACGAGGTTCTTTATGGGGCTAAGCAGCGACAGGATATCTCCAGACGGCAAATAGGTAAATGAGGTAATTTTATAGTTTTTATACCTGTAGTGTTATCTGGGTAACATTTTGTTATAGATATGACACCTACACATGTTCCGATACTGAGATGTGGTTGCCCCGTAAGAGGGCGATAGATTCTCCGGAGATAGAGTCTCCAGGGAGATTTGCTAGGATCGAGCATGTCCGTTAGGGACAGACTCGTCAGGATATTATAGGCATGTCGGATTATAAGACCCCGATGGTTCCGACTTCAGAGGTACTTACCTCGATTGTACTACTAGTGGTATCACCTTCAGTATACCCGACACCCCCTCCAGTCGTGCCTACTACTGTGTACTTGAGGTACGAGACAAGGCAGAAATCTGGTGGGACACACAGCGCTCGATTATAGGCGAGCAACATATTACATGAGCGAGATTTAGAGAAGCATTCGAGAGTCAATATTTTCCCCGGGCGTATCAGGTGACACGTCGGTAGGATTTTCTGAGTCTTCGACAGAATACCCACTCAGTGATGGATTATAATGCTGAATTTAACCGGTTGGCCAAATTCTGTCCTGAGTTGGTTGCCGATGACAGATCTCGTATGCTTCAGTTTGTCCAAGGACTGGATGGACATCTTTAGGTGAAGGTTGTCGGTCTTGGTATAACATCATACACCGAGATACTGGATAGAGCTCTCATGATTGAGTCTACTCATCGAAGAGTGAATGCAGATAAGAAGAGGAAGCAGACTGATCGGACTTCCGGACAGACCCAACAGACACAGACTACTGGGCAGCAGCAGAGCAGTCACACTCGGTCGGGTCAGAGTACTTCTGGGCATTTGGCCGACCCCAGAAGTCAGGACGATCTTCATCTGGACGTTCTCGGTCTTCTCAGCAGAACCGGAAACAGTCCACTGGTGACCCTTACTGCACTTGATGTGGATCCCCAGATCACATCACCTCTGCATGCATCCTGGGACAGTCAGTTTGCTATTATTGCAAACTGCATGGGCACTTGAGCCGAGACTATTCGTTGAAGGCTCAGCATGTAGCGCCCGGAGTTTCTGTTCCGAGAGGAAAGTTTAGTCAGTCCAGGAGATCCGCAGTTTCTTGGGCTTGGCTGGATATTACCGACGATTCGTTGAGGGTTTATTTAGCATTGATATGCCGTTGACATGTCTGACTAGGAAAGGCGTGAAGTTCACGTGGTCAGAGGCTTGCGAGACCAGCTTCCAGGAGCTGAAGCGGAGATTAGTATTAGCACCAATTTTGGTTTTACCTTCTGGTGATGACGGATTCGTACTTTACACAGATGCATCCCTTCAGGGCTTGGGCGCTGTTTTAATGCAGCACGATAGGGTAGTCTCCTATGCTTCTCGTCAGTTGAAGGAGCATGAGAAGAACTACCCAGTACATGATTTAGAGTTAGCCGCTATTATCTTTGCTTTGAAGATTTGGCGACATCATCTTTATGGTATTACTTTTGAGATTCTTACTGATCATAAGAGTCTCAAATATATTTTCACACAGAAGGAACTCAATCTCCGACAGAGGAGATGGATGGAGTTCCTGAAGGATTATGATTGTACTATTAGCTACCATCCGGGTAAAGCTAATGTGGTTGCTGATGCACTTAGCAGGAAGTCCAGAGGGACTTTAGCTTGTCACCGAGTTTTAGTCACGGACTTGATTCAGGGATTCTCCGAGTTGGGCCTTGAGGAGCAGGGACGGACAGAGCAGGGTATTCTTATTACCATGGTTGCTCAGTCGTCGATCAGGATGAGGATTCGAGAGGCCCAGGCCAGAGATCAACATTTACAGTTCATTAGCAGCCAGATAGCTTCCGAACAGCAGACCGAGTTTACACGAGATGATGAGGGGATTGTTTATTTCTGAGGTAGATTATGTGTACCTCAGTCTCACCCGGTCATGGAGGAGTTACTCCAGGAGGCTCATCGTTCTAGATTTGCTATCCATCCAAGTGGGACTCGTATGTATCGCGATTTGAGACGTTCCTATTGGTGGAATGGCATGAAGAAAGACATCGCAGATTTTGTAGCTAGATGTCTTGTCTGTCAGCAGGTGAAGGCTGAGCACCAGAGACCTGCTAGTTTACTTCAGAGGATCCCTATTCCAGAGTGGAAGTGGGAGCATATTACTATGGATTTTGTGGTAGGACTGCCTAGGACTCGACGATGCCATGATGCGATTTGGGTGATCGTTGACCGATTAACCAAATCCGCACATTTTATAGTGATCCGGAAGACTGATTCTCTGGATCGATTAGCAGTGTTATACTGTCGAGAGATTATCAGGTTGCATGATGTTCCTTTGAGTATTATATCAGATAGAGACCCACGATTCACGTTTCGGTTCTGGCAGAGTCTGCAGTAGGTTTTGGGCACACAGCTCCGTTTCAGTACGGCATTCCATCCGCAGACAGATGGACAGTCAGAGCGGACCATTAAGACTTTGGAGGATTTACTGAGGTCTTGCGTTATGGATTTCGGAGGCAGTTGGGAGGACCACTTGCCATTAGTGGAGTTCGCCTACAACAACAGCTATCATTCGGCTATCCAGATGGCACCGTTTGAGACGTTGTATGGTAGACCGTGTCGGACACCCATCCTTTGGGAGGAGGTTGGGGAGGCCCAGCTGCTAGGACCTCAGAGAGCTCAGCAGGATGCAGAGTTAGTTCGCACTATCAGACGGAGGATGTCAGAGGCTCAGGACCATCAGAAGAGTTATGCTGATCAGAGACGGAGACCCCCGGAGTTCTCCATTGGTGATCATGTATTTCTTAGAATTTCACCCACGAAAGGGGTGAAGAGATTTGGTCTTCGAGGTAAGCTAGCTCCACGATATATTGGACCATTCCAGATCTTAGAGAGGATTGGAGCAGTAGCTTACCGTCTGGCGCTACCACCATCTCTAGCCGGCATTCATGATGTGTTCCATGTATCTATGCTGAGGAGATACGTATCAGATCCGGCACATGTTCTGTCGGATATATCAGTTCACATTCAACCTGACGTTACTTACGAGGAGGTTGCTGTACGAATTCTGGACCATAGAGAGCGTCAGTGGCGGAACAAAACTGTCCGGCTGGTTAAAGTCGGATGGCAGCATCATTCTGACGAGGAGGCTACTTGGGAGCTGAAGGATACGATCCGAGCTCGATACCCTCATCTTTTTACTTGAGGTATGTGGGTTAGAGTTCCTTTCAGTATTTATACTGTTTGGTTATATTTTAGTGTTTGCTGTTGGTTATAGCGAAATTTGGGGACCAAATTTTTATTAGTAGGGGAGGATGTGAGATCTCGAAAAATTTAAATAAATAGGGTTAATTGAGAAATAGACTTATAAAATTTTTCCGGAATTTTTAGAAATTTTCTGGGAATTTTTCCGAGCTCGTAAGACGGGTTTTGAGGGGACGATTTGACGAGTTCGAATAAAGCCTATTTGGGAGACCTATTTAAGAGAGGAAATGTTTAATAATATAAATTCCCTTTTCTTATTTCTTTTATCCCCAAATCCCGATCCCGACCCTCTCGGCCGACGCGAATTCCCGATCTCCTTCCCCGATCTCCCCTCTCTTCTTCCTCTCTTCTTCCCGATCGCCTCCGCTCGTCACCGATCACAGCCGCCTGTGCTGGTTGTCCAACCGTCGGCCGAGACCCCTTCCGATCTAGCCAAAGCCCTTTCTCTCTCTCGCTCCGATCTCTCTGTCTCTCATGCAAACGGTTCGACACCCAAGCATCGACAGAGGGCTGTTTCCGACGATCTCGTCCTCTTACGCCGCCTGAGTACCATCGCCGGAGTCTTGACATTGGTGACGTTGTCCAAGCTTTCTGGTGGAGCGATTGCTTCACTGGCCGGTTCTTGTGCATAAACGATGACGGCTCGGTGGCTAGGGCATGGTGGAAGGTTTGGTTTGCATTGTCTCCGATCGATTGACCCTTCCTTTCCTCCTTCTTGAGTTGTTCACAAAACGATCCGTGGCTCCTCAAGGTGGATCGGATTGGGTGATACCTTATGGAGACAAACGATCGAGGTAAGCTTAGGTCTTCTTCTCTGTTACCGATCCTCATCTTCTTTTCGGTTGAATTAGGTCACAGATTTGGAGATGTTGGTATCAGGGAGGTGTTCTTGAGCTGTCGGGCAGAGGCAAGAAGGATGATTGTGCTTGATCAGTAGTCTTCCTGCTAGATTCTTGCTTGATCCGATTGATAGCAGCAAGGTGAGGTTCTGTTCCATTTCTGTGGTGTTAATTTCTTGATCGCCTGAGATGTTATCTTCATCCGATCAGTAGGAAGGATTGAATCCAATGAGAATCTGTGAAGGTGATCTTGGTTTCAGCAATCTACAGCAGCTTGATCGAGGTGAGGTGTTTAGGTTTTGTTCTTTGTTTTAGATAATTGATCTTAGCTGTAGATCATCATGTAGTTTGGTTATTTTAGATGGTTATGCCTATTGTGGATGAATTAGGGTTATGTTGATTGTGATTAGATTTAATTGTTTAGATTAAATTAATGGAATGATTAGGGTTAAGACAATTAACCCTAGTCAACTATTGGATTTAATCTAAGATTGGATTTCTAATCTAATTGGTGATTAGGGATTAGGTAACTAACCCTAATTAATCATTAGATTTAATTATGTAGATTGAGGTTGTGTGATTAGGGTTTTGCCCTAATTTATTTTTAGGGATTTTTATTTAGCTATTCATTTGGATTTAGCTAAATAAAATATATATATTGTTTGACACAGGACTCTGATTCGAAACAGACGTCTCGACGTTGGATTTGGCGTGATATTGTACCTTCTATTTGAGGCGGGTACCCTTTGACTTATCTTTTGATACTGTCTTATGATATGTATAGTTTATATATAATTACTAGTGGTAGATGGTAGATTTATCTCTTACCTGGTCTTAGCTTAGTTGATACCTATCACATGCTTCTTCTATTAGTTGCTTTACTTTAGAACTGGATGCTTTTATCTTTTGCCATGTGTACATATGTTCATAGAGATGGATATTTATGATGCTTATCTACACTTGATTAGTTGCTGGAGATACTTGTTATATGTTGTTGGATTTACATTGCTTATATCATTGTTATACATATGCGTTTGTTTTATTGGCACCTACGCATATGGAGGAGGATATGTTCAGGTATGACATACTGTAGCCGCACGCACCATATCGCATGATTGCATGCTGGGCGATTGACGACTCCATTGTTGTTGAGCTCGTCGGCCGGCTACATGGGCCTGCACACAGCGTGACCACTGCATGGGTAGTGGCACAGCACTCAGGGTGTGTATGGCAGGTTGCTCGGTGGTGCACCGCCGGGGTGCTCATGGGTAGCACGATACAGCGGGGTTGCAGCCGGGATCCCTCCCCGTCATCGCGTACCGGGAGTTGAGAGCATTGCACTCCCTCACTATGTTTGAGGTAGGAGGATAGGTGTACTCCGACAGCATCCCGTCCACTCGGTCACTCTTCAGGGGCAGTGATGGCAGAGTGCACGGTGTCACAGCCCTACCCACTCGGTCTCACCATTGTGTGTGAGATGGCTGACTGGTTGACAGGGGTGACCATGTCATATTGCATCATATGCACGGATTGCATTCGTTATGATTGATGCATTTTGGTGATTGCATATGATTGACATGCATATAGGTTATATGCTTTTGCTCTAACTATTTTTATCTGTGTATGTTCACAGTCAGTTGCACAAGCCTCGCAGGTGAGTACAGTTTATTTCAGTTATGCATTTCCTTATTTTTCTTGCTATAGACTGTACTTTATGCCTATTGCTGGTTATTACAGTTTATTTCAGCTATGCATATCTGTTATACTGTTAGGAGACTGTACCGTAGGTTGTACTGTTAGGAAACTGTACTGTAGGTTCTATGGTTTAGGATACTGTACCTTAGGATATTGCTAGTAGTTATATGTTGCTGTACATATCTATTGGATTACCTGCTAAGTTCTTTGAACTCACCCCGTTGTTATTTTTTTTTCAGGTTGAGGCCGTCAGGAGAGATTCCCGTCGCTAGCCCCTTTATCGCGAGGATTTCCTGTTGTCGGGATCTGTTTTGTTTTTGCATCTTATATACTTGTGATGTGGGTTTGTATTGTGGACTTTACATTGAACATTCGGGTTTGCTACTTTTGTTTTCCGCTGCGGTTGTATTTTCATTACTTCGTGGATTGGTTTTCTTCGTTGTAGTGGAGTAGGCTGTTTACATATATCTTCGAGATTCTATATCGTCTTTCCTTATTAAACTGCGTGGATTGATTTTATATTGAATTGTGTGGAATGTTGATATAAACTGCGTGGTTTGTTTTTTTTTTTGTATTGTATTGTTCCGGCCGTGTGTGGCCGAGGTATAGATATATGTATTCTGGATTCATATTGTCACCCGTACAGGGGAGATGTTGCCGAAATTTCTTCGGACAGGGACTACCTGGGGCCTGACATTTATAGTCCTTAAAATCGGAAAGTCATTGTTGGCACCAATGCCCGATTTTAGAAAAGGACTATACTTTGAACCACAAGCCCATAAGTAAAATTGTTCTTAAAGAAATGACACGTACCAACTGTACAAGATGAAATGTCACAAGAAACTATAACACGTATCACAAATGATACACAATTACAGAAAGTGTCTCGTCATAGTGGGAGGGGTGTTAGGAAACCTAAAAGATTCATGTTTTGGAAGAGTCTTTGGACTTGATCCCTGGTAGACATAAACTTGATCTCCGGACATATGATGAAGCACTCCAAGATAAAGATGCAGCATCTTTGTAAAAAAAAAATACAGAATTAGAATATATGTATTCTAATAGAGTCTGGGAGCTTATAAAATAACCAAATGGTGTAAAAGTCATTGGGTGAAAATAAGTCTACAATAGGAAAAGAGGGATAGATAGGAAGGTAGAAACTTTCAAAGCAAGGCTTATTGAAAAAGGAAACTTTTTTACCAGTAGTCATGCTTAAGTCTATCCGAATTCTTTTATCTATGAGATTTAGCAAGTGGATGTCAAGACAGCTTTCCTTAATGGAAGTCTTGAAGAAAACATCCATATAAAGCAACCAGAAGGGTTCATTGCAAAGAGCAAAGAGCATCTTGTGTGTAAGCTCAATCAGTCTATGGACTGAAGAAAAGCTTCAAGGTCTTGGTCATCCGGTTTAATAAAGTAATCCAGACCTATGGATTTATTTTATAACCGAATGAGGTTTGTGTATAAAAGAAGTGTGATGGAAACGTAGTGGTATTTCTTGTACTAGACGTTGATGACATTTTTGGTAGTTGGAAACAATATCAAAGTGTTGTCGGAAGTAAGGGTATGGTTGTCCAAACAATTCGATATGAAGAATGTAGGAGAATGTGGACACATTCTTAGGATTAAAGACATAAGGGATCACAAGAAAAGAATGTTGTTCTTATCCCGAGCTTCATACAATCCTTGCTCGTTTTAGCATACAGAACTCCAAGAAATGTTTCTTACCTTTTAGGCATGGAGTAGCTTTATCTAAAGAGATGTCTCCGAAGACATCAAAAGGGGATAAAGGACATGAAGGCAGTTCCTTATGCTTCGGCTGTGGGAAGCCTAATGTATGCAATGCTGTGTACGAGACTGGATATCTATTTTACCGTGGGCATGGTTAGCAGATATCAAAGTAACCCTGGACAAGGACATTGGTCTGCGGTAAAGCATATATTGAAGTACCTTAGAGGTACTAGAGATTATATGCTAGCTTACAAGGCAGATAATTTGTGGGTTGCATGGATTTTGACATCCAATCAGATAGGGACAATAGTAAGTCGACCTCGGGGTTTTATGTTTACTTTAGGAGGTAAAGTCATAACTATGGAAGAGTGATAAGCATAGGTGCTTTTTCGGACTCCACCACAGAAACTGAGTATATGGCAGCCTCTGAGGTAGCCATAGAAGTTGTATGGCTCAAATACTTCAAGATAGACTTAGATATGATTTCTGGTTTGCCCAAAATAATTTGATGCAGTAACAAACTCGAAGAAACCATAAGTCCATAAGGCAAGTAAACACAATAGAGCGCAAGTACTACCCAATACGAGAAATCGTATAACGAGGAAAAGTTGTTGCCGCTTAGATTGCATTAAGTGATAACCTGGAAGATCCTTTCACTAAGGTCCATAAGGCAAGAACTTTTGATGGGCATGTTGAAGGGTTGGGAATCAGATGTATGACAGCAGATATGACAGCTTAGTCTTTTAGTATAAGTGGGAGATTGTCAGGATGTATACTAAAAGCCTAGCTTTTGGTATAAACATTTATCTAGAAGTAAGAATCACATTGGTCAAATGTCTACATTTATGATAAATGTAGTTGTTCAATTAATTTATATTTTATATTATAGATAACATGGTGTGTGGTGTCACACACAGAGGATCATGTTATCAGTACCTTATAAATTATAAACAGTAGCTCACCATTGGAAGGTCGTAGTGTAATTAGGTATTAGTTTATCTTAACTATATAATTATACTAGTACACTTAGAGTGTATTGAGTAGGACCATTAGAGGTCGTTTCTTTTTTATACTAACTTTATAAAGGAACAAAGACCTCAGTTATTATGGAAGTGTGTGCTCTTAATCCTAATATAATAACAAGCACATATATTTGATATTTATTTCTTTAATTTATCAATGGATGAGATTTAGCTCGATAAATCAAAATACCCGATAAGTTAGGAAATGGTGTTACTTATAGTGTGTCTTGTTGATTATAGAAGGAAATTGTGTCCTAGTAATCTAGGTTGATAATGTCCCCAAGAGGAGCTAGCTCATAAAGATTGTCATGTTAAACCCTACAGGTGGACTTAGTCCGACATGACGATAAGGTTGAGTGGTACTACTCTTGGACTGAGATATTAATTAAAATGAGTTGTCGGTAACTCAATTAATTAGTGGACATCCGACATCTTAAACACAGGGAGATTAACACACTCATAATAAGAAGGAGACCAAAATGTAATTTGGGATTGGTGCGGTAGTTCAATAATAATTCTTTAGTGGTATGAATTATTATTGATGAAATTAAGTTGTGTGTTCGGGGCGAACACGGGATGCTTAATTTCATCGGGAGACCAAAACTAATTCCTCCTCTTGGTCCCTATCGTAGCCTCTTAATTATAGAGTACTATACTCACCTATACCCACCTTCTTACCCATTCTATAGGGGTCGGCCAAGCTAGCTTGGAGTCCAAGCTAGGGCCGGCCAAAGGCATGGTTCATGGGTTCATGAGGTGGCCGGCCATAGCTTGAACCCAAGCTTAGGTGGCCGGACCTATTAAAATAAAAAGGAATTTTATTTTTAAAATTTTTCTTATGTGGATTCCATGCTTTTAAAAGAGAGTTTAAAATTTAAATCTTTCCTTTTATAGCTTTCTACAAAAGATTAAGAAAAGATTTGAAATCTTTCCTTATTTGTAGATTGAAAGGTAGATTTTAATTTTGAGAAAACTTTTCTTTTTTAACCATGTTCATGATTTAAAAGAGAGTTTAAAAATTAAATATTCTCTTTTATTAGTTTCTACAAAAGATTAAGAAAAGATTTGATATCTTTCCTTATTTGTAGATTGAAAGGAGATTTTAATTTTTAGAGATAACTTTCCTTTTTGGAAATCATCCACATGTTTAAAAGAAAGATTTTAATTTATAAAATTTCCTTTTTATAATCCACCATGAAGGGAAAAATTATTGGAGAAATTTTTTATAAATTTCCAGAGACAAATTAGGAAGTTTTAATTTTTATTATAATTAAAACTCTCCTTGTTTATAGCTTAAGAGGTGGCTGACCATTGTAATTGAAAAAAGGAATTTGATTTTAATTAATTAAAAAAAAAATTTCATGACAAAGGAATTAAGGAAGTTTTTTATTAAAATTTTCTTATTTGCCAAGACCAAGGAATATAAAAGATGGGGTAGAGGTGCCTTCATGGCTAACGACTCTATTCTTTTTCTTCCTCCCTCTCTTCCTTGGTGGTGTGGCCGGCCCCTTCTTTTTCTCTCCTCTCCTTATTGTGGCCGAAACTTCTTCATTGGTGGAGTTCTCTTGGTGGCCGGATCAAGCAAGGAGAAGAAGGAGAGAAAGGAAGCCTAGTCTCTAGCATCCCTTGGAGCATTGGTGGTGGCCGAACCTCTCCATCAAGGAGAACTCTTGGTGGCCGAAACCTAGAAGGAAGAAGAAGGTGTTTGGTGGTTCTCATCTTGGAAGATCGTTGCCCACACAACGTCCGAGGTTAGAAGAGGAATATAGTAGAAGATCAAGAGGTTATTTGCTTACAAAGAAAGGTATAACTAGTAATTATTTTCCGCATCATACTAGTTTTCTTTGTATAGTTATTTTTGGAAATACCAAACACAAGAGGCATATGATTCTAGAGTTTTCGAATTTGTTTCGAATTTATGTTTCTTTTGTTTTATTTTTTGAATTTGTGATTCGATTGTTCTTTTTGGTTAAACCTAGAGTTATTTAAGGAAATTAAATATTAGCTTTCCTTAAAAGGCTTTGTCTAGGCGGTGGTGGTTGCTCCCATATCCAAGAAGGCCATGTGCCTCGCCATGCAGTCCTGGAAGCCAATTTTGGAAATTAATATTTAATAGAATTAATAATATAGGTGGATTTGAATCAATAGTGTTAAGTTCCGCTTGCGATTCAAATCTAAACCATTAAGAATAGATAAGTTAAATTTGGAATCAATGATGTTAACTTCCATCTGCGATTCCTAATTTAACTTCTAAAGAATACAATAGGTTATTTAAGGAAAGGTTCGACACTTGTACAAAAAAAAAATTATATAATGAAACCGGTACGTTTTCCTAGGACTAACCAACACCCAATTCATTACCTCGATCGATTTAAAAGCTTACGATATACAACGATAGGATCATTATTCAATATCATTTGTTACCATTCTCATGCAAGGAACAACCTTTGTTTTTGTTTTTGTTTTTCTAATGCCATTTAATACCATTCTCATGCATAGATCACTGTTTCACTTAAAAAAACAAAGTGTGAATTGATTGGAACAAATCCAATCGATTAATAATGGATCCTTTAAACCTTTTTAATCGTTTGAAAAAATTCTAATCGATTAAAAATTTATCATGTCTTAAGTTTAAAATTGTTAATTGATTGGGCATCAATTCTAATTGATTAAAAGTACCAATCCATTAATTGATCGATTCCAATCGAGTATATCACGATTTCAGCCTGTTAATCGATTAGAAAAAAAATTTCTTAATCGATTGATAGCAAGATTTTATCACGATTTAAGGCTTTTAATCGATTGAAAAAATTGGCAATCAATTAGTAGCCTGAAGCGATTGTTCTGATCGATCAAAAATTAATCCTTCGATCTCGTCGTCCTAATTTACCAATTGATTGGTGTTAACTGAATTGATTGGATCAATCGATTCACATTAATTATGTTCGCTATTTTAGGTTTGGTAATCGATTGGCCGACCAAGCCAATCAATTGAGCCATCGTGATTTGATGACCTAAACAATTAGGTTAAATGTGATGGTTCTTCCATCGTCCTTTGTGTTTTTCATAGAAACATGAGAAATTTAGAAAATAAGTCTATCCTAGGTTTTTCTTATATGATTTTTAGTGAAAAAAACTGTATTATGCTAAGAAAACTTTATTCAGTATACAAACTACAAATTGACAAAAACCTTAACCTAATAGCCATGAAAATGATGAAATGTAAAGCTCTGATACCACATGTTAGTTCTTACAACAATCTAAGTTGTATGAATTCTAAAACATGAAAAACTCGCATATAGGAAATGAAAGAACAAGAAGATCTAGTTTCATCAATTAAATATGACATAAGAAAGTAATGCATAAATATAAAGACAAGGAATCTGATTAAAAAGCTAATGTCCTTATCCTAGCATCGTTGGCTTGATCCCTGTGGAAGAAAATGCACCAAAAAGAAGAGGAAGGTCTTCCAAGGGGCTAAGGGGGTGACTGCACCAAAAAGCTTCTTGTCGATGGGGAACAAAAAATTAGGTTAAGATTCCCTAAACGCTTATAGAATCTTGACCTACACCGTTTATTGATTCCACCGTGCAAGTCCCTACACTTTCATCATTAACAACTTCAATTCCTGTAATATCAACAGTGTCAGCTAAAGCTTTGCATCTAAAATTTGCAACAATAATATCATCAATTATCTACAACTATAATATCACAACACAAAGAACTAGAGGAGTCCTGTAGAGAAGTACAATCATAGTCAGGCTTGTCACAAGCTCTACAATCCATCTTCTCACTGGAGCCTTTTGCTTGTAACTGGCTGATGGATGCTACAATTTGATCTAAGTGTATTTGCAATTTCAATTTGTCTTGGCAGCTTCTTGTTCAGCCTGAGCAACATAAGCTACTTGTTGCTCTATCATTTGCTGCATAAACTCCTTCAAATTTTGCCAATCTGGTTGACGGGGGCATGAACTTCTTCACTAAACTCTTAAAATGTTCCCAAGGAGATGGATCGATTTGCTGGACTAGATGTAACCATGTAGGCATAGGATCATCCTGAAATCCCTGTGGATTCTAATATGCTGGATAGAGTTCAGTGAACTAACTTTGTTCACCCTCGTATCTAAAATGTGAATTATTCACCCAATTAGAATAATAGGCAACTAAAAATGACTCATACATATTATGCTACTCCATAGGTGGGTAGTATTGAGATTCAGGCTGATAATACTAATTCTGAGGATGGTAGAACTAAGGTTCAGGATGATAGTATTGAGGTTGCTCAGGTTGATAGAACTAAGGCTCACATATGTTCGTTGCTTGCATTCGTTTCATGATTGAATTGAGTTGTTGAGATTGGTTCTTGACATACTGTTTGAGGAGAGAAGTGATCTCATCTAATTAACTCTCCATCCTACCTCCAAAATGTTGATAATATGGATCCATGGTTAAAGAAATTTCCTATTCTTATGTTGAAACACTTAAACAAATAAGATCAAAAGATACGGGAAACATATAAAATCAAATACATGGATATATGAACATGAAAGCATTGATACAAATTTTTTCCAAATTTTATGTGAAAATAGAAAACAATCATAAAATTATCAGACACCACTATATTCCCAGCAATGACGCTAAATTTAATAAGCACTCATATGTCGCACTACGGGTATATCAAAATCAATTAAGTACCAAATCCTCTCTACACTAACATAGCATAGGAAGTAGCCTGAGTCATCTTCCAACGAATGTAGCTAGTGCATGATAAATCTCAGAATTAATTTTATTGAAATGTGGGGTTTGGGTTTGAGTTGCTAAATGCTACAAGTGAGTAATTAAAGACAACCTATCTAATCTAAATTATGATTGCCATGAACTAAAGAACACAAAGCGATTAATGAATTTAAAACAATTAATGAAACCTAATTTAATCTAATCTACTTGCAACAAATAGAAGATAAAGAAAACTAACCATGGAAATAAATCACTCATTGCATTAGAAAAGAATAAGACGTCTACATTATCCTAAGCTACTATAAAATAGAAATCAAGCATTAATAAGACGTTAAGAACTCTTAAATGAATATCCACAAAACTACTAATCAAACTACCAAGATCAAATGCATAGGAAATTAAATGAACAATTCATCACATGAAAAATAGATCTACAGCTCTCATCAATGAACCCGAGATCTAAAGGTGCTTATGAACCAAACTAAGACATTCCCTAGCTTGTTCCGAATCTGATATATAGAGAGGCAGAACATAGGAAGTCGACGATGGGGGATGAAATGGATGATCTGCGCTGGGAATAGGTTAATCTGCAACTAGGATATGACAAAGAACTCCCTCGATCTCTCCTAGCTATGAGATGGTGGTAGATCGGGACGACAGTACAGAATCAGTGAAAATAAGTGACTTCGGGCAGAAATTAGTAGTGACAATGAATTGATTGATCGGCAGCTGGATCTTGGAATCAAAAAAGAAGGAGTAACCCTTACCACTTCGGCAATCTTCCTCCCCCGATGAATTTAGCTGTAGATGATGAAAATCGTTGATGAAAACCTCTATCCCGAATGAAGTTGTGTGCACCTCTCCTCTGTCGCCCAAAAATCGTGATCCTCTCCTCCACTGTAGCTTCTCATTTTTAAATCTAATCAGATATGATCGAATGACTCTGATTACTTTAGATCTAATTAAGTGGATGAGATACAATTTAAATGAATGATCTAGATCATGCAAGTTTCCATGAAAGATCAAAATGGCTGGATTTGAGTAGGCGGTTCAGATCATCCCAAATCTGATCAGATGGAACAGAATCAATCACATCTTGATGAATGTCTAAGATCAAGCATATCTTGATATCTTAATCAATTGACTTCTGATTTGATTCAACGGCTCAGATTAAACTAGATTTTACTCTCTTTTTTGCTCTAGCCTTTAAGCCAAATTTGGTCTAACTTGGGTTCAATCAAATTATTATCTTGATTCCCTACAAATAATAATCACACAAATTTAATTAAAAATCCATAAAAATAGGGAAAATTATACCAAAGCCCTAAAATGAATCCAACTTAATGACATAATATAAATTAACAATTAACTATATGAGAAGATTAAAATGTGAAAATTAAGGCTAAAATAATATGCAAAAAATGGTGTTCCTTCCCATTCAAGGGGTATGTATAGGATGAAGTTCAAATAGAGGGTATGTATAGAATGAAGTTCCTCCCCATCTAGCTGCATTTGATCGAAAGTTACTTTAAAAATGATGTTGATGGAACTTCTAGTACCAATAAATACTTTCTTTACTCAATAATTCGCGATGAAATCCTCAATTACTAAAGTGTCATCATTGGGGGGGGGGGGGGCCTCAATTCTCACCAAATCTTTGAGTCCAAAATTTATGGAAGGACCTTGTCCTCTTCTCCAACTAGTACTAATGACATAACTTTCTAGACTTCTTCTGTAAGCTTTTCAAGCTCAAATGGAGTCCCCATCTGTGGGACCACCCGAGATCATGTTCACAGTCTCTCGATCATCAATCTTGTTCGTGCTTATATTTTTTTCTTCTACTTTCTAACGAGACCGAGTGGAACCTCAGGGTCTCTTTGAGGGAGAATGAGATCATCGACTCATGCGTTGATTGGTATTAGCATCATGATGGTGGCAATATTTGTAAGGTTCAAGAGACTTCCTTTTACTGGGCCCACTCTGATTGACGTTCTACTAATCAGCTACTCATTTTAATTCTCTCGCATACTACTGATAATCCTGAATGGAATGAGTACTTGATTGATGGTAGGTACAACATTGAGTCACCTCGGGGGACCTTCGACTAGTTTGGGAACAAGAGTCGGGACTACTTCCACTACCTGTGCTATCCCCCCCCCCCCCCCCCAACATTCGTGAACTCTCGATTTCGCAAGGATAGAGGAGGGATGAGGCTCTATGATCTAGATGAGTGGGGATGAGAGTGGGAGTCAGAGTTTCCTTTCTCTTGATAGACTGGGCTTCTTCGACTTGAATATACTTAAGTGCCCAAACTTGTAATCCTTCGAAATTGGTTGGGATTTTTTCACCAAAGATCTGAAAAAAATCTACATCAATCAAGCCTTGCGAGAAATCACTAACCTATACTTCTGGGGTAACTACAAGAGAGTCCATGACCACCTGATTAAACCATTACAAATATTCTTTCAGATGTTCTTTGAATATCTGCCTGAGGGCGAACCAATCATGCGATATTTTTTGTTATCTTCAGCTGGTTGTAAAGTGTTGCATGAAGATAGCTTTAAACTCCTCAAAAGTTTGAATAGAAGAGGTAGAGAGTCTATTAAATCATCTCTACACCAAGCCGGAAAGCATGGTCAAGGAAACTTGACACTTAGATGCCATCCACATATTGATGTAATAAAGAAACATTCTCAAATTTACAGATATGATCTTGGGGGTCTGTAGTACAAATATATTCCTCGGTCTACAACACTCGAAAGTGTCTTAGGAACTCATCTTGGAGGATGCCCCTCGAAAATGGATGACCCCGAAGAACTTTTGTTCCACCAGATTTGAGGCCCTTTTCCCTTGGAAAATCCCACTGAGAGGTTTCACTAGAAGATTCTACAGAATGCTCTCTTGTTACAAACTTATTGATCGATATGGGAGAAGTAGTCTGGGACATTCCCATAAGCCAAGGTACCTTCTGGTGTTCCATAGTTGCTTCAACCCACCAGGGCAATGGTTCAATTCAGGGATTGATTGTTGGTGAAGGATGCGAGGGTTGCCCCTTTAATATCGCTTGCACCGTAGCTACTACCAATTTGTCAAAATCCTCTATTACCATGGAGATGATGTAAGGTCTTCCAGCATTATCCACCTTAACATTCTGGTTCAGGTCTTTAACTCAATGTTCCCATAGACAGCATTAATTTGATTCTATCTACGAATGTTGACTAGTAAATCATCGATGAATTGGTTTTGTTGCCATCGTCATTCGCTTGATGACACGAGGATGATGTGGTTCTGCAAGCTAGACTATAGTAAACAAGAAGAAAAGAGGTTAGAACGATAGTTAGGAGTGTTGGCGCGGGAAGCATCTGACAATCGAACCTGAGTTTTGATAATGGCAAAGGATTCAAAGTTAAGGTATGTTATGATCTAACGTGCTTGACTAAGTGTTTCAGGAAAGTCCTAACTGTGGTTAGGTAGGTAAAAACCCTAGGGGGTGGTAACCCTAGGTCATAGGGGGTGGCAACCCTATGCAAAAAGTCTTGGCAGGTCGAAGGCTATAGGCAAAAGTCCTAGGGGGTGGTAACCCTAGGTGGAAAGTCCTGGTGTCGTGAACCAGGTGAAAGACTGGACTAGCCGGGAAGCGGATGTCCAGCAGAAAGTCCAGAAGCTTCGAGTGCTGAGCAAAAGTCCAGTCGATCTGGACTGGCAGCAGGTAAATCTCCTGAGTGGAGTAGGTGAGAACGCGTTCCCCGCAGAGGGAACAGTAGGCGTCGGGTCGACCTAGGGTTTCCGATAGGAAACCCGAAGTCAGACTCGGACAGTCCGGAGACTGTCAAACTTTCACTTTTATACTATCACTTATGTGTTATGAGCTAACTTTGTGCTGCAGGGTATTTTTGTGTTTAACATATCTTGCAGGGACCAAAGTGTAAAATTGGCCTCGGATGAACAGTACCGAGGCGCCTCCATGGAGCTTGAAGGTGCCTCGGGTGCAAAACCAGAGCTGGTTGCGAAGCAAGTTTGGAGGCACCTTGAAGGAAGCCAAGGCGCCTTGGACAGCTTGATGAAGGCGCCTTGGAGAGGCTGAAGGCGCCTTAAACCTGATAAGGTTCGACCAGTTCAGCCCTTATCTCCGCGGCTGACTCGGCTCATTCAAGGCGCCTTGGTGAACAATAGAAGGCGCCTTGAACACCCTTTATAAGGGATCTCGACCAGCAGCTCATAACAAGCAATTCCAAGCGAACTTTTTGCTACAAGCTGCCTACGAGACGATCCCGAAGTACTGCAACGACACCCCGACAACCCGGAGATTGAGATTTAGTCTTTTGTTGTCGGTATAATCTTTTACTACTTTGAATTGTAATTAGTTTGTAATAGTTTTTACGAGCTTATAGTTGTTGCCCACGGAAAGCGATCAAGGATCGCGGGCCTTCGAGTAGGAGTCGATCAAGGCTCCGAACGAAGTAAATCCTCCTGTCTCTGTGTGCTTGTTTTCTTTATTCCGCTGCGTTTTTACTCGAGTGTTTTACAAATCGAACGAAATAGCCTCGAGCGCTATTCACCCCCCTCTAGCGCGTCTCGATCCAACAATTGGTGTCAGAGCGGGGTAGCGTTGATATGGTGCAACCACCAATCACGCAATTTTTTCACAGTGTTTTAAATTTTTCAGAGTCAACTGAAATTAGTACTATTACTATATTCCAATTTTTTTTTCGTTCGTTCGTATCAATTTCGCTCGAGGTTGGTGCAACACCACTCGAGTTAGTTCTTTTTTCAAGTCTTTACTCCCGCACTGCTAATCCAAGACGTAGTCTTGGGACATATTTTTTTTCTATTCCTTTTTGCATATTCTCTCAATGGCCCAATAAGAGGGTTTCAGTACCGTCCGTCCCCCGATCTTCTCCGGAGAAGATTTCGGGTACTGGAAGGGACGGATGGAGATGTTTCTAAAGATCCAGTTCGAGATGTGGATGATCATCCGAACTGGATTTCAACTACCGACTGACACTGATGGCAAACCTACTCCCTACGAAGACTGGGAACCCTCCCTCATCAAGAAAGTGGAAGCCAACGCCAGAGCTACCTACACCCTCCAGTATGGATTGACCAAAGAGGAGCTCAATAGAGTTGGTCCATTCTCATCAGCAAAGGAGCTTTGGGAAAAGCTTATTGAACTTCACGAGGGAACCTCCGACACAAAGGTGAGTAAACGTGATTTACTACTTAATAAATTATATAATCTAAAAATGCAGGAAGGTGAGACGGCGAGTTCACTACACGCAAGAATTCAAGACATCCTCAACTCTCTACACGGAATCGGGCAAAAGATAGAGAATCGGGACATCATAAGGTACGCACTAAACTCGTTTCGGAGGAGTACATTGTGGGCATCAATGGTAGATGCTTACAAAGTCTCCAAGGATTTATCTTCAATAAAGTTAGATGATTATTCTGTGAATTTGAATTACATAAGCAGACTAATGCACAGTCGACCGAGAAGGGGGTTGCTTTGATTGTAGGTGCCAGTCGAACACGCGAACCGAGAGCACGACGAAGAACTGAACCTGAATCAGAAGAAGATCCCGACTCAGACGATGAAGACGACGAACTAACAACCGAGCTCGTGAACCTCGTAAAGAAGCTCTACAAGAAGAAGAAGGGCTTCAACAAGAATGATCTAAAGAAGGTGGTACAAACCAAGGAGGTTCAACCAAGTTTGAAAGGTAAGTTCGAAGTTATCTGCTACGGGTGCAACTAGAAGGGGCACATCAAGGCCAACTGCCCAAATCAAAAGGAAGCTAAGAAGCAGAGAAGGAAGAAGGCCCTGAAGGCGACGTGGGACGAATCTTCTTCGGAAGACTACAACGACGAACTTGATCAGACAAGCCTACTTGCTCTGATGGCCAGGGACCAGATTGACGGATACGAGAGCGAGAGTGAATCGGAGGCCGAGTCCGAGCAAAGCCACGGATCCGTATCCGATTCCGAAGGGCCAGATCCCGCTGTAAGTATCCCTCGTCTAAATAATCTAGTCAATTATTTGTTGCGTAAACTAGCTAAGTCGAACCTTAAGGTCAAGTCATTTCTAAAGGAAATAGTAGTCCTTAAAGAAGTAACTAACTCTAAATCATTGTAGCGACCACCCTTCTTACTACTATTACACTCTAAGGATGACCGTTACTTGACTACTAACTCTACTTAACCGGTATGATTAAAAAATCACATGGAAACCCTACCGAAAAATTTCGGCAGAATCCCCCCTGTACCGGTGACCAAATCAACAATACAAATAATATATACTCAGCCACAGGCGGCTGGAACATATAATCACTCAACCACGCAGTATAATAACTCAATAAGAAGAATGAAACTACTCTAGCAATAGTAACCAGATAATACTCCAACAATAAAACATAACAAAGTGCGGAATAGACTCAATTACAATCTCAACTTCATCATAGCATTAAGGAGAAAAGAAAAGGAAACATAACAAATCTTAAACTAGGTGAGTTCTTTAGCTAAGTCTCAAGGATCTCCATAGTCCACACATCACACACCGTCACAGCATCTCCTTGTCGCCTTCTTCCTTATACTTTAGCTTTTCCTTTATCTGCAGTAGGAGGAAATGCAGTCTATAAGCATAAAGCTTAGTGAGCGCTATCTACTCACAAAAACTCGATATGCATGTATACAAATAAAGACATGCTTAAACTGAATGCTAACATGTAAAGCTACTCATGCTCATAAATAGCAAAGAAATCAACTAACTGAAATACTAAACATGTATAGCTAATCATGCTCATAAACCAATAAAGGAATCATACTAACTGAAATACTAAACATGTATAGCTAATCATGCTCATAAATAGCGAAGGAACTAACTGAAAAGCTAACATGTAAAGCTAATCATAGAACTATCATGTGTATCAATAAGAAACTGAATTGCTACCTAAGCTAAACTTATTAATACTAAACTGAGTCTAACTTGTATTCACATAACTAATTTGTGAAGTTTTGAAAACTATTTACATAATAGATCAAAATAGTAATCATGTTGCTGATGGGCCCGGCAACTATACTTGCTGTGCGCGCATCCCTAACTAAACCCGGGATTGCAAGTTCCGAGTCTAGTAGGGTTTACTAGGTTATCTAAACCTAGGGACGACTGTGGGAGCCCAACCCAATGGATATCTAATCCAGTACAGTGCCACTGCTGAAAATAAAATACTGATTTCATAGCTAATTTTCTTACCTTGCTTTAACTAGGTTATCTGAACCTAGAGGCGACTGTGGGAGCCCACCCATTGGACCGTAGTCCCATATAAGCTGAAGCAAGACTAAATAAGTTATTTTAAATGCTTCTACTGCATTAACTAAGCTATTAAAATGCCTACTGTAGCATTATAATGAGCTAAGCATTTTATCAAGCACTTGGTGTGCACTAGAACACACCCTACGTACCGAAAATCTGTATACAAAGCTTAACATAAATCTGCATGCAAAGTTTAACAAAAATCTGCATATTGAATTTATCTAAAATCTACATACTAAGCTTAACAAAATCTGCATACTAAGCTTATCTAAAATCTGCATACTAAGCTTAATCAAAATCCTGCACTATAATCTTTTAGAGAAATTTGCACTATAAACTCTAAAGAAATCTGCTCTAAAGGAAATCTGCATTTTAAGCTCTAAGAAATCTGCACTACTAAGAATTTCATAACAGAAATCTACATTACCAATACTTTATAACCAATCCACTAACATAAACCTCAACATCAATGAACCTTTTCTTTCTAATACTGATTTGCATACTTCAACCATCGATCGAGTTCACCCAACTATTTTTAGGCGTCTATCCTATCTATAGTAATGATGGCTTTCATGTTTTGTTTAGGCAGTCAAAGTTTTCACCAAATCTGTACTTAAATCTGTAGGTTTTGCTACCACACCCATGACCAACTTAAGAGACACCCAAACATCATCAATTAGCTTCACAGAACTTAAAATAGCATCAAGGGAACTAACAAATGAAAATCTAACTCTTCTCATATCTAATTTCCTTTATGCAGAATTACGGCAGGTTGAGGAAGATATAAATGAACAATTAAAACCCACAGTAAGCTCCTTTGTTCGTGCCCCTCTTGTAACACAATTTAAGCTATAACCTACTGGAATTTAAAAGGAAATTAGGTGAAGCTTATTCACAATAATTCTAACATACATAAATCTGTGCACAAATTTATAGCATTCACAACTCTGTCACAAGGTTCAGCAAGTACTAACTCGTACATAAAAACAATTCCAGTATGTTAATCTGTTCCAGAGATTTCCGAAACAATAGGAAGCTTAAGCATTATCTATCAAGACTAAATCCCCTAGCAATCTGTCCAAAACTTTCGGGAGCAGTGGGAAGGATCCGAACATCACCAAATCCCATAGAATCCATCAACCTCTTGATCCAGAATTCCAAACTAATTGAAGGAAAATTGCTACTGAAAACCTAAATTTTATAACTGTTCTTCATGCTTAAAATCCCTATCTTCTTTCTTTAGGGTTCATGGCAGTAAGCATCAAAAAACAAAACCCCTCAAACTTGCTTCGAAATCCAAAAGAAAACAAGAATCCGAAAGCCATGAAAATGAATCAAAGCTCGAAACAACTCCTACTGCAGGTGAGAAGCAACTCACTTTCATTTTCTTGAACTTACAACCGAGAAAAGAACTCCAAAGCTTCTAGGTTTCGGGTGAAGATGAAGATCTCGGCTTCCTCTTGTGCTCACGCGTGCTCCTCTCTGTTGGGATGACCACCACGGACGAGGTTGGCCGGAAGACAGCTTCGTCGGCGTCGGAAGGAACCCTAGGAGACGCCGCGGTTTCGCCCGTGGGTTTGTCGCCGTCACGCAGCCGAGAAGGGAAGGGATTTTTGAGAGAAGTTTTTGATTTTCCGAAAAGAAACCTAAATTCCTTTTCTTATACTAGGGTTTAAATGAAACTATACCTTAAGTATAATTCGTTCTTTCCTTAATTAACAAAAACTCGCTGGCACAGTTGGTTAGCTGCGTTTTGCTTAAAGCGCGGCTCGCAGGTTCGAATCTCGGCTGCAACTATTTTTCTTCCTATTTATTCTCTATTCACTAACTACTGCTTAAATATTATTCACTCCATATAAGGTTAACAAAACCGTGTATCTCAGCTGGTTGGGTCGTGTCCGGTTGGGTCAGTCCGACCCGAGGTCGTGGGTTCGAATCTCACCTTCAACGTTATTTTTTTTTAAAACTTCTTTCTTTTTGTAACCCTACTAAACGACCTCCAAAAATTACATAAAAATACTCTAAAAATTCCTAAAAATCTCTAGAATTTTTCTAAACCATTTCTAGATTTTTCATAGGGACTTTTAGAACTCGAAATAGGGAAAATTGGGTCGTTACAATTCTCCCTCCCTTATAAAAAGTTCGTCCTCGAACTTAGAATAATTCTGGATATATTTCTGTCTCATGCTGTCTCCACGCTCCCCTAGTAACTTTCTCGTGCTTCTGGTTCTACCAGATGACTTTTACTAATGACACTTCTCTGTTTCCTAGTCTCTTGTCTGCTCTGTCCACTATCTGTGTCTACTCTCATAGCTAAGATCCTCTTGGATCTACACTGTCTGAGGCTGAATCACTTGGCTAAGGTCGTGAATACACTTCTTTAGCATGGAGACATGAGATACATTGTGTATTGCTGACATATCTTGAGGTAAGTCTAGCTTGTAAGCTACCTTCCCAATTCTCTCTGTGATCGGGGTAGGGTCCTACGTCGAGGACTTACTTGCTCTTTTCTCTTGGGTTCTCCGATGTACTCAAACTGTGCTTCGGTTGGAATACGACTTTCTGCTTACGGCACTCTATGGAGGCACCATTCGATCAGGAAGTTCATTCCAAATATGACATCGTAGTCACCATGTTCAGCACTATCGATCACAAAAGAGTTCTCATGCGCTATCATGGTGACCGCATTCGCTCAACGGTGCGTGGATGCCATAACTTATCCCGAAGGTAAGTCAAAAATTGACCACCGAGTACCTCGAGGGTATGTCTAATTTTTCGGAGAACATCCGGCTATATATGAATGGGTTGCCCGAGATCAAATAGAACAGAGCACTATATCTTGTAAAATGCTAATCGACTGTGACAGTCGAGGCATTGGCTCGTCCTCTCCGGTGAGTGAGTAGATCCTCGATTCGCCATCACTGGAGGGGCTTCTAATGCCTTGGCGATAGGTGGACCTTCTAGGCGGCCTGCATCTGATATAATTGAGTGGCTGGCCTGCATACTGACGTGGCTGAGGGAGACCGGTCTTGTTCGAGCATGCTTGGCCATGTGCCTTCTTGTCCACATTCAGCATCCTCGTGTGCCCTTGCGACAAACCCCAGGTGGAATTCCCACAAGTAGCACACTTTGGATAACCGGTCGCTTGCTAGATGGTCCTCCTTTAGATCACTCCCGATTTGCGCTTCTTGTTGGAGTTCTCTTTCCAGTTAGAGTTGTGGCCTTCTTGCTTTTGAGTGTGAGAGTTTCCTTGGCCTTTGGACTCTGAGGAGACTTGCCTCTGTTGCTTTAGTAATGCTCTGTGGTCAAGGCACCGCTCACTAACTCCTCCGTGGTTTGTGGCCTATGTATGCCACCGGCCACGTTCATCGCTATTTCCGGCCTCAACATTTTGAGCATCACCGAACTCGCTTTTCTGTGTTGACTAATTCGGGACATAGAGCGAGCCGATCTGTTGAATTTCTTCACGGCTTCCTCAGATAGGTTGCCTGACGAAACTCCGTGAACTCGTCGTAGTGGCGGTTTGTGACCCGCATGTGAAAAACTCCTCGAAGAATTCTTTCTCGAAGTCGGCCCATGTCATCTGGTTCACTGGGCGCCGCTCGACTCTCTCCCACCACATACGCGCGTCTCCTGTCAGGCAGAAGGAGGCACACTTCCCTTCCAGAAGCTCCATCGTGCTCTCCAGTGTTTTGAACCAGGCTTGAGCATCCCATGGTTCGTTGGTGCCTGAGAAGTTCTCGGGCTTGATTCGCTGCCACTGGATCAGGTAAGCCTCTCTCTTTGCTTCCGCTGCTGGAGCTACTGGTGCTGTGGGCTGGACTGGTGGAACCTCTATAAATGCTGGGGTCGCTAGGTTAGGTTCCGGGGTGACTGTGGGAGTATTATGCTGATTAGCCTTTAAGGTGGCTATCTCCTGTTGCTGTTCAGCTAGCTGCTGCTGTAACTGAGCCACTAATGCTGTAAGGTCTGGGGGAGGCACTGAACTGCCTGCCTCTTGCTGGGGCTCAGTAGCTGGTGCCTGCTTAGCTGGGCGTCCTCGTGCCATTTCTAAAGACATAGAGGATGTACATAACTAATCTAATCATGTTTAACTAGCTACTATAAACATGTTAGAGGCTATCACACATAAGCATGCTATAATTATTCCTAAACATGAAAGCAAGAAACATAAATAGAGTAAAGGTATTCTTACTTGGAAGACGGCAAGGCTGATGCTGATGTGTGTGATGCTGGAGAATGGGAACTGCTCTGATACCAACTGTAGCGACCACCCTTCTTACTACTACTACACTCTAAGGATGACCGTTACTTGACTATTAACTCTACTTAACCGGTATGATTAAAAAATCACATGGAAACCCTACCGAAAAATTTCGGCAGAGTCTCCCCTGTACCGGTGACCAAATCAACAATACAAATAATATATACTCAGCCACAGGCGGCTGGAACATATAATCACTCAACCACGCAGTATAATAACTCAATAAGAAGAATGAAACTACTCTAGCAATAGTAACCAGATAATACTCCAACAATAAAACATAACAAAGTGCGGAATAGACTCAATTACAATCTCAACTTCATCATAGCATTAAGGAGAAAAGAAAAGGAAACATAACAAATCTTAAACTAAGTGAGTTCTTTAGCTAAGTCTCAAGGATCTCCATAGTCCACACATCACACACCGTCACAACATCTCCTTGTCGCCTTCTTCCTTATACTTTAGCTTTTCCTTTATCTGCAGTAGGAGGAAATGCAGTCTATAAGCATAAAGCTTAGTGAGCGCTATCTACTCACAAAAACTCGATATGCATGTATACAAATAAAGACATGCTTAAACTGAATGCTAACATGTAAAGCTACTCATGCTCATAAATAGCAAAGAAATCAACTAACTGAAATACTAAACATGTATAGCTAATCATGCTCATAAACCAATAAAGGAATCATACTAACTGAAATACTAAACATGTATAGCTAATCATGCTCATAAATAGCGAAGGAACTAACTGAAAAGCTAACATGTAAAGCTAATCATAGAACTATCATGTGTATCAATAAGAAACTGAATTGCTACCTAAGCTAAACTTATTAATACTAAACTGAGTCTAACTTGTATTCACATAACTAATTTGTGAAGTTTTGAAAACTATTTACATAATAGATCAAAATAGTAATCATGTTGCTGATGGGCCCGGCAACTATACTTGCTGTGCGCGCATCCCTAACTAAACCCGGGATTGCAAGTTCCGAGTCTAGTAGGGTTTACTAGGTTATCTAAACCTAGGGACGATTGTGGGAGCCCAACCCAATGGATATCTAATCCAGTACAGTGCCACTGCTGAAAATAAAATACTGATTTCATAGCTAATTTTCTTACCTTGCTTTAACTAGGTTATCTGAACCTAGAACTAGGTTATCTGAACCTAGAGGCGACTGTGGGAGCCCACCCATTGGACCGTAGTCCCATATAAGCTGAAGCAAGACTAAATAAGTTATTTTAAATGCTTCTACTGCATTAACTAAGCTATTAAAATGCCTACTGTAGCATTATAATGAGCTAAGCATTTTATCAAGCACTTGGTGTGCACTAGAACACACCCTACGTACCGAAAATCTGTATACAAAGCTTAACATAAATCTGCATGTAAAGTTTAACAAAAATCTGCATATTGAATTTATCTAAAATCTACATACTAAGCTTAACAAAATCTGCATACTAAGCTTATCTAAAATCTGCATACTAAGCTTAATCAAAATCCTGCACTATAATCTTTTAGAGAAATTTGCACTATAAACTCTAAAGAAATCTGCTCTAAAGGAAATCTGCATTTTAAGCTCTAAGAAATCTGCACTACTAAGAATTTCATAACAGAAATCTGCATTACCAATACTTTATAACCAATCCACTAACATAAACCTCAACATCAATGAACCTTTTCTTTCTAATACTGATTTGCATACTTCAACCATCGATCGAGTTCACCCAACTATTTTTAGGCGTCTATCCTATCTATAGTAATGATGGCTTTCATGTTTTGTTTAGGCAGTCAAAGTTTTCACCAAATCTGTACTTAAATCTGTAGGTTTTGCTACCACACCCATGACCAACTTAAGAGACACCCAAACATCATCAATTAGCTTCACAGAACTTAAAATAGCATCAAGGGAACTAACAAATGAAAATCTAACTCTTCTCATATCTAATTTCCTTTATGCAGAATTACGGCAGGTTGAGGAAGATATAAATGAACAATTAAAACCCACAGTAAGCTCCTTTGTTCGTGCCCCTCTTGTAACACAATTTAAGCTATAACCTACTGGAATTTAAAAGGAAACTAGGTGAAGCTTGTTCACAATAATTCTAACATACATAAATCTGTGCACAAATTTATAGCATTCACAACTCTGTCACAAGGTTCAGCAAGTACTAACTCGTTCATAAAAACAATTCCAGTATGTTAATCTGTTCCAGAGATTTCCGAAACAATAGGAAGCTTAAGCATTATCTATCAAGACTAAATCCCCTAGCAATCTGTCCAAAACTTTCGGGAGCAGTGGGAAGGATCCGAACATCACCAAATCCCATAGAATCCATCAACCTCTTGATCCAGAATCCCAAACTAATTGAAGGAAAATTGCTACTGAAAACCTAAATTTTATAACTGTTCTTCATGCTTAAAATCCCTATCTTCTTTCTTTAGGGTTCATGGCAGTAAGCATCAAAAACAAAACCCCTCAAGCTTGCTTCGAAATCCAAAAGAAAACAAGAATCCGAAAGCCATGAAAACGAATCAAAGCTCGAAACAACTCCTACTGCAGGTGAGAAGCAACTCACTTTCGTTTTCTTGAACTTACAACCGAGAAAAGAACTCCAAAGCTTCTAGGTTTCGGGTGAAGATGAAGATCTCGGCTTCCTCTTGTGCTCACGCGTGCTCCTCTCTGTTGGGATGACCACCACGGATGAGGTTGGCCGGAAGACAGCTTCGTCGGCGTCGGAAGGAACCCTAGGAGACGCCGCGGTTTCGCCCGTGGGTTTGTCGCCGTCACGCAGCCGAGAAGGGAAGGGATTTTTGAGAGAAGTTTTTGATTTTCCGAAAAGAAACCTAAATTCCTTTTCTTATACTAGGGTTTAAACGAAACTATACCTTAAGTATAATTCGTTCTTTCCTTAATTAACAAAAACTCGCTGGCACAGTTGGTTAGCTGCGTTTTGCTTAAAGCGCGGCTCGCAGGTTCGAATCTCGGCTGCAACTATTTTTCTTCCTATTTATTCTCTATTCACTAACTACTGCTTAAATATTATTCACTCCATATAAGGTTAACAAAACCGTGTATCTCAGCTGGTTGGGTCGTGTCCGGTTGGGTCAGTCCGACCCGAGGTCGTGGGTTCGAATCTCACCTTCAACGTTTTTTTTTTTTAAAACTTCTTTCTTTTTGTAACCCTACTAAACGACCTCCAAAAATTACATAAAAATACTCTAAAAATTCCTAAAAATCTCTAGAATTTTTCTAAACCATTTCTAGATTTTTCATAGGGACTTTTAGAACTCGAAATAGGGAAAATTGGGTCGTTACAATCATTACCTGACCAAGTTCAGACTGAAAATTCAACTCAAGTTCAAAAACTTGAGGAAGAAAACTTTGGTCTGAAAAATCAGGTCAAGGATTTAAAAAATACTTTAGAACGATTTTGTTTAGGTTCCAAGAATCTTGACTTGATTCTTGGGACACAAAGAGCCGTTTATAATAGAACTGGGCTAGGATACAAAATCAAAAAGAAATATAAATCTTATTTATCCTTAATAAACAAATCAAATAGTAAGGTAATCCAAGCATGGGTCCCCAAGTCCAAATTGGTCAATCAAGTTGGACTTGGTCAATACTGGGTCCTGAAGGATCAAATACACTACCTCGATAGGCCATATCGAGGCTATGATCCAGGGGGAGTTAACAGAAAAATAATTAAAATTAAAAATTTGAAATTAAATTAAAATTAAAATTAAAATTCAAAATTCAAAATTAAATTATAAATTCGAAATTAAAATTTAAATTTAAATTCAAAATTTAAAATAAAATTAAAATTCAAAATTAAATTAAAATTCAAAATTCAAAATTAAATTATAAATTTGAAATTAAAATTAAAATTAAAATTATAAATTTGAAATAAAATTAAAAATAAAAATTCGAAATTAAATTAAAATTCTAAATTCTAAATTTGAAATTAAATTAAAATTCAAAATTCAAAACTCGAAATTCAATTAAAAAATTTGAAATTAAATTAAAATTCAAAATTCAATTTAAGTCAAATAAAAAATTAGAAGGAGGATCCAGAATAGCTGGCACCCCTAACTAAACTACCCGACTGGGTAACCGAACTTAATTTACCCGAAATGGGTAAACAAGAGTAGACTACTCGGCAGGGTAATTAAGGTTAGAAAAAATGGGCTAAGTTTAACTTGACCCACGGTACTGGTGAAGTTTTTGGATGATAGTACGTTAGGGAAGCTTGGGCATCACATGTCTAGGAAGATATGGCTTCGACCTGGTGCGTTTGGCCAAGTGGAACTGACCGAAGCTACCCTTAAACGAATCCTAACCAGTTAGACCAAGGTTTAGTATTAAGTTCAATGGGTAGGACTATTTGGAAAACCTCGAAGGCATGGTTACTTTAATGAGTTCCTTGTGACTCACCATAGCTCAGAAGTTTATCCAAAGAATGCTTACTTGTTGAACCCAAAGCTAAACCTGAATCTAACACAAAGTTAAACCAAATCCTTAAATTGAACCACAATTAATCTCACAAAAATTATAGGATTCCCTTATTGAAAATTTAGATCGGGTGAGATGACTAAGTAATTAAAATCAAACTAATAATTAATTCAAATTCAAATTAAGTTCAAAATTATTTTAAAATTCTTTAAAACTCAATTTCAAAATTCCCTTAAAAATCTTTTCAAAATTATCTTAAAAATCTTTAAAACATAATTTCAAAATTCCTTTAAAAGATCTTTTCAAAATTCCCTTAAAAATCTTTTCAAAATTATCTTAAAAATCTTTAAAACTTAATTTCAAAATTCTTTAGAAAATCTTTTCAAAATTATCTTAAAAATCTTTAAAAGTTAATTTCAAAATTCTTTTAAAAATCTTTTTTATTAAAAATATTTAAAACTTAATTTCAAAATTCTTTTAAAAAATATTTCAAAATTATTTTAAATCTTTTAAAAACTCAATTTCAAAATTCCCTTAAAAAATCATTTCAAAATTATTTTAAAATTCTTTAAAACTAAATTTCAAAATTCCCTTAAAAATATTTTCAAAATTATTTTAAAATTCTTTAAAACTAAATTTCAAAATTCCCTTAAAAATCTTTTCAAAATTATTTTAAAATACTTTAAAACTCAATTTCAAAATTCCCTTAAAATTTATTTCAAAATTATTTTAAAAATCTTTTAAAAAACTCAATTTCAAAATTTCCTTAAAAATCTTTTCAAAATCTTTAAAACTTAATTTAAAAATTCTTTTAAAAAACTTTTCAAAATTATTTTAAAAATCTTTAAAACTTAACTTCAAAATTCTTTTAAAAATCTTTTCAAACTTATTTTAAAAATCTTTAAAACTTAATTTCAAACTTCTTTTAAAAATCTTTTTAAATCATTTAAAACTTATTTAATAAACTTAAAATTATTTTCAAAATCAATTAACTTAAAATTATTTTCAAAATTTGATTAACTTAAAATTATTTTCAAAATTTAATTAACTTAAAATTATTTTCAAAATTTAATTAGCTTAAAATTATCTGTTAAAAATCATTAACTTAAAACCTTTTCCAAAACTTTTCAAAACATTAATTTAATCAAACATCTCACAAACACCCCTAGGATTAATTGATTACTAACTTAGATTGGGTGAGATAGAAAAACTAAGGAGTCTACTTCAATTAAGCTATCTTTGAATCTATTAAAAGAAAACCAATTCAACTACTTCATTTATAGGAATTGGATCAATGGATGTTGGATAGTGGATGCTCCAGACACATGACTGGAGATAAGTTGAAGTTTACTAAACTCAAATACAAGAATTTAGGATCGGTTGCATTCGGCAACGACGGTAAACTGAAAGTAATCGGAAAAGGTAATATTGAACTTAATTCTGACTTCATTATTTGAAATGTTTTATTGGTTGAAAATTTTAACTTTAATTTACTAAGTATAAGTCAATTGTGTGATAGTGGATACTTAGCCAATTTTGATAAATCTGGGTGTTTAGTTAAAAACATCGAAAACCCTGAAATCAGACTTAAGGGACTTAGAAAAAATAACATCTACACAATTGACCTATCAATATCCTCAATAAAGTGTCTCATGACACAACAAGAGGAAATCCAACTGTGGCACAGAAGACTGGGTCACACTCACACTAGACTCATTTATAAAATGAGTCAAAATGGTCTAGTTAGAGGTTTGCCAAAATTAAAATTCATTGAAAACTCAATCTGTAATGCTTGTCAATAAGGAAAATAAACCAAATCAACACACAAGTCAACGAATCTAGAAAGAACTAACTCTGTACTTGAGCTCCTTCACCTTGACCTATTTGATTCACATGGAGCCAAGTCACTAAGAAAGAACCAGTATTGCTTAGTTATAATTGATGACTACTCTATATTCACATGGGTAAAATTTCTAAAAATAAAAGATGAAACCTTTGAAATATTTAGTAATTTCTGCAAATTAACAGAAAATAAAAAAGATACTAAAATTAAACATATAGAAGTGAAGCACCATTTTGTAAGGGATCATGTAGATAAAGGTGATATTGCACTCAACTATGTTGAGTCAAAATCAAACCTAGCTGACATCTTCACAAAGCCCTTACCTGAACTTGAGTTCGGCTCACTTAGAAGACAAATAGGAATGTGTTGGGTAGAATAAAAATTGCTTTTCAAACTCATTATCCTATTTCAAAACTGTTATCATTTTAAAAATTCTAGGAAAATATTTATTTCAAAATCCCAATTTATTAGATTTTTCAAAAGTTGGACTTAGCCTAGGCTGTCCCCCTAGATATCATGTTCCCCTAGACTTAAGCCAGAGCATCTCACAAGCACCTAGGTATACCTTGCTTGTGTTTGTAAAACGTAGAACAGCGTGAGATGCATAGGGTACAGCCTGGACTCAAGAATGCTTATTTCTGTGCATCAAGATGAGTCTGAGCGTTAAATACTTTATTAACAGTAATCCAGTCAAGTCTTCCAGTCTTAGTCAAATCTAACTGGACTAAATGACGTAACTCGACTAACCAAGTGAAAGCTGCTGCCCTCTAGGCAATCAGCAAGTAGCTAAAGGTTAGACAGTTGGTGAAAGAAATATTAAGTTTAAGCATTCTTGTACTTTAGGGCTCTGATACCTGATCAAAACAAATCAATAAATTAACAACTATTTCACTTGACTCATGCTTGGACTTAAGGACCAACCAATTTAATTAAATTAAATTTTAGTTTCTCCCTCTTTGTTCTAATAATTAAAAAGTTCTTACTCCTATGTTTTCAACATTAAGTATTAGTCAAAAGTAAACTAAGTGTCTTTTTAACTTAAGCTCTATTTTCAAAATTCATTGTTTGCAAAAGACTAAGCTAAGTAGTTCATATAGAAACCTTCAATTTTTTCAAACTTAGCCAACCTTCAAATCTAACTTTTTATAAATTCTTGCTAAGCCATTTTTTACTTACCTAAAAGTATCATTGATTTCAAAATGTTGTTGCTAAGTAAAAAGAGACTTCAAATTTCTTTAAGATTTTCAAAAATTTAGCTAAGTATATTTCAAAATCAACTAAGTTTCAAAAGTGGCTAAAGTCGTTCTTATTTGTAGGGAATCAACATGATAATTTGATTGAACCCAATTTGGACCTTAGGCTTAAAGGCTAGAGAACAAAAGAGAGTCAAATCTAGTTTAATCTAAGTTGTTGGATCAAATCAGAAGTCAATTAATTAAGAGATCAAGATATGCTCGATCTTAGACATTCATCAAGATGTGATTGATTCTGTTCCATCTAATCATATCTGGGATGATCTGAACTATCTACTCAAATCTAGCCATTTTGATCTTTCATGGGGACTTCATTTAGGTTGTATCTTATCCACTCGATCAGATTTGAAGTAATCAGAGTCATTCGATCATAACTTATTAGATTTAGCTATAGTGGAGGAGACGATCGCGATTGTTGGGAGACAAAGGAGAGGCGCGCACAACTTCATTCGGGATAGAGGTTTTCGTCAGCGATTTTCATCATCTACAGCTGAATTCATCAGGGGAGGAAGATTGACGAAGAGGTAAGAGTTACTCCTTCCTTTCCGATTCCAAGATCTAGCTGCCGATCAATCAATTTATTGTCACCGCTGATTTTTGCCCGAAGCTACTTATTTTCATTGATTCTGTACCGCCGTCCTGATCTACCACCATCTCGTAGCTAGGAGAGAACGAGGGAGTTTTTTTGTCATATCCTAGCTGCAGATCAACTTATTCCTAGCGTCGATCATACATTTCATCCCCCATCGTCGACTTCCTATGTTCTGCCTCTCTACATATCCGATCCGGAACAAGCCAGGGAATGTCTTAGTTTGGTTCATAAGCACCTTTAGATCCTTAGTTCATTTATGAGAGCTGTAGATCTATTTTCATGTGATGAATTGTTCATTTAATTCCCTATGCATTTGATCTTGGTAGTTTGATTAGTAGTTTTGTGCATATTCATTTAAGAGTTCTTAATGTCTTATTAATGCTTGATTTCTATTTTATAGTAGCTTAGGATAATGTAGACGCCTTATTCTTTTCCAATGCAATGAGTGATTTATTTCCATAGTTAGTTTTCTTTATCTTATATTCGTTGCAAGTAAATTAGATTAAATTAGGTTTCATTAATTGCTTTAGATTCATTAATCGCTTTGTGTTCTTTAGTTCATTGCAATCAAAGTTTAGATTAGATAGGTTGTCTTTCATTACTCACTTGTAGCATTTAGCAACTCAAACCCAAGTTTGAATAAAATTAATTCTGAGATTTATCATGCACTAGCTACATTCGTTGGGAGACGACCCGGGCTACTCCCTATGCTATGTCAGTATAGAGAGAGTTCGGTACTTAATTGATTTTGATATACCCATAGTGCGACATATGAGTGCTTATTAAATTTGGCGTCGTTGCCGGGGAATGTAGCGGTATTTGATAATTTTAGGATTGTTTTCTATTTTCACATAAAATTTGAAAAAAAAAAGTGTATCAATTCTTTCATGTTCATATATCCATGTATTTAATTATATATGTTTCTTGTATCTTTTGATCTCATTTGTTTAAGTGTTTCAGCATAAGAACAGAAAATTTCTTTGACCATAGATCCATATTATCAGTATTTGGAGGTAGGATGGAGAGTTAATTAGATGAGATTACTTCTCTCCTTAAGCAGTATGTCAGGAACCAATGCAATGAGTGCAAGCAACGAACATATGTGAGACTTAGTTCTATCAGCCTAAACAACCTCAATATTATCATCCTGAACCTCAGTTCTACCAGCCTTAGATTCAGTATTATCAGCCTGAACCTCAATACTACCTATGGAGCAGCAGAATATGTATGAGTAATTTTCAATTACCTATAATTCTAATTAGATGAATAATTCACATTTTAGGTACGAGGATGCACAAAGTTAGTTCACTAAACTCTATCCAGCATATAAAAATCCACAGGAATTTCAGTTTGATCCTATGCCTACATAGTCACATCTAGTTTAGCAGATTGATCCATCTCCTTGGGAATATTTTAAGAGTTTAGTGAAGAAGTTCATGCCCACAATCAACCAGATTGGAAAATTTTAAAGGAGTTTATGCAGCTAATGATAGAGCAACAAGCAGCTTATGTTGCTCAGGCTGAACAAGAAGTCGCCGAGACAAATCAAATATTGCAAATACACTTGGATCAAATTGCAGCATCCATAAGCCAACTACAAGCAAAAGGCTCTTGTGAGAAGATGGATTGTAGAGCTTGTTGTTAGGATGTATACTAAAAGCCTAGCTTTTGTATAAACAATTATTTTGAAATAAGAATCACATTGATCAAATGTAACGACCCGCCTCCTACTGACTAGGCTGTGAGGCCGATCGCTACATTATGCTGTGCTAAATTACTATTGCAGAAATCTGGATTGATTAAAATTTTACTAAACTGATTACTGTAAAATCTGAACTTAATATTCTAGGTGTACCTAGGAGTTGTACACATGCTAGGGAAGATAATCTATGCCTCTCGGATGTCCTGCTAGCTGTAATCAGGCATTTCAATCGATCCATAAATCGATTGGGCTGTCGGATCGATCCAGTGATCGATCCAGCATGCTACGCACAAAGGCACTGGATCGGTCGGTGACCGATCCAAACTATCGCTTACAGTATGCGGTGGATCGGTCTGAGGCCGATCCGGTACCGCGATCGGTCGGTAGACGATCCGATTAACTCATCGATCGGTCGGCTAACCGATCGATTAGCTTTGTACTTCTCTGGCATCTGGATCGGTCGGTGGCCGATCCATAAACTCTCGTTACGGTTTGGATCGGTCGGTGGACCGATCGATTAGCCTAACTCTACGATCGATCGTAGATCGATCGGGTTCGATTCGAAACTCGATTTGACTAGTTCGTGTCAAAACCTCACACAACAATTATACAATGCATGGACAACATTCTAATGTCCACTAACTAGCATTCTAACATGACATAGTGCAAGGTTTATTAATTCATAGCATTTAAACCACTAGAAATGCATAAAAGTGTCTTAAGAAAAGAAACTAAGTTCTTAATTTGCTAAACTTCCTAAGGATCTTCATTCCAGGTTCCTGCCACACACACCATCTCTGCATTGACCTCCAGCTTCCTCTGCTAGTCCATCTTCCCTTTACCTTTATCTGCAGTATAAGGGAAAATAGTATCTGTAAGCTTTAAGTTTAGTAAGAAACCAACTACCTCACTAAAACATGCAACGATGCAAACATGTTTTTAAAGAAATGCTATTTAAAAACATGCACTAAATTTGTTAAAGCATGGCATACTGAAGTTACATGGCATAAATACTGAAACATGGCATGCATAATAAAATCTAAGCATGGAGCTATCTCATGGTATCAACTAGGAGAACTAAACTGAAACTGAAACTAAAACTGAGCTAAAACTATATTCACATAACTAGATTACGAGTTTGAAAGCTATTATCATAATAAGTGAAAATAGTAATCATGCTGCTGTTTGGGCCCGGCAACTGTACTTGCTGTGCGCGCATCCCTAACTAGACCCGGGGTTGCAAATTCCGAATCTAGTAGGGTTTACTAGGTTAGCTAAACCTAGGGACGACTGTGGGAGCCCAACCCAATGGATATCTAATCCAGTACAGTGCCACTGAAAATAAAATACTGAATATAGCTAGGAATTGCTTATTTTGCTGTTTCTAGGTTATCTGAACCTAGAGCTAGGTTATCTAAACCTAGAGGCGACTGTGGGAGCCCACCCATTGGACCGTAGTCCCATGTAAGCTGAAACTAGACTAATATTCTGATTTAAATGCTACTAATGCATTTAACTGAGCTGTTAAAAATATCTGGGGTAGTATTTAGCTACACCAATCATTTTGTCGAACACTTGGTGTGCTCCAACTCTCCCCTCTAATAGGGAGACCACCTCTAGGCACCCGACAACGTCTAGAGCCTCCAACTGAAGGAGAACAACGTGTCTGGCCCATCTAAAGGTGCTCAACTAGATCCCTAATCTGCGAGGAAGGTTTAAACACACCCTATGTGTCGGAAAAATCTGCATATAACTAAACTAATGCATAGAAAACCAAACGGAAGCTACTTATACTGCAGGTGAGGGGTTTCTTACCTCGTACGCTAATTTCCTTACAATTCTATTCGCTAGAATTCCGGTGGAGACGACCCCTTCGATAATCTTCTCGCGTCTATGTGTTCCTCTCGCGAAGAAGAGCGTCCTCGTGCCGGAGTTGTCGCCGGAAGATGACCTTGGGGCCCTAGGGAAGGAACCCTAGGATTGGCGCCGAGAGGAAGAAGAAGAGGGAGAGGTGCGGCGTGAGGTTAGGGTGAGGAGAAGAAATTGCCGAACCAATTAAAAATAAACCAAACCCCACTTAAATTTTCTATTTATATTAAGTGGGTAACTTCAGCCCAACTCTAATATAAATTTAATTGCCTCCCTTTTCTTTCAGCACGGCCCTGCTGGGTTCAATTGGTTACTAAAATTATCCATAAAACGTAGGTCTCGGGTTCAATTCCCGCTTAGGCCGTTTTCGTTTTCTATTTATTTTTGCTACTTCCGTTACTCTAAAAATTCCATAAAAATATCCTAAAATTCTAGAAAATTACTAGGATATTTCTAAAATAAGTTTGAGAATTTTCGGGCGTTACATCAAATGTCTACATTTATGCTAAATGTAGTTGTCCATTTAATTTATATTGTAGATAACATGGTGTGAGGTGATACAAAGAAGATCATGTTATCAGTTCCTTATAAATTATAAATAGTAGCTCACAACCAAGATGGAATGGGACAAACCATTGGAGTGGTTGTAGTGTAATTTGGTATTAGTTTATCTTGACTATAAAATTACACTAGTACACTATGAGTGTATTGAGCAGGACCATTTAAGGTAGTTTCTTTTATATTGACTACATAAAAGAGCAAAACCTCTATTATTATGAAAGTGCGTACTCTTAATCATGATATAATAACAAGCACGTATACTTAATATTTATTTCTTTAATTTATCAAAGGGTGAGATTTAGTTCGCTAAATCAATAGGCCCGATAAGTTGGGAAATGATATTATTTATATGGTGTATTGTTGATTATAGAATGAAACTGTGTCCTAGTAATCTAGGTTGATGATGTCCCCTTGAGGAGCTTATAAGGATTGCCATGTAAACCTTGCAGGTGGACTTAGTCCGACATAATAATAAGGTTGAGTGGTACTACTCTTGGAGCTAGATATTAATTTAAGTGAGTTGTCAATAACTCATTTAATTAGTGGTCATTCGATATCTTAAACACAGGGGACTAACGCACTCATGATAAGAAGAAGCTCATATTGTAATATGGGATTGGTGCGGTAGTGCAATAATAACTCTTTAGTAGTATGAGTTATTATTGATAAACTTGAGTTGGGTGTTCGGGATGAACACTGGAAGCTTAAGCTCATCGGGAGACCAAAACTAATTTCTCCTCTCAGTCCATGTTGTAGCCTCTTATTTATAAAGCCTTATATCCACTTAAAGCCAAGCTTCTTACCCATCTTGTTGTGGTCGACCAAGCCAATCTTGGAGCCCAAGCTAGGGTTGGCCAAGCCAAAGAAAGGAGCCAAGTTGTGGCCGGCCAAGCTTGGAGCCCAAGCTAGGTGGCCGGCCACATTAAAATAAAAGGGTATTTTAAATTTTAAAATCTTTCCTTTTGTGGAAGCCATGGTTTTAAAAGAGAGTTTTTAAATTTTAAAATCTTTCCTTTTATAGCTTTCTACAAAGGATTAAGAGAAAGGTTTGATATCTTTCCTCATTTGTAGTTAAAAGAAATATTTTAATTTTTGATAAAATTTTCCTTTTTTGTAACCATTCACATGTTTTAAAAGAGAGATTTAAATTTATAAAATTTTCCTTTTATAACCAACAAGGGATTTAAAAGAGAAAATTTTTATTAAAATTTCTTACCGAAAATAAATAAGGAAGTTTTAATTTTATGTTTAAAACTTTCCTTGTTTGGAGCACAAGTATAGGGTCGGCCATGACAAACATTAAAGGAAGTTTTAATTTTTTGTTTTTAAACTTTCCTTTTTAGTCATTGCCAAGGAATATAAGGAAGTTTTAATTATGTTTAAAACTTTTCTTTTTTTGCCAAGACCAAAGATTATAAAAGAGATGGAGGGGTGCCTCATGAGTTAACACATCTTCTATTCCTCTCTTCCAATCCTTTGGTGGTCGGCCCTTGTCCTTTTCTCTTCTCCTTTTGTTTTCTCTCTTAGAGGCTGGTGGCATCAAGGTTGGTGATCTCTTGGTGGTCGGTTGCTTGAAGGAGAAGAAGAAGAGAAGGAAGCTCTCTTGTCTAGCATCCCTTGGAGGTTAGTTGGTGGCCGGATCTTGGAAGCAAAGGAAGAAGCTTGGGTGGATTTCATCTTGGAAGATCATCGTCCACACGACGTCCAAGAGAAGGAGAGGAATACAGCAGAAGATCAAGAGCTCTATAAGCTACAAAAGGTATAACTAGTTATTAGTTTCCGCATCATAACTAGTTCATCTTTTGTATAGATCTTGAAAAACCAAATACAAGAGGTTATCGGTTTTAAGTTATCATTTTTGTTATCGATTTTATTTTTCGATTTCATGTTTCGATATTGTCCATCTATTGAGGTTTCTATAGTTAAACCTAGTTTACTGTAAGAAGTTAAATATTCGATTTCTTCGAAAGGCTTTGTCTAGGAAGTGGTGGATGATCTCATACCCAAGGCCTAGTGTCTCGCCATGTTTAACCTGGAAGCCGATCTTTGAAATAGATATTTGATTAACTTCTGTAATATGGTTTAACCTAGGAAGATCACATCGGTTAAACTTGAAGTAAAAATGTTAAGTATCCTTTCCAATCCAAGTTTAACTTCTGAAGGACAATTTGGATTAATAATGTTAAGCATCGTTTGCAATCCAAATTTAACATCAGTAGAGCACATGGGTAGCTAGGATAGTTCTATGCTTGTACAAATTTTTGTACAGGGAACTAGGACGGTATTCCGAGTAGCAACCAACACTTGTAACAAGCCTGACTGTGATTCTACTACTCTACAGGACTCCTCTAGTTCTTTGTGTTATGATATTATAGTTGTAGATAATTGATGATATTATTGTTGCAAATTTTGGATGAAAAACTTTGGTTGACACTGTTGATATTATAGGAATTGAAGTTGTTGATGATGAAAGTGTAGGGACTTGCACGGTGGAAGCAATGCCCTAAGAATCACCACTTTTAGTTGCACCATCACCTAAACCAGATGTTGATGAGGAGAGAATAGGGACTTATGTTGTGGAGGCAAGGACCAAAAATCACTTCCTTTAGCTATACTAGCACTTGATCTAGAGCCAGACACAAGAGGAAGTCACATCCACTCTAATAGAACCTCCAGGTATCTTACAACACTATAAGTTAAGAATTTCTTCTGATTTTTTGAAAAATTCCATGGAGGTACCTATAATTGATTTTTTTTTTTTTTGATGTCATTCATTTTTTGATACATGCTATGTAGAGATTGTCTCTATTTCATCTATTTCTTACCCCACATGCTTATGGGAGGTGCTCTTTTTTCTTGGTCTTGTAGGTCCAGTGAAAATCAAGCTTCAATTGGGTGCTCCAATTGAACCGCCTTCAACCTCCAGGAAGAACTTTCAAAAAGCATAATGTAAAGGGAGCGGTCATGACTTCAACGTATAGCATTCCACTTCTGAAGTGGATTTTGACCTTAATCGACTCCAACCACTAGGAAAAACTATTTCATTACCAGGATAGATTCTGCTTCTAAATCTCTTATAGCTGCCTGGAATAAAGAGGACTCTATTCTTTTTTTTTTTACTTCATACTTTTCATTATTTGTTGTTGTTGCCGACCCCACTTAGTGGGAAAAGGCTTGGTTGTTGTTGTTGTTGTTGTTGTTGTTGTATACTTTTCATTATTTTTACACTTTTCTCTCATAGTTTGCTTTATACTTTGCATTTTGTTTGGTTCATATTTCATTTGGTTTTGAATAAGTATCTCGCTATGCATTCCTTCATAATGCCTTGAGAATCATAAAAGCTAATTAAATTTGACCATTGAGTTTTGGATATTCTTGCATGATTGAGTCCCTTACTTTCATTTGGTCATGTGTGTGGTGATAGATTCTATCTTGATTGATTGAGTGTGATGGATAAAATTACCTAGTGAGGACCACCTACATGCCTATTATTGAGCTTTTCTTTTGTGTGATGGCACTCATGACAATTGATACTCTAGAACTTGCTTTGCTTCTTTTTTGAAATCATGGTAGCATATGCATGCATGAAAATGATGAAGGATATTTATCATTCTTGTTTCCTCATAATTTCTAATTTCGTTATCCACAAAACATTTTCATCTAGCATTTTAATCTTTGATCATCTTTGCTTGCTCTATCTCCTTGAGAGTTTGGTTAATGACTTGATGAGTTATTTTGCCGAGATGGCCAAATTTTAAGTGTGGGGGAGGGAAACACATATTTGCATTTGTTGAAAAATTGTGAGGACTTTGGAGGTTTTCATGGTGCAGATTTCTATTTTTTGGGGGCATGATAAGGTAGTTGCAAACATGACTCTTGTTATTATTGCTGGATGCATTAATGTGCAGTAATGAAGGAGAATTGTTTAAATGTCTATTTTTGACTTTATTTGGGGCAATTTGAAAGTTGTACATGTCATATAATTGGGCTTGGATTTGGTTGTGAATGTATGTTAAGTGCAACATGGGATCCAAAATGTACAATGGCAGTGACAAGAAGTTTTAAAGAGGTTTTTGTTATCAGATTTCGCCGGAATCGATCAGTCATAGTAAGTTGTATTTGGAGGGTGCTGAAGAGAAAAAAAAAGAGTGGAAAAAATAATAGCAGAAAAAAAATTGGAATTGTCAAAGATTGTTGATGAGTTGGGTGAAAAAAAAGTATTTGTTGGTGAGCGTTAATGGGAAGTGTTTCAACTATTGAAGAGGTTGCATATCTATAGAGTTTTTCCTTGGATTGTCTTTAGAACCCAATAGGAGATGGAATCTGATGTTGCTGTTGAAAAAAATTGAGAAGACCTTAAAGGAAGTTTTTTTTTGGATTTCTGCAGAATTCAGTTTAATCCTTCATCTTTTGAATTCTTGGTGAAGTTCTTTAATCATTTAAGGATTGAAGTAAAGGTTTGATTACTCAATATTGCTAGTGGTAGGTCTTCATTGATCTAATCCTACAGATTCCTTTAAAACTTCTTGTCTGATGTATGCTTTGAGGATCCAATCCAAATAATTGCAATGTTGTTGACTACCTTGTCACAGTGTGTATAGTTGGATACTGGAATATTATCTTACTTTTCTTATGCTCAAGTGGCTCCTGTGAATCCTCCATTACCTGTTCTACAGAAGTGCCTCTCACTAATTTATTGTTTAACTTCAATCGATCTAGTGCCAAATGAAATCCTCCTAAACTAAACTCTACACGTTCCAAGCTTAAATTCCTTCAAGTTTTAAGAACTGAAACTTGAAGCTGATTCTGTAATGAAAGGGAGGAAGAGAATATTTCTGTTTGAAAAAAAATCTGAGTGGCATTCAAATTCTCATTGTTATTTGGTAATTTCAGATGATGACGAAAAAGATGTGAGAAAGAAATGGAGGTCTCTCTGAGATCTGTGAATTTGAAGGGCACTCCATACTCAAAAGTCAAATTCCTACATTGTAATAGTTCAGAAACTCCAATTCCAGCATTCTGAAAATTTCAGAAATCAGCAAAAATGAGAATTATGTGGCTGCATTCCTTCCGTCACTTACCATTCCACAACAGACCATAATCCCCATGATTGAACATTCAATTGGTATCAATCTGTGCAGTTACCTTTTGTTACAAGGTCAAGAAAAAAAAAACAACCCTAAATTCCTTTAAATCTGAAATTGATTTTGAAAAATCAGAATTTCTGAGATGAGCTTCAATTCTGAAATCTTTTGTCTCTAATCATGAACTCAAGTAGGGGAGATGGTGGCATTTGGATATGAAGTTGAAGTGCAACTCCATTGATATTTGGTGAGGATACTGCATTTTTGTAAATGAACAGCTGTTGTTTTATAATAGGAATTTCTGAACTTGTGAAGCATCAGAATTTCTGGATCTGATTGCTTGCCAAGTTCTGGAGCTTTGAAACATGAGAATTCTATTGAATTTGAACCCTGGAAACTGATTTCTTAAATGGTAGAAGCAAGAGTGTGAACAACTTCTGGATTGCTGGAATTCATGGTCATTAGTGAAGAAGATCAGTGAAGTTGAATATGATTTCCTGAATTCTGAAGTGCAGGAATTCTTTTAAAAAAAAGATAGATCCGTTACCTTGACCATCCTTCTAGTACCGGCCCCATGGATGTGGAGAGAGGTAAATACAGGTATACAGGCATTAGGCATATGGTGGGGTAAACCCCAGGTCGTCAGTTTTTAAAATCGACCCCTGATCATTATGCTAGAGATATCATGCACCCACTATCCGTGTTGCGCCCTGGGGGCTGTAGGAATTCTCTTAAAGAATCTGAAGTTTGAAACTGTGAAATTTTCAGCAACTGCAAACCCTTGAATTCTTGTTGAATTTGATTTCTAAATTGTTGAAATACAGAAATTTCATTGAAACTAAATTCTGAAAATGTTTAGCTGGATCTAATACCTTGAATTGAAACTTCACTGCACATAAATGGACTTGGAGTGTCTAAGGAATAGAGAATTAATTCAATGTATTCAATAAAGAAAAAATGTTGGCATGTTATACATGAAAGTTGGAATTGCAATTTAAATTTACAAAAAAGAGGGTTATAGAAAAAAGAGTTGTAGAGTTGCTGAATTGTGTCTGATTCCTGAAACTATTTCCTTGATTCTGAAACTGTAATTCTAGAAGTCAGAAATTGTCAAGTTTAACCAGCGATCATTCCAGTTGAGGCTTCACGATAATTCAATACTAAATGGTGCTGTAATTTCTGTTAACTCTTCATAAGACAAGCCAAGATTATCTACGATTCAAGTTCTGAAACCTCAATCTGAAAAGAAAAAAAAACTGGAACTCAGAAATCAGTGAACTTCTGGACTTCCAGAAATTGAATGCTGAAGCTACTTTTTCTGAGATTTTGAGATGTGTCATTTGGTTTTCTTTTCTCTTCTAAGCCGTGATGATTCAACTCTTGCACCTATTAGAACTTGAATTGTTGAAACAAAGTCTCTGAGTGCTTTTAAAACATGAATGTCTCTGTCTAGCTTCTGAAATCTCTAGAATGCATTCTGAAAATCAGAATTTCAGGGGTTTAACTTGGTAAGAGTTCTGATTTAGTTTCTAGAATCATAGATTGAAAGATTGATTTTACCTTAATGACTTCCTGTTGAATAAAACAATCTGTTGCCAGAGATTTTAGGGACTTAGCTGAATTTAAAATTACACAGAATTTAAATTCAACTTACAATAGAGATGACCTGAGCAAATGATCTCAGGCTGCCAGTAGGAGTTGGTTTCTACCAGGTGATGAAGGCAGTCTGCACAATGTTGACAGAACGGGTTGATCGGTCGAACAACACGAGCGAGTGCAGCAAATCAGAAAGGCCGATCGGGCAGACAGGCCTGGAGAGAGGCAGGTCGGGCGATCTGGTGTCGGACGGACAGACAGGTCTGGCGAAAGGCACCCCGGACGGACATACAGGTCTTGCAAAAGGCAGAACAAGCGAGTAGAGAGGTTTGGTAAACAGATTGTCGACCGGGCGAGCAGACAGGTCGGGCGAACAGACCGGCCGACTGGGCGAGCAGACAAGCCGAGCGTAGCGGCAGGTTGAGTGCAGACTGGTCGATCGAGTGAAGCAAACAGGCTAGGCGTATCGGCAGGTCGAGCGCAGACTGATCGATCGGTCAAAGCAGACAGGCAGAGCGGGATGGTGTAGGTCGGGCGAACAGACAAGCCGACCGGGCGGATGAAGAGACCGACCAGGAAAACTGACCGAGGCTTACGACTAACGCAGTTTCCTTGAAACAGATTCGCCCCACCTCCGGCAGTGCTTCGAGATTTACTCGGGTCGTTTATTTCCCAGGATATAACGGTTGACCGTGATTCCACCAAACACTAGTGGTCACGGCGAACTGAGAGGCATCTAAATGCTATTACAGGCACTCTGCCGAGCAGGAGTTGCACGATAGAGAATGAGGGTGTCACGCCCCAGAGGAATCCCCGTCCGAAGAAATTTCGGCAGCATCTCCCCTGTACGGCGGACAATCTGAAACTTTCTACATATCTCCATACCCCAGCCACATGCGGCTGGAATAATAACAATAAATATAACACAACCACACAAACATCCACGCAGTTATATATAATCAAACAAAGCAGTAATACTCTGACTCGAAAACCACCCTACTCAACTACACTCGTAAAACTCAAATCCGACGAAACTCACCTCTTATACCGACCCGGCAGGCATGTAGTAGAATAAGACCAAATAAAATCCATCGACATCACAAAAATAAATACAATGTCCAAGTATCAAACAAATCAAGTCTAAACATAGACAAACGAGAAGAAAACTCAAAAGTCAATCAATCCTTGAGGTCTGCAGGGGATCTAGCACTACGTGCAGTGGGAACTAGCGACTGGAACTCCCTCCGGACAGCATCAACCTGAAAATATCAACAATGGAGGCGGGGTGAGTCCAACACTCAGCAGGTACAATTGATATGCAAAGTAAAGAAATAACACCTACCACTAATCATGCGTACAGTCTCCTGATAAAGATAAAGGTAAATGCAAACCGAAGAAGACAGGAGAGAATCTGTATTAACCAGGACCCGGTATAAGGACAAACAGTCCGAAAGGTATAGAAGACCTGTATGCATGTCAAACATAGGTATCCAAACAATATGCAGCATATAAATGCAGCAAACACAATCACAAACAATAAATGCATCATGCATATGATGCCAATGTCATGGTCACCCCTGACGCCAGTCAGCCAACTCACAACAAAAGTGGGACCAAGTGGGTAGGTGATCCTGTTCGAACCAAGAGTCAACGAACGGTGGGGATGTTGTCGGAGTACATACGTACTCCTACCCCAAATCATAAATGGGGGAGCGCAATGCTCTCATCTCCCGGTATACTATGACGGAGAGGAATCTCTAACGTGCTACACGCTGCGTCACACTACCCATGAGCGGATCAACGGAGCACCGGAAGAGTCAAACTGACGTGCTACCACGCTGTGTCACGCTACCCATGAGCGTCAACAACAGAGCACCGAACAGTGATGAAACTGGCGATGTGCTCGACAATAATGGAGCAATCTATCACACAGCATGCAATCATGCGAATGGTGCATGACACTAAGCATGGTAATATACTAAACCAATCTATGGACATATAATGATGTGCACCATAGTGAACAAATCATATCAAAGTACACTGATCAAATAAGGTATCAAACCTAGGTCCTGAATATGGTGAAACATGGTTATATCACTACCCCTATGAGCATGTGTAATCAGGTACATAACAACACGAAATGCAAAACAAACAATCAATCAAGCAGGTAATAGGTAATCGGGTAGTGATTAACCGAAACAAATGAGGAACATAATTAATGTAACTTGTTAATTTCATTACTATGCATATCAAAGACAATAAGTCAAAAGTACCCGCCTCCGAAAATAGAAAGGTCCAATCTAACTCTGAGATACTCGTCTCGCGTCAAAGTCCTCTGACATCAAATGTAATGTCTAGTTTAGCTAATTTATCATACAACTATTAGCCAAACTAAATTCTAATCCATCGACCAACTAGGGTTAGCTTCATTAACCCTAATTACACCTTTATATTTATTTCTAAACTTAAGTTAACAAGTATTGCTAACACAACTAGAAATCACCTACAACGAAGATCAAAACCCTAAATCTTACCTTAAATTCCACAGCTGTAATCACTGATCCAACGCCAAGAGATAGTTGCTGCTGGAATTAGAATAAATACACAATAAAGCAACCCTACGGAAAATCTTTTCCCCACTGTCAGATTAATAAGATGTGAACATCACCAAATCAAGATATCCAATTACATAACACAAAATTCCTTACCAAGAATCCAACTTACCCCAACTGTGACCTAACTTCACCACAAAGAAGGAATGATCAAGAACAGCGGAGAGGCGGCACAGCGAGAGGCGACGCTGCTCCGTGCGACGCCGGTGGGTAGCTAGGGCACGATGGCAGTAATCGAAGGTGCTCGGTGGCTGGCGGCTGTGAACTCCCCAGCAAGGGCTCGGCTAGGGCATGGGGTGAGTCGCCGGCACTGCTCGACGTCGGTGGAGATGCTAGGCTTGGCGGCGAGCCGACGCTAGGGCACAGGAAAAAGGGCAGTGCTCCGTGCGTCGCCGCCGCTTGGACAGGGAGGAAGAGGAAGAAGACTTCGGTCGACGGTGGCTCGTCGGATCAAAGAAAGGGAGGAGAAGTCGCTGGTCGGCCGGGGCTGGCTAGGGCACAGAGGAAAGGTGGCGCCGTGAGGAGATCGGAGAGGACGCCGGTGCGGGCAGTGGAGAAGAAATTGTCGGTGCCGGTTAGGGCTAGGAGTCGGCGACGGGGAAAGAAGAAGGAAGAAGATGTGGCTGCCGGAGGATCGCTCAGCTCCGCGTCGGAGTGGCGGCAGAGAAGAAGAAGAAACGAGAAGGAGAAGAAAGGGAACCGCTCGGGCACGCGGGGGGTCTCAGCGAGGAATAAAAAGGAAATAAAAAGAAATAAAAGAAAACGAGAATAAAAAGGAAATAAAAAGAAATAAAAGAAAAGGAAATGTAAATATAAACATTTCCTCGCTTAAACGGGTCGCCTAAACAGGCTTTTCCGGATCCCGTTTTTATCCCCGTCAACTCGTCCGTACGAGCTCCGAAAAATTCCCGAAAAATGTCCAAAAATTCCGGAAAATTCCCTTATTAATATTCGCCTTTTTTCGGTATTTTACAGAGGGAATGAAGGTGGAGAGAAGCTTATGTCACCGTGTGTCTTCTGCCTGTGATCGAAGCCTCCTTATATATGGCAAAATGTTGGTTGTTCCCCTTGGGCAAATTTTGCCCCGACCGGTCCGGCATTCGGCGTGCGCAGGTCATGCCCGCACACGAGTCAACATGGTTCAGTGCAATCCGGGTCCTGAATTTGCACCCCACCCATGCGTGAGAGAGAGTCTCTCCCCATGCATTTGTTCACATCCTCAATACATGTGAATCAATATAAACCAACCATCATACCATGAAACTCTCAATGTGAGACTAAAGTCCCATTCATAATGGAGTCTCTTTCCTCTTCCACCTCTTCTCTATTCACTTGTATTCTACACTTCCTAGAAACCCAGAACTTGGACACTGCAGAAATTATTTTGCAAGTTGTATAGTGAAGCAATGAAGAGTATCAACTTGAAGAGATAGCGTGTTAACATTTGTGGGTGGCTATCCAATTGAAGAGGAGTTTGGTTCAATCTCTTGCTTTATCATCGACCAATGGTGTTTTTCATTCCCCATGATAAATTCTTTATTACATCTCAAATTGAGTAACTCATCATCTTTATTCTTCCAATACTCACACCCTCTCATTGTTGTTTTTTCTCATACTCATTTTGTTGGCTTCACATAATTTCTTTTTGATTCTATTTCAATTCTCAATAAATCCTTTTGATTCATGTATGTTATACATCTACAATGGTAGAGAAGAGGCCCCCAGGGTTATGGTGTAGCGGAAGGGAGCTCGGTTGTTACCCAGGCATCAGCGATTTTATCCCAACAGGACTTTTTCCTCTAAATGTGACATGCAACCATGGGATGTTGGATTTTGGGCCACCCACCATGAGCACTTCCTAATTTACCCTAGCGGTCAGTGGAAAACTTTTATGGGGTTGGACCGGTTGCCCTAGGTTTGATGTTACCTAATTTATCTTCTTTTTTTTTTTTTGCAATGGTAGAGAAGAGAAAATGAACAAGTTTATGGTAGTGAAGTGTTGTGAGTAACTTTTGAGTGAAACTTCATCTTTACATATGTTTTGAGAGCTATAGCTGAAATGTCACCTTGTGAGACTCTTTTCATCCTTAGTCTATTCAAGTAGTTGATATTACCATGCTTGTTGACTAGTGTAAGGTTTGGATTCATGAATATTTTGATCCATATAAATTTGATTGTCCTAGATAATTTACTTTTACTATCTTCAAAGTATTACTAGGGAAGTTGTTAGGGAGATGATTTTTAGTTTGTTCTTATTTTTATTTGCTTGCTCGGGACGTGAGTGTGGGGGAATTGATAACACCATTTTTTGCACATTATTTTAGCCTTAATTTCCACATTTTAATCCTCTCATATAGTTAATTGTTGATTTATATCATGTCATTGAATTGGATTCATTTTTAGGGATTCAGTATAATTCTTTCTATTGTTTTTTGGATTTTTACTTAAATTCTTGAGATTATTATTTGTAGGGAATCAAGATAACAATTTGATTGAACCCAAGTTGGATCAAATTGGGCTTAAAGGCTAGAGCACAAGAGAGAGTCAAATCTGAAGCCAATTGATTAAAATATCAAGATATGCTCTATCTTAGCCATTCATCAAGATGTGATTGATTTTGTTCCATTTGATCAGATCTGGGATGATCTGAACCGTCTACTCAGATCCAGCCATCTTGATCTTCCATGGGAATTTGCTTAATCTGGACCCTTCATTTAGATTGCATCCCATCCACTCGATTAGACCTGAAGTAATCAGAGTTGTTCAATCAAATCTGATTAGATTTAAAAACGAGAAGCTACAGTGGAGGAGAGGATCATGATTTTTGGGAGACAGAGGAGAGCACGCGCAACTTTGTTTGGGACAGAGGTTTTTGTCGACGATTTTCATAATCTACAGCTGAATTCATCGGGGGAGGAAGATTGTCGAATAGGTAAGAGTTACTCCTTCCTTTCTGATTCCCAGATCCAGTCGCTAATCAATCAATTCGTTGTCGCCATTGATTTTTCCCTGAAGCCATTGATTTCCACCAATTTTGTGTTGTCGTCCCGATATACTGCCATCTCATAGCTAGGAGAGATCGAGGGAGTTCTTTGTCATCTCCTAGCTGCATATCAACCTATTCCCAACATCGATCAACCATTTCATTCGCCATCGTCGACATCCTTTGTTCTGCCCCTCTATAGATTCGATCCGGAACAAGCTAGGGAATGCCCTAGTTTGGTTCATAAGAACCTTTAGATCCATAGTTCATTCATGAGAGCTGTAGATCTATTTTCATGTGATGAATTGTTCATTTAATTCCCTATGCATTTGATCTTGGTAGTTTGATTAGTAGTTTTGTGGATTTGCATTTAAGAGTTTTTAATGTTCTTGTTAATGTTTGATTTCTATTTTACAGTAGCTTAGGATAATGTAGACATCTTATTCCTTTCCAATACAATGAGCGATTTGTTTTCGTTGTTAGTTTTCTTTATCTTCTATTCGTTGCAAGTAGATTAGATTAAATTAGGTTTCATTAATTTAATCGCTTTAGATTCATTAATCACTTTATGTTCTTTAGTTCATTGCAATCATAGTTAAGATTAGATAGATTGTCTTTCATTACTCACTTGTAGCGTTTAGCAACTTAAACTCAAACCCCATATTTGAATAAAATTAATTCTGAGATTTATCATACACTAGCTGCATTCATTGGGAGATGACCTGAGTTATTCCCTATGCCATGTTAGTGTAGAGAGGGTTCAATACTTAATTGATTTTGATACACTCATAGTGTGACATATAGTTGCTAATTGATCGGTCATAAAAGAAAATAAAAGGAAGTTTTTATTTTGTTGAAAACTTTCCTTTTATGTTGGTTTTAAAAGAGAGTTTTAAATTTTAAAATCTTTCCTTTTATAGCTTTCTACAAAGGAATAAAAGAGAGATTTGAAATCTTTCCTTATTTGTAGTTATCTATAATGTGAAAGAAAGATTTTAATTTTTAGATAAAACTTTCCTTTCTTAAAACCATGTTTTATCTTAAATCTTATATTTTATAGATCCATAAAAGGATTTAAAAGAGAGAGTTTTTAATTTATAAAACATTCCTTTTAGAACTATCCACAAAAGAGATTTTTAAAAAAGATATTTTAATTTTTGTTTAAAATCTTCCTTGCTTGGAGAACAAGCATGTGGCCGGCCATGACAAAAAGAAAAGGAAGTTTTAATTTTTTTTTTTTTGTTTTAAAACTTTCCTTTTTAGTCATTGGCAAGGAATATAAGGAAGTTTTAATTATGTTTAAAACTTTCCTTATTTGCCAAGACCAAGAAATATAAAAGAGAGGGCAGAGGTGCCTCACCTCACGAAAATACATCTTCTATTCCTCTCCTCTCTTCCTTGGTGGTGGTCGACCCTTACTCTTTCTCTTTTCTCCTTTGTTTTCCCTCTTGGTGGTCGGCGACATATTGGTGTGGAGATCCATTGATGGCCGGTTGCTTGAAGGAGAAGAAGAAGAGAAGGAGGTTCTCTTGTCTAACATCCCTTGGAGGAAAGTTGGTGGCCGAACTTCATCATCTCTTGGAGAAAGTTGGTGGTCGAAACTTGAAAGGAAGAAGAAGGCTTGGGTGGATTCTCATCTTGGTATATTGTCGCCCACACGACATCCAAGATAAGAAGAGGAATACAATAGAAGATCAAGAGATCTATAAGTTATAAGAGGTATAACTAGTTATTAGTTTTCACATCATAACTAGTTCATCTTTTGTATAGATCTTGAAAAACCAAACACAAGAGGTTATCGATTTTAATTATCATTTTTGTTATCGATTTTCATTTCGATTTCATATTTCGATAATGTGTTTCTATTGAGGTCTCTATTGTTAAACTTTGTTTACTGTGAGAAGTTTAAATATCCAATTTCTTTGAAAGGCTTTGTCTAGGCAGTGGTGGATGATCCCATACCCAAGAAGGCCTAGTGCTTCGCCACGTTTGATCTGGAAGTCGATCCTTGAAATAGATATTTGATCAACTTCTGTAATATGGTTTAACTTAGGAAGATCACATCGGTTGAACTTGAAGTAAGAATATTAAGTTTCGTTCCCAATTCAAGTTTAACTTCTCAAGGGAAAATTTGGATTAATAATGTTAAGCATCATTTGCAATCCAAATTTAACTTTAGTAGAACACATGGGTAGCTAGGATAGTTCTATGCTTGTACAAATTTTTGTACAGGGGAACTAGGATGGTATTCTGAGTAGCAACCAACAATTGGTATCAGAGCTAGGTTTTAACCTCTGTGTGTTTGGTTTTAGTTTAAGTATACACATGTCATACATATTTTAGGCAGGATAATAGTAAGATGTGCAAATAGATTAACTCTGTGGTTGCAGGCTCCAACTATTATGGCTTATTGTGATTGTGTGCGATTGGACCCTCGGACATGTCGAGGGCATTTTATGTGTGTGCATGATTGTACTTATTAAATATAGTAGGAGCTGTATTAGTTTTAGGATTTTATATTTTTGTTCGATCTAGACTTTATGTGCATTCCTTTGAGAAATATAGGATCAATATATGTAAAATTCTATTTTGTCGCGGATCGTATCCTTGCGAGGCGTGGTGCTATTTGAGGACCAGAGGCGCAGCGGAAAAAGAAGCAAGATAGATGCGGCGACAAGACCCGATTGCGGTGGCTAAAGATGGCAGCAGCTAGGGTTGGCGGCACACGGAAGACAGTGATGGAAAAGGTCATAATAGTTGGAAAATTATTTTTCTATATTTATTGCTTTTATTTGCTGTGATGTGTGTATGACAAAATCCTCATCTTAAAAAACTAAGTGGGAGAGGGATTAGTAAATAAATTCCACGGTCTCCATTACTGGTTTGTAAGTGATGCAACAAACTTGCGTGTTGGCTCTGAGTGCCTCCCTCCACAACGGATGAGTTTGTTTGCGGATCACTAGATCAAACTTCCTTTATGGATGATTATAGGAAATTATTTAGGAGTGTGTGATCTTCTTTAACTGAAGGGGCACAATCTTATTTAATGGACTAAGTATCAAGTAATGATATACACTTAGGCGCATTTAATAGTATCCTCCCCAATGGAGTCACTGCTATTATTTATGTGACCAAAGGATAACCAACTATTAATTTGTCATAAAGCTAGGTAAAACCCCCTCTTACAAACAATTGAATTTGTATACGTCCATGTTGGAACCCCAAGGTTGTTTTGGTGTGATCAACAAGTTAAGTTAGGTCCTGTGTGTTTTATACTTGTGTCTAAGTGTGCAGGAGCTTAGGAGCACAGGTAGTCGAGCGAAAGACGCAGCCAGCGAGAAGGGCGGCAGGCGGTGCGTCTGAGGGACGAGGCGCTACGGAAGAGTACACCGGCAGACGAGAAGGAAGCATGCGGTGGTTCCGAGGGACGAGAAGTCGGAGCGGAAGACTGCTCGAGGAGCAAGAGACGCAACTAGCGAGAAGGTCGGTACGGGGTGCTACTTGTTGGACCCCGTGGTAGTTTTGATGTGATCAACCAAGTTGGTTAGGTTATGCTATGTTTGATCCCTGTGTCTGAGTGTGCAGGAGCTTAGGAGCACAGGAAGTCGAGCGGAAGACGCAGCTAGCGAGAAGGACGGCACGGGAAGGGAGCCGACAGGCTCGGTGCATCCGAAGGACGAGAGAGCTGCGGAAGAGTACTCCGGTGGGCGTGAAGAGTGTGCGCGGCGTTCGAGGGACGTTAAGCCGGGACGGAAGGCTGCTCGAGGAGAAGGCCGGGAATTGGGTTCGGGTGAACCCTATTCCGGTTGGCCGCAATCACCCAAAAGATCGGAGCGTCGGAAGTCAAAGTGGAGCAAAGACACAAGCTGGAATGTTGAGCTGCCAGCTTGGAGGCGCCTCCATCAGGCTTGGAGGTGCCTCCAGCCTTGCTGAAGGCGCCTCCAAGGGCGCCTTTAGACTTGATGAAGGCGCCTTCAACAGGTCAGATTTGACCGTTTGCGTTGCGGATAAAGTTTTATCCGCTGACCGAGCTGGAGGCGCCTTGAACCTTGTTGGAGGCGCCTTGGACCCTCGGGATAGACTTTCCAGGAGCTATATAAAGCCCCCTGGAGCTAGGAATGAAAGTACAACTCAAGCAATCAATCTGTAATCAATTCCTAGCAACTAAGTGAGCGTTCTAAGTGTAAAAAGGCTTCTCCGCCTACAGTAAAGGAGATTCTGATAGTAGAGCTTTTTCATCGCCCTGGATTAACAACCTCCTTGGTTGTAACCAGGTTAAATTCTGTTTCTGTTTCTTTTTCTGTCTCTTTAATTTAGTTATTATTTTATTACTGATTTAAATTCTGAGTTGAAATCCGAGGAGGGTATAGTTTGTTTTTGTTTTCAGCAATTCACCCCCCCCCCCTCTTGCCAGTCTCCGCTGCACCAACAAGTGGTATCAGAGCCTGATCGCCTCAGAAGGACTAGCCGCCAACTGAAGCACTACGATCAAGACAATGGCCGGAGCAAACATCCATCCCCCAAAGTTTGACGGAGACTTCGCCACCTGGAAGCGCAAAATGGAGGTATTTTTTAAAACCGATTTTGATATTCTTATTACAATGAAATATGGTTTTGCAGTGCCGAAAGACAAAGAAGAAAACACATGGAGCAAGAAGGAGCAAGCCGATTTCGTCGCCAACGGAAAGGCAGAGTTCCACCTGCTCAGTGTGCTGCCGCCGCAGGAGGTAAATCGGATCGGAAGCTACGACTCAGCGAAAGATCTCTGGGAGAAATTCCTGGAGCTTCACGAAGGTACTTCCGAAGCGAAGCTAGCGAAGCGCGACATCCTCCGGAACCAGTTAACGAACCTCCGGATGAACCAAGGCGAGAAGGTAGCGCAACTCCAAGCGAGAATTAAGGAGCTGATAATGCAACTAACGAACCTTGGAGAAGAGGTAACTAACCGGGACTCTATCCGGTACGCGCTCAACGCCTTCCCTAGAACTCCAGAGTGAGCTTCCTTAGTAGATCCGTATTACATCTCTAAGGACCTCGAGGTAAGTACTTTAGAACAATTATTTTCCACTTTTGAACTTCATGAATCTCGAGTTTCAGAACCCAACGGAGCAGAGAAGACAAGTCAGAACATTGCCTTAAAGGCAAAGATGAACAGTTCTGACTCCGAAGCCTCAGTCGACGAATCCGAAGCGGCACTACTGGTAAGACGCTTCAATAAGTTTTTTAGTGCTAATAAATTTAAATCGCAGAGGCATCATCGCTGCTACAACTGCAATGAAGAGGGACACATCAAAGATGACTGCCCAAAGCTAAAGAGAAAGGAGAAAGAAAGGGCAAAGCCAAAATACAAGAAACCAGAACCCTCCAAGCACAAGAATCTAAAGGCTACTTGGTCAGATTCGTCAACCTCTGAGTCGGACATCGAAGAATTCTCAGGGTTAGCGCTATTGGCGAACCATCAACCGGAAGAAGACTCAAGCTCAGAGATGAGCATCGATGAAGGGGGAGGAACATCAGAAGAAGAAAGCAGCAGTGAAGGGGGAGCGTCACCAGACCAGGTAAGTAAGGTACGCAATCTAACCCCAACTCAATCTTTCAAATTTATCAAGTCTCTTTCTAAAGAGTTAGATCAATTAGAAAAAGAGAATGATGAACTAAAGTTGAACTTAGCAAGAGCATGCCCGTTAGAAATGTATGATCATCTAAAATCAGAAAATGAAAATTTAAAATTAGAAATTGAAAAATTGAAAAATGATGCATGCTTAAAGAAATTTCCAAAGTCAAAAATTAGAACCTATGGTAAATTAAATTGGTATATAAGGAAGCATCAAGGTCAACTTAGAAGAATACCAAGAAACTATGTACCCCCTAGATTTTTGAATAATCCTGTAGGAATGAACCTCTATTGGGTTCCAAAATCTGTGCTTAATTAATTTTTCAAAAATTAAAAGCTTAAAGTGAGAAAATTAAACATTGAAATTCTCTATGGAAGCTTTGTCTAAGGAAGTGGTTGTTGCTCCAATAACCAAGAAGGCCTAGTGCCTCGCCACAACCTGGAAGCTAAAATATTGAAAGAAAATATTTAATTAATTTTCTGAAAAAGCATTAAACAAGAATTAAATAATGCTTTGAAAGTTTATCAAATATTTGTTAAATTAAACAAAAATTCCTTAGAAATTTTTTTTTAAACATTTACTTAAGATTTTTTTTTCACTTAGAAATTTTTTTTTGGAAAATTTATTTTAACTTAGCATTTTTAACTTAGAAAATTTTCAAAAACTTTAATCTTACTTGAAAATTCTTAAGACCCCATTTTTGCTGTGATCAAAGGGGGAGAGAAAAGTACAAGTTTAGGGGGAGTTAGAAAATTTTAAAATTTCCTTTATTTTTATAAAAAGTGTTGCAATTTTACTAATTGCAAATATTATGTTTAACTTGTTAGTTTAGTAATTTTTCTTTAAAATTACTTTTTATGTCTATTTTTAACCCTAACTTGAACTTGGGTTGATGCACATCAAAAAGGGGGAGATTGTTGGACCCCGTGGTAGTTTTGATGTGATCAACCAAGTTGGTTAGGTTCTGCTATGTTTGATCCCTGTGTCTGAGTGTGCAGGAGCTTAGGAGCACAGGAAGTCGAGCGGAAGACGCAGCTAGCGAGAAGGACGGCACAGGAAGGGAGCCGACGGGCTCGGTGCATCCGAAGGACGAGAGAGCTGCGGAAGAGTACTCCGGTGGGCGTGAAGAGCGTGTGCGGCGTTCAAGGGACGTTAAGCCGGGATGGAAGGCTGCTCGAGGAGAAGGCTGGGAATTGGGTTCGGGTGAGCCCTATTCCAGTTGGCCGCAATCACCCAAAAGATCGGAGCGTCGGAAGTCAAAGTGGAGCAAAGACACAAGCTGGAATGTTGAGCTGCCAGCTTGGAGGCGCCTCCATCAGGCTTGGAGGCGCCTCCAGCTTGAAGGCGCCTCCAGCCTTGCTGAAGCCGCCTCTAAGGGCGCCTTTAGACTTGATGAAGGCGCCTTCAACAGGTCAGATTTGACCGTTTGCGTTGCGGATAAAGTTTTATCCGCTGACCGAGCTGGAGGCACCTTGAACCTTGTTGGAGGCGCCTTGGACCCTCGGGATAGACTTTCCAGGAGCTATATAAAGCCCCCTGGAGCTAGGAATGAAAGTACAACTCAAGCAATCAATCTGTAATCAATTCCTAGCAACTAAGTGAGCGTTCTAAGTGTAAAAAGGCTTCTCTGCCTACAGTAAAGGAGATTCTGATAGTAGAGCTTTTTCATCGCCCTGGATTAACAACCTCCTTGGTTGTAACCAGGTTAAATTCTGTTTCTGTCTGTTTAATTTAGTTGTTATTTTATTGCTGATTTAAATTCTGAGTTGAAATCCGAGGAGGGTATAGTTTGTTTTTGTTTTCAGCAATTCACCCCCCCCCCTCTTGCCGGTCTCCGCTGCACCAACACTACTGAGGGACGAAGACTACGAATGAGTACGCTGGCGGACGAGAAGGAACCACGTGGTGATTTCGATGGACGAGAAGCCGGAGCGGAAGCCTGCTCGAGAAGACCGGAAGTTAGGTTTGGGTGAGCCCTATTCCGGATGGCAGAGATCACCCCAGTAAGCGGAAGACTCGGTCTGACACGAACGGAGTCAGAGCAGAAGACCTGGGCTGAAAAAAGTCAACGAGGTTGACTTTCCCACCCGGGGCACCCAGAACAATACGGGGCGCCTGGAACGTACCGGGGCGCCCGGAAGTCGATATTTGACCAGATCGAGATTTGACTCGATCTGAACGTTGGGGATAAAGTTTTTGTTAGGGTTGCAAGGTTGCAAACATAGCCCCATATTTAAAACACATGGGAAAGATCATGGGTTTATAAGAGAAAAAGATATCTCCATTGGTATGAGGCCTTTTGGGGAGAGCCCAAGAGCAAAAGCATGAGGGCTCAGAGTCCGGACTGCCAGAAGGTTTAACCGCCGACTGTGCACAAGAGCTATGGTCTATTGAACCATGTGGGTACAATATTAACCTTGAACAAAGAAAGTGGGGGCTCCTATGTTCGGATCAAGAGGACCAGACACCAGGCAGGAAGTCCTAGTTGCGACTAGGCAAGGAAGTCCTAGTAGGTCGGGTGGACCGAGGGGCAGGAAGACCTGGTGGGTCGAGGATTGAACATGGGAAGCCTATGGTCCTTTGTTTGAGGGGGGATTGTTAGGGTTGCAAGGTTGCAAACATAGTCCCATATTTAAAACATGAAAGATCATTGGTTTATAAGAGAAAAAGATATCTCCATTGGTATGAGGCATTTTGGGGAGAGCCCAAGAGCAAAACCATGAGGGTTCAGGCCCAAAGTGGACAATATCATGCAATTGTGGAGATATCTAAATTCTTTTCGATCCTATAGTTTTATCCCCCCCCCAGGATGCTCGGAATCGTTCGGGGCGCCCCGACCAAAGCTATAAATATAGCTTTGGTCCAAAATCTTTTCAACGAACTCACGAATTGTAATTCCAACACTTGTGTGCTTTAGTTTAGAGTTAAGCTTTTGTTTCTGCGCTTCATTGCTGTACGAGGCTTCTCCGCTTGAAGGAGTATTTAGTACTACATGTTCCTTGGATTAACAACATCCCCGGTTGTAACCAAGTAAATATCGTATGCCTCATTTATATGATTTATTTTCTGCTTACTTTATTTTATAAGTGTTAGTTTAAGAGTTCGAGAAGGGTTGGTTTTGGTTTTGTGTTTGCAAGTTATCCAACCCCCCCTTCTAGCCGGCCGCAACGGTCCAACAAGTGGTATTAGAGCCGAGATGCCTCAGAAGGACTAATCGACGTCTGAAGCAACAAAACGATGGCCGGAGATAGCATCTATCCACCAGCATTTGAGGGGGAGTTTTCTTTATGGAAGAAACAAATTGAGGTATATCTAAACACTGATTTTGATATTTGTTTAATAATGAAATATGATTTTGAAGCACCAAAGACAACGAATGGAGAAGAACTCGATAAACGCCTTTGGAACGAGAAGCAACGTAACGAGTATATGGCAAACGCTCGGGCAGAATTTCACATTCTAAGCGTAATACCAAATGAAGATCTCGATAGAGTTGGTGAATATAAAAGCGCAAAAGAACTTTGGGAAAACTTCTTAAAGCTCTACGAAGAACAAGTCAAAGTTGAATCCAACATCGATCCATCGTCAGAAGAGTTCGAAACCGAGGTAAGTGTCGCGACAACCCCAACAACCGAATTTCATCCCAAGGACACAGAAAGCTCTTCCTCAATGAGCATCAAAGAAGGGGGAGAATCTTCGGAAGAAAGTAATTCAACAGGAGGAGAATCAACGGCCAAGAAGGTAAATCAGGTATGGACTTCAACTTCTGATCAATTGAGTGATTCAATCAAAATATTATCGAAAGAGTTTTTCGAATTAGAAAATCTACTATCAACAGATTTTTGCAAATCAGAATTTATGACAAAATATTTCTGCGAATTACAAAATATTTTTTCGAACGAATTTTGCAATGTAGAAATATTGCCGAAAGATGTTTTACAAATTATATTGTCGAAAAATTTTATCAAGTTAGAATTTAAATTATCGAAATATTTTTGTGAATTAGAAATTCAAAATATAACAAAAAATATTAAGTTAAAAGAAATAGCTTGTCGATTAAAGAATCTCGACAAACTAATAATAGAAATTAACATGATACAATTTTTTGCATGTTTAATATTGGTCGCTTTAAATATAAAAAAGTATGATTTGAGAAGTTATAATAAATTAAAATGGAAATTTAAAACTTTATGATAATAGCATTAGAATTAAAAAATAAATAAATGCATAGAAATTTTTTTTCTAAATGTTCTCAAATTTTTTTTAAAAATTTTCTTGCATAAAGTTTTCGGATTAGAAAGTTCTTAATTCTTGATGACGAAAACTTAAGAATTTTTTCAAAGGTTATTTTTGACTTAGAAATTTTCCTTGACTTAGAAATATTTTTCAAAAAATCATTGAAATAGATTTTTATAATTTTTCTAGGTGTCAACCCTTAGATTTTTCTTGCAACCCCAATTTTTTATGTGATCAAAGGGGGAGAAAAAAAAGTATAAGTCTAGGGGGAGGTAGAAATTAAATTTTTTTAAAAATTTAATTTTTCTATCTTATTGCACGTTATTGCAATATAAATTGTTTATTTTTATGTCTATTTTAACCCTAGATTAACTTGGGTTGATCACATCAAAAAGGAGGAGATTGTTGGAACCCCAAGGTTGTTTTAGTATGATCAACAAGTTAAGTTAGGTCCTGTGTGTTTCTAACCTTGTGTCTAAGTGTGAAGGAGCTTAGGAGCACAGGTAGTCGAGCGGAAGACGCAGCTAGCGAGAAGGACGGCACGCGGTGCGTCTGAGGGACGAGGCGCTGCGGAAGAGTACACCGGCGGATGAGAAGGAAGCGTGCAGTGGTTCCGAGGGACGAGAAGTCGGAGCGGAAAACTGCTCGAAGAGCAAGAGACGCAGCTACCGAGAAGGTCGGCACAGGGTGCAACTGAGGGACGAAAACTACGGATGAGTACGTTGGCCGATGAGAAGGAACCATGCGGCGATTCCGAGGGACGAGAAGCCGGAGCGGAAGCCTGCTCGAGAAGACCAGAAGTTGGGTTCGGGTGAGCCTATTCCGGATGGCAGAGATCACACAAGCAAGCGGAAGACTCGGTCTGAGACGAATGGAGCCAGAGCAGAAGACCCAGACTGAAAAAAGTCAACAAGGTTGACTTTCCCGCCCGGGGCGCTCGGAGCAGTCCGGGGCGCTCGGAAGTCGATATTTGACCAGATCGAGATTTGACTCGATCTGAACGTTGGGGATAAAATTTTATCCCCCCTAGGGTGCTCGGAACCCTTCGGGGCATTCCGACCAAAGCTATAAATATAACTTTGGTCCAGAAGCTTTTCAACGAACTCACGAATTGTAATTCCAACACTTGTGTGCTTTAGTTTAGAGTTAAGCTTCTGTTTCTACGCTTCATTGCTGTACGAGGCTTCTCCGCCTGAAGGAGTATTTATTACTACATTTGCCTTGGATTAACAACCTCCCCGGTTGTAACCAAGTAAATATCGTGTGCCTCATTTTTATGATTTATTTTCTGCTTACTTTATTTTATAAGTGTTAGTTTAAGAGTTCGAGAAGGGTTGGTTTTGGTTTTGTGTTTGCAGGCTATCCAACCCCCCTTCTAGTTGGCCACAACGGTCCAACAGTCCACACTAATGTGGCATACAAAATTCATGATGTTTGAGATAATTTTATTTGTCATAAAGTTAGGTTGACAAAATAAAATGGGTAAAACCTTCTCTTACAAACAATTGAATTTGTATACGTCCACACTAACGTGTCATACAAAATTCATGGTGTTTGAGGAAATTTAAGGTTGACAAGATAATTAATGGGTAAGACCCTCCTCTTACAAATGTTTGAATTTGTATACGTCCACACTAACGTAGCATACAAAATTCATGGTGTTTGAGGTGTTGGTGAATTTAAATGATATTGTTTTGATGAATCAATATTATTTTAAATTCTAAAGTTTTGACCAAATATTTGATCAAAGAAAGACCAACTATTAATTTTATTTGTTATAAAGATAGGTTGACAAAATAATAAAATTAATGGATAAAATCTCCTCTTAATGTTTGAATTTGTATACGTCCACACTAACGTGACATACAAAATTCACGAGGATTTTGAGGTGTTGGTCTTGACCAAATATTTTTTTGATTCTTAGGATTTCAAATGTTTTTCAATTCCCTAGCTGTTATACTAAAGAATATGTTGGTCCCCGTGGGTGTTTTGATGTGATCAACCAAGTTGGTTAGGTCCTGCTTTATTTGATCCCTGTGTCTAAGTGTGCAGGAACTTAAGAGCGCAGGAAGTCGAGCGGAAGACGCAGCTAGCGAGAAGGACGACACGGGAAGGGAGCCGACGGGCTCGGTGCGTCCGAAGGACGAGAGAGCTGCGGAAGAGTACACCGGTGGGCGAGAAGAACGTGCGCGGCGTTCGAGGGACGTTAAGTCGGGGAGGAAGACGGCTCAAGGAGAAGGCCGGAAATTGGGTTCGGGTGAGCCCTATTTCGGTTGGCCGAAATCACCCAAAAGAACGGAGCGTCGGAAGCTGAAGCAAGTGAGCTGGAAAATCTGCCAGCCAACCTGGAGGCACCTCCATCAGGCTTGGAGGTGCCTCCAGCTTGAAGGCGCCTCCAGTCTTGTTGGAGGCGCCTCGGACTGGTCAAAATGACCGTTTTCGCAGCGGATAGAGTTTTATCCGCTGACCGAGCTGGAGGCGCCTTAAACCTTGTTAGAGGTGCCTTAGACCCTCGGGATAGACTTTCCAGGAGCTATATAAAGGCCCCTAGAGCTAGGAAATAGAATAACAACTCAAGCAATCAATTGTATAGTCTTTCCTAGCAATAGTTCTAAGCTTCAAAGTGTAAAAGGATTCTCCGCCTTCAGCAAAAGGAGATCTTCTACTGCACTTTTGTTACTGCCCTGGATTAACAACCCTCTTGGTTGTAACCAGGTTAAATTTCTATCTTCTGCTTAATTTCTATTTCTTTATTTGTTATTATTTTACTATTGCTTTTCTGAGTTGAAATCCGAGGAGGGTATAGTTTTTTTTTTTGTTTCAGCAATTCACCCCCCTCTTACCGGCCTCTGCTGCACCTACAATTGGTATCAGAGCTAGACCGTCTCAGAAGGACTAATCGCCGACTGAAGCACAACGATCAAGACAATGGCCGGAGCAAATATTCATCCTCCAAAGTTAGACGGAGATTTCGCCACATGGAAGCAAAAAATGGAGGTATTTTTTAAAACAGATTTTGATATTTTTATTATAATGAAATATGGTTTTGCAGCTCCGAAAGATAAAGAAGAAAACACATGGAGCAAGAAGGAGCAAGCTGATTTCGTCGCCAACGGAAAGGCTGAGTTCCACCTGCTCAGCGTTCTGCCACCTCAGGAGGTAAATCAGATCAGAAGCTACGACTCTGCGAAAGATCTCTGGAAAAAATTCCTGGAGCTTCACGAAGGTACCTCCGAAGCGAAGCTAGCGAGGCGCGATATCCTCCGAAACCAATTAACGAACCTCCGGATGAACCAAGGCGAGAAGGTAGCGCAACTCCAAGCAAGGATCAAAGAGTTGATCACACAACTAACCAATCTTGAAGAAGAGGTAACGAACCGGGACTCTATCCGGTATGCGCTCAACGCCTTCCCCAGAACTCCAGAATGGGCCTCCTTAGTAGATGCGTACTACATCTCTAAGGACCTCGAGGTAAGTACTTTAGAATAATTATTTTCCACTTTTGAACTTCATGAATCTCGAGTTTCAGAGCCAGATGAAGTAGAGAAGACCAGTCAGAACATTGCCTTAAAGGCAAAAATGAACAGTTCTGACTCTGAAGCCTCGGTCGACGAATTAGAAGCGGCACTATTGGTAAGACGCTTCAATAAATTTTTTAAATCTAACAAATTTAGATCGCAGAGGCATGAGAGAAAAAGAAGAACGACTCATTGCTACAACTGCAACAAAGAAGGGCACATCAAGGATGACTGCCCAAAATTGAAGAGCAAGCAAAAGGAGAAGGCAAAGACCAAGTACAAGAAACTAGAATTCGCCAAACACAAGAACCTGAAGGCCACTTGGTCTGACTCATCCTCCGAATCAGACGTCGAAGAATTCTCGGGGTTAGCTCTAATAGCTAACCATCAGCTGGAAGAAGAGTCAAGCTCAGAGATGAGTATCGATGAAGGGGGAGGAACATCAGAAGAGGAAAGCTACAGTGAAGGGGGAGCCTCACCGAGTCAGGTAAGTCAGGTACGCAATCTAACTCCGACTCAGTCTTTTCGCTTTCTTAAATCTCTTTCTAAAGACTTATTCGAATTAGAAAAAAAAATAAAGAATTGAAAATGAAATTAGCAAAAGCATGTCCACTTGAGATGTACGATAGTATAAAATCAGAAAATGATAAATTAAAATTAGAAATTGAAAAATTGAAATCTGATGCATGTTTAAAATTTCCAAAATCAAAAGTTAGAATTTATGGAAAATTGAATTGGTACATTAGAAATCATCAGGGTCAACTTAGAAGAGTGCCAAAGAACTATGTACCTCCGAAATTTTTGATTAACCCTGTAGGAAGGAACCTCTATTGGGTTCCGAAATCTGTGCTAAATTAATTCATTTAAAAGCTTACAGTAAGAAAATTAAACTTTGAATTTCTTTCTGGAAGCTTTGTCTAATGAAGTAGTTGTTGCTCCAATAACCAAGAAGGCCTAGTGCCTCGCCACGACCTGGAAGCCGAAATATCGAAATGGAAGCCCCTTAATTGAAGTTTTCCTTAGAATTTTTTTTTTCTAGAAAAATGTCTCTTGAAAGCTTTGCTTAGAATTTCTCTTCTAAAAAACAATTTTTTTTACTTAGAAATCATGGTAGTTAGAATTCTTTTGTCACTTAGATATTTTACTTAGAAATTTTACTTAAAAATTAGAAATTTTCTAACTTAAAAATCTTTGCTAACATTTTTTTTACCCCGTTTTTGCTGTGATTAAAGGGGGAGAGAATGGTACAAGCTTAGAGAAGTACATATTTAGGGGGAGAGAATTTTTTAAACTATTAAAAATATTCTTTTTGTAGTTGTAATTTTATTTATTGCAAACTAATGCTTAATATGTGAGTTTAGTAATTTTCTTTTAAAATTACTTTTCTGTCTATTTTTACCCTAACTTGAACTTGGGTTGATGCACATCAAAAAGGGGGAGATTGTTGGTCCCCGTGGGTGTTTTGATGTGATCAACCAAGTTGGTTAGGTCCTGCTTTATTTGATCCCTGTGTCTAAGTGTGCAGGAACTTAGGAGCGCAGGAAGTCGAGCGGAAAATGCAGCTAGCGAGAAGAACGGCACAGGAAGGGAGTCGACGGGCTCGGTGCGTCCGAATGACGAGAGAGCTGCGAAAGAGTACACCAGTGGGTGAGAAGAATGTGCGCAGCATTCGAGGGACGTTAAGCCGGGGAGGAAGACTGCTCGAGGAGAAGGTCGGAAATTAGGTTCGGGTGAGCCCTATTTCGGTTGGCCGAAATCACCCAAAAGAACGGAGCGTCGGAAGCTGAAGCAAGTGAGCTGGAAAATCTGCCAGCCAGCTTGGAGGTGCCTCCAGCTTGAAGGCGCCTCCAGTCTTGTTGGAGGCACCTCGGACTGGTCAAAATGATCCTTTTCGCAGCGGATAGAGTTTTATCCGCTGACCGAGCTGGAGGCGCCTTGAACCTTGTTGGAGGCGCCTAGGACCCTCGGGATAGACTTTCCAGGAGCTATATAAAGGCCCCTGGAGCTAGGAAATAGAATAACAACTCAAGCAATCAATTGTATAGTCTTTCCTAGCAATAGTTATAAGTTTCAAAGTGTAAAAGGCTTGTCCGCCTTCAGCAAAAGGAGATCTTCTACTGCGTTTTTGTTACAGCCATGGATTAACAACCGTCTTGGTTGTAACCAGGTTAAATTCCTATATTCTTCTTAATTTCTATTTCTTTATTTGTTATTATTTTACTATTGCTTTTCTGAGTTGAAATCCGAGGAGGGTATAGTTTATTTTTTTTGTTTCAACAATTCACCCCCCTCTTGTCGGCCTCCGCTGCACCTACAGAATAGACTTAGCAATCCCAATTATAATGATTGGAGACAAAACTTGGACACTAAGGTGGATTGTCCTCTCAGAACTAAGAACAATAAAGTGTATTTTATTCATTTGTTGTTGAAACATATTTAGTGATGTTATCTACCGGTACCTAGTGTGTTGATACGGGAGCCACTGATCATGTCTGCAATTCATTGCAGGGGTTTCAGGAAACCCGACAACTATATAAAGGGGAAATCACCGTCTACATGGGCATTGCTGCAAAAGTAGCAGCTGTTGCAATGGGAGATGTTTATCCTCTGATAGGAATAAAATATGAATTTTGAGAAATTATCTTTACGTACCAAGTTTTAGAAAGAACTTGATTTCAGTTTCTAAACTATTCAAGAAACTTGATATTCTGTCTCTTTTGATAACAAAGTTGTTATCAAGAAAAATAGAGAAGTTATCTGTTCTAGTACATTGGTTGGAAATTTATATAAATCCAATAACTCCCACGATGTAACAGATGGAAATTAATAGCACATCTTCTAACTCTAATAAGAGAAAGCAACCTTCAGAAATGAACCAATCATATCTTTAGCTAGGTCATATTAACTTGAGTAGGATTCAAAGGATAATAGCCGATGAACTTTTGGGTTCATTGGAGGTGGAAAACTTTCCAACCTGCGAGTCTTACTTGGAAGGAAAAATGATCAAGAGACCCTTTAAGTCTAAGGGGTATAGAGCCAAAGATGTGTTGAAATTGGTTCATTCTAATTTGTGTGGACCTATGACTATCCAGGCAAGAGGTGGTTTCGAATATTTCATTTTTTTTATATAGATGATTATTCGAGATACTGGTACATTTACTTGATGCGCTGCAAGTCTAAGTGCTTTGATAAGTTCAAAGAGTACAAGGCTGATGTGGAGAAACGTCAAGGTAAAAGTATCAAGACACTATGGTGAGATCGTAGTGGCGAGTACCTCTTAGGAGAGTTTAGGAGTCGCTTATCAGAAGTCGGGATTCAATCCCAACTAACTACACCTGGTACACCCCAACAGAATGGTGTGGCAGAACGAAGGTATAGGACTCTTATGGAAATGATTAGATTAATGATGAGTTATTCATAATTACCAAATTCATTTTGGGGATATACTCTGGAAACGACAATGAACATAGTACCTTCTAAAGTCAGAACCCTCTACTCCCATAGAATTGCAGAATGGGCGTAAGCCTAGTCTGAAGCATATTTGGATTTGGGGTAGTCCAACACATATACTGAAGGGAGACACTGATAAGTTGGACAGGAGTTCACTTGTTTGTGGGTTATCCTAGAGAAACGAAAGGAGGTTTATAGTCCTAAAAATCAGAAGGTCATTGTTGGCACCAATGCTCGATTTTTAGAAGAGGATTATGTTATGAACCACAAGTCCATAAGTAAACTTGTTCTTAAGAAAATAATAAAGGACACGTCTAATCTATTACCAACAGTACAAGATGAGATACCACAAGAAACTGCAACACGTGTCACAAAAGATACACAACTACAGATAGTGCCTCGTCGTAGTGGGAGGGTTGTTAGGCAACCTGAAAGATTCATATTTTTGGGAGAGTCGTCGGACTTAATTCCAGGTAAACATGAACCTGATCCCCGTACATATGATGAAGCACTCAAGATAAAGATGCAGCATTTTGGCAAAGAACAATGAATTCAGAAAAAGAATCTATGTGTTCTAACAAAGTCTGGGAGCTAGTAGAACCTTCAAATAGTGTAAAAGCTATTGAATGTAAATGGATTTACAAAAGGAAAAGAAGGACAGACGGGAAGGTAGAAACCTTCAAAGCAAGGCTTGTTGTGAAGGGGTATACTCAGAAAGAGAGAATTGATTATGAGGAAACCTTTTCGCCAGTAGCTATACTTAAGTCTATCCGGATACTCTTATCTGTTGCTGCTCATATGGATTATGAGGTTTAGCAAATGGATGTCAAGACAGCTTTCCTTAATGGAAGTCTTGAAGAAAACATCCATATATAGCAACCAGAGGGGTTTATTGCAAAGGGCAAAGAGCATCTAGTATGTAAGCTCAATCGGTCTATTTATGGACTGAAGCAAGCTTCAAGATCTTGGAATATCCGGTTTAATGAAGTAATCTAGTTTTATGGATTTATTCAGTGACCGGATGAGTCTTGTGTATACAAGAAGTGTGATAGAAACGTGGTGGTATTTCTTATACTATACGTAGATGACATTTTGTTAGATAGAAACAATATCAAATTGTTGTCAGAAGTAAGGGTATGGTTGTCCAAGCAATTTGATATGAAAGACTTGGGAGAATGCGCACATATTCTCGGGATCAAGGTAATAAGGGATCACAAGAAAAGAATGTTGTGCTTATCCGAAGCTTCACATATTGATACGATCCTAGCTCGTTTTACCATGCAAGACTCCAAGAAAGGTTTTCTATCTGTTAGGCATGGAGTATCTTTATCTAAAAAGATGTCTCTGAAGACATCAAAAGAGATAGAAGATATGAAGGCAGTTCCTTATGCTTCAGCTGTAGGAAGCTTAATGTATGCTATGTTAGACACGAGACCGGATATCTATTTTGTCGTAGGCATGGTTAGCAGATATCAAAGTAATCCAAGACAGGGACATTGGACTGCCGTAAGGCATAGAGATTATATGTTGGTTTACCAAGCAGATGATTTAATCCATGTGGGTTACACAGATTTTAACTTCCAATCAAATAGGGACAATAGTAAGTTGACCTCAGGGTTTTGTGTCTACTTTAGGTAAAGCCATAACAATGGAGGAGTGATAAGCATAGATGCTTTTCGGACTCCACCATGGAAGCTGAGTATGTGGCAGCCTCTGAGGCAGCCATAGAAGTTGTATGGCTCAGAAACTTCATGATGGACTTAGATGTGATTCTTGGTTTGCCCAAAAATTATTACAGTGTATTGTGATAATAAGTGGTGCAGTAGCAAACTCGAAGGAACCATGAGCCCATAAGACAAGTAAACACATAGAGCGCAAGTACCACCCAATACGAGACATCGTATAACGAGGAGAAGTTGTTACCACCTAGATTGCATCAAATGATAACCTGGTAGATCCTTTCACTAAAACCCTTTAATTTATATTGTAGATAACATGGTGTGAGGAGACACATAGAAGATCATGTTATCAGATCCTTATAAATTATAAACAGTTGCTCACAACCAAGATGGAATGGGACAAACCATTAGAGTGGTTGTAGTGTAATTAGGTATTAGTTTATCTTGACTAATAAATTACACTAGTACACTATGAGTGTATTGAGCAGGACCAATTGAGGTGGTATCTTTTTATACTGACTATATAAAAAAATAATACCTCTATTATTATGGAAGTGTGCACTCTTAATCATGATATAATAACAAGAACATATACTTAGTATTTATTTCTTTGATTTATCGAAGGGTGTGATTTAGCTCGTTAAATCAAAAGGTCTGATAAGTTGGGAAATGATATCATTTATATGGTGTGTTGTTGATTATAGAATAAAATTGTGTCCTAGTAATCTAGGTTGATGATGACCCCTTGAGGAGCTCATAAGGATTGTCATGTAACAAGAACATATACTTAGTATTTATTTCTTTGATTTATCGAAGGGTGTGATTTAGCTCGTTAAATCAAAAGGTCTGATAAGTTGGGAAATGATATCATTTATATGGTGTGTTATTGATTATAGAATAAAATTGTGTCCTAGTAATCTAGGTTGATGATGACTCCTTGAGGAGCTCATAAGGATTGTCATGTAAACCCTGCAGGTGGACTTAGTCCGACATGACAATAAGGTTGAGTGGTACTACTCTTGGAGCTAGAGATTAATTGAGTTGTCAGTAACTCATTTAATTAGTGGGCATTCAATATCTTAAACACAGAGAGACTAACACACTCATGATAAGAAAGAGCTCATATTGTAATATGGGATTGGTGCGATAGTGCAATAATAACTTTTTAATGGAATGAGATATTATTGACGAACTTGAGTTGGGTGTTCAGGGCAAACACGGGAAGCTCAAGCTCATCGGGAGACCAAAATCAATTCCTCCTCTCGGTCCCTATTGTAGCCTCTTATTTATAAAGTCTTATATCCACCCAAACCCAACTTCTTACCCACCTTAAGGTGGCCGGCTAAGCCAAGCTTGGAGCCCAAGCTAGGGTCGGCCAAACCAAGGTTAGATGGGTTCAAGTTGTGGCCGGCCCTAGCTTAGAGTCCAAGCAAGGGTGGCCGGCCACATTGAATTCAAAAGGAAGTTTTATTTTGTAAAATCTTTCCTTTTATAGAGATCCATTAAAAGGATTTAAAAGGATGATTTTAATATAAAACTTTCCTTTTTTAGATTGGTCATAAAAGGAAATAAAAGGAAGATTTTATTTTGTTGAAAACTTTCCTTTTATGTTGGTTTTAAAAGAGAGTTTTAAATTTTAAAATCTTTCCTTTTATAGCTTTCTACAAAGGAATAAAAGAGAGATTTGAAATCTTTCCTTATTTGTAGTTATCTATAATGTGAAATAAATATTTTAATTTTTTGATAAAACTTTCATTTCTTGAAACCATGTTTTATTTTAAATCTTATCTTTTATAGATATCCATAAAAGGATTTAAAAGAGAGATATTTTAATTTATAAAACATTCCTTTTAGAACTATCCACAAAAGAGATTTTTAAAAGCGAGATTTTAATTTTTGTTTAAAATCTTTCCTTACTTGGAGAACAAGCATGTGGTCAGCCATGACAAGAAGAAAAGGAAGTTTTAATTATTTTTTTTGTTTTAAAACTTTCCTTTTTAGTCATTGGCAAGGAATATAAGGAAGTTTTAATTATGTTTAAAACTTTCCTTATTTACCAAGACCAAGAAATATAAAAGAGATGGTAGAGGTGCCTCACCTCACAACAATACATCTTCTATTCCTCTCCTCTCTTCCTTAGTGGTGGACGGCCCTTACTCTTTCTCTCTTCTCCTTTGTTTTCCCTCTTTGTGGCCGGTGGCATATTGGTGTGGAGATCCATTGATGGTCGGTTGCTTGAAGGAGAAGAAGAAGAGAAGGAGGTTCTCTTGTCTAGCATCCCTTGGAGGAAAGTTGGTGGCCGAACTTCATCATCTCTTGGAGAAAGTTGGTGGTCGAAACTTGAAAGGAAGAAGAAGGCTTGGGTGAATTCTCGTCTTGGTAGATTGTCGTCCACACGACGTCCGAGATAAGAAGAGGAATACAATAGAAGATCAAGAGGTCTTTAGTAGAACACATGGGTAGCTAGGATAGTTCTATGCTTGTACAAATTTTTGTACAGGGGAACTAGGACGGTATTCCGAGTAGCAACCAACAGGGTCCACCCCGACTCCTTGGGCATGCCCCAACTTCTCAAGTACACCTCGACTTCTTGAGTGCACCGTGACTCCTTGGACACATCCTGACTCCTTAGGTGCACCCTGACTTCTCGGGCGCATCCCATCTTCTTGAGTGCACCCTGACTCCTTGGGCATACCCCCACTCCTTAGGAGCACCCCATTTCCTTGGGCATGCTCCGACTTCTCAGGTGCACTCCGGCTTCTTGAGTGCACTCTAGCTCCTTGGGTGCACCTTGACTTTTTGGGTGCACCTCGACTCATTGATCTCCCATCTCCTTGGTGGCTCGACTCAGAATGCAGGGTCATTTGAAAAAAAGGATAGCCATCGCTAAATCTGGAATTCTTTCAAGAAAAGAATAATCATCGCATAAATCTCAAATTATTTTAGGAAAAAGATAATGGTGTGAATAAATCTTACATTATTTAAGAAAATTAAATGATGATAATGTGAAGAGGGGAATGAAAGGAAAAAGTCTATTGTCTTTCTATAAAAGGTAGTCCTTTCTGGCATTCAAGTTACATACACACACATACATACATCAAAACCCTAATACTCTTTTTCTTCATTCTCTAACTTGAGCGTCAGAGTGACTGCACTAGAGAACGCGTCGATTGTCATTCTAACATCTTTTTTTTGTTTGTTGTCGTTTAGGCTCATAGAACCACATCATCCTCGTTGTCATCAAGCCATTGACAATTAAAGTTGGCAACAAAGCCAACTCATTAGTGATTCACTATCGGTGTTCATGGGCAACATCAAATAGCTTAGGCTGAGTTGACTTCGTAGTTGACTACTCTATTAATCAATTATTAGTCACATTAGTTGATAGCTCAAAGCCACAAATTTATCCAAGTGACAGTCAACTAGATCATTGCATTAATTGATTATACTATCAAATAACTGTTATAACTTCAAATTTGACTAAACTATAACTTCATGGTTTCAGATTCATTAATTGATTGTTTTCTTCACCAATCTACTAACACCCTACTTCCAATCACACAATCACACCAAGCAGATGTGGAGCTAGGAAAATTGTATAATAGAGGTGTAAGTGCTATATATTAGCACTGAAGGTGTTGGAATTCCGTTCTGTTTAAATTTTCCCGTACAAAAATTGTACAAGTACAGAACTATTCCTAACAACCTGCATGTTCGATCAGACATATGTTTGATTAATCAAACAAGTTCTTGACGGATTAAAGCACACCTTGATCGAAGTACAAGATCGCTGGCCTCTTGTGTTGGTATTTAAAATCGATACAAAGAAAACTCAACTAATTACGCAGCATAATTAAAGAACTAGTTGTACCTTTTCCTTTGTTGCTAAAGACATCTTGATCTTCTATCGTATTCCTCTCCTCTTCTTGGACGTCATGTGGGTGACGATCTACCAAGACAAAATCACCCTTCTTCTCTTCTCTTCCAAACCGCCGGCCACCAAGGGGAGATGCTCTAGGATGGGGTGCCTTCTCTTCTTCAAGTCGCCGCCCACAAGGAGGAGGAGGGGGCACCGACCCTAAGCAAGGAGGAGGAAGGGGGCACCGGCCACAAAGAAGGAGGAGGAGGGGGGCGCCAGCCACAAGGAAGGAGGAGGAAAGGGGGTGTCGGCCACAAGAAGGAGGGGAAGAATTGTGTCGCCGACCCTAAGCAAAGGTGGAGGAGGCTTGTGGAAAAAAATTAGGTTTTGGAGGCACCACCTACTCCCTTTTATAAGCTTGTCGCCGGCCTTAGGTAAGGAAGAGAAAAAACCAAACCAAAACCTAAACGAGATGGGTGGATGCGAGGCTTTATATAAAGGCTACAACAGGGACCTAGAGGAGGAATTGGTTTAGGCCTCCTGATAGGCTTGGGCTTCCTGTGTTCGGCTGGAACACCCAACCCAAATTCATCAATAATAACTCATACCACTCAAGGATTATTATTGAACTACCGCACTAATCCCATATTACAATATAGGCTCCTTCTTATCATGAGTGCGTTAATCTCCCCGTGTTTAAGATATCGTATGCCCGTTAATTAAATAAGTTATTGACAACTCAATTAATTAACAACTGATTCCAAGAATAGTATCATTCAACTTTATTATCATGCCGGACTAAGTCCACCTGCAAGGTTTACATGATAATCCTTATGAGCTCCTCAAGGGGGCATCATCAGCCTAAATAATTAGGACACAGATTTCTTCTATAATCAACAACACTCCATATAAGCAGTACTATTTTCCAACTCATCGAGCCTATTAATTTAACGAATAAATTTCACCCATTGATAAGTTAAATAAATAAATACTAAGTATATGTGATTGTTATTATATAGGGATTAAGAGGGTGCACATCCATAATAACAGAGGTTCTGTTCTTTTATACAGTCAGTACAAATCGAACAACCTCAAACGGTCCTACTCAATACACACATAGTGTACTAGTGTAATTTTATAGTCAAGACAGACTTATACCAAATTACACTACAACCGTTCTAATAGTTTGTCCCAATTCATCTTGGTTATGAGCTACTGTATATAATTTATAAGGAACCGATAACATAATCTTCTGTGTGGCACCACACACCATGTTATCTATAATATAAATTAAATGGACAACTGCATTAACATATATATAAATATAAAATGTAAATATTTTACTAAAGTAATTCTCATTTCAAAATATTTCAAAACAGATGTTCATACAAAAGCTAGGCTTATAATATACATCCCAACAAGCACTAGGTATCCGTTTAGGCCAACTAATCCTGGGGATGACCGATTTGGCTCCACGAAAATTTTCCACCAGCTATCAGGGTAAATCTAGAAGTGCTTGTAGCAGGCGGCCTAGTAGTCCAACATCCCAAGTTTATCATCCCACTAAAGAAAATGGTCTGTAGTGTGCCATAATTGGGAATCAAATCGTGGGTACTTGGGAGATTGTATTGGCGTCCTGCAGTTGCACCGTAGCTCGAGAGGGTAAAATTAAATTCTTCATTGATTCATATTCACATGTTTAATGATAATTTGTGAAATTGTGTAATTACATGTTGTCGCTCGATTCAATCAGGAATAGATAATTTAAATCACCGAAAATGTTTTGAGGCTCATTGATTTCCAACAAAATGGTATTAGAGCAAGCGGTTGTGTGGTCGCCTTACATCTTTTTTGCTAAATAGGAAACAAAATTTAGGGTTGCCCTTGAATATAATTCCTTGTTTGTTGTGCAGAGGGCGTTGCTTGCTTCGAAGAGGTAATGGGATGGAGGGTTGATTGCTACGAAGACAGAAGGAGACAATCTAGACAGAGGGTGTTGCTTGTTGGCTTGTTGCAAAGAGAGAAGAAGACGAATTCGGGTTGCTTGTAAGGGAGAGAAGGGAGACAACCCGTTTAGGAGGTAAAACATGTGAAATAATTTTTTAAAAAAATTTTGTGGCCAGTGTGGGCCATTGCCACATTGGGCCCACATTAGTTTCGCCCATGACACCAAAGATGAATTTGTGTCATGCTAAGAAACTCCATGTCTCTAAGACTTGCTTGTACCGAGAAGCCTTCATATTTGTGTCATGCTAAGAGACTACATGTCTTTAAAACTTGCTTGTACCAAGAAGCCTTCATGTTTCCTTCATGCTTTTGAGACTTCATCATGCCAAGAAGCGTTCATGTTTTCAGGACTTCAACATGCCAAGAGACTTATCGTGCCTCTGAAACTTCTTCACTTGCCTTGAGCTTACTCCTCTAGGACATCGTCACTTGCTAAGCATTTGATCCTTCTTCACCTTCTTGAATTTCATCACTTGCATAAAGTTTACTCTTCTACAACTTCATTAGTTGCAAAGCATCCAATCCTCCTTTGTGTGCCTAAATTTCGTCACTATCGAATATTTTATCCTCTATGACATGTTTAAACTTTTCATCAACTACTAGACATACAATTTACCTTGACTTGCCTAGATTTTCATCACCTGCTTAACATCTAATATCATTCTTGATTTGTTAGGACTTCTATTGGCAATACATCCAAAGTGATAGGTAGGAGAGCCTAACATACTTCTTATTTCCTTTGAGTTTAGATTCATCTAACATTGTCTAAAATTGATAGAGGGTTCTTTAGGGTTTGACTAAAGGGCTTAAAAGAACATCAACCCTAACATCAAGCAGGTATAATACATGGGTTACTCTAAAAAATTTCTCGTAACAAAGTAAAATCCTAAAAATAAAAATCATTAAATCCTCGAGGCATATTGTACTAATCTTGATAAACTAAACATATTGTACTAATCTTTGATAAAGGTTCATCATGCCAAGGTTTTTTTCTTGTAAATTTAGTCTCGTAGAGTGTGTGAGAATCTCATCAAATCACAATTTAAAGGCATTAAAATGAACTTAAAAAAAGTTAAGCGCAAGAACAAATCTATAAATAGTAATTTCAAGTATGACATCTACTACTAATTAAAATTTTAGTCTAATTTTTTTGGGCAAGCGAGTGAAAATTTAGAGAGATTTTTTTTTTTGGCAAAATTAAAAAGGGAGTCCCATTTTTCAAAACATTAAAGGGAAGCCTCTTTATTTTATTTTTAAATTTAAAATTTTTATGTTTCATTTTTTTATTTAGTTGACACTAGGTATTCAGCTTACGCTGATTAATCCTGGGAAAGACCGATCTGACCCTAAAAAGTTTTCTATCAACCACTAGGGTAAAATTAGGAAAGGCTTATAGTGGGTAACCCATTAGCCTAGCGTTCTTCGGTCAACTGCCAATTAAGAGAAATTTAACCGTTAATTCACTGAAGCTTGGGCTCGATTATTAGATATTTGGGAAACTAAGAAAGTGCCATGTCACTGCACCATTAGCCTATGAGTAGGGATGATAATGGGTCAGATTTGGGTTGAATTTCATATCCTCCATCTCCATCCCCATTTATTATATTCATCCCCATCGGATTGTCAACTTTCATCCTTATGCACATACCTATCGGGGATTAAATATCTATCCTCATACTCATACCCATCAAAGGATTAGATATTCTATATACTAATAATTTTCCTCATTCCATTCAACTACCATCATTCAAAAAAAACATTAGAATTGGCATCATATTTATTAAAAAAATAAATTAAACATTTATAGCATGGGGAAATTTGCATGCAGTCCCCATTGACTAAAATATTTGTTTCCACTCCCTAGTCAAATATAATAGACACGAATTTATCTAATTTTTCCTAATATTTTCAGGTATAAAAAGTTCAAAAATGAGTATAATTTTTCTTAAATTTAGCACATTAAGATAGAATTCAGTATATTTTCTATCAAATTGAGTACGACTCTTTTTTTCACTTCAATTAGATGAAAAATATACTAGATTTTCTTTAAATGATACTCAATTGGATAGAAAATATATTAGATTTTCTTTAAATAGTACTGAATTTAGAAGAAATTATATTAAGTAGAAAAAAAGTCATGTTCAATTTGATAGAAAATATACTGGATTATAGTTTAAAGTGTCAAATTTAAGAGGAATTATACTTATTTTTAGACTTTTTATACCTAAAAAATATGAGGGACAATTTTGATAGAAATATACTGGATTCTAGTTTAAAGTGTTGAATTTAAGAGGAATTATACTCATTTTTGAACTTTTTGGACCTAAAAAAATCTGAAGGGCAATTAGGTAATAATATTTCCATGGGGAAGTTGAAGCAAATGAAACTTTGGATGCATGGAGTGGAGACAAAGTTTTTTAGACATAGAGACTATATGCAAAGTTAAAGTTGTGATTGAGGATTTTTCTCTAATTTACCGTTATAGCATAATTTATTTTTATTCAATAAAAATATATTAAAAGTTTGGTTAAACCAAATAAACCAGCCGAATTTAAAAATTTGGTTCAGTTTATTAAAAAAATATTTTTTAAAAAAATCAGTTAATTCAGTTCGGGTTCTGTTTAAAATTTTTTTCGGTTAAACTGAATAGACCAAATTTTTAAACTAAATCAAATTTTTAGATCCTAAATTTTAGATCGAATCAAATTTTTATTAAGTCAACCCGAATTTTTAGAAAAAATTGGTTTGTTCGGTTCGGTTTGTTCGATTTTATCAAGAATTTGGTTCAATTTTTATCAAAAATAGGTTTGGTTCGGCTTGTTAAAAAAAAAATTGGTTTAGTTAATTTGGTTATGTTTGGTTCGGTTTTAACCGAATACTCACCCCTACCCAAATAGATATATATATTTGGGTCGGATATGCGTATGATTCTACTTGACCTGCCTCCATACCTATTTATCCAATTATTTAATCAAGTCCAAAAATTTATTTCATTCTCTTCTCCATTCGGGTTGGATATCGGATCTTCCATTAGATTGGTAGGAAATTGCCATGCCTACATGGGGGCCTAAAAAAAACAGTCATACACTAGTAAATTGAGATTGTGCTTCTTTTTTATTTTTAATCAAAGGGCATCCCTTTTTAATTTTTAATCAAAAGGTTTCTCTATCCGCAACCCCCTTTAAAATGACAAAGGATACCCTCAATATTGTTCAACATTATTATATCTAATCACTCGATCCCATCACCCAATTGTATAAACTGAATAAGTATATGTTGTAGTAGCTGCAAAATCATAGCTGCTACAAAATCAGTAGCTATGATTTATAGTTGCTATAATATGAATATTATTGAATATAATAAATTCGAGTTGTAATGGCTACCCTTTATATCTGTTATAACTTAAATGTTAGATGAACAAATCTGAATTATAGTAGATTTTGTAATTTTTACCATATGAATGTTAAGTGAAGAGGTAATCTGTTATAGTAATTACTAAGTCCAATTAATTGATTTATAAATCGAGGGATAGAAAATAATGCTATGAGACACTATATTGGAGGGTATCCTTAACATTTCATAAAACGGTTGGTCTAGGTGGGCATTTTTTTTGGCAATTTACCAAAAGGCACATTTAAATTTATGAATTGACCAAAAGGTATACTATACTTGATATTTATCAAATAACGTATTCAATTTTCTATTCTTCCCATTCTACCCCTCAATCATTTTTCTATGCTCTTTCCTCTTTTTTATGCATGCAATTTCTTTTCTCTTATCTCTCTACCATGCACGTATCTTCTCTCCCCTTTCCTCTCTCTTTAGGAGATATGTATACATGCAAAGCATAATATGGTCCTGATATGATTTCATATCAGGCCCACAAGATTAGAGTTTAACGTGTTTCTTTCAATAATATGCTAACACCTTCGGAGAAGTCGAAATATGCAATGGACAACACCATTGGACTCCTTGCAGCCTCAGAAATCTATTGGGCCTAAAATGAGTCTAATATGAAGCCTCTAGGTCTATCAGTGGATTTTGACCTGCAAGGAGTCCAACGGTGTTGTCTATTGCATATTTCAATTTCTCCAAAGGTGTTAAAATATAGTCCCATGTTGGGTTGTTTTAGCCAATTTTTTCTATACATTTTAACACCTCCAGACAAGTCAAAATATGCAATGGACTACGCCATTTGATTTCTTGTTGTAGGACCGTTGCGGCCGGCTAGAAGGGGGGTTGAATAGCCCTGTAAAAATAAAAACAAACAACCCTTCTCGAACTCTTAAACCACTTGCATAAAATAAAAGTAATAAATAAAATCATAAAAGTAAAAGGCACACCGAGATTTATTTGGTTACAACCGAGGAAATTGTTAATCCAAGAAAGCGTAGCACTAGTGTCTCCTTCAGGCGAAGAAGCCTTTTACAGCAATGAAGCGCACAACAGAAGATAAACTACAAAAAAGCGTACAAGTGTAGAAAGAATGCTTGAGTTCTGAATTAATTGAAAGCTTCTGGACCAAGGCTATATTTATAGCCTTGGTCGGGGCGCCTGGAAGGGTTTCAGGTGCCTTGGGGAGGATAAATTTTATCCCCCAATGTTCAGATTGAGATTTGACTCGATCTGGTCAAAATTCAATCTCCGGGCGCCCCAGACTGCTCCGGGCGCCCCGGGCTGGTCCGGGTGCCCCAGACAGTTCCGAGCGCCCCGGACCCTAAGTCAACTTCGATTGACTTTTTTTGCCTCGGTCCGGGTCTTCAACTCCGGTTCCGCTCGCTTGGGTGATCTCTGCCATCTGGAAAAGGGCTCACCCAAACCCAGGTTTCGGTCTTCTCTAGCAGGCTTCCCTCCGGCTTCTCTCCCTCGGAATCGTCGTGTGTTTCCTTCTCATCCGCCAGCATACTCATCTGCAGTCTTCGTCCCTCGGTCACACCCCGTGCCGACCTTCTCGCTAACTGCGTCTCTTGCTCCTCGAGCAGTCTTTCGCTCCGGCTTCTTGTCCCTCGGAACCACCGCGCGCTTTCTTCTCGTCCGCCGGTGTACTCTTCCGTAGTGCCTCGTCCCTCGGACGCACCGCATGTCGTCCTTCTCGCTGGCTACGTCTTCCGCTCGACTACCTGTGCTCCTAAGCTCCTACACACTTAGACACAAGGTTAGAAACAAATAGGACCTAACTTAACTTGTTGATCACACCAAAACAACCTTGGGGTTCCAACAATCTCCCCCTTTTTGGTGTGAGCAACCCAAGTTAAGCTAGGGTAAGAATAGACATAAAATAAATTTAACTAAATTTGTAATTAAGTGCAAAAAATAAAACAAGTTAAATTTTGGTCTACCTCCCCCTAGATTTATATTTTTCCTTCTCCCCCTTTGATCACATAAAAAATGGGGTTCAAGAAAAAATCTAAGGGTAAAAAAAACTTAGAAATTTTGAGTTTCTTTAAAAAATTTGCAATAATAAGCAGTCTCTTAAAAAAAAATTAATTAAGAGTTAAAAAAAATTAAGTGAAATTATAAGAAAAAAATTCTAACTTAGACAGTTTTGCAAAAAAAAAAAATCTAAAAACTTTAAGCAGAAATATTTCAATTTCATAATAACCTTTAACTTTAAAACATATCTTCTGAGAATTTTTCTAAGTATTAAAGAAAATTTTCTAAGAGGAAAAATACAAAAAAAAATTTCTAAGTTTTAAAAAAAATATATTTTTGAAAAAAGATTTTTTAAATCTTTGAAAATTTTTCTAAGTACTTAAATTTCTAAGTCAATTTCATGTAAAAGTATTTTTCTAAAAATATTTTGAAAAAATGTTTGAAAAACTTTGAAAGCATTAATTAATTCTAATTTTAATGCTTTGACAGAAAGTTAATTAAACATTTATTTCAATATTTTGGCTTCCAGATTGTGACGAAGCACTAGGCCTTCTTGGTTATTGGAGCAACAACCACTTCCTAAGACAAAGTCTCATAGAGAAATTCATTGTTTAATTTTCTCACTGAAGAACGCTAATTTTAATTTTAAAACTTAGACTAAGCAAGATTTAGGAACCCAATAAAGGTTCCAGCCTACTGGATTGATTAAAAATTTCTTAGGGACATATTTTCTAGAGATATTCCTAATTTGTCCCTGGTGATATCAATTCAAATTTTTAAATCTGCTAAAATTAGATGAGCATGCATAGTTTTTCAAGTTGTCTATTTGAATTTTCAAATCTTTATTTTCTAATTTCAGTTTTTCATTTTCCAATTTTGATTTATCTAATTCTTCTAACGGGCAGGATTTAGCTAAAATTATTTTTAAATTTTTTATTTCTTTTTCTAATTTACAGCAGTCTTTAGTTAAAAACTTAACAAACTTAAAAAGTTTGTCAGGAGGAAGAGAACGTACCTGACTTACCTTGTCGAGTTCGTTGTCCGTGTCTCCCCCTGAACTGCTGCTTTCTTCTAACGAAGCTCCGCCTTCATCGATGCTCTCGATGCTCATCTCGGAAGAGCTTGAATCGTAGTCGTCGTCTTGATGACTCGCAATCAGTGCGAGTTCGGAGAATGCCTCGATTTCTGATTCAGACGACGTATCGTCCCACGTCGCCTTTAGGATCTTTCGCTTTTGGATAGGCTTCTTACCCTTTTCCTTGTTCTTCAGCTTGGGGCAGTTGTCCTTGACGTGCCCTTCTTCGTCGCAGTGGTAGCAGGGGATCGTCCTTTTCTTCTTCCCCTGCGGATGGTTAGTAGATATAGATTAACAAAGTTTCTTGAATCTTCTTACCATCATTACCATTTCCTCGTCGTCGAGAGAAGATTCCGACTCGGGTTCGTCTCTCGAAGCTTTGAGGGCGACATTGTTCTTGGGCTCCTTCATTCCTGCACATCTTGTAACGACCCAATTTTCCTTACTTTGAGTTCTAAATATCTTTGAAAATGTCTGAAAATACTTTTAAAATATTCTAGGGATTTTTAGGAATTTTTAGAGTATTTTTATGCAATTTTTGGAGTCCGTTTGGCATTTTTACCGGGAGGAGGAAGTTTAAGAAAAAAAAAGAAAAACACAAAGTGCAAGAGCTAGGATTCGAACCCAGCTTCTCGGGCCCAAGCAGTAATCGGCCCAACCAACCGAGCTGAGCTCGTTTTATTAACTAAATGTGTGAACAAATATATTTAAGTTATAGGTGGAACCGAATCACCTAGGTTATTAAAGGAGGTTAATTTCTTTCCCGAAACCTAAAAACCCAAATCTCTCTCCCTTCTCACCCACGCGGCGCCGTCTTCTCCTCTCGGGCGAAACCGCAGCCAAGGCTAGGGTTTCCTCCTCTCGACGTCGGCGAGGTGTTTTCCGGCCGATCTCCACTCGTGGGTGATCATTCCGGCAAGGGGAGCTCGGGAAATACAAGGAAAAAGGTGGGATCGAAGCTCCACCGAAACCCTAGAGCATTTCTCTTCAGTTGTAAGTCCAAGAACCCGATGTAAGTGCTTCTCACCTGCGGTAGGAGTAGCTTTCGGGGTTTTCGTTTGCGTTTTTGTTGTTGTGTAATGAACAAGAGCAGCTTTTCATTCTAGCATATGGTTTTGGTTTCAAGCCTTGCTCTAACAACTCGGTTTAAGACTTGGTTCATGTCCTTTTGATATTTTCTTTGAGCACGGACAGAATGTTTAAGGGTTTTCCTTGAGTGTTATAACATGTTAATTTAGATGTGTTTACCTCACAATTCAAGCATGTTTAAGTAGATATAAATTACTTCAAGCTACAGCATGACGAAAGATTGTTAGGTTCATGAATAAGTTAGTTGTTACAAGCTTGATGTGTGGAAACTTTTACTGCTGTGAGCCTAACTAAGGTTACCATCTATGACCATGTAGTTTTGTTATTGGCTGTTGAATTCGGTTTGAACATATCATGTTATATTCCAGTGGTATAGTTGTTTTTTTTTAATTACTGTGGAATTTAGTTGGAATATGTACTGGTTTATATTTTTATATCAGTGACATATGGTTTAGAATCTCTTGTTTAAAGTATATATGAGAGAAGTACAAGTAAAGCAAGACTAAAGTCACAAGTTGATTCTGAATTCCAGAATTTAGAATCAAAGCACACTAAGTGCTTAAATAAATACCAAGGCATTTTATTATAAGAAGTATTTAAAAAAAAAAAGTATTTTACTTTTAAAGGACATGTACCGGACACAAAGTCCAAGGGATGGGCTCCAAGTTGCCCCTAGGCATAAGGTCTAGAAGTGTCTTAATGGTTTCGGGATTAGCTACCTCGATTCTCATTAAGAAAGGCGCGCAAAGTGGTACAATGTCGGGCCCAAGAAAAGTTGAATATTATTTTAAAGTATAAAAGTATAAGTTGGGGAACAAATGGAACAAGTTCTTTTATCCAAGTTATAAATTTCAGAAAGTTGAATCTGTTGTTTCCTTTTAGAGATGCATGATTTAGTTTTAGTTGCTATTTTCATGTTGAGCATGTACTCCCTGCTTTCTTTAATGCTTATGCATTCCTTATCGGATTTTGTGAGTAGAAAGCACTTACTAAGCTTTTAGCTTATAGATACTACTTTTTCCTCCTACTGCAGATATAGATAAAAATAAAGGAAAAGCTAAAGTGGTGTAGAAGAAGGCGACAAGGAGTCGTTGATGGTGTGTGTGTGGTGGCTGTTATGGAAGTATGGGATCTTGCTAGAAGAGTTTGGAGATGTTACTTGCTAGTGCTCGTTTGATTTTTTCCATAGTAGAACTATATTGCTATGTTAAAAATTGTTAGATATTAGTATGCTATATAAGTTTGCTTTAATGGAACTATCACATGATTTACTTCTGCTGTAGTGAAATTTGTTTTCAATTGCAATGAGTAGGATATATGAGTAGCTAGCGAATTCCTATGCTTAGTTTTCCTTTTGTTACTGCTGGAAATTTTAATCTGCTGTGAAATGCTAGAAATATTCTTATGCTCAGTACTTCCTTATAAATCTGCTGGAATGTTAAGTTGCTGGATTTATTCGGATGTTAAATGCATATAGTTCGGCTTGTTAGGTAATGAATGAGTAGTAGTTTATTTCACTTTCTCTTAATTACGGTTTGGTTGTAGAATGAATAACTACATTCTGTAACAAGGGATGTTAGGTAGGATTTCATGAATGCAAGTTAATAAAGGAAGTAGCAAACAGTAGAGATACTTAAGCTTCATTGCCTATATGTTACACTTGCTTGTGTTACACTTATTTGCATGTTTAAATAAGTAAGAAAAAAAAAACATCAGAGCAGTTTAAAGTTCTATTTGACATGTGATATGTTTTAAACAAATAGATTAAAGCATTTCTAGTGTTAAAGTAGGTAGTACCAGTTATGTGTAGATAGTAGATTCAGTAGCGGTCACCCTTAGAGGAGTAGTAAGGAGGGTGGTCGTTACAGTTGGTATCAGAGCAGTTCCCATTTTCCAGCAACACACACACATCAGCATCTACCTTGCCGTCTTCAAGTAAGAAAGTATTTAAGTTCTTTCTTTAGTGCTTTCCTTTATTATTATTATTTGCAGTATGGATTGATTGTTTATAAGTGATTAAGTAAGATAAGAGTTTTTAGCTATTTCCTTTCTTAATATATAAATGTGTATGTTTAGAAAGGGTAGAGAAATTATCAAATTTTCTTATTTGTTTAACTAGATGTCGAGAAGAGGACGTCCCCCTACCGCTCGTACTGAGGACCAAGTTCAGGAGGAAGAGGGGCCAGGCTCAACTGAGCCCAATCTTTCTGAAGTTGTTGCCCAACTTCAGAAACAAGTAGCTGAAAGTAATTGCCAATCTGATGGCAAATCAACAACCAGTTCCTCCTACTCCTCAAACAAGAATTGTGGAGACTCCGGTAATCGAGGTCCCACCACTGCCCAAGGAGTCGCCACGATCCCGAGACAAGAAGCCTACCTCATATGGTCAAACCGAAACCAGAGCTTCTCGTGCACGATCGAGCCCGGGATGCCAGGCTTGGTTCAAAACTCGAGAGCACCATGGAGCTTCTTGGCCGCCGAAGCCGAGAAAGTCAAGTGTGCCTCCTTCTGTCGGAGACGCACGCATGTGGTGGGAGAGAGAAGAGCAAGAGGGCAATCAATCAGATGAGATGGATTGATTTTGAGACAGAATTCTACGACGAGTTCTTTCGCCAAAAGATCACCAATAAGCACTACGAGGAGTTTATGGAGTTCAGACAGGGGGATCTGACAGTGGAGGAAGCAGTTAAAAGATTCAACAGGCTAGCTCGTCTCTGCCCAGAACTAGTAAGTACAGAGAAGGAGCGAGTCAGACTAATGCTCAGAATGCTGAAGCCTGTGATATCACTTAATGTGAGCAGTGGAACTCATCAGCCCCTGACTGGAGAAGAGTTGGTCAGTAGAGCCTTAGTAGCTGAGCACTATCTGAACAGCATGAAGGCACAAAGAGAGCAGCACAAGCCAATCAAGATGGAGACCAAGACTGGGGAAATTAGAAACCCCAGTTAAATAATCAGAACTGGAAAGGCAAGGGTACTAAAAGGAAGCAGTGGGATTCAGGAAGTAACCAGAAGGGAGGACCAGAAACCAAACAGACTAAGCTCTTTCCCTGCCCCAAATGTGGGAGAACACATCCAGGAGCCTGCCTCTTGGGTAAGACTGGATGTTATTCTTGTGGTCAAGAAGGACACATGGCCAAACAGTGTCCTAACAAGTTCAAAGCACCCCAGCCACAGCCAATACAATATGGAGCCAAGCCTCAACTACATTATATGCCTGCAACTCTGGAAGGACCTCAGATCAGTCAAGGAAGGTTGGAAGCTCCACCAGTTCCAGCCTTTGACAATGCCAGAGTATTCTCCCTTACCAAAGAGGAAGCTGCTAGTGCCTCCACGGTCGTAACAGGTCAAGTAGTTATTTTTCAGCATATAGCTACTGCACTATTTGATACTGGGGCGACCCATTCTTTTGTATCCATACCTTTTGCCAAAGAATTACAGGTACCTACAGAAAGCATGAATTCCAAGTTCCTGACAACCCTACCTTCTGGGGAAGTCATGGAATCTAGTCAGTGGCTTCGGTCTATACCAGTCAGAATTTCAGACCGAGAGCTATGTGTTAATCTGGTAGTCCTCGCTATGCAGGATTTCGATATCATTTTGGGTATGGATTTCCTCAGCAAGTACAGTGCTTCAGTGGACTGCCGCAGAAGAAAAGTGATCTTTAGTCCAGAAGGTGAACCATCCTTTGAATTTACAGGAGTGCCAAAGAGGAAGACTCAGAAATTTCTCTCTTCCCTCACAGCTCACCAGATGCTAGCTAAAGGGTGTGCTGGTTTTCTTGCATGCATTGTGAGTACCAAGGAAGAAGAAAGACCTAAGCAGGAGGAAGTTCGGGTAGTCTGTGAGTATCCAGAGGTATTCCCAGAAGAGCTACCTGGACTACCTCCCAATAGAGAAGTAGAGTTTGAGATTGAACTGGTTCCTGGTACCGGTCCAATTTCAAAAGCTCCATACCGCATGTCCCCAGCGGAGTTGAAAGAGTTACAAGAACAACTTCAGGAGCTGCTTGACAAAGGCTTCATCCGCCCTAGTCATTCACCATGGGGAGCTCCTGTGTTGTTTGTCAAGAAGAAGGATGGATCTATGCGAATGTGCATAGATTATAGAGCTCTGAATCAAGTGACCATCAAGAACAGGTATCCACTGCCCAGGATCGATGATTTATTTGATCAATTGAAAGGGGCAACAGTGTTCTCTAAGATAGATCTGCGCTCTGGGTACCATCAGTTAAAAGTAAAGGAGAGTGATATACCCAGAACTACTTTCAGGACCAGATATGGACACTATGAATTCGTGGTTATGCCTTTTGGTGTGACTAATGCACCTGCAGTCTTCATGGACTTGATGAATAGAGTGTTCAGTGAATACCTTGACAAATTTGTCATTGTGTTCATCGACGACATTCTAATCTATTCCAGAACCCCAGAAGAGCATGACACGCATTTGAGAATAGTCCTACAGACCCTTCAGCAAAGGCAGCTCTATGCTAAATTCTCAAAGTGCGAGTTCTGGTTAGAGCAGGTGGCATTTCTAGGTCATATTGTTTCAAAAGAAGGCATTCAAGTGGATTCGGCCAAAATAGAAGCGGTCAGCAACTGGAAAAGACCCAATAATGCCAAGGAGATCAGAAGCTTCCTTGGTTTAGCTGGGTACTACAGGAAATTTGTGGAAAACTTTTCCAGGATAGCCTCTCCACTTACAGCCCTCACCAGGAAGGACAAGAAGTTTGAATGGTCAGAGAAATGTGAGCAGAGTTTTCGAGAACTCAAGAAGAGACTGACCAGTGCTCCTATACTGACTGTTCCAGAGAGCGACAAGAGTTTTGACATCTACAGTGATGCTTCCGAGATGGGCTTAGGGGTTGTACTCATGCAGGAAGGAAAAGTTATAGCTTATGCTTCCAGACAACTCAAAGACTATGAGAAGAATTATCCCACTCATGATCTAGAGCTGGCAGCTGTAGTCTTTGCACTGAAACTCTGGCAACACTACTTGTATGGAGTCCAGTGCAGAATCTTCACAGACCATCAGAGTCTTAAGTACTTCTTCACTCAGAAGGACTTAAACATGAGACAGCGCAGGTGGCTAGAGTTGGTCAAAGATTATGACTGTGAAATCCTCTACCACCCAGGTAAAGCTAATAAAGTGGCAGATGCACTAAGCAAAAAGTCCAGTGCATCCTTGATGTCCTTATCATCATTAGCCCTGCCACTACAGAAGGAGTTGTCAGATTTCGGACTTGAAATTATTTATGGGCAACTTTCTGCATTGACCCTAGAGTCAACCCTGCTTGAGGATATACAGAAAAAGCAAAGCGAAGATCCAGATATTCAAAAGATCAAGCAAGGGATACAAGAGGAAGGAAGTTCAGAATTTCGAGTATCAGACAGTGGAATTCTTTATCAAGGGAATCGCCTTTGTGTTCCAAATGATGAAGAGCTGAGAAAGAGAATTTTAGAAGAAGCCCATAGTACACCATACTCCATGCATCCTGGTTCTACCAAGATGTACCAAGACGTGAAATAGAAGTTCTGGTGGTCTGGACTCAAAAGAGATGTAGCTAAATATGTCAGTACCTGCCTGACATGTCAGAGAGTCAAAGCAGAACACCAGAGACCAGGAGGAGTTTTACAACCTCTTCCAATACCAGAGTGGAAGTGGGAAGACATATCCATGGACTTCATAACAGGTCTCCCAAGAACCACAAATGGATATGATGCGATATGGGTGATAGTGGACAGATTGACCAAGTCTGCTCATTTTCTAGCCATCAAAGTGTCTCACTCTATAGAGCAGTTAGCACAGCTGTATGTTAAAGAGGTGATCAGACTTCACGGAGTTCCCAAATCTATTATTTCTGATAGAGATGGGCGCTTCACCTCTCACTTTTGGGAGTGTGTACAGACTGCACTAGGCACCAAGCTCAAGTTCAGCACAGCCTTCCATCCTCAGACTGATGGACAGACAGAGCGAGTAAATCAGATCCTAGAAGATATGCTTAGGGCTTGTGCATTAGATTTTAAAGGCAGTTGGTGCAAGTATCTGTGTTTAGCTGAGTTTGCCTACAACAATAGCTACCAAGCCACCATCAGGATGGCACCATATGAAGCATTGTATGGCAGAAAGTGCAGATCACCTATATGCTGGCAAGAAGCTGGAGAAAGAAGAGAAATGGAAGTAGAGCTGGGCATTCAGACTGAGATGATAGAAGAAATCACTCAGGTTATTCAGAAGATCAGACAGAGGATTGAGACTGCCCAGAGTAGACAGAAAAGCTATGCTGACACACGCCGAAGGCCACTGGAATTCCAAGTAGGAGATTCAGTCTTTCTCAAGGTTGCTCCTATGAAGGGAGTGATGAGATTTGGCAAGAAGGGCAAATTAAGTCCTCGCTATGTAGGACCGTACCTGATTTCAGAAAAGATTGGTAAAGTAGCTTATAAGCTGGACTTGCCACTGGACATGTCAGCAGTACACAATGTGTTTCATGTCTCCATGTTAAAGAAGTGTCTTCATGACCCTATCCAAGTGATTGAACCTCAGTCAGTGCAGATCCAAGAAGATCTTAGTTATGAGAGTAGACCTACACAGATAGTGGATAGAGCAGTCAAGAGACTAAGGAACAAAGAAGTGCCACTAGTGAAGGTCGTCTGGCAGAAACAGAAGCACGAGGAAGTCACTTGGGAACGAGAGGACAGTATGAGGCAGAAATATCCAGAACTATTCTAAGTTCGAGGACGAACTTTTTATAAGGTATGGGGAGTTGTAACGACCCAATTTTCCTTACTTTGAGTTCTAAATATCTTTGAAAATGTCTGAAAATACTTTTAAAATATTCTAGGGATTTTTAGGAATTTTTAGAGTATTTTTATGCAATTTTTGGAGTCCGTTTGGCATTTTTACCGGGAGGAGGAAGTTTAAGAAAAAAAAACAACACAAAGTGCAAGAGCTAGGATTCGAACCCAGCTTCTCGGGCCCAAGCAGTAATCGGCCCAACCAACCGAGCTGAGCTCGTTTTATTAACTAAATGTGTGAACAAATATATTTAAGTTATAGGTGGAACCGAATCACCTAGGTTATTAAAGGAGGTTAATTTCTTTCCCGAAACCTAAAAACCCAAATCTCTCTCCCTTCTCACCCACGCGGCGCCGTCTTCTCCTCTCGGGCGAAACCGCAGCCAAGGCTAGGGTTTCCTCCTCTCGACGTCGGCGAGGTGTTTTCCGGCCGATCTCCACTCGTGGGTGATCATTCCGGCAAGGGGAGCTCGGGAAATACAAGGAAAAAGGTGGGATCGAAGCTCCACCGAAACCCTAGAGCATTTCTCTTCGGTTGTAAGTCCAAGAACCCGATGTAAGTGCTTCTCACCTGCGGTAGGAGTAGCTTTCGGGGTTTTCGTTTGCGTTTTTTGTTGTTGTGTAATGAACAAGAGCAGCTTTTCATTCTAGCATATGGTTTTGGTTTCAAGCCTTGCTCTAACAACTCGATTTAAGACTTGGTTCATGTCCTTTTGATATTTTCTTTGAGCACGGACAGAATGTTTAAGGGTTTTCCTTGAGTGTTATAACATGTTAATTTAGATGTGTTTACCTCACAAGTCAAGCATGTTTAAGTAGATATAAATTACTTCAAGCTACAGCATGACGAAAGATTGTTAGGTTCATGAATAAGTTAGTTGTTACAAGCTTGATGTGTGGAAACTTTTACTGCTGTGAGCCTAACTAAGGTTACCATCTATGACCATGTAGTTTTGTTATTGGCTGTTGAATTCGGTTTGAACATATCATGTTATATTCCAGTGGTATAGTTGTTTTTTTTTAATTACTGTGGAATTTAGTTGGAATATGTACTGGTTTATATTTTTATATCAGTGACATATGGTTTAGAATCTCTTGTTTAAAGTATATATGAGAGAAGTACAAGTAAAGCAAGACTAAAGTCACAAGTTGATTCTGAATTCCAAAATTTAGAATCAAAGCACACTAAGTGCTTAAATAAATGCCAAGGCATTTTATTATAAGAAGTATTTTAAAAAAAAAAAGTATTTTACTTTTAAAGGGCATGTACCGGACACAAAGTCCAAGGGATGGGCTCCAAGTTGCCACTAGGCATAAGGTCTAGAAGTGTCTTAATGGTTTCGGGATTAGCTACCTCGATTCTCATTAAGAAAGGCGCGCAAAGTGGTACAATGCCGGGCCCAAGAAAAGTTGAATATTATTTTAAAGTATAAAAGTATAAGTTGGGGAACAAATGGAACAAGTTCTTTTATCCAAGTTATAAATTTCAGAAAGTTGAATCTGTTGTTTCCTTTTAGAGATGCATGATTTAGTTTTAGTTGCTATTTTCATGTTGAGCATGTACTCCCTGCTTTCTTTAATGCTTATGCATTCCTTATCGGATTTTGTGAGTAGAAAGCACTTACTAAGCTTTTAGCTTATAGATACTACTTTTTCCTCCTACTGCAGATATAGATAAAAATAAAGGAAAAGCTAAAGTGGTGTAGAAGAAGGCGACAAGGAGTCGTTGATGGTGTGTGTGTGGTGGCTGTTATGGAAGTATGGGATCTTGCTAGAAGAGTTTGGAGATGTTACTTGCTAGTGCTCGTTTGATTTTTGCCATAGTAGAACTATATTTCTATGTTAAAAATTGTTAGATACTAGTATGCTATATAAGTTTGCTTTAATGGAACTATCACATGATTTACTTCTGCTGTAGTGAAATTTGTTTTCAATTGCAATGAGTAGGATATATGAGTAGCTAGCGAATTCCTATGCTTAGTTTTCCTTTTGTTACTGCTGGAAATTTTAATCTGCTGTGAAATGCTAGAAATATTCTTATGCTCAGTACTTCCTTATAAATCTGCTGGAATGTTAAGTTGCTGGATTTATTCGGATGTTAAATGTATATAGTTCGGCTTGTTAGGTAATGAATGAGTAGTAGTTTATTTCACTTTCTCTTAATTACGGTTTGGTTGTAGAATGAATAACTACATTCTGTAACAAGGGATGTTAGGTAGGATTTCATGAATGCAAGTTAATAAAGGAAGTAGCAAACAGTAGAGATACTTAAGCTTCATTGCCTATATGTTACACTTGCTTGTGTTACACTTATTTGCATGTTTAAATAAGTAAGAAAAAAAAAACATCAGAGCAGTTTAAAGTTCTATTTGACATGTGATATGTTTTAAACAAATAGATTAAAGCATTTCTAGTGTTAAAGTAGGTAGTACCAGTTATGTGTAGATAGTAGATTCAGTAGCGGTCACCCTTAGAGGAGTAGTAAGGAGGGTGGTCGTTACACATCTTGACTCATGTACTTCAAATGTTGAAAAGAAATCTTCTAACAAATTTTTTTCTAAATCTTTAGAAATGTAAAAGGCATCTATCTACTAATGATGCCCATTTGGAATTTCTAGGAAAGGAATTCAGTGCGTACCTGAGCGAATCTCGATTACTTACCTTTTCTCCGAGATTCGAAAGTCCGGTAATAATTTCTTTTATTCTTGAGTGCAGATGCGCGACTGACTCGTTTTCCCCAAGTCGCAGGCTGGTGAGCTGATTACGAAGCAGATCTCTTCTCGCGAGCTTGGCTTCGGACGTCCCTTCGTGCAACTCGAGGAACTTCTCCCAAAGTTCCTTTGCTGAGTCGTAGTGTCCGATCCTGTTCACTTCTTGAGGTGGAAGAACGCTTAGCAGATGGTATTCTGCTTTGTCGTTCACCATGAATTCAACCTGCTCCTTTTTTGTCCATTGACATTTTTCCTTATCTTCTGGAGCTACAAATCCAGATTCCATTGTTAAAATTAATTTAAAGTTTGTTGTAAAAAATACCTGCATCAAATTCTTCCAGGTAGCGAAGTCCCCTTCGTATTTCGATGGGTGGATGCTATTAGTTAGAGCCCTAGAGCCAATCATTTGATGATTATTGTATGGACTCGTTGTATCATATTCTTGTATATAAATAAAGGCATTTATTTTTTTTATTATACTTACTTGTATTGGTGCCAAATAACTAAGTATAATAGCGTCCTTGAGTAGAAGGTTTTTACCTATATCAATCGATTGGTTGAATCGATAGTGAGATGATATAGAGAACACTATTCTTAATCATTCCTAGTCAAGTATTAACATTCAGGGACAATGTTAATGCGATGAGACTAGCATGTAGGTCAACTCGATGACTTGATCTCACAAGTCATGGATATAGAGATATCAAGTTGACACATGGGTATGCATTGGAGAATGTATACTGAATGACCCGCCATGAGAAAGTTTCATGGATCATTATATGAGTTTCATATACTTTCTCATGTGGCTATTAGTATGACTATTAGTCTTTGGACCTGAAGTCACCATGGTTCCCTACATAAGGAGTTACATACTTTGGCTTCGTCAAACGTCACCTGTAACTGGGTGGACTATAAAGGCAATTACTGGGTATGTAACAAATTATGCGGAGGGATGTGAGTAATGTAGATGGGATCTATCCCTCCTATATGATGGGAGTGACATCGATATTCTTGATAGAGTGAGACCACGAAGTGCATGACCATGCCCAAATGAGTCAATATGAGATATTGAGCTCATTTGATTGAGTGAGTCTACTTGGAGTTCAAGATTTAGATTGATTAGAGGATGACATGGTCTATGCCTCATATTGATCAATCTAGATGTCAAGGATAGAAGGACACTTGTCATATATTGTGAGGAGTCACAATTAGTAGTCACAAGGTGATGTTGGATCTCAACATTCTTGTAACTTGGGTAGTAATGATGTGTTACTAGATACCGCTCATTAGTTATGCTTCTAAATGGGTTTAGGAGTATTGCCAACGTTACAAGAACCTATAGAGTCATACATGAAGGGAAATTAGATGGAGATTAGGTTCATTTGATGAACCTAAAGGATTAGGTTCATGTGATGAACCAAATTGGATTAAGAGTAATCCAAATTAGGCTAATTGAGTTGGACTCCATTTGGTTCATGTGTTAAGTGAGTCTAATTTGGACTTAGACTCATTTAATTAATTTAATTCAATAAATAAAGATTCATTAAATTAAAATTAACTTGAACCAATAGTTAGATTAGATCAACCAAGGGAGAGAAGTGGTCAAGTTTGACTTGACTTAAGTAGGAAGATGAAGAGTCAAGTTTTGACTTGACTTTGACTTGACCAATGCCACATCATCAAGGCTTCTTCATTAGTCAAGTTTGACTTGACCAAATGTCACCTCATGGAGGAGATCAAGAGACTTGACTCTTGATATTCCATGGGAGTTTATAAGCCTAAAGTGGTCGGCCACTTGGGAGTTACACAAGGTGAGAATTCATTCTCATTCATTTCTTCTTCTTCCTCTCTAGGTTTCTTCTCCCCCTCTCCTTCTCTTTGGCCGAACCTTACAAAGGTGCTAGCACACCTTTGTGTTAGGTTTCTCCATCTCTTGCTTGTGTGGATACACATAGAGTAGTATCTACTTTGATACTCTCGAGATTCGGTGAACTTTGGACGAGCGGGATTAAGCGAAGGGCTTCGCATCAAGGGTAAATTCTTATCTTGTAGATCTAAAGTAGACCTAGGTTTAGAAAACTCGTACGTGAAAGTTTTACAAAATTTTATTTCTTCGCACGAATCCGTGGCATGGGAATTTCGGGGTTTCCGCTGTAACGCCCGCCCTTCCAGGTAGAACTAAGGCCACCCCGGAGGGGCGGACGTCACTGAAACATAGACATCAATTATACTAATGCATATGGATTCATGGCAGCGGAAGACTTATTTAAATTTTATTTTTTTTCATATGCATTTAGTTTAATTGATGTCTATGTTTCAGTGACGTCCGTCCCTCCGGGGTGGCCTTAGTTCTACCTGGAAGGGCGGGCGTTACAAGTTGGTATCAGAGCAAGTCTACCATCCACTACACACACATCAAGCCTTTATCCTGCCGCTCCAAGTAAGGATTTTATGCTTAAATTTTATTTTGAGGTGATATTTATGCTTGATCTATTTCTTTATGATGTTTGATAATATGCATGCTTATTATCTTATTTATTTAGTTATCACATTTTTTTTTTTAGCTTAGATATATATGATGGTAGATTAGGAACAATAACAACCTTAGGGTAGTCTGGTTATGAATAATGATAACTTATATTAGCTTATTGTGATTATTGAAGATAAAGCATGGTTAGAACACGAACTACCCGAGCAAATGAGACGGTACCTCCACCCGATCTGATGCATGTGATTACCGAGCTCCAGCGTCAGGTCACAGAACAGCAACAAACGATCACTGCATTGATGAATCAGCAAGGGAATCCTGTTACACCACCAGGTAACCCAAATGTGATACCTATTATACCTGCGGCTGTACCAGTACCTCCGGCACCAGTACCTCCGGCACCGGTACCACCGGTAGCTCCTATTCCAGTGGTCCGACAAGAGGCATACCTGATTCAGTGGCAGAGGTTGAAGCCAGAAGCCTTCTCCGGAAACTGTGAGCCATGGGATGCTCAGGCGTGGCTTAAGACTGTGGAAAGCATCGTGGAGCTTTTAGATTGGCCCGAACACGAGAAGGTTAAGTGTGTATCATTTTGCCTTACAGGCGATGCCAGAATGTGGTGGGACCGAGTCAAAGCAAAGAGACAGGTGAATCAGATGAGATGGACAGACTTCGAGACTGAATTCCTTGAAGAGTTCTTCCATATGCGGGTGACCAATAAACACTACGATGAGTTCACCGAGTTTCGGCAAGGTGACCTATCAGTGAATGAGGCCGTGAAGAAATTTAACCGATTAGCACGCCTATGTCCAGAGCTGGTCAATACAGAAAGAGAAAGGGTCAGACTAATGCTGAAGATGCTCAGACCTGAGATAGCCCTAAATGTGGTCGGCGGCGTTAATAGACCACAGACCACCGAGGAATTAATTAGCAGTGCTCTGATCACTGAACACTATCAGAAGGCGATGAATGAGGGTAAGAGTCAAGTTCAGAAACCTCAACATAACAGAACCAACTGGAAGGGAAACTCCAACGGTAAGAGGAAACAATGGAACAGTTCTCAGGGTGGTTCAGCGAACAAGCAACCTATGTTTCCTCAGTGCACCACCTGCGGAAAGAAGCATCCAAGAAAATGCCGTGTGGGCACGAATAAGTGCTACAGCTGCGGATTGGAAGGACACTTGGCCCGAAATTGTCCCACTCAGATGCAGACACCTCAGCAGTAGAGTATCCAGAACAGAGGTACCCCCTCACAGCTACATCTAATGCAAGCTGCACTAGAAGGCCCTCAAAATGGCCAAGGGAGACTGGAAGCCCCGCCAACTAGGACGAATGCCAGGATCCACTCCCTCACTAGAGAGGATGTGGCGAACGCTTCGACTGTTGTCATAGGTCAGATACTCATTTTCAGTCAGTATGCTACTGTATTATTTGACATTGGGGCAACACACTCGTTTATCTCTACACCCTTCACAAGTAAGATAGATATGCCACCGCAAGCCTTAGATGGCAAATTTTTAACGACCCTGCCTTCAGGAGAAGTAATGTCATCCACTCATATGCTGCGAGCCGCACCTATCCGAATTGTAGACAGGGAACTATACTGTGATCTGATAGTGCTGGATATGCAGGATTATGATATAATATTGGGCATGGATTTCTTGAGCAAATACGGAGCTTTGATTGAGTGCCGTAAAAGAAAGGTGGTCTTCCGGCCCGGGGCAGAATTGATATTTGAATTTAGCGGAATGCCAAGGGGAGAGACTGAGAAATTCCTATCAGCTCTGGAAGCATGGAAGCTGTTGAGCAATGGATGCACAGGGTTTCTAGAACATGTGGTCGATGCAAGTAGAGCAGAGGATCAGAAGCTAGAGAATGTCAGAGTTGTATGCAACTTTCCAGATGTCTTCCCCGATGAACTGCCAGGGTTAGCACCTGACAGAGAAATTGAATTTGAGATCGAATTGATTCCTGGAACTAAACCGATCTCTAAGGCACCCTACCGTATGGCGCCAGCTGAATTGAAAGAGCTACAGGAACAGTTACGGGAGTTACTTGACAAGGGACTTATTCGCCCTAGCCACTCTCCATGGGGAGCTCCCGTACTATTTGTGAAGAAAAGGGATGGATCTATGCGAATGTGCATAGATTACCGAGCGCTGAATAAAGTAACAATCAAGAACAGGTACCCTTTACCTCGGATTGATGACTTATTTGATCAATTGAAAGGTGCCACCGTCTTCTCCAAGATTGATCTGAGATCTGGCTATCATCAAGTGAAAGTGAAACAAGATGATATACCAAAGACGGCCTTCCGAACGAGATACGGACATTATGAATTCATAGTAATGCCCTTCGGAGTTACAAATGCTCCTGCCCTATTTATGGAATTGATGAATCGAGTGTTCTCGGAATATCTCGATAAATTTGTGATAGTCTTCATCGACGATATTCTTATCTACTCGAAGACCTAGGAAGAGCATGCTGAGCACCTGAGTATAACATTACAAATTCTCCGGGAGAGACAATTGTATGCCAAATTCTCAAAGTGGGAATTTTGGCTTGACCAGGTGTCGTTTTTGGGTCACGTGATCTCTAAGGACGGAATTATGGTAGACCCAAGCAAGATAGAAGCCGTGAGTAACTGGAACAGACCAAAGAATGCCAGTGAGATCCGAAGTTTCCTCGGACTAGCCGGCTATTATCGGAAATTCGTAGAGAGTTTTTCCAGAATTGCAGCTCCCATGACGGCCCTCACCAAGAAGAACAAAAGGTACGAATGGACGGAGAATTGTGAGAGAAGCTTCGCGGAGTTGAAGAGAAAATTGACTAGTGCCCCAATTCTCACTCTTCCAGAAAGTAACGAGGGATTCGATATGTACAGCGATGCTTCCAGATTGGGACTCGGAGCTGTACTTATGCAGAATGGAAAAGTCATTGCGTATGCCTCTCGACAACTTAAGGAGCATGAAAAGAATTATCCCACACATGATTTAGAGCTAGCCGCTGTAGTCTTTGCTCTCAAGATATGGAGGCATTATCTATATGGGGTCCAGTGTAAAATTTATACAGATCACCAGAGTCTGAAATATTTCTTTACACAGAAAGACCTAAACATGCGACAACGGAGATGGCTCGAGCTAGTCAAGGATTATGACTGCGAGATCTTTTATCATCCGGGAAAAGCAAACAAGGTAGCAGATGCGCTCAGTAGGAAGTTCTGAGTTACCAGAATTCTTATTTTAAGTTCGAGGATGAACTTTTATGAGGTATGGGAGACTGTAACACCCATAGGGTCCTTAGCAAAATTCTAGAATATTCTATCATGAATAAAGAATAAAGAAAAATATATATGCTTTAGTTGAATTTTTGCTCCTAGCCAAACACTTAAATAAATAAAATAGAAATAAAAATACATAAGGTCTAGGACTTGAACTCTAGATCTCTCATTAGATACCTGAATAAGATAACCACTAGACCAAGAGAAATTATTGTAAGGAAAGAGAGGGAAACCATAATTAAATGTAAGAAGAAAAGGCTCTTCTCTTAGAAGGAGAAGTGAGAGTTGTCTTCTCCCTCTCTAATGAAGAGATGCTCTAGAATATTCCTTTCTTACTCACCAAGAAGGGATGTATCTAGACTTTTCTTAATGATGAAGAGAGTAAAAGAAAGGAGGAAGAAAAAATATATTTTTCCTTCCTCCTCTCATGATGAATAAAAGGAAGAAATTAAAATGAGTTGGCATTTTTCTCATTCACTCTCTTACTCCTCCCTCCTTCACCGTGCCCCCTTCTTCACCCATTCTTCTTCTTGCCGAGACCAAGGAGCAAGGAAGCTTCCCATCTCTAGGAAGGATCCACAACAAAAGGTTAAATCTCTAAGGAAAACAAGCGCAAGGATGTTAGTATCCCCTCACTGCAGTACAAGTAGCTTCGGTTTTTAGAATGTTTTTCTCTTTCGAAACTCTAAAACTTTTCTTGAAAGAAGATGGTCAAGATAAAGAATAGGTAGTTACTTAGGGTTAACAAGTGATAAGAGATGCTTCATGTTATAAAAAAAAAAAAAAAAGAGAAATTTAGAACTTGTTGCATGATTCGGCCAAGGATGGAAGAAAGGATCTAGAATAAGTTTTTCTTTGATCACATACTTAAATTTCTACTCTATGATATATGAATTTCATATGTTGTTAGTTTAGTCTTCATTCTTCATGTCGTGAAGAAAAAAAAAGAAAAAAAAAGAGAAACCTAGCTTTATGGTTCGGCCAAATTGATTATAAGGCCTTAGGTCAAGAATTTTAGCTAGAAACCATACTAGTTGTACCTCTTTGTGATGTATGAATTTTTACATGTTTATAACTAAGGTCTTTATGCTTCATATGGAATGAAATGGTGGTAAACCCTACTGATATGGTTGGCAAAATTGAATAAATGGGTTAGGGTTTAAGTTTTTGAACTCAAATATGCTTAGAACATGAAGTACAATACCTTGTAGGCACTTAGATTAAATGGGCTTGTTATAAGTTTAAGTTTTATACTTCTTATGGAATAAAATGATATGGAACTCTACTGATATGATTCAGCCAAATGAAAATAAAAGGGTTAGGGTTAGAGTTTTGAACTCAAATAGGCTTATTCATGAAGTATGGTTCCTTGTAAGTACTTGTACAATATTCTATAGGTACTTAGATTAAATGTGCATGCTACATGTTTAAGTTTTATGCTTCCTAAGGGATAAAAAGACATGAAACCCTACTGATATGTTTCGGCCAAATGAAAATAAAAGGGTTAGGGTTAGAGTTTTGAACTCAAATAGGCTTATTCATGAAGTATGGTTCCTTATAGGTACTTGTACTATGCTCTATAGGAACTTAGATTAAATGTGCATGTTACATGTTAAGACTTATGCTTCTTATGGAGTAGAATGATATGAAATCCTACTGATATGTTTCGGCCAAATTGAAATAAATGGGTTAGAGTTAGAGTTTTGAACTCAAACATGCTTATTCATGAAGTACAATGCCTTGTATGTGCTTAGATCAAGTTTACATGCTATGTGGATAAGTTTTATGCTTCATATGGAACCAAATGATATAAGAACCCTACTGATATGTTTTGTCCAAATTGAGATAAATGGGTTAAGGTTAGAGTTTTGAACTCAAACATGCTTATTCATGAAGTATATTACCTTGTATGTGCTTAGATCAAGTTTACATGCTATGTGGATAAGTTTTATGCTTCATATAGAACCAAATGATATAAGAACCCTACTGATATGTTTTGTCCAAATTGAGATAAATGGGTTAAGGTTAGAGTTTTGAACTCAAACATGCTTATTCATGAAGTATATTACCTTGTATGTGCTTAGATCAAGTTTACATGCTATGTGGATAAGTTTTATGCTTCATATGGAACCAAATGATATAAGAACCCTACTGATATGTTTTGTCCAAATTGAGATAAATGGGTTAAGGTTAGAGTTTTGAACTCAAACATGCTTATTCATGAAGTATATTACCTTGTATGTGCTTAGATTAAGTTTTACATGTTATGTGGGTAAGTTCTATGCTTAATATGGAATGAAATGAGGATGAAACCTACTGATATGGTTCGGCCAAGATGGATAAATTGGGTTAGGAAAGAGTTAAACCTAACCAAACATGCTTAGGCATTTTCATGATATGTAGTCTTTGATATATAAGTGAAGTAAGCTTTCATGCTTTATGATATGTTGCATTTCTATGTCTTATGATAAGATGTGCCATGCTTATGATATGACATGATAGACTTATGACATGATATTCCATGTTAATGATATGATATGCTAGACTCATGATATGATATGCCATGTTCATGATATGTATGTTAAGTTCATGAGATGATATGCCATGTTTGATGATATGAAAATGACATGTTATGCTTTATGTTATGATAAGAACATGTTATGTTTCATAATGCATGTATGAATGGCTTATGTAAGAAGAAAAGCCTAAAGAGTTGCTTCCCTTAAGCTGGGACCAAGAGCACTCTTCATGTTATGGAAAAGAGTTGCTTCCCTTAAGTTGGGATCAAGAGCACTCTTCATGCTATGGTAAAGAGATGCTTCCATTAAGTTGGGATCAAGAGCTCTCTTAATGATATGACAAGAATTATGACATGTATGATATGATGAGATATGATATGCATGATATTTTACTTTCTATGGCTTGTACCAAGGGTGGGCTCCATAAGCGCCCCGGGGTCGACGGACTATGAACGGACCTCGTTAAGGGATGGGCTCCTCAGTACGCCCCTAGGTCACTGGACAATGAACGGACCTAGATCCTTAGTAGGTTCGGGGCTAGCTACCCTGTCCTAGGGATTGCGCGCATTTATGTTTACATGTGGTACAAGCCAGGGCCCTTCTCATGATGATGATGATATGATATTCAAGTATATATACTATATGTTTTGAAAGAAGCATGATGCATATGTGCATTCCATGATACATGTTTTAAAAATATACATATTGCATCTACATGCACATATTTATGAAATTATGTTTATGCACCCTTATGAACAGGTATGAGTTATGATACATGTTTACATGATATGATAGGCTTCATGATATGTGCTTAAAGAATGTGATATGAATCATGATATACCTTCACATGATAGACTTTGATATGTTATGCTCCTTATGTGATATGATATATTATGTTCTGCTTTCCCTCATGTGACGCTATGAGTTGTTATGATTTTTACATGATAAGATATGTTCTATGTTATGACTCTCCATGCTATGTTATGCTATGCTATGTTTTCTACATGTTATGTTATGTTATGTGTTTTTCGGATTTATGGGTAGGCAAGGATCTCACTAAGCCTTTGGCTTATAGCTACACGTTTTCCTTGTACTGCAGATAAAGGCAAGGAATGGATTGTTTAAGGGGAGCAGAGCAGGAAAGGCAAGGAAGATGTGTGTGGAAGTGCTGGTGGATAGATCTATTTAAGTTTCTTTGAATTATCTAAGTTATGCATGTGAACAATGTTGGACCTATGCTTATGCTGATGATTTCAGCTAGTATTTCATACACTTATGATATTTTACTCATGTTAGAATAATGATGATATGATGATAATGTTCAGTATGCTTTGATTCACATGCCATGATAAGTAAACTAAATGCATATGAAAAAAATAAAAATAAAAAAAATAAAAAATTTTAATAAGTCTTCCGCTGCCATGAATCCATATGCATTAGTATAATTGATGTCTATGTTTCAGTGACGTCCGTCCCTCCGGGGTGGCCTTAGTTCTACCTGGAAGGGCGGGCGTTACATCCGCAACGCAAAAAGGAGTTTTTGCGGCCCAAAAACCCAACAGTGGTATCAGAGCCACGTGCGAAGCGCGTACGAGTTTTAATTTGTATTTTTATGAAAATTACAGATCTGTGAATTTCTGTAAGTTTGTGTTTTTATAGATTTTTATGGGTATTTTTCTCGTAGAAGCGAAGCACAAGAGTTTAGACACTTGTAGGCTTCGACTACCGAGAAAATTTTTCCGAAACGGCAAGATTTCGCCCCAAATCATTTTGGGACAGCGGGCTAAGGCATTGTAGGATGGCTTAGGAACACTCGCAATGGTTATATCGCAGGTAGGGGTGCTGCCCCTAACCCCGCAAGGGGCTTCGTTCCGCGATTGCGCCCGAAAATCGCTAAACGGGACCGCCGGGAATTTTTACTCATAAAAATTGTAAAAATTGTAGAAAAATTACAGAAATTTATAGAAATTACATAATTTAGAATTATGTATTATTTTGTGATGGCCATGGCCCAAAAGACCCAATTAGATTGGAAATTTGTGTTGTAATTCATATTATGGCCTGCGTGTCATTTTCTGTGATGTGTGTATTGTATATGATACGCGACCTGCGCGTCGTGCCTTTTCTATTTTTATATTCTTGTTGTAAATAGTTTAGACTCGAATGTAACTCGAGTTTCACCTTTGTAATGTACAAATTGGAGCGGTGGAAGATCCACTCGAGACGGAGTTACGAGGAGGGCGCGAGCAACACAAGGTGGTCAAAGGAAGGAGCTTGAGAAGCTGTTGACTTTAGATTGACCATCCGATATTCTCATTGGCTTGAGAAAATCGTGGTAGGGCCATGAATAATCACAAAATATTTAATTAATTGCTTGTGTGTGTATATGTGATGCATGTTAGAATAGTAATTAATTAGCACATTAACGATTAGATTAGATCTAAATCGCGTACATGATGCGCCCTAACGATTAGATTAGATCTAAATCGCGTATATGATACACCTTGTCGATTAGATTATATCTCAATCACATCAACTCATAATGTCTACCATGCCGTGATACCTATCACTACCTCGATCACATGTTGTTGTTGAATCTGCCAAAGTAGAGCAACACATATTATCTTGGTAGGGTACGGAGGGACAATCTTGGTCCCGCCTATCAACGCATGGGTGAGTACAACTCAATTAGATTGAGTAACTAGTTAACTCAATTGGATCTAGTTTAACTATAGGTATTTTTCCAATGGTTGGAAGTTAGGATAAAATCATGTTTATATTAACTCTTGGGCGTATTAGCCAAAGCTAACTCGAGTTTTAATATAAATGCAGATCTTGATCCTATAAACAAGAGTTGCATAGAGATGTAATTGGTAATTAGTTACCTACCGATCATACTAAGTCTTGAGCGATTTAGTCAAAGCTAACTCGGGGCATAGTGTGATGTGGATCTTGTCCCACATGAATTATAGAATTCAGTGGGAGCATCATTTAATTAAAGGCCTAATTAGATGATTAATAGAATATGATATTTATTTATTTTTCTGTATTTTTCTGTTGTAGATAACCATGACGTCAAATACGAACTCTTTCTCCCTGCGTTCCGTCCTTGAGAAGGACAAGCTCAATGGAGCTAATTTCCTGGACTAGTACAGGAATCTGAGAATCGTTCTCATACAAGAACGTAAACTGTACATTCTGGAGCAGCCCATTCCAGAGGCACCTCCTGTCACTGCCACGCAAGCTGACCGTGATGCTTACAAGAAGCATCAAGATGACGCATTAGATGTGTCATGTCTTATGCTCGCGACCATGAACTCTGAGCTTCAGAAGCAACATGAGTTGATGGGTGCTTATGATATGGTTGAACATCTTCATCAACTATATCAAGGACAAGCAAGGCACGAGAGATTTGAGATCTCTAAGGCACTGTTTCAGTGCAAGATGCTAGATGGGACTCCCGTAAGCCCATATGTACTCAAAATGATTGGGTACATAGAAAACCTACAGAGGTTGGGATTCTCGTTTGGCTAAGAGCAGGCCACTGATCTGATCTTGCAATCCTTGCCAGATAGCTATAGTCAATTCATTCTAAATTATAACATAAATGAAATTGACAAGCCACTGCCTTAGCTGCTTAGCATGTTAAGAACTACTGAGCTCAACCTTAAGAAGGTTAAGACCAACTCTATTTTAATGGTGCAAAAGGGCAAAGGCAAGGGCAAGCCTAAAGGTAAGGGAAAGTCTCAAGCCAAGGGTAAAGGCAAGGCACTGAAACCCAAAGGAGGGGTCGCCAAGGATGCTACCTTCTTCCACTGCAGTCAGACGGGGCACTAGAAGAGGAACTGCAAAGTGTACCTGGAAGATCTTAAGAAGAAAAGAAGTGAGACTTCCACTTCAGGTATATATGTTATAGAAGTCAATCTATCTATTTCTTCATCATGGGTATTAGATACCGGATGTGCTTCTCACATTTGTACTAATGTGCAGGCGCTGAGAAATAGCAGGGCATTGACGAAGGGCGAGGTGGACCTACGCGTAGGCAATGGAGCACGGGTTGCTGCTATTGCTGTAGGAACTTATCATCTATCTCTGCCTTCTGGGCTTGTATTAAAATTAGATGAATGTTGTTATGTGCCTGCTTTAACTAAGAACATAATTTCAGTTTCTTGTTTGGACAAGAAAGGTTTTTCATTTATAATAAAGAACAAATGTTGTTCAATTTATTTAAATGATATGTTTTATTGTAGTGCACCTCTGATAAACGAACTCTATATTCTAGACCTTGAGAACCCTATCTATAACATAAGTACCAAGAGGTTCAAGTCAAATGACATGAACCAAACCTATCTCTAGCACTGTCGCTTAGGTCATATAAATGACAAACGCTTATCCCAGCTCCATAAAGATGGTTTGCTCGACTCATTTGATTTTGAATCATATGAGACATGCGAGTCATGCCTTCTAGGCAAGATGACCAAGACTCCCTTTAGTGGACACAGTGAGAGAGCGACTGACTTGTTAGGTCTTATACATAGTGATGTATGTGGCCCTTTCAATGCCACTGCTAGAGGTGGTTATAGGTACTTCATTACATTTACTGATGACTTCAGTAGATATGGTTATGTGTACTTGATGACACATAAGTCAGAATCCTTTGAAAAGTTCAAAGAATTCAAGAATGAAGTACAAAACCAGCTTGGCAAAAGTATTAAGATACTTCGATCAGATCGAGGTGGTGAATACCTTAGCCATGAGTTTCGTGACTATCTAGCTGAGTGTGAGATTCTATCTCAACTCACTCCTCCTGGAACACCACAATGGAATGGTGTATCAGAAAGGAGGAATCGTACCTTATTAGATATGGTACGATCTATGATGAGTCACACAGATCTTCCTATGTATCTTTGGGGTTATGCTCTAGACACAGCAGCCTTCATTCTCAACTGAGTTCCATCTAAGGCTATAATAAAGACACCATATAGGATATGGACTGGGAGAAATGCCCAGGTGTCTTTTATGAGGATTTGGGGTTGTGAGGCTTACGTTAGACGTCAAGTCTCGTACAAATTGGGACCAAAATTTAACAAGTGCTATTTCATTGGATATCCCAAGGAAATGAAGGGATATTACTTCTACATTCCCAGTTAACACAAGGTAGTTGTGGCTAAGACTGGGGTATTTCTAGAAAAGGATTTTGTTTCTAGAAAGACTAGTGGGAGTACGTTCGATCTTGAAGAAGTTCAAGATGTGAACCATAGCACTGAAGCCTCGATGGAAGTTGAACTGGAACCACAAAGTGTTGTGGATGATGTTGTTCCACAAGGAGTTGAGGAACCATAACCAGTTCAAGTAGACCTACCTCTTCACAGATCTGATAGGGTGCGTCGTCGGCCTGAGAGATACTCATTTCTCTTGTCTGACCATGATGACGTTGTGCTCATTGAGGATGAGCCTACCTCCTATCAGGAAGCTGTGATGAGACCAGATTCCGATAAATGGCTAGAGGCCATGAGATCCGAGATGGAACCATGTACACTAACCAAGTATGGACTTTGGTTGATCCACCTGAAGGGGTCAAACCCATTGGGTGTAAGTGGGTCTTTAAGAGAAAGACTGACATGGATGGACTTATTTATAAGGGTTGCTTGGTAGCTAAAGGTTTCAAGCAAATTCATGGTATTGACTATGATGAAACTTTTTCTCCAGTAGTGATGTTTAAATCCATTCGGATCATGCTTGCTATTACAGCGTACCACGATTATGAGATCTGGTAGATGGATGTCAAAATCGCGTTTCTGAATGAAAACCTGCTCGAGAATGTGTACATGACACAACCTGAGGGTTTTGTAGATCCGCAGTATACTGGCAGAGTATGCAAGCTGCATAGGTCCATTTATGGACTAAAGCAAGCTTCTCGGAGCTGGAATCTTCGATTCGATGATGCAATCAAACAGTTTGGTTTTATCAAGAATGAAGATGAACCTTGTGTCTACAAGAAGGTGTAACGGTCCTACAGAAGGTTGTAGGGAACACAGTTGTCTTCCTTATATTGTATGTGGATGACATACTACTCATTGGGAAAGACATCCCTTTGCTACAGTCTGTCAAGACTTGGCTTGGGACTTGTTTCTCAATGAAGGACTTAGGTGAAGCATCCCGCATTCTAGGCATACAGATCTATAGAGATAGATCTAAGAGATTGCTTGGTCTAAGTCAGAGTACATACATTGACAAGGTATTACTTCGGTTTGCCATGCAGAACTCCAAGAAGGGATTTTTGCGGATGTCACATGGTGTGAGTCTTTCGAAGACTCAAAGTCCCTCTTCTAGAGAGGAGAGAGACCGCATAGATCAGATCCCTTATGCTTCAGCCATAGGATCTATCATGTACGCCCTGCTATGTACTCATCCTGATGTCTCGTATGCTTTGAGCATGATGAGCAAATACCAGTCAGATCCAGGTGAAAGTCACTGGATAGCGGTCAAGAATATTCTTAAGTACTTGAGAAAGAATAAAGAATATTTCTTGATATATGGAGGCGTTAACGAGCTAGCTGTAAAGGGTTACAGTGATGCCAGCTTCCAGACCGACCAGGATGATTATCGATCGCAATCAGGGTTCGTGTTTTGCATAAATGGTGGTGTTGTGAGCTGGAAGAGTTCGAAGCAGGACACAGTAGCTGATTCTACGACAGATGCCGAGTATATTGCTGCATTAGAAGTAGCAAAGGAGGCAGTTTGGATCCGCAAGTTCATTACCGAGCTTGGGGTGGTTCCTAGCATAGCTGATCCCATAGAGCTCTATTGTGACAACAATGGAGCAATAGCACAGGCTAAGGAACCTCGCTCACTCCAGCGGACCAAACATATATTACGACGCTTCTATCTCATTCGAGAGATTATCGAGAGAGGAGATTTGAAGATTTACAGAGTACCCACTGAGGCTAACATCACAGATCCCTTGACCAAGGCTTTGGCACAGAGAAAGCATGATGGTCACACTAGGTCATTAGGCCTTAGAGCCTACACTGATTGGCACTAGTGCTAGTGGGAGATTGTTAGTTAGAGCCCTAGAGTCAATCATTTGATGATTGTTGTATGGACTCGTTGTGTCATATTCTTGTATATAAATAAAGGCATTTGTTTTTGGTTATTATACTTACTTATATTGGTGCCAAATAACTAAGTATAATAGCGTCCTTGAGTAGAAGGTTCTTACATATATCAATCGATTGGTTGAATCGATAGTGAGATGATATAGGGAACACTATTCTTAATCATTCCTAGTCAAGTATTAACATTCAGGGACAATGTTAATGCGACGAGACTAGCATGTAGGTCAACTCGATGACTTGATCTCACAAGTCATGGATATAGAGATATCAAGTTGACACATGGATATGCATTGGAGAATGTATACTGAATGACCCGTCATGAGAAAGTATCATGGATCGTTATATGAGTGTCATATACTTTCTCATGTGGCTATTAGTATGACTATTAGTCCTTGGACCTAAAGTTACCATGGTTCCCTACATAAGGAGTTACATACTTTGGCTTCGTCAAACGTCACCCGTAACTGGGTGGACTATAAAGGCAATTACTGGATATCTAACAAATTATGCGGAGGGATGTGAGTGATGTAGATGGGATCTATCCCTCCTATATGACGGGAGTGACATCGATATTCTTGATAGAGTGAGACCACGAAGTGCATGGTCATGCCCAAATGAGTCAATATGAGATATTGAGCTCATTTGATTGAATGAGTCTACTTGTTGTTCAAGATTTAGATTGATTAGAGGATGACACGGTCTATGCCTCATATTGATCAATCTAGATGTCAAGGATAGAAGGACACTTGTCATATATTGTGAGGAGTCACAATTAGTAGTCACAAGGTGATGTTGGATCTCAATATTCTTGTAACTTGGGCAGTAATGATGTGTTGCTAGATACTGCTCTTTACTTATGCTTCTAAATGGGTTTAGGAGCATTGTCAACGTTACAAGAACCTATAGGGTCACACACGAAGGGCAATTAGATGGATATTAGGTTCATTTGATGAACCTAAAGGATTAGGTTCATGTGATGAACCAAATTGGATTAAGAGTAATCCAAATTAGGCTAATTGAGTTGGACTCAATTTGGTTCATGTGTTAAGTGAGTCTAATTTGGACTTAGACTCATTTAATTAATTTAATTCAATGAATAGAGATTCATTAAATTAAAATTGATTTGAACCAATGGTTAGATTAGATCAACCAAGGGAGAGAAGTGGACAAGTTTGACTTGACTTAAGTAGGAAGATGAAGAGTCAAGTTTTGACTTGACTTTGACTTGACCAATGCCACATCATCAAGGCTTCTTCATTTGGTCAAGTTTGACTTGATCAAATGCCACCTCATGGAGGAGATCAAGAGACTTGACTCTTGATATTCCATGGGAGTTTATAAGCCTAAAGTGGCCGGCCACTTGGGAGTTACACAAGGTGAGAATTCATTCTCATTTATTTTTTCTTCTTCCTCTCTAGGTTTCTTCTCCCCCTCTCCTCCTCTTTGGCCGAACCTTACAAAGGTGCTAGTACACCTTTGTGTTAGGTTTCTCCATCTCTTGCTTGTGTGGATACATATAGAGGAGTATCTACTTTGATACTCTCGAGATCCGGCGAACTTTGGACGAGCGGGATTAAGCGAAGGGCTTCGCATCAAGGATAAATTCTTATCTTGTAGATCTAAAGTAGATCTAGGCTTAGAAAACTCGTACGTGAAAGTTTTATGAAATTTTATTTCTTCGCACGGATCCGTGGCATGGGAATTTCGGGGTTTCCGCAACTTAAAAAGCGGTTTTTGCGGCCCGAAAAACCCAACAGATGCTTGGTCCGGCGATCTCGTTGCTTCGTTCGACGGTTAGTCCTCCTGAAGCGCCTCGGCTCTGATACCACTTGTAGGACTATTACGGCCGGCTAGAAGGGGAGTTGAATAGCCCTGTAAAAATAAAAACAAACCAACCCTTCTCGAACTCTTAAACTAACACTTGCATAAAATAAAAGCAATAAATAAAATCAGAAAAGTAAAAGGCACACCGAGATTTACTTAGTTACAACCGTGGAGGTTGTTAATCCAAGAAAACGTAGCACTAGTGTCTCCTTCAGGCAGAGAAGCCTTTTACAGTAATGAAGCGCACAACAGAAGCTAAACTACAGAAAAGTGTACAAGTGTAGAAAGAATGCTTGAGTTCTGAATTAATTGAAAGCTTCTGGACCAAGGTTATATTTATAGCCTTGGTCGGGGCGCCTGAAAGGGTTCCGGCCGTGGACCAAGGTTATATTTATAGCCTTGGTCGGGGCGCCTGAAAGGGTTCCGGCCGTCCTAGGGAGGATAAATTTTATCCCCCAATATTCAGATCGAGATTTGACTCGATCTGGTCAAAATCAATCTCCGGGAGCCCGGAAGGGTTCCGGGCGCCCCGAGCTGGTCTGGGCGCCCCAGACAGTTCCGGGGGCCCCAGACCCTAAGTCAACTCTGGTTGACTTTTTTTCGCCTCGGTCCGGGTATTCAACTCCGGTTCCGCTCGCTTGGGTGATCTCTGTCATCCGGAAAAGGGCTCACCCGAACCCAGGTTCCGGTCTTCTCGAGCAGGTTTCCCTACGGCTTCTCGTCCCTCGGAATCGCCCCGTGTTTCCTTCTCGTCCACTGTGTCTCTTGCTCCTCGAGCAGTCTTCCGCTCCGGCTTCTCGTCCCTCAGAACCATCGCGCGCTTCCTTCTCGTCCGCCAGTGTACTCTTCCGCAGCGTCTCATCCCTCGAACACACCGCGTGCCATCCTTCTCGCTGGCTGCGTCTTTCGCTCGACTACCTGTGCTCCTAAGCTCCTGCACACTTAGACATAAGGTTAGAAACAAACATAACCTAACTTAACTTGTTGATCACACCAAAATAATCTTGGGGTTCCAACACTTACAACCTTAGAAATTCACAGGACTTAAAATGAGTGCAATCTGAGACCTCTAGGTCCATCAGTAGATTTTAACTGAAATCCACTGATGGACCTAGAGACCTCAAATCACACCCATTTTAGTTCTTATGGATTTATGAGCTTTCAAGGAGTTCAAATATGCTATCAATTATTTATTTCAGTTTCTCAGAGATGTTATAATATAATAAAAAAGAATTATAAAAATTTTCACGTTGGACCTTAAACATGTATCAGAAGTTAGTTCTTTTCCTCTATCAAATCTCGACAACTAGTCAATGCTTATTGACTAGGGTTGTACATCAATTATCAGTCTTCCTATTCATCTTTCAATAACATATTAATTATTACTCTAACCAAGGATGAAAGTGAATAGATCTATTCTGCTACACAATTTTTTAGCAACGCAACTAAAGCAGCATTTGCTAAATTAGCCTCTCTTCAAAGTGATTAGCATAAAGTAGTTTCGAATTATCTTGACTGCACTTTACATGCCATATGAACTATTCATTCTAATATCTAATGTTAAAGAAGTAAGACTTGTGTAAAAAGAATAGCTAAAAAAAATTAGGAAATCGATATGACTACATGATGACTTTGAAATGATATAGAGATAGAACAATGTAATGCTACCAATCCAACAGATGAAAGGAAAGAAAATGGATCTGATGTTATTGAATTCTTCTTTAGACCGACATCTTTGGTTCATTTTAGAACCCTTTTTTGGCTGTCCAAAGTTAGCATACATAGATGAGGAGAATAAGGTGATGCTCCTCTTTCATTGACGAACTTTGAGGAAGAATCATAACACAGTAAATATGCACCAACAAGGAAGAATCACAATACAATAATCGTAGAGATTTTTCCTTATTATATTATAACACCTCCGAGAAGTCGAAATAAATAATGGATATCATATTTGAACTCTTTGAAACCTCATAAACCATAGAAACTGAAATGGGTGCAATCTAAGGTTTCTAGGTTCATTAGTGGATTTCGATCAAAATCCACTGATGGATTTAGAGACCTCATATTGCACTCATTTTAAGTCCTGTGAATTTTTGATGTTACAAGGAATCGAATGGTGCCTTCCATTCAATATTTTGACTTGTTTAGAGGTGTTAAAATGTTATAGAAAAAATTAGCTAAAACAACCCAACGTGGGCCTGATATGGTTCATATCAGGCCCACATTGGGCTTGATTTATCTCATGGTGGAGATTATCTTTTAATAATTTTTGTTTTCTTTTGAGTTTGGTTGAGATTGTTATACCATATTTTGTCAACTTTAGTGGATATGATGTAACAGCGGTTTAATGGGGAGTCAAGTAAATATTCGTACCAAGAAAAGATGCAATGCCTACTCTAATTGCTAGGTAGAAAAATTCCAGTGCTACCTGTATGCAATCAGATTCATAGCTATCAAACTTTCTTTTTCCAACAAACTTCATTCTTTAACTATTAAGGGGGCGTTTGGTACGCGCGTTTTTCATTTTCATTTTCTGGAAAACGCGCGTTTTCTGAAAAACGGTGTTTGGTTTGCGTTTTCCGCGCGCGTTTTCTAAAAAATTGGCTATCGTTTTCTTGAAAAACAGAGAATGACAAAAAGTCGTTTTCTGTTTTCTAGAAAACGCGCGTTTTCCAGAAAATGAAAATGAAAACGATGCAAACCAAACGCACCCTAAGTATTTTTGAGGAACCAATCATGAAATAGAATGCTAAAAAGGTAATTATAATGCACATACCTTGGAGACTTGATGAAGCACATCATGTCCATTTGAAGCTCCTCCAAAGGACTGGATCAAATTTCTGAAGAGCACCATCATAAGTGGTAGAGAAACTCCATTCCCTGCGGCACCAAGCGAACCCAATAGCATCAAGACGTAATTTGTGGAGTCTGCGAAGGAGAACAATTTGTAGAAGGGCGCGGTGAGCCTACTCTGATTTTATTTCTTGTCCTTCCGACTCTCTCGTTTGTTTTGCTGCTCCCCATTAACCCTCTGTTACATTATATCAATTAAAGTTGACAAAATATGGTATAGCAATCTCAACCAAACTAAAAAGAAAACAAAAAACTATCTAAAAGACAACCTTCACCATGAGATAAATCAAACCCAACGTGGGTCTGCTATGGAACCATATTATACCCAATGTGGGCCTGATATGAATCATATCAGGCTCAACGTGAGTCTAATATGAATCATATCAAGCCCATGGTTCATATCAGGCTCACATTGGGTTGTTTTAACTGATTCTTTCGACCAAATTTTAACACCTTAGGAGAAGTTGAAATATGCAATGGGCAGCACCGTTGGACTCCTTAAAGCCTCAGAAATCTACAGGACCTCAAATGAGTCAAATCCGATGTATCTAGGTCCATAAGTGAATTTTGACGAAAATATATTGATGGGCCTAGAGACCTCGCGTTTGGACTCATTTCAGATCCTGTAGATTTCTGAGATTGTAAAAAGTCCAAGGATGTCGTCCATTACATATTTCAACTTTTCCGAAGGTGTTAAAATGTTATCAAAAGAAATACATTAAACTTTAATTCCGTGGGTCTAATATGGAATCATATTATACCTATATTATGTTTTACATGCATATATCTTCTAAAGTGAGAGGAAAGAAAAAATGAGAGGAAAGAGAAAAAAGGATCCATGCATTATAGAGAGGGAAGAGAAAGAAATTACATGTATAAAAAAGAGAAATAAGAATAAATAAATAATTAAGAGATAAAACGGTAAAAATAAAAAATTAAATATATTATTTGGTAAATAACATAGTACGCCTTTTGATAAATTCATACATTTAAATGTATTTTCATAAATTATCAATTTTTTATTAAAAATAATAATTAAAAAAAAATTCGTGATGATTCCGAGAAAAGGGTGCTTTTTTGTCTTATTTTGATTAGGAGTAATAGGTGTGGTGCCTCTCGATATAGCATTTTTTAATTGGCTAAAAAAAATGCACGCTTTTAAATTTTGTTTATTTTTTAAATATAAAATGGCTTTAATTAATTGTAAATATTTCATGAGACTTGCTCTTACCACCTCTCCTGACACTTTTCCCTGATCAATCCAACCTTGAAATTTACTCTTATATCCCATTATCAATTTTATTTTTTTATCAGTTAGTGTAAAAAAAATAAAAACAAAATTGATTAAATTTAAAATAAAAATAAAAATTTATATATATAAAAATTTGATGAAAAAATCATAAATAAAATTGTTAACAAAAAGGTATAACGGCCATTTGAAAAGAAGGGTACTGTCAGATAAATGGAGAAGTAATTAGAGTCGAATTTTTTGTCTCTAATTTTTTTTTTATCCCCGTGTCTCACTTGTCGCCTCTAGCTCACCATCGGTGGCTTCCGGCCGTCGCCCCAATCATAACTATATCCTAGGGGATGGTGAACCAAGGAGGCCGCCACCAACACGATCGGTGCCGGAATCCGATCAAATTTGAACAAGAACTCATATCGGTGACGGAGGGAAATCTGCTCAGATCCAGCCGGATTTTGGCACTGATCGCGCCAGTGGCGACCCCATGCGTTCACCTTCTCCTAGGATATAATTTTGATCGGGACGACGACCGAAAGTCGCTGGCAGTGGACTGGGGCGATGAGTGGGACATAAGAATAGGTGATATTAGGGATAGAGGATTTGATCTCTTGTAATTTTTTATTTTTTTTAATAGTAAATTTTAGAAATTATTATTTGTAGAAATTTTAAAAGTCTAAAAATTATAGATAAAAATAAAAATTATAAAAGATAAAAAAAAAAATTGGCTAAAAAAATAAAATTATAGAAAAAAAATTAAAATTAAAAAAATAGAAGTTAAGTAGTTAAAATAAAATAACTTGTTATTTTAAAGAGGAGGGATAAAAACATCCTTTTATAGGAGAGAGAAGGGGTCTTAGCGGAGTGGGAAAAGTAATTTACATATTTATTATAAAAATAAGTAAATTAAATAATAGATTCAGTAAATAATTTTAAACATTATAAAATCTACATGAGAATATGACTATACGAAACACGGTCACGCGTACTCGAGAATACATGAGCAAGCTTCAAAACTTTAATCATCCAATCACGTTGGCCACCCGTTTTCCTACCCGCCTCTCCCGGATCGTTGTTTTTTTTTTGGTTTTGTTATTGAAACCTTCAAGAGCCCTACTACCATCCGACTCCTATTTGTTTGCCGAGGTTTCGTTATTCGCTCATCCTCGCCGACAGAATACGATTCCGTTGTTCCAGCTCGTCGCGTGCTCGCGCTTCCTCAATCGGAGAAGATGACTCATATCCTTTCCGTCAGTTGATTCCTGTTTTCGATACGTTCAACTTAGGGTTTTCGACGTTGATTTTTCTCGGTCACTTTATTTCTCGATCGAGGGCCGAACTCTTTCGTTGTTCTGTCGCCTTGCATTGTTAGATCCACGGAAAGTTTAGTTTTTAAAGTTATCTTTGTGTTGCTATTCTTAATTCGGATCCACGGGGAAACCAGAGGGACGTCGATCGGCAGAGGGCACAAGGCCGAAAGCAGCAGGGGAAGCAGAAAGACGATGGTCTAACCCCTGAACAGCGCCGGGAAAGGTATTTCTTGTGTCGATCTAATTAATTGTTGCTATTTTGTGAATGATTTTCTATTCCTTGAGAAGCAACTCGTCTTGAATTAGTCGAATTGCGGAAAACCCTGGTATTCATATATTTGCATATTGTGCAGGGATGCTAAAGCCCTCCAAGAGAAGGAAGCTAGGAAGGCCGCACAAGCAGCAGCGGGAGGTGCTTCTGACTCCAAAAACAAAGGCAATTCGAAGAAATAGAGGTGGAAGCTCGATCAGACTGCTTATCCTGCTAAAAGAACATCTTTAGTTGAGTATTGTAATATGTTGTTTCTTTTTCTCCGATGCTTCTCGTCTTACGATAATTTATGAATGATCTGTTTCTTCGTAACTGTAATTGGATCTGTTTCTTTGCCCATGCTTGTCTTTCCATGTCAAATTGTTCTATAAGTCTTCTCCGTAAGTCAATCAGCCATCTTTAAATCCAAACTAGATCATTGCTCGGTCTAGTGTTTGATGATGTTTCCACTGGCCTTGGTATGTTATCAGACAGAAAATTTTGTTCAATGTTGGCACAGGGTAGAGATTACAGAAATGGATAATGACTCACAAGGACTCCTTAAGGTTTGCTTATACCCACACAGGCCCTCACTTCACAAAATTATCTACATTAGGGCCCTGAAAAGAAATACGTTGCACACTTCAAACTAGAATTTTCGTACAGATTATGACTAGGGAAATTGTCATTCACTATGGAAAGGTTTGTAGTGAATGCTTTGATTATGTTCTGAATCCGTCTTTGCTTCCTGGTAGTGTTCATAAGAATGCCTATAATTCATGGGTCCTGCAATGGGAATTAAGCTAATTGACACTTTGCAGTCTTCCTGAGAATCCCACTCGTATTTTTTTTTACCAAATTGTTACTTGAGTCCTATCGGCTAGGTGCCTAGATGATGCAATGACAATGTCCTATGCATTAGTTTACATAATTTGTTCTCTTTTTTTTTTTAATTTAACGATGTGCAACTGAATTAGTTAGTTTTACAGTGCATTCTAACTCTTCCTTTCAATGATCTCTCTCTCTCTCTCTCTCTCTCGGCATCATTAGGCTTTGTTTCATATCTTTGTTTTCATCAGTAGGAATCCACTGTGTGGTTATATTCCGATCTTTATGCTGTGGCATGCTTATGTTACGGCATGTTCCTTACTTTTCCAAATAACATCTATCGAATTGCTATGAATTTGCCCAAGTAAGAGTCCACATGTCTCCGATCACAGTTTTATCCAACAGTGTAGCCTTTGCAGTTGATAATGTAAGATTTCTGTGAACTACCATTTATATGCTAGGAACTTAGGATTAAACTAGGGAAGAAAAGGTTCCAGGCTAAGAATGTAATTGCTGTGATAGGTTTGTTTCCTATTTAGTTATCATTCACCAAACTTCCATTATCTAATTTCAAGATAAGTATTTGATGATTACGTAAATCTTGATGCAGTGCTAAATCCATACCATGATTTGAATGATTGTAGCTGAAACATAAGCTTTCGACAAATCTATGAACAAAATATGTAGTGATTTATGCGGCTGCTATTGGTTGCGTTTAGTATCAGAATGTTGGTGTAACTTGCTTGTATATTTGTCTTGTCAACGATTCAGCATACACATTTTCTGATCCTTTATTGAAATCTATAACATCAATAGAAAACCTAATTATCGTTGAGGATTGGTTTGACCTGTTCACCCATAAATTAAGTGAATTCACGATGGAATTCGCCCCAAGAGCTCTATGCTTTGGTCCTGAAAGGAGACCAAGGATATTGATGAACCTCTAATCATGCTCCTAGCTTTCTCTACGATTCAAAGTTATATGTTTAAAGATGAATCTCATAAACGGTGTACGATCAACCATATTTTATTCATCTTACTCCAATTTATAGTAGATATTATTTTCATAAATTCTTTTGTAATTAACCAGAGGGCGCATTTAAAGTTATTGAATTTTCAAAATGCGCATAACTTTCAGATATCTTAAAGGGTTTACTTGTTTTCTATTTTATCTCTCTCAATAATCACTGTAGTAATGATGTTAGCACTACTGTACTAATGATGTTAGATATTTGATTTTAAAGAACAACATTACTGTGATATTGACTTTTAAAAATTAACATGATTTTGGTGCTACTTAAATTTTAAAATTGGTAATATTGTGGTATTATATTTTGAAAATTAATATCATAATGGAGTTGTTCTTTGAATGTAACATCACAGGAATCCGCGGGAGAAATAAAATGGAAAACAAATACGACCTATGAGAAATTTAAAAATTAGGTGTCTTTTTAAAATTTTACAACTTTAAGTGTGGCCTTTAGTTGTAAATTCTTTAGCTAAGAAAGATGTGACTGAGGGCTAGAATCTTTGATCACAATTTGACACTACTTTTAAGTCACCCTAACCTTAACAAACCTAATGGTTTGTGGTAGGATAAGTGAAAACATGAGCAAGACGGGAACAAATTTCAAGTTTAAAGGCTTTAGAATGATAGAATAGTATTATATATATATATATATATATATATATATATATATATAGTATAAGCCGTGCCGTTATTTTATTAATTTCGAGTTTTGTTTCGCAAAATCTCTCATCACTCACTTTTATTATTTTTCGTATTTGTAAAATTTTATATGTATATAAAATTTAGCTCATACAATTTGATTGACCTCTCTTGTAAACTCGTGATGAAGTCTTGGGGTCAAATCTCAGGGTTAGTGGAGCATAAATTCCTGTAACTTATATAAACTCACCTCACTTGCTACTTGCCTTCTCAGTCACCGTGATTTACCTCCTCCGTGTTGGTCCTAGAATGGTTGACGGAGGACATTGGGGGCGAACGTATTCGTCTTTTGCCAAGTGATGAGATCATAATTGACCTCTCCAACCATGATGAACATTGAGACCGTGTGAGATCGTTGTCGTCGTGAGCTCATGCTGAATCGCAGTCTCTCCGTGGCTGTCGTGAGTTCACAATGTCGTGACCATCAGCTCAAGCTGCAAGTCACAAGCCATCGAAGGAATCCTTTTCCTCCCATCTTTTGTTGTTTCTTCCTTTTCCTTTGTCGTTCTCTTCCCTTCCCTTGAGATAGTTTTCCATCGGTAATTTATTTCCATTCTTCATTTGCACTTTGGAGTAAACAGGGCTTGTGGACCAAGGGAGCTGTCTCCATGACATAGCAAAAAAGGACGTGTACGAAACTCCCATTATGCGAGGTCCTGGGGAAGGATCCATTGTACGCAATTTTATCCTATTTTTTTACAAAAGGTTGTTTCCAGAATTCGAACCCGTGACTTTTTTATCACAAAGTAACAACTTTACCGTTGCGCCAAGACTCCCCTTCATCGTTGCTTTGTCTCCATGGCAAAGCAACACTAAAAAAAAACGTTTGTGAAGAATTTGCCACAAATTAAAAAAAAAAATTTATCACAACAAAAAAATGTGACAATTTATGACAAAAATATTTTCATTGTGAATAGATCATTGTCATATTCTACACCAAATAATATAAATTTGTCATTTTTATCGTCAATTTTATGACGAATTTCATTATTATCATCAATTTTATGACGAATTTCATTTTCATCATAAAATTACAACCAATTTTACTATCAAAATAAAATTTGTCTCACAATTCACACAAACATAAATCTGTAATAAAAACTGTTTTTATCACCAATTGGCGATGAAAATGGATTCATTGCCAAATCTACAATGAATCCAATTTCATCAAAGATTGGCAATGAAAATCAATTATCGTCACAAATATGTAACGAAAATAGGTATTCATCATAGATTTGCGATTTATGTTAATGTGTGACAAAATATTTTTGTCACAAATTTCATCATAAAATGTAAATTTTTTAACTAGAATCTGCCCATTTCTACATGTTTATGTATACAAATATCATATTCATATTCCAAACCTGTTTACAACATACACAATTCAACAGCACATACACAATTTAACATTCTAACACATCTAGGATTCAACATTCCAAACAAGTCATATTCATACAAGTCAAAACAAATATATCCAAAATGAAATCATACCAAAATAAGTCAAAACAAACATATTCATACAAGTCATGCATACAAGTTATCATATTCAAAAATACATAACATTTCTAATCTAACATTATCCAATATCCAAGTTCAACAAGTCATCATATTCAAATGAAAATATCCCTACCAAACCGTCTCAAATCGATGGAAAGATAAAATAAATAAATCATCATCCTCTTCTTCCTTGACAGACACTTCCTTTTCCTTCCATTCTTCTTTTTTTCCTGCATCAAAAAAATAAACAAACAAAAAAAATATCATTTTTAACCCGAAAGAAAATCATATAAATTAACACAAAACTTAATATGTAAAGATTTACTTCCTCTAATAGGAATTTTCAATTTCCTCCACCTTCACCAACCTTAATTATTTTGTTTTTTCAGTGATTATGTTTCCTTTCTTCTTTTGCTTGTTTGCCGACTAAGGCCTGTAATATCGCAAGTTGCAAAACTTGAAAAGTATGCTCATGATAATGAAATCGCATAAACTATAGCTTGATGTAAAGAATTTAACACAAGTTCATACACACTTGTCATCATCCTACTAGAATATAAAGTCACACATCGAGAACAAATAGCGGCAACTCTTCTGCATCAACAGCAATATGCATGGTTTGGGAGGAGTCGACAACATTGGTAGGGTTTAAGGAGCAAGCAGTAGGTTCTTAGAATGACAAAAAAAGAGTAGTTATGAAAGATAATAAGAAAATAACAATTTCATAAAGCAATAATGATACAAGGACAATATACACATTGCACTTGTGAAGTTTGATTAACAAATTATAAACAAATTTCAGTGCAAATTTCCAACTGTTCTTTGTGAACCAGTAGATCAGCTGAAAATAATAGAGATAACAAGATGTATTGGACTATCAGATTGATATTTCGCAAGTTCGTAAATTTGAGCTTAAGCAAAAACAGATGCATGACTTTGTAGTTTCATCAACTGTTCAAGAATTTGAAGGTTTAAGTAGCATACCCATGAAGACGGGAGAATGTTTTTCCAAGTTTGTCCTAACCAAACCAGGATGAACAGAATGTGGTGTGACATTTGCACCTTCGGCCTGTTAATCATGAATGTATTTCTATGAGATAAATTTCTTCTATCTTTTTACAAGTTACTTCTGTTCTTCTTCCTTTTTACAAGTTACATCTGTTCTCGACCATTAGTAGTACCTTCAAGTGCCGCGCGGGCTCATTGGAGTGCAAGATGTTTGTCAATTTGGACTGCCCGTGCGCCAATTTATCATCGTATCTGGAAATTAAACCAGATGGAAACCATCAATTGATTGAATGGAAGAGAACACTAAACTCTTGTGGTCATGAAAATTCTTTCACTATAAAGTCCAATGTGAGCTACCGAGGATTGATTCACGATGCAGCCTTCAATCCCAGTTCTCCCTGCTGTGGTTTTCATTTTCTCTAGGAGAAGATTTGTCAACAAAAAGTGACCTGAAATTAGAAGTACCATGTTAAAATCAAAATCTTGATGAATGCTTGGGATGAAGAAAAGCTGATCTGGGAAGTGTGAAGAACCACACCAAGATGATTAGTAGCAAACTGCATCTCCTCGGAGAGTGGGAACGGGCAGTACATGATACCAGCGTTGTTACTGAAAATAAATTGAATATGTGAGATTTGGCCCAGAAAGCTGAAGGGACATGTAACACAGAGCAGGAGATCCATGCATCTACTCACATCAAGACATAAGGAATTTGTTGGCGAAGGTTCTGACAGATCTGAGTGAGCTAACATCAATCTGTATGATGTCAATTCTAGCAGAAGGGATGGATGCCCTGTAGAATGTTTTGCTTCACATTGTTGGCAGCTTCCAAGTTCCTTGTGCCGATGGTGACATGGGCTCCTCTGCTTCCATCTGGATTTCAAGAAGAATCTCATAAATGCTACCATACCATGGCAGTAAAATAGTTCGTTGATCTAAATTTCCTGGTAAACTGAAGTTTTCAAGATGGTATTTTGTGCATCAAGATCGATTTTTTTTCCGGCAATAAGATTTGGTGCGAAAAAACAAAAACTCATATCCTGCAAACAGAAAATTTTCACAAAATCTATCTATTTAAACTAGTAATCACTTCTCAGGGCCAACCCTTTGATTAGGGATAGAATGTGGAAGATTAAGAAAAGATAACCAAAGGGACGGAGAGCAAATCGGTGATGATGATGGTGAGACGAGGCACGTCGATGCCTTTGGTGATCTGCTTGGCGGTGGCATCGGATCCGAATCTTCTGGGGCCTTTAATGGCGGTGGCTTCCCTAAAGTAACCCATGGCTCACGGCCAGCCTGAGGCGGTGGCCGAGGCAGGGACCTGTCTCACGGCTAGCCTGAGGCGGCTACAATGACGTCAACCAATGCAGTGGTCAGCCTAAGGCAATGCCCGAGGTCACGCCCGGCCTCACCGATATGGTTAGCGGCTGCTAGAGTGTAGAAATTAGGAAGAGCAAAAAATTAGTTATATTATTGAATAAAAAAATATATTAGAAACATATAGTATAAATCTTATATAACTAAGTTAAGAAATTCTAAATAGAAAAAGGAAAAAAAAATAAATTATCCTAATATATATATATATATATATATATATATATATATATATATATATATATATATATATATATATATATATATATAATCTAACATCCCCTCAAACTCACGATAGGGATGGCAATGGGTCGGGTTCGGGTCAGATTTTATATCCTCCATCCTCATACCTATCGGGTATAGGATCTCCGATGGGTATACACATACTCATTAAATGATCGGATATCTTCTATAATTATAATTTTTCTTCTTTCTATCCAATTATTATCATTCAACAAAAATATATTAAAATTAACAACCTATTAAAAATATATATATATATAATTAAAAAAATAGATTAAATATCTATATAGTCTCCTCCTAATATCAACAAAAATAGTAAGTTAATTTTAGAAAAATAAAATTTTCTTTAATATATGTATATATATTATTTAATCGGGTATTCAGGTCGGGTATCGGGTATTGATAGTCCCTCTATACCCTCCTCCATTCGGGTCGGATGTCGGATCCTCTATCAGGTTCGGGTGAAATTGTCATCCCTAACTCACGATGCTATAGCTAGAAGTATTGAGAATTGGTCAGATAAGAAACGAAAGCGTGAAGCGGAATGTGCCTTTGTAAACATATCAGCAATCTATAGATTTGAAAGAATGAAAGATAATGTGATGGCGTCAATCTGAAGATGATGATGAGTAATGTGATAATCAATTTCAATATATTTTGTCCGCTCATAAAAAACTGAATTCGCGTAATTTGAATAGTACTTTGATTATCACAATATAACAAAGTAGGTTGATGAAGAGAGATACCTATATCCGTAAGCAACTAACGCAACTAAACTATCTTACAAGTAGTTGAGGAGGTCATCGCACGATACTTAATTTTTGTGAAAGATCTAGAAATAACATCTTGTTTCTTACTCTTCTAAGAAATGAAGGAATCATCAAGAAAAATCTAAAAGCTAGTGGTAGATTTGTGATTCGTAGGATCATCAACCCAATCAGTATCAGAGTATGAACGTAACTCCAGAGATGAAGTATAAGGAAATAAAAGGTTTTGAAATTGAGTGTCCTGAAGATACTTGAGAATACGAAGAACAACATCCAAATGAACTGTAGTTGGTGCAGCGATAAATTGACTAATCACATGAATAACATACACAATATCTGGGTGAGTCACAGTGAAATAAATTAAGTTTCCAACAATAGTTCGATACAAACTAAGATCCGGCAAACGTGAGTCATCATATGGAGAATATTGAGCATTAGTCTCAATAGAAGTATCAATGACTCTATTATCAATAAGACGTGCACGCTCAAATATATTAGATATATACTTTAACTAAAATAAAAGATAACATTTTGGGGAATGGGCGGTCTTAATGCCCAAAAAGTAGCATTGTTGAAGCCAACCAGAGCAGAAGCCTTACATGGCCGTGTGGATCTACACGGCCGTGTGAGACTTCCAGAGACCAAGCAGGCTGTGGCCGTGTGCACCACACGGTCGTGTAGCATTTCCGTGTGGAGTCACACGGCCGTGCAGGTTTGGCAGAGAGGGAACTGGACATGGCCGTGTGAATCTCACACGGCCGTGTCACGGGGCCATGTGGCGCCCGATTCCCTCCTCTATTTAAACCCTTCTTCATGAATTGAAAGGGGATCTCTCCCCCTTTGGGAGAAAACAAGAGTTTAGTGTTTTGGGTTATGATAAAGGGAGATTCTAGGAGTTTCGGTTTCTTTGTAAGATTTCTTGAATGTAAATGGTTCACCAATTCTTATTCCTCAATTGCCAAACATGTAGAAAGTTGCCGGTTCCCTCTTGCAATAGACAACCGGCTAAGGACTGAGAAATGTATCTAAATAGGATTAATTAGACATGAACCTACGTTGTCCTTACACAGAAGCGCACCTATTACTATGCCTTCCTCGGATATCAACATAGAAGCCCACAACTTATTAATCTATAAAGATACAAGAAGCTAATCATAGAATCCATCCTACTCTCTTGAATATTCCTATTTCCTCTTCAAGATTATCTCTCAAACGTCCTTACACGGGCTTGCACCTGTCACGTGGATCCCTCGGATGATCGAGTGAGAGTTTATCCTTACCAAGTCCATAAGAAATCCAAACAATCAATCAAGAATGAGAATTAAGCACAAACCACCATCAATCATTCAAGATCTAATTGATACAAGCAAGATAATGTCATTGAAACAAGAAAATGGCAAATCCATAAGAGATTACATCAATCCATCATACAAATACTCCCTTAATCCTAGAATACAAGATCTACTCCATGAATCGAGGAAGAAAACCCGAAAGAATAGAGATTACAAGCATTCCATGAATCCCCAATCCAAGAAAACAAGAAGAGGGGAAAAGAGAAAACTTATCTACGAAGAAGCCTTGTCTTCGGATCCAATCCTCGCTCCGGAGCCGGAATCGCCAAGAACTCCCCTTGAATCGCCCAGAAATCCTCCCAAGAATGGGAGGAAACCACCAAATCTTGCCTTCTCCCAAAGGGGGAGAGATCCCCTTTCAATTCATGAAGAAGGGTTTAAATAGAGGAGGGAATCGGGCGTCACACGGCCCCGTGACACGGCCGTGTGAGATTACATCAATCCATCATACAAATACTCCCTTAATCCTAGAATACAAGATCTACTCCATGAATCGAGGAAGAAAACCCGAAAGAATAGAGATTACAAGCATTCCTTGAATCCCCAATCCAAGAAAACAAGAAGAGGGGAAAAGAGAAAACTTATCTACGAAGAAGCCTTGTCTTCGGATCCAATCCTCTCTCCGGAGCCGGAATCGCCAAGAACTCCCCTTGAATCGCCCAGAAATCCTCCCAAGAATGGGAGGAAACCACCAAATCTTGCCTTCTCCCAAAGGGGGAGAGATCCCCTTTCAATTCATGAAGAAGGGTTTAAATAGAGGAGGGAATCGGCGCCACACGTGACACGGCTGTGAGATTCACCGCCATGTCCAGCCTCTCTGCCAAACACTGCAGTGTGACTCCACAAGGCCGAACCTTCTCTGAAATGCTACACACGTGTGGTGCACACGCACCGCTGCTGGTCTCTGAGTCTCACACGTGTAGATCCACACGCCATGTAAGGCTTCTGCTGCAAATCTTGACACTGTGGTGTGCGAGGTTCACACGGCCATGTCATCTTTCTCTTGTTGGTGCCAAACTCCACACGGCCCGAGCTCCATACTAAGGTACACGGCCCGGTGCTTTCTCCCTTCGTCTCCTCCAATGCATGCCCAAAGATGTAGATTCTTCACCAAATCGACTCCTGTGTACAGAAAATGCACAAAAAGCAGATCTCCGAACCAAAAGAGTAAATATGCTAAAAGGAAAGCTGGAAGTATAAAAATGCATAGATCAAGCATGCTCAAAGTATGTAAATGTACGTAAAAACATGCATAAAAGAGTATATAATCTACGCACATCAATTGTATACCCAAGTTTTCATAACAAAACAACAAGCTGACTCAGATTTTAAGGAAACAATTCCACTAGAATCATCACCAGTAATAATCATGTCATTAATATATAATGATAAAAGAATATAATCTGTACTCGTATATCTCACAAACAATGTTGAATCATGATTATTAGGATGAAAACCAAGCAAAGTAATTACTGTAAAGAACTTCCCAAACCAAGCACGAAGTGTTTGTTTGACGAAGTGTTTGTTTGAGACCATAAAGTATTTTACAAAGCTTACAAACTTTACTAGGTTGGTGTGAAATACTAGGAGGAGGTGTCATATAAATTTCTTCATGAAGATTACCATTTAGAAATATATTCTTTACATGCATCTGATATATTTTCCATTAACAAACAGAAGCAACAACAATCAGAGTACAAATAGTCATCAACACGAGCAAATGTTTCCATATAATCTATGTCATACTCCTGAAAATAACCTTTGCAACAAGACAAACTTTATATTTTTCGATAGATCCATCAGATTTAGTTTTGATCTTAAATACTCAACGAGAACCAATAGTATATTTTTCTGGTAGCAACGATACCATATCTCATGTATAAGTCTAATATAGAGTAGTTAACTCCTTAACATAGCATTCTGCCAAAGTGGGTTACGAACAACTTCTCTATAGAATACAGGTTCAAAAAGACAATGAACAGATGCAACAAATGAAGCAAAAGAATGAGAATAACAAGAGTAAGTAAAATCTAGTAGTTTAGTAGACTTATGAACACGAGTGGACTAACGACGGTGGAGAGAAGGATCATCCACAACTTCAAGAGATGATTGGGTAGTGGCAAAAGGAGGAGCATGTGCAGCGGATATTTCAGGAACCAAAATATCATATTCAGTTGACACTAGTAAGAGCTGTGGGTAAAGTTTTCTTAGTGTCGGTATTGAAAGGATCAATGCAAAATAGATCTGACTTTTTCATATTATGCGAACTAGCTAGAATAGAAAAAAAAAATGAAATATGCTCAAGAAACACAATATGATGAGAGACATAATTTTTGACTATAGAGATCAAAGCAATGATATCCTTTTGACTAACACCATAATCCAAAAAAGACAGAGCAAACCGAGGGATTAACTTATTACGCTCAACATGTGTATAAAGGACAAATCACGTACAACCAAAAGCACGCAAAGAAGAATAGACATGAGCATGCCCATACAATTTTTTAAAAGGTGACAAGAAAGATAACTTGTCCGTGGTCTACTAACATAGTTGTGCTCTATTTGGAGTTCCGACGAGACGGAATCGACTTTCCAGTGACCGATGACCAAGTCGTACCCAAAGGGAACGACCATGTTGCGAGGTCATGGTTCATGTAAACCATGTTTCCAAAACTCTAGATTTGATCTTTTGGCTTTTCTATCGTTTGTTTCAAATTTTTAGAATTAGTTTTCTTCCTAAAAAATAATTTAGATTTTTTTTTGATTAATTTTCTTTTCTTAAAGTTAATTTAGATTTTATCTTTTTTTATTAGTTTTTTTACTTTTTCTTTTTTTCTCTGGATTTTTCTTATTTCTTAGGTTTTTTAAATAAGAGTTAAAGCTCTTGTAAAAATATATTGATATTGATGTTTAGTTTAGTTTTAATTTGAATAAATAAATTATTTTCATTTAAATCTAGAGGTGACTCCTCTTTGTTTATGAATTATCTTCCTATGTTTTTCTCTACAAACCTCTAATTCGAACATCGCACCCGAATATTTCTTCTCCTACGTCAGTTGGTATCAGAGTCTTAGAACCAATGGGTGGTCATCGTGGTCATGATTGAGGTGTGTGATAGACAGGTTTTGGCTGAGAAAGTCTCACACTGTGATCATAACACCAAAGATGAGATACTTGATAAATAATGGAGTTATCCTATCGTCTAGCGACGCAAGATCTAGAAGATCGTGAGGTACGTAGTCGAAGTCATGACAAGCAGTTTCTAGCTGAGGAAGTCTCACACTGTGAACATAGTGCCCGAGATCTAAAGGTCGTAAGTTTTTTATTTTAATTTAGACAAAAAAAATTTTGAGAAAAATATGGGCGATAAGATCAAAATAGTCGATGATTCAATTTATGATGAAGATGAAACCGAGTCAACTAGCGAGCCAGTATATGACGAGGTACTTTATGGTAATGATTGTGAGATTTTGGTCTTATTTGAAGATGCAGTTCGTGCTATATCGGAAGACAGTGTGAAGAAAAGGAAGACTATGGATGTTGAAGATGCTATTTTGAACTCGAGGTCAAGTTCTTTTCAACCTAGAGTGTTTGATGCAGGAGCATACAGAGACACAGTAATTTCATATCATCCAACATGGTCATGTTCCCTTCCGAGTTATGACAAGAAGAAAATGAAGCTACTACACTCCCTTTTGGACCTTGAAGAAGGACGATCGAGAGTACCGACAAGGAAGATGACTTGCTTGTGGCCTCTTAACGTGGTTGTGCTCTATTTGTAGTTTGGATGAGGTGGAATTAGCTTTCTAGTGGCTGACACGTCCAATTCATGCCCCAAATGAACAACTCTATTGTGGTATCATGTTTCACGTGAACCAGATCTCCAAATCTCTAGATTTGGTCTTTTAACTTTTCTTTTATTTGTTTTAAATTTTTAGAATATATATATATATATTAGTTCTTTTTATTTCTTCTTCTTCATTTGCGATTTTTCTATTATAACATTTTCTTATTTCTTAGATTATTTAAATAAGAGTTAAAGTTCTTGTAAAAATATGTTGATGTTGAGTTTTGTTTTGATTTAAATAAATAAATTATTTTCATTTAAATCTAGAGGCGGTTCCTCTTTATTTACAAATCATCTTTTTATGTCTTTCTCTGTAAATATCTAATTCGAACGTTGCACTCAGAGTTTTTCCCCTACGTCAGGTTTATTTAGAATTTTAGTTATTTTTTCTAAAAATTCGATTAATATGGTTTGGGTTCAATTTTAAAATTTCTTATTCGATAACCGAATAAATTAAAGTTTTTGATCAAATTGAATTTTTAAATTCAATTTTTTAGACCGAAACCAAATTTTATTAAACAAAACTAAATTTCTAGACCTTAATTAGAAAAATTCAATTAATTTAATTTTTGATCGAATTAATCGATATTTTATTAGTTCAATTTTTTTAAAAAAAAAAATTTAAATTCAATCGATTTAGTTAGTTTGAAAGAAATCAGTTCGATTCGATCACTATTTCCGTTAGACTTTTCGTTTCTCATATGCACTAAGCCTTCTGACTCCCTTCCATACTTATCATGTACAAAGAATAATAATTTCAAATTAATTTCAATTAATTAAGGTTTATCATATTCGTCACTATAATCATAATCAACATGATCCTCATTATTGGTGATAACAACTCCAAATTAGCTTCAATCATAATCAAAATTAACCATATTTCACGATTATAATCATAATCAGCATGATCCTTGCCGATTTTATAATTGTACACCATTTTTTCCCACATCAATATAAATCTTCTATTCTTAATAGTAGCAACAAACTCTTCTATTATTTTTCCTTCTTTCCTCTTCAAGCGCACCACGAATAACAACAGCATCCTTGTCTTCCAACCAACCTTTGAGTCAACATGAAAATCTTTGTTGTCTTCCAACTTTCATCAAACCCTCCTTCAACTTCAACGACTCAACAACAACACTACCATAATTGACCAAAGGTTGTATTTAAAATTAAGACGTATCTAATTTTTAAATTTTTGAAATGATATATTTATTTTTTATTTTATCCCTCCCATCAACTATTATATATAATGCTGGTCTTAAAAACTCAACATTAAAGTAGTGTTGTTCTTAAAATCTAGTATATCCTTTGAAAAAACTAAAAATTAGATGTGCCCTTTAAGAATTCCTCAAGTTTAAATGCGTCCTTTGGTCAATTAAAGACAACACTATGATTTCCCCTAGCGATCAGCAGCTTCTCTTCAAATTTCAGCCACCAGGGAAAAGTACCTTTCCTTTATGTCCTCCTGTTAGCATTGGTTCTTTAAAAAAGAAAAAAAAAACTAGAGAGGAAAAAATATATGAAATTTAATCTTTACACAAATTGTATCATGATCTTGTAATTTATCTTCCTTTATATAATCTGGGAACAAACTATAAAAGACAATTAGGATGAACATAATTATCTTTTTACTAAAAAAGAATGGTTCCCTTATACCCATCAACCTTGAGAATGATAATTATTTGCTTTGGAAAAATAATAGTTTCATCCATTGGTTCGTTCCCATCCTACTTGGACTTATTGATGATACCTCTCCTCTACCTGGCGATGTTTATTATATTCCATACCATCTTTCTCCTATCTTCCATGAATCTTAATCCATCGGATACTTTATGTGCATACCTGATATATTTATGCATACAAATCAAATACAAATTAGTAATTTAATTTAAACTTTTGGTTCAAACATAGAAATTTGTGATGACCATTTGGGGACTACCAGGTGCAATGGTGGACACATAATTAAGTTGGAGCAACTACATCGGTGGTATTGTTACAGTAGATTTTAAGATTAATTTTCAATGGAGCTAAAATATTTTGTTGGTGTTTGACTTCTTACATGTAAAGTGTCATTGTGATAAGATAGAATGTCTTTCATAATTTATTTATCTTATTCAACCGAGGAGCTAACAATATTAGACTACCTGAGATGAGTGCTATCACCTTCTATTCTAATAGACTAAAAGCCATGAGGTGAACTTGAGGACGAGGAGCATCATCTAGGTTGAAGACATCTAGACATGAAAGTTATAAGAGATTGTAAGACGATGTAATTTTGGCTTCTATTTTTGGACAGCCTCATTAGGGATTGTGTTTAGCTAGGTAAGGATAAATTACCTAGTGGTTTGGTTGAAGCCTTTACTAACTTAATCTCAAGATTTTAAGTACGTAGGGGTGTAAATGAACCAAGTCGCTTATTAGTTATTCGAAACTCGATTCGATAAAAGTTCGTTTGAGCTCGTTTAATGAGGTTTGTTATGATAAACAAATTAAACTTAAGCTTTACAATATTCGGCTCGTGAACATGTTCGTTAAGCTCATGAATCAACTTTTAAATAAAAAAATAATAATTTTGATGTTCAATTATAGATTTTACACCATACTTATAAAACATATAGATAAATATATTAAATTTATTTATTAGAATAAAATTATAAATTTTAATAAGAATATTATAATTTTCTCTAAATATATTATTTAATTTTTAATAAATATTTAGATTTATAATTTATATTTATTAAACTCATTTATGCTCGATAAAAGCTCGAATAAGCTTGTAAATCATGAATATATTTGTTAAATAAAGCTCGACTCGATTATAAACAAGTCAAACTCAAATATTCAAAAGTTCAGTTCGACTCGATTCGATTACACTCCTACAAGCACGCTTATTGGGAGAGAGAGATGGGGTTGGTTTTTAAGCAAGTAAAGAAGGGATCATATACAAAATTGTGAAAGAGGGATTACCTACTTCATGTGAACTTATTTGTAACTAACAATATTATAAAATTTTTAAAAAATAAATTATTTTCAATAATTTATAATAATCATTAACTCAAAACAATAACTCATTCACTGTCAACTCATTCGTATTTGTAAAAATAGAGTGGTCTTTTACCAAGGGCGCATTTAAAGTTCTAAAATTCTAAAAAAAAAAAACCTACCAAAGTTTTATATTTTTTGAAAGATGCATTTAGTTTTAAAAATATCCTTCTCTTTTTAGCCCTAAATTGGTGTTGTTTTAGGTAAAACATTACTATCTTGGTACTTATTTTATCAAAACATCACTTTCTTAATGTTGATTTCGTCAAAATATTACAACTGTGATGTTGATTTCATCAAAACATCAGTATCTTAGTACTAATTTCTTAAAAATATCATCACCTTGTGCTGAATTCTTTAAAGTATCATCATTTTAGTGTTGATTTTGCTAAAGCATTACCACCTATAGAATTGGGTTGAATTTTTAAAAATAGATTGTACACAATTAAGAGTAAAGTCGACCCTCTATGGTCAAGATGGGGCCAGCGCACAAGGCCCCACCTTCGGTAGAGCCCACCTTTTTTTTTTTAATTTTTAAATATTTTGTTTAAGTAAATACTAAGAAAAAAATGTTGAAAAAGTTAAATTAAAAAAGTGGGGTCATTTTTATATATATATTTTTTTAAGTAAAGGCTAACAAAATCATATCCGTATTCGAAAAAAAACAAATTTAAAATGATCTTAAATATAAATTCTAAAATATTATAGATTTTTTTTATAAAAGTGTCTAAAAAAACATGCACCCGTGCAATCTAACAACCTTTTCTTCCTCTTTCACCGGCCTTTTCCTAATTTTATTTACCTAAATCTTAAAATCCCTAAACATAAATTTAGATTATGTGTTCTAGATAAAATTATTTTTATAGTATCAATTTTAATATTTTTATATGAATAGAATAAAATTATTTTTTTTACCAGACCTTTCAAAATTTAAGGTCAGTCTTTATTAGAAGACTTTGAATTTGAGACTTTAGGACACGATAAAATTAGAGAGCATGTAGAAATTTACAAGATTTGGATTAAGCGGATCAGAATGGATTAAGATCATCAATAAATTATGACAAAAAATTATTGATAGACCTTGAGAATATAAAATTCTGAAACATGAACGAGAAAGTGGCAAAGGAAAGTGTATAAAAGATATGATATGTAATCCTTATTTTGAATGCTTGGGACTAGTGGTCTTGTTTTATAATGACAGTCACTGTACTATATGAAACTCCCTTATAAAATAATTACATTTTTATTTTTTCATGATTTGATTCGGCAGTTTGATTCCATTTAAATAAAAAAATATTTTTTAAAAAAAATGGTTTATGATTGAAAAGAAGGAAGGATATTTTTGGAATTAAGTGTGATATGAAACTTTGATATGTCTTTTCGGAGTTTCAAAACTCTAAGTGCATCCTTTCCTTTGGTAAAACAGCCGAAAAATAGATAATAGTATTTATTACTATATCAAAAAGTTTGACTGTGATTACACAGAGAATATAAAGTTTTGCCAGGTATTAAACAAATAGATCAATAAAATCCAGACAAAACTAATTGAAAACATGTTGGATCATGTCTGTGACACAATACCTAATCCTACCTTCATCACCTTGCTGGATTTCTTGCATGAGAATTAAAAAAGAAGCAAGCTCCTTCTCTATTGGTAGAACAAATGATACGATGCCATTAAATTTATATGTTAGCTTGGGGTAAGAAACCAAACCTTTGAGCAAAAATTTAGCCCTTTTTTACAAAAATTAAAGGATCAAGGGATAATTGGGGAAAATCCCTTACAACACTGGCAGAAGAATCAGATTGTGTGCCAACTGGATATTAAAAATCCAGAATTTATTATAGAGGACCGTCCATTGAAGCACTTAACTCCTATACAGAAGGAGGTCTTCACAAAGCATGTTAAAGCCCTATTAGATTTAGGGATAATTCGACCCAGCAAGAGCCGACACCGAACAACTGCAATAATTGTAAATTCTGGTACAACTATTGACCCCATTACAAAGGAAGAAAAGAAAGGAAAGGAAAGACTGGTATTCAATTACAAGCGTCTTAATGATATTACGCATAAAGACCAATACAGTCTACCGGGTATCAATACCATCCTAAAGAAGGTTAGTAACAGTTGTATCTTCTCTAAATTTGATTTAAAAAGCGGTTTCCACCAGGTTGCTATGCATCCTGATTCGATTGAATGGACTGCATTCTGGGTCCCTGATGGTTTATACGAATGGTTGGTCATGCCTTTCGGACTCAAAAACGCACCGGCAGTTTTCCAAAGAAAAATGGACGCATGCTTTAAAGGTACAGAGGATTTCATTGCGGTTTATATAGATGACATCTTAGTATTTTCTCCGGATGAAAAGACACATGAGCAACACCTTCAAAGGATGCTGGATATTTGCCAGAAGAATGGATTAATCTTAAGCCCTACAAAGATGAAAATTACAGTTCCTGAAATTGAGTTCTTAGGAGCTATTATTGGAAATTGCATAATTAAACTCCAACCACATGTAATTACAAAGATTGCGGATTTCAATGATAATGAGCTCAAGACAACCAAGGGAATGAGATCATGGCTAGGACTCCTGAATTATGCTAGAAATTACATACCCAACTTAGGTAAACTACTTGGACCTTTATATGCTAAGACCTCCCCAAATGGAGAGAGAAAATTAAATCAACAAGACTGGGATTTGATTCATCAACTCAAGGTCAAAGTTTGACAGCTACCAGATCTTGAAATACCTCCACCAGAATGTTATATGATTCTAGAGGTAGACGGATGTATGGATGGATGGGGTGACATTTGCAAATGGAAAAAGAAAAAATTTGACCCTGTCTCCTCAGAAAAGATTTGTGCTTATTCCAGCGGCAAGTTCAATCCACCAAAATCTACAATAGATGCTGAGTTATATGTCGTTATGAACACTATGGAAGCACTAAAGATTTATTTTCTGGACAAAGCTGAACTTCTTATTCGAACAGACTGCCAGGCAATTATAAGTTTTTTTGGGAAAACGGCAAATCATAAACCCTCTAGGGTTCGATGGATTTCTTTTACTGATTATATTACGGGAGCTGGACCAATGGTGCAATTCGAACATATAGACGGAAAAAATAATCAGGTAGCTGATTCTCTATCTAGTCTAATTCATGTGTTAATATTTTCAGAATGGCCAGAGCTGCACCTAGATCAACTCACTCTACTGGTACCAGCTATAAAGGAAGTCCAGGACCAGCCACATCCGCAAGCTCAGGAGTTGCTGAACAAGATGGTCCAAACCCTCTTGATTTCGCTGAGCAGTACCAAGGAAAAATCAATACAAGACATGGGAGACCAATCCCACAAGAAGAGTTCCACCAAATCACAGAGGATCTACACACTATTGAGCAAAGAGCTGCCATCCGAGCCGTCAATGCAATGCAGCAGCTCAGAATTATCCATTCCCTCAAAAAACAAGAATGCAATAAATGTCGAGGAAAGGATAATTGGTGGAATGACTGGTACCCCGCATTAGAGCAATGCGACAAACAACTTTCACATGCTGCGTATCTCCTCCAGGATTGTGTCACCAGGATGGGTAATTTCAAAGTGTAGTGATAAGCATGGTGGACCCAAAAGATTCGCGCGATGCTACAAACAGTGTGCTGTCCTATCAAATAATGCTCTACTTTTCTAAAAGTAGATGCTCCACTAGTAGTGTTGTCCTGTCAAAATAGTGTGCTGTCTTGTCTAATAATGTTTACTTTTCTAAAGTAGATGCTCCACTAGCGTTATGAGGAGCTAGTACTATGATTCCTTCTTATCAACAAACGTATCGATGGGGCCCTTTGCGCACCCGACGTTTGCTATAAGAAAAGGGATTGAACCTCTTGCAAGGCAATTGAGCATCCACTCAAGCCTTACCTGAGGTAGTTTGTAGTTTGTAGTTTGTAAGCTTGTAAGGTGCATAAACTTATCAATTTCCTAATTTCCAAATCACTTCCACTTCGCCACTCTCATTTTGGTATCAGAGCTTGTCATACTCTAGTTCTTTAAGTCTGTTGGTATTATGCAACCCTGAGAAGCAAAAGGACGGATCCTAACTTGATAAAGGAAGGCAAGGAGGCCTGAAGAAGTCAAGGGCACATCCGTATGAGATTCTCTGGGAAGGAACTGCCCTCGCCTGAAGAACAAGAGTCCCTGTAAGTTCTGATAAGTTTTTATGAGCACCTTTGTTACTGCAAGAAATGCTATTTCCTATCGAGAAGCTGTTTCAGCCACTGAATCCATAGAAACCCCTTCTATTGGATTTGCTAAACCCAGTGATTTTCAAGGTGTAACGCCTGGAATCGCTGTTATTATTAAGCAAAACAACACCACTCTAATGTTAGAAACCAAATACAACATACAAAGATACAATTATTTAATCTTACCTTATAGAGACGAGATGCGCAACATGTTATCAATGTTGTATGATCATTCCAATATAGCATTGAGATTCTAACATACATTATGGTATGGTGAGGAAAAAATAGACGGTCAACATTGAGACTTCCGCATATGCTAAGTATATATCGGCCTCAACCTATTAAAACTTTATCGTTCCTTAATATCTAGTTAACCTCAATCTAACAAAACTTCCTATGTTTAGAGTTCATTTCTTTAGGACTTTAATACTTGCAAAATATCTTATTATCCTTGACTTGTCTAGAGTTCTTATGTCTGATTGAACTTCTCTAGTTTCGTCTACCTGATCCATTAAAATTTATCATCGACCAAGTATTTAGTCATTTTTTACTCTCTTGAACTGGAGTTAATGACAAGTATTTAACCTATTTGAATAGCTATTTCTAATATATTATTTTGCATACCATAAAATTGGAACCATGAGACTATAAGATTGAGAATCTTACATTCTACATTGAGTTGGATAATATATTGGTTAAACACATTATTCAAACACATAGTTCAACCATATTGTTCAAACATTAAACCCCTAAATTGTGATTAATCTAGGTTAGCTTGGTTAACTTTGACAAAAAAAAAACGATTGCACCAATATGCTTCTCCACCACTTAAACTCCCCTTAATACTAGAATTTATGTTGTTCCATGGAAGATATGGAAGATGAGGATTTAAGACTAACTTTTATCTGCCTTTAACATAAATCAAAATGGTTAGGTTTGTTTGAAATAAATAAACATATAAAAAAATGACCACAAAATTAGAAAGGTAAGAAAATTTTAAATTTTGGATAAAAAAAAATTATTAAATTTGGATATCCATTTTTCATTACACAATATATCAACTTATAATTTACCATATCTTTATTTTTTTTTATTGTTTTTCTCTCTCCTATATATTTTGTTATTATTATCTATGAAATGGCAAATGTGGAAGTGGAAAGTGAGAATTAGAGGAAATAATATTTAAATATTTAAAGAATATATTTCATTCCTCAAATTTTTAAAAAAATACTGTTTATAAAATTTAAATTTAAAAATTTGGTAGATAGCTAATGCAAAGATTTTTTTATATAAAATATAAATTTTAAGGTAAAATTTTTGTTTAGCAAATCTAATGTTGAACATTTTTAATATAGTGATTAGATAGACGGTAAGAATCTCTATAATATCTTTAAATTTTAGGATAAATCATCCACTTTATTAAATTTAGATCATTATTTTTCACTACACACTACCTATCCTAAAATTTCTATTATCTTTATTTTTTATTATTTTCTTTTCTCTCTTCCTCTTTTTTATTATTTTTTCTCAATTCTTATGTAATATCTACTTTCCATTATCCAATCTATTCCTTTTATTTTTTTCTCTCCTAAATTAAATAATATTTTAATATTTAGAAATAAATTTTTCTAAATTTAGAGAAATAACATTCATCAAAACTAAATTAGGGTATACCAGTGTTTTTACATAAAATGTAAAATTTAAATTAAATTCTATATTTAGGAGAAGGGGCTCTATTCAAACAAAATGGTATGCATGAAACCAATATTTCTTCTCTTCACAAACATGCCAAGAGATCTAAGCATGTTAAACTAGTGTTTTGGACATCATTAATGGCCGGTATATCTCAGCAGTATTTCTAACGACTAAATTGGATGTGTTTGTCGACCTAACCAGAGTATAGTTGATTGGATTTTTTTTTTTCAGCAAATAAAGATGATAGGATGCTTTTTTTAAAACAATTAAATTCTAAAAACAATCATAATTAATCTCATACAATTTTAAAATTACTAAAATTTAAAATCACATTTCAGTCAATATTAACTAGATAAGACCAATTTATCTGCCAACGGATATCGTCTCGAGTCGATCACTGAATTTAATTGGTCACTTTACTTTTTGACCGAAGTTTCATAGCCTGTGCCCATCTATTAGAGTTCTGCTTGTAAGATTCAACCAAATATTAATTGTCCACATCCACGTTTTGAAAGTGTCAATGAACACCACTAAAACGTCAGGACTCAGTAAAAATTTAAACACATTATGGATCACTTCACATCATTCCTAAAATCCAAACACTAAAATGAAAGGGAACATGTACAGGGAAAGATTGCCGCTAGGCTCAAACTAGTGTAAATTCCGTTTAGGGTTAGGCTTCAGGCCAGTAACCATACTGCTGCGTTGAACCATTAGGTAACAGTAAGAACAATTGATATAGCCACAATCAAAAAATTTACAGATCAGGAAACCATATTACACAAAACACTAATGGCTATTCTCAAGTACACGAAAGACTGGTTAGTAGGATGTATCCATCTTCCAGGCGAAGATAGAGCACAAGTTACATGGGTGACCTTCAGTTTCAACTTCTTTTGAAAAAAGAGTGTTCTAGAGCCTCACGAGCTCCCAATCTATCTACAGGGTCATATCTCAGAAGCCCTTGCAGCAGATCAATAAAATCCCCAGCAGAATGATCAGTGTGCTGTTTGACCACATTCTACAAGACAATATGAATAACATAAGAACAAGTAAATTAGACAGGCCCTGAAAGCTATGTAAATAAATATGGCATCCATTCTCCCCCACTATCAACTTATCCAAAATGATTTGTCATTGTGAAGCTATAGCAATAACATCTTTAAAAGTATGAATAGGGACTTTTATATTTTAACCAGTAAATACCTGAAGCTTTGGAACTTTCAACACTACCTTGATACTTTCTCTTGAAGTTGCACCTTCAGGCCAGTTCAAAAGGCCCCTTCTTACATACTTCTCAGCACCTCGACTGTAAAATTTAATGAAATGTAAACATTAACACATATTTGGATGAAAATTAATCTAAATAGAGTAAAAGTGATAAATGAATTACAAATATACATACTTAGCAAGCCTTAGCATGTTAGTTGGTATAGGTCCGAAAACTCTCTCCATCATGGCCAAGTGTTCCAAGTTTTCATGAGTCTGAAACAGCGTCTCACCCTGCAGCAATGTGTTGATAAATCACAAGGATAGCAACAACCTGTTACTAAATTGATAAAGAAAACAACCAACTAAAATAAATAGTTAAGTTAGAGATCTAAGAACTTACTGAGCAAAGTTCAATAAGGATACAACCAATGCTCCAAATATCACAAGGATAGCCCCAACCAAGTCCTAATGTGATCATCAATTTTGTGAGCCATCGTACCAGGAACACAATATTCTTGAATTATCAAACATAACTGACCCAAGATAACTTCTGGTGCCCGATAGTGTCTAGTTGAGACCACATAGCTATTATCTAAGCGGTCATAAGTTGTGCTTCCAAAATCAATAACCTTGATAGCACTTGATTTTGGTAATCTTTTGAAGTAAGATCCTTCATTTGAAGATCTGATTGAGACCTAAGCAAATGATTGGCAATTAGTGGTGAAATTTTAGGATGATGGTTATACTTCATAAAAATAAAGATAAACCTAAAGCTAGAAATACCTATGATAAGACTCAAAATTTCTATAATCAAAGAATGACTAAAGTATACAAGACAAATATAAAATAGTACTTTGAAATTGGGTACTTGGATGTACTCTGGGGAAACAAGAAGTACATTCTCAGGCTTTAAATCAGTGTGAATGAGGCGCATATCATGCATAACTGCACACAGTAGAAAGAAGTGAATACAGCGTATACAAGGGCAGAGCCCCTGATGCCCCTAAAGTGCTGTTAGTAGCCTACTATGACGTTCACAAATATAAGCCTATGAATGCGGTAATATAAAAGATGTGAAAGTATTGTCTACACACATGCTACACATTCCAATAGTTGTCTTCCAAACTCTCGAACTAGATCAATTGGAAATGAGTGATAACTGTTTTTGCGTAGAAAATCATATAAGCTTGGACCAAGCTTCTCAAACACCTGTGAGAATCATTTTAATACAAAGATAATTTCAAGTCCCAATGTAATTGGGAAGGTAGGGAAATTATCACAGCATATATACTTACAATACAGATATGGTTACGATAGTCAAACCAGTTCCGTATTTGCACACAACTGCAAGAACGCATCAACTCGTATATGTATTATTTTATGCCTAACAAAATGCCAACTACAGTTATAGGCAAAGAAACTGATGCAAATGACTTACCGACTTCCATTAGTATCATACTTTCCAAGCTGCTGCAGCATATCGATTTCTATCATAGCTGCTTGTCTATACTTCCTGATACTACGAACAATTTTTATGGCTACCATTTCATTTCTTTCTCTATCCCAACATTCTAGAACCTGACCGAAGGTTCCTGATTTCAAAGTAAGAGAATGAATAATAAGGTAAAAGCATGATAATGAATCCTGGGAATGAAGAAAGAAAAAAAAATCATGTAATAGGGTAGATCTGTCCACATTCACAATTTGTTTATGGACTTACCTTCACCCATTTTGCTGTGGATCTTATCTGCAAATTATCAAAAATAAAATTAAAATCAAGTAGAGCAACTATAACAGTGCAAGTATACAAAACCACAATACCAACAAAAACAGAGATAGTATCACAGTACATTAGCAATAAGGATACTAGCTGGTAGATAGAAATTTATCATCAAAATTGCACACCAAAAATTTTTTCCTTGAGAAGAATATAATAGGACTTTTTATACTAGAGTAAAATAAAGATAAGAGTGAAAAGGATAGCAAACAGAATTTTTAAAAGCATAAGAAAAAAGAGATGATAATCAATAACATATAATGCTTGAGAATATAGAACAGCACTTTGCAAAAGAGTAAATTATATATAATAAAATGCATCAAGATGCGACAAAATCTGATGGAGGCAGCAAGCTTTTACAAAACAAACTTTTATCTTGGGAAAACAAGGTTAAAAGACCATATATTAGGTTAATATTTTAGAGCTTGAAAATAAGAGAATTCAGCTAATAAAAAATATCTTAGTGATCTAAAAATCATAAAATTCAGAAAATAAAGGGAAAACTAATAGAGGAAAACCAGCATAAAATTTAAAATGTACACACAAATGGTCAAGTGAAATTACAGCGACAAGTTAAGTTTTCTCCAAGTTCAAATTTGTAATGCCCATCTTTATCATCTCCTCTCCAAGGGGGGGAAGGTTGTCGACCCAAATCCTTTGCATATTGGGAAGAACAAGTATCATTCAAAGTAGCCCCGGAAGATACCATGTTCTTCATGTTAACTTCTTGCCCACATAATATACCTATTTGAGCCTACAGACAACCATAATTTAATTTTTCTGTCATCCAAAAACAATATTACCTTCAAACTACTTTCTTTCTTCACCTTTCTGAAGGAATAAAAAAAAACTGTACCGCAGATAGTTAGCCTACAAATAACCTAAATTCACTAATCAAAATAACCATCAAAGCAAGGCAGGAAGCAAGTCATCAAGCATATTGCATATACCTTACTCAAGAATACATGCGCAAAAAAATTTATGCTGCTATTTGATAGCAAAAGAAGAGAAAAGGTAACGAAAATCTAATTTGATAAAAGACTATAAACGGAATATACATATATATGTTAGGAAGGCATATTCACTTCTAAGCTAAATGGAAAAGGGATGCTGTATTATATTCCTAGTTTATTCCAGTATTAGGGAAACAGAAAAAAATGTTCAATATTACAACAAATAACAGATGATATGAAAGCAACTACCTTGCACAAAAACTCTCATGAAATCACAAAGAAAGTAGGGAACCCTAGGGAGATCAGTGGCCAGAGGAACGGAAGGACTTTAAGATAAATGATACGTTTTTTTTACCTTTATTATCTTACAAAACAGAATAAAGAAGGGGAAAACGAGAGATAATCGTTACGATCTAAAAGGTTATGGTATCTAACACAATAAATCCATTAAAATAACACAAATAACGCAAAAAATAACAACAACATCTAGATCTAGCACAACCTACAACAAAAGGTATAAGAAAACATTATCAAGGTACAAGATCGGAGAAGGAAACGGACAAATCAAGACAAGGGAACACGAAAAAAGGAGAATAGAAAGTACCTTCGCGGCCGTTTCCGGGTCGACGTCCCAACCCAACCTAGCACGCTTCCGGGGACGGCCATCTGCTATGCGTGAATGGGGAAATTCCTTCAAAACCTCGACTTCCATGATCAGTTTGAGAAAGATCGAGAGGAAGAGAAAGAAAATCCTTTGGTAGGAGAGACGGAATCTGACCCCAAAAAATAGTTGAGGAAGAGGAAGAGGAAGAGGAAAAGCAGCGGCGATGTGGTTCCAGGAGGACCGCTCGTCCCGTCTTTATAGCCCTTCGTAACCCTAACTATGAATTCGTTGCTTAAGTCGTATCCTCGATAACTTCATGGCAGATTTTTCGAATCCACTCACGTGACTTTCAAACATTTCCAAATAGACGCTCCTCACTTTTAAAATTTATGAATCAGTCCTTTTACGCACGTTAGTGCCTGAGACATCTATTGCCCAATGCCCATCAAACTAGCCTCAGTCAATTTTTTTAATGTTTTACAAAATAAACCCCTTAACTTTGTAAATTAGTTTATAGGATATTAGTGTATTTTCTTTTAAGTTAAAACTTTATTTGTTAAGTATAATAAAATTTGCGAAACAAGATATATATTTTAAAAGGCTGTCATGAAAATGAACTATTTTTATCTATTAACAAAGTATAGGCAGACTAAAACTATAAGATTTTACTTGTTTAACTATTATACGCAAGTATAGGCAGACTAAAACTATAAGATTTTACTTGTTCAACTATTATACGCCAAAGGAACGTATACGAGGCATATATACTAAAAAGCATAATAGAATGTGAATATGTGATATGATGATGAGGGGTATTTGGATGACTGAAATCATCTTTTTACTTTGTAATACGATATGATCTAGATTATCATCTCCTCCTTTTAACCTGACGTACATCGCTTCTTGTACATTCAAATCTAAGAACATCCATATTAATTACCTTAAATTAAATTTTTATTTTAAATTTTACATTTTGTATTAAAAAAACATCTGCATCAGGTACTCTACTCATTCCCTAAATATACATTTTATGAATAATAATTCTTTAAATTTAGGGAATGGATTTCATTCCCTAAACATTAAAATACTATTTCTCTCTCCTCCCTTTAATAATAAAAAATTCCTCTCTCCTTCCTCTATTAATAAAAAATTTCTCTCTCCTCTATTTCTTTCCTCCCTCTAATAATAAAAAATATGAAGGAAAGAGAAAAAATAAAAAAAAAATAAACATATGACAAATTATAGAGAAGCTGATGTATCATGCAGTGGAAAATAGATATCTAAATTTAATAAAGTAGTTCTTTTATCCTAAATTTTAAATTTTGGATGAGGATATTGATGTGAATGGTCTAATAGAACTCTAAATCCTTCGCACCCGAACGGACTATCATTTACACATTAGCATCGATCAATGGTGGCTAACTTGGTTTGCATGATTTCTCTCAGCGCATAACTCAAAGAGAAATAAAGTGATGTGTCCGAGGAGACTGGTTAAAATAATGGATTCTCAACTTAAAGTCATTTACTTTTTGCCTTCAAATATTTTCCTTTCGGCAATTTTATTTATCAAAACGCGTACTTAGATTTTTTAATTTATCAAAAGAAGTATATTCTCTCTCTTCTCTTTCCTACTATGCATCATGCAACGTATCTTGTCTTTTCTTCTTCTTTTTTATCTTCTCTTTCCTTCTTCTTTTTTATCTTCTCTTTATTTTTCTTTTTTTTTCAATTTTTTTCACAAACATGTTATAAGAGATCAAACTCACGTTGGATTTGATATCTCTCCATATTAGGCCCAATGCCTAACAACATGAGAAAAAAAATTTAAAAAAAAAGAGAGAGATTTAGATTTTTCAACACCTTTGGTCCACTACTAGAAATGTCGGAAATAATAATGGAGAGCATATTTAGACTCCTTGCAATTTTAGAAATCTACAGGATCTGAAATGATTGCAATCTGAGGTCTCTAAATCGATCAGTGGATTTTGATCGAAACACACTGATGGACCTAAAGAGCTCCGATTGCACTCATTTCAGTTCCTGTGGATTTCTAAAATTGAAAGAAGTCCAAATATGCTCTCCATTATTATTTTTGACATTCCTAGTGGTGAACCAGAGGTTTTGAAAAACCTAAATCTGTCATTCTTTTTTTTCCTTTTTTTTTTGTTATTAGGCTTGATATGAAGAGATATCAGGCCCAACGTGGGCATGATATCTCTTCATATCAGGCCCAATGTGGGTCCAACGTGGGCCTGATATGGGAGATATCAGGCCTAATAACAAAATAAATAAATAAATAAATAAATAAAAAGATTAAGATTTTTCAAAACCTATGGTCCACCACTAGGAATGTCAAAAATAATAATGAAGAGCATATTTGGACTCCTTGCAATTTTAAAAATCCACAGAAACTGAAATGGGTGCAATCGGAGCTCTCTAAGTCCATAAGTGTGTTTCGATCAAAATCCACTAATGGACCTAGAGAGCTCCAATTGCACTCATTTCAGTTTCTATGGATTTCTAATATTGCAAGGAGTTAAAATATGCTATCTATTATTTATTTCAACTTCTAAAATATGTTAAAATATAATAAGAAAGAATCAATAAAACAATCCCTATACATTTTAGGTTTTTCAAAACCTCTGGTCTACCACTAGGAATGCCAAAAATAACAATGGAGAGTATATTTGAACTCCTTGCAAAATTAGAAATCCACATAAACTGAAATGGGGACAATCGGAGCTCTCTAGATCTAAATCTCTCTTCCTTTTTTTTTTTTTCTTTTTTTCCCTTTTTTTTTTTGTTATTAGGCCCGATACGAAGATATATCAGGCCCACATTGGGCCTGATATCTGTTCATATTAGGCCCAATGTGGGCCTGATATCTCCCCATATCAGGGTGTAAAATACCAGAAAATAGGCGAATATTAATAAGGGAAATTTCTGGAATTTTTGAAAATTTTTCGAGAATTTTTCGAAACTCGTACGGACAAGTTAACGGGGATAAAAACGGGGCCCGGAAAAGCCTGTTTAGGCTACCCATTTAAGCGAGGAAATGTTTATTTCTTAAATTCCTTTTTCTTTTTATTTATTTTCTCTTTTCCTTAATTCCTCCGTTTCTCTTCCTCGCGCACCCGAGCCCTTTCTTCCCCGTGCCCTCACCGCGCCTCTCTTCTCCCTCATTCCCGAACCCGACGCCGAAAGGAGCCCTAACCGCCGGCTGTAGCGGTTCCTCCTTTCATCTTCTCCTCTTCTCGGTGAAGCCGAGCCTTTCCTCCCGACGCCACCCCATGCCCTAGCCTCTCCTCCCTTACACGCGCCACTGCCGTTCCGACGCCGAGACACCGCCGGCCACAGGAACTCCAGTCGCCTGAGCCCTAGCGCCGGCCACTCTGTGCTCTAGCATCTCCGCCGACGCCGGGCAGTGTCGGCTTTCTCTCCTCTGCTTCCCGATTCCCCTTTTTCCTCTTCTGTGCCGAACCTAGTGCCCAACGCCGTTTTGCCGGTCGAGGTTCGTCTGTGCTCTAGTTTAGGGTTCACAGCCGCTAGTACCGCACAGAGCAGCATCGACGTCGAACTTCTTCACCGATGTGCTCGTGCCCTAGCATTGTGGTCACCTTTGTTTGTCCCGGCTCGGCACCACAGTGGCATTGGGATTTCACCAGAGGAAGCTTCGGACCTGATTGGGGTATGATGTGTTTGGTATCAGGCTTGTAAGGATCTGATCGCATTTTTTTTTGTGTGGGTATACTATGTTTAATTGGTTGATCAATCTTTGTAGTTTCAGCCATTTCTAAATACAGATCAGGTCGTTGAGTTCCGATCACAAATTCCTCCGGTCGTGAGCCATCAGTGAACATTATCGCGTTAGGTGAGTTTTGGATTAGTTTATGTATTAATCTAATCCAATTTGATTGTAGATAATTGGGGTTTGCCCTAAATAGTTCTTAAGAATTTATTTAGCTATTTATGTAAATTGTAGCTAAATAAAAACATATTTATTTGTTCGTGACTTAGGATTTTGACGCGAGACGAGTATCTCGATTTCCGGATTGGACCTTTTCCTATTGGAGGCGGGTACTTTGACTTATGTCTTTTGATATGCATAATAAAGTGTTTAACATATAGCAATGATTGTGTTTTCCATTTGTTTCGATTGGTCACTACATGATCTGTTACATGCTGCTTGTTTACTTATTATACACTGCATGTTATTATTTATCTGACCATACATGTTTTAGGTAGTGACCCAACCATATGATATATTATGTTCAGAATCTAGGGTTTATTTGATACCCTAGCTGTTTGTGTACCTTCTATTTGATTCGTTATCTTGTATTACACATCTTATACTTATGTATAGAGCATGTTATGCTATTCGTAATATTGCCATGTTTAGTGTCATGCATCATCTTGCATGATTGCATGCTGTGCGATTGTCTGCTCCATTATTGTGAGCACATCGCCAGTTACATGTATCTGTACACACCACCACTCATGGGTTAGTGGTATATCAGACAGGTGTATGGCAGTTCTGCTGTTTGGCTCCGTTGGTCTAGTGACTCAGCGTGGTAGCCGACAGACGGTTCTGCTCTGTTTGGGGTTTATTCATCCGCGTTGTAGCCGGCAGGCAGTTGGACTTTGTTTGGGTCCGTTGGTCTGCTCATGGGTAGTGTGACTCAGCGTAGTAGCCGGCAGAGAGTCCTCCCCGTCATCGTGTACCTGGAGATGAGAGCATTGCGCTCCCCCATTTATTATTTCGGGGTAGGAGTATGTGTGTACTCCGACAGCATCCCGTTCACTCGGTCACTCATCAGGAGCAGTGATATCAGAGTGCACGGTTGTCACAACCCTACCCACTCGGACTCACCATTGTGTGTGAGATGGTTGACTGGCGTTAGGGGTGACCATGTCATTGGCATCATATGCATGATGCATTTATTGTTTGTGTTTGCTGCATTTATTTGGATGCATATGATTGACATGCATACAGGATTATGACACTCTCGGTCTGATGACCCAGTTACCTTTATACCTTGATCCTGGTTAGTACAGTTTTCTCCTATTTTTGTTTCAGATGCATTTATCCTTCTCGTATTCAGGAGACTGTACGCATGATTAGTGTTGTCTGTTATTTACTTTATTTTGCATATCAGTTGTACCTGCTGAGTGTTGGACTCACCCCGCCTCCATTGTTGTTATATTTTTCAGGTTGAGGCTGTCCGGAGCAGTTCCAGTCGCTAGTCCCCATCTGCACATAGTGCTCGTCCTTTGTTGGTCTTGAGATAGTATTTTATCTTAGTTTCTCTATCAGACTTTGTTTTTAGTCTTATATTGTTTTACTTCTGGATATTGTATGGATTCTTATCGTTTGATGGATTTTTGGTATGATTTGGATTTATTCTACTACATGCATGCCTGGACGGCAGAAGAGGTGAGTTCTTCGGATTTGAGCTTTACGAGTGTAGTTGAGTAGGGTTGATTTCGAGTCATCTTATTACTGCGTGGTTGTGTCAGCCAGAGGCTGAGAATTATATTAACTGCGTGGTGATTGTCTATTTATTATTGTTGTTTATTCCAGCCGCATGTGCCTGAAGTATATGAGGATGTAGAAAAGTTTCAGATTGTCCGCCGTACAGGGGAGATGCTGTCGAAATTTTCTCGGACAGGGACTCCTCCGGGGCGTGACACAGGGTCAATGTGAACCTGATATGGGAGATATCAGGCCTAATAACAAAAAAAATAAAAAAATGTAAGAAAGAGAGATTTAGGTTTTTCTAGGGGTAGCAATTCGATTCGGGTTAACGAGTTCGGGTTGGCAAATGACAACCTGAACCCGACCTGATTATTAATTCGGGTCAATCTATTCAACCTGAACCTGATCTGTTTATTTGCACTTGACCCGAACCCGACCCGTTTTGCCTATTTGACCCGTTTGACCTGAACATGACATGAATTCATTAAAGAAATTATATATATTAAATTAAAATTTAAAAATAACATTTATCTACACAAATTGAAAATCCATATCATAAATGATAAGTCATGACAACATTGCAATTAATAGCATATCTCTATGTTTATAGTTTTAACTTTTTAAAATTTATAATTTTAGTTTAAATTTATAATTATTTATAAACGGGTTCGCGGGTTGTAATTGGGTCATTTTAGGTTGACACAAACCCGACCTGTTTATTAATTGGGTCAATTGGGTTGACCCGATTTCGACTCGAACCCGAAACTACCCAACCCTAACCTGATTTTTTCGTGTTCGGTTCGAGTCGTGTTTTCGTATCGGGTCAAAAATTACCACCCCTAGGTTTTTCAGAACCTTTGGTCCACCACTAGGAATGCCGAAAATAATAATGAAGAGCATATTTGGACTCCTTGCAATTTTAGAAATCCACAGGAACTAAAATGGGTGCAATCAAAGCTCTCTAGGTCCATCAGTGGATTTCGGTCCTGTGCAACTTTAGATAAGTTTGAGAATAAACTGAAAATCCTTAATTAATGGTTAATTTTGGATGATTAACATAAACTGAAAATCTATTGGATCACACGAACTATAAGTATATTTAAAAATCTTAAAATAAGTTTGAGAATTGGATTCTTAAATTGAGAGAGACTAAGTATGATAGGACCATACGAGATACAAATATGGAAGATATCTATTGGAACGGAAGCGATGGTGGACCACACCTCTTGTAAGTAAGGTTAGATCCCTTTTGGTTTAGTTATGAAACAAAATTGGTTTGGTGTAATAATAAATCAAGAGTGGTTTAATTTTAATCTAAGTTGGTTTGGTAGTGAACCAAACTTAATGATAGCGGATCGGGTTGATATTGAGTTTTGAATTTGGGAGATGACTTATTTTCCAAGTCATTGTGAAAAAGTATATATATACTCGTCCATGAGGAGGAGAGATGATTGATTCATTAGAAGAGTATAATTGTGATTAAGCTTCTCCTCCCCTTCTTTGTCGTCGTCGGCTCGTCGCCACCCAAGGGTGCCACCACAACCACCACCGTCGGCAACTCTTGCTACCGCCGATCTCCTTCGAGCACCGTCCCTTGTCGATGGATGTCCGACGTCGCCAGTAGCCACCATCCAAGCGTGGAATAGTAGCCCCACAAGCTATTGTCTTGTTTGGAATAGTCTGCTATTGGCTACTTCTCAGCCATCGATTCCTCTCACTACCTACTGTCGGCTTCCCCCCGGCCGCCTTCCCCAGCCAATCGTCGATAGTAGCTTCAAAGGCTGTCAGATAGCAATTAAGAAGTTGTTGTCCCCTCAATTTGTATCATCGGATTACTCTTATCGTCGGATATAAAGTTAAGTCAGGATTCTCTCTCGGATCTATCATCTCTTCCTTTTGGTTAGTACTAAATCGAAGACGAAAACTTATGACTTTGAAAAGCCATCTCTAAGATATCTTAGTATGAATATCGATAGAGATAAATTTGATTCAGTTTACTAATTGATGTCAGTATAATTTTTTTATGAAAATTTATATTTTACGATTATATATATGCGTGTAAATCTTGTAAGCGTGTAATGTTATTGTAATTCTAACTTGTTCCCTCCTAAATACTTTACTACTACACACCCGATGTGACATTAGCTAGCTCTATGGTAACAAGACGGGAAAACAACATCTATCAATATTTTAACACAGAATGATTAGTCTTAGTTATTTCATCAAACTGATGAAAAGAAGGCAATTTGAGAATAAAACGGCTAAAGGTATAATCAAGTCCTTAATCAGGGTACAAGGAAATAAAGAAAACCTTCTGAAATAAAAATTTAAAAAAAAACAAGGAAATGGCAGTACTTTTTGTTTTTTTTTATAAGTGTATTGCGTCGGCAGCCGCCTTCCGCAATTGAACGTAGCTGGGCATATATAGCACCTGTGAGTGTTCCATGAAAATCCAGGGAAGCCAAAAAGTTATGAAACTGTAAAAAAACAGAATTACAAATTGATTACCCATAAAACTAGTGATCTTTGAAATACCACCCATCGGCATTCATTGTGGCATTTACGCACGATCCTTGTAACTTAAGGCCTTTCATCTTCAGCACCATAGAAATTAAACACAATAATACGCATCACTGGTTCTGCTTCTATAAATACCTGGTCAGTCCAACACTGGAAGCCTCGCTCAACAATAATATTCCTCCATGTCTCCCTTCCTTCTTATTCTGCTGCTATTCAGCAGCAGCATCTCGATATCAGAAGCAACGCCTGGTCCCTGGAGTGGGAGCGCGATGCATCTGGCGGCACGGCTGCAGTCGGACGGAATGAAGCTATGCTGGGACTCGCTGATGGAGCTCCGGTCCTGCATCGGAGAGGTGGTGCTCTTCTTCCTCAACGGTGAGACGTACCTTGGGCCGGGCTGCTGCAGGGCGATCCGGGTCATCGAGCACCACTGCTGGGCCGCCGAGGTCATGCTTGCGGCCCTCGGATTCACTCCGCAAGAGGGTGATGTCCTGCGAGGATACTGCGACGCCGAGGCCGGCGCTGCCTCTCCTCCGCCTCCGCCTCCGCCTCCGATCGCTCAGGGGCCCAAGGTGGAGTTTTCTGAGCCCTAGATAACGACGCTGTCCGAGAAGTGCAGGTCGAAATCTGAGATTTGACCGGCCCTTCTTAACTTGTCAAGACGACCGAATAAAAACTTGTTTTGTGAGTTGATGATATCGAATGAAAATCTTCCATTACAACAATTATAGTATAAAACTTGGGCAAATTCTAAAAAAAGAAAAATAATCCTCGGCCAAAAAAACATAATTCCAAAATAAGATTTTTTTTGTGTATAAAAAAATTTCAAAAATATATTTTTATAATAAAATTTAAGTGTTCAAATTTACTAATAAAAAAAAAATTGATTCAGGTACTTTATTGGGATTAAAATTTTGATCGTCTTATTTATTCTCTAAATATTTTTAAAAAATTTTAAATAATAAAAAGGGACTATAGACAATCAAAATCAGTAAATTATATTCACTATACTCTTCTAGAATTTTCAGTCAATTATCATATTAATTAACTTGGCACATAATTTTTATTTTTTTTTACCAATCCATATGATGTACAATGTGGATGATTCTGAACTAATAACGTAAATAATTATGAGTGTTCCTATAAGCAATTATTTCCAAATTAAAGAAACTATGCATTTTATTTCTATAAGAAATTAATGATTATATAATCTTTTATTTCTAGAAGCAAGAACTAATGATAGCCTTCCAAGGTGATACATGTTAAACGGGTTCTTTGTTTCATACCATTAGAAAGTTGAACACTCTAATTCTTGAATTAATTGTTTGCTAGTGAATCAATGGTACCCAAGGAATCAAAAGATATGATCGGTGAGGTGAGGTTTTGCACCTAGCTCCAATTGTGAATCATGTATGAAGGATTGAATTTTCATGTAATGATTATATCAATGGTACTCAATCTCTTTAATAACTATGAGATTAATAAATTAATACTTAATGGTTAATTACAATTTATTGGAGCTTTAATTCATGGATCCATGGCCCCCTCCCCATTTTTGATAATGAGTATTAGATAATTTTAGTATGATTAAGTGCTAATTATTTTTATTTATTTCCACTATATTCTCGATTAATTAATCATTAATTTTTTAATGATTAGAAGCTAATAATTTATTAATAAGAGTTATTAATAAGAATTCAATAATAAAATCATTCTGTAGATACGAAGATAAAGTGTAGGAAGAACTCACTTTGTTGACGATGTTGATGTCTTTGAAAAATTTCCACGTGCTCCTTGATGGCCGAAATCTCTAGGCTCCTTTTGATATCTTCGAAAACAACTCTCACTTCTTGGGTTTCATTACAAACCTTGGATGTCCATAGCTGACACCCCTTCGTTTTATTTATAGGCCTAAATTCATAATAAATTATCCTAAAAATTTGAAAGGGTGTCGTCAAAGAACCCTCACACATCACAACCGTGTTAGGAGACATGACCTGGTCGTGGTGAACATTAATGGAGTTTTCTCACTGAGTCTACAGCATGGGACATGCCTGTGTCAAGTGACATATATAGCTAGCCCATGTTCCATGTTGGGCATCTGGTTTGTTGTTCTGCCTCTAAGGATGATACATGGTCATGGGAGATGCCATGGGTAGACTCTATATGGTGCTGCAATGTGCACTTCTTAAATATTTATGGGACGTTTGGTTTAGGGGAATAAGAGTAGGGAATGGGAATGAGAATCATTGATTGCCATTGTTAATGTTTGGATTATAGGAATAGGAATACAAATAAGGGAATGAATAATTGAATTTGGGTAATAACTCATTCCCATGTACCTCCCCTTCAATGAGTCATTACCCTATTTTCATCAATCAAAATATTCCCTTATTCCAAAAATACCCTTGAGCTAAAACTTAAATTTTCTCCCTTAATATCAAATATCAAAATATATTTATTTATTTTTTCTTTCATATCACTTCTCTCTCCTTGTTCTCTCTCATCATTTTATCACGCACTTTCTCTCTCTTTAATCTCTCCTATCACACTCTCTTTCCTCTTTTTTTCTCATTACACTTCTCTCTCATCATACTTTCTCGCTCCTCAATCTCTTCCATCGCACTCTCTTCCTTTTTTCTTATCATACTTTCTCTCTCCTCATTCTCTACCATCATGACACTCTCTTTTCTCTTTTTTTTTCTCATCACTTTATCTCTCATCACACTTTCTCTCTCCTCAATCTCTCTTGTCACACTCCCTCTTTTTTTCCTCAACACACTTTCTCTCTCATCATACTTTCTCTCTCCTCAATTTCTCCCATCACACTTATTGTTCTCTTTTTTTCATCACACTTTCTCTCTCATCATACTTTCTCTCTTCTCAATCTCTCTCATCACGCTCTCTCTCCTCATTTTTTCTCATTATATTTTCTCTCTCATATTCTCCCATCATGCTCTCTTCTATCACACACTCTTTTCTCATTCTCTCTCATCACACTTTCTCTCTCTTTATTCTTTTTCATCACACTTTCTCTCTCATCATTCTCTTTCATCATATTTTTCTCTCTCATTCATCTTTCTCTCTCATCTAATTTTTTTTCTTATTTTCTTTTAAGGGTAAAAAATGAAATTTTGATTTATTCCGATAGAAAATATGCAACTAACCAAACATTACTTTTAAGAGTGATATCCATGCTCATACCCATTCTCATTCCACACTACAATAATTCCCATTCCGATTCCTATTCCTAGGAAAGAACCAAACGCCCCCTAAGTCTTCAAACATGCTTAATTTATGAGATCTTCATATCTTGTTAACATTAAACACAAAAGATTAGTCTCCGACCTAAAAAGATAAAAATAATTTAAAATGTTGGAAGTTAATGTACATATGTTCATGTAATGTAATAAATGCATACAAAAAAGGATAAAAATATATATATGTATGATTCACATAAATTATATTGGTTCCATTTTACATTGGTAGGTACCATGATGAAGTGCTTTGTGATGCAATGTCAATGCATCCTAGTTATTTGCTTTTAGATAGACCATGGTAGTTTAATAGGAAGGTTATGCATAATAGGTTCAAAGAAAGGTCTTTGTTTGTGATGCTCAATAAACTTATAACTCTTGTACCATTAACTCCTATGTAAGTATATGAAGATCAATTGAGGATAAAAAATAGAATGAAAAAATGATTGTTATCGAAGAAAAGAATAAGATAAGAAAAAATGGAAAAGAAAAAGAGAGAGAAAAGAAGTGAGGATGAGAAGAGGGGTAAAAAGGAAAAAAAATAGAAAATTTTCAAGAGAAAGGTAAAAGGGAGAAAGGTAAAAGGGAGCAATGTAAAAGAAAGAGAAGTTAAGAGAATTTTTTATTCTCAATAATTAATAGTTATACTTTTATACAAAGAGACAATGTAAAAGAAAGAAGGGTTAAGAGAATTTTTTATTCTCAATAATTAATAATTATATGTTTATACAAAGAAACTTATTTCAATATTAACAACTCTACATCTTGTCGCAGTTGGTTAATATATATAGTATTGTTGTAATAGATCATGTGGTTAATTTTCCGCGTGTGCGAAATACATCCTGGGTCACTTGACCCCCTTCCCTCCATGTAAAAGACTACTATGTTGGCCCAAATCCCTTTTGATTTATCTTCCTTTTAGATCACATAAGAAGGGTTATCACCTTCATTACTGTAATATTAATAATTTTAATCTTACTTTGCCTAATATTGTTAAGTGTTTTTTTGGCAAGAATTTGATAATATATCTCCTAATGAGATTCCTGATGGACACCATATTGATTTAATTTTAGGAGCAATAATTCATAATTGACTAGCTTATGAGGGCAATCCCAATGATGCAAAAGAGCTTCAAAGTCAATATGAAGAATCAATAAGAAAATGAGTTATTAATAAGATTATGGTGATGAAGATTCAAGAATCAATTCTTTTGAGGAGAGATGGAATGATGGAGTTAAAGATGGAAAATAAATTGTGGGCAAACAGGCTAAGGATGGATATGTAGTTAAGGCCATAGAAACAAAAGAGTGCCCCACTTTAGATATTTTTAATGATCTATTACACATCAACGGTGGCTCAATTACAAGCATTAAGGCTAAAAAGTTGAAGGAAATATTTAATGGGCTAATTGAAAATGTAAATGCTAAAGCTACAATTGAAGAGGATTTAAAAATAGTAAGTCATGTAACTTAGTCAACATAATTCAAGCTTAGTTGAGCAAATTAATCATTTAAGCTCCATTTTTATATAGTGGCGATAATTCTCATATGCAGATTCATTATTTACCTTTATTTGGATTATAGTGGTGATCAATCACAAACTAGTTATAAAGTCTACTTAGGCCTTTTAAAAATGTATTTCCTTGTGGTCTTTTAGGATTTTTAGTTATCCTATAGCAAGGGTTGTGGTCACATATAATTTTTGGTTATATAGAAGTTGGGTTCGAAATTCCAAATTCAATTCTTTATTTTTTTTGTTGACCCATCAGTAAAAAAAAATTAGAAAAGAGAATATTAAAACAAAAAAACTCAATTGGAGATGTCCTAATTACCATCGGTAGAAGTGGCGTGACAGGACGGGCGCCACAATGAGTCAATGATATGGCAGCATTGTCAAACTTAAATTTGTGCACCAATTCGATCCTAAAGTCTTAACCTGGGCATCGAACGACGTCATTCCTTAGCCCATAAGTAAAAGATGACTGATTGCATTAGCCAATCATATTCGATTTCTCAAACAACATTTGCCTCCAGAGCGCCCGACTCCCTAGCAGTCCCGACCTAAGAGTGTTCCGATAATTGGATTTTATTTTAAGATATTCATCATTTAATTAATCATTTTACATTTCGTAGACGACTTCACTGCGCGTTGATGTTAACATTTAGAATTGGAAAGTATTACTGACGTGTAGGCTACGCAGCAGTGCAATCGAATTACACAGACTTGGAGATTTTCAATCTTATGCGTTTTTCTCCGACCTTTGAAAAATTATAACTAATAATTCACGATTTAAATTAGCGCCTTGGCCCAACCTAATCCTTTAAGGTAAGACGACGAAAGAGATCCCGTTATTAATAGAAGATAATAATAATGTGCTATTTTGCATAGGGTTACTATAACGGGTAAAGGATTAATTTTTGGTGGATGGATATCATCAGAGATTTTTTTTTTCCTACCTTAACCAATTTAACAATCTCCTATAAGCTAATTTCTTGATTTATCACCTTTTATAGAAGTGTAATCAATTTTTTACTATAATTAATTTTAGCACAAATTAAGGCCCGAGGTAATTAGGGATGTAAACGAGTCGAACCGAGTTGAACAATATTAGGCTCGAGCTCGGTTCGTTTAAGTTATATTCGGACTCGATCTCGGCTCGAGCTCGAATCGAGTTTTTATCACAAGACTCGAGCTCGACTCGTTTTAAAATTATCAAGCTTGCGAACAGTTCGAGCTCGGCTCGTTATTAGCTCGATTATCAAAATGAACGAGCCTAACTCGTTAAGTGAGCTCGGGCTTATTTAAAGCTCGTTTTAACTCGTTTTAGAGCTCATTTTTTGACTCATTTTAAAGCTTATTTTAAGGTTTGTTTTAGAGCTCATTTTTTTGGCTCGATTTAAGGCTCATTTTTTTAGCTCGCGAGCCTATAAACGAACATGTTCACGAGCCGAATATCCTTAAGCTCGAACTCGATTCGATAAAACTGTCGAGCTTGAAATTGAGCTCGAGCTCGGCTCGATAAGATAAACGAACGAACTCGAATAAACTTTTTATTGAATCGAGCTTCGAATAGCTCATGAACCGTTTGATTCATTTACATCCCTAGAGGTAATAATACAATAGTTAGACCTTCTAACGGATAATCAAAGGATCTAAATTTTGAATTTTAATCGTGGCATAGTACCAGAAATTTTTTCTCTAGCGAGAAGCTAGCCTAAAAATACTAACCATTTGGATGAATTTCTAAGAATTTTTCTTAATTTACTTGATCTGTAGAAAATATCATAGAGACAGCTGATTACCCTAGGATTAATTTATTTAGAGAGTTTGATACTAGTGTCAGTTAAAAATAAAAGTAACACAAATTAATGGCCTATGGGCTGACTTAGTTGCATTTACGTGTGATATTATTATAATAACTTATGGGATCGATTTTAAGTGTGTGTAAAATATATCACGGATCATCTGATCCCTCCATGCAAAAGGGTCCCTATGCCTGATATTTCCGGGGTTGCAATGTAGGGTTAGACTCCTTAAATGATGAATTATTTAAAGGGGTGTTTGGTTCTTTTCTAGGAATATGAATCGGAATGTGAATCATTGTATTATAGAATGAGAATGGGTATGAGCATAGATATCACTCTTAAAAGAAATGTTTGGTTAGTTGTATATCTTCTATCGGAATAAATCAAAGTTTCCTTTTTTACCCTTAAAGGAAAATAAGAGAAAAAATTAAATGTGAGAGAAAGATGAATGTGAGAGAAAAATATGATGAAAGAGAATGATGAGAGAGAAGGTATTATGAGAGAGAAAGTGTGATAAGAAAGAATAAAGAGAGAGAAAGTATGATGAGAGAAAATGAAAAAAGATAGTGTGATTGGAGAGAACACGATGAGAGAAAATATGATGTGAGAAAAAAGTATGATAGGAGAGGATGAAGAGACAGAAATATAGTGAGAAAAAAATGAGGAGAGAGTGTGTCATGAGAGAGATTGAGGAGAGAGAAAGTATGGTGAGAGAAAAAGAGAACAGTGAATATGATGGGAGAGATTGAGGAGAGAGAAAGTATGATGAGAGAGAAAGTGTGTTGAGGAAAAAAAGAGTAAGTGTGATAAGAGAGATTGAGGAGAGAGAAAGTATGATGAGAGAGAAAGTATACTGAGATAGAAAGTGTGTTGAGGAAAAAAGGAGTAAGTGTAATAAGAGAGATTGAGGAGAGAGAAAGTATGATGAGAGAGACAATGTGTTGAGGAAAAAAGGAGGAAGTGTGATAAGAGAGATTGAGGAGAGAGAAAGTGTGATGAGAAAAAAAAGAGTGTGATGAGAGAGATTGAGGAGAGAGAAAGCATGATGAGAGAGAAAGTGTGATGAGGAAAAAAAGAAGGAAGAGAATGAGATGGAAGAGATTGAGGAGAGAGAAAGTATGATGAGAGAGAAATGGAGAAAATTTTAGTTTTAAGTCAAAAGTATTTTTGGAATAAGGGAATATTTTGATTGATGAAAATAGGATAATGACTCATTGAATGAGGGATATATGAGAATGAGTTATTACCCAATTTTAAGGATTAATTCCCTTATTTGTATTCCTATTCCTATAATCCAAACATTAACAATGGGAATCAATGATTCTCATTCTCATTCCCCACTCTTATTACCCTAAATCAAACGTCCCCTAAGATTCGAATGTTACGTGTGGTGTACAATGAGCCTACGTAAATGCAATTTACCATTTTAAGGACCGAATCAACCGCTTTTAAAATTAATGTATCATTTTCAAAATTAATTAATAATTAAACATTTAAATTATTAAAAAAAAATAACACAAATTAATAATCAAGAAACTCGGGAGTAGCATGCATAGGCAGATGTGTTGCCAGAGCTGACCCGCTGCCGTGATTTAGACATTGTATCGATCAGTCATCATCTCTCCTCATCATTCCCAGGAAAGCCGACTCGGGGTTGGAAACTTGGAACGGATAACAAGGTGTTTAATTTTATTTAATAATTAATACAAGTTTTTTTTTTAGAAAAAAAGTTTCAACGGCACTAATTTACTTCATCGCCGTTACCTTTAACCCTTCCACTCCCACACCGACGAATCCATCACTCTGACTTCTCGCGGCGGCTTCGCAATCTCAAGGTGAATGCTCTTTTTCTTAACTAAATTGCTCCATCTACTACTCGTTTCCAATCTCAATAGCTGCGCGGATTCCATGTATTGAAGCAGCGCAGCGAGGCGGCATCATGGAAGGGGAGAAGAAAGGCGAGTTCAGCTTCAACAACGGCGGCGTTGGCCCCGCTGTGTCTCCGCGCAGCAGGTTGCCTCCGATCCAGACTTCCCGTAACGTCAGCTTCAAGAAGAAGGATGAGATCCCGGCGGAGGACGACGGCATCTGCCACGACGACAGCGTGCCTCCGGTCAAGGCGCAGACCATCGACGAACTCCACTCCCTGCAGAAGAAACGATCCGCCCCCACAACCCCCATCAAGGACGGCCAGCGCAGCCCCTTCGCCACCATCTCCGATGAGGAGCGCCAGCGCTTGCAGCTCCAATCCATCAGGTGAGATACACGATTCCACCTACCAAATTGGGGTCTTCAATTTAAGCAGAGAGATAGAGAGAGTGAAGGAGAGAGATTGATTGTTACTTACGCTGGTGGGCGTCGACGCAGCGCATCGTTGGCGTCGCTGACGCGGGAAACGGGGCCCAAGTTGGTGAAGGGCGACCCGGCGAGGAAGGCGGAGACCCCCAAGATCAGCGCCGTGCACCACCACTACTTCACCCCCACCATTAGTGTCACCGACAGCTCCCTCAAGTTCACTCATGTCCTCTACAACCTCTCCCCGGCAGGTACTACCGCAACCGTGTTCCCTCTAATTCCGCCCCTTCTTGGAGGTTGTTCTATTTGATCCATCATTAATCAACTATTTTACTATCTTTCGGACTGTAGAACTGTATGAACAAGCCATCAAGTATGAGAAGGGGTCGTTCATAACGTCGAGTGGAGCCTTAGCCACCTTGTCTGGTGCAAAGACTGGCCGTGCACCAAGGGATAAGAGAGTTGTGCTTGATGAGACCACTGCAGAAGAGCTGTGGTGGGGAAAGTAAGTTTATGTTTTCTATGTAGATCATGCATTCAACTTGTTCTCGCACATAATACGAGTTTGTTTACCCACTTCATTTTCTTTTGTTGTTAATAGGGGTTCGCCTAATATTGAGATCGATGAACACACCTTCCTGATTAATAGGGAGAGGGCTGTAGACTATCTGAATTCTCTGGAGAAGGTATAGGAAATACACATCATCCATGTTTCTTATTTCAGCTAGAAACTATGATTCTCCTTTAAGGGGCCTTTAGAAAAAAAAACTTAATTATGAGATATTGGCAAACCATGTATATCTTTTGCAGCTGATAGATTTAAACATACATTTGGTTGTTGATCAATATTGGCTAATACTGACTAAGATGGCTTCTTATCAGCCCATTATTGGCACATAAAAGGGGGAAAAATCATTTAAGCTTTATATAATTTCAATCATGTATCTTGATCTTTGATTTTGGTTACAGGTTTTTGTGAATGATCAATTCCTCAATTGGGATCCTGAGCATAGGATCAAAGTCAGGATCGTGTCTGCAAGAGCCTATCATTCCCTGTTCATGCACAATATGTTAGTATGAACACCAAAAGCTGTTGTCACAGAAGATGTAATTGAGTATAGAATTTGTGCATAAACAAACATGCCTCTGCGATTACAGGTGCATTCGTCCTACCCCAGAAGAACTTGAAGAATTCGGCACTCCAGACTTCACAATATATAATGCTGGGCAGTTCCCATGCAACCGATTCACTCATTACATGACTTCCTCCACTAGTGTAGACCTCAATCTTGCGAGGAAGGAAATGGTAATCCTTGGCACTCAGTATGCTGGAGAGATGAAAAAGGGTCTGTTTGGTGTAATGCATTATCTAATGCCTAAGAGGCAAATTCTGTCCTTACATTCTGGTTGCAACATGGGCAAAGACGGGAGTGTTGCTCTCTTCTTTGGTTTGTCAGGTAAGGCATCATCTTTATTTAAGGTCATAGTTGTTCTTTGTGCCAAATAAGTTCAGGTGACTATCTTTTTGGTGCATATCAATTTCAGGCACAGGAAAAACAACTTTGTCGACTGATCATAACAGATTTCTAATTGGTGATGATGAACATTGTTGGAGTGACAATGGTGTTTCAAACATTGAAGGTGGGTGTTATGCGAAGTGCATAGACTTATCAAAGGAGAAGGAACCTGACATTTGGAATGCCATAAGATTTGGCACAGGTAAACTTTCATAGTATGCTTCTAACTTTTTTTTGAGCGATTTAATTGCAAAGTGGTGATTCCATGCAGTGTTGGAAAATGTTGTGTTTGATGAGCATACTCGTGAAGTAGATTACTCTGACAAGTCAGTCACAGGTAATTTAAGAATCTTTTGTTGAAGCAATTCCATAGCAATAGTATAGCCCACTTTTGGTTTTGCAGAGAACACTCGTGCTGCTTACCCAATTGAGTTCATCCCAAATGTAAAGATACCTTGTGTTGGACCACACCCTAGGAATGTTATCCTACTTGCCTGTGATGCCTTTGGTGTGCTCCCACCAGTGAGCAAGTTGAGTCTGAGCCAGACCATGTACCATTTCATAAGTGGCTACACTGCTCTGGTACACACTTCCTCATCCTTTAACTGCTGATAGCAACACGTTCATGATCTTAATGTAGCAAAGTCAATAGGTGGCTGGCACTGAGGAAGGTGTGAAAGAGCCACAGGCCACGTTCTCTGCTTGCTTTGGTGCAGCTTTCATAATGCTCCACCCAACAAAGTATGCAGCAATGCTAGCCGAGAAAATGCAAAAATATGGGGCTACTGGATGGCTTGTCAACACTGGTTGGTCTGGCGGAAGGTAAGAATTCTACTGAAAATACAAATTACATATAGGTATGTATACTTTTCTTCATTTACTGGAAGAAAAAGCTTGAAAATAAAAAAAATGGAGGCATGTGTGATCCTCATCTCCAACGAAAGCTAATTTCTGCATTTCATTGGAATGTTTCCAGCTATGGCACTGGCAGTCGCATTAAGCTGTCACACACTCGAAAGATCATTGATGCTATACACTCTGGTAAGCTGTTGACTGCCAACTTCAAGAAAACAGAGGTCTTTGGTTTGGAGATACCAACTGAGATTGAAGATGTGCCACCGGAGATCCTGGACCCTATAAACACTGTAAGTTAACCTTCTTACGTCAAA